>NC_091075.1:78195000-80695000 GCF_032405125.1 Capricornis sumatraensis
CCTAAATATTCACCACCTGAATAAAAATAGCGAAAGAGTTAGTCACTTAGTCACATCCAACTCTTTGCAACTCCATGGACTCTAGTCCACCAGGCCCTTCTGTCCATGGAATCCTCCAGGCTAGAATGCTAGAGTGGGTTGCCATTCCCTTCCTTCTCCAGGGGATCCTTCTGAGCCAGGAATCAAACTTGGGTCTTCTGCCTTGCAGGTAGATTCTTTACTGTCTGAGCTACCAGGGAAGCCCCTACCCTTCTTTAAATTCAAATACATACTATTAAACTGTGTGCTCTCCTTTTAATCCTCAAGATTCATTCTGAAGATAATCTAAAATTTTGCCACTATTACTATAGGCTCTCCTCCAAATTTGAAACTTGTATTACAATGCCACACCAAAATCATCACTGTCCTCCTATTCTCATTTGGATTCTGCCCCCCCCCCCTTTACTCCTGTCGTCTCTTATTGATAATATTAAATCAACCCATTGCTCAAGCCAGAAATTCTGCTACTCTCATTCTCACAACCAGTCAGTCAACAAGTCCTCTAGAACTTAAAATATTTCTAAAATCTCCCTGTCCTTCTGTATCCTGTGTCTGGCCAGGTCAATTGACTCCTTGTCATTTGGAAAACCTATCTGATCATCTTGTTTCTAGTATCTTCCCTTAGAAATATAATGCCCACTCTAATTACCCTTCAACCATATATATAAGTATCTTTACTATAGGAACTTTTCAAGTACATCTGATGAAAAGTAAGTCTAAAAGACTTGATATAATATTGATCTTCTGCTATCAATGACATCCATTCCCAGTGACTCTTCCACCTCCTGCAATATGCAACTAGTTTCGTGGCTTTCCCCCAATCTCATACATCAGTGACTACCAAAAGGACTTTTTTCCCTCTGTTAGAAATAACTATAGTGCTTCTTGAGAACTTTTGTCATAATTTTCTTACAGCATTTATCAATTGGCCTTGTATTAAATTTACTTCTCAATATGACGTTCTCCTCATTGTAATTATTATTCCATATTTATAACTTTCCCCTCAAGCATTTAAAATGATGAATTTGTCATCTAAGTATGTTGTATACAGTATGTTATATCTCAGATGTTCAGTATATTCTGAATTAAAATGTAACTATAGGATTTATGGCAAAAGTGACTATGCAATGGGATGTGAAATGAACTGCCTTTTTGGTAAGCAGTAGAAGTCAAATAGATATTCATGTAAAGAGAAATAAACCTGTGCTCCTACTTTTAATACAGGTACAAAATAATTTGAGATATTATTACAGATCTCAGTGTAAAAGTGACATAATAAGGCTTTAAAAAGAAAGCACAGGAGAAAATCTGCATAATTATAAAGCAGAAAAAAGTATTTTATAGGATACAATAAACACTACCCAGAAATATTATAAAATTATAAATTGAACTGTGAAAGGACACCATTAGGAAAGTGAAAAAGAAAGTGACAGACACAGAGATAAAATCTTCAATCTTGTGTCTGGTTAATGATTTTATCTTGAATTATATAATGAATACTACAAATTCAGCTAGAAACAAAATACATAACACAATAGAAGAATAGATAAAATACTTGAACAGGTATTTCACAAAACCAAATATTTTAAGATGGGGTGGGGCATAAGTTTTATTACTCATCCTGGAAATCCTACTTAAAAGAGTATGGCCCCAAATACCAAGATTATATGAAGTAAATAGCACTCATATAAGATGCTAAAATAAATGTAAAATGGTCAAACTTTTGGAGAAAAAATGGTGATATTTTAAAAGTCTCACTGTATGTAAACAGTACAACTTCCCAGGTAGCATTAGTGGTAAAGAACCTGCCTGTCAATGCAGGAGACATAAGAGACATGGGTTCAATTCCTGGGTTGGAAGATACTCTGGAGCAGTGCATGGCAACCTGCTCCAGTATTCTTGCCTTGAGAATCCCATGGACAGAGGAGCCTGGTGGTCTAGAGTCCACAGAGTCACACGGAATTGGACATGACTGAAGTGACTTAGCACCCACTAACACAGCACAAACCCCATACCCCAGAAATTTTACTCCTAGGTGTATAACTAACAAAAATGTCACCAAAATTCAGGCTTACAAATTCAGTAATCATGACATTACCAACCTGACACTATCCAAATATTCATCAGTAGTAGATGAGATAATGGTATGGCACAATCACACAGTTGCATGTCATAAACCAATAACAGTGAAAAACCACAGCTATATACAACAATAAGCTGAATCTTAAAAACAAAAAACAATAAAGAAGCAAAAGAGAAATTGTACGATTCAGTCTCTGTAAAACTGAGAAACAAGGAAACTACTATTTGAAAATATATCCAGAGGATGATTACCTTTGGCAGAAGTTTGTGACTAGAAGATGGCATAGGATATCTTCTGGGAAGCTAGTAATATTCTGTGATTTTTATTGTTAGGCAATTTGTTTTGTTATTTTCATTATTTTTTATCTGGGTACTGATACACAGATATGTTCAACTTGCAGAAATTCATAGATCTGTACACTTACAATGTCTATGCTTTTTAACATGCATGCTATACTGGAATAAAATTTTAAAACTTCTACATAGAAAAATATTTACCTATCTGGACATACTTACATAAAATATAAAGATATATCAATCTATAAGCTCTATTGTAACTATAATTACAAACTTTAGCTATACATTTGCATTAACACTAGGGAAGCAGAAATCATGAGGATTCTCAGAGAACTAGGAGGCCATTCTAAATATTTTGGATGTATGATGACCCCAAGGCATGCTGCACTTTAGGGTCAGCAAGTTGTGTCCCTGGCCTGAAATTAATTGTATCTGTATCCCAGGCTTAAGAAAGAAATTATTTGGAATTTTCCTGTCATTGTCAGTGGCCCAAAGGATAATAATATTCTTTATTATTATTTGTTTTGTTTTTATGCTTAATTTTGTAAATATCTTAGATTCTCAAAAATACTCTTCATTGACTTTGAGTGTAGAGTGCTGAGCAGTTGGCTATTTAATAATCAGGAAAAACTTTACATACTTTTCTTGGGAAAATAAACAAAAAATGATGTTCTTTGACCTATTTATTTTCTATAATTGGTTTTAAAGATGTCTTGCCATTAAAAGCCATTCAATTTTTCCATCTAAATACTGGTTATTTTTCTAATTTTATACTGAATTTATATAACTGTAATGACACCTAGGTTGGTAAGATAAAAATTGCAATGAGTTAGAGTAAATATGACCTAGGTTTCTAACTTCATATTGTTAGAATATGGGGAGGGTGGTGGGCAGGGGGTTCAGGATTGGGAACTCATGTACACTCGTGGCGGATTCATGTCAATGTATGGCAAAATCAACACAGTATTGTAAAGTAAAAAAAAAAATAAATAAATAAAATAAAAAATAAAGAGCAAAAAAAATAATAGTAAAAAATTAAAAAATTTAAAAATGGGATTCAAAATGAACAAATGAAAGCAATTCTCAGTAATAGTAAAAGATTATTAACATATTTCCTTAAAATAAACAAATTCAGTTCTAGTCATGCTTTGTAAATGGATTGACAGTATACAAAAATGTCAAAAGTTCAGCAAAATATTCTGTATGGTAATAATTGAATGCATGTTACTTTAACCTACAAAATTTATTTTTTTATTTCTACTATATGATCATCTTTCTTCTACCTTTTCTATTAGTTTTAACATGCTTGGGGCTGGTGCACAGGGATGACCCAGAGAGATGTTATGGGGAGGGAGGTGGGAGGGGGGATCATGTTTGGGAACGCATGTACACCATGGTAGATTCATGTCAATGTATTGCAAAACCAATAAAGTATTGTAAAGTAAAATAAAGTAAAAATAAAAATTTAAAAAAAAATAAAGTAAAATCTCTGAGAAGCAAATTTGATGTCCCTTATAAAAGAAAAAGCCAAATAATTTTAACCTTCTTTTATACTTAGATGTCAACTGGGTAATTAATACATTTATTTTACTATAGAATTTGGATATATTTGTATAATTCAAAAGGTTGGGTTTTGAAGGAATAAATATGTAAGCTTAATTCATGCTAGCTGTAGAATTTCTGGATGTCTTAGACATCTGTGTGTGCTCCTGTGTGTGTGTTTGTGTGTATACACATATACTATATTGCATGCATTTATCCAAATACTTATATAATTACTAACATATATATTTTAGAAAAGAAAATGATCTTCCCCTTATCGTTATCTTATGATGCAGCCTGGAGAATATTCCTTAGTGTATGTCTAAAGCAGAAATCTAAGTGGTAGATTCTGTATAAAAGAATCATATAATCATTTTTATCATTAATCTTTTCAGTTTTAGCCCCAAATTAACTAATATTATATTAATGTCAAGTGTGACTAACTTAGAATTCTGCTTATAAATTTTTTTCACATTTCCTTCCAAACAAATTTCCTTCACTGCCTTTTCCGAATTTTACATTAGACTATAAGTGCAAATTTAATGAAAGCACATTTCAGTGGAAACACAAGCTAATTAAGTGACTATGATGTGTGCATGGTTAGTAGGGGCGATGAGGAAGTAGCTTAATCTCCCTGAATAGGTGATACATGGTTAGCGCTATGTTGAACATTTAACATCACTTCACCTCATTTCATTTATCTGTAGAATTTAAATGAAGATACTTTGGGGATATAAAAGAGCTTAAAATCAATACAAGGTGGCTACTATCATTAATAACGATAGACTTTAAATATTATTTCTTGTTTACTCTTCATAGGCAAGTGAAATATAAAACAGAATGACTGAGAAGATGAACAGATATACCTCAGGTATATAGTTAAGAAATTTTAGGTGTATTATCAGATTCCCTATTTTCTTCTCATTCATCATTTTACTCAGAATAGTTATGGAATACTTATCAATTTCTAGTCACTGTGCCAGGCATTAGTAATATAAGAATGAAAATTTTAAAAATTCACATACAATAGGGGCTGCTGCTGCTGCTAAGTTGCTTCAGTCGTGTCTGACTGTGTGACCTCATAGACGGCAACCCACCAGACTCCCCATCCCTGGGATTCTCCAGGCAAGAACACTGGAGTGAGTTGCCATTTCCTTCTCCAATGCATGAAAGTGAAAAGTGAAAGTGCAGCAGCTCAGTCCTGTCCGACTCTTAGCTACCCCATGGACTGCAGCTTTCCAGGCTCCTCCGCAAATGGGATTTTCCAGGCAAGAGTACTGAAGTGGGATGCCATTGCCTTCTCCTACAATAGGGGAATAAGACACATAAACCTAATGTTGCAATACAGTATGAGAATTGCTATGGTATATACACAGATAGGGGGTTGCATGATGGTAGAGTAGAAAGGCATCTAAAATAGGGCAAGGGGAATGAGTCGTCAGGCAAGGCTCTTCAGGAGATGTTAGCAGTGTTAGTTGCTCAGTTGTGTCCCACTCTTTATGATCCCATGGACTGTAGCCCGCCAGGGTCCTCTGTCCATGGGATTCTCCAGGCAAGAATACTGGAGTGGATTGCCATTCCCTTCTCCAGAGGATCTTCCCAACCCAGGGATTCACCCTGGATCTCCTGCATTGCTTGCAGATTCTTTACCGTTTGAGCTACAGGGAAGACTTTTTCAGATGATAAAATGCCTCAAAAAACAAGTGGAGATGGGCACTTACAGGAATGTGAAACAGTAATGGCAAATTCACAATGGCTTAGAGTAGTCAAAACTTTGGTTGGTGGCATTGGATTTGGTCTGCTTCTCTATGGAGATTGGTGAGAAATGGCACTGCGAAGATAAACAGAGGCCAGATTATGTAGAGTATACTTTATATAACACCAGAGCCTGGGAATGTTTCTATAGGTTCAGTTCAGCTCAGTTCAGTCACTCAGTCATGTCCGACTCTTTGCGACCCCATGAATCGCAGCACGCCAGGCCTCCCTGTCCATCACCAATTCCCGGAGTTCACCCAAATTCATGTGCATCGAGTCGGTGATGCCATCCAGCCATCTCACCCTCTGTTGTCCCCTTCTCATCCTGTCCCCTGTCCCTCCTAGCATCAGAGTCTTTTCCAATGAGTCAACTCTTCGCATGAGGTGGCCAAAGTATTGGAGTTTCAGCCTCAGCATCAGTCCTTCCAATGAAAGCCCAGGACTGGTCTCCTTTTGGATAGACCGGTTGGATCTCCTTGCAGTCCAAGGGACTCTCAAGAGTCTTCTCCAGTACCACAGTTCAAAAGCATCAATTCTTCCGTGCTCAGCTTTGTTCACAGTCCAACTCTCACATCCATATATGATCACTGGAAAAACCATAGCCTTGACTAGAAGGACCTTTTTTGGAAAGTAATATCATCTCTGCTTTATAATTGCTATCTAGGTTGGTCATAACTTTCCTTCCAAGGAGTAAGGATCTTTCAGTTTCATGGCTGCAATCACCATCTGCAGTGATTTTGGAGCCCCCCAAAATAAAGTCTGACACTGTTTCCACTGTTTCCCCATCTGTTTGCCATGAAGTGATGGGACCAGATGCCATGTTCTTCGTTTTCTGAATGTTGAGCTTTAAGCCAACTTTTTTACTCTCCTCTTTCACTTTCCTCAAGAGGCTTTTTAGTTCCTCTTCACTTTCTGCCATAAGGGTGGTGTCATCTGCATATCTGAGGTGGTTGATATTTCTCCCGGCAATCTTGATTCCAGCTTGCGTTTCTTCCAGTCCAGCGTTTCTCATGATATACTCTGCACAGAAGTTAAATAAGCAGAATGACAATATACAGCCTTGATGTACTTCTTTTCCTATTTGAAACAAGTCTGTCGTTCCATGTCCAGTTTTAACCGTTGCTTCCTGACCTGCATACAGATTTCTCAAGAGGCAGGTCAGGTGGTCTGATATTCCCATCTCTCTCAGAATTTTCCACAGTTTATTGGGATCCACACAGTCAAAGGCTTTGGCATAGTCAATAAAGCAGAAATAGATGTTTTTCTGGAATTCTCTTGCTTTTTCCATGATCCAGCGGATGTTTGCAATTTGATCTCTGGTTCCTCTGCCTTTCTAAAACCAGTTTGAATATCAGGAAGTTCATGGTTCATGTATGGCTGAAGCCTGGATTGAAGAATTTTGAGCATTACTTTACTAGCATGAGATGAGTGTAATTGTGTGATAGTTTGAGCATTCTTTGGCATTGCCTTTCTTTGGGATTGGAATGAAAACTGACCTTTTCCAGTCCTGTGGCCACTGCTGAGTTTTCCAAATTTGCTGGTATATTGAGTGCAGCACTTTCACAGCATCATCTTTCAGGATTTGAAATAGCTCCACTGGAATTCCATCACCTCCACTAGCTTTGTTCGTAGTCATGCTTTCTAAGACCCACTTGACTTCACATTGCAGGATGTCTGGCTCTAGATGAGTGATCACACAATCATGATTATCTGGGATGTGAAGGTTGTTTTTGTACAGTTCTTTTGTGTATTCTTGCCACGTCTTCTTAATATCTTCTGCTTCTGTTAGGTCCATACCATTTCTGTCCTTTATCAAGCCCATCTTTGCGTGAAATATTCCCTTGGTATCTTTAATTTTCTTGAAGAAATCTCTAGTCTTTCCAATTCTGTTCTTTCCCTCTATTTCTTTGCATTGATCACTGAAGAAGGCTTTCTTATCCCTTCTTGCTATTCTTTGGAACTCTGCATTCAGATGCTTATATCTTTCATTTTCTCCTTTGCTTTTCACTTCTCTTCTTTTCACAGCTGTTTGTAAGGCCTCTCCAGAGAGCCATTTTGCTTTTTTGCATTTCTTTTCCATGGGGATGGTCTTGATCCCTGTCTCCTGTACAATGTCACAAACCTCATTCCATAGTTCATCATGCACTCTGTCTATCAGATATAGGCCCTTAAATCTATTTCTCACTTCCACTGTATAATCATAAAGTATTTGGTAATCCAAGTCTATGCACCAACCAGTAACGCTGAAGAAGCTGAAGTTGAACGGTTCTATGAAGACCTATAAAACCTTTTAGAACTAACACTCAAAAAAAATGTCCTTTTCATTATAGGGGACTGGAATGCAAAAGTAGGAAGTCAAGAAACACCTGAAGTCACAGGCAAATTTGGCCTTGGAATCCACAATGAAGCAGGACAAAGACTAATAGAGTTTTGCCAAGAAAATGCACTGGTCATAGCAAACACCCTCTTCCAACAACACAAGAGAAGACTCTACTCATGGACATCACCAGATGGTCAACACCAAAATCAGATTGATTATATTCTTTGCAGCCAAAAATGGAGAAACTCTATACAGTCAAAAAAAAAAAACAAGACCAGGAGCTGACCGTGGCTCAGATCATGATCTCCTAGTTACCAAATTCAGACTTAAATTGAAGAAAGTAGGGGAAACCTCTAGACCATTCATGTATGACCTAAATCAAATCCTATGCAGTATGCCATATATTAAATGAATTCCCACTATTTATTTCTCTTGTACTCACCACAAATATTTTCTCTAAATATGCTCTTGGCTTGTTAAGTATATACTTCCAGTTTGTTGTCAGTTTTGTGGCCCATGGGAGTGGGAGTTTTTTCTAACTGTAGTGTGCTGCTAAGTCGCTTCAGTCATGTGTGACTCTGTGCGACCACATAGACGGCAGCCCACCAGGCTCCCCTGTTCCTGGCATTCTCCAGGCAAGAACACTGGAGTGGGTTGCCATTTCCTTCTCCAATGCATGAAAGTGAAAAGTGAAAGTGAAAAGTCCCTCAGTCATGTCCGACTCTTAGTGACCCCATGGACTGCAGCCTACCAGGCCCCTCCCTCCATGGGATTTTCCAGGCAAGAGTACTGGAGTGAGGTGCCATTGCCTTAGTGTACATCAAGGCAAATTAAAACAAACCAAGTGCATAAAGATGGATGATGACCATAACTCTATAAGTTGGTCATCTACTTTCATTAAAACACCAAGAAACAAAAGATCACTAAAATACTGTCTTTCTTCTGTCATTCAAAAATTCTATACTGTTAGAAATTATAATGTGATATCAAACACTCAATTTTATTTTTTGCTTCATATCGTATGAATTCTAGGCTATTAAGAAACATGTAATTTGAGATTAAACAATATAAAATTATTTTGCTTAACTAAAAAGTGATCATGTAGTACTCTGACACGGAAAAGGCTACTAAAGTGAAGTCAGGTGCAAGAAAATTTTTTTTTAAGTAAATTTAGAAATTAAAAAAACAATAAAGACTAATAAGATCATTAAAATATGTTTATATTCTGTTCATGATATTAATTTCAACTAAATTCATTCCAAATAATGAATGTACAAGCAGTTTAAAACTAAGAAATGGTTACATTTTGCCCAAAATTTGAGATAAATTTATTGGCAGTTTGGGAAGATATTTTCTGAAATCATCAACTTTTCAAAATCAAACAGTATAGCAGACACTGCTGCTGCTGCTGCTGCTGCTACTGCTAAGTCACTTCAGTCGTGTCTGACTCTGTGTGACCCCATAGACAGCAGCCCACCAGGCTCCGCCATCCCTGGGATTCTCCAGGCAAGAACACTGGAGTGGGTTGTCATTTCCTTCTCCAATGCATGAAAGTGAAAAGTGAAAGTGAAGTTGCTCAGTCGTGTCCGACTAGTAGCAACCCCATGGACTGCAGCCTATCAGGCCCCTCTGTCCATGAAATTTTCTAGGCAAGAGTACTGCAGTGGCTTACCATTGACTTCTCTGATAGCAGACACTACTTGCGACTTACTTAATATCCATTCTTCCCTGGTCCCCCTTTCTAAGGTTGCAGAAACTTGATGTTACTCTGGTGTCAGTCACAGCTGAGCTTAGAAAAGATAATATTTTCCCCAGCCTCAGGGGAGAAATCACAATTAGTCTAATACAATCATTACAACAATGTATCCTTTGGAAAGGTTGTTTGACTAATCCTCTATTTCCATGTAATGCTAAGTCTGCTGGAGAACAAGAGTTACGAGCTTCATTTGATCAAAATAACCATAAAGAAATATTAAATGAGCTTGCTCAGCTAGGCACTTTATCTACCACCTCTCAGGTTCAGTCTCTTGCTTCTTCTTTCAATTGCAATTTATCTGGTTTCCCCGTATCTTCCTATTCCAGTTAAATTCATCTTTACAGTTTTCAGAGTGAAATATTAAAAATGCAAACCTGACCACATTAATCTCCTTCTTAAATTCATTCAGTCACTACCCAATCATCTACAAGACCCAATCTTCATCTTTCAACAGTAAATCCTTCCATACCCCATCTCCTTTACCCCAGAATGGTTAAAATATTCAGTTTTCATTATAAACATTGGTGTATGTGACTTCTCAGGACAATGTGAGTTTCTTGACTACAGTGGTAATTTATTTTCCTATTACAGTGGTACTTTATTTATTTACACAAGGTACATATAAAAGAAACATTATAAATACATGCCAAATAGTGGGACTAATAGGGCAGTTACAATTATTTAAAAGGAACTATTAACTTCAGTTATTAAGGTTTAGGTAAATCTCCAATCAACAAGGAAAATAGATTTTGGGGACACATCATTTGTCACAGTATGCAGTATCATCCACGTCTGTGATATGGTATTTTAAAACCATCTCACAATCAATTGTGGAGGCAATTTGAGTATTATGCAATCTGATGCGAAACTCTGAGAGGAGATTTCGAGCTTCAGAAATTTTAACTCCCCTCGGGACATGGGAATCAGAAAGGAGATGGCTATATTGTATTATACTCTTCTAAACTCTCTTTGCTAATACAAATGTCTCATATATAAGCTTCTAAATACATTTTTAGTCAACATATGTTGTATCTTTGAGCTATTTATACTGTACTTTATTCCATCTTGTGCACCTTAGCTGGAAATATATCTTCAATTCCAAATAATTTATAACATCTGTACTATTCTTTCTCTCATCTCACAAGGAAAAAAATAATAATAATCTTCCAGTTCTAACAGCCATAGATTGAATAGAAACCATTGAAAACAGAAGTGGCAAAGTGCTAAGACATAGCCAGTCACTGTTTTCATATCAGATGATATGGCTGAAGGAAAAAAAGTAATCAGCTGTGCTAAGAAAATTTACTTTTTAAATCACATTGACATATTCATCTTTTATTGCCAGCTCCTTCATTTTTCATGCACTGTCACTAACATTTTTTTTTAAGATTGCCTTCTTTTCCTTAGTAAAATTTAATGGCATTTTACTTGAATTATAAGTGCAAATTTCAGTGACTTTTAACAAAGTAAATACACTTATGAAACTTCCAATCTGATAACATGTTTTAATGTTGGCATCCTTCTAGAAGTTGCTTTTGTATATGCCATACAGAAATACTCTTCTGGCTTTTATCATCATGAATTAGTTCCCTAATTTTTGAACTCTAAGTAAACAGAATCCTACGTTATGTCATATTTTATGGCTGATTTCAATTGCATAACACTACCTTTTAAGATTTCTACAGATAACTGAAGGTATCGATATGTTTTCTTCTCATTTCTATATTAAACATTGATCGATAACAACTTAATTTATTTATTTTACCTTGAATGGCTATTTCAGTTGTAACCAGATTGAGGCTAATGTGTGTGTGCTCAGCCATGTCCAACTTTCTGAACCCCATGACCTGCCAGGCTCCTCTATTCATGAAATTCTCTAAGCAAGAATACTGGAATGGGTTGCCATATCCTTCTCCAAGTTAATGAGTCTAATGAGGATATCCCAAGTACAACATTCTAGAGCATGTGTGCTGGTACACAAATATACACATTTTATTTGTATATATTTAAAGTTCAAATATATACATATATATATATATAGACATACATGTTTTAAGGTTCAAATTATTGGTTCACATAAAATTCATAAATCTACTTTAACAGAAAAAAAGAGAAGCACTTTTCTGAAGTGGTTTGTATTGATTTTAACTTATACCTGAAGTATTTAACTGTTTCATGAATTACATAGTATTGCCAAAATTGGCAAAAATCTTCCTTTTTATAGACATTCCTTAAAAATTACAACACAAAAATGATTTAATTTGTTTTTCCTTGGTAAAACATAAGGTTAAACACAATACCACAAGTTTATTGGTTATTTAAATATCATCTTTTGAAATATGAAGTGGCTATTCAACCTTTGCCCATTTTAATTAGTCTCCATTGATTTTTCATATTAATATGTAGGGGTTTCTTATATTGTCTGTATTGAATCATTTGTCAGATATTTATTTTGGAAATTGTTTCTGTGACTACTTTGACTTGTATTTTCACACTTAGTGATGTGTTCTGATAAATGTAATTTTTTCTATAAAATATTTCAGTTTATAGATTTTTAATGATCAATATAGTTTTTTCTGTTTATAAAATCTTTTCCTTTTCAAGGACATAAAGATATCATCTCATGTTAAATTAGTAGCTTTTTTCTTCTTCCCTCTTTATTAATACCTTCTGTTTAATATATATGTATTTATCATGTAAAGTATATGACAGTGCTGCATGATATGATAGCCACAGGCACTATGTTTATTCAAATTAAAACTAAAGGTCAAAATTTAGTTTCTTTCTGTTACATTATTCACAAATCAAATTCTCAACAACCTCATGTAGTTAATGGCTACCACGTCCAGGAGATGTAGAACATTTTCATCATGCAGAAATTTTTGGGCTGTGCTGGTCTAGAGTCACTTTTTTCTCCCCCATATATATATATACATATAGTTAATTGGCCCAAATCATTTCTGTTCTTCCCGTCACACGAGTGTATGTTCGGTTTTTTGTCTCGTCACAACAAAGATTTGGAATGATGGACATTAAAGCCCCATCGGCGTGTCACAGCTCTCAGGTCTTGGATCGACCATGTTATAGCTCTTAGACAAATCAGTGTTACAGCTCTGTGTTACAGCTCTATTTTACTTAGAAGATAGCAGGAAAATCCATCTTCGAGGCGTGAGGGCACGTCCATCCAAAGACATGAGGAGAAGAGCATCCCAGAGCGCAGGGGGGAGAGAGAGAGAGGGAGAGAGAAAGAGAGAGCTAGCTTTGGCTCCTCTATTTATATGTTTATCTCCCCCTGGGCCTGTCCTATGTAAATTGGGCCAGCCAGGAGCATTGTTTGTTTTACCTTAGGTCCTCACTCAGGTCCTCGAACCTTTTTTTGTTCTATTTTCGCGGGCTTTTCCCTTCCTTGTCTTTTAGCCACTGCCATTTTGGATTCCTTTTCCCTATTCTACCTACCTAACATTCCCAAATCTATTTACAAAGAATTAATGTCATAAAATAACTGTTGATATATGTGTAAAGAAAAAAAAGTGCTGCCTCACATTCCAATTCTACAAAGATCAAGCCATTAGCCACTGCAGTCATCAAAACAACTGAGAGTGCATCCTGAAGGAAACTCATGATTGAGAAAAACAGAAATCTATCAGTGCCTATATAGTTAAGATACACATGTAAGAAAAACTTCTATGACTCTAGACTCTTTCATTTTCCATATGTAGAAAAGCACTAAAAAATCATTAACTTGAAATGTCTATTCTTTGTGATTAGCAGTAATCTTTTTATGCTGGACTACTCATTTCTCCCAGCAAAAAGACATCGTTTATACCCTTCCCTCATCAGAGCATTTCCTCAGAACTTTGTTGCAAATTGTTTCTCAGGTCATAGTCTTCAGTAAGGTTTCCAAATAAAACTTAACTCATAAATTTTATGTTGTGGTTTTCTTTTACTTCAGTCCACATATGTGTAGCTTTGTCTGAGTTCTCTATGCTTGCCACTGAATTATTGTCCGCTCTGGTAACTAAACCATATTTGATGTGTCCTGCATCTTTTTTTTTTTTTTTTTCATTATTTCAAAGAATTTGAAATCTAAATCAATGTTGAATAAAGATGTCAGTAGTAAAAATATTTTTCTTATTCCTGATCTTGAAAAATTGTATTGTTTTATCACCATTAAGCATTTGTAACAAGTTGAAAAGCTCTACTCTTAATCCACAGTCCTCACCTTCACATTGTGGTCCATAAGAATCCTTACATCCAACATCTGCATCATTAATGAAGGGAGATTTTCCCCTTGAAAACTACCGACTAACCATTTGGCAGGCTTGGAAAGGCCAGGTAATTAACACCTCAAATAAGCAGTCCTTAACTACTTACTGGATCATAGTGGTATGTAAATAATCCAGTGGTATGTAAATATTCCTTTCCTTAGAGGCATGTGTTTTGAAGCATTTTCCAAAGTTTCCCTCATTGAGTTAAGCCTCAATTATCTACTATGTAGCCAGCTCAAAACCTCTCTCTATGGATTTCCTTCTCTATGTCAGTTTCCCTTATTCCTGCTGGTGTAGCCGACAACACCCAAATAAACTATTTCCTATTTTCTCTTGGATCCTTGTCTCTGCCTTTCCTTCGGAAGCAATGAAAACTAAGCGAAGTATGATTTTTTTCTCCTACCTTTTATCAGATTAAAGAATTTCCTTTCTATTTTTACTTGTTAAAGTGTTTTTTTTTTTTTTCCTTTTCCATGAATGGGTGCTAAATTTAAATACGTATTTTTCTTCTTTATTCTCTGAGTGTGGTAAATTATATTGGTTGGTTTTCAAGTAAATAAGTAAATTTGCATTTTTGGAATAAATAAAAGCTGGCTATCGCTTATTACTTAATAGATCATAAATTTGTTTGCTAATATATTTTTTTAGAATTTTTGCATCAATGTTTAAAAGAGATCTATCTGTAACTTTCTTTTCTTGCAATGTTTACGCTATCATCAAAGAAATATTGTACCAAACAGTAAAAAGACAAGGGAGACTTTGTTCAAGATTGTTGCAAAAGGAGAAAGAGATTGAACTGATCTCCTCTAAAATAAAAGGTATGAGTCTTTAATCACTGAGTGAACTAGTGGATAAGCACTGGAGAACACTAGGGAGAGGCTGGTCAATGGTGATTAGGCCACCTTGTTTGTTAATTAGTTTTTATTAACAAAGAGGAGACTTAAGAAATGCAAGTTCAATCCCTGGGTTAGGAAGATCCTCTGGAGAAGGGGATGGCAACCCACTCCAGTATTTTTGCCTGGAGAATCCCATGGCCAGGGGACGCTGGTGGGCTACAGTTCATGTGGTCGCAAAGAGTCAGACATGACTGAAGCTAACACAGTAAAGAGACAATACTATTAACACTTTTCTCCATGATTCCAATTCAAAGAGATGCTCCTAGGTCTTTAGGAGAGAAATTCTTGGGCTGCAGACTGGCTAGAGGTTGGAGAAAATTAGCACCTCAAAGGTGAGGTAGGAGATAAGAGGTCCCTAGGCTAAGCATCTGTAGCTCATACCCTGTGGACAGATACTCCAAAATAGCAGGCAAGAGAGCATAGCTAAGACCTAACCCAGGTAAAAGACCACATATTTCTCAAAGTCAAGGAGACCTTCCTGATTACGTATGCTCAGACAGGCTCCTTGGAGGTCAAAACAGAGGGGGTATCACTTCATAGTAAGTAATGTCAACCTACATATAGACCTCTTTGCTAGAATACATCTTGGCTAAGAGATGCATGTACATACAAGGGAGGATCCTGACGTATACCAAATATGAATTCAGAACCTGGCAAAGCAAAATACTGACCAAAGGAAACCTGGAAGAAACACCCCGTATAAGTGATTCAAACTACCATGAGGATGTGATTCTCTCTGAGCCCACCTCTATGTCTATATACATGTACTCCTTTTCCTCCTAATAAACATTTAACTTGTTTCACTATTTCTCTCTGTGGAAATTCATTTCTACACAGCTGTTGGGACAGGGCCTTGTCACTGGCCACTGTCTCTGGTGGTCTAGTGGCTAGGATTCAGCACTATATCTGCCATGGCCTGACTTCTATCTCTGACCAGGAACCAAAACCCTGCTTTAAGTTGCTGCAAGCCAAAGTCACTGGAAATCAAAGGGATGGAGCAAAGATTGATAATTACAAGTTTTTTTTAATTAAATTCTGGTAGAAAATGAAGGTCAGAACTAGAGAAAAGAAGAATCTTATTTAATATTTAGTCAAAGTGAGGGGACAATGCAAACTTTGTTTGGAAGCCTCCCAGATTCTGCCCTGTGCATCTCTTACTTTGATTGGCTCTCATTTGTATCCTTTTGATATAATAAAACTATAATTATAACTCTAACTCTTTTCTCAGTTTTGTGAGTCATTCTAGTCAATTATCAAATCTGATAATATCAAATCTGAGAGTAGTTTTTGTCTCTCAAACTTGTAAGCTATGACAGAAGTCTTAGGTAGACTTGCTAACCTGGAGAGGACTGTTGCTTAACACTGAGTTTGGCTAATTATAAATATTCAGATGAATCAAGTACTCTTATTCCTCATAACTTTATTACTATATTCATATTCATTCTTTCGGTTTTCTTTTGATGTTTATCCTAAACTTTCCATGAGGTTGCAAAGAGTTGGACACGACTGAGCAACTTTCACTTTCACTTTATAATGTGTATGACTGAGTCACTATCCTTTTATTTTAGGTCTGTTAACTATAACTGTTAACAGTTATAACTATATAACTGTTAACAGTTATAACTATATAACTGTTTTATCTGCCTGAATTACTTCATTTTTGCTTCACATTTGAAGGATATTATAAAAAGTCTTTCCCAGTGGCTCAGTGGTTAAGAATTGTCTGCAATGCATGAGCTGTAGGTTCAATCCCTGGTTCAGGAAGATTCCCCCGGAGAAGGGCATGACAAGCCACTCCAGTAATCTTGCCTGGAGAATCCCATGGACAGAGGAGCCTGGTAGGCTACAGTCCATAGGATCTGCAGAGAGTTGGAAACAACTGAAGCAAGTTAGCATGCACGCATGCATCAGAGTGTAAAAATCTAGGTTGATCTCATTTTCTTTCACTATTTAAAACATAGATATACCCATTGTCATTTGAATTACTTTTATTTTCCTATTGAAAAATGAGTTGTATTGTGATTATTGCTTATTTGACTATAACGAGCTTTTATTTCTGGCTTCATTTAAATGTTTCTCTTTGTCTTTCACATTCATTGTTTTACTATGATATGTCTCAATATTATTTTGTTATAATTTTATTGCTTGAATTTGTTGTTCTTTTTTGAATCTGTAGATTGAGATTTTTATTTCTTTGAAATATACTCAATTGTCATATCTCCAGACAGTGTTACTGACTCATTTTTCTACTGTTCTCATTCTGCTGCTGCTGCTAAGTCGCTTCAGTTGTGTCTGACTCTGTGGGACCCCATAGACCGCAGCCCACCGGGCTCCGCCGTCCTTGGGATTCTCCAGGGAAGAACACTGGAGTGGGTTGCCATTTCCTTCTCCAAAGCATGAAAGTGAAAAGTGAAAGTGAAGTCGCTCAGTCGTGTCCAACTAGTAGCGACTCCATGGACTGCAGGCTACCAAGCTCCTCTGTCCATGAGATTTTCTAGGTAAGAGTACTGAAGTGGCTTGCCATTGCCTTCTCCGGTTCTCATTCTAGGACCCCCCAAATATATAAACATTCAACTATCTTCAAATTCCGATATAGTCCTTACACTGTTTTTGATGTTTCCAATGCATTTAACCCTCTCTGATGAAATCTGGAATTTTCACCTGTTTTTTTCAATCCATTGCTTTTTTTTTTTTTTTTTTTTTTTCTGTTACAAAACAAAATCCATAGCCAACTAAAGAGATGGATTTATTCAAGTTCTGAGATAGGAGACCATTCATTAATAAGAACCATTTCAAAGAAAATGAGGGAAAACTGGAGATTTAGAGACAAACTAACAGAGTCATCCATGAGTCTTGCACTTGGCATAAGGAAGGATAGAGGTGAGCCTTAACTTTGTCCATGACGAAAGATGAAATTGAGACTTGAACTGGGAGATATGAAAATACAGTGTATTTTTATCTTTTTCATAGTGAGATTTTCAACTCTCCCTGCTTTCTGAGAACATTGGACATAAATAAATTTCAATATTGTCATCTCTAGCTGTGCTTAATCTATTAGGTAAACTCACACATTCTGTTGTTAATTCCACTGATTTTGTTTCAAAGTCCCAAAGTATCTATTTGCTTTTTAAAATAGATTCCACTTTTTCAGTTAAACACAAATTTTCATTTATTTCCTTGAACATTTTAATCACAGTACCTTCAAAATATCTATAGTATAATGCCTCCCATAGCTTTGTTATTTATTGCTGCATTTCTTATTTTTTCCCCCAATAGTATTCGTTCTTGGTCTAGTTGCTAGTTTTTTATTGATTTTAGGAAAAGTTAAAATGGACTTTCAAAATACTGTCATTCCTATATTAAATTCTGTATCCTGTCAGGCAGCTAGAGTAGAAACACCTTTATCCCATCATTGATGCCTATTTTGGTTATACAGTCTTAAAAGACTCAGTGTAACCTTGTTTTACTTTATTATTTTAAAATGTCCCAAGCAGAAATTCATGATTTTTAGTATGGCCCCTCTTCCTCGACATCCTGATCTCCTATTTTTGTCTCTTCAAAATCACATGTTTCCTTTATTATTTTTTTTTCTGTTTCTAATATACTTTTTTTTCTATGGTTTTAATTGCTTCTTTTTCATAGATTCTCTATTCCTGTCTTTCTTGAGCCTCCTTCTTGAAAGAAACCCCCTCTTAAAGTATTGGCTGCTTTTCCATTTTTATGATTCCTTTACACCAAACCTAAGATAATTTTTATGGTTTTTCTAGTTCTTGGCAGAAGCGATGCATATGACAAGCTACTCCATCATGAGTAGAACAGGAAATCTGCTTCCACTATTTTTTTTTTTTTTGCTACTTTTCTTAAATTGAAACAAAATAGCTTTTAAATAGTTCAGAGATACACTGACCTATGATTTGCTTTCATTGCAGTAGCAAGTAACTCTGTTTCTTGATGATTGTGCTGAAACATATTTGCTAAAATTTCAAGTTTCATTCACTCTTAAGAAATAAACTGCAGAATCATCATAAGACTTTTTTTTTTTTTTTTTAAAGCAAACCAACTGGACTGAAAACAACACCCAATGTCTTTTTATAATGTATAGTTGTTTTCCTTGGGTTATTAATGCTTCCATCCATGAGTAGAACTATTATGTGCTTTGAATAATTAAAAAAAGATCTGTTGCTTGTTGATTTTGGATTTGTTTGCCTGAAATACTGAATTAAATATTCAATTAGTGAATGACATATGGCATTTCTTCACCGAAACATGGCCAATATGCCTTTTTCTTGGGGCACAGACCTTGTTTTCAACCAATTTTATAAGCTGTGCAGAATAAGTGAATTCAAGAATAGATCATTCAAGATTTATACATCAGATATATTCAATGATTATTTTTGCCACAAAGTAAATCCAGAATCATGGCTAATAAATATTTATGAAGATAATACCTTTTCAGAATTCTAAATTTAGAAATCATATACAGGTTAACTGCTTCATTATAACTTTCTTTTGTCTTTGCTTGTTTGTCCTGTGCTGTGCTTAGTCACTCAGTCATGCCCAACACTTTGTGACCCCATGGACTGTAGCCCGCTAGGCTCCTCTGTCCATGGGAATTCTCCAGGCAAGAATACTAGAGTGGGTTGCCATCCCCTCCTCCAGGGGATCTTCCCAACAGAGGGATTAAACCTAGGTCTCCTGCATTGCAATAAGGTTTTTAACCATCTGAGACACCAGGGAAGCCCTTTGCTAGTTTGATATTATCTAATTCACAACATTTTTCATGGTTCCTCTCTGGATCAATTTTGTTCATTGCTATCAGTACAATTTGGCATATAAAATGCATACCACTGTGATATTAAATGAATTATTAACTAATCAAATTGCATTTCTATCATATCTACATGTTCAGTGAATAAGATTTTGTGTTCTATTGCTATTTTTAGAGGATTTAGCATGACATTTTTTCATGTATCATTTGGATATTTCCCCATACAGAAGCACTTAAATAAAAATTAAAACATGTAGAAGAAAAATCAATGGAATAATATTAAATATCATTTTGTGTAACCATGCTAAACCTGGTTAAGACTGATAATAAATAATTTTTTCCTGAATTTCTTGGTATAAGTATATTAGATAATCATGATAGGAAATGCAAGAGTACATGAATAATCCTGGATATGGATCAATGATGACATTGTAAGTTCTTTGAAGGTAAGGATACCGGTCTACAGAACTTGGTCATGTAGTTTCCTTATAACCCTATGCTTTGTGCATACTAGAGCTAAAATATATGTTTTATGTTTATAAAATAATAGTTCATGAGATTTCCTTAAAACTTAGCTGAAACTGAGAGGCAATAAAAACAAATGGCTTTCTGGTACTCTTGATTAGAAGGAAACAATTTTAGTTACTAACTTGTCTCTATTCTCCTCATTTACTCATGGGAATATTACTCCCAATGTGGTGACTTTGCATGGTGTCTATTTTGCTATACTACATTTCTTAGCTTTCCCCTTTTCATAGGGTTGTGGGTAAAGTTACCCATAAGGGAAATTTCAGTGATATTTGGAAGGCTAATGTGAATAGAATATATATATATTTTTTAACATTCTAAAGGTTGAAGTAGAGCTAAGACCTTTTCAGCTTACTCAGTTTTTCATCCAACTACTCCTTTTGTTGGTATAGAGAAGCAGCCAGGCCCTTGGGTTTTGAGACTCTTGATAGATCTGTGCTTCAGCTTCTGAATGTATCAATCAACACACTAGTACAGCTCTGTCATAAAGGGTGCACAGATTATATTAATAACATAGGTTACTCCCATCAATGTTGGAGACAATGAATCACCAATGTGGGTTCTAATTTGCTCTTATTAATTCCATTTTGTCCCCATGAGGTCCTAGTTGTCTCATAGGTTCCTATTTATTCTCATGGATTCCAGTTTTCCTTTAATCTCCCCAAATTTAAATCCACTATTTCTTCTCATATCCTTGCCCTGATTTCAATTCCTATATCAAATGCAGAAGCAAAACTGCTTAAGCAGCTGTGGTACTTATGAAAGGTCTAATATCTATAACAAATTTTTATCTATTATAACTCATTGTGGTTCTTGTTCTCTAATTAAAGCTTAAATTATACAAATTTGGCACCACAAGTGATTCTGGCCTCACTCAGTCGTGTCCGACTCTTTGCAACCCCGTGGACTGTAGCCCACGAGGCTCCTCCATCCATGGGATTCTCCAAGCAAGAATACTGGAGTGGGTTGCCATTTCCTTCTCCAGGGGATCTTCCCAACCCAGGGATCAAACCCGGGTCTCGCACATTGCAGGTAGACGCTTTAACCTCTGAGCCACCAGGGATCAGAATCTTAAGAACAAATTTTTTGAATTGGTTTCGCAGAACTATTTCTGTGTCCTCATTAGTTTTAAAGATGTTAATGACTCTGTTTCTAGTACCAAGTGGATCAATAGAAGTTCATGATATAAAATGACAAAAAATATTTAAATTATCAACTAGAGATATCTGTAATCAGGTGTTATAAAAGGTAAGTCTTTGGATGACTATATACTAATAGTTGCAGCTATAAAAAACATAGTAAAAATATGGAGTACTATGAAGCTGGTTTGGTTATTTCTAAATATTCTATTGACTTGGGAAATAAACTGATGAGTTTAGTACTTTAAAGTCTTAAGTCTGGGTCAGGTAAGGGACAAGAATGCTTCTATGAACTCCTGAAATGAAACCCTTGTATCCTCTACCCATGGAACTCAGATTTAAATATAAAACCTTATTCCACAAGTGAATGACTTATAATGCACATTTCATTTCTGACATCATGATTGTCCTTTGATTAACTTAGAACATTGATGTAGAATAGGGACTTTCAAAATTGGTAAGAATCCTTAAGAGAATATTAAGATGAAGCTGGGATTAAAATCCTATGCATAACCCTGAAATGCATTTACTATTATAAATAGATATTTTTCCCTTATGAAGAGGTTGGTCTCATTTTTCTTGAATATCCTGTAATGGACTTTTCTGAAGCATTTGACTTAAATGGAACTATTTATACTCCTTAATAACTACCCCCTTCATCTCTCATTGCTTCTGAACTCATAATCAGATTCAAATCCTGGGAGGCCAAAAAAGGTAACTCTAAAAGCGTGAGACATGAGAAAGTACAGTAAGCATCATAAAAAAGGTAAGATTCAAGCTTCAGGAGTTGGTGATGATCACGGAAGCCTGGTGTGCTATAGTTTCTGGTGTCGCAAAGAATCAGACACTACCGAGCGACTGAACTAAAGTGAATGCTAATTTGTTTTCAGCAGAAATTTTGAGAACACGTTAGGAAAATCTTCTAACACTACTGGAACATAGTGGAACATATGGGTTGAATTATTTTTCATAAGTGCACTAGGCAGAGATTCTGGATTTAATGTACTATCAAGAAGTAAAGGGCAGAGAATTATTTTAGCATTGTGCTTAGGAGACTAAAACATAGATCCAAAGATAGCCTACACCAGCAGAGTTGAAGGATGTTTTAAAGGCTAGAATGAATTTATCATCTAAAGCTTACTCATAAACACTCCAAAATGATGCTCCCTTCACCAAGACTGTAAGAAACACATATTGAGAGAAACTTCAGAATTCATAGGAGCACTTCAGTGGCTATGTCCTGTAAGTAGAAGCTAGAGGAGCTGCAGGAGCTGCTCAGAGGATTGTGCAGAGCCAGGTGCTGCTGCACTGAACACAAATCACCACTGCTCTGCTGACTCCCTTGTTGCCACAGAGCAGCAGTCACATGCTGGTGTGGCTATATGAGCTGTGTGACTCTGCTATGACTCCTGAAGTTCCTCCAGCTTCCACTGGATAATCTCATTCAATTTCTCCAAATCCTGAGCCAAGTATATATGTTACTCCATGGTGATACATTTCCTGCTGATAGCTCATGTTATTGAGATCTGAGTTTGTCAGAGTCAGGTGTGGTTTTCAGTTAGGATTTGAACATACCCTTAGGAGGTCCATATTTTTCCCTGGTCTCCCTCATTTTAAGTTTATCTTTTCTTTCCAATTGCCAGCTTGCTGACTTCAGGCATCATATCCGCTGCAAAAGCAGCTATCTTATATAGAGCATGAAGCTAGCTTCCACAACTTTGTAACATCTAACTCCTATTAGAGATGTCTTATTTTGCATCAATCATAGGTTCTGATTCACTGATAAACTTTAACTGATATATCTGTCTATAGCACTGAGAATACAGGGATTATACAACTGGTTCTCTTCAACACCATTATAATATTAAAATTTAATATTATGTAGTTATTATGCTTAAAATAATTCAATGCCTTATCTGTAGCTCTGTGAATGTGGTCTATTACCAAACTCCCTGTTGGCAAGTATGATTAGAAAACATGGCTGGGAAGAAAGAAAAACGAGATAATTGGGAGGAATTGTGCTTATTAAAGAGCAATTAATAATAATAAAAATAAATAATAATAAAAGTCTTGGTCACTTTTAACTTTATGGGCAGTGACACTGAAGAATCATCTTGAGAGATACTGTCCACATTATGGCTCAATAAATATGCCTTGGAAGTGTCATATTTGGAAGAGTAATTTCTTAAGGATAAATATAACATTTCTATTCTGCAAAGTCCAATGAAAGAATAGTCATAGATATAACTAGGAGGATATTTGAATGTAGAACAATTGATTGTTATGGCCCATCTTCTGCCCATCTTCATGTCCCAAATGATAGCAGGGTCTAAAGTTCTTACAATTGCTGGAACTGTGAGGGTGAAAGAGGAGAGTGATAGAATGAGGATTGGAAGGCAAGGTTGGTTGGAGAAATTGCAGGAAACCGTTTATCAGAAAAAAAGAAATGAAGTGTGGAATGCTGCATCTCAGGTATTCAATTAGTCAATTCTCCTTCAGTTCAGTTCAGTTCAGTTCAGTCGCTTAGTTGTGTCCGACTCTTTGCGACCCCATGAATCGCAGCACACCAGGCCTCCCTGTCCATCACCAGCTCCCGGAGTTCACTCAGATTCACATCCATTGAGTCAGTGATGCCATCCAGCCATCTCATCCTCTGTCGTCCCCTTCTCTGCCTGCCCCAAATCCCTCCCAGCATCAAAGTCTTTTCCAATGAGTCAGCTCTTTGCATGAGGTGGCCACAGTACTGGAGTTTCAGCTTTAGCATCATTCCTTCCAAAGAAATTCCAGGGCTGATCTCCTTCAGAATGAACTGGTTGGATCTCCTTGCAGTCCAAGGGACTCTCAAGGGTCTTCTCCAACATCACAGTTCAAAAGCATCAATTCTTCAGCATTCAGCTTTCTTCACAGTCCAATTCTCACATCCATACATGACCACTGGAAAAAAGCATAGCCTTGACTAGATGGACCTTAGCTGGCAAAGTAATGTCTCTGATTTTGAAAATGCTATCTAGATTGGTCATAACTTTTCTTCCAAGGAGTAAGTGTCTTTTAATTTCATGGCTGCAGTCACCATCTGCAGTGATTTTGGAGCCCCTCAAAATAAAGTCTGACACTGTTTCCACTGTTTCCCCATCTATTTCCCATGAAGTGATGGGACCAGATGCCATGATCTTCGTTTTCTGAATGTTGAGCTTTAAGCCATCATTTTCACTCTCCTCTTTCACTTTAATCAGGAGGCTTTTTCATTCCTCTTCACTTTCTACCATAAGGGTGGTGTCATCTGCATATCTGAGGTTGTTGATATTTCTCCTGGCAATCTTGATTCCAGATTGTGTTTCTTCCTGTCCAGCATTTCTCATGATGTACTCTGCATATAAGTTAAATAAGCAGGGTGACAATATACAGCCTTGACATACTCTTTTCCTATTTGGAACCAGTCTGTTGTTCCATGTACAGTTCTAGCTGTTGCTTCCTGACCTGCATATAGGTTTCTCAAGAGGCAGGTCAGGTGGTCTGGGATTCCCATCTCTCTCAGAATTTTCCACGGTTTATTGTGATCCACAAAGTCAAAGGCTTTGGCATAGTCAATAAAACAGAAATAGATGTTTTTCTGGAACTCTCTTGCTTTTTCACGATCCAGTGGATGTTGGCTATTTGATCTCTTGTTTCTCTGCCTTTTCTAAAGCCAGCTTGAATGTCAGGGAGTTCATGGTTCACGTATTGCTGAAGCCTGGCTTGGAGAATTTTGAGCATTAATTTACTAGCATGTGAGATATGTGCAATTGTGCGGTAGTTTGAGCATTCTTTGGCATTGCCTTTCTTTGGGATTGGAATGAAAACTGACCTTTTCCAGTCCTGTGGCCACTGCTGCGTTTTCCAAATTTGCTGGTATATTGAGTGCAGCACTTTCACAGCATCATCTTTCAGGATTTGAAATAGCTCAACTGTAATTACCTCACCTCCACTAGCTTTGTTTGTAGTGATGCTTCTTAAGGCCCACCTGACTTCACATTCCAGGATGTCTGGCTCTAATCGTATGTAATAGATATGTCATCTCTATCTATATTATATATAATATCTATATATAAAGTCTTTTAAATAAAATATATCTATAAGACTATTTAGATATATAGCAATATAGATATATATTGTACAGAGATATGTAGATAGATCTAGATATTTATATCAATATTGATGTAGATATAAACACAAATAGGTCTACATATATATATATATATTCTTTGTTAAATATTATTAATAACTAGAATGAATAAAAATGAGCATTTAAAATATCCCATAAACTACTTTTTAAATGTATCTAAAATAGCATAGTGTTAAAAGCACAGATTCTAGAAATAGAGAGGCTGAGTTTGAACCCTAAGTTTACAATATGAAATTCCTCCATGTCTCTGTGTATTTATATCCATACTGGATATTATAACAGTGACTGTTCCATAAGGTCGTTTTGAAGTCTTCAGGAGTTCATAATAATCTTAATAATTTAAGATCTGAGAACAGTATTTAGCACATAAATATTAAATTCTATATGAATAACTTATTTGATCTTAATTTCAGCATTTTTCTTTCTCTGCAAAAATAACATTCATTTATTTATTTTTTTAATTAGGGATATAGATTTAGCTCTGGAGAAGGAAATGGAAACCCACTCCAGCCTTATTGCCTGAAAAATGCCATGGACAGAGGAGCTTGGTGGGCTATGGTTCTTGGTGTTGCAAAAAGTCAGGCATGACTGAGTGAATAAGCACATGAATTTAGTTCTCAGAAGAATAATGCAGTGCAAATTCTTTACATGGTCTCATTTTCTCTGTATATCTATTGCTAAATTGGCAAAAAGAAACAAAAACTCTTTTCAAAATTGTCTGGTTTCTATGTAACAATCCATTGCCCAAAATTGGCTATGATAATTATGAAATCAACCAATTATTATTTTTTCCAGCAGATGATGTTGAATCCAAATGTCATTTTACAAAGGAATTTTATTTTCCCCACTGATTTATATAGATGAAGTTATTTTGACATTGCATAAATAACAGAAGCAGAAGATATTAAGAAGAGTTGGCAAGAATACACAGAAGAACTGTAAAAACAGAGCTTCATGACCAAGACAATCATGATGGTGTGATCACTCACCTAGAGTCAGACATTCTGGAATGTGAAGTCAAGTGGGCCTTAAAAAGCATCACTATAAATAAGCTAGTGGAGGTGATGGAATTCCAGTGGAGCTATTTCAAATCCTGAAAGATGATGCTGTGAAAGTACTGCACTCAATATGCCAGCAAATTTGGAAAACTCAGCAGTGGCCACAGGACTGGAAAAGGTCAGTTTTCATTCCAATCCCAAAGAAAGGCAATGCCAAAGAATGCTCAAACTACTGCACAATTGCACTCATCTCACATGCTAGTAAATTAATGCTCAAAATTCTCCAAGCCGGGCTTCAGTAATACGTGAACTGTGAACTCCCAGATGTTCAAGCTGGTTTTAGAAAAGGCAGAGAAACAAGAGATCAAATAGCCAACATCCACTGGATCATGGAAAAGCAAGACATTTCCAGAAAAACATCAATTTCTGCTTTATTGACTATGCCAAAGCCTTTGTGTGGATCACAATCAACTGTGGAAAATTCTGAAAAAGATGGGAATCCCAGACCACCTGATCTGCCTCTTGAGAAACCTATATGCAGTTCAGGAAGCAACAGTTAGAACTGGACATGGAACAACAGGCTAGTTCCAAATAGGAAAACGAGTACATCTAGGTTGTATATTGTCACCCTGCTTACTTAACTTATATGCGGAGTACATCATGAGAAACCCTGGACTGAAAGAAGCACAAGCTGGAATCAAGATTGCCGGGAGCAATATCAACAACCTTAGATATGCAGATGACACCACCCTTATGGCAGAAAGTGAAGAGGAACTAAAAAGCCTCTTGATGAAAGTGAAAGAGGAGAGTAAAAATGTTGGCTTAAAGCTCAACGTTCAGAAAACTAAGATCATGGCATCTGGTCCCATCACTTCATGGGAAATAAATGGGGAAATGGTGGAAACAGTGTCAGACTTTATTTATTTATTTATTTTTTTGGACTCCAAAATCACTGCAGATGGCAATTGCAGCCATGACATGAAAAGACACTTACTTCTTGGAAGGAAAGTTATGACCAACCTAGATAGCATATTGAAAAGCAGAGACATTACATTGCCAACAAAGGTCCATCTAGTCAAGGCTATGGTTTTTCCAGTGGTCATGTTGGATGTGAGAATTGGACTGTGAAGAAAGTTGAGATCTGAAGAACTGATACTTTTGATCTGTGATGTTGGAGAAGACTCTTGAGACTCCCTTGGACTGCAAGGAGATCCAACAAGTCCATTCTAAATGAGAATAGTACTGGGTGTTCTTTGGAAGGAATGATGCTGAAGCTGAAACTTCAGTTCTTCGACCACCTAATGCAAAGAGTTGACTCATTGGAAAAGACTCTGATGCTTGGAGGGACTGGTGGCAGGAGGAGAAGGGACGACAGAGGATGAGATGGCTAGATGGCATCAGCGACTCGATGGATGTGGGTTTGGGTGAACTCCAGGAGTTGGTGATGGACAGAGAAGCCTGGCATGCTGCAATTCATGGAGTCTCAAAGAGTCAGACATGACTTAGCGACTGAACTGAACTGAACTGAAGGACTCTTTTCATTGGACATAATTCTTCAGATTTATCAGGTGTCTCTAAAGAAGATGTTATTGAATAAACAACTTATTCAACTTCAGTGTTGTAAATAATTGGGACAAGACGGTTTCCAGCCAAGGTAGGTTAAAAAATAAATAGAGCATGCAGAGATGTCTGACAAGGTAATATGTCCATAGAATCTATCAGCTTTCCTGGGGCACTGAAAAATTTCTATTGTCAGCATGATATTCTGTATCATGTCTATATCTTGACATAACCTTTCTTTAAGAATGAATACTTTGAAATATATCTAGGGCATGCTTTCTTAAGAGTGGAATTAGAGCTAACAGAATTGAAATATTTTTTGAAAGTAGATAATCTTCAAGTGGACAACTCATTAAAAGGAGAACAGAAAAAGTGGATTTCTCCTTCTCTTGGTAAAGAAAAGGTATTTCAACTTTTGGAAAAATTTATCTTTCGAATAAAGTTTATAGTTGAAAAGCGTTTTGCTAACAAATTATCCTCCTGTATCTATGTGTTTCCCACAGCATAAGAAGGAAGAGACCTGACTTTTTCCTACATCTACAGAAATATCACAGTTTTTAGAATAAAAACATGTGCATGCAATATGAAAATTTGTTGCAAATGAAAACAAACTGACCTGAGAAAATTTAATAGCTTGATTCAAATAATCAAATAAAAATAATTTTGAGAAGGTTAAATTTAAAGATTAGATGTTACAAAGTGCATTTTAAGAAAATTCTCTTGATCTTCAAATCAGCCATAATGTATTGTTAACCTGCACATTTGGTAGGCAAATAACTTTTCAAAGTTTCCATCATGACCCCTGTGAGAATCTGTTTTTTTTTTTTTTTTTAGTAAACTGGATTGCATCACTTGTTAGCCTTATTTCTATGTCCTTTGAATTCCCTAAACACTATTTATCTCTTCCATTCACTTGTAAATTAATCATAGATAGCAAGATGACATTTATTTAAATCATGCCATACTAATTAGTTTTTTTGTGTGTTTTGTTTTACCTTTAAGGTATTAAATTTTCAGATGGCAATGAGTTTTCTCTTTTTTTTTTTTTTTTCTATTAGGGTACTATGCCACATATTTTGTTGCTCTTAATATCTCTCTAGCTTATCCTTGCACACGCACATAAGAATTTTTCTGTTTTTCTTCAAAGAGTAACATAATGTAAAATGTGTAATTAAGTACTACATCACTAATATCAATAAATACTTGTTTATCTTAATCTCAATTTCATTTGAAAAAAAAATTTGTCAAATGCATAATATGTATGAAACTTCTTAATGACCTCATTTATTAATATTTTTAATTGCTGTGCAGCATGTGGGATCTTAGTTCCCTAACCAGGAACAAATATGTGTCTCCTCCATTGGGAGCACAGAGCCCTAGTCACTGGACTACCAAGGAATTCCAAGTGCCTCGTTTAGTCAGACACGACTGAGCAACTTCATCTTCATGTTTCACTTTCGTGCGTTGGAGAAGGAAATGGCAACCCACTCCAGTGTTCTTGCCTGGAGAATCCCAGGGATGGCGGAGCCTGGTGGGCTGCCATCTATGGGGTCACACAGAGCCGGACGTGACTGAAGTGACTTAGCAGCAGCATTTTAAAGAGGGCTTCCCCAGTGGATCAGCTATGAAGAACAAGCCTGCCAGTGCAGGAGCTGTAAAAGATGCAGGTTCAATCTTTGATTCAGGAAGATGCCATGGAGAAAAATATGGCAACCTGCTCCAGTATTCTTGCCTGGAAAACTGAATGAACAGAGGAGTCTGACAGGCTACAGAGTCCATAGTGTTGCAAAGAGTCAGACATGACAGAGTGCACACACATTTTTAAAGATAAATTGCTCATGACATTTTTTTTTTCTCTATTTAGCATCTCCTCTGAAACCCTATACATTTGGGAAAAGCAGATCACATGTCACCTCCTCCAGGAAGACTTTACTAGTCCTCACTCGTTTCCCCTGTGTTCTCAGATATACTTCCATAGTTGCTGCATATCTTGTTGTTCAGTCTACTCAGCTATGTTTGACTCTTTGCAGCCCCATGAACTGCAGCATATCAGGCTTCCCTGTCTTTCACCATGTCCTGGGGCTTGCTCAAACTCATGTCCATTGAGTCGATGATGCCATTAAACAATATTGTCATCTGTTGTCCCTTTCTCTTTCTGCTTTCAAACTTTCCCAGCATCAAGGTCTTTTCTAATGAGTTGGCTCTTTGCATCTGGTGACCAAAGTATTGTAGCTTCACCTCCATATCTCATAGCACAAGTCATTTTATAATACAACCTCTTCCATGTGTTCCCACTAAGCTATCACTACTTTCAGGCAAGATTTCCACTTCACTTCATACCTGGTATGACACCCAGTATCTGGAACATTAGGCTCTAAGCTACGTCCAACTAAAATGTGATATGATGCAAATAATTTATTCATCCAGGAGTCTAGCCATATATACCTACATATGGCACTATGACTGTAAAAATATCATCAAATGCACATTTTTGTTTTATAATTATTTTTATTATTTCTGAACAATCCATTCTGAACGGATGGATATTTGAGGAGGTCCTGTAAATAGGACTATAAAATATAAGACAAAGGGTTAAAACTAGTTTGAAAAGCAATGATACTGCTGAGGATGCAGAAATACTGGAGAAAGGACTTATTCTGTGAGTAAATACTACCTTGTACAAGCTAGTGCAGTTCATGAGACCACAGGAACTGCTAGACCAGCGAAGGCTTCTGCTGTGTGTGTGTAGCTAGGTGGGGCAGTTAAGGGTTATCTAGAAAGTAGAAAAGTTTTGCTCTATGCAGACAGACTGGCTCTACAGAGAGAAAAAGAGGAGGGAGGGAGGCTGAAAGGGACCACATAATTCTCCCCAAATTACCAATCTGGCATAATTTTCCAACTCCTCTGATGCAGAATGAGTGACAGCATAGAGACCGGCCATGCTTATTTAACTTTCTGTATATGGAAAGAGATAGCAAGGGCAGGAAAGTTACACTGAAAGACTAGAACAAGTAAACAAATGTATTTCTGTCAGATTCCTGTGTTAGGAATATTGCCATGTAATTTCACCATCTTTTCTTTTTCTCTCAAGTGAGTGATCAGTGGTGATTGAAAACAGGAAAAAACAAAAGTGGCAAAATAAGTAAGTTCAGACCTGATTATAGCAAATATCAGAAAGTGAGAAAACATACTATAACCTAGACTCATGTTTCATATCTAATGGACAGTGGCTATCATACAGTCAATACTTTAGATATGGCTCCTGCCAGTAAGTATGACTGTTAAAGACATTGAACATTTTCCAGATGTAATTCACAGTTTGTAAACCATAAGTTCATTCTCAGTCTCCTTTCCTTATATTTTCCTGCTGTCTCTTGATTTTTTTCTACTTCCATTGTTGCCACATTCTGTCTTTCTATCTAGTCGCAAATCAGTTATGTTTTGACACTCAATATTCTTTTTGAAACTATATAACTGCCAAGTGTCCTTCTCTAAATCCCTGTTTTATCTTGAGGAAGATGTGCATATGCCTATGTAACACATTTGGACTAAACTTCCTTAATAGTATGTTTTTTTCTTGCAGTTCACTAACATTATACTACTCTATTTTACAGAAAGCAGAAAATTTTATGAGTTCAATTTAGTTTGCATTACAAAGCAGTAACTGAAATCATGAATTTGCTTACAAATAAGCAATTTATGGCTTCAATGAACTCTTTTGGTGTTTATAGGCTTCAGCAGGAAGACATGATATTTAATATCTTAAAAATAACATGCTCCCAGTAAATTTAGGGACCTATATGATAAATAATATGAGAGTAGTCTTGTTGAAAGGGCCAAAATATGTTTGCATTATATGAGAAAAATTACTATATAAAAAAAAAAATAGTGGTGATATTATTGTGGCAACGTCCTGTCACACCCAGATTGCTCCCTGAAGGAATAAGTGCATATTTTTTTACCTTATTGATAGGAAGTCTAAAGCATGCAATGATGGTGTGAGTAAACTCTATTTTGAATTGTCTGTGAGGAAAAAATTATGTAAATGAAGTATCTCAATATAATGTTCAAAAAGAGATTAATTTTTTACTTGCATTTTGAATATAGTAACTAGTCCTGTTTTTACTTTCTGATCATTATGAGATCTATGATTTTGGTGAGCCATAGCATGATGTAAGTTACATCTAGATGTATGAGTTTAAAAAGAAACAAATAATCCACCTCATTCATATTTTAACTTAAGTTTTTTTTTTTTTCTAATTATAAGTAAGTAAGAAATTTAGCCTCTAAGTATGAAGTTGAAATCTTTTTAGGGAAAATATTTGTTTCACCACTAATTTAAAATGTATTACACTGATTTCTGAAGTCTTGGTTCTACAAGACTTTTATTGCTGCAACATAAATTAAGTGGATAAAGTGCTTCAGAATGTATCTTAAAATTTTGAGTAATTTAAATTTAGTGTAGGATTTTAAAAGCCTCACCACTACTATTTTGTTAATTATCCAAAGAAAAAGTGCAATGATCAATTGAGATTCTATAATTGAATCCCCATTAACTGGATTATTTAAAATGAAATTTAATAAATGATATGCTATTTTTATTGGTTAAATTAATTTTGATAGGGATTTAGCTGATATGATGGTGTTCATGCTACTGGTAAGTCACTTCAGTCGTGTCCAACTCTGTGCGACCCCATAGACTGCAGCCCACCAGGCTCCCCTGTCCCTGGGATTCTCCAGGCAAGAATACTGGAGTGGGTTGCCATTTCCTTCTCCAATGCATGAAAGTGAAAAGTGAAAGAGAAGTCGCTCAGTCCTGTCTGACTCTTACCAACCCCATGGACTGTAGCCTACCAGGCTCCTCCGTCCATGGGATTTTCCAGGCAAGAATACTGGAGTGGGGTGCCATTACCTTCTCCAGATGGTGATCATAAGAATTGCCTAATATGTGGGTTTTCAATTTATTGTTAGATGTGGCCACGTCATCAGATATCTAATAACTCAGTATATGGTATTGATTTATAGATATGGATTGATTCAACTTCCCATTTTCACTGGTCTGTGTATTTAAATGATTTTTTTTTCCTATGCTATAATTCTGAAGCAATGATTTGTGAATCTGAGGAATTAGTCAAATTATTTAATTGCAAGATAATAAAGCCTTTCTTAAATTCCTGGAACATAATTTATTTATCCAGTCTGCCAAGTATTTATGGCTATTGATAATAGAACATTACCACTTTTTATTTAATCGGTTTTTCCAGTAATCATGTATGGATGTGAGAGGGGGACTGTGAAGAAGGCTGTGCGCCAAAGAATTGATGCTTTTGAACTGTGGTGTTGGAGAAGACTCTTAAGAGTCCCTTGAACTGCAAGGAGATCCAACCAGTCCATTCTGAAGAAGATCAGCCCTGGGATTTCTTTGGAAGGAATGATGCTGAAGCTGAAACTCCAGTACTTTGGCCACCTCATGCGAAGAGTTGACTCATTGGAAAAGACTCTGATGCTGGGATGGATTGGGGGCAGGAGGAGAAGGGGACGACAGAGGATGAGATAGCTGGATGGCATCACTGACTCAATGGACATGAATCTGAGTGAATTCCGGGAGTTGGTGATGGACAGGGAGGCGTGGCATGCTGCTATTCATGGGGTCACAAAGAGTCGGACACGACTGAGTGACTAAACTGAACTGAACTGACCATATGAAATCTAGAAATATGTTAGAATTAAACTCAACTGCCAATTGTTAACTTGAATTGCTTTACTGTCCTCAAGTAGCAACAGAGATTCACAGAATATAGGCCATTCAGCTACCTACATTTGTCACCAATAAGTTTTGCTCAACACTCAGATAGTTCACAAGACATTCCTCCTACCAGAATATTAAACAAGATTCTCTCAAGTTAGTCCTTTTCCAATATAGCATCCATTACATTTAATGGGATAGCAGAATGGGGTGACTATCAGGAGACTGGATAAAGCTAGTTTTCAGATGTTTTTTTTTTTTCTTTTTTTCAGTCTTAGGAGAGTCTCTCATTTTATCTCCATCAGCTTTCTTAGCATCTTGCAATTCTTAGCATTAGCAGATAAGAACTCAAGACTCTGACAAGTGGGTTCCTCTTGCTAGGTCAGAAGAATGTGAGAACAGAGAGGCAAGGAAAAATATAAACAATATTGCAAGTCAAGTATAATAGCACTTATCATGGGGAAAGGGTGAGTTATTTGAGGAAAATTAATTTGGAGACCATAAAATAGAATGAACAGGAGTCAAAACATTGTATTTCTTGATCCCAGTTGCTTTTTTTAACTCCAGAATGTTAATTGAATTTGAGTAAAACCACCCTGTCATAAATTTCTTCAACTTCAAAAAACTCAAACAAAAATGTGATTAACCACTCTTTTTTAGACAACTGGGAAATTAACTAACAATAATATTTGATAAAAGTTCTTAAGGAACTATTGCTTACAATTATGTAAACAGAGACTAGAGATTGGTTCAAGATAGCAGAGTAGAAAGATGTATGTTCATCTTCTCCTGCAAGAACACCAAAATTGAAACTAACTGTTGAACTTTTGACCAAAGGATGCTGGAACCCACCTCCTCAAAAAAAAAAAAAAAAAAGATACCCCATATCCAAGGACAAAGGAGAAGCCACAACAAGACGGTAGGAGGGGTACAAGCACAATCAAATCAAATCACACACCTGCCAGGTGGGAGACTCACAAACTGGAGAACAATAATAACAAATAATTACTCACACTGTTGTAAAGGTTCTAGACCCTACACCAAGTTTCCCAGACTGAGGATCTTGCAGAAGGACTGGGAATCCTCAGGGAATCTTATTTGAAGGCCAGTAGGATTTGACTACAGAACTTCCACAGGACAGGGGAAATAGAGACTCTACTCTTGGACGGCACAAACAAAACCTTGATCCACGGGAAAGGATCAGTAACCTCACAGAGACTGAGCCAGACTGTCTGTGAGTGTTTGAGGGTCTCCTGTGGAGACATGGATCAGCAGGGTCCTGCCACAGGGACAGGGGCACTGGCAGAAGCAGTTCTGGGAGGCTTTTGTTAGGGTAAGTCCTCTTGGAGGTTGCCATTAGTCCTACCGTTGAGCCTGTAGACTTCAAGACTGGGTAGCCTCAGGGCAAACAACTAACAGGGAGGGAGCACAACTGCAACCATCAGCAGACAATTGGATTAAAGATTTACTGAGGATAGACTTTGTGTGGATCACAATAAACTCTGGAAAATTCTGAAAGAAATGGGGATACCAGACCACCTGACCTGTCTCTTGAGAAATCTGTATGCAGGTCAGGAAGCAACAGTTAGAACTGGACATGGAACAACAGACTGGATCCAAATAGGAAAAAGAGTACCACAAGGCTGTATATTGTCACCCTGCTTATTTAACTTATATGCAGAGTACATCATGAGAAATGCTGGACTGGAAGATACACAAACTGGAATCAAGATGGTCAGGAGAAATATCAATAACCTCAGATATGCAGCTGACACCACCTTTATGGCAGAAAGTGAAGAATAACTAAAAAGCCTCTTGATGAAAGTGAAAGAGGAGAGTGAAAAAGTTGGCTTAACCTCAACATTCAGAAAACGAAGATCATGGCATTTGTTCCCATCACTTCATGGGAAATAGATGGGGAAACAGTGAAAACAGTGTCAGACTTTATTTTTTTGGGCTCCAAAATCACTGAAGTCATGAAATTAAAAGACACTTACTCCTTGGAAGAAAAGTTATGGCCAACCTAGATAGCATATTCAAAAGCAGAGACATTACTTTGCCGACTAAGGTCCGTCTAGTCAAGGCCATGGTTTTTTCAGTAGTCATGCATGGATGTGAGAATTGGACTGAGCACTGAAGAATTGATGCCTTTGAACTGTGGTGTTGGAGAAGACTCTTGAGAGTCCCTTGGACTGCAAGGAGATCCAAGCATTCCATGCTGAAGGAGATCAGCCCTGGGATTTCTTTGGAAGGAATGATGCTAAAGCTAAAACTCCTGTACTTTGGCCACCTCATGTGAAGAGTTGACTCATTGGAAAAGAATCTGATGCTGGGAGGGAATGGGGGCAAGAGGAGAAGGGCACAACAGAGGATGAGATGGCTGGATGGCATCACTGACTTGATGGGCGTGAGTTTGAGTGAACTCTGGGAGTTGGTGATGGACAGGGAGGTCTGGTGTGCTGCGATTCATGGGGCCACAAAAAGTCGGACACAACTGAGCAACTGAACTGAACTGAGTATGGCCCTGCCCATTAGAGAAAGATCCAACTTTCCCCACAGCCAGTCCCTCCCATTAGGAAGCCTGCACAAACCTCTTATCCTCATCCATCAGAGGGCAGACAGAAGGAGCAAAAACTATAATCTCACAGACTCTAGAACAAAAACCACAACAACAGAAAGCTAATGAAAATGAAAAGAAATAGGATTATGTCCCAGATGAAGGAACAAGTTAACCCCTCAGAAAAACAACTAAATGAAGTAGAAACAGGCGCTATTTCAGAAAAAGAATTCAGAATAATGATAATGAAGATGATCCAGGATCTCAGAAAAAGAACGGAGGCAAAGACTGAGAAAATGCAAGAAATGTTTACCAAAGACCTGGAAGAAATAAAGAACAAACAAACAGAGATGAACAATACACTAGGAAGAATTAATAGCAGAATAATAGAGGCAGAAGAATGGATAAGTGATCTGGAAGACAGAATGTGACCTGGAAGACAAAACCACTGCCTCAAAACAGAACATAGGAAAAAGAATGAAAAGCAATGAAGACAGCCTGAGAGACCTCTGGGGCAATGTTAAAAACATGAACATTCACATTATAGGGGTCCCAGAAGAAAAAGAGAGACAGAAAGGACTTGAGAAAGCATCCAAAGACATAATAGCTGAAAACTTCCTGAACATGGAAAAGGAAACAGTCAACCAAGTTGAGGAAGCACAGAGGCTCCTAAGCAGGACAAACCCAAGAAGGAATACAACAAGACACATAGTAATCAAACTGACAAAAATTAAAGACAAAGACAATATAAATGTATTACTATTTACATTTATGGTAATTATCCATATGCATGACCCTATTATCCTTTTATTTAATGTTTTGGGTTTATTTTATTTCTTTATTCTTTTCTTTTCTTTTTTTTTTTTTTTTTTTGGCAGATTTTTTCCTTTTCTTGTTTTTTCTGCCTAGAGAAGTTTCAGAAGATCTTCCCGACCCAGGGATCAAACCTGGGTCTCCTGCATTGGAGGCAGACACTTTAACCTCTTAGCCACCAGGGAAGCCCAAAATTAAAGACAAAGACTATATATTAACAGATTAAAAAGTGGGGAAAAGACAAGTTAACATACAAAGGAAATATGCTAAGTTATCAGCTGATTTCTCAACAGAACTCTAAAAGCCAGAAGGGAATGGCACAAAATATTCCAAATGATTAAAAGGAATAACCTACAACCAAATGTATGCTACACATCAAGACTCTTGATCAGATTTAGTGCAGAAAACAAAGGTTTACAGGCAAACGAAAGTTAATATAATTCAGCAAAACTAAATCAGTTTTACAACAAATGCTAAAGAAACTTCTCTAGGCAGAAAATGCAAGGAAAGGAAAAAAATATGCCAAAAAAAGAGAGAAAAGAATAAAGAAATAAAATAAACCCAAAACATTGAATAAAAGGATAATAGGGTCATGCATATCAATAATTACCATAAATGTAAATGGATTAAATGCCGCAAATGAAAGACATAGACTGGCTGAGTGGATACAAAAACAAAACCCATACATATGTTTCTACAAGAGACCCACCTCAGACATAGGGACACTTATAGGCAGAAAGTAAGGGGATGGGAGAAACTTTTCCAGGAAAATGGAATTCATAAGAAAGCTGGAGTAGCAGTACTCATATCAGGCAAAATAGACTTTAAAATAAAGATGGTTTTAAGGGACAAAGAAGTTCACTACATAATGATCAAAGGTTCAATCCAACAAGAAAATATAGCAATTAGAAATATATATGCACCCAACATAGGAGCACCTCAATATGTAAGGCAAATACAAATATAAAGGGAAACATTGATAGCAACATCGTAATAGTGGGAGGCATTAACACTCCATTCTCCCTCAATGGACAAATCATCTGGAAAGAAAATTAATAAGGAAATGCAGGCCTTAACTGACATTTTAGAGGAGCTGGACTTGATATTTATACATTCCACCAAAAAGCAACATGCTACACCTTCTTCTCAAAAGCCCATGGAACATTCTCCAGGATTAACTACATGATGGACCACAAGGCTGTGGTAAATCTAAGAAACTTGAAATTATAGCAATCATTTTTTCTCCAATCACAATGCTATGCAAATAGAAATAAACTACAAACAAAAACCCTAAATAAACATAAAAACTTGAGGAAGCTAAATAATATGCTACTCAACAACCATTAGATCATTGAATAAATCAAAGAAGAAATTAAAAAAAAGAAAAACAAAAAACCTAGACACAAGTGACATTGAAAGCACAAAGATCCAAAACTTATGGAATGCAGCAAAAGCAGTTCTGAGAGGAAAATTTATAGCAATACGATTTTACCTCAAAAAATAAGAAAAATCTCAAACAAACAGCCTAAACTTACACCTAAAACAACTAGAAAAAGAAGAACAGCAAAACCTAAAGTAGTAGAAGGAAAGATATCACAAAGATTAGAGCAGAAATAAATGAAGTAGAGACTAAAAAAGCAATCACAAAATGAGTTAAACTAAAAGCTGGTTCTTTGAAAAGATAAACAGAATTGATAAAACTTTAGCCAGACTAACCAAGGAAAAAAAGCAGAGGACTCAAATCAATAAAATTAGAAATTATAAAGGAGAAGTTACAGCTAACTCCATAGAAATACCAAGGATAATAAGAGACTACTGTGAATAACTGTATGCAAAAAAAAAAGAAAGAAAGAAAGAAAAAAAAGACAATCTGGAAGGAATGGACAGATTCTTAGAAAGCTACAGGTTTTGTTTTTGTTTTTTTTTTTCTGGTAGCTCAGATGGTAAAGAATCCACCTGCAATGTGGGAGACCTGGGTTTGATTTCTGGGTTGAGAAGATCCTCTGGAGAAGGGAACAGTCACCACACACTCCATTATTCTGGCCTAGAGAATCCCGATGGACAGAGGAACAAATCAATAAAATTAGAAATTACGAAGAAGTTACAGCTGACTCCACAGAAACACCAAAGATTATAGGAGATTGCTGTGAACAAATGTCTGCCAATAAAACAGACAACCTGGAAGAAATGGACATATTCTGGAAAGGTACAATCTCCCTAGAATGAATCAGGAAGAAATAGAAAATATGAACAGACCAATCACAAGCACTGAAATTGAAAGTATGATTAAAAACCTCCCAACAAACAAAAGTCCAAGACTCAATTTTATTGTCAAATTTTATCAAACATTTAGAGAAGAGTTAACACCTATCTTTCTGAAACTGTTCCAAAAATTTGCAGAGGAAGGAAAACTTTCAAAATCATTTTGAGTCCACCATTACCTTGATACCAAAACCAGACAAAGATACTATGACAACAACAAAAAAAGAGAAAATTACAAACCAATATCACTGATGAACATAGAATCAAAAATCCTCAACAAAATATTAGCAATCCATATTCAGCAATACATTAAAAAGATCACACAACATGATCAAGCGGGATTTGTCTCAGGGATGCAAGGATTTTTCAACATCGGCAAATCAATCACTGTGATTCATCACATCAAAAAACTGAAGGATAAAAACCATATAATCATCTCAATAGATGCAGAAAAAACTTTTGACAAAACTCTGCACCCATTTATGATTAAAAAGTCTCCAGAAAGTGGTCATAGAGTGTACATGCCTCAACATAATAAAGACCATATATGACAGGCCTGCAGCTAGCATTGTACTCACTGGTAAAAAGCTAAAAGCATTCCCTCTAAGATCAGGAACAAGACAAGGATGTTCACTCTCACCACTTAATTCAACATAATTTTGGAGGTCCTGGCTACAGCAATCAGAAAAGAAAAAGAAGTAAGGGGATTCCAAATTGGGAAAAAAAATAAATTTAGAATACATCAAAATAGAAGTAATAATTAAGACATATTTATAAAGTTTGAGTACAGTAACAACAGTTCTTGCCAATTTTAGTTTTCAGCATCATTCCTGCTTGATCTTATTAGCCCTTAATATTTTTAATATTTGAAATATTGGAACATTCACAATAATTCCTAATACAGTCATCTTTGAGTAGCTGAAAAAACATTTACAAACATTAATGGCAAAGTTCTAATTTATTGAATATTTATTAAACTAATTATCTAGTGTTGTGTATATGAAATTTAATTAGTTGTTGGATAGCCTGTTGAAATGACCTAGCAACTTTTGTGGGTTAGAGTGAAGGGAAGTTATGAGAGAAGCATGGAATGAGTATTTATATAATAAGCCAATGATCCATGAAACACTTGACTTAGTTATTGACTATAAATGTGGAGCTCAAGAAACAGTGTGAAATACAATTGCTTCTCCATGTGTTGGTAACTACTGCTCATGAAAGCTCATCTTTTTATAGAACCTGAAATTTTACCCCTGTGGAGATAACTTTATGCCATCTCTCGGCTGTATGAATATCCTAGATTCACTTAACATCCAGCTTGTCATCTTTTCCCACAATCCAGATTCTCTGCTGAATAGTTATTTAACTGCAGAATGATACACTGATTCTTGTTACTTCACTCACTCTACTATACAATAAAGCTTCATCTCTCATTCCACACTCCTGTGGATTATTTTTTCTTCCTTATTGCCATAGACTTCTGTCATCAGTCTAAGTTTAGTGTATCGGTTTATTTCTGAATCCAACTTTTCCACATCTAATTACTTAACATTTAGTTTTGAAAATGAATAAACTTTAAAAATTTTTTTGGAACATTTAACATCTAACATTATAGCATTTTTTTCCTAAACTATTATTTACTCATGTCAATCTTTGACTTAAATTCTTTCAATACCTCATTAAAATCTCTTCTGTGATTTTTTTAATGTTGTATTCCTTTATTTGCCTTTCTAATCTTATCTCACTCTATATTATCAAAAATTTTATTACAACAAAATTAATATTCATATTTTTCTCAGTATTTATTGGGAACAATTTGTAGATGACTTTGTGATTTTTATCATGTAATTTTTCTCACCTGAGATACATTCTTCTTTATTTTTCCTTTCCCTAATACCTCATTCTGTAATAAAGCAAAAAAAAAAAACAAAAACAAAAACAAAAACAAAAACCTCATCAGCAACATCACCTAGACTATCAGCATCCTTGGAGGGTGCATTTCTTTTCATTTACATGTAACATAGGCATGCTTACATGGATCATCATTTTTACTTTGTTTAATACGCAATCTTTTTTTCTTTCAGCTTAGCTCTTTAGAAAAGAAAGCAACGTTTCTCTCCATATGTCTGTTCCTAGGGCTTAAACTCAGTGTCCTACAATATGTGGTCAGGGAAAATATTTTAATCTTAGAGATGACTGGTGATAATAAATACAGGGCAGTCAACTACCAAATAGTCTGTGAATTATTCTCTGAAAATATCTAGTGAATATTATCTTTCTTTGAGGGTAAGTGAGTGAACCTTGGATTTAGATTATGTGTATTTTAAGATGAACATTAAATACATCCCTGCATAGGACAGCCTGGGATTTTAAGCATAGTTCTTCTACTGATAAATTCTATAACTTTAGGTAAGTCATGAAACTATTTAAATACAGCCATTACTGAAGTATATAGGTGATAATACTATATTTGCTTGTTAGCTTAAGAAAAATAAGAAGAAATGTATATTATCGCAATTTGTCAAAGGACAGTGTACTCAAAATTAATTCAAAACTACATTTATTTAATATTTTTTCAAGATTAAGCATACTAGAATAAAAGTATTTGCATAAGCTGTCACCATAATACTAAGCATTTTTAGTTCATTTTATAATACTTTAGATCTTTAGATGTTACATTATAATTCACATATCTTTTATGAGTGCAAACTTTCTGTGAAAAAAAAAAAAACTCTGCTCAAGAATGCTGCCAATATTTTTTAACAAGTTCACATTTGTTTATTAATTTTGATATAAATCTTCAATATCAATTGCCATATCTACAGATGGCAATATCACATGAACAAGCAGAAGAGTAAATGGGAATGATTTAATGATGAGCTGTAGAATTTAATAGAGATAAATAGACATAGTTTAAAGGTTCCAATTCACTTCCTACTTGATTATATATGAGAAATAATAACTGAAAAAATAACAATTCTGCTTAATAATACACTTTCTAAAATGTAATAAATATCTATTGCATGTAATGCATACTTCTTAACATTTTAGGTTATCTAAAGCTGAATAGAGCATCTTTAGCAAGCAGGGTAACCCCAGGATTAGATAAATCAGACGGGAAAAGTAAAAATGAATCAGTACATTCTTATTCAGCAGATTATGTGAGAATCTTCCTTATCTCCACTTATTCCTGAATATTTGTTTAACTCCTTTCCAGAATTTAGTGTTTATTAACATGGTCTACAATCTCAAAATTGACCTCATTTTCTAAAATGGACATGTTTCTGGATCCTAAGTGTCTCTTCAATTTTTTCCATTCTGCATTTCAGGATTCCCCCTGTCCTGCTTGATGGACATATCAGTGAAATGGCTAGTTATGTTTGCTGATGAAACTGCAAAATTATGTAACTTAACTGATGAAAAAAATAATTATATCTTCAAAATTCTCATATCTAATAGAGGATCAAATAAATAAGTCTGCAGTAGAGCTTGAAATAAATAACTTCCAAGAGTTGTCAAAGTCTACCAGAGGACTTCCTTATAAGATATAACCATGATATGCAAGGTTGAATACCTTCAGAAGTGAAATAAAAATATACCTAGTAATTATAAATAAATGTAGGCAACATTTATGTAACAATTAATATGCATTTAGCACTATGATACATTATTTACTGAGATTAATTTGTGAGGGTGTAAATATTCCAAGGTGGCTCAGTGATAAAGAATCTGCCTACCAAGCAGAAGACCTGGGTTCAACCCCTGGGTAAGGAAGATTTCCTGGAGAAGGGAATGCCTACCCAGTCACGTATTCTTGCTTGAGAAATCCCATTTACAGAGTAGCCTGGCAGATTACAGCCCATGAAGTCGCAAAGAGTTGGACAATAATTGGTGAATAAGTAGCAGCAGCAGCAACAAGAAAAGACAGTTATGCACAGCTGGTAGGAGGCAGAGTCAGAACTTCAACTTGGACAATGCAACTTTGGAGAACATGCCTCTAGTTATAATATTACATTTGAATAATTAATAAGAATTCTGATAAAACTATGATTTTCCTCCAAATTGATTGTCTTTATGCCTAATATATAAACATTTCAAGTAAAATGTTAGAAAATGCTTTAATTTATTAAAAAAAACAAAACAAAACAAAACAAAACAACTTTTGCTATCATTTACCTGTTGCCTTCTTGCGGAACCTATAGCTAGTTTACTCACTGGATAATACAGCACTTTGAGAGAAGTATATAAAGATTGCTTGCTATATTGTGTTACCTAGAAGCTGTTGATATCAAGAAAGGGATGGGTAAAAAGTCATGTAATACAGGCAAAAGAAAGAATAAGTACATAATAGAAATACATTAACAAAAATGAAAAGTGCAAATCATACAAGGGTTATCAAGTGAGAACAGCACAAAAATGAATAAAACACTGAATAAGAATTCAATGAAAGACAAGAACAGCATGATCAGAAAGATCAATGTTAGAAAGATCTCTCTGACTAAAGAATATTATAATTAAGAATGTAAATTAGTTGTAGGTGTACAGAGCAAAACTGAAGTAATGAGGGTTGAACTAAAACAAAGGTAGAAAGAAAATGAAAATAAATGTATGATAGAAGCTGAGGATAATGAATTAGTGTTTTAAAGACTACCTAAACTGTGAAGGTAAATTAGAAGAAGTCATGCAAGACTTTCAGCTTGATTCAGTGGGTAGATTATAAAAAGGGGCATCCTCAGTTGTGCCCAACTCTTTGTGACCCCATGGGCTGTAACAGGTTATTCTGTCCATGTTATTTTCCAGGCAAGAATACTGGAGTGGGTTGCCATTTCCTACTCCAGGGGATCTTCATGACCCAGGGATCAAATGCACATTTCTTCTGTCTCCTGCATCAGCAGTCAGATTCCTTACTGCTGAGCCACCAGATTCTAAGCCATCAGGATATGAAGAAAAATAAAAGACTTGGGTTGGGAGGTAGAGTATGACTTTACTCTGTCAGCAAATATTTGCAAGCCTAAAGTATATCAGTCATTTGAATATGATTCTAGATTTACCAAAGAGTATTCTTTTTAACTTCAAGAAAAATAAACTTTATGAGATCTTATACAAAAAAAAAAAAACCTTAAAAATAGATACAATCACATTACATGATTAAAGCAAAAATGGTAAAAACAGAATTTAAAGAGAAAGTGTAAAGCTGAGGGCAAGAATATTGAACCTATTGGTTAGTCAGTTCAGCTGGTCAGTCGTTTTTGACTCTTTGCCATGCCATGGAGTGCAGCACACCAGGCCTCTCTGTCCATCACCAATTTCTGCAGTTTAATCAAACTAATGTCCATTGAGTTGGTGATGCCATCCAACCATCTCATCCTCTGTCATCCCCTTCTCCTTCCACCTTCAATCTTTCCCAGCATCAGTGTCTTTTCAAATCAGTCAGTTCTTTGCATCAAGTGGCCAAAGTATTGGAGTTTCAGCTTCAGCATCAGTCCTTTCAATGAATATTCAGGACTGATTTCCTTTAGGATGGACTGGTTGGCTCTCCTTGCAGTCCAAGGGACTCTCAAGAGTCTTCTCCAACACCATAGTGAAAAAGCATCAATTTTTGGTGCTCAGCTTTCCTTATAGTCCAACTCTCACATCCATACATGACTACTGGAAAAACCATAGCTTTGATTAGATAGATCTTTTTTGGCAAAATAATGTCTCCACTTTTTAATATGCTGCCTAGGTTGGTCATAACTTTTCTTCCAAGGAGCAAGTATCTTTTAATTTCATGGCTACAATCACCGTCTGCAGTGATTTTGGAGCCCCCTAAAAATGAAATATGTCACTTTCAACATCTATTTGCCATGAAGTGACTGGACCAGATGCCATAATCTTAGTTTTCTCTCCTCTTTCACTTTTGTTGAGACTTTCTAGAACTAATACCCAGATAAGATGTCCTATTCATTATAGGGACCTGGAATGCAAAAGTAGGAAGTCAAGAAATACCTTAAGTAACAGGCAAATTTGGCCTTGGAATCCAAAATGCAGAAGGGGAAAGGCTAACAGAATTTTGACAAAATAACACACTAATCACAACAAATACCCTCTTCCAACAACACAAGAGAAGACTCTACACATGGACATCACCAGATAGTCAATACTGAAATCAGATTGATTACATTCTTTGCAGCCAAACTTGGAGAAGCTCTATACAGTTAGCCAAAATAAGGCCAGGAACTGACTGTGGCTCAGATCATGAACTCCTTATTGCCAAATTCAGACTTCAATTAAAGAAAGTAGGAAAAACTATTAGACCACTCAGGTATGACCTAAATCAAACCCCTCATGATTATACAGTGGAGGTGACAAAGAGATTAAAGGAATTAGTTCTGATAGACAGAGTGCATGAAGAATTATGAATGGAGCTTTGTGACATTGTACAGGAGGAAGTGATTGAACCATCCCCAAGAAAAAGAAATGCAAAAAGGCAAAATGGTTGTCTGAGGAGGCCTTACAAATAGTTGAGAAAAGAAGAGAAGAAAAAAGCAAAGGAGAAAAGGAAAAATATATGCATTTGAATACAGACTTCCCAAGAATAGCAAGGAGAGATAAGAAAGCCTGCTCCAGTGATCAGTGCAAAGAAATAGAGGAAAACAATAGAATGGGAAAGACTAGAGATCTCTTTAAGGAAACTAGACATACCGACAGAATATTTCATGCAAAGATGGGCACAATAAAGACAGAAATGGTATGGACCTAAGAGAAGCAGAACATATTAAGAAGAGGAGGTAAGAATACAGAGAAGAACTATACTAAAAAGATACCTATGACCCAGATAATCATGATGGTGTGATCACTCACCTAGAGACAGACATCCTGGAATGCAAAGTCAAGTGGGCCTTAGGAAGTATCACTGTGAACAAAGTGGAGGTGATGGAATTCCAGTTGAGCTATTTCAAATCCTAAAAGTTGATGCTGTGAAACTGCTGCACTCAACATGCCAGGAAATTAGGAAGACTCAGCAGTGGTCACAGGACTGGAAAAGCTCAGTTTTCATGCCAATCCCAAAGAAAGGCAATGCCAAATATTGCTCAAATTACCACACAATTGCACTCATCTCACACACTAGCAAAGTAATGCTCAGAATTCTACAAGTCAGGCTTCAACAGTATGTGAACCATGAACTTCCAGATGTTCAAGCTGGATTTAGAAAAGGCAGAGGAACCAGAGATCAAATTGCCAATATGTGTTGGGTCATTGAAAAAGCAAGAGAGTTCCAGAAAATCATCTCCTCTGTTTCATTGGTTATGCAAAGACTTTAACTGTGTGGATCACAACAAACTGCAGAAAATTCTGAAAGAGATGGGAATACCAGACAACCTGACCTTCCTCCTGAGAAATCTGTATGCAGGTCAAGAAGCAACAGTTAGAATTGGACATGGAACAATAGACTGATTCCTAATTGGGAAATGAGTATGTCAAGGCTGTAGTGTCACCCTGCTTATTTAACTGCTATGCAGAGTAGATCATGTTAATTGCCAGGCTGATGAAGCACAGGCTGGAATCAAGATTGCTGGGAGAAATATCAATAACCTCAGATATGCAGATGACACCAGCCTTACACCAGAAAGTGAAGAAGAACTAAAGAGCCTCTTGATAAAAGTGAAAGAGAGTGAAAACTTGGCTCAACATTCAGAAACCTAAGATCATCGCATCTGGTCCCATCACTTCCTGGCAAATAGATTGGAAAACAATGGAAACATTGACAGGCTTTATTTTTTTGAACTTCAAAATCACTGCAGATGGTGACTGCAGCCATGGAATTAAAAGATGCTTGCTCCTTTGAGGGAAAGCTGTGATCAAACTTGACAGCATATTAAAACCAGAGACATTACTTTGCCAACAAAGGTCCATCTATTCAAAGCTATGATTTTTCCAGAGTCACGTGTGGATGTGAGAGTTGGGCTATAAAGTAAGCTGAGTGCTGAAGAATTGATACTTTTGAACTGTGGTGTTGGAGAAGATTCTTGTGAATCCCTTGGACTGCAAGGAGATCCAGCCAGTCTATCCTAAAGGAAATCAGGCCTGAATACTCATTGGAAGGACTGATGCTGACATTGAAACTCCAATAATTTGGCCACCTGATACAAAGAACTGACTCACTAGAAAGACCCTGATGCTGGGAAAGATTGAAGGCAGGAAGAGAAGGGGATGACAGAAAAGAGATGATTAGATGGCATCACTGACTTGATGGAGATGAGTTTGAGTAAGCTCTGGAAGTTGATGGACAGGGTAGCCTGGTGTGTTGCAGTTCATGGTGTTGCAGGGAGTCAGACAAGACTGAGTTAACTGAACTGAATAGTAGTCAAATTTCTATTCAAGTATCATAGGTATGGTGTATCAAAAAAAGAATGCAACTCAGGTAGAAGAGGATTGATAATCACCTAGACATGGGTCAAGAGTGTATATATTTTGGGGAACCTATCTGCATGTTTTTGTTGTATTTGGGATAGTTGCATAACAATATTAGGGGTTTTCCATGTGGCTCAGATGGTAAAGAATCTGCCTGCAAAGTGGGAGACCTGGTTTCAATCATATTATATAGGAGCATAGTTTTGGTATTGTCTTTATTTCTAAGTATAGTCTTAAAAGAGTTATGAATGCCAGGTTGACAAGAAGCAGATAGTACTGTCTTTGGTATATGTTAACATTGTTGTTACTGTTTATTCACTAAGCCATGTCTGACTTTTTGTGACCCCCATGGATTGTAACCCTAAGACTTTTCCATCCGTGGGATTTACCAGGCAAGAATACTGCAGTGAGTTGCCATTTACTTCTTCAGGGGATCTTCCTGATCCAGATAACAAACCCACATCTTCTGATTGGCAGGTGGATTGTTTAGCTTTGAGCCATCAGGGAAGCTATGCTAACTTTGGCAAATGTCAACTATATTTTCCAAACTGCCATTTCCTATATGACTCTAGATTGGAGTTGGCAAAGTGGAGCAAGATTGATATAGATGGAAGATGCTGTTGCAATCCATGGGCATTGTTGCTAAACTTCTGGGTTTCCCTGTGGATTGTAACAGCTGAGTCTGTGGTTCTTTTGGCTCCTGAGTCATCTCCTTCTCTAGCTCTTCAGTTTCCAGGGCAGGCATAGCTCCATGAAGAGTGTTCAATTTCTACAGAATATCACCTACTTAGTCAGTGTTGTAAGTAGTGAAAGATGTCTGTTCCAGTTTTTGTTTCTGGGGCAAGGCTACCCTGGTATGTTCCAGTTAATGTCCACATTCCCCAGAGTGTTGATTCATGGCAACTTCAGGTAGAATATCAGATGCAGTGGACACAGTCTTATAAAAGTTTCTTCATCAGCTCTCACAACTGTGTAAGGCCTGATCCTTATACCATATCCATTATTTAATATAACTATTAGTGGCTCTACTTCTCTGATTGATCCCTATCTGATAAAGTACTTCCTCCTTCTGGAATTTGAAAGAGTTTGTGTGATATAGATATATTCTTTAATGATTGATATAATTTATCCATTATACGAACTATACTAGAATATTTTTATGTAAACTCTTCTTATTACAAATTCAATTTATTTAATAAGCTTAAAGCTAGTCACATTTTATGTTTTTTTATGAAAAACATGTTTTTCAAAAAGCATTACATTTAATTTATGCTACAGAATTTATTTATAGGTATATAGTTTTTCCTATTTCAACATTAGCTTTTCAATATCTGTAAGATATAAAAACATATGTCCTGCTTCACTTGTGATGTTGGCAATGTGTTTCCTATATGCAGGCCAGGAAGCAACAGTTAGAACTGGACATGGAACAACAGACTGGTTCCAAATAGGAAAAGGAGTACATCAAGGCTATGTATTGTCACTCTGCTTGTTTAACTTATATGCAGAGTACATCATGAGAAATGCTGGGCTGGAAGAAGCACAAGCTGGAATCAAGATTGCTCAGAGAAATATCAATCACCTCAGATACGCACATGACACCACCCTTATGGCAGAAAGTGAAGATGAACTAAAAAGCCTCTTGATGAAAGTGGAAGAGGAGAGTGAAAAGTTGCCTTAAAGCTCAACATTCAGAAAACGAAGATCATGGCATCTCGTCCCATCACTTCATGGGAAATATTGGGGAAACAGTGGAAACAGTGTAAGACTTTATTTTTTTGGACTCCAAAATCACTGCAGATGGTGATTGCAACCATGAAATTAGAAGACACTTACTCCTTGGAAGAAAAGTTATGCCCAACCTAGAGAGCATATTCAAAAGCAGAGACATTACTTTACCAACAAAGGTCCGTCTAGTCAAAGCTATGGGTTTTCCAGTAGTCATGTATGGATGTGAGAGTTGGACTGTGAAGAAAGATGAGCACCCAAGAATTGATGCTTTTGAACTATGGTGTTGGAGAAGACTCTTGAGAGTCCGTTGGACCACAAGGAGATCCAACCAGTCCATTCTGAAGGAGATCAGCCTGGGATTTCTTTGGAGGGAATGATGATGAACCTGAAACTCCAGTACTTTGGCCACCTGATGCAAAGAGTTGACTCATTGGAAATGACTCTGATACTGGGAGGGATTGGGGGAAGGAGGAGAAGGGGACGACCGAGGATGAGGTGGCTGGATGCATCACTGACTTGATGGACATTAGTCTGAGTGAACTCTGGGATTTGGTGACGGATAGGGAGTCCTGGCGTGCCGAGATTCATGGGGTCGCAAAGAGTCGGACATGACTGAGCGACTGAACTGAACTGAACTGAATGTGTTTCCTCTATTTTCCTTTTAATCAGGCTTGCAAGGAGTTTTCTATTTTAATTTATATTTTTTTAAATTAGCAACCTTACACTGTTATTTTTCTGTTTACTTTTGGTTTTCAGATTAATCCAAATTTCTGCTTTTCATTGTCTTTCTGTATTTATTTTGTGCTTTTTATCTTTTCTTAGTTTCTAAATAGAAACTTTGATCATTGATCTTATATCTTTGTTAATTTTTAACATGATCGTTAGAATGAAAACATTTGCTTCCATCATTGTTTCAGCTGAGTGGTACAGTTATTAAATATTTTATTTTTCTCATTATTATTGACATCAAAATATTTTAGAATTTCCATTGTGATTATTCCCAGGCAGTTCAGTTCAGTTCAGTTGCTCAGTTGTGTCTGACTCTTTGTGACCCCATGGACTGCAGCATGCCACCATTTTCTGTCCATCACAAACTCTCAGAGCTCAAATCATGTCCTTCAAGTCAGTGATGTCTTCTAACCACCTCATGGTCTGTAGTTCCCTATTCCTCGTGCCTTCAATCTTTGCCAACATCAGGGTCTTTTCCAAAGAGTCAGTTCTTTGAATCAGGTGGCCAAAATATTGGAGCTTCAGCACCTGTCATTTCAAAGAATATTCAGGACTGATTTCCTTTAGGATTGCCAGGTTTGATCTTCTTGAAGTCCAAGAGACTCTCAAAAGTTTTCTCCAGCACCACAGTTCATAAGCATCCATTCTTCAGCATTCAGCTTTCTTTATGGTCCAACTCTCACATCCATACGTGACTACAGGAAAAACGATAGCTTTGACAATACAGAACTTTTTGGGTAAATAATGCCTCTGCTTTTTAATATGCTGTCTAGGTTTATCATAGTTTTTCTTCCAAGGAGCAAGTGTCTTTTAATTTCATGGCTGCAGTCACCATCTGTGGCAATACTAAATTTTACCTCATAAGTAGCCTTTTCTCAGGAATTTTTATCTGGCCCTGTCTGTTGTCCAAAGTCTGAAAATAGGGACTTGAATGGACTTTGTTCAAGATTAGAGCTGTTTATGGTGGGATGACTAGTTTTATACTAGCTATTCCATGATATGAGAAAGCAATAATCCTCTGATATGTGGTTTTCCATTATGAAAAATAAAATTCATTCATAGGACAATTTAAAAAGATAGAAGAAACACTTTTGACAAGTTTAAAGAATAAACAAGTATAAACTTTCACCAAATTGCTTATAAATATGTAGAGTATAAAATTTGTTTACTAATTTTGAAAGTAGCAAACATGGTATCTTTCCATGCACAATTATTTTAAGAAATGCTGGGGACTATACCCTCTATTTCCAGTTTGTAGAGGGTTTCCAGTAGTGTTGATCATCATTTAAAAAATGCTATTTAAAAAAAGTCTGATGACATCTCAGAAAATTTGAATGTAGATTTAATATTAGACAATATGGCACTATTGTTGACAATATGGTACATTCTTAGGATTTGGTATGTTGTTAAATTTTTAGGTTCAGCATGCAGAAAATATTGAAGGAATAGTCATATTTCTATACTTCTTTCTAAAAAATTCAGATTTATGTTTATATATGTGTGTGTATGTGTTTATATATATACACATATATATGTGTGTGTGTGTGTGTGTGTGTGTGTGTGTGTGTGTGTTTAAATGAATTCTGGAACAATGCTAATACATTTTTACTCAACAGAGAGAATACATGAGAAAAGGTTGTCTTTACTTTTTTTTTTTTTTTTTAAGTTCAGTTCAGTTCAGTCACTCAATCGTGTCCGACTCTTTGCAATCCCATGAATTGCAGCATGCCAGGCCTCCCTGTCCATCACCAACTCCCAGAGTTCACTCAAACTCATGCCCATCAAGTCAGTGATGCCATCCAACCATCTCATCCTCTGTCGTCCCCTTCTCCTCCTGCCTCCAATCCCTCCCAGCAGCAGAGTTTTTTCCAATGAGTCAACTCTTAGCATGAGGTGGCCAAAGTACTGGAGTCTCAGCTTTAGCATCATTCCTTCCAAAGAACATCCAGGACTGATCTCCTTTAAAATGGACTGGTTGGATTTCCTTGCAGTCCAAGGGACTGTCAAGAGTCTTCTCCAACACCACAGTTCAAAAGCATCAATTCTTGGGCGCTTAGCTTTCTTCACAGTCCCACTCTCACATCCATACATGACTACTGGAAAAACCATAGCCTTGACTAGATGGATCTTTGTTGGCAAAGTAATGTCTCTGCTTTTTAAGTCTATTACAAAAGTTTCCCAATAAAATATTGGGAAAGGGCATTTTGAAATGTAAACTTAAGACTTCAACATTATTTCAAATAATTCCTAATATATCCCTCTGCCTAGAATAGTTTTTGAAACAGTATGTGCTCAGTAAATATTTGTTGAACAAAAATAATTACTGAGTTAATCTGCTATAGCCTTTTAATATGTATTTAATTATGAAAATAAAATGTATTTTACCATTGAAAAGTTAGATAATAGTAAAGCTAAGTTTTAGAATATTACTGTATTACTATACATACAAAGGAACAGGAAATGTCAACCCCCTTAAATATTCCTGCCTGGAAAATCCCATGGACAGAGGAGCCTGGTAGGCTATAATCTATGGCATCACAAAGGATCAAACATGACTGAGCAACTGAGCACACATACCTATAAAATTGTGGTTATTTTATTTATTAAACATTTTTTTTATTTTTATTATAATAACCATTATTGTGCTATCATCCTGTCCTTTGGTCTCTACAAAAATCCTATAATATGTAATATTCAGATACACTATTTACATCTGAAGAGACAAAATATAATTTGTCTTAATGCTGTGCAACTGTAATTTAAGGGCTTGCCTGGTGGGTCAGATGGTGAAGAATCTATCTGCAATGAAGGAGATCCAGATTTGATTCCTGGATTGGGATGATCCCCTGGAAAAGGGAATGGTTACCCACTTCAATATCCTTGCCACATAACTAGTAAGTGGTAAATCTCAGACTCCATCCAAACCATTTTGACTGTTACTACTTTACTTTTTATCACATATTGCTGCTAATTTCTAAGTCTGTGTTTATTTTTATTTTAAAACCAGGCAAATTCAGCTCACAATGAATGCTTTCTTACAGAAAAAAAAAAAAAAAGAGTCATATTTATTCTTGACAGGGGAAATATGTTTGAGCATTTAAGATGTGAACCATTATTTAGCTGTGGCTCCTATGCTGTAGAAGTCAGTGTCAACAGAGTCTACAATTACTTTACCCATTTGCCTTATTTGACTGACAGTAATTGAGTTTGCTAAAGCTTAGAAATATTTTATCATAAGAGAGTCCTCTCATTTCACTGCTTAGAATCTCCCGCTGCTCTAGATGATGGAAGTGAAAGGGACAGTTTTACTGTGGTTCTTTATATGTAATTTTTATTTTCAACCCACTGAGGTTTAATTTATGGAAATTAATAGCTTTTACCAGAACACTACTGTAAGTGGACAATCAGCAACATAAAGATTCACTTTAAATCAGAACTGAAAAATAATACAATTCTCCTGAAATTCTCATGTATATATTATATGACATATGCAGATTAGAGAACTGGAACCACGAGAAAAAAACAAAAGAAACCATTTTAAAAATAAAAGGGTCTCCTCACACCAAGTGAGCATGAATTGTTGATTAACAGCCATGAGAGTATCAGTGTATAATAGTGCAAATATTATTTTCTTCTTTTGTGGACGTTTTGTTGACTATTTTATTGCACAATAAACTCACTGTCCATTGGCACATTCATAATTAGATGGAAATCAAACGTTTTTCATTAGTTATTTTTCCTACTGGTATTCAGTACTCAATACTCATTTATATATTCATTACTCTAAAAAGAGTAACACCTAAATAGTGTCTATTCAAGAGTTAAAAGAGTCAGACTCAATTACAAGCCTAAAGGAAGTTTAGATATACTAGTTATAAGAATTACCTAGGGGAGATCTATCAAACTGAAATATCAAGAAGACTGGAAGAATAAATATGAATTTAAATACAGGTACATATTTCTCTTGCCTTTTATAGTTTCCCAACATGTGTGTGGTATATGTGGTATAAAATTAGATGATTAGAAAGAATGCCACTCTAATGAATTAGTGGTGGCTTCAATAAATTAAGGGGCCTCCTCAAAACAATGATCATATCGTATCACTCTCACCCCTAATGCATATCATGTTATGATGTAGAAAAATCTGTATGCATTTTCACATAACAAAATATAAATATAGTGTATAAGATATGAAAGTTCCATGATTCAGATAATTCAGTTCAGTCAGTTCAGTTCAGTCGTTCAGTCATGTCCGACTCTGTAATTCCATGAATTGCAGCACGCCAGGCCTCCATGTCCATCACCAACTGCCTGAGTTCACTCAAACTCACGTCCATCGTGTCGGTGATACCATCCAGCTATCTCATCCTCTGTCGTCCCCTTCTCCTCCTGCCCTCAATCCCTCCCAGCATCAGAGTATTTTCCAATGAGGCAACTCTTCACAAGAGTTGGCCAAAGTATTGGAGTTTCAGCTTCAGCATCATTAACACCCAGGACTGATCTTCTTTAGAATGGACTGGTTTGGATCTCCTTGCAGTCCAAGGGACTCTCAAGAGTCTTCTACAACACCACAGTTCAAAAGCATCAATTCTTTGGCGCTCAGTTTTCTTCAAAGTCCAAATCTCACATCCGTACATGACCACTGGAAAAACCATAGCCTTGACTAGACAGACCTTCATTGGCAAAGTAATGTCTCTGCTTTTCAATATGCTATCTAGGTTGGTCATAACTTTCCTTCCAAGGAGTAAGTGTCTTTTAATTTCATGGCTGAAATCACCATCTGCAGTGATTTTGGAGTCCAAGAAAATAAAGTCTTACACTGTTTCCCCATCTATTTCCCATGAAGTGATGGGACCAGATGCCATGATCTTTGTTTTCTGAATGTTGAGCTTTAAGCCAACTTTTCACTCTCCTCTTTCACTTTCATCAAGAGGCCCTTTAGTTCTTCACTTTCTGCCATAAGGGTGGTGCCATCTGCATATCTGAGGTGATTGATATTTCTCCCAGCAATCTTGATTCCAGCTTGTGCTTCCTCCAGTCTAGCGTTTTTCATGATGTACTCTGCATATAAGTTAAATAAGCAGGGTTACAATATACAGCCTTGATGTACTCCTTTTTCCTATTTGGTACCAGTCTGTTGTTCCATGTCCAGTTCTAACTCTTGCTTCCTGACCTGCATATAGGTTTCTCAAGAGGCAGGTCAGGTGGTCTACTATTCTCGTCTCTTTCAGAATCTTCCACAGTTTATTGTGATCCACACAGTCAAAGGCTTTGGCATAGTCAATAAAGCAGAAATCGTTGTTTTTCTGGAACTCTCTTGCTTTTTCAATGATCCAGTGAATGTTGGCAATTTGATCTCTGGTTCCTCTGCCTTTTCTAAACCCAGCTTGAACATCTGGCAATTCACGATTCACTTACGCTGAAGCCTGGCTTGGATAATTTTGAGCATTACTTTACTAGTGCATGAGATGAGTGCAATTATGCTGTAGTTTGAGCATTCTTTGGCATTGCCTTTCTTTGGGAGTGGAATGAAAACTGACCTTTTCCAGTCCTGTGGCCACTGCTGAGTTTTCCAAATTTGCTGGCATATTTAGTGCAGCACTATCAAAACATCATCTTTCTGGATTTGAAATAGCTCCACTGGAATTCCATCACCTCCACTAACTTTGTTCATAGTGATGCTTTCTAAGGCCCACTTGACTTCACATTTCAGGATGTCTGGCTCTAGGTGAGTGATCACAGTATCGTAATTATCTGGGTCGTGAAGCTCTTTTTTGTATAGTTATTCTGTTTATTCTTGCCTCCTCTTCTTAATATCTTCTGCTTCTGTTATGTCCATACCATTTCTGTCCTTTATCAAGCTCATCTTTGAATGAGTTGTTCCCTTGGTGTCTCTAATTTTCTTGAAGAGATCTCTAGTCTTTTCCATTCTGTTGTTTTCCTCTATTTCTTTGTATTGATTGCTGAGGAAGGCTTTCTTATTTCTCATTGCTATTCTTTGGAATTCTGCATTCAAATGGAAATATCTTTCCTTTCCTCCTTTGTTACTTAGTCTCATACAATTTTGTCTCCATGAACTTATTAACATGTGATGTGCATTAACTGGGGCTTCTCAGGTGGTGCTAGTGTTAAGAATCTGCCTGCAAATGAAGCAGACATAAGAGATGCAGGTTCAATCTCTGGGTCGGGATGATCTGTTGAAGGATGGCATGGCAACCCACTCCAGTATCCTTGCCTGGAGAATCCCATGGACAGAGGAGCCTTGGGTGCTGTAGTCCATGAGGTCGCAAAGAGTCAGACATGACTGAAGTGACTTAGCACGCCCGCATTCCCGTATAAACCATTAATTACTTTTAATGTGCATTTATGTCTCCCTAGACCATAGCTCCTTGGGTTATGCACAGTTAAATCCTAATGTTTAGCACAGGGTTTAGCACAAAATGAGAACTTAATAAATGTTTGTTAGATGATGACTGAGTCAATAAATAAAAAAACTCATCTAATAAGAAAAAGAGAAAAAATAATTTTGGGGACAATCACTAAAATCATGATTGATTTTGTTTATACTATAAGTCTTCCCATTAATAATAAATAAAAACTTAATTTGTTTACTGATTATCTGCAGCTGAATTCGAGTTTCAATGGCTTCAATGATAAGTAGCTGTGACAGAACCTCTCTAGCCCTCAAAGCCTGAAATATTTATCATCTGGTCTTCAATTGCAATAAGAGTTTGCTGGCCTTTGCTAGCTGCATGTTGAGAAAATATTTAAAAGAAAGTAGCTCTAAACTTTGTGAAATTCTCCCAAGTTTTTCCTAGATCTGTAAATTATTAATTAACAGATTTTTAGGAATAAGCACTTCCAAAATAATATTCTCAATGCACTAGTCTGTATGTTAATTTATAAGGTAACATCATAAATCTAAGCAGTTTGTTAAAAAGTATAAATCATTTACAAGACACTACTACTCTATTGTTGACTTTATTACTATTTTGAAATTTATCTTAAAAACAAGACTAAAAGCTGATAATTACATATATAAAAATGTTTATTACAATATCATTAATAAGTCACACGCCCAGGTATGTCTGCCTATAGCCAGAATGCTAATTATGATTCTTTCACTTAACTATTGTAGAATTAAAAACATGAATATTACATGAGAAATAACTCAAAACTAAAGAAAAGAAGACAAAATTGTATACACACTATGTATGATGAGGGACAAATGTAAAAAGTCAAAGGATAACGAGTAATTTTTTTTTCCATTGGCATATAGTGTTTTGTGCTCATGTAGTTATTTATTAATGCATTGAAATATATCACTTTTATATTAGCGTTTCTTTAAAAGGTTTTATGAAAAGAATGAAGTACAAAATAATGTTTATAGTTGAGTTTGAAGAATTACTTGTGTATGAATTATTGGAAAATCTCAAAAGCAGTATATAAGAAAATTTAGAATGGTTGGAAATAAGGGTTGATTTCACTTATATTACAGAGGGAAAAAATAAAGTATAAATATGGTTATGTGACTTGCCTGAAAGACAATTACTTGTTAGTAAATAAAATTGATCTACATCTGAAATTTGCTATAACTCTGTCAGGTGTCCTTATAACAAAATATCATTTGCTGTTGGTGTCATTTTAAGAAATGCATATAATAGAAAGAAAATATTTTACAGTTTTTTTGTTACTCATTCTTATAGAAGTGAATGTTTTGGTTTCTAATTTTAATATAACATTTTGGATGTTTTTAGTTTTCAGTTTAGTTCAGTTCAGTCGCTCAGTTGTGTCCAACTCTTTGCAATCCCATGAATCGCAGCACGCCAGGCCTCCCTGTCCATCACCAACTCCCGGAGTTCACTCAGACTCAGGTCCATCAAGTCGGTGATGCCATCCAGCTATCTCATCCTCTGTTGTCCCCTTCTCCTCCTGTCCCCAATTCCTCCCAGCATTAGAGTCTTTTCCAATGAGTCAGCTCTTCACATGAGGTGGCCAAATTACTGGAATTTCAGCTTTAGCACCATTCCTTCCCAATAACACCCAGGGCTGATCTCCTTTAGAATGGACTGGTTGGATATCTTTGCAGTCCAAGGGACTCTGAAGAGTCTTCTCCAACACCACAGTTCAAAAGCATCAATTCTTCAGTGCTCAGCTTTCTTCACAGTCCAACTCTCACATCCGTACATGACTACTGGAAAAACCATAGCCTTGACTAGACGGACCTTTCTTGGCATAGTAATGTCTCTGCTTTTCAATATGCTATCTAGGTTGGTCATAATTTTCCTTCCTTTTTGCTTTAGGCAAATCATAAAAAAATAAGCACTGAAGTCTATTAATATAAGCAAAAATAATATCATGTTACCCCTTTATTTCAGTTTCTATATATGCCTGTCAATTGTTTTGATTTTGGGAAACACAACATTTAATTGTTATTTTTATTCTCAAAGGAGCGTTTTTAAAGAATGCAGAGTATCATATATAGAATAAAATTGTCAAATATTCATTATTTTAATGTATTTAAACATTTAATTCTTTAGGACACTAATACAAAATAGATTGATAAATAAAGAATTTTAGATTTTAAAACTGTAAATATTTTAAGCAATCATATTTACTTGTCATTTGACAACACTATGCTGAATATATCAAATACAGGATACATTTAAATTTTAAAATAGCTCTATTTTTATGTTCTAGATATGTATTTATTCATAATATTCATTAATTCCAAAATGGTTTAAGAAAGTTCACAAGAATATATACACAAAAAGATTAATTGCAACATAATAGAGGAAGAGATGTCTAGGGAAAATAGAAGCCAGAAATAAGATTAGAACAGAGAATATGGCTTAGAGTAATGGATGATAAATTTGAATCTAAGTTCACTAACTAGCAAGGCAAGTATAGAAACAGGTCAGTTACAAATCTGTAATATATATAAAAGCTTAATGCAAACAGTTAATGAAAAATGCAATTATTCTTTGTATAGATATCAGATTGATTCTGTCATGCTTTTTCCTGTGAAAAATAAAGTGGAAATGATATCCTCAATAGGCATTGTTAATATAAATATAGGAAGTAGTATATAAATTTCCAAAAGTTAATTCTTAATCTATGTGCCATGGTTTAACAAAAGATGCCAAAGAAGTGAATCAGATTTTAATCTTTTTGACAATTTGCATTTTCTACTGAGAGATTTTAGAATGTCCAGAATAAGACATTTAATTCAGAAAATTTCTTTGTGTTTATCTCATTTGAAATTTATATTATAAAAAATGACAGTAATTTGAAATTGTACACCTGACAGACTCCTAAAATTAACAAAATATCAGTTCCTAATAAATGTTATCACCACATGTCTTAAAAGTAAACTAAGTTGAAAAATAATTTGGCATTCACTTATAAAATTGACCTGTTGAATGAGAACATGTGACTTAAAAGCTCACATTGCCTTTTCTAAGAAATGAATAAATGAAATAGCCATAGGAAAGTCTAAGATTCAGTTCAGTTCGGTTCAGTCGCTCAGTTGTGTCCGACTCTGCTACTCCATGAATCGCAGCACGCCAGGCTTCCCTGTCCATCACCATCTCCCAGAGTTCACTCAGACTCACGTCCATCAAGTCCGTGATGCCATCCAGCCATCTCGTCTTCGGTTGCCACCTTCTCCTCCTGCCCCCAATCCCTCCCAGCATCAGAGACTTTTGCAATGAATCAACTCTTCACATGAGGTGGCCAAAATACTGGAGCTTCAGCTTTAGCATCATTCCTTTCAAAGAAATCCCAGGGTTGATCTCCTTCAGAATGGACTGGTTGGATCTCCTTGCAGTCCAACGGACTCTGAAGAGTCTTCTCCAACACCACAGTTCAAAAGCATCAATTCTTCGGTGCTCAGCCTTCTTCACAGTCCAACTCTCACATCCATACATGACCACAGGAAAAACCATAGCCTTGACTAGACGGTCCTTAGTCGGCAAAGTAATGTCTCTGCTTTTGAATATACTATCCAGGTTGGTCATAAAGTCTTACAAGGAGTAAGTGTCTTAATTTCACGGCTGCAATCACCATCTGCAGTGATTTTGGAGCCCCCCAAAATAAAGCCTGACACTCTTTCTACTGTATCCCCATCTATTTCCTATGAAGTGATGGGAATGGATGCCATGAACTTTGTGTTCTGATTGTTGAACTTCAAGCCAACCTTTTTGCTCTCCTCTTTCACTTTCATCAAGAGTCTTCTTCGTTCCTCTTCACTTTCTGCCATAAGGGTGGTGTCATCTGCAAATCTGAGGTTATTGATATTTCTCCCGGCAATCTTGATTTTAGCTTGTGCTTCTTCCAGCCCAGCATTTCTCATGATGTACTCTGCATAGAAGTTAAATAAGCAGGGTGACAATATACAGCCTTGTGGTACTCCTTTTCCTATTTGGAACCAGTCTGTTGTTCCATGTCCAGTTCTAACTGTTGCTTCCTGACCTGCATACAGATTTCTCAAGAAGCAGGTCAGGTGGTCTGGTATTCCCATCTCTCTCAGAATCTTCCACAGTTTATTGTGATCCACATAGTCAAAGGCTTTGGCATAGTCAATGAAGCAGAAATAGATGTTTTTCTGGAACTCTCTTGCTTTTTCCATGATGCAGCAGATGTTGGCAATTTGATCTCTGGTTTCTCTGCCTTTTCTAAACCCAGCTTGAACATCAAGGAGTTCACAGTTCACATATTGCTGAAGCCTGGCTTGGAGAATTTTGAGCATTACTTTACTAGTGTGTGAGATGAGTGCAATTATGCGGTAGTTTGAGCATTCTTTTGCATTGCTTTTCTTTGGAATTGGAATGAAAACTGACCTTTTCCAGTCCTGTGGCCACTGCTGAGTTTTCCAAATTTGCAGACATTTTGAGTGCAGCACTTTCACAGCATCATCTTTCAGGATTTGAAACAGCTCCACTGGAATTCCATCACCTCCACTAGCTTTATTCATAGTGATGCTTTCTAAGGCCCACTTGACTTCACTTTCCAAGATGTCTGGCTCTAGATTAGTGATCACATCATCATGATTATCTTGGTTGTGAAGATCTTTTTTGTTCAGTTCTTCCATGTATTCTTGCCACCTCTTTTTAATATCTTCTGCTTCTGTTAGGTCCATACAATCTCTGTCCGTTATGAGCCCTTCTTTGTATGAAATGTTCCCTTGGTGTCTCTCATTTTCTTGAAGAGATCTCTAGTCTTTCCCATTCTGTTCTTTCCCTCTATTTCTTTGCATTGTTCGCTGAAGAAGGCTTTTTTATCTCTTCTTGCTATTCTTTGTAACTCTGCATTCAGATGCTTATAGCTTTCCTTTTCTCCTTTGCTTTTCACTTCTCTTCTTTTCACAACTATTTGTAAGGCCTCCCCAGACTGCCATTTTGCTTTTTTGCATTTCTTTTCCATGGGGATGGTCTTGATCCTTGTCTCCTGTACAGTCACGAACCTCATTCCATAGTTCATCAGGCACTCTATCTATCAGATTTAGGCCCTTAAATCTATTTCTCACTTTCACTGTGTAATCATAAGGGATTTGATTTAGGTCTAAGATTACAAATAATGAATTCTTTTAAATGCAAAAATATTGTTTCAGAAAGTAAAATAAACAGACAAGAATAAATGCCCATCTTTACACTAAATTCACATATTTAAATCATATTAATTAAATGTCTTTTGCAAAAATAAAACTTTCTAATGATCCCCACAATGTTATTTGGTTAAAAATCCTTGCCTCGTCACAGAAAAGAAATCATTACATAGCATTAGTTACAGTGAGATGGGCATGATATCCTTGAGTTAGAAATTTTGATTATCAGTAAGAGTTGATTATGGTAACTTTTCTGTATAAATTTGATAAAATTCACCCACTGTTTCACCAACCCTGTATCCACATTCTTTGCAATGTGACTTCACAAAACTTCTCATCATGATATGATGTTTATTCTCTCCATGCTTTCAACTTGGATGGCCTTTTGATTTACTTAAAGAGGAGGCAGTAAAAGTTTCAGTTCCATATCTGAGCACAGGCCTCAAGAGGTCCTATAAAATTCTGTTTTATCTTTGTAACCTGCACTGCCATGTAAAGAAGCATGCACCAGATTCCTGGATGATGAAATAAGAGTGGCCTTGTTATTTCTGTTATTCGAGAAAACAGCTAGTTATACATCAGACATGACTGAGGCCTTCCTTCACAAATCATATTCAGGCCACCTACCAGCTTACCAGTTGACCACAGACACATGAGAAATCAGTCAAGCTTAGCCAAGAGCAGAAAAGTCAAGCAACTGACCTATACACTTTTGAGCAATAATGTGTGTGTGTGTGTGAGCTCAATCACGTCCGACTCTTTGTGATCACATGTAGTGTAGCCCACCAGGGTCTTCTGTCCATAGAGTTTTTCAGGTAAGAGTACTAGAGTTGGTTGTCCTTTCCTCCTCCAGGGTATATTCTTGACCCAGGATTGAACCCCATCTCCTGCATTGGCAAGCAGATTCTTTGCCAAATGAGCCACCTGGAAGCCCATGAGCAAGAATACATGTTTACTATTGAAGTCTGCTGAGTATTTGGGGATGATTTGTTACATAGCAATGGCTAATTGGACGTGTCTTTTCCAACAGTGAGAAGGAAATATTTGGCATTGAATATTTTTCCATTGAGTATTAAACGATTTTGAGTAATTGATGATATAAGGCCATGTAACTTTTACATAATTTAGAAGACTGTTTTCCTCTCTTGTTTTTTTGTATTTTCCTTTCCTTATTTAGGAGAATATGGATTGTGGATGATATCAAATTGTTAAGAAAACAAAACAAACAAACAAACAAACAAACAACAAAAAAAGGATGTTAGAACACAGTCCTGTTTTACTCAACTTGGAGTCATGATATAACTTTTTTTGAAAATCACTTTGCTAGTTTCTTGCTATCCTCATCTGTATACACTCATTCTAGATACACACCAAACAGGCATAGCCTTGTCTACAACATTCAATAACCTCTATTTGACCTCATGTCAGACCTTCAACTTTGTTGTTTCCTCAATATGAAATAGTCCTTATTTTATGCAAAATTTTTACCTCTTCTTTAGAATCCAGCTTAAAAAAAATGTGGTTTATGCTCAGTACTGCTTTACTAAGACCTTTTCTTTTCTTTTTTCTTTTTTTGCATGAAAACTATTCTTGTTCTGCTATGAAACTCTGAATATGATATCATCATGGTGTCCCTGACAATTTTTAATTGGATATTCATATTGTGTTCTGCTTGTAGACCAATGCTCTTTAAGGGTTGAGAACATGTTTCAATAATATTTTACTATCAATATTTTACTACTAGAAAAGTGTCAAATTCACAATGAGTGCTCAGTAACTATTTATAAAATATGTGAATTAAAGATTAATTTAATATTATACTTTCTTAGTGACTGTTTTAGAGTATGTTCCCCATCATACTAAGTAGGAAAACATATGAATCATGTATTCTTAATGCTAGCTGGAATAAAATATAAATCCTAAAAATATCAGTGGTTTAATAAATGGATTATTTCTCATTCATAAAGGATGAAAACATGTGTCCCTGGTTGGCATGTAGCCTCATGGAAGTTAGTTCCTCAACCCTGGCTCTGTTAACATTTTTGACCTATATAAGTTTTTGTTATGGTAGACTGTTTCTATAGGTTGTATAACAACATCTACAGTCTCTACCAACTAAATTCCAATAGCACCTTCCTAGTTATGATGACCAAAAATATCTTCATAACTTGACAAATGCCTCATAAGGAACAAAATTAGCCCCAGTAGAGAATGACTGATATAAATGATTACAAGGAACCATGTAACTTCAATCCATGACTACAGTGTCTTCAAAACATGGCTTCCAGGTTATCCAAGCTCCTATGCTTCAAGATGTCAAAAGAATAGAGCAGGAGAACCCAATGTGAGAGAACTTTATGGTCAATGCATGAAGGTGGTGCAACTTCCTTTCACTCACATTCCACTGGACATGCTCAGTCACATTTATTGCTGTCATTCAGTCACTACGTCATGTCTGACTCTGCAAACCCATGAGCTACAGTACACCAGGCTCTCCTGTCCTTCACTGTCTCTCAGGGTTTTCTCAAATTCATGACCATTGAGTTGGTGATGATATCTAACCATTTCATCCTCTGCTGTCCCCTTCTTCTTTTGCTTTCAATCTTTCCCAGCATTAGGGAATTTTCAAAGAGTTGGCTCTTTGCATGAGGTGACCAAGGTATTGGAGCTTCAGCTTCAGCATCTGTCCTTCCAATGAATATTCAGGATTGATTTCCTTTAGGATTGACTGGTTTGATCTTGCTGTCCAAGGGACTCACAAGAGTCTTCTCCAAAACCTCTGTTCAAAAGAATCAATTATTCGCTGCTCAGCCTTCTTTATAGCCCAACTCTTACATCTGTACATGACTACTAGAAAAACCTTAGCTTTGACTATACAAACTTCTGTCAGCAAAGTGATGTCTCTGATTTTTTTTTTAAGTAGACTGAGTTTATTTTAGAGTCCTTTTCTGCCATACTTTCTTTTATTTTTTTTTCAGAGTTCCTTAATTTTTTTTTTAATTTTAATTTTTACTTTATTTTACTTTACAATACTGTATTGGTTTTGCCATACACTGACATGAATCCACCGCAGGTGTACATGCGATCCAAAACATGAACCCCCCTCCCACCTCCCTCCCCACAACATCCCTCTGGGGCATCCCCGTGCACCAGCCCCAAGCATGCTGTATCCTGCATCGGACATAGACTGGCGATTCGATTCTTACATGCTGGTATACATGTTTCAATGCCATTCTCCCAAATCATCCCACCCTCTCCCTCTCCCTGAGTCCAAAAGTCCGCTATACACATCTGTGTCTTTTTTGCTGTCTTGCATACAGGGTCATCATTGCCATCTTTCTAAATTCCATATATATGTGTTAGTATACTGTGTTGGTGTTTTTCTTTCAGGCTTACTTCACTATATAATCAGCTCCAGTTTCATCCATCTCATCAGAACTGATTCAAATGTATTCTTTTTAACGGCTGAGTAATACTCCATTGTATATATGTACCACAGCTCTGATTTTTAATATGCAATCTAGGTTGGTTATAGATTTCCTTCCGATGAGAAAGTGTCTTTAAAATCCATGGTAACAGTCACTATTTGCAGTGATTTTGGAGACCAAGAAAATAAAACCTGCTACTGTTTCCACTTTTCCCCAATCTATTTACCATGAAGTTACAAGACCAGATCTTCCCTGGTGGCTCAGATGATAAAGCCTCTTCCTGCAATGTGGGAGACCTGGGTTCTACCCCTGGGTTGGGAACATGCCCTGGAGAAGGAAATGACAACCCACTCCAGTATTCTTGCCTGGAGGATCTCATGGACAGAGGAGCCTGGTGGGTTGCAGGCCGTGGGGTTGCAAACAGTTGGACACTACTGAGCGACTTCACTTTCCTTTCCTTTTATGGGACCAGATGCCATGATCTTAGTGTTTTGAACATTGAGTTTCAAGCCAGGTTTTTCACTCTAATCTCTCACTTTTATCAAGATGCTGTTGAGGTCCTTTTCACTTTCTGGCATTAGAGTGGTCTCATCTGTGTATCTGACATTGTTGATATTCCCTGGACAATCTTGATTCCATCTTGTGAGTCATCCACCCTGGTGTTTTGCATGCTGTACTGTGTATATGGGACTTCCTTGGAGGCTCAGTGATAAGGAATCTGTCTGCAATGCAGACTTCTTGCAATGCAGTAGACACGGGTTCAACCCCTGGGCTGGGAAGATCTCTGCAGAAGGAAATGGTAAGCCAATCCAGTATTCTTGTCTGGGAAATCCCATAGACAGAGGAGCCTCACCAGCTACAGTCCTTGGGGTCCTCTGAGTTGGGCACAACTTAGTGAATAAACCACACTGCTAAACTATACATAAGTTAAATAAGCAGGGTAACATTACGCAGCCATGTCATACTCCTTTCTCAATTTTAAATCAGTAACTTGTTCCATGTAAGGTTCTAATTGTTGCTTCTAGTTGTTGCTTCTTCACCCACATATAGGTTTCTCAAGAAATGGTTAAAGTTCAACGTCCAGTTCTAATTGTTGCTTCTTGACCTGCATACAGATTTATCAGGAGGCAAGTCAGGTGGTCTGGTATTCCTATTTCTTGAAGAATTTTCCACAGTTTGTTGTGATCAGCACAGTCAAAAGCTTTGGTGTAACCAATAAAGGAGAAATAGATGTTTTTCTGGAACTCTCTTACTTTTCCAATAATCCAGCAGATGTTGGCAATTTGATCTCTGGTTCCTTTGCCTTTTCTAAATTTAGCTTGAATGTCTGAAAGTTCATGGTTCATGTACTGTTGAAGCCTGACTTGGAGAATTTTGAGCATTACTTTGCTAGTGCGTGAGATGAGTAAATTGTGTGGTAGTTTGAGCATTCTTTGACATTGCCTTTCTTAGGGATTGGAATGAAAACTGACCTTTTCCAGTCCTGTGGCCACTGCTGAGTTTTCCAAATTTGTTGGCATACTGAGCGTGTCACTTTTACAGCATCGTGTTTCAGGATTTGAAATAACTCAACTGGCATTCCGTCACCTCCACTATGTTTGTTCATAGTGATACATCCTAAGGCCCACTTGACTGCGCATTCCAGGATGTCTGGCTCTTGGTGAGTAATCACACCATCGTGATTATCTGGGTCTTGAAAAACTTTTTTGTACAGTTCTTCTCTATATTCTTGCCACTTCTTTATATCTTCTGCTCCTATTAGGTCCATATGATTTCTGTCCTTTATTGTGCCCATCTTTGGATGAAATGTTTCCTTGGTATCTCTAATTTTTGAAGATATCTCTAGTCTTTCCTGTTCTATTGCTTTCTTCTATTTCTTTGCACTCATCACTGAGGCAGGCTTTCTTATCTCTCCTTGCTATTCTTGGGAAGTCTGTATTCAAATAGGTATATCTTTCCTTTTCTCCTTTGTCTTTTACTTCTCTTATTTTCTTAGCTATTTGTAAGGCCTCCTCAGACAACTATTTTGCCTTTTTTCATTTCTTTTAATTGGGAATGTTCTTGATCACTGCCTTCTGTACAATGTCAAAAATCTCTGTCCATAGTTCTTTAGGCACTCTGTCTCTCAGATCTAATTCCTTGAATCTATTTGTCACTTTCACTGTATAATCCTAAGGGAATTGATTTATGTCATACCTGAGTGGTTTAGTGGTTTTCCCTACTTTCTTTAAGTCTGAATTTTGCAATAAGGAGTTCATGATCTGAGACACAGTCAGCTCCTGGTCTTATTTTGGCTGACTGTATAGCGCTTCTCTGTCTTTGGCTGCAAAGAATATACTCAATTTGATTTCAGTATTGACCATTTGATGATGTCATGTGTAGTGTCTTCTTTTGCGTTGTTGGAAGTGGGTGTTTGCTATGACCAGAGCATTATCTTGGCAAGTGTTTGCGTTTGCCCTGCTTCATTTTGTACTCCAAGGCCAAATTTACCTGCTACTCCAGGTATCTCTTGACTTCCTACTTTGCATTCTTGTCCCCTATAATGAAAAGGACACTGTTTTATGGGGCGGGGGTGTTAGTTCTAGAAGGTGTTGTATATCTTCATAGAACCATTCAACTTCAGCTACTTTAGCATACTGGTCGGGATATAGACTTGGATTACTGTGATATTGAAAGGTTTTCCTTGGAAACGAACAGAAATCATTCTGTCATTTTTAAGATTGCATCCAAGTACTGCATTTCGGATTATTTTGTTAACTATGAGGGGTACTCCATTTCTTTCTACTTTTGCCCACAGTAGTAGATATAATGGTCATCTAAGTTAAATTCATCTATTCCAGTCCATTTTAATTCGCTGATTCCTACAATCTCAATGTTCACTCTTGCCATCTCCTGTTTGATCCAATTTTCCTTGATTCATGGACTTAATATCCCAGGTTCCTATGCAATATTGCTCTTTACAGCATTGGAATTTACTTTCATCATCAGTCACATCCACAGCTGAGTGTTGTTTTTGCTTTGGCTCTGTCTCTTCATTCATTCTAGAGTTATTTCTCCACTCTTCTCCAGTAGCATATCGGGCACCTACTCACCTAGGAAGTTCACCTCTCAGTGTCCTATCTTTTTGTCTTTTCATACTATTCATAGGGTTCTCAAAGCATGAATACTGAAGTGTTTTTCCATTCTCTTTTCCAGTGGACCACATTTTGTCAGTGATCATATTTAGGAGAAACAAAGGAATCCATAGTCAGCCCTCCAAATCCACAGGTTCTGTATCCACAAATTCAACTAACTGTGGATCCAAAATATTTGAAAAAGTTTCCAGAAAGTTTTAAAAAGCAAAACTTGATCAGGTGATGTAGCGGTGAGGAAAATCTTATGAAGGCAGTCAAAAGGTACAAACTTCCAGTTATAAGGTAAATAAGTACTGAAATTTACAATGTGATAAGTATAATTAATTAACCCTGCCATATATTATATATGAAAGTCTTTAACAGAGCAGCACCTATGGTTTGTCATCATAAGAATAACAATTTTTTCTCTTTGTTGAATATTGTACTTAGGAAATGATTAATATTCTATAAACTTATCGTGATAACTTCATGAAGTAAACCGAATCATTAACATCCTATGGCAGAAAGTGAAGAGGAACTAAAGAGCCTCTTGATTAAAGTGAAAGAGGAAGTATGAAAATGTTGGCTTAAAACTCACCTTTCAAAAAACTAAGATCAGGGCATCTGGTCCCATCACTTCATGGCAAATAGATGGGGAAACAGTGGAAACAGTGGCAGACTTTATTTTCTTGGTCTCCAAAATCACTTCAGATTGTGACTACAACCATAAAATTAAAAGACATTTACTCCTTGGAAGAAAAGCTATGACCAACTTAGGCAGCATATTAAAAAGCAGAGACATTACTTTACTGACCAAGGTCCATCTAGTCAAAGCTATGGTTTTTCCAGTAGTCATGTATGGATGTGAGAGTTGGACTATAAAGAAAGCAGAGCATCAAATAATAGATGCTTTTGAGCTGTGGTGTTGGAGAAGACTCTTGAGAATCACTTGGACTGCAAGCAGATCCAACCAGTCCATCTTAAAGGAAATCAGTCCTGAATATTCATCGGAACGACTGATGCTGAAGTTGAAACTCCAGCACTTTGGCCACCTGATGTGAAAAGCTGACTCACTGGAAAAGACCCTGGTGCTGGAAATGTTTGAAGGCAGGAGGAGAAGGAGACCTCTCATCCAGAGGATGAGATGGTTTGATAGCATCACCAACTCGATCGATTTGAGTTTGAGCAAGCTCCAGGAGTTGTTGGTGGACAGGGAAGCCTGATTTGCTTCAGCCCATGGGGTCACAAAGAGTTGGACACAACCGAGCAACTGAAACGAACTGAACTGAACTGAACTGAACTTTACCTTATATAACTAAATAGACATTTCTCCAAAGAAGACATAGAGATGGCTAACAAACATATGAAAACATGCTCAGCATCACTCATTATCAGAGAAGTGCAAATCAAACCCGCAATGAGGTACCCTTTCACGCTAGTCAGAATGGCTGTGGTCCAAAAGTCTACAAGCAATAAATGCTGGAGAGGGTGTGAAGAAAAGGGAACCCTCTTACACTGTTGGTGGGAATGCAAACTAGTACAGCCACTATGGAAAACAGTGTGGATATTCCTTAAAAAATTGCAAATAGAATTGCCATATGACCCAGCATTCCCACTGCTGGGCATACACACCGAGGAAACCAGAATTGAAAGAGACACGTGTACCCCAATGTTCATCGCATCACTGTTTATAATAGCCAGGACATGGAAGCAACCTAGATGTCCATCAGCAGATGAATGGATAAGAAAACTGTGATACATATATACAATGGAGTTTTACTCAGCCATTAAAAAGAATACATTTGAATCAGTTCTAATGAGGTGGATGAAACTGGAGCCTATTATACAGAGTGAAGTAAGCCAGAAAGAAAAACAGCAATGTAGTATACTAATGCATCTATATGAAATTTAGAAAGATGGCAATGATAACCCTGTATGCGAGACAGCAAAAGAGACACAGATGTATAGAATAGTCTTTTGGACTCTGTGGAAGAGGGAGAGGGTGGGATGATTTGGGAGAATGACATTGAAACATGTATAATATCATATATGAAACGAATCACCAGTTCAGATTCGCTGTATGATACTGGATGCTTGGGGCTGGTGCACTGGGATGACCCAGAGGGATGGTATGGGGAAGGAGGAGGGAGGGGGGTAAGGATGGGGAACACGTGTATACCTGTGGTGGATTCATGTTGATGTATGGCAAAACCAATACAATATTGTAAAGTAATTAACCTCCAGTTAAAATAAATGCTTTTATATTTAAAAAATAAAAAACATTAGAAAAAAATATGTCAACTATATCTCAATATATTGTTGGAAAAAAAGCAAAACTTTAATTTGCCATGTACTGGAAACTGTTTACATAATATTTACAGTATATTTGCAATAATTTTTTAAATACGTACATTTTATTAGACATTATAAGTAATATAGAAATGATTTGTAGCCTATGTGATGATATGAGCAAGTTATACACAAATACTGAAGGATTTTAGATAAATAACTTGATTGCCCACAGATTTTGGTTTCCCTGAAGTGGGTGGGGTGCTGTAACCAATCCCCCATGGATACAAAGGAATAACTGTAGCTGACAGAAACCAAGCTAGTAAATGCTATGCTCTTGTATTTGTCTTCCTTAAATTCATGTGTCACCAAACAAGATTGTCTTTGTTTAACTAACACTGAAATTTAGGGATCATAAAGGAACTGAGTAACAGAAATAAGCCTTCATTTCAACAATTCGCTACCAATGTGACTAAAAAATTTGATATTGACTGTTAAAAACAACAGGAAAAAAAAGCAACAGCAATTTTTTTCATAATAAATAATTCAAAATAATAAAATAACCCCTATAAGCATCAGAATAACTCTCAGATGTTTAAGTTATTACATCTTAAAACAGATATCCAAGGAAATAATGAATGAATCAACACATTTTTTTAATTTTATAAATTTCATTCACCAAATATTATTTTTTAAAGTATAACATAACACTCACAAAATGAAAGACACTTTTTCTGGGCTTCAGTAATTATGTTACAGAGCAACCTTCCCTTCTTATTGCTGGATCTCTCAAAATTGCAAGAATCTTCTTGTTTGACATTTCTTCAGTACTTAGTAGAAATATAAATTTTTCAAATTCAACACAGAGATAGTTTTACAAATTCCTTAATATTAGAAAGTAGGTTCAGAGCATAAAAATATCTTTTCTAGATACTTATAAGTTTTTCCTTGATTGAAATCTAAATTATAAAATATATATGACTAAAGATACATTTTAAAATTTAGTACTTAAATGCATTTTTTTAGATTTAAAAACATCATTAATGTAGTAAAAGCTTCCTTTTACAGATTCAAATCACTGTGCACACCTATTCACAAGCTCCTTCATGTTAAAAGAGTGACTCTGAATGAAATCTTAATGAGTGCTGAGTAGGTTCCATTATTGAGAACATAATTATTATATACAGTGCCTTGCCCAGGTAATAATGCAAGAAAACTAAATGACAGGGCTGCAGTGAGAGGTGGTCACAGTTTTAATGACTGTATTCAAGAGGTTTCATAAATCTCCACTGAAATAAAAGACTAACTCCTAGAAGGAAGTGGCATTACAGTTGAGAAGAGCTGGCAGAACTGATTATAAATAAATTGAACCATAATATTCACATACATCCACTGCCAGTAATTTTTCTTTTAGTATTTAGAGAGATATCTATTATTTGGTCCTTAACTCAGAAAATGAAGGATATATAGAAATAGGATATAGAGATATGCATACATTTATATCACTATATATGTACATATTCCCAATACATGTTTATGTGTTAATTTTGTGATTTTCCCTTTCTATAAACAGAATTATACTTGAATGACACTTGAAATGAGTTTGAACAATTCATTTAATATATGTTTTAGAATGATTAGCATATATATAATCTTTGCCACTGAAATGAATACATATATACATTCAAGTTCTTGGAAAAAATATATTTATGAATTTAGAGATGCAGATATTTTGTAATTAATGTGCTGTAATTGCCTTTCAATTAGTTCTCCATTTAATAACAGAAAAGATATCAAATTTTTGTCACAAATAGCACAGCAATTTCTTATGGATAATGTATTTTCATATTTCCAGAATGGACTTTTCTACCACAGTTCAAAGCAGGAAACAGAAACCACCCTAGGCATTCTTAAACATGAAGAAATTTCATACAGGAAATTCTGTGCTTACAAAAACATTGCCAAGACTGAAGCAACAGTTTCTAAGCTGAGTCTCCTGGAATAACTCCTAGTCCTGTACAGAAATGACTTACTAAAAGAGTAATACCTCTGAGATCACAGCTGGGAATATGCCAGAAACAAGGTTCTCTGCTTTTGCCAACACAGCCCAACACTCAAGAGGCTGCAAAATGTGCTTGTATTGTTGCAGCCTGCTATACCAGGCCAAGGTGCTATACCATTTGCTTGTCAACATCTAGGAAGCTGGAGTTGGGACCCTTCAGAATCACTGTTGGAAATCATCATATCTCCTGAGCATTGTTTGACATTAGAGGTCAAAACCTCAGGAAGATGGTTTCCCATTAACCTGTCCCTTTCCAATCTTACCATAATACATACTTGGTAACCAAATGGTGGAAATTAATTTTCATTCAGGAACTTAGCTGAAAGGGGTTCTGGGAAATGTAGGTTTTGTAGTAAATAAAGGTTTAGACAAGACAATGAATTGGATGCCTAATGTGAGTTACACATACCAGCATAATCTCTACATGTGAATATGTTTCAAATATACTGTAACAGCCTATTGTACTAATATTTCCTCCATGAAAATTTAAGATATATCTAAAATTTCAGAGCATTCTGTTCTGGCAAGAAAAACTATTTCAGTAGAAAAATAAAATTTTATTTTTCAAATGAAGAAACAGAATAAATTTAGCTAAGAGAAGTTAAAATAGAAGATAACACAAGAATATCCAAAAAGATTCTTATAGAGTTTGATAGAAATAAATTCAGTGTATTTTGAGATCAGTGGTGATCATGTGAAAATCAAAAGTCAAACTCAGACCACTCAGGATTAAAGATAATTTCCTAAATGTTCACCTACTCAAATGCAGAAGGTAGTAGACATATATGGAGATGGAGGAGGGCACATTTTAACTAGATATTGACTGTCAGATAGTAATGTTGTTGTTCATTCACTAAGTCCTGTCCAACTCTTTACGGATCCATGAACTGTAGTCTGTCAGACTACTCTGTCCATGGGATTTCCCAGGCAAGAATACTGGAGTGCGTTGCCATTTCTTTCTCCAAGGGATCTTCCTGGATCAGGGATGGAACCCATGTCTCCTGCATTGGCAGGCAGATTCATTACCACCGAGTCACAAGGGAAGCACATTAGACACCATTAATTAAGCTCAAAATACATGAACTTTTTTTTGTTTGTTTGTTTTCAATCTTATCTGTATTTTCTATCAGATTGCATACATGCATGCTCTGTCACTCACTCATGTCTGGTTCTTTGTGACTCCATGGATTGTAGCCCATCAGGCTCCTCTGTCCATGGAATCTTCCAGGCAAGAATACTAGAGGGGGCTGCCATTTCCTACTCTAGGGATAATAACATACACTGAGCCTTTAAAAAATAAATTTTTAAGTGGAAATAAGCTTAACTGCTATATTAGTTTTCTATTGCCTCTGTTATAAATTATCAAAAACTTAGTGACTTCAGTCAGTTCAGTTCAGTCACTCAGTCATGACCCCATGGACTGCAGCATGCCATACTTCCCTGTGCCTCACTATCTTCCAGAGTTTGCACAAACTCATGTCAATTGAATCAGTGATACTATCCAACCATCTCATTGCCTGTCGTCCCCTTCTCCTCCTGCCTTCAATCTTTCCCAGCATCAGGGTATTTTCTAATGTGTCAGCCCTTCATATCAGGTGGCCAAATAATTGAGCTTCAGCTTCAGCATCAGTCTTTTCAATGACTATCCAGGATTGATTTCCTTAAGGATTGACTGGTTTGATCTCCTTGCAGTCCAAAGGGACTCTCAAGAGCTTTCTCCAACACCACAGTTCAAAAGCATTTATTCTGTACTCAACTTTCTTTATGGTCCAAATTAACACAATACAAATCTACTGTCTTAAAGTTTGATAGGCTAGAAGTCTGACACAGGTCTCACTGAGATAAAATGAAGGTGAAACCAGGCCTGCATTGCCTTCTCACCAGAAGCTCTAGAAAATAATTTGTTTCTTGTGGCTTCCAGCTTCTCAAGGTTTCCAAAGTTTTTCGGGCCACTTCCTCTTCTATCAAAGACAATAATTTTGCAGTTCTCTGTGACTTTGCTTTTCTCTAGTTACATGTCTTCTATTCTGCCTTCCTCTTCTGTATTAAAAACAATCATGATAATATTGGTCCCACCTGGAGAACCCAAGAAACCATCCACATTATAAAGTCCAGATCCATAATCATAGTTGCAAAGTTCCTTTTGCTGAGTAAAGAAGCATAATCATAGGTTCTGAAAATTAGGACATGGGCATTTGGGGGCACTCATGATCTGTCTGCCACATCTGCTAAGAGTGATAACATCAAAAATTAAATTTCTTATGCAAAGAGAAGCTCTTCATTGTGATATCTAACTTAGTGTCATTTTATATATCTGATTACACGTTTGATAAAAGGCAAAAATTTTATGATATCCTTTGAAAATATCTGAAAGGCCATATCCAATTTTTTGTTTGTATTTTTAATCAAATATGTGCAGTTTAGATAAATCTAGTTGAAACATGCAAAAAGAAAATTCACTTCATAGTAATAACTCCATGTGAAAAAATATTTTACTTTTAAATGGTTTTATTAACAAAGATCAGTTTCCTTATATGCGATGAAAACTGTTTCAGGGAATTTTTGAATATCTAAACTACTTTCTCAGAGAAGGCAAGGCAACCCACTCCAGTACTCTTGCCTGGAAAATCCCATGGATGGAGGAGCTTGGTAGGCTGCAGTCCATGGGGTCGCTGAGGGTCGGACACGATTGAGCGACTTCACTTTCACTTTTCACTTTCCTGCATTAGAGAAGGAAATGGCAACCCACTCCAGTGTTCTTGCCTGGAGAATCCCAGGGATGGGGGAGCCTGGTGGGCTGCCGTCTATAGGGTCACACAGAGTCGGACACGACTGAAGTGACTTAGCAGTAGCAAACTACTTTCTATCATTTAACTGAGATTAACCTGAAACTTGGATCTACTTACTCACTACCTCTAATATAGAATATCACTGCTATAAATATTTAGAAATGTGCCTATTACCTGTGTCAGTAATATTCTGTATGTTTGAGGTTACTGATTTAGAAGAAACTAATTCGCAGAGTCAGATATTACTGAGCGACTGAACTGAACTGAACTGAATTGAATCTTCAGGTAAAGGAAATGCCAAAGAATGTTCAAAATACCTTACAATTGCACTCATCTCAAAAGTTAGTAAAGTAATGCTTAAAATTCTCCAAGCCAGGCTTCAGCCATACGCGAACCGTGAACTTCCAGAAGTTCAAGCTGGTTTTAGAAAAGGCAGAGGAACCAGAGATCAAATTGCCAACATCTGCTGCATCATGGAAAAAGCAAGAGAGTTCCAGAAAAACATCTATTTCTGCTTTTTACTATGCCAAAGGCTTTGACTGTGTGGATCACAATAAACTGTGAAAGATTATGAGAGAGATGGGAATACCAGACCACCTGACTTGCCTCTTGAGAAACCTATATGCAGGTCAGGAAGCAAGAGTTAGAACTGGACATGGAACAACATACTGGTACCAAATAGGAAAAGGAGTATGTCAAGGCTATATATTGTCACCCTGCTTATTTAACTTCTATGCAAAGTACATCATGAGAAATGCTGGGCTGGAAGAAGCACAAGCTGGAATCAAGATGGCCAGGAGAAATATCAATAACCTCAGATATGCAAATGACACCACCCTTATGGGAGAAAGTGAAGATGAACTAAAAAGCCTCTTGATGAAAGTGAAAGAGGAGAGTGAAAAAGTTGGCTTAAAGCTCAACATTCAGAAAATGAAGATCATGGCATCTGGTCCCATCACTTCATGGGAAATAGATGTGGAAACAGTAGAAACAGTGTCAGACTTTATTTTGGGTGGCTCCAAAATCACTGCAGATGGTGACTGAAGCCATGAAATGAAAAGACGCTTACTCCTTGGAAGGAAAGTTGTGATCAACCTAGATAACATGTTGAAAAGCAGAGACATTACTTTGCCAACAAAGGTCTGTCTAGTCAAGGCTATGGTTTTTCCAGTGGTAATGTATGGATGTGAGAGTTGGACTTTGAAAAAAGCTGAGTGCCGAAGTATTGATGCTTTTGAACTATGGTGTTGGAGAAGACTCTTGAGAGTCCCTTGGACAGCAAGGAGATCCAACCAGTCCATTCTGAAGGAGATCAACCCTGGGATTTCTTTGGAAGGACTGATGCTAAAGCTGAAACTTCAGTTCTTTGGCCACCTCATGTGAAGAGTTGACTCACTGGAAAAGACTCTGATGCTGGGAAGGATTGAGGACTGGAGGAGAAGGGGACGACAGAGGATGAGATGACTGGATGGCATCATCGACTCAATGGACATGAGTTTGAGTGAACTCTGGGAGTTGGTGATGGACATGGAGGCCTGGCATGCTGGAATTCATAGGGCCACAAGAGTTGGACATGACTGAGCGACTGAAGAGAACTGAACTGAATTTTCAGGTGATTTAAATTTGGCAGAAACTATGAGTTACAACATGCAGTTTTAAGGTTATAGTTTTTGGGAGTAAAGAAAGACTCTACTGTTGACAGAAACATAACATGGAAATGTGAAAGGAGAGATTAAACAGGGACATGGAATAAGCCCTGCTTCGTATGTATAAACTGATAAAATACAGATGTGTGACCCAAAAAAAATCAAGTTAGGTATGGACAAAAAATATCCAAATGCAATGTGTAATTCTCAGAGGAGATGGAAGTGTACATGTTTAATTCACATTTCTGTCTAAACAGATTAAGACTAGCAGTACTGCTGTGAGTGGAGTTTCCACAGGCATACCCAATCTATGGGGTACCACTAACAGGGATAACACATTTCTCAGGGCATTTTCCCCACTGGTTAATTAGAATAGCAGCCTCCCTCCTGGTCCCTGTGCTAAATATCTTGGATTTCCCTGACTGTCTCACACGGAGAACAAGTCTAGACAATGGCAAATTTTGTCACTTCTGTTGGGTATTGTTCAACTGCTATTACTCCTTGAGGTTGAGTCCACTAAAGAAAGATCTCCAAAGGCACTTCTTCCTTCTAGACATGATGATTCTTTCACTAGACACCAGTCCATTCACTGTATCTCAGACTCCACAATGGATGAACTTGCAATATCCATAAGATTTTTGGTAGAATAAAATGGGAAAATGTCTTACTACTTCTTCAAGTGTTGGAGTCTGTTTAAAACCTACCAAATCCTTATGCTCAGGTCCTGAAATACATAATTTTGTTGAAATACTTTTCTCTATTTGCTGACAGACTTTCTTTTCTTTGGATTTAAAGGAAAGAGGTTCAAACGGCTATTTTTTTTTTCAAATTCATATTATCTCTTTTCTCCTATAACCAGGACTTTACTGGTTTTTTTTTTTTTTTTTTTTTTTTTTTGTATTTTCCAGTGAATTCTTTCAGGATATCCTCAAACCTCCATGTAAGAAAGACATTAATTTAGACTTCCTCTCTTGTTCATCATATAGGCACACACTTCTGAACAATAAGACACAGCTTAAAGTTAAAAGCTGAAACTTACAAACATTAATAGCATGCATCACATTTAATATAAGAGCTATTGCAGGGCAATGCTGAACCATTCAAAGAACATGGATATATAAAAAAGGCATGAGCATACTCTATGGATTTGAAACTGAGGATACAGTCATCAAATATCAAGTTGATCTAGCCAGTGCTGGGAAACTATAAGTCTCCCATTTCCAATTTTGGGAGGAGTAAGTTTCTAGGATATGCTGGGCATATCTCTGTCCGAACAATAAGGCAACAATTTCTAAACTTATTCTCATATTACCTAGACTTGAGGCATGTCTCGTTTTGTGATCATACCTCATTCTGCAGAATCTATGGACAAATTCCAAGAATAGCTCTATAGTGAAGGGATTTTCTGGAATTTACTTTATCTCTGTGAAGCATTTATGCATTGAAATCTCCTACCTGTAATATATCTACCCTCTCTTGAAGAAAATATTCTGTTCATGAAACAATACAATTGATCTCATACATACATTTTAAAAGATTTAGATCTGATATCACCTCACTATTCTAGGATGGAAATGTTTTGAAATAACTGAAAAGTTGATTAGCTGCTTAATCTTAATACTTGACATTCTAAATTTGTGTATGGCCTGTGGTTTAAAAAGTTAAATCAAATATTAGGAAGGAATCAAACATCCTAAATATATTTGAATCTAACACTATATATAGTAGAGTAACTTAAAACAAGTTGTTAATTGTGTTGTTTTCTCTTTAAAAATGTTATATTTGGAGAGGAGATCAAGATAGTGGAGTAGGAGGATGCTGGACCTGCTTCCACTCACAAACACATCAAAACTATTGATATAATAGGTATAATAGCATATAATATAATATATAGAGTATTCATACCAGAATCAACCTCAGAATTAGCAGAGTTCTTCTTCAATCAAAGCTGTATCCAAATGAAGTCTGGTAGGAAGGGAAGAGAAGTGATCTGGTTAGAACATGCATCCCTAGCAGGGGACACAGAAAATGGAGGGATATCAAAAGCTTGAGAATCATCCTGGGTAATAAGAGGTTTGAGCTGCATATGAAGCACCTAAATCCCAGATCTAATGCTGGGAAGATGAGCTCCCTTAATTCATTTGAAAACCAGTGGGGCTTACTGGAAGACTATAAGAGACCAGCAGTCTGCTCTAGAGAAATCCATTAAGTTTTGATTCTTCCCAGTTACAGTGTGGAGGCAGCAGATTGAAAACTATGTGGGGATCTGGTTGGCTTACTAGGACCACCCCAGCCTCCAGCTCTAGCCACTCTTACTCTGGCATGTCTCCCCACTAAGGAGGAGGCTGCCTTTTCCAATGTGAGTTTGTATGCATTGAAGAAATAGGGCCAACTTAGAATCAGCCCTGCCTCTGACTAGGGTGGAAGTAGTCACTGTCAGCTCTCGTGTCCTTGCACACACTCCCAAAGAATATAAGCTAGTTCTAGGGCAGACTCTGCCATCGCTGAAGTGTACATCCACGTGCACACCAGGAATGGAATGAGACCAGTTCAGGGGTGTGGCACCAGTCCCTCTGGTCCTGATCCATCCTGTAAACAGGGGACACACACCAAGAGAAAATAAAACCAGCATAGACGTGCAGCCCCAATCCCTCAAGCCCTAAATACAGCCCAAACCAAGAAAGAGACTGCCATCATACCCAGGAGAGACAATGACACCACAGCTCCTGTTTTAGCCTCTCAGATTCTGAAATAACCCTTGATAGGATTGTGATGGGTACTGAACATTGCAGAAGCCCTGGCTTGCACCTGGTTCTGTCCTCTCCAAATCAAGTCCATTCCCCCACAAAGGCAGTTAGCCTATGCTCACTTCAGATCCAGGTTTTCCACGAAGCCATTGTGCACACAGATTGCAGAAGGACACTCACACACAGGACATCATTTCAAGATCAGGAGAAATAAATATTTCCTCTAATTTTACAGGTACAGAAAAAATTAAACAGAATGAGATGATAGTGAAATAGTTTTCAAAAAAAGACTGAGAGAAAACCTTGATGAAACAGAGATAATTTATCTGATATATTTAAAAGTAATAGTAATAAGAATGCTAACTAAACTGAGGAAAAGAGTAGAGGAACACAGCAAGAATTTTGACAAAGAACTAAAAAATATGTGTGAAAAACACAATAATTAATATGAAAAATACACAGGTGGAAATTAACAGCAAATTAGATGACACACACACAAATGCATAAACAATCTAGAAGATAGAATAATGAAAGTCACTCTATCAGAGCAGCAAAGATAAAAATGAGAACAGTTTAAAGGACCTATAGGACAACATCAGTTATACTAACACTGGCATTATCAGAATCCCAAAAGGAGAAAAGAGAAAGGGGTGTAAATATATTTGATAAAACTATGACTGAAAGCTTCCTGAATCTGAAGAAGGAAAGATATTCAGGCACGCACAGACAGTACCATACCAGATGAACCTGAAGAGACACACACCAAGACATATAATTAAAATGGCAGACATTAAAGGTAAAAAGAGAATTCTAAAGGCAGCAAGAGAAGAACAATAATGCTATGATGAGTTTTCAGCAGAACTCTGCAGGCCAGCAGAGAGTGACACAATATGTTTAAACTGCTAAAAATCCTGATCACCCTACCCAACAATTTTATCATTCATAACTGAAGGGAAAATAAAGAACTTTTCATACAAGCAAACATTAAAATACTTAAAAACTGAATGCTAAAGAGACTTTGTAAGAGTTGCTAAAGAGTCTTCTTTAAATAAATAAAAGGCTACAATAAAGAAATTATGCATGGAGAAGGCGATGGCACCCCACTTCAGTATTCTTGCCTGGAAAATCCCACGGACGGAGGAGCCTGGAAGGCTGCAGTTGATGGGGTCGCGAAGAGTCGGACATTTCTGAGCGACTTCACCTTCACTTTCCACTTTCATGCACTGGAGAAGGAAATGGCAACCCACTCCAGTGTTCTTGCCTGGAGAATTCCAGGGTCGGGGGAGCCTGGTGGGCTGCCGTCTATGGGGTCGCACAGAATTGGACACGACTGAAGCAACTTAGCAGCAGTGTATTTTGGCTGATATTTCCTTTTTTATGAATAACTAAGAAGACAATAAAAGAAATGTGTTAGAAAAAAAAAAGAAACTATGCAAAGGGAAAAGTTCCATTGGTATAGGAAAATACATAGTGAAATCTGTGGATCCACTGTTTAAATAAGCTAGTGCAAAGTTTAAAAGAAAAAAAATATGAAATCAAATATAACTATAACAAACAGTTAAGGGATTAATATGAAGATGTAATATATGACATCAAAAACACATATATTGGGGGAAGGGAGTTAAAACATGTAGATCTTTTAGAATGTGTTTCAACTTATGATACTAACAATTTAAAATAAATAGATATATTTATGCTGCTGCTGCTAAGTTGCTTCAGTCGTGTCCGACTCTGTGCGACCCCATAGACGGCAGCCCATCAGGCTCCCCTGTCCCTGGGATTCTCCAGGCAAGAACCCCTGAGTGGGTTGCCATTTCCTTCTCCAATGCATGAAAGTGAAAAGTGAAAGTGAAGTCGCTCAGTCATGTCCAACTCTTCACGACCCCATGGACTGCAGCCTTCCAGGCTTCTCTGTCTATGGGATTTTCCAGGCAAGAGTACTGGAGTGGGATGCCATCACCTTCTCTGAGACACATTTATAGGTCAACATATAAAAAGGGCTTCTCAGTTGGCACTACTAGTAAAGAACCCACTTACCAATGCAGGAGACATAGAGATGTGGATTTGATCCCTGGGTCAGATAGATCTCCTGGAAAAGGGCATGGCAACTCACTCCAGTATTCTTGCTTGGAGAATCCCATGGACAAAGGGGCCCCACAGGTGGGCTACAGTCCACAGGGTCACAAAGAATCAGACATAACTGAAGTCGGTTCACACACACACACACACACACACACACACACACACACACACACACACGCAATCTATATAAACCCCATTGGAATCAGAAATCAAAAACCTATAATAGGTTCACAAACACTAGAGAGAAAGGAACACAAGCATACCATTTAATCAAATTATCAAATCACAGAGGAACAAATTAAGCTAAGAAGAAAAGGAGAGAGTAGACTCATTTCAGAACTAAACACACACACAAATTGAAAGTGAAGGTACAGAAAAAGATATTCCATGCAAATACAAATTAAAAGAAAACTGGGGTAGATATTCATACCAGACAAAGTATACATTACAATCTAAAGTTAAATGCAAAGAGGGGAATTGTATAATAATGAAGGGAACAAAACAAGAAGAGCTAATGTTCTTAAACATATGTGTGCCTAATATTGGAGCACATAAATATATACAGCAAATATAATAGACATAAATGGAAAAACTGACAGTAAAACAATAATAATATGGAACTGTAATGCTACACTAATATCAATGGGTAGAAAATTAATAAGGAAATAGTAATCTTATATGACACATTAAACCAGATGAACTTAATACATATCTAAAGGAGGTTCATACTTTCACCTTCAAAGGACATTCTATCAAAAACCATCAGAATACACATTGTTTTCAAACGCACATGAAAAATTCTCTAGGATAAATTAAATGTTAGGTCATAAGCACATATCAATAAATGTAAGAGTATAGAAATTATATAAAGCATCTTTCTGGCCACAATGATATGGTATTAGACATCAGGTAGAGGAATAAATTTTGGGAAAAATGCAAACATATGAAGACTAAACAACATTTATGAAAAAAACGGGTCAATGAAGAAATTAAAGAGGAAATCAGAAAATACTTTGGGATAAATGAAAATAAAATTGCAACTTCCCCAAACCTATCAGATTCAGCAATAGCAGTTCTATGAGGGAAATTTATACAAATACAGAGACACCTCAAGAAATAACACATATTTCAAGAAAAGAAACTAACCTACCAACTTAAGGAATCAGAAAAATAAGCACAAAGAGAGTCTAAAGTTATCAGAAAGAAGAGTATAATAAAGATCAGGGAGGAAGTAAATTAGAGGCCAAAAAAAATAAAATAAAATAAAATAGAAAAGCTCAATGAAATCTAGAGTGCTTTTTTCTAAAAAGATTAATATAACTGACAAAACTCGTCAGGTTCATTACGAAAAAAAAGAAGAGGATTCAAATGAAATAGTACATGAAAGAGAAAAAAAATATTGATATAACATAGATACAAAAAATCAGAAAGGAACACTACAGTAATATGTTAACAAATTTGATAAATTAAAAGAAATGAATAAATTCCTAGAAACATACATTCTTTCAAGAATAAGTAAGGTAGAAATAGATAATCTGAAGAAAACAATTACTAGCATTGAACCAGTGATCAAAACACTCCTAATAAACCAAAATTTAGGACTGCATGACTTTATAGGAGAATTCTACCAAACATTAAAAGAAGAATTAATACCCAACCTCTCAAATTGATCCAAAATGCTGAAGAGGAGGGAACATTCCCTAATTCTTTGTACAAGGCCATCTTTATCATGATGACAAAATGCTACAATAACATTATAGGCCAACATCACTAATGCAAATAGACTCAAAAATCCCCAAGGAATATTAGCAAGAGAAATTCAATAATATATAAAACTATTCCTAGACAAAGATCAAGTGGGATTTATTCTAGGGATGAGAGAATGTTTCAATATGAATGAATCAATAAATGTGACATAAAACAAATGACAAAATCACATGATCAACTTAATAGATGAAGAAAAAGAATTTGACAAAATTCAACAACATTCATGATAAAAATTCTTTTCCAGAGTTGATATGAACATAGAAGTTTTAGTCACTCGGTTGTGTCTGACTCTTTGTAATCCCATAGACTCTAGCATGCCAGGCTTCTCTGTCCATTGGATTCTTCAGGCAAGAAAACTGGAGTGGGTAGTCATTCCCTTCTCCCAAAGATCTTCCCAAGCCGGTGATGGAACCTGGGTCTCCCACATTGCAGGCAGATTCTATACCATCTGAATCATGAAACGTATGGTAAAGTTGGTGTAGAGGGTATATATCTCACACCGTAAAGGCCATTTATAACAATCATGACAACTAACATGAAACTCAGTCATAAAAGTTGAAAGCTTTTCCTCTAAATGAGTAAAACTACAAGCCTGATCCACTCTGTCTATTCAACCTAGTGTCTATTCTTGTTGATCACTTGACTCAATTTCTATTTTCCATGTTACTGCAATCAATGATATTGTTAAACTTTCAGCCACTACATACAAAGAACCCTTTTATTTAATTTCTGACAGTATTTTCTTCTCTTTTCTTTATGTCCTCACTGACAGTCTTTTCAAGGATTATCATGATTCACTTAATTATTGTTTTAGGACTAAGTTCTCAGGCCCACCAAGTTTTTCCACTGCCCACTCTGGTCACTAAAGTCTATTTCAGGTTCTCTGACTGTGTAACACATTACCATATCACCCCAAATTTAGTAGTATTAAATAATTTCTTTTGGTCTATGTATGTGCTTTTATGTCTATGTATTTGCTTTTGTCTCAGTATGTCTATGGATCAGGAATTAAAAGACAAACAATAAGAATGTTTTTTTGTGTGTGTCATGATATACAAGCCTCAGAGAGAAGAACTGAAACCTAGGGGCTAAACTGACCTGTAGTCTTATTTGCTCATGTATGGTAGACGCTGAATAAAATCTAGTCATCTCAGTTTCTCTCTAGTGGGACTCTGTATGGACTAGGTTGGTTTCCTTATAGAGTCACTGGGTTCCAAGAGTAAGATAACAGAAATAAACTGCATACAACAGAAAAGCCACATTGCTTTTTCTGACATATTTTCAAAGTCATATAATGTCATTTTCATTACAATCGATTCATCAAGTCAGTCTCAAAGTCATGTTCATTTTCAAATTAAAAGAAAATAAATTCTACTACTTGCTGGGGGGTGGGGATGTTTTGGACCAGAAATATATCTGTATATGTTCTAGTGACAGTCTGCTACAGGATGAGAGAGCATATCACAACATTTAAAAACAATCTGTTATCATTCACAAGTAGTTTGTGAACATAAACATTTTATTGGTTGCAGTAAATTGAATGAAAATAGAGATATAACTGGAGTTTTTCTCTAAAACCATGGTATCAGTTTCAGGTCTGCCAAACTAAACTTGTATTCTCAATGGATGATGTTAAATAATCTTTGTTATGTTGTAACTCATAAATGTATAGAGTACAAAAGTGTATTTTTATACATGTGTGCTTAATAAGGTGATATTATGATTATAAATGATTTTTCAGCTAAAATATTTGACAACCATTGTTATATCAGAGAAATAATTGTGTATACAAAAATTAATTTTTCAGTTTGAGTCTATATACTTTGTGCTAACCACTGTCAAGAAAATGACTTGGCGGCAATGTTAAAGGTCCAAGAAATTTAACATTCTAAGCCTATGTCAAAATAGACAAGAGATTATGTTTCTATGCTTGGAAGGCATACTGTGAAACAATACTTTGTGATCACAACTTAAAATACATAAATTATTATGGCATTAGGGATAATAAGAAGGGACCAATATACACAAAAAAGTCTCATATTGTTATGGCTTTGACTTTTTATTTCCCTAATGAGAAACGCTGTGCTGGAGGAAGCATAAGCTGCAATCAAGATTGCCAGGAGAAATATCAATAACCTCAAATATGCAGATGACACCACCCTTATGGCAAAAAGTGAACAGGAGCTAAAAAGCCTCTTGATGAAAGTGAAAGATGAGTGTGAAAAAGTTGACTTAAAGCTCAACATTCAGAAAACTAAGATAGTGGCATCTGGTCCCACCACTTCATGGGAAATAGAAGGGGAAACAGTGGAAACAGTGTCAGACTTTATTTTGGGGGGCTCCAAAATCACGGCAGATGGTGACTGCAGCCATGAAATTAAAAGACGCTTACTCCTTGGAAGGAATGTTATGATCAACCTAGATAGCATATTCAAAAGCAGAGACGTTACTTTGCCAACAAAGGTCCATCTAGTCAAGGCTATGGTTTTTCCAGTGGCCACATATGGTTGTGAAAGTTGGACTGTGAAGACAGCTGAGCGCCCAAGAATTGATGCTTTGAACTGTGGTGTTGGAGAAGACTCTTGAGAGTCCCTTGGACTCAAGGAGATCCAGCCAGTCCATTCTAAAGGAGATCATTCCTGGGTGTTCTTTGGAAGGACTGATGCTAAAGCTGAAACTCCAATACTTTGGCCACCTCACGCGAAGAGTTGACTCATTGGAAAACACTCTGATGCTGGGAGAGTTTGGGGGCAGGAGCAGAAGGGGACGACAGACGATGAGATGGCTGGATGGCATCACTGACTGGATGGATATGAGTTTAGGTGAATTCCCGGAGTTGGTGATGGACAGTGAGGCCTGGCTTGCTGCGACTCATGGGGTCGCAAAGAGTCGGACATGACTGAGCGACTGAACTGAACTGAACTGAACTGAGGAATGCAAAGGATTTCTCTGTGTCAATTTTGTATCCTGCAACTTTAATATATTCATTGATTAGTTCTAGTAATTTTCAGGTGGTGTCTTTAAGGTTTTTTATGTAGACGATCATCTCATCTGCAAACAGTGAGAGTTTTCAGCAATCCCACTGCTGCTCAGACACACTGAGGAAACCAGAATTGAAAGAGACACATGTACCCCAATGTTCATCGCAGCAATCTTTACAATAGCTAGGACATGGAAGCAACCTAGATGTTCATCACCAGATGAAGGGATAAGAAAGCTGTGGTACATATACACAATAAAATGTTACTCAGCTACTAAAAAGAATGCATTTGAATCAGTTCTAATGTTGTGGATGAAACTGGAACCTATTATACAGAGTGAAGTGAGTCAGAAAGAAAAACATCAATACAGTATATTAATGCATATATATGGAATTTAGGAAACAAGAGACACATATGTAAAGAACAGACACTTGGACTCTGTGGGTGAAGGTGAGGGTGGCATGATTTGAGAGAATAGCATTGAAACATGTGTATTACCATATGTAAAATAGATTGCCAGTCCAGGTTTGATGCATGAGACAAGGCGCTCAGGGTCAGTGCACTGGGACAAGCCTGAGGGACGGGATGGGGGGAGGTGGGAAGGGGACCAGGATGGGGGACATGTGTACACCCATGGCTGATTCATGTGAATGTATGGTAAAACCCACTGCAATATTGTAAAATAATTAGCCTCCAATTAAAATAAATAAATTAATAAAAAAATAAAACAAATCTCCCCCGGGCGGGGGTGGGGGGGTGGTGGGGGGATTAACTGCAAAGTGACATTATTATCTAAAATTGCAGACAGAAGGAAAAGAACTAATATATGTAGCATAACATATACCAATGAAAAATAAAGATTCAGTAAAAATAATTTTTAGTGTTAACATATATTGATTATTGCTTTACAATGGAATCTCACAACTAAAAGTACTTATTAAAAATAAATATTCTGGATATAGAGGCATCACAACTAATATTTTTAAGAGCATATCACTATCTATTCATTCCTTAATGACTTTTGCCTTTAAGGTTTCAAAGAATTAATAGTATCCTTCAATTCAAGAACAGTGCAAGTTTTAGCATCATCAAGTTTATTAGAGTATAGTCTGACATTAAATGATATTTCTTTTTCTTTTGCTGTTGTTTGTTTTCTTATTGAGCTGCAGGGTCAGCATATTTTCTTCTGAATTATCAAAATAGAGTACAGCTCCAGTTATAGTGAATGAACAATCAATAATAGCTTTTCTAACTGGTAAAATACTTAAGCGTTTTCACATCTTATATCTTCATCTGAGTTTATACACCTTAAAATGTCTTTATTGAAAATAGAAACATCCGTATGTCTTCTTTGGAGAAATGTCTACTTAGTTCTTTGGCCCATTTTTTGATTGGGTCATTTATTTTTCTGGAATTGAGCTGCATAAGTTGCTTGTATATTTTTGAGATTAGTTGTTTGTCAGTTACTTCATTTGCTATTATTTTCTCCCATTCCAAAGGCTGTCTTTTCACCTGCTTATAGTTTCCTTTGTTGTGCAGAAGCTTTTAATTTTAATTAGATCTCATTTGTTTATTTTTGCTTTTATTTCCAGAATTCTGGGAGGTGGATCATAGAGGATCCTGCTGTGATTTATGTCTGAGAGTGTTTTGCCTATGTTCTCCTCTAGGAGTTTTATAGTTTCTGGTCTTACATTTAGATCTTTAATCCATTTTGAGTTTATTTTTGTGTGTGGTGTTAGAAAGTGATCCAGTTTCATTCTTTTACAAGTGGTTGACCAGTTTTCCCAGCACCACTTGTTAAAGAGATTGTCTTTACTCCATTGTATATTCTTGCCTCCTTTGTCGAAGATAAGGTGTCCATAGGTGTGTGGATTTATCTCTGAGCTTTCTATTTTGTTCCATTGATCTATATTTCTGCTTTGTGCCAGTACCATACTGTTTTGATGACTGTGGCTTTGTAGTAGAGCCTGAGGTAAGGCAAGTTGATTCCTCCAGTTCCATTCTTCTTTCTCAAGACATACGGATGGCTAACAAACACATGAAAAGATGCTCAACATCACTCATTGTCAGAGAAGTGCAAATCAAACCCACAATGAGGTACCATTTCACACCAGTCAGAATGGCTCTGATCCAAAAGTCTACAAGCAATAAATGCTGGAGAGGATGTGGAGAAAAGGGAACCCTCTTACACTGTTGGTGGGAATGCAAACTAGTACAGCCACTATGGAAAACAGTGTGGAGATTTCTTAAAAAATTGCAAATAGAACTGCCATATGACCCAGCAATCCCACTGCTGGGCATACACACCGAGGAAACCAGAATTGAAAGAGACACATGTAGCCCAATGTTCATCACAGCACTGTTTATAATAGCCAGGACATGGAAAAAACCTAGATGTCCATCAGCAGATGAATGGATAAGAAAGCTGTGCTACATATACACAATGGAGTATTACTCAGCCATTAAAAAGAATACATTTGAATTAGTTCTAATGAGATGGATGAAACTGGAGCTGATTATACAGAGTGAAGTAAGCCAGAAAGAAAAACACCAATACAGTATACTAACAGGTATATATGGAATTTAGAAAGATGGTAAGGATAATCCTGTATGCAAGACAGCAAAAGTGACACAGATATATAGAACGGACTTTCGGACTCTGAGGGAGAGGGAGAGGGTGGGATGATTAGGGAGAATGGCATTGAAACATGTATACTATCATGTAAGAAACGAATCGCCAGTCTATGCTCGATACAGGATATGGGATGCTTGGGGCTGGTGCATGGGGATGATCCAGAGAGATAATATGGGATGGGAGGTGGGAAGGAGGTTCAGGGTTGGGAACTCATGTATACCCGTGGTGGATTCATGTCAATGTATGGCAAAACCAATACTGTATTGTAAAGTAAAATATAGTAAAAATTAAAATTTAAAAAAAGAAAAGAAAATAGAAACAGATGAAATCACTCTTAAAAAGTAAAGAAAAATTATTAAGGCGATTCTCACTTTGTTTTCAAATTTCAATAGAGAGTTCTACCGTTAGACAATAGGCCTCTCATAACACACCTCTACTATATGGAAGTAGTTTTCAATCTGTACCCTAGCTGTTCCAAAGACCCAACTCCTCCAGGATTCCTCCTGTAGAAAGAGTGTAAAGGAAGAACCAGTGAGATGACATCAGAACACCCCATCATTTTTGATGTGATTTTCATTTGTGCTAAATATTAGAGTTCTAAGTATCCTTTCTTAAAGCATTCTCTGATTAAAAAGTTTTTAAAGGAGTTGCAAAACAATTCCACTATAGCATATTTTTCAACTTTAAGTGAAAGTGTCTTTTATCTTATCATACAATTACTTGATAGTTTTAAAAATTCTTTTAAAATTATGGGAAGTACAATACCTCATCTTTAGAATCAAACCCCATTCCCGCCAGAGACACTCAGAGTGTCTAAACAAACCTTGTTTCCACCAAGACCCAGAGACCCAACGGAGACTGAGACAAAACTGTTTGAGTGTCTCCTGTGGAGATACGGGTCAGCAGTGGACTGCAGCAGGGGCAGGGGCTCTGGGAGCAGCACACTTTGGTATGGTTGAGTGCAGCAGACTTCAGTATGGCATAACCCCTCTTGGAGGAGGTCACCATTAACCCCACAACAGAGCTGCCAGAACTTACACAAAACTGGGAAATAGACTCCTGTAGGGCACAAATAGAATCTCGTGTTCACTACGACCCAGGAGAAAGGAGCAGTGACCCAACAAGAGACTGACTCAGACTTGCCTGGGTGTGTCCAGGAGTCTCCAGCAGAGGCATGGGTCGGTGGTGGCCTGCTTCAGGGTTGGGGACACTGAGTGTACCAGTACATGCTTGGGACCTTTTGAAGGAGGTCACTATTATCTTCATTACCTCCATCATAGTTTCACCCCAGGTAAATAACAGGGAGGGAACATAGCTCCATGTCAACAGAAAATTGGATTAAAGATTTACTGAGCATGGCCCTGCCCATCAGAACAAGACTCAGTTTCCCCCTCAGTCAGTCTCTCTCATCAGGAAGATTTCATAAGCCTCTTAGGCTTCCCCATCAGAGAGCAGACAGACTGAAAACCACAACCACAGAAAACTAACCAATCTGATCACATGGACCACAGCCTTGTCTAACTCAATGAAATTATGAGCCATGTTGTATAGGCTCACCCAAGACGGACGTATCATGGTGGAGAGTTCTGACAAAATGTCCATTGGAGAAGGGAATGGCAAACCACATCAGTATTCTTGTCTTGATAACCCCATGAACAGTATGAAAAGGCAAAAAATAAGACACTGAAAGGTGAGTTCCCAGGTCAGTAGGTGCCCAATATGGTACTGGATAGCAGTGGAGAAATAACTCCAGAAAGAATGAAGGGACAGAGCCAAAGCAAAAACAACACTCAATGTTGGATATGACTGGTGATAAAAGCAAAATCCAATGCTATAAAGAGCAACACTGCATAGGAATCTAGAATATTAGGTCCATGACTCAAGGTATATTGAATGTGGTCAAACAGGAGATGGCAAGAGTGAACATCGACATTTTAGGAATCAGAAAACTAAAATGGATTGAAATGGGTGAATTTAAATCAGATGACCATTATATCTACTACTGTGGGCAAGAATCCCTAAGAAGAAATGGAGTAGACACCATAGTCGACTAAGGAGTACAAAATGCAGTACTTGAATGGAATCTCAAGAATGACAGAATGATCTCTGATCATTTCCAAGGCAAACCATTCAGTATCACAGTAATCCAAGTCAATGGCCCGACCAGTAATGCTGAAGAAGCTGAAGTTGAATGGTTCCATGAAGACCTCCAAGATCTCCAAGAACTAACACCCCCCAAAAAAATGTCTTTCATTATAGGGGACTGGAATAAAAAAGTAGGAAGTCAAGAAACCCCTAGGGTAAAAGGCAAATTTGGCCTTGGAGTAAAGAATGAAGCAGGGCAAAGACTAACAGAGTTTTGACAAGAGAACACACTGGTCACCTTCTTCCAACAACACAAGAGAAAACTCTACACATGGACATCACCAGCTGGTCAATACCAAAATCAGACTGATTATATCCTTTGCAGCCAAAGATAGAGAAGCTCTACATGGTCAGTGAAAACAAGACCAGGAACTGACTGTGGATCAGATCATCAGATCATGAACTCCTTATTGCCAAATTCAGACTTAAACTAAAGAAAGTAGGGAAAACCACTAGACCACTCAGGTATGACCTAAATCAATTCCTTTATAATAATACAGTGGAAGTGACAAAAGGACTCAAGGGATTAGATTTAATGACAGAGTGCCTGAAGAACTATGGACAGACGTGCATGACATTGTACAGGAGACAGGGATCAAGACCATCTCCAAGAAAAAGAAATGCAAAAAGGAAAACGGTTGTCTGAGGAGACCTTACAAATAGCTATGAAAGAAGAGAAGTGAAAAGCAAAGGAGAAAAAGAAAGATATACCCATTTGAATGCAGAGTTCCAAAGAATAGCAAGGAAAGACAAAAAAAAAAAAAAAATCCTTCCTCAGTGACCAATGCAAAGAAATAGAGAAGAATAATAGAATGGGAAAGCCTAGAGTTCTCTTCAAGAAAAGTAAAAATACCAAGGGAATATTTCATGTGAAAATGGGCACAATAAAGGACAGAAACGGTATGGACCTAACAGAAGCAGAAGATATTAAGAAGAGGTGGCAAGAATAAAGAGAGTTCAGTTCAGTTCAGTCACTCAGTCATGTCTGATTCTTAGCGACCCCATGAATTGCAGAAGGCCAGGCCTCCCTGTCCATCATCAACTCCCAGAATTCAATCAAACTCTTGTCCATTGAGTCAGTGATGCATCCTCTGTCGTCCCCTTCTTAAGAACTGTACAAAAAAGATCTTCACAACTCAGATAACCACGATGGTGTGATCACAAACCTAGAGCCAAACATTCTGGAATGCAAAGTCAAGGGTGCCTTTGGAAGCATCACTATGAACAAAGGTAGTGGAGGTGATGGAATTCCAGTTGAGCTATTTCAAATCCTAAAAGATGATGCTGTTAAAGTGTTGCACTCAATATGCCAGCAAATTTGGAAAACTCAGCAGTGGGCACAGGACTGGTAAAGGTCAGTTTTCATTCCAATTCCAAAGAAAGGCAGTGCCAAAGAATGTTCCAACCACTGCACAACTGCACTCATCTCACACGCTAGTAAAGTAATGCTCAAAATTCTCCAAGGCAGGCATCAACAGTACATAAACTGTGAACTTTGAACTTCCAGGTGTTCAAGATGGATTTAGAAAAGGCAGAGGAACCAGAGATCAAATTGCCAACATCTGCTGGATCATTGGAAAAACAAGAGAGTTCCAGAAAAACATCTCCTTCTGCTTTATTGACTCTGCAAAATCCTTTGACTGTGTGGACAACAACAAAGTGTGTAAAATTCTTAAAAAGATGGGTATAGCAGAACACCTGACCTGCCTCTTGAGAAATCTGTATGCAGGTCAGGAAGCAACAGTTAGAACTAGACATGGAACAACAGACTGGTTCCAAGTTGGGAAGAAAACTATGTCAAGGCTGTATATTGTCACCCTGATCATTTAACTTATGTGCAGAGTACATGAGAAACGCTGGGCTGGATGAAGCACAAGCTGGAATCAGGATTGCTGGGAATAATATGAATAACCTCAGATTCACAGATAACACTACTCTTATGGCAAAAAGTGAAGAAGAACTTAAGAGCTTCTTGATGAAAGAGAAAGAGGAGAGTGAAAATGTTGACTTAAAACTCAACTTTAAAAAACGAAGATCATGGCCTCTGGTCCCATCAATTCATGGCAAATAGATTGGGCAACAGCAGAAAGAGTGAAAGACTTTATTTATTTGTTTTAGCTACAAAATCACTGCAGATGGTGACTGTAGCCAATATATTAAAAGACCCTTACTCACTGGAAGAAAAATTATGAACAAACTATACAGCATATTAAAAAGCAGAGATGTTACTTTGCTAACCGAAGTCCCTCTAGTGAAAGCTGTGGTTTTTCCAGTAGTCATGTATGGATGTGAGAGTTGGACTATATAGAAATCTGAACACAGAATAATTGATGCTTTTGAACTTTGGTGCTGGAGAAGACTCCTCAGAGTCCCTTGGACTTCAAGGAGACCCAACCCGTTCATCCTAAAGAAATCAGTCCTGAATATTCATTGGAAGGACTGATGCTGAAGCTGAAACATCAATACTTTGGCCACCTGATGCAAAGAACTGACTCATTGGAAAAGACCCTGATGCTGGGAAAAATTGAGGGCAGAAGGAGAAGGTGGTGACAGATGATGAAAGAGTTGGGTGGCATCACTGACTCAATGGACATGAGTTTGAATAAACTCCAGAAGTCGGTGATTTACAGGGAGGCCTGGAGTGCTGCAGTCCATGGGGTCGCAAAGAGTTAGATATGACTGAGCGATTGAACCAAACTGGAATGACAGTACCTTAGATGTTGAGAAATTATGTTTTGGCCCTTAGTTTTAAGATATCTCTCATGCACACACACGCGCGCGCACACACACACATACACACACACACACACACACACTCCATGTGCTTTGTAGGTGATGCTAGTGATAAAGAGTCTGCATGACAATGCATGATATGAAAGACATGCAGGTTCAATTCCTGGGTCAGAAAAATCCTCTGGAGTAGGAAATGGTAACTGACTCCTGTATTCTTGCCTGGAGAATTCTATTGGCAGAGGAGCCTGGCAAGATACAGTCCATGGGCCCAAAGAGTTGGACATGACTTAGCAAATGATCACACACAGAGACACAAACACAAACCATCTGAGAAAAGAAGTTTAATCATGGAGACCAAGTTTGCATCATCTATGAAAATGTCAAGGAATCTTCTAACTTAGGTTACAATTTCATCCCTCAAAAAGCCTATATGTGCACAGAACAACAAACTGGTTTAAAATTTGGAAAGGAATATATCAAGGCTGTATATTGTCACCCTGCTTACTTAACTTATATGCAGAGTAGATCATGTGAAATGCCAGGATGGATGAAGCACCAGCTGGAATCAAGATTGCCAGGAGAAAGATCAATAGTCTCAGATATCCATATGACATCACCCTTATGGCAGAAAGTGAAGAGGAACTAAAGATGCTCTTGATAAACGTGAAAGAGAAGAGTGAAAAATGTAGCTTAAAACTAAACATTCAGAAAATGAAAATCATGGCATCTAGTCCCATCACTTCATGGTAAACAAATGTGGTAACAATGGAAACAGTGGCTGACTTTATTTTCTTGGGCTCCAAAATCACTGTTGATGGTGACTTCTGCCATGAAATTAGAAGACACTTGCTCCTTGAAAGCAAAGCTATAACTAACCTAGACAGAATATTAAAAATCAGAGACATTACTTTGCCAACAAAGGTCTGTCTAGTTAAAGCTATGTTTTTTTTTTTTTTTTTTAGTAGTCATGTATGAATGTGAGTGTTGGACCATAAAAAGGCTGAGTGCTGAAGAACTGATGCTTTTGAACCGTGGTGTTGGAGAGGACTCTTGAGAGTCCTTGGACTGCAAGAAAATCAAACCAACCAAATCTAAAGGAAATGAATCCTGAATAGTCATTGGAAGGACTGATGCTAAAGCTGAAGCTCCAATACTTTGGCCACCTGATGCTAAGAGCTGACTCCTTGGAAAAGACCCTGATGCTGAGAAAGATTGAAGGCCTCACTGACTCAGTGGACAAGAGTTTTAGCAAAGTCTGGGTGGAGTCATTGTTAATGGGAAAGTGGAATCAGTCAACAAAGTTTCAAACTGACAATGCATGCGTGTTCAGTTACTTCAGTCATATCCAACTCTCTGTGACCTCATGGACCATGGCCTGCCACTCCTCTGTCCATGGGATTCTCCAAGCAAGAATACTGGAGTGGATTACCATTTCCTTCTCCAGTGATAAAGTATGAAGTGAGTGAAGTGAAGTCACTCAGTGGTGTCCAACTCTTTTCAACCCCATGGATTTTAGCCTACCAGACTCTTCCATCCATGGGATTTTCCAGGCAAGAGTACTGGGGTGGTTTGTCATTTCCTTCTCCACAAACTGACAATAGATCCTTTTATAATCAGAAGTGTGCATGCATGTGCAGTTTTGCCTGACTCTTTGCAACGCTATGGACCGTGCCTGCCAGGCTCTCCTGTCCATGAATTTTACAGGCAAGAATATGGGAGTGAGTTTTCATTTCCCACTCCAGGGGATTTTCTCGACCTAGAAATAAAACTTGTACCTCTGGCATTGGTAGGGGGATTATTTTACCAGTGAGTCACCTGGGAAGCACCAACACCCAAATATATGGCAGCCATTTTGTAGACATACCAAATAAACAAGCAAAAATTTTAGCATTTAGGAGGCTATCTCTCGACTAGTGCAATATAAGTGTATATCTAAATGTGTTTCTTCTCTCCCTGCTTTTTCGGTTTTGCTTTGTTAAGAATAGATGATGTAAAACTAAGAATATAGAATATGTGGGAGGGAGACGACACTAAAACTACTTCATTTATGTTGTTATTATCTCCAAGATCAAATATTCTACGAAGTTTGAAATACTTCATCATCTTAGAGCATAAGGTTTTAACCTCTTGAAATATAGGAAGATATATATATATATATATATATATATATATATATATATACACACACACACACATACATACACAGAGAGAGAGAGAAAATATATATGGTTGATTATTATAATTCCTCAAAAGAGTTTCTAAAACAGGGTTGAAAGTGTCAGTCACTCAGTCGTGTCCACTCTTTGTGACTCCATGGACTAGCCCACAAAACTCCTCTGTCCATGGAATTCTCCAGGAAAGAATACTGGGGTGACTAGCCATTCCTTCTCCACGGGATCTTCTCCATCCAGAGATCATTGCAGGTAGATTCTTTACTGTCTGAGCCACCAGGGAGGCCCTAAAACAAAGCTACTTTAGGTCAGTTATATCTTAAATCATTTGCTAAAGTACTTAATGTTGACTTTTATGTATTTAAAATATTACATTGAATTAACTTTACAGGAATGTTCATTTCAATTGTTTCTATCAAATATAACTTATAAGAAAGAAATGATCCCATCCTTATAATCTCAGTAAGTAATGATATTAACTTGAATATTCAGTCCTGCATATTCATTGGAAGGACTGCTGCTAAAGCTGAAACTGCAATCCTTAGGCCACCTGATGCCAGGGTCACTGAAAAAGACCCTGAAGCTGGGAAAGATTGAATGCGGAAGAAGGGGGCGACAGAGGATGAGATGGTTGGATGGTATCACCAACTTGATGAACGTGAGTCTGAGCAAGCTCCTGGAGTTGTGATGGATAGGGAAGCCTGGTGTGCTGGAGTCCATGGGATTGCTAAGAGTCAGGCACGGCTGAGCAACTCAACTGAACTGAATGACTTTAACATCTAATTTCTGGTCTTAAATCTCTTTATTCCTTTCTCTGCTCTTAACATTTCAGAGGCCTCTTGATTTGTTCATTATGTATACAGATAATCTCCAACTTATAGTGTTTTATGATTTTTTGACTTTATGATGGTGTGAAAGTGATACTCATTCAGTAAAAACCGTGCTACAAATGTTAAACATTGACCTTTTCCCAGGCTAGCAATACACAGTATGATATTCTGTCCCTATGACACTGGACAAAGGCAGTGAGCTGCAGCTCTGTGTCAGCCACACGATCACAGCATAAACAACAGATACACTCATAGTCATTTTGTATATAGACATTCTGTTTTCCACTTTTAGTATATTATCCAATATATTACATAAAATATTCAACATTTTATTATAAAATTGGCTTTATGTTATATTGTTTTGCCTAATTGTAAGCTAATTTAAGTGTTCTGAGCATGTTCAAGGCTCAGCCATGATATTCAGTAGGTAAGGTGTATTAAATGCACTTTCAAACTGATATTTTGAGCTTAAAATGGCTTTATTGGGATTTAATCCAGTTTTAAGTTGAAGAAGATCTATAGAGACAGAGAAGAAGACAAGAGAGAGGAAGAGATAGAAAGAGATAGAGAAAAGAGAGAGTAAAGAGAAAGAGGGAGATGAAGAGAGGGAGGAAGGGGAAAACAGGGTGAACCAAATGTAGGAAAGAAGAATGGATAAAGGGAGAGAAAATCTTCTATTTTTGTAATGTGTGTATAAAAAAAATCTAGAACGTCATTTTCCATTCAGAAAAAGAAAACGAGAGTGAAAATTCCACAGGTTTATTGAGTTAAATGCAAACATATGCAAAATCTTGGGGGAAAAACTCAGAACAACAAAGAGTTAGGCATATGTTGTGTGATGAGACATTTCAGGTCAGCCCTAGAGATCACTATCTGATCATAAGCTGATTCAGTTACGCATTTAAAACATTAGATTCAAAAAATGGATAGTAAATGTGGCTGTTCAAACAGCAGGGAAAACAAAAAAAAAACAACAAACTTTCACTCTAAGTAAAAAAGCAAAACCTTGAAAACAATACTATTTTACTTTTATTTATTTATTTTGTTTTAAAAATTGCAACTACTAACTGTATTGTTCAGAAGTGTTTGGGAACTAGGAAAAATTAGGTTAATAAACTTTGAAAACAATTATCAGTGGTGTAAACAGCCTATCTCAAGGGTGACATTTAGGTAATTCCCTAATATTAAGGATTTATTTTTCTAACAGGTAATAGACAAAAACTGTCAGAGCTCTAATAAGAAAGACCTTCCCAACTTTTCTAAATCACTTTTAATGGTATTCATTTATACTGTAAAAAATCTGATTATTATTACACAAATCATCACAAATCTGCTAATTAGTGATAGGATTTTAATGAAAAGATAGTTCTTAATCCCAATCTTAACACCTTCATGGTTTTTCTCTGTTCTGACCTTTTAGGATATATATCTTTGTCATTGTCTCAGTCTGTTTATTGTCAAACAGAAAAGATCTTCCTTTTAAATTTTCTGACATCTTCGGAGAGGGAGTGGGAAGGGTTGGGTTGAGAGTTTGGGGCTAGCAGATATAATTACATATAGAATGGATAAAGAACAAGGTCCTATTGTATAAATCAGGGAACTATATTCAATATCTTATAATAAACCATTATAAAAAAAACTACATACACACACACACACACACACACACACACACACACACACACACATATATATGCCTGAATCACTTTGCTATATACCAGAAACAAATACAACTTTGTAAATCAAATTTACTTCTGTTAAAAATAAAATTAAAACAATTCAAAATAAATAAATAAATTTCCTGACATCTTAAATCTATTTTGTTAAATTATCTCACTGAATGACTTGAAAGTCTCTCAGTTGTGTTTCAATCTTTGTGACCCCTCATAAACTGAAATTATAACCCCCAGTAACTCAGAATGTACCTGTATTTGGGGACAAGGTCTTTAAAGAGGTGATTAAGTTCAAATGAAGATTTTGTTTGTTTTAGGTGGATTCTGATCCAGTATGATTGGTATCTTCGTAAAAAGAATCAGCTTGGGAACACACACAGATACCAGTTACACGTGCACACTTGCAGAAATGACCATCTGCAAGTCAAGGAAAGAGGTCTCATAAGAAACCATCTCTGCCAACTTAATCTTTGACTTCCAGCCTTTAGAACTTAAGGAAACAAGTCTTTTTTGAATAAACCACCTAGTTTATGGTATTTTGCTATGGTAACCTGAGCAGGCTGTTTTCTTTCCTAATAACTACTAAATATTATAAAGAAAAAGTATACAACTTTACCTCACTTTCACAAAAGGACTGATATAAACAGTTATAGGTTTGCACAACAAAAGAAACTATAAGCAAGATGAAAAGACAGCCTTTAGAATGGGAGAAAATAATAGCTAATGAAGCAACTGACAAAGAATTAATCTCAAAAATATACAAACAACGCCTGCAGCTCAATTCCAGAAAAATAAATGACCCAATCAAAAAATGAGCCAAAGAACTAAACAGATATTTTTCCAAAGAAGACATTCAGATGGCTAACAAACATATGAAAAGATGCTCAGCATCACTCATTATCAGAGAAATGCAAATCAAAACCACAATGAGGTACCATTTCACGCCAGTCAGAATGGCTGCTATCCAAAAGCCTACAAGCAATACATGCTGGAGAGGGTGTGGAGAAAAGGGAACCCTCTTACACTGTTGGTGGGGATGCAAAGTAGTACAGCCACTATGGAGAACAGTGTGGAGATTACTTAAAACCTGGAAATAGAACTGCCATATGACCCAGCAATCCCACTACTCGGCATACACACCAAGGAAATCAGAAATGAAAGAGACACGAGTACCCCAATGTTCGTCGCATCACTGTTGATAATAGCCAGGACATGGAAGCAACCTAGATGTCCATCAGCAGAAGAATGGATAAGAAATCTGTGGTACATATGTGCAATGGAATATTACTCAGCCATTAAAAAGAATACATTTGAACCAGTTCTAATTAGGTGGATGAAACTGGAGCCTATTATACAGAGTAAAGTAAGCCAGAAATAAAAACACCAATATAGTATACTAATGCTTATATATGGAATTTAGAAAGGTGGTAATGATAAGTCCACATGCAAGACAGCAAAAGAGACACAGATGTATAGAACAGTCTTTTGGACTCTGTGGGAGAGGACAATGATGGGATGATTTGGGAGAATGGCATTGAAACATTTATGTTATCATATATGAAAAGACTCGCCAGTCCAGGCTTGATGCATGAGACAGGATGCTCAGGGCTGGTGCACTGGGATGACCCAGGGGGATGGAATAGGGAGGGAGGTGGGTGGGGAGTTCAAGATGGGGAACACATGTATACCCGTGGTGGATCCATGTCAATGCATGGCAAAACCACTAAAATATTGTAAAGTGATTAGCCTCCAATTAAAATAAATGAATCTATATTAAAAATGCATAAGTAAATAAAATACAAAAAATAAATAAACTCTGCCCCTGGGGGTAAAAAAAGCAGTTATAGGATAATGATTGTAAAAATTAGGGATCCATAAAGATTTCAGTAACATAACTAATTATATACATCTGTTTTTTAAATGTTCAAATCTTTACGGATTATATACTTTTCAAATTAAGAGAGTATAGTAGATTAGAACATTGTTCAAAGATATTCCTGCCCTCCTTGTGTGTGTGTGTGTGTGTGTGTGTGTGTGTGTGTGTTCAGTCATGTCCAACTCTTTGCTAATATATGGACTGTTGTTCACAAGGATCTGCTGTCCATGGGATTTTCCAGGCAAGAATACTGAAGTGGGTTGCCACCTCCTTCTCCAGGGGATCTTCCTGACCCAGGGATCAAACCCAAATGTCTTCCATCTCCTGCACTGGCAGGTAGGTTCTTTACCATTAGTGCTGTCATTGCCCTCCTTAGCTTCACAGAAGTATAGTTCTCTGCTGCCTTATATTGGGCTTGGCAGCATGTTTCCTTTAGTTATTGCCATATTAACAAACGTGATCAGAAAAAGTTTGAACTCTATTTGTGTAGTGGGGCACTTATGACTCTGTTTTGGTCATGGGAATACTTCTCCCTTTCTTGGGCAATAGAATATATTCATGTGGAAAAGACCTAAGACAAACTTACAGTGAAGAGCCAAGGCCAGTTGACCCTCAGCATAAAGTAAGGTTGCCAAGCTGAACCCAACCAAGATGAACTGATGTACAGGTGAACTGCTGATGTGTGAGAGAGAACAAGTGACAGCTGTTTTAAGTCATAACATTGAGGAGTTCCCTGTACTTATACAGTAAAGAATCTGCTTGCAATGCAGGAGACCTGGGTTCAATCCCTGGGCTGGGAAGATCCTCTGGAGAAGGGAATGGCAACCTACTCCAGTATTCTTTTAAAGTAAACTGAAATATCATTGATTATATATTATTTGAAAGTGATTACATAAATTTAATTGTCACTCTAATAGATGAAAAGGTGTTCCCCGGTGTCTCAGATGGTAAATAATCTGCCTGCAAAGTGGGAGATCCCGGTTTGGCTCCTGGGTCAGAAAGATTCCCTGGAAAAGGGAATGGCAACCTACTCCAGTATTCTTTCCTGGGAAATTTTATGGACAGAAAAGCCTGGCAGCTACTACCCTCCATGAGGTCACAAAGAGTTGAATATGACTGAGCAACTAACACTAATAGATAAAGGGTTTCCCAGGTGACTCTAGTGGTAAAGAATGAGCCTGCCAATGCAGGAGGCATAAGAGACATATAAGAGACATGAGTTTGATCCCTGGGTCGGGAAGATTCCCTGGAGGAGAGCTTAGCAAGCCACTCTAGTGTTCTTGCCTGGAGAATCCCATAGACAGAGGAGCCTGGTGGACTATAGTCTATAGGGTTGCAAAGATCAGACACGACTGAATTCAGCATGCACTAATAATGTTTTGCATATAAAGATATATTTTCCCACTATACAGGCTAAAGATTACTATTTATTATACATCCTATCATACATGGATAATCTTTTCTATTTAAAAATTTCTCATTTTATGCCTAAGTAGAAAAAAAATATTTATAAATACACTCTCAGATTCTTATCATTAAACATATTACTTGCCTCTCAACATAATAGGAAACAGAACTAATGGAAATTGCCAGGATAAACAGCTGTACTAAAACTAATTGAATTACCAGAGTTTTGCCTTAATGCTAAAACTAAACTGATGAAAATTGAGTTAAAATGTTCTCTATAGCCTTCTCCCTATCTCACAGGTGGTCTATTCAAGAAGTTTTACTGGACAAAGAAAGATGTAAAGCATTCCTGGTAGTGTGAATTATCAGAACACTGAAGTTACCTTCAGAAAAACTGGGTGCTTAAAGAACTTTTATAACATTTGAAAAGGTCTTTATACTTGGGTCTAAAAGAATACTTAATCCTCTTAAGTCATTAGAAATCATTCTGGGAAGCCCTGAAATATGATAGTACTTTTGGTTTCTAAAAATTCCCTCCAGCAACCTATCCCTACTCGCCACCACCTCTAAATATCCAGGTCCAGGTTAACATAACACAGCTTCTAGAGAATTTTTGGGGTGAACCATGACATACAAGGAGACCTGAAAATATGAACAGGAGAAAGAAGTTCTCATACAGAATGCTAACAAAACAATAGCTGATCCCAAGGCAGGCCTGAAGTCAAAAGTTGAAGTTTATGCTGAAAGCAGCCAAATCAAATTAGTTATACTAACAGACCAAACTTGTACATTAGAAGTGAAAGAATTTTGTTTATTTTTATTGATCAGGAGTGGGCACTGGAATCTTAAATCAAATATTGGTTTTGGTATGAATATTAAGGCACCATTTAGTTGAAGGAGTTGAATAATGTTCATTTCAATTTATCATTTAACTTCCATTATACAAATTCATGTTATCATTATGACACTCCTCAAAGGAATATAATTTTTTACAGTTATATTGTTTAACCATGTGGCATATGGCCTCTCAGTGGTGACTGAATTTTAGAAGTATTCAGATAAAGTGGATGGTTTGAGACTGTCTCCAAAACTCCTTACAAAACACTGTCTAGCATCCCTTTGAATAAAATGATTTTAGTCATGGCTGCTTGAGTTCTAGTTAGATACATTCCATATAAATATTGAGTCCATCATTTATTTTCATATTGATCAGCTGGCTGTTTTCCCAGATCATTTAGAACTCCTATACTATTAACTTTAAATGGCTATTGATTTCAAACTCTTATAGACAAGATGGCTTTTCAATTCAGTGATTCGAAAGCAATACGCATAGTAGGTATATAAAAAAGGAACTAAGGCTAAATATAATGTGCAACATTTTAAAAGATTCATTAAGATTGAAATTGTTTTATATTCGTATTTGATTTCAATGGAATATATGGCAAATACTTCATACATTGTGTACAGTTTATAATCACATTATGGAAAAATCTACCTTTTTACTTTCCCATTTGACTCTCTTGTGGTAATATTATATTGATAAACTACTCTACACTATAGCATTTATGTTTATGTAAAAGATAAAAAGAAAAAACATGACTTCTTTTTTTCACATGTAAAAGAACAGAGACTACTTTTTGCTTGGAATTTCTCCAAAACATACAGCTTATCATTAGAAGTAGTTCTGTTAGTTGCTCAGTTGTGTCCAACTCTTTGTGACCCCATAGACTATAGCTCACTGGGCTCCTCTGTCCATAGGATTCTTCAGCAAGAATACTGCAAATGGTTGCCATTCCCTTCTCCGGGGGATATTCCTGGCCTAGGGATCGAACCCAGTCTCCTGCATGGCAGGCAGATTCTTTAGCATTTGAGCTACAGGGAATTCCTATCATTGGAAATATTGATAGTTAAATCCTATCTCAAAGTACACTTTTCTGCTGATCATTTGACATCCTCTCAAGTTGTCATAAACCGCCCCTGTGGATCTTGAGTCAACAGCTATCACTGTGTGTCACTGAGTTCAACTGGCTGCTTTTCTCTTCTTTTCACAGGAACTCTAGCACATCTCTGCATATTCATAGGCTCTAATGGACATCATTCCTGGTCTCTGGGATTTTCTTTTTTTGATGTCTAAAAGGAACAGCATGACCCCATCTTAAAAATTGAAATATTCACTGCTCTATGGTTATTCCTGTAATATCACCAGTGTTGGTGAATAATTCAAATTAAATAGTTCCCTATATATTCCATTTTAAAGGAATTTCATTTACTTTCTTTCAATGGTTTCTTCCTATGCTATTCTCACCCTGCATTATTCATATGCAACCTCACAAATTGCTTTGAGTTCCAGCAGTACTAATATAAATCATAGGGCTATTTTCTCTAAAGGACTTCAGCCTTAAGCTCTACAACTTCTTTTAAAGTGAAAACTATGTTCAATTAAGGTGATTTGTTTGCTTAAAAATTAACTATCTTATATTCCCATTTTCAAAGAGAGAGGACTAAGTTACACTGCAGACTGTTAAATAATTTTAGAAGTAATTTACTTTCACAAGCTGCATCTGGCTTATCCTGTGCATTTATTTATTTGTGACTAGGTCATATTTCTCAAAATATAAATACAGCTCTCAAATATTTCTTTCCCAACTGTTTTGCATTTTGACTTTTGAATAGTTCCATTGTCAATGAACTAGAATAATGTGTTCTTATCTGTTTCACAGGTCAATAACTGAATGAAAGAAACAAGGAAAGAGAGATGAGGCAAATGAGTGGAAGCCAAGCAAACTGGGAGTTTAGATTCAAGATGGAGAACTGATATAAAAGTAGCATGTTAGGAATGACATCACTGAAAATAACCAAGTGACAAATCTCACTCATCTCTCCCCAAATGCTACAAATGAGATGACAAGGCAATTAATGGAATGAGAGAAAATATTTGTAAATCATGTCTCTGACAACAGGTTAATATCCAAGATATATAAGGAACTCATACAACTCAATAGCAAAAACTAATTAATCTTATTAAAAATGGGCTGAAGATCTAAATAGACATTTTTCCAAAGAAGATACAGATGGCCAGTAGAAGATATAAAGAGATGCTCATCATCATTAATCACCTGAGAAATGTAAACCAAAACCACAATGAGATATCACACACATTGGAAAAAAAGTAGTGGGGGAAAGAGAAGGTGGGGTGAATGGAGGGAGTAGCATTAACAAATATAGACTACCATGTATAAAATGCATAGCTAGGAGCTCAGTTTGGTGCTCTGTGATGACATAGAGGCCTGGGTTAGAGGAAGACTCAAGCAGAAGGAGATATATATACAGCTGATTCACATGGCTGTAGAACAGAAATTAACACAATATTGTAAAGCAATTATACTCCAATTAAAAAAAGGGGGGAGCAAGCCCTGACAAGTGTTAGCAAAGATGCAGAGAAAAGAAAAACTTAAGCACTGTTGATAAACTGGTAAAGCCACTATGGAAAACAGTATGGAGTTTCCTCAAAAATAACAAACCAGCAGCTGCACTTCCAGTGCAGATTTAGTATAACCAGACAAAGCAGTGTGAACCTTATTTTCAAAAAACTGGTGTGGGTCTCCACACATCTGGCAACTCCCTCAAAGACCAGTATACATAGCATTTGTTTTACCTGACTAGAGTCATTCCCAAGGTTGGGATGACTTCCACCGTGTTTTCTGTTCTTTTTTTTTTTTTTTTCCAGAAGCATTTAAACTAATATTGGCTACAGCAGCCTTGAGCATGGAATAACACTTGGAACAAGTTGGGGATACATTAGGGACATAATCTTAAACAACCAATGGATCAAAGAAGAAATTATGAGAGATTAGTAAATACATTAATGCAAATAAAAATAAAAACACGACACACAAAATCTCTTGAGATGCAGTGAAAGCAGAGTTCATTTGGAAATTTAGAACGATAAATGCTTATATTAAAAAAAAATCCAAATCAAAATTTAAATGTACACCTTAAGAAAACAGGGAAAAAAGCAAAATAAATCCAAAGCTTAAAAGGAATTGAGTCGGATGGCTACCTTATGCTGCACATAAGAATTTATTAAAAATAGAACAAAGATATAAAAACAAGAACTAAAATCTGTAAAGTCCTTAAAGGAAAATGTAGAGGTATGTCTTCATGACCTAGAATTTAGCAAAATTATTTTTAGACAAGACACCAAAGCACACAGCAAGAGAAAAAAAACAGATGAACTGGACTTCATAAAAAAAGGAAAGCAAGTGTGTTTCAAATGACACTATTAAGAAAGTATGAAGACAATCAAGATATTAGCAAGTTGCAAATCTAATAAAAATCTAATATCCAAAACATATATAAAGAACTCTTATAACAGCAAAACAAGCAACCCAATTACAAACAGGCAAAATACTGGAATAGACAGCACCCCAAAGATGTACATATTGCAAACAAGCATATGAAAGATGTTCAACATCATTAGCCATTAGGAAAATGCAATCAAAACCTCACTGAGATATCATTTCACACTGGCTAGGATGGCTATAATTCAAAAACCAAGCAAAAATGGAAAATAAATGTTAGGATGCACCAAAATTGGAACCTTTGTATACTGCTAAAGAGTATGTAAAATGGTGTAATTACAATAGAAAACACTTTGGCAACTTTGAAAAGGTAAACATAGAATTACCACAGGACTCAAAAATTCCAGTCCTAGGTTTATATCGAAGGGTATTGAAAACAAGTATTCCAACAAATACTTGTGCACAAGTGTTTATAGCAGCACTGTTTACAATAGCCAAGAAGTAGAAACAACCTAGAAGTTCTTCAACAGATAAGTGGATAAACAAAATGTTGTATATCCATACAATGGAATACTATTCAGACATAAAACAGAATTAAATACAGATACATGTTGCAATATCAGCAAACCCTGAAAACAATAAAGTCAGTGAAAGAAGTCAGGCACAAAAGCTCACATACTGTATAGTTTTATTTATATAAAGTATCTAGGATAGTAAACTGATGGAGGCAGAAAGCCAATTAGTGGTTTTCAGGGGCTAGGGTAAGAGAAGAATGGGAATGACTGCTCAACAGATACAGGGTTTCTTCATGAAGTGTTAAAAAATATCTTGGAGCTCTACAGAGATGGTGATTGCAAACACTGTGACTGTACTAAACAACATTGAAATAGACACTTTAAAATACCTGATGGTTAATTTTTTAATTTATCTTTTATTGAGCAAAATTATTTTCCTTTGAGAAGCCATTTGTAAAGCTTGTGTGCATTCTCAGTCATGCTCGACTCTGTAACCCCATGGACTATATCCCATCAAGCTCCTCTGTCCATAGGATTTTCCAGGCAAGAACTGGAGTGGGTTGTCATGTCCTTCTCCATGGGATCTTCCCAATTGAGGGATTAAACCCATGTCTCCAGCAGGAAACTTCTTGTCTAAATTTGCTTCTGTACATAACACCCCCCGCCCCCAATTCTCTAAGGAAACTATAGTTCTTAGAGATATCATAATTTCCAAGTTGAGGGAAGAAAAGCTATATAAGATTTTTTTTTTTGAAATTTCGTGAATGAGAGATTTATTTAACCCTATTTATGTTTTATTCAATCATTTATATCAGGGAACTTTTCTCCATAATCTATACTCTATAATAATCTAAATGGGAAAAAAATAAATACATGTACAAAATAAACTTTTTTAAAAAATTTTAAAAATGGTTATACATTTGTTACTTTCTTCCAAACTGGGATATCCCAAAATCTTAATACAATAATTTCAAATTTTCTATACATTGTTTCTATTCATGATCTAAATTTGCATAATTTTTGACAATAAATCTCACTTGTTGACCATTAATCAATATCATTCAGAATAATTTCATTGCCTTAAATAATCTCCAGTGCTACGTTTCTAACCCCTACCTCTTTTCACTGACAATTAGCAATTTGTTTACCACCTGTAGTTTTGTCATTACCAGAATGTGATTTAAATGTGATTTTTTTTACCCATTCACTTATTGAAGGACTTATTATTTGCTTCTAGTTTTCAGCAGTTGCATTAAAGTTGATACTGATATTCACAAGTAGATTTTCATGTGTACATAAATTTTCAAATGGTTGGAAATATATATAGGAGAGTAATTACTGGATCATGAGGTAAGACTTTTTAGCTTTTTAAGAAACTATTAATGTCTTTCCAAATGGACTTAACATTTCAAATTATCACTAATAAATGAAAGTTTCTGTTACTCTGCATTCTCACCAGCAATTGGTATCATCAGTTTGTTTGATATTAACCATCTTATTGGTTACATCATGTTGTTTTAATTTGTGATTCTCTAATTAACAATAATGTTGAAAATGTTTTTGTATTTCTATTTACCACCCGTGTATCTTCTTTGGTAAAATGTCTGTACAGATTTTTTTTCAATTTTTTGAATTATATTGTCTGTTTTTATACTATTGAGCTTTAAGAATTCTTTGTGGGTCATCCCCATGCACCAACCCCAAGCATGCTGCATCCTGCGTCAGACATAGACTGGTGATTCAATTCTTACATGATAGTATACATGATAGAATGCCATTCTCCAAAATCATCCCACCCTCTCCCTCTCCCTCTGAGTCCAAAAGTCCGTTATACACAGCTGTGTCTCTTTTCCTGTCTTGCATACAGGGTTGTCATTGCCATCTTTCTAAATTCCATATATATGTGTTAGTATACTGTATTGGTGTTTTTCTTTCTGGCTTACTTCACTCTGTATAATCGGCTCCAGTTTCATCCATCTCATCAGAACTGATTGAAATGAATTCTTTTTAATGGCTGAGTAATACTCCATTGTGTATATGTACCACAGCTTTCTTATCCATTCATCTGCTGATGGACATCTAGGTTGTTTCCATGTCCTGGCTATCATAAACAGTGCTGTGATGAACATTGGGGTACATGTGTCTCTTTCATGGGGAGGGAGTTGGGAGGGGGGTTCATGTTTGGGAACACATGTAAGAATTAAAGATTTTAAAATTAAAAAAAATTAAAAATAAAAATAAAAATTAAAATTAAAAAAAATGCATATAAATAAATCTTTAAAAAAAAGAGTTCTTTGTGTACTTTGGAGACAAGTATTAAATGTCTGTTTTTCAAATAATTTTTTTTCTGTTCTGTGGCTTGTCTTTTAATTCTTTCAATAGTATTTCACATAGTAGAACTTTTAAGTTTTAATAAGTACAACATTTGTTTTTTTCTTTTCAGAAAGTGCTTTGGTGTTGTATCTGAAAGTACAAAAAACAAGGTCACCTACAGAAGAACAAAAATAAGAATTATAGTAGACTTCTCATCACAAACCACGCAAGCAAGAAGAAAGTGGAGTGAAATACTGAAAATATTGAAAGTGTTGAAAAATACTATTGCTCTAGAATCTTATTTACAACAGAAGTTTTCTTCAGTGTTGAAGGAGAAATAAAGACTTTCTCAGAAAAAAAAAAAAAAAAAACTTTCTCAGAGAAAGAAAAGCTGAGGTTTCACAGGCAGATCTTTCCTACAAGCAAAGATCAAAGATGTCTTAAAGGAAAGGAAAAATCATTAGAAACTTTGATTTTCATTAAGAAAGGAGTAATATCAAGTAGGAATGTGAAAGTAAGGTTGCTCAGTTGCGACCCCATGGACTGTAGCCCACCAGGCTCCTCTGTCCATGGGATTCTCCAGGCAAGAATACTGGAGTGGGTTGCCATTTCCTTCTCCAGGGGATCTTCCCAACCCAGGGACTGAACCCAGGTCTCCTGCATTGCAGGCAGAAGCTTTAACCTCTGAGCCACCAGGGAAGGCAATCCTCATCAAGAAGGAAAAACAGAAGGTAAAATAAAATCTATTTGATTTATTATTACTAAGTGATATTAGGGCTTTCCAGGTGGTGCTAGTGGTAAAGAACCTGCCTATCAATGCAGGAAACATAATAGACCCGCATTCCATCCCTCAGTTGGGAAGATACCCTGGAGGAAGGAATGGCAACCCCTTACAGTATTCTTGAATGGAGAATCATATGGACAGAGAAGACTGGTGAGCTACAGTCCATAGGGTCACAAAGAGTTGGACACAACTGAAGGGACTTAGCATGCACACAGTTGATATTAAATGTAATGGTTCATTTAAAGTAATAATAAATTTGTTATCATCTACTTGCACTCAAGTGAAATGATAGAGTGTTATTTGAAGGTGAGATTTGCTTATTTCAAATTTGTATATGTATATGGAATTGCAGTTGAGTTATTTCAAATCCTGAAAGATGATGCTGTGAAAGTGCTGCACTCAATATGCCAGCAAATTTGGAAAACGCAGCAGTGGCCACAGGACTGGAAAAGGTCAGTTTTCATTCCACTTCCAAAGAAAGGCAATGCCAAAGAATGCTCAAACCACCACACAATTGCATTCATCTCACATGGTAGTAAAGTAATGCTCAAAATTCTCCAAGCCAGGCTTCAGCAATGCGTGAACCATGAAATTACTGATGTTCAAACTGGTTTTAGAAAAGGCAGAGGAACCAGAGATCAAATTGCCAACATCCACTGGATCATGGAAAAAGCGAGAGTTCCAGAGAAACATCTATTTATGCTTTATTGACTATGCCAAAGCCTTTGACTGTGTAGATCACAATCAACTGTGGAAAATTCTGAAAGAGATGGAAACACCAGACCACTTCATCTGCCTCTTGAGATACCTATATGCAGGTCAGGAGCAACAGTTAGAACTGGACATGGAACAACAGACTGGTTCCAAATAGGAAAAGGGGTACATCAAGGCTGTATATTGTCACCCTGCTTATTTAACTTATATGCAGAGTACATCATGAGAAATGCTGGGCTGGAAGAAGCACAAGCTGGAATCAAGATTTCCGGGAGAAATATCAATAACCTCAGATATGCAGATGACACCACTCTTAGGGCAGAAAGTGAAGAGGAACAAAAAGCCTCTTGGTGAAAGTGAAAGAGGAGAGTGAACAAGTTGGCTTAAAACTCAACATTCAGAAAACTAAGATGATGGAATCTTGTCCCATAACTTCATGGCAAATAGATGGAGAAACAGTGGAAACAATGTCAGACTTTATTTTGGGGGGCTCCAAAATCACTACAGATGGTGATTGCAGCCATGAAATTAAAACACACTTACTCTTTGAGAGAAAAGTTATGACCAACCTAGATAGCATATTCAAAAGCAGAGACATTACTTTGCCAACAAAGGTTCATCTAGTCAAGGCTATGGTTTTTCCAGTAGTCATGTATGGATGTGAGAATTGGACTGTGAAGAAAGCTGAGTGCCGAAGAATTGATGCTTTTGAACTGTGGTGTTGGAGAAGACTCTTGAGACTCCCTTGGACTGCAAGGAGATACAACCAGTCTATTCTAAAGAAGGTCAGTCCTTCATGTTCTTTGGAAGGAATGATGCTAAAGCTGAAACTCCAGTACTTTGGCCTCCTCATGAGAAGAGTTGACTCGCTGGAGAAGCTTCTGATGCTGGGAGGGATTGGGGGCAGAAGGAGAAGGGGACAACAGAGGATGAGATGGCTGGATGGCATCACTGACTCGATGGATGTGAGTTTGAGTGAACTCCAGGAATTGGTGATGAACAGGGAGGCCTGGCATGCTGCAGTTCATGGGGTCGCAAAGAATCAGACATGACTTAGCGACTGAACTGAACTAAACTGATATGTGTGTATATATAATTGAGAGAAAAAGAACATATAAACACTTGTTTCTTATGGGCTGAATTGTTATTATCCCAAAATGCATATTTTTATTGAAGTACAAACCCTAATAACTCAGAATGTGATTGCATTTGAAGATAGTGCTTTTAAAGAGATGATTAACTTAAAGTGACATTGTTAGGGTAGATTGTCTTCCAATCTGATGATGTCCTTATAAGAAGATAATATTTGGACACAGAAAGGGATGCTAGGGATCTGTGCAGGGGAAAGAATGTGAAGACAACAGCAAGAAGGTGTCCATATGCAGACAAAGAAGAGCATCAGAACGAACCAATAATGTGCACATCTTAACCTTGGGACTTCTAGTCTTCAAACTGTGCAAAAATAAATTTCTGTCATTTAAGCAGCATAGCCTTTGTGATTGTATTATAGTAACCCAGCTAATCTAATATAATGCTCAATGAAAACCAGAGAAGGGAGAAAAACCAGAGAAGAAAAAAAATGGCCTACATACACAAATAAACGTATTGTCACAGTGGATAAAGAAATAAGACAACTGAAATCCAGTTTAATTATCAAGATTCAGATACATTAAAGTAAAAGGGATAAAGAAAACTATGTCAGGCTAACAATAAAAAATAATCTAGAGTAGCTATATCAGTTTTAGATAATGTAGACTTCGGAGCAAGAAAAAACCTTCAGGGATAAAAAGGAGCATTACAAAATGATTAAGACATCAATGCTCCAACAAGAATAACAATCCTAAACATATACGCATTTAACAACAGAGTGTTAAAACCTGTGATCAAAACTGAAAAACAGCAAAGATAAATAAATGAATTCATTATTATATATGGATTCTTCAATGTGCTTTTTTTCAGTAATTGACAGATGAAGTGGAAGGCTATCAATAAAGTATAGTTGACCTAAATAGCAGTATCAGTCACCATGACTATTCCACATTTCTTCCCAAGATTTTTATTTCCTCCTTAAATACATACTTTAATACATCAGAAGAATCATGTACCCTAATTTCATTAATATGTTACTTATTGGTACTTCCACATTGTTGTTCATTAAGTTCATGAGATGATTTAGCAATATAATTTTTTTCTAAAATCATTTTTCAGAAAGCTCCCTGATATCCTGTTCTAATTTTGTTTTATCGCTTTCTAAGTTCTGTATTTCTAATTTACTATTCTTTGTGGTTCTGACGGTAAAGAATCTGCCTGCAATGTGGGAGACCCAGGTTTGATCCCTAGTTTGGGAAGATACCTTGGAGAAGGGCATTGCAACCCACTCCAGTATTCTTGCTTGGAGAATCCCATGGACAGAGGTGCCTAGAGGGATATATTGTCCACTGGGTCACAAAGAGTTGGACATGACTGACTGACTAATACTTTCACTTTCATTTTTTTTTCATATTTTACAAGATATTCTAGTTAATTTAAATTTGAAAAAAAGGAAACATTTCTCAGTAAAGTAAGCTAATCTGAAATTGTATTATTTTCACTCATTCTTAAGTGAGACTGACTGTACATTCTAGATTCAATATGTGAACCCAACTTGATAAACATTGCTTTATGGAATTTTAGCATCTAGTGTTGATGACTTGTGATTCATATTACTTTCCTTTTGTACAGAAGAAAACGACAGAATGGGAAAGATTGGAGATCTCTTCAAGAAAATTGAACCTATCAATGAAACATTTCATGCAAAGATAGGCACCGTAAAGGAAAGAAATGGTAGACCTAACAGAAGCAGAAGAGATTAAGAAAAGGTGACAAGAATACACAGAACTATATTTAAAATATGTTAATTACCTCAATAATCATAATTGTGTGTTCACTCACCTAGAGCCAGACATCCTAGAGTTTGAAGTCAAGTGGGCCTTAGGAACCAAGGATTACTAGAAACAAAGCTAGTGGGGGTGATGAAATTCCAGCTAAGGTATTTCAAATACTAAAAGATGATGCTGTTAAAGTGCTACACTCAGTATGTCAGCAAACTTGGAAAATCCAGCAGTGGCCACAGGACTGGAAAAGTTTAGTTTTCAACCCAATCTGAAAGAAGGACAATGAAATACTACATAACTGCACTCATTTCACATACTACCAAGGTAATGCTCAAAATCCTTAAAGTTAGGCTTCAGCAGTACATTAATTGAGAACTTCCAAATGTACAAGTTGGTTTTAGAAAAGGCAGAGGAACCAGAGATCAAATTGTCAACATTTGTTGGATCATGGAGATAGCAAGGGAATTTCAGAAAAACATCTGCTTCATTGACTATGCTAAATTCTTTGATTGTATGGATGACAACAAACTGTGGAAAGTTATTAAAGAGATGAGAATACCAGACCACCTTACGTGTCTCTGAAGAAACCTGTATGCAAGTCACAGAGCAAGAATTAGAACCAAATATGGCACAATGGACTGTTTCATAATTGGAAAAGGAGCACGTCAAGGCTATATATTGTCACCCTGCTTATTTAACTTATATGCAGAGTACATCATGCAAAATACCAGTCTGGATGAAGCACAAGCTGGAATCAAGATTGCTGGGAGAAATACCAATAACCTCAGATATGCAGATGATACCACCCTAATGGAAGAAAGTGAAGAGGAAATAAATAGCTTCTGGATTAAGTTGAAAGAGGAGAGTGAAAAAGCTGGCTTGAACTCAAGTAAAATAACTAAGATCATGACATCCAGTCCCATCACTTAATGGCAAATAGAAAAGAGAACAATTGAAGCAGTTACAGATTTCATTTTCTAGAGCTACAAAATCAACTGCGGACTGTGACTGCAGCCATGAAATTAAAAGACACTTGCTCCTTTGAATGAAAGCTATGATCAACCTAGACAGTATATTCAAAATCAGAGACATCATTTTGCCAACAAATATCTGTGTAGTTAAATCTATGTTTTTTCCAGTAGTCATGTATGGATGTGAGGGTTGGTCCATTAAAGAAGGCTGAGCCCCAGAGAACTGATTCTTTCAAGAAAACTCTTGAGAGTCCCTTGGAGAGCAAGGAGATCAAACCAGTCTATCCTACAGGAAATCAACTCTGAATATTCATTGGAAGGATGGACGACACTGCAGCTCTAATACTTTGGTCACCCCTGTGAAGAGCTAACTCACTGGAGAAAAACCCCGATACTGAGAAAGTTTGAAGACAAAAGAAGGGAGCAGAAGAGGATGAGATGGTTGGATAGCATTACAGATTCAATTGACATGAATTAGAGCAAATTCTGGGGAACCGTGGAGGAAAGAGGATCCTGACATGTTGCAGTCCACGGGGTGGCAGAGTCAGACAAGACACTTAGCAATTGAAAACAATGATAAAAATAAGTTATTTTAAAATGGATCCACTGCTTTAATCACTTTATTATACGTATACAGGCTCTATAACCCAATGGTAATTTTAGGAACAACTAATGAGTGCCTTAACTTCTTAAATAAATAAAACTAAGTGGAATGACACTTTGCTGTTATTTACTTGCTAAGTCTTGCCCAACTCTTTTGTAATTTTACACACTATAGCTCACCAGGCTCCTCTGTCCAAGAGATTTCCCAGGCAAGAATACCGAAGTGAGTTGCCTTTTCCTTCTCCATAGGATTTTCCCAATTTAGGGATGGAATTTGTGTCATATATTAATTAATATTTTAGAAAAAAGAAATGATCACATATCTTGAAAGCACACTATTTTAGTATTTGATATTTTGTATTATTTACAAGTGTTAATATATTAATAGATAAAACTACTCAAAAACTGGGCTTCCCCAGTGGCTCAGTGGTAAAGAATCCACCTGCCAACTCAGAAGATGCAAACGATTGGGGTTCAATCTCTGGGTCAGGAAGATTCCCTGGAGGAGCAAATGACAACCACTCCAGGATTCTTGCCAGGAAAATCCCATGGACAGATGAGCCTGGCTGACTACAGTTCATGGAGTCACAAACAGTAGGACATGACTGAGCAACTTATGCATGTACTTAATTTTTTTTAGATATAAGGAAAACATTTCTTTGTGTTTTCACTGGATGTATGTAATTATAAAACTTATTCTCTTTCACACAATAGAACAGACTTTTATATTGTAATGCTTCTCTCATCTCATTATCTAACTCTGAAAATATGTGTGTATTTGTCTTACCATATAATGTAGGATGGGGAAACTTTGTTTAATATATAGTGATCATATAGTAAAACATTCTGTCTCTATTTAAACAAAAGAGTAAAGTTGCCAAGTCATTTCCCAAAGACAAACAGTCATTAAATTAGAAACAGCTGGGCAGACATATAATCATCATATGCCACTAATAGAGAAGCAAAAGACAAATGAGATTAGTTTAGAAAAGAGGTTGATCTAAAGCAGAAAGTGAATTCCAGACAGGATAGTTTACTCTTAAATGTAGATGGGACTGTTATTATGAAAACAAGTAAGCATGGGACCAAGTGCATTTAAAATTTTTCTTTTTTTTATTTTGGCCACAGATCATGACATGTAGGATCTTACTTTCTAGAACAGAGATTGAACCCATGATCTTTTCACTGGAAGTGCAGAGTCTTAACTACAGGACTGTCAGGGAAGTCCCTCAAGCTGCTTTCCTAGGAAAGAGATATCATAGGCAATAGGAAGTGGTTTCATTTTGACAATGGAATTGTATTACTTTGTTTCTAAGTTCAGTTCAGTTCAGTCTCTCAGTCTTGTCCGACTTTTTGCCACCCCATGAATTGCAACATGCCGGGCCTCCCTGTCCATCATCAACTCCCAGAGTTCACTCAGACTCACGTCCATCAGTGATGCCATCCATCCTCTGTTGTTCCCTTCTCCTCCGGCCCCCAATCCTTCCCAGCATCAGAGGCTTTTTCAATGAGTCAACTCTTCACATGAGGTGGCCAAAGTACTGGAGTTTCAGCTTTAGCATCAGTCCTTCCAAAGATCACCCAGGACTGATCTTCTTTAGAATGGACTGGTTGGATCTCCTTGAGTCCAAGGGAGTCTCAAGAGTCTTTTCCAACACCACAATTCAAAAGCATCAATTCTTCAGTGGTCAGCTTTCTTCACAGTCCAACTTTCACATCCATACATGACTACTGGAAAAACCACAGCCTTGACTAGATGGACCTTTGTTGGCAAAGTAGTGATTCTGCTTTTGAATATGCTATCTAGGTTGTTCATAACTTCCCTTCCAAGGAGTAAGCATCTTTTAATTTCATGGCTACAATCACCATCTGCAGTGATTTTGGAGCCCCCCAAAATAAAGTCTGACACTGTTTCCCCATCTATTTCCCATGAAGTGATGCGACCAGATGCCATGATCTTAGTTTTCTGAATGCTGAGCTTTAAGCCAACTTTTTCACTCTCCTCTTTCACTTCCATCAAGAGACTTTTTAGTTTTTCTTCACTTTCTGCCATAAGGGTGGTGTCATTTGCATATCTGAGGTTATTGATATTTCTCCCAGCAATCTTGATTCCAGCCTGTGCTTCTTCCAGCCCAGCATTTCTCATGATGTACTTGGCATATAAGTTAAATAAGCAGGGTGACAATATACAGCCTTGACCTACTCCTTTTCCTATTTGGAACCAGACTGTTGTCCCATGTCCAGTTCTAACTGTTGCTTCCTGACCTGCATATATGTTTCTCAAGAGGTAGGTCAGGTGGTCTGGTATTTCCATCTTTTTCAGAATTTTCCACAGTTTATTGTGACCCACACAGTCAAAGGCTTTCTAAAGTAAAAGCTACAAAAGAAATTTTAAGGTTACACCACCCTTATGGCAGAAAGTGAAGAAGAATTAAACAGCCTCTTGACTAAAGTGAAAGAGGAGAGTGAGAAAGTTGGCTTAAAGTTCAATATTCAAAAAACTAAGGTCATGGCATCTGGTCCCATCATTTCATGGCAAACACGGGGAAACAGTGGAAACAGTGGCTGACTTTATATTTTGGGACTCCAAAATCACTGCTGATGGTGATTACAGCCATGAAATTAAAAGACGCTTACTCCTTGGAAGGAAAGTTATGACCAACCTAGACAGCATATTAAAAGCAGAGACATTACTTTGCCAAGAAAGTTCCATCTAGTCAAGGCTGTGGTTTTTCCAGTAGTCATGTATGGATGTGAGAGTTGGACTATAAAGAAAGCTGAGCGCTGAAGAATTGATGCTTTTGAACTGTGTTGTTGGAAAGACTCTTGAGAGTCCCTTGGACTGCAAGGAGATCCAACCAGTCAATTCTAAAGGAGATCAGTCCTGGGTGTTCATTGGAAGGACTGATGTTGAAGCTGAAACTGCAATACTTTGGCCACCTGATGCAAAGAGCTGACTTGTTTGAAAAGACCCTGATGCTGGGAGGGATTGAGAGCAGGAGGAGAAGGGGACGATAGAGGATGAGATGGTTGGATGGCATCACTGAGTCAATGGACATGGGTTTGGGCAGACTCCGAGTGTTGGTGTTGGACAGGGAGGCCTGTCATGCTGCTATTCATGTGGTCACAAAGGGTCAGACACGACTGAGCGACTGAACAGAACCGAACTGAAGATTACAGAGATATTAAATAATGCTAAAAATATGTGGTGGTGGTTTAGTTGCTAAGTTGTGTCCAGTTCTTTGCAATCCTCATGGACTATAGCTCACCAGGCTCCTCTATCCATGGGATTTTCCAGGCAAGAATACTGGAGTGGGTTCCCATTTCCTCCTCCAAAAAATATGTACTAAACTAAAAATATATACTAAAATAAATAAAATTTGTTTAGTACACATAAGACTTTATACATATTTTGGCTATTTGCCTTATTTTATATTAGGGAATTTATAACAATTAAAATTGAATGTTATTATTTAAGTTATAATACATACAAGGTTATATTTCCTTACAATATGCTAGTGAACATAATGTGGTATATCCCTTGGGTGTTAATTTTCCAAGCTCCAAAATATTACTGTTTAAATTACATCATCTGTTATATCACACCCTAACACTACTATCAAATACCTCATAACACAATCTAGCTGGCTATGGATTTGTGTATAAAATCTTTGAGACACACTTTAGGATCTCAGGGTTTCCCTGTGTCTCAGAGGGCAAAGAACCTGCCTGCAATGCAGGAGACCTAGATTCAATTCCTGGGTCAGGAAGATACCCTGGAAAAGGGAATGGCTATCCACTTCAGTATTTTGCCTGGAGAACTCCATGAACAGAGGAGCCTGGCTGCAGTCCATGGGACCACAGTCAGACACAACCGAGCAACTAAAACTTTCAGTTTCTTTAGGACTTTACTCTTTGAAAGGAACATCACATTGCCATCATTTCTTTGCAATTATTCTGTGAACAATTGCAAATTTCTTCAAATTATATCCTTTGCTTCTTCAAATATTTACTGCATTCTTAATGATGTTCCCAGTACTATGTTCTGTCGGTGTTTCTCATTTTGCTTGAACTGCAACTGTTCATGAAGAAAGATTAGTCATATCCAGTAGGAAATGTGGCAGCACTGTAAATATAGTAGGGTGCATTCATTCAAGAAGATGATAGTAATAAGCTAACCATGTTGTGCTTACTATGTGTCCAGCATAACTATAAGTACTTAATATCTATTAACTTATTTCTTACAATAGCTATATTAGTTAACTGAAACAGAGAGTTTGCATTACTTGTCCACCAATCCAGGAAGTGGTAGAACCAAGATTCAAAAGTTTGTCTTCAGACTTTGAGATCATAAACTATGCTATATTCTACTCATTCCTTAGAAATCAGTCAAAAGCCTTGATGTACTACTTCAAAGTTAACACCAGTCCAAGCTGAACCCATGTAAAAAAAATAAGAACTTCCCAAAGCACTTCCCAAAGCTTAACTCAGAACCTTGAAGATATAATTCAATAGTAAAAATAAAAGAGAGTGATCTGACTATACCAAACCTTAAAAAAAAAAAGGGAATTAAGAGGGGTAGAATGAAGAATATGACTTCTATCAAGTAAGTTAGCTATACTTCATTGTTTCTATCACATTTCTGATGTCAAAGAATAAAAAGAGAGCACAAAGAAAAATGTAAAGCCAAGTTGATTGACTCACATCTAGTGAAGCAATACACTAAGTAGCCCATTGTCAGGGAAAAGTAAAGTTTTTTTCCTTAAGTGCTAGAAAGGGACATGGTAGTCAAGGTGGTAATGCTAATTAAGGATTGGAAACTAACATCAGACAGGACAAAATAGGTCTACAGATATGTTGATTAAAACAAATCCTATTGTTTATTGATCAGGAAAATGTCTCGAGACAGGTCCAATAATAGTTTGGTGTACTGAGTTAATTCATAGTTTAGTTCTTTAACAGTTTTAGTTGATTAGATCCAGGTATAAAGAAAAGAAACATAGCATTAAGTCGTGTCCCACTCTTGCAATCCTATGAACTGTAGCCCGCCAGGCTCCTCTGTCCATGGGATTCTCCAGACAAGAATACTGAAGTGGGTTGCCATTTCCTTCTCCAGGGAATTTCTTGACCCAGGAAGTGAACCCAGGTCTCCTGCTTTGCAGGCAGATGCTTTACTGATTGAGATACATGAAACACAATATTCACTTTTATATCATGCATACAAGTACTGTTATAATCATAAAATTTCCTTGCATACACTTTATAGGGTTAGAGAGAACTGACATAAGTTCAATTTCAGGTAAATATCTTTCCTCACTGCAATATTTTAAAGACAGATGGTCATTTATACAAGCAAATTGTATCTACTTTATGTTCTGAGCATCAGGACTACAGGTATTGCCTCAGATTATGTAACTGAATATTTATCTGTAATTTTATTATTTCAATATTCATTCATTCTTTCATTCGCTACTTGTAAAATATGGTGTTAAGAATTGGTGGAAATTACAATGCATGATCTGAGTTTTTCCTTTTAACTTCATTATTTTTGTCAATTTTTCTTTCATTTACCATTTAGAAAGCAGGGTATTAAGACTTAGAAGAAAATAGGGATATGATATACTACCCTGTCTTTAGGTAGTATATCATTTAGGAAGTGAGGCAGAAGAAAATTATCACTCAGAAACTATCCCTTAGGATGAGGATAAAATGGAATATAGAGAAAAATTACTAAATGGGGGCTAGATGAGAAGTCAGAGGAAGTTTCCTAGAAGAAATATCAACTTAGTATTCTCTTCCATGAGGAGTTATATGAACATAGGGAAGAAAAGAGTATGTAAAAAGTTGAAACTCACTAACTAAGGGACATAGTTTAATATTTGTCCTATTATTTTTGTAGTTCATGAGGTTATTTTTTTTTTCGTTTAATTTTGTTTGTTTTTTTAAGAAAAAATTTTACCTAATACATGCATAAATAGTAACAGAATTAGAAGTTCACCCTTTTGGAGTCAGTAATGGAATAATGGATCTGACAGTAACAATTGCACAAATCATTAGGTGAAAGACTATAAGAGCGCAACTGAGGTGAATATACTCAACATACCGGTCAAAGTGAACATCAATAAGAAAGAGACGACCAGACATTTTGTGTCCCTCAATATAAAAAAAAAAAAAAAAATGTACAGAGAATCACCTATAGGAAATTCTTTAAAAAAGAAAAAGGGGAGACTTCTTTCAACTCAGTTCAGGGTCTTTGTGTTTTATAGTGAATTCATAAGGAATATAGGGACTCTGATGACCAATATGAATTTTAATCCCACTATACCTCTTTTATGCATGAGCTTGAAAAAAATCTCTTTTTGCACTTAATTTTCTGTACTTTGGTTTCATAACATGTAAAATGGGATAATAATTAGCAACTCAAATGCACAGTGTCTTCTAGGGTTATCATGAAAAGGTCAATGAGATAACTCATGTAGATATCTCACCAAAATGGTTGTTCAAAAGTAAATCTTATAATCAATAATTATCTGCTATTGTTAAAATAGCAGAATTTAGACTCTAATTGGAGAAGGAGAAGTATACTAACAATTTCAATAGACTAGAAAAGCTCTTATGAGAATACTAAATGTTTAAAAAATAAATATACAGTGTATCTTATTATCCATTCATTCTCTGGATTCCCATAGTTATGAGGTTTCAGAGATAAACAGATTTGCTATGGCATGAAAATAATCACTCAAGAACTGACAGTTTATAAAATTATTCTCTAGCAGCAGGGCCTAGATGAGCTATCCCACGTAGAAGGTCAGGAAGGGCAGCAGTGAGAAGATACCCCTCATCCAAGGTAAGGAGCAGCAAATGCACTTTGCTGTAGCACCGGGAAGAGATACCCCATGCCTAAGGTAAGACAAACCCAAGTAAGATGGTAGGTGTTGCAAGAAGGCATCAGAGGGCAGACACACTGAAACCACACTCACAGAAAACTAGTCAATCTAATCACACTAGGGCCACAGCCTTGTCTAACTCAGTGAAACTAAGCCATGCCCGTGGGGCAACCCAAGATGGGTGGGTCATGGTGGAGAGGTCTGACAGAATGTGGTCCACTGGAGAAGGGAATGGCAAAGCACTTCAGTATTCTTGCCTTGAGAGCCCCATGAACAGTATGAAAAGACAAAATGATAGGATACTGAAAGAGGAACTCCTCAGGTCAGTAGGTGCCCAATATGCTACTGGAGATCAGTGGAGAAATGACTCCAGAAAGAATGAAGGGATGGAGCCAAAGCAAAAACAATACCCAGCTGTGGATGTGACTCGTGATAGAAGAAAGATACGATGCTGTAAAGAGCAATATTGGATAGGAACCTGGAATGTCAGATCCATGAATCAAGGAAAATTGGAAGTGGTCAAACAAGAGATGGCAAGAGTGAACGTCGACATTCTAGGAATCAGCAAACTAAAATGGACTGGAATGGGTGAATTTAATTCAGATGACCATTATACCTACTATTGTGGGCAGGAATCCCTCAGAAGAAATAGAGTAGCCATCATTGTCAACAAAAGAGTCCAAAATGCAGTACTTGGATGCAATCTCAAAAACGACAGAATGATCTCTGTTTGTCTCCAAGGCAAACCATTCAATATCACAGTAATCCAAGTCTATGCCCCAACCAGTAACACTGAGGAAGCTGAAGCTGAATGGTTCTATGAAGACCTACAAGACCTTTTAGAACTAACACCCAAAATAGATGTCCTTTTCATTATAGGGGACTGGAATGCAAAAGTAGGAAGTCAAGAAACACCTGGAGTAACAGGCAAATTTGGCCTTGGAATACGGAATGATGCAGGGCAAAGACTAATAGAGTTTTGCCAAGAAAATGCACTGGTCATAGCAAACACCCTCTTCCAACAACACAAGAGAAGACTCTACACATGGACATCACCAGATGGTCAACACCGAAATCAGACTGATTATATTCTTTGCAGACAAAGATAGAGAAGCTCTATGCAGTCAACAAAAACAAGACCAGGAGCTGACTGTGGCTCAGATCATGAACTCCTTATTGCCAAATTCAGACTTAAATTGAAGAAAGCAGGGAAAACCACTAGACCATTCATGTATGACCTAAATCAAATCCCTTATGATTATACAGTGGAAGTGAGAAATAGATTTAAGGGCCTAAATCTGATAGATAGAGTGCCTGATGAACTATGGAACGAGGTTCATGACATTGTACAGGAGACAGGGATCAAGACCATCCCAATGGAAAAGAAATGCAAAAAAGCAAAATGGCTGTCTGGGGAGGCCTTAAAAATAGCTGTGAAAAGAAGAGAAGTGAAAAGCTAAGGAGAAAAGGAAAGATATAAGCATCTGAGTGCAGAGTTTCAACGAATAGCAAGAAGAGATAAGAAAGCCTTCTTCAGCAATCAATGCAAAGAAATAGAGGAAAACAACAGAACGGGAAAGACTAGAGATCTCTTCAAGAAAATTAGATATACCAAGGGAATATTTCACGCAAAGAAGGGCTCAATAATGGACAGAAATGGTATGGACCTAACAGAAGCAGAAGATATTAATAAGAGGTGGCAAGAATACACAGAGGAACGGTACAAAAAAGATCTTCACTACCGAGATAATCATGATGGTGTGATGATTCATCTAGAGCGAGACATCCTGGAAAGTGAAGTCAAGTGGGCCTTAGAAAGCATCACTATGAACAAAGGTAGTGGAGGTGATGGAATCCCAGTGCAGCTATTTCAAATTTTGAAAGATGAAGCTGTGAAAGTGCTACAGTCAATACGCCAGCAAATTTGGAAAATGCAGAAGTGGCCACAGGACTGGAAAAGGTCAGTTTTCATTCCAATCCCAAAGAAAGGCAATACCAAAGAATGCTCAGACTACCACACAATTGTACTTATCTCATATGCTAGTAAAGTAATGCTCAAAATTCTTCAAGCCAGGCTTCAGCAATACATGAATCAAGAACTTCCTGATGTTCAAGCTGGTTTTAGAAAAGGCAGAGAAACCAGAGATCAAATTGCCAACATTCGCTGGATCATGGAAAAAGCAAGAGAGTTTCAGAAAAACATCTATTTCTGCTTTATTGACTATGCCAAAGCCTTTGACTGTGTGGATCACAATAAACTGTGGAAAATTCTGAGAGATGGGAATCCCAGACCACCTGAACTGCCTCTTGAGAAATCTGTATGCAGGTCAGGAAACAACAGTAAGAACTGGACATGGAACAACAGACTGGTCCCAAATAGCAAAAGGAGTACATCAAGGCTGTATATTGTCACCCTGATTATTTAACTTACATCCAGAGAACATCATGAGAATCGCTGGACTGGAAGAAACACAAGCTGGAATCAAGATTGCCGGGTGAAATATCAATAACCTCAGATATGCAGATGTCACCACGTTTATGGCAGAAAGTGAAGAGGAACTAAAAAGCCTCTTGATGAAAGTGAAAGAGGAAAGTGAAAATGGCTTAAAGCTCAACTTTCAGAAAATGAAGATCATGGCGTCTGGTCCCATCATTTCATGGAAAATCGATAGGGAAACAGTGAAAACAGTGTCAGACTTTATTTTTTTGAGCTCCAAAATCAGTGCAGATGGTGACTGCAGCCATGAAATTAAAAGACGCTTACTCCTTGGAAGAAAAGTTATGACCAACCTAGATAGCATTTTCAAAATCACAGACATTACTTTGCCGACTAAGGTCCACCTAGTCAAGGCCATGGTTTTTCCTGTGGTCATGTATGGATGTGAGAGTTGGACTGTGAAGAAGGCTGAACACTGAAGAATTGCTGTTTTTGAACTGTGGTGTTAGAGAAGACTCTTGAGAGTCCTTTGGACTGCAAGGGGATCCAACCAGTCCATTCTGAAGGAGATCAACCCTGGGATTTCTTTGGAAGGAATGATGCTAAAGCTGAAACTCCAGGACTTTGGCCACCTCATGCAAAGAGTTGACTCATTGGAAAAGACTCTGATGTTGGAAGGGATTGGGGGCAGGAGGAGAAGGGGACGACAGAGAATGAGATGCCCAGATGGCACCTCTGACTCGATGGATGTGAGTCTGAGTGAACTCCGGGAGTTGGTGATGGACAGGGAGGCTTGACATGCTCCGATTCATGGGGTCGTAAAGAGTCGGACACGAATGAGCGACTGAATTGAATTGAAATTTTTTCCATCTCTCCCTTGTTGACCACTTAACATTACTGAATATTCCTGCCCTTCTCTTCAAGTTCTTTATCAATAATTTTGTTTGTTAATGATAGTGTCCCATAAACATTAGTCAATGAAATGACAACATACTGCAAATTAATTAGAAAGTGAAAGTGCACATCTTGTAAAAATCACGTTTTCAATATATCAATAAAATTTTCTTTGTTGTCTATTCTGTCACATACAAAGCAACTGCCAAATGGAGACATTAAAAAGTTTAGCAACAAAATGAAGAAAATATTGATAAAATTTATGTTCATTATTTTAGTAAATGTTTTAGAAATCAAGATTTAAGGTAGACTTTTAGGAAAATAGATAAAAGCATTTTAGTAAAAATGACATTATGATCTTTTTGTAAAACTCATGCGATAAAGAGTATAATTTCACTATATTACCAAATATCTGAAAAATTATATTCTAAAAATTCACACTTTGGAAATATTTTTGAGGATGAGAATACAGTGTCTGTATATGGTAAAAGTTGTTAATATAGAATAGGAAACAAGCCAAGTTTTTTTTGTTGTTGTTGTTTTATTTTCATTATAATTCTATCAGCTATGACCCACCCCCACTATATTATTGCCTCTATTTTCTATAAAATTTGTATTCCAATTTAAATAGATTATTTTAAGTGTCTTTTTCCTATCCTAATCATTCTTTGATAATAAGGAATTCTTGTGTGTGTCTACTCCAAAGACTATAGGAGCCCCAGGATCACTTAAAAAGAAACCTGATTCAGATTTGTTTGTATTCAGAATATATAGAGTTTCCCAGAGAAGTGTTGAATGCTGTGCTAAGGATCTTAATTTTTATGAAGCCATGCAGATTTTTAAGCATTATTACCACATACATCTCATGGAATGGGCACTTCTGTGAGACGTTGTTTGTACCTGCTGCTCAGCTCACCACTAGCCAATGCTGCAGTAAACCGCTTCACACAGGTATACTAGATAGTATCTTACTCAGTTTCACTATAACACTTGATTTCTATCTAAGGGCATTTGCAATGCCAGGCCTTTGGAACCTGAAAAACCATCCAATACTCACTCATGCACTGGTAAGTTCTAAAGAGTAAACATTCCATGGTCTAGCACTGGTTAAAAAAGAACAGGAGCCAGGGGATAACTGCTTCCATTTTCACTTTCCAACAGGCATTTCCATGGCCCTCTGGCTGATGGGGACCAGCTGGGTAACTCTCTGGTGTCTTGGCTTTTCTTCCTTTCCTTTTTCATTATTTTCTCTTGAGATCATGTTGCCAAATTAGCTGAACAATACAATGGGGGGATTTATAAGTAAGCTCTCCTCTAATCAAATTCTCACAGACATCAAAAATTGTGCAAAAACATGAAAATAATTTATAAAACTAAGAAACGGATTCATATCATAGATGATTTGTGTAAGATCACCTTTTTTTTTTGTTAGCAAATCATTTTTGGGCATTTTATGTAAGACATTTTTATATTAAATTTCATCAAGTACCTTGGGAAAATACTGTAACAATATGATTTATGAGTTATGATAGCATATTGTCTTATTGATATGGGTTTATTATACAGCTTTTAATTTATTTATATTTATTTATTGAGGGGAGTTTAAAGGTTTTTCGAAAGTGGACATTATTTATACCATGTTCATACCAAAATAGAAGCAGTGTTTCCCCAGCACCTGTGGCAGATGTTTAAGGGGAAAAACTGAGCTCACATAGCCTCAAGAATCATAAACATGCCGACCTTTCCCAAAATTACACCTCTCTTTATGGCAAGTCCAGCCTCCCATTTCATGCTAGGGCTCTTATCATGATTTGAACTTTGATGAACTGCCTTTTAACCCACCTTTTGGCTATGAAACTGTCAGGACTTATGAGCTAAATAGGTTCCATCCTGGTCAGTGCCCCAATGGACATGCTCCAGAAAAAATCAGTGTTGTCTTACAAAGCAGTGGCTCAGAAAGAGGCCTGCAAGCCTCTGCACTGGTTCAGAACCCAGGTTTCTGGCTTCTGTTAGAAAACGTTACAAGGCAGAGCTGCAGGTGGCCCTGTCTGGGCAAATAACTTGCTTTCAGCAGAGAGTTCTCTAAGCATTAATACATTACTAAGGATTCTTAAGATAACATGCCGATTCTTGACATCTTGGGTTTTGTAATATGTCAGTGCCTCTATTTTGGTTCCTGGACTGAAATGATGATTTCCCTGCTGAATCCTTCTTTGCGTGCTCTCTCTCTCTCTCTCTCTCTGGTGGTTTTTGCCATATATTCGCATGAATCAGTCATGGGTGTACATGTGTTCCCCATCCTGACCCTCCCTCCCTCCCCATCCCATCACTCAGGATTATCCCAGTGCACTGAGCCCTCTGCCTCATGCATCAAACCTGGACTGGCAATCTATTTCACATATGTTAATATACATGTTTCAGCACTATTCTCTCAAATCATCTCACCCTCGCCTTCTCCCACAGAGTCCAACAGCCTGTTCTTTACATCTGTGTCTCTTTTGCTGTCTTGCATATAGGGTCATTGCTACCATCTTTCTAAATTGCATATATATGCATTAATATACTGTATTGGTGTTTTTCTTTCTGACTTACTTCGCTCTGTATGATAGTCTCCAGATTCATCCACCTCATTATAACTGATTCAAATGCATTCTTTTTAATAGCTGAGTAATTTTCCATTGTGTATATATACTACAGCTTTCTTACCCATTCTTCTGCTGATGGACATTTAGGTTGCTTCCATGTCCTGGCTATTGTAAACAGTGCTGCAAAGAATATTGGGGTACACATGTCTCATTCAATCCTGATTTCCTCAGTATGGGATTGCTGGGTTGTATGGCAGTTCTAGTTCCAGCTTTTTAAGGAATCTCTACACTGTTCTGTAGTGGTTGTACTAATTGCATCCCACCAACAGTGTAAGAGGGTTCCTTTTTCTCCTTACCCTCTCCAGCATTTATTTTTTGTAGAGTTTTTGATAAGAGCCATCCTGACTGACATGAGATGATACCTCATTGTGGTTTTGATTTGAGTTTCTCTGATAATAAGTGATATTGAGCCTCTTTTCATGTGTTCGTTAGCCATTTTTATGTCTTCTTGGGAGAAATGTCTATTAAGTTCTTTGACCCATTTTTTTATTGTGTCGCTTATTTTTCTGGAATTAAGCTGCAGGAGTTGTTTGTATATTTTTGAGATTAATTATTTGTCAGTTACCTCATTTGCTGTTATTTTCTCCCATTCTGAAGACTGTCTTTTCACCTTGCTTATAGTTTCCTTTGTTGTGCAAAAGTTTTTAAGTTTAAGTAGGTCCAATTTGTTTATGTTTGCTTTTATTTCCATTACTCTGGGAGGTGGGTCATAGAGGATCCTGCCGTGATTTATGTTGGAGACTGTTTTGCCTATGTTTTCCTCTAGGAATTTTATGGGTTCTGGTCTTACATTTAGATCTTTAATCCATTTTGAGTTTACTTTTGTGTATGATGTTAGAAAGTATTCCTGTTTCATTCTTTTGCAATTGGTTGACCAGTTTCCCAGCACCACTTATTAAAGAGATTGTCTTTTCTCCATTGTATATTCTTGCTTCTTTTGTCAAATATAAGGTGTCTATAGGTATGTGGATTTATCTCTGGGCTTTCTATTTTGTTCCATTGATCTATGTTCCTGTCTTTGTGCCAGTACCATACTGTCTTGATGACTGTTGCTATGTAGTAGAGCCAAAAGTCAGGCAGGTTGATTCCTCCAGTTTCATTCTTCTATCCAAAGATTGCTTTGGCTATTTGAGGATTTTTGCATTTCCATACAAACAAACTGTGAAATTATTTGTTCTAATTTTCTGAAAAATACCATAGGTAGCTTGATAGGGATTGCATTGAATCTATAGATTGCTTTGGGGAGTATACTCTTTTTTACTATATTGATTTCTGTGATCCAGGAACATGATATATTTCTCCATCTATTTGTGTCATCTTTGATTTCTTTTTTCAGTGTTTTATAGTTTTGTATATATAGGTATTTTGTTTCTTTAGGTAGGTTTATTCATAAGTATTTTATTTTTTTTTCATTGCAATGGTGAATGAAATTGTTTCCTTAATTTCTCTTTCTGTTTTCTCATTGTTAGTGTATAGGAATGCAAGGGATTTCTGTGTGTTGATTTTATATCCTGCAACATTACTATATTCATTAATTAGCTCTAGTAATTTTCTGGTGGAGTCATTAGGGTTTTCTATGTAGAGGATCATGTCATCTGCAAACAGTGAGAGTTTTACTTCTTCTTTTCCAATCTGGATTCCCTTTATTTCTTTTTCTGCTCTGATTGCTGTGGCCAAAACTTCCAAAACTATGTTGAATAGTAGTGGTAAGAGTGGGCATCCTTGTCTTGTTCTTGACTTTAGGGGAAATGCTTTCAATTTTTCGCCATTGAGGATAATGTTTGCTGTGGGTTTATCATATATGGCTTTTATTATGTTCAGGTATGTTCCTTCTATGCCTGCTTTCTGGAGGATTTTTATCACAAATGGATGTTGAATTTTGTCAAAGGCTTTCTCTGCATCTATTGAAATAATCATATGGTTTTTATCTTTCAATTTGTTAATGTGGTGTATCACACTGATTGATTTGTAAATATTAAAGAATCCTTGCATCACTGGGATAAAGCCCAATTGGTCATGATGTAGGATCTTTTTAATTTGTTGTTGGATTCTGTTTACTAGAATTTTGTTAAGGAATTTTTCATATGTTCAGTGATATTGTTCTGTAGTTTTCTTTTTTGGTGGCATCATTATTTGGTTCTGGTATTAGGGTGATGGTGTTCTCATAGAATGAGTTTGGAAGTTTACTTCCTCTGCAATTTTCTGGAAGAGTTTGAGTTGAATAGGTGTTAGCTCTTCTTTAAATTTTGGTAGAATTCAGATGATTTTTATTTTTTTGAATTTACCATGGCCCAGGATGTGATCTATCCTGGAGAAGTTTTCATGTGCACTTGAGGAAAAGATGAAATCTATTGTTTTAGGGTGAAATGTTCTATAGATATCAATTAGGTCTGACTGGTTCATTATATTATTTAAAGTTTGTGTTTCCTTGCTAATTTTCTGTTTAGTTGATCTATCCATAGGTGTGAATGGGGTATTAAAGTCTCCCACTATTATTGTGTTACTGTTAATTTACCCTTTCATATTTGTTAGGATTTGCCTTACATATTACAGTGCTCCTATGTTGGTTGCATGTATATATATAACTGTTAGAACTTCTTGGATTGATCCTTCATCATTATGTAGTGTCCGTCTTTGTCTCTTTTCGGGGCCTTTATTTCAAGGTCTATTTTATCTGAAATGGGTATTACTACTCCTGTTTTCTTTTGTTCTCCACTTGTGTAAAATATATTTTTCTAGCCCTTCACTTTCAGTCTGTATATGTCTCTAGGTTTGAGGTGGGTCTCTTGTAGACAGATTGTATAGGAGTCTTGTCTTTGTATCCATTCAGCCAGTCTTTGTCTTTTGGTTGAGGCATTCAACCCATTTACATTTAAGGTAATTATTGATAAGTATGATCATATTGCCACTTACATTGTTCTTTTAGGATCAAATTTATAAACCTTTTATGTATTTCCTGTTTAGAGATGATTCTTTAGCATTTGTTGGAGTGTTTGGTGGTACAGAATTCTCTAAGCTTTTGCTTGTATGTAAAGCTTTTGATTTCTCCTTCATATCTGAATGAGATTCTTCCTGTGTACAGTAATCTGGGGTGTAAATTTTTCTCTTTCATCACTTTAAGTACATCATGAAAGATGATGCTGTGAAAGGGCTGCACTCAATATGCCAGCAAATTTGGAAAATTCAGCAGTGGCCACAGGACTAGAAAAGGTCAGTTTTCATTCCAACCCCAAAGAAAGGCAATGCCAAAGAATGCTCAAACTACCAAACAATTGCATTCATCTCACATGCTAGTAAAGTAATGCTCAAAATTCTTCAAGCCAGGCTTCAGCAATACATGAACAATGAGTTTCCAGATATTCAAGCTGGTTTTAGAAAAAGCAGAGGAACCAGATATCAAATTGCCAACATCCACTGGAGCATGGAAAAAGCAAGAGAGTTCCAGAAAAGCATCTATTTCTGCTTCATTGACTATGCTAAAGCCTTTGATTGTGTGGATTACAATAAACTGTGGAAAATTCTGAAAGAGATGGGGATACCAGACCACCTGACCTGCCTCTTGAGAAATCTGTATGCAGGTCAGGAAGCAACAGTTTGAACTGGACATGGAATAACAGACTGGTTCCAAATAGGAAAAGGAGTACATCAAGGCTGTATATTCTTACTCTGCTTATTTAACTTATATGCGGAGTACATCATGAGAAATGCTGGGCTGGAAGAAGCACAAACTGGAATCAAGATTGCCGGGAGAAATATCAGTAACCTCAGATATGCAGATGACACCACCCTTATGGCAGAAAGTGAAGAAGAACTAAAGAGCCTCTTGAAAGTAAAAGAAGAGAGTGAAAAAGTTGACTTAAAGCTCAATATTCAGAAAACTAAGATCAAGGCATCCAGTCCCATCACTGCATGGCAAATAGATGGAGAAGCAGTGGAAGCAGTGGCTGACTTTATTTTTCTGGGCTCCAAAATCACTGCAGATGGTGATTGCAGCTATGAAATTGAAAGATGCTTACTCCTTGGAAGGAAAGTTATGACCAGCCTAGGCAGCATATTAAAAAGCAGAGACATTAGTTTGCCACCAAAGGTCCATTTAGTCAAGGCTATGGTTTTTCCAGTGGTCATGTATGGATGTGAGAGTTGGAATGTGAAGAAAGCTAAGCACCGAATAATTGATGCTTTTGAACTGTGGTGTTGGAGAAGACTCTTGAGTCCCTTGGACTGCAAGGAGATCCAACCAGTCCATTCTGAAGGAGATCAGCCCTCGGATTTCTTTGTAAGAACTGATGGTAAAGCTGAAACTCCAATACTTTGGCCACCTTATACGAAGAGCTGACTCATTTGAAAAGACCCTGCTGCTGGGAAAAATTGAGTGCAGGAAGAGAAGGGGATGACAGAGGATGAGATGGTTGGATGGCATCACTGACTCAATGGACATGGGTTTTGGTGGACTCTGGGACTCTGGGTTTGGTGATGGACAGGGAGGCCTGGCATGTTGCAGTTCATGGGGTCACAAAGACTTGGACACAACTGAGAGACTAAATTGAACTGAACTGAATTTGATTAATATGTGACTTGGCATGTTTTACCTTGGGTTTATCCTGTTTGGGACTCTCTTGCTTTCTTGGACTTGGGTGGCTATTTCCTTCTCCATTTTAGGGAGGTTTTCAACTATTATCTCCTCAAATACTTTCTCATGGTGTTTCTTTTTGTCTTCTTCTTCTGGGACTCCTATGATTCGAATGTTGGGTCATTTGACATTGTCCCAGAGGTCTCTGTGGTTGTCCTCATTTCTTTTAATTCTTTTTTCCTCTCTGCTTCATTTATTTCCACCATTCTATCATCCACCTTACTTATCCTATCTTCTGCCTTAGTTATTTTACTTTTGGTTCCCTCCAGAGTGCTTTTGATCTCAGCTATTGCATTATTCTTTATTGATTTACTCTTTGCAAATTCTTCTAGGTCCTTGTTAAACTTTTCTCGTATCTTCTCAATCCTTGTCTGCAAACTATTTATCTGTAACTCCATTTTGTTTTCAAAATTTTGGGTCTTTTTTACTATCATTATCCTGATTTCTTTTTCAGTTAGACTCCCTATCTCCTCCTCTTTGGTTTGGTTAGGTGCCATATTATCATGTTCCTTTACCTGCTGAATATTTCTCTGACTTTTTATCTTGTTTGGGTTCCTATGTTTGGGGTGGGCTTTCTATATGCTGCAAGTTTGTGGTTCCTCTTTATCATGGAGGTTCCTCCCTGTGGGTGGGGTTGGAAGAGTGGATGGTCAAGGTTTCCTGGTTAGGGAAGCTTGCATTGGTGTTCTGGTGGGTTGAGCTGGATCTCTTCTCTCTGGAGTGCAATGAAGTGTCCAGTAGTGAGTTTTGAGGTGTCTATGAGTTTGGTTTGACTTTTGGCAGCCTGTATTTTTGTGCTTGGGGTTATGTTCCTGCTTTGTTGGAGAATTAGCTTGGTATGTCTTGTGCTGAAACTTGTTGGCTCTTGGGTGGAGCTTGGTTTCAGTGTAGATATGGAGGCTTTTGAATCAGCTTTTGCTGATTAATGGCCCCTGGAGTCTGGAGATTTCTGGTGATCTCAAGTTTTGGATTTAGGCCTCTTGCCTTTGGCTTTCAGGCTTATTCTTATAGTAGCCTCAAGGCTTCTCGATCCATACAGCACCAGTGACAAAACATCTAGGTTAATGGTGAAAAGATTATCTACAGTGAGGGACATCCAGAGAGGTTCACAGAGTTACATGAAGAAGAGAAGAAGGAGGAAGGAGATAGAGGTGGACCAGGAGGAGAAAAGGGGGAATCAAAAGGAGAGAGACTAATCTAGCTTGTGATCAGTTCCCTAAGTTTTCCCCACAGCCCAGAACACCCAAAGAGATTCAAAGAGCTAAGTAGAGAAGGGGAAGGGAGGAGATAGAGGTAATCTGGGGGAGAAAAAGAAGAGTCAAAAAGGGAGAGAGCAATCAAGCCAGTAATCACACTCCTAAGTAAAAATGGTTACTGAAGATTGGACTCTTAAAAGTACAAAATTGATAACAAATACCAAAAAGCAAAGATTAAAAATATAGAGTAGAGATTAGACTCTCAAAATTACAATATTAAAAAAAATCACAAAAGTTATATTAAAAAATATGAAATTTGCTTTAAAAATAGGGTCTTTTTTTCAAGGTAATAGTAGGTTTTAAAAATGAAAATTAAAGGATTAATAAAAAAACTTAAAAATAACAAAAAATTATAAAAACTGAAAAATGATAATAGTAAAATATATCTAGGAATTTCTCTGGAGCTGTTGAGGGCAGTGTATAGTCAGCTCAGTTTCAGATAGTTCCTTGTTCCACCTTATACTTCTCAAGGTCTATAGGTCCCTTCCAGTGTAGTCAGTGTTAACTACAGGGTTTTAATATGTTGCACCTTTCACTTCCAAAGCCATTCCCTCTTCTTTGTTTATGCTGTCTTCCTCTGTTTGCAAGTCTCTTCAGTGTCTAACTTCCACCCTGACACAAAGGGGTAAAGGTGGCCATTTATTTAGACTCACTTTTTCAATTGTGCTGGGGGGAGTGAGGAACACTGCAAACAAATATCACTGCTTGCAGTGTCTGGGTCACACTGGGCTTGCCCCCACTCATGGTGTGTTTTCCTGGTCTACACTGCTTAGGCTCCAGGTTGCTCTGCCGGGGAACTGTCTGGGGTGGACCCTAGGTTGCGTGCACTTCCCAGGTCTATGTTGCTTAGGTTCAGGTTCTTGGGTACTCTGCAAAGACACAGACTCAGTTGGGCTTGTGTTTTGTGCCCTTCCCAGGTCCTAGCAGCTCCATCAACTAGGTGCTTGGCCAGCACACACTCCCCAGGTGCAGTGTGTCTTACCACTTCCCTGGTCCCAGCTGCTCAGTTTCCTTGGTGCACAGCTGCATCTCAGGTGTGCCGTGTGTCTTTTCTGGGGAGCTGATCTCTGGCTGCAACCCTCCTGATGGATGTCAAATATCCAGGATCCCAGGAAGACTTGGTTAGGGACTGAGAGCCTGCTCGTAGTTTGACAGGGGATGCCATCTCTGGGGCCGAGTTTCCCCTTTCCTTCCAGCTCTGGCTGGCACCCGCCTGCCTCCCTGCCTCCAATAGGGGATGGGCCAGTCCACAGCCAGCCATCTCTCCTCTGGTATTCGCTCAGTCCTTTGTTCTGTGAGCGGCCCGGCAGTGCCTTAGGTTAGAGCTTTTCACAGGAAAGTTCTCTCTCTCTCTCTCTCTCTCTCTCTCTCTCTCTCTCTCTCTCTCTCTCTCTCTCTCTCTCTCGTTTCCCCTCTCTGGCTATCCCAAAGTTTGGGTTGCTATCTCATGTTAGCTCCCTCAGATTGCCTCAGGGCATTCAGGCCCGGTCCTTACCCTAAGCAGTGCGGCCCGTGCCTCCCTTTTCAGCCACCACTTGCTGGTGGCAGGTGCAAGTGTCTGGGCTACTTCTCTGGGAGTTGTAGTTAGACTCGTAATCTGTGGGTTTTATTTATTATTTTTCCCTCCTGGTTATGTTGCTGTCTGAGATTCCAAAACTCCCCACAGACCTGCCGGTGAGAGGGTCTCCTGGTGTTTGGAAACTACTGTCTTAAGACTCCCTCCCTGGGATGGGTCTAAGTCCCTAACTCTTTTGTCTCTCTTTTTATCTTTTATAGTTTGTCTTACCTTCTTTTGAAGACAATGGGCTGCCTTTCTGAATGCCTGGAGTCCTTTGCTAGCATTCAGAAGTTGTTTTGTGGTATTTGCTCAGAGTTCAAATGATCTTTCGATGAATTTGTGGGGAAGAAAGTGGTCTCCTGATCCTATTCCTCTGCCATCTTAGGATTGCCCCCCCCCAAGTTTTTTATATTATACAGTTTATTATACAGGGGTTTTAGGTGGAATTTAGAAGTGTTTAATGAGAATAAAGGTGTACTATGTGGTTATGACCATGAGAAAGCCACAAACTAATAATTATAATTATAATTACCAGTGCAACCAACCTTCATCAGTGGCATGTTTGATTTCAATTTGTAATGCACTAAAACAAGTATTTTAATTAATCCTGAAGCAATACAATGGAAAACCCACCCTTGCTATTAGACAGCAGTTGTTCTGCAAGAAAAATATCATTACAAGAAGAATTTTGAAATTGAACTATATAATTTTAATATCTGTAACTGCTTGAGCATAATTTTTAAAGTATAAATACTACAATAAGATTCTAAATGTATTAACCATAATTATTGAATATTTTGATAGCTCTGACTGGAGGTAAGTATTATTGAGGTATAGAAAGAGGAGCAAAATAAGTAAAGGTTTTGATCATGATATATTGTCTTTTTCTGAAAAACTTGTTTTTATCCAATATGAAGAAATGTGTCAAAGCTTTTATGGTAATCTACCTCTTCTTTTTAATGTGACATTTCATACTAGTAATAACAGACTAATTGCTGTAATTCATTTTGTGGTTTTATACCTTAAATCTCCACAATTTGGATAGCTAGGAACATATATAACATCTGCAAAAATAAACCTTGTTTTTCATTTAGATATTTTAATATTAAATAACCACCAGACAACATCGCTACTTTGGAAAAATGTAAAGTTAAGCACTCAAATTTGTGTCACTTCTATATTTAACAAATGCTAATTAAAAATACAGCTCAACTGTTCTATCTAGTATGTTCTAAAAAGTTCCAAATTTATTCTATATACTCAACTTGATCAATAACACCTAAAATGCTATAATTCAGTGTTTTATATTTTATGAAGCTAATGAAATACGTGAACCATGAACTTCCATATGTTCAAGCTGGTTTTAGAAAAGGCAGAGGAACCAGAGATCAAATTGCCAACATCTGCTGGATCATCGAAAAAGCAAGAGAGTTCCAGAAACACATCTATTTCTGCTTTATGGACTATGGCAAAGCCTTTGATTGTGTGGATCACAATAAACCATGGAAAATTCTGAAAGAGATGGGAATACCAGACCTCCTGACCTGCCTCCTGAGAAATCTGTTTGCAAGTCAGGAAGCAACAGTTAGAACTGGACATGGAATAACAGACTGGTTCCAAATAGGAAAGGAGTACGTCAAAGCTGCATATTGTGTCCCTGCTCATTTAACTTCTATGCAGAGTATATCATGAGAAACGCTGGGCTGGAAACAGCACATGCTAGAATCAAGATTGCTGGGAGAAATATCAATAACCTCAGATATGCAGATGACACCACCTTTATGGCAGAAAGTGAAGAGCAGCTAATAAGCCACCTGATGAAAGTGAAAGAAGAGAGTGAAAAATTTGGCTTAAAGCTCAACATTCAGAAAACGAAGATCATGGCATCTGGTCCTATCATTTCATGGGAAATAGATGGGGAAACAGTGGAAACAGTGTCAGAATTTATTTTTGGGCTCCAAAATTACTGCAGATGGTGATTGCAATCATGAAATTAAAAGATGCTCACTCTTTGGAAGAAAAGTTATGACCAACCTAGATAGCATATTGAAAAGCAGAGACATTACTTTGCCAACAAAGGTTCATCTAGTCAAGGCTATGGTTTTTCCAGTACTCATGTATGGATGTGAGAGTTGGACTGTGAAAAAGCTGAGCACCCAAGAATTGATGCTTTTGAACTGTGGTGTTGGAGAAGACACTTGATAGTCCCTTGGACTGCAAGGAGATTCAACCAGTCCATTCTGATGGAGATCAGCCCTGGGATTTCTTTGGAAGGAATGATGCTAAAGCTGAAACTCCAGTACTTTGGCCACCTCATGCGAAGAGTTGACTCATTGGAAAAGACTCTGATGCTGGGAGGGATTGAGGGCAGGAGGAGAAGGGGATGACTGGGGATGAGATGTCTGGATGGCATCACGGACTTGATGGACGTGAGTCTGAGTGAACTCCGGCAGTTGGTGATGGACAGGGAGGCCTGGTGTGCTGCGATTTATGAGGTTGCAAAGAGTCAGACATGGCTGAGTGACTGTACTGAACTAAACTAAATGTCTCAGGTTTCTTTCTATCATGAACTTTCCACAATTCCATAAAATAAATCAGTTTTTACAATGTGAAGACTAAAAATTCCTTAACACCTAGGGAAAAAATGATTTCTATTTCCATATCTGGAGAAGTGCTTTGAACATACCAAATGACTTGGAGTTTTTCTGAATATATGAAGAAAACTGTGTTTGGGAGAAATCAGGCTGTGTAACAGGGCTAAGTAAGCACCAACACTACATATTCAATGAAAAATATGTATACTACCTGCTATAAATATTTTTTTTTTGAAACCAAGTTGACGCTGACTTTAAATTTGTTCTCTATGTTTTTGAGAATGACAGTGGAAAATTTTGTAAAATGTTATATTAGGCTTTTAGTTTCTTTCCAGTTTCTGAATTTCTGTCAAAGTAATTTGATCGAGAGCATTCATGATGACGCTGCAGCTTCTGATGTGTCACTCAAGGGTGTTCATGCAGAATAATACTTCTCTGGGTGTCTTCTGCCACTTGAGTAAAAACTGCCTTCTTTTATGTTGATTTTACTTAAGAATTTGAACTTTCTCAATAAGGTTAATCTAATAAGCCTATATATTCTAAAAGTAATTGCAATATTCTTCTCTACCCAGGAGCAGATGTTTTAACAGGTGCTTTCTAGAAGCAATAGCTTAATCCAAGAAGCATTTCTGGTGGTGCTAATATTTTGAAGTCATGTTATAATAATGAGGGAATCTTCTGAAAGGAAATTGCCTAAGTAATACATCATGGTTGTCTTTAAAAATGAAAAGAATTCCAATAGGAGAAAATATATTTGTTTTAAATTGCTATAAAGATATAATTATTGGCTATATTTACATGGAAAAATTATCAAGAGTTTTCTTTCAATTAGAGCTCTCCACAAATGATGTAATTGCCTTATCTCAAGTCTATCACTTTAAATATTACTTTGTTTCTCAAGATCTCCTTAGTGATATTTACTTTTACTATGAAGATGACTTTTCTAGTAAGTCATTAAACAATCTCTAACTACAGAATTCTTTGTTTAATTTTTCAGATGTATATATTGAATTTCCTATCATTTATATTTCATTGAATGTTCTGAAGAATTCTCAAACTCAACATCACATAAACTGAAATATCTTCTCATTTCCATCTTTTATAAAAGCACTCTTTATTCTAATAAAGAACACTCTCACCTAACTCAATGATTGACAAAATTCAAGAATAGATTTTCAGCATAGTAGGAATGTAAAGAGGCCAGCATTTGAGGATAGACTACCTGAATTTGAAGACACACTAATTTGGTGACCTGGACAAGTTGGAGAAGAACCACTCTAAGTCTATTCCCCATTGTACAAAATTAGAATAATGGTGCTCTTAGAGATATTTTAATGATTAAAGAAGAAGACCCACATAAAGTACTTAGGATATATTATTACTATTTAAACAACTTATCATATCCATTGTTAGTCATATCTTTAATCAGTTAAAATTTATGGGATTTTTAAAAAATGATGATTCTGCCTTTCATTGTGTTTTCCTTAGCTATTTAGCCTCTGCCTAAGTTTTTATTTTGACTTCTTTTGCTGATTACTCCACGTATCTTTTATGACTCATCACACTAAATCACTCGTACTTACTTGAATGTACTTTTTCACATCTGTGCAGTTTACATATACTATTCTCTTTTTATGGTGTTCTCTTTGCCTTATTTCATCTTAAAAAAAAAAAAAAAAAGTAGCCATCAACAAACAAACCCTGAAACCTTCCAAAAACTGTTCTCTTGTCTCTAAACTGGATGAGATTCTTTTTCTCTATGTTCTCAGAACTTTGTGGGAAATATCTTATTTTTCTTCTGCAGGGGATCTACCCAACCCAGGGATCAAACCTAGGTCTTTCACATCATAGGCAAACACTTTACTGTCTAAGCCATCAGGGAAGTCAATGGTGCAATAAATGTTCATCAAAGAGATTATGTAATTATTCTCTTTAATTATTCAGCCCAGAATTACTGAGTTATAAAGAAAAATACTTCACTGATGGACGGCTTTCTGAGATACACAAAACTGTTATTTTCCCCTCTATTTTAACCTTTGATATTTAGTTCACTAGTGATACAGTGATAAACCTGTTTAAAAAAAAAAAAAAAAAACTACAAAGAGCAATCTTTTTCTCACCTGTTGTGAATATCTCAGGCTCTCTGCTGACCACCATGCCAAAAAATGTGCCAGATATACTGATCCTGTTACCAATATCTCTGTCACCACTTTGTAACAGAACACTTCAGAAGCTGCAAATATCTTCACAGTTTACATCTTTTTAAAATTTTCACAGGTGAGACTGCTATGTGTCTTTAATATTCTTCAGTTATTTGTGTGTGTATATATATATATATATATACTTATGTGTGTGTGTGTGTGTGTGTATGTGTGTGTGTGTGTGTGTGTGGTGTGATCACTCACCTAGAACAAGACATCCTGGAATGTGAAGTCAAGTGGACCTTAGAAAGCATCACTATGAACAAAGCTAGTGGAGGTGATGGAATTCCAGTAGAGCTATTTCAAAACCCGAAAGATGATGCTGCACTCATTATGCCAACAAATTTGGAAAACTCAGCAGTGGACACAGGACTGGAAAAGGTCAGTTTTCATTCCAATCCTAAAGAAAGGCAATGCCAAAGAATGCTCAAACTACCACACAATTGCACTCATCTCACACACTAGTGAAGTAATGCTCAAAATTCTCCAAGCCAGGCTTCAGCAATACATGAACCGTGAAATTCCAGATGTTCACGGTTCCAGAGGAACCAGAGATCAAATTGCCAACATCCACTGGATCATGGAAAAAGCAAGAGAGTTCCAGAAAAATATCTATTTCTGCTTTATTGACTATGCCAAAGCCTTTGACTGTGTGGATCACAATAAACTGTGGAAAACACTTAAAGAGATGGAATAGCAGAACCTGACCTGCCTCTTGAGAAATCTGTATGCAGGTCAAGAAGCAACAGTTAGAACTGGACATGGAACAAAAGACTGATACCAAATAGAAAAAGGAGTCCGTCAAGGTTGTCTATTGTCACCATGCTTATTAAACTTATATGCAATATACATCATGAGAAAAGCTGGGCTGTATGAAGCATAAGCTCGAATCAAGATTGCCAGGATAAATATCAATAACCTTAGATATGACACCACCCTTATGGCAGAAAGTGAAGTAGAACTAAAGAGCCTCTTGATGAAAGTGAAAGAGGAGAGTGAAAAAGTTGGCTTAAAGCTCAACATTCAGAAAAGTAATATCATGACATCTGGTCCCATCACTTCATGGCAAATAGATGGGGAAGCAATGGAAACAGTGGCTGACATTATTTTTCTGGGCTACAAAATCACTGCAGATCGTGATTGCTGCCATGAAATTAAAATATGCTTCCTCCTTGGAAGGAAAGTATGACCAACCTAGACAAGATATTATAAAACAGAGACATTACTTTGCCAACAAAGGTCAGTCTAGTCAAGGCTATGGTTTTTCCAGTATCATGTGTGGATGTGAGAGTTGGACTATAAAGAAAGCTGAGCGCTGAAGAATTGATGCTTTTGAATTGTGTTGGAAAAGACTCTTGAAAATCCCTTGGACTGCAAGGAGATCCAACCAGTCCACCCTAAAGAAATCAGTCCTGGGTGTTCTTTGGTAGGACTGATGTTGAATCTGAAACTCCAATACTTTGGCCAACAGATGCAAAAAGCTTATTCATTTGAAAAGACCATGGTGCTGGGAAAGATTGAGGGCAGGAGGAGAAGGGGACGATGGAGGATGAGATGGTTGGGTGGCATCACTGACTCAATGTACATGAGTTTGGGTAAACTCTGGGAGTTGGTGATAGGCAGGGAAGCCTGGCATTCTGCAGTTCATGGTGTCACGAAGAGTCGGACATGACTGAGTGACTGAACTGAACTGAATTAATACACTATATATAAACTTCCTAATTGTGATATAATGTCTAGTGGCCAAAAGTTTGTTGAATTTTTCTTATGAATAAAACCATAAGCAGAAAAATATACATTTATTCTCTCATTTCCATATTAAGAAAATTTAAACTTCACTCCATAAATCTATTCTAGGGGATATATCCAATTTAAAATTTTAAATTGTAAATCTGATATAAAATCTGAAAAACAATTTAAGTTTTGAACTCAAAGACATGCATATTCTCAGAATTTTCTTGACTAAAATTATGATGATAGTCTGATCTATTAAAAACTAACAGTTAATATATAGCAGTATCTACATTTATTCAGAGATAAAATGATTTGTGATTCTTATGATTAAAATTAAAAAACAAACTTTATTAAAATCTTTTTTCTTTTAAAACTTTATTGTCATTGATTTACAATGTTGTGTTAGTCACAGGTGTACAGAATAGTGATTGAATAATACATACACATATATCCATTCTTTTTAAGATTATTTTCACATAGGAATGTACAACCACTATGGGCAACAGTATAGAGGTTCCTTAAGAAAACTAAAAATAGAACTACCACATGACATAGCAATCCCACTTTTTTGGCCACATATCTGGCAAAAACCATGGTTCAAAGGACACATGCACCCCAGTATTCATTGCAGCACTGTTCACAATATCCAAGAAATGGAATCAACCCAAATGTCCATTGACAGATGAATGGATAAAAAAGATGTATTACATATATGAAATGGTATTGTTATTCAGCCATAAAAAGAATGAAATAATGCCATTTGCAGCAGAATGGATGAATCTACAGATTATGTATCAAGTAAGCCAGACAAAAACAAATATCATATGATATGACTCATGTGGTTCTAATTTAAAACAATGATATAAATGAACTAAAATTTTATTTTAAAATATGTATAACATTTCTTTATACATTGGAAACAGTATGGTAAAGGCTTTAGTTATTTTAACAATTATTTTTTTTTGTAATTTCAGATATTTTCACTATCAGAAAAAATATTTCTGCTTTTTCCAAATAATTTCTACATCATAGATTAGCAAATCTAAAATTGAGAGACAGGCTACTTAATTCATAGGTATCAAATTTTTGAGTTCTTTCATTTCTAAGGAGATCCTGGGAGTGTCTGAATATCTTTCTAACAGTGAAAATACTTCCAATTCAAAGAATAGGAAGGTTCTACAACAATGAATAGGTAGAATTTTTATTAAAGAATGTCTTCTACTTTGGTATAGAATATGAAAACTCGGCTATAAACATAATGAATTTAAACTAATGTAAGAATTTAAAAAATCCTTGAATTAAGAGATAATTTAATCTGTTTCAGATATTTGTAAATTCATTTTAATTTTATTATTCCCAAGTAAAATACATTAGTGATGAGCTATTTTTCCTTATATAAATCACAAAAATTGATTTTAGCCATACTTTCCCTCATAAAAAAATAATTGTGCTAACATCAGCCTTGAAAAACTTAAAAGTATAATCTTACCTGATTTTTAAAATAATTTCATTTGTATTTATATTTGCTCTAAATTTTAGCCTTTTATTTACTCTAAATAAATTATTTACTCTAGATTTGCTCTATTCAAATTATCCATTCCTTTCTTCAAAATAAAATGGTAGCTTAGTTCCATTTATTCATTCATTCAACAGATAAGAACAGTAGTAACTACCATGCACTTGACACATTACAAAAGTTCTAAGGGTACTAAACCAGACACATTTCTGCTGTCAAGGAGCTTAAAGTTTAGTAAAAAGAAATATGTAATTATATCAAAACACACATATATAAGATAAGTAATTGTTAAACACATCAAAGTGAAAATCACTAAGTCTTGTCCAACTCTTTGTGACCCCATGGACTATAGTCCACCAGGCTCCTCTGTCCATGAAATTCTCCAGACAAGAATACTGGAGGAGGTTGCCATTTCCTTCTCCAAGAGATCTTCCTGACTCAGGGATTGAAATCAGTTCTCCCACATTGCAGGCAGACTCTTTACCACCAAAGTGAAACGCTAATGTAAAAAATACAATATAAAACTCCAACTCTTACAAGAATTATAAAAAAAAAAAAAATCTTTGATACAATACTATGAAAGCTAGGGCATGTGATTTACTCAGAGAAGATAGTCTTCCTCCAGGAAATTTTGGAGCTTAATTGATATCTGAATAATGATTAGAGAGAGTAACAAATCATCGTAACAATTTCTATAAAGCAATATTAAAAAAAAAAGGAAAACTGGTATAAAAACTAACAAATAATTAGATTAGTTCTTTAGCAAATCAGTTCAGTTCAGTTGCTCAGTCATGTCTGACTCTCTGAGCCTGCAGGGACTGCAGCAAGCCAGGCTTCCCTGTCCATCACCAATTTTCCAAAACCTGCCCAAACTCATCTCCATCGAGTCGGTAATGACATCAAACCATCTCATCCTCGGTCATTCCCTTCTCCTCCTACCTTCACCCTTTCCCAGCATCAGGACTATTCCAGTGAGTCAGTTCTTCACATCAGGTAGCCAGAGTATTGGAGTTTCAGTTTCAGTATCAATCCTTCCAATGAATATTCAGGGTTGATTTCTTTTAGGATTGACTGGTTTGATCTCCTTGAAGTCCAAGTCACTCTCAAGAGTCTTCTCCAACACCACAGCTCAAAATCATCAATTCTTTGACACTCTGCTTTCTTTATAGTCCAACTCTCACATCCATACATGACTACTGGAAAAACCAAAGCTTTGATTAGACAGATCTTTGTCGGCAAAGTAATGTCTCTGCTTTTTAATATGCTGCATATTTTGGTCATAGCTTTTCTTCCAAGGACCAAGCATCTTTTAATTTCATGGTTGCAGTTACCATCTGCAATGGTTTTGGAGCCCCCAAAATAAAGTCTCTCACAGTTTCCATTGATTCCCCATCTTATTTACCATGAAGTGATGGGACCAGGTGCCATGATATTAGTTTTCTGAGTGTTGAGTTTTAAGCCAGCTTTTTCATTCTCCTCTTTCACTTTCATCAAGGGTCTCTTTAGTTCTTTGCTTTTTGTCTTAAGAGTGGATGTCATCTGCATATCTGATTTTATTGATATTTCTCCTGGCAATCTTGATTCTACCTTGTGCTTCATCCATCCCTGTATTTTGCATGATGTATTCTGCATAGATGTTAAACAAGCAGGGTGACAATATACAGCCTTGACGTACTCCTTTCCCAATTTTGAACCAGTCTTTTACTCCATGTCTGGTTCTAATTGTTGTTTCTTGACCTGCATACAGATTTCTCAGGAGGCAGGTAAGGTGGTCTGGTATACTCATCTCCTGAAGAGCTTTCCAGAGTTTGTTGGGATCCACACATTCAAAGGCTTTGGTGTAACCAATAAAGCAGAAATAGATGCTTTTCTGGAACTCTGCTTTTTCAATGATCCAACAAATGTTGGCAGTTTGAACTCTGGTTCCTATGCCTTTTCTAAATACAGTTGAATATCTGGAAGTTCATGGTTCACATACTGTTGAAGCTTTCCTTGGAGAATTTTGAGCATTACTTTGCCAGCATATGCTGCTGCTAAGTCGCTTCAGTCTTGTCAGACTCTGTGCGACCCCATAGACAACAGCCCACCAGGCTCCCCCATCCCTGGGATTCTCCAGGCAAGAATACTGGAGTGGGTTGCCATTTCCTTCTCCAACTCACTTTCATACCTGCATTTGAGATGAGTACAACTGTGTCGTAGTTTGAACATTCTTTGGCGTTGCCTTTCTTTGGAATTGGAATAAGTGATTTATTTTTTTCTTTAGCAGGGTACTTTCAGGTTAACTACAAATTAGAAAAAAAAATAGAAATGTAGAAAAATATAAAAGGTAGAAATAGAATTCAACTATATAAAAGTACAATATGTCTTCATTTTAATTAGAATATTTCAAAATTATGAGTGCTAAGTACTCATGGATTTTTTTTTTTAATTTTTAAGTTCAATTTTATGAGACTACATTATTCTTTAACCATTTTCAAATATCTTATCCTTGCAAACTAGTTACCTGTTTTCTTTTTGGCTGAAGTATAGATGCAACATATTGTAGCAGGTGACCATTTTAATACTTAATTTTGTTCTCCAAGATTGATTACTGTGAACAAAATATTAGTAATTGTCCTCTTAATACATTTCCCTCTCCACTTCTATCTTCCAGTATGTAAAGTACTATTTGATTATTTCATTATCTACTAATGTTTGTCATAAATAAAATACATTAGGCAAGAAAAAAGAGATTGGCATTTCCTGTGAAGATTCACTGAGAAATAAGTTTTCACAGTTAATCCAGTCATACTTGCTGTGTAGCTGCATTAGAAATTATATTTTTCTTAGTTCAGAAAGTAATTATGCTACCATGTGAAATATAAGAATTTTAATTAATTACATATAAACACTTTAATTAAATTTGCCTATGAACTCTTATTTCAATACCTATTTTTCTCATCAAATTATTATGTAGTCTGCCTTCCCTATCTGCAGACACAGAGGGCCTACTGTACAAATTTTTATTTCACAGTTAATGGCTATGAAATAAAGTAAAATATGCTGAGTCCTCTACAAATCTTTGAGAGTTCATAAATTATATCTGTATTCTCCAATGAGAAGATAAGTTAGGCTTGTCTCACAACAAATATTTAATACCAGAACGTTGATAGTGTGTCCCCTAATATCTGGAATTTAAATTAAGACCACAAAATCAAAGAGCAGATTGTATTTTCTGTTGTTTTTATTTAGTCATTAAATCATGTCTGACTCTTTTGCAACCCCATGGACTATAGCCCACCAGGCTCCTCTGTCATGGAATTCTTCAGGCAAGAATACTGAAATGGGTTGCGATTTCCATCTCCAGGAGATCTTCCTGATGCAGCGATTGAACCCACATCTCCTGTATTTTTAGGCAGATTCTTTACCATTGAATCACCCGGAAAGCCTATTTTCTGTAGAATACTTTATTAATCTGTTTATTAATACTTTTGTGGTCTGTTGTCTCAGTAAGGATTCTTATTTTGCAAATTTTAATTCTGTTTGCAGTTTGTATTACCCTCTTGCAGAGTGTTTAATAGATTATCAATGAAAATGACTTTTGTGTCACTGTAGTGGTTCATTGCTGCTCCTTTACACAAGCTACATAACAATGAGTCATATATTCTTATGCTACGTAAGCTAAAGTCAGGACAGGTTTTTCATTTCCATGACATAACCAAATAAAGAAAAATAAGGAATCAATAACAAAAGTGTCTTCTACAAAAAACAAGGGCCCATAAGTGATAATACCTTTGAAAAAAAAATAACTTCCTATTAGTTAACTGTGTATTAGAAATTATCATCAATGACATTTACTGAAAATTATTATATGCTTAAAGCTACAAAAACTAAAGAAAATGATTTATCTATTTTCTAGTTTGATTTTGGTTTCTAAAAAAGTGTCCTTCCCCTAAGATTTTCTATTTGCAAAGTTGATTTTTTTGAGATGTGGTATAAGACAAGAAGTCCTGAAATGCCTAACCATATTGAATCATCTCTCCGAATACTCTTTTCTTCATCTGCTTTATCAGGAATATATTTTTGACAATCACATTGCATAATGTCTATGAAACTTCTGTCTAAAATGCCATTTGATCTTTATGTGCTGTTAATCTCTGTTTAGCTGCTAAATAAATTTAGAAAGTTTAACTTTTTTTTCCAAATACAAAACCACCAAAGTACAATAAAATTCTATCCCTCTAAATACATTAAAGTCTTTATTGTTACTTGGAGAGGAAGTTTTCTGGGACTAGGATCTGTTAGCTTTCCTGCCCCTAACTTCTTCAACAAAACTTTGTTTTGTTTTTTCCTTCAGTGACACTCACTGAATACCACCCTCACCAGGCTGGTCAAAAAGATATAGGCTTCTTGTTCATTCTTTTCTGAGCATGAAGGGAAACTATGAAGGAAATAAATAGATAAAAGCTGGTTGCCTTGCAGCATATTGAAGTTGATCTATATCTGAGTCATACAAAGTGTTTTCTCACAAAAGGTAGATATTAAGAAAAATGAAGTAATCCTAGTGATTGGTATATCAATCAATTTGGCATGTCTGACTTTTACATTTTAGCTTAGTAATTTGTATTATTCAGCCAACGTGGGAGTAACCCCCACCCTGACTCCAGCATGACTTCAAGGCCACTCGTGCAAGGGACAGGCACACCATTATGACACCCCTAACTAAGAAATCTCTGTCTTAGTAACTACGTGATCTTGGCACAAAGAAGTAGGGAAAGGCTGAGGAGAGAAGATGCAGACAGAAAGAAAGAGAGAGACACTTTTTCTGCTTAAGATATGTTCCATCCACAGAGTACAAGTCTATTGTCTGAGGATGAGCCTGTCTCTATTGTGAATTCTAGACTTAACCAACCATACTTAAACTCTGTCCCCTGCATGCCTAAAGCCTTATTCTTCTAGAATCTTTTGTAAACCACTTCTTTGAATTCAGCCTAGTACTTTGAAGTCTGAGTCATTTTCTCTAGGCTATGCATGCAGCTCAACTGAATTAGGCCATCTTTTAAATGAAGTTTTTTTTTTAAAGTAAAAGACCTAAAATAATTGGATTTTAAAAAGGAAGCATGTGAAGTGGTACCCCTCACCTGGTCTGCTTTTCACTAACAACAACCTAAAATGAAGAAATGGATCCATATTGCTCTAACTCAAAGTTTTTATTCCTGTCATACAACTTGCCCTGATAAATTGACAAGAAGTGTATGTCACAGAAATTTAGAATTCACCCCTAAATGATGTAGTAAAAACAATAATAGACTATAAGTTTGAAATTAGATTCTTTACCATGCTACAATCTATTTCTTCTATGTTAAAGCTGCAAAGTACAGAGTAGAAAACCAGTCTAGTCTTCATAATTTATTAGAATTATTGCCTTCCACCATGTCTAAACTGTTCAACTCTTTTCTCTTTAAACAGCAGAACTAGTTAGCTAAGACTTTCAAAATTCTTTGAATCAGTGACACTATTCGGATTTAAATCTCTAATCCTTTTCTATTTGGCTTGCTCTATGAGACAATCTTCTCTCAATAACAAACTTTGTGATCACTCTACTTTGTCCCCATGTATCTTACACTTTGAGTCTTTGTTGTCTATTCCTTTCTGGTTTGGAAAAACATGCCCATGTTGGTTAAAGATGAATCTTTAATGAATTGTACCAAGTATAACAACTCCCCAAAATTCCTACTCAGAGACTCTCAAGTAAAAAGTTTTCACTGAATATCCCAACTTTGATCCAAGTATTTTTCCCAAGATTAAATATCTATATCTGTATCTATATTAAATACAGAATATTTGCAGTATGTTTAGCTTTCTCTTGTCTGTGTGAACTATCTTAGAGATATCATATTAAGATGATGGTACAAGCTAATATTTTCTAATTGATAAGGACTTGTTTGAAATTATAAATATTTCAAAGTTATCACTTTGTTTGACAAATTAGAATGACTTACATTCTTCCTCAAACAAATCATATATTTGTAAAACTTTTTCTGTAGTGTCAATGGTGCTAGCACCTCTTTTAAAAATTAGTTTTTATGTATTTGTGAATTTTGTTAACTGAGAAGATATACTTTCTAGCTGGGGGCTGATTTATCTTTCATGAACTGAGTAAACAGAAGAAGAGTGGAGGGAGACTTGCTCACTTCACTGAATTTCTGTAAAATATTAGTGAAAACAATGATTCTTCTAAGGATTTTTATTCATGTAAATTAGAGAATAAGTTTTCAAGTATATATTTCTGTGGACATGTAGAAAAAATGGTAAGGGTTTGGGAGTGTTTACAATTTGCCCCATATCATTGCTTTTCTAGGAAAAAAAGTATATCTTTCACTTATCCTCAGCTTTCTGACATGTGCATAAGGACAAAAATACTGTCTTATTGACACAGAGGCACCACTTACCACTAGATACTATCTTAGAATTTTTTTCTTTAATGTCTGCTGTTTTGAAAATTCTCATAGCAGCTAGAAAATGACGATCTCTTTCCAAGTCTAATGGACTTATTTTCCGATTGTTGAATTTATATATCACTTTTGTTTGGTTGTGTTTTTGCTAAATAGGAGATTAGGTGGTTTGAACACTGTAAGTGATTGTTAGAAAAATAAATCTAAGACATTCAAAACTAAATACCAGGCAATGGATTTACTTTCTGATATTCTAAGAATCTCTAGGACTCTGTGGAGATAAAAGAAAAAAAAATCTGACCACATAATGATGTGAATTAGGTTGATTTATTTTGACTTTTAAAAATGAGAATATAGTTTAAAATGTGTGTTTATATAATCTGTCAAAGTAAGAATGGGTTTGGGTCTTCAGAGATCAGTATTAGCACTATGGAGATTTTATTATTTAACGTTACCTGAGGAACATGGGTGTTTCCTGAACAGGAATAGTTTTGCTTGTCAAGAAGAAATAGAATCTTGAAAAAATGAAAAACATGCGTTTATGCTACAGTGTTGTTATGGTAGGTCAGAGTGTTAAAGCAAACCAATAAGAAGAATCACTTTTAAGATTCATTCTAATTTGGAAGAAAGGATGTCACCTCAGAGATGACTATGGAGAAAGAAGTGAGTCTCCTTACCAAAGACAGATCCACGGGGAGTGTTAAGTGTCCTGCAAAGACTTGACCTTCCTGGTCATACCTAAATAAAGAATTCATCAGACCTCAGTCCTGAAAGAACTCAGTCCCACTCAAAGCACTGTTTTGATAACACCAGGGACTTTTAATATTCCAGTATTATCTACACAGGTACAACTCTCTAGTGATATATAAAACATAATTGACAGATTATAAACTATTTGTCATGGGAAGAGGAGCCTGGTGGGCCACAGTTCAGGAGGTTGCAAATAGTCAGACATGACTGAGAGACTGAACACACACACACACACACACACACACACACACATATTAGGTTAAGAGAAGGTTGTTGCTATTTGCCTGCATTGGCTTGATAGGTGGGGGAAGTTACACTGTGCACAGTTTGAGGAGAAAGCATAGTTTTCAATGATTTATATACATTAAATTCACTAATAATGATTTTAATGAAACTCATATACAGCTGAATAACAGTAGCAATGAAGTGAACTCAGCCTTTCCTAAACTTTGTCAGCTCAATGAGGTGTTAACATTATGGTCAATGGGAGCACAGCCATAATAGATACAAGTAACTTTTTTCTTTAATTCTGCTTTTTGAAACAGTAACATTCAGTGATGCACTTGCATGCAAAGCCTTTCAATGTCAAATTCTAATTTAATGAAATCAGCACTTTTCTGCATTCACAGGATAAAATGTAATGGACCATTGGGAAAAAGGTGAGAAGATATTTCCAATATCAGATTTCAATAACAAGATTTTATGATTTTAATAGAAACAAATGACTCATTTTCCTCCTTTTCATAAGGCTTTTAAAATTTTACTTTTCATTTCAAATCAAACCTGAGTTAATTGAGCTCCAAGGGGTTTCAGAATTTTTGAAAAAAATCTTCCTCCACTAAACTTTTAAATTCTGCAACAGTATATCAAAAAGAAACATTAAATACTAGAAACAATCAGCAAAAGTCTTATTCAGTAGTGTAAGTGTAATAATCTCAGTTCAGTTCAGTTCAGTCGCTCAGTCGTATTCTACTCTTTGTGACCCCATGAATCGCAGCTCGCCAGGCCTCCCTGTCCATCACCAACTCCCGGAGTTCTCTCAGACTCACGTCCATCAAGTCAGTGATGCCATCCAGCCATCTCACCCTCTGTCTTCCCCTTCTCCTTCTGCCCCCAATCCCTCCCAGCATGAGAGACTTTTCCAATGAGTCAACTCTTTACATGAGGTGGCCAAAGTACTGGAGTTTCAGCTTTAGCATCATTCCTTCCAAAGAAATCCCAGGGCTGATCTCCTTCAGAATGGACTGGTTGGATCTCCTTGCAGTCCAAGGGACTCTCAAGAGTCTTCTCTAATACCACAGTTCAAAAGCATCAATTCATCAGTTCAGTTCAATTCAGTCGTGTCCGACTCTTTGCAACCCCATGGACTGCAGTATGCAGGCCTCCTTGTCCATCGCCAACTCCCGGAGTTTACTCAAACGCATGCCCACTGAGTTGGTGATGCCATCCAACCATCTCATCCTCTTTCATCCCCTTCTCCTCCCACCTTCAATCTTTCCCAGCATCAGGATCTTTGAAATGAGTCAGTTCTTTGCATCAGGTGGCCAAAGTATTGGAGTTTCAGCTTCAGCATCAGTCTTTCCAATGAGTATTCAGGACTGACTTCCTTTAGGATGGACTGGTTGGATCTCCTTGCAGTCCAAGGGACTCTCAACTGTCTTCTCCAACACCACAGTTCAAAAGCATCAATTCTTTGGTGCTCAGCTTTCTTTATAGTCCAACTCTCAATCCATACATGACTACTGGAAAAACCATAGCTTTGACTAGATGGACTTTGTTAGCTAAATAATGTCTCTGCTTTTTAATATGCTGTGTATGTTTGTCATAGATTTTCTTCCAAGAAGCAAGCGTCTTTAAATTTCATGGTTACAGTCACACCTGCAGTGATTTTGGAGCCCCGGCCAAAATAAAGTCTGTCGCTATTTCCACTGTTTTCCCATCTATTGGCCATGAAGTGATGGGACCAGATACCATGATATTAGTTTTCTGAATGTTGAGATTTAACCAACTTTTTCTCTCTCCTCCGTCACTTTCATTAAGAGGCTCTTTAGTTCTTCTTTGCTTTCTGCCATAAGGGTGGTGTCATCTGCATATGTGAGGTTATTGGTATTTCTCCTGGCAATCTTGACACTAGCTTGTGCCTCAACCAGCCCAGCATTTCCCATGAGGTACTCTGCATATAAGTTAAATAAACAGTGTGACAATATACAGCCTTGATGTATTCCTTTCCCTATTTGGAACCAGTCTGTTGTTCAATGTCAAGTTCTAACTGTTGCTTCCTGACCTGCATATAGAATTTCTCAGGAGGCAGTTTAGGTGGTCTGATATTCCCATCTCTTTAAGAATTTTCTAGACTTTGTTGTGACCCACGCAGTCAAAGCCTTTGCCATAGTCAATAAAGTAGAAAAAGATGTTTTTCTGGAAGTCTCTTGCTTTTTTGATGATCTAGTGGATATTGGCAATTTGTTCTTTCTTTCCTTTGCCTTTTCTAAATCCAGCTTGAACATGTAAAAATTCACAGTTCACGTACTGGTGAAGCCTGGCTTGGAGAATTTTGAGCATTACTTTACTAGCATGTGAGATGAGTGCAATTGTGCAGTAGTTTCAGTAGTTTGAGCATTCTTTGGCATTGCCTTTCTTTGGGACTGGAATGAAAACTGACCTTTACCAGTCCTGTGGACACTGCTGAATTATCTTAATTTGCTAGCATATTGATTACAGCACTTTCACAGCATCATATTTTAGGATTTGCAATAGCTCAACTGGAATTCCATCACGTCCAGTAGCTTTTTCATAGTGATGCTTCTGAAGGCCTGCTTGACTTTGCATTCCAGGATGTCTGGCTCTAGGTTGGTGATCACGCCATCGAGATTATCTGGGTCATGATCTTTTTTGTACAGTTCTTCTATGTATTTCTGCCACGACTTCTTAATATCTTGCTTCTGTTCGGTCCATACCATTTCTGTCCTATATTGTGTCCATCTTTTCCTGAAATATTCCTTTGGTATCTCTAATTTGTGTGTAATGATCAAAACACCTACATTGCTGTTTAGTTGCTCAGTTATGCATAATTCTTTTGCACCCTCATGGACTGCAACCCACCAGGCACCTCTGTCCATGGGATTTCCCGGATTAGAATACTGAAGTGGGCTCCATTCCTTCTCCAGGGGATCTTCCTGACCTAGGGATCAAACTCATGCCTTCTTAATTGACAGGTGGGTTCTTTACTGCTGAGCCACCAGGGAAATCCATAAATACCTACACTGGGTAGTACTAATAAGTGAAATTTGCTTGCTTAAGATTTTTTAATCTAATGAAGCTTGTGGCGAATACTCTATTCGACAAAACGGGTCCAGTATTTCATCCACAAATGCACACAAAACACTAATTTCCAGTTATCAAAATGCTTTTTAACATGTAGATTCTAGGTCAACACATCCAAAATCAAACTTACAATCTTTCTTCTCAACTTGCTCATTCTCATATATTTCCATTTTGAACAAGCCATTTATTTACTTATTTACAATTACAGGAGACTCCTAAACTTCCCTCCCTTCTCCTACCATATTTCATGGGCATTGAATTCTGCACAATTTTACTATGTGAGTATCTCTCAATATCACCCTCTTATAACTATCAATGACTTTAAATCAAATTTTCATCATCTCCTACCTGACACACAGTAAGCTCCACTCTTATCCTTATCCACAGACTTATAATCTATTATCCTATCATTAACAAAGCTTGAATCAAAGTAGAAATATGCCTATGTTACTCCTGCTTGGTTTTTAATGTTATCAGTGGGATTGCTGCTTGAGGGCCTTTAGAGTATCATAAGATACATCCCAGAACGTTACCTTTGCCTAATCTGCCTTTGCCACATAAATACTGTCCACATTTCAGTCAAGACCAAAACTCTGCAGTTCCCTTGGCTGTCTAATATATTTCCCGTTTGGCACATGCTGTTCTGCCTCCTGAAATACTATTTGCTCACCCATCTCCCAGTCATATTTTGCTCCCATCTGGAAAAAACCTACTCCTACTTTTTGCTCCACGTAAAACATCTTTTTTTTGAAAATATACTTTATGGATTCAAGTTGATGACATAATTTGTGTCAATATTTTATTCTGAAAATACTGGCAAAATCGTGCTCATCACATTTTATCCCAATGATTAACTTACATAACTGTCTTCATAACTTGACTGTGTGCCCTTGACAGCAAACAGCTCCATAGTTATCTTTTTATCCCTAGCACTTCCCACAGTGTCTGACACATATTGTGATTCAATAAATACTTGTTGAATTTAATAAGCATAATGTGAATCAAAGACAACATACTTATGTGAAGATTTACCACTTCTACAAAATTTTGTTAGACTGTGAATCATATCAGAAAACATACAAGCTTTGAAATGTCCATTAATACAATTAGCACCACTGACTAGAAGAGGTTATATAGATTGTGAATAAATAGAGTATTAAAAAAGAAGTTGGAGTCTCATACAATATAATGAACCAAAACTGATGAGGAGAATTAGGTATTATTTTTCTCTTTGAAGACAAATTCTTAGCCTCAATAATCACTTTTGTTAAAGGTATAACAATATTTACCTCCTTCATAAGAATTATGACTTGTTCACTGTGTCAATTTTTTAAAGTACTTTGAAGTGAACAGAGGTAATAAATTATGACTTAAACAAAAGTGATTTTGCCTTTATGTGTTGTTTAGCCTTCTTATGATGGTTAATTTCTTTATATGTTCACTCATGGATTGGAAGGAACTTATGAATCATCAGAACTCACAAGAGCTGATGGAAACTGGCCAGAAAGATGAGACATTTTAATGAAAAATAATTTACCTTGAAATAAAATTGCAAAGGTGGGAGGAATGACAGAACTTGCTTCTGTGATGTTGCATATCTAATACAAATAGAAATCCCTTTAAAAATTATTTTTGGAAAATATTTTCTTTCCTAACAAACTAGACACTCTATTATGATTGAAAATGTAAGACATTCTAACTGAAAAAGTCTTCCACAAAAGAGTCAAGTACCATTTTCATTTGAGGAATTCAATTTTCTATTTTACGTATCTGTGTAACATATATGTACACATGTATATATATTGCAAATGTAGATATATACATAAAATATTTTTATCATATATGCATGTAGATTTTACTTATGTGTTTCTTGTCTGTTTTGGGTGTATAAATCTCAGCATATAACATAATAAAGAAAAAATTAAACAGCCTTATGAGTGTTTCAAAAGTGAATTCAGTTTAGTATTATATAAATGATTACATAAAACTTAAGTTTTCACAAATATGTTACACAGTCTTCAAAATCATAAAGTCTTGTGCCCATATTAGAATATACATAAATCAAAGGATTCAGAATTACCAGCACTGTGACTTACCACCTATGGAATGAAATATAAGTAATGAGTTAAAAATAAGCATATTAAATATTTTTTAAATCATACCATGTATTGGGAATATTTTTAAACTAAGAAAAAAAGAAAGGCATAAGCAAATGTAGATGATACCCTTAGTACTATAAAATAAGATTAGTGGAGAGGTACAAGTTAAGAAGTGGATTCAGAGAGAAATTGATTAATAAATGAAACCAAGTCACTGGAGTCTGAATCAATGGATAGAAACTTTTGAAGGAATAGCAACTCAATTGGATTGTAGGAACTGCTATTTTGACATCTAATCCTTCTACATAAGACAGCAATAAAAACTATTTTACTATAAGAGGCTTTCCTGAGAAGCTGCTGAAATAATCTCCTGTGCTTCCTATGTTTCTAGTGGAAACTAAAAATGTCTGTTAGTGGGCATCTACATCTACATCCTTTGGAAATTATGAAAAGGCAATTTACATTGCTGCTAAGATGAGTGATAAATCCATAGTTTATCTAAGTGATATTTTTCAATATTGATCACAGCCCTTGAAGGTAACATTCAGTTCAGTTCAGTCGCTCAGTCGTGTCCGACTCTTTGCGACCCCATGAATCGCAGCACACCAGGCCTCCCTGTCCATCACCAACTCCCGGAGTTCACTCAGATTCATGTTCATCGAGTCAGTGATGCCATCCAGCCATCTCATCCTCTGTAGTCCCCTTCTCCTCCTGCCCCCAATCCCTCCCAGCATCAAAGTCTTTTCCAATGAGTCAACTCTTCACATGAGGTGGCCAAAGTACTGGAGTTTCAGCTTTAGCATCATTCCTTCCAAAGAAATCCCAGGGCTGATCTCCTTCAGAATGGATTGGTTGGATCTCCTTGCAGTCCAAGGGACTCTCAAGAGTCTTCTCCAACACCACATTATGCCTTTATAAACAGTACACAATTTCTTAAATATATGAATAACTGATAAGTGATATCAATTTTATTTGGGTATAACTGATGCAGTAAAATATAAACATGTTTTAATTTATAATTTGATATATTTTGTCAAATGTATATACTCAGGTTATATTATTATAAAGATATAGAATATTCACATTACGTCAATGACTTCTGCTCTAGAATCGCACATAAAGAGAATTATACAATAATAAATTTGTTTGTGTTTGACTTCTTTCACTCAAAAAAAATTTTGAGATATAGTTATACTGTTTTGTGCAATATGAGTTTCTGCCTTTTTATTTCTGAGTAGTATTCCATGGTATGAATATATATTTACTGTTTGTTATAGCCATTTATGAGTAGTCCTCTTATCCAGTCATGTGTGAAAGACATTAGTTGCATTTCCAGTTTGGGACTATTATGGAGAAGCTATTAGCATTGCAGCAAAATGTGTTTATAAACATAATCTTTCATTTGCCTGGATACATACCTAGGTCTGAAAACACTAAGTTGTTTAATGTATAAGAGCTTGCCAAACTATTTTTCAAAATAGTTGTAACATTTCATGTTCTCATCAGCAATATATGGGTGTACCAGTTCCTCCATTAGCTCTCAGCATTTAACTGTGCCATTTGTCTTAATTTTACTCTTCTGGTTAGAAAACATCTTTAAACTTTTATATTTTGACATTTTTTTGAATTTTGATTAAGTAAAATTTAGCTATTTTTTTTTAATGGTTATTTCTGTTTCCTGAATCAGAAATCCTTATTTTTCATAAGGTCACAAAGATTTTCCTTTGTATTTTTCTTTGAAAATTTTCTAATTTTATCATTTACATTTAGACTTATGATCCATTTGAGATAATCAGTATATGGTATTAGACAATATGAAATTCATTTTTTCTCATATAGCCATATAATGTGACATTTTTTTATTATTTATTTATTTATTAAAATTTTTTTTAATTTTATTTTTTCACTTTACAATACTGTATTGGTTTTGCCATACATTGACATGAATCCACCACAGGTGTGCATGAGTTCCCAACCCTGAACCCCCTCCCACCACCTTCCCCATATCATCTCTCTGGGTCATCCCAGTGCACCAGCCCCAAGCATCCTGTATCCTGTATCGAACCTAGACTAGTGATTTGTTTCTTACATGGTAGTGTACATGTTTCAATGCCATCCTCCCAAATCATCCCACCCTCTCCCTCTCCCACAGAGTCCAAAAGTCTGTTCTATACATATGGGTCTCTTTTGCTGTCTCACATAGAGGGTTATCATTACCATCTTTCTAAATTCCATATATATGTGTTAGTATACTGTATTGGTGTTTTTCTTTCTGGCTTACTTCACTCTGTATAATCAATTAACTATTGAATAATATTGGGTTTGAACTGTGTAGGTTCACTTATACATAGATTTCTTAAATCAAATACATAGTGTAGTACTCCATGGCCCACGGTTGAATTTATAGATGTAGGAACATGGATATGAGGGGTAAACTGTAAAATTACACATGGTATTCCACAAAGTGAGGGTTGGTTTCCCTATTTCCAGAAGTTCTTCAAGGATAAACTTTTTTTTTTTTTTCCCCCTATTCAATTTTCTTAGAATTCATATCAAAAATCATTTAATTGTTTCTGTGTAAGCTAAATTTTGGACTCTGTTGTGTTCCCTTGATATTCATGCCTATGAAATGATGCAATGAAGATGAAGGTAGATATATTTTCAATACAGGGATTGCATTTCTTCAGGATAAATACCCAGACGTGGAATTGTTGGGAAAGATGGCAGTTTTATTTTATTTCTTTTTGTGGAATTTCCAGACTGTTTTCAATAGTGGCTATATTAGTTTACATTCTCATGTCCACCTCTTCTAAGCAAAGTCAGTAGCAATAAATTATTCACAGTATTCTGTATCTGTAGGACATATAGGATGACTCCTTCATATTACTAGTATTATTTTTCCTTTTTTCTGCCGTTAATTTAAATCAATCTGTCTGCAATGTAGTTTTGTAAGAAAATTAAAGCCTACAATTCTTTTTTGAGTATTTCTCCCAAACATAATATATAGTTAGTAAAGTCAGATGTATAAGAAAAGTCACATTTTTTTATTATATTTATTTATTTATGGCTGCTCTGAGTCTTCATTGCTGCACAAGTCTTCAGTTGAGGGTTCCAGGCTTCTACTGTATTGGTTTTCTTGTTGCAGAGCACAGGATTTAGACATGCAGGCTTCAGCAACTGGAGTTCTTGGGCTCTAAAGCCCTGGCTCAGTAGTCTTGGCACAAGGGCTTAGTTGTCCTGTGGCAAGTGGGATCTTCCCAGACCAGGGATTGAATTCATGTCCCTTGTGTTGTCAGGAGGATTCTTTACCACTGATCCATGAGAGAAGACCCTAAGAGCTGTTACATTTAAAAGATATTTTAAAAATAGAGCTTAAATCTTTAAAAAATTCTGGGTGACATGGAGTGGTCTAGCTAGAAATTCATTTTAATGATTTTATTAAAAATCTATCTTTTGGTTTAATATGTTTTCTCTATTTTAATTCATATTATGCTCTTATTTTTATATTTATTTCCTTTCACATACTTTGGGTTTGATTTGCTCTTTTTATTCTGCCTTTCTAAGGTTAAAGTTTAGATCACTAATTTTAATTCTTCTTTACAAATACAGGCATTTAGTCATATGTAATTAATTTTAAAATGTATATTCATAAAGCACTGCTTTAGGGGAATCCAACAAATGTTGATAAATTGTTTATTCTAGTCAATTAAAATATTTTATAAATTTTATTTCTTCTTTTGTCCATGGGCTATACATAAGTATTACTTAAGTAATTATTATTTTAATAGTTTAGCTTATTTAACTCTGTAGTAGTCTGAGAATATAAACTATCTGACTTTAATTCTTTGTAATTTATTGAGATATTTGATGGCTTACATATATATAGTCTATATAGATTAATATTCCATGTGCACTCAAAATCTGTCTATTTAAGATAGGAGTTTTTACATTTTCAACTATAATTATGGATACACCTATGTCTCCTTTCAGTTCTATCAGTAATTAGTCTTAAAAGAGTAAAATATGCCATCCCAAAATATGCCAATTTGCCACTGATTAGCTAGAACTAAAGTTACTTAAGAAACAGTAACAGAAAAATGACATTCTGATCCTCATTTATACCCCTGAATATAGGAAAAATATCTCATGTGAAACAACTCTCCCCATATCAGGAGGGTAGAAGGCATCCTCATAGTTAGAGATAGGGAATTCAAGGCTGAAAAGGTTACCTAAACAAACCTGTAACTTTTTCACTAATTTACTACCCCAAACCCAAATCCCTTTGTTTTGTCAATTTCTCACAAATCTATCATTTCCTTGTCTAAAAGATATAAAAGCTGCCGGCTTTGGTTAGCTAGGGGAGTCTTATCTTTATGGGCTCCTGTTTGTACAAAATTGTATTTGTTTTTCTCCTCTTAATGTGTCTGTGTCAGTTTAACTATAAGACCAGCCAAAGAACCTGGGAGGGAAAAGGACAATTTTCCATTTCTTCCATTTATATTTTGAAACTCTTAAGAAGTGCATACATCTTTAAATATGTTTCATGTTACTGATGAATTATCATTTTTATAATCATAAATGTCCCTCTTTAGAAATATGGGTTGTCCTAAAAAATACAAGATCTGTCTAATATTATTATAGCTCTTCCATTCTTCTTAGGATTATTTTTAACATCTTATACTTTAATCATCTTTTTACTCTTTACCTAGCTATGTGTTTATATTCAATGCATATTTCCTCTAGATAGCATGCTGTTAGGTCATGCTTTTTATCCAATTTGATAATGTCTTTTATTTAGAGTATTTAGATCATTTAAATTTAATTATCTCTAAGCTTGGATTTAAAGGTTACCATTTTGCTATATGGTTTCTATCTGTACTAGCTAGTCTTCGCTCTTCTCTTTTTTCTGTTTTCTTTCCCTAACATCATTTAGATTAACTAAGCTATTTTATCATTCCATTTAAGGCTACTTATTATCCAAATAATTTTTTATTATTTTTTTTCTAGGAATCTGCAAGATGCATCTTTAACTTAAAATGCATTTTAATATTGCTATATCATGTATAAAGGTATATATTTCTGGCAAGTAAAGAATCTGCCTGCAATGCAGGAGACCTGGATTTGATCCCTTGTTCAGGAAGATCCCCTGGAGAAGGAAATGGCAACTCACTCCAGTATTCTTGCCTGGAGAATTGCATGGACAGAGGAGCCTGGCAGGCTATATAGTCCATGGAGTCACAAAGAGTTCGACACAACTGAGTGACTAACACTAACACTTTCATCATGTACACCTTAATTTTCTCCTCTCCTATGTTGCCACTTATATGTAAAATATCACATTGTTTTAATTTTTCTTTCAATAATCTATTACCATTTGAAAATGGTAAGATGAGATGGTTGGACAACATCACTGATTCAACAGCATGAGTCTGAGCAAACCCTGGGAGATGATGAGGGAGAGGGAAGCCTGTGGTGCTGCAGTCCATGGGGTCATGAAGAGACAGACACAACATGGTAACTGAACAACAACCACTGGAAAATAGTAAACTTTATAAAATGTCTTATGTATCTTTCTCCATATATTTACCTTATTTAATACTCTTTGTTCCTTTGTGCATATTCAAATTTCCACTTGTATAATTTTCTATTCACTTGAAGAACTGTGTTTATTATTTCTAATAGTTCAATTTGGCTGATTAATTTGATCAGCTTTTTTATACTGATATATTTTTTATCTTACTTCATTTTTTAAAAATGATTATTTGGCTGGATAGAGAATTACAGTTAATAATTGTTTCTTTGGTTTACATGCTAGTTCCAGTTCTTCAAAGGTACAATTCTATTTTATGTCTGATAATTTTTTTATGAGGAAAAATCTATGGAATTTATCTTTTATCTTCAAGAACATAAATCTCTAAGTGTTTTAGGATTATTTCTAGCATTGGTTTCCATAATTTAAATATGGTGTGCCTTGCTAATTGTCCCATTTCTTCTTCAAGGAGTATCTTGAATTTGTAGTTTACTGATTGTATTAACCTTGCCAAACTCTAAGTTATTATTTAAGTTGTTTTTGTCACTTGGTTTGGCAAACGTTTGTTTGTTTTTTTTTTTTTTTTTTTGCAATATGCTATGGACAGTATCTGCAACATGAAAAAAACACACAAACATTTTGGCCAAACTATTACATTCCTTTTTCTTTTTTATTTTCCCTCTCCTAGGTCTCAAACTATTCCATTGACTCTTGACTTTTCCCCCATGAGAATGAAGGTCTTTCATTTTCTCATCTTTTAGCTTTTTTTCTTTGAGTCTCAATTTGGATATTTTCTATTGCTATATTTTCAAATTCACATATTTTGTGCATGATTTAATTTTTATTTTATATACTGAGAGAACCCACCAGATTCCATGAAACATACTTGTATAAAGCTTTTATTTAAAGGTAAACAATATGGCACAGCAGAAGAGAGAACTGGAAAACACTGGAGAACTAGCAAAATCAACACCAGGGGCTGGATCAGAGCAGTTTAGACCACCTCTAACTTGAGGTGTTATCTTTGTTGATATCTAGGACATGTATCTTGGCTTTGGGAGAAGTCAAAATAAAAATTTTCAGTAGGTACATTTAAGTCACTTGGGTCATCTAATCAAGCTACAGTTTTCTAATTGGTTAGACTATTAATCATGCTTTCCCCCCCCCCCCCCATATCTTATGGTGTTTTGATATTTGGGATGGTGATGGGGTTAGCTAGTTGGGAAGAGACTGTCCTTCCCAAAGCTAGATAATTTTCAACATACCAATTCTACTGTGAACATACCTTTCATATGCAAAACAGCCAACCCCAAGTTATACCTCAGGCCGCCTGCTTTATCTCTCACACTCCATACCAGTATTTCCCCTACCCTAATTCATCCAGAAAAATATCTATTTCTGTTTTATTGACTATGCCAAAGCCTTTGACTGTGTGGATCACAATCAACTGTGGAAAATTCTGAGAGAGATGGGAATAACAGACCACCTGACCTGCCTCTTGAGAAATCTGTATGCAGGTCAGAAAGCATCAGTTAGAACTGGACATGGAACAACAGTCTGGTTCCAAATAGGAAAAGGAGTACGTCAAGGCTGTATATTGTCACCCTGCTTATTTAGCTTATATGCAGAGTACATCATGAGAAACGCTGGACTGGAAGAAACACAAGCTGGAATCAAGATTGCCGGGAGAAATATCAATAGCCTCAGATATGCAGATGATACCACCCTTATGGCAGAAAGTGAAGAGGAACTAAAAAGCCTCTTGATAAAAGTGAAAGAGGAGAGTGAAAAAGTTGGCTTAAAGCTCAACACTCAGAAAATGAAGATATGACATCTGGTTGCATCACTTCATGGCAAATAGATGGGGAAACGGTGAAAACAGTGTCAGACTTTATTTTTGGGGGCTCCAAAATCACAGCAGATGGTGACTGCAGCCATGAAATTAAAAGACGCTTACTCCTTGGAAGAAAAGTTATGACCAACCTAGATAGCATATTCAAAATCAGAGACATTACTTTGCCGACTAAGGTCCGTCTAGTCAAGGCTATTGTTTTTCCAGTAGTCATATATGGATGAGAGAGTTGGACTGTGAAGAAGGCTGATAGTCCCTTGGACTGCAAGGATATACAACCAGTCCATTCTGATAGAGATCAGCCCTGGGATTTCTTTGGAAGGAATGATGCTAAAGCTAAAACTCCAGTATTCTGGCCACCTCATGCGAAGAGTTGACTCATTGGAAAAGATTCTGATGCTGGGAGGGATTGGAGCAGGAGGAGAAGGGGATGACAGAGAATGAGATGACTGGATGGCATCACTGACTCGATGGACGTGAGTCTGAGTGAACTCCCGGAGTTGGTGATGGACAGGGAGGCCTGGCCTGCTGCAATTCATGGGGCTGCAAAGAGTTGGAAACAACTGAGCGACTGAACTGAACTGAATTCCTCCCAGAGACTGGTATCAGAATACAAGAGATGACCACTGTAGCCTAGAATCCAAAGACATTATTCAGACTGTCCAATTCTAAGCCATTTCCATGCCCTGTCTTATCTTTCCCACAGCAAACATAATAATAAAAGTCTTGGTCATTGTTTTCTTTTTCCTTCTGCCTTGTAATCAAACCTGGCACTTTGTGTGGATCTGCATGACATGGCATGCTCTTTCCTCTCGAGAACTATAAGTAATAAATTATTCTTTCTATGACATTAACCTCTCTGTGTTGCCACTCAGTCAACTTTAGATATTAAAATTTCACAGATACAATTGGGACATATATCATTTGCAAACCATAAGTAAACAAAGCAACCTCTGAGGTTGCCAGGAGAGTTTGAGTCCTTAAGTAGCATATAAATTCCATTGTCTTTACTTTGGACAAGAATTAATAACCAGACATCCAAATAGGCCCAGAGATAAAGATAGGTTTTTTCCTACCCGATTAATCAACAGTATCTTTACAATTCAAGCTCTAACACGTGGTCAATATTTTGACCTTACAATTTGCTCACAATTATTTTTTCTGGTAACTTTTTCACAATTTATAAAACATAAAAAGCAAAAGTATACTGATGAAAATAAGAATCATTTGTGTCAAATGAGATATATTTATTTCTTTAAAGAAATATTGCAGTTAAATATTTAAGTTTACCAGTACAGAGTTTTTAATAATCTTGTAGCAACTTGACAGTTCTTTTATTTTGATTTTTATTGTTATAAAAGGTATCAGTGAATTAATTGACTAAAATAATTAATTGGTTGTTAATTAAGTATAGTTCTTCTATTGGCCAACAACTTGCCATTAAAAGAACTTCCTGTGTAGGTTTTATTTCAATTTTCCAATATATTTGATTATTAATACCAGTGTTGCAATTGTTTATCAACAGTAAATTTGCACTATCAAAAAGTATTATCCCAAATAGCAATTAGAATATGAATTAGACTGAGAACATTACAAAATAAGTCAGAAGAGTTTGAGTGCCTTCTTTTAACCTATTTGAGCCTTCCCTATTTGAATCATCATCAATTCAATATTTCTTTGAATTGCCCATTTTATTACCACATCAGAAATAATCTTTGCAGTTTCAGACAATGTTCCCACTTGACCAGATTGTCCATGGAATTATATGTCCCATTTCATCAGATGATGATTTTTGAAAATATTGAATAACCAATGAGAATATTTTATAATGGGAAAAACCTATGATTAAATGGCTCCCAGAAGATATTTCCTTTCCGTTCTGGTAATATACGGATGTTAAATATGTTTACCTTAGAGAGAGTGCCCTAAATATTTTAATTCACTTTTTAAGATGTACTTGCTCTGTTAATGACTAAGAAATGAATGTTAAAATTTCCACCTTCCATATGAATCTTTTCTATTGCTAGCTATACTGTTTTACTGAAGCAACTTAGTAGCAGCAGCAGCATACTCTCTTACATAAGATAAAATAATGTTTTGCTGATGCGTTCCCAGTAAAATTTTAATTTTCAATTTTTTTTTCTGAAATCTAAGATATTTTTCATTTCATTTACATGAAAGATAAATTTCTTGAACTAATTTAATGGTTTCTAGAGAAACATAAACTTAATAAGCAATTATATTCATAGCACAGTTTGGGGATTTTACCTTCCTTAATAATGTTATTTAGGAACTCTTAACTTGCTATAATGTATTTCCTCATTTTGTGATGAAGGCATAGAAATATGTCTCTTAATAGCTCAATAAGTTCAATCTCTTATTCAATCAACATTTATTAAAGGTATACTATGTAACAACACTTCAGTAGACATGAATATTCAAAGTTTAAAGATTTGGCTCTTTTCATTTAGCTCACACAGTAATCTGAATCCTTTCACATAAATTATTACCCTGATTCATTTTTCTTACACTTCAACAAAGATATAGATAATTGCTTGAAGAAAGCTTATTTCTATCTTCAAGAAATAAAATTAAAGAAAAATTCTTATGTGCTTGTTATAGTAAGGATTTCAAGAATAACATAGACTACCTTCTTATAGCTATGATTTTATAAGCTTTTTTTTTTTTTTAACCAAAATGCATTCACCTGTGTAGTCTTTCTACTTTCTACAAGAGGTATTTTTATTGGGTCTTTACTAACAAGGATAATTTCCAATCTAGGCAATTATTTGTGTAAAATTATAACACAAGGCTAGAATATCCAAATACTAACAATTTCAATATAAAAAATGAAGTTATCAGCAATGTATTCCTAAATATTCTTCACAGAACCTCTCCATGGCATAAAATTTATAGAAAGCAATTATAATACTGAAATGGCTTTGACAACAAAAATGAAAGTGAAATTGAAGTCGCTCAGTCATGTTCGACTTTTTGTGACCCCGTGGACTGTAGCCCACCAATCTCCTCCATCCATGGGATTCTCCAGGTAAGAATACTGGAGTAGATTGCCATTTCATTCTCCAATAAATGGCTTTGACAACAAAAATACAAGGTATTAAAAGTCATAAACTACAAGGACATACCCTAGATTCCCACTGCTGTCACAAAAAGATCTCCTGAATTGAAAATAAATTGAAATAAATTAGTTCTTCCATTTTATCTAAGCAAGTCAAAAATGTTACTAAGTGGCCTTCTTAAAAGAATCAAAGATTTTTTCAGTTCAGTTCAGTCACTCAGTCATGTCCGACTCTTTGAGACTCTATGAACTGCAGCACGCCAGCCCTCCCTGTCCATCACCAACTCCCAGAGTTCACTCAAACTCATGCCCATTGAGTCGGTGAGGCGACCCAACCATCTCATCCTTTGTCATCCCCTTCTCCTCCTGCCCTCAATCTTTCCCAACATCAGGGTCTTTTCAAATGAGTCAGCACTTTACATCAGGTGGCCAAAGTATTGGAGTTTCAGCTGCAACATCAGTCCTTCCAATGAAAACCCAGGACTGGTCTCTAGGATGGACTGATTTGATCTCCTTGCAGTCCAAGGGACTCTCAAGAGTCTTCTCCAATACCACAGTTCAAAAGCATCAATTCTTCAGGGCTCAGTTTTCTTTCTTTTTTTTTTTTTTTTTTTGTGGATACTAAATTCCTATTTTATATTATTTTTTAATATAAATTTATTTATTTTAATTGGAGGTTAATTACTTTACAATATTGTATTGGTTTTCCCTATAGTCCAACTCTACATCCATACATGACCAATGGAAAAACCATAGCCTTGACTACACAGACCTTTGTTGACAAACTAATGTCTCTACTTTTCAATATTTAGCGTATTAATGATTCAGTTCAGTTCAGTCGAACAGTCATGTTTGACTCTTTGTGATCCCATGGACCACAGCATTCCTGGCTTCCTTGTCCATCACCAACTCCAAGAGCTTACTCAAACTCATGTCCATTGAGTCAGTGATGTCATTCAACCATCTCATCCTCTGCCATCCCCCTTCTCTTCCCACCTTCAATCTTTCCTGGCATCAGAAGCTTTTTCAATGAGTCAGTTCTTCACATGAGGTGGCCAGAGTATTAGAGTTTCAACTTCAGCATCAGTCCTTCCAGTGAATACTCAGGACTGATTTCCTTTAGAATTGACTGATTGGATCTCCTTACAGGTTACCATACAGGTAATGATTCCACATGGATAATAGCTTTTAGTTTTCAAATGTAGATAACCTAACCCAACTCATGAATGAAAAGGCATTTTGACAATTTGTATAAATTATATTTTAATAAAATGTTTTGTATATCAGCAATGCTTCTTTTCTCTTAATAAAGTATGCAAAGTGTACCAGGTGTTTGTTTTTATTAATTTTCAAAACCAGATTTCTGATTTCAGCTGTAATATGCAAAGAGCTCTGAAGTTATCAAAACTAGCCTTCCAACAAGACAAGTTAAACTGCAATTCAACAACTTACAGGATTCTTCAAAAACCTATTATACAGAGTGAAGTGAGTCAGAAAGAGAAAGATGAATACCATATTCTAATGCATATAAACGGAATCTGGAAAAATGGTACTGAAGAATTTATTTACAGGGCAACAGTGGAGAAACAGACATAGAGAATAGAATTATGGATATGGGGAGAGGGGAGGAGAGGGTAAGGTGTATGGAAAGAGTAACATGGAAACTTACATTACCATATGTAAAATAGATGGCCAATGGGAATTTTCTGTATGGCTCAGGAAACTCAAACAGGGTGTCTGTATCAACCTAGAGGGGTGGGATGGGGAGGGATATGGGAGGGAGGTTCTAAAGGGAGGGACTATATATATACCTACGGTTGATTGTGAAGAAAGCTGAGAGCCCAAGAATTGATGCTTTTAAACTGTGGCATTGGAGAAGACTCTCGAGAGTCTCTTGGACTGCAAGGAGATCCAACCAGTCCATCCTAAAGGAGATCAGTCCTGGATGTTCTTTCGAAGGACTGATGTTAAAGCTGAAACTCCAGTATTTTGGCCACCTCATGCGAAGAGTTGACTCATTGGAAGAGACTCTGATGCTGGGAGGGATTCATGGCAGAAGGAGAGGGGACGACAGAGGATGAGATGGCTGGATGGCATCACTGACTCCATGGACGTGAGTCTGAGTGAACCCCGGGAGTTGGTGATGGACAGGGAGGCCTGGTGTGCTGCAATTCATGGGGTCGCAAAGAGTCAGACAAGACTGAAACAGAACTGACGGTTGATTCATATTGAGATTTGACAAAAAACAGCAAAATTCTGTAAAGCAATTATCACTCAATAAAAAAATAAACATTTTTTTTAAGAAAGCTATGATGATAGAATACAATCTTGTTATTGTTTAGTCTCTAGGTCATGTCCAACTCTGCAACCACAAGTAGTGTACCCCACTGGGCTCCTCTGTCCATGTGATTTCCCAGGCAAGAATACTGGAGTGGGTAGCCATTTCCTTCTACTGCAGATTTTCCCAACCCTGGGATTGAATCAGTGTCTCCTGCATTGCTAAGCAAATTCTTTACCACTGAGCCACTAGGGAAGCCCCATAGAACACAATAACCACCCTACATTCTGAAAGGAGTACCTAGAGAATCACAGGAAAGATCTCCTTCCCTGACACAGAAGCCTTATAGCCATAAACCATGAAAAAAGATTTAAATTGTAATTTTATTAACTTGATGGAATCTGAGTATGGACTATGGAGTGTGAGAGTGAGAAACTTCTTACAGATGCAGTCCCTGACACTTTCATGGGTTTTATCACGCATGGACTCATTGGTTTTACTTTCATGGGTTTGACATTCAGTGACTCTAATGCTGGGAGGGATTTGGGGCAGGAGGAAAAGGGGATGACAGAGGATGAGATGGCTGGATGGCATCACCAACTCAATGGATGTGAGTCTGAGTGAACTCTGGGAGATAGTGATGGACAGGGAGGCCTGGCGTGCTGCGATTCATGGGGTCGCAAAGAGTCGGACATGACTGAGCGACTGAACTGAACTGAGCTGAACTGAACCTTACAAATTTAAACTGAAGAATGTGTGGAAATCCACTAGGCCATTCAGGTGTCAGATCTAATCACTTATGATTATATAGTGGAGGTGAAGAATACTTTCAATAAATAGGAACTTAAGTTATACCCACGGATTTATGACCAAACATTTATATGCAACCTAATCTCCTGAAGTCATATAAAAAATGGAAATCAAGAGATTCAGACTTACAGAAATGACTTGTCAAACTAGGTTAGGAAGGAGAGGGTGGGACAAATTGAGAGAGTGGCATTGACGTATATACACTACCATGTGTGAAATATATAGCTAGTTGGAATATGCTGCATAACTTTGTGATGTTATTATGGTGCTCTGGTGCTCTGTGATGACCTAGAGGAGTGAGATGCAGGGTCAGTGCTTGGAAGGAGGTTCCAGAGGGAGGGGACCTATGTATACCTAATGGCTGAGTCACATTATTATACTATGCAGAAACCAGCACAACATTGTGAAGCAGTTATCCTCCTATTAAAAGTAAATTTAAGAAAAAAAGAGTGTTAGCTATCTATTGTCATTGCTTCCTAAAATGCTTCATCCTCCTTATCATCTAATTCCCATATCACTGATAATTATTTTCTTAGTCTATATTCTGTATATAAATCTGACGGAATCCCTAGGAGTCAAGGAAATAATATTTGAGGGTTGGTAATTCCATACCACTGATAATAGAGGATGAGATGGCTGGATGACATCACTGACTCGATGGACGTGAGTCTGGGTGAACTCTGGGTGTTGGTGATGGACAGGGAGGCCTGGCGTGCTGCAATACATGGGGTCACAAAGAGTTGGACACGACTGAGCGACTGAACTGAACTGAACTGAATCCCATGTCACTGATAATTATTTTCTTAGTCAATATTCTGTATATAAATCTGACTGAATCCCTAGGAGTCAAGGAAATAATATTTGAGGGTTGGTAATCAAGTCATTCTATCTTGGGGCTATAGAGATGGACTCAGCTATTGATGTGTACTTAATTCAGGGCAGTCAAGGCAGGAAGGGTTCTACGTGAGCCATCAGATTCTTCCTTATGTTGTGAACTGGATGTGGTCATGAGTTAAATCAGGTCTTCTGGGTAAAAAATGCAAAACTTACGGAAAGAGTCTTGTGACCCATTTGAGTTTGAAAAAACAAAAACAAAAACATACCTCAAACTATATTCACCCCAGTACTATTTTATGAGGCAGTAAATTATTTTTTATGTGTATAGTTGTTTGGATAAGGAATCACTTTCCTTGCAATAGAACAAGTCCCAACTAATGTATACATATCAAAGAAGGTGCTTGGAGAAGGAAATGGCAATCCCCTCCAGGAATTCTTGGCTGGAAAATTCCATGACCAGAGGAACTAGGTGGGCTAAGGCCATGGGATCGCAAAGAGTTGGACATGTCTGAGAAACTAACTAACAAAAAAGAAGGTGCAAACAAAGGATGAGTTTTCAATATTCATGAAGACCAGGATTTTAGAAAAACACATTTCAGTTTAGTTCACTTCAGTCACTCAGTCGTGTCTGACTTTTTGTGACCCCATGAATTGCAGCACGCCAGGCTTCCCTGTCCATCATCAACTCCCAGAGTTCACTCAAACTCACATCCATCGAGGCGGTGATGCCATCCAGTCATCTCATCCTCTGTCATCCCCTTTTTCTCCTGCCCCCAATCCCTCCCAGCATCAGAGTCTTTTCCAGTGAGTCAACTCTGAATGAGGTGGCCAAAATACTGGAGTTTCAGCTTTAGCATCATTCCTTCTAAAGAACACCCAGGGATGATCTCCTTTAGGATGGACTGGTTGGATCTCCTTGCAGTCCAAGGGACCCTCAAGAGTCTTCTCCAACACCACAGTTCAAAAGCATCTATTCTTCGGCACTCAGCTTTCTTCACAGTCCAACTCTCATATCCATACATGACCACTAGAAAAACCATAGCCTTGACTAGACAGACCTTTGTTGGCAAAGTAATGTCTCTGCTTTTCAATATGCGATCTAGGTTGGTCATAACTTTTCTTCCAAGGAGTAAGCATCTTTTAATTTCAAGGCTGCAGTCACCATCTGCAGTGATTTTGGAGCCCAACAAAATAAAGTTTTACACTGTTTCCACTGTTTCCACATCTATTTCCCATGAAGTGATGGGACCAGATGCCATAATCCTCATTTTCTGAATGTTGAGCTTTAAGCCAACTTCTTCACTATCCTCTTTCACTTTTATCAAGAGGCTTTTGAGTTCCTCTTCACTTTCTTCCAAAAGGGTGGTGTCATCTGCATATCTGAGGTTATTGATATTTCTCCCAGCAATCTTGATTCCGACTTGTGTTTCTTCCAGCCCAGCGTTTCTCATGATGTACTCTGCATATAAGTTAAATAAGCAGGGTGACAATATACAGCCTTGACCTACTCCTTTTCCTATTTGGAACCAGTCTGTTCTGCTTCTAGTTCTGTTGCTTCCTGACCTGCATATAGGTTTCTCAAGAGGCAAGTTAGGTGGTCTGGTATTCCCATCTCTTTCAGAAATTTCCACAGTTTATTGTGATCCACACAGTCAAAGGCTTTTGCATAGTCAATAATGCAGAAATAGATGTTTTTTCTGGAAGTCTCTTGCTTTTTCCATGATCCAGTGGATGTTGGCAATTTGACCTCTGGCTCCTCTGCCTTTTCTAAATTCATCTTGTACATCTGGAATATCATGGTTCACATATTGCTGAAGCCTAGCTTGGAGAATTTTAAGTATTACTTTATTAGCATGTGAGATGAGTGCAATTGTGTGGTAGTTTGAGCATTCTTTGGCATTGTCTTTCTTTGGGATTGGAACGAAAACTGACCTTTTCCAGTCCTGTGGCCACTGCTGAGTTTTCCAAATTTGCTGGCATATTGAGTGTGGCACTTTCACAGCATCATATTTCAGGATTTGAAATAGCTCAGCTGGAATTCCATCACCTCCACTAACTTTGTTCGTAGTGATGTTTTCTAAGGCCCACTTGACTTCACATTCCAGGATATCTGGCTCTAGCTGAGTCATCATACCATCATGATTATCTTGGTCGTGAAGATCTTTTCTGTACAGTTCTTTCGTGTATTCTTGCCACCTCTTCTTAGTATCTTCTGCTTCTGTTAGGTCCATACCTCTTCTGTCCTTTATTGAGCCCATCTTTGCATGAAATATTCCCTTAGTATCTCTAATTTTCTTGAAGAGATCTCTAGTCTTTCCAATTCTGTATTTTTCCTCTATTTCTTTGAATTGATCACTGAGGAGCACTTTCTTATCTCTTCTTGCTATTCTTTGGAACTCTGCATTCAGATGCTTATGTCTTTCCTTTTTTCCACTTGTCTTCTTTGTCAGCAAACAGATGAAAGTGCTATTCAATCCAGTAAAAATTTGCTGTACTTTGGACTTTTGTTTATTCAAGATCTATAGATGTATATTTGTTGAAGTCACATATGTTGGATATTTTTGTAGAAAATGAATTTATGAAGTGGAAATTAATTTTATTTTTTTGTCCAAGGAAATTCTGCACTATTGATGAAATGAAAATACCAGAAACAAACAAAAAAATAAATATCTGTTAAGTATGCATTTTTATAAGTGGATTAGAAAAAGGAGTTAACTTTTAGAATGAATTTTTCATATTATTGTTACCTAATGTCATGTTTCAGAGAGGGCAATGGCACCCCACTCCAGTATTCTTGCCTGGAAAATTCCATGGATGGAGGGGCCTGGAAGGCTGCCGTCCATGGGGTCACTGATGGTCGGACACAACGGAAGTGACTTAGTAGCAGCAGCAGCAATGTTATGTTTATTCTTATTTGATGAATAAATAACAGTACACATTTGAATTTTAAAGGTAAATAAGGTTTTCTACAGTATGCTTGACATTTACATAGCAAGTATTTCAGAGTTAAAAAGTAAAACCTGAACTTATGAAATATGCTAAAGTGTTCTTCAAAATATGTTAAGGTCTACTTTATTCAATACTATAGAAGTATAATATTGGAGTAAAATATTTTACTTTTGTTAATAGTTAGTTATTAAGGCATTGTATTTATATTAAGACCAAATGAGATTTGTCATTCTTAATTTACCATGAATTTTGCTATGGAAAGTTTTGATCTCACCGAAATTGTTTCAATATACAACTGAATTAGTTTAACAGCAACATAAAAAAATTACTATAAGGGAGTAGCTTTAAAATGAATAATAATAACCTAATACAATATAGATGTCTGTCTTCCTGAACATTTATTATAAGGAAGGTCTAAACTCTGGTTGTACTATTTCCTATTGTGTAGTTCCCTTGAAATGAGGATAAATACTGTCTTTCTATGTATTTTAAAATATCAGTATGGTGACTCTTCTGCTCTGATACAATAAAATAATTCTTTAGACGGTGAATATACATGTGTGTATATATTATGAATATATATTTATGCAAATTTATAAAAAGACAGTTATGAAGAAACCATATATTTTCATGTTATATTTGGTCAGCTAGTGAATCCAGACAAGAGTCTCCTAATGATTATCCCCATAAGTTTACAAGATTTGGAAGAGGCATATAACAATAAGCAAGCCAAAGGTTTTGTATAAGGTGAAAAAAATCAGTAAATATTATGATACTGTTTTATTTTAGTCTGTTAAGGCCTAAATAGATGTATAAGGGCTGTGTGGTATGCATGCTTTCATGTGAGAGCATGTGTAATTAAATTTCATACAATCAAAACTTAAATGTTCTTCCATGTAGATTCCCTAATATGAAAATTCAAACCTGTAAAATTTAGTTCAGTTATATGATTTTATGTAATCAGATACTACTTCACTTCATTCCTTCCTAATTACTATAGTTTTTAATATATATATATTAAGTGGGAACATATTTATGGTAGCATATTTGGAGATAGTGTGAATTTAATTTTAAGACAATTGATCATCACAAGTTTAAGACTATTTTTCTGCCTTCACACAGTAGCATTGATTAAAGAAAAGGGAAACCAAGAGGCATAACAGATCTAGAAGCAAGAAGATCAATAAAGACCAATGGGCTAGTTTCATTTAACAAAATGGGGTTTCATGCACAATGAGCCCATTAATTCACTTCCTATATAAAGCCTCTGGTCAACTACCATTTGAAACTGATGAAACCATTATCATTTTTGCATATATGGATGGAATACAAGCAAACATATTCTACCTACAAACCAATGTTTTAAATGCTATATATATTCTACATATTTTTCTATTATATGTTATACATATTAATATATGTAAATATTTTAAGCACTTTCATAATTTGTCAATTCCTGTCAACTTTCAATATTCCTGTAGATTTTCATGTTTTTAATATTATCATTTAATAGTAGTATTAAATATATATAAATCTAGAAGTTAACAGGCCAAGAAATATTAATATGTATGAATTATTTAGAGACAAAATTAGTTTAGTACTCTGAATGAATCTATATACTGATACCATGTGATACAATCAGCCAATGACAGACAAAATAATAGAACAGAAATAATTCTTAAATGATTAAACAGCAATAACTTCACTTCTTTGTGGACGGGTAAGATAAAAATTTAAAGCATTTCTTAGGAAAATATGAGAGTTAATATAGGTCTTATTTATTTATCAGCTACATCAAGAAGTCCATGGGATTTTTAACTATCCATTTATTCTCACAGTACCAAAAGAAAAAGTGGACAGAAATTGAAATCAACTCAGAAAATCCAGACCCAGAATGCACAGATTAAAAAAAAAAAAAAAAAAAAAATCACAATAAGGAAAATAAAAACTTCTTGTAATCTAATCTTTCCTTCCTCCACTCCTTTCCTTTCTCTCTCTTCTTCCTTTTTATTTATTATTAAAATTATGTACTGAATTTTCTTCCAACTAAGCCCTAAAAATAAAATAACAAACAAGACTCATGACCCTATCCCTATAGAGAGTATATTCTTTTGGTACATAGAAAAATCAATGGATAAGAATGTAATCTTTAGCAAATGCTATGACCAGGCTATTATAATGTAATAAAGAAACATATGTAGGCAGTTTAATTTAGATTTTTCAGACTAGAGAACACTTAATGAATGAAAACTAGGTAAAAGAAGAGAACTGAATACCTTGGTAAACAGAGGAAACTATTCCAGACACAGAAATGAGGCTTAAGCTCAAGGGGTATGAAAAGAGGCTTAATCTCAAGGAGTAGTTCTCTTAACATGCAACAGAGACTTTCAAATATATATTATGATGCTAACAAGCTTCATTTAAAATTTTAGCCTGAACATTCCCCCATTGTATAAACTAGCCTTGCCAAACTTAATAACAGTAAAAGATACTAATTACAGTAGTGGTTCACATTAAATTCTTAAAATATAGCTTGAATTATTCTCATTAATAATACCCAGGTTGATTTAAGTTTGAATATCATCTCATTTTATAGATGGATTTTATTAATATTTCATATTAATAAAAGCTTAACTGTGTTTATTGTTGGTCCTTTACCTATTTATGAATAGTTTGTTTTTACTCTGGAAACAGCAAATCTTTGTAAATATTTTACACATTTCTTCACTTTTTTTCATTTTATCACTGAAATTACCCAAAATTCAGTGAACTCTGAAAGTAATAGCCTGAAGCACAAATGGAGAGCTAGACTGAGAAAATTTCCAGAATAAAGAAAAATAAAAGATAAGATATATAAAACATATATTTAGGATCAGTGTATGAATAGTAAGAAGGAAAACTAAAATAGGAAAGCTGAGCTCTTTTATAAAAGGGGGCATAGATTTCAAAGATCGAAGGATACATAACTGAATTAAACTTAAATCACCCTCAGCTTGCCAAAAACAAATGAAACTAAGAAAACCTCATGTCTCAAAACATAGTAGTCTAAAGCAAAAATATCAACAACAAAAAAATTATGAACATTTCCAGAAATGAATAATAGAAAATTTAAAAAATAATACAAAAACAAGACCCCTATATATGTGGTCTACAAGAGACCCACTTCAAAACAAAGGACACATACATACTGAAAGTGAAGCGCTGGAAAAATATATTCCATGCAAATAGAGACCAAAAGAAAGCAGGAATAGCAATACTCATATCAGATAAAATAGACTTTAAAACAAAGGTTGTCAAAAAAGACAAAGAAGGACACTACATAATCATCAAAGGATCAATCTAAGAAGATATAACAATTATATATGCACCCAATATAGGAGCACCACAATACAGTAAGTACACCACAATAAAGTAAGACAAATGCTAACAAGTATGAAAGGGGAAATTAATGATAACACAATAAGTGTAGGAGACTTTAATACCCCACTCACACCTATGGATAGATCAACTAAACAGAAAATTAACAAGGAAACACAAACTTTTAATGATGCAACAGACCAATTAGACCTAATTGATATCTATAGGACATTTCACCCCAAAACAATGAATTTCACCTTTTTCTCAAGTGCACATGGGCCCTTCTACAAGATAGATCACATCCTGGGCCATAAATCTAGCCTTGGTAAATTAAAAAAATAAAAATAAAAATAAAAAACTGAAATCTTTCCAAGCATCTTTTCTGACCACAATGCAGTAAGATTAGATCTCAATTACAGGAGAAAAACTATTAAAAATTGCAACACATGGAGGCTGAACAACACGCTACTGAATAACCAACAAATCGCAGAAGAAATCAAAAAAGAAATCAAAATATACATAGAAATGAATGAAAATGAAAACACAACAACCCAAAACCTATGGGACACTGTAAAAGCAGTGCTAAGGGGAAGGTTCATAACAATACAGGCTTACCATAAGAAATAAGAAAAAAGTAAAAAAAAAAAAAAAGAAAAAACCTAACTCTACACCTAAAGCAACTAGAAAAGGAAGAAATCAAGAACCCCAGGGTTAGTACAAGGAAATAAATCTTAAAAATTAAGGCAGAAATAAATGCAAAAGAAGCAAAAGAGATCACAGAAAATATCAACAAAACCAAAAGCTGGTTCTTTAAGAAGTTAAATAAAATTGACAAAGCATTAGCCAGACTCATCAAGAAACAAAGGGAGAAAAATCAAATCAACAAAATTAAAAATGAAAATGGAGAGATCCCAACAGACAACAAGGATCATAAGAGACTACTATCAGCAACTATATACAAATAAAATGGACAACGTGGTAGAAATGGACAAATTCTTAGAAAAGTACAACTTTCCAAAACTGAACAAAGAAAAAATGGAAAAGCTTAACAGACCTATCACAAGCATGAAAATTGAAACTGTAATCAGAAATCTTCCAGCAAACAAAAGACCAGAACCAGACGGCTTCACAGCTGAATTCTACCAAAAATTAAGAGAAGAGCTAACACCTATCCTACTCAAATTCTTCCAGAAATTTGCAGAGGAAGGTAAACTTCCAAACTCATTCTATGAGGCCACCATCACCCTAATAGCAAACCTGACAAAGATGCCGCCAAAAAGGAAAACTACAGGCCAATATCACTGATGAACATAGATGCAAAAATCCTTAACAAAATTCTAGCAAACAGAATCCAACAACATGTTAAAAAGATTATACATCATGACCAAGAGGGCTTTATCTCAAGGATGCAATGATTCTACAACATCCAAAAATCAATCAATGTAATACACCACATTAACAAATTGAAAAATAAAAACCATATAATTATCTCATGAGATGCAGAGAAAGCCTTTGACAAAATTCAACATCCATTTGTAATAAAAACCATCTAGAAAGCAGGAATAGAAAGAACATACTTCAACATAATAAAAGCTATATATGACAAACCTTCAGCAAACATTATCTTCAATGGTGAAAAATTGAAAGCATTTCCCCTAAAGTCAGGAACAAGAGTGGTGCCCATTCTCACCACTACTATTCAATATAGTTTTTGAAGTTTTGGCCACAGCAATCAGAGCAGAAAAAGAAATAAAAGGAATCCAGATTGGAAAAGAAGAATAAAACTCTCACTGTTTGCAGAAGACATGGTCCTCTACCCAGAAAACCCTAAAGACTCCACCAGAAAATTACTAGAGCTAATTAATGAATACAGTAAAGTTGCAGGATATAAAATCAACACACAGAAATCTCTTGCATTCCTATACACTAACAATGAGAAAACAGAAAGAGAAATTAAGGAAACAATTCCATTCATCATTGCAATGAAAATAATAAAATACTTAGGAATATATATATCCAAAGAAACAAAAACCTATGTATAGAAAACTATAAAACACTAGTGAAAGAAATCAAAGATGACACAAATAGATGGAGAAATATACCATGTTCAAGGATAAGAAGAATCAATATAGTGAAAATGAATACACTACCCAAAGCAATCTATAGACTCAGTGCAAACCCTTTCAAGCTAACAATGGTATTTTTCACAGAGCTAGAACAAATAATTTCTCAATTTGTTTGGAAATACAAAAAATCCTCGAATAGCCAAAGCAATCTTGAGCAAGAAGAATGGAACTGGAGGAATCAACCTGCCTGACTTCAGGCTCTACTACAGAGCCACATTCATCGAGACAGTATGGTACTGGCACAAAGACAGAAATATAGATCAATGGAACAAAATAGAAAGTCCAGAGATAAATCCACACACCTATGGACAACTTATCTTTGACAAAGGAAGCAAGAATATACAATGGAGGAAAGACAATCTCTTTAACAAGTGGTGCTGGGAAAACTTGTCAACGACTTGTTAAAAAATGAAATTAGAACACTTTCTAACAAAATACACAAAAAGAAACTCAAAATGGATTAAAGATATAAAAGTAAGGCTGGAAACTTTAAAACTCCTAGAGGGAAACATAGGCAAAACAGTATCCAACAAAAACCACAGCAGGATCCTCCATGACCCACCGCCCAGAGTAATGGAAATGAAAGCAAAAATAAACAAATGTGACCTAATTAAAATTTAAAGCTTTTGCACAACGAAAGAAACTATAAGCAAGGTGAAAAGACACCCTTCAGAATGGGAGAAAATAATAGCTAATGAAGCAACTGACAAAGAATTAATCTCAAAAATATACAAGCAACCCCTGCAGCTCAATTCCAGAAAAATAAATGACCCAATCAAAAAATGGGCCAAAGAACTAAATACACATTTCTCCAAAAAAGACATACAAATGGCTAACAAACACATGCAAAGAGGCTCAACATCACTCATTATTAGAGAAATGCAAATCAAAACCACAATGAAAACCACCACAAATCAAAACCACCATCATTGCACGACAGTCAGAATGACTGATATCCAAACGTCTACAAGCAATAAGTGCTGGAGAGGGTGTGGAGAAAAGGGAATCCTCTTACACTGTTGGTGGGAATGCAAACAAGTACAGCCACTATGGAGGACAGTGTAGTGATTCCTTAAAAAAATGGAAATAGAACTGCCATATGACCCAGCACTCCCACTGCTGGACATACACACTGAGGAAACCAGAATTGAAAGAGACACATGTACCTCAATATTCATCACAGCACTGTTTATAATAACCAGGACATGGAAGCTACCTTGATGTCCATTAGCAGAAGAATTTATAAGAAAGCTGTGGTACATATACACAATGGAATATTACTCAGCTATTAAAAAGAATACATTTGAATCAGTTCTAATGAGGTGGATGAAGCTGAAGCCTATTATACGGAGTAAAGTAAGCCAGAAAGAAAAACACTGATACAGTATACTAATGCATATAAGTGGAATTTAGAAAGATGATAATGATGACCCTATATGTGAGACAGGAAAAGAGACACAGATGTATAGAACAGTCTTATGGACTCTGTGGGAGAGGGCGAGGGTGGGATGGTTTGGATAATGGCATTGAATCATGCATATTATCATATGTGAAATGAATTGCCAGTCCAGGTTTGATGCATGAGACAGGGTGCTTGGGGCTGGTGCACTGGGATGACTTAGAAGTATGGGATGGGGAGGGATTTGGGAGGGGGGTTCAGGATGGGGACCAGATGTACACCCATGGCAGATTCATGTTGATGTATGGCAAAACCAATACAATATTGTAAAGTAATTAGTGTCAAAAAAATAAAAAATAAAAATAAGGATCAGGTGGCATTAAATTTCTCAATTATACTCCTAGATAAAACACAATATGTTGCTATTTTTAAAGTACTAGCCAATAAAGAACTTTCAAATTAGATATAAATCTATGGGTATTCAACTGAATCAACAACAAAGAAGATCTCAGAACCATACTTCTGGATATGTGCCGAAGTCCCACTTGGGAAAGAAAAAAAAAAAAAAAAAGTTGTTTTGAATTAAGAATTTTAATACAAAAAGAAACAAATCCAAAAAAATTCCATTAAAAAAAAAAAAACAGTATAAAGGAAGTTTGGTCAAATACTCTTGTAAGTCTTTCTCTTAATAACAAAAAATAAACAGGATATTTGTTGTTAAATACAAATTTACAAAAAAGCTCACAAAAAGACAAAAAGATGCTCAACATGACTAATCAGTAGAAATGCAAATCAAAAAAAAAAAAATTAGATATCACCATACATTACTCAGAATGGTCATCATCAAAAGCCTACAAATAATAAATTCTGGAGAGGGATGGAGAAAAGAAAACTCTCCTATACTATTGGTAGGAATATAGCTTTTGAACCGCGGTGTTGGAGAAGACCCTTGAGAGTCCCTTGGACTGCAAGGAGATCCAACCAGTCCACCCTAAAGGAAATCAATCCTGAAAATTCATTGGAAGGACTGATGCTGAAGCTGAAACTCCAATATTTTGGCCACCTAATGGGAAGAGCTGATTCATTCGAAAAGACCATGATGCTGGGAAAGACTGAAGGCAGGAAGAAAAGGGGATGACAGAGAATGAGATAATTGGATGGCATCACTGACTCAAAGGACATGAGTTTGAGTAACTTCTGGAAGTTGGTGATGGACAGGGGGGCCTGGCGTGCTACAGTCCATGGGGTCAAAGAGTAGGACAGGACTGAGTGAATGAACTGAACTGAACTGAACTGAACTGATAAATTGGTACAGCTACTATGGTCAAACAGTATGGAGAATCCTTAAGAAAATAAACATAGAACCACTATACAACCCAACAATCCCACTCTTAGGCCGATACCTAGAGAAAACCGTAATTCAGAAGGATACATGCTCCCCAGTTTTCATTGCAGCACAATTTACAATAGCCAGGATATGGAAGCAACTTAAATGTCCATTAACATAGGAATGGCTAAAGATGTAATACATTATACAAAGGAATATTATTCAGCCATAAAAAAGAATGAAATAGTGTCATCAGCAGAGACATGGATAGACCTAGAGACTGTCATACAGAGTAAAGTATAAGTCAGAAAAACAAGTATCTTATAATATGTGTAATCTAGAAAAAAAGGTACAGATGAACTTGTCTGCAAAGCACAAATAGAGACAAGATGTAAAGAAGAAATTTATGGATACCAAAGGGACTACACAGGCCATGGGATTCTTCATGCCAGAATACTGGAGTGGGTAGCCATTCCCTTCTCCAGGTTATCTTCCCAAACCTAGGTCTTCCATATTGCAGGCAGATTCTTTACCAGCTGAGCTACCAGGGAAGCCCGAAGAGGGAAGAGAGACAGAATAAATTGGGAAATTGAGACTGACATATACAGACTACTACATATACAATAGATAACCATGAGAACCTACTGTATAGCCCAGGCAACTCTACTCAATATTATGTAATGATCCATATGGGAAAAGAATCTAAAAAGACTGGATTTGTATAACTAACTCACTTTGCTGTACAGCAGAAACTAACACAATATTGTAAATTAAATATACATTAATAAAAACTCATTAAAATTAAAATAAACAAAAAACCTTAGTAATGAAAATTTACAAAAGAGAAAACTAGAATTAAAAAAGAAACTATAGCCATAATACAATAGAATTCTACACAACATGCACATCATGAGTTTTGGTTGGTAGAATATATATGGTTTAGGTATTGAAACGGAAGGGAGGAGTTTTGCAGCATACAGAAACATATGTACATGTATTATATATTTATACATACATATCATTAATTGTATGACCTTAAGTAAACCAAAAGGTGATTCAAAAGAAGTGATGAATCTTCTTTAGCTGATGCTCAATGCTAGCACCTATTTGCTCTGAGTGATGAAGCCAGACCTTTCATTTTTTTTTAATATTACCAAAATTTCAGTTTTTTATTTTTTGTGTGTGATTGTAAAATCCAGTTTTTACATCTGGATAACTAATATATTTGATTAATACTGAATAGCCAAAAGAAACATAGTTGTGGGCCAAATCTAATAGTTTCAAGGTTCTACTTAGATTGCTTCTTTATTTCATGGAACAAGGAGAACTCAAAGGATATAGCCATAAAGCAATATTACTATTTCCTTTCCATACCTGCTCAAATTCATTTAGGATGTTAGGACTTCCTCTAAACTTGAATAACATCTGAGAATTGTGTCTTAACTTTCCCTGTCATTCTCTGAGAGTAAAAACACTACAGCCTTTTTAGTCCCTGCAAAAATAATCAACACAATATATTTTGTGTAAAGTTGAGTATTTGTACACTCCTCTCATTTTGGCTTGATTAACTAAACAGCTTATAAAATATCTACATGATATAATGTTTTCAAACTTTGCCACAATATTTTTCCTTCTTGTCTCCTTAACCCTCCAAGATCATAGGCTTATTTGTGAACTGCTTTGGGCAATAGAAAAGTATGCTATGCAAATAATGAGTAAAAAGTATATTTTTGTGTACTTTGAGTTGTACATTGAGGCTTACCCTCTCCTGGCTTCTTTTGGTAACACAGTAACCATCTTTACCTGAATATCTCAGGAATAATCTGCTGGATTATGAGAGATATATGGCCAAGTCGTCTTGTTTGTGTTGGCTGACCTCAAGTCAACTGCCAAACATGTGAGACTGGCCAACCTAGATGATCCAGTCCTAGCCAAGCTACCAAATGAACCCTAATATTAGCCAAGCTGGGTCACACAAGAAAAACCACCAGGCTTACATTTTAAGTCATGAGAAGTCAATGTTTACTGTTTCAGCCCACTAAGTTGTAGAATGGTTACATACCAAGAAACCTCTGATACACTCCAACATTAAGACTGCAGACAAGGGCAAATACAAGAAGGCCAAAAGTTCTTATTCAGGCACCTGTTTAAGGCATATCCTTTTCCTCCTGCTTCCTTTAGTGAGCTCCCTGAGAGATTCCTTCTACTGTAACTCTTAATGATGTTAGTATTTATCTTTACAATGACTGTTTAATACCTCTATCACTACTGCCATTTGTTAAGTTTTCTGCATCTGAATGATGACGCAACATGCGTGCTAAGTCGCTTCAGTTGTGTCACACTGTATTTGACCCTATGCACGGCAGCCCAAAGACTCCTCTGTCCACAGGATTCTCTAGGCAAGAATACTGGAGTGTGTTGCCGCACCCTCCTCCAGGGAATCTTCCCAACCCAGAGATCCAACCCTTGACTTTTACATCTATCTTCATTGGCAGGTGGGTTCTTTACCACACAACACCTGGGAAGCCCCTAAAATATCATATCCATATTTATTTTGCTGATTTCTTTTGCCTCTGGCACAGGCTTCTTGACTAAGGTCTTTCAAAAACAATCTTTAGTTACTAGTCCAACCATAGATTCCAGGACTAGTCCCTGAAAATCAAGCATCTTTGAGTAAGTGTATGAAAGAAAAATGAAAGTGAAGTCATTCAGTCGTGTCAGACTCTTTAAGACCCTTTGGACTGTAGCTTACCAGGTTTCTCCATCCATGGGATTTTCTAGGAAAGAGTACTAGAGTAGGTTTCCATTTTCTTCTCCAGGGGATTTTCCCAACCCAGGGATGGAACCCTGGTCTCCCTCTTTGCAGGCAGATGCTTTACTGTCTGAGCCACCAGGGAAGCTACTGTGTATGGAGGTATGTAATGATTTCCCAAATATTATCAAAGCCATGAACCCTCAAGCTATAAAACTACAACCTACTTTGGAGACTCTTTTTTCATGGTAAACCATTTAAAACCAATATAGTGTTTCCCAAAATTACAAGTGATAAATATGTCTTTGAGTATTTTCTTCTTTTTAGAGCAAGGTAGGAGGAAAGAAGTATTTCATTCAAGATGAGGGAATGGAATACAGTAGAAGCTCAAAATAAATCCTGCCTTGCTGTTACCATTATCCTTTCTATTTTCAGCTATGTTATGCTCTGGGTGTGATGTAGGAGTTGTCAAATCAGATTTTAAATATGTTATTTTCTCATCCTGCTTAGAAAACCTAGCACCTCAATTTATTACCATGTAGTCTTCAAACCTGAGACATAGAGATTTATATTTTAAAATTCACTTATATCTTAAAAGTGTATCCACTAATTGGTAAAACTCATATCTTTTAGCTTAACCCTGTGTACCAATCATCTACCTCAAATCCAAATAAAATATTGAAAAAAAATAGGCAATGAGTGTGTCATTGTCAGAGTCTAATGAACAGTTTATAAGCATCATTTTAAGATTTCCCATGTTGAGCTATAAGCTTTCTGGAACGTTTGACAAAATTAAATTCTCAAAAATATTATATTTACAAATTAATGAAAATTGATGTGTGAGATTATGAATTATAACCACAAATAAAATATATTTGTAAGTTTTTTGTAGTCATTTGAAGTTGTCCTGAAAATGCAATTACCTTCTTGGAGGTCATGTTATCAGGGAGAAAGGACCTGACTATTAAGGCCACAAAGGCCCATGTTGCATTCTGGTTCTGTCAGTGATTAACTTTGCCACAGTTAGACAAGTCACATTTAGGGATTATCATAAAGATTAATAATAACACATAGATTATGTTACACAATTTTCCTCCACCTCTGTTATTAAGAATATGGGATGTGAATGATGCAGCTTCCCAGTTCAAACATAGAAGCAGACTTCTCTAAACTGTGCAAAGATCTCCACTGTAAAGAGTGCTGTGCTATACAGTCCTTCTGGGATGTAAATTATACAGGACATAGATCCTCTCCAAACTCTTAAGATGGAGCCCCCAAGATAAGCTGTTCTGTGTTTTGAAAAGAAAAGGCTTTGGCCTACCAGTGGCTGAGGGAGTTGGACAAAGATTTACCTATCCCAAGGACTCCATATAAAAGCCATAATCTTCATGCTAAATCATTATGTTCATCATCATGCTACAACAAACCAGCAAGAGCTGTACTTGAGAATAAACCATAAAGTGCCCATCAGGATTAAACAATTCATTGACTTCTTTGCCATCACACCACTAATTTCCATATTGTAAAAAGTACCAAACACAGAAGTCATTCAGCACAAGGCATTTATTAAACCACTATTTGGCAGATTACTCCAAGAAACATTTTCATTTAAAGTTAAAAAACTTGCATAGTTTACAATTGTATTGATAAAGTAATGACTAGGAAAGTTAGGATTTTAAGTAAACTGAACTGGGAACAATATGAATAAATTTTGTTTTGTGAGCTCTTTGATTCAAAGAGTCAGGTGAAAGTATAATCTTATTTAGCATGTTGTTACAGCTATTAGAGTGGAAATAAGTTTCTGACTAAATTGATAGGTTTATAAATTGATAAATTGGTTTAACTCTTACTTACTTTAGGGTGTCCAGATGCTCTAGCAGTACATGATAAAATATATTTTAGATAGATAATAACATGAAACCTAATGCAATAAGCTGCATACAAAAGAAATAATTAAATTAAACCAGAACAAGTGCTACAGCAGATAAATCAATGCAGGTACAGCACTTAATTTGTGAGACAAATGGTTGTGGTCAACAGAATCAAAAACTGCAGAAAGCTACAATAGTAACAACAGGGAGCAATTTCACTATCATATATCCACATAAGCAGCAGACCAGACACAAGAAAGGGTTTTAAAGAACTTCTGCCTAGAATGAAATTGGGCAGTTGAATGTTCAGATGCAAAACTCATCTGAATTTCAACTTGTAAAACTATTAGTTGTACAAAGAATAGAATGAATTCCTCATACAAACCTAGGTTCATTGCTACATTCTAAGGAATAACTATTGAGAAATAAATGAGAAAAGCACTGGATCATTTATAGTAATCTACATAGAAAACTTGTATTGATATTTCAGATTTTTAAGTAACTTTGCATCATTATATAAAATTTCAACATTTATGGCATATAATCTATAATAAAATTTTGATATTAAAATACACATTTTAAATACTTCATTTGATAAGTTACTGTGCTTGTTAGAACTGTGGCTAGAAATGTTAAAATACATTTTTAAGCCTCAACTTGACTTTTCCAACCACAATAGATAGTTTTTTTTTCTCTAGAACTATGTTCATTGGTATTTCATGTAAGCAAATATTTTACCTAGTGAAGAGTTAATAAAGGAACCCTCCACTTTAATGTATGTTTTAAGTTGTACTTTTTTAGTATAAAATGCTATATCATATCACAATCCTAATGTACACTGACTAGCTTGCATATTATAATTTTTAAAAACTACAATTTTCATTTTAGGCTGAGTAGCTTTAACATGAATGGAAAACTCGTGGGGCCACAGTCAGGGAACCCAACACTTCTGTAGATTTTAATCTTGAGAAACTGCATCAGATTTTATGCTAGAGAGGTGAGAAAGATCACCTATGTCTCCAGTGGGAGAGAGGAACAAAATCATTGTGAAATAGAACCAGAGTGCTTCATATGAAAAGTCCTTCTCTCCAAGGGTAAAAGCTTTATTAGAGCCTTATCCCACCTGGGTAAAAGGTTGTCCCCCCCACCACTACATCCAATGACTTAAAAAAGGGACAAAGGAGACTAAAAAAGTCTTAAAAATGGTCACATGCCAGGTCCCCTGAAATAACTGGATTTAATTGTGATTATAGAATGCTTGCCCTCCTCTCCACTATCAAATCAACAAGGCTCTAGCATAATAATAGTGGTTCACAGCTGAAAGAACTTTTATGAACCATAATTTTAGGGGAAAAAATGCACTTAGAAAAATCCAAAGTCAATAGGGGAGACAAATGATAACTACCCTACAGGAATTTGAAGCCTTTGGTATATATAACTATAGCAAACATTAAATGAAGGTCAAATGCTAGCCAGATCTACTTTAAATTTTACACTAAAGCCAAGTTGCTATCATCCTATATATTATGCCCATCTTTCAACAAAACACTACAAGGCATGATAAAAGACAAGCAGAATCAGTTTCAAGAGACCTAGCACGCATCAGAATCAGATTCATGAAACAAATGGTGGACTTTTCAGACAAGAAATTTAAAATAAACTTAACTAACATATTGAGGGCTCTAAAGGAAAAAGTAGACAACATACAAGAACATATGGGCTGAAGGGAGAAAGATGGAAATTCTAAGAATTTGAAGGGAATTTTAGAGGAAAGAGTATCAGAAACCAGAGAATGCTTTTGATGAGCTCATCAGTTGACTAGACACTAATCAGAAAATAATCAGTGAACTTGAATATAGACTGCTAGAAATTTACCAAACTACAATGAAGTTCAAAGTGCTAAAAGAATGATAAAGAAGAAAGTGAAGGAAAAGGGGGAAGAAAAAGAAAGAAATACGATGGAACATCTAAGAACTACTATTTCAGTTCAGTTCAGTTCAGTCGCTCAGTCGTGTCTGACTCTTTGCGACCCCATGAATCGCAGCACGCCAGGCCACCCAGTCCAACACCATCTCCCGGAGTTTACTCAGACTCACGTCCATCGAATACGTGATGCCATCCAGCCATCTCATCCTGGGTCGTCCCCTTCTCCTCCTGCCCCCAATCCCTCCCAGCACCAGTCTTTTTACAATGAGTTAACTCTTCGCATGAGGTGTCCAAAGTACTGGAGTTTCAGCTTTAGCATTATTCCTTCCAAAGAAATCCCAGGGCTGATCTCCTTCAGAATGGACTGGTTGGATCTCCTTGCAGTCCAAGGGACCCTCAAGAGTCTTCTCCAACACCACAGTTCAAAAGCATCTATTCTTCGGCACTCAGCCTTCTTCACAGTGCAACTCTCACATCCATACATGATCGCAGGAAAAAACATAGCCTTGACTAGACGGACCTTAGTTGGCAAAGTAATGTCTCTGCTTTTGAATATGCTATCTAGGTTGGTCATAACTTTTCTTCCAAGGAGCAAGCGTCTTTTAATTTCATGCTGCAGTCACCATCTGCAGTGATTTTGGAGCCCCCAAAAATAAAGTCTGACACTGTTTCTACTGTTTTCCCATCTATTTCCCATGAAGTGAAGGAACCAGATGCCATGATCTTTTATTTTCTGAATGTTAAGCTTTAAGCCAACTTTTTCACTCTCCTCTTTCACTTTCATCAAGAGGCTTTTTAGGGAATGGCAAGCCACTTCAGTATTCTTGCCTTGAGAACCCCATGAACAGTAGGAAAAGGCAAAATGATAGCATATCAAAAGAGGAACTGCCCAGGTCATTAGGTGCCCAATATACTACTGGAGATCGGTGGAAAATGAAGGGATGGAGCCAAAGCAAAAACAATACCCAGTTGTGGATGTGACTGGTGACAGAAGCAAGATCCAATGCTGTAAAGGGCAATATTGCATAGGAACATGGAATGTCAGGTCCATGAATCAAGGAAAATTGGAAGTGGTCAAACAAGAGATGGCAAGGGTGAATGTCAACATTCTAAAAATCAGCGAACTAAAATGGACTGGAATAGGTGAATTTAATTCAGATGACCATTACATCTACTACTGTGGGCAGGAATCCCTCAGAATAAATGGAGTAGCCATCATGGTCAACAAAAGAGTCCGAAATGCAGTACTTGGATGCAATCTCAAAAACGACAGAATGATCTCTGTTCGTCTCCAAGGCAAACCATTCAATATCACAGTTATCCAAGTCTATGCCCAACCAGTAACGCTGAAGAAACTGAAGATGAATGGTTTTATGAAGACCTACAAGACCTTTTAGAACTAACACCAAAAAAAGATGTCCTTTTCATTATAGGGGACTGGAATGCAAAAGTAGGAAGTCAAGAAACACCTGGAGTAACAGGCATATTTGGCCTTGGAATGCAGAATGAAGCAGCGTGAAGACTAATAGAGTTTTGCCAACAAAATGCACTGGCCATAGCAAACACCCTCTTCCAACAACACAAGAGAAGACTCTACACATGGACATCACCAGATGGTCAACACCGAAATCAGATTCATTATATTCTTTGCAGCCAAAGATGGAGAAGCCCTATATAGTCAACAAAAACAAGACCAGGAGTTGACTGTGTCTCAGATCATGAACTCCTTATTGCCAAATTCAGACTTAAATTGAAGAAAGTAGGAAAAACCACTAGACCATTCAGGAATGACCTAAATCAAATCCCTTATGATTATACAGTGGAAGTGAGAAATAGACTTAAGGACCTATATCTGATAGATAGAGTGCCTGATGAACTATGGACTGAGGTTCGTGACATTGTACAGGAGACAGGGATCAAGACCATCCCCATGGAAAAGAAATGCAAAAAAGCAAAATGGCTGTCTGGGGAGGCCTTAAAAAGAGGTCTTAAAAAGAGGGTGTAAAAAGAAGAGAGGCAAAAAGCAAAGGAGATAAGGAAAGATATAAGCATCTGAATGCAGAGTTCCAAAGAATAGCAAGAAGAGATAAGAAAGCCTTCTTCAGCGATCAATGCAAAGAAATAGAGGAAAACAACAGAATGGGAGAGACTAGAGATCTCTTCAAGAAAATTAGAGATAGCAAGGGAACATTTCATGCAAAGATGGGCTCAATGAAGGACAGAAATGGTATGGACCTAACAGAAGCAGAAGATATTAAGAAGAGGTGGCAAGAATACACGGAAGAATTGTACAAAAAAGATCTTCACAACCCAGATAATCATCTTGATGTGATCACTTATCTAGAGCCAGAATTCTTAGAATGTGAAGCCAAGTGGGCCTTAGAAAGCATCACTATGAACAAATCTAGTGGAGGTGATGGAATTCCAGTTGAGCTGTTTCAGATCCCGAAAGATGATGCTGTGAAAGTGTTGCACTCAATATGCCAGCAAGTTTGGAAAACTCAGCAATGGCCACAGGACTGGAAAAGTTCAGTTTTCGTTCCAATTCCAAAGAAAGGCACTGCCAAAGAATGCTCAAACTACCACACAATTGCACTCATCTCACACGCTAGTAAAGTAATGCTCATAATTCTCCAAGCCAGACTTCAGCAATACGTGAACCGTGAACTCCCTGATGTTCAAGCTGGTTTTAGAAAAGGCAGAGGAACCAGAGATCAAATTGCCAACATCCACTGGATCATGGAAAGAGCAAGAGACTTCCAGAAAAATATATATTTCTGCTTTATTGACTATGCTAAAGCCTTTGACTGTGTGGATCACAATAAACTGTGGAAATTTCTAAGAGAAATGGGAATACCAGACGACCTGTCCTGCCTCTTGAGAAACCTGTATGCAGATCAGGAACAACAGGTAGAACTGGACATGGAACAACAGACTGTTTCCAAATAGGAAAAGGAGTACATCAAGGCTGTATATTGTCACCCTGCTTATTTAACTGATATGTACAGTACCTCATGAGAAACGCTGGACTGGAAGAATCACAAGCTGGACTCAAGATTGCCAGGAGATACATCAATCACCTCAGATATGCAAATGACACCACCCTTATGGCAGAAAGAACTACTATTTACAATGCAAATTTCAAATGTATAGTATGTGTAATTGGAATATTAGGAAAGAACAGAGAAATATTTGTATAAATAATGGCCCAGATATTTCCAAAATTAAGGACAGGAAACAAACTAGAGGTAAGGAAGCTCAGAGAACATCAGTCAGGATAAATACCAAAAGGCACACTCAAGCATATAACATTGATATTGACTACCAGAATATGAAGACAATTTTTTTAAACAGTGAGATAACTTTAGAATAATAAAAAATAATAATAATTATAGTGAACTTATCAGAAACCATGCAAACAAAATAAAGTACAATTTTTAAGATTAAGGAAAAATGTTTAATTTTCACCTATATTTACTTACAGATTCTTTACCATCTGAGCCAGCAGGGAAGGCCTATTAAACTCCTCACCTTAGTTAATTATTTTTTCATTGTTTAAGAGAAAACAGACATGGACTGAAAGCAGATATTAAAACATGTGAAAGTAAATTTTTCTCTACTTATAGTTTTTCCCTTTTTTAAATAGGTAAATCGTTTTATATTTTTAGGTTATAAATTTTATATTACCATTATTACATTTTATAATTGTTTAGAATACCAGTAAATGCAAATATTTTTTCCCTTTAAAATCAAGAACAATTTGTTTCTAGCCAGTCTTAAAAATCTCCCAGTACTTAATTCTTATTTCCCTTCCCACATCTATACATCTGACGTACACAGAAGAGATCAACGGATGCAGACAAGGAACAGAAATTGGGTCAATCATATTCTGCCCTGGTAGTGTAGGCAGGCATTCTATATATATAAGATATGTCCTATATTGTAATGTTTCTGTTCTGGGATCTTGCAGTAACTTTGTCAGGACACCCTAAATGTCAGTATCCAATTTTTTTCATTAAACTATCAAAATTTGACAGTTAGAGCTATTTTTCAAATCTAATGGGCATCCTGTGTTTTCTTTTTTTTTACCTTTATTTTCATTTTGTTTTTATTTTTTAACCATTTATCATTTATTTATTATTATTATTATTATTTACTTTACAATATTGTATTGGTTTTGCCATACATCAACATGAATCTGCCACGGGTGTACACGTGTTCTCCATCCTGAACTCCCCTCCCACCTCCCTCCCTTTACCATCCCTCTGGGTCATGCCAGTGCACCAGCCCCAAGCATCCTGTATCCTACATCGAACCTGGACTGACAATTCATTTCATATATGATATTATACGTTTCAATGCCATTCTTCCAAATCATCCCACCCTCTTCCTCTCCCACAGAGTCCAAAAGACTGTTCTATACCTCTGTGTCTCTTTTGCTCTCTCGCATACAGGGTTATCGTTATCATCTTTCTAAATTCCTTATATATGCGTTAGTATACTGTATTGATGTTTTTCTTTCTGGCTTACTTCACTCTGTATAATAGGCTCCAGTTTCATCCACCTCATTAGAACTGATTCAAATGTATTCTTTCTAATGGCTGAGTAATACTCCATTTTATATGTGGTATATGTACCACAGCTTTCTTATTCATTCATCTGCTGATGGACATCTAGGTTGCTTCCTTGTCCTGGCTATTATAAACAGTGCTGTAATGAACATTGGGGTGCACGTATCTCTTTCAATTCTGGTTTCCTTGGTGTGTATGCCCAGCAGTGAAATTTCTGGGTCATAAGGCAGTTCTATTTCCAGTTTTTTAAGGAATTTCCACACTGTTTTCCATAGTGGCTGTACTAGTTTGCATTCCCACCAACAGTGTAAGAGGGTTCCCTTTTCTCCATACCCTCTCCAGCATTTATTGCTTGTAGACTTTTGGATCGCAGCCATTCTGACTGGCGTGAAATGGTATCTATCCTTTGTTAAAGTTCCCTGCTTACCCGGTGGCTCAGATGGTTAAGAGTCTGCCTATAATGCAGGAGACCCAGGTTCAATACCTGGGTCAGGAAGATACCCTGGAGAAAGAAATGGCAGCCCACTTCTATATTCTTGCCTGGAGAATTCCATGGATAGAGCAGCCTGGAGAGACCCAGTCCATGGGGTTGCAAAGAGTTGGGCACGACTGAGTGACTGACACTTTCATTTCATTTATTATATTTATGTCTCTCCTTTCTGTTAAGCAGAAGTAGATTGGCCATATATTATAATCACGGAACAAGAATCATAATACAGGCTTTGGTATATATTTTTTCAAAACTTCTTTGAAGAAAAATCATCACAAAAAGGAAAAACAAACCAACCTCTCCCCCCCCTCCCCCAAAAAAAGTAGCTTATTTTGCTTTAGATAAAAGAGCTATTCCAGATGTTAGCATCCTGTCCTCCCTCCAAAGAATTGTTGACTTGAACTTTAGCAGTAAATGGCATTGTAATCTTGTTGCCATAGATATATTAAAGCTTCTGGCAGGTTAGTGCTTTGTGTTAGGTCTGTCTCTGGGGAAAATGTTCTTGTCTGGGGAAGAAAATACCTGCCAGGAGCAGACAGGGGCTTAACAGGGTGTCAGCAATGTGAAAAAAGTCAACATTTATTCTGTGGTTCACTGCAAGACTAATGAAAAGGAAAGGTGAGTCTAATAGAGTGATAGCCAAGGTCAAAGTAATGAAGGCAAAAGGAAGGCTGGGTTCCTGAAATAAATTAATTCCCTTGTGTATTTGGTATGACTACTAGGGTGGCCTAAACAATAGTAAATTATTGTCTAACAGTTCTAGAGTCCAAGACCAAGGTGTCAGCAAGGTTTGTTCCTTCTTAAAGCTGTCAAAGAATCCATTCCTGGCCTCTCACTTTGCCTTATATTTTCCAAACATCTTATTTTCTTCCCTCTATACTTTTCTCTATGTCCAAATTTCCCCTCAGTGGGAACATTAGTCATATTGTATGATAGCTTACCCTAACAACCTCACTTTAGATTACCTAGTTCTGTAAAAACTGTTCCTCCAAATAAGGTCACAATTTGAGGTACCAGGGGTTACATATTCAACATATGAATTAACTCAGTTCATAGGACTCTGAAATACTTATAGTTATTTTAACAAGAGATTCCTCAGCCTAATAGTTTCAACTGGTCACTCTAACCAAAGTATTCAGGTTATGTAAGCGGTTTAAGTAATTAGCCAGGAAAATTATAGTAAAAAATTTGCTAAACATATGTGAAAAGAAAAATACTGATCAAAATGGTAACCCTATTTTGGTTAATGGAACATCTGGAAGCACTTATAATTTTGAAGTTACAAGCAAACCTTGTGGGGGTGACTATTTTATCCTTTGCACTAAATCTGCAATTCAGTCCACTCTCAATTAAGATGATACTTTTGCCATGGACTGGGCTGCAATGCACATATACAACTTTTAGGCTTATTTTGAAACAATTACAAAAGGTAATATAATTTCAGCTGACCTCTGTGAATCATTAGAATCATTTTATTTAATTGTAATAAAGTACTCTCACTTTGGGGGAGATAACAATAAAACTGGGTTTTCCCTTCCATCCTGACAACTAAAAAATCATCTATGAAAAAAAATGAAATATTATTTTGGAAGCAATGAGGAATATCTTTCCCTTGAGAAATATATCATATGAAAAGATATTCAACATCATTATTCATTCAGTTCAGTTCAGTTTAGTCGCTCAGTAGTGTCCAACTCTGCAACCCCATTGCACTGCAGCACACCAGGCCTCCCTGTCCATCACCAATACCTGGAGTCCACCCAAAGCCATGTCCATTGAGTCGGTGATGCCATCCAACCTTTTCATCTTCTGTCATCCCCTTCTTCTCTGCCCCAAATCTTTCCCAGCATGAAGGTCTTTTCAAATGAGTTAGCTCTTTGCATCAAGTATCCAAAGTATTGGAGCTTAAGCTTCAACTCAGTCCTTCCACTGAACACCCAGGACTGATCTCCTTTAGAATGGACTGGCTGGATCACCTTGAAATCCAAGGAACTCTCAACAGTCTTCTCCAACACTACAATTCAAAAGCATCAATTCTTCAGCACTCAGCTTTCTTCACAGTCCAACACTCACATCCATACATGACCACTGGAAAAACCATAGCCTTAACTAGATGGACCTTTGTTGGCAAAGTAATGTCTCTGTTTTTCAATATGCTATCTAGGTTGGTCATAACTTTCCTTCCAAAGAGTAAGCGTCTTTTAATTTCATGGCTGCAATCACCATCTGCAGTGATTTTGGAGCCCCCCAAAATAAAGTCAGTCACTGTTTCCACTGTTTCCCCATCTATTTTCCATGAAGTGACGGGACCAGATTCCATGATCTTAGTTTTCTGAATGTTGAGCTTTAAGCCAACTCTCTTACTCTCCTCTTTCACTTTCATCAATAGGCTCTTTTGTTCTTCTTCATTTTCCACCATAAGGAGGGTGTCATCTGCATATTTGAGGTTATTGATATTTCTCCCAGCAATCTTGATTTCAGCTTGTGCTTTTTCCAGCCCAGAGTTTCTCATTACGGAAATAAAAAATCAAAACCATAATAAAATATCATTTTATATCTGCTAGGATTGCATAAATCAAAAAGACAGACAATAACAAGTGTTGATAAGGATACGGAAAAGTTAGAATCCTTAAGCACTGCTGATGAAAATGTCAAATGCTGCTGGCCACTTTTGAAAACAGTTTGGCAGTTCCTCAAATGTTAAACATAGAGTTATTATATTATCCAACAAGTCTGCTTCTTGTTATCTACCTAGAAATGAAAACACATGTCCAATAAAAACTTTAACCAAATATTCATAGCAGCATTGTTTATAAACTCAAAATTTGAATACCCAAATCCATTCTACTGATGAAACAAAGAAAATTATGTGTATCTCTAGAGTGAAATAATGAGTACAAACAATGAATAATTACTGATACATTTATAACAAAGATAAGCCTTGAAAACATTATAATGATGAAGTAACTTAGTAAACTATCGCATATTATGATTTCAGTTAAATGAAGTCCAGAACAGGTCAATCTAAGAAGCAATGTAGGTTAGCAGTTTCCTAAGGCCGAGGAGGATGGGGTTGGTAAACAACTGTACATATATGAATGTTTATTTTTAGAGAAAGAAAAAAAAATATCTAAAGTTAGACTGTGTTGATAACTATTCAAATTTAAAAAATCATATAACTCTGAATATATTTAAAACCATAGAACTCTATAATTTGAATTGATATATTTTGTGATAATTATACTTCAACAAACCTATTATAATGAAGTGGAAAATTAAACTTATAGAAATTAGAAAAATAAATTTAAGCAATAATTATATTCTGGTTGTTCAAGTATATAGAATAATTTAGCAGGTTAAGTAGAGACATCAAAATTATAGAAAATAAATACCCACAAGAAAGCTTAGGAAATAAAGTACAATTTCTAACATCAGAAAACACTAGATGAAGTTCACATGCAGATATTGCAGAATTTTATTGTACATGAAGATTTAACAATAGAAATAAAATAAAAAGCAGAAAAATGTTTGGGGTAAAAATAGCATCATTGAACTCTGGGACAACATCAAGCATCTAAAGGTATGTGCATTGAAGTCAATGAATTGAGGAGTGATGAAAACTATTTAAATACAGGCAATAATTTTCCTAATCTTTATGAAAAATATGTATATATACACACAGACATAAGAAGTTAAAAAACCTCAAGCATAAGAAATATTTAGAAACTATGCCTAAGCATATCACAAATAAATTGCTTAAAATCAAATAGAAAGATAATTTATAATTTAATATACCTATTACATCAGCTAAAATAAAAGTCAACATTAAATGCTGACACAAATGCAGATAAAAATGGATATCTCATGGCACAGTTACTCTGGGAGATAGTTTAGCAGTGCCATTAAAAATTAAACCTATACTTATAATGTAAATCAGCAATTGCACCCTTAGACATTTATTCCAGAGAAGTAAAAACTTACATCAACACAAAAGTCTCTACACAATTATGTATCACAGCTTTATATGTAATGCCCCCAAACTGGAAACAATCATGTCCCTCAGTGAAGGAAAGGTCAAAACAATTGCTGTACACCCATACTATAGATATTATATAGCAATAAACAGGATTGAATTATTGATATATATATAAACTTAGAGCTATTTCAAATCCTGAAAGATGATGCTGTGAAATTGTTGCACTCAATATGCCAGCAAATTTGGAAAACTCAGCAGTGGCCACAGGACTGGAAAAGGTCAGTTTTCATTCCAGTCTCAAAGAAAGGCAATGCCAAAGAATGCTCAAACGACAACACAATTGCACTCATATCACACGCTAGTAAAGTAATGCTCAAAATTCTTCAAGCAATTCTTCAGCAATACGTGAACTGTGAATTTGCAGATGTTCAAGCTGGTTTTAGAAAAGGCAGAGGAACCGGAGATCAAATTGCCAACATCTGCTGGATCATGGAAAAAGCAAGAGAGTTCCAGAAAAACATCTATTTCTGCTTTATTGACTATGCCAAAGCCTTTGACTGTGTGGATCACAATAAACTGTGGAAAATTCTGAAAGAGATGGGAATACCAGACCATCTGACCTGTCTCTTGAGAAACCTGTATGCAGGTCAGGAAGCAACAGTTAGAACTGGACATGGAACAACAGACTGGTTCCAAATAGGAAAAAGGAATACGTCAAGGCTGTATGTTGTCACTCTGCTTATTTAACTTATATGCAGAGTACATCATAAGAAACTCTGGGCTGGAAGAAGCACATGCTGGAATCAAGATTGCTGAGAGAAATATCAGTAACCTCAGATATGCAGATGACACCACCCTTATGGCAGAAAGTGAAGAAGAACTAAAAAGTATCTTGATGAAAGTAAAAGATGAGAGTGAAAAAGTTGGCTTAAAGCTCAACAGTCAGAAAACGAAAATCATGGCATCTGGTCCCATCACTTCATGGGAAATAGATGGGGAAACAGTGGAAACAGTGTCAGACTTCATTTTGGGGGGGCTCCAAAATCACTACAGACAGTGATTGCAGCCATGAAATTAAAAGACACTTACTCCTTGGAAGGAAAGTTATGACCAACCTAAATAGCAAATTCTAAAGCAGAGACATTACTTTGCCAAAAAAAGGTCCATCTAGTCAAGGTTATGGTTTTTTCAGTAGTCATATATGGATGTGAGAGTTGGACTGTGAAGAAAGCTGAGTGCCGAAGAATTGATGCTTTTGAACTTCAGTGTTGGAGAAGACTCTTGAGAGTTCCTTGGACTGCAAGGAGATCCAACCAGTCCATTCTAAAGGCGATCAGTCCTGTGTGTTATTTGGAAGGAATGATGCTAATGCTGAGGCTCCAGTACTTTGGCCACTTCATGTGAAGAGTTAACTCATTGGAAAAGCCTCTGATGCTGGAAGGGATTGGGGGCAGGAGGAGAAGGGGACGACAAAGGATGAGATGGCTGGAAGGCATCACTGACTCGATGGACATGAGTTTGTTTGAACTCCGGGAGTTGGTGATGGACAGGGAGGCCTGGCGTGTTGCAATTCATGGGGTCGCAAAGAGTCAGACACGACTGAGCAACTGAACTGAAAGGGCATTATGATAAGTGAGCAAAGTATCTCAGAGGGTTACATACAGTATGGTTCCATCATATAATACTCTTAAAATGACAAAATTAAATAAGTGTAGAGCAGATCTGTGATTGGCAAGGGTGAGCAATGGTGGGAGTAGGGGATGAGTGTGACCATAAAGAAGTATGGAGAGAAATCTTTGTGATGAAATAGTTCTTTATCTTGATCATGGTAGTGGTTACATGAATTTACGCATATGATAAAATGACGTAGAACTATAAACACAGATTAGACCATCTTAGATTCTTTTTGATGTTCTACTATATATGTAGCTTTCACCTACTTTCCTCGAATAGTTACACAGGACCTCTCTGTACAATCTCTGAAAATTCCTGAAACATGTAATTATTTCAAAATTAGACAAAAACAACAAAAGAAATTTTTATTTCAGTGGGACATTTCTGCAAGTAGATGCTGACTGTTCTGCTTGGGTGGAAGCATAATATGGAGCCAATCTGAGTCCAGCCAAGTCTAGTTCAGTTTTTAAATCAGTTGACCCACAGAAGCATAACAGAGAATAGTTGTTCTTTAAAGCCACAGGGCTTTGAAGTGGTTTATTTTGCAGGAGTAGTTTGAAAAAAAAAAAAAATACATCCCATTTGCCTCCTCTTTACAGCCCTAAAAATGGTAGATGCCTATCACTGTTGGCTGTGGCAGAAACAGGTAGGTGTTGTCCTCTAACATTTGTTCTAACCTTCTGTTACACCAGAGTAATAATATCTCTGATTTTTATCTGGCCATATGGCTATCTGAATTAAGACCACATTTCCAACCTCTCTTGTAATTGAATGTGGCTATGTCACTAAATTCTAACCTATGACATGTAAGAGAAAGTGCCATATATCATTCCTGGGAAGCTTCTCTGAGAAATAACAGACATTCACCCCTTTCCCTTTCTTTCTTGCTTCTTCATCTTTCTCACATATTGGATTGAAGAAGTAATGGCTGAAGCTCAAAGAACTCTGTTGAATACAAGGTGGAAAATACATTTTGAGGATGGCAAGGCAAAAAAGTAGAAGAAAATGATTTCCTGTTGATTATGGAGATATATTACCAGTCCAAGACTGCTTATTGATGAACTCACTGTATCCGAGAGTGATATAAACTTTTACCTTATGTTTTCTACCAATCACAACACAACTCAATCTTTATTACATGGCTTCTTATCTGGGCTACTCTTTTTCATGGGCTTATCCTGTCAAACCTACCATGGTATGTACCATATGCGTTGCAGCCATTAAATAATTATTTACTAATCTCTTACTATGTGTTAGACAGTATGATGATGCTGAGTGAATAGTAAGGAGCAAGACAGATATGCTACATGCCCTCAAGGGTCTTGAAAAAAAGATAGAGAAAATCTTGAAAGCAATTAGAGCAAAGGAACACAATCCATACAAAAAAAGTAAAAAGAAATATGACAGCAGATTTACTGGGTTGTTTTTGCGTGTGTGTGTGTGTGTTTTTTTTTTTTTTTGAAGCAAGCTGTAAGAATGTGGAGAAACACCATTAAAACTTTCCAAAAAAATATAATTGTATAAACAAAAACAACAATGTATTCTAGGTTTTATAACAGAGAGAGCAGTAAAATCTGTGAAAAACAGCATAAAATCAGTGATGGGAGAAGGGAAATATACTGTCCTTAGAGTTTATGTGAGATACCATAATATTAAAGATCAATTCAGTTCCATTGCTCAGTCGTGTCCGACTCTTTGCGACCCCATGAACCACAGCACACCAGGCTTCCCTGTCCATCACCAACACCTGCAAACTCATGTCCATTGAGTTGATGATGCCATCTAACCATCTCATCCTCTGTCATCCCCTCTCCTCCTGCCTTCAATCTTTCCCAACATCAGGGTCTTTTCAAATGGATCAGCTCTTCTCATCAGGTGGCCAAAGTATTGGAGTTTCAGCTTCAACGTCCGTCCTTCCAATGAACACTCAGGACTGATTTCCTTTATTTTTTTTTTTATTTTTTGTACCCACTTCTCACCACTTTATTGTTTTTTAATTTTAATTTTTACTTTATTTTCCTTTGCAATACTGTATTGGTTTTGCCATACATTGACATGACTCCACCACGGGTTTAAATGAGTTCCCAATCTTGAACCCCTCTCCCACCTCCCACCCCATATCATCCCTCTGGATCATCCCCGTGCACCAGGCCCAAGCATCCTGTATCCTGCATCAAACATAGACTGGTGATTCTTTTCTTACATGATAGTATACATGTTTCAGTGCCATTCTCCCTAATCATCCCACCCTCTCCCTCTTCCTCAGAGTCCGAAAGTCCGTTCTATACATCTGTGTCTCTTTTGCTGTCTCGCATACAGGGTTATCATTAGCATCTTTCTAAATTCCATATATATGTGTTAGTATACTGTATTGGTGTTTTTCTTTGTGGCTTACTTCACTCTATATAATTGGCTCGAGTTTCATCCATCTCATTAGAACTGATTCAAATGTATTCCTTTTAATGGCTCAGTAATACTCCATTATGTATATGTACCACAGCTTTTTTATCCATTCATCTGCTGATGGACATCTAGGTTGTTTCCATGTCCTGGCTATTATAAACAGTGCTGCGATGAACATTGGAGTACATGTGTCTCTTCCAATTCTCGTTTCCTCGGTGTGTATGCCCAGCAGTGGGATTGCTGGGTCATAAGGCAGTTCTATTTGCAATTTGTTAAGGAATCTCCACACTGTTCTCCATAGTGGCTGTACTAGTTTGCATTCCCACCAACAGTGTAAGAGGGTTCCCTTTTCTCCACACACTCTCTAGCATTTATTGCTTGCAGACTTTTAGATTGCAGCCATTCTGACTTGTGTGAAATGGTACCTCATTGTGGTCTTGATTAACATTTCTCTAATAATGAGTGATGTTGAGCATCTTTTCATGGGTTTGTTAGCCAGCCATCCGTAAGTCTTCTTTGGAGAAATGTCTATTTAGTTCTTTGGCCCATTTTTTGATTGGATCGTTTATTTTTCTGGAATTGAGCTGCAAGAGTTGCTTGTATATTTTTGAGATTAGTTGTTTGTCAGTTGCTTCATTTGCTATTATTTTCTCTCATTCTGAAAGCTGTCTTTTCACCTTGCTTATAGTTTCCTTTGTTGTGCAGAAGATTTTAATTTTAATTAGACCCCATTTGTTTATTTTTGCTTTTATTTCCAGTATTCTGGGAGGTGGATCATAGAGGATCCTGCTGTGACTTATGTCGGAGAGGATTTTGCCTATGTTCTCCCCTAGGAGTTTTATAGTTTCTGGTCTTATGTTTAGATCTTTAATCCATTTTGAGTTTATTTTTGTGTGTGGTGTTAGAAAGTGATCTAGTTTCATTCTTTTACGAGTGGTTGACCAGTTTTCCCAGAACCACTTGTTAGGATGGACTGGTTGAATCTTTTTTCAGTCCAAGGGACTCTCAAGAGTCTTCTCCAACACCACAGTTCAAAAGTATCAATTCTTTGGTGCTCAGCTTTCCCCATAGTCCAACTCTCACATCCATACATGACCACTGGAAAAAACGTAGCCTTAACTAGATGGACCTTTGTTGGCAAAGTAATGTCTCTGCTTTTGAATATACTATCTAGGTTGGTCATAACTTTCCTTCCAAGGAGTAAGCGTCTTTTAATTTCATGGCTGCAGTCACCATCTACAGTGATTTTGGAGTCCCCCAAAATAAAGTCTGACACTGTTTCCACTGTTTCCCCATCTATTTCCCATGAAGTGATGGGACTGGATGCCATGATCTTAGTTTTCTGAATGTTAAGCTTTAAGCCAACTTTTTCACTCACATCTTTCACTTTCATCAAGAGGCTCTTTAGTTCTTCTTTACTTTCTACCATAAGGGTGGTGTCTTCCGCATATCTGAGGTTATTGATATTTATCCTGGCAATCTTGATTCCAACTTGTGCTTCTTCCAGCCCAACATTTCTCATGATGTACTTTACATATAAGCTAAATAATCAGGGTGACAATATACAGCCTTGATGTACTCCTCTTCCTGTTGGGAATCAGTCTGTTGTTCCATGTCAAATATTAAAGATAGACCATGACAATTTTAAAAGAGACACAGATGTATAGAATGGACTTTTGGACTCTGAGGGAGAGGGAGAAGGTGGGATGATTTGGGAGAATGACACTGAAACATGTATACTATCATGTAAGAAACGAAGTGCCGGTCTATGTTCAATACAGGATACAGGATGCTTGGGGCTGGTGCATGGGGATGATCCAGAGGGATGATATGGGATGGGAGGTGGGAGGGGGATTCAGGATGGGGAGCTCATATACACCCGTGGTGGATTCATGTCAATGTATGGCAAAACCAATACAGTATTGTAAAGTAAAATAAAGTAAAAACAAAATTAAAAAAATAAAAAATAAAAAAATCAAGGAGACATAAAAAAAAAAAAAAGGTTACATTATAAACTTTAGGTCAACATAAGAATTATAACCCTAAAGGCATGTATCTAATAAATAGAGACAAAATGGAACCATAAATAGTATTCAATTCATTCAAAAGATGGCAGAAAGAAGAAAATGGAACAATAACAAAAAGTGGATGATACACATGAAAAATAACTCACAAGGCAGTATACTTAAGCACAACTCTATCAATAATCACATTATACACAAATAGTTCAACTTAACTAAACACACACCCACACTGCCACAAACTAAGGGCAAAACCCAATTATATGCTACATAAGAAATCTACATCACTGCACCAGCCCCGAGCATCCTGAATCATGCATGTTGATGTATGGCAAAACCAACACACTATTGTAATTATCCTCCAATTAAAATAAATACATTTATATTAAATAAAAGAAATCTACTTCAAATATGACATAAGCAGATGAAAAGCAAAATGATGGAGAAAGATATACCAGGCTGAGAAAGATATAATGACTCAAAATAAAATTGGTTCAGTTCAAAGTTGTAGAGTGATGCATAAATATTCCTCCCACCATTACAAGGCAAAACCTGAACAAAATTCAAATTAACAACTCCCCTTTAACTCACCAGAAAATAGAAACTGCAAAATAAGTGACTCAAAATCTTTAGAAATAGTAGCACTTGAAGTAAAAAAGAAATACTCCAGCAATTGTTTGCCTGAAAAAAAATGCAGTAGAATGAAGAATCAATTGGTAAAAAGTTACAGTTATAACATTTTAAAGACTATCTAAAAGTCAAGTGTAGGAAAATAATCAAAGTATGAAACCCTTAAAAGTGATACCAGGAAGCAAAGTCTTACCTTTTGGAGACATTCCCTCCACAAACACTATGGGGTATTTACAGAAGATTGAGGAAATATTTAAAGAATCATTTCTTGTTGTGTTGGAGGGGAAAACTAGCCACTGTGGAAATTTGTGAAGGGTTTCCCTGTATTCCCTTCAGATAAAAAAATAATAATAAAAATCTGCAGGTAAAAATCAATTAAGACTTTTTTTGGGGGGAGGAGGGCTTTAGATTGGAGGAAATCAAGTGTGATTTAGAAAAAAAACAAAGAACAGCACTGTTACTAGGAAAAGACACAGGAATATATACTAGCCCAGTACTTTAGGCCCAAAAGCATGCATAGGAAAAGTGATAAAGGACAGAATTGGTATGGACCTAACAGAAGCAGAAGATATTAAGAAGAGATGGCTATAATACACAGAAGAACTATACAAAAAAAGATCTTCTTGACACAGACAACCACTATGGTATAATCACTCACCTAGAGATAGACATCCTGTTGTGAGAAGACAAGTGGGCCTTGGGAAACATCACTACAAACAAAGCTAGTGGAGGTGATGGAATGCCAGTTGAGCTCTTTCAAATCCTAAAAGGTGATGCTGTGAAAGTGCTGCAATCAATTTACCAGCAAATTGGAAAACTCAGCATTGGCCACAGGAAAGGAAAAGGTCAGTTTTCATTCCAATCCCAAAGACAGGCAATGCCAAATACTGCTCAAACTACTACACAACTGCACTCATCTCACACGCTAAGCAAAGTAGTGCTCAAAATTCTCCAAGCCAGGCTTCAACAGTATGTGAACAGTGAACTTCCAGATGTTCAAGCTGGATTTAGAAAAGGAAGAGGAACCACAGATCAAATTGCCAACATCCATTGGATCATTAAAAAAACAAAAGAGTTCCAGTAAAACATCGACATCTGCTTTACTGACTATGCCAAAACCTTTGACTACGTGGACCACATCAAACTCTGGAAAATTCTTCAAGAGATGGGAGTACCAGACCACCTGACTTGCCTCCTGATAAATATGTATGCAAGTCAAGAAGCAACAGTTAGAACTGGACATGGAACAACAGACTGGTTCCAAATAGGAAACAGAGTATGTCAAGGCTGAATATTGTCACCCTGCTTATTTAACTTATGTGCAGAGTACATCATGCCAAATGCCAGACTTGATGAAGCACAAGCTGGGGTAATCTCAGACATGCAGATGACACCACCCTTATGGCAGAAAATGAAGAACTAAAGAGCCTCTTAATGAAAGTGAAAAAGGAGAGTGAAAAAGTTGGTTTAAAACCCAACATTCAGAAAACTAAGATCATGGCATCTTGTCCCTTCACTTCATGACAAATAGATGGGGAAACAATGAAAACAGTGAAAGACTTTTTTTGGGGGGGCTCCAAAATCACTGCTGATGGTGACTGCAGACATGAAATTAAAAGATGCTTGCCCCTTGGAAGAAAAGCTTTGATCAACCTAGACAGAATATTAAAAAGCAGATATGTTACTTTGCCAAAAAAGTCCCATCTAATAAATGCTATGTTTTTTCCAGTAGTCATGTATGGATGTGAGAGTTGCACTATAAAGAAAGCTGAGCACAAAAAAAATTGATGCTTTTGAACCGTGGTGTTGGAGAAGATGCTTGAGAGTCCCTTGGACTGCAAGGAAGTCCAACAGTGGATCCTAAAGGAAATCAATCCTGAATATTCATTGGAAGGACTGATGCTGAAGCTGAAACTCCAGTACTTTGGCCACGTAATGTGAAGACCTGACTCATTGCAAAAGACCCTGATGCTGGGAGAGATTGAAGGCTGGAGGAGAAAGGGAAAATTGAGGGTGAGAGGATTGGACGGCATCACTGACTCAATGTACATGAGTTTGGGTAGGCTCTGGGAGTTGGTGATGGACAGCACCTTGGCATGATGCAGTCCATGGGGTCACAGAGAGTCAGACACGACTGAGCAACTGAACTAAGAATAAGTGAAGTTACAGCTATGGAGATACAGAGACCCAGTTCAGCCCAGGATTGAGGTTAACTCAGAACAAAGAACTCTCCCTTCTCACCTGCCACCAGGCTAACATGCACTGTGTAAAGGCAATGATGGAATACAGCTGGGAGAACTGCAAAAGCATGAGTCTCTGTAGCCCACAGCGCAGAAGGAAAATACAAGGCCAGGAAAGGAGCAGATACCAAAGAAAATGACAAAATGATTCTGCAAATTAACTCACATCTCAAAGAAAGCTTGCCCAGAGGAATCTGATGGCTACAATACAATAATAGCCACAGCAACAAGGAGCCTAGAACCCAGCTCAACTTCTAACTAGATTTTTAGAAGTCCACATATCACAGGCCTGTCAGAAGTTCGAATTTACAAGCAAAACAAAACGCTTCACTCATATCTGCTCTCCTATATAATAGGGTTCTGATAAAACATCACGATACATTCAAAAAGGGTGAGGAAAAACAGATTCTGAAAAGACAAGAAGTAATAATCAGAACCAGACTCTGATATGAATATATTAAAAACAAGCTAGCAATTTGCCCCTATTAACATTTATAGAACATTCTAATCTACAAAAGTGAAATACACTCTGAAACCACGGAAAGGTGTTCAGCATCACAAATCATCAGGGAAATTATAACAACCTACCACTACATACCCTCCTGTATGATTAAATGAAACTGACTGATATCACCAAAATTTATGAGAATGTAGATTATCCATAACTATCAACTTGTAGACTTACTGTGGATAAAGTTCTGGCAATATCACATGTAACTAAACCTGGTGGCTCAGTAATAAAGGACGTACCTACCAATGCAGGAGATGCAGGTTTGATCCCTGTGCCAGGAAGATCCTCTAGAAAAAGACATGGCAGCCTGTTCCTCTGTTCTTGCCTGGGAAATCCCATGGAGGGAGGAGCCTGGCAGGCTACAGTCCTTGGGGTCACAAAACAGTCAGATGTGACTAAGCCACCAAACAACAACAAAACATCATTTATTCCATAATCTTGAATTTGATTACTAGGTCTTTAACCCCCAAAGAAAAATATATGTACAGAAACTTATGGTATATTAAAATGTTGCAGTTTTATACATAATAATTAAAAAATGGAAAAGAGCTGAGTCCACCCAGAAGTGAATGTATTAAATTAATTGATGCTTTGTTTGTATGGAGAAAGCAATGCTACTCACCAATAAAAAGATATCACATGATTTGACTTAATCAATTTCAAGTTGTGAAACAGACACAAGTAATATGTGGTCTAAAAATTTCAGAACAATAGTTGCCTCTTGTGAGAGGCATGAATTGAGTGGGAAGTGCATGACCAAACTTTCTAGGATGATAGTGATATTCTGTATCTTGATTTGGTTTACAAGGGCATATGAATTTGTCAAAGCTTAGATAGCATTTAGCTAAATTTCTGAAATGTGTTATACACAAATTGCGTGTAAATTTGACATCGACATCAGAAAAAAAAAAAGACCTTAATATAAATATTCAATTTTATTTAACATTTGCATGCTCAAATATTTAGAAATGTTCTGAAGTCTCTGACTTAGTTTGAAAATCATCCAAAAATAAGATGGATGGATGGATTGAACAGAGGATGCATAAGGGAATGAAACTTATGATGAAGCAAGAACATCAGGAAGTTTGTGGTATAATCCAGGGGAGTGTTCACTATAGTTTTTCAACCCTGATACATGTTTTGGTGGTGTCAGTTGCTCAGTCATGTCCAATCTTTGCTACTCAATGGACTGTAGCCTGCCAGGCTCCTCTGTCCAGGGAGTTCTCCAGGCAAGAATACTGGAGTGGGTTGCCATTTCCTACTCCAGGGGATCTTCTCAAGCCAGGGATCAAACCCGTGTCTCCCACATTGTTGGCAGATTCTTTACCATCTGAGCCACAAGGGGCTAACTCTGGTACATGTTTTAAGTTTTCATAACAAAAAAAATGGACAACAAAACATATATAGAAGACAGTGACCACTGTCTCCAATCACTCAGGTTTCTAACTGAAATATGGCAAAATAGTAGGATAAATTTTTTAAACGTTTATAATTCTATTACATGATAATGGATATTCTAATAACCATAGGGAGGAAAAAGTCTTTTCTTCTACCCTTTCTGGGGAGTCTGTAACAAAAGAGATTACTGAGAAAAGAAGTATACAGATTTACTTACTATGCTATGTGGGAGCTTTGCTGAGAAAATGAAGACTGGAAAAAGCTGTTAAATCTGAATATTCTAACACTAGTTTTGATGAAGTGTGCAAAGTTGTGGAAAATGTGATGGGAGAAAAAGATAATTAGCTAAGAGTGATAAACTGGGGGAACTCGGCAAGATTTGTTCATTTCCACTTCTGCCTTCCTTAGTCTTCAGAAATAAGCACTCTCCTCTTAGTATGGGACAGGCACCTCTCAGAGGAGGGTCTTTTTATCAGCTTTAGGGAGATGGGGAAAATGTCAGAGTCCCTCCTGCACCTGCCGTTTCTCAAATTTCTTCTTGAATATTAAAATAGTCAATATGTCCAGGTGCTGTATTTTGGAGTATTATGTCCTGAACCCTGTCATATAAAAATAAAATTTAATTGTGAGTAAACTAATCACAGAACATTTTACTATCTGAGAGAGTGAGCAGAAAAATGATATGCCCCAAATATCGTCCAAGGAATAGGGAGTAACTTGGGAGACATAATAGGCCTAAAAGAAAAGTTATAGGAGGAAAAAAGTTACTTTATCATTACATTCTCTTGTATTTTCCTTTTCAACATAACAGTTCCATACTGATTTTCCTGGCAGGTTTCAATACTCAATTTTGATTACATATTAGAGTTACAGTATCTATGATCTGTGCAGCCTTATGATGTTTTTCACCATGGAGACAAATTACTTGCAGTGGTTAAAAAATAAAAAAAAAAACATTGTAGCCAAACTGCCTAGAATTTTATGCTGTCTCTAAGGCAGACTGGGACCTGGGACCTTTTCTGCCAAGATGCACCTGGACAAACATCTCCTCGAGCAACAAAATAAAAGAAACTGTATGTGACTAAAAACATCTGCATGCATATGCAGATGGGTCAAGTTATGAATGACAAGATACAAAAAGACCAAAACCCCAACTGCCAATTCTGAAGGGCAAAAGCAGGGTATGGCGAATGATTCATGCACACAGCACCCACAAGGGGTGAGCCAACCACCTAAGCTCCCCTTTAAGCCCATCCCATTGATTGGTTCCTGCCCTCACCTCATTTAAGGCACCAGCTTATCCTCCTTCAGCAAACAAGCAAGGTCATCTGTTTCATGTTTTCCCTCCCTTGTGGTGCAACATGAGTCCAAATAAAGCCTTGCCTGAATTTCTTGTCTGGCCTTTTATCAATTTCTATTGATTAAAGAGTCCAAGAAGGCTGGTAGGTAATAGCTCTACATTTATTGACTGCTGAACAAAATTACTTAACCTCACAGAGCAAGTATCCTCGTTTATGAAATGGAGGTAATAATAGGGTTTGTTTATTCATAAATTGGCCCCAATGCATGAGGACAAGGAGAAAGCAAAGGGAGAAACAGAGCACTTTAGGTTAGTAGATGGTGGGTTTAATAAGCAAGGGAACTTACATAGAAGGCTTATCTTGGGCACCTTCAAGATGAGCAGATCTGGGCAGTCACATGCCAGAGTCTTAAAAGTGTATTAGCTGGGTCTAGTCATATATTCAGTCCAGATGCCCTCAATAACTCATTACTCTCTCAAGGCTGCATCCTTGAAAATGGCTACAGCTGTGAGTATGGTGGGTGGACTGTACATTCCAAGGACAGGGAAGGGGGTGAAAGGCCCCATTGTCTGGGCCCCGCTTGTGGGTTAACAGGCGGTCACATCCTCTTGAAGACCTCATCTAATGAGGTTATACTTAGAATTGAGTGAACTGATGCTAAACCATCTACGGCAGTGGAACATAAATACTGGCAATTATAATTTTGAATTATTGTTTGCACTTTCATAAAAAACATTTAATATAACAGCTAAAAGACTCTCTTTTGCCTTTATAGTATTTATTAACTTTGTCACTATTACCTAGGCATAACCTAATCAGGCAAAAAATTCCAGTGGACATTTAAAAGTGTACATTGAACAACAGGAAAAATGAATAATGTTATAAAATAACTTCCTTGTATTACAAGAAATTTGTTCTTCCAAGGAGTTTGAAAATCTTTCATGTATAATTTATTACATCAGATGATTGTGCATTTGGCACTGGATTTTAAGTACACACACACACACACACACACAGATACACACATAGCTGGGTCATATTTCCTTATGTTTAAACTATTTTATATTTTTTATAATATGCTATCATTGACTTAATATGCAACATGTGCCACATCTATACAGATTCTTATTTAGCATGTGTAATATTATAAGAGGAGAAGGGGATAACAACGGAGAAGGCAATGGCACCCCACTCCAGTACTCTTGCCTGGAAAATCCCATGGATGGAAGAGCCTGGTAGGCTGCAGTCCATGGGGTCGCTGAGAGTTGGACACGACTCAGTGACTTCACTTTTACTTTTCACTTTCATGCATTGGAGAAGGCAGTGGCAACCCACTCCAGTGTTCTTGCCTGGAGAATCCCAGGGATGGGGGAGCCTGGTGGGCTGCCGTCTATGGGGTCACACATAGTCGGACATGACTGAAGCGACTTAGCAGCAGCAGCAGCAGAGAAGCAATGATGCTACAAAATATGTTCCTCAAGGGGTAATTTTTTATGAGTATCATCTTGTGTGTGCACTTTCAGGGAAAATAATGGGAGTATATTCAACTTTTCTCTTGGTTATCTCTCTTTTTATGTCTTGACACAAATATTTTCAAAAGTGAAATACAAACCCCCTTAGTTAGAATGGCATGTTTCATTACATTTCTAAATTGTAGGAAATATTATTGTGATGTAAGTGTAAGAGAATTGTGAACTCTTTATGTGGCCACTCAGCAATATACTTTTTATGATTTTTACTTTCTAAAAGTAGTAGCTATTATTAAGTAATCTATTTTTCTAGTTCAGATATCAGATTTCAATTCATCAATTCAATGCAAAACATACCAGGAAAGAATTTTAAGATAGACAAAATAAATAAATGTGTAAACTATATTTATGAATTGAGTTCAAATTGGGCAGAGCAGTACCCTAAGAAAATTCAATTAAAATTCATAGCGTTTGATGAATTTAAAAAGTAGATGTGATCATGAATGGTGTTTAATTTAGGTAGCTATTTCAAAAACTGGATTGTCTAGTAGTGTTTCAAGAAAAAGCAAGACTATCACTGAGATGCAGCCTAGTTTATTCATGTAATTCTCCATCTCAATAATAAAGGTTAAAACACAGGGTTCAGGAGACAGTCAATGATATTTGGAACTTCCCCACATCACAAAAATAGTTTAAATAGCAAGACTCTAAGAAAAATTGAATGGACACATTCACTTTTATTCTGGTAATAGACATCACATCTTCAGGATGTTATACGAGTGAAAGTTCAATCCATTTTCAATGAGAAGTAATAAATATTAATTTGGCTAAACCTTACATAGATGCTTGGAAGAACTTTCTGGCTGAGGTGATGAAGAGATGTGAGACTTGGGTTCCAAATAAGATTGCAGATTCTCATTCCTTAAAGATAAAAATAAGATGTCTATCTTCTTGATATTACTTTACTGCCAACCTAGGATTAAGGCAGGGAGATGAATGAAGTAGCCATTAAAGTTTCATTCCAGGCCTGTAACTCAATGAATTTCTTGAATTCACCATTTTCACTTTGTAACAGATTCAGCAATGCAGCAAAATTACCAGGCAACCCAATTTCTTAGGGTTGTAGCGATGTCACAGATAATTAAATAGAAACTGGGGTTTTGTCCTGGTTTCAATAAATTGGCCAGCTGGACCACTGGCAACATCTCCCCATGCAGTTACAGAGATCTAGCAGTGTGTTAATAAAAGCCTCAGGGAGGCCCTTCAAACTATTGGCCATTTTCTACATAAGATGTATTTCTGGGTAATTTCAAAATGTCTCTCTAATATTCTTGTTTTCAAAAAAAAAAGAATGTAAGAGAACATGGTATATGTGTGTTGTGGCCTAAATGAATCAAAATTTAATAAAACATTATGGAAAAATGGCTACCTTTTCTCCCCCTTCCCCCCATATACAGCTTTGCTAATTCAACAACTCACCACATGTTAATACTTAATACTCAAAGAAAAAAGAAATTTTCAATTTAATTAAAGCATAAGCTGGTAGGTTCTATTAAGAAATTATATAGTAAAGGCATCATTTTGCCCCAAACCATTTTTCTAAACCAGCTTTTTAATGCCTGACATTTCTCACAATTAACTGCTAATGCTGGTAATATTGAAATTTGTCTAACAGAAACAAAAAGTTTCAAAACAATAAGAATAAAAATAAATGTATAATTAAATTTACTTAGATTTTTAAGTATAATAATATCATTCAACATGTTTGCATAATTCAGTTAAGTGAAACTTTACTGTGGAGAGAAGCATAAGGGGATAGAAATAGTTACATTAGCCTACATTTTGTTTATAAACTAAGAAAAAAGGTTATATTTCTGATTACTTATTTAATAATCAAAATTGCCACAAAGTTAAATATTATTACATTTTCCACAATTATGGAAACAATAATAATAAAAATATGAAGTTCTAATAGGGTTAATTTTCGCCCAACTTGTTATAGAGAAAAGAGATGCAAATACAAGATCCTCTCTCCAGGGAACCAATTCTTGACTATAAATTTCAGTGACAATTTTCTCACTTATCAGAAATATTTGAACATTATTCACATTCCTTTTTAGACATTTTTACTTTTCACAATCATCAGACATCAAAACCATTTTGTGTTTTAAATTGACATGCTACTAACTTTCAAACTAAAGCTTTAGAATATTTCAATTACCCAAATTTTCTTTTAGTTTGATTCCCTTTTTCTTATTTATCTTTTAACTATGACCCACAAAAACAATCAGATATAAAGACTTACACAAACAGTCACTGTGACATTTGTGGCAATTTTGTCTATAATTTAAAACAAACAAAAATACCTAAGAAAATTCTAACTCACAATGTACTTTTGTAGCATAATGTGGAATCTTAAGAAAAGTGACAATATTTTGGGGGTATGTAGTCACAATAATCAACAAATTATTAATAATTTATCAGTAAAGAGGTATACACACACACACATATGCAAGACAGGAAAATAAACAGAGATCAATAAGAATCATTAATGAAATGTTATGTGCCAGCAAATTTGGAAAACTCAGCAGTGGCCACAGGACTGGAAAAGGTCAGTTTTCATTCCAATTTCAAAGAAAGGCAATGCAAAAGAATGCTCAGACTACCACACAATTGCACTCATCTCACATGCTAGTAAAGTAATGCTCAAAATTCTCCAAGCCAGGCTTCAGCAATACATGAACCATAAACTTCCAGATATTCAGGCTGGAATTAGAAAAGGCAGAGGAACCAGATATCAAATTGCCAACATCTACTGGATCATCAAAAAAGCAAGAGAGTTCCAGAAAAAAATCTGCTTTATTGACTATGCCAAAGCCTTTGACTGTGTGGATCACAATAAACTGTGGAAAATTCTGGGAGAGATGGGAATACCAGACCACCTGACCTGTCTCTTGAGAAATTTGTATGCAGGTCAGGAAGCAACAATTCGAACTGGACATGGAACAACAGACTGGTTCCAAATAGGAAAAGAAGTATGTCAAGGCTGTATATTTTCATCCTACTTATTTAACTTATATGCAGAGTACATTATGAGAAACGCTGGGCTGGATGAAGTACAAGCTGGAATCAAGATTGCTGGAAGAAATATCAATAACCTCAGATAAGCAGATGACACCATCCTTAAGGCAGAGAGAGAAGAACTAAAGAACCTCTTGATGAAAGTGAAACAGGAGTGAAAAAATTGGCTTAAAGTTCAACATTCAGAAAAGTAAGATAATGACATCTGGTCCCATCACTTCATGGTAAATAGATCGGGAAACAGTGGCTGACTTTATTTCGGGGGGCTCCAAAAGCACTGCAGATGGTGACTGCAGCCATGAAATTAAAAGACACTTACTCCTTGGAAGGAAAGTTATGACTAACCTAGACAGCATGTTAAAAAGCAGAGACATTCGTTTGCCAACAAAGGTCCATGTCGTCAATGCTATGGCTTTTCCAGTGGTCGTGTATGCATGTGAGAGTTGCACTGTAAAGAAAGCTGAGTGCCAAAGAATTGATGCTTTTGAACTGTGGTGTTGGAGAAGACTCTTGAGAGTCCCTTGGACTGCAAGGAGATCCAACCAGTCCATTCTAGAGAAGATCAGTCCTGGGTGTTCATTGGAAGGACTGATGTTGAAGCTGAAACTCGAATACTTTCGCCACCTAATGCAAAGAGCTGACTTATTTGAAAAGACCCTGATGCTGGGAAAGATTCAAGGCAGGAGGAGAAGGGGACGACAGAGGATGAGATGGTTGGATGGCATCACCAACTGGATGGACATGAGTTTGGGTAAACTCCAGATGTTGGTGATAGACTGGGAGTCCTGGCGTGCTGCAGTCGATAGGGTCTCAATAAGTCAGACATGACTAAGCGACTGAACTGAACTGAACTGAACTGAATAAAGGTTATGTATTATGTTAGTATTACATTTAATTCTATTTTCATTTATGTACTTCTCAGCTTCAAATTTTTTAGTAAGCATATATTCCTTTTAAAATCATAACATATGTGTTACTTTAAAAGATATTTCATGATAAAATAAGAAGAGTTTATGTGCTTAAATATTAAAATATTAATATATCTGAGGATGGAGGAAAAATAGAATAGTTTTATGACAATTTAATCTCTGCACATTCAACTGATATCCTTAGATACAAAATTTTTTTCATAGCTATAATACACTTTATATAATAAAACTTCTACCACTAATTCTTTCTGCTCTCTATGCTTCCTTGATTTATAAACTGAATATCATATGTAAAGTTAGTCTTTATTTAATTTTTAATTTAACAACATCCATGGTAAGTTTTTATTTGATCATTTGAATAATTTCATGTAGATTTTTTTCAGTAATTTGCTTATTTTCACCTGCATCTCTCCTGAGAGAGGTCTAAACAAGGGCAATCCAATGTGATTAGCACAACAGAAGCATCTATAAAATGTAGACACAGCACAGAAGGAGAAATTAAATTGTAAAAACAAACAAACAAACAAACAAACATGTGAAGTTATCCAAATGTATTCATAAGCATATGTGAGATTATCAGAATACATAGTTTTCCAGGACCAGATGTCAGAAAAACCCACCTTTTGGTGCTATCTTTGATTCCTTCTCATCTTTCATCCATCAGCCTCACCATCAACAAGCCATCATATTTGTTCATTCAGCTTTCCAAATATTTTCTTCTGTTAACTACTGACATTTCTTCCCATCAGTCCTTCTATGTCCTTGGCCTGAATAACAATGACTGACTCCTAGCTGCTATGCTTGATATTAGGCTCTCTGTCCAATATTGTATCTCACTCCTATCGCACAAGAGTTAATTTCTTAAATAAGCATTTCACATGTTACTTAAAAAAAAAGCAACACTAAGCTCTATTATTCATGCAATGAACTCCAGAATGACTCCTAAAGTCTATTCAAACATGATCTCAAATAAATCTCCAACTTCTCTTTAGTAACAAACTCTGTCCCACCAACATATTATACCCTATGCATCTCTTGATTTCTTTCTCTATAGTTATACTGTTTCTTTGACCCTGCTTATGCTTGATCAATTCAGTGTAGTTCAGTCTCTCAGTCATACCTGACTCTTTGCAACTCCATGGACTGCAGCATGCCAGACTCCCCTGTCCATCACCAGCTCCTGGAGCTTGCTCAAACTCATGTCCATCCAGTTGGTGATGCCATCCCACAGTCTCATCCTCTGTCATCCCGTTCTCCTGCCTTCAATCTTTCCCAGCATCAGGGTCTTTTCAAATGAGTCAGTTATCCACATCAGGTGGCCAAAGTATTGGAGTTTCAGCTTCAGTCTTTTCAATGAATATTCAGGACTGATTTCCTTTAGGATTGACTGGTTGGATCTCTTTGCCTTCCAGGGGACTTTCAAGAATCTTTTCCAACACCACAATCAAAAGCATGGTGGTGGTGGTTTAGTTGCTCAGTCATGTCCAACTCTGTGACCCCATGGACTGTAACCTGCAAGGCTCCTCTCTCCATGAGATTTCCCAGGCAAGAACACTGGAGTGGGTTACCTTTTCCTTCTCCAGGGGATCTTTCTAACCCAGGGATTGAACCAAGGTCTCCTGCATTGGCAGGTGGATTGTTTACTGACTGAGCCACCAGAGAAGCCGCTCATGCTTAACCTCTGCCAATACAGCCCCATAGTTTCTTGGCCTCTTCTAAACTCCAGGCGAATTCCATTTCACCTGAGGTTCTTCAACACTAGCACTCCTTTCCCCATCTAATAGAAATTTTAATTATACTTCTTTAATCTGCATTCCATCATCTTTTACAAAACTTTCATTGCAATATTGTTTATCTAAATATTATAGAGATATAAATTTATCTCAGCTATTACAAACTGACATTTTCTTCACTATGATATGAACTCCTTCATGATGAGAATTATATTTCTTTGTATCCCCAACATCTAGTGTATAAAAAAAGAAATGAATGTTCGGAAACTTAAAGCTTCCAAATAATTCCTTTACTGTGTATAATATCTAATATCAAAACTGTCTCATTCATATTTTATTTAGTAATACGTTCCTGGTTATGCATTCTTTCTGTATGACTCCACATTTTAAGTGCACACAACTTTAAAAAACACTGATTTTTCCCCATATTATATTCTATTTCTTACCCAATATGATTTAACCTACAATTAGATAAGTTAATTTCTGAATATCCTTGGATAAATTCCTTTTCCAACAGCATAAAACTAGAATGGAGTTCTCATGTCATTATAATTAGAATCTGTAAGACAGGCAGTGATGTGATTTCAAATACTAGTGCTACATGTAATAAAATATATCTAATGGTTCCCTCTTTTTCAGAGCTGGTATCTCCAGCCCTCTCTAATACCCAATAAAACAAAAGATAAATATACAATGTATGTAGCATTATAAGTGAGAAAAAATGCTCCTGTAGGCTTTGAGAGTGCTTTTGAGGTGCCTACTTTTATCAAGGGAATAATTTTAAAACATAGAAGAGTTAAATACAATTATCTAGAGATGCTTGGTTTTAGTGTTTAAAAAAATTGAACTTATACATTTTCTGAAAATTACTTTTTATCAAACTAAACTAATTTCATTTCTTTTTTCCAATACATCAATAAGATAAAAGCTTATTTTATTTTAATCCACTTTAAAGCAACTATTTTTACCATGGATAACTGAAAGAAACATTAGATTCCTTGAAGTTCAAACTTTTTGTGAGGGAAGAGTTTTCTAAGGAATAACATGTTTGAGTTTTCTTTTTTTTTTATTTGAAATTGAAAGGAAATAATAATTACTAAAAATTTGTATGAAAATTGCTGATATATATTTTCATGATTTTTATTACAGTATCATAAAGAGGTGTTCAACTTGCTATGTAGTTACTTGAATTGACTGGATAAGAAGATTTAAAACTAAATTTGAGAAATTAGGCAGTAGTGTCAACAAAAATCATGCAGTATGATGTAAGAAAAATGTGGATTCTACTTTTGCAGCTAGTGGAATATTTTTATTCTTAACAGCACTATACTTCAGATTGACAAAATAATTGATTTTTTTATCATAAAACACTTTAAAATTAATTTAAAATTTATTTTAAGATTAAAAATAGAAGCACTGATATTTAAGTTATGTGTCTCTCACACCAACATCTTGAAGTCAAAGAAGATAAAGGAAAAAAAAAAATTATTCCCTATCTTTCCTATTCCCATAGGGACTATCAGTTAATCTCACCCAATATTTTTTTCCTATTGGTTATTCCTTCTAGCTCAAAGTTTGGCAAGAGGAGTTATTGGTGTCTCTAAACCCGTCATCTTTTTCTCTATTATTTTGTGACTTTCTGGCTATTAAATCGATGGACTATGTCCAATGCACACATGACTCTCCACTTTTGCTTGCATCTTGGCACCCACACAGGTTCCTAGGGAGCCTGCATATGAAGGGAAGTATCTCTTCCTTAGCCAGTCCCAGTGGGATAACTCCAGGTTCCAGTGCCAAAACAGATGGGGAGAAGACTGCACTCAGTGTTCTTATAGTCTGTTAAACAAAACAGTACAGTAGCAAAAACAATGAAAACCAAACGTCTCTTGAAACTTACAGTAGAAAATAGACTAAGTTTTAGGTCTCGACACAGCTCAAATTGTTCTCTCAAAAACTCTAGTGATACAATTGTTATTGTCCCTATTCTTGATTATATTCCACTTCTCAGCAGCAGGTACTTCTAAGTGAACAAGGCTTGACACTTGAATGTCATAGTGTAAGTTTGAGGGAATAGCCTGTTAAAGGCTGTTAACAGCATGGAACCAGGCAATGTAGAGGGAGGATGGATATTCAAGGAACAGGAAATACCTGAACTTTAGTGGGGCTAAAGCTTAGTATGAAAAAAGGGAAAGGATGACAGAAGAAACTAGAATAAATCAGGAACCAAATCTTGAAGAAGCCTTTTCATACCTCATGCTCAGGAAACAGCTAATAGATTAGGCTAGTACAAAATACAAAGCTCATATTAAGTTATAGAAAGGCCATTTTAGTTGCAGTATTAAAAATGATTGATGGAAAAAGATGAGTTATCAGGTTGTTACTGTCATCTAGATGACAGTTCATGATGGCTTGATCTATAGTAGAATTTCTCAACCTCAGCACTCTTGATAACTGGACTGGATAATCCTTTGCTATGGAGAGTGTCTTATGCATTGACAGATGTTTGGAAGTATCTGTGGCTGTACATGTGTGCTAAGTCACTTCAGTAATGTTCAACTCTGTGGGACTCTATGGACTGTAGCCTGCCAGGGTCCTCTGCCCATGGGATTCTTCTCACAAGAATACTGGAGTGGGTTGCCATGCCCCTCTCCAGGTATCCATGGCTACTACTCACTAGATGCGCTAGATATCAATATCATTTCCAAATCAAGTTTTGACAACCAAAAATGTCTCCAGTCTCTGTTAAATGTCCTGTGGGGGCAAACACTTTTACCCCACTGCATGTCCCAGATCCTTCTTCCCTTGAAAAACACTGATTGAAGAGTGTGGCAAACAGGATACAGGAAAGAGGGAGACTAGAGTAGTAGTTAAAAGATTCTATCTGTGTCAACTATAAGGTGGTGATCTATTGGTTTCAGAGTTTGAGGGAGGATAAAAAGGTGTATTTGATTTTCTACTAGGAATAATACAGACTGTTTTTTAATAGGGAGGTGAAGACATTGATTTACATGCTTGAAAAATAAATGGTGGGCATATATATATATAAATAACACACCTATACATGAAATAGAGTATTTCAATATGAAATTGAGGAGCATCTCAACTACAGACATGACAGTGGAAACAGAAGGAAGCCCAGTGGTAAAGGTTTTGTTGGCCCTCTGGAGAAATGAGTCAGACTTTTGTCAAGGGTCACTGTAATCTTTCTAGTTTGAACAGCTAGATGTATTATATCAACATTGACTATTTTAGAAAAGATAATAGAAACAGCAGATTTGTAGGATTATGAGTCACAAAATATTAATTTTAGCTACACATTACTAACAATGTTCTGGAATACAATTAACCTCTTTTTTGGAAAGTATGTACAATTTTACGCACATGATATGGAAAATCAAGGACAAAATATACTTTAATATTTTATAGAGAAGATGTGCACCATTTTTGATGTTATGGTACAATATATTTATTTGCCCAATTAAGTAAAATGAAGATAAGTAACAAAAAAGGTATGTGGACAGCTGGAGAGGAAAAAGTTTGCGGAGTTAGAGCAGAGTAAAAACATGCGATTATTCTTGAGATGCTATGAGGAGAGCCTGTCCTTGTGATCTCAAACAGGATGTTTCTGCTATTATAAAAGACTTTTCTATCAAGTCCTTATTAGACATTTGAGCTTCATGTTTCCTACTTCTAATGGTAAAGGCAGGATATTGTTTGTCAAAAATCTACAATTTTTGCATGCCTATTCACTATTTTCACTATAAGCATAAAAAGGAAACTAAAGCTTTAAAAAAAGAGCCGATTATTAGCTTAGCAAGAACTAAAATAGCATCTTTTATGGGACATAAAATAATCTGAAGTTTTTTACATTTTTTTTACAAGAAAGTAATGTTGGTAAAGATTACATAACCAGTAATGAATACTTTAATATTCAGACTGAAATATTCAAACAGTGATTTAAATAAAGTAAAGAATACCAGAACATACAGATTTCATTATTTAAACTTTTGGAAATTAAACTATAGCTTAAATTTTAGCAGGATTAGAGAATCTAGTGTTAAACTAAATCTATTGTCAAACATCTAACAGATATTTTAATATATTTTTCTTCTATTTATGTTTAAGAAACAAGTGTTCAATATAAAAGTCAAAAAATAATAGCTAGTATTAAGAAAGGCAATGCCAAAGAATGCTCAAACTACCGCACAATTGCACTCATCTCACATGCTAGCAAAGTAATGCTCAAAATTATTCGAGCCAGGCTTCAGCAATACATGAACTGTGAACTTCCTGATGTTTAAGTTGGTTTTAGAAAAGGCAGAGGAACCAGAGATCAAATTGCCAACATCCGCTGGATCATGGAAAAAGCAAGAGAGTTCCAGAAACACATCTATTTCTGCTTTATTGACTATAACAAAGCCTTTGACTGTGTGGATCACAATAAACTGTGGAAAATTCTGAAAGAGATGGGAATACCAGACCACCTGACCTGCCTCTTGAGAAATCTGTATGCAGGTCAGTAAGCATCAGTTAGAACTGAACATGGAACAACAGATTGGTTCCAAATAGGAAAAGGAGTATGCCAAGGCTATATATTGTCACCTTACTTATTTAACTTATATGCAGAGTACACCATGAGAAACGCTGGACTGGAAGAAACACAAGCTGGAATGAAGATTGCTGGGAGAAATATCAATAACCTCAGATATACAGATGACACCACCCTTATGGCAGAAAGTGAAGAGGAGCTAAAGAGCCTCTTGATGAAAGTGAAAGCGGAGAGTGACAAAGTTGGCTTAAAGCTCAACATTCCGAAAATGAAGATCATGGCATCTGGTCCCATCATTTCATGGGAAATAAATGGAGAAACAGTGGAAACAGTGTCAGACTTTATTTTGAGGGGCTCCAAAATCACTGCAGATGGTGAGTGCAGCCATGAAATTAAAAGACGCTTACTCCTTTGAAGGAAAGCTATGATCAATCTAGATAGCATATTCAAAAGCAGAGACATTACTTTGCCAACTAAGGTCCATCTAGTCAAGGCTATGGTTTTTCCAGTGGTCATGAATGGATATGAGAGTTGGACTGTGAAGAAGGCTGAGCACTGAAGAACTGAGCTTTTGAAGTGTGTTGTTGAAGAAGGCTCTTGAGAGTCCCTTGGACTGCAAGGAGATCCAACCAGTCCATTCTAAAGGAGATCAGCCCTGGGATTTCTTTGGAAGGAATGATGCTAAAGCTGTAACTCCAGTACTTTGGCCACCTCATGAAAAGAGTTGACTCATTGGAAAAGACTCTGATGCTGGGAGGGATTGGGGGCAGGAGGAGGAGGGAACAACAGAGAATGAGATGGCTGGATGGCATCACTGACTCGATGGATGTGAATCTGAGTGAACTCGGAAGTTGGTGATGGACAGGGAGGCCTGGCGTGCTGCGATTCATGGAGTCAGAAAGAATCAGACACGACTGAGCAACTGAACTGAACTGAACTATAGTTATCACTTGGCATATAGATTTTCATATCTATACTGATATAAATATTTTCAAAATTGTGATTAGCATGTTTCAATAACTTCATTAATTCCTTATATTTATTGGTCAATTTCCAGTAAAGATATTTCATAATTCTGTTATGTTTTGAAAACAATTCAGTAGCTGTTTTGGTTTTGTTTTTTAAATTTGATGACCAGTGCTTTTAGGAATATATCTACCTAAAGAAACTAAAGACCTATATATAGAAAAGTATAAAACACTGATGAAAGAAATCAAAGAGGCCACTAATAGATGGAGACATATACCATGGTCATAGATTGAAAGAATCAATATAGTTAAAATGAGTATACTACGCAAAGCAATCTACAAATTCAATGCAATCCCTATCAAGCTACCAGCGGTATTTTTCACAGAACTAGAACAAATAATTTCAAGATTTGTATGGAAATACAACAAATCTCGAATAGCCAAAGCAATCTTGAGAAAGAAGAGTGGAACTGGAGGAATCAGCTTGCCTGACCTCAGGCTCTACTACAAAGCCACAGTCATCAAGACAGTATGGTACTGGCACAAAGACAGAAATATAGATCAATGGAACAAAATAGAAAGCCCAGAGATAAATCCACACACATATGGGCACCTTATCTTTGACAAAGGAGGCAAGAATATACAGTAGAGTAAAGACAATCTCTTTAACAAGTGGTGCTGGGAAAACTGGTCAATCACTTGTAAAAGAATGAAACTAGATCACATTCTAACACCACACACAAAAATAAACTCAAAATGGATTAAAGATCTAAATGTAAGACCAGAAACTATAAAACTCCTAGAGGAGAACATAGGCAAAATACTCTGTGACATAAATCACAGCAGGATCCTCTATGATCCACCCCCCAGAATTCTGGAAATAAAAGCAAAAATAAACAAATGGGATCTAATTAAAATTAAAAGCTTCTGCACAACAAAGGAAACTATAAGCAAGGTGAAAAGACAGCCTTCTGAATGGGAGAAAATAATAGCAAATGAAGCAACTGACAAACAACTAATCTCAAAAATATGCAAGCAAATTATGCAGCTCAATTCCAGAAAAATAAACGACCCAATAAAAAAATGGGCCAAAGAACTAAATAGACATTGCTCCAAAGAAGACATACGGATGGCTAACAAACCCATGAAAAGATGCTCAACATCACTCATTATTAGAGAAATGTTAATCAAAACCACAATGAGGTACCACTTCACACCAGTCAGAATGGCTACGATCCAAAAGTCTGCAAGCAATAAATGCTAGAGAGGGTGTGGAGAAAAGGGAACCCTCTTACACTGTTGGTGGGAATGCAAACTAGTACAGCCACTATGGAGAACAGTGTGGAGATTCCTTAAAACATTGCAAATAGAACTGCCTTATGACCCAGCAATCCAACTGCTGGGCATATACACCGAGCAAACCAGAATGGAAAGAGACACATGTACCCCAATGTTCATCGCAGCACTGTTTATAATAGCCAGGACATGGAAAAAACCTAGATGTCCATCAGCAGATGAATGGATAAGAAAGCCTTGGTATATATACACAATGGAGTATTACTCAGCCATTAAAAAGAATACATTTGAATCAGTTCTAATGAGATGACTGAAACTCGAGCCAATTGTATACGGTGAAGTAAGCCAGAAAGAAAAACACCAATACAGTATACTAACACATATATATGGAATTTAGAAAGATGGCAATGATGACCCTGTATGCAAGACAGCAAAAGAGACACAGATGTGTAGAGTGGACTTTTGGACTCAGAGGAAGAGGAAGAGGGTGGGATGATTTGGGAGAATGACATTTAAACATGTATACTATCATGTAAGAAACGAATTGTGAGTCTATGTTTGATGCAGGATACAGGATGCTTGGGGCTGGTGCACGGGGATGATCCAGAGGGATGATATGGGGTGGGAGGTGGGAGGGGTTTCATGTTTGGGAATGCATGCACACCCATGGTGCATTCATGTCAATGTATGGCAAAACCAATACAGTATTGTAAAGTAAAATAAAGTAAAAATAAAAATTAAAAAAAAAAAAAGCCTGGATTATTTTTTCCAGTCTTTGAAAGCAAACTTTATAAATGTTTTGGTCTCTCTTTCTTTCAGAGATATTTGTCCTTCCCATAGATTATAAAATTATTTTTAAATTTTAAAGCAGCTTACATATTTATTTGGGCTTCCTAGGTGGCACTAGTGATAAAGAAACTGCCTGCAATACAGAACATATAAGATATGCAGTTTGGAACCCTGAGTCTGGAAGATTCCCTGGAGGAGGGCATGGCAACACACTCCAGGATTCTTATCTGGAAAATCCCCTGGACAGAGAAGCCTGATGGGCTGTGGCTTGCAAAGAGTTGAACGTGACTGAAGTGACTTAGCACAGCATGACACATTTTTAATTACTAGGTATTTCAACACCATTATATAGATTAATGCTCTATTGGTATTTCTTCTTTAGTAAATGTCTTATACATATCTCTGGCCTTATTTCTATTGAGTGCTTTTTTTTTAAATTGATTACTTTGGTTCCTTTTATGTTTAATATGTTGCTATTCATCACATATGACACTATTTTTTTTTTGTAGCTTAAGATTTAGTTTTTACTAAACCATTTAAAATTATTTTGTAGTCAAATCCATTATTGAATTTCTTTGCAACATATTTTGTGCTTTTGAAAGCCATCTTAAACTTAAAAGAAAAAAATTCTTTTTAAAATATGTTATACTTACAATTTTATTTTAACATTTAAGTCATTAACTCATTTTTGGTTTCAGCCTAAGGAAAACTGGGTTCACATACTAGCTTTGCTCATTGTTAATTCAAAGTTTGGGCAAGTTCAGGGATCTTTAGGTCTCCTCATTTTTTAAAGAATGTTGATAGTATCTAGCTCATTAGGTGCTTGCAAGGATTGAATTAGATAATTTATACAAATGGTTTAATAGATTTCTGCTGATAGTAAATAATAAGTGATGATAAAGAAGTCTTCTGGATTCATACTTAAAAAGAATGTTTGTAGGTATAGATCATTTATATATAGAGAGACATCAAAACATCTATAATTTACCAAAGATTTACTTAAGATACAGAAATTTAATTATTTGGATAACAAAGAGCTACTGTCACAACATGAATGAATATGGGCTTGTAATCAGTTTCATTAAAATAATTCGGTTGCATTTGGAATAGAATATCAAATTAAGCAGTGCTCGTGAATACTAGACAGAGAGAATTCCTGTGCATGGGAGTTGCTTGGACTTTGAAGTTTTAATTCTTTATTCTACTCTTTTTAATGGAATGATTCAATAAATAATGAAAAGTTAACAGTGATGGCAGATCAACAAGCAAAGATAAACACAAAAACGATCCAAGACAGTGTTCCTGTTCAATATCTTTCAAGAGCTTCAGATTTAGATTATTTCTAGGCATCCAGGCATCTGAGCTATCATCAGGAATATCTAAATTGCCTTCTTACAGGTGCTATAAAGCACTCTCTTTACTTTAGCTACACATTTTAGATGGCATCTCATTGAATTTCTCCTAGCCAATTTACTTTCTGCAAAGCTCACATTTCTCTTACAATAGAGAAATTTCTTCAGCTTTACTCTTTTAACTTTAGTCTAATAGCATGGAGGCTTTCTTTAAGTTTCACTGTCAGCAGAACAGCACAAATTTAACATTTATGTGATCCATTTTTAACTAAATAGCAGAAGCAGGAAGTGTAACGCCAAGGGTAATGTGGGTATTAATTTTCTCTATGGCTTATACAATTACTTGAATGCACCCCCAAAGAAAACTAATATATTGATCAAGCCTAAAAATTAGCCTTAATTTACATAAAACCATAGCATTAATTACTTGTATGCTGTAGAAAAATAGGTTTCAGCAAAAATAATCAAAATAATTTAGAATTCAGACTCATCTTGCACACAAGACATGAAAACTATTAAAGTAATATGAGACAAAAATTCTAATCTTATAAAAATTATTTGAATTAGAAAAATTCAATTTAATTGTTTGTAATATTGCTACTGTTTAACACATTTTATGTAAGTATATAACATGTAGAGTTCTAAAACAGAAAAGTAGAAATAAAATAAATTTGCCAATAGTACCAAGTCCCATTGAATCTCCTTCCAGACTTTCTCCACACACAAGGACACTCATACACACAAACACACACACTCATACACAAACATAATGTCGTTCCACAAGTTCAATTTTGTTATTTCCCTTTTTCATTTAATATTAAATTATTAAGAGAATTTGCTGGTGATTCAGTGGTTAGGACTCCTTGCTTCCACTACAGGGAGCATGAATTTGATCCCTGGTGGGGGAATTAAGATCTCATATGCCACAGAAAGCAGACCAAAAAAAAAAAAACACACACACACACACACAAACACAGACATTAAATTATCAAGATATTTTCTTGTCATGCTCTAAATTCAATAAATATTTATTAAGCAACTACAACTTGCTACAGCAGCATGTTAATTCATTTGTAAGCAAAAAATTATAGACCAGTAACTGTTGTTCCATGATCCATAAGATCACAAGAGTTGGACACTACTGAGCACACACACACACATTTTATTCTTAGTAAATGTTGACATATTGACAGAGATAAGTAACTTGTTAAATGTATATTGAATCATTAATAATGATTTTTATTAAACTCTGTTCTTATTAAATTTATACTATTACCTATTGGCCAATTAATTTAGTTGATATAAATATACAATTTATAAATAATTATTAAAGCTTCATAAGAGATTAATAACAAATTATGATCAAAATTATCAATAGTAAGAAATTAACTAGAGAACTTATATAATTAAGACAAATTTGTAACTGAAATATTATGCAATAAGAGGAATACTACTTTCCAATTAAAATATGTTGTGTTAATATCTTACTTGAATAGGTATTAATTGTATTAGTTTAATTTAATTATTTGACAGTCCCTCTTATTTGCACTCAGTTCTGCCTAGTTCTACCCAGAAATCATCCAAACTATAGTAGGCTTCATCACATCTGCACTCATGAAATCTGACACTGGAAATACAATATACTATCTCTCGTAAGCACACTGAAGTGATCCATACCTCCTTTAGCTGACAAGAATTTCTGTCACAATACACATTTGAAATTGCTGAAATCTTTCTATGAAATCTTAGCTTTCTAGGAGAAGATCCAGTCCTTCTGTGATTTCATTTATCTCCCCAACTTGTGGAATCTACATCATCTCAGGGGATCCTCAAATATTTGACCAAGTGTCATTTTTGCCACAGGTCTTTTGTTCCATGCAAAGTTATTCTATTTATTATGCACCATTCTTCAAAAATAATGTAATTATACTGTTAGGAAAGTTGTGGTACATATGCCCAATGGAATACTATTCAGCTATATAAAAAAAAGAACACATCTGAGTCACTTCTAATGAGGTGGATGAAACTGGAGCCTATTATACAGAGTGAAGTAAGTCAGAAAGAAAAACACCAATACAGTATATTAATGCATATATATGAAATTTAAAAGAATGGTAAAAGTGAGCCTGTATGCAAGACAGCAAAAGAGACAGATATAAAGAACAGACTTTTGGACTCTGTCGGAGAAGGCAAGGGTGGGATGATTTGAGAGAATAGCATTGAAACATGTATATTACCATATATGAAATAGACGACTAGTCCAAGTTTGATGCATGAAACAGAGTACTCAAAGCCAGTGCACTGGGACAAGCCAGAGGGATAGGATGGTGAGGGAGGTGTGAGGGAGGTTTGGGATGGCGATACACATGTACACCCGTGGCTGATTCATGTCAATATATGGCAAAAAAAAAAAAAAAAAAAAAACCCACAATATTGTAAAGTAATTAGCCTCCAATTAAAAAAATATAGATATAGATATATAAAACATTTCATGCTAAGTGTTCCTATAGCGAAAAAAAAAAAAAAGTGGGAATTTATATGCCAAAATATGGTCAGTGATTATTGTTTTCATGATAGGTTTATTTTTCTTCTAGTTTCTCTGTATTTTCTAAATTTTTGACAATGTTCATGTATTCCTACATATAATGTATTCCTATATGTAACACTACAATGTTTCTTCATTTCTGTTGTATATATATATATATATATATACTACTTTCACAAAGTAAATATAAATATATGTGAAAAATAAAAAACATGTTTTTGATTCAAATAAAAAAAAAACTATATTCAGGCTCAGTCTGTCTTATCTTGACTTTGTAAAAGTGATACCAATATAAAATATTAAACTAAAAAAATACAAAAAAAACAAGATGCCCATCAGCAGAAGAAGATTAGGACAAAGATGGATTTTTTTACTTAATAACAAAAATTATTCTATGCAAATTTCCTAAGATTCTGTTAAAATGAATTCACAGTAACTAAAGGGTGAGTTAAAATTGAGTAGCAAAGCAACTTAAACATATGCATTGCTTGAGAAGACCTTAGTTTGCCTAAAAGAAGTGGCCTTTAATTTTCTTTCAATAGCAGAATTATTTTAAGATCAGAATCTCTTACATATTCATATTTATTTTTGTGGTCTTTTTCAGTAACTGTCACTCTATCAAGTGAAGTAGCTGGAAATAGTTTTATCTTTTCCTACATATTTAGCATTAATTTCCATCCATGATTATATGTAATGCAAAGTTGCTCCAAGAGGATTGTGAAAGTTAAATTCAATTAATCTCACAAAAGCTCAGCAATAAGGGAATTTTAGATGCTACTGACAATGTGGTTTCCTAGTGACACTAATTTGATAGGTGATATAACAGATCTATGGCATAGACTACACTAACCAGCAAAGATGTCTGCTTCCTGGTGTTCATGATTTTGTCTGATCCTCTCTTTGTGAGTGTGATTGGCTTCTATGACCTATTTCTGACTCATACAATATGAGGGGATGGTGAGAGGGCAAAGGTGAGGGGGCAATGGTGAGGGGATGGCTCTGCCATATTTAGGTTCCATTTTATAGCAAAGGTGAAAACGTGAAAGAATGTTACTCCTGTCATCATGCTACATGATTCTCCACCTCAGTAAAGCTGTTCTTTCTCTCTGTTGGCCTTAAAGAAGCAAGCAGACACATTGTGAATTGCCTATGGTGAGGTTTCCATGGCAAAGCACCATGGGCTGTCTATAGGAGCTGAAGATTCAAGTTGTACAGCCATAAGGAAATGAATTCAGATAGTAACCAGATAGAACTGGGAAGGGGACATTTTTCCCCCCTCAGCCTCCAAATGATACTGTAGCTTGACTGACACTTCTACTATGAGACCTTGAGCAGAGGACACAGCTAATATGTGTCCAGAATCCTGACCCATGGAAATTTTGAGATAATAAATGTTCATAGTTTTAAGCCATTAAATTTTTTTTAAATTTTTTAAAAGCCACTTCTAAGTGACTAAACAGAAGTAAAATGTGCGTCATATATTTTAATTTAAAAACAGTACAAAGTAAAAGGGAAATTTAATTTTAGTAATAAATATTATTTGTACACTACCTTTAATATATATATTAAATGTCTATACACACTTAATATATATATTAAATATATACCTTTATAGGTAAACATATACCATATATATATATATATATATATATATATATATATATATATATTAAAAAACAGAGACATTACTTTGCCAACAAAAGTCCATCTAGTCAAGGCTATGATTTTTCCAGTTGTCATTTATGGATGTGAGAGTTGAACTATAAAGAAAGCTGAGTGGCAAAGAATTGAACTGTGGTGTTGGAGAAGACTCTTGAGAATCCCTTGGACTGCAAGGAGAATAGCCAGTCCATTCTAAAGGAGATCAGTCCTGTTTATTGGAGGGACTGATGTTGAAGCTGAAACCCCAATACTTTGGCCACTTGATGCAGAGAGCTGATTCATTGGAAAAGACCCTGATGCTGGGAAAGATTGAGGGCAGGAAGAGAAGGGGATAACAGAGGATGAGATGGTTGGATGGCATCACCGACTCAATGGAAATGGGTTTGGGTGGACTCCAGGAGTTGGTGATGGACGGGGAGGCCTGGCATGCTGTGGTTCATGGGGTGGCAAAGAGTCAGACACGACTAAGCAACTGAACTGAACTGTTCACAAATTGTACTTTGAGAAAGTAATGATGATAGAAGTCAATGGGGACTAGGTGGGGTAAGGAGTATAGTATGGTTTGTGTTAATATCGAAACAAATACAGTACTGTAAAGTAAAATAAAGTAAAAATAAAAATTAAAAAAAATCTAAAATTCATATAGATGTAATATAATCCAGATTCTTATCACAAAAGATAAAATTTTGGTCCTAATACCTTATTCCTGGAAAATATAAAAAAGAAAGAAGCAAATTCCAAGGAGGAGACCATGCCCATATCTCTTGCAGAAAAATAATGTTGTGCTTTAAGTCAACCCATCCTTATAAGAAATATATTAGCAGAGAGGAAATATGAGCTTTGCCTAGTGTTTGGAATGTCCACACAAACCAAGGAAGGCATTTTTAGAGCCCACATTCACAAGAAGGGAGCCAATACAATCAATTTGGAAGTGGATGGACCCAGACTCTTCTGAAAGTTGCCTTGGGTATTATTTAAAACATATGGGATATGCAGTAACTGTATTAACTAAATCACTCTATTTCAAGGGCAATCTGGCATCCTTGGCTATATGCCATCCAACTCAATTGTTGCAGTAGCTGCTCTTCTAATGCATCCAATCTGCTGTGTCTACTAAAAAGTCAGTTGCTAGAACTTGTACCTGGTATCAGACTAGAGTATTAACTTTCTGATTGCTTGGAAGTGTCAGAGCCTTGTGAGCCAAGAAATGGAAGATAGAATTGCCTGAAGTTCTTATAAATGAACCCAAATAACTTTCCATATATCTTGATCAGATAAAGGCTTATTCATGATCATCCACCCCTATTATAGAATAGCCCAACTGTCAATGCAAAAGATTAATGGTCTGGGTTCAAGATGGATCAAACCACTGAGTTCAGACACTGGCTGCTGTGAGTCATTCCTATTTCCATCCAGATGGTGCCACTGTTGGGCTGAGTAATAACTCAAGTTCAAGTGGGTTCAGTTCAGTTCAGTTCAGTTCAGTCGCTCAGTTGTGTCTGACTCTTTGCGACCCCATGAATCGCAACATGCCAGGCCACCATGTTCATCACCATCTCCCGGAGTTCACTCAGACTCACGTCCATCAAGTCCGTGATGCCATCCAGCCATCTCATCCTCTGTCGTCCCCTTCTCCTCCTGCCCTCAATCCCTCCCAGCATCAGAGTCTTTTCCAATGAGTCAACACTTCGCATGAGGTGGCCAAAGTACTGGAGTTTCAGCTTTATCATCATTCCTTCCAAAGAAATCCCAGGGCTGATCTCCTTCAGAATGGACTGGTTGGATCTCCTTGCAGTCCAAGGGACTCTCAAGAGTCTTCTCCAACACGACACTTCAAAAACATCAATTCTTCGGTGCTCAGCCTTCTTCACAGTCCAACTCTCACATCCATACATGACCACAGGAAAAACCATACATAGCCTTGACTAGACGAACCTTAATCGGTAAAGTAATGTCTCTGCTTTTCAATATTCTATCTAGGTTGGTCATAACTTTTCTTCCAAGGAGTAAGCGTCTTTTCATTTCATGGCTGCAGTCACCATTTGCAGTGATTTTGGAGCCCCAAAAAATAAAGTTGACACTGTTTCCACTGTTTCTCCATCTATTTCCCATGAAGTGATGGGACCGTATGCCATGATCTTCGTTTTCTGAATGTTGAGCTTTAAGCCAACTTTTTCACTCTCCTCTTTCACTTTCATCAAGAGGCTTTTTAGCTCCTCTTCACTTTCTGCCATAAGGATGGTGTCATCTGCATATCTGAGGTTATGGATATTTCTCCCAGCAATCTTGATTCCAGCTTGTGTTTCTTCCAGTCCAGCGTTTCTCATGATGTACTCTGCATATAAGTTAAATAAGCATGGTGACAATATACAGCCTTGATGTGCTCCTTTTCCTATTTGGAACCAGTCTGTTGTTCCATGTCCAGTTCTAACTGTTGCTTCGTGACCTGCATACAGATTTCTCAAGAGGTAGGTTAGGTGGTCTGGTATTCCCATCTCTTTCAGAATTTTCCAGTTTATTGTGATCCACGCAGTCAAAGGCTTTGGCATAGTCAATAAAGCAGAAATAGACCCACCTGTATACTAGGTATCAGCAAAAATTTTACCCCCTCCCTGTCCAGACACTGCAGAGACCATCATAAGAATAGGGGTGGGGGCCTTTATAGGAGCTACATATTCTTCAGAATCTAGTAACAGCTGCATTTCTGGAGATATGCAAGTGGACATGGTGCACCTTTGTTGCAATAGACAGTCACTTAGTCAAAGTGAGAGTTTGAGCTATGGCAGAGGTGGGTGGAACATATTTGTAATCCATCCTTTGATAGGAAGGGAAGTTCTTAACAGGACATGTTTTTCCTTGGTGAGAGGCTCTATCTATAGGAACACTGTGTGCATTGCTAGGAGCTGTTGTTCTATGGAGTTATACCCCCTCTACCCCATAGGTTATAAAAAGGAGGTTTAATGTATGGTTGTGCTTAATGATTATCCAGACCTATTTTATCAAATTTCATCCTGCCCAGTTCTTCACTTGAGTTACCTTTTTCTTCCCCTCTTTGACATAAAGAGCAAATTTCACTGCTTTGAAATTTGGATAATCCTTTCTTATATCAATATTTTTAATATGAATTTATTTTAAAGGGAGTGAAGTTGGAGAAATAATGAGATGTTATATCAGAAGAATCATACTTTAAAATTTCAGAGGCTGAAAAGCTGGACAGTAAATTTGAAAGAATTTTGAAAATTACAGACTGTAAATTTCTGAAGCATTGGTCAGAATACTGTAAGCTGTCAACAGAGATCTCTCTTTTGATTATACTAAAGTCAAAGATTCTGTTTAATTCCCTAAACAAACAAACCAAAAAATAAAATCAGTGGAAATGGCAATTTTTCCCCCTTCAAGTAGTTCTTCTATTCTCATTAGTTCTTTAGATACCAGAAGAATAGAACTGCACAAAATCAGAAAAATGTTTAGATTTTCTAAACCAGTTAAATATAAGTGGAGCAGACAAATGAAAAAGGAAACTTTTGCATATCTACTCATTTGTTTCTGCATCATGATGAATATTGAGAGAAAAAAGATTATATGTATAATATTTTGTCTCTAAGTCAAGGTATTTCTTCCAACTTGAACAGAAGAAATTTTTGTGATAGTACATTTATAGAAGTTTAAAATTTTAAAATTTTATAATTAAAGGCAAGTATTAATAATATGAATATTTAAAAATATTAAAAAAATAAAATTTATTTCTCAAATCATACTTTAATACTTATTTTAAACATATAAGTTTTATAAATTGCCAACATCGGCTGGATCTTTGAAAAAGCAAAAGAGTTCCAGAAAAACATCTATCTCGAATTTATTGACTAAGATAAAGACTTTGACTATGTGAATCACAGTAAACTGTGGAAAATTTTGAAAGAGATGGGAATACCAGATCACCTGGCCTGTCTCCAGAGAAATCTCTATGTAGGTCAGGAAGCAACAGTTAGAATTGGACATGGAACAACAGACTGGTTCCAAATAGGAAAAGGAGTATGTCAAGGCTGTATATTGTCACCATGCTTATTTAACTTCTATGCAGAGTACATCATGAGAAATGCTGGGCTGGAGGAAGCACAAGCTAGAATCAAGATTCCCAGGAGAAACAGCAATAACCTCAGATATGCAGATGACACCACCCTTATGGCAGAAAGTGAAGAGGAACTAAAAAGCCTCTTGATGAAAGTAAAAGAGGAGAGTGAAAAAGTTGGCTTGAAGTTCAATATTCAGAAAACTAAGATCATAGCAAAAAGTCCCATCATTTCATGGCAAATAGATGGGAAAACAGTGGAAACAGTGGCCTACTTTATTTTAGGGGGCTCCAAAATCACTGCAGATGGTGACTGTAGCCATGAAATTAACAGACGCTTGCTCCTTGGAAGGAAAGTTATGACCAACTTAGACAGCATATTAAAAAGCAGAGACATTACTTTGGCAACAAAGGCCTGTCTAGTGAAGGCTATGGTTTTTCCAGTAATCAGGTATGGATGTGAGAGCTGGATGATAAAGAAAGCTGAGTACCAAAGAACTGATGCTTTTAAACTGTAGTGTTGGAGAAGACTGTTGAGAGTCCCTTGGACTACAAGGAGATCCAACCAGTCCATACCGAAGGAGATTAGTCCTGGTTGTTCATTGGAAGAACTAATGTTGAAGCTGAAACCCCAATATTTTGGCCACCTGATGCCAAGAGCTTACTCATTTGAAAAGACCCTGATGCTGGGAAATATTGAGGGCAGGAGGAGAAAGAGACGACAGAGGATGAGATTGTTGGATGGCATCACCGACTCAATGGACATGAGTTTGGGTAGACTCCAGGAGCTGGTGATGGACAGGGAGGCCTGGCGTGCTGCAGTTCATGGGGTCGCAAAGAGTTGGACACAATGGAGAGCCTGAAGTGAACCGAACTGAAAGTTAGGTAAAAAATTGACTTAAGTATTGTTTCAGAAATTTGGAATCATAATTCAGTAAACTCTAGAATTTACTTATTAACATACTTTGTCTCATGATTCTTCTACCTATATTAATTTTTCTACCTATATTCTTCTACCTATATTAAATATTTACTGAATTTCAGTTCAGTTCAGTCACTCAGTCGTTTTCAACTGTTTGTGACCCAGTGAACTGCAGCATGCCAGGCCTCCCTGTCCATCACCAACTCTCGGAGTTCACTCAGACTCACATCCATCGAGTCAGTGATGCCATCCAGCCATCTCATCGTCTGTCGTCCCCTTCTCCTCCTGTCCCCATTCCCTTCCAGCATCAGAGTCTTTTCCAATGAGTCAACACTTCGCATGAGGTGGCCAAAATACTGGAGTTTCAGCTTTAGAATTGTTCCTTCCAAAGAACACCCAGGACTGATTTCCTTTAGAATGGACTGGTTGGATCTCCTTGCAGTCCAAGGGACTCTCAAGAGTCTTCTCCAACACCACAGTTCAAAAGCATCAATTCTTCGGTGCTCAGTTTTCTTCACAGTCCAACTGTCACATCCATACGTGTGTACTTAACCTCCAAACTCACCCTGCTTTATATACCCTTTTTTTTCCTATGAAAAGCAAAATACGACTCATAAAAATAATGAATAAGTTTATAGTGAATTTCAACTGGGTCATGAAAGCAGGCTGAATGTGAATGGCTTGAGTATAGGAAGTAAAGAAGTTCTAAGGTAAATTTAGTTTAAGCAATAGAGAATCAGCATAAGAGATAGCAGAGGCTAGCAGGGGTTAACAGAGGACCTTTCAATTTAAGCAATCAAAAATCTTTTAACATACACACACAATAGACTGTGCTACATATTAAGGATATGTATGTTGGTGAAGAAACAATAATCAGTATGTTAAAAGTAACTTGAATCTACAGTTAAACGAGGAGTTAGCTAATGCTATGTTAGTACAGGATGTTACTGGATACAGAGAAATGGCATTCCAGAGTTGCATGTCCAAGAAAGAATTTCAAGAAGGAACATTTAAAACGAAGCCTGAACGTCAATCAGGAGCTAGCCTGGAGAACAGAAAGGGAGGTAAGAGCATATTAGTATGTTGAAGGTAAAATTAAAAGATGAAGCAGAGCATGATACAGGTCAGAAACAGTACCAAATGATAGGAATCTATGACTCACTCAAAAGGTAATTGAAAGAAGACTTTCCAGATACCTTTTCTTTTTTTTAAATCTAATTTTTCTAAATGAAGGATAATTGCTTTACAGAACTTTTTTGGTTTCTGCCAATCATCAACATGCATGTCCAAGTATCTATCTATAATGGGCTTTTAAATTTAGCTTAAGAAGTTTAGGATTTAGAGAGTTCCCTGGTGGCCTAGTGGTTAGGAATTCAGGCTTCAATGCCATAGCCTGAGTTTAATCCTTGGTCACACAATTGAGATCCCACAAGTTGTGTGACCAAATAGAAAAAAAATAAAAGGAGAAGAAGTTTAGAGTTTATTCTGAGGGAAACATGAGCTATCTATATTTTTAAAAGAGAAATGACTTGCAATATTATAACTTTGACATGGTAAGTAATGAAGTAAACTTTTTCAAATAGTAAAAACAAGATACATTGACAAAATATAAAATAAATCTATATCAAACAAATTTTAACTTATTAATCACGAGGGTAACAATAAGATACCATAACTGATTCTAGCAAATCTATTTTGGCATTCTTAACCATTTAGTTGGATGATCACCTTAGTCCTGCCCTTGGCCCACGTCAGAGAGTACTATTTCTCTTCCTACATTAGGATAATGCACACCAAAATTCATTTGCTAATAGATAAAAACTGATAATTAGTTCTTTGGCAAAAAGCAGACATGTAAGATTAAGAGTTGGACATGACTAAAACTTCACTTGACGGTCAAGAATTTTTTTCATTGTTATTTATTTCAGCAAGTTAATTTCATCCTTATTGAATTTATAAAATAGACTAGTGAAAACAAAGTCAGTCAAAAACTGAAGATCAAACCGTGTAGAATCAATTAGCCCCAGAGGTTCTGGAAAAACACTCAGAAAGGGGCTCAGTATTCTTTTTTACACATATTCAAGTCTTTGATAATATTTCTGGGCATATTCAAGTAAAAACTGATGATAGCCTGAGTAAATATGCTAAGAAAAATAAAATTAAGCAAATTGACTTGAGACTGTCCAAAGGTATATTTAGCAAAATTGATAAGATGAGGGACTAAATATCTCTTTAAGAAAATTAGAGATATTGAGGGAATATTTCATGCAAAGATGAGCACAATAGAGGACAGAAATGGTATGTACCTAACAGAAGCAAAGATATTAAGAAGAGGTGGCAAGGATACACAAAAGAACTAAACAAAAAAGATCTCCATGACCCAGATAACCACGATGGTGTGATCACTCACTTAGAGCCAGACACCCTGGATGTGAAGTCAAGTGGGCCTTAGGAAGCATCACTATGAACAAAGCTAATGGAGGTGATGGAATGCCAGGGAAGCTATTTCAAATCCGAAAAGACAATGATGTGAAAGTGCTGCACTCAATATACCAGCAAATTTGGAAAACTCAGCAGTGGCCACAGGACTGGAAAAGGTCTGTTTTCATTCTAATCCCAAAGAAAGGCAATGCCAAAGAATGTTCAAACCACCACACAGTTGTACTCACTTCACACGCTAGCAAAGTAATGCTCAAAATTCTCCAAGCCAGGCTTCAACAAAACGTGAACCATGGCCTTCCAGATGTTCATGCTGGATTTAGAAAAGGCAGAGGAACCAGAGATCAAATTGCCAACATCTGCTGGATCATCTAAAAAACAAGAGAATGCCAGAAAAATATCTAAACATATACTTTTGCTTGCTGATTACACCAAAGCCTTTGACTGTGTGAATCACAACAAACTGTGAAAAATTCTTCAAGAGATGGGAATGCCAGACCCCTGACCTGCCTCTTGAGGAATCTATATACAGGTCAAGAAGCAACAGTTAAAACTGGACATGGAACATCAGACTGGTTCCAAATAGGGAAAGGAGTATGCCAAAGCTGTATATACTCACCCTACTTTTTTAACTTCTATGCAGAGTACATTATGTGAAGTGCTGGGCTGGATGAAACACAAGTTGGAATCAAGATTTTCAGGAGAAATGTTAATAACCTCAGATATGCAGATGACACCACCCTTATGGAAGAAATTGAAGAAGAACTAAAGAGCCTCTTGATGAATGTGAAAGATGAGAGTGAAAAAGCTGGCTTAAAGCTCAACATTCCAAAAACTAAGATCATGGCACCTGACCCCATCACTTCATGGCAAATATGGAGAAACAGTGGAAACAGTGTTGGACTTTATCTTTTGGACTCCAAAATCACTGCTGATGGTGACTGCAGCCATGAAGTTAAAAGATGCTTACTCGTTGGAAGGAAAGTTATATCCAACCTAAACAGCATATTGAAAAGCAGAGACATTACTTTGTCAACAAAGGTCCATCTAGTCAAATCTATGGTTTTTCCAGTAGTCATGTATGGACATGAGAGTTGGACTGTAAAGAAAGCTGAGTGCAGAAGAATTGCTGCTTTTGAGCTATGGTATTGGAGAATACTCTTGAGAGTCCCTTGGACTGCAACAAGATCCAACCAGTCAATCTTAAAGGAAATCAGTCCTGGGTGTTCATTGGAAGGACTGATGCTGAAGCTGAAACTCCAGTATTTTGGCCACCTGATGCATGGTACTGACTCATTGGAAAAGACCCTGATACTGGGAAAGATTGAGGGTGGGTGTAGAAGGGGATGACAGAGGATGAGATGGTTGGATGGCATAATCAATGCCATGGACATGAGTTTGAATAGACTCCTGGAGTGGGTGATGGACAGGGAGGTCTGGCATGCTGCAGTCCATGGCTTCACAAAGAGTCAGACATGACTGAGCAACTGAACTGAACTGAACTGATCTAAATGGGATAGTTTTCTATATATACATACATGCTCAGATGCTCAGTTGTGTCTGACTACTTGTGACCCCATGGACTGTAGCACAGAATGCACGCTCCAGATGGCTGAAATTCATATGAAAGTAATTATTTCAGTGAGTTCTGACTTTTTCATCTTCCCCCACACAGAAAAGCTCTAAATTCACTAATTTAAGATATTTAGTTTTATTTAATTGACAGTGGTCTTTTGATGTTCTAACTATCTGGTCATTATTGCAAGAACTCCTATATATCCTGGATCCTCTCTTACGTATTCTGAACTGTTGCTTAGAGCTATCTGAGAGGTTGGGTCCTGGGATTGAATCCTCAGTTTTGCCTGCCAAATAAAACATAATTTTAAGTTTTAGGTTGTGCTTTTATTTATTTTTTTAGTTGATATCACATTACTGAGAAAAGTTTTGGAAATTGGTAACATTTTTGCAAACTATTTCTACCTCAATAAGTTAGGAGAAGTGAAAGAATTTGAAAGAACTATGAAAAAAAATTTTGAATACTATATTCAGTATCTTCTGACTGTTAATTTAAACAAAATATAAACATGTTCCAGTTTAGATGGTCACTTGAAGTAGTACTAAAATCAAAAGAATTTATGCCATGTCTGAAACTGACACAACACTGTAAATCAATTGTACTTCAGTTTAAAAAATGATAAAATTAAAGAAGTTGTGCCAGTGGCAATTTACCATAACTCTCAATATGCACTCATTTGTACCTGTGGCTGCAGATGGTAGAGAATAATTAAGAGGAAAATAGATTCATGAACAAGGAAATTTTGAGAACTGAAGATCCTCAAAAAGACATTGTATGACATAAATGCTAAAATATTGCTTGATAATTTCTTTATTTTAAATTTCTAGAAATGTCAATTACTTCTTAATTCATTCTCCTATCTCCATTCTATCCCATTCTAATTTCATGTCAGCTTAACAGCTAACAGAATTTTTAGTTTGGTTTCTAAATAACACATCTGTTAAAGACATTCAGGTCAATTCAGTCACTCAGTCATATCTGACTCTTTGCGACCCCCATGAACTGCAGCACGCCAGGCCTCCCTGTCCATCACCAACTCCCGGAGTCCAACCAAACCCATGTCGATTGAGTCGGTGATGCCATCCAACCCTCTCATTCTCTGTCGTCCTTTTCTCCTCCTGCCCTCAATCCTTCCCAGCATCAGGGTCTTTTCAAATGAGTCAGCTCTTTGCATCAGGTGGCCAAAGTATTGGGGTTTCAGCTTCAACATCATTCCTTCCAGTGAACACCCAGGACTAATTTCCCTTAGGATGGACTGGTTGGATCTTCTTGTAGTCCAAGGGACTCTCAAGAGTCTTCTCCAACACCACAGCTCAAAAGCATCAATTCTTCAGGGTTCAGCTTTTGTATAGCTCAACTCTCACATTCACACATGACCACTGGATAAACCATAGCCTTGACTAGATGGACCTTTGTTGGCAAAGTAATGTCTCTGCTTTTCAATATGCTGTCTAGGTTGGATATAACTTTCCTCCCAAGGAGTAAGCATATTTTAATTTCATGGCTGCAATCACCATCTGCAGTGATTTTGGAGCCCAGAAAAATAAAGTCAGCCACTGTTTCCATTGTTTCCCCTTCTATTTGCCGTGAAGCGATGGGACTGGATGCCATGATCTTATTTTCTGAATGTTGAGCTTTAAGCAGGCTTTTTCACTCTCCTCTTTCACTTTTGTCCAGAGGCTCTTTAGTTCTTCACTTTCTGCCATAAGGGTGGTATCATCTGCATATGTGAGATTATTGATATTTCTCCTGGTAATCTCGATTCCAGCTGGTGCTTCTTCCAGCCCAGCGATTCTCATGATATACTCTGCATATAAGTTAAATAAGCAAGGTGACAATGTTCAGCCTTGATATACTCCTCTTCCCATTTGGAACCAGTCTGTTGTTCCATGTCCAGTTCTGACTTTTGCTTCCTGACCTGCATACAAATTTCTCAAGAGGCAGTCAGGTGGCCTGTTATTCCCATCTCTCTCAGAATTTTCCACAGTTTATTGTGATCCACACAGTCAAAGGCTTTGGCATAGTCAATAAAGCAGAAATAGATGTTTTTCTGGAACTCTCTTGCTTTTTCAGTGATCCAGGGGATGTTGGCAATTTGATCTCTGGTTCCTCTGCCTTTTCTAAAACCAGCTTGAACATCTGGAAGTTCACCGTTCATGTATTGCTGAAGCCTGACTTGGAGAATTTTAAGCATTACATTACTAGCATGTGAGATGAGTGCAATTGTGGGGTAGTTTGAGCATTCTTTGGTATTGTCTTTCTTTGGAATTGGAATGAAAACTGACCTTTTCCAGTCCTGTGGCCACTGCTGAGTTCTCCAAATTTGTTGGCATGTTGAGTGCAGTGCTTTCACAGCATCATCTTTCAGGATTTGAAATAGCTCAACTGGAATTCTATCACCTCCACTAGCTGTGTTCATGGTGATTCTTTGGCCCACTTGACTTCACATTCCAGGATGTCTGGCTCTAGGTGAATGATCACACCATCATGATTATCTGGATCGTGAAGATATTTTTTGTACAGTTCTTCTATGTATTCTTGCCACCCCTTCTTAATATCTTCTGCTTAAGGAGGTCATTCAATTGATAGATTTGCACATCAACTACAGTGATGTTTGATATTTAGTCCTACTAATGAAGTTGCCAATAAAAAACTCCATCTTCATACATTAAATGTTGTGAATAAGGACTGATGACACTTCCCTTTTTTCCTCATTATCATAGTTTTAAGATGCTCAACTTACATTTTGAAAAGATGTAAATGCTTCTTGGAGGTGAGGTGGGTAAGAAACCTGAAGAATTCTCTTTACAAGTCAACAATATGAATGTCTTGCAAATTCCTAAGTTACACAAGCATGACAATTAGAAATAAATCAGGGGAGATAGTATTTTCATTACTCACAGCCCTCATATAGGCTTACTTGGTGGCTCAGCAGTAAAGAATTTGCTTGCAGGAAACATGGGTTTAATCCCTGGGTCAAGAAGATCCCTTGGAGAAGGAAAGGCAACCCACTCTAGTAGTCTTGCCTGGAAAATTCCATGGACAGAGGTGGCTGGTAGGCTAAAGTCCCTAGGGTCACAGAGTTGGACAGGACTGAGTGACTCACACACTCAGCTTTCATAAGATCAACTTTGAAATACATTCAGCTTGAGACTCTAATGGAGAACAGTGATTCAAATTCTTAAGAGAGTTTAGAGGAGAGCTATAATATTTATCTGGGGAGGTCTGCTTTATGAGGAAAAGTCTTTAAGAAATTAAACTGATTCCAAGAAAAAATGTGGTAAGCATATTTAATGATGAACACAGAAGGTAAGTTTAGGTATAACATGAAGAAGTATATAACTGAGAAATACATGTTCAGTATAAATATATCTGAGAAAAATCAAAATGAAAAACAATTCTCTTTTTTTTCTTTCTTTTACTTTTTTTTTAACTTCACAACACTGTATTGGTTCTGCCATACATCAACATGAATCTGCCACAGGTATACACGTGTTCCCCATCCTGAACAAACACCCCTCCCTCCCCCCTCCCCATATCACCCCTCCAGGTCGTCCCAGTGCACCAGCCCCAAGCATCCAGTATCCTGCATTGAACCTGGACTGGCGATTCGTTTCATATTTGATATTATACATGTTTCAATGCCATTCTCCCAAATCATCCCACCCTCTCCCTCTCCCACAGAGTCCAAAAGACTGTTTTATACATCTGTGTCTCTTTTGCTGTCTCACATACAGGGTTATCATTGCCATCTTTCTAAATTCCATATATATCCATTAGTATACTGTATTGGTATTTTTCTTTCTGGCTTACTTCACTCTGTATAACAATTCTTTTTTCTATCACACAAATTTGCAAAATTATTTATTTTTCAGAATACTTTTCAACATTTTTACTTATGAGTATTACCTACACTAAAACACTTTTAATTTTGTAATAATGAATATGGTAAAATTATACAAAATAATACTAAGTATACAAGAAATATCACATAAATATCAATATATATGATCCTTTTGCTATTTAAATATGTTTTATAAAATTGTACACAATTTAGCATAATAATGACTAAATAGTTAACATTAACATGTGGATAAACAAACAACATGACAAAATATAGTATTAAAGAGAAGATTGAAGGCCCCAAATGTCCTCTCTTTTGCCCAGGATATCAAACCTAGACTTAATACCTAACTTAATTGCAATTTCTACTTTTCCTAGAAACTGTACTCTTAATTGACCAGGGTGGACTTCTCTAGTCAGCACCAGTGAAGTAGTCTGTCACTATTGCCCAAAGAAAGAAGAGGCTATCTGAATAATAAAATCCATTCCACAACTTTCCACTAAAAAAAAAAAAAAAGAATAAATAAATAAATTCCTGGCTTAAAAATAAGCCTATTGCTTCTTTTGCTCATCTCACTTTTGTTCCACCCTCCTGCTTATAATGGGGCTTCCCTTGTGGCTCAGCTGGTAAAGAATCCGCCTGCAATGCAGGAGACCTGGGTTCAGTTTCTGGGTTGGGAAGATCCTCTGGAGAAGGGAAAGGCAACTCACTTCAGTATTCGGGCCTGGAGAGTTCCATGAACTGTATAGTCCACGAGGTTGTAAAGAGCTAGACGCAACTAAGTGACTTTCACTTTCACTTACCTGTAATAACCTTGGAGCACTGTTCCTGTTCCTAGAAAGGACGCTGATGGATTCATGAAAGATTGAGTAAAGCCAATTAAGATCTTTAAATTTACTTAGTTTAATTTTGTTTTTAAAATAATATCAGGATATTTAAAAGTTAAACAATGTAAATTTTCTGGAATCAAGTCTAATGCCAAACAATTTCAACAGCAAAACACTGTAGGGGAGGGAAGAAAAATAATTGTTCTCTACCCTTCTAAGAATCTTGATTGAGGTCTACCTTATAATACAGACAGCTTAACAAGGGAAAAGCAGAAGTTTATATACACTTTCTCTGTGCATCGGGGATATCCAGGAAAACAGTAATTCCTAAAACTGAGCAGCACCCTGCAAGGCCTTCTCAGGTACAAAAGCCCCTCTAAGTTCTCCGTTTACTGTTTGTAGGAAAACAACAACAACAACAACAACAACAACAACAACAACAACAAATTTAGTCTCCTAGGCCTTCCCTAAGTTCCAAATAGCAAGCACGGTTAGTCAATCAAGAAAAGTAATGATAATTTAAACAGTGCGGCCATGCCTGCTAAGTCACTTCAGATGTGTCCAACTCTTTGCGAACCTGTGGACTGTAGCCTGCCAGGCTCCGTTGTCTACTGGAGTCTCTAGGCAGGATTATTGGAGTGGGTTCCCATGCCCTCCTTCAGGGGTTTTTCCTGACCCAGGGATTGAATCCATGTCTTTTATGTTTCCTGCACTGGCAAGTGGGTTCTTTACTCCTAGAGCTTCCTAGGAAGCCAAATTTACACAGTAGTTCCCTCATAAAACAGTACTAGTTCCTCCTTGAAGGATATTTACAACAATATGATATGTACCTTTGATTTGTTCTGCAGAGATTAGCATGCCACTCAGATAAAAGATAGTGACTATGGGCTGACCACAAGCAGTAAACCCCAGAATGGTTGGAACCAGATGGTTGATTATTAAGAATCAGAAACACCACTCTGTTGCCTCAGCACTAATCAAACAGAAGTCCACAAGTTGATCACATACCCTGCAATGCTCACCCTAATATTGTCTTTAAAAACCTTTCCCTAGAGAGGGTGGGATGAATTGAGAGAGTAGCCCATGTGTAAAATATATAGCTAATGGGAAATTGCTGAATAGTGTAGGATGCTCAGCATGATGCTTTGTGACAACCTAGAAGGGAGATTCAAGGGCGGGGGGGATAATGTATGTATATCTGTGGCTGATTCATGATGATATATGGCAGAAACCAACACAATATTGCAAATCAATTATCCTCAAATATAGAAGGAAAAAAAAAAACACCTTTTTTTTAAAGCCATTGGGTGTTTGGGTCTTTTGAACATGAGCTGCTCACTCTTCTTGTTTGGCACCTTGCAATAAACACGTACTTTCCTTTACCACGATTCATGGTCAGTAGACTGGCTTTGCTGTATGGTGGGTGAGTGAACCCAAGTTTGGTTAAGTAACACTTCTGAAATCATCCAAGCTACCACTTTAAATAACATCTCCAGATAAAAAGAAAAGAAGATGTTGAAGTGTGTGTGTGTGTGTGTGTGTGTGTGTGTGTGTGTGTGTGTGTGTGTGTGTGTGTGTGTGTTTGGTAGGGTTGTGAAACGTTTTTAGTCAAATCACAGTAAACTAGGATATGGTTGTTATGCAGATTTAAATCTTTGCCCTTTCCACTGTCAAGAGTTTCTATCCTCTCTGCCTAGTTTTGCTGAAGGAAGGGGGTCATTTTCCAGACCCTGAGAGTGGGCGCTTGTCTAACACATGGAAATGAATTATCTGAGGAGACACACGTGCTGACAGTGCAAGAGACTTTGGAATGCCGGGGTGGAGAACCAGAAAGTAAAGGAACCCCGGAAGACTGCTCTGTCATGTGGCTTGCAGTCTCGGTTTTTATGGTGATAAGATTAGTTTCTCTGTTGTCTTTGGCTGATTGTTTTGACCCAGGGTCCTTCCTGGTGGTGCACACCAAGATTCATGACAGTGAGAAAGATTCCGCTGGGAGGTGGTAGAACCCTGTGGCATCTCCTTTTGACCTTTCCCAAACTCTCCCAATTAATAAGTGGCTTATTAATTTCATGTTCCTTACCAAGACCCCCTGTTGTAAAATAACTCAGGCAAATGGTTAATATGGTGCCTGGCCAGGAAGGGCAGTTTCAGTCAATGTTTCCCTTAACAGTATATAAAGGGAGAGCCCTTTACAAAAAGAGGTTTTCCTCTTAAATGTAAATGCTTCTTTAAAAGGGCAACTTCTACTGGGTTTTTAGAACTTCACCTGAGTCTGTTGTCTCTTAAAAACAATTGTTATACCAAAGAGACATATTTTGGGGTAGTAAATTCTGCTCCTCTTCAACACATACTTCATATTTGATCAGAATAAGAAAATTATCTTCTTGATATGAAAACCATTAAGAAGAATTGTAGCTGTGTAGAAAAAATGCAAAAAGTTTATAAATGATAGCAAATTTAATACAAAAGTGAAAAATACTATTTTAAAAAGTCATTTTTTATGAAATGAGGTGACTTTGAAATGGGGGAGGAGGAAGCAGGGCACAACATTTTAAAAAATGAAATAGACCAAGGATACAATGTAAACTGATTAGAACCCGATGACTCCAAGATGGTGGACAAGTGGACATCCACTGGATGTATTGATGTGTTACACAATGAACCTCACTATAGGCTCATTGTGTAACACATCAGCAAACTAAATGAAACACCCCCAGACACCATGACAGTTGCAAAGCTGATTATAAAGGTCAAAAAATGGTCAGTGGCCCTTTTCCTGGAAATCCCCATCCCTTCCCCAAAATAGTTGGAACAACCTTCCCACTCATTAGCCTATGAAATTACCCACCCCTATAAAAGCAGACAACTCCATACTCTTTGCAGCTTTTGCCTTCTCTAATGGCTAATACTATCTGTGGAGTGTGTTTCTCCCTAAATAAATCCACTTCTTACTTTGAATTCTTTCTGCGATGAGACATCAGAAGATGATCTTCAATAAGTCCTGAGATAAGATGTGTTATTGTTGTTGTTCAGTCACTCAGTCATATCTAGCTGTTTGTGACCCCATGGACTGTAGCACACCAAGCTTCCCTGTCCTTCACTATCTCCCAGAGTTTGCTCAAACTCATTTCCTTTGAGTTGGTGATGCCATCCAACTATCTCATCCTCTGTTGCGCCCTTCTCCTTTTGCCTTTAATCTTTCCCAGTATCAGGGTCTTTTCCAATGAGTCAGTTCTTGGCATCAGGTGGCCAAAGGATTGGAGCTTCAGCTTCAGCATCAGTCCGTAAAATGAATATTCCAGGTTGATTTCCTTTAGGATTGATTGGTTTGATATCCTTGCTGTCCAAGGGACTCTCAACAATCTTGTTCATAGTAAATCTTCCTAAGATCCACTTGACATTACACTCCAGGATGTCTGGTTCTAGATGAACACACCATCATGGTTATCTGGGTCATTATGACCTTTTTTGGTACAGTTCTGTGTATTTTGCCACCTCTTCTGAATCTCTTCTGCTTCTGTTAGGTCCATACTATTTCTTTCCTTTATTGTGCCCATCTTTGCATGAAATGTTTACTTGGTATTGCTAACTTTCTTGAAGAGGTCTCTAGTCTTCCCCATTCTATTGTTTTCCTCTATTTCTTAGCATTTTTCACTTAAGAAGGCTTTCTTATCTCTCCTTGCTATTCTTCAGAAGTCTCTATTTTTCCTTTTCTCCTTTGCTTTCACTTCTCTTCTTTCCTCAGCCATTTGTAAGGCCTCCTTAGACAACCATTTTGCCTTATATTTCTTTTTCTTGGGGATGATTTTGATCACTGCCTGCTGTAAAATGTTTTGAACCTCCATCCATAGCTCTTCAGGCACTTTATCAGATCTGATTCCTTGAATCTATTGGTCACTTCCACTGTATAATCATAAGCGATTTTATTTAGGTCATACCTGAGTGAACTAGTAGTTTTCCCTACTTTCTTCAACCGAAGTCTGAATTTTGCAATAAGGAGACCAGGTATGATCTCAGTTTAAAGACTGTGGGTGTAAGTCCCAATCTGACTTATGTGGTTGCATCTTTATATACATTAAACAAACATCTTACAGAAACAGGAATATATCAAGATTAAAAAAATACAAAGAATTGTCAAAAATTAATTTCAATTATGATATACTGCATTTTTTTTTACAAATAAATTAGTAGAGTCAGAATTATAATAGTAAAATTATAAACAGTTGAGGATAATCACAGAACTTAGGAAAGACAAAAACGTGCAGAGTTTACTCTTGTGGAAGTCTTTAGCATCTCTCCACTAAAAAAGATAATAAGCCTTCATAAGTGTGTTGAGTAAAGAGAGATTTTTTTGGGGGGGATTTCTTTCCTGGATATACTCCTCTGTGTTTATTGCATGTGTTTTCACTTCCAACACTCATCACTAATCTTGGCCTGCTTTAAGACTTGTCCTTAAGTATCAGAGTACTATAAGTTTCTTTCTATGAATGACTGTTTTCCATGATTATGCTCTTCATATTTATACCTGTTTATTGGATAATGAAAATGGTCAGTTGATGTTTAAAAATGACGTTCTTCATTTTTTGTAACCTGAGTTTTGATGTCTTTTTTTTTCTTGGTGGAAGCATTCTGTAAGCATGTTCTGCTGCTGCTTACAACAAGAAAAGATAGGGTTTTCTTGATGGGAAGACCATTCTCTAATTAGAGAATAAACTGAGATGAATGAACCATTATATTACCTGGTATAGTGTATTACTTTATATGCATTAAACGATGGAAATTACAGATTACCCTTTATATATCAGTAAAGTGAACATAGTAAATTCTCAATGAATGCTATTGCTATTATGTTTTTATTATTATTCTACAGTAATGTTTTACTAGGAAAAATGTGGGTGTGTGTTCTCTTTAGGGAATAAACTCTTCAATAGCAGATATTATATATTTTTCTTTTTTAAAATGGTGTAGTTCAGGGATCACATTCTTGTCATCATAATGCACGTACATTTCTTCTGTAGTCTTTTTTTGTTTTTTATCCCCGCTTCTGACACCTCCCCTCCAAAGGCAGGTGCTCTAAAATATTTAATATATGTTCTTAACTTATATGTATCTTTGTAAAATAAGTAGTGATCATTTGCATTTTTGTATGTTTGCAAATAATGCTAAGGCCTTGCATTATTTTTTCCTATTTTACACATTCAGCAATTTGAGCTCTCTGTTGCTGCATATCTACTGATGATTATTGTTACATTGTCTCCATCACATGAATTCAGCACATTTCTTCTAACCATTCCTCTGCTAATGGATACCTGCTGCTGCTGCTGCTGCTAAGTCGCTTCAGTTGTGTCCGACTCTGAGATCTCATAGATGGGATCCCACCCAGGCTCCCCCATCCCTGGGATTTTCCAGGCAAGAGTACTGGAGTGGGTTGCCATTTCCTTCTCCAATGCATGAAAGTGAAAAGTGAAAGTGAAGTCACTCAGTCTTGTCCGACTCTTAGCAACCCCATGGTCTGCAGCCCACCAGGCTCTGCCACCCATGGGATTTTCCAGGCAAAAGTACTGGAGTGGGGTGCCATTGCCTTCTCCAATGGAAACCTAGTTATCTCCAGAGACATTGAAAATAACTTCTTAATCAGTGATGCTCTTCTCTTAACAGAAATCTTTATTTGGATAAAATTCAACATAATTTTAATCTTATAAAGGTCTGTTCTTTTGGTAATAAGTTTTTCTATTAATATTGTATACAAATATTTTTCTTCTTTATTATTTTTATTAATTATTCTTAATCCTCCTTTATAAATGGTTTAATATCTAGGCCTGGGCTTATTGCCTTTCTCCATAGAAATTTAGTTGTCCCAGTTCCATCTACTAACAATCTGGCATTTCCCCCTGTATAGCACCATGGTTATCGTATATCAAGTACTCATATAGACATGGGATTGCCTCTTCACATTATTATAATTATTATTTTTGCATTGATCTGAGGCATTGATTTGATTGATTGCATTGATTGATTTCAAGAAATTGATTGATTTTATTTCTATAAATTTTAATATAATGCTATATAAGGTAATCTTCTTTCTGTTATCTTCTTTGTCAAAGTCTAATAGCTCTTACTTTGTATTATGCTATTTAAATATGAGAGTGGTTATAGAACTCATAAAAAATTCAAGCTGATATTTTTCATTGAGGGGGGTTTGATTGTGTAATATTATATAATGATCTAGTTAATTCAAATATCTCATGTCCCTTAATACAATTAAATTTTATCTATAAAGATATTTTCAATGCTTTTCAGGTTGATTACTGTATACTCATAATTTGCCTTAAGAGTGAATAAAAAGTCAACATCTATTTCAGCAGTTTTGATATAGGCAAGTTTAACTTTAAATCCTGAATGTGCAAGAATTTATTGACTTTCTCATTCTGGTTACAAGATTTTTGTTTCCGCATTCTATTGTATTTTACTAAAGGAATAATTACAAAATCCATATGTAATGACATTTTATTCTTTTTTTCTAATATTTACATATCTGATTCTTTTTTATATATCACATTGGTAGCAGCTTCCAATATTGAACTAAACGGTAGACACAATAATGAGCACCTTTATGGTGCATTTATTCTTAAAGATAACATATCTAAAGATTTTCCAACAGGTATATAAGCATTTTTATTTTAATTATCTTGTCTAAGTATTTTTTTAAATTTTTATCCATAAATAGGGTTGAATTATGTAATTTTAAAAATCTTGTCTGTTATGTCTTTATTACATGATGTATAGCATTACTATATATTTTAACTTGTAACTCTTTTTACCTATATTATGTAGGCAGCATTTGATTAGAATTCATTTTTAATAAAGTATTAGATTCAATTAAGTAATATTTTCTTCAGACATTTAAAATTTATGTTTCTGTGTAAATTAGAACAACAATATTTTCTTATGATGGTGTTATTAATATCAAGAATATGTTAGACTCATAAGACTATTAAGCCTTTTTCTCTTTTTATCTGATTGCTGTTATACTTTGTATAAAGAGGAATTGCTGATTCCTTTAAATAATTGGTAAAAACAAACAAACAAACAAAATTGATTTTGTTTTAGGATTTTAGGATTTTAGATTAGGATGGAATAAGTCCCTACTTGGTGTGAATACAAGTAGCCATATTTGAAATATGTTTGTCCATTTGGTCTGTTTCCTTTTTTCTTTTTTTTTTTAATACACTGTCTTGTGTTATATTTGAGAATTTTTATTATATTTGAGAAGAGTTTATTATTATTTTACTAGTGCCAGGAAATGCTCTAATCACATTACAAACATTAAGTGACTTAATCCTCACAATAGTATGCACCATTATTGTCAGAGAGGTTAATAAATTTGTTCAAGGTCACACAGCTAATAAAGAGGGCGGCATAGCTAACCAGTTAATTTGGATTCAGATAGTGAATGGTCTCTGACTGTAGCCATTGCCCTAAAAGTTACCTCCTTATAAATAAGATTTAAAAAAACTGTGAATGTTTATTCATTTAAAATCTTGGTCTCAGTATCTAATTTCATTTTTATTTGTGGATTGCCTCTAAGTCATCTTCCAGAACTACTCATTTTTTCCATGTCTATCATATCTACAACTTTCTTTACCTTCTGCATCTGCATATAGAACTCCTATGCAGATGAGGGAATAGTTCTACACAAGCATGGTTTAGTCATATGTATGAGGAATTGTGTAGAACATAGAATGCTGCTGCTAAGTCACTTCAGTTGTGTCTGACTCTGTGTGACCCCATAGACAGCAGCCACCAGGCTCCTCCATCCCTGGGATTCTCCAAGCAAGAACACAAGAGTGGGTTGCCATTTCCTTCTCCAATGCATGAAAGTGAAAAGTGAAAAGGAAGTCGTTCACTTGTGTCCAACTTTTAGCGACCCCATGGACTGCAGCCTACCAGGCTCCTTAATCCATGGGATTTTCCAGGCAAGAGTACTGGAGTGGGTTGCCAGTGGCTTCTCCAGAACATAGGATAAAAGGAGTCAAATGCTCACGATATCCCATCACCATGCTTAAACCAATCTGAATATGACAGGGCACACCGTCTGGTCCAGTCCAGTCTCCCCACTAGACTGTATGGACTTGACCTTCCCTGAACTTCAGCTTTCTCACTTGTAAAGGAAGGTTAATAATATCACCTATTGCACAGAGCTTATGTTAGAATTAACAAACCAGTACAGCCAAAAGCTAACAAGACAATAGCTAACTAGTATACTCTGCTTGTGTTAGTCACTCAGTTGTGTCTGACTCTTTGCATTCCATGGACTGTAGCCCACCAGGTTCCTCTGTCTATGGAATTCTCCAGGCAAGAATACTAGAGTGGGTTTCCATTCTCTTCTCCAGGGGATCTTCCCAACCCAGGGATAGAACCCAGGTCTCCTGTTTTGTAGGCAGACTGTTTACCATCTAAGCCACCAGGGAAGGCCTATACACTGTTTAAGTATTTCATATTTTCCATAAGACAAATATCATTTTGATACTGCTTTAAAAGATATTTAAGTGAACACTTTTTTAATATAATTGGGTGTTGGTGTCGTCAGAGTTTGGTAAAAGTGTGATGTGATGTGTGTGTGTGTGTGTGTGTGCGTGTGTGTATGCAATGCCCTGCCTGATATCCAGCATCACCAGCTCTCATAGCACCCAAAAATTCAATAACATTGCATGTGTCAGGGAATTAAAAAAAAAAAAAATTACCATTATTCTTATCTATGTATTCGGATGTGATAATAGGACCACAACAAAGGCTGAGCACAAAAGAATTTATGATTTTGTATTATGGTTTTGGAGAAGACTTTGAGGACTCCTTGGACAGAAAGGATATCAAACTGGTAAAAAAAAAACAAAACTGAATATTCATTGGAAGGGCTGATGCTGACATCAGCTGACATGTTGTGTGATGCCACAACAAACTCTGGAAAATTATTAAAGAGATGGGACTACCAGACCACCTGACCTGCCTCCTGAGAAATCTGTATGCAGGTCAGGAAGCAACAGTTAGAACTGGACATGGAACAACAGACTGGTTCCAAATAGGAAAAGGAGTAAGTCAAGGCTATATATTGTCACCCTGCTTATTTAATTTATATGCAGAGTACATCATGAGAAATTCTGGACTGGAAGAAGCACAAGCTAGAATCAAGATTGCTGGGAGAAATATCAATAACCTCAGATACATAAATGACACCACCCTTACGGCAGAAAGTGAAGAACTAAAGAACCTCTTGACAAAAGTGAAAGAGGAGAGTGAAAAAGTTGGCTTAAAGTTTAACATTCAGAAAACTAAGATCATGGCATCTGGTCCCATCACTCCATTGGCAGTAGATGGGGAAACAGTGGAAACAGTGTCAGACTTTTTTGTTGTTGTTGTTCCAAAATCACTGCAAATGGTGATTGCAGCCATGAAATTAAAAGACTCTTACTCCTTGGAAGGAAAGTTATGATCAACCAAGATAGCATATTAAAAAGCAGAGGCATTACTTTGCCAACAAAGGTCCATCTAGTCAAAGCTATGGTTTTACCAGTAGTCATGTAAAGATGTGAGAGTTGGACTATAAAGAAAGCTGAGCATCGAAGAATTGATGCTTTTGAATTGTGCTATTGGAGAAGACTCTTGAGAGTCCCTTGGACTCCAAGGAGATCCAACCAGTCCATCATAAAGGAAATCAGTCCTGAATATTCACTGGAAAGACTGATGCTGAAGCTGAAACTCCAGTACTTTGGCCACGTGATGTGAAGAACTGACTCATTTGAAAATACCCTGATGTTGGGAAAAATTGAATACAGGAGAAGGGGATGGCATCACTGACTCAATGGACATGAGTTTGAGTAAACTCAGGGAGTTGGTGATGGACAGGGAGGCCTGGCATGTTGCAGTCCATGGGGTCGCACAGAATTGGACATGATTGAAGGACTGAACTGAAGTTAACTGATGCTGAAGTTGAAGCTCCAATACTTTGGCTACCTGATGGGAAGAGCCAACTCTTTGGTAAATATCCTGATGCTGAGGAAGACTGAAGGCAGGAAAAGAAGGGAATGACAGAAGACAAGACGGGTGGATGGCATCACTGACTCAAAGGACGAGTTTGAGCAAACTCCAGAGGATAGTGAAGCACAAGGAAACCTGTCGTGCTGCAGTCCATGGGATCACAAGAAGTTTGACATGACCGAGCAACTGAACAACAATATATTATTTATTTTATTCTCAGATAAGTATTATTTTGTGTTTGCCTCCCTGAAAATTTAAGAGAAAATGGAAACATTTGATTACTGAATCAAAGAAAACCACAATTTATTAATCTGAGAATTCAGCTGACTGTTTTCATATTTTAAGATAGAAAAGTACTGGGACAAAGGTATGATAACATGATAGAAATATAACAAAACTTCCATTTGTTATTTAACTTCCTTCAAGTGTAAAACAGGTACAGGTTTCTTATTTTTGAAAATAAACCTCTGGAGCTGAACTTAAAAAAAGCATTGGCCTGACTTGTAATAAAAGTGAATGTTCCTAACATAATATTAAAAATTGGCAAGTCAGGACCTCGGATGATTCTTTGCAAGCAAGTGGTAGTAGCAGGATATCTGCTTTACTCTGGTTGATCTTGCTCTATCCATTTCTTGTAGGGTTATAGAGTTCATGTCTCTGTCAGGAAGCGTTACCTTGAGGCAAGAGCCTAAGGGCATTCAGATGTCAATTAAAGTGTCTGATGCTACCCTGTAAGTAATAGGCTTCCATTAAAAAAAAAAAAAAGTTCTTTATCAGTACAATAAAAATGTATATGTTACAGATTAAGTTGTAGGGAGAAGGCTTATAAAAAAGAACCATTGGGAAGGAGATTATGATTTATAATATATTTATCATAAATGTTAAAATACATACATTTGTAAAAATTAAAAAAAATCAACCAAAATATTTTTCAGAATAAGTATTTTATTTCAGAATTATCAGTTATATTATTGGTGAAATTAGAGGCAATTTCAACCATTGTTTGTATGAGATTCCATCAGTTTTGTTTCCAAATCATTTTTGTCTAAATTGTTTAATATATGTGTCTATTTCTTCTTCTGAATTAATCAATGTAAGCCTTCATGATGATAGTGCAATGCTTCTCTGCAAGTCTCATCCATAACATATTTCATAATCTAAGTATTTCATTGATTCATTCACTCAGTAAATTACTAAGCAGCTATTATATGCCAGACAGGTGCTGATTGCTGGGATTCAATGTCAATCAAAACAGACATATTTTCTGCCAAGAACATGGGGAGAGGAAGATATCAATCAAAAATGTATGCAAAGAGGAATATATTTGTGAATAAAAAAATTATAAGAAACATAGGATTCTGAGAACATAAAACAGGTGTTTCTCCCAATCTCATAAATCAAGTAAAACTTCTCTAAGGGATTAAAAGAATTCCTGAATTAAAAGGGAAATATTAGTCACATTGCTCCTAAGTCATCTCAGTCGTGTCCGACTCTGTGTGACCCCACAGACAGCAGCCCACCAGGCTCCCGTCCCTGGGATTCTCCAGGCAACAATACTGGAGTGGGTTGCCATTTTCTTCTCCAATGCAGGAAAGTGAAAAGTGAAAGTGAAGTCGCTCAGTTGTGTCCAACACTTCGCAACCACATGGACTGTAGCCTACCAAGCTCCTCCATCCATGGGATTTCCCAGGCAAGAGTACTGGAGTGGGGTGCCATTGCCTTCTCCATTAGTCACATTATTAATCACCATAATCTAACATTGGTTGTATGATCTATGAAACATCTATAAAATTATATTTCTGTAAGTACTTACCATCACTAATTATTTATTAAAAGCCTACATTTGTTCATCTAAAATATATTGATATAGTCAATCTCTCTCTTTTCACACAGAGAATATGTGTGTGGATGTGTGTGTCTGTGTATATACACGTATAGGTAAAATTAATATTATAAAACTATAAATCTTACTCTTGCTTGTTGTATTGGGTTTAGTCATCTGTATGAATTAAAAGAGCAAGATTGGAAATTTATCTATGATTGAAAATACTAAGGATCACTTATGTTTAATAAATAACGGGTAAATTAAAAGACTGGGTAGAGATTTGCAAAGTTTATTTTCTAATCAATATCAACAGTAATTGCAAAAGCAATTTTGACAACTCCCAATGAACAATACAGAAACAAGTCACCATATCTATTGGCTCTGGAAAGAAAACAGCATAGTATTAAAGATGAATGAATAAATAAATTAGGAGACTAACATTTCCACAATAACTCAAATATTTAACTTGATTTTCAAAGCATAATAATATTCTGAATTATGCATTTTTATTATATTGAATTTACTATGTTCAAAGAAATATTTAGAATGCCTTCATAATTTTTTTTCTCTTTCTTTCTTTTTTTTTTCATTTTATTTTAATTTTATTTTTTTTCGATTTTTATTTTTATTTTTATTTTTTTTTAATTTTAAAATCTTTAATTCTTACATGTGTTCCCAAACATGAACCCCCCTCCCACCTCCCTCCCCATAACATCTCTGTGGGTCATCCCCATGCACCAGCCCCAAGCATGCTGTATCCTGCGTCTGACATAGACTGGCGATTCAATTCTTACATGATAGTATACATGATAGAATGCCATTCTCCCAAATCATCCCACCCTCTCCCTCTCCCTCTGAGTCCAAAAGTTCATTATACACAGCTGTGTCTTTTTTCCTGTCTTGCATACAGGGTCGTCATTGCCATCTTTCTAAATTCCATATATATGTGTTAGTATACTGCATTGGTGTTTTTCTTTCTGGCTTACTTCACTCTGTATAATCGGCTCCAGTTTCATCCATCTCATCAGAACTGATTCAAATGAATTCTTTTTAACGGCTGAGTAATACTCCATTGTGTATATGTACCAAGGTTTTCTTATCCATTCATCTGCTGATGGACATCTAGGTTGTTTCCATGTCCTGGCTATTATAAACAGTGCTGCAATGAACATTGGGGTACATGTGCCTTCATAATTTAAAAAAATCACAAATACTATGAGATTTGTAACTAAAATTCTAGAAACATACACTATTTTGGTAATAGAAATGTTCATTTTGGCTAACTGCATAATCTTTAGAGACATCTCACATAAATATACTGGAAGATAAGAACATAAAGCATTATTGTTATGCAAATGATAGATTACTAAGTCCAGAACAATCATATAGATAAATGTGTTTTTTGTTACTGTTTTTTAAATCACATCCATAGTAGCTTGCTCAAAATTTGCATTTAATTCATATTAGGCATATTCCAACAATATTAAAATCAGTTTGAACTAAAATCTATTTGAACTTTCTTATCTGTATCTCTAGAAATAAAAAATATATTGGCTTCCTCTATTTTCAAAATATCGCAATAATAACAATATTGTGTACTCATGAATTTACTTATTTAAATTCTTAGGTGTAGTAATTTATTTAAACCTCAAAATAACCATGAGATAGATATACTTTTATCCTAAATTTACAACAAATTGAAGAACAGAAGGTGCTATTAATTTAACTAAGGTCCCACAACTGATAATGGTGGAGTAAGGGTTTGTATTTAAGGGCACAGACCCAGAACTTGGAACTTTACTTACAGAAACCCTGAATTTCTACATACATTTAATTTAATTGCAGTAATTATATTTCAATACCTTAGATGAAGAGTGAGTATCAGTTCAGTTCAAAGAAGTTGCTCAGTCATGTCCTACTCTTTTCGACCCCATGAACTGCAATATGCCAGGCCTCCCTGTCAATCAACAACTCCTGGAGTCCACCCAAACCCATGTCCATTGAGTCAGAGATGCCATACAACCATCTCATCTTCTCTGGTCCCTTTCTCCTGCCCTCATTCTTTCCCGGAATCAGGGTCTTTTCCAATGAGTCAGCTCCTCACATCAGATGGCCAAATTATTGGAGTTTCAGCTTCAACATCAGTCCTTCCAATGAACACCCAGGACTGATCTCATTTAGGACGGACTGGTTGGATCTCCTTGCACTAAAAGTGACTCTCAAGAGTCTTCTCCAACACCATAGCTCAAAAGCATCAATTCCCTTCAGCACTCAGCTTTCTTTATAGTCCAGCTGTCACATCCATACATGACTACTGGAAAAACCATAGCCTTGAATAGATGGACCTTTGTTGACAAAGTGATGTCTCTGCTTTTTAATATGCTGTCTAGGTTAGTCATAACTTTCCTTCAAAGGAGTAAGCGTCTTTTAATTTCATGGGTGCAGTCACCATCTGCAGAGATTTTGGAGCCAAGAAAAATAAAGTCAGTCACTGTTTCCCCATCTATTTGCCATGAAGTGAGGGGACCGGATGCCATGATCTTAGTTTTCTCAATGTTCAACTTTAAGCCAACTTTTTTACTCTCCTCTTTCACTTTCATCAAGAGGCCCTTTAGTTCTTCTTCACTTTCTGCCATAAGGGTGGGGTCATCTGTGTATCTGAGGTTATTGATATTTCTTCCAGCAATCTTGATTCTAGCTTGCGCTTCCTCCAGCCCAGCGTTTCTCATGATGAGGAGTGAGTATACATAACTCTTTGTTGGCAAACATTAAATTCATATCATTAAGAAAAAAGGTAAAAATGATATAGTTTGTATTTATTGATTTGTACATGTTTGTGTTTAATTGTGTACGAATCTGAAACCCCATGGATTGTAGCTAACAAGGTTCTTCTCTCTTTGGAATTTTCCAAGCAAGAATACTGGTACAGGTTGTTATTTCCTACTCCAGGGGATCTTTCTGATCCTCCTGGATCAGAAGCTGGTTGAACCCCCAGACTGAACCTGTGTGTCTTATATCTCCTGCGTTGGCAGATGGATTCTTTACCACTGCACCACCTGGGAAGCCCATTAATATTTTTACCAGACTATAATTGGAAACTCTGTATAAATCAAAACTTAAGCTTTATAATGCTTCTTCTTCAAAGTATACACCACATTTGTGATCATATAAATGACTAAAAATATTATTTCTATTTTATGCTTTAATTTTAAATGTATATCCAAATAAATTGACTGTTAGATGGAATAGGTTAAAATCTATCTGCCAAAGACAAGAAACATCCAGATTGTCCGTTTCTGTAGCATGACTAAAGTTTGTGATTGACAAACACAGCATTATAGATGCTAAAGCTGAAGTTTTTTTTTTAAATTCCTTCATTTAGCTGGTTCAGTAAAAACAGTATATAAATAAGGAATATATTATGTAAAAAATACCTTTAAGTTAAACAGTTGAATAAAATACTCGTATGATTCAGACATAGATATCAATACTACACAAAATGTTTTACAAATTGTTGTTCAGTCATTAAGGCATGTCCAAATCTTTTCAGTCCCATGGACTGCAGCAGGCCAGGTGTCCCTGTCCATCACCAACTCCCAGAGCCTGCTCAAACTCATGTTAATTGAATCAGTGATATCATCTAATCATCTTGTCCTCTGCCCCCCTCTTCTCCTTTTGTCTTCCTTCTTTCCCAGCACCAGGGTCTTTTCTAATGAGTCAACTCTTTGCATCAGGTGATCAAAGTATTGGAGCTTCAGCTTCAGCATCAGTCCTTCCAATGAATGTTCAGGGTTGATTTCCTTTAGAATTGACTTTTTGATCCCCTTCCAGTCCAAGAGTCTTTCCTAGGACCACAATTCAAAAGTATGAGTTCTTCAGCCCTTGATCTTCTTTATGGTCCAAATCTCATATCTGTATACGACTATTGGAAAAACCATAGTTTTGTCTATACAGACCTTTGTCAGCAAAATGATGTCTCTGCTTTTTAATATGCTGTCTAGATTTGTCATAGCTTTTTTTCTGAGGAGTTAGTGTCTTTTAATTTCATAGCTGCAGTCACCATCCACAGTGATTTTGGAGCACAAGATAATAAAATCTATCAGTGTTTCCAATTTTCCCCCAGCTATTTGTCATTAAGAGATAGGACAGCATACCATAATCTTCATTTTTTGAATGTTGAATTTTAAGCCAGCTTTTTCTCTTTTCTCTTTAACCCTCATCAAGAGTATCTTTAGTTGCTCTTCAATTTCTTCCATTAGAGTGGAGTCATTTGCATATCTGAGGTTGTTGATATTTCTCCTGGAAACCTTGGTTCCAGCTTGTGATTCATCCAGCCTGGCATTTCACATGATGTACTATCCATATAAGTTAAATAAACACAGTGACAATATCCAGCCTTGTCGTACTCCTTTCCCAATTTTAAACCAGTCAGTAATTCCATATAAGGTTCTAATTTTTGCTCTTGACCTGCATACAGGTTTCTCAGGTGACAGGTAAGGTAGTCTGGTATTCTCATTTATCTAATAATATTCTACAGTTTGTTGTGATCCAAACAGTCAAAGACTTCAGCTTAGTCAACGAAGCAGAACCAGATGTTTTTCTAGAATTCCCTTGCATTGTCTATGATCCAATGAAAGTTGGCAATTTGATCCCTGGTTCCTCTTCCTTTTCTAAACCCAGCTTTTACATCTGGAAGTTCTTGGTTTACATACTACCGAAGTCTAGCTTGAAAGATTTTGAGCATACCCTTACTAGCATGTGAAATGAGCACAATTGATATGAATACTAAATAATACAAAATTAGAAAAGGCAGAGGAACCAGAGATCAAATTGCCAACGTCTGCTGGATCATGAAAAAAGCGAGAGAGTTCCAGAAAAACATCTATTTCTCTTTTATTAACTATGCCAAAGCCGTTGACTGTGTGGATCACAATAAACTGTGGAAAATTCTGAAAGAGATGGGAATACCAGACCACCTGACCTGCCTCTTGAGAAACCTATATGCAGGTCAGGAAGCAACAGTTAGAACTGGACATGGAACAACAGACTGGTTCCAAATAGGAAAAGGAGTACGTCAAGGCTGTATATTATCACCCTGCTTATTTAAATTATATGCAGAGTACATCATGAGAAACGCTGGACTGGAAGAAACACAAGCTGGAATCAAGATTGCTGGGAGAAATATCAATAACCTCAGATATACAGATGACACCACCCTTATGGCAGAAAGTGAAGAGGAGCTAAAAAGCCTCTTGATGAAAGTGAAAGAGGAGAGTGAAAAAGTTGGCTTAAGGCTCAACATTCAGAAAATTAAGATCATAGCATCTGGTCCCATCACTTCATGGGAATCACTGCAGATGGTGACTGCAGCTGTGAAATTAAAAGACGCTTACTCCTTGGAAGAAAAGTTATGACCAACCTAGATAGTATATTCAAAAGCAGAGACATTACTTTGCCGACTAAGAACCATCTAGTTTAGTCAGTAGTCATGTATGGATGTGAGAGTTGGCCTGTGAAGAAGGCTGAGTGCCGAAGAACTGATGCTTTTGAACTGTGGTGTTGGAGAAGACTCTTGAGAGTCCCTTGGACTGCAAGGAGATCCAACCAGTCCATTCTGAAGGAGATCAACCCTAGGATTTCTTTGGAAGGAATGATGCTAAAGCTGAAACTCCAGTATTTTGGCCACCTCATGAGAAGAGTTGACTCATTGGAAAAGACTCTGATGCTGGGAGGGATTGGGGGCAGGAGGAGAAGGGGACGACCAAGGATGAGATGGCTGGACGGCATCACTGACTCGATGGACGTGAGTCTGAGTGAACTCCGGGAGATGGTGATGAACAGGGAGGCCTGGCATGCTGCGATTCATGGGGTCACAAAGAGTCGGACACGACTGAGCAACTGAACTGAAATGAACTGAAGAAAGCATAAATGGTGTTAAAAATATAAACAGTACTGAAATATACCATTTTATTGTAAATTTAAGAACTTTTTTTAAAATGAAGATATCATTGAATTAACTATAAAAGTTTTAAATAATCTTATTTTAATTGTGTTTATAAATTTTACTTTATGTCAAATGTCAAGTAAGAAGATAATGTGAAAATAAATTAAATCAGTGCTGAAGCTGTAGCTCCAATACTTTGGCCACCTAATGTGAAGAACTGACTCATTGGAAAAGACCCTAATGCTGGGAAAGATTGAAGGCAGGAAGAGCAGTATATGACAGAGTGTGAGATCTGTTGGATGGCATCACCAACTTGAGGGACATGAGTTTGAGCAGGCTCCAGGAGTTGGTAATGGATAGGGAGGCCTGGTGTGCTGCAGTCCATAGGGTAGAAAAGAGTCAGACATATGTGAGTGATTGAACTGAACTTAAAATGAAATCAATAGATTAAAATATTTATTGATCATGCTAATCATCAGGGCAAATATGAAAGGGTATGCGAGGGATAATAAGATCTATGATATATCATCCCTACTCTTAATAAGTTTTCTCAGGACTTATCTGGAATGCTTCCACCTCCTCCTCCTGACACTCTACTCCACAAGGTGAAATTTCATAAATATTTTAAGCTTCAAATGTCATACTGTCATTTTACTTATAAGCCTTTCTCTGACACATTTTAAATTGAATTTCTTCTTCTCTTCTCTACATACTTGCAAGAAGTAGATACTAGTGTGAGAACTAGAACTTAGTGTGACCCTCAATGAATTCCACCTCCTAGTGTTTATAGTTTTGAGTAAATCACCCCCCCCCCCTTGAGTTTTGGGAGGACCCATGGCTTGCTTTTGATCAATTAAAAAAGGCAAAGATGATGTGATGTCACTTTGTGATTACATTATGTCATTTAAAATAAGTTCTTAGCAAGCTAGAGCTAGAGAATTTTCCTGTGTATGTGATGAAATACACAGCCAGGTTGAAGAAGCCTACATGACAATAGAAAAAAGAAAGAAAGAAAAGAAATAAATACAATCCTCAGTCATGAAGCTACAAGGAAATGAATTAGTTTAGCTATTTAGATGAATTTAGAAGTGGAATCTTCCCCAGTGGTGCCTCCATATGAGAAAGCAGTCTGGCCAACACCCTGGGTGCAATTTTATGAGACTCTGAACAGCAGATCCATCTAAAACATGCCTGGAATCCTGACCCATAGAAATTTCAAGATAGTAAATGTGATTGGTTAAGAAATTATGTTCCTACTAGTTTGTTTTACAGAAATATCAAACAAATACCCTATCCAGTTAGAGAAGGAAATGGCAAACCACTCCAGTATCCTTGCCTGGAGAATCCCATGGAACAAGGAGCCTGGTGGGCTGGAGTCCATGGGGTCGCAAAGAGTCAGGCATGACTGAATGACTAACAGACCCTATTCAGAACACTTTTTATTTCTTCTTAAATATTATTCTAACTACCTATAGTTGACACTAGGCTATGAGCTACTTATAAATTTGTTAATTATTCTCTATATAGAAGATAAGTACAAAATGTTTAGCAGATTTATTTATTTTGAATCTGCCTTCTCTCTCTCTCTCTCACACACACACAAGCTATTTCTTGCAGCAAAATACTATTTTATGTACATTAGTTGCATGAAAAAATAAATGAAAAATGAATGTTATTTATTACTTCCATTTTAATGATTAGGAAACTGAAGCCTGCAAATGTTATATAGCTTGTAAGTGGGAAAGCCAGGATATAAACTAGAGCATCTGGCTATAAATCCTGTACTTCTTCTGCTACAAACAGAATATACAAACATATATTATAGGATTATTGTGTTGTATATTAAGTGAAATAAAACAGATAAATTGCTTAAAGGACTCACTAATATATAGTAGGATCTTAATAAATGCCCAATAAGTTTATAATGCCTCAGCTCCCAGAAAGCTAAAAACTCCAATTTGTACTCAGTTATAACAATCAGATCATCTTATCTCCAGAGTAATTTTGTTTGTACCTCCTTTTAAACTGTGTTTGTGTTACATTTAATTATGTATTTCAATAATCCTGCTTTATGTATTCTTTTTGCTATCACAAATATTTTTAAATTGTTGAGGGAAATAATAGGGTCGAGAATATTTTAGCAAATATGTTTTACTCAATAGTGCACATTTTGCAGAATATTTTATGTACCAGACATTTAGAAAATCAAAATGCTTGTAACTGATCAAGGCAGTATAACAGTTCATTAAATTCTAGTATCTACATGACAAACAAGAGTAACACTGGTTTTCTACTTCCTTGGATGTTTCCATTCAGTAAAAACTGACTCTATTTTCTCTGGCCAGGCTTTTCTTTTCAAAATTTGTAACACTTCTGACAGGCTCTACCTAATCAAAGTGGCATGTCTATAAAGGTAGAACACAAATGGAAGGCTGAGAATTTGCTTTCTTTTTTTTAGTCATTAAAACCACAAAATACCTGAGATTTAATCATTTTTTTTTTATAATGTGAGAGGCATCTTATTGAGTTACACAGAGAAATTTAAAATTTTCATACAATTTTCATATCTCAACATTTGTACATCTATTCTCCTGGATATTAGTTTACTTGTAATATTTCCAGGTGTGTGTTAGCTGCTCAGTCGTATCTAACTCTCTGCAATCCCATGGTGTGTAGCCTACCAGGCACCTCTGTCCTTGTGATGTTCCAGGCAAGAAAGCTGGAGTGGGCTGCTATGTCCTTCTCCAGGGAATTGTGCTGATCCAGGGATCAAACTCAGGTCTCCTGCACTGCAGGCAGACTCTTTACCATCTGAACCACCACTAAATTCCATTTGCAACTCCAATTCTTCACTTCTAAGAGAGATTAAAATACCAAAAAATAAATAAATAAATAAATAAAAATATTTCTGAGCCATGTTAGAAATTACAGCAATCAGAAAATACTGCAGAGTGTCTATTTCAAACATTATGTGTGTGTTTTTCACAGAGGAAGAGAGAATTCTTTGGCTAGCTTGGCTTTCACCTAACTACTGGTATTCATTTATTTGCTTAAAACAAAGTACCTGGAGATGTGAGTGAGTTTTTTTGTTTGTTTGTTTGTTTGTTTGTTTTTTAAGCAGTATGATTTATCAGCTATCAGTTCAGTTGCTTAGTCGTGTCCAACTCTTTGCGACCCCAGGGACTGTAGCAGGCTAAGCTTCTCTGTCCTTCACCAACACCCAGAGCTTGCTCAAACTCATTACCAGTTATACTAATTATTATTGCTTTACAAATTACTCCAAAACTTTAAAAAGTATTTATTATTGTCATACACTGGTTGGGCACATCTGATGGTAAGTTGCAGCCTTGGCTGTTTGCAACTGGGTTTACATTTGACCTTCTATCACCTGGAGGTTTGAGTGGAGGCTATGACTCCAGGACAGTCAAATTCAAGTTTTAACTAGTTCTCTGGCCATTAGGTGGAGAAGGCTATCCTGGGCCTGTTCACATAGCAATAGTGGAATCTGACAGAAAAGTAGAAGAGCATAAGTTCTCTGAGGTCAAATCTTGGAACTGGCACACCATTACTTTTTCTACATGTTATTGAACAAAGCAAATTATAAGACCAACCCATATAGAAGAGGTAAGTAGATTCTAATTTCTGATGAAACTATTGCAAAAGTAACATTACAAAGATATGGCCCTAGCAATGAGTTAAGATTTGAGGTGATTTTGCAAATAGCATACTGCAACATTTTGCCAGGAATTTCACTGAATGTACTACCTTTGCTAGTTTTTGTTTGTTTGTTTTGTTTTAAGTTATTAGACTCAGTTTGTGCCAAAATGAACTTAACATCTTACCCTTTTACACAGACTGTATGTTGGAAGAAGACAGAAACAGTACAATCTATTCTAGATGACCACTATTCTTCTCTTGTGGCTAGCCCCACTGCATAAGTGTTCCTATTCGATCTGCTCCATTTCCCGCTTCCTTGAGAATTCAGAGGCCACACGATCCTTGTTGGCTACACAAGCTGTAAGAGCATGAACTTTGTATTTAGATAGACATAGCTGTGAAACCCAGCCATGTCCCACTGAGTGACACTACACAGGTAATTTATCCTCTCAGTGTCTGTTTCCTTATCTTGAAAAAAAATGACTTTAATAGTCCATATCTCATAGGTCTCTTGTGAATATTTAGAGATTGTAAATAGCTCAAGAGAGTGCTATTATACAGTAGGTGCTAAATACTTACCGATTCAATCTACTCCCATGGCTTTCTTGAAATGATTTCTTTTTCTTTTCTTTTTTTTCACTATAGTAAGGCTTGTCTCAAAAATTAAGCTCAGAACTGTTCACAAAGGAATAAACATAATTTTAAGTGAAGAAATATTTAAGCTGAATAAAGTAAAAGAGTAAACTTAAGTATGTATATATATATATTATATGTATATATACATATAATATATATATATATATATTATTCTAAGGTTTATTATTTTCTTGTGGATATTTTCATGACTTTTTTCTCATCAAATATATCCACAAAGTGTATATTCCAAAGATGAATAATGAGAATAAAGAGGAAAGTGCTGTCACAGGTAGTATGCATTCTTTGTGGATATAAAGTATATTAATAACTCAATCATAACAATGTATACTGGGATGACATAATTAATCTTGGATATATTTGGGGGTCACCTTTAATAAGAGGATATTGAAGTTATTAATACAAATGAAAAGAAAAGACATAAAAAAGTGGCATTGATTCATAGGACAGCAGAATATATTACTTGGTGCAAGGTAATTATTTAAATGGTCTCCACTTAAACTGATGAGGTTAGAACCTCCTCAATTCCACAGGTATGTCTCCCTAGCCAGGCTTTCCAAAACCCAGTAAGGGAGTGAAGAATTTATATCCTTTCAGCAGAAATAATCTAGGTGAAACATTCAATCTCAGTAATGAGATTTAAAGTCTAATTTCATTCCATGTGGGGGTGAGAAAAAGCAGATTGTTTTAAAGTCACAGAGAAATGCTTGTAGGAGCCTTTTCAAATATATGTCCTTTCTCATTTAAATAAACAGCCCCACATCCTGACAACTATAAAGAGATCCCAAAGGGAATGTGACTGGTAAACATTGGATTCAGATAGGTTGTATGACAGGCTATACATTATTACACCTCAACTCCCCATAGCCTCGTGAAATGATTCATACATCCATGCCTGTTCACTTCCTGTCAGAAATACTCTTTACAACACATTGCCCAATCCAACCAGGTGGCTATAGTCCTATACTAACTCACTGACTTCTACATAAGGCCTCATTTAGACTATTTCTTAGGACTGCTTTCTGTTATCCTAAGAAGTCTCTGTAAGTTTTCTGTCTGAGGTAAACATCACTTTTTTTCATCTTCTCATTGCCATTGCTGACTCCAGTCTTCATTCCTGACTTCTTGTCTCGTTTCTGAAAACTCACCTTGCCTGGATCTATAGTATTATTTATAGTTTGGTTTTACAAAATTTTGTAAAGCTGTGCCCCATGGTCTTGCCATTTATTTTGTCACTTATACAATTGCTGCAGTTAGAATCAGACATAGAAAAATGAACTGATTAAAAACTGGGAAAGAGGTACAACAAGGGTGTATATTGTCACCCTGATTATTTAAATTCTTGCCTGGAGAATCCCATGGATAGAGGAGCCTGGTAGGCTACAGTCCATGGGGTAGTGAAAAGTCGGACACGACTGAGAGACTTCACTATCACTTTCACTTTCATGCAGAGTACATCAGGTATAATGCTGGGCTGGATGAATTACAAGGAATCAAGATTGCTGGGAGAAATATCAACAACCTCAGATATGCAGATGATAACACTCTAATGTCAGAAAGTGAAAAGGAACTAAAGAACTTCTTGATAAGGGCAAAAGAAGAGAGTGAAAAAGCTGCTTAAAACTCAACATTCAATAAACAAAGATCATTGCATTTGCTCCCATCACTTCCTGGCAAATAGATGGGGAAAAAGTGGAAACAGTGGCAGATTTTATTTTCTTAGGCTACAAAATCGCTGTGGATGGTGACTGCATCCATGAAATTAAATGATGCTTGCTTCTTGGAAGAAAAACTATAATGAACCTAGACAGCATATTAGAAAGCACAGACATCGCTTTGCTGACAAGGGTCCATATAGTCAAAGCTATGTTTTTTTAGTAGTCATGTATGGATATGAGTGTCAGACCATAATGAAGGCTGAGAGCTGAAGAATTGATGCTGTTGAATTGTAGTCCTGGAGAATACTCTTGAGAGTTCCTTGGACAGCAAGGAGATCAAGCATATCAATCCTAAAGGAAATCAACCCTGAATATTCATTGAAAAGACTGATGCTTGAAGCTGAAGTTCTGATACTTTGGCCACCTGATGCAAAGATCTGACTCATTGAAAAATACCCTGGTGCTGGGAAAGATGGAAGGCAGGAGAAGAATGCTGCAACAGAGGATGAAATGTTTAGATGGCATCACTTCCTCAATGGACATGAGTTTGAGCAAACTCCAGGAGATAATGAAGGACAGGGAAGCCTGGCATGCTGCAGTTCATGGAGTTGCAAACAGTCAGGTAGGACTTAGTGAATGAACAACAAAATAAGTGCTACATCTTGACTTCTCTTCTAACTCTGCTGGACTTCTGGCTTCTGGGAAATGCCTGAGATCAAGGCTGTTCCAGGTCTTTCAGTGCTTGGTTTGCCTGGGCTTTTCCTGCCTCTTCAGTTTTACCAGATAGGCAGAGTCAAAGAGAACCCTTCTTTGTTGGTCTTGGTTTTGTTAATGACACAAAGAAGAATCTGAGGTCTTACCTGTGGCAAAAACAGGATTACTAAAGAAAGAACAGAAAAAAAAACAAAAAGAAAAGAAAAAGAAGAAAGAAAGAAAGAAAGAAAAAAAAAACACCTCTAAGGAGAGGTGGACCAAGTCGAGAGAGCTACTGGCCCTGGAATGATGAGGTACAGGGTTTTTCAAGACAGGGCTTTCACATATTCATCCAGGTGGGTGAGGACTGACAGTGCTGATTAGTGAAAGTGGCTCAGTTGTATCTGACTCTTTGGGACTCCATGGGCTATAGAATCCAGGGAATTCTCTAGGCCAGAATACTGGAATAGGTATCCTTTCCCTTCTCCAGGGGATTGTCCCAACCCAGGGATCAAACCCAGGTCTCCCTCATTGCAGGCAGATTCTTTTTATCAGCTGAGCCACAAGGGGAAAACCACAATTCTGATTATGGGTTGCAAATTACATAAAAACAGACTCTACTGTGCATGTCTTTCTCATAATTCAGTCTGCTATTATCAGATGTATGCATGTATAGAATATTTATAAATCCCTAATAGGCTGCCTAAGGTCACTTGAGGACACAGCTGTGAACCAAGAGTGCACGTGCTGGAGTTGGAGAAGCCTCTGTGGTTATTTTGCAACATATCTGTGAGCTCTCCTGGGCCATATTGGGGCATGTCTAAAGTGGGGTTTAGACATCACCTTGAATCTTTTCAGCTGGGCCACCACCTGTTACTCAGGTCTAACTTCCTACTTAACATCCAGCTACTCTCTCCCTGTGATCAATACTCTCGCCCATGTGCGTTTTGACAAGTTATATTCAATTCTTTGTTGATCGAAAGAGAGTTTGAGTTGCTTTAATTGCATAATGTACATGTACTGTTTTGAGAGTTCTCAAATATGGGTGTCTGTTTTGTATATCCAAAGGTACAGTAAGCATTTATTTTAAAAAAAAATTAAAAAAAAATTACATTTCAGCACTCTATTTACACAATGAAGTCAATATTGTTTAATAAATGGGAGAGTAAGTCCCTTAGTGGGGTCTTTAAGGGTCACTCCAAAGTGACTGTTTAAATTACACTGCTGCTGCTGCTAAGTCGCTTCAGTCGTGTCCAACTCTGCATGACCCCATAGACGCCAGCCCACCAGGCTCCCCCATCCCTACTAGGAGTCTGCTTAGTCTGTTTAGTGAAAGTCACTCAGTTGTGTCCGACTCTTTGTGACTCCATGAACTATACAGTCCATGGAATTCTCCAGTCCAGAATACTGGAGTGGGTTGTCTTTCCCTTCTCCAGGGGATTGTCCCAACCCTGGGATCGAACCCAGGTCTTACACATGGCAGGCAGATTCTTTACCAGATTAGCCACCAAGGAAGCCCAAGAATACTGGAGTGGGTAGCCTATCCCTTCTTCAGCAAATCTTCCTGACCGAAGAATCAAACCGGGGTCTTCTCCATTTCAGGGAGATTCACTAGTAGAGGGATGTGATAGTGAAGTATTTATTATCCTCACAGGTCCTGGGGAGGAAGGTACAGCATACCTTAGAGGGCCATGCAAAGTCACCGAAAGTACAAAGTTTGGTCATGGCAGGAAGGAAAAGTGCAGGGCAAGGATTCAAGCAAATGTCTGAATGGGATAGCTGTGGCATGTGAGAAGCCACAGTGCGACTAGGTCAAAATGGAAAGCAGAGGAATAAAATGGAAAGTCGTCACAAGGCTTATTGCTCAAACATGTTGGAGACAAATAATAATCCAGAGACAAGCAATAATTAGTTAAAATTTCAAAACAGGCAAAGTGGGTGCTAGCACTCAGGGAGCTATTAAAGCAGAAAATAATATCTTTACATTACAAATACATAAGTCATTATTTCCCTTCTCAACCCTGGTTATTATCATAATTGTATTTTGAAAACTAATCCATTCTTTTATTTTGCAATATCTTTTTATTATAAACACAATAAACAACAAATTTAAAGATATATATTGAAGACAGAAATATTTTGAGCAAAAATCCTATTTTCTATACTGAAAATAGCATTGGTAACATTTTGCTATTTGGAAATGTCTCAGAAAATAAAGAAGTTGTTACTGTCTCTTATGCTGGCATTAAACAAGTCAATTTAAAATATACAAACTCATAAAGAAGGCTCTGCCAGGACTGCTGTCTCTCACTTTGAAGGCAAAGCTTAAAGACCTAAAAACTTTTTGGAGATTTAACTGTGTTATAATATCCATAGGAGACTGACAGTGAACTGAAAATGTTATATGAATTTCCAGTTGTGCCTCACATATGGTTTGTTCTCAATTACTTTTTATTTGCTGTTCCCTACACTTGAGTATCATTGTCCAAAACTATCACATAATTTGCTCCTTCACTTTCATACATTGAGTTTTTATTTATTTATTTTTAATATCACCTCAAAGAAGCTTTTGTTGATCATTTTATGGGTAGTAATCCCTTACACTCTCTATCTCCACAATTCAGTTAATTTTTTCAAAGATGTGCCATTACCACATCTTTCTATATTCACACATACAAACATGCAGACATGCAATGCTATTGCCTATACTCTACAATAGCTTGTAAGCTCCATTGTGGCAGAGAGTCTTACATGGACAAAAAGATACAAAGAAGCTTATCAGTAAACACACACACATACATACAATAGCACAGAATAATTCTTTTTGAGGGTTGAGTCTTGATACTTCAAAATAACAGAAGCTATGCTAGTGGCCAGCTTCCTGAATAGATAATTAGGATTACTAGACAAAATCTGGCTGCACAGGTGGCTAGGCAATGATGTCAGCTGCACCATAAGTCAGAGCTATTTAGGACCTTAAATAATTTTCAGGCCAAACAGAATGATCCCCTACTAAACAAGAGATTTGCAATCAGTAGAGAATGGTTAATATTTTAGTTAGGAAACAATAAAATTATCATCAATTTCTAAGCTGTTAATGGAAAAAAGTCCAAAGAAATGGTCAAATATTGATTGATGGGACTAATTTTGATGAGCAAAACTCCTACAGCAAATTGTATATCCCACCACTATATCTATACCTTATGAAACAATAAAGTACAGATATAATTATGGATATAATGAAAAAGTAGGAAGTCAAGAAACACCTGGTGTAACAGGCAAATTTGGTCTTGGAATAAGGAGTGAAGCAGGGCAAGGCAAACAAGAGTTCTGCCAAGAGAATGCATTGGTCATAGCAAACACCCTCTTCCAACAACACAAAAGAAGACTCTACACATACACATCACAAGATGGTCAACACCAAAACCAGATTGATCATATTCTTTGCAACCAAAAATGGAGAAGCTCTATACAGTCAGCAAAAACAAGACCAGAAGCTGACTGTGGCTCAGAACATGAGCTCCTTATTGCCAAATTCAGACTGAAATTGAAGAAAGTAGGGAAAATCAGCAGACCATTCAGGTATGACCTAAATCAAATTCTTTATGATTATACAGTGGAAGTGAGAAATAGATTTAAGGGACTAGATCCGATAGATAGAGTGCTGATGAACTATGGACGGACGTTCGTGACATTGTACAGGAGACAGGAAGCAAGACCATTCCCATGGAAAAGAAATGCATAAAAGCAAAATGGCTGTCTGGGCAGGCCTTACAAATAGCTGTGAAAAGAAGAGAAACAAAAAGCAAAGGAGAAGAGGAAAGATATAAGCATCTGAATGCAGAGTTCCAAAGAATAGCAGGAGAGATAAAAAAGACTTCCTCAGCAAACAATGCAAAGAAGTAGAGGAAAACAACAGAATGGGAAAGACTAGAGATCTATTAAAGAAAGTTAGAGATACTAAGGGAACATTTCATGCAAAGATGGGCTCGATAAAAGGACAGAAATGGGATGGACTCAACAGAAGCAGAAGATATTAAGAAGAGACGGCAAGAATACACAGAAGAACTGTACAAAAAAGATCCTCACGACCAAGATAATCATGATGGTGTGATCACTCACCTAGAGCGAGATATCCTGAAATGTGAAGTTAAGTGGGCCTTAGAAAACATCACTACGAACAAAATTAGTGGAGGTGATGAAACTCCAGTTGAGCTATTTCAACTCCTGAAAGATGAACCTGTAAAAGTGGCGCACTCAATATGCCAGCAAATTTTGAAAACTCAGCAGTGGCCACAGGACTGAAAAAGGCCAGTTTTCATTCCAATGCCAAAGAAAGGCAATGCCAAAGAATGCTCCAGCTACCCCACAATTGCACTCATCTCACAAGCTAGCAAAGTAATGCTCAAAATTCTCCAAGCCAGGCTTCAGCAATACATGAACCGTAAACTTACTGATGTTCAAGCAGGTTTTAGAAAAGGCAGAGGAACCAGAGATCAAACTGCCAACTTCGGCTGGATCATTGAAAAAGCAAGAGAGTTCCAGAAACACATCTATTTCTGCTTTATTGACTATGGCAAAGCCTTTGACTGTGTGGATCACAATCAACTGTGGAAAATTCTGAAAGAGATGGGAGTACCAACCACCTGACTGGCCTCTTGAGAAACATATATGTGGGTCAGGAAGCAACAGTTAGATCTAGACATGGAACAACAGACTGGTTCCAAATAGGAAAAGGAGTACATCACGGCTGTATATTGTCACCCTGCTTCTTTAATTTCTATGCAGAGGACATCATGAGAAACACTTGGCTGGAAGAAACACAAGCTGGAATCAAGATTGCTGGGAGAAATATCAATAACCTCAGATACGCAGATGACACCACCCTTATGGCAGAAAGTGAAGAGGAGCTAAAAAGCCTCTTGATGAAAGTGAAAGAGGAGAGTGAAAAAGTTGGCTTAAAGCTCAACATTCAAAAAACTAAGATCATGACATCTTGTCCCATCACTTCATGGGCAAGTAGACGGGGAAATAGTGGAAACAGTGTCAGACTTTATTTTTGGGGGGCTCCAAAATCAATACAGATGGCGATTGCAGCCATGAAATTAAAAGACACTTACTCCTTGGAAGGAAAGTTATGAGCAACCTAGATAGCATGTTCAAAAGCAGAGATATTATTTTGCCAACAAAGGTCCGTCTAGCCAAAGCTATGGTTTTTCCAGTGGTCATGTATGGATGTGAGACTTGGACTGTGAAGAAAGCTGAGTGCCAAAGAATTGATGCTTTTGAACTGTGATGTTGTAGAAAACTCTTGAGAGTCCCTTGGACTGCAAGGAGATCCAACCAGTCCATTCTAAAAGAGATCAGTCCTGGTGTTCTTTGGAAGGAATGATGCTAAAGCTGAAACTTTGGCCACCTCATGTGAAAGTTTGACTCATTGCAAAAGTCTCGGATGCTGGGAGGAATTAGGGGCAGGAGAAGGGGATGACAGAGGATGAGATGGCTGAATGGCATCACCAACTCAATGGATGTGAGTTTGAGTGAACGCCAAGTGTTGGTGATAGACAGGGAGACCTGGCGTGCTGCAATTCATTGGGTCACAAAGAGTAGGACACGACTGAGTGACTGAACTGAACTGACCTGAACTGATGACACAATAGTTACACTCCTAATTTTTCTAGGGCAATTCCAATACCAAATCTTTTAAAACATTTTTGACAGTACACATTGTCGCAAGTTTTCATTTAGAAAATAACCCATATTAATATAAGAAATGTTAATAATGAGGCATGTTTAGAAGGCATTCTTAGAAGGTATTTGCAGGTTTTTCTAATTGCTTTCAGGTCATTGCATAAAATAGTAGGGAATCAAAAGTAAGAATTCTTCCTGAACTCTATTTTTGAAAAATTATCTAAATTTTATACCTCAGCTTTCAGTACAAATAAATATATATATTAATGTGTACTATTCCCATCATGGACAACAAAAGAGTCCAAAATGCAGTACTTATTTGCAATCTCAAAAATTACAGAATGAACTCTGTTCGTTTCCAGGGCAAACCATTCAATATCACAGTAATCTACATTGTCTGCCAATATACAGTAATACTTGGTGATGATTAAAAAAATAAAATCACTGTATTTCACATATCCTCTACAAGTATGGTCTTCCAAATGCTTCAGCTACTCCTCTATCCTAGTTTACTAAATCAATTTTAAATATTTTATTTTTTAAAAATATAAAATTTTGAAACAGCAAATCACTAACAAAGGAAGCCAAATAAATTATTTACTTATCAAAGATTTGTTTTTTTCCTCCTACAGTCTATTAATTTTTTTTTTCCCTAAAAGTGGGTTGTAGTAGGAAAAAATAATAAAAGAAAAGAATGTCATGCACAGTGATTCTAGCTTTTTTTAGAGATATTCCAAATGACTATATCATTTATGGTGGAAAGATATTGTTAGTAGACTAATCAAACCAATCACATTTTGTCAGTTATGAGGTTCCCATGTTAACAGCTCCCCCTATCATCACATTTCCATTAGACAGGAGCCACATTTAGACCCTGTGCTTGCATCATACAATTGAATGTGTATATGCTCAGTTGCTCAGTCACGTCCAACTCTTTGCAACTCGCTCAATTGTAGCCTGTCAGGTTTTTCTGTTTATGGAATTGACCAGGCAAGAATACTGGAGTGGGTTATCATTTTGTATTCCAGGGTATCTCCCCTACCCAGAGATTGAACTCATGTCTCCTACATTGGCAAGCTGTTTCTTTATCACTGCACCACCTAGGAAGAAGTTTAGACTCATCAGCTGTATGTTATATCTCTACAGTTCCCTCCTTAATAAGATCAATCATGTGAACACAGCCCAATGCCACAGCAGAGGCTGAAGGCATTCATTCCCTCACTCATTCATTTGATATTTATTGGAGCCTACCATGTGCCTTAGTACCATGCTAAACATAGTTTGGAAATACATGGTGATGGTGAAATAGGATACTGAGATAAGTGCTTGGAGGAAACAAGGTAAAAATGAAAACAGATAAATTCAAACCAACAGTACAAATATTAGTACAATTTCTGATTTGTGTGTATTTGAATAGAAACAAATGGTTCAATTTTTTAAGCTTGTTCGTTTAAACAGTTTTTATTTGAAGTAGGAATGATATGATTTCAGTATCTAAGTGTTTAGCATTATTCTTATTACATGCCTTTACTTTTAAACATTTAATGAAAGAAATATTTTTCTAATTAGCACAGAGATCTAAATTATTTTAGGAAATATAGAACTCTATATACTCATTAATTATACCTTGTGATATCAGATGTTTTTAAATTCTTCCAACTATTTGCCTAACCAGAAAATTGCCTATCAAATTTGAATTCTTGTGAATTATTTGTATAATTTTAATTTTCAACTGCCATTATTTACCACTAATCTTTAGTGACTTCTATACAGGGCTCTTTCTCCTGCTGTTAATGTGTTGCTGCTTGCACTGAAAGGCCAGCCACGCATATTAGAACTGTGTATAAAATAAAATAATCTGCAAGCAATATCCAGAAATTAACTTTTGTGAAAAAGAACAGATTATCCTATCCATTGACTGTGCGACATTAATATTTCTTAAAGCAGAAGCATCACTTTACCGACAAAGGTCCCTATAGTCAAAGCTGTTTTTTCCAGTAGTCACGTATGGATGTGAGAGTTGAACTATACAGAAGGCTGAGCACTGTAGAACTGATGCTTTTAAACTGTGGTGCTGCAGAAGACTCTCGAGTGTCCCTTGGACAACAAGGAGATCAAACCTGTTAATCCTAAAGGAAATCAACCCTGAATAATTATTGGAAGGACTGGTGCTGAAGCTGAAGCTCCATATTTTGGCCACCTGATGTGAAGAACTGACCCATTGGAAAAGACCCTAAAGCTGGTGTTAGGTAGTTAAAATAGAAAACAAGAGTCCAGAATGATGGTGGCTAAAAGACAAGGAAGGGAAAAGCCAAATTAGCCAAGGACCTCGACCAGTTTTTGTGAAAACCTTATATACCCTAAGTGTACATGGCCAAACCCATCTCCCCAAATTCCCTGAAACTAGTCTGAACAAAGGAAAAGAAAGATACAATAAAAAGTTAACCTGTGACTCATATTCCTTAAGCCTAGGTAGTTAATAGTGGGCAAGTATCACTAGGCCTGAGATCATATCCCAATAAGCATAATAGAATTTATGATTCTAATCAGTTACACAGATAATTAGGGTATTCTTTTAGGCAAAGGAGAGTCTAGGTACGAGCCCTGGGGCTCTTCCTGCCGGGGGCCTGGTTTTCCAGTAGGTATGTCATTTCCATAGATACTGGGATTATAGCTCATAGTCCACAGTCTGGCCCAAGATGGAGTTCTGCTTTCAAGATAGAGCCTGTTCTGTCTGTATCCTCCTTCAATAAGAGATGCACAGATTCATAAATTTCAAATAGGTAAGTTGTTATAAGATCTTCTATAGAAATAAGGGTGTTGGTGTTTAAATAAGAGAGCGATCTTAACAGATATGTGCCTGTATGTGTGTGCAAAAACAGTCTGTATTTTAAATGGTGGATTGAGTAAGAAACATCATACACATAGTCAAGATATGTACCTATGTGTGATTTAATAAAAGTCTATTCTAAAAGATTTATTAAGTATACAAGATGGACTCTCCAAAGTCCTTTTTATATCATTTATAGATACCAAAATCTTATCTCAAATAATCATTGCCATCTATCTCATTCCCCCAACATGCCTTCTTTCCACCTTATAACGAAGTCATACAATTCAACCTTTCCCTGCTGCATGTTTCCTTTTATTTGATGCCATTTTAACCACATCTATATCGTTCTCATTATCAAATGCATTTCTGTCATTAACAGGTGTCATCTTCATCAGTTAAAAACTTATCCATTCTTCAAGATAGAGCTCCAGTGTTAGCTTCCCAATGAATGTCTTTATTCATCATTAATATAGCTCCCTTTTCTGTTACATAGCATTTTGTTTGTATTTTTAGTACCAGATGTATCACAACTTGCCACATATTTTAAATGTGTATCCATGCATGTTTCAGAGAGTTCCAGAAAAACATCTATTTCTGCTCTATTGACTATGTCAAAGCCTTTGACTGTGTAGATCACAATAAACTGGAAAATTCTGAAAGGTGGAAATACCAGACCACCTGACCTGCCTCTTGAGAAACCTACATGCAGGTCAGAAAGCAACAGTTAGAACTGGACATGGAACAACAGACTGGTTTCAAATAGGAAAAGGCAGTACATCAGAGCTGTATATTGTCACCCTGCTTATTTAACTTCTATGCAGAGTACATCATGAGAAATGCTGGGCTGGAAGAAGCACAAGCTGGAATCAAGATAGCCAGGAGAAATATCAATAACCTCAGATATGCAGATGACAACACTTTTATGGCAGAAAGAGAAGAGGAACTAAGAAGCCTCTCGATGAGAGTAAAAGAGGAGAGTGAAAAAGTTGGCTTAAAGCTCAACATTCAGAAAACGAAGATCATGGCATCCGGTTCCATCACTTCTTGGGAAATAGAGGGGGAAACAGTGGAAACAGTAAGGTAAGGTAAAGGTAAAGTCGCTCAGTCGTGCCCGACTCTTTGCAACCCCATGGGCTGTAGCCTACCAGGCTCCGCTGTCCATGGGATTTTCCAGGCAATAGTACTGGAGTGGATTGCCATTTCCTTCTCAAGGGGATCTTCCCGACTCAGGGATCGAACCCAGGTCTCCCACATTGTAGACAGACGCTTAACTGTCTGAGCCATCACCCAGGTTCAACAGAGCTGGACATGACCGAGCGACTAACATGTAATAAAGTGCTTAGACCTCTGCTTAGTATGTGGTTTGCACAGCATATATGGGGCATGACAACATCAGTGAGAAAGACAGACATATAAGGCACATCTTCAGTACAAGTCAATCATTACAAGCTCACTGCTTAGGTCCCACAGACCACCAGGGCAGGTTGAATCTTTTCTAGTATTACAATCGTTCACATCCATGGCCTTTGAGCCTCCCAGGGATGTAGACACAGAGGTTTCAAACTCCCCACAGGAGCCTCTGTCACACTGTGGGGTCAGCTGAAGGGGAGGCAGAGGGTGCTCTGGAAGGGGTCTGACCTTGTGTCCTTTATGACAATGGAGTGCACTCTCTCTCTGCCTCAGCTCTGGAGTCCCAGCTGCCAGCACATCAAATGGCCCTAAGATTGAATTCTTGTTCAGAGAGGAGACAAGGGGTTTCTGCTCCAATGAATATACAAAGGTGAGGCTGGGCCTTCTTCAGACGTATCCTTCACAGGCATTTTCACATGACACAGAGAAAAGGGGTCTTTCCTTACTGTAACAGTAACATGCGCCTACTGTAAAAATTCAACCATTCAAAAGGATAGGACATAGGGAAAGTATGGTCTGAATTGTTTCCCAATCTTCAGTTGCCTGGGACTAATTAACAGGTCTCCAGGTACCTGCCTTCTGAGCTTCTCAAATTCAAAAGGATACCACACACCACACATACACTCACCCTCACATGCACCCCATATATCCTCTCACCCTCAGACATACACACCCACACATCCTCACCCTAACATACCTCCTCAGTTTCACACACCTACCCTTACTGCCTCCCCTATACCCTCACACACCCAACACTCTAATCTATACAAAAGCAGATCATACATATATACAGAACACACTTGCGAAAGAGGCAGGCATCCAGCTATTTCTTTCTGATGCTAGCAGCTTCACACAGGATGCTGCCCCTATAACCCTTGGATATTTTTTGGGTTTTTCCCTGACTGCCCAGACCCTTGGTTTTCATGTTGGGCAAATGGGAATGAGAGTAACATTGCCAAACTCATAGAGTGTCTGAGAAGCTCAAGTGGGATTTACAATTAACATGAAATCACTCTGCAAATTGTCAAGTGTAAGAGGAAACAGTGTCAGACTTTATTTTGGGGGGCTCAAAAATCACTGCAGATGGTGATTGCAGCGATGAAATTAAAAGATGCTTACTCTTTAGAAGGAAAGTTATGACCAACCTAGACAGCATATTCAAAAGTGGAGACGTTACTTTGCCAACAAAGTTCTGCCTAGTCAAGGCTATGTTTTTTCCAGCGGTCATGTATTGATGTGAGAGTTGGACTGTGAAGAAAGCTGAGTGCCGAAGAATTGATGCTTTTGAACTGTGATGTGGAGAAGACTCTTGGGAGTCCCTTGGACTTCAAGGAGAGCCAACCAGTCCATCCTAAAGGAGATAAGTTCTGAGTATTCACTGGAAGGACTGATGCTGAAGCTGAAACTCCAATACTTTGGCCACCTCATGCAAAGAGTTGACTCATTGGAAAAGACTCTGATGCTGGGAGGAATTGGGGGCAGGAGGAAAAGGGGATGACCGAGGATGAGATGGCTGGACGGCATCACTGACTCGATGGGCATGAGTTTGAGTGAACTCTGGGAATTGGTGATGGACAGGGAGGCCTGGTGTGCTGTGATTCATGGGGTCCCAAAGAGTCGGACATGACTGAGCGACTGAACTGACTGACTGACTGATGCCTGTTTCACTTGATGGGTAGTAGAAATTCTAAGATCAATGACCATATGCTGTTTACTTCTATATACACAGTACTGCCAAGCAGATTGTCTTTCCAAAAGTAGATAATAAATATTTGTAGGATTTCATTGAAATGAGACTAACTGAATTAATTCAAGGTTGCTATACATTGTTTCTTTACTGTTCAGAATGCTTTGCTTTTGATTTGCAACATTTGCCTCCGTTTTTGCTGTACTTGAAAGCTGATATTCTCTTAACTTAGTTCCATCTAAGTGAATTGGAAAGTGACATTTATTAATATTTGCATAGCTCAAAAGCAGTTCATGCTGTGCAAAACACTCTACAAATTGGAAGTGCTATTTAAAAATAAAAAGATGTATAGTGTAGTAAATTTCAGCAACGTGGCACAATCAATACATCTCTTGAATTTTTCAATGCTAAAATTAAAAGAAAGAAGCACCTGTTTTACATCTCCTGAAACAATGGAACACAATTGTTTTTGCAAATAATGACATTGTCTTGTTAAAAGAAAAATCTAAGAACAGTTGCTAGGCATATTATATGCATCCACAGTGTCTATGGAAACTGAGCCTGCAGGAAATTTCAAAGGAGGAATAAAAAGACACCTGGAAGAGTGCCAGGGTCACAAAGATAATGAATATATAACTTCAAAATTTATAAAGAGGAAAAGTAGAAGAAAAAATACACTATCTGTTATCTTTTGATACTAGCAATTTAATTCTGGGGGAAAATATGAAGAATAGAAAAGCAAGAACAATTTTTTAACCTTGCTTCAATTTACTAAAACAACACTAAAGTCTAAGAAGTAATGTGGGTACTCCTTCCTAGACACTCATAAAATTGACTCCTGCTTGTGCATTATCTGTAAGCCATGGATGAATCTCCTCATGCTCTGAAACAGCATTTATATTTTAAAGAAAAAGGAACATAATTTATTCTCTTTTTGAAATTTGAACCCTGGCACATCTAATGATTTTGTACTTCATTAATTAGAACAGGGTACCATATCCTTGACGAGACATCTAGTAGCTCATTTTGGCTCATATAAATGAATTTTTGTCTGAAAAAATAACTTATTTAGAGAAAAAATAACTCATTTAAAGAAAAAATAGATTTAACCCTTGCCCTTTTTTAGCTAACAATTTCAGATGTGCTGTTTCTACAGAATTTCATCAGTTTCCAAATGATGATATGAATGCAATAAAACCTTTAAAATTAAAAAATCTGTTAGTTGGTTTTTGTATAGTAAAAATTCTAAATAATGCATTATTTATTGATTAACTTTGGAAAATGAGCATTTTTTAAGTGTCAGGAATAAATATTAGAAGTTAATACCAGATATCCAGAAAGTGCCAGAAGTGAAGTGAAGTGAAGTTGCTCAGCTGTGTCCGACTCTTTGCAACCCCATGAACTGTAGCCTACCAGGCTCCTCAGTCCATGAAATTTTCCAGGCAAGAATACTGGAGTGGGTGCCATTTCATTCTCCAAGAAAGTACCAGAAATAGGTACCAAAAAGCCAGTGTCAAGCATAGACACAATCTTTGCCTTCCTTGGATCTACACATTAACGAGGAAGATAGATCTTCATCAAACTACTAGTAATATATGTGTCAAAGATAGCTCCTTTTAAAATGATAAATTAATATGTATTTTTATTTTAAAGAGCCAAATGTAGAGAGTATGAATTTAGGAAATATATACTTTGTATTTTAAAAATAGTAGTAATTACATTTCCACTATGGAACAATTAGCAAATATTTTAAGATGCCTTCCATACTGAGTTTATTTAACTTTATAAGGTATTTGAAAATGAAATCTACTCTTGATCACAGAGGAATATCTTTAGCTTTAGATTTTGAGTATAAATAATTATTGTTCTCAATTTATTGAGTGCTGAGTACTATATGTAGACAATATAATACTTTTTTTATTTCCTAAGCAAATTCTTTAGATTCAAGAATTATTTAAGAAAGTGATCTTTTATAAACAGCCAGCCAACTGAAAAACTCAACTTACCAGAACATTGAGGGATAGTAAATAAGAGAGGAGGGAAAATGTTGCACAAGGTAACCAAGATTGGAGAAAATAAGAATCAAAACCCCTAAGGGACAGTTTGGGCCCTGCTGAAGTCCATTAGTTCAGGAAGAACTACTGGAGTTCAAACTGATCAATCATATCCCACTCAACCTCATGGGATCAAATACTGACCTCAATTACACGCACCTAACTTTCACTGAAGTTGCAGGGAGTTAGACACACATTCAGGAGGGCAGGCAGTGGCTCTGCACACTGAGTGGGGAATAATTGATGGCTTTCTTCTTGCTTTGCTTGGCTCGGTGAGCACAGCTAGCAGCAGAGGCCTGCAGCCTAAGCAGACTGGGAGGGTGCTATGAAAACCATGCATCCTTGAGTGCTGGACCGGAGCTGCTACAGCTGTTCCTCATTTCGAGACTGAAGAAGGCCCACTTCACTAAGCACTGAGATGTGTATAATTTCTAACAAATCCTTTTCCTTAGTTTACCCTGATTTCTCATATTATTCCCATTCTATTTTATTCTCCTTTAAGAAAGTGGTTCTTATCTTTCTATGCTCCCTTTTCCCATCATTATTTTCAGGCTTTTACAAATATTAAATGAGATAAAGTGCTTAAAACAATCTAACATAAGATGAGTTCAGTCATTGTTAGTTTAGTTGTATATGCCAGATAGGAAATCCAGTAATTTTGATAAAAGTGTACTTAGAAAGTTTTATTTTTTGTGTATTTTTCTAAAACTGCTTATTTTATACCAAACTTATAGTCACATACTGAATTTATCTAAAAAGATGAATGATATTTCTGAGACATTATCCTTTAATGAGAAAAGTGAGCAACATTGAAAATTTTCCCAAGAATGTACCCAGCAGAGCCATAATACTTGACCTTTTTGAAGTAAATAAACATTAATTGGTTTACTGTGTAAATAGTTTTAAAATGGAATGTACAAAAATAGTATCATTTGATAACTGTATTTTTTATTATAAGACTAGTTAAGATAGACCGTAATTTAGGTTAATTTTTGGATAGTATTAAGCTTGAAAATATATGACAAAAACTGTTATAACTTTAAACAATATATAATATTTCTAATAATATACATAGATACATGTGCTAAGTATACTATGTATAGTAAAATTATATATTTTAGCTGACTGCTGAGTGGCTTATCCTGCTATACCAGCACACTCAGAAATATGAAAATATAACATATGTATTTAATAATAAGCTAAAATATTTTAACAGAATACAATATATTTAAAAATAATAAAATTATGAGTGTATATTATAAAAGCAGTTCTATAAATTCCTAGGTACATCCATTACTCAAATGACAATTTATTATATTGAATATACAGTTTTCTTTTCAGGTTCCATGTATTAAAAACTCTGAAGTTTATTAGCCTTCGATTGACTTTTCACAGCTTCAAAGCATGCTGATTGAGGATTCACCTAAGAACCTCAATGAAAACTCAACATTTTCACAAGGTCTTGAATGGCTACTATGAGCCCAGCACCAGTCTTGCTGTTCACAGATTCCTCAGAGTCTGCTCTTATACACATCCCAGCCAGTCTTCAGGACAGGTGGACAAACCCACTCTTGTTTATAATCTCCCAGCTTTTCTCAGTTCTACATAGTCCATGCTCCAATAATGTATGAGTGGACCATTTTAACTAAAATCTCCTCAACTACATTTTTTTTTCAAGAAGAAAAGAAGACTACTATCCCTGTTTTTTGCTGTTTTTCAATCACCCATTAACATCCATCTCTTTCCATGTGTGTATACTACCAGATCGTGCTTCCTTTTTCCCTTAAAGGCATTTTACTGTCCAGTTAATTCAAATTCCTTCACATATCATTCTCCACAATGCTTAGAAAGGGGTTCTTTTACAGTGTCTGCTCTAGAAACTTTGTTGATGAGCTTGTTAATAAAGCACCTATAGTCAATAACTACATTGAGAGGCAGTAAAATTAGTGAATAAAAGAGTGGGCACTGGAGACAGATTGCTTCAAATTTTGGTGCTGCAATTCTCTAGTTGAATATTTAACTTTTATTCTTCAAAGTTTCTTATCTGTAAGTGAAGAAAATAACTTTCTCATGGTATTATGAATAAATAAGCTAAGTTGAATAACTAAGCAATAATAATAATGCTTAGTTTTAATATGTTAGTTAATATGAACACTCTAAAGATGGTTAGAACAATACACAAAGTCAGTATTCAATAAAAGTAAATATAAATGGAGGATCATATTTTTGTCAAAAACTTATTGAGAAAAATTAAACTGAAATATCATATAGAAATAAAATATCTGATTAATATATAATGGTCTTTTTAAAATGAGTGTTCTGCAAAAACTAATTTTCCAGGATGTTAACATTATGTGAAAAAGTGCTTTATCATTAGATAAATAGTAAAACTCAGGTTTAAAAAGGATAAAAATTTGAATGCAGGACTTCATAGACCTGCATGATGAATCTCCTGAAGAGATATAACTTAGTAATATTTCTGAAACAAATTGTATGTTGAAACTCTTGCTATTATGGAGAATCTTATAGATAATGGTGATTCTTGAGCTCTAAATAGCAATGAATATGGGCTATTTCCACAGTTTCAATATAAACAGTATAAACAACACTTGTAGCTGTGATTCCAAGCACAGAATAATCCCATTATCAAAGACTATGGAAGAGAATCTGAAAGGAGGCCTTGCCTAAAAATCAGGCCCTAAAAACAGCTTGCACTGTGTTTAGTTACTCAGTCCTATCCAATTCTTTGCTACCTAATGGATTATAGTCCACCTGGATCCTTTGTCCATGGGGGTTCTCTAGGCAAGAATACTGGAGTGGGTTGCCAAGCTCTTCCTCAGGGGATCTTCCCAACCCAGGAATCGAACCCAGGTCACTCACATTGCAGGTAGATTCTTTACCATCTGAGCCACCAGGGAAGCCCCAAAATAGCTTAGTTGTAAGGAAGTAGAGGCTGATGCTCGGAGAAGGTGATGGCACCCCACTCCAGTACTCTTGCCTGGAAAATCCCATGGACAGAGGAGCCTTGTAGGCTGTGGTCCATGGGGTCACGAAGAGTCGGACACGACTGAGCGACTTTCCTTTCACTTTTAACTTTCATGCACTGGAGAAGGAAATGGCAACCTACTCCAGTGTTCTTGCCTGGAGACTCCCAGGGATGGGGGAGCCTGCTGGGCTGCCGTCTATGGGGTCACACAGAGTCGGACACGATTGAAGTGACTTAGCAGCAGCAGCAGCAGAAGCTGATGTTAGAATATACATTTAAAAAGTAAATTTGGACCAAGATGATCTTTGAATCCTTGATGGGAGTTTTGATCTGAAAGAATATCAAAGATAAATATTTCTTATCTCTGGAAATTTATGGACAGTATAATTCCATTTAGCCATTCAAGTTAAATGAATATCTCTCTTAATACTATTTTAAAATCAGAAGCAAGCAAGAAAAAAAAAAAAATCAAGGAATGAAAAACCATTACCTCTTTCATGCTTTCACCTTCTGATTTTGTTATAAAAAGCCAATAGAACAAAGATAAATGTGTACCTGTGAATCTTTCAGCAGCAAGTCTAAAATGGATTAATTAGAATTTGGAGTAAGGCCCATGACTTATTCATCTTTATATCCCTTCCATAATCCAGTGCACATAATAGAAGGTTGGGAGTTTCTTGTTAAATGCATAAATTAAAACTGACCCAAGTATATTCATGGTGAAATTTATTTACTGTCAATTATATTGCACTCAGATCACAGGTAAAAAGGTGACTTTGCCTACAAAGAAAAATGGACAAAGACTGAATCCCTCCTTCCTAAACAATAAATCTGTCACTAATGTAACCTTGAAGTTTCATACCTGATTTATTCACCTTCTTAGATTTGCTCTTAGCTCTCTGGGTCTCTGACCCTTCTCTCCAGCACCCAGATGAAGAACCTATTTTGAGACATCTCACAGCTCAAAAGAGTACAGCTACAAGGGTGAAGGGTGAAGTCACTCAGTCATGTCCGACTCTTGCGACTCTGTGGACTGTAGCCTACCAGGTTTCTCCACCCATGGGATTCTCCAAGCAAGAATACTGGAGTGGGTTACCATTTCCTTCTCCAGGGGATCTCCCTGACACAGGGATCGAACTGGGGTCTTCCGCATTGGAGGCAGACGCTTTAACCTCTAAGCCACCAGGGAACAAGGGAGTGCATAGCAATTCATGTGTCTTGAGATTATATTTAACCAATGAGAGACAGAAGATAGCACATACTTAAGTTCTTTATTCTTCCTCTTTGGAGATGTCCTTTGTGAATAAGCATCTGGTTTTGTTTTCAGTGAAGCTTTGGAGTGGCTAGTATAATGTACCACTTTGTATTTTTCCCCCTTCCCAGGTTCATGATCTTTCTTCTTTAACCCTAAATTTCCTGGGATTCTACTCTTCAATGGAGTTGTCAATTCACTTTTGTCTCGGGGTATTTTCTAGGTATCTTTGACTAAGATGGTTTTCATCCTTAGGAGTTAGGGCAGGGGAAATGACAACTCAGTTCTGCAGAATCAGTGGAAATTGCAAACTAAAAGCCTCTTCCTCAAAATAAATTGGCATTAAACAATATACATTAATATTCCATCTGAACCTGAAGAATCAAATAGAATGGGACCTGAAACTCATATAGATATGGAAGACCTCCTAAGCAGAAATGAAATTTTATCTAAATGGATAATTCATTCTCGAGTATTTAAGCCACATATAAAGATTTTGAACTTAACTTTGAAGAAGAGAAGTAATGAAATAATAAGTTAGTTTCCCCCTACAAAGTTTGGGGAGCATTTTCCCTAGCCAAGAGGTGTGTGTGTTAGTCATCCAGTCATGTTCTAGTTTTTGCAATCCCATGGACTATAGCCTGCCAGGCACCTCTAGGTCCATGGAATTCTCCAGACATGAATACTGGAGGGGTTGCCATACACTTCTCCAGGGGACCTTCCTGACTCAGGGATTGAACCCAGGTCTCACACATTGCAGGCAGATTTTTTTTTTTTTTTTTTTTTTTTTACCATTTGAGCTGTCCAGGAAGTCCTTGGCTGAAGGAAATTTTTATTTTTTCCCTCAAGTTTGATAACAAAACCTCACTTCAATCATGTTGTCTTTTCAGTTCAGCTCAGACTATTATCCACTTGAATTTAAGAGAACTTCCTGAAACCTGATAAATAGAATTTTTAATCTGAGAATAATATTCTGGACTTTGCTTCTAACTGCATTGTGCTACTTCTTAAGTTAAAAAAGTGATACCTGTAAAGCAAAAAAAAAAAAAAAAAGTTTCCCTAGACCTAAAGTCACTATGTAAAAAACAAGAAAAATATTAAATCAAGAAGACTGTGTATAAATGAGTGCAATCCCACTAATATGATGTATTTACTCAAGGTAAACTAAAATGATTGCCTTTCTGCTTCAAGACCAGCTTACACAGTTATACAGAAATCTGTGTAAGAAGCACCCCCATCCTTGATTCAGTGCACATGTATTTCCCTTTTGAAATCCTTAATGTCTTTAGAAAAAAGAGTCCTGTACTTTCATTTTCAGTTCAGCCTCACAAGTTATTCAGGCAGTCATGTACGACTTACAAACTTGATGGCAGATTCAGCTCAATGTTTTAGCATGCATTTAGTTTCTAGAGTTTAGAAGGCAAGGCATTTAAGGTAAGTAAATAATTTTAATAATTTTGAGATATATCAAAATAATCTTATACTTATCTCCATTTTGAATTTTGACTTGTCCTTGGCCTGGGTTCCTCAGGAACAGGTCAGTGCCTAGAAGCTCAGGGACTGGATGCCCTGCCTCTTGGTATTTGGTTCCTGCCTTTGTTATGTCCCCAGGAGACTCATCATTTATGTTACCTTTTGCTCCCATAGGTCTGGATCATGATTCTTGGTCTATTTAGGATTTTTTAATTAAAGAAACAGAGGTATGTTCCTTCTATGCCCGCTTCCTGGAGGGTTTTTATCATAAATGGTTGTTGAATTTTGTGAAAGAAAGTGAAGTTGTTCAGTTATGTCCCTCTGTTTCCGACCTATTGGACTGCAGCCTACCAGGCTCCTCTGGTCAGGGGATTGTCCAGGCAAGAGTACTGGAGTGGGTTGCCAGTGACTTCTCCAGAACATAGGATAAAAGGAGTCAAATGCTCACGATATCCCATCAGGATGCTTAAACCAATCAGAATATGACTGGGCACACTATCTGGTCTAGTCCAGGCTCCCCACTAGACTGTATGGACTTGACCTACATGTTTACCTTCCCTGAACTTCAGTTTTCTCACTTGTAAATGGAGGTTAAAAATATCACTTATCGCACAGAGCTTGTGTTAGAATTAACAAACCAGTAGAGCCAAAAGCTTAGAACAATAGCTAAATAGTATACTCTGCTTGTGTTAGTCACTCAGTTGTGAGCAACTTCACTTTCTTTGACAAAATTCAACATTCATTTATGATAAAAACCCTCCAGGAAGCAGGCATAGAAGGAACATGCCTCTGTTTCTTTCATTAAAAAATCCTAAATAGAGCAAGAGTTCATGATCCAGACCTATGGGGGCAAAAGGTAATATAAATGATGAGTCTCCTGGGGACATATTCAAAAAAAATAATCGACCCAATCAAAAAATGGGCCAAAGAACTAAATAGACATTTCTCCAAAGAAGACATACAAATTGCTAACAAACACATGAAAAGATGCTCAACATCACTCATTATCAGAGAAATGCAAACCAAAACCACAATGAGTTACCATCTCACGCTGGTCAGAATGGTTACTATCAAAAAGCCTACAAACAATAAATGCTGGAGAGGGTGTGGAGAAAAAAAGAACCCTCTTACACTGTTGGTGGGAATGCAAACTAGTACAGCCACTATGGAGAACAGTGTGGAGATTCCTTAAAAAACTTGAAATAGAACTACCATACAACCCAGCAATCCCACTGCTGGGCATACACACCGAGGAAACCAGAAATTAAAGAGACATGTGTACCCCAATGTTCATCACAGCACTGTTAACAATAGCCAGGACATGGAAGCAACCCAAATGTCCATCAGCAGACGAATGGATAAGAAAGCTGTGGTGCATATACACAATGGAATATTACTCAGCTATTAAAAAGAATAAATTTGAATCAGTTCTAATGAAGTGGATGAAGCTGGAGCCATTTATACAGAGCGAAGTAAGTCAGAAAGAAAAACACCAATACAGTATATTAACACATATATATGGAATTTAGAAAGATGGTAATGATGACCCTATATGTGAGACAGTGAAAGAGACACAGATGTAAAGAACAGACTTTTGGACTCTGTGGGGGAAGGTAAGGGTGGGATGATTTGAGAGAATAGCATTGAAACATGTATATTACCATATATGAAATAGATCACCCGCCCAGGTTCAATGCATGAGGCAGGGTGCTCAGGGCTGGTGCACTGGGAAGACCCTGAGGATTGGGATGGGGAGGGAGATGGGAGAGAAGTTCAGAATGGGGAACACATGTACACCCATGGCTGATTCATGTGAATGTATAGCCAAAACCACCACAATATTGTAATTAGCTTCCAATTAAAATAAATTAATTAAAAAAAGAAACAGAGTTTTTTCACATTGCTTCAAGACCAAAAAGAGATTATTTATAAGATATGTAAGGTTTCAATCTAAATTTTCTAGAGATGGCCTTGTTTCTCTGTGAGTCTGTTATTCTTTTGAAAGCCATAATCTCCTTCTTGTGTCTCTAGCCATTTGAAGATGTGTGTTCTCTTTTTGTGAATTCCTTATGGGATGTCATGGATTTTCTTATCTCTTTTCAGTTATAGCATACCCTGAAAGCTGTATGATTAATTTGATATATATTAATTTAAATATCAAAGAGGGAACTTGTTTGACCTATCCTTCCAAGACTAGCCATGTCAAGTTAATTTTCCATTCAATGGATTGCCAGCCCATGAGTCCAGGACATGTTCCAGATAGCATCAAGCCTAATTAGTAAGTCTCAGGGAAAAATCATACAGTATACAACATTACTGCCAACTAAAAATTATGATTTCTATCAGAACTGACTATGAGCATGGTAGCAAATATATTTGAAACAAGTTAAAAGTTTTGACCCAGAATACAAGTACCAAACTCTTCATTGTAGTAGCTAGAATGCTAGTCTATGATTTAACAGGATCTTCGTTGATAAAAATTCTGAGATATGAAAATTTCATGCTTTACCTTTCAATAGTAACTACAATTTTACATGCTGAGTGCCCATTGCTTGAATTTCTATCAATTATTAACTTCTTGGATATCTTTGAAACAGCCATCTTCTCTTTCTGAGCTTATCTTTTTCTAAATGTTGTTCAGTCGTGATCTGACCATCTCCCTTGTTAAGCAGGTTCCATATCCAATATATATTTTTAAAGTTATTCAACATGTTCATCTACAATTAAAAAAAGCCTTTCAGAAGTACTTTCTCCAGGCAGTATATAATGATTTGAGAATAAAATAACATGAAATTACTCTGTTTTGCATTGACTGCCAGTTATTTCGTTTACACTCTAAGCATTCCAGCAACTTAGCTAACAAAGGAAAAATTGAAGTTTTATTTTTTTAAATTATTATTTTAACTATTTTATTTTTCTAACTATTTTAATAAAATGTTGTATGTTGAATTTTGGCCTTTTAATTACTTACTTATTACCCTGTATCATGAGGCATCAAATTAAAGTTCAAGGTATAAAAAATTTCTATCATTGTTTAATCTTGTGGTCTATCTACAAATTTCTAGTATTTGTAGGCTGTATGTCTTCTATCTTTTTCTTTCCTTTAGACATAAATACTAAATTTAATTATGAATAATTTTGATTTAACATCATTTACTTACAAAAGAATATAAAAATGTAATCATATTTAGATATCACTGATAAGTATTTTTTTTCAGTTTTCTGGTATTGTGTAAGTGTTTTCTGAGAAAAATTAAGTAAATTATTATTAATTAAACTAGTATGTATCCTAAAATATACTTGCATATCTTTGGAATATGAGAATCAAGAGTATCTGTACAACTATTTTATAAAGGAGCACACTTTTATAGAAAAAATGATTATGCATATACTCACATAATATTTAGAAATCACCTTATTAAAATAAAAATAACATTACCAATAGCAAATTAATTCAGAAGCAAGAGATAGGCACAGAGTAGCTGGGGGGTGGGGAATTCAAGAAGCAATAAGCCAGTTTTCTGTGTCCAAATATTGTGTTATGTTTTTGCCTGTGTTTTGCTTCTTTTAAAGAAAAAGCATCTTGGCTCCTCTTCTCAATTTCTAGCATTTGGCCATTTAGATAAAGGCACAGATGCTCACTTGCTTAAGTAATTTTATTCAAATGATTTTTATTGCCTAAAAATGATCTCACTGTTGGAGATTGCCTATGGTTTAGAGTATACAGCACAAGGCGTTTAAATGATAAGGTAGTTGCTTTCAACTTGAATCTTGCCTGAAGATACTAACAGGCAATGTCTAGCTTCATTACCTTTTAGGGGTTTACAATATTTATTAGTGTTGCTACTTTCTCAGTATCCATAACAATTCTTCTGTCCCATTTAGTAGCTGTCTGTGATAAAAATGCTATTGCATACCTGTGGTTTGATAGTATTTCTACTACTTATCATTCATAAGAGTATAAGATCTTTGTATATTCTCCTGAAATTTCACTCTATCAAATTATAGGATCTATGGATATATGTGTTGGAATGTGTGTGTGTATTTTTGTTGTTGTTCAGTCGCTAAGTTGTGTCTGACTTTTTGCAACCCCATGGGCTGCAGCACTGCAGGCTCCTTTGTGTTCCACTATCTCCCAGAGCTTGTTCAAATTCATGTCCATTGAGCCTGTGATGTTATCTAGCTACCTCATCCATTTGCCACTTCCTTTTTTCTTTCACTTTCAGTCTTTCCCAACATCTGGATCTTTCACAAATAGATGCATATATACACACACAACTCTTTTTTGACTTTAAGAGAAGTTTTAAGAATTAGCAAGAATTTTACCCTTTTATACATAGGCGTTAGTTAGGTATAATCAGTAAACAGTATTAGGCAATATTGAAATCACTGAATGAAACCCTGAAATTAATTTAAGACTATATTTGCAAAAGCAGAGTGATGGATTGGTAATCACCCAGCACTAGGAATAAGAACTGGGTTCTAGTCTCTACTCAATTATTTATAGCCTCTCAGATTTGAGAAAGTCACTAAACTATCCAAGTTTTAATTTCCTTACCTATGAAATGGGGTAAGAAAATAGTTTTAAAACTAAAACTTTTGTTTTCTATGTTTCTATAGCAGGGGGTTCAGAATCTTGCAGAACCTCATAGATATTTGTTTAATCAGACAGAATAAAAGAAAGGATTTATCAGAAGATCTTTTAAGGACTGTTCTATCTCAAATAGGACTTCCTAGGTGGTGCTAGTGGTAAAGAACCCTCCTGCCAATGCAGGAGATATAAAAGATGTGGGATCGATCCCTGGGTCTGGGAGATACCCTGGAAAAGGGCATGGCAACCACTCCAGTATTCTTGCCTAGAAAACTTCATGGGCAGAGGAGCCTGGTGGGCTATCGTCCATAGGGTTGCAAAGAGTTGGACATACTTAGCACACACACACAGGCTTGCATACTGGCTCAAAGGACAGTAAATTATTCATGATGTTATCTTTTCTTCTTTTTAAATCAAGTAGCAGAGAAGTTTAAACATTTATGACTAAAGGAAGACTTCTTACAATTAGTATTAGTCTTTTGGTATAATGGCTTAGCCTCTTTCTAAGGACTGAGGCTTCTGGATTCATTTTGAAGTAGTTTATAATAAATAGAGATGTTTCTTTTGTATCTCTAAGTCCACAAATTGTGGACATTTGAATAAAGTGAACCAGTGGTAAAATACCTTGAGAAAAATAAATTACTTTATATAATAAATGGTGGTATTTATTTCACAGTACTTGTTTAATGTCCTCTTCTTTCGTAAATTAACAAGACTTTGAGGACAGAGACCTCTGCTCTGATTACTAGTATATATTCAGCAGCTTTCTTCCACATGACTGGCGCAAAACAGACCCCCCCCCCCCAAACATACTATATTTAATGGAAAAGTAAAGATTTATCTGCTTAGAGTTTAATTCAGCCTTCCCTTTTTTTATATACCACATTTATTAAAATTATGTGGTTTTGCTGTCTGTGGAAATACTCCATCATACATGTTTCCAAGTATATCTAGAATTTGTTCTTTTTCACCTAAAACTTATCTGTTTCTACTATTTTTTAACAATCTGCTCAAAACATGTTTCCTCTGTATACTTCAATGTTTCAGTCAGCTTTCTTACTATGCTGAGTCAGTCAGCACTGAAAATTATTCTTGGCATCTACTTCTGTTTATATACAGGTGCACACACATATGCACACATCCAAAATAAGTTTTTGAGTTCCTTCCTCTATGTAAGATGTGTAAGAAGATCATCTTACTTAAATCACATTAAGAAGCAACATTTACATAAATAATCAACTATGCTCTAGATTCTGTATAAAATCTTAAGCTGTGCTTAGTTGCTCAGTCATGCCCGACTCTTTGTGACCCTGTGAACTGTAGTCCATCAGGCTCCTCTGTCTAAGGGGATTCTCCAGGCAAGAATACTGGAGTGGGTTGCCATGTCCTCCTCCAGGGTATCTTACCAACAGAGGGATAGAACCCAGGTCTCCCACATTGCAAGTGGATTATTTACCAACTGAACCACCAGGGAAGCCATATATACACATTTTTCTCATTATATAGTCATGAAAACTTTTGCAATTTTACTGTTATTAACCACATGTTACAGATGAGAACACAGAGGCTCAATGAGATTAACTTATGAGTGAAGTCTCAGGGCTACTGGCAGCTCAATAGTTTTCGTGAAATATTTCTGATTCTAGAATCTATATTAATAAACCTGTACACCACTCGGCAGTTGGCCCTATGTTACTACAATTTTTTATTAGGTTTTATCGTTCAAATGAAATCAAAGGTATTTGGCTTTTGCTTTAACTGAAAAAATTTATTTTTTTTTACATATATATTTTAGAAGAACATCTATATCAAGCAAAGCAACATAATTGCTTGTTGGAAAGTACACCTTCTTTCTTATTAGCCTGAAAGTACAGTCTAATAAAGTATCTGCCTTGTGAAGTCATCTTTATGAAGACATAATGAGTAAGAGGAGATTATAGATTTACTACCATTTCTGCAATTAATTCTTTAATTTTGGAGATGGACTGTCTTTTAAATTATTTCAGTAACAGATTCCATATTCCATAAATATCTAAAATGAAGATACTATGTTAAATTACCTCCCACTTTCCCTTCAGCATAAATATGTGTATTTTAACATGTTTCATGAAACATTTCTCATATATAAAGTTGTTTAATTAAAATTCCATGGACTACAGTCCATGGGGTTGCAAAGAGTCAGACACAACTGAGCAACTTTCACGTTACTTCACTTCACCCTCACCAAACTAATTCAAATTATTTTTAAACTCATCAGTTTAAAATATGCTTAAATATTAAGATTAAGGATTTGCAAAACAGCTTGGAAGTAAGGAATAATTAAGGTTTACTAGTAACATTTTTTATTAGAAAGATAGTGTTTAGAAATGTTTCTGAAAGTTTAGGAATTCAGGGTATTTTTTGATTATTTTTTTCACCATAATATGAATTAGAGTATAAGAACATATACTAGAACATATTATTTGCTAGAACTCATACCTATATCAGGGAAACTATTGTATATTGTTAAGGAGATCAGCCCTGAGTGTTCTTTGGAAGGAATGATGCTAAAGCTGAAACTCCAGTACTTTGGCCACCTCATGCAAAGAGTTGACTCACCGGAAAAGACTCTGATGCCAGGAGGGATTGAGGGCAGGAGGAGAAGGGGACGACAGAGGATGAGATGGCTGGATGGCATCACTGACTCGATGGACGTGAGTCTGAGTGAACTCTGGGAGTTGGTGATGGACAGGGAGGCCTGGCATGCTGTGATTCATGGGGTCACAAAGAGTCAGACATGACTGAGTGACTGAACTGAATGCAAATAATCAATAAACAATCTATAATAGAAATAGGAAAGAGTTGTATTCAAGCCAAACTGAATTATAGCACAGGAGACAGAATCAAGAAGTAATTGAATTCTGTTCAGTCCAGTTGCAAAATGGCGGAGGCAACAGCCACAAAGTTGCACAATTTTTTGGTCAAGAATTAGTACTGGAGCTGGCAAGGAGTAAAATAAAAGTGAAAGTGTTTGCTTCTCAGTCATGTCCGACTCTTTGTGACCCCATGTACTTAACCCACTAGGTTCCAATGTCCATGGAATTCTCCAGTCATGAATATTGGAGTGGGCACCTATTCCCTTCTCCAGGGAAACTTCCTGACACAGAGATTGAACCCAGGTCAGCAAAGAGTAAGGATGCTTATTAAATGAGGATTGGTTAGGGTCCAAAATTGTTGCATAGTTACAGTGGTAGACCTTGGGATCATAAGTTTATAGCTGACAGCTGCTGGGAGATATTGTTTTGAAAATGGTTGCTGATATCCTTGAGTTTGATATAGTTTAGAAAATTCACGTTCTATGTGATACAAATATGTGTCTGAAACCACAGCCAAAATGTCTACCTGGCTACATTTTGGATGCCTGAACCACAGTTTTACAACTTATCAGAACAAAGGACAAATATCAAACATGACAGGAGTACATTTCTTCAATGTTAAAAATGAAAGAGTTATACAGGGAAGAGGAGAGGGAGTAGACAGATGCTCAACATCACTCATTATTAGAGAAATGCAGATCAAGACCACAATGAGGTACCACTTCACACCAGTCAGAATGGCTGCGATCCAAAAGTATGCAAGTAATAAATGCTGGAGAGGGTGTGCAGAAAAGGGAACCCTCTTACACTGTTGGTGGCAATGCAAACTAGTATAGCCACTATGGAGAACAGTGTGGAGGTTCCTTAAAAAATTGCAAATAGAACTGCCTTATGACCCAGCACTCCCACTGCTGGGCATACACACCGAGGAAACCAGAATTGAAAGAGACACATGTACCCCAATGTTCATCGCAGCACTGTTTATAATAGCCAGGACATGGAAACAACCTAGATGTCCATCAGCAGATGAATGGATAAGAAAGCCTTGGTACATATACACAATGGAGTATTACTCAGCCATTAAAATGAATACATTTGAATCAGTTCTAATGAGATGGATGAAACTGGAGCCGATTATACAGAGTGAAGTAAGCCAGAGGAGTATACTAACACATATATATGGAATTTAGAAAGATGGTAATGATGACCCTGTATGCAAGACAGCAAAAGAGACACAGATGTGTAGAGCGGACTTTTGGACTCAGAGGGAGAGGGAGAGGGTGGGGTGATTTGGGAGAATGGCATTTAAACATGTATACTATCATGTAAGAAACAAATTGCCAGTCTATGTTTGATGCAGGATACAGGATGCTTGGGGCTGGTGCACGGGGATGATCCAGAGAGATGATATGGGGTGGGAGGTGGGAGGAGAGTTCATGTTTGGGAACTCATGTGCACCCGTGGTGGATTCATGTCAATGTATGGCAAAACCAATACAGTATTGTAAAGCAAAATAAAGTAAAAATTAAAAAAAAAAAAAAAAGAAACAGATTAGCACATACACAGTGAGTAAGCATGACATTGGTGTCTGGGAAAGAAACCTCATCTTTGAAGGAGTACTACCACTGACATCACAGGAAGGAAGGGGAAGTATTTATCCCTTTCTTCATTCCAAGTGTTCAGTGCTCAGGCACTCAGTTGTGTCCAGCTCTTTGTGACCCCAAGGACAGCAACTCACCAGGCTCTTCTGTCCATGAAATTCTCCAGGCAAGAATGCTGGAGTGGGTTGCCATTTTCTTCTCTAAATTTAAAGGAAAAAGTGAAAGTGAAAGTGAAGTCACTCAGTCGTGTCTGACTCTTTGTGACCCCATGGACTGTAGCCTACCAGGCTTCTCCATCTATGGGTTTTTCCAGGCAAGAATACTGGAGTGGGTTGCCGTTTCCTACTCCTCTTCATTTCAAAACACCTGGTAATACATTCTTCTTCTTTTTTTTTTAATAGTTGAAGAAGACATAGAATGCCTGTTTCCAGGCCATAAGACAGGCTATTCTAATTAGCATAAAATTCAAGCCAAATCAAATATAAGTCAGAATGACTTCCTCATACTTCAATATGTGAAAATTTCTTCCATAAATATTTTATCAATAGAATATTTGCATTATAGAATGCTAAATAACTGGCATAATAGAAGAATGAAAACAAATGTTTTGTAGAAAACTAGGACTTCCCTGTCAGAGAAGGCAATGGCACCCCACTCCAGTATTCTTGCCTGGAAAATCCCATGGATGGAGGAGCTTTGTGGTCTGCAGTCCATGGGGTCACTAAGAGTCAGACAAAACTGAGCGACTTCACTTTCACTTTTCACTTTAATGCATTGGAGAAGGAAATGGCAACCCACTCCAGTGTTCTTGCCTGGAGAGTCCCAGGGATAGGGGAGCCTGGTGGGCTGCCATCCATGGGGTCGCACAGAGTCGGACACGACTGAAGCGACTTAGCAGCAGCAGCAGGACTTCCCTGTACCTCAGATGGTAAAGCTTTCCCCTGAAGATCAGAAAGAAGACAAAGATTAGTACTGCTGCCATCTCTTTTCAACAATGTATTGTAGGTTTTAACAAGGACAGTTAAGCAACAAAAAGAAAGAAATTGTACATGGACTATAAAGAATGAAGCAAAATTATCTCTATTTGCTTATGGCATGATCTTACATACAGGAATTTCCCCAAATTCACAAAAATCTATTAGAACTGACAAAAAAAGTTCAGCAAAATTGCAGAATACAAGATCAATATAAAAAATATGTTACATTTTGATATACTAATAATTTGAAAATGAAATTATGAAATTCCACTTGCATTGTTTTTAAAAATATAAAATACTAAGGAATAAATTTAATATAAGAAGTGTAATACTCATATAGTGAAAACTGAAACAAAAGTTTTAGTTTTTATTGTTATTTATTGGTAATAGTGAGTGTATTTATTGTTAAAATGAATACCACCAAATTTTTTTAAAATACCTTGATTATGGATTGGAAGTTACAATATAACTAAACAGAAATATTCCAAAAAATGATCTACAGTTTTAATGCAATCCTTATCAAAATTTCAACTACAATTTTTTTTTTTTCCATAAACAGAAAATTTAATCCTGAAACTTTAAGAAACCCCGGCTCATGAAAACAATTTTGCAAAGGAACAAAGTTGAAAGACCCATACTTCTTAGTTTCAAAATTAGCTACAAAACTAGAGTACATATACACAATGTAGTATTATTCAGCCATTAAAAAGAATACATTTGAATCAGTTCTAATGAGGTGGATGAAACTGGAGCCTATTATACAGAGTGAAGTAAGCCAGAAAGAAAAACACCAAAACAGTATGCTAATGCATATATATGGAATTTAGAAAGATGGTAACGATAATCCTGTATGCAAGACAGCAAAAGAGACACAGATGTATAGAACAGTCTTTTGGACTCTGTGGGAGAGGGAAAGGGTGAGATGATTTCAGAGAATCGTTAGGAGCCGCTTTAGGCATTACTGACAAAATGGAGGCCCGGCCCCAGACCCCCTCCTCATTGCACAGGCACAGTCCCAGGATGAAGGAGTTAGGCCTTGTAATTATGACATGTCTTTTCCTCTCCTCGGCTGAGTTGATTGGAAAGGAATATTAAGGCGCTTATTGTTCTTGAGAGGAGCATGAGAAGGCACAAAGCCTTCTGCAGCTGTGCTCAGAGAATAATTCATAAAGTTAATCATTGACATTTGTTTAAGAACTTTTACAAAAGCGTGTTCCAGGATGAGAACATCCTGGATGCACTTGAAGCCATGGGAGAGATTGCTATCTGAAGCCTATTTGTGAGAAAAAATGTTTATGGCAAAGGAGTTTACTGAATTTAGGGCTTAGAAATAATTAAAATAGTTAGAAGTTAAAGATTTAAGGAATGTTGTAAAGTTAGCATATTTTACTATAGCTTATAGAAGTTAGGAATTTTTAGAGACACTATAGCTAAAAGCCTTGTGAAGAGATAGTGAGCTCAGGATGTTAGGGGCAAACAGGATTTAGGAAGGTAAGTAGTAAACTGAGGAATGTAGCATGAGTTACAATGTAATCACAAGTTAACTATAGGACACATTAGAGGAGGTAGATAATAGATGATAAGGCTGATTCCCAGAGAATCACTGAAGCAGGAACTCTGAAGAACAACAATGATTTATGGAGATAATAAATCTGGGAGAGGGGGAACTGAAAATGTCAAACCTCTGACCTAATGTTTTTGTAAAAGTATAAAAGAGAATCTTAAACTTGAAATAAGGAGGCAGTCCAAGAAAACTGAGAGGCTACCTCATTCACTGACACTGGTCATTTCAGGTTGAATCCCTAGCTGCTGGAGCTGGACTCTGGCAGAGAATGGCATTGAAACGTGTATAATATCATATATGAAACGAATTGCCAGTCCAGGTTCGATGCAAGATACAGGATGCTTGGGGCTGGTGCACTGGGATGACCCAGAAGGATGGTATGGAGAGGGAGGTGGAAAGGAGGTTCAGGATGGGGAACACGTGTACACCCGTGGTAGATTCATGTTGACGTATGGCAAAACCAATAAAATATTGTAAAGTAATTAGCCTCCAATTAAAATAAATATATTTATATTTTTTAAAAAGATAGCATAGTTACCAGCATAAGGATAGACATAAATAAATAAATAAATAAATTAAACAGAATTGACATTCCAGAGATAAACCTGTGGTCAGTTTATTTCAACAAAGGTGCCACAAGCAGTCAATGAATATAGTATAGTCTTTTCAACACATGTTTCTAGAATATCTGGATATCAAAATGCAATGAGTGAATTCAGACTCCTACCTCACACTATAAGCAAATATTAACTTGAGTTCAGTAAGTTCAGTCGCTCAGTCATGTCCGACTCTTTGTGACCCTGTGGACTGCAGCATGCAACATTAACTTAAAGGTGATTAAAAAAAAAAAAAAAACTAACTAAAAATCACTGCTAAAACTGTAAAAATTTCAGGAGAAAATATACCTGTCAATATTTGTGATATTAAATAGCTGATGGTTTCTTAGGACATAAGAAGCACAACCAACAACATAAAAATAGGTAAATTGGTCTTCATTGAAATAAAAATCTTTTGTGCTTCATAGTGCATTGTTAAGAAAGTTAAAAGGCAAATCTGTATCCAATAAGGGCTTAGTATTCAGATATATAAGCACCTCATATCTAAAAATGAAAAGACAAACAACCCACTTAAAACTAGGCAAATGATTTAGGTAGATATTTCTACAAAAGAGATTTACAAATGGTCAATAAACATTTAGCCATTAGCAAAATGCAAATCAAAATCACAATTAGATACCACTTTATATCCATTAGGATAGCTATAGTCAAATAAATGGAAAACAAAGTGTTGATGAGCATGTGGAAAAATTGAAACTGTGACCTATTGCTGATAGAAATGTAAAATGGTACAACTTCAGTGGAAAAGAATTTGACAGTTCCTCAAATGGTGCTTCCCATGTAGCTCAGTTGGTAAAGCATCTGCCTGTAATTTGGGAGACCCGGGTTCACGTCCAAGGTTGGGAAGTTCCCCAGGAGAAGGAAATGGCAACCCACTCTAGTTTTCTTGCCTGGAGAATTCCATGAACAGAGGAGCCTCGCAGGCTACAGTTCATGGGATCACAAGAGTGGGACATGACTTAGTGCTATCTTACTTTCTTTATTTCAAATAGTTCCAGTGGGAAAGAACCTGCCTGCCAATGCAGGAGACATAAGAGACTCGGGTTCAATCCCTGGGTCAGGAAGATCCCCTAGGGGAGAGCATGGCAACCCACTCCACTATTCTGGCCTAGGAAATCCCATGGACAGAGGATCCTGCTTGGTTACAAGCCCATAGACTCCAAAGAGTTGGATGTGACTGAAGCAACTTTAGCACAGCACACAGCACAGAATAAAAAGTTAACCATGGTGTTATCTTTTAACCCAGATATTTTACTCTAAGGTCCATACCCAAGAGAATTCAATACATGCCCACGTAAAAACTTGCACAGACGTGTTTACAGCAGCATGCTTTATGGTAGCTCAAAAATAGAAAGAATGCAAATGCTAATCAACTGATGAATAGATAAGTAAGTCATAATCTTAGTACAATGGAATAAATGTACTTACTGCAAAAAAAAAAAAAAAAGAAAGAAAGAAAGTACTAATACATGCCACAACAAGAATGGATCTAGATAATATCCTATGTGAAAGAAGTTAGTCACAAAAGCCTATATATTGAATGATTCAATTTATGAAACATATCCAGAATGGATAAATCCATTGAAACAGAAAGTGGTTTAGTGGTTGCCTGGGGATGAACATAGGGCAGACTGGAGAGTGACTGATATTGATACAGAATTGCTTTTTTTGAAGTGGTAATAAAATAAAAATGATTTTTCCACAATCTGTCATATGTACTAAAAATTAGTTAACTCTGTAATTTAAAATAGGAAATTTTATGGTTTGTGACTCATATCTTAGTTAAAAGCAGTCATTTGTCATTTTTATATTATATCAACCTTTGATAAAGAGAGTAACTAACATATTATCTGTGGTTAAAATAAAATTTGATCTCACCAAATTAGAAGTATTCAAGAACAACACAGTGTTTGCAAATTACAAAATTATTCTGATCTAAAAATGTATTTATCAAATTTTATTACACTATAATATGCCTTAAATGATAATCATAGTTACTGTTTTGGGCTTAGGGTGATCCAGAAGAACACCGTGTCTCTTTGCTGTTGTTTGTTCAGTCACTAAGTCATATCTGACTCTTTGTGACCCCCATGGACACCAGAATTCCCTGTCCTTCACTATTTCCTAGAGTTTGCTCAGATTTATGTCGATTGTGTCAATGATGCTATCTAACCATCTCATCCTCTGCCACCCCTTCTCCTTTTGTCTTCAATCCTTTCCCAGCATCAGGATGTTTTCTAGTGAGTCAGCTTTTCTCATTGGGAAGCCAAGCTATGGGAGTTTCAGCTTCAGCATCAGTCTTCCAATGAATATCCAGGGTTGATTTCCTCTAGGATTGACAGGTTTGGTGTCCAAGGGACTCTCAAGAATCTTCTCCAGTACCACAATTTGAAAGCATTAATTGTTCAGCGTGCAACCTTGTTTATGGTCCAACTTTCAAACCCCTACATCACTACCAGAAAAACCACAGATTTGACTATATGGATTTTTGTAGGGAAAGCGAAGTCTCTGCTTTTTAGTATGCTGTCTAGGTTTGCCATAGCTTTTCTTCCAAGGAGCAAGTGTCTTTTAATTTTGTGGCTGCAGTCACTGTCTCCAGTGACTTTGGAGCCAAAGAAAATAAAATCTGTACTGATTCCACTTTTTCTCCATCTTTTTGAAAGAGTGATGGGATCAGATGCTGTGATCTTCGTTTTTTGAATGTTGAGTTTTAACTCAGCTTTTTCACTCCCCCCTTTCACCCTCAACAAGAGGCTCTTTAGGCTCAAGAGGCTGCTTCACTTTTGGCCATTAGAGTGGTATCATTTGCATATCTGAGGTGTGTATCTTTGTTTTGATTGAATATGAATGAATTTTTAATTTTCACCTTTATTTTTTGAAAGAGTTAAATAAGTTTATAAATTTTGGAAGAATGTATTGTACTTTCTCTACCTTGTGCACTGTGTTTGTTGAATGTGCAAAACAAATGATCACAGCATCATAAAATTATGTGTAACAAAAGTGTCTTAAACATTTTCTAGCTAAAAAAATTTAGTGCATATAATCAGAAATAGACATAATGCTGAGTCCAACAACTCAGGTATTTCAGTTCAGTTCAGTCCCTCAGTCATGTATGACTCTTTGCAACCACATGTGCTGCAGCATGCCAGGCTTCCTTGTCCATCACCACCTCCGAAGCCTACTCAAACTCATGTCCATAGAGTCAGTGATGCTATCCAACCATCTCATCCTCTGTCATCCCCGTTTCCTCCCACCTTCAATCTTTCCCAGAATCAGGGTGTTTTCGAATGAGTAAGTTCTTCACATCAAGTGGCCAAAGTATTGGAGTTTCAGCTTTAACATCAGTCCTTCCAATATATATTCAGGACTGATTTCCTCTGGTATTTGGTTAATTATCATTAAAATAGTTCTTGATTTTCAATAACAATTTAATTGCCATACTTCTCCAAGTGTGGTCTCATTTGTATCATAGTTCATTCTCTGTGTTCACTTACACAGATTCTCATTCCCCTGAGAGTTCATGTTCTGGAAGGTTTACATCATACTCAAGAGTTAGGTCTGAATATCTGGTTCTTAATGCCACCCAGCTGTTACTAGAATGTAATTTCTACAAAAGCAGACCATTCTGAGTGCTTTGATCACTGCTGCTATGCCTCACAATCTATAAAAATATTTGGCACATAACAGAAGTTCAATAGATAATTGTACAATTGTTAATATCTATGCCATTATCTCCCGTGATGACCATTGTTCCTATTGGTTCTTCATTCCTGGAGTAAAAATTACTATTGTCAAGGTATCTACAGGCAAAGTTTTGGGATAGTCTCTGAATCTTTTGGCTACAGACATTATACTTTCTTTTCTGATCGCTGCATTCCTACCATCTCTCAAGTGCTTTTTACAGGAAATGAGAAATAGGTCTCTTTTATGCTTGAATATCAAAAGTTTACCTAGGCTTTGGCCAAAGAAAAGAGTACAGCACACCTTTCTCTAACATTCAATACCACTTGCTTCATTCTATGTTGCTTCTGCTCAAGGAATCCTATTCTTCTCTAGGCTATATGGAAAGAGAATGTGAGGAGGGAGCTCCTTGTCAGGAGTAACAGCATCCTGTCTCTTAATTTTCTTTTTTCAAAAATTTTATATAATTTTGTTCCTTTTTGGAAATTAAAGTTTCAACAGTAACTCATCTTTTAGATTATTTTTCCTCTCAGGAAAATGAGTAAGAATGAGGCAATGAAGAAGAATGCTTGACTATATACATGGGAAAGGCAAAGACTGCCGAAATGCTAGTGAAATATTACATAAGTAAATTTTGATAAGTATAAGTAAATAATTATGTTTTTGAATACAGTTACATATATAGGTATGTCACCGTTAGAAGCAAAAAGTTAGTGTAAAAATCTAAACCACTGATGTATAAAATCATGTATAAATTATGAAATTCTGTTATTTATGTGGTTTCAGTGTGTCTGTCCTCTGATGCCCTCTTGCAACACCTACCATCTTACTTGGGTTTCTCTTACCTTGGATGTGGGGTATCTCTTCACAGCTGCTCCAGCAAAGCACAGCTGCTTCTCTTTTCTTTTGATGAGGGGTATCTCCTCACAGCTGCCCCTACTGACCTTGAACCTGGAGTAGCTCCTCTCAGCCCTCCTATGCCTGTGCAGCCATCTCTCCTTGGATGTGGGGTTGCTGCTGTTGGCCGCCTCCCCTGATCTCAGACATGTGGTAGCTTCCCTCAGCCACCACCCTAACCTCTGGTGAGTGGTAGCTCGACTTGGCCGCCACCCCTGACCTTGGACATGGGGTAACTCATCTTGGTCGCTGCCCCTGACTTTGGATGTAGGGTAGCTCCTCTTGGCCACCTCCCTTGACTTGGACTTGGGGTAGCTCCTCTAGGCCACACCTGTGGCAAAGATAGTATAAATGAGCTTACTATTATTGTTTTTTTTTTCCCAGTACATTTTATGTACATACCAACTATCTATTGTTCTCTGAGTTTTGGACAATAGGTAGTTAATCATGAATTCCTGAGTGGTTTCATTTGAGTAAAGTAAAACTAGCCAATTTGATCACACGGACCACAGCCTTGTCTATCTCAATGAAACTAAGCCATGCCGTGTGGGGCCATCCAAGACGGGCGGGTCATGTTGGAGAGGTCTGACAGAATGTGTTCCACTGGAGAAAATAATGGCAAAACAGTTCAGTATTCTTGCCTAGAGAACCCCATGAAAAGTATGAAAAGGCAAAAATGTAGGACATTGAAAGATGAACTCCCCAGGTCAGTAGGTGCCCAATAAGCTACTGGAGATCAGGGGGAAAATAACTCCAGAAAGAATGAAGGGATGGAGCCAAAGCAAAAACAATACCCAGCTGTAGATGTGACTGGTGATAGAAGCAAGGTCCAATGTTGTAAAGACTTGGATTACCATGATATTGAATGGTTTACCTTGGAAATGTACAGAGATCATTCTGTCGTTTTTGAGATTGCATCCAAGTATTGGATTTCGGACTCTTTTGTTGACCATGATGACTACTCCATTTCTTCTAAGGGATTCCTGTTCTCAGTAGTAGATATAATGGTCATCTGAGTTAAATTCACCCATTCCAGTCCATTTTAGTTCACCGATTCCTAGAATGTCAAAGTTCTATATGCAGGTCACGAAGCAACAGTTCGAACTGGACATGGAACAACAGACTGGTATCAAATAGGAAAAGGAGTATGTCAAGGCTGTATATTGTCACCCTGCTTATTTAACTTACATGTAGAGTACATCATGAGAAATGCTGGACTGAAAGAAGCACAAGCTGGAGTCAAGGTTGCCAGGAGAAATATCCATAACCTCAGATATGCAGATGACACCACCCTTATGGCAGAAAGTGAAGAACTAAAGAACCTCTTGACAAAAGTGAAAGTGGAGAGTGAAAAAGTTGGCTTAAAGCTCAACATTCAGAAAACGAAGATCATGGCATCTGGTCCCATCACTTCATGGGAAGTAGATGGGGAAATAGTGGAAATAGTGTCAAACTTTATTTTTGGGGCTCCAAAATCACTGCAGATGGTGATTGCCACCATGAAATGAAAAGACACTTACTCCTTGGAAGGATAGTTAAGACCAACCTAGATAATATATTGAAATGCAGAGATATTACCTTGCCAACAAAGGTCTGTCTAGTCAAGGCTATGGTTCTTCCAGTAGTAATGTATGGATGTTAGAGTTGGACGGTGAAGAAAGCTGAGTGCGGAAAAATGGATGCTTTTGAACTTTGGTGTTGGAGAAGACTCTTGAGAGTCCCTTGGACTGCAAGGAGATCCAACCAGTCCATTCTAAAGGAGATCAGTCCTGGGTGTTCATTGAAAGGACTGATGCTGAAGCTGAAACTCCAATACTTTGGCCACCTCATGAAAGGAGTTGACTCATTGGAAAAGACCCTGATGCTGGGAGGGATTGGCGGCTGGAGGAGAAGGGGACAACAGAGGATGAGATGGCTGAATGGCATCACCAACTCGATGGACATGAGTCTGAGTGTGCTCTGGAAGTTGGTGATGGACAGGGAGGCCTGGCGTGCTGTGATTCATGCGGTTGCAAAGAGTTGGACACGACTGAGTGACTGAACTGAATTTATTTGTTAGTTCTACAAGCTTATTAAGTAAAGTGTAATTAGAATATATAATAAAAATAAACAATTGAGGTACACTTTATCATGTAAACATCTAACCCCCATTCAGGAATTGCTTGTGCTCAGATGCTCAGTCGTGTGCATCTCTTTGCGACCGTTTGGACTCTAGCCTACCAGGATCCTCTGTCCATATAGCCTGCCAGGCTCTGTCCATGGGATTTTCCAGTCAAGAGTACTGGAACAAGTTTCCATTTTCTCCTCCAAGGGAATCCTCCCAACCTAGGGTTCAAACCCGTGTCTCTTGTGTCTCTTACATTGCATTACATTACAGTCTTTACCATTGAGCCACTGAGGAAGCCCCATTCAGGAATTAACACGCTGTTAATTAATTTTGGGGAAGGGTGTACAAATAAGCTTAGGATGTAGATTTTCTAGTATCTTCTACCAAGGGTAAGCCAAAAGGAATGTTTTTTATAGAGGGCCCTATATTCCATAATAAGGACTTTGAACTGTGTCCTACATCAGATAGTAAATAAAAAGTCATCTTGCTTAGTTAACATTGATTTTTTTTACATTAAAACTATGAACAGAAACTTCATTCTGCTTTTTATTTATCTTCACTACTCCATTGCAACATCTGTCCTTTGCTCTTTTCAAGCAATTTTAAGATGCCATTAAACTGGCCTTCTCCTACACTAGGAGGACTATTATTTTGGTAGTTTGATCACTTATGCCTGCTTATTCAAGAATAAACACTAGTGAGTTAATATATAGCCCTAAGCTCTATTTTATTGTATCTTTGTCTTTCAAAGTCCTGTTCACTAAATTGAACTTTAAGTCAGATAAATAACTCTGGGTTGTGATTTTTTGACATCTTATTTAACAATAAGGGTGATACTTTAACATATTTGAAATTGCATTTCCTTTATCATACACCATATTTGGCTGTACATCTGCATCCTATGTGGAACTGGTCTTATTTGCAAATAAAGTCAATAGCCTACAAAATACAAGGCAAGTTTGATATCTTTAAAGCTAACTGACTAAAGGAAAGGATTAATTGAATTGTTTAAACAATATTTTAAATGACTGGCTAAAACAATAAATATATAATTGTATATATATATATATATATATATAATCTCTTATATATTATAAAGATATTGTTATGTCCACAAAGCCTATTTATCTTAGTGTTATTTCTCTCTCAATTTTTTTAAAAAAGAAAACATGTTAGCCTGATAAAGAACAGATGATAAAGAACTAATTCAGTATAAATTAGACACAAAAGCAATTTAAGCAGTTTAATTAGACTGACAAGTGTCTCATTTACTGAGATCTAAATGTTATAGGCCCCTCTTCATTTATTTATGCACTATTTGCAATTGTATATTCTTAGATTTATAGAGATACCCTACTCTTTGAAAAAGCACAGGGACTTTGAAAATTTAATTGGTATAATTTCATATACTTTCTGCTTATATGTGTGTGTGTGTGTGTGTGTGTGTGTGTGTGTGTGTGTGTGTGTGTGTGTGTGAATACTTTTAATGCATCCTCAGGTCAACTAATATCTTGCCATATTATATATTCCAGGTGGGTATATTAACAGTAAACTCCTAGAAGCCAGAGTATGGCCAGTTCAATCAGTTCTGAAAGGACATTTTAGTGCCCCCAAACCTCAGTAAGAATATTACAAAATGTCAAAACTGGGAGTAGGCATCACTTTCTTTTTAAGCAAATATTTTGAAAGGAAGCCTTAGGGAAAAAAGCATTTGGATGCCAGTTTAGAACAGGTGCACAAGACAACATGGGAGCTCTATCAGACAGAAGCCAGTGCAGAGGCAGTCATGGACAGGGCTGCTATTATTGTACACAGTGCCCATCAATTAAACCCTTCGAAGATATAAAATCACAGTACTAATATACACCACAGATTTCTTTGAAAAGCAGTCCCAGCATATGAGATGAAGTGCTTAATTACCAGATTACCAATTAATATTCCACTAGACTTTAAAAGTAGAAACTCTTTGAAACCAGACTACTATTTAAATAACTTATTTTCTCATCATTTCCCCCTATTCCTGAAAGATGTTTAAGAAACTGTAAGATATATGATGGTAGCATCAGTCTTCATAATGTCAGTTCTCAAAACTAGCCATCTTTTAAATTACTAACTTTCCTAATTTAATTATATAAATGGAAATTTCCTACCAAATAGCAATTACTCTGAGAAGCAAATGTAAAGATGGAAATGCACTCATGAAACTTGTAGGGACTGCTGTGCTGTGCTTAGTCGCTCATTACTGTCCAATTGTTTGTCACCCCATGGACTGTAGCCTGCCTGGCTCCTCTGTCCATGGGCTTCTCCAGCAAGAATACTGGAGTGGGTTGCCATGCCCTTTTCCAGGGGATCTTCCCAACCCAGGGATTGAACCCAAGTCATTTGCATTGCAGGTGGATTCTTTACCATCTGAGCTATCAGGGAACCCAGAGAATACTGGAGTGGGTAGCCAATGCCTTCTCCAAGGGATCTTCCAGACCCAGGAATTGAAACAGGGTCTCCTGCACTGCAGGCAGATTCTTTACTAGCTGATTCTTTACTAGGGAAGCCCTGGTAGGCATTAAATACATTGAAATCAATGGTAGGCAATACTTAAAACTAGCTTTGCACTGAGGCCTAAGGTTATAAACTTTCCAAATATGGTAGAATAATTTTCTCTTCTTCACTTGCATTTCTTAGATGTAATGGTGAAGGATGCGACTATTTAATGATTTGACTTTTATCTCAGTGAAAGTTTACATGATTAGGCTTTGTAATATTTTTTGTCTTTATTCTAAATAGGCAGAAAATTAATTTGATGGTAAGGTAAATGGCATGTAAATGAAAAAATTGTCAATCTCTCTTTCACTTAGTTCTGTCATATCAGAGCCAAGTATTTCAGCCAAACGTTTTATATATATATAAAGTGTGTGACCAATGAGTTATTGTTTCCATGAATGTAGAGAAAGGAAGGAAATGATATGCACTGGGGCAAAGCTGAAAATCTGTGTGTTAGCAGTGATTCTCAAAAGGGCAGTTTTGCCCCTCCCATGAGAATATTTGACAATGTCTGGAGAAACACTTGTTTTGTCACAGTTAGGGGTGTGGCAGAGTGGCTCTTGTTACTCATATCTAATGGGTAGAAAGCAGAGATACTGCTAAACATTCTACAGTGAGAAAGCCCCCTACAACAATAATCTGACTGTGATGTTAATTGTATCATTTTGACACACAGGAACAAAAAAATAATCAAAGTCAAGCAAGTACCATCACAGAACAAAGAGACAAGTATATGGTGAACCATGCTTGAATATGTATTGTTTATATGTGAAGTGAAGTGCGAGTCGCTCGGTCGTGTCTGACTCTCTGCAATCCCATGGGTTGTAGGACTGTAACCTGTTAGGCTCCTCTGTCCATGGAATTCTCCTGACCAGGATACTGGAGTAGGTAGCCATTTCCTTCTCCAGGGGATCTTTGCAACACAGGGTTGGAGCCCAGGTCTCCTGCATTGCAGGTGGATTCTTTACTATCTCAGCCATCAGGGGAGCCCATTGGTTATATAGTGCTGACATAAAAATATTAATATATATGAACTACATTAAAATCCATATTGTGAGTAGAAACCAGGAATAATCATTTTAGAGATAATTAGATACATGCTTGGAGTACTGTGTATGATGAGTATATTTTTACTACATCTTCTTCAAAAAAAAGTATATTTGCTAGAATTCCAGTTAAATTATTTCTAATATTTCTTCTCTTTATCTATACTTTATGTATTCCTAATAAGGGAAGCTTTACCACAATCAGTAGTTTCTGTCAAAAATCTTGGAAGTAATGCAGAGACAAATTTGTGAACTTGAACAGACCACTGACAAGTCAGATCATTAATTCATCAATTAATGAAGTTTTGTTCTACTGGCTATGACCTTTGGTTTTATGGGAAAGTCCTAAAGTAAGAGTTTGAATCCTGTAATCTTGAATTGGAAGCTCTAATACTGCTACTGTGGAAATACTGGTTTATATCAAACTCTAATAGGAATAGTCCTTTGCTATAAGAAAAAGTGAATGTATGTTTATTAAATTATTTTCTGTGTGAAAATATTTTATCAATCAAAAACTCCTTACATAAAAATGATTATTCCTTTGAAACCTATATTCATGTCATACTCTTCCCCTGGTGATTCTCTCCATAGCTGTGGTTTTAACTTACATCATAAACAACATTATAAAATGGGGAATAGATGAAAAAATAAATATTTATGTTGTTTAACTTTGTGAAAACAAAAATATAAGATGATTTAATGACAATGTCTAATTTTTTTTTATTAAGGGGATTCTCATATCTACAAAGTATTAAGAAAAGCTGCTTAATGAATTTAGTAGAAGCGTAGATGTGAATGCATAAACAAATCTCTACTGTTTACAATGAAAATTCTATCAAAGAATATTGACAAAGATTATGTTATATTTACTCATCTGGAAAGCTTGGATTTACATGGCATATTTTGTTTTAAAAATATTTCTATAGCACAAAAAACTTAAAGGTAAAATATGAAAATAAATTACAATTATTTAGATATATACTAGACATGGAATCTAATTGGCTTGTGAAGAATCTACTAATTACATTCTATCATATAGTATATTTATATTTAACAAGTCAGGCATTGAATAGGCACTATTTAGCAAACTACTGAGAAATTTACCACAATATTCACTAACATTATATCTACTTGTAAAACAAGACTTCACAGTCATCTTTTTCTATTGTTTTTCAATAAAACTTGGAAGGAAAATATAGATGTACACATAGGCCATGTTACTTTGGAATCATTTCTTTAGAATTTCAGTTGGAATCACATTCAAGTTAGTAAGCTAAAAGCATTTCCTTTATGTTAAATTTCCTCCAGTCAATTTTTATTTAGTTGATTTGGTATGGGACAGTGGCAAAAAGCTTCTTTGTCCATACAATAACAAAAAAAAATCATTAGCAGGAATTACAGGAGCGGTGGCTGCGCAGGCGCAGGAGGGCCTAGAGGAGCTATCCCATGTTGAAGGTCAGAAAGGGCAGAGGAGATACCCTTCATCCAAGGTAAGGATCAGCAGCTGCCCTTTGCAGGAGGAGCCATGAAGAGATACCCCAAGCCCAAGGTAAGAGAAACCCAAGTAAGATGGTAGGTGTTGCAAGAAGGCATCAGAGGGCAGACACACTGAAACCATACTGACAGAAAACTAGTCAATCTAATCACACTAGGACCACAGCCTTGTCTAACTCAATGAAGCTAAGACATGCCTGCAGGGCAACCCAAGATGGGAGGGTCATGCTGGAGAGGTCTGACAGAATGTGGTCCACTGGAGAAGCGAATCACAAACCACTTCAGTATTCTTGTCTTGAGAACCCCATGAACAGTATGAAAAGGCAAAATGATAGGATACTGAAAGAGGAACTCCCCAGGTCGGTAGGTGCCCAACACACTACTGGAGATCAGTGGAGAAATAACTCCAGAAAGAATGAAGGGATAGATTCAAAGCAAAAACAATACACAGCTGTGGATGTAACTGGTGATAGAAGAAAGGTTCAATTCTGTAAAGAGCAATATTGCATAGGAACCTGGAATGTCAGATCCATGAATCAAGGCAAATTGGAAGTGGTCAAACGGATGGCAAAAGTGAACGGCAACATTCTAGGAATCAAAGAACTAAAATGGACTGGAATGGGTAAATTTAACTCAGATGACCATTATACCTACTACTGCGAGCAGGAATCCCTTAGAAGAAATGGAGTAGCCATGATGGTCAACAAAAGAGTCCAAAATGCAGTAATTGGATGCAATCTCAAAAACGACAGAATGATCTCTGTTCGTCTCCAAGGCAAATCATTCAAGATCACAGTAATCCAAGTCCATGCCCCAACCAGTAACACTGAAAAAGATGAAGTTGAGGGTTCTATGAATACCTACAAGACCTTTTAAAACTAACACCCCAAAAAGATGTCCTTTTCGTTCCAGGGGACTAGAATACAAAAGTAGGAAGTCAAGAAACACCTGCAGTAACAGGCAAATGTGGCCTTGGAATGCAAAATGAAGCAGGGCAAAGACTAATAGAGTTTTGCCAAGAAAATGCACTGGTCATAGCAAACACCCTCTTCCAACAACACAAGAGAAGATTCTACACATGGACATCACCAGATGGTCAACACCGAAATCAGATTCATTATATCCTCTGCAGCCAAAGATGGAGAAGCTCTATATACAGTCAACAAAAACAAGACCAGGAGCTGACTGTGGCTCAGATCATGAACTCCTTATTGCCAAATTCAGACTTAAATTCAAGAAAGTAGGGAAAACCGCTAGACCATTTAGGTATGACCTAAATCAAATCCCTTATGATTATAGAGTAGAAGTGAGAAATAGATTTAAGGGCCTAGATCTGATAGATAGAGTGCCTGATGAACTATGGACTGAGGTTCGTGACATTGTAGAGAAGACAGGGATTAAGACCATCCCCATGGAAAAGAAATGCAAAAAAGTGAAGTGGCTGTTTGGGGAAGCCTTACAAACAGCTGTGAAAGGAAGAGAAACAAAAAGCAAAGGAGAAAAGGAAAGATATAAGCATCTGAATGCAGAGTTCCAAAGAATAGAAAGAAGAGATGAGAAAGCCCTCTTCAGCGATCAGTGCAAAGAAATAAAGGATAAGAAGAGAATGAGAAAGACTAGAGATCTCTTCAAGAAAATTAGAGATACCAAGGGAACATTTCATGCAAAGATGGGCTCAATAAAAGACAGAAATGGTATGGACCTAACAGAAGCAGAAGATATTAAGAAGAGGTGGCAAGAATACACAGAAGAACTGTACAAAAAAGATCCTCATGACCCAGATAATCATGATGCTGTGATCACTAATCTAGAGCCAGACATATTGGAATGTGAAGTCAAGTGGGCCTTAGAAAGCATCATTATGAACAAAGCTAGTGGAGGTGATGGAATTCCAGTTGAGCTGTTTCAAATCCTGAAAGATGATGCTGTGAAAGTGCTGCATTCAATATGCCAGTAAATTTGCAAAACCCAGCAGTGGCCACAGGACTGGACAAGGTCAGTTTTCATTCCAATTCCAAAGAAAGGCAATGCCAAAGAATGCTCAGACTACCACACAATTGCACTCATCTCACATGCTAGTAAGGTAATGCTCAAAATTCTCCAGGCAAGGCTTCAGCAATACGTGAATTGTGAACTTCCTGATGTTCAAGCTGGTTTTAGAAAAGGCAGAGGAACCAGAGATCAAATTGCCAACATCTACTGTATCATCAAAAAAGCAAGAGACGTCCAGAAAAACATCTATTTCTGATTTATTGACTATGTCAAAGCCTTTGACTCTGTGAATCACAATAAACTGTGGAAAATTCTGAAACAGATGGGAATACCAGACCATCTGACCCGCCTCTTGAGAAATCTGTATGAAAGCAACAGTTAGGACATGGAACAACAGACTGATTTCAAATAGGAAAAGGAGTATGCCAAGGCTGTATATTGTCACCCTGGTTATTTAACTTATATGCAGAGTACATCATGATGAACGCTGGACTGGAAGAAACACAAGCTGGAATCAAGATTGCCGGGAGAAATATTCATAACCTCAGATATGTAGATGACACCACCCTTATGGCAGAAATTGAAGAGGACTAAAAAGCCTCTTGATGAAAGTGAAAGTGGAGTGTAAAAAAGTTGGCTTAAAGCTCAACATTCAGAAGATGAAGATCATGGCATCCGGTTGCATCACTTCATGGGAAATAGATGGGGAAACAGTGGAAACAGTGTCAGACTTTATTTTTTTGGGCTCCAAAATCACTTCAGATGGTGACTGTAGCCATGAAATCAAAAGATGCTTACTCCTTGGAAGGAAAGTTATGACCAATCTAGATAGCATATTCAAAATCAGAGACATTACTTTGCCGACTAAGGTCCGTCTAGTCAAGGCTATGGTGTTTCCAGTAGTCATGTATGAATGTGAGAGTTGGACTGTGAAGAAAGCTGAACACTGAAGAATTGATGCTTTTGAATCTGGTGTTGGAGAAGACTCTTGAGAGTCCCTTGGACTGCAAGGAGATCCAACCAGTCCATTTTGAAAGAGATCAGTCCTGAGATTTCTTTGGAAGTAATGATCCTAAAGCTGAAACTCCAGTACTTTGGCCGCCTCATATGAAGAGTTGACTCATTGGAAAAGACTCTGATACTGGGATGGATTGGAGGCAGGAGGAGAAGGGGACGATAGAGGATGAGATGGCTGAATGGCATCACGGACTCGATGGACGTGAGTCTGAGTGAATTCCGGAAGTTGGTGATGGACAAGGAGGCCTGGCGTTCTGCGTTTCATGGGGTAGCAAAGAGTCGGATACGACTGAGAAACTGAACTGAACTGAACAGGTAACATGAAAATGTTAATACAACTTCTGTTGATTTCTTCCCCCTCTGGGTATACAGATTCTTTTATGATCATGGTAGCTAATGTAAACAGAATTTTTCCTAAAAAAATGATTCTTTTTCTACTATGCTTCAGAATTATTTTATTATTGTTTACTGGGAGGCTTTACTGAGGGAAATCACTATCATGCTTACGCTTATTTTAGAAGGGGACACTTGGTCCTCCTCTGTCACCAAAGTGCCAACCTGATAAGGATTCCAAGACAAGTGGAAGAGTCTTCAGAATGATCAAACCCTCAGACTTTGCTCTACTACAGTAAATAACAAGAGAGAGTCCTGAATATGGAATAATAAAAGAGGAGAATAAGGCACCCAGACATTGGAACTGGCCTTTCTGAACAGAGGACTATTACTTTATGTTGATGTATGGCAAAACCAATACAGTATTGTAATGGAAAAAAATTAAATTAAATTAAAATAAATAAATAAATAAAAAAGAAGAGCTGACTGTGAGTTAAACCTATACTTGTGCATGCAAGCTAAGTCACTTCAGTCATGTCTGACTCTTTGTAAACCTATAGAGAGCTCCTTTGTCCGTGGGATTCTCCAGGCAAAAATACTGGAGTGTGTTGTCATGCTCTCCTTCAGGGGATCTTCCCGACCCAGGGATCAAACTTGCACCTCCTCCATCTCCTGTATTGGCAAGCCAGTTCTTTACTACTAACACCACCTGGGAAGCTCGGACCAAAACTTATACTTAAATAGAACAACTGCAAGTTTCTGAGCTCAGATAACTATGTGTGTAAAATATATAATTGGTTTTCTCTGGTTGTTATTGCTCAAATTAAAAGACAAAGAAAAGGAGAAATAAGGTTGTGTAAGAGTCCACATGTCTTGCTTTTCATAACTGGGAATTAATATTATACTACATCAAATTTTTAATAGACTAGATAGTTATATAAGTGAATAAGTTAAATTCAAAAGAATAAGTAAATAAGAACAAAATAGAGTGCTTTCTTTAGCAAAATGGGGCTGTGAGTATCATTTTATACCCTATGAGGATTTTTTTCATGTATTGTTAAAAAAAAAAAAATCCAAGCATATGTATTTCAGCAGTAATAATAATGTAAGAAACCATTGCACTTATATTCAGAAGAGTCATCAGTTTTCAGCGATAGTAGCTAATATATAAAAGATGCTGGTATTTAGGGCAGATTATGTTGGTGTTCTGCAAATACCCTTCCCTTCTCTTCCACTACCACCACAAAAGTAGTACAGGGACCAACCCACTGATGGTAGCTTCCATGTGATTAGTTTTGGGCAAATGAATGCATCAGTGTGGCTTTTCTCACTGGAGGCTCAGAAAGGCATGATGGATTCCTTGAAAGCTTTATGCCTCTTCCACCTGCCTGAGGAAGAGTGTGCATGATCCATGTGGTTGCTAGTCTCAGAGAGTGATAGAAGAAATTATGTCTATATCCCACCAACAGCTGAAAACAGAGTTGCCTCAGCCAAATTACACCCTTCTTTGAAATTTATAAAAAGCTAGTGTGAGCAAGAAGTAATTGTTGATATAAGTTGCCAAAATATTAAGGTTTATTTGTTTTACAACATTATTGCAGTAAAACATAAATAATATAATCACACTATCATGTTTGCCACAGAAGGGGAGTATGCTTTACTTTCCCCTGAAATGGGTAATAGAATATTTTTCTAACTACCAAAATAAATAATGAGAATTCCAGATGACAAATAATTTGTGCTGGATTCTCTCTTTGGCTCAATTGATCACATTGAGGACATGATAAGTGCTTCAGAGTGAAAGAGGCAGTTTTTAAACCCTGGTTCTTCCATTCAATTAACTCTGGTTAACTTTGAACAAGTTGCTTCTTCTATGAATTTTGGTTTCTTAGTTTGCATAAAGTAAATAACACAAATCATAAATTTCAAGCTTCAAATAGAAGTAACATGTGAAAAAAATCTAGCACATTTTATAGTAAAAGAGATCCATGTACCATAATATTCCCTCAAGGAGACCATGGCAACCCAGTCCAGTATTCTTGCCTGGAGAATCCCATGGACAGGGGAGCCTGGAGGGCTACAGTCCACAAGGTCACAAAGAGTCAGAAACAACTGAAGTGACTTAGCACAAGGTCAATAATTAGTAGTTATAGTTACTAATGTGCTGTATCTCACTGTTTTTCAAAGAGGAAAAAAAGTTATGGATAATATCTGGCTCTAAGATTCCTGATATGAATCTTAATTCCTTAATCTATATGTAATACCATTAAGAGACTGTTGATTTTAGAAGTGAAGCATAAGCACATGGAAGACATGAAACAAAAGAAAGGAAGAAAGGGCCAAAAAAGAATATTGTATGTTACATGTAAGACTTTTTAAGCTACAAGTAGAAGCAAACAACTAAAATCAAACTAACTTTATTATAAGGAAATATATTACCTCGCAAACATTGAAAATATGGTAAGCTTCACAATCTGTATGTCCATGAACAAAATGAATATATAAAGAGGATGTGGTATGTATACACAATGGAATATTACCCAGTGAAGAAAAGGAACAAAATTGGGTGATTTTAATGATGTGGATGTACCTAAAGTCTGTTATAGACAGCGAAGTAAGTCAAAAAGAGAAAAACAAATATCATGTTAACATGTATATATATATATATATATATATATATATATATATATACATATATATATATATATATACAGAAGCTAGAAAAATGGTACTGATGAGCTTGTTTACAGGGCAGGAATAGAGATGCAGATGCAGAGAATGGACTTGTGGATACAGTGGGGTAAGGAGGGGGTGGAACAAATTGAGAAAGTAGCATTAACTTATATACACTATCATGTGTAAAATAGATAGATGGCGGGAAACTGCTCTTTAGCACAGGGAGCTCAGTTCAGTGCTCTGTGATGACCTGGAGGGATGGGATAGAGGGGAAAGGAGGATCAAGAATGAGGTGATATATGTACTGATGTATTGTTGTTGTTGTTTAGCCACTCAGTTGTGTTCAACTCTGTTGTGACTCCATAGACTCTAGCTTGCCAGGCTTCTCTATCTATGGGGTTCTCCAGGCAAGAATAATGGAATGAGTTGCCATTTTATTTTCCAGATATATGTATACATATAATTGATTTATGTTGTTGTACAGCAGAAACTAACAGTATTGAAAAGCAATTATACTCCAATTCAATTAATCAATTAATAAACAATACATTCTTAGAAAAGTTTAATGAGTGGACAGATTCTTAGAAAAGTTCAATCTTCCAAGACCGAACCAGGAAGAGATAGAAATTAAGAAAAACCCAATTACAAGCACTGAATTTGAAGCTGTGATCAAAAATCTCCCAAAATATCAGAAGCACAGGACCAGATGGTTTCACAAGAGAATTCCATCAAATATTTAGAGAAGAGTTAATGCCTATCCTTCTAAAACTCTTTCAAAAAATTGCAGAGGAAGGAACACTTCCAAACTCACCCTACGAGGCCAACATCACCCTGATACCAAACCCAGACAAAGACAACACAATAAAAGAAAACTAAAGGTCAATATCACTGATGAACATAAATGCAAAAAATCATCAACAAAACTTTAGCAAACAGAAATCAGCAACACATCAAAAAGCTCATACACCTTGAGCAAGTTAGGTTTATTCCAGGGATGCAAGGATTCTTCAATATATGTAAATCAATCAATGTGATACACCATATTAACAATTTGAAAGATAAAAACCATATGATCATCTCAATAGAAGCAGAAAAAAACTTTGACAAAATTCAGCACCCATTTATGATATAAAACTCTTCAAAAAATGGACATAGAAGGAACCTGCTTCAACATAGTAAAGGCCATATATGATAAGCTTAACAGCAAACATTATTCTTAATGGTGAGAAACTGAAAGCATTCTCCCTAAGATCAGGAAAAAGACAAGGGTGTCCACTTTCACCACTATTATTCAACATAGTTCTGGCAGTCCTAGCTACAGAAATCAGAGAAGAGAAAGAAATAAAAGGAAATCAATACCAGAAAAGAAGTAAAGTTCTCCCTGTTTGCAGATGACATGATACTGTACATAGAAAACCATGAAAATAGTATCAGAAAATTACTTGAGTTAATCTGTGAATTTAGCAAAGTTTCAGGATGCAAAACAATACACAGAAATCACTTGCATTTCTATATACTAACAATGAAAAATCAGAAGGAACAATTAAGGAATCAACAATATTCATCATTGCAACAAAAAGAATTAAATATCTAGAAATAAATTTACATTTGGAGACAGAAGAACTGTGCACAGAAAATTATAAGACACTAATGAAAGAAATCAAAGATGACATAAAGAGATGGAGAGATATTCCATGTTCCATGGTAGGAAAAATCAATATTGTGAAAATGATTATACTACCAAATGTAATCTACAGATTCAATGCAATCCCTATAAAATTACAAATGGCATTTTTCACAGAACTAGAAGGAAAAAATTCATAATTTATATGGAAAAACAAAAGACCCCGAATAGCCAAAGCAGTCTTGAGAAAGAAGAATGGAGCTGGAGGAATCAAACTTCCTGACTTCAGATTGTACTGCAAAACTACAATCTTCAATACATTATGGTACTGGCACAGAAACAGAAATATAGAGCAATGAAACAAGATAGAAAGCCCAGAAATAAACCCATGCATCTATGGGTATATTATTTTTGACAAAGGAGGCAAGAATATGCAATGGGGAAAAGACAGCCTCTTCAATAAATGATGCTGGGAAAACTGGACAACTACACGTAAAAGAATGAAATTATAACACTTCCTAATGCCATACACAAAGAAAAAATCAAAATTAATTAAAGACCTAAATGTAAGACCAGAAACTATAAAACTCAGAGGAAAACATAGAACACTTGATGACATAAATCAAAGCAAGGTCCTCTATGACTCACTTCCTAGAGTAATGGAAATAAAAACAAAAGTAAACAAGTGGGACATTATTAAAAGGTTTTGCACAGGAAAGGATACTATAAGCAAAGTGAGAAAACAACCCTCAGAATGGGAGAAAATAATAGCAAATGAAACAACTGACAAAGGATTAATTTGCAAAATATACAAGTGGCACATACAACTCAATACCAGGAAAACAAACAACCCAATCAAAAAATAGGAAAAAGACATAAACAGATATTTCTCCAAAAAAGACATACAGATGGTTAACAAACATGAAAAGATGCTCAGCATCGCCCATTAGTAGATAAATGTAAATCAAAACCACAATGAAATATCACCTCACACACGTCAGAACGGCAATCATCAAAAAGTCTACAAGCAATAAATACTGGAGAGGGTATGCAGAAAAGGGAATGCTATTGCACTGTTGGTGGGAATGTAAATTGATGCAACCACTATGGAAGACGGTATGGAGAGTCCTTAAAAAACTAGGAAGAAAAACGTCATATGACCCAGAAATTCCACTCCTAGGCATATACCCTGAGGGCACATGAATCCCATTGTTCATTGCAACACTATTTATAATAGCCAGAACATGGAAACAACCAAGATGCCCATCAATAGATGAAAGGATAAAGAAGTGTGGGACATTACAAAATGGAATATTACCCATCCATAAAAAGGTACACATGTGAGTCAGTTCTGATGAGATGGATGAACCTGGAACCTATTATACAGAGTGGAGTGAGTTAGAAGAAAAAGATAAATATCATATTCTAATGCACATATACAGAATCTCAAAAAAATAGTTCTGAAGAATTTATTTACAGGGCAACAATGGCTCAACAAAGCACAGAAATGGTAGGGACCTAACAGAAGCAGAAGATATTAACAAGAGGTGGCAGGAATACACAGAAGAACTGTACAAAAAAGATCTTCATGACCCAGACACTCACAATGGTGTGATCACTCACCACATCACTCACGTGGGCGTATATTTCACATCCTGGAATGTGAAGTCAAATGAGCCTTAGGAAACGTCACTACGAAGAAAGATAGGGGAGGTGATGGAATTTCAATTGAGCTATTTCAAATCCTGAAAGATGATTCTGTGAAAGTCCTCCACTCAATAAGCCAACAAATCTGGAAAACTCAGCAGTGGCCACAGGACTGGAAAATGTCAGTTTTCATTCCAATCCCAAAGAAAGACAGTGCCAAAGAATGCTCAAACTACCACACAATTGCACTCATCTCACATGCTAGTAGGGTAATGATCAAAATTCTCCAAGCCAGGCTTCAGCAATACATGAACTATGAACTTCCTGATGTTCAAGCTGATTTTAGAAAAGGCAGAGGAACCAGAGATTAGATCATCAAAAATGCAAGAGAGTTCCAGAAAAATATCTATTTCTGCTTTATTGACTATGCCAAAGACTTTGACTGTGTGGATCACAATAAACTGTGGAAAATTCTGAAGAAGTTGGGAATACCAGATCACCTGACCTGCCTTTTGGTATCTGGTCCTATCACTTCATGGCAAATAGATGGGGAAACAATGGAAACAGTGGCAAACTTTATTTTTGGGGGCTCCAAATCACTGCAGATGGTGATTGCAGCCATGAAATTAAAAGGTGCTTTCTCCTTGGAAGGAAAGTTATGACCAACCTAGATAGCATATTAAAAAACAGAGACATTACTTTGCCAAAAATGATCCGTCTAGTCAAGGCAATGGTTTTTCCAGTGATAATGTATGGATGTGAGAGTGCGGCTATAAAGAGAGCTGAGTGATGAAGAATTGATGCTTTTTATCTGTGGTGTTGGAGAAGACTCTTGAGAGTTCCTTGGACTACAAGGAGATCCAACTAGTCCATCCAAAAGGAGATCAGTCCTGGGTGTTCCTTAGAAGGACTGATGTTGAAGGTGAAACTCCAATAATATGGCCACCTGATGTGAAGAGCTGTCTCACTGGAAAAGACTTTGGTGCTGGGAAAGATTGAGGGCAGGAGGAGAAAGGGACGAAAGAGGATAATATGGTTGGATCACATCATCGACCCAAGGGACATGGGTTTGGGTGAACTCCAGGAGTTGGTGATGGACTTGAAGGCCTGGCCTGCTGTGGTTCATGGGGTCACAAAGAATTGGAAACAACTGAGTGACTGAAATGAACTGAATTGAAATAAAAGGGGAAACAGACAAAAGAAATGGACTTATGGACCTGAGGAAAGGGAAGGAGTGGATGAGATGTATAAAAACAGGAACATGGAAACTTGCATTCAGTTCAGTTCAGTCTCTCAGTTGTGTCCAATTGTTTGCGATCCAATTCCAAAGAAAGGCAATGCCAAAGAATGCTCAAAATACTGGACAATTGCACTCATCTCACATGCTAGTAAAATAATGCTAAAAATTCTCCAATCAGGCTTCAGCAATATGTGAACTGTGAACTTCCTGATGTTCAAGCTGGTTTTAGAAAAGGCAGAGGAACCAGAGATCAAATTGCCAACATCTGCTGGATCATCGAAAAAGCAAGAGATGTCCAGAAAAACATCTTTTTCTGCTTTATTGACTATGCCAAAGCCTTTGACTGTGTGGATCACAATCAACTGTGGAAAATTCTGAAAGAGATGGGAATACCAGACCACCTGACCCGCCTCTTGAGAAATCTGTATGCAGGTCAGGAAGCAACAGTTCGAAATGGACATGGAACAACAGACTGGTTTCAAATAGGAAAAGGAGTAGGTCAAGGCTGTATATTGCCACCCTGCTTATTTAACTACTATGCAGAGTACATCATGAGAAACGCTGGACTGGAAGAAACACAAGCTGGAATCAAGATTGCCAGGAGAAATATACATAACCTTAGATATGCAGATGACACCACTCTTATGGCAGAAAGTGAAGAGGAACTAAAAAGCCTCTTGATGAAAGTGAAAGTGGAGAGTGAAAAAGTTGGCTTAAAGCTCAACATTCAGAAAATGAAGATCATGGCATCTGGTCCCATCACTTCATGGGAAATAGATGGGGAAAAAGTGGAAACAGTGTCAGACTTTATTTTTTGGGCTCCAAAATCACTGCAGATGGTGACTGTAGCCATGAAATTAAAAGATGCTTACTCCTTGGAAGAAAAGTTATGACCAACCTAGATAATATATTCAAAAGCAGAGACATTACTTTGCCGACTAAGGTCTGTCTAGTCAAGGAAACTTGCATTACCACGCATAAAATTGATAGCCAACCTGAATTTGCTGTATGTCTAAGGAAACTCAAAACAGTTGCTCTCTATCAATATAGAGGGGTGTCATGGGGAGGGAGATTGGAGGGAGGTTCAAAGGGAGGATATATATATATATATGAAGGAGATATATATATAGATATATATATATATATGAAGAATATATATATATATGAAGAATATATATATATGAAGAAATTTCCAAGTGTGTAGGGTATTATTATAAATTGTAATCTCCTTGATGTATATTAGATCCCTAAAACTTGGTTGTTTTATAACTTGAAGATTATACCCTTTGACAAATATCTAATTTCTCTTACATTTATGCTCATGGCAACCCTTCTTTCTACTTTCTGATTCTATTAAATTTGTCCTTTTAAAAAAAAAATTCCTAATGTAGATACTTACAGTAAAAAAAAAAAAAAGAGAGAGAGAGAGAGAGAAGAATAGAAAGTATGGTAGGGTTCACAGTTTATTGACTTTTTCATTATCCTATCTGCCATCCTCTGTAGTGACTAAATCTTTAAGAGTGTTCCAAAATAGCTAAAATTCTTCCAGGTTTTAACACCCAGGGTTGGGTAAGGTAGGAAAACTTTGCTTCCTGTGGTTTTCTCTAGAGACAAGAAAACTATCCCCAGCTGCTCTAAGCAGAACTGTCCTTATGTTTTACTGACCAGGATTTAATTACATCTAAACACTAACAAGATGGATGAGCTTACTTTAAAAATATTGGGCTCTCATGTGGAGCTGGTGGAGGTTCAGCTTCCTCTGATGAGTGAAGTGCTGTGATGGAAAGATAGTCACCTAACACAAAGGAGGGCTCTGTCGGAAAAGAGGAAGGGAAGTACTGAGCAACAAATCACGTCTGTAAAATGTTCTTTATCTGATCCACTGTTGCTCATATAAGTTTTGCATGTATAATAGACACTGTTTTTAACATATCACCTTAAGAAACAAAGAGAAACTTTTGAAAATGGCATATGACATATTTTAGCCTAGTTGACCACTAAACCCATAATTGATCTGGAGTGCAGACACCACAAGTTATTCCAAGAACGAAAAAAATAAAGAGCTTTTATGAAACACTCATCTAAGAATAGAAGTATGCATTTTTCCTGTATGTGGGCAATGCTCATTATAGTACTTTCTTTAAGAACTCTGCAAGAAGGTAAAAAGCAGCTGTAAAAGTACATCCCAATACAATGGTCCTCTATTAGTCACTTGTACTCGTTCTTGCATATAAAATAGTTGGCTTTTAGGTCACCTACAGATAAGAAATTTTGGGGTCTTCAGAAGAAAAGACTGATCATTTTTACATTCTATTCTAGTATAACTCCTTACAGAAACACTTTCAAATTCATGTACAATATTTTTTTATATTCAAATACAACAAATGGAAAAATATTTTATGTCTTCAAAATGGAACTTAACTCTTGAATCCACACATTTTGTACTTTACTTCAACAGCAGTTAAAAATAATGCCTTTGATTAGAAACCTTATTATTACTCAGTAACTTGTAACACATATAGAGTGAGACATTGAGATTTTTATTTCACATCTACAGAAGTATGAGATCTTATTAACAACTAAATAACTCCCATGTATATGATTAAAAATATAATAATAATCAATGCTTAGCCATGCAGTGGGAGTTTCTCTCATGTGTGTGTGTGCATGTGTGCTCAATCAAATCCAACTTTTTGTGATCTCATGCACTGTAGCCTGCCAGGCTTCTCTGTTAATCATGCTACATTCTTTAAGTCTTTAATTGTGGCACTGGCATCTGCTATTCCACTTAAGTTATGCTATTGCTTCTGATTTTCTGTCTTGGCCAAAGTCTAGTTTCAAGAATATTATCTTTCACTTTTCTACCATTATAAATCTTCCTAGACAACATAGATAACTAATTTCAGGGTTTTGAAAGCTGTTATGTATATTTTATTTCATTTTTACCATAAGAATTAAGTAGATAAACATAGGATGGTGCCATCGACTTCATTAAGCCACTGAGATAGACCTTGCAGTATTTCTCAGACTCCACACATTCCCACCCCCACTATGTGAGGAAGGTATGATGTCATTTTGTATCCCCTATGAGAGAACTGCTACTATATATACAGACTTTAGTATTGCAGAGGCTTTCCTTAGGAGTCCCGAACACTCCTTCCAGCAGTGGGTTATGTCTGAGAACTTACTTGGGCATGAAAACTATAGCCATCACCTTGGATTTCTGGAGGTCAGTAGCCCCAGCTACTACTGTGAGTTCAGTTCAGTTCAGTCACTCAATCGTGTTCGACTCTTTGTGATTCCATGTACTGCAGCATGCTAGGCCTCCCTGTCTATCACTAACTCCTGGAGTTTACTCAAATTCATGTCCATTGAGTCAGTGATGCCATCCAACCATCTCATTCACTACTGTGAAGATTGTGGTAATTATGTCCATTTTTCCTCTGGAGGTGAGGAGATATCAACCTTATATACAGAAGTCAGACACCACTGACTCTCCATAATGACAGTGACCATATCACTGAAACTTTTAATTTTATTTAGTGAATGAAGATTTCTTTGGAAACTCTCAGGGAACACATTAGAGTGGTACCATCTGCATATCTGAGGTTATTGATATTTCTCCCAGTAATCTTGATTTCAGCTTGTGATTCATTCAGCCTGGCATTTCATGAGATGTACTGTGCATGTAATTTAAATATGCAGGCTAACAATATATAGCTTTGACATATTCCTTTCCTAATTTTGACCAGTCCATTGTTCTAATGGCCTAACGCAAAAAGTAAAGAGCCCCTTGATGATATTTAAAGAGGAGAATGAAAAAGCTGGTTTAAAACTCAACATTCAAAAAACTAAGATCATGGCATTTGGTCCCATCACTATATTGCAAATAGAAGAGGATAAAGTGGAAATAGTGACACATTTTATTTTCATGGGCTCCAAAATCACTGCAGACAAGGACTGAAGCCATGAAATTAAAAGATGCTTGCTCCTTGGAAGGAAAGCTATGACAAACTTATCAGTCAGTTCAGTTGCTCAGTCCTGTCTTACTCTTTGTGACGCTATGGACTGAAACATGTCAGGCTTCCCTGTCCATCACCAACTCCTGGATTGTACTCAAACTCATGTCCATAGCGTTGGTGATGCATCCAACCATCTCATCTTCTGTCATCCTCTTCCTCCTGCCTTCAATCTTTTCCAGCATCAGGGTCTTTTCCAATGAGTTGGTTCTTCACATCAGGTGGCCAAAGTCCTAGAGTTTCAGCTTTATCTTCAGATCTTTCAGTGAATATTCAGGACTGATTTCCTTTAGGATTGACTAGTTGGATCTTCTTGCAGACCAAGGGACTCTCAAGTCTTCTCCAACACTGTAGTTCAAAAACATCAATTCTTCAGTGTTCAGCTTTCTTTACAGTCCAAATCTCATATCCATACATGACTACTGGAAAAACCATAGCTTTGACTAGATGGACCTTTGTTAGTAATGTCTCTGCTATTTAATATGCTGTCTATATTGGTCATAGCTTTTCTTAAAAAGCAGAGCTGTCACTTTGCTGACAAAGGTCTGTATAGTCAAAGCTATTGTTTTTCCAGTAGCCATGTGTTGATGTGAGAGTTGGACCATAAAGAAGGCAGAGATCTTAAGAATTGATGCTTTTGAAATTTGATGCTCAAGAAGACTTTAGAGTGCCTGGACTTCAAGGAGACTAAACCAGCCAATTCTACAGGAAATCAACACTCAATAGTCATTGGAAGGACTATTGCTGAAAGAAATAGAAGTTCCAATACTTTGACCACCTGATGTAAAGAGCTGATGTAAAGAGAATCATTGGAAAAGACCCTGATGTTGGGGAAGATTGAGGGCAAGAGGAGAAGAGGGCAGCAGAGGATTAGATGGTTGGATAACATCACTGACTCAATGGATATGAGTTTGAGCAAACTCCAGGAGACAGTGAAGGACAGGAAGCCTGGGATGCTGCAGTCCATGGGGAGACAAAGAATCAGAGAATTTACAACTGAACAGCAGCAACAACAGGAAACACAGACGCTGGATTCTCTAACTTGATAAATAAATCCATTTAAGTCTGCACACTTTGCTGAATCTGATGACTGCTTCTTCATTTTGTCAAGACAATTCTTCAAAACCTCATTTGCTGTAGGTCATCATTCTTTCTAAATTTTAGGTAGGCATCACAGATTACATTATGATTGTCTCCAAGTATCTTCACCAGGAAACCAATCCTGACACACACATGAATTACACCATTATCAGGGAAGTTCTCCTTATCTACCATAAAAATCTCAGCCCAGGTCAGCAACCTCAAGATCCATTCCAGGATATTTTCTCAAGTTCAGTTCAGTTCAGTTCAGTTGCTCAGTCGTGTCCGAGTCTGTGCAACCCAATGAATCGCAGCACGCCAGGCCTCCCTGTCCATCACAATCTCCCGGAGTTCACTCAGACTCACGTCCATCGAGTCAGTGATGCCATCCAGCCATCTCATCCTCGGTTGTCCCCTTTTCCTGCCCCCAATACCTCCCAGCATCAGAGTCTTTCCCATAGAGTCAACCCTTTGCATGAGGTGGCTAAAGTACTGGAGCTTCAGCTTTAGCATCATTCCTTCCAAAGAAATCCCAGCACTGATCTCCTTCAGAATGGACTGGTTGGATCTCCTTACAGTCCAAAGGACTCTCAAGAGTCTTCTCCAACACCACAGTTCAAAAGCATCAATTCTTCGGTGCTCAGCTTTCTTCACAGTGCAACTCTCACATTCATACGTGACCACAGGAAAAACCATAGCCTCGACTAGATGGACTTAGTCGTCAAAGTAATGTCTCTGCTTTTGAATATACTATCTAGGTTGGTCATAACTTTTCTTCCAAGGGGTAAGCGTCTTTTAATTTCACTGCTGCAGTCACCATCTGAAGTGATTTTGGAGCCCAAATAAATAAAGTCTGACACTGTTTCTACTGTTTCCCCATCTATTTCCCATGAAGTGATGGGACCAGATGCCATGATCTTCATTTTCTGAATGTTTAGCTTTAAGCCAACTTTTTCACTCTCCTCTTTCACTTTCATCAAAAGGCTTTTTAGCTCCTCTTCACTTTCTGCCATAAGAGTGGTGTCATCTGCATATCTGAGGTTATTGATATTTCTCCCGGCAATCTTGATTCCAGTTTGTGTTTCTTCCAGTCCAGCGTTTCTCAGGATGTACTCTGCATAGAAGTTAAATAAGCAGGGTGACAATATACAGCCTTGACCTACTCCTTTTCCTATTTGGAACCAGTCTGTTGTTCCATGTCCAGTTTGAACTGTTGCTTCCTGACCTGCATACGGATTTCTCAAGAGGCAGATTTGGTGGTCTGGTATTCCCATCTCTTTCAGAATTTTCCACAGTTGATTGTGATCCACACAGTCAAAGGCTTTGGCATAGTCAATAAAGCAGAAAAAAATGTTTCTCTGGACGTCTCTTGCTTTTTTGATGATCCAGTGGATATTGGCAATTTGATCTCTGGTTCCTCTGCCTTTTCTAAAACCAGCTTGAACATCAGGGAGTTCGCGGTTCACATATTGCTGAAGCCTGATTGGAGAATTTTGAGCATTACTTTACTAGCATGTGAGATGAGTGCAATTGTCTGGTATTTTGAGCATTCTTTGGCATTGCCTTTCTTTGGAATTGGAATGAAAACTGACATTTTCCAGTCCCGTGGCCACTGTTGAGTTTTCCAAATTTGCTGGCTTATTGAGTGGAGCACTTTCACAGCATCATCTTTCAGGATTTGAAACAGCTCAACTGGAATTCCATCACCTCCACTAGCTTTGTTCATAATGATGCTTTCTAAGGCCCACTTGACTTCACATTCCAAGATGTCTGGCTCTAGATTAGTGATCACATCATCATTATTATCTTGGTCGTGAAGATCTTTTTTGTACAGTTCTTCTGTGTATTCTTGCCACCTCTTCTTAATATCTTGTGCTTCTGTTAGGTCCATACTATTTCTGTCCTTTATCAAGCCCATCTTTGCATGAAATGTTCCCTTGGTATCTCTAATTTTCTTGAAGAGATCTCTAGTCTTTCCCATTCTGCTCTTTTCCTCTATTTCTTTGCATTGATCGCTGAAGAAGACTTTCTTGTCTCTTCTTGCTATTCTTTGGAACTCTGCATTCAGATGCTTATATCTTTCCTTTTCTCCTTTGCTTTTCACCTCTCTTCTTTTCACAGTTATTTGTAAGCCCTCCCCAGACAGACATTTTGCTTATTTGCATTTCTTTTCCATGGGGATGGTCTTGATCCCTGTCTCCTGTACAATGTCACGAACCTCCGTCCATAGTTCATCAGGCACTCTATCTATCAGATCTAGACCCTTAAATCTATTTCTTGCTTCCACTGTATAATCATAAGGGATTTGATTTAGGTCATACCTAAATGGTCTAGCGGTTTTCCCTACTTTCTTGAATTTAAGTCTGAATTTGGCAATAAGGAGTTCATGATCTGAGCCACAGTCAGCTCCCAGTCTTGTTGTTGTTGACTGTATAGAGCTTCTCCATGTTTGGCTGCAAAGATTATATTCAATCTGATTTCGGTGTTGACCATCTGGTGATGTCCATGTGTAGAGTCTTCTCTTGTGTTTTTGTTAAAGGGTGTTTGCTATGACCAGTGCATTTTCTTGACAAAATTCTATTAGTCTTTGCCCTGCTTCATTCCGCATTCCAAGGCCACATTTGCCTATTACTGCAGGTGTTTCTTGACTTCCTACTTTTGCATTCCAGCCCCCTGTAATGAAAAGGACATCTTTTTGGGGTGTTACTTCTAAAAGATCTTGTAGGTCTTCATAAAACCGTTCAACTTCAGTTTCTTCAGCATTACTGGTTGGGGCATAGACTTGGATAACTGTGATCTTGAATGGTTTGCCTTGGAGACGAACAGAGATCATTCTGTCGTTTTTGAGATTGCATCCAAGTACTGCATTTTGGACTCTTTTGTTGACCATGATGACTACTCCATTTCTTCTGAGGGATTCCTGCCCACAATAGTAGATATAATGGTCATCTGAGGCAAATTCACCCATTTCAGTCCATTTTAGCTCGCTGATTCCTAGAATGTTGACATTCACCCTTGCCATCTCTTGTTTGACCACTTCCAATTTTCCTTGATTCATGGATCTGACATTCCAGGTTCCTATGCAATATTGCTCTTTACAGCATCGGATCTTGCTTCTATCACCAGTCACATCCACAACTGGGTATTGTTTTTGCTTTGGCTCCATCCCTTCATTCTTTCTGGAGTTATTTCTCATTTGATCTCCAGTAGCATATTGGGCACCTACTGACCTGGGGAGTTCCACTTTCAGTATCCTATCATTTTGCCTTTTCATACTGTTCATGGGGTTCTCAGGGCAAGAATACTGAAGTGGTTTGTCATTCCCTTCTCCAGTGGACCACATTCTGTCAGACCTGTCCACCATGACCCGCCCATCTTGGGTTGCCCTGTGGGCATGGCTTGGTTTCATTGAGTTAGACAAGGCTGTGGTCCTAGTATGATCAGATTTGACTAGTTTTCTGTGAGTATGGCTTCAGTGTGTCTTCCCTCTGATACCCTCTTGCAACACCTATCATCTTACTTGGGTTTCTCTTACCTTGGGCGTGGGGTATCTCTTCATGGTTTCTCCAGCAACTCACAGCCACTGTTCCTTACCTTGGACAAGGGATATCTCCTTACCACCACAATTCCTGACCTTCAACATGGAATAGCTCCTATAGGCCCTCCTATGCCTGTGCAGCCACCACTCCATGGGTTGCTCTTCCCAGCTGCCTCGGGCTCGGGGTGGCTCCTCAAGGTCAACGCCCCTGGCCTCGGGTGCAAGGTGACTTCTCCTGGCTGCCCCTGACCTAGGACGCGGGGGGTCTTTTCCTGGCCACCACTGGCCTCGGACGCGGGGTATCTCCTCCCGACCGCCACTGACCTCGGACGCAGGGTAGCTCCTCTTGCCGTTCCTGCGCGGACGCAGCCTGGCACTCTAGGCTGCTGCCCCTGACCTCGGACGTGGGGAAGCTCCTCACCGCTGTGCTTAGTGAGCCAGCTTGCAGCCGCCTGTGCTCCTGCCATATATGCCTTAGGTCTTTCAGTTCTTTCCATGAATATATTTTCTACCAAAGCAGAAGGAGTACTTCTACAACTTGCTTTTGTTTACTCCTCGCTGCTTTGTAGACCTAGAAGCCATGAGAGAAAGTATGGATACTTTTTAGGAAATCTTCTTCAAGTAAGAGTTTGCATAATCTGCAGGCTAGAGGAGACTATCTCTTCAAGCAAAGAGAGAGCCACTTCTGAGAGGCCAATATATCGAGGAGGCCTCAGCATTTAAAGTCTTCAAGTGCATGCACCTAAATGTCCCCACCTCAAATTCTAGACCCTGCTTTTTCCCTGATAATGCTCTGATTTTAGTTTTAAAGGCATGCTGAAACTGTGAATTAAGCAGTTTCTTGATACTGTCATAGTTCGTATATTGGATTTTGTTTTCCGGCCAATCTGATCTCTACTTTTGCAAATAAAGGTCTTTTAGAATGTTCTCACCATGATGTCCAACTGAAGAATGAGTAACAGAAGCCTGGAATTTCCTTCATTCAGCACATTTATAGTGTCAACAGCAGGCAACGAACCAACTCTTCAGACCTTATCATTACTATTGCCACCTAATCTCTTAAATTCTAGAAACATTAAGTAAACCAGTGTATCTCCTACATGTTGCTGCTGCTACTGCTGCTAAATCACTTCAATCCATGTCCGACTCTGTGTGGCCCCATAGATGGCAGCCCACCAGGCTCCCCCGTCCCTGGGGTTCTCCAGGCAAGAACACTGGAGTGGGTTGCCATTTCCTTCTCTAACGCATGAAAGTGAAAAGTGAAAGTGAAGTTGCTCAGTCGTGTCTGACTCTTAACGACCCCATGGACTGCAGCCTACCAGGCTCTTCCATCCATGGGATTTTCCAGGCAAGAGTACTGGAGTGGGGTGGCATTGCCTTCTCCTCTCCTACATGTATCATATGCCAAATCTCTACAGATGGAGGTCTCAGTAATTGTGCTGCTAAAATATGCCAGGGCAAGTACAGTATCATCACTTCACTTACCAATAACTTAAATGGCTTTCCCATCTGGCCAGCCCAGAATCCAACTCAAATTTCTATCCTGAAAATTTACTTTTAGGAGAAGTTCTGGCACAAACTCTTTTCATGTGATTTTCCATAGATTCAGAGGCAGAGATAATATCCAAGGTGAACCCAGCAAGGGAATGGAAATTAATGTATAAAAAGGAAAATAAACAACAATGTATCATTAAGCCCATTACTGCCATGGGCAACTGAAACTATGTCCTACAGAAAACAGTTGAGAGCATGGTATAAAATTGTGTTATTCCTCTTAAGGGTCAAGGGACCTGGACCATTAACATTAATTTTCATATTTCATATTTTGAAGACTGTTAGTTGTTAATTCCATTGTACTTCTGGTCTGCTTCATGTGTAAGAAGAGAAACCTCTTTAGAAACAGAGAACATCATCCACAAAGATACAAATATGCACAGTTAGAAATTACCTAGAGCGCACTAAAATTGAAGGCCATAAGGTTACATATGGGTGCTGACAATTTCCGTCTATCACATTTAACATTGACATATTTGACTGAGATGAAGAAGACTGAGGGATGAAGAACTGATGCTTTTGAATTGTGGTGCTGAAAACGACTCTTGAGGGTCCCATGCAGATCAGACTAGTCAATCCTAATGAAATTCAATCCTAAATATTCATTGGAAGGACTGATGCTGAAGGTGAAGTTCCAATATTTGGCCATCTGTTGTGAAGACCTGACTCATTGCAAAAGCCCTTGAGGCTGGGAAAGATCAGTCCTTGATGCTGGGAAAGGCAAAAGGAGAAGGGGGTGGCAGAGGATGAGATAGTTGGATGGCATCACCGACACAATGGACATGAATCTGAGCAAACTTTGCAAGATAATGGAGGACAGAGGAACCTGGCCCCATGAACAGCATGATGCAGTTCATAGGGTTTCAGCATCAGACATGACTTAGTGACTCAACGACAACATCAACAAAGAAATTTCTTCCTTTTTTAGATTTTTATTTCCTCTTTAATTTTTGTCTGGAAATCATTTTTGAGGTATTCTCATAATATTATTATTGATAAAGAAAACAGGCTATAATTTGCCCAGGGTGATTTCAAAATTGGTCAGTTATCCTCAACACATTCCAACAATTTACATGATGTTCCAACTCTTTATAAAATATGAAATAAAAATATCTGGGCTTCTCCAGTGACTCAGCAGTACAGAATCTGCCTGCAGTGCAGGAGACACAAGAGACATAGGTTCAATCCCTGGTTCAGGAATATCCCCTGGAGAAGGAAATGGCAACTCACTCCAGTATTCTTGCCTGGAGAATCCTGTGGACAAAAGAGCCAAGAGTTGGATACGACATAGCAGCTAAACCACAAGAAAAGTGTTTAATGTTCAATAAAATCAGTATCAGTTCAGTCATTGAGAAATATGTATCATTAGAATTTTTTAGTATATATTTACCAAAATTTCCTTTCAGTATTTACCAGAGTTTTTGTGCTCAGAAAATTCCGTTCCAACCTGGATAAATATTCATCTATATTTGTTGCTAATATTTTTTAAGTACAAAATTACTTTAATTTCTACTGTAAGTAGATGGCTTCCCCAGTGAAGAGGGCTTCCCTGGTGGCTCAGTGGTAAATAATCCACCTGTAATGCAGGAGGCACAGGAGACTCGGGTTTGATCCCTGGGTCAGGAAGATCCCCTGGAGGAAGGAATGGCTACTCACTCCAGTATTCTTGCCTGGAAAAATCCCATGGACAGAGGAGCTTGGCAGGGTACAGTCCATGGGGTCACAAAGAGTCAAGACATAAATGAAGATACTGAGCACAGCATGCTGTAAGTAATGTTCTAACTTGCTCTTTTTTTTTCAAGTTATCTACTGTTAATAATATTTTAAAATAAGAATTCCTTATAATTTTTCAATTATTAAAATCATTTTCAATTGAACCACTCATACTCCCAGGCTTAATCAAATCTTAGTTCAGTTTAGTTCAGTTCAGTTGCTCAGTCATGTCCGACTCTGTGCGACCCCATGAATCGCAGCATGCCAGGCCGCCCTGTCCATCACCAACTCCTGGAGTTCACTCAGACTCACGTCCATCGAGTCAGTGATGGCATCCAGCCATCTCATCCTCTGTCCTCCCCTTCTTCTCCTGCCCCCAATCCCTCCCAGCATCAGAGTCTTTTCCAATGGGTCAACTCTTTGCATAAGATGGCCAAAGTACTGGAGTTTCAGCTTTAGCATCATTCATTCCAAAGAAATCCCAGGGCTGATCTCCTTCAGAATGGACTGGTTAGATCTCCTTGCAGTCCAAGGGACTCTCAAGAGTTTTCTCCAACAACACAGTTAAAAAGCATCAATTCTTTGGCACTCAGCCTTCTTCACAGTCTAACTCTCACATCCATACATGACCACAGGAAAAACCATAGCCTTTACTAGAAGGACCTTAGTCGGCAAAGTAATGTCTCTGCTTTTGAATATACTATCTAGGTTGGTCATAACTTTTCTTCCAAGGAGTAAGCATCTTTTAATTTCATGGCTGCAATCACCATCTGAAGTGATTTTGGAGCCCAAAAAAATAAAGTCTGACACTGTTTCCACTTTTTCCCCATCTATTTCCCATGAAGTGATGGGACTGGATGCCATGATCTTCGTTTTCTGAATGTTCAGCTTTAAGCCAACTTTTTCACTCTCCACTTTCACTTTCATCAAGAGGCTTTTTAGCTCCTCTTCACTTTCTGCCATAAAGGTGGTGTCATCTGCATATCTGAGGCTATTGATATTTCTCCCGGCAATCTTGATTCCAGCTTGTGTTTCTTCCAGTCCAGCGTTTCTCAGGATGTACTCTGCATAGAAGTTAAATAAGCAGGGTGACAATATACAGCCTTGACCTACTCCTTTTCCTATTTGGAACCAGTCTGTTGTTCCATGTCCAGTTCGAACTGTTGCTTCCTGACCTGTATACAGATTTCTCAAGAGGCAGATTTGGTGGTCTGGTATTCCCATCTCTTTCAGAATTTTCCACAGTTGATTGTGATCCACACAGTCAAAGGCTTTGGCATAGTCAATAAAGCAGAAAAAGATGTTTTTCTGGATGTCTCTTGCTTTTTCGATGATCCAGTGGATGTTGGTAATTTGATCTCTGGTTCCTCTGCCTTTTCTAAAGCCAGCTTGAACATCAGGGAGTTCGCGGTTCATGTATTGCTGAAGCCTGGCTTGGAGAATTTTGAGCATTACTTTACTAGCATGTGAGATGAGTGCAATTGTCTGATATTTTGAGCATTCTTTGGCATTGCCTTTCTTTGGAATTGGAATGAAAACTGACATTTTCCATTCCTGTGGCCACTGCTGATTTTTCCAAATTTGCTGGCATATTGAGTGGAGTACTTTCACAGCATTATTTTTCAGGATTTGAAACAGCTCAACTGGAATTTGATCACCTCCACTAGCTTTGTTTGTAATGATGCTTTCTAAGGCCCACTTGACTTCACATTCCAAGATGTCTGGCTCTAGATTAGTGATCACACCATCATGATTATCTGGGTCGTGAAGATCTTTTTTTGTACAGTTCTTCTCTGTATTCTTGCCACCTCTTCTTAATATCTTCTACTTCTTTTAGGTCCATACCATTTCTGTCCTTTATCGAGCCCATCTTTGCATGAAATGTTCACTTGGTATCTTTAATTTTCTTGATGAGATCTCTAGTCTTTGGGAAATAAAATCTTAATAAATATGAATATTTTTCAAAATACACAGATTCTTCTTTTGCAATTATATAACACTAGCTATAGTTTTAAAGAATTCCCTTTATTTTCTAAGATATTTAGCAACAGCCAACTTCATGTTTCTTTCCCAGTTAATTAAGTTCCACTTAATAGAAGAGACAGTACTTTGGCACTGTTATGTGTATTTTGAACAGGCCTTTGGTTTTTCTCACTCCACCTTATCACCTAATCTTTCGTTAGTCTTTTTTTTCTACCTGTTTATCTGAAACAGTCTTCAAATTGTAGCAAAGCCTTTTCCAATCTATGTTTATATTCATCGACCCTTAGTTTATCTCTTGACTTTTTTTTTTTTTCCTTCTTCCACATAAAATATTAGGCAAGGATAACAAGGCAACTAACTCTTCTTGGTCTGATTTCTGCTATTTCCCTTCCAAAGCCTATGACTAGCCTTCTGTTTCCAGTAGTCTTATTTTCTTTTTTCTAATCTTCTCATCTCTCTTGTTTGCCTCTTCCCCTCCACATGAATGGCTTTGCATTTAAAATCGTACAGTTTTAATCTAACATATTCTATATCTAAATATTTTTACTTGAAAATAAAAAAAAAACTTAAATCTAAAGTAACACATCTTCTAAATATATTACTGCATTGTTTTCTGAATTATTGATATTGTCAAATAAGTTTCAGGTTTGCATTTACACATTAAATGAGATAAAACTAGCATATTTAATTAACAACTCCTTTAGCTTTAATGGAGAAAACCCAATTCTAATGCTGCTGGTTGGCATAGTATTTCTTTAGTGACTGACAGCTACAAATAGTATTACTCTGTAAAATGTATTACTTTGAAATGTTTCTCAAGACATTTTATGTTAATCTCATTATAATGGGACTATAGTCAAGTGATTGCAATGGTAGCAATTTTAACTGCTTTTATAGAAATTGTAGATAGACTGGACTGAGTCCAAAATCTATTCCAAATAAAGCAGCTATCACCATTATGTTTTTGATAACCATAAATGCTAAACTATCTTCCATAAAAAAGCTAACATAAAAATTATACAAGTTCTCCTCAGAAATTGTGGAATTTTATAACTTCCAATTTTTGTTTTAGTATAGTTTTTGCAGAAATTTAATTTTCAGGTTGGAAAATGATGTTCAAAAATACCATATATAGAGTTTTTATACAGAGTTAATATTCAGAGATGTATACAACCTGTGTTAATAAAGCCTCCATAATAGTTTTATCCCTAATAAGCATAGATTGATTTTGTAGATTAAAATGAGAATTATATAATTTCCATAAAACTGTTTTCTAATATAAATATCAATTTTACCTCTAGTAAATTAAACAGTTAGTTCTGAAAAATGTTTGATTAAAATATACTTTAATAGGTATAGGTGAAGTCTAGCTTATATATATGCATTCACTTTTTAATTATTTAACAGAGAATTATGTACAGAGAGTTTACTACATGCCAAGTACAGTGTTAGCCACCAAGGTTACAGTGACACATGCTATATTGTTCATTTGTTAATATATTTTAATTCAGATTGTTTGACAAGCAAACATATTACAATACTGATACTAATAAAAACAATAAATAGTATTTACTGAGTGCAGTCTACTCAGGAATTGTTCTGTTCTAGGCAGTATTCTTGCCTGGAAAATTCCATGGATAGAAGTCTGGTGGGCTATAGTTCATGGAGTCACAAAGAGTTGGACAAACACTTTGGGCACCTGATGTAAAGACCAAACTCACTGGTAAAGACCCTGATGCTAGGAAAGATTGAAAGGCAAAACAATTATGGGGAAGCAGAGGATGAGGTGATTAGACAGCATCGCCGACTCAATGGACATGAATCTGAGCAAACTCCAGGAGATAGTGGAGGACAGAGAAGCCTGGCACGTTGCAGTCCATGAGGTCTCAGAGTTGGACACACATAGCAAATGAACAACAACAATCTTGACACTAAGAGAAAGGTTAACATTTTTATTCCCATTACAGATAATGATATTAAATTTAATGAGATCTAGTTATTTGCCCAATGTTACATAGCTATTGCAGGAAAAGCTAGGATTCAAATAATGTTCTCATTGATTACACAACTAGAACTTTTAACTATATGATTCATGGAACCATTGAGATTCCACATGAATACTATAAAAAGTCAACTTTTAAAAGAGTACTAAGATTTAAAAATTATGAACAGTGTTTTCAACTAAATGAGAATAAATATAATTTCACTTATATTAAAATAGCAATGTTTCTTAAAAATGCGTTCTTAAGATTGCAAAAGTTCAGTCATCCTATAAAACATAATATATAAGAGTTATGAAGAGTTTTTACATTTATGACACACTACAAGGTGACTTCCAGAAACAACTTTAAGAAAATAACAAGGAATAGTCAAAAAGCATATGTGTAAAGATGTTTTAGTATTATTTTCAAAATAATGAAAATGCCCTAAATATCCAATAGTATTATGTGAATTGTTATTAATTTTCATTAATCTGTCTGGAAAATGGTATAATTTTAAATAATTAAAAATATAATTATATAAATAAATAAATATATGTAACATAAGAATATCATGCAATAAATATATGTAATTAAAATTAACTCAGAATTTCAGTTGCTTATAATTGATGAATATTTATAGGCAATTACTGGAAATGTATATAAAAATAAAAACATTTCATTTGTTGGACTAGAAGGATAATGAGTCAATTTTTCTCTCACTTTTGTTTCAAATAAATAAACATTTTCTTAAAGTTATGTTTAAAAGCTTAACATTTTCAAAGAATTTTTTTTTTTCATCTAAAGGGCAGAAGCATATCTTAATATACGTACTTGAAAGTATGATGGCTAATCCATATTTTTTAGCACAATAATTTCCAAATCATTTTTTGATTTAAGGATTCTTATTATAATATGCACAATTATATTTGCTATATAATGGTATATAGTTGAATTTCTAAAGTAAAAATATCTTTGTAAGGACTGCAGGTCAAATAAGATATAATATTTTTTCTTTTTCTTTGCCAAATACTTGAAAAACTGAAATAGTTTGACAATTTTTTCTCCCTGTTTATAAACAAAATAAATTCTGACTTCAGCCCCAAAATTCAACATAAGTAAGTGTTGACTGAATTCATCTTCTGTTAATAGTAAAATGGCTCCATACATTTCTGGGAATATGAACTGAAAAAAATTAAAAGAAAATTCAACGTGATTGCCATTCCTATAGAAGGATATATTTGAAATGTTTCTAGGAAACAAATTTAGAAGTTTTGATGACACCAAAAAGGAGAAGGAAAAAAGGGGGAATAAAACACAAAGTTTCTCCAGTTTAGCAGAATGATTTTTGGCTAGAGTCCGTAAAAGTATAAGCTGCTCTGTGAACATGTTAGGTTATTTTACATATAGACATATACATACATATATATAAGATTATCTAGTAATCCAAATTTCTATTAGTTTTAATATAACATTTCTTTGGAAGGCAAAACCTAAAAAAATAAAACTCCTTGAAAATAGCAGGAAATATGAAAGATGAAGCAGTACTTTCTTACATAATCTCTAATTCCCCAAGATATGAAGAAAGTTATGCTCACTTTTACTCACCCTTTGGGTCTAACCTAATAAGCTGGTATATTTTTTAATCTTGACCTATTTCTTTTTACTGGTGATATTTCTTGTTCCATTTTACATTCATGTATAACATTCCACTCCCAAATAAGTGGTGTGCAACAACTGTTTATTATGCTCACAGTTTCTGTGTGTCAGAAATTCAGATAGGGTACAGCCAGGAACTACTTGCCTGTGGTCAACAAAGTCTGATTCCTTAGCTAGGAAAACTCACATACTGAAAATAATGATGTCTAGCAGTAAAAATCATCTAAAGAATCACTCATTCACTTCTCTAGCAGGCAGAACTAGAAGTCTGTGGATCTGGCTCCTCCATATGGCTTTCAGATTGTTGTGGCCATAGTATAAGTGCATATGTCACATATATCAGTTCAATCCTCCAAGCATGAGCATTCCAGGAAGCAAAGCTGAGGCTGTACAGTGAGGGAACAGAGACCACAGTTCTTGATAGGAGAAATTCCACAGTCACATTTTAGAACAGTGTGTGGAATGGGAGATATTGTTGTAACTAACTTTGGGAAAATAAAACCTGACATTCAGCTTTTGAATCCACTTGGATTTTTGTAGCTAACTCTCTGTTTTGCTAACAGACGTGTATCTGGCAGGTGTTCCCAGGTGGCTTAGTGGTAAATAATCTGCCTGTCAATGCAGGAGACGCATAAGACGCAGTTTCAATCCATGGGTTGGGAAGACCCACTGGAGGAGGAAATGGAAACCCACTTCAGTATCTTTGCTGTACAATCTTATTTGCAGAGGAGCCTAGCAGGATACAGTCCACAGGGTCACAGAGAGTCAGACAAATACTTTGGCCACCTGATGCAAAGAGCCAACTCATTGGAAAAGACCCTGATGCTGGGAGACTGAAGGTCAAAGGAGAAAGGAGTGGCAGAGGATGAGATACTTAGATAGCATCATCGATTCAATGGACATGAATTTGAGTAAACTGAGCATACACAACCCATATTGCCCTAGCATTGTACTGGAAGTTGAAATTTAAAGACAAGCAGCATACACCTTCATTCTTATGAATGAGTAAATAAGCAATTACAGTAATTACTAGTTGAAGATATATACAAATCAAAATAGTTGAATATACAGGAAGATGTTAGGTATGGGGAAGATGATGAGAAATCTTAAATGATTAATAGAAATGTGCTAAGAAATAAGAAGAACAGGTTAGAAAATGTTTCACCCAGAAGAAGTATAGGTCAAAAATTATGAAAACCTGACAATATGATCCAGTTGGGAGATGACAACTAGTTCAGAATGGCAGGAGCTTAGAATATGAGAATATAATAATAGGAATTAAGACTGGAAGACCATACCATAAAGCACTCTGGGTGCTATAATAAGGAAACTTTCCGTGAGGCAGATTGGAATCATGAGATGGCTTGTAATCAGAGGAGTCAGATTTATAAGATCAGCTGAATAACACAGTAGAGAATGCAATGAAGGGAGGCAAGAAAAGAAACAGAAAGATGAATGGACCAGTTTATGTGGGAAGTAGAATTGTTATAACAAAGTGGTTTATTGGACTTGGGAACTAAGGGAGAGCGTATTTATTTTGGGGGGCCTTCGAAGCAAAATACCACAAACTATGTAGCTTTTAAACAACATAAAGTCGTTGTTCAGTGTTCTGGGGTGCAAGACAAGAGTGTTCACACAGCTAGGTGAGGGCTGTCTTCTGAGTCAGAGACTTTTCATTGTATCTCCACATGGTGGAAGTGGCTAGGGATCTCTCTGGAACCTCTTTTATAAATATATCCAATATGTGAGGATGCCACCCTCATGGCTAAAGTACCTCCCAAAGACCACATCTATGTATATCATCACCATTGGAAGGTAGGATTTCAACATGACTTATGAAGTGAGGCAAACGTTCAAAATGTAGCAGATCAATGCTCATGACTAGCATTTTTGGATTTTTGACTGAATACCAGGCCAGTGCTGTTCCTTTTGTGTAAAATGATAAATAGAGTAGATGGAAGGATTGGGGTCTTGTGACAAGCTTAGTCATTTGTGAATATGGTACAAGTGGCTTATTTTAGGGATTAGTTTCTATCAGTTTATACATGACAGATTAAAAAAGTGGATGTAATGAAGTTTTCTGGGAAGAGTAAGCGGCTTGAGAATAGCACAGGAATACAATCTATTGCTGCTTTATTGATTATGCCAAAGCCTTTCACTGTAGATCACAATAATCTGTGGAAAATTCTGAAAGAGATGTGAATACCAGACCACCTGACCTGCTCCTTGAGAAACCTATATGCAGGTCAGGAAGCAACAGTTCAAAATGGACATAGAACAACAGATTGATTTCAAATAGGAAAAGGAGTATGTCAAGGCTGTATATTGTCACCCTGCTTATTTAACTTATATGCAGAGTACATCATGAAAAACGCTGGGCTGGAAGAAGCACAAGTTGGAGTCAAGATTGCGGGGAGAAATATGCATAATCTCAGATGTGCAGATGATATCACCCTTATGGCAGAAAGTGAAGAACTCAAAAGCCTCTTGATGAAAGTGAAAGTGGAGAGTGAAAAAGTTGGCTTAAAGCTCAACATTCAGAAAACGAAGATCATGGCATCTGGTCCCATCACTTCATGGGAAGTAGATGGAGAAACAGTGGAAACAGTGTCAGACTTTATTTGGGGGGGCTCCAAAACAACTGCAGATGGTGATTGCAGCTGTGAAATTAAAAGACGCTTACACTTTGGAAGAAAAGTTATGACCAAACTATATAGGATATTGAAAACCCAAAATATTACTTTGCCAACAAAGGTCCGTCTTGTCAAGGCTATGTAGTCATGTATGGATGTGAGAGTTGAAATGTGAAGAAATCTGAGCACCGAAGAATTGATGCTGTTGAACTGTGGTGTTGGAGAAGACTCTTGAGAGCCCCTTGGACTGCAAGGAGATCCAACCAGGCCATCCTAAAGGAGATCAGTCCTCGGTGTTCATTGGAGGGGCTGATGGTGAAGCTGAAACTCAAATGCATTGGCCACCTCATGCGAACAGTTGATTCATTGGAAAAGACCCTGAACTGAACTGAACTGAACTGAACTGAACTGAAAATCAGAATGTGAAGAAATGACAATAGTTGAGATAACAATTCAGTCAAGAATTCTGAAAAGGGCCAGAAAGTAAGAGGAAAGCAGATAAATGTCAAGTAATAGTAATAGTGATAATAATAATATAAATAAATGAATTTGAAAATCAATCAAAAGTAAGTTCTTACAAGAAAAAGGCAAAAATATTTATTAGTTGTGTATAATAGCAAGAATTAAACATGGAAGGAGCAGTTTCATCGGATGAATTAGCAATGATTTGAGATGCCCATAGAAAGTGAGAGAGTGAAAAAAAGAATAGAGATAATTTTATTTTTAATGTGGACTATGAGGTGAGAAAGAGAACAGTAATCTGGTTAGGAGATGGGGAAATATGAAGTAGTGTAAAAGTAAGTTCAAAAGGGCAAATAGAAAGTAGTTAAGAAACCTATAGAGAGGTTACATAAACAACTAACATTTTCTTTTATTATTCTCCTTTGCAGATTTGAAACTTTCCCTAGTATTTGATCGAGACTTAAGTAAGGGGGCCTAGAATCATTGGTTGATTATGGGGATAATCTAGATTTTATTAATGACTTGCAGTACACCATCATTAAATAGGTATCCCAAAATGCATTATCTAGTTTCAAAATTAAAAAAAAAAAATCAGGGAAACAGTCAAATGCACTGCTAGAATAATTAGATAATTTAATTATTTAATTAAATAATTAGAATTCCAGAAATTATGGGATTAGGAGGCAAAAAGATGATATCCATGTATAAACAAATAGAATGGACCTTAGAGGAAAAGTCTGACAAAAACGGGAAGAAAAATGTGTGAGGTAAAATTCAGAATGATTTCCGGAGCTAATTGGATATCAGTTCCGTTCAGTTCAGTCACTCAGTCCTATCTGACTCTTTGCTACCCCATGAATCACAGCACGCCAGGCCTCCCTGTCCATCACCAACTCCTGGAGTTCACTCAAACTCACCTCCATCGAATCAGTGATGCCATCCAGCCATCTCATCCTCACCCTTCTCCTCCTGCCCCAGATCCCTCCCAGCATCAGAGTCTTCTCCAATGAGTCAACTCTTTGCATGAGGTGGCCAAAGTACTGGAGTTTCAGCTTCAGCATCATTCCTTCCAAAGAAATCCCAGGGCTGATCTCCTTCAGAATGGACTGGTTGGATCTCCTTGCAGTCCAAGGGACTCTCAAGAGTCTTCTCCAACAACACAGTTCAAAAGCATCAATTCTTCAGGTCTCAGCTTTCTTCACAGTCCAACTCTCACATCCATACATGACCACTGGAAAACCCATAGCCTTGACTAGATGGACCTTTGTTGGCAAAGTAATATCTCTGCTTTTGAATATGCTATCTAGGTTGGGCATAACCTTTCTTCCAAGGAGTAAGTGTCTTTTAATTTCATGGCTGCAATCACCATCTGCAGTGGTTTTGGCACCCTTCAAAATAAAGTCTAACACTGTTTTCACTGTTTCCCCATCTATTTCCCATGAAGTGATGGGACCAGATGCCATGATCTTTGCTTTCTGAATATTGAACTTTAAGCCAACTTTTTCACTCTCCTCTTTTACTTTCATCAAGAGGTTTTTTAGTTCCTCTTCATTTTCTGCCATAAGGGTGATATCATCTGCATATCTGAGGTTATGCATATTTCTCCCCAAAATCTTAACTCCAGCTTTTGCTTCTTCCAGCCCAGCATTTCTCATGATGTACTCTGCATAGAAGCTAAATGAGCAGGGTGACAATATACAGCTTGGCATACTCCTTTTCCCATTTGGAACTAGTCTGTTGTTCCATGCCCATTTTGAACTGTTGCTTCCTGTCCTGCATATTGGTTTCTCAAGAGGCAGGTCAGGTGGTCTGGTATTCCCACTTCTTTCAGAATTTTCCACAGTTGATTGTGATTCACAGAGTCAAAGACTTTAGCATAGTCAATAAAGCAGACATAGATGTTTTTCTGTAACTCTCTTGCTTTGTCCATGATCCAGCAGATGTTGGCAATTTGATCTCTGGTTCCTCTGCCTTTTCTAAAACTAGCTTGAACATCAGGAAGTTCATGGTTCATGTATTGGTGAAGCCAGTTTTGGAGAATTTTGAGCATTACTATACTAGCATGTGAGATGAGTCCAATTGTGCACTAGTTTGAACATTTTTTGGCATTGCCTTTCTTTTGAATTGGAATGAAAACTGACATTTTCCAGTCTTGTGGCCACTGCTGAGTTTTCCAAATTTGCATACATTTTGAGTGCAGCACTTTCACAGCATCATCTTTCAGGATTTGAAATAGCTCTACTGGAATTCCATCACCTCCACTATCTTTGTTCGTAGTGATGCTTTCTAAGGCCCACTTGACTTCACATTCCAGGGTGTCTTGCTCTAGGTGAGTGATCACACCATTGTGATTATCTGGATTGTGAAGATATTTTTTGTACAGTTTTTCTGTGTATTCCTGCCACCTCTTCTTAATATCTTCTGCTTCTGTTAGGTCCATAACATTTCTGTCCTTTATCAAGCCCACCTTTGCATGAAATGTTCCCTTGGTATCTCTAATTTTCTTGAAGACATCTCTAGTCTCTCCCATTCTGTTGTTTTCCTCTATTTGTTTGCATTGATCACTGAAGAAGGCTTTCTTATCTCTTCTTGCTATTCTCTGGAACTCTGCATTCAGATGCTTATAACTTTCCTCCTCTCCTTTGCTTTTTGCTTCTCTTCTTTTCACAGCTATTTGTAAGGCCTCCCAGGACAGCCATTTTGCTTTTTTGCATTTCTTTTCCATGGGAATGGTCTTGATCCCTGTCTCCTGTACAATGTCACGAACCTCAGTCCATAGTTCATCAGGCACTCTATCTATCAGATCTAGTCCCTTAAATCTATTTCTCACTTCCACTGTATATGATAAAGGATTTGATTTATCTAATTGGATATAGATAACCCCTAAATTTAGAAATGTGACTGAAATATTTAGCCCATTCTCAAGTCAACAATAGTAGCACTTGCTAGCTATGAACTGAATTCCCCCCAAGTGTTGTTAAATTTCTAACTCCCAATATGACTGTATTTGGAAATAGGGCTTTAAGAAGGTAATTACGTTCTTTGACTTGCATTGGTGTATTTATAAGAAAAGACACCAGAGAGTTCACTCTTGTGTTCTCACTCTCTTTCACTGAGGAAAAGCCATGTGAAAACAAAGAATGTGACAATCTGCAAGCCAGGAAGAGAGCCCTCACCAGAAGCTGAACCCTGCTGGAGATTGATCTTGAAATCTCCAGCATCCAGTACTGTGAGAAAACAAATTTCTGTTGTGAATCACTGGCTCCATGGTCATGAGTTTGAACAAACTCCAGGAGATAGTGAAGGACAGGAAAGCCTGGCATGCTGCTGTTCATGGGATCAAAGAGAGTATGAGATGATTGAGCAACTGAACAAAATTCTCTAAGCCAGGCTTCAACAGTACATGAACTGTGAACTTCCGGATGTTCAAGCTGGTTTTAGAAAAGGCAGAGGAACCAGAGATCAAATTGCCAACATCCACTGGATCATGGAAAAAGTGAGAGAGTTCCAGAAAAACATCTACTTTTGCTTTATTGACTATGACAAAGCCTTTGACTGTGTAGATCATAATCAACTGTGGAAAATTCTGAAAGAGATGGGAATAGCAGACCACCTGACCTGCCTCTTGAGAAACCTATATGCAGGTCAGGAAGCAACAGTTAGAACTGGACATGGGACAACCAACTGGTTCCAAATAGGAAAAGGAGTACAGCAAAGCTGTATATTGTCACCCTGCTTATTTAACATCTATGCAGAGTACCTCATGAGAAACACTGGTCTGAAAGAAGCACAAGCTGGAGTCAAGACTGCCGGGAGAAATATCCATAACCTCAGATATACAGATGACACCACCTTTATGGCAGAAAGTGAAGAACTAAAGAACCACTTGATGAAAGTGAAAGAGGAGAATGAAAAAGTTGGCTTAAAGCTCAACATTCAGAAAATGAATACATGGCATCTGGTCCCATCACTTCATGACAAATAGATGGAGAAAAAATGAAAACAGTGAGAGACTATATTTTGGGGGGCTCCAAAATCACTGCAGATGGCGACTGTAGCAATGAAATTAAAAGACACTTGCTCCTTTGAAGAAAAGTTATGGCCAACCTAGACAGCATACTAAAAAGCAGAGACATTACTTTACCAACAAAGTTCCATTTAGTCAAAGCTATGATTTTTCCAGTAGTCATGTACAAATGTGAGATTTGGACTACAAAGATAGCTGAGTGCCGAATAATTGATGGTTTTGAACTGTGGTGTTGGAGAAGACTCTTAAGAGTCCCTTGGACTGCAAGGAGATTCAACCAGTCCATTCTAAAGGAGATCAGTCCTGAATATTCATTGGAGGAACTCATGTTGAAGCTGAAATTCCAATACTTCGGCCACTTGATGTGAAGAACTGACTCATTGGAGAAGACATTGATGCTGAGAAATATTGAAGGCAGGAGGAGAAGGGGACAACACAGGATGAGATGGTTGGGTGGCATCATTGACTCAATGGACATGAGTTTGAGTAGGCTCTGGGAGCAGGTGATGAACAGGGAGGCCTGGCGTGCTGCAGTCCATTGGGTTGCAGAGTTGGACACGACTGAGCGACTGAACTGAACTGAACAACTGAACAACAAAACGAAGTCAGACAACCTGTGACATTTTTGTTATTGTGACTTGAGAAGATTGAGATTCTAATAGAGATTTACACTTGTATAAAAGTGTACCTTATAGAAAGCAGACCACTATACTGGAGATTAAGTGAATAAACTCTTTTTAAAATTTAAATGTATTTATTTTAATAGAGGCTAATTACTTTACAATATTATATTGGTTTTGCCATACATCAACATGAATCTACCATGGGTGTACATGTGCTCCCCATCTGAACCTCCCTCCCATCTCCCTCTCCGTACCATCCCTCTGGGTCATCCCAGTGCACCAGCCCCAAGCATCCTGTATCCTTCATAGAACCTGGAGTGGTGATTAGTTTCATATTTGATGTTATACATGTTTCAATGCCATTCTCCCAAATCATCCCACCATTGCCCTCTCCCACAGAGTCCAAAAGACTGTTCTATACATCTGTGTCTTTTTTCTGTCTCGCATACAGGGTTATCATTACCATCTTTCTAAATTCCATATATATGCATTAGTATACTGTATTGGTGTTTTTCTTTCTGGCTTACTTTACTCTGTATAATAGGCTCCAGTTTCATCCACCTCATTAGAACTGATTCAAATGTATTCTTTTTAATGGCTGAATAATACTCCATTGTGTATATGTACCACAGCTTTCTTATCCATTCACCTGCTGATGAACATCTAGGTTGCTTCCATGTCCTGGCTATTATAAACAGTGCTCGGATGAACATTGGGGTACACATGTCTCTTTCTTTTCTGGTTTCCTCGGTGTGTATGCCCAGCAGTGGGATTGCTGGGTCATAAGGCAGTTCTATTTCCAGTTTTTTTAAGGAATCTCCACACTGTTCTCCATAGTGGCTGTTCTAGTTTGCATTCCCACCAACAGTGTAAGAGGATTCCTTTTTGTCCACACCCTCTCCAGCATTTATTGCTTGTAGGCTTTGGGATTGCAGCCATTCTGACTGGAGGGAAATGGTACCTCATTGTGATTTTGATTTGCATTTCTCTGATAATGAGTGCTGTTGAGCATCTTTACATGTGTTTGTTCGACATCTGTATGTCTTCTTTTGAGAAACGTCTATTTAGTTCTTTGGTCCATTTTTTGATTGGGTCATTTATTTTTCTGGCATTGAGCTGCATAAGTTGCTTGTATATTTTTGAGATTAGTTCTTTGTCATTTGCTTCATTTGCTATTATTTTCTCCCATTCCGAAGGTGTCTTTTCACCTTGCTTATAGTTTCCTTTGCTGTGCAGAAGCTTTTAATTTTAATTAGGTCCCATTTGTTTATTTTTGCTTTTATTTCCAGTATTCTGGGAGGTGAGTCATAGAGGATCCTGCTGTGATTTATGTTGGAGCGTGTTTTGCCTATGTTTTCCTCTAGGAGTTTTATAGTTTCTTGTTTTACATTTAGATCTTTAATCCATTTTGAGTTTATTTTTGTGTATTTTGTTGGAAAGTATTTTAGTTTCATTCTTTTACAAGTGGTTGACCAGTTTTCCCAGCACCACTTGTTAAAGAGATTGTCTTTAATCCATTGTATGTTCTTGCCTCCTTTATCAAAGATAAGGTGTCCATACTACTACTACTACTACTACTACTACTACTACTACTACTACCACCACTAATTTGCTTCAGTCGTGTCCGACTCTGTGCGACCCCATAGACAGCAGCCCACCAGGCTCCCCATCCCTGGGATTCTCCAGGCAAGAACACTGGAGTGGGTTGCCATTTCCTTCTCTATAGGTGTGTGGATTTATCTCTGGGCTTTCTCTTTTTTTCCATTGATCTATATTTCTGTCTTTGTGCCAGTACCATACTGTCTTGATGACTGTGGCTTTGTAGTAGAGCCTGAAGTCAGGCAGGTTGATTCCTCCAGTTCCATTCTTCTTTCTCAAGATTGCTTTGGCTCTCAAGGTTTTTTGTGTTTCCATACAAATTTTGAAATTATTTGTTCTACCTCTGTGAATAATACCGTTGGTAGCTTGATAGGGATTGCATTGAATCTATAGATTGCTTTAGGCAGTATACTCATTTTCACTATAATGATTCTTCTGATCCATGAACATGGTATATTTCTCCATCTCTTAGTGTCCTCTTTGATTTCTTTCACCAGTGTTTTATAGTTTTCTATATATAGGTCTTTAGTTTCTTTAGGTAGATATATTCCTAAGTATTTTATTCTTTTTGTTGCAATGGTGAATGGCATTGTTTCCTTAGTTTCTCTTCCCCTTTTTTTCATTATTAGTGTGTAGGAATGCAAGGGATTTCTGTGTTTTGATTTTATATTCAGCAACTTTACTATATTCATTGATTAGCCTTAGTAATTTTCTGGTGGAGTCTTTAGGGTTTTCTATGTAGAGGATCATGTCTTCTGCAAACAGTAAGAGTTTTACTTCTTCTTTTCCAATTTGGATTCCTTTTTATTTCTTTTTCTGCTCTGGTTGCTGTGGCCAAAATTTACAAAACTATATTGAATAGTAGTGGTGAAAGTGGGCACCCTTGTCTTGTTCCTGACTTTGGGGAAAATGTAAAACTGCCACTCACTTTCATTGTCCACTGTTAATTTGGCCTCCTTTTCAATCTTATCATTGAAATGTTATTTTTTTCATTATGTTGATATGTAAATAATTATAATAAATTTACAGAATGTTTTATTGGTTTGTTAGAGTAAGACATGTGCTCAGTCGCTCAGTTGTGGCTGACTCCTTGCAACCCCACGGACCATAGCACACCTGGCTTCTCTGTCAATGGAACTTTCCAGGCAAGAATACTGGAGTGGGTTGCCATTTCCTTCTCCAATGTGACCATGCGACTGTCCTAAATACAAAGAAATTCCCCTGGAATGAGGGAGGGGAACGCAGCATCCTCTGCTTTGAATCCCATTCTGCAGGCTTCTGCCTGTGCTGTCACTCACCAATCTCACCCTATTTCCTCATCTGCATTTTAATACTGCTGAAAATAGTAGCAGTTTATATAGTTGCTGTAAGGACTTGAAGTAACATCTGGTGCACACCTTCCATGTGGTAGGGATTAAATAAACGGCAATTGCTGCAGTAAATACATGTGTACAGATTCTCTGTAAGACATAGACCTTTCTTTATAGTAGCTGTGAAGAAATTTAAGAATGCAAAATCATTAAGGCAGATGCAATCATTAATTCCTGATAACCTGCCAACCGGCACTTACCAGGTGGCTCTAGTGTTAAAGAATCTGCTTACCAACGCAGGAGATATGAGACCTGGATTTGGAGTCACTGGGTTGGAAAGATCCCCTGGAAAAGGGAATGGTAATCCACTCCAGTATTAATTTTGAAGATTTAACAATATTTGACAATATTAATGATGAGAAAATAAGTAGAAATGAGAGTAATGATATTCTTAATACATTACCTAGATTTTGTTTAAAGAAAAAGGGGTAGAGGGAAATGTTTAAATTTATGGTAATATATAACTTTGGAAAAATTTACTGACCTGGATTTGCATAACCGCTATTCTAGATATAACTCAAAAATGTTGGAAAAACATATTATTCATTCTAACATAAGTGTTTAAATTTTAAAATATCTCCAACAATACCTTTATTCCCAGAACTTGTAAATAAGTGAATCCCTATTATTGTAAAGATGAAACTGAAGTATTTTAAATTGCAGTGGCTCACAGAGCAAAATAGCAAAATATATAAAAACTGACAAATGCAAAATAGCACTTCCAACACTGCCCTCTAAAGAAAGAAAGGCCAGTGTTTCTGAAATAAATTTCCAAATTTAAAACATATTTTCTGTATTCAGAGTTTTGCATGTGATTATAATAAAAGAAAAATTTCCAGAGAACAAAACATGAAGTAAAATATGGGCATTTGAGCAATTATCAGAGAAGACAAAAGTCCTTGAACTTAAGAACATTTTCTCAAAAGTAATTTCTTAGCTGTTAGATATCAAAAGAGTCCAGGCTTATTCCTTGTAAAGCAAGACTTCAGAATCCTGCTTTAAAATCTATTCCAATATAGAAATAATTCTTTATATTTTATAGCTTTATGAAGTCTTTCATCTAAGGATCTCCAAAAGGAAATGAAGTACAATGACTGAATTTTTGAATATTAATGAACTCAAGAAGAATTGAAGCAATTAAAAAAGAAACAGAAGTCTACAATAAAGAAAGCCAATTTTTAATGTTATACATAAGACTACCTGGATAGTTACAGAAAAGTGATAGCTGATATCTGTTATTTTCTTTCTGAGTTTCTTTCTAATCTGTATCATTATGCCACATGGACCAAGTAGAGATGTCTCAGAAAGAAACATGCTTTACTAGTAGGAAGCTGTCTCTTCTATACCTATCACAACACATGTATTCATAAAATGTTCCAATATTAAAACATATAGCAACTGCATTCAAGATTGTTTACAACCCAAGGCCTCAAATAGGGAAAAAAAAAAAAAAAAAAAGTTTGATCTTAAAATGCTGCACCATTCTTTAAGTCAAGGCCACCATTAAGTAGTAACATAGTGCCCTGTGAGATATGATTTACAGGTCTTTAAAAGTCCCATCTGCTTCAAAATGAAAGCCATATATTTAAAACAGTTTCTTAGATGGTCATCTAAATCTAAACCCTTTTTGTCAAAAAGGGCCTCTACTACTTTCTACAAAGAGTCTTTGTGAAAACTGCAAAGCAAGCAGCACTTTGGGGCATATTAATACAAGACAGCCCTCTCAACAGGCTAGCCCAGATCAAAAGAGAGCAAAGGGTTTGACAAGCATGGGAAGTGCGAGATTTTGCCTCTTTATTGTCCTCTTGGCTAGATGCCTTTGTACTGTGCAAGTAAATATACAGCAGTACCATAGCACCCTGCTGCCTACGGTTAAGAAGTCATTGTCAAAAACGCTGTCTTAAAATGCAAATTACATTAGCTAGGAAGAGATAACACATATGTCTGAAGTTATACAGAATCAATGTCCCTTTAAACTTTAATTTCATTCGTAAAATGCTATTTACTAGAATATATCATTGCTTATGCCTCCATTCTCACAGAAGGGAAAAACAGTGGCTAAAGTTCCCTAGAAGGAAAGCATGGAAAGAATGCTTTTGGAGCTTCACTGATCCCTGTTCAAGAACCGAGGCAAATAATTAAACATGGGGAAATAATTGCACATATGTGTATCAACCCTCCTGAGCTTTCTCTCTAAATCTTTCAGAAGCATGTGTGCTCAGGATACACTCATTTACTTCCTATTGTTCCTCTAAGTTTTCCGTTCCTCTGAGGATGCCTCTCTCACTAGGTGGAATAATGTAATACAAGAGAGCAAAAGGTGAGGGTGATTTATATTAGGGAATATCTTACTGCATATCTATGCCATTTTTTCCAATTATTTACCATTATAAGCTTGGCCACTGTCTCATTTCTTACTTGATATAGAAGTTTAGAAGTAAATAGAAAGTATTATACATTTCCCAGTTTCCCTCCAGTACCATTTCTTGACAGTAAGCCCTAAGATTGCTCTTCTCTGATAACAAATTTTTTCATTTTTCAATTTTTTTGGATTTTAGAAAATATTTGGATATTCGTAATATCACAGTGTTGTTACTTTGTAGTTATAGTTTCAATATCAAGTTGTGGAAAATTATTAAGGATTATTACTCTAAAACAAGTATAAAATTACTTGCACTTTATCTTGTAGGCAGCTGTGAATCAAAAGAATTAAAACCTATAGCTTTATTATAATTAAATACAAAAGAAGAAAGATTAGAGTATCAAATGGGAAAATAAAAAATATAAAAACACTAGAGAAAAAAATATAATCCCCAATGTCCTCTCTATTTTAAAAACTTGCCAAGAAATTACTGCTCAATGGCTTCTAAGTATACACTCTATGCGGGAAAACCAATTTTTTTTTTTTTTAAGGAAGTTTTTAATACAATTGAAATGGAATGTCCAGTAATATTAGAATCTCCAGATGCTATCCTTTCACAAAGGAAAAACATAAGCAGTGATATAAAGTCAGAAAATCTCTATCACAGAAAGTCATGGTGTTGATTTACATCCTGTCAAAATAAAATGAAAATAAAATGGATTGAAGAACAAAATCTATGGAAACCACCTGACTTTAATGATGAGAAAGAAGTTCATTGGATGAATTATAAAGCCCTATGTGCTTATTAATAATTTATATAATTTAAAAGTCTGACAATCTAAACATAGCCATAAATTGCAAGTTTTTTAGTATAGTTGCTCAGTCGTGTCTGACTCTTTGCGACCCCATGGACTGTAGCCCACCAGGCTCCTCTATCCATGGGATTTTCCAGGCAAGAGTACTGGAGTGGGTTGCCATTTCTTTCTCCAGAGGCTCTTCCCAACCTGGGGATCGAACCCAAGGCTCCCACATTGTAGGCAGACGCTTTACTATCTGAGCCAACAAGGAAGTCATTAATTGCAAAGGGCAAAGTAAATAAAGACATTGTAGGCAAATGAAAGAAATGTATTTGTCCCATCTGAGAAAAGTTACTCACTTACTAAGTCTTCTTACAAAGAAAATGAGAAGTATTTCTACACTTCAGACAAATCAAGAAACGTAGGAAGATTAATTCAAAATCAAGCTTGAAGGGAATGAACGACATAAATAAACACTTAGCTATTTTCATATAGTAAGAGTCTGTGATTCTCCCTGCGTTCCAGATTAATAATACCTAATCTGAATTCAGAATGAGATTTTCTCGTCTGATATCAGCCACTGCTATTACAATAAATTCTCCACATAATACCTCTAAAGATTTTCTAAAACAAATTCTTTATTTTCTATCCTACTGTTTAAAAATGTAATGTGTTTGCATATATTAATATATACAATCAACTGTATAACTATAGTTTACAATTATTTAACTATAATATAGCTAATATAGTTATACAAATACTTCTCTACAATGTGGAAAATTCATAAACTAGTCATGTACTATTTTATGAGAATTGAGGAGGAAAGAATAAATTGAATACATGAAAACTAGTAAGGATTTTTAAAAATGAAACTAACATAAGAATATTTGCAATATAAAAAGAGAAGTGAAGCTTTGTGTTCAAAAGAGTTTTAGTTATTTCAACTCAGACAATTTAAGAAAATATTTAGAATAAAAAATTCACAGTAAAATGCTAATAAAAGCTAATCAACATGACTATGAGCCATGACATGGGAGATTTTCAAAAGGAAAAAGTCTTAATTCAAAGTTTATATACAAATCATACATTTATTTGGGCATTATAAGTATAAAATGGCATAATATATATAACTGAGTAAATTCTCAATGAAACTCCAATACTTTGGCCACTTGATGCAAAAAGCTGACTCATTTGAAAAGACCCTGATGTTGGGAAAGATTGAAGGCAGGAGGAGAAGGGGACAATGGAGGATGAGATGGTTGGATAGCATCACCGACTCAATGGACATGAGTTTGGGTAAACTCCAGGAGTTGGTGATGGACAGGGAGGCCTGGCGTGCTGTGGTTCACGGGGTCACAAAGAGTCAGACACGACTGAGCAACTGAACTGAACTGGACTGAACTGAAATGAAGGGAAATTACAAACTCAAAGGAATTATAAAACTGATTCCCTTCCCAAATGCTAGAAAGAAATTTCTAAAATCCAAATGGCTTTTAATGATATTTACCAAATGGTATTTTAGGCATGTCTCAGTGATAAATTTAATCAGAAGTTTATATTCCATGATTCATATCACTAGCAGTAGGCATTTAAGAGGAAGTAATATCTGGACATATCCAGAACAGTAAGTTAATCTTCTGATACTTTCTTATTTATTAAAATTTAATTTAGCATTTTACAAGATCTTGATTATATAGTTCAATGAAATATGAACATTAAAATAAAATGATAGAGCATGTATATATTTTAAAATCACCCTCTCATAATATATTATAAAAGTCCTATGTATTACATTGTAAAGTGCTTTATTTAAAGTAATTTATTCTGAATTCACCCTTTTGAAGTATACTGAAACATAACGTGGACATAAAGTGCATCCTAATTTAAACTACAACTGGATATAAAAGTTAAATATTTGTGAATGGAGTTCTAAATCTCCAGGCTAAGTTAAACTATTCATTTGATAACTATATTCTTCTACCCTTTTAAAAAATATAGTTGGTGCTGGCACAGAGAAAATTGTAGCTAAGAGACAATGCACTGAAAAGCACAGAAACATCCCCAAAGAAGTGAATATATCTAGAAAAAATCATGCTTGAAACACTTTCATTTATTTTAAGGTTTTTAAATGAAAGCATAGAAACACATCCCCCCTAAGGCTTTATTTAAATGGCATAGCCTGGATCATTCAATTCCCATAAGGTCTATTTCTTGAATGGCTTTTACATGTAAGCAGAACAACCTTCTGCAATTGACTTCAAATATCTTTCTGTATGCTTCATAGGAACAAAGATGAGGAAAAAAATTGCAATAGGCTGTGAATACTGGAGACTTGCATTTAGGTATTAAAAGTTATTTCAAGGAATGTGTCTACAAAGTACAGCATGAATTAATAAGTTGGCAACTGTCTAGTTAACATAATCAAAAGTAAAGTCACAATTTAGGCTATAAGATCAACTCAGAAGCTTGTGTGTGATGACTGCCAAGCTGTTTCTTGACCTTGTGATATATAGATCAGATCACAGACCAAGGCATTTAAAATTTTATTTCTCATGGGTTCTGCTTTCAGGAAGATGGAGCAGATTTCCTTTTCCTTATTTCTTTTAACTAAGTAAACTTTAAAACCTCAGCATTAAGTACAAGGCAAACATAGATTTTCAAAGGTAAAGGAAAAAAAGGCAGACTGGATAGGAAACTCTACACCCCCAAAACGATGCAGTAGTACATTCCCTCAGGTTTCTGTTTTGTTCCTACATCTCAGATGTAGACCTGAAGACGTTCACCCCAGAAACACTAACAGGCACAGACAATAAAAGCCCAAGAAAAGCCTTTTCTCTCTGGACAAAACAATGGAAGTGGTTAGCCTAGAAGGACGAAAACGTTTTAGATAATAACTGCTTTTCTATAGCCAAATACTACATTTTTTCTTTTTTTCATGTTATCAAAGGTGAAGTGGGAATCTAAGCTTAAAACCCTTTGGATTATAACAAGGCACCTTTGAAAGCTAATTTTATTTGTCAACTTGAACTGGGACATGAAATGCTTAGATACTTAGTTCAACATTTTCTGGGTGTGTCTGGTCTGTGAGGGTGTTTTGGATGATGTTAACATTTGCCTTGGTAGACTGTGTAAAGCATATTGCCCTCCCCAATGTGAATGGGCCTCATACTGTCAGTTGAAAACATGCATAGAACAAATAGGTTTACTGCCACTTGAGTAAGAGGGAACATCTTCTGATTGTCTGAATTTGAACAGGTGCATCAGTTTTCTCATGCCTTCAGACTTAAACTTTAACATAGGCTTATTCTGTTAACTGTTGATCCTCACATTCTCAGGCTGATTGGAACTGCACCACTGGATCTCCTGGTTCTCCAGATTGCTGACTATAAATCTTGAAACATTTAAATCTCCACCATTATGTTAACCAACACCTTATAATAGATCTCTTTATATATATAGATAGATATTTCTCAAGGACATATACATGTATATAAACACACACACACACACACACACACACATATATATATATATATATATATATATATATATATATATATATATATATATATATATATATATATATATATATATATATATATATATAATGGGCTTCCCTGATGTCTCAGATGGTAAAGAAATCACCTGCAGTGTGGGAGACCTGGTTTTAATTCCTAGGTTAGGAAGATCTTCTGGAGAAAGGAATGTCTACCTTCTCCAGCATTTTTGCCTGGAGAATTCCATGGAGAGAGGAGCCTGGTGGGCTACTACGTAGAGTTGGACAGACTGAGCAACTAACACATACAGCTATATAGATATCTACATACATAAAAATACACACATAGCCTAGTAGTTATTCTTCTCTGGAGATTCCTGACTAACGTGCACCCCAAGCCCTCCTTCCTGTTCCAGGGAGGTTGCAGAAAAGGTCACTGAGGGAGCCAGGACTTTCATCCCCACAAGGTATTAAGCAGCCCCTCTCTTATGGTGTCAGTGCAGATGGCAAGGAAAGCCTGGACCCCACTGCTACTTGGTAATAGCAAGCTTCACCTTCTGCTCTACTCTGAGGTACTGTCAGAGAAAGTCTCATGGAAAGTCAGGACTTCCACTACCACTCAGTAACAAGGCCACTAACATACTGTGGTGTCAGTGACAACTACATGGGGGTCTGGGAAGAGGTCCACCCTAGCCAGAGAGATAGTACTGTAGGCCTAGTGAGAGCCAGTTAACTCCCAAACAGTAGTAATGAGAAACCTTCTCTTTGGGTGACAGTGGATCTTGATAGAGGAACCAAGACTTCCACATCTTTCTGGCAGTAATGAGGCAGTGCTCTCTCCTTCTTGTGTCAGAGTGTTGTCAAAGTAAAACAAAGGCGTAAGTAAGAGCTCTAGCCTCATAATATGGTATTTAAAGTGTCCAAGTTTCAACAAAAAATCACTTGTCTTATCATGAACCAGCAAGATCTAAAACTGAATGAAAGAAACAGTGAATAGATGTCAAAACCAAGATGACAAAATTGCTAGAGTTACCTGATAAAGATTTTAAAGCACTTGACATTTAAAAAAGCTTCAAAGAGCAATTTTAAACATACCTGAGACAAAAGAAATACAGAACATCTTTAAAAATTTTAAAAAGCTTCACAAATATATAAAAAACATAAAGAATAAAATGGAAATGTTAGAACAGAAAAGTATAATATTTGAGATTAAAAACACTCAGTGCATGGCTCAAGAACATAATAAAGGAAACAAGAAAGGAGCAATGAAATTGGATGAAGATTGATAAAAATTATACTATCTTGTGAATGGAAAGATAAAAGACAAAAATAAATGAACAGAGCCTCTGGAACTTGTGGAACTGTAATAAAATATCAAAACTTCATGTTATTAGAATCTTGGAAGAGAAGAAAGAAGGTGAGGTTGACAAAGAACTTAATTGACAAGTGACATTAACCTGTAGAAGCAAGAAGCAGAGTGAAGACCACACAATAACTAGAAGAAATCTAAATCAAGACAGTATCATAGCCATGGTCAAATTTCTGAAAACTACAGACTAAGGAAAAAATGTTGAAAGAAAGAATCAAGAAAAAAAGAGAATCACTTTACCTATATTAAAAAAAAATTTTTTTTCAAACGAAAATGGATTTTTATCAGAAACCACGAAGGTCAACAGGAAGTGACAAATGATGTTTGCTGTGCAAAAGAGAAAGAACTACTAACCAGTATCCAATATTTAGCATAAAGTTTCTTCAAGAATAAAATGGAAATCAAAGATTCTCAGATGAACTAAAACTAAGAGAATATGTTGCCAACAGACCTGCCCTAATAGAATGGCTAAAGAAAGTTCCCTAAACAGAAACAAAACAAAGAAGAAACTTGGAAATATCAAGAAGAAAGGAAGAATACAATAAGCAAAACTATGGGTAAATGCAGTAGGCTTTCCTTATATTGAATCTTCTAAATTATGTCTAATGGTTGAAGCAAAAATTATGACATTATCTGATTTCATTTTAAATGTATGTTAAAAAATTAAATCACATGTATAATAAACATAATTTAAGGAGACATAAAAGAAGGTAAGTGTTGTACACCTGACTTGAACTGGAAAAATAATGATCCCACTAGACAGTGATGTTATCTTTATACAATATAGTAGTTGGAGTAACGACTAAGCAAGTTATATTGACAGATACACTATATCTTATAGTGGAATCACTACAGATAAATCAAAATAGAACTCTAAAAAGTGTTCCAGTACTCTACAGAAAGGCAGGAAAAAATAAACAAATAATCAAAAATCAGAGAACAAACAAAATGGCAGACATAATCTCTAACATAGCAAGAATTATATTACTTGTACTATGCATGTGTGCTGAGTCACTTCAGTTGTGTCTGACTCTTTGTGACCCTATGGACTGTAGCCCGCCAGGCTCCTCTGTCTATGGAATTCCCCAGGCAAATATACTGGAGCGGGTTTCCATGCCCTCTTCCATGGGGTGTTTCTGACCCAGTGATATAACCTGCATTGGCAGGTGGGTTCTTTACCACTAGCACCACCTGGGAATCCCAAATATATCATTTAATTAGAGTAAATGAACTTTTAAAAAATATGCCATTTAGATACAGAGATTGACCATGTAGATTAAAAAAAATATCACTCAACAATATGCTGTCTATAAAAAACTTAACTCAAATGTAATATTATTAGCATATTGAAGGTCGAAAGAGAGAGAACAGCATGCTATTAATCATGAATTAAAATAAACCAAGAATGGCCATACTATAATAAACAGTAGAATACAAAGAAAAAAATTATCAGAGAGAGTGAAATAGTATATAAACATAAAAGTATAAATCCACAGGGAAGATACAGCAATCTTACATGTGTATACATAAAACAACAGCACTGAAAACATGTAAGCAAAGATTAATCAAAAACTATTTAACAACCTTTTCTCAACAATTGATAAGCTGGGAAATATCAAAGAAATACATTTTAAAGCAATATCAGTCAGCATAATTGACATTTATAGAACACTCCACTTTAATAAGAGCAAATACACATACTTTTCCAGTGTCTATGAAAAATATACTGAAAGGGACAATAACATGAGTCATAAAATTTCAAACAAAATCAAACATAAGATGCTTTCTGACCACTTTGTAATCAAACTAGAAATCAACCACATTATTACTAACAAGAACATTTCCAAACACTCTGAAATTAAATATCACATATGGATTATATATAATTCAGCAAACTTAGATTATAAATAATTCATTGGTAAGAGAGGAAGTATCAAGATAAATTTTTAAACATACACATACTGAATTAAAATGAAAATAGTACAATTAAAAATTGTAGAACACAGTTAATCAGTACTGAGAAATTAGAATACTAGCACATACATTCAGTTCAGTTCAGTCGCTCAGTGGTGTCCGACTCTTTATGACCCCATGAATTGCAGCACTTCAGGCTTCCCTGTCCATCATCAACTCCCAGAGTTCACTCAGACTCACGTCCATCGAGTCAGTGATGCCATCCAGCCATCTCATCCTCTGTCGTCCCCTTCTCCTCCTGCCCCCAATCCCTCCCAGCATCAGAGTCTTTTCCAATGAATCAACTCTTTGCATGAGGTGGCCAAAGTACTGGAGTTTCAGCTCTAGCATCATTCCTTCCAAAGAAACCCCAGGGTTGATCACCCTCAGAAAGGACTGGTTAGATCTCCTTGCAGTCGAAGGGACTCTCAGGAGTCTTCTCCAACAACACAGTTCAAAAGCATCAATTTTCGGTGCTCTGCCTTCTTCACAGTCCAACTCTTACATTCATACATGGCTACTGGAAAAACCATAGCCTTGACTAAACGGACCTTAGTCGGCAAAGTAATGTCTCTGCTTTTGAATATACTATCTAGGTTGGTCATAACTTTTCTTCCAAGGAGTAAGTGTCTTTTAATTTCATGGCTGCAATCATCATCTGCAGTGATTTGGGAGCCCCAAAGAAATAAAATCTGACACTGTTTCCACTGTTTCCTCACCTATATCCCATGAAGTGATGGGACCAGATGCCATGATCTTCGTTTTCTGAATGTTGAGCTTTAAGCCAACTTTTCCACTCTCCTCTTTCACTTTCATCAACAGGCTTTTTAGTTCCTCTTCACTTTCTGCCATAAGGGTGGTGTCATCTGCATATCTGAGGTTATTGATATTTCTCCCGGCAATCTTGATTCCAGCTTGTGTTTCTTCCAGTCCAGCATTTCTCATGATGTACTCTGCATATAAGTTAAATAAGAGAGTGACAATATACAGCCTTGACCTACTCCTTTTCCTATTTGGAACCAGTCTGTTGTTCCATGTCCAGTTCTAATTGTTGCTTCCTGACCTTCATACAGATTTCTCAAGAGGCAGGTCAGGTGGTCTGGTATTCCCATCTCTTTCAGAATTTTCCACAGTTGATTGTGATCCACACAGTCAAAGGCTTTGGCATAGTCAGTAAAGCAGAAATAGATGTTTTTCTGGAACTCTCTTGCTTTTTTGATGATCCAGTGGATGTGGGCCATTTGATCTCTGGTTCCTGTGCCTTTTCTAAAACCAGCTTGAACATCAGGAAGTTCACAGTTCACGTATTGCTGAAGCCTGGCTTGAAGAATTTTGAGCATTTCTTTACTAGCATGTGAGATGAGTGCAATTGTACAGTAGTTTGAGCATTCTTTGGCATTGCCTTTCTTTCAGATTGGAATGAAAACACATACATTGGAAAATAGGAAAAATAAAAGTCAATAATCTTCGGTAACTCCTTGAGAAATTAGCAAAAGATCAGTAAAGTAAGTCCAAAACAAGCAGAAGGAAGAAAATAAAAACATTACTGTTAATGGTGAATAAATGCAGGTCAGGAAGCAACAGTTAGAACTGCACATGGAACAACAGACTGGTTCCAAATAGGAAAAGGAGTAGGTCAAGGCTGTATATTGTCACCCTGATTATTTAACTTATATGCAGAGTACATCATGAGAAATGCTGGACTGGAAGAAGCACAAGATGGAGTCAAGATTGCCGGGAGAAATATCAATAACCTCAGATATGCAGATGACACCATCTTTATGGCAGAAAGTGAAGAGGAGGTAAAAAGCCTCTTGATGAAAGTGAAAGAGGAGAGTGAAAAAGTTGGCTTAAAGCTCAACGTCCAAAAACGAAGATCATGGCATCCGGTCCCATCACTTCATGGGAAATAGATGGGGAAACAGTAGAAACAGTGGCTGACTTTATTTTTGTGGGCTCCAAAATCACTGCAGATGGTGATTGCAGCCATGAAATTAAAAGATGCTTACTCCTTGGAAGAAAAGTTATGACTAACCAGGATAGTATATTCAAAAGCAGACACATTACTTTGCCAACTAAGGTCCGTTTAGTCAAGGCTATGGTTTTTCCTGTGGTCATGTATGGATGTGAGATTTGGACTGTGAAGAAGGCTGAGCGCCGAAGAATTGATGCTTTTGAACTGTGTTGTTGGAGAAGACTCTTGGGAGTCCCTTGGACTGCAAGGACTTCTTACCAGTCCATTCTGAAGGAGATCAACCCTGGTATTTCTTTGGAAGGAATGATGCTAAAGCTGAAACTCCAGTACTTTGGCCACCTCATGCAAACAGTTGACTCATTGGAAAAGACTCTGATGCTGGGAGGGATTGGGGGCAGGAGGAGAAGTGGCGAGCGAGGATGAGATCGCTGGATGGCATCACTGACTCGATGGACGTCGAGTCTGAGTGTACTCCGGGAGTTGATGATGAACAGGGAGGCCTGGCGTGCTGCTGTTCATGGGGTCGCAAGAGTTGGACATGACTGAGCGACTGAACTGAACTGAATGCCAAGAACAAGGCAAGGATCTTCATTATCTCTACTCTTTCTCAACATGTTGCTGGAAGTTCTAGCCAGTGCAATAAGTTAAGATAGGAAAATAAAAGATATAGACATTGGAAAAAGAAGTAAAACTTTTACTTAGGCCATTTCAAATAGTACACACCCAGAAAAAAAAAAAAATCCTAGAACTAAATCAGTTCAGAAAGGTCACAGGGTAAAAGGTAAACATTCAAAAATATATTGTAGTTTTATATACCAGCAATGCAGATGTGGACACTGAAATTAGAAATGTTTGCAATTTTTAAAAATTAAATATGAATGGTTGAGCAAACTATGGCACAACAATGTGCTGTGTACTTAGTTGCTCAGTCATGTCTGACTTTCTGTGACCCCACCTTTGTCCATGGTGATTTTCTAGGCAAGAGTACTGGAGTGGGTAGCCATTCCCTTCTCCATTGGATATTCCCAACTTAGGGATCAAACTCAGGTCTCATACATTGCAGTCGGATTCTTAACCACTGAGCCACCAGGGAAGCCCAAGAATGCTGGAATGGGTAACCTATCCCTTCTCCAGCGGATCTTCCCAACCCAGGAATCCAACTGGGGTCTCATGCATTGCAGGTGGAGTCTTTAATAATGTCAGTGAGAGGGATAAACTATTTATATGTGTTTATATGGATGAATCTCCAGATAATTTGCTAAATGAAAAATCCCAGGTTACTAATGCAAAATTTATGTAGCATCCTTGAAATGACAAAATTGCAGAAATAAGATTAGTGTTTTCAAGAGATCTTGAGCTTTGACTTTAGTCTTGATAATTATACATTTTTTATATGACACCAAAGAAACACATCAAAAATAAACAAGTGAGACAACATCAAACTAAAAAGCTTCTGCACAAGAAATAAAGTAATAATCAACAATATAAAAAGAAAACAAGGAAACCAACAAATGGGAAAATTTTTCTTGCAAAACATCTTTCTGATCAAGGTTAATGCCTGAAATATATAAGAAATTCACAAAACTCAGTAAAAACCAAAAATTCCAACTAACAATGGGCAGAGGATCTGAATAGACATTTTTTCCCAGGAAGACACACAAACAACAGAAAGTACATGAAAAGGTGCTTTACATCACTAATCATCATGTAAATATAAATTAAAATCAAAATTAGATATCACTTTATACCTGTTAGAACAGCTATTATCAAAAAGACAATAAATAAATATTGAAGGATCTAGAGAGGAAGAAACATTTGTGTACTACTGGTGATAATCTAAATTAATATAGTCACTCTGCAAAGCAATATGGAAGTTCCTAAAAATTGAAAAATAGAGCTACCATATGATTCAGCAATCCCACTTTTGTGTAAATATTTAAAGGAAATGAAAGCACTATCACAAAAAGATATCTTTACTCCATATTCATCGCAGCCTTAGTCACAGTATCTAAGATATAACAATATAAGTATCTATTTACAGATGAATGGATAAAGAAAATGTGCAGTATAAAATATATACAATGGAATATTTTCAGCTTGAGAACTGATGAAAATTTTCCACTTATGATAACTCAAATGGACCTTTAGGGCATTATGCTAAGTGAAATAAGCCAAATAAAGAAAAATACTCTATAATCTCACTTATATGTGGAGTCTAAAATAGCTTACGTCACGGAAACAGAAAAGAATGGTTTTTGACAGAGGTTGAGGTTTGGGGAGATGGGGAGATGTTATCAAAGGGTAAACTTTCAGTTATAAGATGAATAAGTTCAGAGGATCTAATGTACAGCATGGTGACTATGGTTAATAATACTTTATTTTATATATAAAAGTTCCTAATAAATTAGATTTTAAATATTCTCACTATGCACATGGGCAGTAATTATGTAAGGTGATGGAAATAATAACTAACCTTGGTGTGGTAATTGTTTTGCTATATATATATATATATATATATATATATATATGCACCAAGTCACACATATACTTTATAATTACATAATACAATATCTTAATAATTTGGGGAAAAATAAAAGATTATCTTTTTACTTCATTGATAAAAACAAAAATTAATATTTTGCTGCAGGATAATTTTAATAAAGAAATAAAGAGGGAGGCTTTAGCAAATTGAAGATTGTAATCAAGTGCTGATGATTTTTCTTACAATAGCATAGTTTTGAAGAACAGCAATACACATTTCATCACATATATTTTGTCTTATATCAAACAGTTTTTAAATTTATTTTTATGTACTCTGACCACTAAGCTTATATTGATAACATGGTAACTAAATTGGGAAGAAATGGTAATTAATATTGTACCATCTTTCTTTTTTTCGGAATGGGTCTTTACTGAAATAGTTTGTTTAGAAAAGTTTAATGGGAGAGACACATGGGAAGATAATGGAAATTTTTGCTCAGGAAAATTACGGTATGATTAAGTAATTTACCATGTATCATAGGATACTGATTCCTTACAATCTAAATTCAAAATACATATTACACACAATGCTAAAGGCAGTATGAAAGAAGCCTGAAAGTGAAGTCGCTCAGAGACTCTGCCATCCATGGAATTTTCCAGGCAAGAATACTGGAGTGGGCTACCATTTCCTTCTCTAGGGGATCTTCCCAACCCAGGGATCAAACCCGGGTCTCCTGCATTGCAGACAGACGCTTTACCATCTGAGCCACCAGGAAAGCCCATAATATTAAAGACAAATTATAGTATAGAATCCAGGCTTCCCAGGTGGCACTAGTGGTAAAGAACCCACCTGCCAAAGCACAATTCTGTGTATATAAATTCTATCTCCTATGTACCAAACATGCGAATCATTTTATTGACAAAGGAAATTTCTTTTAGAAATTTGAAAATAGAATCTAGAGTAGAGTAATGAAAATAAAAGGTATAACATTATTTGTGCTTTCAGTAGATTTATGCAGTTAGTATCTATTACTGTAATTAACCTAAGGCATTCATAAGGAAAGTGAGCTAAAATTAACTACATAGGGAGAATTGTTTAATCAAATTATTGAAGAACAAAATAACACTTTTTTCCAATATCATATAACTAATTAGAGTAGGTGACAGTTAATACACATGGGTATTATACTGGGCAAACCTTTTTGCTCTTTCCATATTATGTGAAGCTCAAATAAAGGCCTCTTACTAAGTTTTAGAAATGAGACACACTGAAAATAGGACAAGAATTTACAAAATAGAAACCACTGACCAAAGAGACTTTCTTTTCATGTCTCTCTTTTATTCCCACATTTATTTTAAAGCATCTCTACTTGTTTTTTGTCCTTTTTCCTGGCTACCTGAATCATCAAGGAGGATTAATGTGACTTTGAACCACCATGGATTTCTTTTACCTTTTTCTCAGCACCCTTCCTATCTACGCAGGCTGAAGATGCTTTGAAGTCAATGGGCGGCCCACATCAGAGGTGATTAGTACGGTTCAGAGCAAACAAAAAATAGTTTCCTGACAAAGGCTCATACCTTTCCACAAATATCTCCAGCCTGGAGTGTCACAACTCTTTTCTAGAAAGCCAAGTTACTTACCTATTCAACTAAGCTCACTTTTAGTCCCTGTGCCTTAGATCCAAGTAAGGCTGTTTGTTTGACTGTTTGGGACAAATCTCTCTTTGGGTCAATACTAAACCATGAACTTTTCCTCTCAGGATCTCTCACACAGTATGAGGCTATCTCTGTGTGTCACCCTTGATAGAATACTGTAAAAGGACCTGAAAAATGATGACAGAGTAAAAGGGAAAATGTAGCTGCTGACAAGCACAAAAATGATGAGACAAATACATTTTGAGATGGTTGCTGAACCCTGACAGTTAACTGAAAGCTAATCAGGCAAAGCACCATGCCAAAGAGAATTCTGGCAGGGGAGAGGAGCACCCTCTAGTAATTATGGGAAATTGAGTAGCAGTGTTGTAATTGAAAGAGGACCAGTTGTGTTCTGAACCTACCTCTGTTGATCAACCCTGCATAGCTCTGGGCAAGACAATCTACTTCTGCGAGCCTATTTCTTAATAAAAAAGATTCCAGGGAAGAAAATTTCTGTTTTCTTCCAGAATCTGATGATTAAAAAAAAAAAACAGACATCACAAAATGTACTCATCCAAATGTTTTTATCATTATCATTGGTGCTGGAGATTGGTAGGGTTTTAAGGAAAATGAAGTAAAAGTAATTCACAAAGGACCATTACAAAAGTAAAAGGACCATTACAAAGACAAAAGTAAACTGAGTGGTTTTTTCAGAAATGTCGCTAACATGAAAATGAGAACTGTAAAGTCGAGTAACTGTAGCTAGTATTATATCATGTGTAAGAAGATACTGATTTAGGACAGAATGTCTTCTTGCACCTCACATATCATCCTGTCATCTGTAGCTACTTCTTATTTCAAACTCAGTGAAGATACTAAAAGTAAAAAAATTCACTGCCACACTTTTCATACTGTTTTGATACTACTCTTTTTGGGACAAAATGGGTACATGATTCTTGATATTATTCTTATCACCCTTTTAGCTATTTATAGGTCTAATTATTTATGATGTGAAACTTATGATCAATGAATTCTTCAATACCTTACATGCTTTTGGGTAACACAAGAGGCAAAAATAGCATATCAAAAGCATAGAGCTGGAAATGTTGGCAACAGTTTTGGGCTTATATATGAATAAACAGAAAGCTCAGCATACATACTTTTCATAAATACAAGTCAGAAATGATAGTGAAAAAGTCTGCTTTCTCCAGAAGCTAAGTGGTAAAAGAAAATTGTTTATTTTGATATGTATAAACTAATTTATTCAGGGTAAGACACATTCTAAAGATATTCTATTACATAAATGTTAATCTAAACAAAATTCATAAATATGAGTGAAATATCTAGAAAATAAAAGTATAGAAAAAGATCATTTAATTTGGGGGGATAAAAGCATGCAAAGAAGAAAAATTCATCACTCCAAAACATGGTAAATCTTTATATAACCAAATTAACACAGCAGTTTTAAGGAATACCAGTGTTTTGATAATGATCATGACATGAAGAATAAATCTCAAATGAGAAATTACTTTCTGTGGAAAAATGTTTCTCCAATAAAATAATTGGTTTCTGAGTCAATGCCTTTTTAAACAGTAATGAATGAGAACTACTGACAGTGGAGTTAAGAGAATATGATATTCCTGGGTTAACTATGAGAAAAATCAGTTCAGTCTCTCTGCTTATAGGCTGAATTTTAGTTGCTTAAAGAAAAAAATGATGGAAAGTAAAGAAAGTATATCTTTCTCAGAATGATATCATCATTACATTACCCTATCTAAATAGAAAGTAGAGTCAGGATATATTTCCTTTCTATATTAATTAAATGAGTTTTACAATAATAGAAAGATTAATTCAGTATCAGAGTAGATTGCTGATTTCCAGTAGATTTTAGTTACAAAGGCAAATTAGAATTACTTCCAAAATTTATTTGTAAAATTTTTCATATATTTTTTCCACTATTATAAACTGAGAATTAGATTTGGAGATCCTGAAAAATCTGTTATTTCTAATTTAAGTAACTCATTTGTTTCACTAGATTACCAATATACACCATATCAATAAATTCCTAAAATAAATTTGAAGTTAAGCTGTTATCTTTAGGCCATAATATAATTACACTGTATCTTTTCAATTCACAAGCTATGTAATGACAATTTCCTGGGTATCTTTTTAAATGCATCTTCAAATTTTATCTCCATTGTGTAAGTGAGGAAACTAATAAACAAGTTTGCTGATAAGAAAGATATTAATTGTCATATAAATTATAAACTCATATTCTCTATTAGATCTATAACACCTATATTTCTTTATCTTGAGGATTTAAACAATCTTCTTTTTCAATAGGAATCCAATTGCATATGTAAGGAATTTGGATGGAACCAGGAAATTACCAATATGGAAAGTTTAAACAGGAGACTCTGAGTGTAGAATTAGAAATAACAGGAATTTTTCATTAAAAAATACAAATTAAAAAAATCCCTCATGGCTAGGGGACTTCTTTGGTTGTCCAGTGGTTAAAACTCTATGCTCCCAGTGCAGGGGACCTAGGTTTGATCCCAAAGAATTAGAACCCACATGCCATACACAAAAGCCCACATGCTAAAACTAAAAGCAACTAAGACCCAGTGCAGCCAAATGAATTTTTAAGAATCCATCGTGGCTAACCTTCTTTTTATTCATGAAGAGGGACAAAATCAGTTACAAGCAGACAGAAGGAATAAAGAGAGGAAGAGAGAGAAGGAAAGAGGGAAGGAAATAGGCAGGAAAGGACACGAATGAAGGAGGGAGGGAAGAAATGAAGAAGAGGAAGTAGGAAGGAAAAGAGGGAGGAAGCAATTACTATTCTATTGGACTTCTGTCAGTAAATTTTGTTTTAAATACTGAACCTGTATTTGAGGCTGATAGCCTTCTATTTCTGTGACAATGACCACTTTGACATATTTTATAAATGAGAAAAAATAATAAATATGAAGATAGTAGGATAGGCCAACATTAAACTTTGTCACTATTTTGGATAAATAATTATAGAAACATGTAATAACTATAAGCGAGATTTAGAGAAGCAAGGTACACTAATATAAGAAAATGTTTCCAAATGATGGACACTCTGAAGCCCAACAAAGATCTTCCTTGACGTGGAAGATAAGCTTCAAGGAAGAGTATCACTAAACCTTAAACAAATAGAGGTGCAAAGCCATCATGTAGGTGTTGTCTGGCCTGGAGGGATGTCATTCCTAATTCTTGCAACAGTACTCATGAATTAGCAGCTGCTCTGTGTAAGTGACAAATCTTTGAGCTACTTGATGGATCTGTCAGTGGAGTAAGGGAAGAGAGAGTCATCTAGAGAATAGCAGTTTCATGACTCAGCCTAGGATAACCAACAACCAAAGTGCTGACAAAATGTCAGCCCAATGTTCTGTCCCTTTTGCTGTCAAAAGACTCTGAGACCCTGAATAACTACATTTTCTCCCATGAAAGTAAAAATGGTCACTTTAATAATATAGAGCACTATGATCTGATGAGATTTACCTTCTGCAAAAACAAAGCAATACCCTGCCTTGTTCTGTGGAGAATGTTTCTTGCTAAGCTTTTCCAAAGGTGTGATCCTGCTGTGTATCTGGATTGCTTCTCCAAGAAAGGATAATCCTGTTTATACAGTTTTGAGACTGTATCCCTCAGCACACACACAAATTCACATCCTGTCAGTATCTGCCTCAACTGTCAGTTTGTTTATGCATCTAGCTGTAATGTAACATAAAGCTGGATCATGAAATATTCTATATTTTAATATGGACAAGAGAAAAAACAAATGTCTTTTGTGACTGGTAGCCAAACAGCCTGATAGAAAAGTTTTTAGCTAAGATTTGATAAGAGAAGAAGCACTCACTGATATTTAAACAGAAATACATTACAAGAATTAGACCATGTGTGTTTGTTGGAGCCAGTTTAGTAGTCTAGTGGCTATTGCCTCTGCATCTAGTTTTACGACTGAATTCAGGTCTACAGTTTACAAAGGAAATATTCATAGAGGGGAGAGTGAGACTAACTGGCAGCTGTATCAATCACTTATTACATCCACCATTTGTGATAAGGACCAGATGTAGGACAGCCTATAGTGCTTCACTGTGGATCTTCACCCACCCTGGCCCAAGATCCGAATTTGAAAAAGATCCAGTGGGAATGGAACAGACAGCAGGTCTGACTACTGCCCCAGACAACTATTGAGCCCACATATGAGTGTGGATATGTGGAAGCAGGAATAGGACCTGGCCTTGCGCTATGCTTCAGAGCATTAAAATATAAGACCACTTCTCCCACACAGATTTCTTTTCTTTTTTTTTTTTCTTTTTTTAAATATACCATTTTATTTTTTTATTTTATTTTTTATTTTTACTTTATTTTTGGTCAATCAAACTTGACACCATGCAGTGAAGAAAATCCATGAAAGTTGGCTCCAGCTTAGCTAAATTGACGGAGTGAAAAGAACCAATATAAGTTTTACTGCAGAAAATAAAATGAGAAAAGTAACATAAATCATTATATAAATAAACTGGGAAGGCATAAAAAAGACTTCCAAAGGATGTTCACAGGCTGTCTCAGGTTGTGGGGACATCTTCTTAGACTGAACCATCTGTCCAATCTAGACGAGGTCAGCTGATGCTCACAATTGGAATAAGCCAGAAGAAAAGAGAAAAAAAACAGTAAAAATTATGTATGATCAAACAGTCCCTTCATACTTTCAGAAATAGAGGATATAGATACAGAAAAAGAGGTACATACAATTTTGAATAAGCTATTCTTTTCTTGTTTGTTTGGTACCACTTTTATTTCTTTTTTATTTTATTTTATTTTATTTTACTTTACAATACTATATTGGTTTTGCCATACATTGACATGAATCCACCACAGGTGTACATGAGTTCCTAACCCTGAACACCCCTCCCACCACTCTCCCCATATCATCTCTCTGGGTCATCCCAGTGCACCAGCCCCAAGCATCCTGTATCCTGTATTGAACCTAGACTAGCGATTCGTTTCTTACATGATAGTATACATGTTTCAATGTCATTCTCCCAGATCATCCCACCCTCTCCCTCTCCCACAGAGTGCAAAAGTCTGTTCTTTACATCTGTGTCTCTTTTGCTGTCTCGTATAGGTGAAGATATATGTCAATACCATCAGCCATAATATTTCAGAGTCTCTAAGCTGAAATTAACAGTAGGCATGTTTGAATTAGCAAACCCTTGGTAGCTCAGTTGGTAAAAAATCTGCCTGCAATGAAGGAGGTCCTGAGGAAAATTCCCTGGACAAGGAAATGGCAACCTACTCCAGTATTCCTACCTGGAGAGTTCCATGGATGGATGAGCCTAGTGTGCTACTGTCTGCTGCTCCTGTTAAGTCACTTCAGTTTTGCCCAACTCTTAGCGACCCATGGACTGCAGCCTACCAGGCTTCTCCATCCATGGGATTTTCCAGGCAAGAGTACTGGAGTGGGTTGCCATTGCCTTCTCCTAAGGAGTTGCAAAGAGTTGGACACAATTGAGCTGCTAACATTTACTCACATGATTGAACTGGAGTCCTGAGAGCCCAACCACCTTTCAACCCTCTTTATGAAATAAAGTATTTCTTGTTACTGATCGAAATTCTCTGTTTTCTTTACATTTAAGAGCTTGTATTCCCTTTTTATCTTTAATTTAAGGGAAAAAAAGGGAAAATCTAATATTATGATGAGATTAATCAATCATTTGTCTTTCGAGGACATACATATTTTTAATTTGGGGAGGCCACCTTAAAATTTGTCAATATCAATCCCATGCATTTATAAGTATATATGTTTATTAATTTTGTATTTTCTTACTTTCAATTCAGAGGATCATGTGCTATATTGTGAAATATCTCATTTTAACTCAATGTTTATAGTAGACATGAACTGCTGTAAGAATACTGATTTAAATCATGCGTTTAGGGCCATATTAAATGTTTCTTTGAATAATGCAACAAATGGGCTATTAATCAATCAAGTGTAGAGATGGATAAATAACTTTGCAATATATAAATACTTCGTTTATCTAAATGGCATTCTCTGTTCAAAACGGATCCTTGGGAATTTAACATAGGATGTCCTCCAGGAGAGTCAATATGAAGTCATAATTTATACTCTAACATGCAGAGTATACCATGAGAAACACTGGGCTGGAAGAAGCAAAAGCTGAAATCAAGATTGCTGGGAGAAATATCCATAACCTCAGATATGCACATGACACCACATTTATGGCAGAAAGTGAAGAGGAACGAAAAAGGCTCTTCATGAAAGTGAAACAGGAGAGTGAAAAAGTTGGCTTAAAGCTCAACATTCAGAAAACCAAGATCATGGCATTTGGGAAATAGATGCGGAAACAGTGGAAACAGTGTTAGATTTTATTTTTGGGGGCTCCCAAATCACTGCAGATGGTGATTGCAGCCATGAAATGAAAAGATGCTTACTCCTTGGAAGGAAAGTTATGATCAACTTAGATAGCATATTAAAAACAGAGACATTACTTTGCCAACAAAGGTCTGTCTAGTCAAGGCTATGGTTTTTCCAGTAGTCATGTATGGTGCGAGAGTTGGACTGTGAAGAAAGCTGAGCACCAAAGAATTGATGCTTTTGAACTGTGGTGTTGGAGAAGACTCTTGAGGGTCCCTTGGACTGCAAGGAGATCCAACCAGTCTATTCTAAAGGAGACCAGTCCTGGGTGTTCTTTAGAAGAAATGATGCTAAAGCTGAAACTCCAATACTTTTGCTACCTCATGCAAAGAGTTGTCTCATTGGAAAAGGCTCTGATGCTGGGAGGGATTGGGGGCAGGAGAAGAACAAAATAACAGAGGATGAGATTGCTGGATGGCATCACCTACTCGATGGATGTGAGTTTGAGTGAACCCCTGGAGTTGGTGATGGACAGGGAGGCCTGGAGTGCTGCAATTCATGGGGTCGCAAAGAGTTGGACCCAACTTAACTGAACTGAACTGAAATGAACATGTTACTCCTAGGGCATACATCCACTAGTGATTGTAGGAGTGACTTAAAACCTAACTCTACACCTAAAGCAACTAGAAAAGGGAGAAATGGAGAACCCCAGAGTTAGTAGAAGGGAAGAAATCTTAAAAATTAGGGCAGAAATAAATGCAAAAAAAAAAAAGAAGAAGAAGAAACCATAGCAAAAATCAACAAAGCTAAAAGCTGGTTCATTGAAAGGATAAATAAAATTGACAAACCATTAGCCAGACTCATCAAGAAACAAAGAGAGAAAAATCAAATCAATAAAATTAGAAATGAAAATGGAGAGATCACAACAGACAACACAGAAATACAAAGGATCATAAGAGACTACTATCAGCAATTACATGCCAATAAAACAGACAACGTGGAAGAAATGGACAAATTCCTAGAAAAGTACAACTTTCCAAAACTGAACCAGGAAGAAGTAGAAAATCTTAACAGACCCATCACAAGCACGGAAATTGAAACTGTAATCAGAAACCTTCCAGCAAACTAAAGCCCAGGTCCAGATGGCTTCACAGCTGAATTCTACCAAAAATTTCAAGAAGAGCTAACACCTATCCTACTCAAACTCTTTCAGAAAATTGCAGAGGAAGGTAAAATTCCAAACTCATTCTATGAAGCCACCATCACCTAATACCAAAACCTGATAAAGATGCTACCAAAAAAAAAAAAAAAAAACCAAAAAAAACTACAGGCCAATATCACTGATGAACATAGATACAAAAATCCTCAACAAAGTTCTAGAAATCAGAGTCCAACAACACATTAAAAAGATCATACACCATGACCAAGTGGGCTTTATCCCAGGGATGCAAGGATTCTTCAATATCCGCAAATCAATCAATGTAATTCACCACATTAACAAATTGAAAACTAAAAGCCTATGATTATCTCAAAAGATGCAGAGAAGGCCTTTGACAAAACTCAACATCCTTTTATGATAAAAACTCTCCAGAAAGCAGGAATAGAAGGAACATACCTCAACATAATAAAAGCTATATATGACAAACCCACAGCAAACATTATCCTCAATGGTGAAAAATTGAAAGCATTTCCCCTAAAGTCAGGAACAAGACAAGGGTGCCCACTTTCACCGCTACTATTCAACAAAGTTCTGGAAGTTTTGGCCACAACAATCAGAGCAGAAAAAGAAATAAAAGGAATCCAAATTGGAAAAGAAGAAGTAAAACTCTCACTGTTTGCAGATGACATGATCCTCTACATAGAAAACCCTAAAGACTCCACCAGAAAATTACTAGAGCTAATCAATGCATATAGTAAAGTTGCAAGATATAAAATCAACACACAGAAATCCCTTGCATTCCTATACACTAATAATGAGAAAGTAGAAAAAGAAATTAAGGAAACAATTCCATTCACTATTGCAACGAAAAGAATAAAATACTTAGGAATATATCTACCTAAAGAAACTAAAGACCTATATATAGAAAACTATAAAACACTGATGAAAGAAATCAAAGAGGACACTAATAGATGGAGAAATATACCAGGTTCATGGGTTGGAAGAATCAATATAGTGAAAATGAGTATATACCCAAAGCAATCTATAGATTCAATGCAATCCCTATCAAGCCACCAGTGGTATATTTCACAGAACAAGAACAAATAATTTCAAGATTTGTATGGAAATACAACACACCTCGAATAGCCAAAACAATCTTGAGAAAGAAGAATGGAACTAGAGGAATCAACTTGCCTGACTTCAGGCTCTACTACAAAGCCACAGTCATCAAGACAGTATGGTACTGGCACAAAAACAGAAATATAGATCAATGGAACAAAATAGAAAGCCCAGAGATAAATCCACACACATATGGATACCTTATCTTTGACAAAGGAGGCAAGAATATACAATGGAGTAAAGACAATCTCTTTAACAAGTGGTGCTGGGAAAACTGGTCAACCACTTGTAAAAGAATGAAACTAGATCACTTCTAACACCACACACAAAAATACACTCAAAATGGATTAAAGATATAAATGTAAGACCAGAACCTATAAAACTCCTAGAGGAGAACATAGGCAAAACACTCTCCGACATAAATCACAGCAGGATCCTCTATGATCCACCTCCCAGAATTCTGGAAATAAAAGCAAAAATAAACAAATGGGATCTAATTAAAATTAAAAGCTTCTGCACAACAAAGGAAAATATAAGCAAGGTGCAAAGACAGTCTTCAGAATGGGAGAAAATAATAGCAAATGAAGCAACTAACAAACAACTAATCTCAAAAATATACAAGAAACTCCTGCAGCTCAATTCCAGAAAAATAAACAACCCAATCCAAAAATGGGCCAAAGAACTAAATAGACATTTCTCTAAAGAAAACTTATGGATGGCTAACAAACACATGAAAAGATGCTCAACATCACTCATTATTAGAGAAATGCAAATTAAAACCACAATGAGGTACCACTTCACACCAGTCAGAATGGCTGCAATCCAAAAGTCTGCAAGCAATAAATGCTGGTGAGCGTGTGGAGAAAAGGGAGCCCTCTTACATTGTTGGTGGGAATACAAACTAGTACAGCCACTATGGAGAACAGTGTGGAGATTCCTTAAGAAATTGCAAATAGAACTGCCTTATGATCCAGCAATCCCACTGCTGGGCATACACACTGAGGAAACCAGAATTGAAAGAGACACATGTACCCCAATGTTCATCGCAGCATTGTTTATAATAGCCAAGACATGGAAACAACCTAGATGTCCATCAGCAGATGAATGGATAAGAAAGCCTTGGTACATATACACAATGGAGTATTACTCAGCTATTAAAAAGAATACATTTGAATCAGTTCTAATGAGATGGATGAAACTGGAGCTGATTATACAGAGTGAAGTAAGCCAGAAAGAAAAACACCCATACAGTATACTAACACATATATATGGAATTTAGAAAGATGGCAATGATAACCCTGTATGCGAGACAGCAAAAAAGACCCAGATGTGTAGAGCGGACTTTTTGACTCTGAGGGAGAGGTTGGGATGATTTGGGAGAATGGCATTGAAACATGTATACTATCATGTAAGAAACGAATCGCCAGTCTATGTCTGATGCAGGATACAGGATGTTTGTGGCTGGTGCATGGGGATGATCCAGAGAGATGATATGAGGTGGGAGGTGGGAGGGGAGTTCATATTTGGGAACTCATGTACACCCATGGCAGATTCATGTCAATGTATGGCAAAGCCAATACAGTATTGTAAAAAAAAAAATAAAAATAAAAACAATTATGGAAGCAATCATTAAAAAAAAAAAAAGGAGAGGGAAGCTACTGAGGTTAAAAAGAAAAAAAGAGGGATATTGAATGTCAAAATAAGGAAATAAATTAATTAGGGAATGAAAAACACTGAAAAGAGAAATAAGAAAAGGAGGAAAAATTAGCAATAATTTGGGGACTACTCATTGAGGAATAGTGTTAAATTGTTTCCTCTGTGTCTATCTTTCTCTGTCTCCCTCTGTCTCTCTCATACACATACACATGGACATGAATAACATTATTAAAAAAAAAAAAAACTTTTAGTCAATATGATAAGATCTATAAATACAACCAAGAATAGGACACAGAAAACCTTCAGTATAATTGGGGAAGCTTGTATTGCCATTTGCCTCTATCCTACCAGAATTAGTTTCTGCTCAATCCCTAACAATTATCTATTGTCGTAGTTAAACTTGTATATTTTCTCTTTGAAACTGTCCCTAAACATATTTAATTAGTCACCCCCATTTTGTGTGGTCTGTTATTATTTGTAATAATTCTATCTTTTTGATAATTAGTTTTAATAGCTATGGCAGATACTCTATTAAAAATATTATAATAGATTCAATAGTTTGATATGGTTGAATCTGAGACTCTGAAAGAATGTATGAACAGTTGTACCTTGATATTGAGTTGTGTAGACATTTGGAGCTTGAGCTTCAATTATGGTCCTCTAGCTCAGAAGATAAATTTTGTTTCATTTTCATAGAATATCTTCAAAACAAATGTCTTTTCACCTTGCTTATAGTTAGACAGTGGGAACATGCAGAAAATAATTATCTTTAACAAAATTTCTTAGAAATAATGAGTAGAAGAAGATTGATCCTAAGTGTTTATAATGCTAATACCAATTTCTCTCTGAATTGCAATTATCTGTATTAACTACTGTATTCTCTGTCTCTTGCACCCAGCAGAGGTGGGTTCATATAACACTCTTACTAACAGTGGCTCATGTAAACATTCAGTAAGTATTCCTTATGAATATATATCCTAATATGCATTAGTGTGGTGACTTCAGTTGTCTCTGATTCTTGCCTGTCTTGATTATTCAGTTCAATCAATTTACCATTGCTGCAAAATTTGAATTCACTCTGGATGCAACATTTTCTTATCCTACATTGATATTGTACTAAAAAATGAAAATAAATATCAATAACAGCATAGGGTTACTGCCCTGCTTTGGTAGGTGGATGATAAAAGTCTGGCTAATAAAAGTTAATAAAGTTATAATTTCTATATAAAGATTAATTATGCATAAGTTAATGTATATTTATTGGATATTTTCTTAATTATTTGTTGATAGGTTTTATGACTTTAATAGACTCAAAGTTTCAGTATGTCTGTGGGTCAATAAAGATTTCTTATATATCAGATGCAATGTTCACTGCATGCATGTTCATTTACTCAGTAGTGTCCAGCTCTTTGAGATCCCGTAGACTGAGCCTGTCAGGCTCCTCTGTCCTTGGAATTTTCCAGGCAAGAAAACTGGAGTGGGTTGCCATTTCCTATCCCAGGGAATCTTCCACCAAGGGATCAAATCTTGCATCTCTTCTGTCTTCTGCATCAGCAGGCAGATTTTTACCAATGTGCCTACTGAGAAGCCCTACAATGCTCATACAAGGCTATTAAAGTAACTACCTAATTATCCAAACCACTAAGCAGAAGAAGCAAGTTTTTTGTTTAACTGGAGCTTTAAGAATCCTAAAGGAGGAGATTTGGACATTAACTTTGACTAGAGTCAGAAGGGAAAACTTGTTCACAGTGTTCCCTGACTTCTTTAAGAAAATAAAAGAAAGAAAAAGAAATGGAAAGGAAAGGAACAGAAAGGAAGAATCAGGAATATCTTATTACAATATTCTTTACAGAGAAAGAATGAGTGGTGGATAAAAGACTACAATTCAGTTCAATTCAGTTCAGTTCAGTCTCTCAGTTGTATCTGACTCTTTGTGACCCCATGGACTGCAGCATACCAGGCTTCCCTGTCCATCACCAACTCCCAGAGCCTTCTCAAACCCATGTACATCAAGTCAGTGATGCCTGATGGTGGGAAAGATTGAGTCAGCAATGTAAATTATTTTCATGCGTGTTGTTGTTGTTTACACGCTAAATCTTATCCAACTTTTTTGCACCCCCATGGATTGTAGCCCACCAAGCTAGTCTGCCCATGGAATTTTCCAGGCAAGAATGCTGGAGTGGGTTGCCATTTTCTACTCCAGGGTATCTTCCCAAACCAGTGATCAAACCCATGTCTTCTGCATTGGCAGGAAGATTTTTTACCACTGAACCACCAGGGAAGCCCCTTTATACATAATTATGTTAAATTTAAGGTTCGATAATATGCTAGTCTAATGACAGGAAACCTATTGCACAGCCCTTTCCAAATATCCTTGATTAATTTAATAGACGGGTACACACACTTGCGATCTCCAGTAAAGGAGTTCAGGACTATGCATTTTAACAAACACACAAGGCAATCATTCAGTTTTGAGGAACACAGAAAAACTGGACTTCAGAATAGAAAAATATAATTTAGATTCTGAGCTCTCCTATTTTTATTTGACTTCACACATAAACATTTTTTAAATTAACCTTAGCAGAATTTTAATGTGTCTATTATATTTAGAGAGGACTTTTTGCCTGGTACTACAGTTGAGTATTTTGTTTTGTAAAGTAATATATTCAAAAGATATATGTTCCAATGTATTTTCCTGTTTTAAAATGTTGATGTCATAAAACTGCTACCATTTTTTTTGCTTGTTTATTTGTCTTCATTATTTTCAAGAGATTTGTGGGGGCATAGCTTAATTAGAAAATGCTGAGATGAAAGAGATACATTAGCAGAAGTTTAAGTACATTGAGGTTATCTCACTAGTTTTCTGATATACACAATTTCAGATACTCTATTAACCTAATCAAATGAAATACAGCTATGATTACATGAGTCACACTCAGAGTGAGATTTTGTTTTAGCAGAATGGCATAGCAGTATCAATGGAATTAAAATATATGTATTTGACTTTGCCAAGTTAGTTGTGAGGCAACCTGGATAAAGGAAATCAACCCTGAATATTCATTGGAAGGACTGTCGCTGAAGCTGAAGCTCCAATACTTTGGCCACCTGCTGTGAAAAGCCAGCTCATTGGAAAAGACCCTGATCCTGGGAATGATTGAAGACAAAAGAAGAAGGGAACTGCAGAGGATGAAATGACTAGATAGCATCACCAACTCAATGGACATGAATTTAAGTTAACTCTGGGAGATAGTAGGGCTTTCCAGGTTGCTCCAGTAGTAAAGAATCCACCTTCCAATGCAGAAGCCACAGGAGATGAAAGTTTGATCCCTGGGTCAGGAAGATCCCATGGACAGAGGAGCCTGGCTGGCTGTAGTCCATCCAGTTGCAAAGAGTCAGACATGACTTAGCAACTGAAAAACAACAGCAAACAACTAAACTAGTTAATATGGTAAATTCATAGTAATCACCTTAAAAAATATATAGCTAAAATTTGAATCTCAGAAAATCTTGACCTGAGTTCAGATTTCTCAGGAGGCAAGTAAGGTGGTCTGGTATTCCTATCTCTTGAAAAAAATTTCACAGTTAGTTATGATCTACAAAGTCAAAGGCTTTGACATAATCAGTAAAACAGAAATAGATGTTTTTGTGAAATTCTCTTGCTTCTTTGAAGATTCAGTGGATATTGGAAATTTGACTTCTGGTTCCTCTGGCTTTTCTAAATCCAGCTTGAACATCTGGAAGTTCATAGTTAACATAATGTGGAAGCCTGGCCTGGAGAATTTTGAGCATTATTCTGCTAGCATGTGAGATGAGTCCAATTGTGTGGTAGTTTGAACATTCTTTGGCATTTCCTTTCTTTAGGAGTGGAATGAAAGTTGACCTTTTCCAGTCCTGTGACAATTGCTGAGTTTTCCAATACATATGTAGTAGATTCAAAAGAGATATGTTTTAATGTCTTTTCCAGTTTTAAAATGTGTGTGTATATATATATATATATATATATATATATATATATATATATACACATATGTTTGCACAAATATACATATATGCATGTATTTTAACCAAAGCAAATTTATGTTTATAGGCTATTTCAAGTTTTTGTGTAATGAAATTTAAAATTATGCATATTTTAAAACTTTGGTAGATATATTTTTCCAATTAATATGACACCCTACCATGGCAGTAAAGAATGGCTCAGCAATATATGACAGTGCCAACATTCTCTTTAGCAATGGAAGGCATTCCCTTTGTTGGTTGATATGCTCTGTAAATTTGTATTTTTTTTCATACTTGTATCTTTATTGATATTAAGATTAGCACCTTTTAACTTTCATGGTGAATTTTCTATTCATATCAAATTTCAGATTTTTCTTACCATACTTCTTTGTTTTAAAAATCAGAATTATTACTTCATAAATCTTAAAAATATTTAATAGTCATTTGCATTTTGATGCTACATATTTTACCATATTTTAATTTTTTTTCATATTGATAATATGTGCATCTTTCCTTTATTAACATAGGTTTTCTTTTTGGCTTGGAAGATCTATATTTCAAGTTTTATCAAGCATTTTTCTAGTCTTTTGTCTAATTTTCATTGTGTCATTTAATTTTTTTAAGTTAGCTCTATGATATGTTGGGTTTAAATTATCTATTTAAAGTACTGAAATGAAAAATTAGAAAACGTGTTTTTCCTTTCAGGTGTGTAATCAGTTAAGATGAAATCATTCATAAATAAACCTCCTTTCCCCACAGAGTTGAAATGCAAACATTTCTACACTAAACTTTATAGACTATGTATTCTATTACAGTGTTCTAATTCACTATTCCTGTGAAAATATCATGTTATAATTACAGTAGTTTCACAAAAAAATTCAATATCTTGTTAACTCTGTCCTTCATAATTCTTTTTTAGTCCTTATGTTTTCTTATTTAATAGAAATGTAGCCTTCTTTATTAGCATTAGAATTTAGAAAACCATCCTCAGGGATTATCAATGGAATTTCATTATACATTATTTTTGGAGGATTGTTTCTTTCTTGAAAGTAAATCTGCTCATTAAGAACATAATGGAACTTTTCAATTTTTCTTACAGTTTCAATGTCCGTAAAAACTTTGTTGTTTCCCTCATATTAATATCAATTTTGTACATTCCTTATTATATCTATTCTCTGGTTCTTATAATTTTGACCACTATTTTAATATATATTTATATATGTGTGCTTATTTCTAGCTGTATATGGCTCTTTCTTGAGTTAGAGGAACACTCTTGTTTACCTTTTTACCAACTATCTTAATTTTTTTTCTGTTATTTCAGTGTTTAAATAGACACTCAAGTTTATAATCCTATCATTAAAAAAATACATTATCTTGGCATTTCTTTCCAAAATATGTATAATTTCCTCCAACCATGACCAATACAAAGAAAAAACATTCCTCTTTTAGTCCTTAATTTAATAGAAAATACTTCAATTGTCTCCATGTTGTCTGACGTTTTCTATCATGCCTTGAAAATTAACTCTATCCTGTTGAACTGGTTTCTATTTCACTTAGAATTTTACTATGAATGACTGATTTTTCATGGCTTGGTTTTCTAGAATCTATTGTTAAATTATTTGTTTTCCTTCTTTATTTTTTACCCTTGCATTGAATTTTCTGGATTTAAAGCTGAGTGATTATATTATGCTGTTTTTATGAACTGCTGATTTAATATAGAATTATGCATCTTCTATATATATTTACAAGTGACTATAAACTTGGATTATATTTGGTAGAATATTAAGTTTATGTGAAGTTGCAATTTTTATAACATAATATAAAGAAAATTTTAATTGACAAATAAAAATCAGCTATTAAAACATTGATGCTCCATATATTTCTTTTAAAAGTGAGGTTTTAATTGCCCTTGTGATCTCTTCATTAGTATTTGCCAGTTCAATTTTTTTTAACTTCTCTTGTGTAAAATTGTTAGCTTATACTTTGCTGGAAAATAATCAATTTTCTCAAGATTTTATCAAGTACTATGTATTGCACGTCATATTCTTTCATGATTTTAGGGTTTTTCATTTCATTTCATTATCTTTTTCTATTTATGAATTTAAGTTAAGATGCTTTAGTCAACAAATAAAATGATAAATCTGGATAATCAAATGATCTCTATAAACAATTAGATATATTAATTAAAGTGTTATCATTGCTTATTAATAACTATGTACCTAGTTATGAAAACATTTATAGATGTAATATGATAAAACAATGGAAGGTGAAGTTTTATAGCAAAAGATGGAGTAGAGTTAAATATTCTCTTCCTTCAGGTGGTTAAAACCCATGCTGATAATTTAGTTAACTGCATAGATTTCCAAGGGAATTATGTTCTCCCTTACATTTCAAAAAGGGCATTGAAAACTAAGTTCAAGCTGATGTATTGCAAGATAATCAAGTTACAATATCCAGTTTCTATTAAGCATTTAAGCTTCAAATAATTTAGAGAACAATTTGATGACTCTTGTCTTATACAAAGTTAGGGACTTCCCTTGGAACTCCTGTCTGCATTCTTCTCAGGCCCTACATCACTGCAGCCCTTTAAAATTTTGCCCAGGGCCAAGAGTACCATTGCCAAGACACCCAATCTGACATCTCTTCTTTGCTAAGAGAGTCAGCCAATCCACATGTATTGTAACTACTGACATCTGATTGTGTTCCTCTCATTTATACCTATTATCTGAATGCATTTTTGTTCATTTATCTTTTCACTTGTCCTAGTTCTTAAATTCAGTTCAGCTTTTTAATTTTGCCTGACCCTTCTTCTTATCAATAATAAACAGAGCCATATTTCTTTAGTCTCAAATTATGCTCTCAGCCATATGATTTATTTACCAACAGCTTTTCCATCAGAATGAAATGTTTTGAAGGCTTTCATTTTGCTATTTCATTTCCCTCCAACATGAAATCTTAATTTAGAATTATTTTGCTTTCTGGTTTTATCTCTGAGTATATTGTCAAAATATAAAATGCCTTAGTTCCTGTTTATTATATATTTTTTCTAACATATTTTATCATCTATATCAATAATCATTACTTAGTTATTTTTACCTACAGTTACAATATTACCATCAGAATTTAAGCATAGTATAAGCCTTTTAGCTAGCCACGGATTGCCTAATGTATCTTTTATATCTTTTGATATACATACTGATTCAACTGATATTTGGTTAGAGTACATAGGAGTGAATATTTTTTGAGTTTTCGTATGTCTAAATATGTAGCACTTTGATGTTGACAGTGAAGAGATACATTGGCTGGATAAAGGATTCTGGATTGCTGTCATATTCTCTCAGTCTATAAATGTTCTTATAATATCCTTAGCTCCTGTATAACTGATAACATAAATGTAAGTAGGTTTTAATTGGGCCTGAAGGTTGGTTAAATATCCATTTATCCTGAAAATGTAGAAATACTACTGCTGTATATTAGAATAAATCTTTAAAATTCATATTCTAAGAATTAGTTTTAAACATTTTCTTCAATTTAGAGAAATTCTCTAAATTGTAACCATCTCTGAAATATTTGCTATTTTTTTCCCTTCTCCAGGGGATCTTCCCAATCCAGGGATCAAACCCAGGTCTCCCACATTGCAGGTGGATTCTTTATCAGCTGAGCCACCAGGGAAGCCCAAGAATATAAATTTACATAAAACATTACCAAATGTTTATGAAGCAGCTTATTACAAGTTAACTGTCATCTACCTAAAGGATGCCAACAAATAATTTAAAATAAAATGGATCATAGCAGTAGTGCCTCACATATTAGAAATTTACATGGTTTCTCAGCCTAGGTATTACTTGTGTTTTAGGCTGAATAATGTTCTTGTGGGAGGGCCTGTATAGAGTGTTTAGCACTAACCCTATCCTCTACAAAATATATGCTAGTAGCACCCACTCCACAGCTTTGACAACCAAAAATGTCTCCAGATACTGCCAGTAGTCCCCTTGGGAGAGAAATTGATGTTAGTTAAGAACTCTTGCTCTGGTGTTCTTCTTCAGGGACAACATCCTTTATGCTAACAAGATTTAAGCACCATATTTAAATATTTAATTGGTAAAGTGGCAATTTAAATCTTCAAAGAATCTAGTTGTTAACCTGTCAATGCCAGTTCTTATCTCAAGCAGGTTTAATGATCACTCCTTAGTGGAAATATCATTTCTAAATGATTTTATTCATGGTTTCTACAGGATCTTTCACAAAGCTCTCTGTCTCAGGCTGTATCAGTCATGTCTTTTGTTTAGTTTCTTGAAATAATATCTGTAATTCATCATGGGAATAATGTGTGAATAAAGCATTCACCTTAGAGCTGGTATTTCCTCCAGCTGGGATTGAGATGTCTAGTTTCCCATAGCCATCTGGGATTCTGACAATAGTCTGGCAACACCAGACAGCCATGTTGTCCTACAGAAGGTTGACTCTTTAGTGTTTGATAAGTTACTGGGTCTGAGAGAAGAGCATCTACTAAAACGGAGGCAAGAGAAAACAAAGAGTAGGATGTATGCTCAAGTCTTTTCCTATTTAATCTCTGACATTCGTGCTTTTCTGTGCTAAACATTAACTTGCATCATTTACTCAGCTCCCTGAGCTTGGCAAGAAGCCATTTCAGTTTGTTCACTCTTGGCAAAGACACTTTCATATCAAAGAAAGGCATTAGTAGATTAGTCACACTTTTAGCACAAATATGTGGACTTTGTGCTACCAGAGCTTTGCATGCATTAATTCAAATAGTGCATAGAATAGTACTTGTCACTCAATAAGGCATATGAGTGAAGCCACTCCAACATTAAATCTTTGATCTGCTTAGTTTTGTGTTAATTTCTAGGCTTTTATAATAACTTAGCTATTCATCAATGTTGTGCAGTATAATCACATTTACTTTTCTGAGTTATTGGAGTGGCCAAACATATAGACAAATAACTTTCTAACTCAGGATGGTGGCTCTTTCCTGTTTGTACATATGATAGCTCTCTAAGAATCAAACCTACCCTCGAAGGACAATTTTGTTTATTACTTTATATGTGATACCCAAGCTTGCCCTTTATGTTTACCTATACTTCATTGAAGAAAAAGTAGGCTGATGTTGTGACAGGGATTATATTAGTCAATTCCCAGATAAAATATTTAAAATAAGAATATCTATAAAATCCTAATAGTCCACCAATTCTCCTCTTTCAGTAATAGAAGTTAATGCTCCTCCCTATATCTCAACTCATTTTGCTATAGCCCAAGTGTTAAAGGCTTTCTTGGGCAATAAATTCACTTCAAAATCTTTATATATAATGCTAGGCATAGCAGATTTCAAGCTGTGAGATCCAGTTGCCACATCCTTAAAACCAGTTCTAGGTCTAAAGCAAGAAAAAGCAAGCACATATGATCTATTTCTGGAAAATGAAATACAGCATTTTTAAATGGTAAAAAAAAAAAAAAGTAAGTTTCTTGTCAGCTATAACCAGTTAGTGCCCAAAGTAATTTATGTACATTTACAATTAGCTCTGTGTTTTATATATATATGTGTATGTGTATATATATATATACACACACACACACATGATTATTTGGGCTTTCCAGGCTTATATTAGTAGAAAAGAACCCATCTGATAATGCAGGAGACAAAAAAGACATGGGTTTGATCCTTCAGTGAAGTAGATCCTCTGGAGGAGGGCATGGCAACCCACTCCAGTATTCTTGCTTGGAGAATTCCATGGACAGAAAAGCCTGGTGAGTCACAGTCCATGGGGTTTCAAGGAGTCACAAAGAGACTGAATTTTATAGTATTGTAACTTTAAGAGGACCTTTAAAAACTGACAGGAATTTAGAATTAAAAACTGTTGGTAGGTGCAATTGGTTTCATTCATGCCCAATTAATGTCATCTGTGATCCTACTGCAGCTAAATAATGTCAATTGCTCATGGATCAACAGTTTCAGTTCTGGGTCCATTACTTATTAAGCATATTATTTTGGTGAAATTCTTTATCTTCTGTAAACTTTAGTTTCCTCATTGTGTTAGTGTTCTCCAGGGGTTTCTCAGGTGATGCTAGGAGTAAAGAACCTACTAACAGTGTAAGAGATTTAAGAGATGTGAGTTCCATACCTGGGTTGGGAAGATACCCTGGAGGAGGACGTGGTAACCTACTCTGGTATTCTTGCCTGGAAAATCCCACGGACAGAGGATCTTGGTGGGCTACAGTTTATGGGGGTTGCAAAGAGTGGGACTTGACTGAATGACTAAGATTTAATAGCAAGTATTATCTTTAATATCAAGCAAAAATCATGGTTGCTAATCTAGCTATTATTATACTATATGTTTCAAATGGGAAATCATAATCTTGCACATTTTTGACACAATATTTTCCATTTCGTTATTTTCTTTGGTTGCATATCCCACATTGGAAGGAGATAAAGGGAGGGGAGAGTTAAATGGCAATACAAACCTGTAACACCCTGGATAATACACCAAGATCTATATTAATGATAGCGATGGCAGAGAAAGAGCAGGAGAAGGTAGGCAGTCAGAGCCTGAATTCCATTGTCATGGTTTTAGCAGGCTGTGTCCATGGAATTTTCCAGGCAAGACTACTGCAGAGGGTTGCCATTTCCTCCTCCAGGGGATCTTCTCTACCCAGTGATGGAACCCCTGTTTGTTGTCCTGACCCAGGGAGAGAACTCACATGTCTCTGGCATCTCTTGTATTGACAGGCAGATTCTTTACCACTAGTGCCACCTGGGAAGCCCATCTTAACAACACAGAAGTTCACTAACAAGCTGCGAGATGCAAAAAATACCTTGAATTAGGATTTCCTTAAGTCATATGTTATGGAATTGAACCTCAAGGGTAAAACCAGATTCAGAACATCTTGGCAGGTACAGTGCATTATAGACAAGTTAAAGAAATCTTTGAGTTTATCAGAAAAAATAATAGAAAACAACTTCTGGACATGGATTTAAGCAAAATCCAGGAGATAGTGGAGGACAGAGGAGCCTGTTGTGCTACAGTACATGAGGTGGCAGAGTCTGACATGACTTTAGCAACTGAACAATAACAACCTCTGTAAACCACTAGAATTCTTACTAGTAAAATAAGATGTTGCCATTTAGAGATTTTCTTCTTAAATAATCTTACTGAGAGTTTGTGAATTATTTTCCCTAAGAATATTACAATAAAAATTAGAACACAAGGGTAACAATAGAACATTTTCCTAAATATTATTTTAGTCACCATTTGATATACCCAGCTTTACAAGTGAAAAAGGACAGGTACTATTCTGTTAATAGAAACTGAAAATGTTAGTTGCTCAGTCATGTCCAACTCTGTGCGACCCCGTGGACAATAGCCTTACAGGTTCCTCTGTTCATGGGATTCTCCAGGCAAGAATACTGGAGTGGGTTGCCATTCCCTTCTCTGGGGGAGTCTTCACAAGCCGGGGATCAAACCCAGGAGTCCTCTACTACCGGCAGATTCTTTACCATCTGAGCCAACATGGAAGCTTCCATTAATATAAAGACTATTTATATAATATAATAAGTTGTATTATGGTATTATACAATATAATAATATAAATTATATTTAATATATATGATTATATAATACAATAAGTTCTTCTCATCTAGAAGAACCACAAACCATAGTTTCTCTTTTCCTTATACTTCACTGACCATGAATGATACCAAACTGCTCTTTACCTTTTACATATAAAATTCTAGAGGCCTGCATATTTTATAGCTAGACAAAGACCTTGAATTTTTAATCAGTATCTTATTCTCATCATTCTCTCATTGTACTGTAATTTATTGTACATTGGGAAAACTGTCAGAAATGTCACAGTACATGATTTCTAAATATTTTTCAACAGGTAGATTATTACCTAAAGAGCAATACCAAAATATACGTACTTAAGAATTTTGCCCAGAGAGGAACTAAGAGTCTGTGGCAAATATTTTTATTTGCAAAAGCTGTCTATTCAGATTTTACAAAATAGACAATATATTATGGTGTCTGATAGTGTGTTAGTGTTAGTCGCTCAGTCGTGCCTGACTCTGCGACCCCATGGACTGCAGCCCACCAGGCTCCTCTGTCCTTGAGATTTTCCAGGCAAGGATAGTGGAATGCATTGCCATTTCCTTCTCCAGGGGATCGTTCCAACCCAGGGATCAAACCTGGGTCTCCTGCACTGCAAGAAGATTCTTTACCAACTGAGCTACAAATCTTCATTTAAATTCCATTCTGCTTTCTACTGGCTGTTTGACACTGAGCAAGGTTCTTAATCTCTCTGAACCTTTTACCTCTTTATACATATTTTCAATAATAGTTCACTGGGTGAATTTAACTATAAAATGAGATGTTTTGTGGAAGTTAATTAGAATAGTGTCTTGTAAGGTATTAATATAGTTTTACTATTTTAACATTACATATTATTTATAATTGCATTAATATAATAACTATGTAGTATGATTAAATCAAAATATCTTTAATTATTGCTAAAATGTCAGGTATCAGGTATTGTACTAACTTTTAGGAATTTGAAGACAAGCAAATGATTTGTTTATAAGCTTGTGGGGGAGGTAAACATCAATCAAATAGTCATACAAAATAATGGAAAAAAACCACAATTGTAATAAGTGTTAAAAAGAGACAATTCATGTTAAAGAATTATATCTTTTCCTTAAAATTAAAGTTAAATTAACTTTAAAAACATGAGTTTTATTGATCTTCTTAAGGATTTTAATAATTTTCTGAATTTTTCTAAAGTTCTAAATAATTTTCTAAATTTTTATCAAACCAAGAGAAATCAATAACATTTTTAAAATAAAGTGCTAACATGACCAATTATTTATGTTAAAAATTTGCCTCTGATAACTGTCTGAGAAAACAGTTAAAAAGAGTCCAAGATTGGATAAGGAGAGGCCAATTATCAAATTGTTGCAATACATCAGCCTACAGATGGTGGTAGATTTTGGCTGTGAATATTGAAAGGAGTCAAAGATTTTTTTAAAAATTTATGATGTAAATTGGTTGAACTTGATAATAAATGATTACAGACAATGGAAGGGAGATGTCAATGCTGACACATAACTTACTGACATGCCAAATGATATGGATGGTATTGATATTGCAAGAGCATTGATAGCAATTAATAATGATATATCTGGACCTTAAGGTGACAATAGCCTATTACCTTAATAGCTTGTAACCTTACTTATGGGGACTGGAATGTAAAAGTAGGAAGTCAAGAAACATCTGGAGTAAAAGTAACAGGCAAATTTGGCCTAGGAGTATAGAATAAGGCAGGGCAAAGGCTAATAGAGTTTTGCCAAGAGAAAGCACTGGTCATAGCAAACACCCTCTTCCAACAACACAAGAGAAGACTCTACATATGGGCATCATCAGATGCAAACACTGAAATCAAATTAATTATATTATTCACAGCCAAAGATGGAGAGACACTCTATACAGTCAGCAAAAACAAGTCAGGAGCTCACTGTGGCTCAGATCATGAAAACTTTATTGCCAAATTAAGACTTAAACTGAAGAAAGTGGGGAAAATCACTAGACCATTCAGGTATGACCTAAATCATATCCCTTATGATTATACAGTGGAAGTGAGAAATAGATTTAAGGGTCTAGATGTGATAGACATAATGCCTGATGAACTATGGACGCAGGTTCCTGACATTGTAAAGCAGACAGGGATCAAGACCATCCCCAAGAAAAAGAAATGCAAAAAAACAAAATGGCTGTCTGAGAAGGGCTTACAAATAACTGTGAAAAGAAGAGGAGCAAAAAGCAAAGAGAAAAGGAAAGATATACCCATTTGAAGTCAGAGTTCCAAAGAACAGCATGGAGATATAAGAAAGCCTTCTTCAGTGATCAATGCAAAGAAATAGAGGAAAACAATAAATGGGAAAGACTAGAGATCTCTTCAGGAAAATTAGAGATAACAAGGGAACATTTCATGCAAAGATGGGCTCAATAAAGGACAGAAATGGTACGGACCTAATAGAAGTAGAAGATATTAAGAAAAGGTGGGAAGAATACACAGAAAAACTGTACAAAAAAATATCTTCATGACCCTGATAATCATGATGGTGTGATCACTCACCTAGAGCCAGACATCCTGGAATGTGAAGTCAGGTGGGCCTTAGAAAGCATGACTAGGAACAAACCTAGTGGAGGTGATGGGATTTCAGTCGAGCTATTCCAGTCCTAAAAGATGATGCTGTGAAAGTGTTGCACTCAATATGCCATCAAATTTGGAAAACTCAGCATTGGCCACAGGACTGGAAAAGTCAGGTTTCATTCCAATCCCAAACAGAGGCAATGCCAAAGAATGCTCAAAGTACCACACAATTGCATTCATCTCACATGCTAGTAAAGTAATGTTCAAAATTCTCCAAGCCAGCCTTCAGCAATATGTGAATCATGAACTTCCAAATGTTCAAGCTAGATTTAGAAAAGGCAAAGGAGCCAGAGATCAAATTTCAAACATCCACTGGGTCATCAAAAAAGCAAGAGAGTTCCAGAAAAATATCTATTTCTGCTTTATTGACTATGCCAGAGCCTTTGACTGTATGGATCACAATAAACTCTGGAATACCAGACCACCTGACCTGCCTCTTGAGAAATCTCTATGCAGGTCAGGAAGCAGCATTTCGAACTGGACATGGAACAACAGACTGATTCCAAATAGGAAACGGAGTATGTCAAGCTTGTATATTGTCATTCTGCTTATTTAACTTATATGCAGAGTACATCATGAGAAACGCTGGCCTGGAAGAAGCACGAGCTGGACTCAAGATTGCTGGGAGAAATATCAATAACCTCAGATATACAGATGACACTACCCTTATGGCAGAAAGTGAAAAGGAATGAAAACGTCTCTTGATGAAAGTGAAAGAGTAGAGTGAAATGTTGATTTAAAGCTCAATATTCAGAAAACTAAGATCATGGCATCCAGTTCCATCACTTCATGGAAAATAGATGGGGAAACACTGGAAGCAATGTCAGACTTTATTTTTGGGGGGCTCCAAAAGCACTGCAGATGGTGACTACAGCCATGAAATGAAAAGATGCTTGCTCCTTGGAAGGAAAGTTATGACCAACCTAGATATCATAAAACAGAGACATTACTTTGTCAACATAGGTCTGTTTAGTCAAGGAAATGGTTTTTCAGTTGTCATGTATGGATGTGAGAGTTGGGCTTAAAGAGAGCTGAGTGACAAAGAATTGATGCTTTTGAACTGTGGTGTTGGAGAAGACTCTTGAGAGTCCTTTAGACTGCAAAGAGAACCAACCAATCCATCCTAAAGGAGATCAGTCCTGGATGTTCATTGGAAGGACTGATGCTGAAGCTGAAACTCCAATACTTTGGCCACCTGATGCGAAGAGCTGACTCATTTGAAAACACATTGATTCTGGGAAAGATTGAGGGCAGGTGGAAAACGGGATGACAGAGGATGAGATGCTTGCATGACATCACTGACTCAATGGACATGAGTTTGGGTAAACTCTGGGAGTTGGTGATGGACAGGGAGGCCTGGCGTGCTGTCTTTCATGGGTCACAAAGAGTCGGGCACGTCTGAGTGACTGAACTGAACTGAACCTTAAGGTCTAAGCAATCACTTGTACCCATCGTATTGAGGTTAAACATCTCCTCTAAAAATGTAAATCATGGCTCAAGAAGAGTTAGAACAGAAAACAGCTGAATGTTGAGGAGATGAGAATAATGCCATTCTTCCCAATACATTTTGAACTTGAAAACTTTCAACATCAGAAACCTATGAGTAATAGTTCTACTTTTGTTCAAGATGGAGTAATAAAGATCAGATTTACCTTCCTGCTTAAACAACAAAAAAAGAAAATATGAAAAACAATGTTTTTAAATTCACTGGACTTTACATATATTTAGTGATCCTTGAGAAATGAGAAAGAAGTAAGTTGAGCTCTGTGAACATTAAAATTTATTGTCCAGAGAACGTGAAACCAGACAAACTCCAATGTATTCCCTGAGACAAAGCTGAGATTACAGAAAGACCAAGATAGCTGTTGTCACAGGAAAGAATACAGATAAGAGGGGAGAGCATAGAGAAAATTCCAGAAATTTGGAATTTCTCCTTTGAGTATTTACACTATGATGTAGAGTAGATCTTCCCTGGTGACTCAGCTGGGAAGATCTAACCTGCCAATGCAGGAGACACAGGTTCGATCCCTGGGTTAGGAAGATCCCCTGGAGAAGGAAATGGTAACCATGACCAGTATTATTGCCTGGAAAATCCCATGGACAGAGGACCCTGGTGGGCTACAGTCCATGGGGTTACGAAAAAGTCTGACATGATTTAGCGACTACCCCACCACCACCACCAAGTATGTAACAGCATTATGTCTTAAAAAAGCAATGTATGTGCCATAATTAAAAAGTACTTTACTCCTAAAAATGCTAACCACCATCTGAGCCTGCAGCGAGCTGTAATCTTTTTTGGAATAATAATGTCAAAGGTCACTGATCACAGGTCATCATAACAAATACAATAAAAATAAAAGTTTGAGATATTGTGAGAATTACCAAAATGTTGTTGGAAGAATGGTGCCAATAGCCTTGCTTGCCACAAACCTTCAATTTGAAAAAAATGTATCTGTGAAGTGCAATAAAATGAAGCACAGTAGGCCATAATAATTATTTTATATATTTTTATAGATGTTTTCCATATATATGTATATATATATATTTACATACATATAATCTCTCTTGTGTATATGCCATAAATATATGTACATATATGTGTCCCTCTGAAGATACCCTTAAAATAACAAAACAGTAATACTAGAAGATCCACTGTAGGATGGCATGACAACCTGTTTCAGTATTCTTGCCGGGAGAATCCCATGACAGTAGAGCCTGGCAGGCTACAGTCCATGGGGTCACAAAGAGTCAGACATAATGGAAGCGACTTTGCACACATGCAATAAGTCAAAAAAGGAAATAAAATATAATAAAAAAATAAGCAATTCAAGCAATAGAGTAAAACAGGAACAAAAATAGACTGGAAAGAAGGAACAAGATATAGACAGTGCCATTAAAATTAATCACATAAGTAATAACAACTAAGTAAAATGCAAATGGTCTAAGCACACCAATTATAAGGAGGAGATTTTCAGACTAGACAATAAACTAAAACCCAATTCCATGCTGCCTAAATAAAACACATTTTAGATATTAACCCCTTATCAGATATATAATTGCAAATATTTCTTCCATTTTATAGGACTTTTAACTCTATAGATGGTTTCTTATTATACAGACTATTATAGTCTGAATTAGTTTAACTTGTCCATATTTGCTGTTATGGCTTGTGCTTTTGTTATAATATTTAAGATTCATTGCTAACACCAATGTCATAAAGCTTTTCTCCCAAATTTTTGTATAAAATTTTATAGTTTCATATTTATTCTTTCCCATTGTGTATTCTTGAAACCTTTGTCAAAGATTAGTTGAACATATATGCATGAGTTTATTTCTTATGTTCTTATTCTGTGTCCTTGCTCTGCTACTGCTGCTGCTAAGTCGCTTCAGTTGTGTCTGACTCTGTGCAACCCCATAGATGGCATCCCACCAGGCTCCCCTGTCCCTGGGATTCTTCAGGCAAGAACACTGGAGTGGGTTGCCATTTCCTTCTCCAGCACATGAAAGTGAAAAGTGAAAGTGAAGTCACTCAGTTGTGTCTGACTCTTCACGACCCCATAGACTGCAGCCCACCAGGCTCCCCCGTCCATGGGATTTTCCAAGCAAGAGTACTGGAGTGGGGTGCCAGTGCCTTCTCCTTTCTTGCTCTACATATCTGTTTTTATGCCAGTATCATAATGTCTTAATTACTATGGGTTTGTAATATATTTTGTAATCAGGAAGTATAATGTTTCTGCTTTATTCTTCTTTCTCAGGATTGAATTGACTACTCAGATATTTTTCTGTGTTGTCCCATGTGCATTTTGGGATTTTTTTTGCTATTTATATAATAAAAACATTGGATACAGAAATATCTGCAAATCACATAAAAAGTTAATATAAAAATACAAGGAGATCAACAACTCAACAGTAAAACATATAAATGATCTAATTAAAAATGGGCAAGGGATAACGAATAAACATTTCTTCAAGGAAGACATACAAGTAGCCAATGGATATTGATAAATATTGCTATTAATCAGGGAAATTAAAATTTAAACCATGAACAGTTAACGCCTCATACCTGTTAGGATGGCCATTATCCAAAGAACAAAAGATACTATGTTAATGAGGAGGATGTAGGGAAATTGGAACCCTTGAATACTAATGGTGAGAATATAAAATACAGTGACAGTCACAGAAAAGAGTATGAAAATTTTTCAAAAGATTAAAAATAGAACTAGCTTATGATATATACAAAATATATTACATTTCATGGCAAATAGATGGTGAAACAGTGACAGACGTTGTTTTCTTGGAATCCAAAATCACTGGAGATGGTGACTGTAGCCATGAAGTTAAAAGACGCTTGCTCCTTGGAAGAAAAGTTATGACCAACCGAGATAGCTTATTAAAAAGCAGAGACATTACTTTGCCAAAAAGGGTCCATCTAGTCAAAGCTATGTTTTTTTTTCCAGTAGTCATGTATGGATGTGAGAGATGAACTCTAAAGAAAGCTGAGCGCCAAAGAATTGATGGTTTTGAACTGTGGTGTTGGAGAAGACTCTTGAGAGTCCCTTAGACTGCAAGGAGATCCAACCAGTCCATCCTAAAGGAAATCAGTCCTGAATGTTCATTGGAAGGACTGATGCTGAAGCTGAAACTCCAATACTTTGGCCACCTGATGCAAATAATTGTCTCATTGGAAAAGACCCTAATGCTGGGAAAGATTGAAACCTGGAGGAGAAGGGGATGACAGAGGATGAGATGGTCGGATGTCATCACTGACTCAATCGACATGAGTTTGAGTAAACTCCGGGAGTTGGCAAAGGACAGGGAGGCCTGGCGTGTTGCAGTCCATGGGGTCGCAGAGTCAGACACGACTGAGCGACTGAACTGAACTGAACTGAACTTATGATTCAGCAATTCTACTCTGAGTACATATTCAAGAGATTTATCATCATGGTTCAAAGTGATAGCTGTATGATCGTTGCAACATTATCCATAAGAGCCAAGATATGGAAACAACTAAATTTTCATCAATGAATGATGGAAAAAAAATTATGGTATATACAAAGAACGGAATATTTTTGTCTCGTCTTTATTGTTCAGTCACTCGGTTGTGTCCAATTCTTTGCAACCCCATGGAACAGGCTAGGTCTCCCTGCCCTTCACTATGTCTGGAGTTTGCTCAGATTCATGTATATTGAGTCAATGATGCTATCCAACCACGTTGTCTTCTTTTATCCCCTTCTGTTCCTGCCCTCAATCTTTCCCAACATCAGGGTCTTTTCCAGTGAGTCTATTCTTCTCATCAGATGGCCGAAGTATTGGAGCTTTAACTTTATCATCAGTCCTTTCAATGAATATTCACAGTTTATTTCCTTTAGGATTGACTGGTTAGATCTCTTTACCTTCCAAGGGACTCTCAAGAGCCTTCTGCAGCACCACAGTTCAAAAGCATCAATTCTTCAGCACCAGGCCTTCTTTATGGTCCAACTCTCACATCCATACATGACTACTGGAAAACCATAGCTTTGACTATATGGATCTTTGTCAGCAAAGTAATGTCTCTGCTTTTGAATACTCTTAAGTTTCTCATAGCTTTTCTTCCAAGGAGCAAGCATCTTTTAATTTCATGGCTGCAGTCACTATCTGCAGAAATTTTTGAGTCCAGGAAAATAAAACCTGTCATTGTTTCCATTCCCACCCCCCCCCCCATCTATTTGCTATGAAGGCATGGAACTGGGTGACATGATCTTAGTTTTTAGAATGTTGAGTTTTAAAGCAGCTTTTTCACAATCTTCTTTCACCATCATCAAGAGGCTCTTTAGTTCCTCTTTGCTTTCTACCGTTAGTATGGTATCTTGTGCATATCTGAGGTTATTGATATTTCTCCCAACAATCTTGATTCCAGCTTGAGCTTCATTCAGCCCAGCATTTCACATGATGTACTTATATAAGTTAAATAAGAAGGATGATAATATACAGTTTTGACAAACTCCTTTCCCAATTTGGAACCAGTCTGTTGCTTCATGTCCAGTTCTAACTGTTGCTTTTTGACCTGCATACAGTTGTCTCAAGTGGTGATAAAAAGAACATTTTGCCATATGGGACAACATGGATGAGCCTGGAGGACATTATATTAAATGTAAAAAGCCAGTCACAGATGGACAAATATTACCTGATTCCATTTATACTTGTCGTTTAGTCACTCAATCGTGTCCTACTCTTTGTGACCCAATGGACTGCAGTACACCAGGATTTTCTATCCTTCACCATATGCTGGAGTTTGCTCAAACTCATGTCTATTAGGTCAGTGATGCCATCCAACCATCTCATCCACTGCTGTCCCCTTCTCTTCCTGCCTTCGATTTTTCCAGCATCAGGCTCCTTTCTAATGAGTCAACCCTTTGCATCAGGTGGCCAAAATATTGAAGTTTCAGTTTTACCATGAGTCTTCCCAATGAATATTCAGGATTGATTTTCTCTAGAATTTACTGGTTTAATCTCCTTGCAGTCCAAGGGACACTCAAGAGTGTTTTCCAACACCACAGTTCAATACCATCAATTCTACAGCACTCAGCCTTCTTAATGGTCCAAGTCTCACATACATAGATTACTACTGGAAAAACCATAATTTTGACTATATGGACCTTTGTCAGCAAAGTAATGTCTCTGCTTTTTAATATGCTGTCTAGGTTGGTTATAACTTTCCTTCCAAGGAGCAAGTGCCCTTCAATTTCATGGCTGCAGTCACCAACCACAGTGATTTTGGATCCCAAGAAAATAAAGTCTGTCACTGTTTCTATTGTTTCTCCATCTATTTGTGATTAAGTGGTATAAGTTATATATAATAGTCAAACTCCTAGGGATAGAGAGCAGAATGGTGGTTTTCAGGGGCTAATGGAGAAAGAAACAAGAGTTGGTATTCACTTATGCAAGATGAATAAGAACTAAAGATCTGCTATGCAGTATTATACCTATAGGTAAAAATACTGTATTGTGCACTTAAAAAGTGTTAAGATTGTTGATCTGTTTTAAATGCTTTTACAACAATTAAAATAAAACAAATAAAATATACTCTAAATATAAAGACTCAAAGAGATTAAATAGAGAAAGTACAATATTGTTGATCAAAGAAAGCAGCAGTGGCTATATTAATGTAAGACAAACTTGATTTCAAACAGAACAATGTTGTCAAGGTAAAAGAAGACTCCTTCATAGCAATAACTGTGTCAGTTTATCAAGAATAAAATAAATCTTAAGTGTTTGTGCACCTAATAGCAGAGCTTCAAAATGTAGAAAGCAAAAACTGATATAACTGCAAGAAGAAAGATATAAATCAAAATGTATAAGCAGATATTTCAATACCCATCTCTTAATTATTGATGGGACAAGAGATAGAAACCAAATAAGGTTAGAACACTATCCAACACTATCAAACATGAATCAACTGACATTTAAACAACACTCTATCCTACAATGGAATACACATGCTTGGCAAACACACATGCAATATTTATTAAGTTCAACTGTATTTTGAATCATAAAATACATCTCAATATATTTTAGAAAATTTAATCTCAATACAATATATTCTCTGACAACTATGGAGTTAAATCAATTGTTAATCTCAGGAAGATATATTTTAAAAATCTCCAAATATTTTGAAAAATGATAAAACACAAAATAATTTACCATTCAAGAAGAAATTAAAGGAAAATTGGAAAATATTTTGAATTGAATGAAAATGAGAACACAACATATTGAAATACATAAAATACTGTTAAAAAGCAGTATACAGGAAGAAACTGATGATTGTGAAATATATTAGAACTGCATTAGAAAATAATAAAGGCATTCATAATAAAGACCTCACTTTCCTCTTTAAGAAACTGAAAAAAAAAAAAACAGAGCAAATTAAATGAAAAATAAAAGAAAGGAAACCATAAAAATGAGTCAATATCAATTAAATACAAACAGGACAAAAAGTAGATAAAAACAGTGAAACCAAATGCTTATTCATAAAGAAGATCAATAAATTGAAATTCTTAGACAGATCAGATAAAAAAGGAAAATACACAAACTGGAAATTTCTGGATTTAGAGAATTGACATTACTACAAATTCTGTAAAAATTACAATGACAATAATTTCAACAGCTTAACAGAAATGGGCAAAATGCTTGAAAGATACTTCTTAATCAAGAAGAGAGAAACTGACTAGAACAGCACATAATATAAAACAGAAATAGCTGTTATTAAAAAATTCTGACAAGGTAAACCAGGCTGGAATTGATTCACTGGCTAATCCTAGTAAAAATTTATAGAAAAAAAGAATACTTTTTCTACACAAACTCTTCCATAAAGTTGAAAAGGAAAGAATATACTGCAACTCATTTTATAGAGACCATTCCTCTGATATTAAAACCACAGAAAATGCATTATTCTTTGATTTAAAAAGCTACGGAATAATATTCTTTGTCAAAGCATATGTAAAAATCCCAAACAAAAGTTTAGCAAATCAAACTCAAGGATGCATAAAGGAAAAATTCTCAGTGACCAAATTAGGCCAATCCCAGGAATGCAAGATTGATTTAACATTCAAATATCAACAAATATAATTTGCCATGTTAACAAATTAATTTAAAAAAATAAAACACTACATGATCAACTCAATTAACAAAGAAAAAACATTTGGCAAAATCTCTTGATTCCTTTCCAATTTACTTGGATTAATTTAGATATTCATACTAATGAATGAACTTGATCAATACTTCATTCTATATTCTATATCAAGTATATAAAAATTAAAGTATATAAACTATAAATACTATATTAAAAATTAACAAAGCTAGATTACAGATATAAATGTAAAATCTAAAAGTATAATACCTCAAAAATATCCATAAATGAAAACATTCATGATTTTGTTTGTCAAAGTATTCTTAGATATGTTATCAAAAGCACAGTCCTTTAAAGGAGGAAAGATCAATTTTATGTCTCCAAAATAAAAAAAAAAAGTGCTTTTCTAAAAACATGGTTATGATAATGAAAGACAAGCCAGACACTAAGAGAAATATTTGAAAATCATGTAATTGAGTCTCTGCACTCAATATACCAGCAAATTTGGACAACTCAGTGGTGGCCATAGGACTAGAAGAGGTCAGTTTTCATTTGAATCCCTAAGAAGGGCAATGCCAAAGAAAATTCAAACTGCCACACAATTGCACTCATTTCACATCCTCGTAAGGTAATGTTCAAACTCCTTCAAGATAGGCTTTCACAGTAAGTGAACCAAGAATTTCCAGATGTACAAGCTGAATTTAGAGAAGACAGAAGAACCAGAGATAAATTTGCCTATATCCACTGGATCATAGAAAAAGCAAGGGAATTCTGGGAAAACATCTACTTTTCTTCATTGACTACACAAAAGCCTTTGTGTGGATCACAACAAACTATTGAAAATTCTTAAAGAGATGGGAATACCAGACCACATATACTGCCTTCTGAGAAACGTGTATGCAGGTCAAGATGCAACAGTTAGAATTGGACATGAAACAATGGACTGGTTTAAAATTGGGAAAAGAGCACATCAAGGTTCTATATTGTCACCCTGCTTATTTACTTTATATGCAGAGTACATCATGCGAAATGCCAGGCTTGATGAAGCACAAGTTGGAATCAAGACTGCCTAAAGAAATTTCAACAACCTCAGATATGCAGATGACATTACACTAATGGCAGAATGTGAAGAGGAACTAAAGAGCCCTTGATGAACATGAAAGAGGAGAGTGAGAAACTTGACTTAAAACAATATTCAAAAATTTAAGATTAAGGCATCTGGTCCCATCACTTCATGGCAAATGGATAGGGGAAAAAAATGGAAACAGTGACAGATTTTATTTTTGGGAGCTCCAAAATCACTGAAGACGGTGACTACAGGCATGAAATTAAAAGATGCTTACTCCTTGGAAGAAAAGCTATAACAAACCTAGACAGGCTATTTAAAAGCAGAGACATCACTTTGCCAACAAAGATTCATATAGTCAAAGGTATGTTTTTTCCAGTAGTCATGTACAGATTTGAGAGTTATACCATAAAGAAGGCTCAGTGCCAAAGAACTGATCCTTTCAAACTGTGGTGCTCAAGAATATTCTTGAGAGTCCCTAGGACAGCAGGGAGATCAAAGCAGTCAATCCCTAAGGAAATCAATCCTAACTATTCATTGGAAGGACTGATGCTGAAGCTGAAACTGCAATAATTTGGACACCTGATGGGAAGATTCGACTCATTGGAAAAGCCTCGGTTCCTGGGAAAGATTGAGGGAAAGGTGAGAAGGGTGAGACAGAGGATGAGATGGTTGAATGTCATCACTGACTCAATGGTCATGAGCAAACTCAGAGAAACAGTGAAGGACAGGCAAACATGGCATACTGCAGTCCATGAAGTCACAAAGAGTCAGATACGGCTCAGTGACTGAGCAACAACAAATTTTAAGAAATTCTGTTCATCAGGAGGCATCACAAAGACAGTTAAAGTAAGGAGAAGAAAGACATGGAATAGTTTAGTTAGTGCTTCATGTCATCACTAGCATGATAGTCGTTTCCAGCTGGAAGTGCAACAGCTTCCTATGGGCAAATGGCTGAACTGGTTCTGAAGATTGTAAACAATGCAGCCTCAAGACCATGGTGAACATCAATGCTTCATTATGGCTAACAAGAGAAAGGAATGAGGAGAAAGGGAAATGTCCACTTAGATGCAATAATCCCATTAATATTTTCTTTTTTGTTTTTGCTTGAGAGAATTTATGCTAAAGATTTGAACCTGAATGTGCTGTGGTGCAGAACTAAAGAAATATTACTATCATGTGTTTGCCAGATGTTAGCCCATGCAGAGATTTATGATATAGTTTTTATCCCAGTTTTTTATATTAAAAATACTCAATGCAAAGAATAATTTTCCTTATTACAAATAATATAATCTCTAATTGACAATGAAGATAATTATTAACTCAAGGATTAAATAGGTATTGAGGATTAAAATTATCATGAGTATATCTCAAATACTAGCTTAATCGCATTGATAAGAATTGACATATTTTGTACAATTAGATCAAAAGAAGTCTTATTTAGCTGGTCCATAAGGATTTTTATCATTAAGATGTAGTACCACATCAGATTATCTATTCTTTCTCATATCAGTTTAATATCATAATTGTGTATTTACTCTTTCTAATGTCAGTTTAATATAATTGTGATATGTACAGCTGTAGTAATGAAAATAAAAATATTTCATGCAAACCAACAGCAGGGTAAGTGTACGAGTTTTTTTGTTATCTTACCAATATTTATGGAGATTTTTCTCAATAAACCTTGAATTTAGATGATAAGTTTTCTAACTCTGTGAACTGAGTATATATCTAGAAACCATATTATAAAACTTCAAGGTACTTCTTTCATCTGACTAATATATGTTGTTAGGTTTCCCCATTGACCTAATTATCCCCTTCCCTTGAATCACAACAGGTCTTATGAAGCAATATGAGATAATGGCCAAAAGTTCCTGACCCCTTACATGAAACTAATCAGTGAATTCCCTCCTCTCAATAGCCATCTTAAATCTTTGATGAGGCTTCTAAATTCAATCATGTTTCATTAGCAGCTTCTATATTACTTCTTCCCATGTTCTTTAAAGAAATCATTATTGGTATTCTTATTTGTGTACATATCAACTTCTTTATACACTGGAAAAATAAAAAATAAAAACACAATCCCAGAATTTTTTTCTACTAGAGGAAAAGAGCCTTCAGAGAAAGCACTGACTCTGGCACTTTTCAAATCAGGGACATTTGAGGATCCATTTAGAGAATATCTATCATTTTGACAGCATTTTCAGACTTTGAACCAAAAGAACCTATTACCTCAGGGCACAATAAAATTTACTTATTGGACTACTGTGAGAAAGAGTTGTGACAGAGATAGAAAGAGAGTGACTGAAAAATAATACAAACAAGAGAAAACAATAATAAACAAAGAAGAGGATAGAATGGAGGAAGAGAGAATGCTTAAAGGAGCAACCTAGGAAAGGAGGAAAGAAAATATAGCAAACACTAAGTCCGAGAGCAAGGAGCACACAGGATGGCCATCCATACAAAAACACAAGTCCAAGAGAATTAACTGTACCTTTTTTAGCTTTATAACTAGTTTCAGATGAAGTATTCCTACAAAGCATATTTTACCACTTCTATAGATACTTAATCTGGAGTGAATTTAAGAAATGTGTTATACAAATTCAGAAAACATCAAAAGACAAAGTTGGAGATGATCATGTTTATACAATTTCAATACAATATAAGCTGTATCATTTAGTGTCCCTCGCAGAAGACAGACACCACTCACTGTAAGGAAAAAAATAATAATTTAGTATTAGTAGTAGTTGCTCACAAAATTGTTGAAAATGCTAAAGGAGACAATTCAAAGCTGAGGCTCCAGGGACATCCCAAGAAAAACCTGAAATCAGCTATTTTGGTAGCTAGGCTGCTCTAGGTTGGGCCATAATGCATTTTCTACTTCCAGAGAAGCCTTGAATAGCAGAAAACTGAAATAATACAAAAAGCTGAAACTCAAGGAGTAAGTAATAAGATCAAGAAATCATTGCTTCTTTCAGAAAACTGAAGAATGAACACTGGGCACCCATGTAGAAGAACAATGAATTTCCTAAAGAACAGGGGTAGCCAGAGTTGAAGGAAGAGGGCCTTCTTGGACTTTGTCTTTCAAATTATATGTGAGCACATTTAATTGGTGAGCACTAATTCATATGTAAAATTCTAGCTGTAAGGGAGCTTAAATTACAGTCTTCAGCAATTCAAAACCTCCAAATAAAAGATATATAGTGATTGAGAGAACTACTGATATTACTCACATGAAGAGATAAAAATATGATATCTATCTGTCTAGAGAGAACTGAATTTTACTTACATCAGTATAAAATAAACATGCCAGGAGTTGTCTACAAATGGTACTAGAAATATCATAATTTTTTGGAAAAATGATAATTTTCTTTTTATCACTGATATTTAGATCATACAGAAAGTAAAATTAGATGACAAATATGGGTGGTACATAATAACATGTGATTTCTTTTCTAGAATTTTGAGAATTCCTTGATTACTTTATAGGGCTCAGAAAATACCTCAGTTTTTGGTAATTTAAATACAATACCTGCAATCCTTTGGATAAATATGAACCAATCATTTTCAAATTTGATGATTTTGATATTTAAATAATATGTCTCAGATCTCATGCGAAGTATACTAAATAAAGTGAATGAAGTGAAAATATTGAATGAATGCTGCATCTTCCCCAAACTTGCTTAACTTTACCACTACAAGAATATACGGCTTTTTAATAGGAAATGCTTTTCACAGGGGCTTCCCAGGTGGTGCTAGTGGTGAAGAATCCACCTGCCAAAGCAGGAGATGCGGGTTTGATTCCTGGGTTGGGAAGATCCCCAGGAGTAGGAAATGGCACCCCTCTCTAGTATTCGTGCCTGGAAAATTTACTGGGCAGAGGAGCCTGGTGGGCTACTTCCATGGGGCCACAAAGAGTTGAACACAACCTGGTGACTGAGCATACACCCAAAGTTTTCATATATGTCTGTTTGCATAGAGAATTCAGTAGCAAAACAAAATGACTTAGCAGTTCTCAGTGGACAATAAGATATAGGTTATCAATAGATTTGCCATTCTCACTTCTATTTCTTTCTTTATAAAATAAAATATAAATCAACATTTCCTTCATTTTAGACTCTATGTACTGAAGTAATTCCTTGAAGTAACTAGATAATATAGTTAACTTCTAATTCATATTTTAACTTATCTCACTTCTCTCCTTATGCTCACTTTTAATTCATTCTAAAACATTATTTTGATTTTGTTTCACATCTGTGTACATCTTTTTACTATCTTCAGTGGTTTCCCATTAGTCCCTCCACTTCTTTAGTACAGTTTGTTTTGACAAAAAATTTAGTCCAAATGCTTTAGTTTATCACTCAGGGTCACACTTGTCACCACAATTCTATCATCTTTCATTGCCCTAGGCATTGTACAGTTCATTATGTTATATTGACACCAGTCATTTCCAATTTTTTCTTCATATATTTTCACTGACACACATTTTCTCATATCATTCATTTAAAAATATCTTTTCTTCCTCATCTCCCCACTTTTGACTCCTGCTTAATCCTTTACATGTGTGCTCAGTCACTAAGTCCTGTCCAACTCTTTGTGACCCCATGCACTGTAGCCCACCAGCCTCTACCTTCCATGAGATTTTCCAGGCAAGAACACTGGAGTGGGTTGGCATTTCCTCCTCCAGGGAATCTTCCCTGACCCAGGGATCAAACCTACATCTCTTGTGTCTCCTGCACTGACAGAAGAGTTCTTTGCCACTTAAGCTGCCTGGGAAATCTGTCCACAAATCAGCTCAAATTTACCTCTTTTTGATTTATTTTCCCATCATCCTCAGCAGGAATGATTTATTTTTCCTCTGAAGTTTCAGAAACGTATTTCAGTGTTTCTCATGGCATGTGACAATCTCTCTTCTTTAATAATTATTTTGTATCCCCTGCTGCACTATGAGCTGAGGAAGGAGAGATAGTCTCTATGATTGTGATCACATAGTACTAGCATGATGACATAGGCTGAGTAGGCACAAAGTTATTGTTGACTGAATATACATTCATGACTCATTATAGAGAGTATTTTCTATTTATTAAAACCTGAAAACACCTTAATACTCAGTCTTATTTCTATCTTTTTTTACCTCTCATATTCTACAAATGGTAGCTTGAAGCATTTTTTTAAATTTTCTAACTAAGAAATAATTAATTTAGTCTTTTCTTATTACTTCACATAATTTACTTTGTAGAATTCTGAACTTTCCTTACAAATCAGAGTTTAAAGTTTTCAGATTCATGGAGAAAATTGTATTGGGGATTATTTGACAAAATTGATGCACAAGAAGTTTTTAAAATACCATTTAATACACTACACAATCGTGCATTTGTACTAATTCATTTTATAAGGTTTTTCTTAGAAATGCTTAAAGGTATTCTCCTCTTCACAAACAGATAGGGCCACAAACAGATGATCCTTATTCTTACCAGTGTGACCCAAATAGCTTCCTCACCTACCTTATACCCAGCTACCACCATTATAACTGATTATAAAATACTGCAAGTGTGAGACTAATCCTTCTATCAAATCTTTTAATAAATTTCCATTTTCATAAAAATAAACTCCAAATACATTCTGAAATACAAGACCTTTCATGACCTCAGTCTTACTTTATGTTAACCTGGCTTCAATTTTCAACACTCCCTCTTTAATTCTATTTGAACAGTTCAAAAATACATATCTCTTGGGGGAGTTCATTAACACATTAACTTGTGATAGATTAAAAAAAAAAATCCCTGTTTTCTGCTGGGACAAAACATCATAAAAAATTGAAGTATAAACCCAATCATTCAATTATTTTATAAATACATATTAAAGACATGATAATTCAAGCATGAGTGAGACTTCAGAAGTGAGATTTTTAAGAAACCAGGTCTCTAGCCAGGACAAAGGATTTTGACTTAGTGATCAAGTAACAAATCTAATGCATCCAGAGGTATTGTCCTGTGAAGACTCAGTGTCTGTTTATTTCTCTGTTCTAGAAATGGTCTTATTGGTTAGTATTTTTTCCCCCTTTTAATTTATTTTTTTTTTTTTACTTTACAATATTGTATTGGTTTTGCCATGCATCAACATGAATCTGCCATGGGTGTACACGTGTTCCCCATCCTGAACCCCCCTCCCACCTTCCTCCCCATACCATCCCTCTGGGTCATCCCAGTGCACCAGCCCCAAGCATCCAGTATCCTGCATTGAACTTAGACTGGCAATTTGTTTCTTATATGATATTATACATGTTTCAATGCCATTCTCCCAAGTCATCCCACCCTCTCCCTCTCCCAGAGTCCAAAAGACTGTTCTATACATCTGTGTCTCTTAGTTTATTTATTTGTCTCATATTACTTTGCTTTGTTGTTGACAATGTGTTAGTGATATTTAGAGGAACTGAAAGATGTGCCAATGACAGTAAAAACAGCCTATTCAGCCATTGCTAAGGTCAAAATGAGGATGAAAAGGATGGTCGTTCCAGAGCTCAAGGTGAGGGTAGCATATAAGGAGGCCCTAAACAGACCCAAACATAGCTGTTAGGAGCAAGGTAACAGGAGAGAAGAACATCACAGAATGGACTGGTTTGTAGTGAAATTTTTTAAAAACAAAAGAAGACAGGAAATAAAAAGAAACTTGTCAAATACATTAAAGGCAGGTGACACTGAAAGTGGAGTGTAAGTCAATCCCAAGTTCTCCTTGAGGAAAAAATATCCCCCTCTGAAAACACAAACCAAGTTCTCTTCCTGCATTCCTGACTTCACACAAAATTACCTGAAAAAAATTTCAGGGATGACTAAGCTCTCCAAGTATTCAAGAAACCTACAGTAGGTCACTTTGAAATAATTCTTTACAAAACTTCTTCTAATTAACTCAGAAATTACTGATTAAGAATGATAACATAAAAACCATAAACAGAATGTCCACTGTTGAGAAAAGTTAATTCTTACTCTCCTGTTTTCCTGACCATATGAACAAACTCTAAACTATGGGAGGAGATTGGGCATTCAGGAAAAGTAATAATTCCATTTGCAGACTTCTAAGGTATGTTGTTTATAGTTTACAAGTTCACATAATTGCATAAGTGAATTTCATAGTCAGTAGAATGATGAGGTAAGCAGATGGCATAATCATTTATTTAAAAAAATCAGCCACCTTCTTTTATATAGGATAGGTCTTACTTCATTCTTTGGGATTTGCATTTTAAATGATTGAAGATCCAGTAGGACAGCAGGAAACCTCATTAACAAAGATACATCTTCAGGCCTGTACCTGAAGGGAAAGTGATGATTTTTTCCACCTCATAGCCCTCAGTTTAAATATTTGCTGATCTGTTTTATCTCTGCATACTTCAAAGTATTTCAGCCACATTAATGCAGTTTTTAACTATAGAAACTGACATAACATAAAATCAAGCTTTTAGCTATATCTTAAAACAAAGAGACCAGAACATTTTTCATTTCTGAAGCTTCTACTTTCTATGATATTGTGTAATATATTAGTAGTTAACTAAGGGCTTCTCTTGATCCTAAGTACCAGGGGATAAACAAACCTCTGTGATTTTACAGTTCCATTATGAAAACTAACAGCTGATTTGTTTTAAACAGATGTGGTGTCTCTAGCTGCTGCTTTGATGTAAAAAGCTGAGAATAATAGGGGTGGTAGAGATCACACATTCTCCCAGTATGTATAATAAAGGTGATATAATAATTAAGGTTTAATTAGAGCATTCTCCTGCTGCTTTCCCAATCATTGTTGAGGTAATAACAGCATTATAGGTTATATAGCAACTTGCAACAAATTTAGGCAACTGCATCATAAGTAATGTTGATGTATAAAAGAATTAGGTAAACTTAGCCAATGAAGCGTAACATCTCATTCATATTAACCTCCAGCAGGGCCCTCACAGTCCCAGGCATTGATCCAATCATTTGCTTGCCTAAGTGTTCTCCACCTTCTGTGTAATTGCTTACCTCTTTTCTGAAACACTCACTGTCTTCTTTAGAAATGCTTTGTATTCTCTCTTTTATGTGGGTATCCTAAGAAAAAGAAATGGTGAGCTATTGGACACAAATGACAGTACAGAAGCAGTTAAAGTTGTATACTAGAAAAGCATCCAGAAAAAGAATGTGGGAGATTTTTTCATGTGTCTCAAATCTGGAAGTGTTAATTGAAGCACAGCAATCCTACTGACTTTATCAGAATATAAGCCCTTTAAGTATTAGGTTAAAGGAGAATGCTGAGAAGTGTGTGTGTGTGTGTTGAAGAGTGTGTGGTTTTCTTTTGCTGGTTTACTTTTTTATATCAATGTTGATTACATACTAATGAATATTTTTCAATTCTACTTCCATGATAAACAGCAGATATTTTAATAATATTTTATAAGCAACAGTGAGCATTTAAGTCCACGAAAATAATAGTCATTCTCAGAATGGAGTAGAAAATTTTGGTTTAGGTGAATTTAGAAATACCAGAGCAGAAGATTTCAGTGACCACTATAGATTCCAGTGAGGAGGTTTCCTATCCTGACCTCTGTAAAAACATAAAGAATTATTAACATGTCTCTCACTGATCTACCATGTTAGGTGATAAATAATCAAGTCTTCCATGAAAGTGGCTAAGAGAATTAAGTCAAGGTTTACTGACAGACACATTGGCACCCAAGGACAAGACAATTATAAAGAAACACAAAAGTAAGTGGTCAAACATTTTTCCTTGGTATATAAGTTTCCTCAAATTCATCTGGGGACAGGAGTACCTCTAAATGCTGGAGAAGACCAAAGTGAGTCAAGTTTATTTTATTAAAGTATCAGAAATAATCAGCTGTAAATGACTTATCTATCAATCTATTTACAGTTATAAAAAGCCAGACATTTATTTCTTTCATTTCTAGAAGCTAGAAGTCTGAGATCACAGTGCCAGCATGGTTGGAGGAAGGCTCTCTTCCAGACTGCATACATCTTTTTTTCCTCACCTGGTGAAAAAGGACTGCCATACTTTTTTGTTTTTTTTGTAAATATATTTTGTTCCAAAATAAAAATTATTGTCTATTCAAGTGGGTCACTATGTTGAATAAAAAGTAATTATTTAAATTTTTAAAGTTGGACACAATTTGAAATAAAAATTGACTATCTTAAATAATAGCATTGGATGTTTGGAAGAAAATATTCCTTCTAGAAGAAAATTATATGTATTAAGCTTCTCAAAAATTATGACAATCAATTTCACAACATAAAACAGTTAGGAAAGCCTTTCCATAATCTGCTCCATCACCAGTTTATCACAGGACTTTTTAAAGGAAAACATCAGAATGACCAGAGACTGTCTGGCTATATTTTGAATACTCTCTCTTAATAAGGGGAAATATCAGTACAAGACAATCTACTTGCCTTTTGTCATTTGTAAAAGATTTGATATCTTGAAATTTCTCATCATAATGATCAAAAATCAGTTTCTCAGATTACAATGTGGATGAACAGATTACAGGTAAATTCATTCTAGTCAAAATTTCTATAAGCTTTGATCAGTCAGGTTCAGTTAAAAATATTTCTCTCTCTCTCATTTTCCCCACCTCTCTCGAGGTCTATTTACAGAACAGATACAAAAACCACCAGTCTCCTATTAATCACTTAAATAATTTCATGTCCTTAAGATATTTATCATAGTTGTTTCATCCTCTAGATCTTTCATCTCCAGATATGAATACTTGTTACAGTCTAAGGGTGCATGATCTTTAAAGGATTTTTTTTGTAACTTTAAATTTTTACTTTGTCTTATGGTACACCCAATTAATAATGTTGTTGTTGTTTCAGGTGAACAGAGAAGGGACTCAGCCACACATATACATGTATCTAGTCTCCCCCAAACCCCTCTCCCATCCAAGATGGCACATAACATTGAGCAGAGTATTTTTTAAGTAATAAAATATACAAAATCAAGATTGAAGGTTGCTTTAAAGTTGTAACTCAGAAAGTTTTTAGGCAATTACAAAATGAGACATGTATCTGAATTAATGAGAACTGAGAAAACTTCTTAAGTAATTTTAAGACAATATTGCCAGACTAACCTTGATATACAAAAGTATTTTCCTTAAACCAGAGCTTCACATTTTTTTCCACTTTTTTCAATATATCTATCCCAAATTTCCTTCTTTTTTTCTTCTTCTTCTTCACTCATAAAATAGAGAATTTGATAGGGAATCTACAAAGAGTAGAATACTTCTAGTACAGGAAAAATATTAATTGCTTGAAAATGCAAAGTGAGGGAAGAAATCAATTGTGAGTAAACAGTGCAGAACGAAACCTCTTGACCTTGTCAGATGCTTTATGGGAGAGACCCTTCAATCAGAAATGTGCTGATGCTAAATTATCACAGGATTTGATCTATCCCCTAATAATTGAAAACTCCCACTCTTGGAAGAGAACCAAGAGCTCCTTGATGAGGATAAAAGAGAAGAGTGAAAAAGTTGGCTTAAAACTCAACATTCAAAAAACTAAGATTATGGAATTCTGATTCATTACCACATGGCAAATAGATGGGGAAAATGGGGAAACAGTGACAGACTTTATTTTCTTGGACTCCAAAATCTCTGAGGATTGTGACTGAAACCATGAAATTAAAAGAGGTTTGCTCCTTGGAAGAAAAGCTCTGACAAACCTAGATAGCATATAAAAAAAGCAGAAATCACTTTGCCAACAAGATACATACAGTCAAAGCTATCATTTTCCAAGTGAATTGATGTGAGAATTGGACCATGAAGAAGTCTGAGTACCAAAGAATTGATGCTTTCAAATTTGGTCCTGGAGAAGACTCTTGAGGGTCCTTTGGACAATAAGGTGATCAAACCAGTCAATCCTAACGGAAATCAACTCCAAATATTCATTGGAAGGATTGATGTTGAAGATCCAACATTTTGGACACCTGATGTGAAGAGCTTACTGATCCTGATGCTGGGAAAGATTGAGGGCAGGAGGAGAAGGGGGTGACAGAGAATGGCATGGTGTGATGGCATCACTAACTTGAAGGACACGAGTTTGAGAAAACTCTGGGAGATAGTAAAAGACAGGGAAGCCTGGAGTTCTGCAGTCCATGGGGTCCCTGGGAGTCAGACATGACTTAGCAACTGAACAACAAAAAATACGACACAAGTTAACTTATCTATGGAACAGAAGCAGACTCACGGACACATAGACATAGAGAAACAACTTGTGGTTGCCAAGAGGGGATGAGAGAAGGATGCATTGGGAGTTTGGGGTTAGTAAAGTCAAGCTATTATATATAGGATGAATAAACAATTTCCCACTGTATAGCAGAGAGATCTAAATTCATTATCCTGTGATAAACCATAATGGAAAAAGAATGTAAATATATATATATTCATACATAAATATGAATCATTTTGCTGTATAGCAGAAATTAACACAACACAGTAAATCAATTATACTTAAATGAGATACATTTTAAAAAGTAGTAATATTCAGAATGATCCTTTAGGTACATCAAAAGAAAACTTTAATTGCTGTGGGAAGCTTCTTCCAAAACTAAGAGTGGCAGCAACAGCATATAGACACTTCTTAGGAAAGTTTTGCTCTTTTCTTCAAAGTTTATGTGTTCTATTTGATGCAATAATGTCTCCTGATATCTTCCCTGGTAAATTCTATATACTTTCTCCATGTCAAACTGCTCACATAAACATCTGCAATTTTAGTTGCGTGTATACCTTCAGATAATCTGATACTTTCTTAGCTGACATTGTGTTAGAATGACAAATTCTGAAGGAAGAAAGGACAGTTTTGGGGTAGAGATAGAACTAGACTTGAATTATGTATTTTTGGGATAATTTCACAAGCTTCCCATATTATACTTTCTGAAACTCTTGAGAAACTTATAGGGATAATAATTACTTCACAAGAATATTGAGATGATTAAATAAGGATATACATTGTCTGGAATATAATATTAGCTACATAAATTTGTTTCTTTATTCTCCTTAAATTTGCTGTTCTTCTTATTGGAATAATTAAACCCTTTTGTTTAAATTTAGGCTTATTTTGTGTGTGTGTGTCTATTCAGTCAACCACCATCTTGAGTGAGTTGGATATTCCATTGAACTGGAGCAAAAATATCTCTTTTACTAACTAGATCCATAAAATACTGTAAATCTCTTCAAGACTTTGCAACTGAGTATACTCATTTGGGAAATAAGCATATTGAACCTGATGATCCCAGGTATCCTTTCTTGTCTCAAAAAGAATGATTCTTTTATAAAATGAAATGGGAAGTAATAGCATATTATGTACCAGAAAATGGAGGAGTGGGAAAGGCAAATATTCAAAATAATGTAAAAGAACTTCCATGGTCTAGAAGTATGCATGGAACTAACTCAACGTCTGAATAATGGACCAACACATATAATTACTGGAATAAATAACTTTTTTTTTCAAAGGCAGCATTCCATAAAGGATTCCCCTAACCTTGTTTTCACACTACAAACAGAATTCTTAATCTAATATTTGGGAAAGTTTATGACTGCTAAATAAAATATACTAGGTGTCCAGATAACTTTGAAGTTTGGATAAATAATGTTTTTAAGTATAATATGTTTCATGCAATATTTGGGACATACTTACAAAAAAAATTTTGTCCAAAATTTATATGTAAGTATACACCCTATATTCTTACTTCTAAATATAGCAAAATTAAATGAGTTTATCAAATACATTATCAAATATATTCAATAATACATTGATGGTGTCTTTAACCTATGTTTAATTAAGAAAGATTAAACCTGGCCTTCTTGATGACAGTGAAAGAGGAGAGTGAGAAAGCTGGCTTGAAACTCAACATTAAACAACTAAGATCATGCCTTCCAGTCCCATCACTTAATGTCAAATAGAAGGGAAAAAACAGAAGCCATGACATATATCATTTTCTTGAGCTTCAAAATTACTGCATATGCTGACTGTAGCCACGAAATTAAGACTATTGCTCCTTGAAATAAAAGCTATGAAAAACTGAGACAGTGTATTAAAAAGCAGAGATATCACTTTGCCAACAAAGGTCCGTCTACTTAAAGCTATGGTTTTCAAGTAGTCTTGTACAGATGTGAGAGTTGGACCATAAAGAAGGCTGAGAGACAAAGAATTGATGCTTTCTAATTTTGGTGCTAGAGAAGACTCGAGAGTCCCTTGGACTGCAAGGAGATCAAACCAGTCAATCTGAAAAGGAAATCAATCCTGAATATTCATTGGTAGTACTGATGCTGAGGGTGAAGCTCCAATGCTTTGGCTACCTGATGCAAAGAGATGACTCATTGGAAAAGACCCTGACACTGAGAAAGACTGAAAGCAAAAGGACAAGGAGATGGCAGAGGATGAGATGGCTGGATGGCATCACTCACTCGATGGACATGAATTTGAGCAAAATCCAGGAGATAGGAGAGGACAGAGGAAGCTGGTGCACTGCAGTCCATGAAGTCACAGAGTTGCACCTGACTTAGTGAATGAACAATAATAACAAAAACTTGGCCCAGATAATGTATTTATTATTTATTAAAATAAATTTATTATTGCAGTGTCTTTCCCTTCTCCAGGGGATCTATCGTCCCAACCTAGATATCAAACCCAGACTTCCCATATTGCAGGGGAAGTCCTTACCAGTTTAACCACAAGGGAAGCCCAACAATACTGGAATGGATAGCCTATCCCTTCTCCAGTGGATTTCCTGACCTAGGAATTGAAATGGGGTCTCCTGAATTTCAAGAAGATTCTTTACCAACTGAGCTATCAAGGAAGTCCCAGGTATTGGGCAATCAATCTTTAACAAATAAAATGCATATTCTAATGAACTTCATAGAGATATGTACTACAAAGAGAGGAAATCAAGTGTTGCATTAGGTATTGGGCAGTCAATCTTTACAAATAAAATGCATTCCCTAATGAACTTCATAGAGATATGTGATATAGAGTTAAATATCAAATATAAAAAGTTATTTTTAGTGGATCTTGATATGCCTTCAGTTACTTCACCAAGAAACTAGTGATAACTATTAAGTGATAACTATATAGAGATAACTATAACCTCCATGGATAAGTTAAAAGTGATTGAAATTCTCCAGTGGGTTTTATAATTATTAAATATATTCTAAACCAATATAACACATTATAAACACCTATGGCTGATAATTAATTTTTAATGTGTTATATTATTTAAGTAGTGAATCACTATACTGTACACCTGCAACATGTAATATTGTGCAGTAACTATACTTCAATAAAAATTAAAAAGAATATTAAGTAAGAAAAAGCAAAACTTCTTAAATCTCTGGGAATTTTAGACAAAGGTTCATTTAACAAATTATGGTAATAGCACTGTCCCAATTTGAATCCACTTCTGTGTCCCCCACTATATTCTGTTTCAACCGTATTCCAAGATGTTTACTTGTCTCATAGCCTTTATCATTGACCACAGATTGTTTCCAATCTTTAGTTACTGACTCTGTGAACAATTACACTGTATTTAAAACAACAACAACAAACAAACAATAAAATCTGCAAAACTGTGTCTGCCACTGCAGCACTTTCTGTTTTATATGTCTGTGGAGGAATCATTCTCTCTGGGTAACTACCAAGAACACTGTTCTATGAGTTGTGGGAAAGGACTGACAAAGCCTTTGGCAGAAACAGTCACTTCTTCCTTGGAAGGCATTCTGGAAATGGAGTTACATTTCCTGTGAAACACTTAATTCTCATCATTCCTTTCTCCAATATTGTCTCCCCACTGCCTTCTGACAAAACGTAGTCCACTGGAGAAGGGAATGGAAAACCACTTCAGAATTTTTGCCTTGAGAACCCCATGAACAGTATGAAAAGGCAAAAAGATATGACACTGAAAGATGAAACCCTAGGTCCTTAAATGTGCAATATGCTACTGGAGAAGAGTGAAAGAATGAAAGGATGGAACCAAAGTGAAACCAGCGCCCAGCTGTGGATGTGACTGGTGATGAAAGTAAAGTCTGATGCTGTAAAGAACAATATTGCATAAGAACCTGGAATGTTAGGTCCATGAATCAAGGCAAATTGGAAGTGGTCAAACAGATGATGTCAAGAGTGAACACTGACATTTTAGGAATCAGTGAAATAAAATGGACTGGAATGGGAGAATTTAATTCAGATGACCATTCTATCTTCTATTGTGGGCAAGAAACCCATAGAAGAAATAGAGTAGACTTCATAGTCAACAAAAGATTCCAAAATGCAGTACTTGGGTGCAACCTCAAAAATAATAGAATGATCTATGTTCATTTCCAAGACAAACCATTCAATATCATAGTAATCCAAGTCTATGGCCCAATCACTAATGCCAAAAAAGCTAAAGTTGAACAGTTCTATAAAAACCTACATGATATTCTAGAACTAATGCCCAAAAAAGATGTATTTTTCATCATAATGGACTGGAATGCAAAAGTAGGAAGTCAAGAGATACCTGTAGTAACTGGCAATTTGGCCTTGGAGTACAAAAAGAAGCAGGGCAAAGGCTAATAGAGTTTTGCCAGGAGAACGCACTGGTCATAGCAAACACCGTCTTTCAAGAACACAGGAGATGACTCTACATATGGACATTACCAGATGGTCAGTACCAAAATCAGATTGAATGTATTCTTTGCAGCCAAAGATGGAGAAGTTCTATACTGTCAGCAAAAACAAGATGACTGTGGCTCAGATCATGAATATCTTATTGCCAAATTCAGACTTAAATTGAAGAAGATAGGGAAAACAAATAGACCATTCAGGTATGAGCTGAATCAAATTCCTTATGACAATATAGTGGAAGTGACAATTAGATTCAATAGATCTGATAGACAGAGTGCCTGAAGAACTATGAATGGAGGTTCATGACATTGGAGAGTAGGCAATGATCAAGACCATTCTCAAGAAAAAGAAATGTAAAAAGACAAAATGATTGTCTGAGAAGGGCTTACAAGTATCTGAGAAAAGAAGAGAAGATAAAAGCTAAGGAGAAAAGGAAAGATATACTCATTTGAATGCAGAGTACCAAAGAATAGCAAGGAGAGATAAGAAAGTCTTCTTCAGTGATCAGTGCAAAGAAATAGAGGAAACCAATAGAATGGGAAAGACTAGAGATCACTTCAAGAAAATTAGAGATACCAAGGGAATGTCTTATGCAAAGATGGACACAATAAAGGACAGAAATGGTATGGACCTAACAGAAGCAGAAGATATTAAGAAGAAGTGGCAAGAATACACAAAACTATACAAAAAAAGATCGTCATGACCTAGATAACCATGATGGTGTGATCAATCACCTAGAACCAGATATCCTAGAATGTGATCAAGTGGGCCTTGGGAAGCATCACTAAGAACATAGCTATTGGGGGGGATGGAATTCCAGCTTATCTGTTTCAAATCCTAAAAGATGATGCTGTGAAAGTGCTACATTCAATATGCCAGCAAATTTGGAAAACAGCAATGGCCACAGGACTGGAAAAGGTCAGTTTTCATTCCAATCCCAAGAAGGCAATGCCAAAGAAAATTCAAAGTACCACATAATTGCACTCATCTTTCACGCTAACAAAGCAATGCTCAAAATTATCCAAGTGAGTCTTCAACAATACATGAACCATGAACTTCCAGATGTTCAAGCTGGGTTTAGAAAAGACAGAGGGACCAGAAATCAAAACCAACATCCATTGAATCACAGAAAAAGCAAAAGAGTTCCAGAAAAACATCTACTTATCTTTTATTTACTACACTAAAATCTTTGACTGTATTGATCAGGACAAACTGTGGAAAATTCTGAAAGAGATGGGAGTACCAGACCAATTTATTTGCCTCCTGAGAAATCTGTATTCAGGTCAAGAAGCAACAGTCAGAACCGGCCATGGAACAATGAAAGAGAGACAGAAAGTTAAGTCACTCAGTCATGTCCGACTCTTTGTGACCCGGTGGGCTATAGCCTACCAGGCTCCTCTGTCCATGGGATTCTCCAGGCAAGAATACTGGAGTGGGTTGCCATTTCCTTCTCCAGGGGGTCTTCTCGATCCAGGGATTGAACCCAGGTCTCCTGCATTGAAGGCAGACACTTTAACCTCTGAGCCACCAGGGAAGTCTATGGAAAAATGGACTTGTTCCAAATTGGGAAAGGAATACATCAAGGCTGCATATTGTCACTATGCTTATTTAACTTTATGGAGAGCATGTCATGAGAAATGACAGGCTGGATGAAGCACCAGCTGGAATCAAGATTGCCAGGAGAAATATCAATAATCTCAGATATGCAGATGCCACCACCTTTATGGCCTCTTGATGAAAGTGAAAGAAGAGAGTGAAAAAGCATCTTAAAACTCAGTATTCAAAAAACAAAGATCATGGCATCCAATCCCATCACTTCATGGCAAATAGATGGGGAAACAATAGAAACAGTGACAGACTATTTTCTTGTACTCCAAAATCACTGGGGATAGTGACTGCAGCTATGAAAATAAAATATGCTTGCTCCTTGGAAGAAAAGCTATGACCAACCTAGACAGCATATTAAAAAGCAGAGACATTGTTTTGCTTACAAATATCTGCATAGTCAAAGCTATGTTTTTTTTCAGTAGTTATGTATGGATGTGAAAGTTGGACCATAAAGAAAGCTGAGCACCAAAGAACTGATCCTTTTGAATTGTACTGTTGGAGAAGACTCTTGAGAATCCACTGGAATGCAGGGAGATCCAACCAGTCAATCCTAAAGGAAATTAGTCCTGAATATTCATTGGAAGGACTGATGCTGAAGCTGAAGCTCCAATAGTTTGGCCACCTGATGGGAAGAACTGACACATTGGAAAATATCCTGATGCTGGGAAAGATTGAATACAGGAGGAGAAGGGGAGGACAGAGGCTGAGATGGTTGGATGGCATCACTGACTTGATGGACCTGAGTCTAAGCAAGTTCTGGGAGTTGGTGATGGACAAGGACACCTGGCACGCTGCTGTCCATGGCTTTCAAAGCGTCAGACATGACTGAGTTACTGAATTGTTCTGAAGTGGACATTCCTCCCCCAAAAGGTGATATAAGTTATTTAATAACCTTAAGTCTAAAATTCTGTGAGTTGCAATACCAGAAACTTAAACCATGCCTATCATCAAACATTTCCAAATAGATTTTAAAATGTTACCTCTGCTTCCTACCTTGACTGTGGCCTTTAATTAAATAATTAATACTGTTAATATTTATTCACATTAAAAATTCCCAAATTTAAAAACTAGAATATACATGATTATGTATTTAAAAGCAAAAGAAAACTATCATTTATCCATTTCAAAACACTTGAAAAATGTGGCAATAATGAGCAATCAAATTTAATAAAATTTTTATGCTTAAATCCTAAGGTAGTATGGCAAAAATGGATAATAAAATTAGCTTGGAAGGAAGAAACCCAAACCCTGACTCTAAATAACTGTAAGTCATTTAGAGATTGTTTTTTATCTTTCTTGGCTTATGTTTTTCCATCTATTAAGTAGAAGGTAGGAATGGCAGGAAGAGCAGGGGAACAGCTTCCTATATATTCTCTAGATTTTTCATCTAGGCCTAAATTCTGTGTTAAGAGCCCTCAGATCCTCATATCAATCAGTGGCTCACTTTACACATTTGCTTCTTTGGTTCCACTTCATCTGACCACCCTTATTTAACCACCTGCTACAGTGGTATAAACTGATCTCTGTTTTTACCTGCTGTATGTTCCAAGTGTTTTAATATTTCGCACTTCCTCTCCTTCCCAAGTGCCCTTCTTCAACATCCCAAATGATCAATCATTTCTGATATAGGTAATAAATGTATCAACATTCTTTTTAAAGTGTTACATTTTCATTGCACTCACTGTGGTCAGAAGAATCCCTCAATATCCAGCATTGAAATTGCCTGCTTCAAAAGCCTCCACTCCTCTATTTGCACATCTGGGGAAATAGAGATAATTGCTTCATGTACGCTGATCTTGTCCTTAGAGCTTTTCACACATCAAGAGCAAGTCCACTTTTTCCTCATTAGTGCAGCAAGCACCTGTTCACACATTTTGATTTTAAAGGCTGTGGGAAGATCTTACTGCTTCTCCAACAATATTTTCCCATGCCTGTAATTTCTTTAATTGGGAAAAAGCCTCTCATATGAGAAAACATAAATGACTGATATGAGGTCATTTCCTAAGAAAAGGATTTAAAATTTGAGAGGAACAAGAAGACACAAGAACACTCAGCAACATGAACCTGAGGACAGAAAGGATATAAATGAGATGTTTCATAAAAAGGGAATCTTAATTGGGAAGTGGAAATTGAGACTTGATCATCCATTTCTATATTTGCTTTCTGCAATCCCACATTTTGCTTTATGTCTGACTATTGACTCCACTGCTATTTAAAAATAATTTAAATAAAGTGTCAAACTCATCATGACTGCTTGTTGAAAAATTATAGATATTTGACTGTATATGGAAACAATTTCCACCAGTGATGAACTACAATGCTTTTCAGTTTCTTTCAAATGTCTAGAAGATAAGAACTATTCCAGAAAATTTACAGGTGTGTTTGCAAGTGACTACTGAAGAGCATTATGCCAAAGGTCCTCAAATTGAAAGAATTTGTCAAATTCCATGTCAAAATTCCCATTGCATCAAGCTTTCATTTAGCATGAATATAAATCAAATCATCAGATTTCACCAAAATATATTTGACTAAAAATAATCCAATTTCATATAATAAAAAGGACTATAATATGCAAAAGTGTAATTAAGGCATATTTTAACTTAACAGCAATTAACTAAATGTTACTACATACTGGTTGAGGCAAATAAATGTTCAGAATTATATCAATAGCATTTTCAGTTATGATATATCTTTCAATAGAGACAGAGCCAAAGTGACTTCACTGGAAGCTGATGAATCATAAAAGCACATTAAATAGTTGGAAAGACACTGGATGACTTTGAACATCTAGTATTTAGGGCAGTTAGATATTTACCAAATGGACAACAGAATGAACAGTGACTGTCAGATAAGAGCTGATATAAATTTGGAAGGTATTTCATTTGAAAACAAATATTTTATCAAGATAGATTATATAAAAGCATAATCATGGATATATTTTATTTTCATGACACTAGAAAAATAGCTAAATTCTTTACAGGGTTCTAAAACCTTGTAAGTAACAGTCTTCCTAGGTAAGAGCAGAAATATTAGGGTATTATATGTGGGATTTTACTGTCTCTCAAAAAGTATATTATATATCCATAATATATATACCTGACAATATTAAAATTCATTTTATATTGTAATGGTTGTTTCAGCTATTAATGTAAAAAAACATTTTAGACATTCTCTAAAGTAACATTTTGCTCTGTGTGTTACTAGGAGCAATAATATTTCAATAATTTTTGCTATTCAAAACATCTTACATATGTTAAATCAAGCTGCAACTGAATTGTTTTAATCAAGCTGTCTGATTTATGCGTTTTATTAATCTAGTTCAATTCCAATAACCATTTATTGTAGCCAGAATCAGTGCAGACCCTGTATAAGGTAGAGTATTGTTGCATTTAGTTTTAAATAGGGGTAAGATAATTGTAGACATTGAAAGGAAAGCTGAACAGAACTGATAACTTGAGAACTATGACTCAGTACTGTGTTTCCACTATCCCTTGAGGTCACTCTGTGCCCTTGCCCACTCTTTTAAGATTAACCCCTTAATCTTAAATTAAGTTTTCTTTTTTTTTTTTTTTCTGGTAACGTAAGTTTCCATGTTACTCTTTCCATACATCTCACCCTCTCCTCCCCTCTACCCATGTCCATAATTATTCTCTATGTCTGTTTCTCCATTGTTGCCCTTTAAATAAATTCTTCAGTACCATCCGTATATATGTGTTAGAATATGGTATTTATCTTTCTCTTTCTGAATCACTTCACTCTGCATAATAGGTTCTAGGTTCATCCACCTCATTAGAACTGACTCAAAGATGTTCCTTTTTATGGCTGAGTAACATTCAATTGTGTATATACACCACAACTTATTTATCCATTCAACTGTAGATGGACATCTAGGCTGCTTCCATGTTCTGCCTGTTGTAAACAGTGTTGCAATGAACAATGGGATACATGTGTTTCTTTCAATTTTGGTTTCCTCTGGGTACATGCCTAGGAGTGGGATTGCTGGGTCATATGGTGGTTTTATTCCTAGTTTTTTAAGGAATCTCCATACCATCTTCCATAGTGACTATATCAATTTACATTCCCACCAACAGTGCAAGAGTGTTCCCTTTTCTCCATACCCTTTCTAGCATTTATTGTTTGTAGACTTTGACAATGGACATTCTGACTGGTGTGAAGTGGTATCTCATTGTAGTTTTGATTTGCATTTCTCTAATAATGAATGATGTTTAGCATCTCTTCATGTGTTTGTTAGCCGTCTGTGTGTCTTCTTTGGAGAAATGTCTGTTTAGGTCTTTTTCCCACTTATTGATTGGGTTGTTTGTTTTTCTGGCATTGAGGTATATGAGCTGCTTGTATATTTTGGAAATTAATCCTTTGTCAGTTGTTTCATTTGCTATTATTTTGTCCTATTCTGAGGGTTGTCCTTTAACCTTGCTTATAGTTTCCTTTGCTGTGCAAAAGCTTTTAAGTTTAATAGGTCTCACTTGTTTACTTTTGTTTTTATTTCCGTTACTCTAGGAGGTGGATCATAGAGGATCTTGCTTTGATTTATGTCAGCAAGTGTTCTGCCTATGTTTTCCTCAAAGAATTTCATCATTTCTGGTCTTACATTTAGGTATTTAATCCATTTTGAGTTCATCTTTGTGTATGGTTTTAGGAAGTGTTCTAATTTCATTCTTTTAAATGTAGCTGTCCAGTTTTCCTAGCACCACTAATTGAAGAGGCTGTCTTTGCCCCATTATATATTCTTGCCTCCTTTGTCAAAAATAAGGTACCCATAGGTTCATGGGTTTATTTCTGGCCTTTTTATTTTGTTTCATTAGTGTATATTTCTGTTTTTGTGCCAGTACCATGTTGTTTTGATGACTGTAGCTTTATACTATAATCTGAAGTCAGGAAGCTTGATTCTTCCAGCTCCATTCTTCTTTCTCAAGACTGCTTTGGCTATTCAGGGTCTTCTGTGTTTCCATTTGAATTGTGAAATTTTTTGTTCTAGTTCTGTTAAAAATGCCAGGGATTGCATTAAATCTGTAGATTGCATTTGCTACTAAAATCATTTTTACAATAGATTCTTCCTGCCCAAGAACATGGAATATCTCTCCATCTGTTTATGTCATCTTTGATTTTGTTTATTAGTGGCTTATAATTTCTGTGTACAGTTCTTTTGTCTCCTTAGGTAAGTTGTTTGTTTGTTTACCTTAGATATTTACTAACCTTACCTTAAATATCTTACTTACCTTTAGATATTTGATTCTTTTTGTTGCAATGGTGAATGATTCCTTAATTGATCTTTCTGATTTTTCATTCTTAGTATATATAAATGCAAATGATTTCTGTGTATTGATTTTGTATCCTGCAACTTTTCTAAATTCACTGATTAGCTCTAGTAATTTTCTGATACTATCTTTAGGGTTTTCTACATTCAGTATCATGTCACCTGCAAACAATGAGAGCTTTACTTCTTTACTGATGTGGATTCATTTTATTCCTTTTTCTTCTCTGATTGCTGGAACTAGGACTTCCAGAACTATGTTTCATAAAAGCAGCAAAAGTGGGCACTCTTTTCTTGTTCCTGATCTTAGTGGGAATGCTTTCAGTTTCTCACCATTGAGAATAATGTTTGCTGTAGGCTTATCATATATGGCCTTTACTCTGTTGAGGTAGTTTCCTTCTATGCCCATTTTTTGAAGAGTTTTAATCATAAATAGGTGCTGAATTTTGTCAAAGTTTTCTTCTTTTTTTTTCTGCATCTGTTGAGATGATTTCAATAGATTAATGATGATCTCAATAGGGGTCTCAATAGATGATCTCAATAGGGAAAATTGAGGGCAGGAGGAGACGAGGAAGACAGAGGATGAGATGGTTAGATGGCATCACCGACTCAATGGACATGGGTTTGGGTGAACTCCGGGAGTTGGTGACGGACAGGGAGGCCTGGCATGCTGTGGTTCATGGGGTTGCAAATAGTCTGACATGACTGAGCAACTGAACTGAACTGATTGAGGTGATCATATGCTTTTATCTTTTAATTTGTTAATATGGTGTGTTTCATTGATTGATCTGCGTATATTGAAGAATCCTTGCATCCCTGAAATAAACCCAACTTGATCATGGTGTATGAGCTTTTCTTTCTTTTTTTTTTTTAATTTTAATTTTTACTTTATTTTATTTTACAATACTGTATTGGTTTTGCCATATATTGACATGAATCCGCCACGGGTGTACATGAGTTCCCAATCCTGAACCCTCTTCCCACCTTCCACCCTATATCATCTCTCTGGATCATCCCCGTGCACCAGCCCCAAGCATCCTGTATCCTGCATCGAACATAGACTGGCAATTCGTTTCTTACATGATAGTATACATGTATCAGCACCATTCTCCCAAATCATCCCACCCTCTCCCTCTCCTTCAGAGTCCAAAAGTCCGCTCTACACATCTGTGTCTCTTTTGCTGTCTCGCATACAGGGTCATCATTGCCATCTTTCTAAATCCCATATATATGTGTTAGTATACTGTATTGGTGTTTTTCTTTCTGGCTTACTTCACTCTGTATAATCGGCTCCAGTTTCATCTATCTCATTAGAACTGATTCAAATATATTCGTTTTAATGGCTGAGTAATACTCCATTGTGTATATGGAGCTTTTTGATATGTTTGTGTGTATGAGCTTTTTGATGTGTTGCTGAATTCTGTTTGCTAAAATTTTTTTGAGGGTCTTTGCATCTATGTTCATCAGTGATATTGGCCTATAGTTTTCTTTGTGTGTGTGTAGTTTTTGTCTGGCTTTGGTATCAGGGTAATGGTGACCTCATAGAATGAATTTGGAAGTATTCCTTCCTTTGAAGTCTTTTGAAACAGTTTTAGAAGGAAAGCACTAACTCTTCTCTAAATGTTTCATAAATTCTCCTATGAAGTCATCTGGTCCTGGGCTTTTGTTTCTTGGAAGATTTTTGATCACAGCTTCAATCAGTGCTTGTAATTGGGTTGTTCATAATCTGTATTTCTTCTTAATTCAATCTTGGAAAATTGAACTTTTCTAAGAATCTGTCCATTTCTTCCAGGTTTTCTATTTTATTGCCATATAGTTTTGTTCATGATATTCTCTTATAATCATTTGTATTTCTGCATTGTCTGTTGTAACCACTGCTTTTTATTTCTAATTTTGTTGATTTGATTTTTCTATCTTATTTTCTTGATTAATCTGGCTAAGGGCTTGTTAATTTACTGTATTTTCTCAAAGAACCAGCATTTAGTTTTGTTAATCTTTACTATTCTTTCTTTCATTTCTTTTTCATTTATTTCTGCTTGGATCTTTATGGTTTGTCTCCTTTTAACAATTTTGGAGTTTTTTCCTTCTTCTTTTTCCAGTTACTTTAGATGTAAAGTTAGATTGTCTATTCAATGTTTTTCTTGTTTCTTTAGGTAGGATTGTATTGCTATAAACCTCCCTGTCAGAACTGCTTTTGCTGTATGCCATAGATTTCGAGTTGTCATGTTTTCACTGTCATTTATTTCTAGAATTTTTTTTTATTTCTCTTTTGATTTCCTCAGTAACCTACTGGTTATTTAGAACTGTGATGTTTAATCTCCATGTGTTTGTTTCTTACAGTTTTTTTCTTGTAATTGATATCTAATCTTATAACGTTGTGATGAGAGAAGATGTCTGATACAATTTCAGTTTTCTTAAATTTACTGAGATTTGATTTGTGACCCAAGATGTGGTCTATCTTGGAGAATGTTCCATGTGCACTTGAGAAGAAGGTGTATTCCTCTGAATTGGATGGAATGCTCTGAAGATGTCAATGAGATCCATCTCATCTAATGTATCATTTAAGACTTGTGTTTCCTCATTAATGTTCTGTTTTGATGATCTGTCCATTGATGTGAATGGGGTGTTAAAGTCTCCTACTATTATTGTGTTATAGTCTCCTGCTGTAATAGTGCCTTGTCCTCTTTCCTTACCTGAACTCTGCAATAGTTTTATCCAGTACCTTCTGTGAAAACTTGGTTAAGTTTCTGAGATGAAACTCAGTTGCATGAAGGGTCCCTTGGAGTTTTTAATTCTTGGACTTGTCCACTCTGAGCCTCCATCATTTATTTACTTACAGTCAGGCTTTTTCATTCTGGGACAATTTCTGGTGGAGTTTTAGCTCATGACTTTCTGCTCCAAGATCAAACCCTGAACCTTTGGAGTGGGAGCACTGACTCCAAGACCCTAGACTACCAGATAACTAACCATAGGTAGTATCAAATAGTGAGAACTCACACAAAGGAAATGACTTGAATACAAGACCTGGCATCACCCAACCACGAGTAGCACCCTGTACAGGACGCCTCATCTAAACAACAGAGAAAACAAAAATACAAACTCAATCATCAGCTGATGGGAGTACCACCTCACTCAGCCTTGCCCATCAGAGGAAAAACAAACTAATGAAAACTCAGCACAAATCTCACCCTATACGAAGCTTACACAAACCACTGGACTAAACTTAGGAGGGAAAAAACCAAAATGAAGAAAGAATTCAACCTTCTTCAAGGAAAGAATTCAACTTTTCTTGAAGCCTGGGAAAAGGAGATCTCAAACACAAAATTATATATACATATATATATATATACACACATATATATATCTTCTAGCTTACTAAATCATTCTGCTTCAGATATTCTACTATTGATATAAATACATTTGCATAGTATTTTTCTGCCATATATATATATATATATATAAAGGGAGAGAAATACTATGCAATAAATAAATAAATGGATAAATGCATAAATAAATGTATAAATAAATACATTTGCATAGTATTTCTCTGCCATATATATATAAGGCAGATTAAATTAATATAAATATACATGTATATATATATATATATATATATATATAAAGGCAGAGAAATACTATGCAAATGAATGAAAAAAACTGGAAACACAGAAGTCCAAATAAATGAAGTGGAAATCAGAAAATTACCTAAAAAAGAATTCAGAATAATGACGGTAAAGATGATCAAAAACCTTGAAGACAAAATGGAGAAAATGCAAGAATCAATTAACAAAGCCCTAGAAGAATTAAAGAATAAGTCAACAAAAAAACACAATTACTGAAATTAACAATACTCTAGAAAGAATCAATAGCAGAATATCTGAAGCAGAACAATGAATCAGTGATCTAGAAGATAAAGTGGTGTAAATAAACTCTGAAGAGCAGAATAAAGTAAAAAGAATGAAAAGAGCTGTGGACAGTCTCAGAGACCTCTGGGACCATATCAAAAGCACCAACATTCAAATTATAGATGTCCCAGAAGAAGAAGAGAAAAAAAAAATGTATGAGAAAATTTTTAAAGAGATCATAGTTGAAAATTTCCCCAACATGGAAAAAATAGCCAATCAAATCCAATAGGTACAAAGAGTCCCATACAGAATAAACCCAATGAGAAACACAGCAAGACATACTAATCAAACTAACAAAAACTAAACACAAAGAAATAATATTAAAAGCAGCAAGGGAGAAGCAACAGGTAACATACAGTTAAACCCCATATGCTGAACAGCTGATCTTTCAGGAGAAACTCTGCAGGCCAGAAGGGAATGGCAGGATATATTTAAAGTGCTGAAAGGGAAAAATCCACAACCAAGATTACTATACCCAGCAAGGATCTCATTCAAAATTGATGGAGAAATAAAAAAGATTTTCAGGCAAGCAAAATTAAGACAATTCTGTACCATCAAACCATCTTTACAACAAATAATAAATGGACTTATATAGTCAAAAAATAAAAGAGGAAAAAAAAAGATCTACAAAATCAACCCCAAACAGTTAGAAAATGGCAATAAGAACATATATATATCAATAATTACTTTAAATGTAAATGGATTAAATGCTCCAACCAAAAGACACAGACTGGCTGAATGGATACAAAAACAAGATCCATATATATGCTATCTACAAGAACCCTACTTCAGACCTCAAGACATAAATAGACTGAAAGTGAGAGGATGGAAAAATATATTTTGTTGAGGTTCTTTAATGCACTGGGACCTGGCAGTCCAGAGTTGACGATAAGAAAATAATTAGCCTCCAGTTAAAATAAATGAATTTGTTATTTTTTATTTAAATTTTTATTTTTACTTCATTTTACTTTACAATACTGTATTGGTTTTGCCATACTTTGACATGAATCCACCACGGGTGTACATGTGTTCCCAAACATGAACCACCCCCCCCCCCACCTCCCTCCCCATAACATCTCTCTGGATCATCCCCGTGCACCAGCCCCAGGCATCCTGTATCCTGCATCGGACATAGACTGGCGATTCGTTTCTTACATGAAAGTATACATGTTTCAGCACCATTCTCCCAAATCATCCCACCCTCTCCCTCTCCTTCAGAGTCCAAAAGTCCGCTCTACACATCTGTGTCTCTTTTGCTGTCTCGCATACAGGGTCATCATTGCCATCTTTCTAAATCCCATATATATGTGTTAGTATACTGTATTGGTGTTTTTCTTTCTGGCTTACTTCACTCTGTATAATCGGCTCCAGTTTCATCTATCTCATTAGAACTGATTCAAATGTATTCTTTTTAATGGCTGAGAAATATTCCATTGTGTATAAGTACCACAGCTTTCTTATCCATTCATCTCCTGATGGACATCTAGGTTGTTTCCATGCCCTGGCTATTATAAACTGTGCTGCGATGAACACTGGGGTACATGTGTCTCTTTCTATTCTGTTTTCCTCGGTGTGTATGCCCAGCAGTGGGATTGCCAGGTCAAAAGGCAGTTCTATTTCCAATTTGTTAAGGAATTGCCACACCGCTTTCCATAGTGGCTGTATTACTTTGCATTCCCACCAACAGTGTAGGAGGGTTCCATTTTCTCCACACCCTCTCCAGCATTTATTGCTTGCAGACTTTTAGATCGCAGCCATTCTGACTGGTGTGAAGTGGTACCTCATTGTGGTTTTGATTTGCATTTCTCTAATAATGAGAAATCCATGTGTTTGTTAGCCATACATATGTCTGTCTTCTTTGGAGAAATGTCTATTTAGTTCTTTGGCCCATTTTTTGGGTTGTTTAATTTTCTGGAATTGAGCTGCATAAGTTGCTTGTATATTTTTGAGATTAGTTGTTTGCCAGTTGCTTCATTTGCTATTATTTTCTCCCATTCAGAACACTGTCTTTTCACCTTGCTTATAGTTTCCTTTGTTGTGCAGAGCTTTTAATTTTAATTAGATCCCATTTGTTTATTTTTGCTTTTATTTCCAGTATTCTGGGAGGTGGATCATAGAGGATCCTGCTGTGATTTATGTCGGAGAGTGTTTTGCCTATGTTCTCCTCTAGGAGTTTTATAGTTTCTGGTCTTACATTTAGATCTTTAATCCATTTTGAGTTTATTTTTGTGTGTGGTGTTAGAAAGTGATCTAGTTTCATTCTTTTACAAGTGGTTGACCAGTTTTCCCAGCACCACTTGTTAAAGAGATTGTCTTTACTCCGTCGTATATTCTTGCCTCCTTTGTCAAAGATAAGGTGTCCATATGTGTGCGGATTTATCTCTGGGCTTTCTATTTTGTTCCATTGATCTATATGTCTGTCTTTGTGCCAGTACCATACTGTTTTGATGACTGTGGCTTTGTAGTAAAGCCTGAAGTCAGGCAAGTTGATTCCTCCAGTTCCATTCTTCTTTCTCAAGATTGCTTTGGCTATTCGAGGTTTGTTGTATTTCCATACAAATCCTGAAATTATTTGTTCTAGTTCTGTGAAAAATACCACTGGTAGCTTCATAGGGATTGCATTGAATTTGTAGATTGCTTTGGGTAATATTCTCATTTTCACTATATTGATTCTTCCAATCCATGAACATGGTATATTTCTCCATCTATTAGTGTCCTCTTTGATTTCTTTCATCAGTGTTTTATAGTTTTCTATATATAGGTCTTTAGTTTCTTTAGGTAGATATATTCCTAAGTATTTTCTTCTTTTTGTTTCAATGGTGAATGGAATTGTTTCCATAGTTTCTCTTTCTATTTTCTCATTATTAGTGTGTAGGAATGCAAGGGATTTCTGCGTGTTGATTTTATATCCTGCAACTTTACTATACTCAATGATTAGCTACAGTAATTTTCTGGTGGAGTCTTTAGGGTTTTCTATGTAGAGGATCATGTCATCTGCAAACAGTGAGAGTTTTATCTCTTCTTTTCCAATTTGGATTCCTTTTATTTCTTTTTCTGCTCTGATTGTTGCGGCCAAAACTTCCAGAACTTTGTTGAATAGTAGTGGTGAAAGTGGGCACCCTTGTCTTGTTCCTGACTTTAGGGGAAATGCTTTCAATTTTTCACCATTGAGGATAATGTTTGCTGTGGGTTTGTGATATATAGCTTTTATTATGTTGAGGTATGTTCCATCTATTCCTGCTTTCTGGAGAGTTTTTATCATAAAAAGATGTTGAATTTTGTCAAAGGCCTTCTCTGCATCTATTGAGATAATCATATGGCTTTTAGTTTTCAATTTGTTAATGTGGTGAATTACATTGCTTGATTTGTGGATATTGAAGAATCCTTGAATCCCTGGGATAAAGCCCACTTGGTCATGGTGTATGATCTTTTTAATGTGTTGTTGGATTCTGATTGCTAGAATTTTGTTGAGGATTTTTGCATCTATGTTCATCAGTGATATTGGCCTGTAGTTTTCTTTTTTTGTGGCATCTCTTTCAGGTTTTGGTATTAGGGTGATGGTGACCTCGTAGAATGAGTTTGGAAGTTTACCTTCCTCTGCAATTTTCTGAAAGAGTTTGAGTAGGATAGGTGTTAGCTCTTCCCAAAATTTTTGGTAGAATTCAGCTGTGAAGCCGTCTGGACCTGGGCTTTTGTTTGCTGGAAGGTTTCTGATTACAGTTTCAATTACCTTGCTTGTGATGGGTCAGTTAAGATTTTCTACTTATTCCTGGTTCAGTTTTGGAAAGTTGTACTTTTCTAAGAATTTGTCCATTTCTTCCACGTTGTCCATTTTATTGCTGATAGTAGTCTCTTATGATCCTTTGTATTTCTGTGTTGTCTGTTGTGATCTCTCCATTTTCATTTCTAATTTTATTGATTTGATTTTTCCCTCTTTGTTTCTTGATGAGTCTGGCTAATGGTTTGTCAGTTTATTTATCCTTTCAAAGAACCAGCTTTTGGCTTTGTGGATTTTTGCTATGGTCTCTTTTGTTTCTTTTTCATTTATTTCTGCCCTAATTTTTAAGATTTCTTTCCTTCTACTAACTCTGGGGTTCTCCATTTCTTCCTTTTCTAGTTGCTTTAGGTGTAGAGTTAGGTTATTTATTTGACTTTTTTCTTGTTTCTTGAGGTATGCCTGTATTGCTATGAACTTTCCTCTTAGCACTGCTTTTATAGTGTCCCACAGGTTTTGGATTGTTGTGTTTTCATTTTCATTAGTTTCTATGCATATTTTGATTTCTTTTTTGATTTCTTCTGTGATTTGTTGGTTATTCAGAAGGGTGTTGTTCTGTCTCCATATGTTGGAATTTTTAATAGTTTTTCTCCTGTAATTGAGATCTAATCTTAATGCATTATGGTCAGAAAAGATGATTGGAATGATTTTGATTTTTTAAAATTTATCAAGGTTAGATTTATGGCCCAGGATGTGATCTATCCTGGAGAAGGCTCTGTGAGCACTTGAGAAAAAGGTGAAATTCATTGTTTTGTGGTGAAATGTCCTATAGATATTGATTAGGTCTATCTGTCTGGTCTATTGTATCATTTAAAATTTGTGTTTCTTTGTTAATTTTATGTTTAGTTGATCTGTCCATAGGTGTGAGTGGGATATTAAAGTCTCCCACTATTATTGAGTTATTGTTAATTTCCCTTTTCATACTGTTAGTATTTGTCTAACATATTGTGGTGCTCCTATGTTGGGTGCATATATATTTATAATTGTTATATCTTCTTCTTGGATTGATCCTTTGATCATTATGTAGTGGCCTTCTTTTTCTCTTTTCACAGCCTTTGTTTTAAAGTCTATTTTATCGGATATGAGTATTGCCACTCCTGCTTTCTTTTGGGGTCTCTATTTGTGTGCAATATCTTTTTCCATCCCTTCACTTTCAGTCTGTATGTTTCCCTTGTTTTGAGGTGGGTGTGTTGTAAGCAGCATATAGAGAGGTCTGGTTTTTTAATCAATTCAGCCAGTCTTTGCCTTTTGGTTGGGGCATTCAACCCATTTACATTTAAGGTAATTATTGATAAGTATGATCCCATTACCATTTACTTTATTGTTTTGGGTTCGGGTTTATACACCCTTTTTGTGTTTTCTGTCTAGAGACTATCCTTTAGCATTTGTTGGAGAGCTGGTTTGGTGGTGCTGAATTCTCTCAGCTTTTACTTGTCTGTAAAGCTTTTGATTTCTCCTTCATATTTGAATGAGATCCTTGCTGGGTACAGTAATCTGGGCTGTAGGTTATTTTCTTTCTTCACTTTAAGTATGTCTTGTCATTCCCTCCTGGCCTGAAGAGTTTCTATTGAAAGATCAGCTGTTATCCCTATGGGATTCCCCTTGTGTGTTATTTGTTGTTTTTCCCTTGCTGCTTTTAATATTTGTTCTTTGTGTTTGACCTTTGTTAATTTGATTAATATATGTCTTGGGGTGTTTCCCCTTGGGTTTATCCTATTTGGAACTCTCTGGGTTTCTTGGACTTGGGTGATTATTTCCTTCCCCATTTTAGGGAAGTTTTCAACTATTATCTCCTCAAGGATTTTCTCATGGTCTTTCTTTTTGTCTTCTTCTTCTGGGACTCCTATAATTCGAATGTTGGAGCGTTTCATATTGTCCTGGAGGTCTCTGAGATTGTCCTCATGTCTTTTAATTCGTTTTTCTTTTTTCCTCTCTGATTCATTTATTTCTACCATTCCATCCTCTATTTCACTAATCCTATTCTACTATTTGTTGCCTCCAGAGTGTTTCTGATCTCATTTATTGTGTTATTCATTATATATGGACACTTTTTTATTTCTTCTAGGTCCTCGTTAAACCTTTCTAGCATCTTCTCAATCCTTGTCTCCAGGCTATTTATCTGTGATTCCGTTTTGATTTCAAGATTTTGGATCTTTTTCACTATCAATATTCAGAATTCTTTCTTAGGTAGATTCCCTATCTCTTCCTCTTTTGTTTGATTTGGTGGGCATTTCTCCTTTACCTGCTGAGTATTCCTCTGTCTCTTCATCTTGGTTATATTGCTGCATTTGTGGTGGCCTGTCTATATTCTGGGAATTTGTGGAGTTCTCTTTATTATGGAGCTTCCTCACTGTGGGTGGGGTTGTATCAGTGGCTTGTCAAGGTTTCCTGGTTAGGGAGGCTTGTGTTGGAGTTCTGGTGGGTGGAGCTGGGTTTCTTCTCTCCTATGAGATGTCAAAGGTTTTGGAGTAACTTTGAGCTGCCTGTATATTGAAGCTCAGGGGTGTGTTCCTGTGTTGCTGGAGAATTTTCATGGTATGTCTTGCTCTGGAACTTGTTGGCCCTTGGGTGGAGCTTGGTTTCAGTGTAGGTAGGGAGGGATTTGATGAGCTCCTATTGATTAATGTTCCCTGAATTCAGGAGTTCTCTGATGTTCTCAGGTTTTGGATTTAAGCCTCCTGCTTCTGGTTTTCAGTTTTATTTTTACAGTAGCCTCTAGACTTCTCCATCTATACAGCACTGATGATGAAACATCTAGGTTAAAGATGAAAAGTTTCTCCACATTGAGGGACACCCAGAGAGGTTCACTGAGTTACATGGAGAAGAGAAGAGGGAGGGGGTAGTTAGGGGTGAGTGGAATGAGATGTGGTGGGATCAAAAGAGGAAAGAGCAAGCTAGCCAGTAATCATTTCCTTATGTGCGCTCTACAGTCTGGACCTCTCAGAGGTATTCATGGAGTTATACAGGGAAGAGGAGAGGGAGGATGTAGACAGAGGTGACCAGGAGGATAAAAGAGGGAAATGAAAAGGAGAGAGACAAATCCAGCCAGTAACCAATTCCTTAGGTGTTCTCCACCATCTGGAACACACAGAGATTCACAGAGTTGGACAGAGAAGAGAAGGGGGAGGGAAGAGACAGAGGCCACTTGGTGGAGAAAAAGGAGAGTCCAAAGGAGGAGAGAGTGGTTAAGCCAGTAATCTCACTCTCAGGTAAAATTGGGTAGTGAAGTTTGGGTTTTTAAATGTACAAAATTGACAACAAAATCCAAAAAGCAAAGATTAAAAATCTATAGTAGAGGTTGGATTTTCAAAAATACACTATTAAAGAAAAGAAAAAGAAGGAAAAAAGAAAAAAAAAGAAAAACAAGAAAACAACAACAAAAAAAAACAAAGCCACAAGAATTATTTAAAAACACCAACAACCACACAAAGACTATATATGGTGTTTGCTTTAAAAAAATAGAGTCTTCTTCTTTTTTTTTTTTTGAAAAGTAATAGGTTATAGAAATAAAAATTAGAGAAGAAATAGAGAACTTAACAATTTTTAAAAGTTAGGGGGCAAAAAAAAAAAAAAAGAAGAAGAAAAAGAAAAGAAGAAAAAACAACCCCACAACAGCATCAACAAAAAATAAAAAACAAAGGAAAAAAAAAGAATGATTGTAAAAGTAGTAAAGATATATCTGGTCCTTTCTCTGGTGTTGTGGGCAGTGTGGGGTCACTTCCAAGGCGGTTCCCTCTGTTTAACTTCTGTTTGCTGGTCTCTTCATTGTCTGATTTCCATCCTGACACCGGGGGAGTGATGGTGGACACTTTTTTTTTTTTTTTTTTTTAGGCTCACTTGTTCAGTCGTGCTGTGGGGAGGGAGGGATGCTGCAAACAAGTAGCACTGTCGTGTGCATGCAGTGTCTCAGCCCCTCTGGGCCTGTCCCTGCTCGTGGTGCACAAACCACTCCGGCTCTACGATGCTCAGCCAGGAAGCTTCTGAAGCCAGCCCTAGGCTGCGTGCACCTCCCCGATCTAAGCCGCTCAGGTTCGGCGCTCAGGTAGCCCTCCGAGGTGCAGATTCGGTTGGGACTGCGTTTTGTGCCCTTCCCAGGACCCAGTAGCTCAGACATTTGGCAAGCGTGGTCGCTGCGACTTGTCACCTTTCCTGTCTCTGCTGCTCAGTTTTCTAGGTGTACCGCTGGCGCCCCTTGTGAGGCAGATGGTGACTGTCCAGCACCCCCAGAAGTCTTAGCAAAGAAGCCTGCTTGCAGTTTGGTAGGTAAAGTCTCTCCGGGGCTGTGATTGCCCCTTTCCAGCCCTTACAGCTCTGGCTGCCTGTCCCCGGCGGGGGATGGTCTGCAGCTGGCTATTTCCGTTCCGTCCTTTGATCTGTGCACAGGCCTGGCGGTGTCTTATGTTCGAGCTTTTCACATGGTAGCTATCCCACAGTCTGGTTTGCTAGACCAAGTTAGTTTGTTCTGGTTACATGTGGGGCGTTCCTGCCCAGTTCTTACAAAGCACTGCAGCCCGCGCCTCCCGCGCCTCCCTGCCCTGTCCCCACTTGTTAGTGGTGGATGCAGGCGTCTGTGCTGCTTTTCTGCTGGGGGAGTTACTATTGGGCTTGTAATCTGTTGGTTTTAATTATTTATTTATTTTTTCTTCCTGTTATGTTGCCCTCTGTGCTTCCAAGGCTCGCCACAGACTCAGCAGGGAGAGTGTTTCCTGGTGTTTGGAAAACTCTCTTCTTAAAATTCCCTTCCTGGAACGGGCTTCCATTCCCGGGACGGAGCTCCCTCCCCACCCCCTTTGTCTCTTTTTTTGTCTTTTATATATTTTCCTACCTGTTTTTGAAGGCAATGATCTGCTTTTCTGGGTGCCTGATGTCCTCTGCCAGCATTCAGAAGTTGTTTTGTGGAGTTTGCTCAGCATTTGTGAGGGAGAAAGTGGTCTCCCCATCCTATTCTTCCGCCATCTTAGGACCGCCCCCCCCAAATAAATAAATTTAAATTAAAAAAAAAGAAAGTGAAAGAGAGAGCTAGAGGGAGGGAGAGAGAGAGATAAAGGAGGAGAGAAAGAAAGAAAGACACTGGGACCCAAGCTCTGATGGAGCTGCTACTGCTAAGTCACTTCAGTCATGTCCGACTTGTGCAACCCCATAGAGGGCAGCCCACCAGGCTCCCATGTCCCTGGGATTTTCCAGGCAAGAACACTGGAGTGGGTTGCCATTTCCTTCTCCAATACATGAAAGTGAAAAGTAAAAGTGAAGTCATTCAGTCGTGTCTGGCTCTTAGCGACCCCATGGACTGCAGCCTACCAGGCTCCTCTGTCCATGGGATTTTCCAGGCAAGAGTACTGGAGTGGGTTACGATTGTCTTCTCTCTGATTGTGCAAAGATGCTTTAATGATCTTTCTGTGAATATATATAGGCTGTTGTACAAGAAATTTCTTTCAATAATGATAAAGATCAGAAAACCAAATGTATAGCAACCATTACCAAGGGAACAAGGGATTAATAATAGTCACAAGGTCAGGAGACAATCCATATCTCAAGAAAGAGAATTGAGACTAAGTAGTTTTGTTGTAAGTAGAATGTTTACTGAAGGAGACTCAAGGCTGTCTTATCCTATGTCCTCAGTCCTGAGAGCTGTGTGCATCTCTACTTGTTTCTGGCAGCAGAAACTGATAAGGAACAGAGGATTTATGAGAAACAGCACCTAGAAATCCTCCTGTTAAACATTCCCTGATAATATTCCATGCAAATGGGAGGCAAAAGAAAACTGTAGCCTCAATCCTCACATCCGACAAAATAGACCTTAAAATAAAGATGATTACAAGAGATAAGGCAGGACACTACACAATGATCAAGGGATCATTAAGTCTTAAGGCAATATATCTTCCTTAAATTATCCTAAATTGATGGTTATCCAACTTTACTGGGCACTTTGACTGAGTCAATTCCCCAAAACATAAACTATTTCGAGGGATGTTTCCCAATACTTTATAAAATTTCCATTTCTGCACCAAAATACCAAAGAAGGAAAATATTTCCAGTAGTTTGCTGCTACTGCTGATAAGTCACTTCAGTCATGTCCAACTCTGTGTGACCCCACAGACGGCAGCCCACCAGGCTCCCCCGTCCCTGGGATTCTCCAGGCAGGAACACTGGAGTGGGTTGCCATTTCCTTTTCCAATGCATGAAAGTAGAAAGTGAAAAGTGAAAGGGAAGTTGCTCAGTCGTGTCTGACTCTTTGCGACCTCATGGACTGCAGCCTACCAGGCTCCTCTGTCCATGGGATTTTCCAGGCAAGAGTACTGGAGTGGGGTGCCATCACCTTCTCCATCCAGTAGTTTAGAAAGCTGCAAATCCAATCATAAAAGATTCCTGGTGAAGGGAAGGAAAACAGTCAATATCCAGTAATTAGAATGCTGTTATATCAAAAAGTTATAATAATAAATACATTTTAATATAAAATAACATTTCAATAAAATATTCACATAAATGTATAGCAAGTTACAGTGGGACTTTATAAACCATATGCACTTGTTAGTTTGGATATGATTTTTTTAAGGGGATAAAATGAATTATATAAAGCAATGAATGTCTTTGAGATGGAAAGTTCAAAAAATGATGAAAATTTGCTAATTTGCTTTCTCACAACAACAACTTATCTTTAATTAAATTGAAAATATTAATGATATATATCATGTTCAAGGCTCAGTAGTAAATCTTTACTGAGCATAGTGAGATGCTAATTTGTATTGTAGCAAAAATATATCACTTCATATGTTGTTGTTATTCAGTCACTAAGTAATATCTGACTCTTTGCAATATCATTGACTACAGCATGCCAGGCTTCCTTGTCCATCACTATTGAGTCAGTGATGTCATCTAACCATCTAACCAACCATGGCATTGCTATATATTAATGTATCTTGATTTAAATACATAGAACCCAAAACAAATTCACTGAACTTGAATCAATATTTTGCAGATGATATAATTTAAAATAATTAAGATAATTTAGCTCTATCATGGCAGAACGTTGACAAGAACTCTAGTTTTCTAACTTCCAATTCTGTTCTTCTATGAACAGATCTCCTCTTATGATGGTACCATTCTAAATGCATACACATTTAACATATTCACAATCAAGAAAAAAACTTTTATTGTGTTTTTCCCTTTTACTGATTTTTTTTTTTCTTATTGTGTTCCACTCTAAGAAGAAATAGTAACAGGTTAGTTGGCCAACTGGCTACTGTTAAACTCTAACAATCATATTTACCTGGCTTTTAGAGGGACTGTTGCTAGGAATATATGTACAAACATGACTGTCCTTATAAAACCCTTTGGCAATTCTTACAAATACAACTTCAGTTTACTAAACTACTTCCCTTTAAAATAAAAGATAGACACATGTATTTCCCCTGCTATTTGCTAGGACAACCAGACAACCTCTCTAACATGGCATCTGACACGCTTCTTCCACTATATTAATTCTGCCTTTTCAACATGATTTCTCACCCTACACTACCCCTCAAAAAACCCTCTGAAATATACTTCAGCATATAAGAAAGAGTTTCATTTTTCTATCTTTACTTATCCTCTTTCTTCAGAAATATTAGTTTGTCAACATTATTTTGGTTAAAATAAAAATACTTTCAAGCTCAATACAAATATTTCTTTCATGTAAATGTACTTTCTGATCACTTTAATCAAGAGCAATTTCTTTCTTTTCTTTATTTTTATTGTTTCTTTGTTGTAATAATCACTTTTTTTATTTCTATGTATATGGTTAATTGGTTGATATCTGACCTAGTTTGCACACACTATAGAAAATGTGAAGATCATTAAGATGAAAGAACTGTGCACTTAAGTGAAGATGGAAGATAAAAATGAAAATATAAACTGGGAAACAAAAGTGGTAGAACTTGGATGTCAAGGTAAGTGACATGTCCTCACTTCAGTAAACGCTAGAGTGATGAATACCAAATTTATCTTTATTTTTGAATAAGAAAAATATTTCTAAACTAAAAATTAGGAAAATAGACCATTTCATACGATGAATCATTTTGGATCTCACGTGTTGCTTTTAATCATAGTTGGCCCATAGTGATTCAAATTGCAGTGCTGAATTTAATATATAGACACATGTACTGTTTATAAAGCAATTCACTAGACAGAACTACTGAATCAAAAATAATGGCATTTCATGAATCTGAACATTTGCTATTCAACAATTTAATTGCTATATTTTTCTAACAATAAGAGCACATTTCCAACTATGCCTGAAATGATCTTGAGATCCTGATATGAATATTTTCTCATTCCCTCTGCCAGGATCTATTGTAGTCATCACTTCTTTTCACTGGAAGAAAATGTTTTTAGACTATTCATCAAAAATACCATAACATCACATTAATCATACTTGGCAAAACCTAAAACACAAGTCACTTATAAGCATTGATTTTTCCAAACATCTCTATGAACTAGTATAATATTTTGCAGTTTTTGCAGATTGTATTTGAGTTCTATTCTTTGACACTCAACATGTGTATCTGGATCACTGCACCCAATATTGCATCACAAATAATTTGAGCACAACTTAGTAGCTATATCCCAGATATATCTCACTGACATTTTCTATAATTTAAAAGGGTGACATCTGCTTTCTTTCTTATTCATTTTCATAAGAACATCCTACTTCTATTTTTTATAAACCATCAATACATATTCTAAAATAAGATACATCCTTCAGATGTAAACCCAAGAGTTCAGAGACTGAAAAATCTGCTTCCACACCTGTATCTTTTGGCATAAAGATGCTTCATTTGGATAGAAAAAAAGATAGAGTGGGTGCCAGGAACAGTCATATAATCTGCTTTGGCAGCATTTGTACGCCACCATATTTTTATTTTTAATCTCTAGGGATAATTCACAGAGAAAAAAAATCTTTATGTGTTGCTGAAATATGTATTATGTTGACAGCCAAACTGAAAACTCACTCAGTTATATTAAAGAACCTACTTTAAGATGTTATGGCATGTTAAACTATGAAGATGGAAACATATACTACAAATTCATATTAAACTATTTTTCACATTTCTGTCAGCTGTAATAAGTATGAGATCCCCCAAATACTATCTGCAATGATTACTGAGGTATGTGGAGTAGATTTAGTGTAAGGGGAAAAATATAACTGAATGTATTTGAAGAGGTTTCAGACTCTCATTTATGTTCATATACCTTTCAATTAGTATTTTTGTTATAAAACTCAGATGTAAAGGAAAGTGAAGTCACTCAGTCGTGTCTGACTCTTTGTGACCCCATGGACTGTGGCACACCAGCCTCCTCCATCTATGGAATTTTCTAGGCTAGAATATTGGAGTTGGTTGCCATTTCCATCTCCAGGGGATCTTCCTGACGCAGGAAAGATGTAAAGGAAAGAGATGTGCTAAAAAATGTATTGCTCCTTCTTCCCTCTTTTCTCTCTCTTTCCTTCCTACTCCTTCCTTTCCTTTGTTTCAAATTTTATTGAGTACTTTCTATATATCAGAACCATACTCAGTTCAGAAGTTTCAAGATTGAATAAGACTAATGATTGAATACAGGAAATTGATACTATTAAGGCAGGCTTTAAAAGGGTGTTCATCCAGTTTAAAAGATTAACACTTACTCTGCTTTGGCCACTGCAGTCTCCACATTAAATAGTACTCAAGGTTCCCAAATGTCATGACTTTCTTTATCTAAGTATGGGTGCATTTAGTGATAATTTAATCTTTCTCCATGGATTTTTTTAAACGTTTGTTTCATATAACCCATAGGATTTATACATTAAGGGTCTCTTTTTTATCACTTAAACGCATGAGATATCAGTAAAAGCTCTGAGTTTTTTTCAAGATTTTGAGAACTGTCACCTCCATCACAAACTTCAGGGATTTTAGTGGTTGGTGGGACACCAGAAATCAAGAACAAAATAGTAAGTTGACTGGATAAAATCGCCAAGGAACAGCATTTCTCAATTATTATCATATGTTCAGTTCAGTTCAGTCACTCAGTCATGTTCAAATCTTTGCGACCCCATGAATCGCAGCACTCCAGGCCTCCCTGTCCATCACCATCTCCCGGAGTTCACTCAGACTCACGTTCATCGAGTCCGTGATGCCATCCAGCCATCTCATCCTGGGTCATCCCCTTCTCCTCCTGCCCCCAATCCCTCCCAGCATCAGAGTCTTTTCCAATAAGTCAACTCTTCTCATGAGGTGGCCAAAGTACTGGAGCTTCAGCTTTAGCATCATTCCTTCCAAACAAACCCCAGGGTTGAACTCCTTCAGAATGGACTGGTTGGATCTCCTTGCAGTCCAAGGGATCCTCAAGAGTCTTCTCCAACACCACAGTTCAAACGCATCAATTCTTTGGTGCTCAGCCTTCTTCACAGTCCAACTCTCACATCCATACATGACCACTGGAAAAACCATAGCCTTGACTAGACGGACCTTAGTCGGCAAAGTAATGTCTCTGCTTTTGACTATGCTATCTAGATTGGTCATAACTTTTCTTCCAAGGAGTAAGTGTCTTTTAATTTCATGGCTGCAGTCACCATCTGCAGTAATTTTGGAGCCCAAAAAAATAAAGTCTGACACTGTCTCTACTGTTTCCCCATCTATTTCCGATGAAGTGATGGGACCAGATGCCATGATCTTCATTTTCTGAATATTGAGCTTTAAGCCAACTTTTTCACTCTCCTCTTTCATGTTTATCAAGAGGCTTTTTAGCTCCTCTTCACTTTCTGCCATGAGGGTGGTGTCATATGCATATCATATGTTATATATGACTAATAGCTACTGCTTTCCCTCTTTCTTCAGATAATTCCTTCCCAACATTCATCACAGCTGGTATTCTTCACATGCATGGTGTGAGCTGTTGTGTTGATGGAAAAATATTTAAAAGCTTTCCAAGGGGAATAAAGATTTGAAAGAGTTGTGGTTTGACAGATTCAATACATAGTATCCCTCTTAAGTTCTGAGCCAAGTCAAAAAGATGAAGGCATCAGCTGAAAGAAGACATGGTTGCTTCATCCCTGACAGTGCTGTTTCAGGGCACACCTCAGTGTGAGAGTTCCATGTACCAATCCACTGAAACAGCTCATCAGAAGAAGTGCTGAACTTCTCAGAGAAGGTATATACACCCAGGTCACCAATTCACCCTGAGTTGGGATAAATGGGAGATATTATAAATAGGGATCTCTTTCATATAAACTACAATCTTCTTCATCCGCTTAATAAATGCAGACCAATGGCTGGCATTTATGAACAAATTAACTCACTCTACCTTAAATTGGAGGAGTAAGGGGAGAGGGCCAAAGGCAAAAGGAAGGTACTTCCTATATAAAATAGAGAAATTTGAATTACTTGAATAAATCTCCCTGTCAAAACTAGATATATTTCTCTCAAAAAGCCCCATACACAAAATGCCATGTAGTTTATGATACCATGCTGTGATCTCCAAGAACCAGCAAATTCTTCTAAATTTCTTTGATCTGGCTTGATTTCAGTCTTCATTTTATTTTTTCAGAAGTTCTTGGGTACATGATTACTGAGTAAACAACCAAAATATCTAAAATATATTATAGTACAGTAATATGCAGTATCATGCATGTTATTATTATATGAGGTGAAATAAAGAAAATTTTCTGCCAGCTAGTATGCCTCGCTATTTGACCTGCCACATAGTAGCAATTGAAATACCATGAATAAACAAATATTAAAGATAAAAAAGTGCTGTATTTTTATCTTTTTAACTCAAGAGGTCAGTGTACTAATTAGCCACTTAAAAGAGTTTTTCCTACCAAAGGCCTAGGGCTTTCCTCAAAAATCAGATCAACATTAGCCCTACCACTTGAGAGGGAAGGAAAAAAAAAAAAAAAGCAAGAGAAAAAAATAGAGAAAAGTTTGATTATTTCAGACTCTTAAAGAGTGGAGTCTGAAATCACAGAAACCTCAAAAATATGTATCTCTAGAAAATAATATTTTAGGCTTAAGAAAGACAGTATAATATTTTTTAAATTGTTAGGTACCAGGAGAAGAACTAAGAATCTTATGCAAGTTAACACTTCATTGTTAATTTTTACTAACAAAATAGTAGTGGTAAAATAAGGACCATGATGTACAAAGCATATCTAATGAACTATTTCTATAGGTTAAGTTTAACTACCTAAGTTTACATTCAAATGCATACACATTTTTTTTTTCCTCAAGTTTACTTTGAAGCCCCACTACAAATCCAGGAAATACAAATTAGTTGAGGTAGAAAAATGTGACTATTTGGTGCTCCTTGGTTGTTATAGACTGAGTTGTGTTCCTCTGAAATTTATATGCTGAGGGCCTAACCCCCTGAGGTACTCTTCAGGATTGACTGTGTTTGGAGACATGTGCTTCAAAGGGGTGATTGAGACAAAAGGAGATGATTAGAGTGGGCAATGGCAACCCACTCCAGTACTCTTGCCTGGAAAATCCCATGGACAGAGGAGCCTGGTGGGCTGCCATCTGTGGGGTCGCAGAGAGTCGTGCACAACTGAAGCGACTTAGCAGCAGAAGCAGCAGAGTGTGCTCTAATCCATTCTGACTGATATTCTTATAGGATGATGATGTCAGAAGACAAAAGAAGAAAGACAACATGAGGACACTTTGTCCACGCTCCTTGTTCATTTTCATGGAGAGGCTCTTTAGTTCCTCTTTGCTTTCTGCCATAAGGGTGGTGTCATCTGCATATATGGGGTTATTGATAGTTCTCCAGCATCCTGATTCCAGCTTGTCCTTTATCCACCCCAGGATTTGGCATGATGTACTCTGCTCAGAAATTAAATAAACTGGGTGACAATATACAGCCTTGACATACAGCTTTCCCAATTTACAACCAGTCCATTGTTTCATGTCTGATTCAAAATGTTGCTTCTTGACCTGCATACAGGTTTCTCAGGAGGCAAGTGAGGTGGTCTGTCATTACCATCTCTTTAAGAATTTTCTACAGTTTGTTGTGATCCACACAGTCAAAGGCTTTAGTGTAGTCAATGAAGCAGAAGTAAAATTGTAACTAATTTTAGTTTTCGATTATGACTTAGAGACTGAACAACAAGGAAACCAATAAATTAAATTAATTTTAAAGATGTTTATTAAAATTAAATTCTCCCATAAGATTAGTATTAATACTTATTAAAATAATTACTTTTGCTAAAATAGCAGAAGCATCAAAAAGCTTAACTAATGAACTGGCATTTGAAATTACTCCATGAAGCAGGTATTACCCCATTTTCTTTAGCTCACTCTATTTTAATTTATACATTTAATATTACAGTAGGATATTCACATCTCTTGACTTTAGTATGTTTTTACTGTAGCTTCTTCCCTGGTGGCTCAGATGGTAAAGAGTCCACCTGCAGTGCAGGAAACCCAGATTCAATTCCTGGGTTGGGAAGATACTGGAGAAGGAAATGGCAATCCACTGTAGTGTTCTTGCCTAGAAAATCCCATGGATGGAGGAGCCTCCCAGGCTACAATCCATGGAGTTGCAAAGAGTAGGACACGACTGAGTGACTTCACTTCTTCACTGTAGTTTCTATATGTCATGTTTGTTTATTTTTAACACTTCATTTAACTCTTTCCTATGATATTCAAGTTTTATTAACCCAAACCTAACCCTGTGGCATTAAACAAACACTGTAACTTCAAATCTGCTCCCTACTCATTCCAAGACTGACTATAGCATATTCTCTGCTGTAGCCCAACCTATTATGGAATCTGAGAGCAGAAACAAAATCATACCTATTGAATATACTTAAATTGTTAAAGTGTTATGCAGTTAAATATAAACTAGCATTGCATACATATAATCTCATAATTTTTTTTAAATTGAAATGGAAATAACTAATTTTTGATAATATAGGATATCAGAAAGAATGAGGAGTTAGATCCATGCTCCCATTACAAAGACAATGCTTTTGGAACAATTTCTTTTAGGTAAATATTACTTAATATAATCATACTACATTGAAAATGTTATACATTATTTTATTGCAATAATTTTTTCTCTGTGGTATATAATATTTTTTTCATATATTGCATTTGAGTATGTTCAAGTGCTTGCATTAAAATTCAAATTTTTGGCTAGCATTATAGCAAAAACACAATTCAGGATGCTGGAAGAATAATCAAAAAATATCTATGAACATACATTTATTCTTATTCAACAAGCTTTTTGAGCCTTCAAATCAATTAAGTGATTAAGTTAATTTAGCATTAAGCATCTGTGTTAGTTCACAAAGAGGAAAAAGAGCAGGGAAGAGTGTATGGCACATACTGTTATTAGAGAGACATATCAGGTCAATCTCTTTCTAGGCCTTTGGAGAACTCTTCCTTTTCAGCTGGTGTCTAATGGCCTCAGTTCATCTATACCCTCAGCCTGATCTGCCCAAGGAGTTGCTTATTCCCTAATATTTTTCACTCCAGCCCATGAAAATTCAAACCATATTCTGACAAGATGCAGAGACCAATGTGGCAGTTCACTGATATTCAAAGGTATAGAGAGCTTTTTATACTACTATAGCCCTGAGTGTCATAGACACAGCTTACATTCTAGTTGCTCAAAATTACTTCATTTTTACCAGTGCATTTACCTATAGCATAATAATATAATATATATTCATATAATAAAAGTATGTTTTAAAAAATAAGTCATTTGTTTATAAACTGTGTTGTATCTATTTACAACATTAGGGCAGTTTATATCTGAAGCATACAGCAGGCCATTATTTTTGAGTGAATTAAACTAACAAGAGGGTGAACAGTTTTACTTAAAAATGCTTATTCTTCTGTACAATGAATCATAGCAAACAATTCAGGATAAGACATCCTTTTCATAATTTATACTCCATCCATACTATTAAATAACATAATTTTTATTGTACTTTAAACACACTTTAACTAGTGACTCAAGCTATTGTTATGATTTTTTTAAGGAAATGAGACATTGAAAACAATGATTGCATTTTAAATCTGGCATTTAAGTAATTTAATGTGATTAGTTTTAAAATATCTTAGATTCTAATAAATATTTGATTTTCATTTGTATTTTTAGAGCTGATATAGAATTTAGTGGTATTTTTCCTATATGAATATGTTCCTGAGTACTTGAAATGAACTTTAGAAATGGGCTTATAGGCATTTCATATTTGTTTTTACCTGTACACTATACATTTCAAAACACAGTGTAAGCCAATATTTGAATAAACTAATATAGACACATACAATTGAAACAAATATTTTAAATAATAGCAAAACTGCTTAAGTGAACTGACTTTTATCACAGGATATGGAAAAAGGAGAAATACTGTAAAAAATGAGAAACTATGAAATTTATGAGTCTGAAACAATCTAGATTCTCAAATTCATTTTAAAAAATCTATCACTAATATGTTATGTGAAAGTTACTCAGTTGTGTCTGACACTTTGTGACCCCATGGACTATATAGTCATGGAATTCTCCAGGCCAGAATATTGGAGTGGTAGCCTTTCCCTTCTCCACGGGATTTTCCCAACCCAGGGATCAAACCCAGGTCTCCCACACTTCACGTGGACTCTTTACCAGCTGAGCCACAGGGGAAACCCAAGAATACTGGACTGAGTAGCCTATCAGATCTCCAGGGGGTCTTCCAGACCCAGGAATTGAGTCAGGGTCTCCTGCATTGCAGACGGAATCTTTACCAACTGACCTATCTGGGAAGCCTGATTCCAAATCGGGAAAGGAGTATGCCAAGACTGTATATTATCACCCTGCTTATTCAACTTATATGCAGAGTACATGAAGCAAAATTCCAGGCTAGATGAAGCACAAGCTGGAATCAAGATTGCAAGGAAAAATATCAATAACCTCAGATATGAAGATGACACCACACTACAGCAGAAAGTGAAGGAGAACAAAAGAGCTTTTTGATGAAGGTGAAAGAGGACAGTGAAAAAGCTGGCTTAAGACTCAGTATTCAAAAAACGAAGATCATGGTGTCCAGTCCCATCACTTCATGGCAAATAGATGGGGAAACAATGGAAACAGTGACAGATTTTATTTTCCTTGACTCCAAAATCACTGTGGATGGTGACTGGAGCCAGGAAATTAAGATGCTTGCTCCTTGCAAAAATGTTATAACCAACCCAGACAGCATATTAAAAAGCAGAGACATCCGTCTAGTCAAAGCTATGGTTTTTCCATTAATCATGTATGGATGTAAGAGTTGGACTATAAAGAAAGCTGAGCAGTGAGGAACTGATGCTTTTGAACTATGGTGCTGAGGAAGACTCTTGAGAGTCCCTTGGACTGCAAGGAGATCAAACCAGTCTGCTGCTGCTAAGTCGCTTCAGTCGTGTCCAACTCTGTGTGACCCCATAGACGGCAGCCCACCAGGCTTCCCTGTCCCTGGGATTCTCCAGGCAAGAACACTGGAGTGGGTTGCCATTTCCTTCTCCAATTCATGAAAGTGAAAAGTGAAAGTGAAGTCGCTCAGTCATGTACGACTCTCAGCAACCCCATGGACTGCAGTCTACCAGGCTCCTCCATCCATGGGATTTTCCAGGCAAGAGTACTGGAGTGGGGTGCCATTGCCTTCTTTGCAAACCAGTCTATCCTAAAGGAAATCAGTCCTGAATATTAATTGAAAGGACTGATCCTGAAGCAGAAACTACAATATTTTGACTACCTGATGTGAAGAACTGGCTCATTGGAAAAGACCCTGATGCTGGGAAAGATTGAAGGCAGGAGGAGAAGGGTCAACAGAGGATGAGATGGTTGGATGGTATCACTGACTTGATGGATATGAGTTTGAGCAAGCTCCAGGAGTTGGTGATGGACAGCAAAGCCTGGTGTGCTGCAGTCCATAGGGGCACAAATAGTTGGAGACGACTGAGTGACCGAACTGAACTGAATATGTTCTAGCCCAGAAAATAAAGATAGTGCTTAAAATCATTAAATGTATACTTTTCATATCTTAAAATACTTTAATCTTTCCCCCTGGTGGGTAGGTTTCTTAGAATCTTAACTAAAATATCCTCATGAGATATGAACAGAAAAAGAATCTTTAAAGTCAGTTTTCTTGCCCTGACTATAAGAAACTATTAGAAAGGAAACATGTTGAGTTGTTCATTCATTTGTTCATTTCTTTAATTTAAAAATATATATTAAGTAATTATTATTTGTTCAACACCACTCTAGACAACATAAATTTAAATATAAGAGGATGCTGCAAGGATTTTAATTGTTTCATTAAACCTTATCAAGTAGAAGCTAAAAAGAGTGAATTAAAATTTTTTTAAAAAATTTTTGTCTTAAAATTTCTAAGATTTAAATTTAATATTGTGTGTGTACTCAGTCAGTCAGCTGTGTCCACCAGATTCTGTCCATGGAATTTTCCAGTCAAGAATACTGGAGCAGGTTACCATTTCCTATTCCAGGGGATCTTCCTGACCCAGGGATCAAATCTGAATCTTTTGCATCTCCTGCTTTGGCAGGTGGATTTTTTTTTACCATTGCACCACCACAAAATGTATATTAAGAGCATAAAATTTCCTTCTGGAGGCCCATGAAATGTTTGACTTTTGGATTCCTTCCCCCAAAATCATCCAATTGAAAAAATCTTATGTCCCCTTCAATAAAAAAAAAAAAAAAGATACCCATTTTCAGAAGCAGATTAAAGAGATCAAATTAAACCTATTGCTGTTCTGAGTCAGAGGCCTCTCTCTACCATAAAGCTAGGAAGTAGATGCAAAAGCAGAGTTTCAAGGCCAGAGCTGAATCATGTGCCGTGCCCTGTAATAGTGTGCAGAACACCCTGCATGAACTACCAGCAATGAAAATGTCAGTAGAATGGATGACTCCCAAAGGAAAGGAGATTCTGTACCAGAAGTGGTGAGGTATAGGCTAACATAGCAGATGTCCACTGTACAGGCATTTGGTAAGTAATTAAAAGAGGGTTGTGTGTTATTAAATTGAATTTAACAGTTCATCACCAAGGGAATATAATATAAGGTTTGTCAAAATCTTCCTGGTGTGCAAAATGACCAGGAAACTGTCAGATAAAGCACAGGGAAATGGGAGTAATTAAAAAGAGATATTTTAGACAGAATAAATAGCAAATGAGATAAATAAATTTGAAATGCTGTATACAGAATATCTGATACGATGAGAAAGTTCAGAATGGCTGCAATCTAAGGAAAAGGAAGAAAGAGAGATGAGGAGAATTGGGGAGGGGGGCAGATGAATGGAAAGGAAAAGGCAAGACAAACTATAGCCACAGTAGGAATTTTAAGCTTGACCTTTAAAGTGATAAGAAACCACTTAAAGCTGGGATTAAAACATGATCTAAGTCTGAATATGGCAATAACGAGTTCATGATCTGAACCACAGTGAGCTCCCGGTCTTGTTTCTGCTGACTGTATAGAGCCTCTCCATCTTTGGCTGCAAAGAATATAATCAATCTGAATTCAGTGTTGACCATCTGGTGATGTCCATGTGTAGAATCTTCTTTTGTATTGTTGGAAGAGGGTGTTTGCTATGACCAGTGTGTTCTCTTGGCAAAACTCTATTAGCCTTTGTCCTGTTTCAGTCTGTACTCTAAGGCCAAATTTGCCTGAAACACTCCCGGTGTTTCTTGACTTCCTACTTTTTCATTCCAGTCCCCTATGGGGATGACTCACTGAGATGTTATGGGGAGGGAGGTGGGGGGGGGGGTTCATGTTTGGGAACACATGTAAAAATTAAAGATTTTAAAATTAAAAAAAAAAAAAGGACATCTTTTTTGGGTGTTAGTTCTAAAAGGTCTTGTAGGTGATCATAGAACAATTCAACTTCAGCTTCTTCAGTATTAATGGTTGCGGCATAGACTTGGATTACCATGTTATTGAATGGTTTGAAACTCCAATACTTTGGGCACCTCATGCGAAGAGTTGACTCATTGGAAAAGACCTTGATGCTGGGAAGGATTGGGGGCAGGAGGAGAAGGGGATGACAGAGGATGAGATGGCTGGATGGCATCACCGACTCAATGGACATGAGTTTGGGTGAACTCTGGGACCTGGTGATGGACAGGGAGGCCTGATATGCTGTGGTTTATGGGGTGGCAAAGAGTTGGAACTGACTGAACAACTGAACTGAACTGAAAACACGATTTGAGCCATGTTTTAAAAATTATAGTTTTGCTGTTGCATGTAGAATAGAAGAGGGTAAAATCAGACTTGTGGAATAGGAACCACTTAGTACGCTGACACAGTATTTTAGGAAGTAAATGATGATGAATTGGGATATGATGGTAAAGTAAAAGAGAGAGAAGTGAGAAAGTTCAAAGCTGCTTAGTGGCCAGAAAGAGAACTTAGGGCAGATCAAGAGAAAGGAAGAATTAATTCATTCATCTGGGCTTGCCTGGTGGCTGAGGGTAAAGAATCCACCCGCAATGCCAGAGACCTTGGTTCAGTCCCTGGGTTGGGAAGATCCTCTGGAGCAGGGCATGGCAATCCACTCCAGTATTCTTGCCTGGATAATCCCCAGGGACAGAGGAGTCTGGTGGGCTATAGTCCATGATATAAAGAGTCAGACGTGACTGAGTGACTAAGCACAATTAATTCGTCTAACAATTATTGAACTACTTGCACGATTACTGACTTTTGAAATATACCGGTGAATAAAACAAACAAAAATCCTTGCCACCATCAATTACACAATTTAATGTAAAGGGAATTCTCAGTTTTCAAGCTACAAGCCCTTGAACTGAATTAACATTCGCTGAAAGTGAAAGTGAAGTCGCTAAGTTGTGTCTGACTCTGCAACCCCGTGGACTGTAGCCCACTAGGATCCTCTGTCCATGGGATTTTCCAGGCAAGAATACTGGAGTGGGTTGCCATTTCCTTCTCCAGGGGATATTCCCAACCCAGGGATTGAACCCAGGTCCCCGGCATTGCAGGCAGATGCTTTGACCTCTGAGCCACCAGGGAAGGCATTAGCTGAACATATAGACAAATGTGGTATCTAAATCCATCACGGGTTTGATTCACCGTCATTGAAAGTCCCTAGTTCCTCAAATAAACTGGAAGATTGTAATAAAATGATGCAGCTTCTTAAGAAAAATCTTCCATTTAATTTACATGTGGACAGTAGACTAAAGGATTCCTACTGAAAATAGAATCTTGGCCACCATATGGACCTGGCTACCTCAGAACTCATACCTCCTCAAAGAGGAATCTGTGCTTATCTTTGTCCAGAAAGATCACTGTAATTCACTCTCCCTTTACTGTATTCCAAATGGCAACTTTTTTTTATTTATTTTTATTTATATTTTTTTGAATTTGAATTTTTATTTTATTTTTATTTTTATTTTTTTTAGTTTTTTATTTTTTTAATTTTAAAATCTTTAATTCTTACGTGAGTTCCCAAACATGAACCCCCCTCCCACCTCTCTCCCCATAACATCTCTGTGGGTCATCCCCATGCACCAGCCCCAAGCATGCTATATCCTGTGTCAGACATAGACTGATGATTCAATTCTTACATGATAGTATACATGTTAGAATGCCATTCTCCCAAATCATCCCACCCTCTCCCTCTCCCTCTGAGTCCAAAAGTCCGTTATACACATCTGTGTCTTTTTTCCTGTCTTGCATACAGGGTCGTCATTGCCATCTTTCTAAATTCCATATATATGTGTTAGTATACTGTATTGGTGTTTTTCTTTCTGGCTTACTTCACTCTGTATAATCGGCTCCAGTTTCATCCATCTCGTCAGAACTGATTCAAATGAATTCTTTTTAACGGCTGAGTAATACTCCATTGTGTATATGTACCAAGGCTTTCTTATCCATTCATCTGCTGATGGACATCTAGGTTGTTTCCATGTCCTGGCTATTATAAACAGTGCAGCAATGAACATTGGGGTACATGTGTCTCTTTCAATTCTGGTTTCCTCAGTGTGTATGCCCAGCAGTGGGATTGCTGGGTCATACAGTAGTTCTATTTGCAATTTTTTAAGGAACCTCCACACTGTTCTCCATAGTCGCTGTACTAGTTTGTATTCCCACCAACAGTGTAGGAGGGTTCCCTTTTCTCCACACCCTCTCTAGCATTTATTGCTTGCAGATTTTTGGATCGCAGCCATTCTGACTGGTGTGAAGTGGTACCTCATTGTGGTTTTGATTTGCATTTCTCTAATAATGAATGATGTTGAGCATCTTTTCATGTGTTTGTTAGCCATCCGTATGTCTCCTTTGGAGAAATGTCTATTTAGTTCTTTGGCCCATTTTTTGATTGGGTCGTTTATTTTTCTGGAATTGAGCTGCATAAGTTGCTTGTATATTTTTGAGATTAGTTGTTTGTCAGTTGCTTCATTTGCTATTATTTTCTCCCATTCAGAAGGCTGTCTTTTCACCTTGCTTATAGTTTCCTTTGTTGTGCAGAGCTTTTAATTTTAATTAGATCCCATTTGTTTATTTTTGCTTTTATTTCCAGAATTCTGGGAGGTGGATCATAGAGGATCCTGCTGTGATTTATGTCGGAGAGTGTTTTGCCTATGTTCTCCTCTAGGAGTTTTATAGTTTCTGGTCTTACATTTAGATCTTTAATCCATTTTGAGTTTATTTTTGTGTGTGGTGTTAGAAAGTGATCTAGTTTCATTCTTTTACAAGTGGTTGACCAGTTTTCCCAGCACCACTTGTTAAAGAGATTGTCTTTATTCCATTGTATATTCTTTCCTCCTTTGTCAAAGATAAGGTGTTCATACATGTGTGGATTTATCTCTGGGCTTTCTATTTTGTTCCATTGATCTATATGTCTGTCTTTGTGCCAGTACCATACTGTTTTGATGACTGTGGCTTTGTAGTAGAGCCTGAAGTCAGGCAAGTTGATTCCTCCAGTTCCATTCTTATTTCTCAAGATTGTTTTGGCAATTCGAGGTTTTTTGTATTTCCATACAAATCTTGAAATTATTTGTTCTAGTAATCCAAATTGGAAAAGAAGAAGTAAAACTCTCACTATTTGCAGATGACATGATCCTCTACATGGAAAACCCTAAAGACTCCACCAGAAAATTACTAGAGCTAATCAATGAATATAGTAAAGTTGCAGGATATAAAATCAACACACAGAAATCCCTTGCATTCCTATACACTAATAATGAGAAAGTAGAAAAAGAAATTAAGGAAACAATTCCATTCACCATTGCAATGAAAAGAATAAAATACTTAGGAATATATCTACCTAAAGAAACTAAAGACCTATATATAGAAAACTATAAAACACTGATGAAAGAAATCAAAGAGGTCACTAATAGATGGAGAAATATACCATGTTCATGGATGGGAAGAATCAATATAGTGAAAATCAGTATACTACCCAAAGCAATTTACAAATTCAATGCAATCCCTATCAAGCTACCAACCATTGTGTTTTGGATGTGTGAGAGTTTATAAAATTTATCATTTCTCCACAGATTACTGGACTGCGATGAGCTCCATCTGGATCCATATAAAAGGAATGCTAATCATACTGGATGTGGAACTGGGCAGACAATTATTATTTTCCTCTGGGGACAGAATAAGTGAATTTTCAATTATATATAGGAGAGTTGCATTATATTTGAAGAGAATTTTTTTTTTTTTAATGAAGTGTATAGGAAGAGAAGTTCTGGGCCCACAACAAAGTGGTATAATAAAGCTGGTCTATTGTGTTTTTACCTATAGAGTGTTTCTACTCCTGATTACAAATGCTCTCTCCAGTTGATGCCAACTCTAGGTTCCAGAATGTGACAATAGTCTGAACCTGGATATTGAGAGCACTTTCTTCCTAGGCTATACTGACTGGTCCATGAGTGATCATAAAAAAGAAAAACAAAGAAACGTAATTAGAGGAAACAGGAGATTCCTGACCACATTGTTTGAACTCACAGAAATAATAATGGCAAATATCTCTAATACTAGCTATTCAAAAGTATAAAGGCTATATCTTTCTTGATTACTGATTATTCTGTATAATGATTATTCACCTGCAATGGGAAAGTACCTGAAAGATAATATGAAGATAATCATCTGTTTAATTGAATTACATCAAATTCAATTTAATATTTTAAATTGTTTCTAGGTTCACTTCAGTTCAGTCGTTCAGTCATGTCCGACTCTTTGCAACCCCATGAATCGCAGCACGCCAGGCTTCCCTGTTCATCACCATCTCCTGGAGTTCCCTCAGACTCACGTCCATCGAGTCCGTGATGCCATCCAGCCATCTGATTATGAAAGTATAATTCTCATTTAAAGGAGAAATGAACAAATTATATCACACAATGAAATGTGTGATAAGTAACTTTGAATTATTGATCTTCCTCCCATTGGCAGTTAACCTTAAATCTTACATCTTGTTCGTTTTTCATGCTCTCAGATTAAATTTGTAGCCAGGCTATAAGGGGAAAACATTATATTTGCCAAGACTATCCCCTTCCTTTATAACATTTAGAAGACATTTTTATCAATCAGAGTTTTTCATGGTAGATTTTTTTAATCTTACCTTTACTCTTAGTGAGATATGTTGCATTGGTTCTTCTTCAATTGTAGGTAAAGGCTTTTTTTCTCAGACATTTGAGAAAGGGACAATAAATAAAAAGTAGACATTATGGGTAGGAATATGAGTTGAGTTTCAGATGTATGGGGATGGCATACTATACAATAACTAGCTATAGATATCTAGTATATTCAGTCTGCAGACTGAAGAAATTTTTGAGTTGGAAAAATATACTTCAGTGTTATCATCTTATAGATGCTAAGTAATTGTAGACAGAGAAGTAGATGAGCCTGTTCAAGGAATATAGCTACATTAAGAAGTGAAGAATGAAGGCAAGGACCAGCTAAATGGTACAAAAAACACAAAGAGATAAATGTTAAGAAAAGACAATAAGAAAATATTTTATGAAGTGAGATTAATGTATTCTGAATATGGGTCAAGTAAGAACCATTAATTTGTTTGTTCAGCAAACATTTTATTAAACCACTCTTATGTGCCAAGAATTATTCTAGGAGTTGAAGAAACAGAACTGAATGAAACAGAAACTACAGCTTAAATTTGTCCATTCCCCTGTCTTCCACATACCACTACCACAAGGGAGACTAGAGAAAGGGGCCCAATAAACTATCAAAAAGAGGTTTTAATTCATGTAAATAATATCTATCTTTAGTTCAGCATAGTTTAAGACTGATCAAGAAGAGCATTACAGTGCCACATTGGTCAGAGATAATGAAATAAAATTCATATTTAAAGACAAAATGAAAAAAAAAATTGAACCAAATATTTTCTCTGTTCTTGAGTCCCCTTCCCCTCACTCAAATGTACATTATGTATGTGCATTATGCATTAATCAGATCCCCCCAATGATAGAAATATCTGCTCAACCATAAAGATCAATTTTTCTTCTTCAGAAACCAGCCCTGTAACTCCTTATAAGATAACATTACTTATTTATGACCTTAATATAACTAGTTTTATTGTGTGTATTCTGCCTATTTTATAGAGTATTGTTTCTTGCTTTACCAAATGTGTGACTGAGATTCTGATCAAATGTTTGACTGAGATTCTGATAAAAATGATGACTACATGACTTGAACTGATAGACCAAATAAATAGTTCTATAAGTTCAATGATTGTAGTAGTGTAACTCTAGACATAGAAAGAAACAACAGGAGGGAATCATTTCCTGGACCATGACTTAGTGGTAAGACAGGCAGTCAAGAGGTTTTTGAATATTGTTAAACATGATCTCCTGTTCATAGTTCACAGCCTTGTCATGGTGAAGGAACTTACTTAACTCAATGAAGATATGAGCCGTGCCATGCAGGGACACCCAAGACAGAAGGATCATAGTAAAGAGTTCTGACAAAACATGGTCCACTCGAAGAGGGAGTGGCAAGCCACTACAGTATTCTTGAGGCAAGAAAGCCATGAATAATATGAAAAGACAAAAAGATGACATCAGTAGATGAGCCCCTCCAGGTTGGAAGGTGTCCGGTATGCTACTGGAAAGGAGTGGAGGGCCATTGCTAATAGCTCCAGAGAGAATGAAGCAGTGGGCCAAAGTGAAAATGATGTCTGTTAGTTCACTGATTCCGAAGATGTTAATATTCACTCTTGTCATCTTCTGCTTGACCAACTTACCTTGATTCATGGACCTAACATTCCAGATTCCTATGCAATATTGTTTTTTACAGGTCTGGACTTTACTTTCACCCCCAGATACATTCAGTTGTAGATATGTCTGGTGGTGAAAGTAAAGTCCGATGCTTTAATAAAACAATATTGTTTAGGGACCTTGAATGTTAGGTACAAGAATCAAGGTAAAATGGATCTGCTCAAGCAGGAGATGGGAAGAGTGAATATTGACATCTTAGGAATCAGTGAACTAAAATGGACAAGAATAGGACAGGATTCCCATTCATCAGTGAACTAAAATGGACAGGATCCAGCTGTCTCATCCGAATGAATTTAATTCAGATGATAATTATATCTACTACTGTGTGCAAGAAACATTTAGAAGAAATTGAATAGCCCTCATAGACAACAAAAGAGTCTGAAATGGAGTACTTGGGTACATTCTCAAAAATGACAGAAAGATTTTGGTTCATTTCCAAGCCAAACCATTCAACTTCACAATAACCCAAATCTATGCCCCAACCACTGCTTTCCAAAAACACAGGTTGACTGGTTCTACGAAGACCTACAGACCTTCTAGAATTAACATCAGCAAATATATATTTTTCATCATAGGGTATTGGAATGCAAAAGTAAACTAAGAGATACTTGGAATAGTTTGGCTTTGGAAGAGAAAATGAAGCAAGAAATGGCTAACAGAGTTTTCAAAGAGAACATGCTGATCATAGCAAGTACCTTTTTTTTTTTTTTTTTTTTCAAAAAACCCAAGAGAAAATTCTATGCATGGACATCACCAGAGGGTCAATACTGAAATCATATTGATTATATTCTTTACAGCCAAACCTGGAGAAGCTCTATACAGTCAGCAAAAACAAGACCAGGAGCTTACTGTGGCTCAGATCATGAACTCCTTATTGCCAAATTCAGACTTAAATGGAAGAAAGTAGGGGAAACCACTATTTAGGTCATTCGGGTATGACCTAAATCAAATCCATTATGAATACACGGTGGATGTGACTAATACATTCAAGAGATTAGATCTGATAGATACAGTACCTGAAGAACTTTGGACAGATATTCATAATATTGTACAGGAGCCAGTGACCAAAGCCAACCCAAAGGGAAAAAAAAAAAAAAGCAAGAAGTCAAAGTGGTTGTCTGCGGAAGCTTTGCAAATAGATGAGAAAAGAAGAGAAGCAAAAGGCAAGAGGGAAAGGGAAAGATATACCCAACTGATTGCAGAGTTTCAGAGAATAGCAAGGAGAGACACAAGCCCCCTTAAGTGAACAATGCAAAGAAATAGAGGAAAGCAATAGAATGGGAAAAATAAAGATTTCTTCAAGAAAATTGGAGATATCAAGAGAACATTTCATGCAAAGATGGGCATGATAAAGGACAGAAATGTTTAGGATGTAACAGAAGCAAAAGAGATTATGAAGAGGTGAAAGAATATATAGAAGAACTATACAAAAAAAAAAAAGGTCTTAATGACCTGAGTAACCATGAGAATGTGGTCACTCACCTAGAGCTAGGCACCCTGGAATGCAAAGTCTAGTGGGCCTTTAGGAAGCATTACTATGAACAAAGCTAGTGGAGGTGATGGAATCCCAGCAGAGAGATTTCAAAACCTATAGGATGATGCTGTTAAAGTGTTGTACTCAAAATGCTAGTAAATTTGGAAAACTCTGTAGTGGCTATAGGACTGGAAAAGGTCAGTTTTTATTCCAATCCCAAAGAAAGGCAATGACAAAGAATGTTCAAACTACTATACAATTGTGCTCATTTTACATGCTAGCAAGATAATGCTCAAAATCTTTCAAGTTAGATTTTAGCAGTACATGAGCCAAAAACTTCCAGATGTATAAGGTAGGTTTAGAAACGGCAGAGGAGCAAGAGATCAAACTGCCAAACCATTTGTTGGATCATAGAGAAAGCAAGAAAATTCCAAAAATACATCTACTTCTGCTTCATTGACTCCATAAAGCCTTCGACTGTGTGGATCACAACAAACTGTGGAAAATTCTTAAAGAAATGGGAATACCAGACTATCTTACTTATCTCCTGAGAAACCTCTATATGAGTCAAGAAGCAACTATTATAACTGGAGATAGAACAGACTGGTTCAAAATTAGAAAAGGAACATGAGAAAACTGTATAGTGTTCACCCTGCTTATTTAACATCTATGTAGAGTACATCAAGCAAAATGCCAGTCTGGATGAATCACAAACTGAAATCAAGATTGTTAGGGGAAATATAAACAATCTCACATATGCATATGATATCACTATAATGGAAGAAAGTGAAAAGGAACTAAAACCCTCCTTAAGGTGTGTGTACTTAGTCATGTCTGACTCTTTGTGATCCCATGGACTGTAGCCCACCAGGCTCCTTTGTCCATGCAATTTCCCAGGGAAGAATACTAGAATTAGGTTGATATTTTCTCTTCTGTGGGATCTTCCCAACCCAAGGATCCAACCTGTGTCTCCTGTCTCTTGCCCTGACAGGCAGATTCTTTATCACCAGCACCACCTCTTTATGAGGGTCAAAGAAGAGAGTGAAAAGGCTGATACTCAACATTCAAAAGATGAAGATTATAGCATTCAGTCCCATTATTTTATGGAAAATAGAAGGGAAAAAGTGGAAGTAGTGACAGACTTTATTTGCTTAGGTTCCAAAATCACTGTGGACAATCACTGCATCAGTGAAGACAGAAGAGCCTGGTGGTTTAGATAGTAGGTACATCATTTAAGCACCCCTATCAACTAAATTACCATTAAAATAAACTCTCAGCAGATAAAACTTGGTTCCTACAACAAGATGATCTATCTCTTGGTTCTCTTCCCAATTCTCTGGAAGCTTATTCTCTCCACAAATACTTACGGTGAACTCTACCCTGTGTCTGACCTAGTCCAGACATGGGAGAGCCCTTGTAGAGTTTGGTGAAGAAATAAGCAATAAAGTAATAAACACACATAATACTATTTCTTCTCAGTCATATTTACTAGATGATTCTTATTTCTATGTAAATATCTATATTTCCTGAGGCTCACTCTATCTCCCATCCAGATATTTTCAACTATTCCTCAAATATCAAATATGCATAGACCTTTGAGTGTCAAAATCATATGTCATGTACTCAACCTCCTCTTTGAGCCACAGCTCCAATTTTCCAAATACTCCATCTGAAATGATTAAAAGAGAACACTATCTAAGCTGATTGTTGGCCTGCTTTACTCCAGACACACTGAAAAGAAAAGCTTTTTCTATGTGTCTTTCATTTTTCATAGGCTGTTGCTACCAAAATCTGATTTTATAACTTCAGAATTGTTTATTCATCCATTCATTCATTTATCAAAAATTTTTAAACCACTTATTTTAAGTCAGGCTCCAGGAACAAAGAAAGATTTTTTAAAAATCATAGTTTTAAAAAGAACTTAGTATTTAATGCAAAAGATGATCCATTGTAATACAGTATGAAAAATAATATGATACAAAATCATACATCAGCATAAAGGAGGAGCCACTCTGACTGAGTGGAGCAGTCTAGAAAGAATTCCAAGGGGAAAAAGGTAAATGTACCAGTGACATGAACAAATAAGGGCTGTTTAAATGTTAAAGCAAGTTAAAAAGGGAACTTCAGCAAAGAATCATGTGGTGCATTCGCACTGATTTTGTGAGAGAACATGACACATTTTAAGATGTTCAAATGTTTTATTATGATTCAAGTCAATAAAGTATCAGGGGAAAGATAAGAAGGAATATAGTCAGGTAAGAACTAGTTAGTGCTTGAATGTCCTGAAAGCTATCAAATAGTTATTTGACTGGTATAAACAAGATATTTGCATCAAATACGAGCATTTTGGAAAATGACCCTGACAGTATTGTGGTGAAATTCACCCAGACAGCATGAATACAAGCTTGGATGAAGCATAACTTGTTAAAAACAAACTAAAGTTTGTAAACTTAGTTGGCTCTCCCAATGTCATTCACTAATTTAAGGTTGTGTTCTAGGTTTCTCAGACTCCAAATCTTATGCTCTCATCAACCTTGCTCTAAGTTTCCCAATTAAAAAAGTCATAACATAGTCATGTAGTACATGTCTTCCTCTCTAATCTCATCTTGCACCAGTTTACACTTCATAATATTTACTCCTATAAGACTGAACTAAAATTCACCCAAACATCAGGACATGTCATACTTCTGGAACTTTGTTCATATTTCACCTCGTGCATATCTTCAAGTGGTGAAACCATTCTACAAAGTCACTACAGACCCCACTGAAGTTTGTTTCAGTTGTCAGCACTGATGACATCACACACAAAAGGAATGAGGTTTTCTGGGGAAATGAAATATGTCCTCTCAAGCTGGCCAAAAAATGGCTTGACGGAGCAGGAAAAAAAGAGGATCTTGGGGTTTTATGGTGGCTAAGGGATGGAATTTCTGCATTTTGGCAGGGGCTTGCATGATTTGAAACACCCACTGGTGGCAAAGGAAACAACATCTACACTATGTTATCGGTTTGCCCATGTGTGCAGCAGAGCGGGGAAAGGGATGTGAGACTTAAAACTGTTACCAGTCAAATATCAAAATGTTGAATCAGACATTTTATTACAATTTGATCATGTTGTTGCTGACATAAACCCACATGATTATCACATAAACAGTCATGACTTTTGATAGCAAGCTTTACCTATTTACTCTGTTTTTATTTTTATTTTTTCCTCCATACCTCTCAGTACTACTTGCTAAACTTTATTTCCTTATTATTGTCTGCCTTTCATGCTAGAACTTGAGTGCCTTGATATCAGATTCTTGGTCTATTTTGTTCACTACTATGTCTCTACCATGTAGAATAGTAACTGACTAACAGTACGTGAAGGTCAGTTTTCATTCCAATCCCGAAGAAAAGCAATGCCAAAGAATGCTCAAACTACCACACAATTGCACTCCTCTCACATGCTAGTAAAGTAATGCTCAAAATTCTCCAAGCCAGGCTTCAGCAATAGGTGAACCATGAACTTTCTGATGTTCAAGCTGGTTTTAGAAAAGACAGAAGAACCAGAGATCAAATTGCCAACATCCACTAGATCGTGGAAAAAGCAAGAGAGTTCCAGAAAGAACATCTATTTCTGCTTTATTGACTATGCTAAAGCCTTTTTGACTGTGTGGAGCACAATAAACTGTGGAAAATTCTGAAAGACACAGAAATACCAGACCACCTGACCTGCCCCTTCAGAAATCTGTATGCAGGTCAGGAAGCAACAGTTGAAACTGGACATGGAACAACAGACTGATTCCAAATAGGAAAAGAAATAAGTCAAGGCTGTATATTGTCACCCTGCTTATTCAACTTATATGCAGAGTACATCATGAGAAATGCTGGACTGGAAGAAGCATAAGCTGGAATCGAGATTGCCGGGAGAAATATCAATAACCTCAGATATGCAGATGACACCACCCTTATGGCAGAAAGTGAAGAGGAGCTAAAAAGCCTCTTGATGAAAGTGAAAGAGGAGAGTGAAAAAAGTGGGCTTAAAGTTCAACATTCAGAAAACGAAGATCATGGCATGTGGTCCCATCACTTCATGGGAAATAGATGGAGAAACAGTGGAAACAGTGTCAGACTTTATTACTTTGGGCTCCAAAATCACTGCAGATGGTAATTGCAACCATGAAATTAAAAGACGTTTCTGACTAAGGTCAGTCTAGTCAAGGCTATGGTTTTTCCTGTGATCATGTATGGATGTGAGAGTTGGACTGTGAAGAAGGCTGAGTGCCGAAGAATTGATGCTTTTAAACTGTGGTGTTGGAGAAGACTCTTGAGGGTCCCTTGGACTGCAAGGAGATCCAACCAGTCCATTTTGAAGGAGGTCGGCCCCCAGATTTCTTTGGAAGAAATGATGCTAAAGCTGAAACTCCAGTACTTTTGCCACCTCACACGAAGAGTTGACTCATTGGAAAAGACTCTGATTCTGGGAGGGATTGGGGGCAGGAGGAGAAGGACGACAGAGGATGAGATGGCTGGATGGCATCACTGACTCGATGGACGTGAGTCTGAGTGAACTCCAGGTGTTGGTGATGGACAGGGAGGCCTGGCGTGCTGCGATTCATGGGGTCCTAAAGAGTCGGACACAACTGAGCGACTGAACTGAACTGAACTGAACAGTAGGTGATCAATAAAGACTTTAAGTTCATCAAAAGTTGAGGGAAAAGTCCATTGCAATAGAAGATATTTGAAAATAAACCTTAAAGCAGGCAGAATTTGAGCCGAATATTAAAGTAAGTATGTGATTTCAACAGACTGATATGAAAAGATTTCTAGAGCAGGGAAATGAAGTAACACAAAAAAGTAGTCTGGCTTAATCTTGTACTTTGGCAATTTTTTCACTCTACTTTGCCTCCAATTTTTCCATATTAACCTGTCACTTAGTATTTACTTAGGGTCGCCTCATCTGTCTATTGAAGCAAAAAGGAGTTCCAGTAAAAATGGTTTCGACAGTGATTGAGTAAATGTTCTTTGGTGATCTTGTTTTTGTCTCTAGCATTAAGTATGGCTCATTGGTGGTATTAATGGAGAAGTTTAAAATAACTGAAATGATATATGAACTCAACATCCCCAACAAACTATACGTAAGGTAACAGAAAAAAATACCAAATGTGTTTATTAATCTATGAGTACAGCGACTAAACCTCAGGAAATAAATTGAATCCTCATTGTTATTAATGGAGTTATGAAGCTTATGCATATTAATGGCATAGACATTGCATTAACAGTAAGCAAGGAACTTGTTATAGTGATCTCATAGCATCTATCTTAAATGTTGTAGTAACTTTCTGCCCAACTTCAGTGCTTCTTCTACTCCCCATTCCACTACATTGTACATATTATTGCAAGATCAGTCTTCTTGAAGCAAAGCTGACATCTGATTATTCTTTTTATTCATTTTTTCAGCAATATATGTTGATCACCTATAACACTAAAAGCAATATTTAGATGCTATAATATATAGAGATATTGTCCTGTTATCATGAATTTCAAAACACTTAATAGTTTCCCAATACCTGGAACAGCATTTTAGGATGAAACTATGTTATAAGGATTTGGGGTAGAAAATATGCAATAGTCAAGCAATATGAAAATATTGGATCCAGTAAATTTTAAATGCATGTTATGACCTTAGGTATTTAATGATGAATGTTGCATTTATTTAATAATATGTTCCAGATTTTTTGTTAAAAATTTTGTAGGCATAAATGTGTGTATGTGGAGCAGCTTTGGTGGTGATGAGAGAGGTAACATTTTGCAGAAATGTGTCTTGATTTTGTATCTCACACAATATCATAAATGTTCTATAAATAGCATTGCAGAAAGAAATTTCTTCTGACTCTGGTGAAGGATAAAATAATATATTGATTAGCACAAAGTACTGAAAATCTTATATCTTAGATATTTTAAAATGACACTGTGCAGATTTTGGTAGACTAACTGAAAAATGCCTTCAGGAGATAATGAAGATTCTATTTCTCATTCTGGGATTCATATCGCTTAAAAATTAACTCTAAAGCCCCGGTGTTTGATACCTACAACATGAACAAAAAAAATCAATATGACATTTTGAAAATTCAAATTGTTATTATTTAGTGCCCCAAATAAGAGCTGTTTATTCACTGATATGCAGGTCCTATTCAGTACTAACATATGAATATCAATATATTAAAGCCTACAAAGTATCAGTTCAAAGACAAGATTCTAGTTTTAAAGGAAAAAGATTGATAAAGAATAGAGAATGATGACACAGTGAAACTACCTAAACTTTTACTTTCACAGTAAGTTCTTTAGAGAAAGGATATTTGCTGTAAGTACACATCATGTTTTGTTAACAACTTGGGACAATAAGGACTGAAATCACATTATTTAATACAGCATACAAATTTTCATTATCCTGTCAAAGACAGAGTGTTTTGTTTAGTTGTTATTAATGTTCAACTTAAGCGCAAACTGCAAGGAAAATTCTATTGAGGTGGACAGAGACCTCCTGCAACTATTTGCTACTGATAAAAACAGATTGATCACACACTTTGGAAACTGCATATACTCAAAAGAAGCACTGCTCAATATAAGACAAATAGGAAAATAAGCTAGACCATGACATCAAATTCAATAAAAGCAAACTTTTGTTGAGTTAAATAAAAATGAAACATTCACATATGTCTTAAACAACACTGCTTATTAGAAAAACACTCAAATTCTACAGATAATTTTGAGAGACATGAATAATTTTAATAAATCAAAATGTCTTGAATCTATCTGAGTACACAAAAATGTATCTTCACTCACTTGAGAAATGTAGACAATACACTTCACTACTTAGTATAATTTCAGGGTATATTATATAAACCAGTATAGTCATAGAGAAAGAGATTAACTCAAGAACAAAATGAGTTCATATCAAATTAAAACTTACACTTCTTGGATAAAGGATTGCAGTATTTTCACATACCCAATTTCTATCCATAAAGCCAACATCATAAAAAAAGAACTGTATTTATTGGTGAACATGTGGCTTTGAAATTTAAAAATGTAATGATAATGATCAAAATAATAACAATAATAGTAATGATGGCAAAACACAGGACAGAATGGCAAAACCCAATACTTGTTTCAAATAGAAAAATGCCCTGCAGGTGTCATTACTGACAGAAATCATATATTTAAACTTCCTTATAAGCATCATAATGCCATTTATAGTACAAAGCATAAAAATGAGTACATACAAATTGGAGAATTAACTTTTATTGGCTCAAGTGAGCCCACGTGGCTCTGGCCCCAACATTCCCATAAATATGACCATGCTTCTACTGCTGCTGCCAAGTCACTTCAGTCGTGTCTGACTCTGTGCGACCCCATAGATGGCAGCCCATGAGGCTCCCCTGTCCCTGAGATTCTCCAGGCGAGAACACTGGAGTGGGTTGCCATTTCCTTCTCCAATAAATATGACCATAGTGCAATACAATTATTATATATATATATATATATATATATATATATATATATATATATGCAAACAAGTGAAAGTATAAGTCGCTCAGTCAGGTCAGACTCTTTGCCACCCAATGGGATGTAGCCTGCCAGGCTCCCTGTTCTTGGAATTCTCCAAACAATAACACTGGAGTGGATAACCTATCCCTTCTTCAGGGGATCTCCCGACCCAGGAATCAAACTGAGGTCTCCTGCATTACAGGTGGATTCTTTACTAGCTGAGCTTCCAGAGGCAAAGAAATGCATTAATATGTATTCATGCCTGCACTAGACTCAAAAGGTACTATGCACAGACCTTCACAAGTGTTACATACTAGTTTGGAACCTTGAAAATCACCCAAGCCTTCCAAGTCTTAATGTCATCACTGAATCATGGTCATACATAAACTCTGTGTGTGTGTATAATTTTTGATAAAATAACAAATACTAATATATTAAAAGCTACTTCTCAGAATTACTAACGTCACCATTTTCCCTTCTTTCCACCCTTTGTTCTGCTTTTTTTCTTCTTTTGATCTTTTTATCTCTTAACGCATGTGTTTAATACATATTTTCTTAATGTGAGCATGCTAAGTCACTTCAGTCTTCTCTAACTCTCCGAGACCCTAAGGACAGTAGCCCACCAGGCTCCTCTGTCTATGGAATTCTCCAGACAAGAATACTGAATTGGGTTGTCTTGCCCTCCTCCAGGGCATCTTCCCAAAGCAGGAACTGAACTGCATCTCTTATGTCTCCTACATTGGCCGAGGAGTTCTTTACCGCTAGTGCCATGTGGGAAGTTCTGTTCTCTTAATGCACTTTTTAATAATACACGTTTTATTAATACACATGTTCAAAAATCACAGTTAATATGGACACTTCCCTGATATCATCCACACTACTACTTTTTTGGATTTTTCAAAGAACACACGTCTCTTCCCTTTATTTAGCAGTTTTCTCATCACTATTATCTAGTCTGTTAGATCAATATACTAAAAGAGTTTGGAAAAAATTAATGTTTTAAAACAATTTAGCCTTCTACATTGATTGTTCACAAGGAAAACATGTGCAGTGTTATCCTAAGATCGCCTAGAGAGCTGGCTCAGTGACTGCTGAAGTCCTGTCACCAGTAAGTACAGTGACAGAACATGTCACCTACCCTTTCAAGTCCCGCCCCAACAAGTGTCCTCCTTTCCAGGGTTCTTTGAACTCGGCTCTGAAGCAAAAGACAAGACCGAGTTCGGTTTTTGGAGCAGAAAATGAACAGGTGGGTGCGAGTTGGATACTGGTGACCACACTCTCCTGACAGGCGGGGGTTTGGGGGGGAGGGGGAGGGGTGCAAGGCGGAGTTCTCACAGCTTGCAGTTCATGTGGTTCCAGGTCGCAGTGCAGGTGCAGTGCATCTGCGCTTGGGTCACCACCATCTTGAATCCAAGCGTCCTGCAGGAGCTTCAGCACAAGGCGGCACGTGAAGTGTCCGCACAGCTGTTTTACAGAAGGGACTCTGGTGACTGGTGCCAGACCTCTACACGTGGCACTCTGTGAGCAAGTGACACAAGACAGAGCACAAGAAGTTAGACCTTATCGTCTAGATTCCATCTTAATTTTTTTCCTGAGGTCTCCAGTGAGCTGTGCTGGTGACATACGTGCAAATAGCGATGCTCTGAGAAAATTCAGATTTTGTGAGAAAAGCAAAGGTGACGGGAAAGTTAACAGAGCAAACATAAAATGGTCTCGTACTACGCATGACTTCATAGTTGTGTAAGCGACCTGATTCATAAAGTTCCATAAACAAATATATATTGAGCACCTAGTTAATACTCTGTGTTCTGGGAGTTTAAATCCATTGTTTTGATTTGATATTTTAATTTAATTTCTATAGGTATGATAAAGACCACAAAGGATAAAAAAATATTAATCAATATTTTCTGTACCTGCAACTCACAGAGATCATATTTTTTAGAAGCTATTAATATATGTATAGTAAATCAACTTACTGAGGAGAAATTTTTCAATATTCACTTACATAACAAATCTCCAGTCCCAAGTGTTAGTTTCTGCTAAAAGCCCTCAGTCAGTAATGTGTTAAGAAAAAGAGTTGAAGGGTAAAATAAATTTAAAATATTAGTTTAATTTCTCAGGGCTTTTAATGTGCATACTTGCATTTTTTATTTGTAGGAAACGGAAGTGGGCAGTATTTTCATATCCTGTTTGCTCATAGAACTGTTTTCTCTGAATAGCAGTGAACTTAGTTGTTGTAGTGTTCTGGGGGGAGAAAAGAATAAAGGCAGGGAGGAAAATCAGTAATAGGCTAAGGGAAAGGCCTCAAAGCTAAAGAAAAACTCACTTTTCAATGAAACCTATGCATAGTACATAGTAGTAATTTTAGTAATTCCCCCTTTCTTTCTTTCTTTCTTTCTTTCTTTTCTTCCTTCTTCACTACACAAATGATCTTGCGCTGCTCTTTCTGTTTTTTGTTAAGCATAGTCGTTTTATTTTTTATATAATTTTTACTTGGCTCATTGATTTTCTTTACTTGTTAATATAAATGTGGAGAGTGAAGAGTGTCTCCTTTCTAGCCAGATTTCAAGTTTGTAGTCTGTGTAGGCTGAAGTATAAAATATACTCAAGGCAAAAACGTCTGTTATAACTCTCCCTTATTTTCCTGAGCTCTTTTGTTTCACTAAGATTTGGACCAGGTAATTCTTTACTAAGTTCATCAACATTTTGATGTTTCCATAAAGTTTTCTTTTTCTTTTTTGTAAATAAACATTTCATTTGTTTTCAATGGAGAAAGTTTTTTGAATAAACTGGCTTTCCATAACTACACTTCAGATACCATTATGTACATTACATTTAAAAACTTTTAATGCTACAGGAAGGAATTTATTTATACTTAGGTTATGAATATTAGTGGAAAATATTAATCCAAATGTTCAGAAGCAATATTGTAATAGAGAAGAGAGATCATGTTCCACTTCACATACAGATAAAGACGAGCGAGGATTTATAACCAAAAAGTTGGGTGAGGAGGTCTGTAGATAGAAAATTACTTAGAGGAGATACTAAGTAGAGGAATTCTTGTTAAAACAACTTAAAAGGATTCTTGCTGAAGACAGGCCAGGGTGATCATACCTCAAGGATGGAGGACCCAATTACTTCCATTCTCATCCTTGTTCACCCAGCTGGAGCCATAATAATAAAGGAGAGCAAAATTTGCCACCCTAAATTATCTCTTTTGTGGGCAGATTATTTCAAGTTAAAAACCATCAAGACCCCAAAAAGAAAAGAAAAGAAAAAAAAGTACCTTCTCCCTAACTGCCTAATTTTTCTTTCTTTTTCTTTTTTTTCTTTTCTTTTTTTTTTTTTTTTTTGATAAACTGCCTCTTCCTAGGGGAAAAAAAAAAAAAACATCACCAGAGAGATCTGTGAAGAATATGGGGTAGGGGAATCTCTGGTTTAGAAATCACTCTATATCCCATTGTCTCTGCATGGCCCAGCAAATGATTGTACATCAAATATTTGCTTTACCATCTTCATGTGAATTGCCTTATTCCACTTTGATGTCTTAAACCACCACTCCCAACATCCTCTTTGTCTACTTGAAGATAGTATTTTAGGTGAGGGTTACTGCTATTTTGGTGAGTTGCTCAGTTTTCCTGGATCTCTCCCTTGTATACCTGGTATTAAACTTTTATCTGATTTTCCCCTGTTAATCTGTCTAATGTCAATTTAATTATCAAATCAGTCAGAAGAACCTAGAAAGGAAGAGGAAAATGTCTTCACTAACAATAATTTGGTGGCTATAACTTGCAGAAATCAACCTGCTCCTCAGGAACTTTACATTTACTGCTTCCCTCTCCCAGTTAGATTCCTGAGTCGGGAAGATCCCTTGGAGAAGGGAAAGGCCACACAATCAAGTATTCTGGCCTAGAGAATTTCATGGACTATGTAGACCATGGGGTCACAAAGAGTCGGATATGACTGAATCACTTTCTCTTTTCAACTTCAGATACTTTCTTGATTCCTTCTCTCTCTTAATTTTGGTTGCTGCTCAACTGTCACCAGAGCAAAAAAAAAAAAAAAATTTAACTACCATCCTCAATTTAAGTAGCATCTTGCCATCTAAATTTCTAACTGCATACACTTTATTCTTTTCCATTGTATATATAATTCCTAGATGTTTATATATTTTTGTCATTTGCTTTCAACCATTTTGCTGTCTTCTGGAATGTAAACCCTAGGCCTGCAGAGATTTGCTGATTTTATTAAAAACTTCTTCAGCATCTAGAAGAGCTCATACAGATAGCAAGTATTTAATGGGTATTTTCTGCCTAAATTGTAATCTTGTGACTGGTGAGAAAATTGTGATTCACAGACTTTATATAAATTACCTAAAGCTTCATAGGATGTAAGATAAAAATTTGATTCATCTTTCCAAAAATTATATCTTAAAACATTTAGTAATACACACTTGCAAATTACTGATAATAATGTAACATTTATTAAAAACAATATAGATGTTAACAGTTTCATGTATTTAAAATACAGAAATTATAATTTAAAAAATCTTACAATTCATAAATCAGGGAGGAGACACACTGAAACCATATTCACAGAAAACAAGTCAATCTGATCAAACAGAACACAGCCTTGTCTAATTCAGTGAAACTAAGCCATGCCCTGTAGGGCCACCCAAGACAGGTGGGTTATGGTGGAGAGGTCTGACAGAATGTGGTCCAATGGAAAAGGGAATGGCAAACCACTTCAGTATTCTTGCCTTGAGAACCCCATGAACAGTATGAAAAGGCAAAATGATAGGAAACTGAAAGAGGAAATCCTCAGGTCAGTAGGTGCCCAATATGCTAGTGGAGATAAGTGGAGAAATAATTCCAGAAACAATGAAGGGATATAGCCAAAGCAAAAACAATACCCAGTTGTGGATGTGACTGCTGATATAAGCAAGGTCCGATTCTGTAAAGAGCAATATTGCATAGGAACCTGGAATGTTAGGTCCATGAATCAAGGAAAATTGGAAGTGGTCAAAAAGGAGATGGCAAGAGTGAACATCAAAATTCTAGGAATCAGCAAACTAAAATGGACTGGAATGGATGAATTTAACTCAGATGACCATTATATCTACTACTGCGGGCAGAAATCCCTTAACAAGAAATGGAGTAGCCATCATGGTCAACAAAAGAGTCCAAAATGCAGTACTTGGATGCAATCTCATAAATGACAGAATGATCTCTGTTGGTTTTCAAGGCAAACCATTCAATATCACAGTAATCCAAGCCTATGACCCAACCAGTAATGCTGAAGAAGCTGAAGTTGAATGGTTCTATGAAGACCTACAAGACCTTTTAGAACTAATACCCAAAAAGATGTCCTTTTCATTAGAGGGGACTGGAATGCAAAAATAAGAAGTCAAGAAACACCTGGGGTAACTGGCAAATATGGCCTTGGAATATGGAATGAAGCAGGGAAAAGGCTAATAGAGTTTTGCCAACAGAATGCAAAGAGAATGGGAGCTGACTGTGGCTCAGATCATGAATACCTTATTGCCACATTCAGACTTAAATTGAAGAAAGTAGGGAAAACCACTAGACCATTCAGGTATGTCCTAAATCAAATTCCTTATGATTATACAGTGGAAGTGAGAAATAGATTTAAGGGCCTATATCTGATAGACACAGTGCCTGATAAACTATGGATGGAGGTTCATGACACTCTATAGGAGACAGGAATCAAGACCATCCCATGGAAAAGAAATGCAAAAAAGCAACATGGCTATCTGGGGAGGCCTTACAAATAGCTGTGAAAAGAAGAGAAGTGAAAAGCAAAGAGAGAAGGAAAGATATAAGCATCTGAATGCAGAGTTTCAAAGAATAGCAAGAAGAGATAAGAAAGACTACCTCAGTGATCAATGCAAATAAATAAAGGAAAACAACAGAATGGGGAAGACTAGAGATCTCTTCAAGAAAGTTAAAGATACCAAGGGAACATTTCATGCAAAGATAGGCTTGATAAAGGACAGAAATGGTATGGACCTAACAGAAGCAGAAGATATTAAGAGGAGGTGGCAAGAATACACAGAACTGTACAAAAAAAAATCTACATAACCAAGATAATAATGATGGTGTGATCACTCACCTAGAGCAAGACATCATAGAATGTGAAATAAAGAGGGCGTTAGAAATAATAACTACTAAAAAAGCTAGTGGAGGTGATGGAATTCCAGTTGAGCTATTTCAAAGCCTGAAAGATGATGCTGTGAAAGTGCTGCACTCAATATGCCAGCAAATTTGGAAAACTCACCAGTGGCTAAGAACTGGAAAGGTCAGGTTTCATTCCAATCTCAAAGAAAGGCAAAGTCAAAGAATGCTCAAACTACCACACAATTGCACTCATCTCACATGCTAGTAAAGTAATGCTCAAAATTGTCCAAGCCAGGCCTCAGAATCTGTGAACCGTAAACTCCCTGATGTTCAAGCTGGTTTTAGAAAAAGCAGAGGAACCAGAGATCAAATTGCCAACATCCGCTGGATCATGGAAAAAGCGACAGAATTCTGGAAAAACATCTATTTCTGCTTTATTGACTATGCCAAAACCTTTGACTCTGTGGATTACAATAAACTGTGGAAAATTCTGAAAGACATAGAAATACCAGACCACCTGAACACCCCCTTCAGAAACCTATATGCAGGTCAGGAAGCAACAGTTAAAACGACATGGAACAACAGACTGGTTCCAAGTAGAAAAAGGTTTGCATCATGGTCTTAAATTGTCACCCTGCTTATTTAACTTATATGCAGAGTACATCATGAGAAATGCTGGACTGGAAGAAGCACAAGCTAGAATCAAGATTGCCGGGAGAAATATCAATAACCTCAGATATGCAGATGGCACCACCCTTACGGCAGAAAGTGAAGAGGAACTAAAAGCCTCTTGGTGAAAGTGAAAGAGGAGAGTGAAAAAGTTGGCTTAAAGCTCAACATTCAGAAAACGAAGATCATGTCATCTGGTCCCATCACTTCATGAGAAATAGGTGAGAAAACAGTGGAAACAGTGTCAAACATTATTCTTCGGGGCTCCAAAATCACTGCAGATGGTGACTGCAGCCATCAAATTAAAACACACTTACTCCTTGGAAGGAAAGTTATGACCAATTTAGATAGCATATTCAAAAGCAGAGACATTACTTTGCCAACAAAGGTCCACCTAGTCAAGGCTATGGTTTTTCCAGTGGTCATATATGGATGTGAGAATTTGACTGTGAAGAAAGCTGAGCACAGAAGAATTGTTCCTTTGAACTTGTGGTGTTGGAGAAGACTCTTGAGAGTCCCTTGAACTGTAAGGAGATTCAATCTGTCCATTCTAAAGGAGATCACTCCCAGGTGTTCATTTGAAGGAATGATGCTAAAGCTGAAACTCCAATATTTTGGCCACTTCATGTGAAGGTTTGACTCATTGGAAAAGACCCTAATGCTGGGAGGGATTAGGGCAAGAGGAGAAGGGGACGACAGAGGATGAGATGGCTGAATGGCATCACCGAGTCGATGGACGTGAGTTTGTATGTACTCCGGGAGTTGAAGATGGACAGGGAGGCCTGGCGTGCTGTGATTCATTTGTTTGCAAAGAGTCGGACACGACTGAGCAACTGAACTGAACTGAGAGTTGATAAAGAGTAAAGGTGGGGTAATCAGACATAAGAATTCAGAAATAAAGGGCTAGTAAGTATTCACTTAACATAAGACTTCTTCAGCGATCAATGCAAAGAAATAGAGGAAAAGGACAGAACGGGAAAGACTAGAGATCTCTTCAAGAAAATTAGAGATACCAAGGGAACATTTCATGCAAGGATGGGCTCGATAAAGGACAGAAATGGTATGGACCTAACAGAAGCAGAAGATATTAAGAACAGGTGGCAAGAATGCACAGAAGAACTGTACAAAAAAGATCTTCATGACCAAGATAATCACGATGGTGTGATCACTCACCTAGAGCCAGACATCCTGGAATGTGAAGTCAAGTGGGCCTTAGAAAGCATAATTATCAACAAAGCTAGTGGAGGCGATGGAATTCCAGTTGAGCTATTTCAAATCCTGAAAGATGATGTTGTGAAAGTGTTGCACTCAATATGCCAACAAATTTGGAAAACTCAGCAGTGGCCACACGACTGGAAAATGTCAGTTTTCATTCCAAACCCTAAGAAAGGCAATGCCAAAGAATGCTCAAACTAATGCACAATTGCACTCATCTTACATGCTTGTAAGGTAATGCTCAAAATTTTCCAAGCCAGGCTTCAGCAATACGTGAACTGTGAATTCCCTGATGTTCGAGCTGGTTTTAGAAAAGGCAGAGGAACCAGAGATCAAATTGCCAATATCTGATGGATCATGGAAAAAGCGAGACAGTTCTGGAAACGCATCTATTTCTGCTTTATTGACTATGCCAAAGCCTTTGACTGTGTGGATCACCATAAACTGTGGAAAATTCTGAAAGAGATGGGAATACCAGACCACCTGACCTGCCTCTTGGGAAATCTGTATGAAGGTCAGAAAGCAACAATTAGAACTGGACATGGAAAAATAGACTGGTTTCAAATAGGAAAAGGAGTATGTCAAGGCTGTATATTGTCACCCTGCTTATTTAACTTCTATGCAGAGTACATCATGAGAAATGCTGGATTGGAAGAAACACAAGCCGGAATTAAGATTGCCGGGAGAAATATCAATAACCTCAGATATGCAGATGACACCACCCTTATGGCAGAAAATGAAGAATAACTAAAAAGCCTCTTGATGAAAGTTAAAAGAGAGAGTGGAAATGTTGGCTTAAAGCTCAACACTCAGAAACTGAAGATCATACCATGTGGTCCCATCACTTCATGGGAAATAGATGGGGAAACAGTGGAAACAAGTGTCAGACTTTATTTTTTGGGGCTCCAAAGTCAGTGCAGATGGTGACTGTAGCCATGAAATTAAAAGATGCTTACTCCTTGGAAGAGCCAATCTAGATAGCATATTCAAAAGCAGAGACATTACTTTGCCGACTAAGTTCCGTCTAGTCAAGGCTATGGTTTTTCCTGTGGTCATGTATGGATGTGAGAGTTGGACTGTGAAGAAGGCTGAGCACCGAAGAATTGATGCTTTGAAATGTGGTGTTGGAGAAGACTCGTGAGAGTCCCTTGGATTGCAAGGAGATCCAACCAATCTAATCTGAAGGAGATCAGCCCTGGGATGTCTTTGGAAGGAATGATGCTAAAGCTGAAACTCCAATACCTGGCCACCTCATGCGAAGAGTTGACTTATTGGCAAAGACTCTGATCTGGGCAGGACTGGGGGCAGGAGGTGAAGGGGACGACCAAGGATGAGATGGCTGGATGGCATCACTGACTCGATGGATGTGAGTCTCAGTGAACTCCGGGAGATGGTGATGGACAGGGAGGCCTAGCGTGCTGCGTTTCATGGGGTCGCAAACAGTCAGACACGACTGAGTGACTGAACTGAACTGAACTGAAGTATTGACTAAAATATATCTAATTTTAATTTGTAATGATTTTAAAAGATGAACTATTATAAACTGTTTCTCCATCATCAGTTCAGTTCAGTTGCTCATCTGTCTGACTTTTTGCGACCCCATGAACTGCAGCATGCCAGGACTCCCTGTCCAACACCAGCTCCCAGAGTTGTCCCAAACCCATGTCCATTGAGTCAGTGATGCCATCCAACTAACTCATCCTCTGTCGTCCCCTTCTTCTCCTACCCTCAACTTTCCCAACATCAGGTTCTTTTCCAATGAGTTACCTCTTCTCATCAGGTGGCCAAAGTATTGGTGTTTCAGCTTCAACATCAGTCCTTCCAGTGAACACCCAGAACTGACCTTTAGGATGGACTGGTTGGATCACCTTGCAGACTAAGAGACTGCAAGAGTCTTCTCCAACACCACAGTTTAAAAGCATCATTCTGTGCTCAGCTTTCTTCACAGTCCAACTCTCATATCCATACATGACCACAGGAAAAACCATAGCCTTGACTAGACGGACCTTTTTTGGCAAAGTAATGTCTCTGCTTTTGAATATGCTGTCTAGATTGGTCATAACTTTCCTTCCAAGGAGTAAGCGTCTTTTAATTTCATGGCTGCAATCACCATCTGCAGTGATTTTGGAGACCCCAAAAATAAAGTCTGACACTGTTTCCACTGTTTCTGCATCTATTTCCCATGAAGTGATGGGACCAGATGCCATGATCTTAGTTTTCTGAATGTTTAGATTTAAGCCAACTTTTTCACTCTCCTCTTTCACTTTCATCAAGACACTCTTTAGTTCTTCACTTTCTGCCATAAGGGTGGTGTCATCTGCATATCTGAGGTTATTGATATTTCTCCTGGCAATCTTGATTCCAGCTTGTGCTTCTTCCATCCCAGCGTTTCTCATGATCTACTCTGAATATAAGTTAAATAAGCAGAGTGACAATCTAAGGCTTTTATGTACTCCTTTTTCTATTTGGAACCAGTCTGTTTTTCCATTTCCAGTTCTATCTGTTGCTTCCTGGCCTGCACAGATTTCTCAAGGGACAGGTCAGGTTTTCTGGTATTCCCATCTCTTTAGGAATTTTCCACAGTTTATTGTGATCCACACAGTCAAAAGCTTTGGCATAGTCAATAAAGCAGAAATAGATGTTTTTTTCTGGAACTCTCTTGCTTTTTCGATGACCCAGTAGATGTTGACAATTTGATCTCTGGTTCCTTTGCCTTTTCTAAAACCAGCTTGAACATCTGGAATTCACAGTTCACGTATTTCTGAAGCCTGGCTTGGAGAATTTTAAGCTTTAGTTTACTAGCATATGAGTTGAGTGTAATTGTGCAGTAGTTTGAGCATTCTTTGGCATTGCCTTTCTTTGTGATTGGAATGAAAACTGACCTTTTCCAGTTCTTGGCCACTGCTGAGTTTTCCAAATTTGCTGGCATATTGAGTGCAGCACTTTCACAGCATCATCTTTCAGGATTGGCAACTGGAATTTCATCATCTCCAATAGCTTTGTTTTAGTGATGCTTCCTAAGGCCGACTTGACTTCACATTCCAGGATGTCTGGCTCTAAGTGACTTATGGTAAAAAGAATAAAATTGTAGTACTCATAGATTATCTAACCCATTTATAAAACTAAGTGGTACAATTCAAACAGTAACTGTCAGATAAAGGGTAGTGATTTCATTCTTCATCCTCTGATCTATGAATTTCCATAACTTTATCTTGTAAAAACTTTCATGTGTTTTGTAAGTTGTACACTTCTTACTAATGGTGGAGGTTAGAAAAGAAAGCACTTAAAAATAAATCATGCAACTTTAAAGAAAGAAAAATGCAGATGCATCACAAAAATAGTCATTTGTAAAGCTTTTGAATGAATATGTGAAATTAGAGATAAAATAGCAGGTAGAATGATTACGTGATAGATTGGAGTATTCTGTTTTGAAAGGAAGGCAAATACTAAGCAACAAAGACAATTCTGAGACTACATAATTAAACCCTCTCACTAAAGGAAAAAAATAAAAATTCTTCATCTTACCCATAGTTTGAGGCTGTCTTTAGCATAAAAGATATGGTTGTAATTAGAGCGATGTACAGCACAAGTACCAAATTATGATTATTAGTGGATAAGAGATTCACATGTAGTATTTTTTGTGTTGTTGAAAACTACATGAATGTCTTTGATAGAACATAATAGAATATTCTTTATATGATGATATATTTTCTTTTTAAATGGGCTTAACTGAAAAAACTGTAGAAGTAGCTTACCTTTAGCAACTCCATTAATCACTGTCAGTTAGGATCTTAATAAATTTCTGGGAACTTCAAATACAAGTGAGAAAACTGTTAGAAATCTCTGCAACATAACTTCTCAAAGTAAAATGTAAAACAAAAGATTTAAATTCAGGATATACATATCAGTGAAATAACTAATCAACCTAATTATACAAAGTACAAGTCTGATAATTCACTTGTTAGGATGCTTATTATAACAAATCTTGAAGTAAGCTGCTATGCTATATTTCATTAAATTTTGGAGAAAAAAATCCTTCTTGATAAGAAAGCAGTTCATTTCTTAAAATACATTAAATATTTGTCAACTGACTTATCTTTAGTATATGAAAGTAAGAAACTTATCAGACTTAACTTTGAAATATTCATATGTAGATTTACTGCAGCAAATATGTAGCCTCAGGAGTCCTTGGATAGACTACAAACTTCTCTGCTACCTCCCCTTGATGTGTATACTTGGGAGAATTTGAACGAACATTATTAATAATTAAAGAAAAAAATATTAGAAGAATAAATATGTGGTGTATTCCATGCTTGTATGGAAACACAGATATATATAAATACTTTGGTGTGTTTACACACACCCACATTATGATGAAGCAAGATACCTATCATCCCAATATTACTGTGTTCTTCAGTAATATTATTTAATTATTTAACTAAAACTTTGCAAAGGTAGGATCTAGAACTATTTAAGAACCTGGAAAACAAGAAAGTTGTACAATAATGGCATAGTAAAGTCTTAAAAAAGCTATGTAGAGAAATTGAGAGTTCAGTTCTATGAAGATGCAATCAACATTTCACTTATAGCTGAGAAACATCTGAAACAGTAGGGAAAGAATGCATGTTCCTTCAAAATTGGCTGGGAAAGCCATCAGTTTGAGGAAGACACTGATAACATAAAAAGTATGAATAGAGCTTGGGTAATGTGAAAAAATTGATAAAATTCTTAATATGGACTCTGTCAAATTATATCAAAAAGAGTATAAAGATGAGTGAAATGATTTGTATAGAAGTTTAAAAATATTTAGTGTACTTGAAAATTTAAGACTTTTTAAAAATTTCCTAGGATTACCATAACAAAATGCCAAAAACTAGGTGGCTTAAATTAATAGAAATATATTTTCTCACAGTTCCATAGGCTAGAATTTCTAAATCAAGATTTTAGTAAGGCCAGGCTCCTTTTGAAGCCTGGAAGGGAGAATCTTTCATTGCCTCTTCCTAGTTTCTGGTGATGGCCATCAGTACAGTCTCTGACTCTGCCTTCACCTGATGTTTGCCTTGTGTCTTCACATCATTTCCTTACTGTCTATGTCTATTTTTGTGTGCACATTTTCTCTTTTTAAAGTTCAGTGGTCATGTTGGTTTAGGTTCCAATCTAATGTTCTCATTTTAAAAGGATTACTTCTGTAAAGACACTATTCTGTAATATCACATTTTGAGGTAGTTGAGGTTAGTACTTGGCCATGTCAGGGAGGGTAAGAGTGGTAAGGAGACATAATCTAATCCATAACAGTTTTATTCCCAATATATTGCATAAGAAACATAAGTACTGGGCCAGTTCTAAAATTTGGGGAGGCAGCTTACAAAGGGATGAAGAAATGAACTTCAATTGAGAATGATTCTACTCACTAATCAGTGTGCAGACCATCTTCCGATACAACACTACATTACAAAGTCTCTTCATCTATAAACAATAGTACCCCACATAAAATTTGTGAGGATTACCATAATGCTGACCATGAGATTCCAATATTTAAAATGCCCTGCTAATCATTATCAGAGATGTAGCCACTGAACATACATACATACATACATACATAATTGAACAGCAAAATCACCTGGCCTCTGTATAGATGAAATCTAAGACCTACACCTTATGTGTGATATTCTAATCAAGGGACCGAATAACCTATCTTGCTCATGAAAAAATCCTTCCAGATGCACATAAGCAAGGTTCTTTATCTCATCATTTCAAAATCTGATTCAGTGATAAATAATTGCTTAGTACTCTCCAAATTAAAGCTATTTTGGATACATTAAACCATTTTTAATTTCCTCCAGGAGATGCTGAATAAGATTCAGTTCAGTTCAGTTGGTCAGTCGTGTCTGACTCTTTGCGACCCCATGGACTGCAGCACACCAGGATTCCCTGTCCATCACCAACTCCTGGAGCCTACTCAAACTCATGTCCATCGCATTGGTGATGCCATCCAATCAGCTCATCCTCTGTCATCCCCTTCTCCTCCTGCCTTTAATCTTTCCCAGTATCAGGGTCTTTTCAGTCAGTCCTTTGCATCAGGTGGCCAAAGTATTGGAGCTTCAGCATCAGTCCTTCCAATGAATATTCAGGACTGATTTCCTTTAGGATCGACTGGTTTGATCTCCTTGCTGTCCAAGGAACTCTCAAGAGTCTTCTCCAACATCACACTTCAAAAGCAAGAATTCTTTGGCGCTCATGTTTCTTTAGAGTCCAACTCTCACTTCCATAAATGACTATTGAAAAAATCATAGCTTCATAGCTTTAATTAGATGGACCTTTGTTGGTAAAGTAATGTCTCTGCTTCTTCATATGCTGTCTAGGTTGGTCATAGCTTTTCTTCCAAGGAATAACCTTATCCACATTTAAAAGTTCAGAGTAGAACAATTGTTATCAACTTTTTCTAAGAAATTTAAAAGCAATGATTATTAGTGCATTAATAAATTCTATAGTACTTCTAATAAGATAATATCACTGCCTGCTATAAGTATTTTACATTATTTTAGATTAAAAATAAAATCCCAACATGCTTCTTTTTGAATTCTGTTATTTGTATCATTAGATAGAAAATAGAATAGAATTATGCTTACAAGACTGAAGATTCTCTACCAAAGATTTCTAGATAAAAAATTCCTGTTTCCTTACAAATTATTTGTTATAAACTTACTTATTCCTGGATTCAGGAATATAATGCAACTACCAACTTAAAAGAGGTAGTATAAATATGCCCAACCTAATGCTTATAAAACCACTGGAATTGCTTTTTTAATTTTGCTTTGACTTTTTTTAAGCAAATTTTTTTTTTTTATTTCGTGATAACATAATTTACAGAAAATTTGGAAAGATAATTCAGCAACACTTAGTGGACCTAATCCATTTCCTGTAATGTTTAATATCTCACATTAGTGTGGTATATTTGTTACAACTTATTAACCAATATTGATCCATTATTGTTAAATAACTTCTGTGGTTTCTTTAGATTGTCTCTATTTTTTAAATTTATTTATCTATTTTTATTTTATTTTATTTTATTTAAATTTTATTCTTTTAATTTACAATACTGTATTGGTTTTGCCATACATTGACAAGAATCCACCAAAGGTGTACATGAGTTCCCAACCCTGAACCCCCTCCCACTACCCTCCCCATATCATCTCTCTGGGTCATCCCAGTGCACCAGCCCCAAGCATCCTGTACCCTGTATTGAACCTAGACTAGCGATTCGTTTCTTACATGATAGTATACATGTTTCTCCCAAATCATCCCACACTCTCCTTCTCCCACAGAGTCCAAAAGTCTGTTCTTTACATCTGTGTCTCTTTTGCTGTCTCGCATATAGGGTCATCATTACCATCTTTCTAAATTCCTTATATATGTGTTAGCGTACTGTATTGGTGTTTTTCTTTCTGGCTTACTTCTCTCTGTATAATTGGCTCCAGTTTCATCCACCTCATTAGAAATGATTCAAATATATTCTTTTTAATGGCTGAGTAATACTCCATAGTGTATATGTACCACAGCTTTCTTATCCATTCTTCTGCTGGTGGACATCTAGGTTGCTTCCATGTCCTGGCTATTATAAACAGTGCTGCAAACTGATGTCTTCTTTCTGTTTTAGAATCTCATTCAGAATATGACATTTCAGTTTGATGTCAAGTCTCCTTTGTCATCATGTCTCCATAGGTAGGTGTACACTGCAACAGTTTCTCAGATTTCACTGGTTTGAATATTTTGACAATCTTGAGATTACAGGTATTTTATGTCCCTTAATTGTGATTTACCTAGTGTTCTTCTCAAGGTTAGACTAGAGAAGATAGGCACAACAGAACTAAGATGCCATTCCATCCCATCAAGTACTTACAGTCAACAGGACTTATCAATGATAATGTTAACCTTGATCACCAGGCTGAAGCAGTTAATTGTCAAGTTTTTCTAGGGTAAAATTTCTATTCCCCCATATTCATACTATCCTCTTGGAAAGAAGTCACTAAGTACTACCCACATGTAAGGAGTGAAGAATTTCTTGCTATATTATTTTTGTTCTGTCTGAAGAACTTTTAGCATTTTTTGTAAATTAGTGTGCTGGAAATGAATTACCTCAGCTTTTAATGTTCCATGATTGTCTTTATTTGTCCTTCACTTTTGAATAATTATTTTACTGAATATGGAATTCTAGACAGTTTTTTTTTTCTTTTCAATACATTGAAGACACCATTCTACTCTCCTCTTGCTTTCATAGAAATGAAAATTCTGCTATAGCTTTTATCATTGCTCCTCCATGGGTAGTGTTTCTCTCTAACCTCTGTTGGTTCTCTTCAAGAATTTTCTTTTCTTTGATTTTCTGCAGTTTTAATATGATATTCCTAGGAATGGGTTTTTTGGGTTTTTTTTTTTTTTTTTTTTTTTTTTTTTTGCATTTTTCCTGTTTGATGCTCTCAGCTTCTTGAAACTGTGGTTTGATGTCTGTCACTAATTTTGGAAATTTCTCCATCATTATTATTTCAAATATTTCTTCCACTCTGTTCTTTCTTTTACTTCTTATGTTTCATGTGTGTATGTGCTGTGCAAAGTAGCTCAGTGATGTCCAATTCTTTGTGAGTGTGTATCAGTTCAGTCAGTCAGTTCAGTCGCTCAGTCATGTCCAACTCATTGCAACCCCATGAAACACAGCACGCCGGGCCTCCCTGTCATCACCAACTACCGGAGTTCACTCAGACTCATGTCCATCGAGTCAGTGATGCGATCCAGCCATCTCATCCTCTGTCGTCCCCTTTTCCTCCTGTCCCCAATCCCTCCAAGCATCAGAGTCTTTTCCAATGAGTCAACTCTTCTCATGAGGTGGTAAAAGTACTGGAGTTTCAGCTTTAGCATCATTCCTTCCAAAGAAATCCCAGGGCTGATCTCATTCAGAATAGACTGCTTGGATCTCCTTTCAGTCCAAGGGACTCTCAAGAGTCTTCTCCAATACCACAGTTCAAAAGCATCAATTCTTTGGCGCTCAGCCTTCTGCATAGCTCAACTCTCACATCCATACATAACTACTGGAAAAACCATAGCCTTGACTAGATGGACCTTAGTCGGCAAAGTAATGTCTCTGCTTTTGAATATGCTATCTAGATTGGTCATAACTTTTCTTCCAAGGAGTAAGCGTCTTTTAATTTCATGGCTGCAGTCACCATCTGCAGTGATTTTGGAGCCCCCCCAAAAAAGTCTGATGCTGTTTCCACTGTTTTCCCATCTATTTCGCTTGAAGTGATGGGACCACATGACATGATCTTCGTTTTCTGAATGTTGAACTTTAAGCCCACTTTTTCACTCTCCTCTTTCACTTTCCTCAAGAGGCTTTTTAGTTCCTCTTCACTTTCTGCCATAAGGGTGGTGTCATCTGCATATCTGAGGTTATTGATATTTCTCCCAGCAATCTTGACTCCAGCTTGTGCTTCTTCCAGTCCAGCATTTCTCATGATGTACTCTGCATATCAGTTAAATAAGCAGGGTGACAATATACAGCCTTGACATACCCTTTTCCTATTTGGAATCAGTCTGTTGTTCCATGTCCAGTTCTAAGTGTTGCTTCCTGACCTGCATACAGATTTCTCAAGAGGCAGATCAGGTGGTCTGGTATTCCCTTCTCTTTCAGAATTTCCCACAGTTTATTGTGATCCACACAGTCAAAGGCTTTTGCATAGTCAATAAAGCAGAAATAGATATTTTTCTGGAACTTTCTTTCTTTTTCTATGATCCAGCAGACGTTGGCAATTTGATCTCTGTTTCCTATGCCTTTTCTAAAACCAGCTGGAACATCAGGAATTTCATGGTTCACATATTGCTGAAGCCTGGCTTGGAGAATTTTGAGCATTACTTTACTAGCATGTGAGATGAGCGCAATTGCGTGGTAGTTTGAGCATTCTTTGGCATTGCCTTTCTCTGGGATTGGATTGAAAACTGACATTTCCCAGTCCTGTGGCCACTGCTGAGTTTTCCAAATTTGCTGGCATATTGAGTGCAGCACTTTCACAGCATCATCTTTCAGGATTTGAAATAGCTCAACTGGAATTCCATCACCTCCACTAGCTTTGTTCATAGCGATGTTTTCTAAGGTCCACTTGACTTCACATTCCAGGATGTCTGGTTCTAGATGAGTGATCACACCACTGTGATTATCTTGGTCGTGAAACTCTTTTTTGTACAGTTCTTCTGTGTATTCTTGCCACCTCTTCTTAATATCTTCTGCTTCTGTTAGGTCCATACCATTTCTGTCCTTTATCGAGCCCATCTTGGCATGAAATGTTCCCTTGGTATCTCTAATTTTCTTGAAGAGATCTCTAGTCTTCCCCATTGTGTTGTTTTCCTCTATATATTTGCATTGATCTCTGAGGAAGGCTTTCTTATCTCTCCTTGCTATTCTTTGGAACTCTACATTTAGATGCTTGTATCGTTTCTTTTCTCCTTTGCTTTTCACTTCTCTTCTTTTCACAGCTATTTGCAAGGCCTCCCCAGACAGCCATTTTGCTTTTTTGCATTTCTTTTCCATGGGGATGTTCTTGATCCCTGTCTCCTGTACAATGTCACAAACCCCATTTCATAGTTCATCTGGCACTCTATCTATCAGATCTAGGCCCTGAAATCTATTTCTCACTTCCACTGTATAATCATAAGGGATTTGATTTAGATCATACCTGAATGGTCTAGTGGTTTTCCCTACTTTCTTCAATTTAAATCTGAATTTGGAAATAAGGAGTTCATGATCTGAGCCACAGCCAGCTCCCAGTCTTATTTTTGTTGACTGTATAGAGCTTCTCCATCTTTGGCTGCAAAGAATTGTGTAGGCTACATTAAAAATATATATATCCTATAGTTCTTAGATGATCTCTTCAGGTGTTTGGCTCTGAATTGTATTTTGCAAAGTTTTCATTGACCTACAGTTGAGTCCATATATTCATTCACAGTCTGTGTGCAGTTTACTGATGAACCCATCAAACACTTTCTCTGTTACACCATTTTTTTATTTCTAGCATTTTCTTTGATTTGTTTTTTTCCTTAGAGCTTTTATCTCTCTGCTTACATTATCCATCTGTTAGAGTCCTTTACATATTTTTTGTAATTATTTTTATAATGTCTGTCTGATAATTCCATCTGTGTCACATCTAGGTCCAATTCTGATACTTTCTTCATTTCTTCAGATTGTATTATTTCTTGCCTTTGGTGATATCTTGATATCTTATAATATTTTGTTGAAAGCTGAATATGTTGTATCCAGTACTCAGTTATTTTATGTTAATCTAGCTATATATTCTGTGATATAGGTACTAAAGTTTTCAAATTTCTCTAGTGTCATTTTATAAAGTTTTTTCTCTTGTCTTGGGAGTTTCCCTATGTACGGCTCACCAAAAAGAATCTGTTTATGGAAGTATGGAAGCTCTATCAAGTGTAGTACTATTATTATACTGAAGTTTGTTAATGGAGTGGCAGAGTGTTGTGGAGGGAATGTTACATAATCTAAGTCTTACTCTTCTGGTGTACTTGTGTCTTTGGACTATGGTTTTCACAAATGTTTTTATACCTCTTGAGAGCCAAATAATTGATGCTTTTGATCTGTTGTGTTGGAGAAGACACTTGAGAGTCCCTTCAACAGCAAGGAGATCCAACCTGTCCATCCTAAAGGAAATCAGTCCTGAATATTCATTGGAAGAACTGATGATGAAGCTGAAACTCCAACACTTTGGCCACTTGATGTGAAGAACTGACTCATTTGAAAAGATTGTGATGCTGGGAAAGATTGAAGGCAAGCGGTGAAGGGGACAACAGAGGATGAAATGGCTGGATGGCATCACTGACTTGATGGACATGAGTTTGAGTGAACTCTGGAAGTTGATAATGGACAAGGAGGCCTGGTGTGCTGCAGTTCATGGGGTCACAAATAGTCAGACACGATTGAGCGACTGAACTGAACTGAACTGAACTGAACGCACACACACCCTTTGGTTATATTGTTTTCTTTTCCCCTTACATGAAGAAGTCTAAAGGGACAAGCAGTGAGAAGCAATTTCTTTTCCTAAGATCAGATGAAGTTCCAGAATTGCACTTTGTCAAAACCCTTCTTAAAGTGTAAGCTTTAATTAAGAAAAGAGTGAAAATAAAAATCTTTCTTAGGTACCTCTATGAGTTTCCTGGAAGTAAAGTACATAGAAACATCTCTCCACCCACTGAAAGTTTTTTACTCTCATCTTAGTCAACACTCAGCACCACATATTGTTCAAAATTACTGAGTTTATGGCTTCTATGGCTTTTGTTCCAAGGAAGCAGGCCTTAACTGTTAATATCTAGATTTATCTATCTCTCCAGAATTCAGAGTGGAAGACTTCCCTGTAATTTCACTTCTTAGATTATTCTAAAAAAAGTCATTGATTTTCAGTTTGTCTGACATTCTCTAATTGAAAAGATGTGATTATTACCAAGCTCTCTGCATACCACAAGTGAAACTGGATGCCCCCTAAAATCAAGTAGAAACTTATCATTATTGAAGTGGCTGTGGAAAAAATTTTGGTGTTGAAGGATAGGTACTTGTTAAAAATATATAATATCTTATTTTCAGTTCTCATTTGTGTCTGACTCTTAATATATTGTTTTAACAACAGAGTAAATGATCTTCCTAATAGGATTGCATGAGAAGAGGGAGAATTGGAAGGCAAAACCTAGTAAAAGCATAATTTTTCAATTTTTTCTCCCTTGATTTAAAAGGAAGAAGCAGATATCACAGTTTATTGAAACAATCATGTGAGCAACATCAAAAGTTTAATGTAACCAGTAGACCAAAAAGTATACTGCTTTCAGCATTCAGCTCGGACTATGATAAAACAAGTTCAACTCTAAGTACATTTTATTATTAAGGCTGATTTACTGTATAAAATATAATGATCACTATTTTATTTGATATTACAGTTAATGAATTATATATTTTTGGTATATCCATATGGAATGACTAGTAGAATCAGGAATGACATATTTTCTGAAAATTTAAATATTTAATACAGACTTCAGTCCAGGCTCATCCTACGGATGTTAAAAAATACTTTGTAATACTTATTTTCATTAAATAATATGCACAAAGTTTTCACAGTAGCTTCATTCAAAGTAGTACTATCAATAGCAGTATAAATTAATTGTGATATACACAATAATGAACAGTATACAGTAATGAAAGTTGCTGGACAATTGAAAGTTTTCATGTAGGGCTTCCCAAGTGGTGCCAGTGGTAAAGAACCCACCTGCTAATGCAGGAGATATAAGAGATGTGGGTTCGATCCCTGGGTGGGGAAGATTCCCTGGAGAAGGGCATGGCAACCCACTCCATATTCTTGCCTGGAAAATCCCATGGACAGAGGAGCCTGGTGGGCTGTAGTCCATGGGGTTGCACAGAGTTGGACACGACTGAAGTGACTTAGCACACTAGCACACATACAGCAATGAGGAAAACAAACTGCCACAATATGCAATAGTATTAATGATCTTAAAATGCAATATTGAAAGAACAGAGACACAAAAAGTACAAAGTACAGATTCTGTTTGTATACTGTGTTCAATAAGTAACCTGTGTTTTAGAAATTAAGAGAGTGGTTACAGTTGAGGACATAGTAGCTGGAGGGGGAATAAAGGGAAACTTCTAAGATTCTGAGATGGTGTCCACTTAGCTCTGAACATGTTCACTCACTGAACATTCATGAAGTTAAACAGTTATGACCTGTGCCCTTTTCTATAAGCATGCTATGCTTCAATGAAAAATAAAATGCATGATTAAACTACTTAAAATATTGCTTGATGAATTAATTGTATAATTCAGAGTAGGTGACTGTCTATTTTATTTCCTCTACATGAAAACTTTCAATTGTCCACCTTTATCCTGAAATTCAAATAGTTTCATGAGGCATTCAACGATTTGCAGATTTGTAAGTTATATCCCTTTTTAATGTCATTTTCCACTTCATTTTTTCATATAATCTTTGCTCCATTCTCCCCAAATCACTTGTTATTCTTGAATTTTCTTTCAGATTCAGAATATTTAAATTCCATGCTCTTTAAATCATATTTCAAGTGCTACTTTTTTATTGATTCTTCCAACTCATCTTGTGTATTGCTTTTGTCAAGTACCAGTAGGAAGTAGGTAACTCAGGCCATACATGCATACATACATTTAGCCTATGCATCTCTATTCTACACATTAGGTTGCATCCTTGCATGCATGTGTGCTCAGTCACTTCAAACATGTCCAACTCTTTGTGACTCTATGGACGGTAGCCCACCAGGCTCCTCTGCCCACGTTATTCTCCAGGCAAGAATACTTGAGTAGGTTGCCATGTCCTCCTCCAGGGCATCTTTCCAACACAGGGATGGAATCCACGTCTCTTATGTCTCCTGAATTGGCAAGCAGGTTCTTTATTACTCACACCACCTGGGAAGCCCCAAATTGCATCCTTACTGTTATTCAAATTAGAAATATGGCTCTTAAAGAAAGACACTGATACAGTATACTAATGCATATATATGGAATTTAGAAAGATGGTAAAGAAAAGTTATGACCAACCTAGATAGCATATTGAAAAGCAGAGACATTACTTTGCCAACAAAGGTCCGTCTAGTCAAGGCTATGGTTTTTCCAGTGGTTATGTATGCATGTGAGAGTAGGACTGTGAAGAAAGCTGAGCGCTGAAGAATTGATGCTTTTGAACTGTGGTTTTGGAGAAGACTTTTGAGAGACCCTTGGACTGCAAGGAGAGCCAACCAGTCCATTCTTAAGGAGATCACCCCTGGGGTTTGTTTGGAGGGAATGATGCTTAAGCTGAAACTCCAGTACTTTGGACATCTCATACGAAGAGTTGACTCATTGGAAAAGACTCTGATGCTGGGAGAGATTAGGGGCAGGAGGGAAAGGGGATGACAGAGGATGAGATGGTTGGATAGCATCACTGACTCGATGTATGTGAGTCTGAGTGAACTCTGGGAGTTGGTGATGGACAGGGAGGCCTGGCATGCTGCAATTCATGGGGTTGCAAAGAGTTGGACATGACTGAGTGACTGAAATGAACTGAACTGAACGATAACCCTGTATATGAGACAGCAAAAGAGACACAGATGTATAGAACAGTCTTTTGGACTCTGTGGGAGAGGAAGAGAATGGGATGATTTGGGAAATGGCATTGAAACATATATAATATCATACATGAAACAAATCACCAGTCCAGGTTCAATGCATGATACTGGATGCTTGGGGCTGGTGCACTATGAAGACCCAGAGGGATGGTATGCGGAGGGAGGAGGATGGGGGGTTCAGGATGGGAAACACGTGTATACCTGTGGCAGATTCATGTTGATGTATGGCAAAACCAATACAATATTGCAAAGTAATTAACCTCCAATTAAAGTAAATAAATATATATTTTAAAACAATAATAATTATGAGAGTTTGCCAGCCTTCTTGGCTAACTTAGCCTTCAATATTTTGTTTTCTGTGAAAACTAAGGCCATACTTGTAGAAGTTTTTGGTTTCAAGGGAAAGAAAATGACACTAATTATAACAAAGTTATTTTTTTGAGTGAATAAAAAAATTGTTAAATCTCAAGAACCAAGGGTTCCTTAAGAGAGAAGAAATAAAGAAAGAAAGAGGTGACAGCAGATAAATAGCAAGACTCACACTACAGAAGCAATTCACTAAATAACCTTCAAATTTTTTAAGGTTACAACAGTAAATGTGGGTTAAGTTTCAGGTTTCTTATGAAGACAGAAACTCTCTGGGAAATGAGAATCAGTCCATGAACTTGGATGCTTATTGTTTCAATATCCAGGTCTTCCATTACTGAATACATTTATGTATTGATCATAAAGGACTATTTGTTTTCTACATATGTTCTCTTATAGGAAAGGCAGTATTTTTTTTCTCTGTATAAAGCAAATTCCATTTTCACATTGCAGTGAAATTATTGCATTGTAATTTCCTTTGGTTAACAAGAATTGTGGCAAAAAGTTTTATATTTTTAATTTATAGTATTGAATATTAATAAACATATTGGACTTGCAAAGAGAGTTACTAAAAATCAATACATTAGTTAATAAAGAAATATCTCTAGTAGAATTTTGTCATGCAGGGATATGCAAGGCATAAACACACAATGGACGTTAGATTAACTTTAGAAATTGTTTCATTCTAAATTTCCTTCTTTGATCCCATTAGAGTTTTCCTTTTAACCAAATCTTCTAACTGCCAATTAAACCAGTAAAAAGGGTCTCAGAAATGTTTTCTGACCTGATTTATTAATTAGTTTGCAACTTTAAACCAAAGTTCTTTGCTACAAAGTCTTACAATTGCATGTTTAAGGTCAAAAGTAAATCAAAGGTCTAAATCAAATCCCTTATGATTAAATGGTGGAAGTGAGAAATAGATTTAAGGGACTAGATCTGATAGATAGAGTGCCTGATGAGCTATGGATGGAGGTTCATAACATTGTACAGGAAACAGGGATCAAGACCATCCCTATGGAAAAGAAATGCAAAAAGGCAAAATGGATGTCTGAGGAGGCGTTACAAATAGCTGTGAAAAGAAGAGAAACAAAAAGCAAAGAGAAAAGGAAAGAGAAACAAAAAGCAAAGAGAAAAGGAAAGATATAAGTATCTGAATACAGAGTTCCAAAGAATAGCAAGGAGAGATAAGAAAGCCATCCTCAGAGATCAATGCAAAGAAATAGAGGAAAACAACACAAGGAGGGAGACTAGAGGTCTCTTCAAGAAAATTAGAGATACCAAGGGAACATTTCATGCAAAGATGGGCTCGATAAAGGACAGAAATGGTATGGACCTAATAGAAGCAGAAGATATTAAGAAGAGGTGGCAAGAATACACAGAAGAACTGTACAAAAAAGATCTTCACGACCAAGATAATCACAATGGTGTGATCACTCACCTAGAGCCAGACATTCTGGAATGTGCAATCAAGTGGACCTTAGACAGCATCACTATGAACAAAGCTAGTGGAGGTGATGAAATTCCAGTTGAGCTCTTTCAAATCCTGAAAGATGATGCTATAAAAGTGCTACACTCAATATGCCAGCAAATTTGGAAAACTGAGCAGTAGCCAGAGGACTGGGAAAGGTCAGTTTTCAATCCAATCCCAGAGAAAGGCAATGCCAAAGAATGCTCAAACTTCCGCACAATTGCAATGATATCACATGCTAGTAAAGCAATGCTCAAAATTCTCCAAACCAGGTTTCAGCAATATGTGAACCGTAAACTTCCATATGTTCAAGCTGGTTTTAGAAAAGGCAGAGGAACCAGAGATCAAATTGCCAACGTCTGCTGGATCATGAAAAAAGCAAGAGAGTTCCAGAAAAATATCTATTTCTGCTTTATTGACTATGGCAAAGCCTTTGACTGTGCAGATCACAATAAACTGTGGAAAATTCTGAAAGAGAAGGGAATACCAGACCACCTGACCTGCCTCTTGAGAAACATATGTGCAGGTCAGGAAGCAATAGTTAGAACTGGACATGGAACAACGGACTGGTTTCAAATAGAAAAAGGAGTATGTCAAGGCTGTATATTGTCACCCTGCTTATTTAACTTACATGCAGAGTACATCATGAGAAACACTGGTCTGGATAAGCAAAAGAGGAATCAAGATTGCCAGGAGAAGTATCAATAACCTCAGATATGCAGAGGACACCATCCTTATGGCAGAAAGTGAAGAGGAACTAAAAAGCCTCTCGATGAAAGTGAAAGAGGAGAGTGAAAAAGGTGGCTTAAAGTTCAACATTCAGAAAGCGAAGATCATGGTCCCATCACTTCATGGCAAATAGATGCGGAAACAGTAGAAACAGTGTCAGACTTTATTTTGGGGGTCTCCAAAATCACTGCAGATGGTGATTGCAGCCGTGAAATTAAAAGACACATACTCCTTGGAAGAAAAATTATGACCAACCTAGATAGCATATCAAAAGCAGTGACATTACTTTGCCAATAAAGTTCCATCTAGTCAAGGCTGTGGTTTTTCCAGTGGTCGTGTATGGATGTGAGAGTTGGACTGTGAAGAAAGCTGAGCACTGAATAATTGATGCTTTTGAACTGTCGTGTTGGAGATGACTCTTGAGAGTTCCTTGGACTTCAAGGAGATCCAAGCAGTCCATTCTAAAGGAGATCTGTCCTGGGTATTCTTTGGAAGGAATGATGCTAAAGCTGAAACTCCAGTACTTTGGCCACCTCATGTGAAGAGTTGACTCACTGGAAAAGACCCTAATGCTGGGAGGGATTAGGGGCAAGAGGAGAAGAGGACAACAGAGGATGAGATGGCTGGTTGGCAGCACTGACTCGATGGACGTGAGTTTGAGTGAACTCCGGGAGTTGGTGATGGACAGGGAGGCCTGACATGCTGCACTTCTTGTGGTCGCAGAGAGTCAGACACGACTGAGTGACTGAACTGACTGAACTGATTTTGTTTCTTCAGAATGTGATGGTTTTGAAGTATTTGACTGAATCTGGACTGTTAATAGAGTTTGTAGAGTTTATATCTTATGACCCACCTAAAATACATTGGCACAATATAGTTACTGTTTATCACCAAACCGTATATTTTCCTGATATCAAAACACATTTTCATTCTACACTAGGAAAATACCTTTTAAACAGGTAAATTCTCTCTACAATCAACTTTAATGTATATAAAGTACATAAGTAATCCATTTAGAGATTGCAAGTAATTATAAAACATTGGGAGATGTAAAGTAGTTTATATTCTTAGAGGACTAAAATACTGGAATAAGATGCAATCTTTTGCTCTTGATAATAGTGGAGTAATATTAATAAACAAGGGAATATAATTTCTCAGTAAATCCATATCAGAATCAATACATCCTCTAAAATTACTTTCATTTAACTTTTTTTAAGCTACATACAAGTAAACATTTAGAAAATTTTTATTGAGTTGCATAAATTATGTCAGACCCTAAATGAAGACATGGGAAAACAAAGTTTAGTAAGGCACACAATAGATTTCATAATTCTTTAGAGATATAATTCATAGTCACAAAATAAATATCAACCAAGAAATGTTTTCAAAAATGAAAACTTTCCTTGTACTAAAATGTCTATCAGAATAACACATGTCATCAAAAAATGAAGACATTGGAAAAAATAGCTTATAGCATTATGGTATTTTAAACATGCTTTTTGCTTATCTGTGCACACACATTGTTATTTGTTTCATCCATTCAACCACAGATATTTATTGATTACTTAAATCATCACCATCTGGTAGGGTAATGGCACATAGTTGTATCCAAGACATACATACACAGTGTCTGCTTTCACAGAGCTTACATTCTAGTGGATCACTTACACATGGATATGTTGGGAAAGTGTGTAATTTCCTCACCTAAACAAAAATTTGAAAGGATGGACCAGTGTTACAGCTGGGTTACAGATCAGAATTTTATTTGGTAAACTATGGCTAGTACAACCCTGAGGCTTGAGTTCAGAGTGGCTTCCATTCATTTTGGCTCCCTCTTCCTTTTTGTCTCCTTCTCTCCCCTACCTTGGCCTATGCAAATTAGGCACAATTGTACTCATTTCACTTGCTAGCAAAGTAATGCTCAAAATTCTCCTAGCGAGGCTTCAACAGTACATGAACCAAGAACTTTCAGATGTTCAAGCTGGATTTAGAAAAAGCAGAGGAACCAAAGATCATATTGCCAACTACCATTGGACTATAGAAATACAAGAGAATTCCAGAAAAATAACTACTTATGCTTCATTGATTATGCTAAAGCCTTTGACTCTGGGGATCACAATAAATTGTGGAAAAAGATGGGAATACCAGGCCTCCTTACCTTCCTCCTGTGAAACCTGTGTGCAGGTCAGGAAGCAACAGTTAGAACACGACATAGAACAAAGGACTGGTTCAAAATTGGGAAAGAAGTACGTCAAGCCTGTATGTTGCTACTCTGCTTATTTTACTTATATGCCAGGCTGGATGAAGCACAAGCTAGAATCAAGATTGTGGGGGGAAACGTCAACATCTCAAATATGCAGACGAAACCATCCTATGGCTGAAAGCAAAGAGTAACTAAAAGAGCTTCTTGATGAAGGTGAAAGAGGAGAGTGAAAAGGCTGACTTAAAACTCAATATTCAAAAAACGAAAAGCATGGCATCCGGTCCCATCACTTCATGGCAAATAGATGGGGAAACAGTGGAAACAGTGACAGACTATTTTCTTAGGCTCCAAAATCACTATGGATGATGACTGAACCCATAAAATTAAAAGACAGTTGCTCCTCAGAAGAAAAACTATGATCAACCTAGACAACATATTAAAAAGCAGAGACATTACTTTGCTGAAAAAGGTCCATCTAATCAAAGCTCTGGTTTTTCCAGCAGTCATGTATGGATGTGAGAGTTGGACCATAAAGAAGGCTGAAAGCCTTCTTTAAAAAATTGATGTTTTCAAACTGTAGTGTTGGAGAAGACTCTTAAGAATCCCTTGACTGCAAGATCCAACCAGTCAATCCTAAAGGAAATCAACCCTGAATATTCACTGGAATGACTGATACTGAAGCTGATGCTCTGGTACTTTGGACATCTGATGAGAAGAACTGACTCATTAGAAAAGACCCTGATGCTAGGGAAGATTGAAGGTGGGAGGAGGAGGGGACGACAGAGGATGAGAGGATGAGTAGGATGGCATCAATGACTCAATGGACATAAGTTTGAGCAAGCTCAGGGAAATGGTGAACGACAAGGAAGCCTGGAATGCTGTAGTCCATGGGGGTCGCAAACAGTTGGACAGGACTGAGCGACTGAATGACAACAACATAGTGTAGGGTAGCAAGTGGGTATGTTTGTTTCTTCTTCCTCTTTTTTCACCTGAGGTTCCCACTCAGGTCCTCGGATTTTTCCTTTGTACTCTTTTCTTGGGCTTTTCCCCTTGTTTTGTCTGTTTTTTAGCCACTGCCATTTTAGACTTCTTTTTCTATTCTAGGTGCCTAACAAATACATAATCATATGTGCAATGATTTATGCTAAAAAAAAAATGACAATATATTTATGTCTCCAGTTTCCAAAAAGGTAGTTTGCCAGTTGGACTTTTTATATAGTAAAATGAAGGGTGATAGGGATTGCTGCTAAGTCACTTCAGTTGTGTCCAACTCTGTGCAACCCCATAGATGGCAGTCCACCAGGCTCCCCTTCCCTGGGATTCTCCAGGCAAGAACACTGGAGTGGGTTGCCATTTCCTTCTCCAATGCATGAAAACGAAAAGTGAAAGTGAAGTCGAAAGCAACCCCAGGGACTGCAGCCTACCAGGCTCCTCCATCCATGGGATTTTCCAGGCAAGAGTACTGGAGTGGGGTGCCATTAAGTAGGGTCAATAATTCTGTTTTTTGGAAAGTGTTTTCTCTTATTTACAGAGCAAGATTCTCTGAAAAAAATCCTCACTATTTCTGAGTCCTTAGCACTTAAAAGCAGGAATTTACTTCCTATGATTCTAGATAATTGAGTATGGAAATATGTCCTTTGACTACACATTCCTTGTTAAAAAAGGATTCTTTTGAGAAGTCATATTAATCATTCAGATCTAAATTTTACTTACTCAGTTTTCTTGATTTAACTCCAGATTTGATGAGGTTATAGAAATACACTCTACACTCAACTGTTTATTCTTTCATTTAATTTTTAAAATGTAGGGCATGGAGAAAGAAATAGATTATATATCTCAAAAAGATAATTTATTTGATTTGACTGTTAACTGTGAATCCTGGGTATTACTTTTGCTTTCTGAAAACATTCCATAGTTTCCTGGAATTAGAAACAAGGAAATAAAAGAATAAGCCCTGTGCTGAGATAGAATACTATCAATCCATTTGTCTCAGAATAGAAAAGCATCAATTGACAGTTTAATTAATGTCATGATAATCCATTCTGTCTCCTTTTATTTCTCTTGCTGCTTGAATCAGAATGTTTGAGCTTGACTATACAATATTGTATAATACATAGCACAAAATGCTATGTTGCTTTATAATCAGAGGTCTAATTTGGACTTGGAGTTTAAAGAAGTCTCCTGAGAGTGCTAAATATGAGACTACACAGGATAGATAGACATTTGTATTTTTAGTAGTGGTAAGGATGAGAGGGGAGTTGGAGGGAAGAGGTGGAAAATCATGAAGCATGTGAACTTATTTTCTTCCAGTTTTATTAAGATGGTATTGGCATATAACATATATAAGTTTAATATGTACAACATGGTGATTGATACAATATATACTATACAATTCTTAGCACAAAAAGTTTAATTAATATCTCTGTCCTCTATACTACATTTTTATCTCTTTTTTTCAGTGTTAACATTAATATCTATCCTTTTAGCAACTTTCAAGTATATAATACAGTATTGTTAATTGTAATCATCATGCTATACATTAGATCCCTAGAACTTATTCATCTCACAACTAAGTTTATACTCTTTGACCAACAACTCTCCATTTTCCCATCCTCCAAGCTCTGGTAGTCACCATTCTTCTCACTATTTCTATGAATTTGGCATTTTTCAAATTCCACATATAAGTGAAAATATACAGTTTTTGACTTTTTCTGTCTAACACAGTCACTTAACATAACGATGACCTCAAGGTCATCTATATAATCATTGGAAAAGGCAAGATTTCCTTCTTTTTTATTGCCAAATAATATTCCATTGTATATGTGTGTGCATACATTTACTTGATCCAAATCTTGACATGATGCCACAGGCATTATAATAGGGGAGATAACTTAATACTTAGTATTTCACATTAAAAATATTAAATTATTCTATATTTGTAATACATAGAGATATCAAATCACTGTCTTCTGCACCAGAAACTAACATAATATTATAGGTCAATTATACTTTAAAAAAATGAACAAAAAAAATCAGAGAAAAAGGGATTATATTTCCAGAGGCAAGGGTTGACAGTAGGGGGAATTGGATGAGTGTAGTCAAAGGTACAATTTCCAGTTATTAGATCAATAAGTACTAGGAATGAAACAAAGCATTACTAATACAGTTAACACCTCTATGTGTTATATGTGAAAGTTGTTAGAAATGCAAATCCTAAGAGTTCTCATCACAAGGAATTTTTTTTTCTTTTATATTTTATCTTTATGGAATAATAGATGTTCACTGAAGTTTTTGTGGTAATCATTTCATAAGGTATATAAGTAAGATCACTATGCTTAAATTTATACAGTGCTATATGTCAACTATATTTCAATAAACCAGAGGGAAAAAAGAACACTGAACTGTGCTTAAAGCAATGAGGAGTAATTACAGAGTTTTAAACAATAAAAACTAAAGTAAATGTTGAAAAATAAATAGAAGACAGGAAAATCATGTTAGGAGAGATTGACTTTAGGACTCCTAAATCTCATGGTTTGTCAAGCTAACTCTGCAGAAGAGATGACTGCTAAAAGTTCCTTTCAAATTCTTTACGATAGCACATCAGAGAGATTACATTCATGTTTTTTGGTCCCCTGCCTTTCACTGAGTCTGTTGTAGAGAAGGGGAAAGTGGTTAGCTGTTCCTCTTCTTGCTTTTCTCTATACAGATGGGGATAGTACAGTATTGCTGGGGCCAAGACAATGTTCAATCAACACACTGTCTTATTTCAAAAGAAAAACATCCTACAATTCCAGTCTCTCCATTCAACTAATTTTATTTCAAATGCAACTTTGAGTAAGATGGTTTAACAGAGTACAGATTTATTATCATAATTTCTGCAAAATTTTAAAAATGAATAATCACAAATTTTCTAACCCCTTGAATCTATTTTCCACCTCCACTGCATATTCATAGGGAATTTGATTTAAGTCATAGCTGGCTGGCCTACTGATTCAAGGGATTAGATCTAGTAAACATTGTGCCTGAAGAACTATGGACAGAGTTTTGTGATATTGTTCAGGAGGCCATGAACAAAAACTCCCAAAGATAAAGAAAAACAAGAAGGCAGAATAGCTACCTGAGGAAGCCTTAAAAATAGTTGAAGAAAGAAGAGAAGCAAAAAGCAAGAGAGAGAGGGAAAGGTACATCCAACTAAACAGAGAGTTTCAAAGAATAAGAAAGAGAGATGAGAAAGCCTTCTTCAATAAACAATGCATGGAAATAGAGGAAAACAAGAGAAAGGGAAGGACTAGAGATCTCTTTAGAAAAATTGGAAATATCAAGGAAATATTTCACCCAAAGATAGGCACAATGAAGGACATAAATGGTAAAGACCTAGTAGAAGCTGAAGAGATCAAAAAGAGATGGAAATAATACATGGAAAACCTGTACAAAAAAGGATCCTAATGAACCAGATAACCATGATGATGTGGTCACTCACCCAGAACCAGATATTCTGGACTGTGAAGTCAGTGAGGCCTTAGAAGGACCACTGCTGTCCATAAAGCTAGTGGATACAATGGAATTCCAGTAGAGCTATTCAAAACCTAAAGGATGATGCTATCAAAGTGTTGCACTCAATATGTCAGCAAGTCTGGAAGACACAACAGTGGCCACAGGACTATATTTGGAAAATCCTCATCCAAATATCCAAGAAGGATAGTACTAAAGAATGTCCATACCATGGGACAATTCCATGCATCTCCCATGCTAGTAATGTCATGCTTAAAATCTTGCATGCTAGGCTTCAGCATTATGTGAACTGAAAACTTCCAGATCTCCAAGTTGTGTTTAAAAAAGGAAGATGAACCAGAGATCAACTTGCCAACATTTACTGAATCATAGAGAAAGCAATGGAATTCCAAAAAAAAAACATTTTACCTCCTTTTCATTGACTACCCTAAAGCCTTTGATTGTGTGCATCATAACAAACTGTGGAAAGTTCTTAAAGAGATGGGGATACCAGACCATCTTACCTCTCTCCTGAGAAACCTGTATGCAGGTCAAGAAGCAACAGTTAGAACCCTGTAAGGAACAACTGATTGGTTCAATATTGAGAAAAGAGTATGACAGGGATGTCTGTTGTCACCCTGTTTATTTCACCTATATGCTGAGCACATGATGAGAAATGCTTGGTTGGATGAGTTGCAAACTGGAATAAAGATAGGCAGGATAAACATCTACCTCAGATATGCAGATGATACCTCTCTGATGGCAGAAAGCGAAGAGAAACTAAAAAACCTCTTGATGAGGGTGAAGGTGAGTGAAAAAGCCAGCTTAAAACTAAGATCATGTATCTGGTCTCATTACTTCATGGCAAATAGAAAGGGAGAATGTGGACGTCATGACAGATTTCCTCTTTCTGGACTCTAAAATCACTGCAGATAATGACTGCAGCCATGACATCAGAACACAATTGCTTCTTGGCAAGAAAGCCATGGCAAACCTAGACAGTGTGTTGAAAACCAGAGACATTACTGATAGCTTATGGTGAATGATGTCAGACTCATGATCTCTGAAGATTTAGCTTTGGGACCAGGAACTAGGATTGATCACTCAGAGCTTTTGTATGGCAGAAGTTTTATTACAGTGAAAAAAGACAGAAAACGCTTCTAACATAGACATCAGAAGGGGGATTGAGAGTGTCTCCCTCCCTAGTCCTATCAAGGTCTTGTATACTTTTACCAGACCCACTCCTGCAACATACATCTTAAGTTAACAAGATTAGATCTAACAATAGAAAGATCTTACCAAACCCATCTACACAAGATACAGACCTCTGAAGATAACAAGATTAGTCAGAAGTTCTGATTAAGAAGGAGAAACATGTCCTAGAGCAAGATAAATTGTTGTTATATAATCATTAGTACAGAGCATAATGAAGAACATACCCTTAACCAGGATGAGTTGTTTTGTTGTATAATCATTAGCTCTGGGCTTAAAGAAAGTTAGTCTTAAAGGTTATTGTCATAACAACTCAGAGGTTAAGGAAAAACACCTTATATGACTAAAACAGAGCAATGTAGAAAAAAATGTTTGTCCTTTTCTCCTCCTCAAGGGCCCTGGACTCCTTATCAACCTATCTAGGAATTAACTCTCTCATTATTCTGCCAACAAAGGTGTGTACAGTCAAGATTATGGTCTTCCCAGTGGTCACATAGGGTTGTGAGATCTGGACTGTCAAGAAGTCAGAGCATCAAAAAACTGATGCTTTTGAACTGTGGTGGTGAAGATTCCTGAGAGTCCCTTGGACAGCAAAGAGATTGAACCAGTCAGTCTTAAAGGAAAACAACCCTGAATTCTCATGGGAAGTATGGATGCTGAAGCTGAATCAGCTCCAGTATTTGGTCTCCTGATGCCAACAGCCCACTCACTGGAAAAGTCCCTGATATTGGGAAAGATTGAGGGCAGAAGAAGAGGGTGTCAGAGGATGAGATGGCTGGATGGCATTGTTGATGCAATGGCCATGAACTTGGGCAAACTTCAGGAGATGGTGAGGGACAGGAAGGCCTGACATGCTATAGTCCATGGGTTTGCAAAGAGTAGGACATGACTGGGGGACTGAACAGCAACATTCACAAACTTTTTTCCCAGATGAAAGCCTAGATAAAAATAAATACTCAAAAAACTAGTTTTTTAAAGAGAAATCTATATTTAGTATACTACACAACAGTTTAAAATTTAAAAAATTATTTTTCTCATATCTTAGAAGAAAAAGAATTTGGATACTTAAACATTCTAAAATGCATATACATTGTGACACATTGATACAGATTCCTATATTCATAAACTTATATATAAATACAAGCATATTTGAATTATATTTTCCTTTGCTTGATGGCCAAAACCAATGTTTACTTTTAGATTAATATGGGTTTTTATATTTATTAATATTTTAATATTATTCCATGTTTTTTTAATTTTTATAATGTTGTTTTGGTTTTCGCCATACAACAGTATGAAGCAGCCACAATTATACACATATCTCCTAGTCCCCAAGCTCCCCAGATCCCATTTTTCTTAAATCCACATCAACTATTTTTAGTCAATAATCTGTATTCTTCATTGTTTCTTCTGTTTGGACTTTTGGGGGAAATTAAGTCATTTTTCTCTGTTTTTTGCCACTTAATTTACTATGTGGGTTTTCAGAATGAATATCTGTTCCTAGAGTCTTACAAGATTCAAGATGAACAAGCCTGATATCTGTTTGCTTACAAACTATAAGAAAATCAGAGATAAATAAAAACAAAATAATAAACATTACAATGTTTATGTAAATGATACCTTTCTAATGTCAGAAAGTGAAGAGAAACTAAAGAACTTCTTGATGAGGGTGTAAATTATTTTATGACATGTATTGTTTAATCCCTAAACTCTGTTTATATTACATTGATATTAACATTTACATGTAGGTTTAACATAGATATAATCAAAATTTAAACTTTCTCCTTTTTGTTATTAACAAATCAAGTTAAGGTTTTCCTGGACAAAAAAAAAAAAAAAATTCTGTAATATCTATATTCTATCTATCCACACTAGTGGTGTAGACACTAGTAGTGTGTAGACACACACTAGTGGTGTGTCTCATTTGATTTGTCTTTTCAAGTATAATCTAGACATATTCTAATAACACTGTTATCAGCTCCCTTAGAAATCGCAAAAGAAAATGCAGTGAATAATGACACCAACATAATGATTATTAATACAATATAATTATATATTATTTATTTCTCTCCATCTTCCTCATATGGGTAGGATTGAACGTCTGGGTTCCTTGGCAGTGGTAGAGACCTGTGATTAACTGTCCCAACTAGAGCATCTAATTGCAGAGTAAAGCCCTCCAAAATTTATTTCCTATAGCCATGGTGAGTAGCAGTATTCTAGCATATCTACTCAACTAGGGTGGATGCTGCAGTGAGGACTCTACAGAAATAAAAGGAACAATCCAGTCAGTTCTTCACAAGAAATACACCTGTTTGAATTTGGAAGTGAAGTTGTGATTTTGTTACTAGAGCATAATTGATCTATATCAATACATACAATATGCAGTAGGAAATGGTAACTCACTCCAATATTCTTCCCTAGATAATTCCATGGAGCAAAGGAACCTGGCAGGTTGCAGTCCATGAAGTTGGAAAGATCTGGACATGACTGAGCACATGTGTACACACACATACACACAGACACACAATACATACAATAATCAGTGAATTACTTTTACTATCAATAAATAATTTTGAAACTTTTCCCTTTATGTTACAATAAGATAAATATAACTTGATTTCCTTCAATATGAAAGTTAGTGTCAGAATGGCAATAAAGTTTGTTTTGCTGCCTTTTTATGCACCATATTATACAGTAGATGCAGTTATTTTTCCCCATGCCAACTTCTTACAGATACAAGTCTAAAGATAAAAACATGAATTTCAACAGGGAGAGAAATAATGAGTCCCCGTGGGTAAGTTATCTTTGAGATCTTCAGGGGGTAAACACGAACATCATGACCTTTAGCATGTCTCAGAGAGAAAAAATAACTTTTACCATTACAAAGTAGTTCTGTTTACCAAGTCAGATCTGGAAAGCAGGTCACCTGGACCTCATAAAATGTGACATCAAAAATAATCAATGCATGCAACAGAATCCAAGTAACATAGATTGTACTTGTTGGCATAACAATGCTTACCCTTTACAAGGCATCTTGTCCAATGTAATCATTAACATAATATGTTCATTTGAGCTTATATTTAAATATGTGTAAAACTATAGAGGCAATACCCTTGAACATGTTTAATATTCTTTATCAAACATCTAACAAACTTTATTTTAAAAATATTGGCACTGGCAACCCACTCCAGTACTCTTGCTTGGAAAATCCTATGGATGGAGGAGCCTGGTAGGCTGCAGTCCATGGGGTTGCTAAGAGTGGGACATGACTGAGCGACTTCACTTTTACTTTTCCGGTTCATGCATTGGAGAAGGAAATGGCAACCCACTCCACTGTTCTTGCCTGGAGAATCCCAGGAACAGGGGAGCCTGGTGGACTGCAGTCCATGGGGTCGCACAGAGTCGGACACGACTGAAGTGACTTAGCAGCAGCAGCAGCAGCAAAAGTTTGTATGGCTCTAACATATATTACCTCCATTCCACTATTAAACAGTGCTGGTTTCCAAGGCAGTTATATTTAATTCTTCATACTCTGGTTCCAAATTTCATATTGCCTAGAATGTTTTGTTTTCTACCATATTTCTTCATTTGCTATATAGTATGCAGAAGTTTCAATTTGCTCAAAATTTTAAGGGTTGAAAGAACGCATGATGACTCACATACAAGCATATTTTTCCTTTTGATTCAATTTAACCCTCATACAATTGGCCCACATAAAGAGAGGACATGAAAGCTCAGAGTAAGATCCTTATTTTACAAATATCCTAAGCTGCATCAGCTAGAAAGGTTCCAGTCACCTGTGTCCTCATCACCACCATTATAGAATGTCTTTAGGTCATCTGAACTAACCTACATATACCCTTTATTTCTGTGTATGTGCTGACACCTGACACCAGAATCTCAGAGTCCCAGGCCACCCTAATCTCTCCCATCCTAATGTCTTTTCACACTCTCTTCCCTCTCTCCATCTCCCACCCACCCCTAACTCATGAAAACATGACTCTGTCCCCTTCATTTCCCAGTCCCAAATCAGTAAATTTCCCTATGTTTTCAAGCACTTTCTGAGACTCTTCATCATCGTCTTGTGCTAAATTCAGGCAATGTTTGAAATGTTCCTTCTGCAGCCTACTAAGACAATGACTCTTCTTTCCCCCAGTTTCTTAGCGGCACTATGTTTAAGTTAGAATAATCTCCACTTTGGGGCTTCCCAGGTGGCTCAGTGGGTAAAGGATCTGCGTGAAATGCAGGAGATGAAGGAGAGATCAGTTCAATTCCTGGGTCAGGAGAATCCCCTGGAGGAGCACATGGCAATCCACTCAAGTATTCTTGCTTGGGAAATCCCATGGACAGAGGAACATGGGAGGCTACAGTCCATAGGGTCACAAAGACTCCAACATGATTGAAGCGACTGAGCATGCACACACAATCTCTAGAATCGAGGAAGATAATCGAGGAAGATAAAGGTTTTCCTTTCTCCCTTCCTTAAAAGAAATACGTGAATCATGCTACTCATATTCTTCTTTCAAATAATTTCAACTTTCACTCTGCCTAAGCTACTCATTTCCATGGAGATAATCCTATATCTTGTCATCACTAATTACTGTCACGTGTTAATCACCTTGATAGCTTCTCTTTTCTGATTATCCAGGTTAATGTTATGGTCAGTTCTCATAATCATTTCCTCACCTGTTCCTCAACAACTTAGTTCCTCTCTCATATGGACTTTATATGCCTGAAAAATCCATAACCTGGTTAAATTACCTGCCTACTTTGAGCCCAGACTTAATACAGGTAAATCTAGCTGAAGAAAAAGAGCAGTCACACTAATTGGTCTCTTTTTAAAAATCATGACCAGTAACCTCAAGGAGGCTTAAAACTAGTTAGGAGCCACATCATGCATCTTTAGCCTCACTTCCCCATTTCCCTAAAGCATTTTACACCTTCACTAGTTTTTTCAAAAACCAGTAACACGCATGGACCTGGAGGATATTATGCTTAGTAAAATAAGTCAGACAGAGAAAGGCAAATACTGCATGCTGTCACTTGTATGTGGAATCTAAAAAGTAAAACAAACAAATAATATATAAAAAGCAGAAATAGACTCACAGATATAGAGAACAAACTTCTGGTTACCAGTTGGGAGAGGGAAGCTGGGGGCGTGGGGGTGGTGCAAAATAGGAATAGGGAGTTAAGTACAAACTACTAAGTATAAAATAAAGAACTTACAAGGACATATTTGATAGAACCAGGTATACAGCCAGTATCTTATTATAGCTATAAATGGAGTTTAATCTATAAAAGTATTAAATCATTATAGGCAATGGCAGCCCACTCCAGTACTCTTGCCTGGCAAATCCCATGGACGGAGGAGCCTGGTGTACTGCAGTCTATAGGGTCGCGACTGAGCGACTTCAGTTTCACTTTTCACTTTCCTGCACTGGAGAAGGAAATGACAACCCACTCCAGTGTTCTTACCTGGAGAACCCCAGGGATGGCAGAGCCTGGTGGGCTGCTGTCTATGGGGTCGCACAGAGTCGGATATGACTGAAGCGACTTAGCAGCAGCAGCAGAAGTAAATCTGAAGCTAATATACTATTGTAAATCAACTATACTTTTGTAAAAAAATAAAATAAAATATGCTATAACCCCCTCCCCCTCAGAAAAACAAACATGTTTTCATTTCTTATTCTTAGTTAATAACCTTTTCCTTACTTCATAGGGCAAACTGAGATACTTCTAAAAACCTTAAAAGATTCCTCTCACCACACGTGGACACCTATCAACATCTGTACCCATATACTCTACCTTCCTTATAAAATGGAATTATTAATATTCATTTAAGTCAATTTCTTATGTTTTATTACATAACACCCTTTCACCTACTCACTCCTCAGTTCACAACTTTATACTGAGTAATAATCATCAGCATATAAATATCCTGCTACTTCTCAATTTACAAAAAAGAAAAAGAATAAAAACAAAGTAAAGCAATCATAACAAAAATACTGATAAAATATTCTGTTCAGTATTAAATTATTTGCTTTTGCTTTTTTTTTCAGAAAATACCCAACAATTTATATCTTTGAATGTTGAACCTAAGTAGATTTTTTGTCCCTATTGTGCAACTATTAATCTTATCAGGTTCATCAGTGACCTCCAAATTGTTAATCCAGTATCTGATTGTCAACTTTAATTTCATTTGGCCTATTAAACAGCATTTTGACACAGTTGATAATACCTTTTCTTGTATACATTTTGTTTTCCAACTATGACACACTCCTGGGGCTTTCCCTGGTAGCTCAGCTGGTAAGACTCTGCCTGCAGTGCAGGAGACCTGGGTTCAATCCCTGAGTTGGGAAGATCCCCTGGAGAAGGGAAAGACTGCCCATTCCAATATTCTGTCCTGGAGAATTTCATGGACTATAGAGTCCATAGGGTCACAAAGAGTCAGACATAACTCAGTGACTTTCACTTCACTTCACACACTCCTGGCCCCCACAGTTGATTTGAAATTACGTTCCCCATTTTTTAGAAAAAAAGTTGCAACGTTATTTAAATTGCCTTACTGACAACTAAGCAATTCATGGGAACATATTACTTCAGACCATTATAATGTAAGCTAACCTCATGTGCATGTATATAACCACCTATTAAATGAGACTTCAAACTGCAAGTTTTTCTGATATGTCTACATACAATTTCTACTCACTTTCTTTATCTCTATACCTCCTATTTTTTCCAACCCATCACAATTTGGTTTCTAACCTTTATATTCCTAATGACAAAACCAACAGTAAATTCAGCAGACACAGAAATGGAAGTCTTCAGATATAAAGTTTGAATGATAGCCACAATATAGGTCAAACAACTAAAATATCAATGGAAAAAGCAAAAAATACAGTAAAATGAGAGATAAGAAATGTGCATGAGTATTCACATATTGCCTTTAAGTTTATCTGTAGATAAGAAAAGGCATCAGTTTAAGTGGATAGCGATAAAAAGTAAATAAAAAGGAAGATTAAAGTAACAGTTTGAAGAAATAAAACTATATGGATATTAAGCATACAGTGAGTGATTTTATGATATCCTCTGGGTACTATTAAAATACCCCCAAGTAATCTGATTACTTGTCCCATCTAGATTCCACAAAGCTTCAGGTTAGTTGCTGTGTACCTAACTGCATGCCCTCAAAATAACTGGTATTGTCTTAATATTTTTTCCTTACTAGCTTTCTTCAGGACTGTCAAAAATAATACAGAAAGAGTACCTAAAATGCTTAACTAAATATGGCAAGGGAGTCTCATCTGTTATTTTTATCTCATTTAGTCTCTTTTCTTAGAAGTTTCTCAGATGGAAGAACATTTTTACTTCATCTTGTCTCATCTAGTGCCTTTGGTTTAGACATTTTGCCAATTTGAACCATACCCTAGTCTACATTCCAGTCAATACACATGTGGCTATGTGAGCATTTTATGCACCACTTATTGCAAATAAAATACATATCAAAGTTTTTTAAATCAATAAATAAAACCTTTATGTCATTGCTGTAACTTGCCTTTGGTTACTGTTGTACCCTCTTTAAAATTTGTCTCTGTTTTAGACATTTCTTAGCAGTGCCAATTTAAAAAGCAATTGTGAACATATGTTTTAATGAATTTTAAATACTTTCACATAATTGATAAGTTAAAATTTCTTTTTGAAGTCAGTTTATTCAATAGGAGATAAGGAAACCTAGTCATCCACAAAGAATTAATTATTTCAAATTTACATATTATAATATAAATTAAGCACATGGTCCTTTGGTAACATTTCCCTTTCTCTCTCCCTGTCTTTTTTCTATCTTTCTTCTTTCTCTCTCTCTCTCTCTCTTTTTTTTAAGTTACTAAGTAATCAATCAAATGAAAAAAATCTTGGTTTATTATATCATCATATCTTTCATGGTGACTTGAAAGTTAATATTTAGGTTCTCCCACATCAGGAAAGCTAGTAAATCCAATAATAGGATCCCTTAATACAAACAATTTTCAAAACCAACTTCCTGGGAATTGTTTACATATGGCCATAACCAATCTAGTTATTAGTTATAAAGAAGCATGGATATATAGTGTTAGTTGCTCAGTCATGCCCAAATCTTCGAGACTCTGTGGACCACAACTCTCCAGGCTCCTCTGTCTATGGAATTCTCCAGACAAGAATACTGTGGTGGGTTTCTATTTCCTATGCCAGAGGATCTTCTTGGTCCAGGGATCAAACCTGTTTCTCCTGCATTGGCAGCTGAGTTGTTTACCACTAGCATCACCTGGAAACCCCAATCTTATTCTAAATGCTCATTCTCCCATTTGGAAAACATTTAGGTCTACTTCTAGGTTTAATATCCATGGATTTGATTATCTTCAATTGTAGTTTGAAAAATTTCCCAGTTTTAATGATTATCTTCATGTTTTCTTTGATGTTAATTTCAATTCATTCACCTCAAGCTACTTAATTGTCATTATTCTCTTTGTTGCTGCTGCTTCTGCTAAGTCGCTTCAGTCGTGTCCAACTCTTAGCGACCCCATGGACTGCAGCCTACCAGGCTCCTCCATCCATAGGATTTTCCAGGCAAGAGTATTGGAGTGGGGTGTCATTGCCTTCTCCAATTCTCTTTGTTAAGGTATTGAAATTCATATTTAAATCAGCCTTTCTCAATTCCAAAATTAAAATTAAAAAATCTCTGTGGAAATGGAGAAAAGAAGTACTATCTAACAATAATAAAACACAAGTGAGGCAGAAAACATACAGACAGAATATTGGGGGAATCCAAATAAATATAAAGCAAATGAAGCTAGATTAAATTGAAGCATTCTAAAATTTACAAGACCTCATCTTTTTACCAATCACACATTTTTGTAGGTATTTATTTATCTTTATGTGTTGTTTTTAAGTGTTGAAAAAGATGGGAATATTTCATGTAACTCTGGAGTACACCAAGACAGCCTTAGGTTGATTACTAAGTATTTTCTGATACACTGTGAATGGAAATGATGCAGTTAATTTTTATGTATATAAAACAGGACAACGTAGCAGAGTCAGATAACCGATTTTGGAGATGAGAGTAAAATAATTTTGTAATGATCAATTGAATGTTGTTGTACACTGGATATTATTCACAACTTTGAGAATTAATTTAGGCATATAATCTGTTGGTGGACATTAATTTGGTGACAGTGAATAGGAAAAAGAGACTGAGTAAATATCCAGAAAAACATCTACTTCTGTTTCATTGATTATGCAAAAGCCTTTGGCTATGTGGATCACAACAAACTGGAAAACTCTTAAAGAGATGGGAATACCAGACCACTTTACCTGTCTCCTGAGAAACCTGTATGTCAGTCAAGAAGCAACAGTTGGAACCAGCCATGGAACAACAGACTGGTTCACAATAGGGAAAGGAGTATGACAAGGGTATATATTATCCCCCTGCTTATTTAACTTCTATGCAGAACATATTATGCAAAATACCAGGCCGGATGAATCACAAACTGGAATCAAGATTGCTAGGAGAAATGTCAATAACCTCAGATATGCAGATGATACCAGTCTAATGGCACAAAGTGAGGAGGAGCTAAAAAGCATCTTTATGACAGTGAAAGAAGAGAATGACAAAACTGGCTTGAAATAGCATTCAAAATATGAAGATAATGGCATTCAGTCCCATCACTTCATGGCAAGTAGAAAGGGGGAATAGTGGAAGCAGGACAGATTTTATTTTCTTAGGCTCCCAAACCACTGTGAACAGTGACAGAAGCCGTGAAATTAAAAGAAGCCTGATTCTTGGAAGGAAAGCTATAACAAACCTAGACAGCATTTTAAAAAGCAGAGGCATGATTTTGTTGACAGAAGTCCATTAGTCAAAGTTATTCCAGTAGTTATTCCAGTAGTAAATGGATGTGAGAATTCGTCCATTAAAAAAGGCTGAGTGCTGAAGAATTGATGCTTTCAAATTGTGATGCTAGAGAAGACGGTTAAAAGTCTTGGACTGCAATGAGAACAAAGCAGTCAATCCTGAAGGAAATTAGTCCTGAATGTTCATTGGAAGGACAGTTGCTGAAGCTGCAACTCCAATACTTTGGCCACCTGACGTTTAGAGCCGACTCATTGGAAAAGAGCCTGATGCTGGGAAGGATTGAAGGCTAATAGAGGAAGGGATGGGAGAGGATGAGATGATTAGATAGCATCACCAATTCAATGGACGTGAATCTGAGCTAACTCCAGGAGATAGTATGGGATGGAGGAGTCTGGTGTGCTGTAGTTCATCGGGTCACAAAGAATTGGACGTGACTTTTGGACTGAACAACAACAAAATATCAGAAGAGTGTCATAAAAGTGAAAAAGAAAGAAAATATATTAATAAATATTTTCAATAGTCATCATATATCCTTTCTCAATACATGATTTTAATTAGTTCTCTATAGTACCATAATTATATGTTTTCTGTAGACTTTCAGTTCTTTCAGACACTATTCTCTCTCTTTTTTTTTCTTAAATTGCATTTGTTTGTAATTCCTGTCTCAGTTATTCCAGAAAGCAGGTACTCAATAAAATTCTACTGAATATTGAACTTACTTCCTTTCAGAAGCATGAGCTTGCTTCCTTTTTATTCTTCTATTGTCCTTGAGGGATGAAAGCTTCTGTGATTTAAATTCAATATGAATTATTTGGAGTCAAGTTTGTGATCATGCTCAATCCTTTCATGTTTGATAAGATTTCAGCAATAAATATGTACACATTTTAGTAGTATTTTTAGAAAGCTTATCATCTCCTTTCCTAATTAAGCATTTGAATCTTGGTATTGAGTAAAGGATAACACTTATAATTGAATAATAATGTAAAAAATGCAATTTAAAAAGGCCACTATAATCAGTTTTTCTGTAATATAATACAGCTATCAGTGAAACAGATTGAAGATGATAGTAGGTTAAATTTAACCACATTATAGCCAGATTCTTTACCAGCTGAGCCACCAGGGAAGCCCAAGAATACTGGAGTGGATAGCCTATCCTTTCTCCAGCAGATCTTCCCAACCCAGAAATTGAACCATGGTCTCCTGCTTTGCAGGCAGGTTCTTTACCAGCTGAGCTATCAGGGACACCCAAATTAAATATTCCATGGTAATATATATATATATATATATATATATATATATATATATATATATATATATATATATATTCCATGGTAATTATTCTGCTATTGAGATTTATTTTGTCACAGTTCAATTGTGTTGGTTTATCACATAACTACAAAAGAGATTTCCTAATCTACAGAAATCTAATATCTGCATTACAACAAATAAAGCAGCACAATTATTTGCTTATTAGGACTATCCATCAAATATCCAGTAACAAAAAAAGGCCTGAAACATTGAAAAGATTTTTATTTTGTGTTCAGACATTTTTATCTTCTCTGACAGACATAGAATTAGAAGTGATAGAGAAAATGAAAAAAAAAAAAGAAAAGAAAAGAATAAGAAAGACAGACTTCACATAATCTTCTGTTTGGTTTCACTAATTATTAGTTTCCTAATTATATTTTGAATAACTATTTAATTGATTAAATAGGTATACATTTTCATGAAAATGGGGAAACATTCAAGAATATATTATGGATTGTTAGAAACCAATAAAGTGTTATTGCAAAGAATATATAGGCTTCATCTCAGGATAGCAGAAACTTAACTGATAAAATTTTTCATGACCAGTATAAGTAGCAAAATATCAATATTTGTACAGGAATATTATTGTAACATAAAGCAAAATTAAGGTCTTTTAATGCCCAATAGCCTTTTCCATTGATTTTTTTCTAAAAAGGCAATACTCTAAACATTAAATGATTATTTGCCTTTGATATTAAAAGACGCTTACTCCTTGGAGGAAAAGTTATGACCAACCTAGACAGCATATTGAAAAGCAGAGGCATTACATTGCCAACAAAGGTCCGTCTAGTCAAGGCTATGATTTTTTCAGTAGTCATGTGTGGATGTGAGAGTTGGACTGTAAAGAAGGCTGAGGGCCAAAGAATTGATGCTTTTGAACTGTGGTGTTGGAGGAGACTCTTGAGAGTACCTTGGACTGCAAGGAGATCCAACCAGTCCATTCTGAAGGAGATCAGCCCTGGGATTTCTTTGGAAGCAATGATGCTAGAGCTGAAACTCCAGTAGTTTGGCCACCTCATGTGAAGAGTTGACTCATTGGAAAAGACTCTGATGCTGGGAGGGATTGGGGGCAGGAAGAGAAGGGGACAACAGAGGATGAGATGGCTGGATGGCATCACTGACTCAATGGACGTGAGTCTGAGTGAACTCCAGGAGATGGTGATGGACAGGGAGGCCTGGCGTGGTGCGATTCATGGGGTCGCAAAGAGTCGGACACAACTGAGCGACTGATCTGAACTGAACTGCCTTTGATATTTTGAAACTATTTATCATCCGTATTGCCCATTTATTTCCAAAATCATTCTGTACCTTTATCCATCTTATTCTGTGCCTGAGAAGGCTGGATTTTATGGACTGAATCAACAGGCTGTCTTGCCCTGGACTTTCCATTGATTCAGGACAATAGCAAAGGAAACTAGTGGATAGGGTGACAATGAAGTTGAAGTATGTATTCTCCTGGCTTCATTTTTGTCTGGCTTCAGATTGGCTGTGGCTGTGTTCTGAACACAAGGCCCAGTTCCTGTCTGGTGGCCCTGGTAGTTCGAAATACTCTCTTTAGCTTCTGATAATCTCTCCATCCTCTCAACCCCTTGAGGACTAGAGCTGATGACACTCCTTTCCTTGTTGAGTCTAGTATGAAGTCTTCACCTTTCCTTGTTTTCATTCACCATCACCATGTATTTGTAGCTAGTCATTTTATTCAGTCATCTTTAATTGTTTCATGTCAGTACACCATCTGGTTGGTGGCAGAATTTAGACTATTACATTTTATTAGATTGTACTATAGTATTTTTGTGTTGAACTGTATTATGATTCAAATATCCAACATCATCAGAAAGGTAATTATGTTGGATTATTAATATCAGTTCAGTTCATTCACTCAGTCATGTCTGACTCTTTGCGACCCCATGAATAACAGCACGCCAGGCCCCCATGTCAATCACCGTCTCCCGGAGTTCGCTCAAACTCACGTCCTTCGAGTTGGTGATGCCATCCAGCCATCTCATCCTCTGCCATCCCCTTTTCCTCCTGCCCCCAATCCCTCCCAACATCAAAGTCTTTTCCAATGAGTCAACTCTTCGCATGAGGTGGCCAAAGTACTGGAGTTTCAGCTTTAGCAATATATGGACATATTAAACACATTAAAATTTTAAACTATCTTTAGTAAATACTAACTATAAATTTGTCTATTAAGAGTATAGTCACTTAATAGGGTTATTATAATTTAAATATTTTATTAATTCTGATAGTTATAATTTCATATACAAATACAAATGGCATGGATCAAAAATCACTTTTCAAAACTGTTCTCTAGATAAGCTTTGTACTACAACCATTTGTACTACTATAAATACCATATGAAGGTTCCTATTATTCAAGCAGTAATTGTATAAATTAATAATTCTCTTTAAATTTAGTCAATCAGTAGACAATAGGTAGGATATTATTATTTTAATAAGCATTTTGATTGCCAGTGAATTTAAGTAAATTTACATTTACTTTCTTTTGCTTATTGGCAAAGTGAATTCTTCTTTAGTAAAATGATTTTCATGTTTTACCACTTTACATCAGAATGACTAAGCTTCTAAAGGTATTTGATGTCCAAGTTTCAATTACAGGTACATTTTGGATGGTGATGTTATACCATTGGAATACGACAATCAGGGAGAGGAGATATTTCTGAGTATAGGTGATGATTTTGTTTTGGAGAAATGAGAAGTTTGTTGTGATTAAATGACATTCAAATAGGTGTAGGTAGTTGATTATAAAGTGTATTCAAGCTTGATAGAGTGATTTTTACTGAAAATATATTTTAGATATTTCAGAATATATATAATTGACATCATCTGAATGAGTAATAGGTAAACTAATAAGAAATATGACTATTCTAAACTATGCCAATTTTATGGAGCTAGCTTGTTAAAAACTTCACATAGACATAGTAGAAGTAGAGAGGGAAGAGGGCAATTAGAAGCATAAGCTGAAACTCCAGTACTTTGGCCACCTCATGTGAAGAGTTGACTCATTGGAAAAGACTTTGATGCTGGGAGGGATTTGGGGCAGGAGGAGAAGGGGACAACAGAGGATGAAATGGCTGGATGGCATCACTGATTCAATGGATGTGACTCTGAGTGAACTCTGGGAGTTGGTGATGGACAGGGAGGCCTGGCGTGCTGCGATTCATGGGGTCGCAAAGAGTCAGACACGACTAAGTGACTGAACTGAATTGAATATGGAAACCAAGAGAAATGACAGAATTCTGTATTATCATATACTGAGAAAGCGCTAATAAAATGAAAACAAAATGATGCATTGTTTTAATTAATAAAAATAGTTTATGACTGACTTTGTTGAGTGACATTTCAGGATTATGATAGAACTAGCAGCATTAGGTTAAAGAGAGTGAAATTAACTGATGTTGAATAACTGGAGATGTGAGTTGTGAAAACAATTCATTCGAGGGGTTTTATTATGAAAGAATATAGAGACAGCTTTGGTTTTAGGAAGATGTGGAACTGTACTAGTTTAACTTAGTTCTAAAAATTAAGCATTGAAAAGAATCGAGCATATTTGAATCTAATGGGAATAAGATAGTTAGGTCAGAAAATTATGAAGCAAGAGAAAAGGGGTAACTGATAGATATATGTACTGAAGAGTATAGAAATGGAGAAGACCCGAAGCATAAACTGAAAGCCAAACTTAAGAGAAAAACCAGCACTTTGTAATGAGAGAAACCTAGAAATCATAGATGAAGTTGCAATTATGTGTGTCAGTGCATTGGTGTTAAAGTAAGTATTATTACTTTGATGGCATGTAGATTATCTGGAAAAAGAAAACTGATTTTTTTTTTCTGCTTGATTGGAAAATATGGTGAGTGGTAGGATTAAAGATTTGAGTATCATAGAAAAGTTTAAAATAACTTCCAGAGACAAGCACAAGCAAACTTGGGAGAAGCGCATATCTGGTAAATGGGCATGAGCGATTTCACTGTGGGAGTGATAATGTTCTAAAACTGATTTATGGTAGTTATTAACTACTTGGTAAGTTACTAAAAAATCACTATATTGCACACTTGAGGGGGGTACATTTATATTATAACAGATGTATTATAATATGTAAAATGTGCATCAATAAACATGTCTTAAAAAATAGTTGCTGAGGCTTTCAAGATGCTAAATAAGAAATTTATGAAAAGCATAAGAGAATGAGAACCATTCCCATTCTGTTTTCAAAGCTAAGTACAAAATAAAGGTCTATTGATTTCACATTTCATATTGAAGATGTTAGAAAACATCTTCAGTTATTGCAAGTGTTAATCACTCAGTCGTGTCTGACCCTTTGTGACTCCATGGAATGTAGCCCTCCAGGCTCCTCTGCCCATTTAATTTTCCAGGCAAGAATGCTAGAGTGGGTTGCCATTTCCTTCTCTGGGGGATATTCCTGACCCAGGGATCAAACCCAGGTCTCCTGCATTGTGGCAGATTTTCTACTGTCTGAACCAACAGGGAAGCTCCACAGTTATTGCAAGGGAGGTTGTTTAAACAATGTTACAGTATTTAGTTATTATCAATATTTAAAATCAATATATAAAAGGGTGAAAGTTAAAGGATCTTAGAGAAGAATTCATATCAATATACAAAAGGGTGAAAGTTACAAAATCTTAGAGAAAAGCTTTTAAGATTGTCTGAAGAGCTTAATATATATCTTCAGGAGTGTGTAACAGTGGGGGTTGTTGTTTGACTCATTCATCAATCATGAGAATAGCAGCCTGATTTGCTACTCTGGTGGTGGAGAAAGAAGAGTCTACATCAGAATTGATTTGCATTCCCAGAACTTGCTGTGGTGAAAGAAGCATATGTATTTCCTGTGCATCAGATTTGAGCCAAGTGGAAGTAATAAAGTCATGCTGGGGCCATCTTGGAAGTACTCTGCATTTGAAGACTTTCTGAATGAGCAATAAGATCTCCACAGAGTGTGTGGTAGGCCACTCAAAATCAGAGGCTGAAATTAAACCATAAGAGGTGAGCCAGAGGAGATCTTACCCATATTAGGGGAAGGCAAGTGAGAAAAATCCAGAGAGAGGATAATGGATCGATAAAAATATTAAGCTTTATTAAAGTGAAGTGAAGGTCATTCAGTCGTGTCTGACTCTTTGTGACCCCATGGCCTATACAGTCCATGGAGTTCTCCAGGCTAGAATACTGGAGTGGATAGCCATTCCCTTCTCCAGGGGATCTTCCCACCCAGGGATTGAACCCAGGTCTCCTGTATTGCAAGTGGATTCTTTACCAGCTGAGCCAAAAGAGAAGCACTTAAGCTTTATTAACACCCTCCAAATCAATAGAGGACTAATGCCATATGATATTAACAAGAAAATGAGATCATTCTTTACTATTACACTTTTTCTATCTCTTTTTGAACTGAAACTACTACAAATCACAATTATAAACCTACAACCAAACAGAATAGGAAAAGTCAGTGAAATGGAGAAGAGCCCAAATTTATCTTACTTCTAATTGCAACCTTGATCTAGAAATAAACCAGAAATGAAGAGGGGAGGGGGATTTAAAATGAATATCAGAGGTTTCATAATCTTATGATCCTGAATTATCATTTACTGAAATTAAACTATTTGTAACTACAGTTAACAAAGTTTTTTTTAATTGTCTAAGTGTGATAAAAAATAAATTCAAACTAGAGAATAGTAAATACAAAGAATATTAATAGAGAAGCAAAATGTCACCTTTTGATTTCTCTGTGTCAAGTTCCAGATTTTTTTGACATTGGTTAAAAAGAGATAGAATGCCTGGCAGTATGAAAGACTCATTTTGAATTAGAGATCATCAAAGTATGGTGATCTATAGTCAGTTTGCAGAGAAGGCAATAGCAACCCACTCCAGTACTCTTGCCTGGAAAATCCCATGGACGGAGGAGCTTGGTAGGCTGCGGTCCATAGGGTCGCTAAGAGTCCGATGTAACTGAGTGACTTCACTTTCACTTTTCACTTTCACACATTGGAGAAGGAAATGGCAACCTACGCCAGTATTCTTGCCTGGAGGATCCCTAGGACAGGGAAGCCTGGTGGGCTGCTGTCTATGGGTTCACACAGAGTCAGTTATGACTGAAGCAACTTAGCAGCAGCAGTAGCATAGTAAGTCTGAGCATGTGTTGTTGTGTGTGTTTTTTTTTTTTTTTTTAAGTAGGCAGTGATAGAATATTGTAGTTAAAAGTATAGACCATGGAACCAGGCTGCCTTCTTTTCAATCCTGATTAAACCACTTGATGGCCATATGATTTTGGTCAAATTACTTAAGTTCTGTTTATCTCCAGTTATTTACATTTAAGTAATGGATTAATGGTAGTGCTAACTTTAGGTGATTTTGAGGATTATAAAATTAGTATATATTAGCACTTAAAATAGCAAATGGTATAGGATAAGCATTCTATTAATGTTACATATCATTGTTATAAATGTTCCTCAGCAGCTCTCAATTGCTGATGAATAGGAAAGGAATATGATAATGTATAAAATTACACAGAATCAGGATGTGATGCAATGAAATGATTATTGGTGAGTTTGGAAACTACAGATGAGTTAAATAACTACAGAAACTATGCTGAATAAATAGAATGTAAGAGCACAAGTGGCCTGATAGCAACTTAGAAGATGATGACTTCCTTGTGAAGCAAATCAAGAGATAATTGCTGCTGCTGCTGCTGCTGCTGCTGCTGCTGCTGCTGCTGCTAAGTCTCTTCAGTCATGTCTGACTCTGTGCGACCCAATAGAAGGCAGCTCACCAGGTTCCCCCGTTCCTGGGATTCTCCAGGCAAGAACACTGGAGTGGGTTGCCACTTCCTTCTCCAATGCATGAAAGTGAAAAGTGAAAGTTAAGTTATGTCTAACTCTTAGCGACCCCATGGACTGCAGCCTACCAGGCTCCACCGTCCATGGGATTTTCCAGCAACAGTACTGGAGTGGGGTGCCATTGCCTTCTCAGGGAGAGGTAATTAAGTAATCACATATTATGGGATATATTAAGTAAATGCAGAGGGTTATGGGACCTAATATATAAAGGACATTCCAAAACTGTAGAAGGATGAACTAATGAAGAGTATCTGAAAATGAGGAGAAGGAAATCTCTTGGTGGGCAATCAGAGATAGGATATTAGACATAGAATAGTTGCTTATGTTGAGAAAGCTTTGGGGGTGACAGTGGGAACGGTGTTTAGAGTAAAAGCAGAGAAAAAAGACAAGGGAAAAGAAATAGAAAAGGAAAGTTAGGATTTGAGTTTTGATCTATTTGTGTATGGCTTTGAAGCTCACTCAGATTTAACAGTTGTAGGAGGAATTAAACCTTTAAAAATGTTGGTAAGTAATTAGGACATTGAGTTCTTCCCTGGTTGCTCAGATGGTAAAGAGTCTGCCTGCAATGTGGGAGACTCGGGTTTGATCCCTGGGTGGGGAAGATCCCCTGGAAAAGGAAATGGCAACCCACTCCAGTATTCTTGCCTGGAAAATCCCATGGACAGAGGAGCTAGTAGGCTACAGTCCATGGGGTCACAAAGAGTTGGACACGACTGAGCAACTTCACACACCAACTAGGACCTTAATGAATACAATTGGAGAGGAGAAATGGTGTTTGACATAAATGGCTTATATTAGATGTATTTTACTAACTATTCAGTATTCTTGCCTTGAAAACCCCATGAACAGTATGAAAAGGCAAAATGATAAGATACTGAAAGAGGAACTCCCCAGGTCAGTAGGTGCCCAATATGCTACTAGAGATCAGTCGAGAAATAATTCCAGAAACAATGAAGGGAGGAAGCCAAAGCAAAACCAATATCCAGTTGTGGATGGGACTGATGATAGAAGCAAAGTCTGATGCTGTAAAGAGCAATATTGCATAGGAACTTGGGATGTTAGGTCCATGAATCAAGGCAAATTGGAAGTGGTCAAACAGGAGATGGCAAGAGTGAACGTCGACATTCTAGGAATCAGCAAACTAAAATGGACTGGAACGGATGAATTTAACTCAGATGACCATTATCTCTACTACTGCAGGTAGGAATCCCTCAGAAGAAATGGAGTAGCCATCATGGTCAACAAAAGAGTCCGAAATGCAGTACTTGGATGCAATCTTAAAAATGACATAATGATCTCTGCTCATTTCCAAGGCAAACCATTCAGTATCACGGTAATCCAAGTCTATGCCCCAACCAGTAATGCTGAAGAAGCTGAAGTTGAATGGTTTTATGAAGACCTACATGATCTTTTAGGACTAACACCCAAAAAAGATGTCCTTTTCATTATAGGGGACTGGAATGCAAAAGTAGGAAGTCAAGAAACACCTGGAGTAACAGGCAAATTTGGCCATGGAATATGGAATGAAGCAGGGCAAAGGCTAATAGAATTTTGTGAAGAGAACATACAAACACCCTCTTTCAACAACACAAGAGAAGACTCTACACATAGACATCACCAGATGGTCAACACCAAAATCAGATTGATTATATTCTTTGCAGCCAAAGATGGAGAAGCTCAATACAGTCAGCAAAAACAAGACCAGGAGCTGACTGTGGCTCAGATTATGAGCTTCTTATTGCCAAATTCAAACTTAAATTGAAGAAAGTAGGGAAACGCACTAGACTATTCAGGTATGACCTAAATCAAATCCCTTATGATTATACAGTGGAAGTGAGAAATAGATTTAAGGGAATGGATAGAGAGGCTGATGAACTATGGACTGAGGTTCCTGACATTGTATAGGAGACACAGATCAAGATTGCCATGGAAAAGAAATACAAAAAAAGAAAATGGCTGTCTGGGGAAGCCTCACGAATAGCTGTGAAAAGAAGAGAAGCAAAAAGCAAAGGATAACAGGAAAGATATAAGCATCTGAATGCAGAGTTCCAAAGAATAGCAAGGAGAGATAAGAAAGCCTTCCTCAGAGATCAATGCAAAGAAATAGAGGAAAAGAACAGAATGGGAAAGACTAGAGATATCTTCAAGAAAATTAGAGATACTAAGGGAATATTTCATGCAAAGATGGGCTCGATAAAGGACAGAAATGGTATGGACCTAACAGAAGCAGAAGATATTAAGAACAGGTGGCAAGAATACACAGAAGAACTGTACAAAAAAGATCTTCACGACCAAGATGATCACTCACCTAGAGCCAGACATTCTGGAATGTGAAATCAAGTGGGCCTTAGAAAGCATCACTAGGAACAACACTAGTGGAGGTGATGGAATTCCAGTTGAGCTATTTCAAATCCTGAAAGATGATGCTGTGAAAGTGCTGCACTCAATATGCCAGCAAATTTGGAAAACTCAGCAGTGGCCACAGGACTGTAAAAGGTCAGTTTTCATTTCAATCCCAAAGAAAGGCAATGCCAAAGAATGCTCAAACTACTGCACAATTGCATTGATCTCACATGCTAGTAAAATAATGCTCAAAATTCTCCAAGCCAGACTTCAGCAATATGTGAACCATGAACTACCATATGTTCAAGCTGGTTTTAGACAAGGTAGAGGAACAAGAAGTCAAATTGCCAACGTCTGCTGGATCATGGACAAAGCAAGAGAGTTCCAGAAAAACATCTATTTTTGCTTTATTGACTATGTCAAAGCATTTGACTGTATGATTCACAATAAACTGTGGAAAATTCTGAAAGAGATGGACATACCAGACCACCTGATCTGCCTCTTGAGAAATCTGTATGCAGGTCGGGAAGCAACAGTTAGAACTGGACATGGAACAACAGACTGGTTCCAAATAGGAAAAGGAGTACATCAAGGCTGTATATTGTCACCTTGCTTATTTAACTAATATGCAGAGTACATCATGAGAAACGCTGGACAGGAAGAAACACAAGCTGGAATCAAGATTGCCGGGAGAAATACCAATAACCTCAGATATGCAGATGACACCACCCTTATGACAGAAAGTGAAGAGGAACTCAAAAGCCTCTTGATAAAAGTGAAAGAGGAGAGTGAAAAAGTTGGCTTAAAGCTCAGCATTCAGAAAACAAAGATCATGGCATCCAGTCCCATCACTTCATGGGAAATAGAGGGAAAACAGTGGAAACAGTGTCAGACTTTATCTTTTTGCGCTCCAAAATCACTGCAGATGGTGACTTCAGCCATGAAATTAAAACATGCTTACTCCTTGGAAGAAAATTTATGACCAACCTAGAGTACATATTCAAAAGCAGAGACATTACTTTGCCAACAAAGGTCCGTTTATTCAAGGCTATGGTTTTTCCAGTGGTCATGTATGAATGTGAGAGTTCTGAGCATGGAAGAATTGATGCTTTTGAACTGTGGTATTGGAGAAGACTCTTGAGAGTCCCTTGGACTCCAAGGAGATCCAATCAGTCCATTCTAAAGGAGATCAGCCCTGGGCTGTGTGTTCTTTGGAAGGAATGATGCTGAAGCTGAAAACTCCAATACTTTGGCCACCTCATACGAAGAGTTGACTCATTGGAAAAGACTCTGATCCTGGGAGGGATTGGGGGCACGAGGAAAAGATGTAGACAGAGAATAAGATGGCTGGATGTCATCCCTGACTCGATGGATTGAGTTTGAGTGAACTCTGGGAAATGACGATGGACAGGGAGGCCTGGTGTGCTGCGATTCATGGGGTCGCAGAGTCGGACACGACTGAGTGACTGAACTGTATTATACAATTCTGATCAAAATGCTTACCATACACATTTTGCTGCATAAGTATGACTTTAATAAAGGTATGTGCCTTAGAGGAGCTAAGATTTTCTTGTTGAATACACAATGGTCTGGAGGATAATATGTGGAATAAGGAGGGTCTGATCCTATATCTGACTCTATGATAATCATTATGGGAGATTTTGTGGGTTACGAAAGCAGAAGCAGTTTCCATCTGAAAATGGTGCAGGCAAAAATAGTACAATTGAAGGAAAACCAGGCATTATTGAAGACAGAGAGGTACAAAGAATGATATGTAATATGTTGAAGCATATGAAAAGTTTGTTTTCCTATAGAATAGGATATCACAGAATGATTTCAGATGGACAACACAGAGCCTGATTATGTTTGTTCATTACATTGATAGTGCCTTGCTGATATATCTATTGACAGAAAAGTAATAATTTCTCCCCAAAGTATGGTAAGATTTGTGTTTACACATAATGTAAAATTTTTATACACCCACTCAGTTGACAGCAAGACATAATTCTAGGCACTCTTTTTTAACATCAGTTCAATTCAGATGTTAAGTCCTGTCTGACTCTTTGAAACCCCATGGACTGCAGCGTGCCAGATTTCCCTGTCCATCACCAACTCCTGGAGCTTGATCAGACTCAAGTCCATTGAGTTGATGTCATCCAACCATCTCATCCTCTGTTGTCACCTTCTCCTCTTGCCTTCAATCTTTCCCAGTGTCAAGGTCTTTTCCAATGAAGGTCTTTGCATCAGGTGGCCAAAATATTGGAGCTTCAGCTTCAGCATGAATAAATATTTACAGCATGAATGAATATTCAGGACTGCTTTCATTTAGGATTGACTGGTTCCATCTCCTTGCAGTCCAAGTTCAAGGGATTCTTAAGAGTCTTCTCCAACACCACAGTTCAAAAGCATAAATTCTTTGACATTCAGCTTTCTTTATGGTTCAACTCTCACATCCATACATGACTACTGGAAAAACCACAGCTTTGACTAGATGGACATTTGTTGTCAAAGTAATGTCTCTGCTTTTTAACATGCTGTATAGGTTGGTAATAGCTTTTCTTCCAAGCTGCAAGCATCTTTTAATTTCATGGCTGCAGTCACCATCTGCATTGATTTTGGAGCCGAGAAATATAGTCTATCACTGTTTCCATTGTTTCTCCATTTATTTGCTATTAAATGATGGGGTTGGATGCCATGATTTTCACTTTTTGAATGTTGAGTTTTTAGCCAGGTTTTCACTCTCCTCTTTCACTTTCAACAAGAAGCTCTTTAGATCCTCTTTGGTTTCTGCCATAAGCATGGTGTTGTCTGCACATCTGAAGTCATTGATATTTCTCCCAGCAATCTTGATTACCACTTGTGCTTGATCAAGTCCAGAATTTCACATGATGTACTCTGCATGTAAGTTAAATAAGCAGAATGACAATATACAGCCTTGATGTACTCCTTTCCCAATTTTGAACCAGTCCTTTCTCCATGTCTGATTCTAACTGTTGCTTCTTCACCTGCATACCGATTTCTCAGGAGGCAGGTGAAGTGGTCTGGTATTGCCATCTCTTGAAGAATTTTCCATAGTTTGTTGTGACCCACAGAGTCAAAGGTTTTAGCATAGTCAATGAGGCAGAAGTAGATGTGTTTCTGGAATTATCTTGCTCTTTCTATGAACCAACAGATGTTGGCAATTTTATCTTTGGTTCCTCTGCCTTTTTCAAGTCCAGCTTGAACATCCGGAAGTTCTTGTTTCAAGTACTGTTGAAGCCTAGGTTGGAGAATTTTGAGCATTACTTTACTAGCGTGTGAGATGACTGCAATTGTGTGGTAGTTTGAACATTCTTTGGCACTGCCTTTCTTTGGAATTAGAATGAAAACGGACATTTTCCAGTCCTGTGGCCACTGCTGAGTTTTCCAAAATTGGCTGAAAGGCAACAGATAATAAAGAGAAAACCTAATGAATAAGTTATTAGAGAGATTATAAGTGTCATGGCATTTTTTTTTTAAATCAGCAAGTTAAAAAAGTTTCAAGAGATTTGGCAGGGTTACAGACATGTTAGATACTGAGAGGGAGATTCTTGAAGAAATTTGAGAATGTATCCATGAATACACATAGGAGAACATTCCTGTCAGAGAACAGGAGCAGTACAGAACCCTAAGGGATACTCTCTGTCACATTTACTCATGTCAGTAATGATGGGAAAATGCAGTAAATCACTTCTGTTGTAACCAACTTCAGGTTGAACTTACATAACTTTATCTAACAAGTTTAAAAGTCTCAAACTTCTTCAAAGTTTCGGTCAGCCCCATATTTCTTGTGATTTTATGCTTTCAAGGTACCAAAAATTTTACCTATTTTAAGAATAGGTGTCCCAATAATAATGTAGGTAAAATAATTCAAAACAATAAGTCAAGAAGCAAATACACTAATTTCTGTTTCATCATTATCTGATTTGGGGGAAAAAGGTTTATGGCTTTTTGCTTCAATTAAAAGTCTGTTTATGCTTCTATAGTTACCCACTCCTTGCTCTAAAATTCAACGAATACTTAGGTAATTATGAACCACAAAATTTTCTGTAGCTGTATATATGGGGGGAAGTTGTTAAAAACATACATGTAGTTTGCTCACTATTTGTTATCAGGGAAGGTGATATACAACATAGGTGTAAAGGAGGAGAATAGAAAGGCAGAGAGTTTGCAAAAAGAAGAAGTCATTGTTAAATCAAGGAATGTGGAGAAAATAACTTAGTCATTGATGAACAACAACAAACTTTGTCATCTCTCAAACTTAACTGCCCTATATAGATAAACAACAAGATCCTAATGTATAGCCCGGGGAGCAATATTCAATATCCTGTGATAAACCATTATGGAAAAGAATATAAAAAAAGAATGTATATATATGTATAACTGAATCACTTTACTAAACAGTAGAAAGTGAGACAACATTGTAAACCAACTATGTTTCAATATAAATATAATTAATTAAAAATTAAAAGTCAATGATATTTCCTAATGGAGTTATATTGTGTATAATATAAACATTATATATATGTATTAACTATATAATGTGTATATATGTACCATAAATATGTGAGTATGAGGGTGTGTGTGTGTGTATCCTTTATATGAGCTAAAGATGTTGCCACTATTTTTGTTTTGCTGTGTAGCTACTGAAATTTTAGTTAGAGCATTATTAAATAAAAATATAGTAAATAAATAAATAAATAAATTTAGTGATATATTTGAAGTTATAAGAAGAGTTAAGAATCATATATTTTAATAAATTTAAAAAAGACACGGCTCATGAATGAATAAAAGTGTGCCATAACCTAAGGGGCATGATTATTTTAGTTTTCTGTGCCTGACATTCAAATGTTACAAAGCTCTGTCTATAGTTCTTCAGGCAATCTTTCTACCAGATCTAATCCCTTGAATCTGTCCATCACCTCCACTATACAATTGTAAGGGATTTTATTTAGGTCATACCTGAATGGCCTAGTGGTTTTCCCTAATTTCTTAAATTCAAGCCTGAAGTTTGCAATAAAGAGCTCATGATCTGAGCCACAGTCAGCTCCAGGTCTTGTTTTTGCTCCTGTATAGAGCTTCTACATCTTCAGCCACAAAGAACATAATCAATCTGATTTTGGTTTTGATCATTTGGTGATGTCCATATGTAGAGTCAGCTCTTGTATTTTTGGAAAACTATATTTTTCTATGACCATTGTTCCCTTGACAAAACCCTATTAGCTTTTCCCCTGCTTCATTTTGTATTCCAAGGCTAAACTTGCCAGTTATTCCAGGTATCTCTTGACTTCCTTCTTTTGCATGTCAACCCCCTATGAAGAAAAGGACATCCTTTTTTTTTTTTTTTTTTTTATATTAGTTCTAGAACGTCTTGTAGGTGTTCCTAGAACCAGTCAACTTCAGCTTCTTCAGCATCAGTAGTTAGGGTAAAGACTTGGATTACTGTGATGTTGAATGGTTTGCCTTGGAAATAATTTGAGATTGTTCTATCATTTTTTAGATTGCACCCAAGTACTGTATTTTGGACTCTTTGTTGACTTCAAGGGCTACCCCATTTCTTCTAAGGATTCTTGTCCACAGTATTAGATATAATGGTCATCTAAATTAGATTCACTCATAACTGTCCATTTTAGTTCATTGATTCCTAAGATGTCAATGTTCACTCTTGCCTTCTCCTGCTTGACCTTGTCCAATTTACCTTGATTCATGGACCTGACATTCCAGGTTCCTATGCAATATTGTTCTTTACAGCTTCAAACTTTACTTTCACCACCAGATATATTCACAACTGAATGTCATTTCTGCTTTGGTCTAACCTCTTCATTCTTTCTGTAGCTATTAGTAATTGCCCTCTGCTCTTCCCCAGTAACATATTGGACACCTTCTGACCTGTGGAGGGCTCATCTTCCAGTGTTAAATCTATTTGCCTTTTCATACTGTTCATGGGGTTCTCATGGCAATAATTCTGGAGTGGTTTGCCATTCCTTCCTCCAGTGGACCACATTTTGTCAGAACTCTTCACTATGACACGTCCATCTTGCATGGCCCTGAATGGCATGATTCATAGCTTCATTGAGTTATGCAAGCCCCTTTGCCATGACAAGGCTGTGATCCTTAAAGGGGATCTTTGAAGGACTTTCAATTAAATGCCTAAAAGTGAACAGATATGAAATAACAAAATGCCTACAAACATATAGATGTAATTACTTGTGTAACTAGATAACTAATTTATTTATATTTTTTAATTTATGCTATACTGTGAGGAGCAGGTAGGAAAAACTGCATTTCCATTTGGTTATAAAAGCTTCCAAAATCAAAGGAGCATATTATAGGATCTTCATAGAGATGGAAGAGATGAATAAGAGGTTATAATCAAGTAGTAAATTTTTCATTCTCCCACTTGCCTAAAATTCATGATGAGTCAATTTCTTTTATAAAAGAAGCTTTCAGTGGGTACAGCAATATTTCTTTAAAGTAATTTGAAATTTGTAAAATGTATTTAATTATATGATGTAGAAATACAACGAGGCCTATAAAAAGTGGGAGTTCAGTTCAGTTCAATTCAGTTGCTCAGTCGTTTCCGACTCTTTGCAACTCCATGAATCGCAGCATGCCAGGCCTCCCTGTCCATCACCAACTCCCGGAGTTCACTCAGACTCATGTCCATCAAGTCAGTGATGTCATCCAGCCATCTCATCCTCTGTCTTCCCCTTTTCCTCCTGCCCGCAATCCCTCCCAGCATCAGAGTATTTTCCAATGAGTCAACTCTTCGCATGAGGTGTCCAAAGTACTGGAGTTTCAGCTTTAGCATCAGTCCTTCCAAAGAACACCCAGCCCAGGGCTAATCTCCTTTAGAATGGACTGGTTGGATCTCCTTGCAGTCCAAGGGACTCTCAAGAGTCTTCTCCAACATCACAGTTCAAAACCATCAATTCTTCAGTGCTCAGCTTTCTTCACAGTCCAACTCTCACATCCATATATGACCACAGGAAAAACCATAGCCTTGACTAGACGGACCTTTGTTGGCAAAGTAATGTCTCTGCTTTTCAATACGCTATCTAGTTTAGTCATAGCTTTTCTTCCAAGGAGTCAGTGTCTTTCAATTTTATGGTTGCAGTCACCATCTGCAGTGATTTTGGAGCCCCAAACAATAAAGTATGACACTGTTTCCACTAAAGCATAGGTCAACATACTTGATTATTAACTGCTGCTATACTCTTTTTCTGCTGCCATACTCTTTTTCCAGGCAGACGTTTTGGCTCAGAGGGTAAAGCGTCTGACTGCAATGCTGGAGACCTGGGTTCAATTCCTGGTCAGGAAGATCCCCTGGAGAAGGAAATGGCAACCCACTCCAGTATTCTTGCCTGGAGAATCCCATGGAGGAGCCTGCTGGGCTAGAGTCCATGGGGTCGCAAAGAGTCGGACAGGACTGAGCGACTTCGCTTTTGCCTTCACTTCATACTCTTCTTCAGCATGAATTCTAAGTTTTATAACCTCCTTGTTTTTGGTTATATCTGGACTTTAAAAAAAATAATATGAGACTAGTTCAATTAACTTTCCCACTGTTAGGAAAGGGTTATAGCTTGGGATAAAAACATTTTATTTCTTAATTTTATTATTTAACAACTAGTGAAGCAAACTATTTATATACTAAGAAATGCAATTGCTAAGTACATCTAAAGATTTGTTACTACTGTTTTATACCAGTGGTAGTAGAAAATGGATGAACAGCATTTTCCAGTTTTACTCAGAGAATCAGTTACTGAAAGACTTAATGGAAAGGAAAGGTCAGAATTGGAATAAATTTTATGTGATTTTAATGTGGTAAACTCTTAATGAAAAGTGTATTTTAAAAAAATAAGCAATTAACTTAACCACATAGGATGAATAATAATGTCTTATTGAAAGATTATATAAGATTAACTAGTATTTTCTACGGGGCAGATATTAATTCCAAGAAGAAGGAAGTCAATAATCAAAATTTTGATTTACATCAACAGTTTTAAAACATTCTGCTCTTATGAAGCCAGGACATAAAATAAATAGAATTACAGTTCAATTCAGGTGGTAGGAAGCTTAAGAGCTATTAATGATTATAGTGGCGTCATTTTTTTTCCCCCTTCTGAGTAATGAGGAGTGGTCCACCATGAAATTTTCTGAAATCTGGTGAACTTGAACTGACTGCTTAACATGTTTGACATTAAAGATATTTATTCTAGTGGTAAACCTTGCTGATGTAGACACAGAAAACAAGAAGTGGATAAAATTTTGGTAGAGTTTCTCTTCAGAGGAAATTAGTCCAGTGGGGCCAAGATCTGTGTTCAGAAAGAAATAGATTAAAACCATAATCCAGAAGGAAATGGCAACCCACTCCAGTGTTCTTGCCTGGAGAATCCCAGGGACGGGGGAGCCTGGTGGGCTGCCATCTATGGGGTCACACAAAGTCGGACACAACTGAAGTGACTTAGTAGCAGCAGCAGATTGGTCATTTCACATGGTTAGAGTTTTACATGGAGAATGTGCCCACATATTCTTGGAGAGTCTAAATTCAACATTAACAATATGAGAAACCCCCAAATATCATCAGATCTAGTTCTCATAGATCTTCTGTCTATGATAGGATAAATTTTGAAGATAAGCTTTTTTTTTTTTTTTTCTGATGAGAATAGTTGAGTCTAAAACAGACAGGATTAATCAGGTTCCAGTACCCCACAACATTCAAGGAGATGCCTCACCCTGGGATGAGCTCATGGTAGCCTTACTAATCTATCGCTAGTATTCCCAGTGAGAAATACATAACAGCTGAGCTTTCAAGAGATTCAATATTAATAATGTACTATTTGAAAGGAAAAAAAAAAACAATCTAGAGGGGAAAAAAAGTTGATATGGACGTTTTAATTTCTTTATAGTCTTTTTATTCTTCAAAGTAGATAGCCATGGAATTTTCCAGGGTTTTAATGAAATATGTAGCACAAAAATTATAAGATGCACTACATCATGAAGTGATAGGTAATTTCTAAGTACATATATTAAAGCTAAGCAAAAAATGATTGATAAAAATGAAAAATAAATTAAATTTTTTAGGAAATATACTTCAATAATGATGTTCAAAATAGTTACATATATCTCTTCGTGCTGTAACTTCCTCAGTTTGGTGGGTTTTTTTTCTGACTAGGCTTCCCTCCTGGCTCAGATAGTAAAGAATTTACTGCAATGCAGGTGACACAGAGTTTGATCCCTGGGTCCAGATGCTCCGCTGGAGAAAGGAATTGCTACCCACTCCGGTATTCTTGCCTGGAGAATTCTAAGGACAGAGGACACTGGCAGGCTACAGTCCATGGGGTTTCAAAGAGTTTGACACAACTGAGAGACGGACACTCTTCTTCAGTGTGTGGGAGATTATACTGAGATCTGATTTTGTTATTTTTGTGATTAATGGTATATAAAAATTCCAATTATGAAAAGTAGATCATAAAATAGATGACAAGAAGCACATTGTAAAACACTTGGGCCTACAGCTTGATTTAGTGGAGAAATTTTTAAGCATTCTATTCACTTAAAATAATATTTAGTTTATAAAGTCATTCCCAAAGAGCTCTTTTGAAACACATATTTCAAAGGACAATTTCTAATATACTAAAGATCATTTTTGAACACAGAGAAAAAGTAGTCCACAGTAAATTTGGTAGCTATAAGAAGGTATTTCAAAGGCTAAAATTGATTGATATTAGACATACCTAGTTTTAACTTAATATCTCTTTGGGGTTAAATACAGGTTATTCCAGTGTTTGCACACTGTATTTGGATTGCAAATATAGTTAATGGGGGAAAAATAACAGAATCAATGTGCAGTTGAGTTAAACGTAATAGAGGTTTGTGTTATAAGTAGGGGGATTGATACAATAGGCATATTCTTTGTGGATGTGTGGTTAAAAAAAAAATACTAGGGTAAAGCGCAGCTTTGTTCAGCTTTTCTCTGAGGAGTTAAGGCAATGTAAATTTGATTAATTTTCAAATACTTTGCATTATCAATCATTTTATAAATTTGTGGTGTTTGCTTCTTACTTCTTGAGAGATTTACATTTTCAGAAGTCCCATTCCAAGCTTGTTGTTCATTAGTCTTCTTTCCTTTCAAGTATTTCAAATGTTGGTGTTTTTTTTTTTTTAATGACTTTACATTTCCTAGAACCTTTTAGACTTATTCATTTCTCTTCCTGTGTGCTAAGTTGCTTCAGTTGTGTCCTATTCTTTTGAGACCCCACAGCCTGTAGGCCAGGCTCCTCTGTTCATGGGATTTCCCATGCACAGAGGGGTACCATTTCCTTCTCCAGGGGATCTTCCAGATGCAGGGATCAAACCTGCATCTCATGCATTGGCAGGAAGATTCTTTACCACTGAGCCACCAGAAAAGCCCACTAATTGGTTATCAAATACTATAAATTCTATCCAAACCCTTAAAACAAATCTGTATCAAATCAGCTGTTCCTAATAATCATAGACCCATGTTAGAATTTCCTCCCAAATGCCACATGTAATCTTTCCCTGAGGTAATTCTGTCTGCACATAGCAATCATATTTAACTTGGAGATAAATTCACAATTAGAATTACTATTAGTCAAATGATAATTTAAAGCTATGTTTCTTTTGGAGTTTACTGCTCCAATTTTAAATGCTTATTTTAAAATTTTGAGTCCTATTTTCCTGCTTTGATCTCTTGAAGCAGACTGTCTTAGGGAGGAACTTAGATATCTACATTTTCTACCATTTCTTCAGGTGATTCTCATGCATGATGATCTTTGAGAGCAAAGATTAATGTTCAAACCCCTGCTCACTGGAATCACCAGGGCAGCTTGTTAGAAAGGCAGATTACCATATGGCCATTTGGAAAATTCTGACTCAGAAAATCTAGAGATAACTCTGTGAATATATAACCCAGATTTTTCTGGTGTAGTGTATTAGAAGCTTGATTTTCAGGATTCTATAGTCTTCAGGATCGACTCCATATTTTGAAGGTAAATGTTTAATTTCTTAACCTACGGATCTCAGATGCTATGGATGTCAATGCTATGCTCAAAAAATGACAGTTATTCAATGTTGTCTAGTATTAGAGCTTTTTTATAGGATTCAAAAATCTTTGTAATGTTTCTATTTCAAAGCAAAACAGTCTTACCTACTATTGGTCCTACATATATTCCTTTTATTCCGGTAAAACTGAATTTCTTCCCTTTGGTTTTCTTCAAAAAGATGGTTTAAGCTATTCAATTAGGTGGAATTTGTAAGCAATCTGTTGTAACCCCAAAATTGGAAATCTGATTATAATTGCACTAAATGTCCTTATTAATTTTGGCAGAAGTTAACTCTTCAAATTGTTGAATCATCTCATGCACAAATAGTGTATTCCTGAATTATTTATTTACACTTTGTATCCGTATTTTTCTGTTTTTGTCATAAAGATCTTGCAGATTTCTTATATTTGTGTCTAGAAATAAAAATTACATCTCAGTGAAAGAGGTCTTTCATTATTACATTTTTCAACTGATTAATTCAGACCTAGGAAGTCATTTCAGAGAAGGCAATGGCACCCCACTCCAGTATTCTTGCCTGGAAATTCCCATGGATGGAGGAGCCTGGAAGACTGCAGTCCATGGGGTCGCTGAGGGTTGGACATGACTGAGCGACTTCACTTTCACTTTTCACTTTCATGCATTGGAGAAGGAGATGGCAACCCACTCCAGTGTTCTTGCCTGGAGAATCCCAGGGATGGGGAAGCTTAGTGGGCTGCTGTCTATGGGGTCGCACAGAGTCAGATACGACTGAAGTGACTTAGCAGTAGCAGGAAGTCATTTTCCCCAACATATTTACCATAAAACTACTATACAGATATCTTTTAACATTGTAACATTGATCTCCTTTTTTTTTTTTTTTTTAGTACATGCATTTCTTTTCTTCTCTTCTTCACATTATATTAGCTAAAATCTTCAGAATAATGTTGAATGAAAGTGTTGATGGTGGACCTCAACTGACATGTCCTGGTGTTTAGCGGCAAAAATAACAGCAGCAATAACTAAAACTTAATAATGCTACAATGTGCCAAGATTTTGCAAACATTTTACATGTATGATATCTTTAAATTCTCCTAAGAATACCATGAAGGAACTGAGGTACAAAACGCGCCCAAAATACTAAACCTGGAAAGTGAAGTAGCCACATTTGAGCCCAGAAACTTTGCTTAGTTTCATGTTTACACCAGATCAAAGTAGGTTACCCTTATTGTGTAATTAAGAAAATTCCTTTCATAATTTATGCAGAAAATTTACTGTTCTATTGAAAATATTTTTATTTAGAATGTTTACATGTAAATTCAAAATAAATTTCACCTACACTGTTATATTACTTTCTAGTTTTCTGCTATCTTTAAAGTTGAGAAATGTTTAGAAATTTCCTTACAGAAGTTATTTTTTAAAAATTCTATCCACAGTCAATTGCTTGCAAATATTAAACAAAAAACCTCTATTTTACTATCATAATTAAATGTTCCTTTAATCACTGTTAACAAAACATAGGGTAAAAAATGGTTTCATTGTAAAGTATAATGCCAGTAATGTTTTCCTTCTATGTAGTTAGTTTATTTATACTGGAAATTTTAGTATTTTCTCCATGCCCTTAAATTAAAAAACAAAAAAAAATTTCAAAGGACGTATCTATGCATGATACTGGATGCTTGAGGCTGGTGCACTGAGACGACCAAGAGGGATGGTACAAGGAGGGAGGAGGGGGGCGGTTCAGGATGGGGAACACATGTATCACTGTGGCAGATACATGTTGATGTATGGCAAAACCAATACAATATTGTAAAGTAATTAACCTCCAATTAAAATAAATTTTAAAAAAAAGGACGTATCTAAATAGAAAACATTTTTTTATTGATCTTAAATCACTGCAGATGGTGACTGCAGCCATGAAATTAAAAGACGCTTACTCCTTGGAAGGAAAGGTATGACAAACCTAGGCAACATATTAAAAAGCAGAGACATTATTTTGCCAAAAAAGGTCAACTAGTCAAGGCTATGGTTTCTCTAGTAGTCATGTATGGATGTGAGAGTTGGAATATAAAGAAAGCTGAGTGCTGAAGAACTGATGCTTTTGAACTGTGGTGTTGCAGAAGACTCTTGAGAGTCCCTTGGACTGCAAGGAGATCCAACCAGTCCATACTAAAAAGGCAAGTGTGGAGTGGTTTCTTTTATTCTAAATTAGTTTACTCTGTACCAAGTACAAATACTTTTGTAGTTTAAAAAAATTAGCTAATCAGAGAGAAAGGCTGTTTATAGAATTCATGTATTAGGAAGAGTATACAAACCTAGAGTATGCTTTTTTTTTTTCTAATATTTCATCATCAGGTGTGGTGGATTTTTTAATCTAAATTTTTATCATATTGTATTATTTTGAAATAAATGTATATGTATATATAAAATGTTACTGAAGTATAAAGTATAAATCACAAATAAAACCTTTAAATTTTAAGTAGAATGGATTATTATATTGAATTAAATTAGAGTGAAAAGGGTATTAGAGATGGAAAGGAAAAATGAAATATATAGTTCTCTGTAATTTTACAAAAGATAGTGTGTTTTTTTGTTGTTTGTTTTTTGTTTTTTTTTGGTAAATCTGACACAAGTGTAAAATAAATTAGGAGAGTGAAAAAAAAAAAACCCACAAATGTCAAAAGTTATTTTATCTCATTAGAAAGCACAAAAATCTTTTAGAATTCTTCAGGATTGGCTAAGTGTTAGATCACGATACATAAGAAAAATAAACCTGTACCTTTCAGCTTCACAAATGTGGATTTTTTTTAGAGGTAAAACATTTGTAACTGGTTGATTTCATTTTAGTACTTGCTCAGAAATATTTGCCTAAATTAACTGATGATGAGAAACATTGGGGTATTTGTTAACTACAGCTTTGTAGATTTCCTCTTACCTATGATTTATGGGCCATGGGTATTTCTCAAGGGGTTAAGTTTTAATTACCGATGTGATTTCGATCATTGAGCAACTTTGAGAAACATTGTTTAAAGAAGGTTTTGAAATCAGCTATATGAGACAACAAGTGCAGCTGAAAGAATAGAAAGAAAACTGACTATGTTCAAACCTTCTTCCAAAATGGAGAAGGTCACATAAAAAAAGTCACATAAAACCAGCTCTAAGTGAAATGAGGTTTTATACTTTCAGTAGACAGTGAGCTTAAATTTACCTTTCCTATTCTAAAGGATTTAAAAACTAAAATATAGAAATTTTTATCTTTATTTTCTAGAATTTTACCTCATTTTTAATACTCAATTTCAAATGTTCTTATAATTATTAAAGTTACAGGTGAAAACAAATACAAAGATGAGATTTTAAAATCATTTATTATCTGGATAAAGCACTATTTCTTAATTACCTCTCTGTAATATGTTAGTGTTAAAAGAAAAGTGAATTTGTAGTCTTCTTAACCATTTTGTAAAAAAGATATTTTCATAGTTTGATTAAACTCTGAATACCTGACTGGTAAATATATTCAACAAGGAATTCAACCTGTTATCAACTTTTAAGGGAAATTGTGTTAAGGCCATTCTGGCTGACAAATGTTTAATCCCAAAAAGATTACATAATCTTTCAATAACCCATGCTAAAATACAGCTTTATCTGCCAGAAAAATTACTTTTATGCAAACTGAAGTCCTTATCATGATTTCTCTATGATTCTTTCCTAAAATTCCCATTGAACAGCCTCAGGCTATTGGCTGTATCTCTTCTCAGTTCCAGAGTGTGAGAAGCAGGATTTTCTTTCCCATGATGTTGCACTTGCAAATGTTATGTTTCATGGCAAAAGTAATTTGTAGATAGAATTAGTAGTGCTAATAAGCTTACCTTATAATTGAAGACTTATGTTGCCTTTTTTGATTTGGGCCCAGTGTCACATTATAAAATTGTGGTGCTATAAGCAACTAAATTTGTGATTTTCTTATGGCTTCCTGCATGGTTCAGTGGGTAAAGAATCGACATACAATGTAAGAGACTAAGGTTCGATCCCTGGATTGGAAAGATTCCTTGGAGTAGGAAATGGCAAACCACTATATTATTCTTGCCAGATAAAAATCACAAGGACAAGTGGAGCCTGGTGAGCTAGAGTCCAGTGGGTCACAAAAAGTCAGATATGACTGACTGACTAAGTACACAAGCAGACAAATTTGTGATATTCATATGGCAACAATAGAAAACTAGTAAGTAATGTACCTAGTAGAGTGTAACCAACACACGGTTCAATTCAGCTGGTCAGCCGTGTCCGACTGTTTACAACCCCATGGACTGCAGCATGCCAGGAGTCCCTGTCCATCAACAACTTCAAGACCTTGCTCAAACTTATGTCCATCGAGTTGATGATGACATCCAACCATTTCGTCCTCTGTTGTCCCCTTTTCTTCCTGCCTTCAACTGATCTCAGCATCAGGGTCTTTTCCAACGTAGAAGTTCTTTGCATCAGGTGGCCATGTTGGAGCTTCAGCATCAGGCCTTCCAATGAATATTCAGGACTCATTTCATTTAGGATTGACAGGTTTGATCCCCTTGCAGTCCAAGCGACTCTCAAGAGTCTTCTCCAACACCACAGTTCAAAAGCATCAATTCTTTGGCCCTCAGCTGTGGTCCAGTTCTCACATCCATACATGACTACCAGAAAAACTATAGCTTAGACTAGACAGATCTTTGTCGGCAAAGTAATAATCTCTGCTTCTTAATATGCTGTGGGTCATAGCTTTTTTCCAAGGCATGAACGTCTTTTAATTTCATGGCTGCAGTCACCATCTGAGGTGATTTTCAGTTCAGTTCAGTTGCTCAGTCATGTCCGACTCTTTGCTACTCTGTGGACTGCAACACACCAGGCCTCCCTGTCCATCACCAGCTCCTGGAGTTTATTCAAACTCATGCCCATTGAGTCAGTGATGCCATCCAACCATCTGCTCCTCTGTCATCCTCTTCTCCTCCTGCCTTCAGTCTTTCCCACCATCAGGGTCTTTTCAGATAAGTCAGCTCTTCACATCAGGTGGCCAAAGTATTGGAGTTTCAGTTCCAACATCAGCCTGTCCAATGAACACTCAGGACTGATGTCCTTTAGGATGGACTGGTTGGATCTCCTTGCATTCCAAGGGACTCTCAAGAGTCTTCTCTAACACCATAGTTCAAAAGCATCTATTCTTCAGCGTTCATCTTTCTTTATAGTCCAACTCTCAAAACCATACATGACTACTGGAAAAACCACAGCTTTGACTAGATAGACTTTTGTTGGCAAAGGTCTCTGGTTTTTAATATGCTGTTTAGGTTGGTCATAACTTTTTAATATGCTGTCTAGGTTGGCCATAACTTTCCCACCAAGGAATAAGCATCTTTTTCATTTCATGGCTACAGTCACCATCTGCAGTGATTTTGGAGCCCCCCAAAAATAAAGTCAGCCACTGTTTCCCCATCTATTTGACATTAAGTGATGGGACCAGATGCCATGATCTTAGTTTTCTGAATGTTGAGCTATAAGCCAACTTTTTCACTCTCCACTTTCACTTTCATCAAGAGGCTCTTTAGTTCTTCACTTTCTGCCATAAAGGTAGTGTCATCTGCATATCTGAGGTTATTGATATTTCTCCCAGCAATCTTGATTCCAGCTTGTGCTTCTTTCAGCCCAGTGTTTCTCATGATGTACTCTGCATAGAAGTTAAATAAGCAGGGTGACAATATACAGCCTTGAAGTACTCTTTTTCCTATACAGAACCAGTCTGTCATTCCCTATCCAGTTCTTACTGTTGCTTTCTGATTTGCATACAGATTTCTCAAGAGGCAGGTCAGGTGGTCTGATATTCCCATCTCTTGAAATTGTCCACAGTTTATTGTGATCCACACAGTCAAAGGCTTTGGCAGAGTCAATAAAGCAGAAATAGATGTTTTTTTGGAACTCCCTTGCATTTCCTATGATCCAGCAGATGTTGACAATTTGGTCTATGGTTCCTCTGTCTTTTCTGAAACCAGCTTGAACATCTGGAAGTTCATGATTGAAGCAGTGATTTTGGAGCCCTATAAAATAAAGTTTGTCACTCTTTCTATTGTTTCCCCATCTATTTGCCATGAACTAATGGAACCAAATGCCAGGATTGTAATTTTCTGAATGTTGAGTTTAAGCCAGCTTTTTCACTCTCCTCTCTCACTTTCATCAGGAGGCTCATTAGTTCCTCTTCACTTTCTCCCATAAGGGTGGTTTTATTAATATCTGAGTTGATTGATATTTCTCCCGGTAATCTCGATTCCAGCTTGAGCTAGTTACCAATCAACTACTCTAATTATTAACCATATTTCTTGAAGTTTAAGGAATATATCTGGATACACAGGGACTACTGAATGAGACCCATAATTTGCACTCTAGTTCTTTAAATCAAAAAAAAAAAAATACTTGTTTTGAACTAACCTATTAAAATTCCAGTTTGCTAATTATCTAGCTAGGTATAAGAACTGTGAAGTGTCTGATATTTTATACCACTTCAGAGTTAACTAGTTTACAACAGTTTCATGATGCAGGTGGAATATATAGGAATCTGGTTAGAGACAAAGGATGGTCTTTGAAAAAAATGATACTGAAACAAATGAGCATCCCTATACATTGTTAACTGTCCCCCCTCAAAAAAAATGGGTATTATTACTCTCAGCAATAGCAATAGTCAAAATCCCAATTCCCACAGAGTAGTAGGAAGGGAACCAGGTGGTGTCTCCTAATTGGTGATTGTGTTACAGGAAAAGGACATCAAACTCAAAGACTCTGAGTCTTTTTAAACGGTAAGTCTTCTTAATTTTGTCCTAGAAGGAGAAATTGCATTTATTATACTGCATAGTATGCACATCTGCCTTTTGCTCCATAGGAAGCTAGTGTCTCTATCTTCAAACTCTACTGCTGCTGCTAAGTCACTTCAGTCGTGTCCGACTCTGTGTGACCCCATAGACGGCAGCCCACCAGGCTCCCCCATCCCCGGGATTCTCCAGGTAAGAACACTGGAGTGGGTTGCCATTTCCTTCTCCAGTGCATGAAAGTGAAAAGTGAAAGTGAAGTCGCTCAGTCGTGTCCAACTGTTCGTGACCCCATGGACTGCAGCCTCCCAGGCGCCCCCATCCATGGGATTTTCCAGGCAATAGTACTGGAGTGGGGTGCCATTGCCTTCTCCATTTTACATACAAATATTTTTGAAAAAAAATAGTCCAAACCAAAATGATAGTGTTCCAGTCATTTTTATGGTTACCTTGATCAGCACCTGCCCCCACCCCAACCTTCAGGGTGTTTCATACATTTGTAATGTATTTATATTGTTTTGTCACATTCTACATTTTATCCTGGAATTTCCTAGTCTCCTAAAAGATATATTTATTTTCATAAACTAAGATCCCCTTTAATTGCTATGTCTCAGGTGGTAAAGAATCTGCTTGCAGTACAGGAGACCCAGGTTCTATCGCTGGCTTGGGAAAATCCCCTGGAGAAGGAAATATCTATCCACTTCAGTATTCTTGCCTTTAGAATTTCCTGGGCAGAGGAGTATGGTGGCTACATTCCATGGGGTTGCAAAGAGTCAGACACAACTGAGTGACTAACACTTTCATACTTTTAAGTGCTGTGATTTTATACATAATGTCATATGCCTACCATTACAGTGTCATACAGAATAATTTCACTGTGCCTCAAATTTTGTTTCACATATTCAACCCTTTTCCCCATCTCTATTAGCCCTTAAATCTATTGATATATTTAACTATTAGTTTTGTCTTTTCTAGACCACTGTATAATTGGAATCTTACCACATGTAGCCTTTTCAGAATTTTTGGTTTCAAAAAGAAATAAGCACTTTAGATTTAACCATGTCTGTTTGTGGGTTGATAGCTCATTTGCTTTTTTGATTTATTATTTATTTTATTGGAATATAATTGCTTTACGATATTATATTAGTTTCTGCTGTACAGCAAAATGAATTGCTATGTGTATACTTATATCCTTTCCCTTTTAAACCTCCCTCCCACTTCCTCCAACCCACCCATCTCACCAAGCTGAGATGTTCTGTATAGCATATCTCTGTGTTATATAGTATATCTGCTATGTATTTAACAGCTCCTTATTAGGCATCTATTTCACACATAGTAGTGTACTCTCAGTGCTATTCTCCTAATTCGTCTCACCCACATTTTCCCACTTTATGTTCACATATCTGTTCTCTGTCTGCGTCTCTATTCTTGCCCTGCAAGCAAGGTCATCTGTACCATTTGTCTAGATTCCATATATATGCATTGACATGTGATATGTTTTTCTCTTTCTAACTGACTTCACTTTGTATGATAGATTCTAGATCCATCCACATCACTACAAATGACCCAATTTCATTCATTTTTATGAATGAGTAGTATCCCATTGTATATATGTACCACTCCTTCTATATCTGTTAATATAACAGTTAATCTGTTGATGGATATTTAGGTTGTTTCCATGACTTGGCTATTGTAAATAGTGTTACATTGAGTACTGGAGTACATGTGTCTTTTTGAATTATGGTTTTCTCAGGATGTATGCCTAATATTGGGATTGCTGAGTCATATGGTAGTTCTATTTTTACTTCTTTACAGAATCTGCATACTATTATCCATAGTGGGTGTATGAATTTACATTCCCATCAACAGTGCAAGAGGGTTCCCTTATCTGCACACGCTCTCCAACATTTGTTATTGGTGAAATTTTTAGTGATGGCCATTCTGACTGGTGTGAGTAGGTACTTCAGTGTAGTTTTAATTTGTATTTCTCTAATAATTAGCAGTGTTGTGTATCTTTTCATGTTTGTTGGCAATCTGTATGTCTTCTTTGGAAAAATGTTTATTTGGATCTCTCACTCATTTTTTAATTGGGTTGTTTGCTTGTTTTTGATATTGAGATGAACGTTGTTGTTGTTTAGTCACTAAGTCCTGTCTGATTCTTTTGTGATTGCATGGACTGTAGCCTGCAGGGCTCCTCTGTCCATGGGATTTCCCAGGGAAGAACACTAGAGTAGGTTGCCATTTCCTTCTCTGGGGTATCTTTCAAACCCAGGAATTGAACCTGTGATTGGGATCCTGCTGCAATCTATATTAAGGAGTGTTCTGCCTGTGTTTCCCTCTAAGAGTTTTATAGTTTCTAGTTTTACACTTAGGTCTTTAATCCATTAGGGGTTTATTATTTTTTAATATGGTGTTAAGGAAGTGTTGTAATTTCATTCTTTTTTATTTAGTTGTCCAGTTTTCCCAGCACCACATATTGAAGAAGCTCTCTTTTTTCCATTATATATTGTGCCTCCTATGTGAAAGATAAGGTGCCCATATGTATGTAGGTTTATCTCTGGGCTTTCTGTCTTGTTCCATTGATTTATATTTGCTTTTCTGTGCAGTACCATACTGTCTTGATTACTGTAGCTTTGTATAGTCTGAAGTCAGGGAGCCTGATTCTTCCAACTCTGTTTCTTTTTCTTAAGATTGCTTTGGCTATTGAAGGTCTTTTGTATTTCCATACAAATTTTTAAATTTTTGTTCTAGTTCCATGGAAGATCCCACTGGTAATTTAACAGGGATGACATTGAATCTGTAGATAGTTTTGGGTAATATAGTCATTTTGACAGTATTAATTCTTCTAATCCAAGAATATATCTGTCCAACTATTTGTGCCATCTTTGATTTCTTTCATCAGTGTTTTATAGTTTTCTGCATACAAGTCTTTTGTCTCATTAGGTAGGTTTATTCCTAGGTATTTTATCCTTTTTGTTGTAATGTTAAGTGGGATTGTTTCCTTAATTTCTCTTCCTGATCTTTCATTGTTAGTGTTTCGGATTATAAGAGATTTCTATGTATGTTTGTATCTTGCTACTTTATGAAATTCATTGTTTAGCTTAGGCTTCCCAAATGGTGATGGGGGTTTGATCCCTGGGTCAGAAAGAACACCTGGAGTAGGAAATGGCAATCTGCTCCAATATTCTTGCCTGGAAAATTCCATGGACAGAGGAGAATGGCAGAATACAGTCCATGGGGTCACAAAAAGTCAGACATGACTGAGCACACACATACACACAGTTTTCTGGTGACATCTTTAGGAATTTTTTATGTACAGTATTATATAATGTCATCTGGAGACAGAGTTTTACTTCTTCTCCAATCTGGATTCCTTGAATTCCTTTCCACCCCTCCCCGCCCCTCTGAGTGATATGGCTAGGAATTCTAGAACTATGTTTAATAATAGTGGCAAGAGTGGGCACCCTTGTCTTGTTTCTGATCTTAAAAGAAATGCTTGCAGTTTTTCACCATTGAGAATAATGTTTGCTGTGGGTTTATAAAGAAAGCTGAGCACAGAAGAATTGATGCTTTTGAACTGTGGTGTTGGAGAAGACTCTTGAGAGTCTCTTGGACTGCAAGGAGATCCAACCACTCCATCATAAAGGAGATCAGTCCTGGATATTCTTTGGAAGGACTGATGTTGAAGCTGAAACTCCAATACTTTGGCCACCTGATGCGAAGAGCTGACTCATTGGAAAAGACCCTGATGCTGGGAAAGATTGAAGGCAGTAGGAGAAGGGGATGACAGAAGAAGAGATGGTTGGATGGCATCACCAACTCAATGGGCATCGGTGTGGGTGGACTCCAGGAGTTGTTGATGGACAAGGAGGCCTGGCGTGCTATGGTTCATGGGGCCACAAAGAGTCAGACATGACTAAGGGACTGAACTGAACTGAACTGTCATATATTGCCTTTATTATATTGAGTTCGGTTCCCTCTGCTCACTTTCTGGAGTTTTTATCGTAAATGAATATTGAATTTTATTGAAAGGTTTTTCTCTCTGAGTAATATTTCATTATATAGATATATCACAATTTCTGTATTCATGCACCTATTGAAGGACTTCTTGGTTGCTTCTAGTTTTGACAATTGTTAATATAGCTGCTGTGACCATGCACATGAAAGTTTTTCTGTGGATATAGTATAGTATAGTGATAGTGAAATTTGCTCAGTTGTGTCAGACTCTTTGCGACCCCATGGACTGACTATACAGGCCATGGAATTCTCCAGGCCAGAATACTGGAGTGGGTAGCCTTTTCCTTCTCCAGGGGATCTTCCCAACCCAGGGATCAAACCCAGGTCTCCTCCATTGTGGCAGATTCTTTATTATCTGAGCCACCAGGGATATAGATTTTCAAATAAATTGGGTAAAAACCTGGGAGTGTGAGTGCCAGATTAAATGGTAAGAGTATGATTGGCTTTGTAAGGAACTGCCAAATCGCTTTCCAAAATGATTAACTAATTTGTATTCCAACCAGCAATGAATGAGAGTTCTGTTACTTTGCGCTCTAAATCAACAATTAGTATTATTAGTTATTTTTATTTTCTGGATTCTAGATTTTCTAATACCATCTATTTTTTTAATACCACTTTGATTTGCATTTCCTATTGAAAAATAATGTTGAGCATGTTTTCATGTGCTTGTTTTTCCTTTTCATATATTGAGTTGTCTGTACAAATCTTTTGTCAGTTTTTAAATTGGATTATTTATATTCTTATTATTGAAGTGTAAAATTCTGTGAAGGTTTTAGAAACCATTGCATAATAATATATTTGTTTTGTGAATATCTTCAGGTCTGTAGGTTGATTTAGTTCTTTTAATAGTATCTTTAGCAAGTATTTAATCTTAACAAAAATCAACTTTTTCTTTCATGGATAAAGCTTTGATATTACACTTAAATCTGAGATTACATAAAATTTGCCCTGTGTTTTTATCTTTATTTTTTTCAGTTTTGGTGGCATGGTGGTGAGCATAGCTGCCTTCTCCTATGTTTTCTTTCAGAAAATTTATAGTTTTGTATTTTACATTTACACCCGAAATCCATTTTGAGTCAGTTTTTGTGAAAGATGTAAGATCTTTTCTGTTTTTTTTTTTTTTCTTCATAAAAATGCATATATGGATGCCCAACTGTTCTGCGCTGTTTGTTCAAAAACCATCCTTCAATGAATTTCATTGGCTTCTTTGTCATAGATCAATTGTCTATGTTTAAAAGAATCTATTTCTGTGTTCTCAATTTTGTTCCATTAGAATGAAAGACTATTTTTTTTCACCAAGACTGTACTGTGTTGCATATTGTAGTTTTATAATAAATCTTAGAATCATGTACTCTGAGTCCCCCAACTTCCTTCTTCAGTATTGTATTGTGTGTCATAGGAATTTTGCCTTTCCTTGTAAACTTTAGAGTTTGTTGATATCTATAAAGTGCTTAGCAGTATGGTGGTTTAGCCACTAAGTCATGTCCAACTCTGTGACCCCAGGGACTATAGACCACCAGCCTTCTTTCTCCATGGGATTTTCCAGGCAAGAATACTGAAATGGGTTGCAGTTTCCTTCTCCAGGGGATCTTCTCCTCTCAGGGAATGAACCTGGGTCTCCTGCATTAAAGGTGGACTCTTTACCAACTGAGCCACCAGAGTGCTTACTATGATTTTAAATATGATTACAATGAATCTATAGATCAATAAGGAAAGAATTGACAGAACAAGAATGTTTAGTTTTACAATCCATACACATAGAATATCCATTTGTATGTTTAGATATACTTTTATTTCTTTAGTCAGAATTTTAAAGTTTCCCACATAAAGGTTTTGTAAATATTTTGTTGCTTTTATACTTAAGAATTTCCTTTGCTGGTGCTATGTTATATGGTGTTTATAAAACAGTAATGTCAGTTGCTCATTGCTGGTATCTAGAAGGGTAATTGATTTATGTGATTCATTCTGATAGTCTATTTCTGTATTTCAAAATTTTTTTTTTCCATAAACAATCATGTCACATGTAATATAATTTTATCTATAAAATTTTGCATCTCTTTCTTGTCATATTGCATTGGCTAGAACTTTCAGTGTGACATTGACTGGAAGTAGTAAAAGAGGACACCTGTATGTTGCTCTTGATCTTAGAGATAAAATGTACTATGAGATGTAGGCTTTTTGTAGTTGTTCATTTTTACACTGAGAAAGGTATTCTGTATAGGTGTATGTTTTTCTTGTGGTTTTAATTCAAAATGGATTTTTTTGTTCAAATTCTTTTTCTGTATCAACTGATATGATCATATGGTCTATCTTCTTTATACTATTGATAAAGTAGATTATATCGCTTTTTGAAATATTGAACCAGCCTTGCAAATTTGGAGTATATCACACTTTTTCATGGTGTATAATTCTTTTTATACATTGTTGGATTTGATTTCATAATATTTTACACATAGATTTTTGCATCCATGTTCATAAACAGTGTAGTCTCTGATGCTTCTTTCTTTTTGCACAGAAGATGATTCTGGCCTCATTAAATGAGACAGAAAGAGTCTTTTCTTTTTCTATTTTCTAAAAGATATTGTAAAGATTTGAAATAATTTCTTCCTTCTGTGTTTATAAAAATTCACTAATGAGACGATCTGGGCCTGGAACTCTCTCTTTTAGGACATTATTAGTCATTGACTCACTTTTTAAATATACACTTATTCATACTATATATTTCTCATTGTGAAAGTTTTCATCTATCAATTTTGAAATATAAATGACATACAGCATTCTATATGCTTAAGGTGTATGGCATGATTTGACATGTATACATCATGAAGTATAACATCCAGTGTTTTATATACATACACAAATAAATAGAAGAGTATTTTCTTTGTGATGAGTTCTCAAGATTTTCTCTCAATTATTTTCATACATAGCATACAGCAGTATTAATATTTATTATGTCATGCATTTCACCTCTAGTACTTCTTTATTTTATAACTAGAAGTTATAGAAATATATATAACGTGGAACTATAATTCTATCTTATAACTATACCTTCTGTCTGCCTTCATCCAGCTCCTCTTCCCTCCAGCCCCTGATTCTAGTAACTACAAATGTGATCTTTTTACCTATAAATATGATTTTGAAGTGTGACCCCAAACAGTGTTAGTCCCTGATATACAACATAGTGTTTTAATATTTCTATATATTTCAGAATTACCACTGTGATGTCTAGATATGATATGTCACCATAGAAAAACATTACATACTTATTGATATTCCTCACACTGTATCTTTCATATCTGTGACTCATTTTGCAACAGGAAATTTGTCCATTTTAATCTTCACTTGCATCTTTTCTCATTCCCTCCACCTCTCCTCTGGCGATCATGTGTTTTTTCTCGGTATCTATAATGGTCTGTTTGATTATTTTTTATAACCCACAGGAAAATGAAGGGACTTTGGCTTTTTCTGTCTGAATTATTATAACCTATTGGCCCATCCGTGTTGTTACACATGGTAAACTTTCCCTTTTTGTGGCTGAGTGATACTATACTGTGTATGTGTGTGTACACACTGCATCTTTATCCATTCATTTGGTGACGGCAAGGTGCTTCTGTCTTGGCTATTGTAAATAATGCTATATTTAACATAGTGCATATATCTTTCTGAAATAGTATCATAATTTTCTTTGGATAAATATGTATGTAGTAGTGGAATTGTAAGATCACATGGTAGTTTTATTTTTCATTTTTTAAGGAATTGCTATACTGTTTTAATAGTGGCCCTACCAATATACATCCCCACCAATTCTTCTTTACATCCTCACCAATATATATTATTTGTTGTCCTTCAATGATAGCCATTCTGATGTATGTGAGGTGACATCTCATTCTGGATTTTATTTGCATTCCTCTGATTAGTGATGTTAAGCATTCTTTATGTGCCTGCTGATCATTTATATGTCTTCTTTGGAAAATGTCCATTCAGGTCCTCAGCCCATTTTTTAATCAGATTGTTTGATTTTATTATTTGATGTTGAGTTATATGAGTTCTTTATATATATATATGATATTAACCTCTATTAAATATGTATTTTGCAAATATCTTCCCCCATTCAATAGTTCAGTTCAGTTAAGTTGCTCAGTTGGGTCCGACTGTTATCCCATGAATCACAGCATGCCAAGCCTCCCTGTCCATTACCAACTCCCAGAGTTTACCCAAACTCATGTCCATTGAGTGAGTGATGCAATCCAACCATCTCACCCTCTGTTGTCCCCTTCTCCTCCCGCCCTCAAACTTTCCCAGCTTCAGGGTCTTTTCAGATGAGTCAGCTCTTCACATCAAGTGGCCAAAGTATTGGAGTTTCAGCTTCAACATCAGTTCTTCCAAAGAACACCCAGGACTGATCACCTTTAGGATGGACTGGTTGGATCTCCTTGCAGTCCAAGGGACTCTCAAGAGTCTTCTCCAACACCACAGTTCAAAAGCATAAATTCTTCACTGCTCAGCTTTCTTTATAGTCCAGCTCTCACATCCATACATGACTACTGGAAAAACCATATCCTTGACTAGATGAACCTTTGTTGACAAAGTAATATCTCTACTTTTTAATATGCTAAGTTGGTCAAAATTTTCCTGACAAAGAGTAAGTGTCTTTTAATTTCATGGCTGCAATCACCATCTGCAGTGATTTTGGAGCCCAAAAAATAAAGTCAGCCACCGTTTCCACTGTTTCCCCATCTATTTGTCATGACGTGATGGGACCAGATGCCATGATCTTAGTTTTCTGAATGTTGAACTTTAAGCCCACTTTTTCACTCTCCTCTTTCACTTTCAAGAGGCTCTTTAATTCTTCACTTTCTGCCATAAAGGTGGTGTCATCTGCTTATCTAAGGCTATTGATATTTATCCTGGCAATCTTGATTCCAGCTTGTTCTTCCTCCACCCCAGCATTTCTCATGATGTACTCTGCCTATAAGTTAAATAAGCAGGGTGACAATATACAGCCTGGACACTCCTTTTCCTATTTGGAACCAGTCTGTCATTCCACGTCCAGTTCTAATTGTTGCTTCTTGATCTGCATACAGATATCTCAGGAGGCAGGTCACATGGTCTGGTGTTCCCATCACTTGAAGAATTTTCCACAGTTTTTTTATGATCCACACAGTCAAAGGCTTTGGTGTATTCAATAAAACAGAAGTAAATATTGATCTGGAACTCTTGCTTTTTTGATGATCCAAGGATGTTGGCAATTTGATCTCTGGTCCCTTTGCCATTTTTAAATCCAGCTTGAACATCTGGAAGTTCACAGCAACTGTATTTGCTCGTTCTTCAAATATGGCTCAAAGTTTGTCATCAGAGATGTATATAGTCTATGTCTTCATTTTAATTTTGATCGCTTGATGAAAGCTTTTCTCAAGCTAATAACTTAACATGTGCATTTTTCCTAACCCAGTTTTTTAATGCCTAACATTTTTTTTTTTTTACCTTATCTATGTGTGATTCTAACATTCTGTTAATTTCAAAGTAGAGTTCTTGGTATCCTAAATTAAAGTCTGCACTTCTATGATAATCCATTCTATTTTTTTTTTTTTACATTCATTGCTTAACCTCTAAAACTTAATCTTTAGTTAATAAATCTTTTCCAATTTGCAATATATTATTACCTACTATCTCTAGTGTTCTTCCCTTGTGGCTCAGCTGGTAAATAATCCTCCTGCAATGCCAGAGACTTGGGTTCGATTCCTGGATTGAGAAGATCCCCTGGAGAAGGAAAAGGCTACCCACTCCAGTATTCTCCCCTGGAGAGTTCCATGGACTATATAGTCCATGGGGTTGCAAAGAGTCGGACACAACTGAGCAAATTTCACTTTGTTTCACTTTCTCTAACAGTCACTGCCTGTGTGTGTTCTTAGTTGCTCAGTCATGCCCGACTCTTTGCAACCCTGTGGACTATAGCCATGCAAGCTCCTCTGTCCATGGGGATTCTCCAGGCAAGTGTACTGGAGTGGGGTTGCCATGCCCTCCACCAGGGAATCTTCCCAATCCAGGGATCAAACCCAGGTCTCCCACATTGCAGGCAGATTTTCTACCATCTGAGCCACCAGGGAAGGCCAGAAACCTGGAATGGGTAATCTATCCCTTCTCCAGGGAATCTTCTAAATCCAGGGATTGAACTGGGGTCTCCTGCACTGAAGGTGGATTCTTTACCAGCTGAGCCTTTTAATTTGTCAAAAGTTGAAGTCTCTGAAAAAACTAAGAGATGGGGTGGTACATTACTGGCAGAAGAAAAATTCTGTTGTCACCAGAAAATGCAATATCATAAGAGAGATATTTAGGAGTATTTAACTAATTAATTTTTTCTGTCTGTCACTTTTTTTTTGGGGGGGGGGGTGTTGCTTTCCTTTTCTTTCTTTTTTTGAAATTCCTCTTAAGATCATGCATGTGTCCTCAATTTTATTTTTATCTAGTTACATCATTTTATGAATTTTGCAGAAATTTCATGAATATTTTTAATAGACTGGTTTCAGAACTTATATATTTTGTTTTCTATGAAAGATTATGCATTTTATAAAAGAGTTAAAGAGACTGTTAGCTAAATGAAATTTCCTAACAAGTTTCAAAAATGGAAATTCACTTGGTAAATATGTAATTATTAGAGGCTAGAATGGAAAGGGAAAAAAAGCAACAGGAAAACAACTTGGTAAAAATTAGAGGCTAGAATGGAAAGGGAAAAAAAGCAACAGGAAAACAACTTGGTAAAAATTATGCTATTTGTTTGAAAATAAAGATTGTAAGGATGATGAATTTTAGCAGATAGGATCTTAGGAGATATCTATCTATCTATCTATGACAAAATTTAGGATGTTGTTCAGTTCACTTCAGTCGCTCAGTCATGTTCCAGTCTTTGGACCCCATAAACTGCAGCACACCAGGCCTCCCTGTCCATCACCAACTCCAAGAATCCACCCAAGACCATGTACATTGAGTCAGTGATGCCATCCAACCATCTCATCCTCTGTCGTCCCCTTCTCCTTCTGCCCTCAATCTTTCCCAGAATCAGGGTATTTTCAAATGAATCAGCTCTTCACATCAGGTGGCCAAACTCCATCAGGTTGGAGTTTCAGCTTCAACATCAGTCCTTCCAAAGAACACCCAGGACTGATATCGTTTAGGATGGACTAGTTGGCTATCCTTGCAGTTCAAGGGATTCTCAAGAGTCTTCTCAAACACCACAGTTCGAAAGCATCAATTCTTTGGCGCTCAGCTTTCTTCACAGTCCAACTCTCACATCTGTACATGACCACAGGAAAAACCATAGCCTTGACTAGATGGACCTTAGTTGACAAAGTAATGTCTCTGCTTTTTAATATGCTGTCTAGGTTGGTCATAACTTTCCTTCCAAGGAATAAGCGTCTTTAATTTCATGGCTGCAGTCACCATCTGCACTGACTTTGGAGCCCAGAAAATTCAGCCACTCTTTCCCCATCTATTTGACATCAAGTGATGGGACCAGATGCCATGATCTTAGTTTTCTGAATGTTGAGCTTTAAGCCAACTTTTTCACTCTCCTCTTTCATTTTCATCAAGAGGTTTTTTAGTTCTTCACTTTCTGCCAAAAGGGTGGTGTCATGTGTATATCTGAGGTTATTGATATTTCTCCCAGCAAACTTGATTCCAGCTTGTGCTTCCTCCAGCCCAGCATTTCTCATGATGTACTCTGCATATAAGTTAAATAAGCAGGGTGTCAATATATAGCCTTGATGTACTCCTTTTCCTATTTGGAACCAGTCTGTTGTTCCATGTCCAGTTCTAACTGTTGCTTCCTGACCTGCATACAGGTTTCTCAAGAGGCAGGTCAGGTGGTCTGGTGTTCCTATCTCTTTCTGAATTTCCCAGTTTATTGTGAGTCACACAGTCAAAGACTTTGGCATCATCAATAAAGCATAAATAGATGTATTTCTTGAACTCTCTTGCTTTTTTGATGATCCAGTGGATGTTGACAATTTGATCTCTGGTTCCTCTGCTTTTTCTAAAACCAGCTTGAACATCAGGAAGTCCACGGTTCACGTATTGCTGAAGCCTGGCTTGGAGAATTTTAAGCATTACTTTACTAGTGTGTGAGATGAGTGCAATTGTGTGGTAGTTTGAGCATTCTTTGACAATGCCTTTCTCTGGGATTGGAATGAAAACTGACCTTTTCCAGTCCTGTGGCCACTGCTGAGTTTTCCAAATTTTCTGGCATTTTGAGTGCAGCACTTTCACAGAGTCATCTTTCAGGAGTTGAAATAGCTGAAGTGGAATTCCATCATCTCCACTAGCTTTATTCATATCGATGCTTCCTAAGGTTTACTTGACTTCACATTCCAGGATGTCTGGCTCTAGGTGGGTGATAACATCATTGTTATTATCTAGGTCGTGAAGATCTTTTTTGTGGATGATCGACACTGAAATCAGATTTATTATATTTTTTGTAGCCAAAGATGGAGAAGTTCTATACAGTCAGCAAAAACAAGAATGGGAGCTGACTGTGGCTTGGATCATGAACTCCTTATTGCCAAATACAGACTTAAATTGAAGAAAGTGCAGAAAACCACTAGACCACTTAGGTATGACCTAAATCAAATCCCTTATGACTATACAGTGGAAGTGAGAAATAGATTTAAGGGACTAGATCTGATAGACAGAGTGCCTGATGAACTATGGATGGAGGTTCATGACATTATACAGGAGATAGGAATCAAAACCATCTTCAAGAAAAAGAAATACAAAAAAGCAAAATGGCTGTCTGGGGAGGCCTTAGAAATAGCTGTGAAAAGAAGGGAAGTGAAAAGCAAAGGAGAAAAGCAAAGATATAAGCATCTGAATGCAGAGTTCCAAAGAATAGCAAGGAGAGGTAAGAAAGCCTTCCTTAGCAATCAATGCAAAGAAATAAAGGAAAACAATAGAACGGAAAGACCAGAGATGTCTTCAAGAAAACTAGAGATACCAAGGGAATATTTCATGCAAAGATGGGATCAATAAAGGACAGAAATTGTAGGGACCTAACAGAAGCAGAAGATATTAAGAAGAGGTGGCAAGAATACACAGAAGAACTATACAAAAAAGTTATTCATTACCCAGATAATCATGATGGTGCTGATGTGATAATTTGCTGATTAATTGCAAGAAGAAAGATGAAGGGCCAAGAGTAGGATCACTATTTGTAAACTGGATATCTGGGTAAATGGCATTATTAGGCAAGAGAACAATAAGAAATGAATAAAATGTTTGAATGGTAGAGCGTACATTTAATGATTTTCGTTCAGAATATCAGCAGAGAAATAGTCCAAATCTGGGGAAGGACATATGGTAGGGGAAGCGGTACTGGAAGAATAGGTTGCTGAGCAAGAGAGCAAAGACAGTGAGAGAAGAGAAATGAGAAATTTAGGAAAGTGACATTGAACACAAAATGAGTCAACTAAGTTAACAAAATTTGAAAACTACAAATGATCAAAAATACATCATACTGTTGTGTTTTTTTTTAACACTTTATAACATTTATTATCCTGGGGTAATAATAATACCTACTGTACTATTGTAAATATATCTTTGATATCTGTAGTTGATATGTCTGATATCTCTGATATCAATTTTATAAAATACTATTTACCTCTTATTTATCTATATTCAGTTTGTTCTAGAAATGATTAGAGATTAGTTTTCATCATCTATTGGAGGAGGAAATGGCAACCCACCCTAGTATTCTTGCCTGGAGAATCCCAAGGGCAGAGGAGCCTGGCAGACCCCACTAGTCCATGGGGTCACAAAGAGTTGGACAGGACTGAGTGACTAAGCACAACATGTTACCATCTATATATACCTTTATGACTTTTTTCATAAAACTTGTCCTTTAAGCTAAGAACCAAATCTCTTATATTTTGATTCATCCATCTCAAAGCTGAAAGCTGGATTTTTTCTTCAGACAGTTAGAGAAAAGATGATGATTACATTATAGAAAGATAAAGCCATATTGGGATACAGAAGCTGGGAGGTCAGGTAGACTCAATAGCTAGTTAAAAGACTTTTTCCACACTAACCTGAAATTGAATTTGCTACAAATTCCTTCCTCAGTTGATGTGTATTTACTGTATTTCATTAACCTTCTGGTAGATCAAAGCACAATACTGTAGAAGCTGCCAAAGTTAAACCCACGAAAACCAAGATTCAACTGTATTTGGTTCAAAATATGTTCCTAATGCCCACCTAGAATGACACACATCTGGCTTATAGATCACTTATCCTTAAACTGTCAAATCATAAGTTTGAGAATAAGTTAAAAGTTATGAGTTCACCAATACTGAAATGAGTTTGAATGAGAAAATGAAATTAGATTAGGAAAGTTGTAATTAATTAAAAGAATCCCAATTCAGTGTCTACTTTGGGTACTGTTAGACACTAAGAGCAATTGAACAGGTTTAGGAAAAGATTCAATAATGTGACCAGGGGATTAAAAACAATGAGAGAATTACCATGATATGTACAGCGAGAGTCCACCAAAGAAATACCTAGCCAGAATGTAAGTTAGTGGGGAGAAGTGGTAGGCAAGAAAGAGCTATTCCCACCCAATTATATATAAATGAGATTTGAGTAGTGCAGTCATCAAATGAATAGAAGCAAAATCTCTGCCCCAAACAAAGAAAACATTATGTGGAAAATTCTGGATGTTAGAAAAGCTAGTAGATGAAAGAAATGAAAACATTTAGTGTGTAATAACAAGCTCACTTGCTGTGAGCTGTGTGACAAAGTTGAAGAAGTAATCTGGAGGCCCATGCTGAGGAGGCTAGACTATCTGACGGCCAAAAATGGACCCAGGATATTAAGTGGCTTGATGAGATTCAGGATTTGTTATGATTATCCGGTTATTGTGTCAGATTCATATGATATTTGAAAAAATTTAAGATATTTTTCCTCCAAAAATTAAGTAGATCAGTGATAAATTATATCCTAGAATATTCTGACATAGAATAGAAGGAGCATTGGAGTGGAAATATTAACATGTATATTGAGTCTGATTTCTGCCGTTTACTAATGGTATGGGTTTGAACATGTTTCTCAATATCATTTTAAATATAAATCAATAAACTGAAATGCAAAAATTTTAATAATGTCCATTCATGAAGTGGTTTTAAGTAACAGGACCTTGAAAGAGCTTTTGAAAATTAATAACAAAATATTGATTGTTTTTAGAAATGTGGCTATGAATATAATATTTTAAATGCCTATCAAGAAACATGAGCTCTATATTAGGTTCAAAACCTATAAATCTAAACTGAAAGAAGAAAGTATTTTCATATTTATAAGTGAAAACCCTTTGAAATAAGTTAAAGCTAGGTCATACGGTAGCTTTTAGCTTTTTAAGGAATCTCCCTAATGTTTTCCATTGTGGCTTTACCAGTTTACATTCCCACCAACAGTGTAAGAGGAATTCTTTTTCTCCACACCCTCTCCAGAACTTCTTTGTGGACTTTTAGATGATGGCCTTTCTGACTGATGTAAGTTTAACTTACATAACTCACTGTAGTTTTGATTTGCATTTCTCTAATAATTAGTGATGCTGAGCATCTTTCCATATGCTTTGTCCATCTCTATATCTTCTTTGGAAAAATGTCTATTTACATCTTCTGCACCTTTTTTTTTTAGTTACATGAGCTGTTTGTAAATTTTGGAGATTAATCCCTTGTCAGTTGTTTCATTTGCAAATATTTTCTCCCATTCTGAGTGCTGTCTTTTTTCATTTTGTTTATAGTTTCCTTAGCTGTGCAAATACTTTTAAGTTTAATTAAATCCCATTAGTTTAATTTTGTTTTTACTTTTATTATTCTAAGTGATCAAAAATGATCTTGCTGCCATTTATGTCAAAGCGTGTTCTGCATACGTTCTCACCTAAGAGTCTTATAGAATCTAACCTTAAACATAAGTCTTTAATCCATTTTGAATTTAGTTCTGTGTGGTGTTAGTGAGTGTTCTAATTTCATTATTTTACATGTAGCTGTCCAAGTTTTCTAGCACCACTCATTGAAGAGACTGCCTTTTCTCTATTGTGTAGTCTTACCTCGTTTGTCATAGATTAGGTGTCCACAGGTGTGTGTGTTTATCTCTCTCTGAACTTTATCTCCTGTTTCATTGATCTACATTTCTGTTTTTGTGCTAGTACCATATTGTTTTGATGACCCAGGAATCCCATTCTGCATATACCCAAGAGAAAACCACAACTTGAAAGGATGTGTGCACCTTAATGATCATTGTGGTGCTATTTACAATAGCCAAAACATGGAAGCAACTTGATGCCCATCAACAGAGGAATGGATAAAGAAGGTGTGGTACATATATACAAGGGAATATTACTCACCATAGAAAATAACGAAAGAAAATGAAATAATGCCATTTGCAATGACATAGATGGACCTAGAGATTATCATACAGAGTGAAGTAATTCAGAAAGAGAAAGATGAATATTGTATAACTCCACTTATATGTAGAATCTAAAACATGGTACAAGTTAACCCATTTACAAAACAGAAATAGTTACAGATGTAGAAAACAAATGTACCAAGAGGTTACCAAGAGGGGAAGCAGTGGTAAGATGAACTGGTAGGTTGGGATTGACATACATACATACTATACTATAGTGTATTGACTATATTGACATATATACACTATATATAAAAGAGACTAATAAACTTATTTTTAGCTAATGAAAACATCCTGTATAGCACAGGATGCTCTATTCAATGCTCTGTGGTGACCTAAATGGAAAGAAATCTAAAAAAGAATATATATATATGTATGAATACACACACACACACACACACACACACACACACACACATATATATATATATATAACTGATTCACTTTGCTGTACATCAGAAATTAACACAACATTGTAAACAAATATATTCTAGTAAATAAATAATAAATATGCTTCAATAATAAAATATATACCAATTAATTAACTACCTAAGCTGCATAAATGAATTTATAAATGATAAATCACATATAGGTTAGAACACAACTATTATATAAGCTATAACTATTGACTTTTTTACTTATTAATGATTTTGTATAGCTTATTAAAACTAGGAAGCTTATTAAAACTAGGAAGATTTTTTAAACCATAAAGTAGCTTATTAAAACTATAAAACTTCAGTTATAGTTTATATATATCTGTTATATCAACCACTTGCTTATAATGGCATTTATATAATAATATTAGAATTATGAGATTTGTACTTAGGCAAATGGTTGAAATCACCATGACAATTGTATGCATTTCTTAATTTTTAAAATTAATTGTATACTATCAGTTACTTTGTAGGACCTTTTAAACTATTTTTAGAGTAAGCCAAAAGATGAATAAAGTATTACATTCATTGTCAAATATTAAATAAGTAAATAGAAGTAACTATATATTTTAATTTATATGTAAACATGGTTTTTGATAACATACAATGCAGAACAGAAGAATATGATGACATTAAATAATATTGAAAATTAGGGAATAGGATAATATTTGATAATGGATAATATTTGATAATACCGCAAAGGTAAAGAGTGGATTGTAAAATAAACTAAGTCCTATTTGGACAAGTTGAGCTTAAAATGTTTTACTGGAATCTATGAGATTAATGAGAAAATATTTAACAAGCTTTTAGAAATTTGCATCTGAGTTCAGGAATGGGCCAAAGGCTAGAGGCATAGATTTCGGCATCAGCTACCTATAAGTAATATCTGAATTCTTGAGATTAAAAGAACTTGCAAATGAATGGATGCCCACATTCAAAAGTTGGGAAGAGGTAAGTAGAGGACATATGTTAAGGTTGCAAAGGTATATCTGATAATTAATAGAACCAATAGAAACCAATCTCATAGAAATGAAAAAGAAAATATTTCAGGAAGGATGAAATTTCTCTTAGTGTAGAAAGCAGATTGAAAATAAAAATTTTTTAAATGACCATGAAATTTCAACAAATGAATTTTTTTAGAGAAGAAATTTTAGAAATTAAAGCTAACAAATGTACTGAAAGACAGTAAATTTTGTTATGAGCAGAGTAAAACTGACAAAAAAAGAAATGGCCTTTCATATAAAAAACAGAAAAATCTAAAAGTTGAGTGATATCCTCTAGAAATCCTTGAGGGAAGAAAAGAGGAATCAGCAGAAATTTAGGTGAAAGAATTGACCAAGAATAAGAAATAGTATGACATAAAGTGATCCGCATGTATTTTTGTATGTCTACTGTGAACACACCAAAAAATTGCACTCTTCCTCTGTAAAAATATTAGCTAACTTTTGGAAAGATAATTGTCTTTGGGCAACCATTTACTAAATGTTAGATATTTTATTATAGACAATTTCCTGGAAGCATTACATGTATTATTTCAGTTAATCATCACAAAACTCACAGGGAGATAATTTTAATGTAATTCTTATTTCATGGTTGAAAAAAAAAGGAAGCTTATACAGCTTCAGTTCATTTCAGTCGCTCAGTCGTGTCTGATTCTTTGTGACCCCAGGAACTGCAGCACGCCAGGCCTCCCTGTCCATCACCAACTCCCAGAGTTCACCCAAAACCGTGTCCATCGAGTCAGTGACGCCATACAACCATCTCATCCTCTGTCGACCCCTTCTCCTCCTGCTCTCAATCTTTCCCAGCATCAGGGTATTTTCAAATGAGTCAGCTCTTCGCATCAGGTGGCCAAAGATTGGAGTCTCTACTTCAAAATAGGTCCTTCTAATGAACACCCAGAACTGATTTCTTTTAGGATGCACTGGTTGGATCTCCTTGCAAACCAAGAGTCTTCTCCAACACCATAATTCAAAAGCATCAATTCTTCTGTGCTCAGCTTTCTTTATAGTCCAACTCTCACATCCATACATGACCACTGGAAAAACCATAGCCTTGAATAGACAGACCTTTTTTGGCAAAGTAATGTCTCTGCTTTTTAATATGCTGTCTAGGTTGGTCAAAACTTTCCTGACAAGGAGTAAGCATCTTTTAATTTCATGGCTGCAGTCACCATCTGCAGTGATTTTGGAGCCCCAAAAAATAAAGTCTGACATTGTTTCCACTGTTTCCCCATCTATTTGCCATGAAGTGATGGGACCAGATGCCATGATCTTCGTTTTCTGAATGTTGAGCTTTAAGCCAACTTTTTCACTGTCCACTTTCACTTTCATCAAGAGGCTTTTTAGTCCCTCTTCACTTTCTGCCATAAGGATGGTGTCATCTCCATATCTGAGGTTATTGATATTTCTCCCAACAATGTTGATTCCAGCTTGTGATTCCTCCAGCCCAACATTTCTCATGATGCAGTCTGCATATAAGTTAAATAAGCAAGGTGACAATATAAAGCCTTGACGTACTCCTTTTCCTATGTGGAACCAGTCTGTTGTTTCATGACCAATTCTAACCGTTGCTTCCTGACCTGCATTCATGTTTCTCAAGAGTCAGGTCAGGTGGTCTGATACTCTCATCTCTCAGAAATTTCCACAGTTTATTGTGATCCATGCAGTCAAATGCTTTGGCATAGTTAATAGAGCAGAAATAGATGTTTTTCTGTAACTCTCTTGCTTTTTCCATGATCCAGCGGAAGTTGGCAATTTGATCTCTGGTTCCTTTGCCTTTTCTAAAACCACCTTGAATATCTGGAAGTTCATGGTTCATGTATTGCTGAAGGCTGGCTTGGAGAATTTTGAGCATTACTTTACTAGCGTGTGAGATGAGTGAAATTGGACAGTATTTTCAGCATTCTTTGGCATTGCCTTTCTTTGGGATTGGAATGAAAACTGACCTTTTCCAGTCCTGTGGCTACTGCTGAGTTTTCCAAAATTACTGACAAATTGAAAATCTTAGAATGGTCCAAAAATTAATAGAGGCATTCAAGAAACAGGGATTGAACTATTCAAGGTAATTATCTGCTGCCTTCCTGATACAGTCTTTGGGAAACTTACTGAGCATCTTATTTTTCTTTTTTTTTTTTAATTTAAATTATTATTTTTACTTTATTTTACTTTACAATACTGTATTGGTTTTGCCATACATTGACATGAATCGGCCATGGGTGTACATGAGTTCCCAATCCTGAACCCCCCTCCCACCTCCCATCCCATATCATCTCTCCGGATCATCCCTGTGCACCAGCCCCAAGCATCCTGTATCCTGTTTTGAACATAGACTGGCTATTCGTTTCTTACATGAGAGTATACATGGTTCAATACCATTCTCCCAAATCATCCCACCCTCTCCCTCGCTCTCTGAGTCCAAAAGTCCATTCTATACATCTGTGTCTCTTTTGCTGTCTCGCATACAGGGTTATCCTTACCATCTTTCTAAATTCCATATATATGTGTTAGTATACTATATTGGTGTTTTTCTTTCTGGCTTACTTCACTCTGTATAATCGGCTCCAGTTTCATCCATCTCATTAGAACTGATTCACATGTATTCTTTTTAATGGCTGAGTAATACTCCATTGTGTATATGTACCACAGCTTTCTTATCCATTCGTCTTCTGACGGACATCTAGGTTGCTTCCATGTCCTGGCTATTATAAACAGTGCTGCAATGAACACTTGGGTACATGTGTCTCTTTCAATTCTGGATTCCTCAGTGTGTATGCCCAGCAGTGGGATTGCTGGGTCATAAGGCAGTTCTATTTGCAATTTTTTAAGGAATCTCCACACCGTTCTCCATAGTGGCTGTACTAGTTTGCATTCCCACCAACAGTGTAAGAGGGTTCCCTTTCCTCCACACCCTCTCCAGCATTTATTGCTTGCAGACTTTTGGATCGCAGCCATTCTGACTGGTGTGGAATGGTACCTCATTGTGGTCTTGATTTGCACTTCTCTGATAATGAGTGATGTTGAGCATCTTTTCATGTGTTTGTTACCCATCCGTATGTCTTCTTTGGAGAAATGTCTATTTAGTTCTTTGGCCCATTTTTTTTATTGGGTCGTTTATTTTTCTGGAATTGAGCTGCATAAGTTGCTTGTATATTTTTGAGATTAGTTGTTTGTCAGTTGCTTCATTTGCTATTATTTTCTCCCATTCAGAACACTGTCTTTTCACCTTGCTTATAGTTTCCGTTGTTGTGCAGAAGCTTTTAATTTTAATTAGATCCCATTTGTTTATTTTTGCTTTTATTTCCAGTATTCTGGGAGGTGGGTCATACAGGATCCTGCTGTGATTTATGTCAGAGAGTGTTTTGCCTATGTTCTCCTCTAGGAGTTTTACAGTTTCTTGGTCTTACGTTTAGATCTTTAATCCATTTTGAGTTTATTTTTGTGTGTGGTGTTAGAAAGTGATCTCGTTTCATTCTTTTACAAGTGGTTGACCAGTTTTCCCAGCACCACTTGTTAAAGAGATTGTCTTTACTCCATTGTATATTCTTGCCTCCTTTTTCGAAGATAAGGTGTCCATAGATGTGTGGATTTATCTCTGGGCTTTCTATTTTTTGTTCCATTGAACTATATTTCTGTCTTTGTCCCAGTACCATACTGTCTTGATGACTGTGGCTTTGTAGTAGAGCCTGAAGTCAGGCAAGTTGATTCCTCTAGTTCCATTCTTCTTTCTCAAGATTGGTTTGGCTATTCGAGGTTTTTTTACATTCAATATGATTGATTAACAATGTTGTATTAGTTCCAGGTGTACTACAGAGTTATTCAATTATACATATACATGTATCTGTTGTTTATCCAATTCTTTTGCCATTTAGGTTATTACAGAGTATTGAGCAGCTTTCTGTTCTGTTCAGTAGGTCTTTATTGCTTACCTATTTTAATTTTGAATAGTATAACAAAAGATATTTTACTAAAACACAAAATTTACAGAAGTTTCCAAACAAGCCATACAAAATGATCGCAATCATTTTCTTGAAGAGAGGATTCTACACTTGACAGCAAAATCACAGTGTTTTCAGAAAGGGATGTAATGTTTGTGTAATGTTCCAGTTTTGGTTTAAGCAGTAAAGTTGGTCTGTCTGCAGCATCTAAATAAAATTAGACTTGGGTAGAGAGCATATTCTAAAGAAATGGTTCAGTTCAGTTCAGTTCAGTAGTTCAGTCGTGTCCGACTCTTTGCGACCCCATGAATCACAGCACACCAGGCCTCCCTGTCATCACCAACTCCCGGAGTTCACTCAGACTCACGTCCATCGAGTCAGTGATGCCATCCAGCCACCTCATCCTCTTTCGTCCTCTTCTTTTCCTGCCCCCAATCCCTCCCAGCATCAAAGTCTTGACGATGAGTCAACTCTTCACATGAGGTGGCCAAAGTACTGGAGTTCAGGTTTTGCATCATTTCTTCCAAAGAAATTCCAGGGCTGATCTCCTTCAGAATGGACTGGTTGGATCTCCGTGCATTCCAAGGGACTCTCAAGAGTCTTCTCCAACACCATAGTTCAAAAGCATCAATGCTTCGGCCCTCAGCCTTCTTCACAGTCCAACTCTCACATCCATACATGACTACTGGAAAACCTTAGTTGGCAAAGTAATGTCTCTGCTTTTCAATATACTATCTAGGTTGGTCATAACTTTTCTTCCAAGGAGTAAGTGTCTTTTAATTTCATGGCTGCAGTCACCATCTGCAGTGATTTTGGAGCACACAAAAAAAAGTCTGACACTGTTTCCACTGTTTCCCCATCTATTTCCCATGAAGTGATGGGACCGGATGCCATGATCTTTGTTTTCTGAATGCTGAGCTTTAAGCCAACTTTTTCACTCTCCACTTTCACTTTCATCAAGAGGCCTTTTAGTTCCTCTTCACTTTCTGCCATAAGGATGGTGTCATCTGCATATCTGAGGTGATTGATATTTCTCCCAGAAATGTTGATTCCAGCTTGTGTTTCTTCCAGTCCAGCATTTCTCATGATGTACTCTGCATATAAGTTAAATAAGCAGAGTGACAATATACAGCCTTGACGTACTTCTTTTCCTATTTGGAACCATTCTGTTGTTCCATGTCCAGTTCTAACTGTTGCTTCCTGGCCTGCATACAGATTTCTCTACTTATTGGTTTTCAGTTTTTTATATAGCACTATGTACATGTCAATACCAAAATACCTATCCATCCCTTTCCCCTACCCTGCCTCTCTGGTAACTAAAAGTTAATTCTCTCAGTCTGCACGTCTTTTTCTGTTTTGTAAAATAAGTTCATTTGTAGCAGTTTTTCTAGGTATGCACATAAGCCATGTCATATGATATTTGTCTTGTCTGACATACTTCACTTAGTGTATACTCTAGGTATAGCCATATTGTTGCATATGGCATCATTTCATTTATTATAATGATTGAGTAATGTTCCATTACATACCACATCTTCTGTATCCATTCATCTGTCTATGGACATTTAGGTTGCTCCCATGGCTATTGTAAACGGTGCTGCAATGGACAATGGGGTGAATGTATCCTTTTGTACCATGATTTTATCCAGATGTATGCCCAGTGCTGGATTACATGGTAGTTCTATTTTTAGTTTGTTAAGGAATCCCCATAGTGTTCTCCATAGTGGCTATACCAGTTTATATTCCCATCAATGATGTAAGAGCGTTTCCTTTTCTGTACACCCTGTCCAGTATTTAGTGTTTCTATGTTTGTTTGTTTGTTTGTTTGTTTTTTGTGATGACCATTCTGACTTGTGTGAAGTCACACCTAATTACAGTTTTAACTTGCATATCTCTAACAATTAGTGATGCTGAGCATCTTTTCATGTGTTTTTGGCCATCTGTATTTTTTTTGGACAAATGTCTACTGAAGGCTAGAGATCTCTTCAAGAAAATTAGAGATACAAAAGGAATATTTTATGCAAAGTTGTGCTCAATAAAATAAATAAATGATATGGACTTAACAGAAAGAGAAGATATTAAGAAATGGTGGCAAGAATATGCAGAAGATCTGTAAAAAAAAAAAAAAATTCACAAACCAGAAAATTACGATGGTGTGATCACTCACCTAGAGCCAGACATCCTGGAATGTGTAATCAGGTGGGCCTTAGGAAGAATCACTACGAACAAAGCTAGTGGAGGTATTAGAATTCCAGTTGAGCTATTTCAAATTCTAAAAGATGATGCTGTGAAGGTGCTACACTCAATATGCTGGCAAATTTGGAAAACTCAGCAGTGGCCGAAGGACTGGAAAAGATCAGTTTTCATTACAATCCCAAAGAAAAGCAATGCCAAAGAATGCTCAAACTACTGCACAATTGCACTCTCTCACATGCTAGTAAAGAAATGCTCAAAATTCTCCAAGCCAGGCTTCAGCAATGCATGATTTGTGAACTTCAAGATGTTGAAGCTGCATTTAGAAAAGGCAGAGGAACCAGAGATCAAATTGCCAACATCCTTTGGATCATCGAAAAAGCAAGAGAATTCCAGAGAAACATCTATTTCTAACTTATTAACTATGCCAAAGCCTTTGACTGTGTAGATCACAATAAATTGAAGAAAACTCTGCAAGAAATGGGAATACCGGACCACCTGACCTACCTCTTGAGAAATCTGTTTGCAGGCCAGGAAGCAACAGTTAAAACTGGATATGGAATGATAGACTGGTCCCAAATAGGAAAAGGAGTATGTCAAGGCTGTATATTGTCATACTGCTTATTTAACTTATATGCAGAATGCATCATGAGAAACACTGGGCTAGAAGAAGAACAAGTTGGAATCAAGATTGCTGGGAGAAATATCAATAACCTCAGATATGCAGATGACACCATCCTTATGGCAGAGAGTGAAAAAAAGTAAAGAGCCTCTTGATGAATGTGAAAGAGGAGAGTAGAAAAGTGGGCTTAAAGCTCAACATTCAGAAAACTGAGATCATGGCATCGGTCCCATCACTTCATGGCAAATAGATGGGAAAACAGTGGAAACATTGGCTGACTTTATTTTGGGAGCCTCCAAAATCACTGCAGATGATGACTGCAGCCATGAAATTAAAATATATTAACTCCTTGGAAGGAAAGTTATGACCAACCTAGACAGCATATTAAAAACCAGAGACATTACTCTGCCAACAAAGTTCTGTCTCGTCAAGAATATGGTTTATTCAGTGGTTGTCTGAATGTGAAAGTTGGACTATAAAGAAAGCTGAGCACAGAAGAATTGATATTTTTGAACTGTGGTGTTGGAGAAGACTCTTGAGAGTCCCTTAGACTGCAAGGAGATCCAATCAGCCCATCCTAAAGGAGATCAGTCCTGAGTGTTCATTGGAAGAACTGATGTTGAAGATGAAACTCTATTACTTTCTTTGGGCACTGATGTGAAGAGCTGACTTATTTGAAAAGACCCTGATGCTGGGTAAGATTGAAGGTGAGAGGAGAAGGGAACAACAGAGGATGAGATAGTTGGATGGCTTCACTGACTCAATGGACATATGTTTAAGTAAACTCTGGGAGTTGGTAATGAACAGGAGGCCTGGCATGCTGCAGTTGATGGGGTCACAAAGAGCTGGACATGACTGAGTGACTGAACTGAACTGATCCGAAGTCCTCTGTGCCTATTTTAGGAGCCTCATGAGCTGTTTGTAAATTTTGTAGATCAGTCCCTTGTCAGTCCCATTTTATGGGTTGTCTTTTGTTTCCTTACTGTGCAAAAGCTTTTGAATTTAATTAGCTTCCATTCGTTTATTTTTATTTTCATTATTCTAGGAGGTGAATCAGGAAATATCTTCCTGTGATTTATGTCAGATTGTTCTGCCTATGGTTTTCTATAAGAGTTTTATGGTGCCCAGCCTTACATTTATGGCTGATTCATTTTGAGCTTATTTTTGTGTATGGTGTTAGAGAATGTTCTAATTTGACATGTAACTCCAGTTTTCCAAGCACCATTTATTGAAGAGACTGCCTTTTCTCCACGGTATAGTCTTCCTTCCTTTTCATAGATTAATTGACCATAGGTGTGTGGGTTTATTTCTGAGTTTTCTATCCTGTTTCATTGATGTATGTTTCTGTTTCTGCATCAACATCATAACATTTTTATGATCATAGCTTTGTATTATGGTCCAAAGTCAAGGAGCCTGCTTCCACCATCTGTTTTTCTTTCGCAAGTCTGTTTTTGCTATTCAGAGTCTTTTGTGTTTCCATTTAAAGTTTTAAAATTCTTCTTATTGTTCTGAAAAAACATACCATTAGTAACTTGATAGTGATTGCATTGAATCTGTAAATTCAGTTCAGTTCAGTCACTCAGTTGTGTCCAATTCCTTGCGACCCCATGAATCATAGCACACCAGGCCTCCCTGTCCATCACCAACTCCCAGAGTTCACTCAGACTCGAGTCCATCAAGTGAGTGATGCCATCCAGCCATCTCATCCTCTGTCATCCCCTTCTCCTCCTGCCCCCAACCTCTCCCAGCATCAGAGTCTTTTCCAATGAGTCAACTCTTTCCATGAGGTGGCCAAAGTACTGGAGTTTCAGCCTTAGCATCATTCCTTCCAAAGAAATCCCAGGGCTGATCTCCTTCAGAATGGACTGATTGGATCTCCTTGCAGTCCAAGGGACTCTCAAGAGTCTTCTCCAACACCACAATTCAAAAGCATCAATTCTTCGGCGCTCAGCCTTCTTCACAGTCCAACTTTCACATCCATACATGACCACAGGAAAAATCATAGCCTTGACTAGACGGACCTTTGTTGGCAAAGTAATGTCTCTGCTTTTGAATATACTATCTAGGTTGGTCATAACTTTTCTTCCAATGAGTAAGAGTCTTTTAATTTCATGGCTGCAGTCACCATCTGCAGTGATTTTGGAGCCCAAAAATATAAAGTCTGACACTGTTTCCACTGTTTCCCCATTTATTTCCCATGAAGTAATGGGACCAGATGCCATAATCTTTGCTTTCTGAATGTTGAGTTTAAGCCAACTTTTTCCTTAGGTGATATTGTCATTTTGACACTATTGATTCTTCCCATCCAAGAATGTAGTATATCTTTCTGTTTGTGTCATCTTTGATTTCTTTCATCACTGTCTTAGAGTTTTAAGATAACCAGTCTTTTGTCTCCTTAGGTAGGTTTATTCCCAGGCAGTTTTTTTGTTTTGTTTTGTTTTGGTTTTTTTTTTTTTGATATGATGGTGTATAGGATTGTTTCTTAATTTCTCTTTTGATCTTTCATTGTTAGCATCCAGGAAATCAAGACATTTCTGTGTATTAATTTGTATCCTGAAACTTTACCAAATTCATTGGTGAGCTCTAGTAGTTTGTTGGTGGTAGCATTAGGTGATTCTTTGTATAGTATCATGTCATCTGCAAACATTGACAGTTTTAACTTCTTTCTTTTTCCACTTTGAATTCCCTTCATTGATTTTTCTTCTCAGATTGCTGTCACTGGTGACTTTGTATCAGCAGTGAGCCATAGCCTCCCCCTGCCTCTACAGAAGGACCCTCCAATGCTAGCAGGTAATTCTTGCCAAGTCTCTTATGAAGTCACCTTTTTTTTTCTGGGGGACCTGGTGTTCATGAGACCCTGTGTGTGCCCTTCAAAAGTAGAGTTTCTGTTTCCTCTAGTCCTGTGAAATTCCTGAGATCAAGCCCCACTGTTCTTCAAAGACAGATTCTGTGGGTGAGCCTCCTCCCATTGCCACTGCCCCTCAGACTGGGCAGCCTGATGTGGTGCTCAGAAAGTTGACCCCTGTGAAATAACTACTGTGGTATAATTATTTTTCCAGTTTGTGAGTTATCCACTGGTGTAGATGGGATTTGATTTTATCATGATTGAGCCCTTCCTACCATTTCATTGTGATTTCTTCTCTGCCTTTGGATATAAGGTATATTTTTCAGTAGGTTCCAGTGTTTCTTGGCCAATGGTTGTTCAGCACTTAGTTGTGATTTTGATGTTTCTTTTTAGAAAACCATGTTGTTCTACTTTGTTATCTTATCTCCTCCCTGCTTTTTATTCTTTATACCTTACTTCTGAGTACATTTAATTCATTATAATAGAATTTTTTTTTGATCCTCTACTTGTAACAGGCACTGTTTTTAAGTGCCAGTGATACACAATTAAGAAAGTAGGCAGGATCTGTGTGCTTTTGAAGTCTCCATTCTCTGGAAATGATAACCCAGTGAGTATAGGAGACAGTGAAAAAGAGCAGAGCCAAGTCAGAGGAAATGCTACTGAGATTTTTTAAAAAGTCGCAAAACTTTGGAGTTTTTTAGTCTAATCCTTATTTTGTAAATGGAAGAAAAAAATGGAGTGGCTTGAACTTACCCTAGGCAACAAACCACCTAGCCTGGGAGCATACCTCTATTCCTCCAAGTTTGCTTTTCTTTCACTTCTATTTGAACTTCTTATAAATGGTTTCTAAACTTTGAGTGTTATTCAAAGGTCCCACTGTTTAACATAAAGTGAAAAAAATTTCATATGAATAAAAATACTGTAAGAAATACAGCTTGTAATTATCTCTAATATTTCACTTTGTTGTTAGCATTTACCCATTTTGTTACTGATTCTGATACTGTTTTTCTATGGTGTTTTTAAAGTTTGTGTATATGATTTACCTTGATCAACAATAGCATTGAGAAGCTTAAGATTTCAGTTTTCCAGAAGACAGGAGTCATATAGAGTAACAAACTTAATGCTATTATTTCATTTAGATCCAGATTTTAAAAGGTAAATAATACACTTTGAATATTTAAAAGAAATGACCTATAGATTCAACATTGTGTTCTGTTCCTGTTATTGAGAAATCTTAAATGATTAATTTAATCATTCAATTGCCTTATCTCTATAATAGTGATAAAATAATAATAGTAATAGCAATTAACACAATGCTAATATTTGTTATACGTACTTTTGGTGTAAGAAAATAAGAAATGCATATTAAAAAATTTATGGAATCAAAAATATATTTAAATGATAAGACAGAAGAATGAAAGATAGTCACAAGGGGCAGAAAATGTGAAGCATTAAATAAGATGTTTTCTGTTCGAATGACATGGGAGCTATGCATTCACAATTTTGTCTTAATGTCAAAGACAAAGAAAATCACAGATTTTTAAAAATCAAAGAATCTCTGGTTATTTTTGTCATCTTCCTTCTTTTATAATTCAAAGAGTTTTGAGAAATAAGGCCACCAGCCAAGGTGTCATGAAATTAGAATTAAAACTGGTATTCTGATTGTCTGTGTCTGTATATAATATATATAAAATTTCCAATGCACCCTACTGTCTCACAGAGACAAACAACTAGCACATCTAATCTCAGTATGTAGAAGGAAACCAGATAAATGATCATTGCTTACATCCAATTCAGTCTTAAATTCAAATGATTGACATGTTCAAAAATCTACTCCAGGCAATATACTTGCAATGTCAGATAAAAGACACATCACCCAGTACCCACTAAAAATTTTTGAGGGTTGTGGATTCCCTTAATACAACATATAATGATGTAGATCCTTGGTCAAATTTCCAATAACCCAAAACACTACAATTCTACTCTGTGATTATCAGTATCTACCTCCTTAGTGCCCTTGGCAGCTTAAGAAACATCAGTGACACTTTGCCAGATTTGACAGCCTCCTCTCATCTGACACAAAACAAAGAAAAATGTGTTTCCCAGATGTATTAACAGCAACAGCTGGTCCCATCAATGTAGGAAAAAAGATAATCCTCTAAAAAGCAAATGCATAATATGTACTCCAAGGTTGGCACATATCTAGCATTTCAATATGACACAAGTTTCAGCTCTCTTCTGATTTGGCTTTAGTCTCTGATTTAAAGGTTGCCAGCTGCAACAAGAGTGTTTGGAGGAGTCAACCTGGGATTACAGATAAGTCATTCTAGGATGAATGTTTGCTCTTGCTGAACATCAGGATCCTACAAGCCAATTCAAAATGAGAGAAAATGTCATTATGCTTAAAGAAGTTCAATTATAGATTCAAATGCATCTGCTATTCATCACTTTTAATCATTGTCATTGTCTGATAAGAGAACCAAAGAAAGAAAGCTCAGTGTAGTGCTGATGGGTCTGTCTCCAAAAACATTCAATTTGTCAACTCTTTTTCAGATAGAGAATAAAAATAGATCAAATGGTAGTCTGTGTGCCTTTTAATGACTCAGTCTAGCTGAAAAATATATATTACACAATGCCAAAAAAAGAAATACCCCTCTTTTAATTTTTTTTAATATCTTGTTTTTCCTTTGCTAAAGGAATTCGTAAATCCACAAATTGATCACATATGAGTTTAAGGTTTAATGTACAACATAAGTGTTATAATGTAAAGTTGATACAAAATGAGTTAGTGATCTGAGAAATCTCTTAGGTCAATGCCCCGTTATTGACCCATTTTTATCTTGAAGAGCTGGTAAAGTGACCAAAAATAATGAGGTAAATCAGAGTTTTCATGAAAAAGTTTCACGCAAATACTTTCAAACTATTCTATTATATTAAATTATTTATTTTGTAAACAATGCATCCTCCTGGATTGAAGAAGATTTAATATCTTAATATATCTTACTCTAATTGCTGTCTTTTTTATGCCTACCTGGGATTATGCTCACAACAGAAATGAGAATTTTAACTGAGGTAGAAGAAAAAGAAAAGTTTAGTTTGTAGAATATCTGAAACTATAGAAATCATTCACTGAATAACTATTGGAACATATGTTAAAACAATCACTGAAACAAAAATATTATACATTTCATTTCCCATTTTAATTAGGTCATACATCGTTGATTAAGAACATGAAGTTTGTGCAAAACTTCATTGTTAAAATATGTTTAAATCAGCTTGATTATTTATTTAACCAAATCCTAACAAAAATAAAACTTCTTAGAATATTTGCCACCTTAGCAAACCATCAGATTCACCATGTACACCATGTCATTCATACACCCATGCTAAGATCTTACACAATAAAAAGAGGGTGATTATTGTGAAAGATTTAGAAAACAAATTTTTTACTATGTTTTTTTTTCCAGATTTTTGCAAAACTGGATATATAAACCTCTTTGTAAAATAGAGTATTGTATGATCCTGATGAAACATTGAATCATAGTTAAAATCATTATTCTGGAATAGAAATTACAAGTAAGATAAAAATCACTAAATAACTTGCCTGAAGCAATAATGATCAGCATAATAATTGTGAATAGTTTGATTTCAGTTATTCATATGAAATCTAGGAAAAGACAAAGATCTTTTGACAAAGATCAAAGATCAAAGACAGTACATTTTCACAATATTAACAGAGGCTGATTATTTGGTACATATTACATTTCAGGCACTGTTCTGGATCTTTTCCATTTATAGGTGTAGAATAGAACAAAATGTTTATTTGATAACTGTTCTATAGCTAGTAATTTCCATAACTGGGATTTGAATGACTCAAATGTTAATCTCTCCAAAGCTCATTTGTCCTCACTAGAGATCACGTTTGAGTATAATCCATAAAGAATTTTTTCTAGATGTTTCACAGAGCATTGTTTTGACCATAAAGGTAATGTCCATACCAAAAATATTTCATTCTTTCATTCACAATTTGTCCCCTTAGACTGAATGTTGAATACAATGGTAAAATCAAAACACATGAAACTTGTCCAAATGGGCCTTTTCTTGTTTTATTTGGCTTTTGCTTTTTAGTAAAAGAAACAGATTTCAACCAAATAGTTAAATAGATATACAATTATAACTGGTGTAAGGGATATAAAGGAAAAGAGCAGCTTAATTTGAGGGTAGATAGCAAAAGAAACTTGATTCAAGGTTAAGAACTCAGGAAAAGTCACTCTGAAGAAGTGATATTTAACCAAATACCGACTGCAAGAGCAGGGAAGGCCAAGGGAAGAGTGAGTCAGAGGAATCTAGAGAGAGGAAACATTGGTTGTTAACCCCTTGAGTTTGAAAGAAGTGGATTATGTTTTTCTTTCTGGCTTACTTCACTCTGTATAATCGGCTCCAGTTTCATCCATCTCATCAGAACTGACCCTGTATGCAAGACAGCAAAAAAGACACAGATGTGTATAACGGACTTTTGGACTCAGAGGGAGAGGGAGAGGGAGGGATGATTTGGGAGAATGGCATTGTAACATGTATACTATCATGTAAAAATTGAATCGCCAGTCTATGTCCGCCGCAGGATACAGCATGCTTGGGGCTGGCGCACGGTGATGACCCAGAGACATGTTATGGGGAGGGAGGTGGGAGGGGGTTTCATGATTGGGAACGCATGTACACCCGTGGTGGATTCATGTCAATGTACGGCAAAACCAATACAGTATTGTAAAGTAAAATAAAGTAAAAATAAAAATTAAAAAAAAAAAGAAGTGGATTATGAACCAAATTAAAACAACAACAAAACAAACAAAAATACTATTTAGATCATCTTGATGGAGGGCAGTTTATCATGTGATTAGATTAAAGGATTGGGCAGGAGCATAGGGTCATTATTACTGTAAGTGAGAGACTTAGATATAAAAAACAATATATAAACTATAAACAAAATTTAACAAAATCAAAGAGTTACAGTCTTAATCAGTGAGAGTAGAATTAAGAATTGAGACTTTTCTTTTGTGTCTCTATGAATTTAGAAAGCTCTACCTTGAGGTAACTATCTTCTTTCTTAAAAAGTTCTATTTAAGCACAAATCAATTACATAGGAATGTTGACTAAAGCCCATACACATTTCACTGTGAAGACCAAAAATATCTCAGCTATAAATCATCACAAACCTTTTGGTATTTGGCAATAAGTCCTAGGGAAAGATTTTTGAAATATTATTTTTCTTTAAAATTCTTGAAAAGTCTAATTAAATGAATATATTTTTATTTATTATCATCTTTAACAATGTAGCATATATTTTTTAAATTTGTAATGGGAATCACAATTTGTCACAAGATGACTTTTTAGTTTTACAGCTTTTAGCAATCTCACTTATAACACATTCATAGCCTGATTCTCCTTGAGCCCTCATGAATCTTGATTTTACAGCATAAGCACAAATGCAGTAGACATGGTTCTCATTTAAATTATGTGAAATTGATATTGCAATGCATTCAAATGCCATAAAATAAAAATGTACCTGGTCAATGCAGGAGTGTCAGAGGCAGTGAGGATTAAGGCCCTTAAGAAAGAATGCTCTAGACTTTACCTTTTCAAAAACTTCAGAATCCTTTCCAAAAAGAATTCTGATACTGTCAAGGTATTTCTAACACTGGATTTTGTTACATTAGGAAGGCTGCATTACCTATTGTAAGTTCACATAACCCAGTGAAAGTACAGATGTTTTAAAGTAATCTATTTTTGCTAGAGATCAAGAGTTTGTTTTACATGAAAGTGGCATTAAACTACCTTCTTTTGGGTCTCAGAAAAACCTATTTGCTTCTAACTTATTCCCCAATGACATTAATATGTCTATCATTTCCAAGACAGGGAATCAAACTGTGTAAATGTGAGCAGGTTTCCAGAGATTAACAATGTGTGTAGTTAATTCATGGGGAAAAATGCCTGACAAGATTGTCTTTTGAAGCTGCTTAGAATGCTGTAGAAGAACTGGATTCTACACTGCTATTTCTATTCTGCTATCAGAAAGTGACAGTTAGAAATGCTATTCACTTAGAAATACCAAAGCTTGTCCTTTTAAGATTAAGGCCAAAAATATACTCTGAAGTGATTTCTTCAAGTCTATGACCAATAGGCTTCCCTGGTGGCTCAGACGGTAAAATGTCCGCCCGCAGTGCGGCAGACCCGGGTTCGATTCCTGGGTTGGGAAGATCCCCTGGAGAAGGAAATGGCCACCCACTCCAGTACTCTTGCCTGGAAAATTCCTTGGACTGAGAGGCTCCTCAGAGCCTGGTAGGCTACAGTTCATGGAGTCGCAAAGAGTCGGACACGACTGAGCGACTTCACTTCACATGACCAATTGTATTATGTCTGGTTACTAGTGAATAAATAATTTGTTTTACTGATGTTCAGCCTTGTGTACATGCTCAGCCATGTCCAACTCCTTGTGACCCTAAGGAATGAAGCCTGCCAGGCTCCTCTGTCCATGAGATTCTCCAGACAAGAATATTAGAGTGGGTTGCCGTTTCCTTCTCAGGGAATCTTCCTGGCCCAGAAGTCTAACCCACATCTCTTACATCTCCTTCATTGGCAGGTGGATTATTTACACTGAGCCACCTGAGAAGCCCTGATTATTTAGCTTTAGTTGGGTAGGTTTTCAGTTCTGCTTATAAGCATAGTAATCCATCCAACACTGCTTTTTCTACTGAAGTGTAGTTGATGTAAAATATGTTGCAGGTGTACAGTATAGTAATTCATAATTTTAAAGGTTATACTCCATTTATACTTATAAAATATTGGCTATATTCCCTGTATTGTACAGTATATCCTTGTAGCTTATTTTTTTACTATTAATTAGAGGATAATTACTTTACAATATTGAGTTGGCTTTTGGCATACATGAATCAGCCATACATATGCATTGTTCCCTCCATCTTGAAACTCACCTCCTCTCCAAACCCCATCCCACCCCTCTAGGTTGTCACAGAGCTTCAGGTTGAGCTCCCTGTGTTAAAGAGCAACTTCCTTTAGCTATCTGTTTTACATAAAATAATGTTTATGTTTCAATCCTACTCTCTCAACTGGTCCCACCCTCTCCTTCCTCCCATGTCCAAAATCTGTTCTTTATGTCTGTGTCTCTATCCCTGCCCTGCACATAGGTTCATCAGTGCCATCTTCTAGATTACATAATACATTTTATGCATAGTAGCTTGTATCCCTTAATCCCCTAATTTTATATTGCCCCTCCCCACCACTGGTAACACTAGTTTGTACTCTGTATCTGTGAGTCTGCTTCTTATTTGTTACATTTACTAGTTTGTTGTTTTTAAATTCCACAAACAGGTTATATTATATAGCATTTATCTTTCTTGATTTGACTTATTTCACTTAGCATAGTATTTATTTGATCACCTTCATAGTCATTACTCTGAACTCAGGTAGATTGTCTATCTCCTCTTCATTTAATTCTTCTGGGGTTTTATCTTGTTCCTTCATCTGGAACCTTCCCCCTGCTGCTTCATTTTGCCTAAGTTTCTGTTTGTTTTTTTAATGTATCTGGCCGATTATGTTTCTAAGCCTTGAAGAGGTGGCTTTCTGGAGGAGACATCCTATGCATACCAGCAGTGCACTCCCCTTGTTACTGAGCTGTATCATCTAGAGATTTTTTCTATGAAGGCTATATGGGTCCTTCTTTTGTAGCAGGCTGTCTGTGGAAGTGTCTGATTGTCTTGTCTGACCCCTAGTCCAGTTAGTTGCCAGGCCTTGCCTTGTGCAGAAGCTGCCAGCTGCTTGTTTGTGAGGCCTAGTCATGAGCGACTGGTTGCAGAATCTCTGGTGTCCCTGAAGCTAGTGTCGGCTCACTGTGAGTAGAATCAGGGTCCAGAAGGCTCTGGGTCTGTTGCCTGCTCACTGGTGGGTGAAGCCAGATCATGAGGGTAGTGACAGACTATTGGCAGGCAGAGCTGGTCCTGGAGTCTGATTGTGGGACCCAGGTTCTTCAGAGCTGGTGTCAGATTGCTAGTGGTGAGGGATCCAGTTTGCGACACAGTTGGGTATGGGGTCCAAGGTTCTATCCTTGTGTTGGACTGCTAGTAGACAGAGCCATGATCCAGCAGGTCCAAGGGCAGGATCTGGCCCACCGTGGGCAGATGGGTCTGTAGGTTGCAGGACTGTGACTTTCTTGTGTCCAGTATCTGCCCCCTGGAAGGTGAGACTGGCACAGAGGCTAGCTCGTGCTTCCTGGAGGGCAGGGCCAGTGCCTGCTCACTGGCGGTTGGAGCTGGGTCTTGATGCTTTATTAGGGAGGACTGTGTATAGGGGCAGCTATGGGCCCAGTATGTCTTTAGGTATAATGTCTGCTGATGAGTAGAGCTGTGTCTCCACCCAGTTAGTTGACTATTTTGCTTTCATACTGATCTACGTTGTTGTGGCTGAGTCACTAAGCCTTGTCTGACTCTGTGCGACCTCGTGAATTGTAGCACTCCAAGTGCTGTAAACATGGCTTTGCCCTCGTTCATGTCCATTGAATCAGCGATACTATCCAACTATCTCATCCTCTGCCACCCTCTTTTTTTGGTTCAATCTTTCCCAGCATTAGAGTCTTTTCCAGTGAGTCGGCTGTTTGCATGAGGTAGCCAAAGTATTGGAGCCTCAGGATCAGTCCTTGCAATGAATACTCAGTGTTGATTTCCTGTAAGATTGACTGGTTTTATCTTCTTGCTATCCAAAGGACTCTCAAGAGTCTTCTCCATTACCACAATTCAGAAGCATCAATTCTTCAGTGCTCGGCCTTCTTTTTGGCCCAACTCTCAGAACTGCACATGATTACTCAAAAAATCATAGCTTTGACTATACTGACCTTTGTCGGCAAAGTAATGTCCCTGCTTTTTAATACACTTTCTAGGTATGTCATAGCTTTTCTTCCAAGGAGCAAGCATCTTTTAATTTCATTGCTGTAGTCACATCTGCAGTGATTTTTGGAGCCCAAGAAAATAAAATCTGTCACTGCTTCCACATTTTTCCCTTCTATTTGCTATGAAGTGAAGGGACAAGATGCCAGGATCCTGTGAAAAGTGAAAGTGTTTGTTGCTCAGTCGTGTCTGACTCTTTGTGACCCTATGGCTGTAACCTGCAAGGCTTCTCTGTCCATGGAAGTCTCCAGGCAAGAATATTAGAGTGGGTAGCCATTCTCTTCTCCAGGGGATTTTGCTGACCAAGGGATCAAACTCAGGTTGCCAACATTGCAGGCAGAGTCTGTACTATCTGAGCCACCAGGGAAGCCCATGATCATGATCTTAGTTTTTTTTTAACCTTGAATTTTAACCCAGCATTTTTTTTTTTTTACGTTTCACAAACAGAGGATTTTAAGATTTACTTGTAAAGAAAAATTAAGGGGTTGTTTAGTTAGCTATTATCCACAGTATTTGTTAAGTTAAATACAAGGTGGACTTTTGAGAACATTTTCTAAAATGATGTATTTTGATAGCACTTAGTATATCAGAATATTGAAATCACACTTAGAGTGCAGAGAAATACTGCTTTCTTCATCTACAGTAAGAGTTATTCAACTTGATACTGTGTGTACTAGATGCTCATACCCAGAAAATACTTCAAAAGGTATATTTATGCTGTTATACTGAAATACAGGTTTGAGTGACACAAGATATTTTCTAAGTAATGACATCAATAGAATTTTGGTAAACAGTTCTTTGTGCCAAATTATATTCATGCCACATTAAAAGGATTGGCATTTTGTGAATGGTTTGAAATAGATTTTTCCCATTGTCTTTTTGTGCCTTTGACTTTATATTTATGCTTTGGTTTGCATATGGTAAGACTGCTGCTCTAACATTGAACTGAAATTAATTATAAACACCAGGAGGTAGGGCATAGCATTATATAACTTTCAAAAGAGGGGGATGAGGGTGCTGTTTACATTCCCTTAGTTCCCCAGTACACTCAATTAATAATTTTAGATATTCCACTTGGAGCCTAACTAATTCCTTATGATTTTGACAGTTTGAAAGACATTTAATAAAATGCACATCATCCAGGATATGTGTATAATTATGTTTTATATTTAGGGAGAAATAAACAAGATACTGGAGGTTAATTTACTGATGAGGGGAGGAAATTTCACTTACAGAATCCTAAATAGGAGGTCATGTTACCTCAAGGCAAGAATTCAGTTAAAATGGGAGTGCCCTCATATTCTTTGTAAAGCAAAACAAAACAAATACATTTTTTTTTAAGAGTCACATTCAGTGGTTGTTTTCAGGAATTTCTATAGTTAGAGCTCCGAGAATAACTAAATCACAGTGGCAAAAAGCGAGAAACAGAAACAATAACAAACAAAACACAAGCCATCATGAATGACAGAATAAAAAGTCAAGGCTAAGATGAACAAAGATTTCAGATATTTAAATTATTAAGCATTGTGTTCAAATATGTTTAAGGCAATAAGTAGAAATTAAAACTGAGTAAAAAGCAAGGGTTTGAGAATTGGCAGGTATATATGAACACAATGTAAATGCATACAAACACTCTACAAATTAAACACAGCAATTTTATATAAATAGTATTAACAGTGAACTATGAGAAGGTGAAGAGAATTTGTATTCTGAAAAGTTGATGAAAATAAATTATCAAAAAATAACAGAAATAAAGGGACTAAAACTATAAAAACATTTTGTAAAGACATAGAGAGCAGAGAAAATATGTAATATACATCCAGTTGGGGTTTCTGATAGAAAAGGGAAAGAAAATGAAAGAGAGGATTCAAGAAAATAGATGAGAATTTTTCATAAATGATTCATTACAATATGCCACTGATTCCAGTATGCTTCTGAATCCCCTCAAAAATATAAAGATAGACACACACCTAGACACAACAAAATAAAATATAGAACACCTAAGACAAAATTCTAAAAGCAGCCAGAAAAAAATAAAATAAAAAAGATGATTAACTTCAGTGGAATTGATATTAAAGGGACTACTGAATTTTCCAGTGGAAATAATTGATGCCAGAATACAATGGAGTAATATCTTAAACACACTAAGAGAAAAAAAAAAAAGTCAACATCACATGCTACATGAAGTTAAAATACCTTTCAAAAGTTAGAACCAAATAATATTTTAAAGCAAACATTTTAAAATTCTTTACTGAGAAAATAAAAAATTTAAAGGATATACATAAAGATAAGGGCAATTATCCTAAACAAAATCTGAAATTCATTTAAGCATACTTTGTAACAGAAATGATAGATGTGAGGATTAATACAGCTCCTATTTTTAAAAATAATGTTACCATTCTGTATAACTGAAAACAATGAAAGATAAAAAGTAATGAATGGAGAAGATCATGAATTTTTAAATTTTTGTTGAGCTCCAAGTGCCTTTGAGAGATCGTTCCAAAATGCCAAGTACAGAGTTTTATCTGTGGATCAAAACCTCATGAGAGATCCCTGGGATGAAGATAAACTATGTGATCAATATGCTTATTAGTAGTCATTGAGAATAATGGGCATGGATGAGATCACCCAATGAGATGATGAAAAGGATGTAGACTAGGACTTGGCGTTGAGGAACGCCAACATGTAATAAAGACTCTTGCTTGTAAATTGACCATTTGAATTTGGTTTTTAAAGTGATTTTTACTTCTTAGAGATTTAGGTCATATTAATGTATTTCTCTATCCAAATGTTAATCTCAGTTTCTTCTCTTCAATGTAATATTGAGCCAAACAATGCTCTAGAGTCCATAAAGCACATAAAATTAGATGCACGTATAAACTATTACATTATTGAACATATTAGTTAATTCAGTGACTCTTAATTGTATTAATAAAACACATTGAAGAACTGATCCATGATTCATTTATCACTTCTCCAAGGAATGTTGCCAAGCCCACATTACATGATCCTATCAAATTAGCACCCCTGTAATTTCTGAATTCCAATCCCAGGGAGGAAACAGTAGTTCTTCAGCACTGAGAAAACATTATGTAACCTTGACCACCCAAGTTCAGAGTGTGTCAGCTACTAGATGATCTAACTGAAAACAATACACAGGACATCAAATTTGTAAACTATATAGATATAAATTTTATTTTTTTCTTAATGAGAAATGGAATATTCTTGCCATTGATTTCAAACCCAAGATCTTTAGTGTCACTTTTCAAATGCATCCTATTTGTTTCCTAGTTAGCTCCCTCATTTAATTATACATGCCTTTCACTATGGGCTTCCGAGGTGGCACAAATGGTACAGAACCTGCCTGCCAATGCAGGAGACATAGCAGAAGTGGGTTTGATCCCTGGAAGGGAAGACCCCCTGGAGGAGGGTACAGCCACCCACTCCAGTATTCTTGCCTGTAGAGTCCCATGGACACAGAGGAGTCTGGTGGGCTACAGTCCATAGGTTTACAAAGAGTTGGACACAACTGAAATGATTTAGCATGAAGGAACCTTTCATTACTTTCTGTGCAAAAGTTCCCTTCTAGACCAGCTAACATGAAAGTTTTCCTCTTGATACATTTTGAATAATTTTTCCTAAGCTTTGTAAGTCTTTGCTCTAGACTTGAATCAGCTCCACCACTATACCAGCCATCTTCTCCTTCAAATTTTAAAATACCTATTTAAAAATCCCTGGTTGGTGCACTAATTTTATCACTGAAATTTAGTCATCTCAGTGACTAAAGGTAGTCATCTCAGACAGCTCAATGTCTCTTTCAGAACTGAAGTACATGATTTCTTCAATAGGCACTTGACACATTTTCTGTCCTATATTTTAACATCTATTTGCCCTATGATAAATTGCTCCCTTCTGTATAAATTTTAGTTACTCTTAATATTTTTCATAAGACCTAATACAATGCCATTCACAAACCAGGAAACAGCAAAATATTCATTATTATCTTTTCTGGTTGATCATTGAATAGTAGCTTGTTTTTCTATCTAATCTATTCACTTTGAGAAACAGCTGATTTCTTAAAATTTGATAGCACTTTATGTATACTTCTTTTAGCTGACCAGTGGGTGAAAGGATCATGGTGGAGATTTCTGAGAAAACGTGGTCTACTGGAGAACGCAATGACAAACCACTTCAGCATTCTTCCCTTGAGAACCCCATGAACAGTACAAAAAAGCAAAAAGATAGGACACTGAAAGATGTCAGTAGGTGCTCTATATACTACTGGAGATCAGAGGAGATATAATGAAGAGAATAAATGAAGAGACAGACCCAAAGCAAAACAACACCCACTTGTGGATGTGATTGGTGATAGAAGTTAAGTATGATCCTGTAAAGAGCAATATTGTATAAGAACCTGGAATATTACATCCATGAATCAAGGCAAATTGGAACTGGTCAGACAGGTGATGGCAAGAGTGACCATCAACATTTTAAGAATCAGTGAAATAAAAAGGACAGAAATTAGTAAATTTAACTCAGATGACCATTATATCTACTACTGTGGGCAAGAATCCCTTAAAAGAAATGGAGTAGCCCTTATAGTAAACAAAAGAGTCCAAAATGCAGTACTTGGATGCAATCTCAAAAACAACAGAACGATCTCTGAACATTTCCAAGGTGAGGATATAATATCACGGTAATCCAAGTCTATGCCCCAACCAGTAATGCAGAAGAGGCTGAAGCTGAATGATTCTATGAAGACCTACAAGACTTTCAAGAACTAACACTCAAAAAAGATGTCCTTTTCAGTATAGGAGAATGGAATGCAAAAGTAGGAAGTGAAGAAACACCTGGAGTAACAGGAAAATTTGGCCTTGGAGTACAGAATGAATCAGGGCAAAGGCTAAAAGAGTTTTGCCAAGAGAACGCACTGGTCATGGCAAACACCCTCTTCCAACAACACAAGAAAAGACACTACACATGGACATCACCAGATGGTCAACACTGAAATCAGACTGATTATATTCTTTGCAACTAAAGATGGAGAAGCTCTATACAGTCAGCAAAAACAAGACCAGGAGCTGACTGTGGCCTCAGATCATGAACTCCTTATTGCCAAATTTACACTTAAATTGAAGAAAGCAGGGAAAACCACTAGACCATTCAGGTTTGACCTAAATCAAAACCCTTACGATTATATAGAGGAAGTGAGAAATAGATTCAAGGAATTTGATCTGATAGACTGAGTGCCTGAAGAACCATGGACAGAGCTTTGTGGCATTGTACAGGAGGAAGGGATCAAGACCATACCCAAGAAAAAGAAATGCAAAAAGGCAAAATGGTTCTCTGAGGAGGTCTTACAAATAGCTGTGAAAAGAAGAGAACACAAAAGCAAAGGGAAAAAGGAAAGCTATAAGCATCTGAATGCAGTTCCAAAGAATAGCAAGAAAAGATAAGAAAGCCTTCCTCAGTGATCAATGCAAAGAAATAGAGGAAAACAATAGAATGGGAAACACTGAAGATCTCTTCAAGAAAATTAGAGATGCCAAGGGAATGATTTATGCAAAGATGGACACAATAAAGGACAGCAATGGTATTGACCTAACAGAAGCAGAAGATATTAAGAAGAGGTGGCAAGAATACACAGAAGAATTATACAAAAAAAGATCTACATGACCCAGGTAACCACGATGATGCAATCACTAACCTAGAGCCAGACATCCTGGAATGTAAAGTCAAACGGGTCTTAGAAAGAATCACAATGAACAAAGCTAGTGGGGGTAATGGAATTCCAGTAGAGCTATTTCAAATCCTGAAAGACGATGCTGCAAGTGCTCCACTCAATATGCCAGCAAATTTGGAAAACTCAGCAGTGGCCACAGACTGAAAAAGATCAGTTTTTATTCCAATCCCAAAGAAAGGCAATGCCAAAGAATGCTAAAACTACTGCACAATTGCACTCATCTCACACGCTAATAAAGTGATGCTCAAAATTCCGCAAGCCTCCCTTCAACAGTACATGAACAATGAAATTCCAGATGTTCAGGCTGGATTTAGAAAAGGTAGAGGAACCAGAGTTCAAATTGCCAACATCTCTGAATCAGCAGAAAAGCAAGACAGTCCCAGAAAAACATCTACTTCTTCTTTATTGACTATGCCAAAGGTTTTGACTGTATGGATCACACCAAGCTATGGAAAATTCTGAAAGAGATGGGAATACCAAACCACCTGCCTGCCTGCTGAGAAATCTGTATGCAGGTCAGGAAGCAACAGTTAGAACTGGAGATGGAACAACAGACTGCTTTCAAATAGGGAAAGAAGTATGTCAAGGCAGTATATTAACACCTTGCTTATGCAACTTATATGCAGAGTACCTCATGAGAAATTTGGACTGATGAAGCTGGAATCAACATTTCTAGAAGAAATCTCAATGACCTCAGATATGCAGATGACACCACACTTATGGCATAAAGCAAAGAAGAACTAAAGACCCTCTTGATGAAAGTGAAAGAGTAGAGTGGAAAAGTTGGCTTAAAGCTCACCATTCAGAAAAGTAAGATCATGGCATCTGGTCCCATCACTTCATGGCAAATAGATGGGGAAACAGTGGAAACAGTGACAAAGTTTATCTTGGGAGGCTAAAAAATTACTGCAGATAGTGAATACAGCCATAAAATTAAAAGACATTTGCTCCTTGGAAGAAAAGATTTGACCAACGTAGGCAGCATAAAAAGCAGAGACATTACTTTGCCAACAAAATCCGTCTATTCAAAACTATGGTTTTTCCATTATTCATGTATGGATTTGAGAGTTGGACTATAAAGAAAGCTCAGCATCAAAGAGTTGATGCTTTTGAACTGTGGTGTTGGAGAAGACTCTTGAGAGTCCCTTGGACTGCAAGGAGGTCCAACAAGTCCATCCTAAAAGAGATCAGTCCTGGGTGTTCTTGGAAGGACTGATGCTAAAGCTGAAACTCCAATACTTTGGCCACCTCATGCAAAGAGCTGATTCATTGGAAAAGACTCTGATGCTGGGAGGGATTGAGGGCAGGAGGAGAAGGGGACGACCGAGGATGAGATGGCTGGATGGTATCACCGACTCGATGGACATGAATTTGGGTGAACTCCGGGAGTTGGTGATGGACAGGGAGGCCTGGCGTGCTGGAATTTATGGGATCGCAGAGTCGGACACGACTGACTGAACTGAACTGAATGTTAATTATGGGATTATTTCTTTAGTATATATCTCATCCACATAATAATAAGCTTTCTGAAGCAGGCACCATATGTATTTTTGGTCTAACATTGTATTCCTATTACTGTCTCACAATGCAGCATACAGTAGATAGCCAGTGTGTGCTGTGCTAAGTTGCTTCACTCACTTCCAACTCTTTGAGACTCTGTGGTCCATAACCTGCCAGGCTCCTTTATCCATTGATTCTCCAGGCATGAATACTGGATTGGGTTGTCATTTTCTCCTCCAGGGGATCTTGTCGATCCAGAGATCAAAGTTCCATCTCTTATGTCTCCTGGATTGGCAAGTGGGTTCTTTACCAGTAGTGCCACCTGGGAAGTTCCAGATAGTCAATGAAAAGAAAAGAAAGTGAAAATGAAGTCTCTCAATCTTCTGTGACTCTGCGACTCCATGGACTGTGGCCTGCCAGGCTCTTCCATCCAATTATCTTAAATGTTTATGTCATCATCTAACAAGTTTATAGCTACACTAGCTTACTGTAGTAAATGTTCCTAATATTTAGAATTATAATAAATATACAACATTCACAAAGTCAGCTTAGGTTCATGAAAATCCAAGGTATCTCAGAGCTTTTCAGAATTGTCCCTATTACAATTAATATTTCAATTGGATAGTAACTGATAGCTTCCCTAACTTCTATCTCATCTTAAGTCCAACCAGAGAAACTTCCAATTTAGGACCAACCAGGGAAATCAAATATGTTCCACTAACCACCCACACAGGATGCCTATTTCTAGTGAGCCGACCTCTAACTTCCTCATGTCAATAGCCTCCAATCAGTGTGTAGCTGGAGTCTTCCTCTTTTTCACTGTAAAGTTTTCCCACTCCTCTGCCTTTGAGTCTCAATCAAACACAAGTGATGGTGACTGACTTCCTCACTATATCAAGCTCTGAATAAGCAGCTTTTGCTTGTTATCATTTGGTGGTTTAGTCATCATGTTGTGTCCAGCACTTGTGACCCCATGGACTGTAGCCCAGCAGGCTCCTGTATCCATGGAATTTCTTAGGCAAAGATACTGGAGTGGGTTGCCATTGCCTTCACCATGGGGTCATCCTGACCCTGGATTGAACCCGTCTCCCGCGCTGCAGGCAGATTCTTTACCAGCTGAGCCACCAGAGAAGCTTCTTATTTGACTGGTCTTCATTTGTTTCCAAACAACAAAGTCCTGAATAATCTCTGCCTACTATCTAGTTGTTTTTGATTGGTTTTACTCTATAACTAGAGTTCTGTTCCAAAACTCAAAACTTGTATTGCTACTGATCTGCATATTTTTCAGTGGGTCCCCATTGCCTTGGGAACTGAACTAAAGTGCCTCAGCTGATCACACAAGTCTGCAATCTCAAGTCTTACCATTTCCCCACATAAAACATCTTGCTGATTTCATAATACACTGAACACTTTCATTTCTCCAATTGTTTGAACAATCTGGTTTCATTTTCTTTAATGAGTTTATCTGCTTTATCCACCTGTTTTAATTTTTTTCTTTTGCTTTGAGACTGGGTTTAGCTTTTTCCCTAAAGAATTTATGTCACCAAGTTTTGACTTTTTCTCATTTATTCCCCAATAATATCCTGAGGTTATTTCTACTTCACACTATTAAGATCAAACTTTTTTTTTCTTTTATTAAATTTTTATTTTTACTTTATTTTACTTTACAATACTGTATTGGTTTTGCCATACATTGACATGAATCTGCCACAGGTGTACATGCATTCCCAAACATGAACCCCCCTCCCACCTTCCTCCCCATAACATCTCTCTGGGTCATCCCCATGCACCAGCCCCAAGCATGCTGTATCCTGCATTGGACATAGACTGGCGATTCATTTCTTACATGATAGTATACATGTTTCAATGTCATTCTCCCAAATCATCCCACCCTCTCCCTCTCCCTCTGAGTCCAAATGTCCACTGCACACATCTGTGTCTTTTTTGCTGTCTTGCATACAGGGTCATCATTGCCATCTTTCTAAATTCCATATATATGTGTTAGTATACTGTATTGGCGTTTTTCTTTCTGGCTTACTTCACTATGTATAATCGGTTCCAGTTTCATCCATCTCATCAGAACTGATTCAAATGTATTCTTTTTAATGGCTGAGTAATACTCCATTGTATATATGTACCACAGCTTTTTTATCCATTCATCTGCTGATGGACATCTAGGTTGTTTCCATGTCCTGGCTATTATAAACAGTGCTGCGATGAACATTGGGGTACATGTGTCTCTTTCAATTCTGGTTTCCTCGATGTGTATGCCCAGCAAGATCAAACGTTTTAATATATTCTTTTATCTATATATACCCAGTGAATCTAAAGTATTCATATTACTTTTCAGTATAAAAATACTTGGCAGTTTTTTATTTTCATTAATAATTATATACCTCTTATCCTAACAGGTAGCATCAAAAAAACCTAATAGAAATAATGCAGTAAATATGTTCTATAGGGTTTGTTGAATTTTGGGCTTATTTCAAGTGCTTTCTCCTATTCACTCAGGACAATCCTTTCCCAGACTCTAAACCACTGAGAATAATAGCTTAAGCCCATATCATTTTGCTGCCTGGGGTGGACTATATGTTTGCATTGTAGAAGTAAGCCTTCTTATTTTTCTATCTCTATAAAAGTATACCAATCTACCACATGATCTCATTTTATGATTTCTGCCACCACTTAGAAATTGAATGAGGCACCTACCATAGGTTGTGAGATCTGGCTTCCTGACTAACTGAGGAAAGGTTAGCACCTGAATATTAGAATTGAATAGGAAATTTTCCCCCATAGGGAAACATTGACCATTGAAAAATAAGTCTATACAGATTTTGGCAAATGGATTTGCCCTTTTCCCTATCTCCAATTGCTTATGTCATGCTAGGGAGATAAGACCTATATTGCAGAATGGATGTACCTGCTGAATAGCTAGCTGCATCTTTTCACATTTATTGGTGAATTTGATAAAGTATCACTATCAAATCAAAGGATGCTCCCCATCCTTTCCTATTTTACCTTCCATTTCCTTCATTCTGGTTACCCTTTGATTGTTCTCCCTAAATCAAAAACCAGTGATAATCTTTGCCTCAGGTTTTGTTTTCTGGGGATCAAGGTCTAAAATAGGCTGGATATAAATGTTAGCCCACAAGAAGAGCTTTTAATTTAAATGAGCAAAAAATATTGTGTAACCAATAGTAACATAAATCTTGTCTTTGTCAACATGAAGTTTTTATCCTCATTATATTTTTACATATAAAGTCAAAATCCCAAGAATTTTTCCATATACTTGCTATTCAGTTATATATAACCTGTGTGTACTTGTATGTACAGGTTATACGCTAAGATAGTGAAGAATCTCAGTAGTTATCTGCTAAGAAAAGTAAAGCTAGTAATGTATCTACATAAGAAACCAATTTTAGAGGGGTATTTTATTCCAGATATATTTGGAATGGGTTCAAAGGATGGAAAACCTACTGACCCCTGATCCTGTGAGCCATGCTGGCATCACAGGCAGAGTCTCAGAACATGAGCTACGTGCACATCTCACTTCCTGCTTGCCCCTTTCTGTGTTAGTCCTTGAAAACCTCTGATATAAGGCTTTGAGGAAAAGCATGAACAAAAGGTATAATCAAGTACAGAAAAGCAGACATTTGCTGCAATTGATGCCTGACAAAGCTGTAAACCGTTCATGAACACTGGAGACATATGCTTGCCACAGTAGGAGTAAATAAGCCTGCTAGCGCAGAGCCCATGAAGCCAGGGATCCTGTGGAGTCTTTTGTAAGCTCTATATAGAAAGGGAGGTGTTTGTTGTGTCTAAATGTGTACACTGGTTGCTTATATTTATTTATTTATTTTAATATAAAACCCATCAGCTCTACAAGAGTGGCTGTTTATCAATATTGGCACTCTGGAGGCACCTTAATCTACTTGAAAATAACATTGAATTTGATGCCAAGAAATGCTTGAAACAGAGAAGGCAATGGCACCCCACTCCAGTACGCTTGCCTGGAAAATCCCATGGATGGAGGAGCCTGGTTGACTTAGCAGCAGTAGCAGTAGCAATGCTTCAAAAGAGTATTTCTGTACACAGAGAAAGGTTGCAGTTCAGCAATACTAACTTCACGGGACAGGAAGAAAGATTTTCACTGAAATGTCAGCATAGGGCTGTGTGTGGCTGGCTGAGCTCTCCCTGTTATCAGTGTGAGTGTATCAGGATGAGAAAAGAAACAAAAGTTCATTGCTAGATGGTAATATGAACTTCAAAATGACCAATAAACTTGTAACTTCTAAACACATCAATCCATAGGAGTCTCATCAATTTTTCAAAATAGAAAAATATTCTAAGAAAGGTGACCCTTTTATACAAAATTAAGAATGGATATTCTAGTGCACTATTTAAATGGATACTAGTAGTATGCTTTTAAAACTTTTTTAAATAGCAATGGAAATTTTAAAAAAGTTTATGTATTTTTTAAACTCCTGGTATCATTTGAAATCGGAAGCCCTATAGGTAAGTGAGAGAAAGTGAGCAGCTGCAAATAAGGTATTAAAATGACTACTCTGGTGGCTCAGATAGTAACGCATATGCCTGTCATGTGGGAGACCCAGGTTTGATCCTTAAGTTGGGAAGATCCCTGAAGAGGGAAATGACAACCCACTCCAGTACTCTTGGCTGGAAAAATCCCATGGATAGAGGAACCTGGTAGGCTATAGTTCATGGGGTCACCAAGAGTCGGACACAACTGAGCGACTTCACATACATACATACTGAATATCTATATGCCCATTTTGATAAAGACTTTTTACTTAGTTTATCCTAGGACACAGAATATTGATGCAAAGCTCATGGTTACTTCTCGAACACAGATGTTCACAGTGAAATGGGAAATTTGAATTTTTTTTTTCTTCTAAGTCAAAAAACATAATATAGGTACACTCATCTGAACAACAAAAACATACAAACCAAAAAAACCTCCAAAAATTAAAAGCCTAAGCTAAAAATAAAAAAGAAAGAAAGAAATCACCTGCACACTTTCATGAAAGTAGTATGAGGCTTGAATTTTTGAAGAATGGAATGAAGTGTATTTGATAAAACATACTATCTAAACTTGAGGCTTCCCTTGTAACTCAGTTGGTAAAGAATCCGCCTGCAATGCAGGAGATCCAGGTTAGATTCCTGGGTAAGGAAAATCTCCTGGAGAAGGAAATGACAACCCATTCCAATATTCTTGCCTAGAGAATCCCATAAACAGAGGAGCCTGGCATGGGGTTGCAAGAGTTGAACATGACTTAGCAACTAAACCACCACCACGATCTAAATTTATTAACTTCTTCAAGTTTTGCTTTATATTAAATATTTTAAAATAAATAACAGAGTATAAGATCCATCATAATTATACTCCAGATTATGTTCCCACATTCATCCCTCTCATTCATGTACCAAATTCTTTGGTCAAATCACTTTTCTCCAGATCGCACAACATTTTATTTATCTTTGCCATTCTTTATACTTAGTTCACATGATAGTCTCTTTCCTGTTCTTCTTCCCTCATCTGTTCTGTCTCCTTTTTCATCCCACCACTCCTACTCATTTTTAAAGGTGATACTTCCTGTATAACTTCCTGAGATCACCCCACATCCCTTTCTTCTGCTAGGCAGAGAGAATTTTTCCTGCAAATATATCCCATTTAAATTTTAATTGTGCCTTTATTACCCTTATCATCATGTATTATTGTTATTTGCTGCTACCTTATGTTGCCTGAGCTCTTTGTAGAGGAAAAAGATAAATCTTGATTATTTATGCATATTCTGCTCCTCCTTATAAGATAGCACATGGTTGCAGGGCAGTAAATATTGTTGGAGTGATGAAAATTAATTTTTATTGCATGTCACTTTAATGTATAGTTTCTAATAGTCAGTTAGCTCTTGTTTCAAAATAGTTTCTTGTAAATGATTTTGTCTCTGTATGTCTGAGAAGACTTAGTTTTCACAATAATGATGGCTTAATTGAACATACAATTCTAGGGTTATAAATTTCCTTCAAAATTTTGGATATAACAACATCTTTTTCTGATAACCAGACAAAATTATAGGGAAACATTTATCTTGCTGCTTTTAGCCAATATCCTTTCTTTTTCAAATTGTGGTCACTTTTTGGCCCAAATGCTTTGTTCTTGTCTTTCACTTGGCCACATTTTACTCTGATGTGCCTCTCTGTCCATTGATTCATTGATCATTTCTGTGATTTTCTCATTAAATCATTCTAGTCATGTTCTACAACCGTTTTTGTTGTTGTTTAGTCACTCAGTCATGTCAGACTCTCCGACCCCATGGACTGCAGTATGCCAGGCTTCCCTGTCCTTCACTCTCTCCCAGAGTTTGCTCAAACTCATGTCCAATCATCTCATCCTCTGTTGCTCACTTCTCCTCCTGTCCTCAATCTTTCCCAGTATCATGGTCTTTTCCAATGAATCAGTTCTTCTCATCATAGTCTTCTTTAAACAAATTATCAAGTTTTATTTCTACTTGTTAAAAATGTAATAAAGTCCCTGTAGAAGTAAAATGATTTTTGAGGGCTCAGGATTGCATGTAACTTCACTTTCTAAATAATAAAATTCAATGTTAATCATACAATTGCCCCTCAAAACAAAATTCTCCAATCAATCAAATGATTGAACAATAGTCTGCAAGTCACTCAACTTTGCTATTACCATTTTCATTAAAATAGATTTAGTACTGGATGAAAAATGTTGTAATTTTTCACACCATGCATCCCTTTAATAAATCACATTGGGTTATTCTGAATAATTGTGTATTGTTGAATTTATGCAGAAATACACTGGATCACCAATAAACTTTTTTTTTAATCGAATGATGTATTGATCAAAATCTTGTCTGATTTCTCAGTTTGGAAAAATTTAATTTATTAGTGCTCTGCTAGCCTGAGAGAGTACTTTTCCCCATGCTCATTACCTACCTCATGGCATCCTGAACAAGTAAAGCAAATTTTGCAATGGAAAATGGCTTTTTTAATGGTAATATGAAAAATAGGACTGAGCATATTTTAATTTCAAATATACTAATTAACTATAATAAGGAAATTAATCTCAGTTTTCTTATTGTAAAAACTCTTCTTCATAGGATTGTTGTTAGAATTTAATGTGAATAATAAGTAAAAAATTTGACATGGTGGTCAACCCTAAACATGACTATCTAGAAGAAAGTAAAATTTTTATAATTATTTTCTGTATAAGCCACTCTTAATTGGATAATTAGATAAGAGTATTTAATGAAAAAATTGCTTTTTTTAAAAATGGTGTATTTTAGAGGACATTCTTATTGAAGTATAACATTGTTTTACAATACGTTGTGTTGGCTTCTGCTGTACAACAAAGTAAGCCAACTATAGTATTAGTATTAGTCACTCAGTCAAGTCTGACTTTTTGTGACCCCATGGACTGTAGCCTGCCAGGCTCCTCTGTCCATGGGATTCTCTAGGCAAAATGCTGGAGTGGGTTGCCATTTCCTCCTCCAGGGGACCTTCCCAACTCTACATAAAAGAGACTTTATTAATGTGCACTAGAGGATACCCCTGGTTAACTGTCATAGAAAACTGTCTCTTGAGCCTTTAAATTCTATACCAATTCTACATCTCTGATTGGCCGAATGTTTGTTTCTTTATTTAGGTTTTAAGGTGAATGACCTGCGGCTATTTGTTTCCATCAACCTGACTGCGAATCTAAAGGCGCAGTTGAAGTGCCTATTTTTCTTGCCATCCTCAGAAGAGATTGCTGCAGATCCAGTCTATGATTCTCATTCCTTTCAGCTTACAATACAAATAGCTTATTATTTTTTGCAACTTATGTCTTATAATAAAGCAGTGCTGAAAAATTAAATAGAAGAATGTTCAGTTGCCATATAGGTTATGAAAATGATTTGCTGGAGGTGATTTTTAAGCTTGATTCTAAATAGATTTATGAAGAACAGCACTTGGAAGATGTGGTTCAAATTTTACTATTTAAGGTATCTTGAAATTATAGGCTCACTCTCCCCAAAATTTCAAAAAGCGTAGAGCTGAGGCTCTTAAAGGTATAACAGTGATAAAAGCTTTCATAGTCATTTCTAAAAAGCAAGCTTCATAGTTTTCTGTCTCCAATGGTTCTCTAATATACTTGTAGAAGGAAGGCAACAGAAAACCAAGAATAAAAATAGCTGAGCTCTCCACTATGTACACATAATTCCCTTTTCTCTTGGACTCCCACTTACCCCACCCCCACCTTCTCATTTTACCCGTTTATGTTATCACAGAGCACTGAGCTGAGCTCCCTGCGCTATACAGCAACTTCCCACTAGCTATCTATTTTACATGGTGCAGAATATATACGTCAATCCTAGTTTCCCAATTCATCCCACCCTCCTCTTCTCCTCCTGTGTCCACAAGTCCATTCTTTACTTCTTCATCACTATTTCTGCCCTGCAAATAGGTTCATTAGTACATTTTCTAGAGATTTCAGAGGAAACAAGTAATTTTATCTTCACTTGTTGAGTCTTTTAGGGCAGACTTAAGATGTATTATTAGAACCATAGTTTTTTCAGGAGAGTTCAGAAAAGAATGCCGAGTAACTGTAAACTTGGTGAAATCTAATTGTATTTCTGTTTTGCTAAATAAACTATTTGCCTCCCCCTTCCTTTGCCATCCTCCTCCATACTTAGGGGTGTTGCCAGTGATTTGACAATTTGTTCGTAATAGGGAGAATAATGTATAATCAAAACTTGATTTCATGCCTGATTTGATTACAGGGTACTGATTAAACCAATGCTAGCAAATTCTATTTAATTCAGTGATTAGGAGGGGGGTAATTTCCCACATATCTTTGAGAGACCAATCACTGTAGGTAAAACTCCCTATCCTTTAGGTTGGGGAGGCCTGAATCAGGCTTTAAATAATGTATTCAGTCTTTCAAATGTAAATTTATTAACAGACTTTTAGGTTTTCCTGAGAAACTGGGATTTTAGGTCCCTCAGTAAATGAAAGCAAAGCTATCTCCTTGTCTCTTGGGTTTAATTACATTTATTACTTCAGAGCTTTGACAAGTCCCATTATTACATTTCACTTTTTTGAAAAGTGGCTCTATGCTAAGCCTAGTACCTGACATAGCATTAGATATTTTGCCCAGTAGGTTTGCAAGTTAATTCATTAAACCAAATCATTTTCATTAGAACACTAGCCTCATGTGTTACTATTAGCACTAAAATAAATCATTTTATCCTGTCCATTATGGTAAGTATTCCATCTGATATGTTTATTAAGTTAAAGTGTTCTCTCAAATTCTCATGTTCAATTATTCTTGTCACCACTCACTATGCTGATGACTCTCTCAGGAAGTGTTACCTATAAAGATAAATTTCAACTTTGTTTCTTTGTATTGATGTTCCTCCACAGTTTGGTCACAGCTTCCTTTTCCAACTTCTTCCCTTACTATTCCATACCTAAATCTTCCTCAGAAAGCAGACTGTCCTATTTATGTATGAAGCTTTGCTAGGAACACCTCAGCTGCCCCATACTTCTTCCTTTATAGAGAAGGCTTCACCTCTTCTTAGGTAAATCCTATGCTTTCTCTGTGGTCAGATCCAACCCTACACCTTTCATGAAGATTTACCCTTCTACTTCTCATCTGTACCTCTCCTTTGCAAAGAATATTTAAATGTTTCAGAGGAAAATAGCATTGTAATAAATCTCCCAGGATGCTGGAAGAATAGGCTATACTTAGATTAAAATTTGAAACCACAAAATATGGGTAAATGTGTTTGGATAACTTGTTGTTCACTGGCTCATTTATGTCTGACTCTTTTCTACTCAGTCAGCTCTTTGCATCAGGTGGCCAAAATATTGGAGCTTCAGCTTCAGCATCAGTCCTTTCAATGAATATTCAGGTTTGATTTTCTTTAGGATTGACTGGTTTGATCTCCTTGGTGTCCAGAGAACTCTCAAGAGTCTCCTTCAAAACCACCGTTCAAAAGCATCAATTCTTTGGCACTGAGCCTTCTTCATGGTCCAACTCTCACATCCATACATGACTACTTCAAAAACCATAGTTTTGATTATATGGACCTTTGTTGTCAAAGTACAGTGACATAAAATCAATGATTCACTACTTATATGATTTTCATGTATATTAGTATAATTATAATAATACTTATTAATATATTTGCAATATTCTTAGAACCAAGGATTTCAAAACTCAGTCCTTGATTTTAGATGCTAACAATACTAAGAAAAAGAGATATGGCATTATATAGCTATAAAATAATGTGCACTTCTCAACTCACTTAGCTCACATACAATTGTGATGAATTGTTATTGTGTGAATTTTAATAGGCTACAGTCCCTAGTTATTCAATCAAATACTAATCCAGGTATTGCTCTGAAGGTATTTCCATAGCTGTGATTATAATCAGTTGACTTTAAATAAAAGAGATTATTACAGATAATCTAAATGTGCCTGATTTAATCACTTGAAATGCCTTAAATCAGAGCTGAGGTTTCCCTGATAAAGAAGACATTTTCCCCTGTAGAAAGTAGTTTCAGTCATGGCTAGCAATGTTCCAGACTGCCTTTCTTGACAGTCTGCCTCAGATTTTGGACTTGCCCAGCCAAGCTCTAATATCCTGCAAGGCGGGGTCCTACAATTGATCTCTTAGTTTATATCTCCTGCTGGTCTGTTTCTATGGCTGAATCTTGACTCAACTGTGCACACTCAGTGTGTGTGTGTATGTGTGTGTGTGTGTGTGTGTGTGTGTGTGTGTGTGTGTTTGCATTTGTGTATAAATATGTAATATGTAGGTTTATATGTACAACACACATATCTATTAGAATAGGTTGACACTTTTTTATGCTTAGAGCAAAAGGGTGGTCAGCAATTAGCCAAGTGAAGAAAGTGGGGGCTGGACAGAGTGTTACCAGCACAGGAACCAGTTTAGCAAAGGCCTGGAGATCAGAATGAGCAGAATACTAACTTGAAACATATGATGAATACGGAGCCAAGATTGCAAGTTGAAGATGGGCAAGAGACTAAACTGGTATTGTCCAGGTCCCAGGGAATTTATCCTTGCAGAAAAATTTGTAATAAATTAAAACTTTGATCTATACCTTCTAGTGTATGTGACCTTGGGCAAGTCCCTTTAGCTTCATAGAATCAGAACCCCCTATTAATTTTGCCTTGAATAATAACTTTCCTAACACTACTTTAGGGCTTCCCTGATGACTCAGTGGTAAATAAGGAGATGTGCCAAAGCAGGAGATATGAGTGTGATCCCTGGGTCAGGAATATCCCCTGGAGAAGGAAATTCAATGGACAGAGGAGCCTGAAAGGGCTCCATTCCATGGGATTGCAAAAGAGTTGTACAAAACTTAGCAACTAAATGGCAACACTGTTTTTAAAAATACATAAAGAAGTGATTTGTTGTCTAAAGTTAAACATATAGTAGGTACAACCAGGAGAGTTGTTTGGTAAAAGAGTATCCAGGGCTCTCTAGTAAAAGAGAGTAGCACCTGAGACTTATTATTTAGGAACACAAAAGGTGACTTAAACTCATGCTCACCACCGTATGCTGGCATCTGAGAATGCTTCAAAGGCAACAACCAGGATAGAAAAGTACACTTTTCAAGTTCCTGAAACCGTGAGTACAAGGGGGCATTGCTGGCCTATTATTCCCTAGAGTTTGGAGTTTCCTTTATGTAACTCTAGGCAGAAGAATTATGTTTTCTCTTGATAAAGAGGGATAGTTTATGACCACAGGAATATTTCCTTAGCATGTTAAATTTAAATGTACTTACACATACCATTGTTTTCAAGTATACAATATAATGATTCAATATTTGTATATATTGGAAATGATTATCACCACAATAAGCTTAGCTAAAATCCATCAGTATATAAGTTTTCTTTCATTGATGTGAGCTACTCCATGAGGAGCTTTCAAATATACAGTACAGTAATATTATTAACTAGGGTCACCATACTCTATATTTCAACTCTGTGACTTACTTATTTTATAACTGGAAGCTTGTATATTTTGAGCCCTTTCACACATTTTGCCCAACCGACCAATCTGTTCTTTGTATATAATGAGCTTGTTTTCTTTTTACCTCCAGATGCCACTTGTAAGTGAGATCACACAGTATCTGTCGTTTTCTGTCTGACTCATTTCACATGGCATAATATCATCAAGGTCCATCCATCTTGTTACAAATTGCAAGATTTCCTTCTTTTTATGGGTAACAGTCCATTGTGTATATGGCAGTTTTCTATATCTATTATTCTGTTGATGAACACTAGGAACATTTTCATATCTCTACTATGATAAATAATGCTGTGCTGAACATGGCAATATAGGTATCTTTTAGAGTTTGTATTTCCATTTTCTTAAGATAAATACACAAAACTGGAATTGCTGGATAATACAGTAGTTCAATTTTGGGGGGTTTTTTTGTTTTTTTTTGTTTGTTTGTTTGTTTGTTTGTTTTGAGGAAACTGCATACAGTTTTCCATAGTGGCTACCCAAATTTAGACTTCCACCAACAGTTCACAAGAGTTCCCTATTCTCGGCATCCTCACCACATGTGTTATTTCTTATGTTTTTGATAGTGGCTATTCTAACAGGCATGAAGTAATATCTCATTGTGGTTTTGATTTGCATTTCTCTTACCATTAGTGATGCTGAGTATATAACTCTCATCTGACTACATGCCTTCTTTGGGAAAAATAAAAAAAATCTGTTCAGGTTCTTGTGCATTTTCGTTTGTTTTTTTTAATTTTATTTTATTTTTTGTTGAAATATAGTTGATTTACAATGTGCTAATTACTGCTGTTCAGCAAAACAATTCAACTATATACTGTTGTTTTTATTCAGCCACAAAATCATATCTGACTCTTTGTAACCTCATGGACTACCCCACGCCAGGTCCCTCTGTTCTCCACTATCTCCATGAGTTTGCTCAAATTCATATCCATTGAAGCGGTAATGCTATGTAACCATCTCATTGTCTGCCATCCCCTCCTTTTGCCTTCAGTCTTGCCCAGCATCAAGGTCTTTTCCACTGAGTCAACTCTTTGCATCAAGTGGTCAAACTACCGGAGCTTAAGCTTCAGCATTAGTCCTTCCAATGAATAAATCAGGTTTGATTTCCTTTAGGATTGACTGATTTGATCTTCTTGCAGTCCAAGGAACTTTCAAGAGTCTTCTCCAGCACCACAGATTGAAAGCATCAGTTCTTCTGTTCTCAGCCTTCTTTGTGGTCCAAGTCTCACACTCGTGCATGAGTACTGGAAAAACTATAGCTTTGCCTATCTGTACCTTTGCTGGCAAAGCGATGTCTCCGCTCTTTTAATATGCTGTCCAAGTTTACCATAGCTTTCCTTCCAAGTAGCAAGAGTCTTTTAATTTCATGGCTGCAATTACTGTCCACAGTGATTTTTTAAGCATTCTTTTCCATTACAGTTTATCATAGGATGTTGAACATAATTATCTGTGCTGTACAGTAGGACTTTGCTGCTTATCTGCTCCATGTATCTGCTCCATATATAAAAGCCTACATCTGCTAACCCCAATCGCCAACTACATCCCTCCCCTAATTCACTCTCCCTTGACAACCACCAGCCTCTTCTCTATCCCTGTGATTCTGTTTTGGTTTCATAGATATGTTCATTTGTGTCGCGTTTTAGTTTCCATATGTAAGTGGCATCATGTGGTATATTTATCTTTCTCTTTCTGACTTACTTTACTTAGTATAATCTCTAGATGCATCTATGTTTCTGCAAATCCCATTATTTTATTCTTTTTATGGCTGAATAATATTCTATTGTATATTTGAATGGCAGATGTCTTTTAATTTTTATTTTTAATTTTAGGGTAGTTGTGTCTGAATATTGTGATGGTTTCCACTATACATCAACATGAATCAGCCATAGTTATACATAGGCGCCCACAACCATGCCTGCACCTCCCTCCCCATCCCCCTCCTCTAGGTCATCACAGAGCAACAGCTTTGGGTTCCCTGCATCATAAAGCAAATTCCCAGCAACTATCCACTTTACATATGTTAATGTACATGTTTCAATATTATTCTCTCAAGTCATCCCACCCCTTCCCTCCTAAACCATGACCATAAATCTTTTTCAGGTCTGTGTCTCCTTTGCTGCCCTGCAAATAGGATCATCAGTAACATCTTTATGGATTCCATATATATACATTAATATATGCTATCTGTCTTTCTCTTTGTGACTTAGTCCATTGTGTATAATAGGCTCTACGTTCATCTACCTCATTAGAACTGATTCAAATACATTCCTTTTTATAACTGAGTAATAGTCCATTGTGTATAGTATCACAAATTATTCTGTCAATGGACATCTAGGTTGCTTCCATGTTCTAGCAATTGAAAATAATGCTGCAGTGAACATTGGGGGAACATGTGTCTTTTTTACTTATGATTTCCTAAGGGTTTATGCCCAGTAGTGGGATTGGTGGGTACGACATCTTCTTTATCCATTCATCTGTTGATGAACTTTAAGTTGTTTCCATGTCTTGGTTATATGAATAGTGCTGCTATGAACATAGAGGTGTATGCATCTCTTTGAATCATAATATTGTTCAGATATATACTCATGACTGGAATTGCTGGATCATATTGTAACTCAATTTCTAATTTTCTGAGGAACCTCCAAACTGTTTTCCACAGTGGCTGTACCAACTTATATTCCCATTGACAGTATAGGAGGGTTCCTTTTTTTCCACATCCTCTTCCGCATTTCTTATGTGTAGACTTTTTAATGGTATCTATTCCAGTATTCTTGCCTGGTGGTACCTCATTGTCATTTTGATTTGCATTTCTCTAATAATTAGCTCTGTTGAGCATCTTTTCATGTGCCTCTAGGCTATCTGTATGTCTTCTTTGAAGTAATGTTTATTTAGTCACCTGCCCATTGTTGAATAGGGTCGTTTGGTTTTTATTATTGTTGTTGAGTTGTATTGCATTATTTGTAAATATGTTTTCCCATTCTGTATGTTGGTGTTTTCATTTTGCTTATGGTTTCCTTTGATGTTCAAAAGTTTGTAAGTTTAATTAGGTCCTCTTTTTTTGTTTGCTTTTATTTCTATTGCCTTAGGAGACTGATGTAAGAAGACATTGATATGATTTATGTCAGAGAATGTTTTGCCTATGATTTCTTCTAGGAGTCATGGTATCATGTCTTATATTTAAGTATTAAGTCATTTTGAGTTTATTTTTATGTATGGTGGGAGGGTATATTCTAGCTTCATTGACTTACATGTGACTGTCCAACTTTCCTGTCTTTCCCAATGGCTTAGCCATGAAGAATCCACCTTCAGTGAAGGAGATGCAGCAGATCCAGGTTTGATCCCTGGGTTGGGAAGATCCTCTGTAGGAGTGCATGGCAACCTACTCCAGTATTCTTGCCTGGAGAATCCCATGGGTAGGGGAGCTGGGTAGGCTAGAGTCCATATGGTCATACAGAATCAGACATTATCTAAGTGACTTAGCATGCATGCACGCATGCATATTCAACTTTCCAAGACTTGCTGAAAAGATTATCTTTTTCTCTTTGTATATTCTTGTCTCCTTTGTTGAATATTGACTCTAAGTGTTAAGGTTTATTTCTGGGCTCTCTATTCTATTCCATTGATCTGGATGGCTTCTTTTTGCCATTGTTGTGTGTGTGTGTGTGTGTGTGTGTGTGTGTGTGTGTGCTGATACCATACTGTTTGTATTTTTGTCAGAAGTCTTTGTATTTTGGTACTATTGTCTGAAGTCTGGGAGGGTTACACTTTCTGCTTTGTTCTTTTTCTTCTGGATTGCTTTGGTAATTCTGGAACTTTAATTTTTCCATATGATATTCAAGATTATTTGTTCTAGTTCTGTGAAAAGTACTATGGGTAATTTGGTAGGGGTCTCATTAAATCTGTAGATTGCTTTGGATAGTATGGCCATTTTAACAATATTGACTCTTCCAATCCAAGAGCAGGAGATATCTTTCCATTTCCTTGAACCATCTTCAGTTTCCTTTATTCACATTCTATAGTTCTCAGTCTATAAGTCTTTCACCTCCATGGTCAGGATTATTCCTAAGTATTTTATTTTGGAGGGTGTGATTTTAAAAGATTTTTTTTTTTACATTCCTTTTTTTTTTTTTTTAATCAGAAAACTTACTGGTTTTATTTCTTATCAGAAAACTTATCAGATACTTAATTGTTAGTATAAAGAAATGAAATTATTTCTGAATGTTAATCTTATATCATGCTGCCTTTCTGAATTCACTTATCAGTTCTAGTAGTTTCTATATGGAATCTTTCGAGTTTTCTCTGTATGATATTATATCATCTGCATATAGCGATAGTTTTACCTCTTCCCTGCCAATTTGGATTCATTTGTTTTCATTGTCTAATTGCTGTGTCTAGAAATTTCAATAGTGTATTGAATAGAGAGGTGAGAGTATCTTGTCTTGTTCCATCTCTGCCTTGTTCCAGATTTTAGCAGGAAGGCTTTTTGATTGTCTTTAAATGGATTTTTTTTTTTTTTTTGCTATTGAGTTCATTAATTTTCTTAACATATTTTGGATATTAACCCTTAATAAGATATAATTTACAAATATTTTTCTCCCATTCAGCAGGTTGCCTTTTCATTTTATTGATAATTTCTTGCATTGTGCAGAGGGTGACATTTTTTAAGAGCAATGTCAAGAACAATTAATAGTTACAGTGGAACAGGAATAAACCATGACTATTAAAGACAGAATGGATAAATCTGATTATCCTATATTAAAAAGACAAAACTCTCATGAGATTAAGAAAAGGGTTTAAATCTACTAAGATGAAAGCAAATATCTAAGTGTATATTTGCCTACAAACACATATGCATATATGTCCATTTTTAGTCAGTATCTCAAAAGGTTCATGACCCTAAAAGATTAAGAATTACTGAATTTTCTTCTCTTGTCCATTGAAAACACTTTTATCATATGATCTATGTTAGACACAATTTCTATCATGGTCCTCATTTTTTTATGTTCTCATTATATGCTCTAAAGATTCAATGTGACTCTTTGTTCTCTAATCCTAAAATAGTCATTCATTCACTTCCAAACATTTAATCAGTGTGTGTGCTCAGTCAGTAAGTCAAGTCTGACTTTTTGTGACCCCATGGACTCTATGTAGCCCACCAGGCTCCTCTGTCCTTGGAATTTTCCAGGCAGGAGTATTGGAATGGGTTGCCATTTCCTCCTCCAGAGAATCTTCCAACCCAAGGATTGAATTCATTGCCCCTGCATTGGCAAGTGGATTCTTTACCACTGAATCACCTGGGAAGCTATTTAATTAGCACTTACATTGAAACATAAGCTTTTCTATATGCTGGGATATGAAGATGAGTAAGATTTAATTGAGTTACTGAAGAAATCCCTAACCAATGAGAATGTAAACAAAGAAACAAAAAAAAAAGTTGTATTTCTCATAATCCTCTGATGTTCCACAGACTTTTAATCAAATTAATAAAATCACTGGAAATAGAAGATGTTCTCAGTTTGGATTCTCTGAATGAACAGTACAGTTGATCACATGATCTTAAGCTTCCTAACCTCAATAGTGACTTTCTTTTTGATCTCTTGTAAGTGTACTACTCAGTTTCTGCTTTCTGTGTCTTGGTTTGAACTGACTGACATTGTCCATAGAGAAGGATTTCCACATTGAGGTATGACATTTATACACGTCTCTTTTGCTATTGGTCTGCTGTCAGGGTATCTGAAGGACTTCCCTGTAGCTCAAACTATAAAGAATCTGCCTGCAATGCGGGAGACCAGGGTTTGATCCCTGGCTCAGGCAGATCCTCTGGAGAAGGGAATGGTAAGCCACTCCAGTATTGCCTGGAGAATGCCATGGACAGAGGAGCCTGTAGGGCTACAGTCTGTGAGGTTGCAAAGAGTTGGCCATGACTAAGAGACTAACACACACACAGGGTATTTAGTAGACTGGAGTAGGGAAGGTTGCATTCTTTTGTCTCTGGATTTTCTTCAGGGAAACCACACCCTCCCATCTACTCATTTCCAGAATTAAGAAACATTTCTCTCTGCTCACTTCAGTTTCCCAATTTAATCACTGATGAAATTGTAGGAATTGTTTATCCAAAGTGACCTTTCAGCAGGTTTTAAGCTCTTAAGTTCACCCCAAATTTCAGCAATATTTTCAACAAATATAGTCCATATATCTAGACTATAATTTGCAAATAACTTTTTTGATCTAAAATCAGATCTTAGACTTCTGCCCTTGATTTTTGCTTGTTCATTTGAATCACAAAATAATCCTGTGATTTAAGAAAGAAATGTAGTTCTACTAAATAAAGACACAGGCTTCTACTTTATAAACTTGCCCATGTTTTATATATTATGCCTATTTGTTTTATCAAAGTGTCTTCATTTAAGCCAATAATCTACCAATTTTGGACTACCTGGTGATTCTGCATTGTTCATAATACTGCAACTTTACCATTACTGTGGCATATCTGAATAATAGAAAAGTGTATCTTTGGCTTGTCTTTTCAGGTTTTTAAATAATTCTAAAAATGTGGTCCTTGAAACAGACGATAAATCAACCTTTTAATGACTGTATCATGGAATTTAAAAAATACATGTAACCGAAAAATATTAAATTTCACAAAGCAGCAACTATTAACAGCATGGGATTGTTCTCTGATTTATACTGCTAAGCCTAAGGCAGCATTCCTCATGATTTTTAAGGGAATTGAAGTAAAACACAATGAGAAAGAAAATGTGAAACGTATATACCATTTCCCATGAAGACAATCTGGGCTTAGAAATATTTTTATGAACTTCAAACAATTCAATTTTATATCTATCATGCTATGAAAATCAATTCATATTTTAGAATTATTATTTTAAAATTCCTTAAGGAAATGAAGGGTCCAAATCAATTTTGTGATTATCAGCTACATCATTGTAAACTTTGGATATATGCATTGTTGACATAATGTAATCCATGGTGCATGAAAATTATAGCTAGTCAAAACAATAAGGCTTCTTTTAGGCAACAGTGCTTTAAACATTTTAAATAAGTTGGTTCTGCTAGCTAGCATAGGTTACTGTAATTAATTAGAGTAGTGCAGTTCATCCAAGGTATCATAATTTTTTATAATGTCATTCCTGAGAGATTAGGAATTGCACACATTTTTGATAGGCCCTTGTATAAAGGAAAATAGATTACATTTTCATAGCAAAGCGTTTTAGAAAATTTATTGCTTAATAAAATATCTATTCCTTTGCTGTTTTGATCTTTTCTTTCTAATACAGTAAAGTAATTTTTTCAGCAAGAACACTATAGAAAACTCTTGAAAGAAATCTTCAACAGGAATCTGAGCTTTCTTCTGAAGACTAGGGTTTAGAGAGGGAAAATATGTGCTTGAAAAGCAAACAAAAACCACATAAAATCTCTTTAAACCAAAGACAAAATTAAAAAATATATAATATATGTCTTTCATTTCCTAAACTCCTTACAATCATTATTTAGTGCTATTCCATAATTTATAAACTATCCTTCCTTTATGAAAATAAAACATTCTTACATTGTTTTGCATATTAGTCTTTATCTTCCTTGCTGGCTCATCTTTAATTTTTATTTATTTATTTATTTTTTCTCACTACAGAAGACTATGTTTTGCAAGGAGAAAGGCCTCACCATCACTTCTTTAAATTTTGTTCTCTGACACTTAACAGGGCCATTTTACAACTTAGAATATTGACTTCTATCTCCTATTTCAAACAGACTTTTAAATTACATGATTCCTAATAAGTCTTTAGAGGATGACATCAGACTCATCTATGATGTCTTTTATCTCTCAGTTCCCCTACTTATTGGGACAAGATTAAACTAACCATTAGTATAATGTCTCACACTTAGATGGTGGTTAGAAAATGTGGAAAGAATTGGATTCCATTTTTTTCCTACTAGTTATAATAAGAATACATTTTTTATGCTCTTGTATCTTTATTCAGAGTCTGATGTTTGACCTTTTCCAATCTTTTTCTCAGGGTCCTATTTTTACATTCATTCAGTTCAGTTCATTAGCTCAGTCGTGTCCAACTCAATGCAACCCCATGAACCTCAGCACACTAGGCCTCCCTGTCTATCATCAACTCCCAGAGTTTCCCAAACTCATGTCCACTGAGTCGGTGATGCCATTCAACCATCTCATTCTCTGTCATCTCCTTCTCCTCCTGCCCTCAATCTTTCCCAGCATCGGAGGCTTTTCAAATGAGTGAGCTCTTCACATCAGGTGGCCAAATTTTTGGAGCTTCAGCTTCATCAGTCCTTCCAATGAACACCCAGGACTGATCTCGTTTAGGATGGACTGGTTGGATCTCTTTGCAGTCCAAGGGACTCTCAAGAGTCTTCTCCAATTGAGAGTTCAAAAACATCAATTCTTCAGCGCTCAGCCTTCTTTATAGTCCAACTCTCACATCCATACATGACCACAGGAAAAACCATAGCCTTGACTAGATGGATGCTTGTTGGCAAAGTAATGTCTCTGCTTTTTAATATGCTGTCTATGTTGGTCATAACTTTCCTTCCAAGGAGTAAGAGTCTTTTAATTTCATGGTTGCAATCAGCATCTGCAGTGATTTTGGAGCCCCACAAAATATTCAGCCACTGTTCCCACTGTTTCCCCATGTATTTGCCATGAAGTGATGGGACCGGATGCCATGATCTTTGTTTTCTGAATGTTGAGCTTTAAGGCAAATTTTCACTCTCCTCTTTCACTTTCATCAAGAGGCTCTTTAGTTCTTTGCGTTCTGCGAAAAAGAGTGGTGTCATCTGCATATCTGAGGTTATTGATATTTCTCCCAGCAATCTTGATTTCAACTTGTGCTTCCTCTAGTCCAGCATTCCTCATGATGTACTCTGCATGTAAGTTAAATAAGCAGGGTGACAATATACAGCTTTGACGTACTCCTTTTCCTATTTGGAACCAGTCTGTTGTCCCATGTCCAGTTCTAGCTTCCTGACCTGCATACAGGCTGCTCAAGAGGCAGGTCAGGTAATCTGGTATTCCCATCTCTTTCAGAATTTTCCACAGTTTATTGTGAGCCACACAGTCAAAGGCTTTGGCATAGTCAATAAAGCAGAAATAAATGTTTTTTTTTGGAACTCTCTTGCTCTTTCAATGATCCAGAGGATGTTGGTAATTTGATCTCTGGTTCCTCTGCCTTTCCTATTTCAAACCAGCTTGAACATCTGGAAGTTTATAGTTCACCTATTGTTGAAGCCTGGCTTGGAGAATTTTAAGCATTAGTTTACTATCGTGAGATGAGTGCAACTGTGTGATAGTTTGAGCATTCTTTGGCATTGCCTTTCTTTGAGATTGGAATGAAAACTGACCTTTTCCAGTCCTGTGGCCACTGCTGAGTTTTCCAAATTTGCTGGCATATTGAGTGTGGCACTTTCACAGCGCCATCTTTTAGGATTTGAAATAGTTCAACTGGAATTCCATCACCTCCACTAGCTTTGTTCGCAGTGAGGCTTCCTAAGGCCCGCTTGACTTGACATTCAAGAATTATTCCAAATGACTATCAAGAAAAAAGTTATAACTTTCAAAATTGTTTTATTGAAAAAACTTTTTCATTGGTTACTTAATTAGCCTTGTTGGTTTCCCACGTAGAGGAATATGGACATGAGTTTGAGTAAGCTCTGGGAGTTGATGACGGACAGGGAAGCCAGGGGATCTGCAGTCCATGGGGTTGCAAAGCGTTGAACACAACTGAGTGTCTGAAATCAACTGATCCTGTTTGAGAACAGTTTCTCCTTTTTCAAAACTTTCTGACTAATCCTGTTATCTTAAAATGTATATTATGGTAGTGAGTGTGGTAAGATCTTTCTGTTGTTAGTTCTAATCCTATTATCTTAAGATATGTTATTGGAATGGATCTAGTAATTGATAAGACTAGTGAGTGGGGGCACTCTCCTTCCCCCTTCTGATGTCTATATCAGAAGCTTTCTCTGTCCTTTTTTCACATTATTAAAACTCTGCTACACAAAAGCTCTTGAGTGACTAAATCTGGTCCCTGGTCCCAAAGCTAAATCTTCTTTGGAGATCATGAATCTGACATTGTTCACTGTAAGTTATCAATGTGTGTTAGTCACTTAGTTGTGTCTGACTCTATGTGATCCTATGGACTGCAGCCCACTAGGCTCCTCTGTCCATGGAATTCTCCTGGCAAAAATACTGGAGTGGGTTATCATTCCCTTCCCCAGGGGATCTTCTCAACCCAGGGATTGAACCCATGTTTCCTGCATTGCAGTCCAACTCTTTACAATCTGAACCACCAGGGAAACCCAGTTTTATAATATATGGGTGTTAATACTCATCAGCTAATAGATATTTAATACTACTACTTTTTATCTGGAAAAAAATTTAAACTCTTGTGTGTTTTAAACAAAATTTTATATTCATTCAGCATTCCTCTATTTTTAAGTGTGTAGAAAACTATTTTATAATGGAGTAAAAATAAATTCTAACAGCTGCATTAGTGCTTTTATCTTTTTCCCTATGATATGGATCTTAAAATAAGACTCTTTAAGTGAAATAGGCTAAGCAGGACAAACAGAGATGCCCCAAAACATGAGCCTGTTTTGAAAGGTGCATATGAAATTCACACTTTGATTCATTAAAGTTTTCTGGTTTTGGTTTAAAATTTTCCATGATTGTACAAAAAATAAGGAAAAGTTTCTTCAACAATAAAGCCAAGAACAAACTGAGCAAACTCAAAAATAACTTGGAAGATAGCAAGAAGGAAAAGAGCTAAATCATCATTTGATCAAGAGAAACATAACCCTGTAGATAGGGATCTAACAAATCTTCATGTAAATGGTTTTAAGTGAAAATTTAAATTGAGATTAGTTGAAAAGTTGTTTTGGAGCTTTTTAGACATAAAAAAAAGAGCTCTATTTAGGCATTAAAATATCAATTAAATAAGACCTATACAGAAATCACTCAAAAATCAATTAAAATACATCAAAATGTGAAGGAAATGATATGTTGCACTTTATCCTAGAAAAACTCAGATTGAAATATGGTAGACATTAAAATACTGAGCTCATATTTTATCAGCAATACCAAATACCCAAAAACTAGCTTCATACAGTTAATGTACATGGTAATATTGGTAAATTGTTTCATTATACATAAACAGTTCTACCTAAGATATGTGTCAAATATTTAAGAACAGTATATCTCTATTTTTGTACAGAAGAAAGCTAACAATAATATTGCCCAGTGATGCTGTCCCATACTACTACAAAGTTTTTGTTTTCTTGGACAGTGTGTATAAATTATGCTACCAGTAATGTAAAAATAGGTGACTTTTCTTCCCAGAACATAATCAATCTAATTATCTTCTATAATATATCAATAACAGCCTGTGTAGGAATTAAAATAATGATTTACTCTTTGCATATTAAGACATAGAAATGTAATGACCAACTGTCAGATCAATGAGCACAGATTTGAGTATTCAGTATTTAAATTCCAAACAGTCCTGGCTAAGATTCTCAAATTCATACTTCAAAAGACTATTTCAAATAACACAATGAGCACAATATGGGGCAACATTATAACTAGATTTATCAATCAGTTAAATTTAAAACATAAACTAATCATAGGTGTTTATAGGCAAACATTAAAAATATAAACTGAGTTTCTATTCCCTCCTTCCCAGAGAATACACTTGTTTGCTCATCTAGGTGCTATCTCTCTTTTCTTTCTTCTTCTCCCCTTTGCCTTGATTATTTTTTCAGTGAATGTTACAGAACATATTGCAGGATCAAATAACTTTCCATCGCAAGAGTCACCATTTCCCACTGTTCAGTTCAGGCGCTCAGTCGTGTCTGACTCTTTGCAACCCCATGAATCACAGCACGCCAGGCCTCCCTGTCCATCACCAACTCCCAGAGTTCACTCAGACTCATGTCCATCGAGTCCGTGATGCCATCCAGCCATCTCATCCTCGGTCGTCCCCTTCTCCTCCTGCCCCCAATCCCTCCCAGCATCAGAGTCTTTTCCAATGAGTCAACTCTTCGCATGAGGTGGCCAAAGTATTGGAATTTTATCTTTAGCATCAGCCCTTCCAAAGCACACCAAGGACTGATCTCCTTTAGAGTGAACTAGTTGGATTTCCTTGGAATCCAAGGAACTCTCAAGAGTCTTCCAACGCCACAGTTCAAAAGCATCAATTCTTTGGCGCTCAGCCTTCTTCACAGTTCAACTCTCACATCCATACATGATCACAGGAAAAACCATAGCCTTGATTAGATGGACCTTAGTCAGCAAAGTAATGTCTCTATTGTGGTAACATTTGGCTTTTCTAGATTCAGCAACTTTGGTTTGTCCTTTGTTTTTAGCTCTTCCATTTTCCCTCCTCCTCTCTGCCTTGCCTTTTTGCCCTTACCTGATTTTCTTCAAACTCATCTGAACTTTATTGCTTGCTCTCTCTTTCCTACCTATCTGCATTTCCTTTGCCCACATTTATTTTTGTTTCAAGAACTTTGTTGTGGGCTCAAGAATTCCTTCAGATCCTGCTCTTCTCCTCAGCTAGCGGGAAATACTCTTCAGGAAAATATCATCACAGAATTTTGAGAAGAAATACTGTCCATTGCCACCAGGAGGGCAATCCTTGCCAAGAATCAAAACAAATCTTCTATAGTGTTTGCAGTTTCTTCAGTGTAAAGTGAAAGTGAAGTCGCTTAGTCATGTCTGACTGTTTGAGACTTCATGGACCGGAGCCTACGGGGCTTCTCCATCCATGGGATTCTCCAGGCAAGAATACTGGAGTGGGTTACCATTTCCTTATCCAGGTGATCTTCCTGACCCATGAATCGAACCCAGGTCTGCAGCATTGGAGGCAGATGCTTTAACCTCTGAGCCACCAGGGAAGCCCAGGCAATGCCCAACAGGATAATTGCTACATATCAAACATAGCAGCTCCAAGGAATAGCAGATATTGAGTTCAGTATATTAGAAGCATAGCAATTACACTTTTATAGTTTTCTCTTTAGTCTGTTCTCTTCAGTTTCCTTTGACATTCCCTTTGATGACAAGCTTTAAGAAAGCATTAACAGCAGATCATATACACTATTTTGTCTGTGGGAAGAAGTGAGAATGGAGAAGGCACTAATGAGCAGAAAGGAAATGCTGACATAGTTAACCTCTGGATAGGGTGGGTAGTCTTTTCAGAAGTAGAGGTGTGATTGTTGTGCTGTGCTCACTTATGTCCAACTTTTTGTGACCCCATGGACTGTAGCCTGCCACACTCCTCTGTCTGTGGAATTTACTGGGGCTGGTTGCCATTTCCTACTCTAGGGGATTTTCCCGACCCAGGTCCTGAACCCACCTCTCTTGCATCTCTGCATTGGCAAGTGGGTTCTTTATGACTGGACCTCCTAGGAAGCCTCAGAGGTGTGATTGGTGTACACTGAAAGCTTCACATCTCAAAAACACCTTCCTGGCAGCATGGACTTTTAGATAAGTTTAAGAGTGAGCATACTTTAGAATCCCTATTAGGGAGATTCTATAGACAGAACCAAGAATTAATAAAGACAAAAGCAGGGTATGGAGACAGGGGAAGCAGATGAAGTAATGAAAGGGATGAAAAAACTGGAATAGTTGGTCATTTTTAAGACTGATCTACTTCCTGATTATTAGCACAATCTCCTGAGACTCAGGGAGTGGTAACTCTGCTTGTCTGATTGTAAATAAGATTCTTTCTTTTTCTTTTTTGATTTATTATTATTATATATTTTTTATTTTACAATATTGTATTGGTTTTGCCACACATCAGTATGAATCCGCCATAGGTGTACACGTGTTCCCAAAAGGATAGGGGAATATAATAGGTCAAGGCTTGAAAAAATGCTTATATATTATTGTAATGGAAAGAAGAAATGGGGAATGGGCCTTAGCTCTGGTTCATCAGTTTACTAGTGCATGAGCTTAGAATATACAGTTAGCTCCAGACCTCTCAAGTCTTCAAATATAAAATAAAAATCCCCCGTGGTTTTAAATTCTAAATTTATAGAAGGAACTCATTGAGATTATTTAATAGTAATGATAATTCATATTTATTAACATATTTTTTGCCAGGCAGTATGCTAACATTTGAATATACCATCTCACTTAATCTTTGCAACAACCTAACAGTGTTATGGATACAATAAATTATTTTCACTTTATACACAAACAAATAGATGAATCAAATAACTTGACAAATATCATATATCTTTCAAGGGACAGTGCTTATATTTAAAATTTGTCTTAGTCCAAAGCCCAGAATATTAACCATTTATATACTCTGCTTGTATTCCTCCTCAAATTTTTCTTCAAAAAGCAATACTCTTGCCAATCAAGTTATCCATCATATTGTATCCATGTAATCTAGATGGTTTTTACTACATTTGGAGATTTGGTTTGCATAAAAGCTATATCTGAAGGAAACATATTTGTATTATGTATATATTATATGATGGAATTATGTTTCCAAGGATGTGAGGATTCTTAGAAGTGACTGCTGCTTTCCATATAGTTAGACCCTGAGTGGGAAAGGAAGAAAAGCTAAGATGGATACAGAGAAATTAGATCTTAATGGTATTGTATGTGTACCTACATCAAACTGTATCTGAGGACAGGTCTTCCGCTAGTTATCTCTATTGCATAATCCAGGTGATTTGGGTGTCCCACAACTCACAGCAGAAATGGTCATGGCTGGCATTTTCCCTCAGTTATAAGCAGTAGATGTATAATAGTTTCAAACTGGAAACAACACAAGTTCTCATAAATAGAAAAGTGGATAAATAAATTATAGTTTATCCATATGATGAAACTAACATATACAATAACACCAAATACTTTGCTACATGGAAGAAGCCAAACATAAAAGATAAAATACTGTAAGAATTATTATATATAAAAAATGAAAGTGGTGGCTCCCTAAATTGGGAGGGGAATCAATTTGAAAAGAACACAAAGTAATGTTTTGGACTAATGGAAATATTTATATATTGTTTTGGATGGTAGTTTTATGAGAATATTCAATTCCCTAAACTCATCAAATTACTTAAGAGTTATGAATCTTATTGATTATTAATCATACTTTAATTTCAAAAGATGATATTCTTCTGTTTATATCAGTAACATCTATATCTGCTATCCAACATAGTGGCTATTAGCTACATTTGCTATATAATTTGAGATTAATAATTCATTTCATTAGTTGAACTAGCCATATCTCAAGTGCTCAATAAATACCTATAACTAGTGGCTACAGCATTGGTCAGTGAAGATATAAAACATCCTAATCATTGAGGAATGTTCTACTGGCCAGTGTTAATCTTGTAGAAAGCCATGACCATTACCTGCTGATGAGTTGAGTCCACTGAATCAGTTAATTCCACTGAATTTTCTGACGTTATTTCTTTCCTTTTTTATTAATTGACAAATTTTCCCATTATATTTACAAGTTTATTTTCCTTCATTTTTTTCTTAGCTTAATTCAATTTGATTTACTGTTTTCAGAAAATATAATCACAAGGGATAGTAGTGGACAATTAATTATAAAATCCTGCCAGCCTTTGTTAAACTTATTCTACTGGCAAAGTTAGCATCACTTAATACTAACTGCTTACTTTATTAGTAATTTGTAATTCACATAACCTGCATTTTTTTCTCTCTTTCCTGTTTCTCCAGCTTTGTTAATTCTTCTTCCTACTTATCCTTATCCAGACTTTATAGACTTTATTCCAGACTTTATTCACGAACACTCAGTATTACTCAAAATTATTTTTCTAAACATGAAACACAGTTTTAATAGAAACATTACCCAGAATAATAACTAAAATAGATCCTCCAGAACTGCTCTATATACAGTGGTGAGCTAACCAAGAGATCATACCCTACATTTCCACCTCAAACCATGGCCTTGACTTTAAGTCAGGCTAACTCTTCTACTCTCAGTCTCAACAAGCACAGGCTCATAGTGATTGCTTACTCTCTTACACAAATTGATACTTGAGTTTTAGTTAAAATCTTTAGCTGGACATTTTTTCTTACCTTTATTAACCAGTGTTGTCTGAAACAGGCCATTTCCTAAAATAACTTTATAATCTTCTTCTGCTAAATGGATCCCCATATGGCTTCCCTATTTTTCTCTCTCCTTAATAACTTATTCCTATCTATTAGTGATAATCTTATGTACCCTCTTCTTTGATGTCTTCCTTGAGTACTTTGATCAACCTTATACTTTTCAGTCTCTCAACAATAACAGAACTAGTTTGGAGACCATACATAATTATCAAATCATATCATGTCTTGATATGCAATTAAATGTTATTGTGTAATTATCAAAAAAAACAATGCATCCAAATGAGCAACTACCTGAATGATAACGCATACCAAAAATGTTAGCTGTCATCAATCTTATACATGTATCCTGTCTTGAAACCTAGACAATAAGGCCCTTATTGATAGAAAAATATATCCAATGGTTTTAGTGTACACTGGCAGTGCCTGACAGTGTTGTACATGCATATTATTATCTGTACAGCACATATTGATGTTTTGCATATATCAGTAATTTGTAAATTTCAAAGATTTTAATTACAGCATACCTAAATGATTTAAATACATTTATAAACAATAGAGTATAATCCACTGCTAGATGAAAGAGGAATTTAAAGAAAATCAGCCCTGAATTTAACATCAATCCCTGTTGTTTATTTGATGTTTAACTCCCATGTAAACAATATTTAAAAGAAAACATAAGATTCATTGTCAAATACTTCCTGGAAACAAGAGCTAGAACACAATGGCACAAGTTGCATCACATCCTACAAAGCCAACTGCTCTAAGCAGCCTTCTCTCTCCTCTTGGACAGATGGTACTCATTATGATTACTCTCAGATGACAGAGCGGTTTGCAGCAGGCTTGTATTTACAGTTATGACTCTCACATAAGTAAGTTTACTAAGGTTATAAAGCTAATTAGCTCTGTCCACATATCAATATTTTTTGTCCTTCTAGCCCACAAATCTGGAGAAGGGAAGGCTACCAACTCCAGTATCCTGGCCAGGGGAATTCCATGGACTGTATAGTCCATGGGATCGCAAAGAGCTGGACACAACTATTTTGGCAATAACAAAGAGAGGACAGCCTAGGAAAAAGACAGAGGAAAACTGAGAATATAGATAAGGCTCTTAGACTGTGCTATTTTTGTAATATCAAATGAAAAAAATAATCTTAAAAGCATTGCTGTGATTACAAAAACTTATGGGGCATAAGACAATTATAGATACAGGGTGACCTGAATATTTCTATTTAAGAAATAAAGATGTTAAATATTGGTTTCAAACCTATGTTTGCTGTCTTATTCTGAGACAGCCACAGTTGAGAGGAGGTTTGAGGTGATGTATGTCCATTGATGACTCCTTAAGCACAGAAAGATGGAGTTCAGTTAGGAAACATTTAACTGGTGGTGTATATGACTGAGGAATCCTTTTATTTTTTTCACTTAATAAAATGAACATGAATGTATCAAGATATATTGTTATCGTAAAATTCTGAGAGTGTGAGGACAGGGGAAATAAGTGCAGACTGACTTAAGTTTTACAAATGGAAGCAGCATTCCTGAGCGTAGTTAAGCTAGTAAGCCAATCACCATTTATCTCCATACAGAGCAAAATTCAATCAAAAGCAAAAGTATATTAAAAAGTAAGTTGCTACATGTCACTGATTTTTAATAGTTGCCTATAAATAAAATTTCCATAATTAAGATGCAGTAGACATACCCTCTGGCAGCCTTACAAAAAGAAAAGTTCCAAACAAACCATTTATATTAATAAAAGTATATAACTTGGCATAATACTCCTGTCTCTTCGTGCCTTTACCATACTGTGTTACTAAACTTCATTGTTAATCTTCTAAAATGTGTCTTTATACTTAATTTTAGTGTTTTGGTTGTCATTCACTAGTTAGGAGAGAAAAAAAATTTAAAACAAATTAATGAACATATTCTCTTTTGAAGTGGCTTTATATTAGCAAACACCCTCTTCCAACAACAAAAGAGAAGACTCTACACATGGACATCACCAGATGGTCAACACCGAAATCAGATTGATTATATTCTTTGCAGCCCAAGATGGAGAAGCTCTATAAAGTCAGCAAAACCAAGACTGGGAACGGATTTTGGTTCAGATCATGAACTCCTTGTTGCCAAATTCAGACTTAAATTGAAAAAAGTAGGGAAAACCACTAGACCATTCAGGTATGACCTAAATCAAATCCCTTACAATTATACAGTGGAAGTGAGAAATAGATTTAAGGGATTAGATCTGATAGACAGAGTGCCTGAAGAACTATGGACCCAGGTTCCTGACATTGTACAGGAGGTGGGAATCAAGACCATATCCAAGGAAAACAAATGCAAAAAGGCAAAATGGTCATCTAAGGAGACCTTATAAAAAGCTGTGAAAAGAAAAGTGAAAGGCAAAGGCAAAAGGAAAGATACACCCATTTGAATGCAGAGTTCCAAAGAATAGAAAGGAAAGATAAGAAAGCATTCCTTGGTGATCAATGCAAAGAAATAGAGGAAAACATTTGAATGGGAAAGACTAGAGATCTTTTCAAGAAAATTAGAGATACCAAGGGAAAGTTTCATGCAAAGATGGGCTCAATAAAGGAAAGAAATAGTATGGACCTAACAGAAGCAGAAAAGAATAAGAAGAGGTGGCGAGAATACACAGAAGAACTATACAAACAAGATCTTCATGATGGAGATAATCACAATGGTGTGATCACTCACCTAGAGTCAGACATCTTAGAATGCAAAGTCAAGTGGGCCTTAGGAAGCATCACTACGAACAAAGCTAGTGGAGGTAATGGAATTCTAGTTGAGCTATTTTCAAATCCTAATGCTGTGAAACTGCTACATTCAATATGTCAGCAAATTTGGAAAACTCAGCAATGGCCACAGGACTGGAAAAGATCAGTTTTCATTCCAATCCCAAAGAAAAGAAATGTCAAAGAATGCTCAAACTACCGCACAATTGAACTCATCGCACACGCTAGCAAAGTGATGCTCAAAAGTCTGCAAACCAGGCTTCAGCAATACATGAACTGTGAACTTCCAGATGTTCAAGTTGGTTTTAGAAAAGGCAGAGGAACCAGAGATCATTGCCAAGAGCTGTTGGATCATTAAGAAAGCAAGAGACTTCCAGAAGAATATCTATTTCTGCTTAATTGACTATGCCAAAGCCTTTGACTATGTGGATCACAACAAAATGTGGAAAATTCTGAAAAAGATGGGAATACCAGACCACCTGACCCGCTTCCTGAGAAATCTGTATGCAGGTCAAAGAGCACCAGTTAGAACGGACATGGAACAGCATACTGGTTCCAAATAGAGAAAGGAATATGTTAAGGTTACATATTGTCACCCTGCTTATTTAACTTATATGCAGATTACATCATGAAAAATGCTAGACTGGATGAGGCAGAAGCTGGAATCAAGATTGCCAGGAGAAGTGTCAATAACCTCAGACATGCAGATGACACCATGCTTATGGCATAAAGCAAAGTAGAACTAAAGAGCCTCTTGATAAAAGTGAAAGAGGAGAGGGGAAATGTTGGCTTAAAACTCAACATTCAGAAAACTATGATCATGGCATCTGGTCCCATCATTTCATGGAAAATAAATTGAGAAATGGTGGAAACAGTAACAGACTTTATTTTGAGGGGTTCCAAAATCACTGCATATGGTGACTGTAGCCATGAAATTAGAAGACACTTGCTCCTTGGAAGAAGAGTCATGACCAACCTAGATAGCAGGGGCATTACTTTGCTAACAAATGTCCGTCTAGTCAAAGCTATGATTTTTCCATTATTCATGTATGGATGTGAGAGTTAGACTATAAAGAAAGCTGAGCACTGCAGAAGTGATGCTTTTGAACTGTGGTGTTGGAGAAGACTCTTGAGAGTCCCTTGGCCAGCAAGCCCATCCAACCAGTCCATCCTAAAGGAAATCAGTCCTGAATATTCATTGGAAAGACTGATGCTGAAGCTGAAACTTAATCCTTTGGCCACCTGATGCTAAGAATTGACCTGATGCTGGAAAAGACCTTGATGATGGGAAAGATTGAAGGCAGGAGGAGAAAGGGACAACAGAGGAAGAGATCTTTGGATGGCATCACTGACTCAATGGATAGGAGTTTGAGTAAACTCTGGGGATTGGTGATGGACAGAGAAGCCTGGCGCACTCAGTCCATTGTGTCACAAAGAGTTGGACACAACTGAGCAACTGACGTGAAGTGAAATTGTTCTTTATTATATCCAGCCAGTAATACCCTCCTTTATTTTCCTCTCCTGTTATATTTTGATATTACTGATTAACATACTGTTTATGGATACATGGGTAATTCTTGGTACTGTGACCTGAACCCTTGGATACTATTCTCTTTCATAATTTTGATGTGCATACTTTTCCATTAAGAAAGTAAGAATGTAAAAATGCAAAAACAGGTATTTTTCCAATCACTTGTTCACTCTCACTCTCTTATTTAAATACTAAGAGTGCAGGTGACAGCTTCCTCTAGTCAAGTGAAATTTTAAATATGTAAATCAAAGCAACTTTCCTTACAGAAAGAAAATGACAGTAAACAGAAGAAAGTATTATACATTTTATCCCAACGTTCATCAATATGTTAATTCTAAAGGAGTTACAATATGCAGAATTAAATATACAGTTGCAATATATAGAACTGAAAATCTTTCCTGCAGAACAAAAATTTATCTCCTCAATATAAAATAATTCTTAGTAATTTTCTTAAGACTCTTTCCAACCAGTCTTTTAGCTTAGTCTATAGATGCTTTGGTATTGCTGTAGCATTTCTTAGTTGTAAGGATAGGGGAAACGTTTAGGAATTTAAGAAGCTACAAAAGAAGCACAAGCATTCCAATGAAGTTATATGTTTGGAAAAAAATTTAAAAAAAATAGTTTTGGTCAAGAGAATGCCATATTTGGAACTTTGATAAAATTAGCCAAATTAAGCTCCAGTAAGCAACAGAAAGTGTTGTCTACAAAATTATTTCTAAAACTTAAAACTGTGAATTAAATGAAAGCATGAACCGAAAAGCTCTAACATAGATAATAGATAAAATCTTGACTTCTGAAAAAGTTATCAAAAAAGTAATGTGTAAGATGCAATCTAAATTCAAAGCCAAGAAGTTCATGAAGTGATATTCTATTTAACTTGGAATATTGTCATACACCACTAATTTTTATATTAATCTTCCTCAAACAGGGGATTGGTTTTAAACTTAAAGACACCATATATTAGCATTTGGTTTCAGCAGTTCAGTATTAGTTTGGCCTCAGAATCTGAAGTGTAATATTTTTAATCTTGTTCTATAATTTTAAATGCTATGTACAATAGTGAGAAAGACTTTATAATTATAGATTAACCAATTACATCAAATTATAATTATATAGTTTAATTCACTTCCAAAATACACACAATTTCATAGTAAGTGCTTACAAGTAAAGACAATGCCTTCTGCTTTGTAAAATGTTAACTTCTGTACATTTTTACACACAAATAAATGAAATAGGAAATTAACTATTGAATTGCATGATTGCTAATTTCATAAGTTCAGTTCAGTTCAGTCATTCAGTCATGTCCAACTCTTTGCAACCCCATGGATTAGAGCATGCAAGGCCTCCCTGTGCATCAACAACTCCCGGAGTTTACTCAAGCTTATGTCCATTGACTTAGTGATGCGATCCAACCATCTCATCCTCTGTTGTCCACTTCTCCTCCCGCCTTCAATCTTTCCCAGCATCAGGGTCTTTTCAAATAAGTCAATTCTTCATATCAGGTGGCCAAAGGATTAAGTTTCACCTTCAGCATCAGTCCTTCCAATGAATAGTCAGGACTGATTTCCTTTAGGATGGACTGGTTGGATGGCCTTGCTGACCAAAGGACTCTCAAGAGTCTTCTCCAAAACCAGAGTTCAAAAGCAACAATTCTTCAGCACTCAGCTTTCTTTATAGTCCAAGTCTCACATCCATACCTGACTACTGGAAAAACCATAGTTTTTACTGGATGGACCTTCGTTGGCAAAGTAATGTCTCTGCTTTTTAATATGCTGTCTAAGTTAGTCATAAAATTTCTTCTAGGGAGCAAGCATCTTTTAATTTCATGGTTGCAGTCACCATGTGCAATGATTTTGGAGCCCCTGAAAATAAAGTCTGTCTCTGTTTTCCCATCTATTTGCCATGAAGTGATGGGACCAGATGCCATGATCTTAGCTTTCTGAATGTTGAGTTTTAAGCCAACTTTTTCACTCTTCAATTTCATAAGTTAACTTGATGTAAAAATCACACTATATCATTACATGAAATTTGTTGAGAAATCACAAGGTTTGTGGTTAAATATTTTGGATATTTAACAAACATTTATAGGCCATAATTATTTAATTAAATAATCTATTTAAATATGACATTTAAAATGATTTCTTGAAGTAGTTATTGAAACTTTTCTTTTCCTAGAAAGTAAATCTTAAACTAGTGGTTTCCTAAGATTTCTTCCTTACTGTAAACAGTTGAGTCTATGACTCTACATGTCAGTTGGTTCTCAAGCTAGAGGAAACATAGGTCATTTTTATGCATATGAAATCTTCAAGGTAGCCAGGTGGAGAAATTTGGATCCACCAGTGGTTCTGTCAGAGCCACATATTTCAGTCTCATTCTGATTTTAGTTTGAAAAATTTCTAAAACACTAGATTGCTTTTAGTGTAATTATGTCATATTTAACTCAGTTTTGAAAATGAGAGGGAAAAAAAAAAAAAACATGTGCTTCTAGGAGGATAAGTTATATAGTTTAGAGAGCACAAGCTGTGTATCTTCCAGAAAAATAGGAATATTCCATTAAAGGGTAAAGCTATACAATCCCAATTTAAGAAGTAGCCCCCCTACCCCCCAAAAAAAAGACAAATTACCATTTTCTCTGAGCATACTTTATGCTCTGTATTTACTCCTAGATATAAGGATGGGGAAACTGCTAAGTCAGAACATATAGCACTTGCATGCTTAGACACCTCACGTCTACCCCTATACCATCTTGGACAATTTTTCACTGTCTTCGTGGAGCCTTCTGAAAAGTGGGCTTTTTTTTTTTTTTTTAATCATTTTGGCTAAAATTCTTGACAGAATAGAGTTAAAAGCAGACTGGTAGGGTTTAGTGGATTTTTTTTCTCCAGGAATGTGGTTTGACTGATAGTTGTGGACCAGAAACAGAAGTAGATGTAAACTGATAGCAGTGTAAACTGAGACCTTATACCTATTCTATTTGTTTTAGCCTGTGCACAACAATAACTTAGGTTTTCTTCTCATTTTGAAAGTAAGAAAAGTTGAAATTCAGAGATGTTAAGCAACTTGCTGAAGGTTATAGAGCTAGGAAATGCAGTTCTTACACTGAAACTCTCAAATACTTGATACCCAAAACTTCTTCCCTTTCTACTATACCATGACAAATGAAGAAACAGCCCAAGAACGTTGGGTTTTTAGCAGAATAGAATATCAGAACGTTGTAAACTTTACATGCTGGCCATATGAGAAAGTTATATAATTTTTAATATCTGGAAGCCAGTTAATGTTAAAATGCTATGGTTATCCTGGACGAGCCCAGGTTTTGAGCTTCCCTGATAGCTCAGTTGGTAAAGAATCTGCCTTCAATGCAGGGGACCCCGGTTCAACTCCTGGGTCAGGAAGATCTACTGGAGAAGGGATAGGCTACTCATTCCAGTATTCTTGGGCTTCCCTTGTGGCTCAGCTGATAAAGAATCCACCTGCAATGTGGAAGACCTGGGTTCAATTACTGGGCTGGGAAGATTCCCTGGAGAAGGGAAAGGCTACCCACTCTAGTATTCTAGCCTGGAGAATTCCATGGACTGTATTGTCCATAGGGTCACAAAGAGTCAGACACGACTGAGCAACTTTCATTACTACGTCATGGTTATCCTAATGTGAAATAAATAAATCCTCATTAATTAAGGTCAATATTTATAAATTTATATCTACAAGAATTTCATGCAAATCCCTGAAGTTAAGCATATGTAAGGAGAAATATTTGTGCCATATACATATTTTAAGAAAAACAGGTGACATGCAACTTTTAATTTATAAATGGGATTAATTATATTAGTTTCCATTAAAAATTATGAAATGCTCAGGAAAGAATACATATAGTATTTAAAAGAAACAAAATCAGTTCTTGGTTATATTTCTCCTCAGCAGTTTTATTCCATACATTTATACATTTATAAAGCTCTTCAGCCAGGCAATAGCAGAATGGTTAAGAATATAGCTGCTTAAATCAGAATCCTTGAGTTTAATTCCTGACTATGCTTTGAAATGGAGAAGGCAATGGCACCCCACTCCAGTACTCTTGCCTGGAAAATCCCATGGACGGAGGAGCCTGGTGGGTTGCAGTCCATGGGGTCGCTAAGAGTCAGACACTACTGAGCAACTTCACTTCACTTTTCACTTTCATGCATTGGAGAAGGAAATGCCAACCCACTCCAGTGTCTTGCTTGTAGAATCCCAGGGACGGGGGAGCCTGGTGGGCTGCCGTTTATGGGGTCAGACAGAATCGGACACAACTGAAGGGACTTAGCAGCAGCATGCTTTGAAAATTGTTTCACCTCTTGGAATACACTGATTTTTTCCCATGGCTGTATTTTCTCGTTATTGAAATGGTACCTAACACATAGATAGATTAGATTAAACAGTTCAGTTAATTTATAGTAAGTAAATTATTATATATGCCTTGTGCATAATAATTTTTCAATAAATGTCAGTGAGATGTTATTGTTATAGCCACACAATATGCAATGTATAGTTTTAAAAATATTATATATTATTGTACATTTGAACTTTTATTTTTTACTCTTTATTAAACTAAAGATTATATAAAATTAAAACACATATTCTTAAAGCCCTCAATTTTCATAACATTATTATAATAAGTCAGGAAATGTTTTAATTATTTTAATTCACCTTTAAAAGCTCATCTGAGGTTATCAATATTTGTAGTTGTAAGAATCAGATACTATCTGCAAGAAAGGAGTAGGGTTACTTTGAAAACTAAACAGAAGGTTAAAGAAATTAAGATAAGATAACCTACTGATAAACAAGTGTTATGTAAATATTTTCTGAAAGACAAATAAATTGCCACATATATATAAAGTAACAAGCTGCTTATTAAAATGAGTACGGCTTTAGTTTTAAAAGAAAGTGTCCAGGTTCGATGCATGATACTGGATGCTTGGGGCTGGTGCACTGGGATGACCCAGAGGGATGGTATGGGGAGGGAGGTGGGTAAGGGGTTCAGGATGGGGAACATGTGTATACCTGTGGCGGATTCATGTTGATGTATGGCAAAACCAATACAATATTGTAAAGTAATTAACCTCCAATTAAAATAAATGAATTTATATTAAAAAAAACAGAGTAAAAATATGCTTCATAAAAAAATAATATAATAATAATAAAAGAAAGTGTATTCAGAGTTGAGAACCACCAGAGTAGATTCTTTTAGATACAATAAGAAAATGGTACACATTTTCTTGCCAACTTACTGTATTAACATTTTTATCTGATTAAATGTTAGTTTAAATATTATGCTATTTTAAGTGAAGTGAAGTCCCTCAGTCATGTCCGACTTTTTGCAACCCCATGGATAGTAGCCTACCAGGCTCCGCGATCCATGGGATTTTTCCAGGCAAGAATACTGGAATGGGCTGCCATTTCCTTTTCCAGGGGATCTTCCCAACTCAGGGATCGAACCTGCTTCTCCTGCATTGCAGACAGACATTTTACCATCTGAGCCATGATATTTTAAACAAATACTAAAAAATGTCACTATTTATATATCTTAAAGCATTCCTTTGGTTACTAGAGTCTTTAGCATCTAACTTGCTCCTTATACAAGGATCCCTGAAAATTCTTAAAAATGTTAAACCACTCCCACAGGAAAAGTTCTAAACTCCTAGGAGATATTTTTTTAACCTTAGGAATAATGGCATTTGGGGCTGAATAATCCATCTTGGTGCATTGTGGGATGTTTACCAGCAGCTTTGATCTCTAATCATTAGATATATATCATCCTTTATCTATGTTTTAAATGTATTTATTTTTTTATTGAAGGATAATTACTTTACAGTATTGCTTTGGTTTCTACCAAACATCAACATGAATCAGCCATAGGTTTACCCATGTCCCCTCCCACCTGAACATCCCTTCTACCTCCTTCCCCATCCCACCCCTCTAGGTTGTTACCAAGCCCGGGTTTGAGTTCCCTGAGACAGACAGAAAATTCTCATTGGCTATCTATTTTACATATGGTAATGTATGTTTTCATGTTACTCTCTCCATACCCCCCACCCTCTCCTTCCCAACCCCACCCATGTTCATAAGTGTGTTCTCAATGTTTGTGCCTCCATTGCTGATCTGCAAATATGTTCATCAATACCATCTTTTTAGATTCTGTATATATGTGTTGCTGCTGCTGCTGCTAAGTCACTTCAGTCGTGTCCAACTCTGTGCGACCCCATAGATGGCAGCCCACCAGGTTCCCTGGTCCCTAGGATTCTCCAGGCAAGAACACTGGAGTGGGTTGCCATTTCCTTCTCCAACGCATGAAAGTGAAAACTGAAAGTGAAGTCGCTCAGTCGTGTCCGACTCTTCACAACCCCATGGACTGCAGACCACCAGGCTCCTCCATCCATGGGAGTCTCCTGGCAAGAGTACTTGAGTGGGGTACCCTTGTATGTGTTAGTATATAATAATTGTTTTCCTCTGTCTGACTTATTTCATTTTGTATAATAAGCTCTAGGTTCATCCACCTCATTAGGACTGACTCAAATGTGTTCCCTTTTATGGCTGAGTAATACACCATTGTGTGTGTGTGTGTGTGTGTGTGTGTGTGTGTGTGTATGTGTATATATATATATATATACATCATAAATTATTTATCCATTCATTTGTTGATGAACATCTAAGTTGTTTCCATATTCTAGCAATTGTAAATGGAGCTGCAGTGAACATTGGGTTACATGTGTCTTTTTCAGTTTTGGTTTCCTATATGCCTGGTAATGGGATTTCTGGGTAATATGATGATTTTATTCTTAGTTTTTAAAGGAATCTCCATTTTATTCTCCACAGTGGCTGTGTCAATTTTCATTCCCGCCAACAGTATAGCATCCTTTAGTTTTGATGATGAAAATATATTCAGACATTCTTAAGTGTCTCTGGTTGAGAATCACTGCTCTATCATCTCCCTTGTCCTTTATGGGGCCTGAGTAGAAAATCTTTATTGACTCTGGTGGATTAAATACCTGTGCTTTCCTCCAGTCCTCATAAAGCCTCATTAAATTGACATAAAAGGTGTAATATAAGTGACAAAAAAAAAAGAAAGAAAGAACAAACATGAAGGGTTGAAAACCTTGTTATGAAGGCTGGGGTTAGAATAAACTCCAGAAAAATTGGAGTTTATTCTGAAGAGTTTGAGACCTGGGAACTCTAGACTAAAAAACATCATGAAGAACTGAGGTCAGGAGTCCAAGATTCATCAGAGGAAGGAGATGAAGTGCAAGACTGATTCCTTGTCTGTACCTAGTCACCCAGTACACTAAATCCTGAGAATGTCAGCATATATTAGTTTAGATCCCATAGGAAACACATTGGAGAATTAGTCTCTGGGGAAAATAAAACTAAAAGAAATAATGCACAAATACAAAAGAGCATTCATTAGTTAAACTGACCAGTTGATGAGACTAACTTTAGACAAAGGCACCTTATTTCTAAATATGAAAGGAAAGCCAAAGAGGATCATTCATCTAACAAAAACTCTAAATAGAAGAGAAAAGAGGAAAAGAAAAAAAATGCAAAGAACAGATTGTTATTATTATTTTTTTACTTTACAATACTGTATTGATTTTGCCATACATTGACATGAATTTTTTAAAAAGCTAATAATTCATGGTATTTCATGGGAAATGGAAATTATTAAAGCAAGCCCATAAAATAGAACATACAGATAATACAAAGCATCTGTTAAAAAATAGAAACATAATATGATAATCAAATGAATATGAAAAAATAAAGCTAAAGAACAGCACTAAAAAGAATAAAAATATAAACAGAGGGAAATTGGAAAGGAATTAGAGAATGAGAAGATCAGTTAGGAAGTCCAGAATCCAAAGAATAACCTCAAAAAGAAAGAACATGTGAAATAGTTCAAATATAAGCTAACAAAATTTAATTCAAGGAAATATCTCTGAATTAAGGGGACTACCTTAAGTGTTATGGGCTGAATTATGTCCCCTCAAACATATGCTGAAGCCCTAACCCACTGTACCTCAGAATGTAATTGTATTTGAAGACAGAGATTTTCAAGGAATGATTAATTTAAAATGAGGTCCTTAGCATGGCCTCTAATCCAGTCTGACTGGTTTCCTTATAAGAGGAATACCAGAAGACACTTAGGGACACACTTGATCAGAGGAAATACCATGTAAGAATACAGTTAAAAGGCAGTCATCTGTGAATAAAAGAGAGAGAACTAGAAAGGAATTAAACTTTTTGGCATGTCGATCTTGAACTTCTAGCCTCCAGAACCATAAGAAAATATATTTCTGTTGTTTTAGCCACTGAGTCTGTGGCATCGTTTTACAACCACTCTAGCAAACTAACATACCAGGAGATGAAGAAAAATGCTTATTGAGATACATCATAGTGATGTTTCAAGACACAAAATTTGATAAAGAATAAGAAAAGTTTCCAGAGAAACAAGTCTCTCAAAAGAGAAGCATCTGAACTGTGTTATACTTCATAAAGTATAACAATTGCATAAAGTATAACAATTGCACTCATCTCACATGCTAGTAAAGTGATGCTCAAAATTCTCCAACCCAGGCTTCAGCAATACATGAACCGTGACTTCCTGATGTTCAAGCTGGTTTTAGACAAGGCAGAGGAACCAGAGATCAAATTGCCAACATCCGCTGCATCATGGAAAAAGCAAGAGTTCCAGAAACACATCTATTTCTGCTTTATTGACTATGCCAAAGCCTTTGACTGCGTGGATAACAATAAACTGTGGAAAATTCTGAGAGAGATGGGAATACCAGACCACCTGACCTGCCTCTTGAGAAATCTGTTTGCAGGTCAGGAAGCAACAGTTAGAACTGGACATGGAACAACAGACAGAACTGGACATGGAACAACAGACTGGTTCCAAATAGGAAAAGGAGTAGGTCAAGGCTGTATATTGTCACCATGCTTATTTAACTTCTATGCAGAGTACATCATGAGAAATGCTGGACTGGAAGAAACACAAGCTGGAATCAAGATTGCTGGGAGAAATATCAATCACCTCAGATATGCAGATGACACCACCCTTATGGCAGAAAGTGAAGAGGAGTTAAAAAGCCTCTTGATGAAAGAGAAAGAGAAAAGTGAAAAAGTTGGCTTAAAGCTCAACATTCAGAAAACTAAGATCATGGCATCTGGGCCCATCACTTCATGGGAAATAGATGGGGAAACAGTGGAAACAGTGTCAGAGTTTATTTCTGGGAGCTCCAAAATCACTGCAGATGGTGACTGCAAGCCATGAAATTAAAAAACGCTTACTCCTTGGAAGAAAAGTTATGACCAACCTAGATGGTATACTCAAAAGCAGACACATTACTTTGCCAACTAAGGTCCGTCTAGTCAAGGCTATAGTTTTTCCTGTGGTCATGTATGGATGTGAGAGTTGGACTATGAAGAATTGATACTTTTGAACTCTGGTGTTGGAGAAGACTGTTGAGAGTCCCTTGGACTGCAAGGCGATCCAACCAGTCCATTCTGAAGGAGATCAGCCCTGGGATGTCTTTGGAAGTAATGATGCTAAAGCTGAAGCTCCAGTACTTTGGCCACCTCATGCGAAGAGTTGACTCATTGGAAAAGACTCTGATGCTGGGAGGGATTGGGGGCAGGAGGAAAAGGGGATGACAGAGGATGAGATGGCTGGATGGCATCATGGACTCGATGGACGTGAGTCTGAGTGATCTCCGGGAGATGGTGATGGACAGGGAGGCCTGGTGTGCTGCAATTCATGGGGTTGCAAAGAGTCGGACATGACTGAGCAACTGAAATGAACTGATACTTCATAAAATCAATGCTGGAAACTAGAGGCAGCTGAATCATACCTTGAAAATTCCAAGAGGAATTAATTTCCAAATTAGAATTTTATATCCAGCTATCCTATCAATCAAGAATGGAAGAAAATACTAGTAATGCAAAGTCTAAACATATTTACCTCTCATCTACTTCTTCTCAAGAGCACATTGATAAATACGTCCCACCAGAGTAGAAGAAGTAATCTAGTAAGGAGGCATGGAACTGGCAACACCAGAGATTTAAGCCAGGCAGGAAGTTAAGGGAATCCTGGAGGTGAAAATGAAGTGCTTATTATAGTGAAGACAGAAGTTTCCAAAAGAAGAGTTAGACTAAAATGAAAATGAAACTTTTAGAAAAAACAAACAAACATATTTTGAATATGAGAGTGAATTCATGATAAAAATACAGAAAGCTAACTTATGTAATAATAAGTATAAAGGATCTTTAATATTTATACACTAAAAGGTGCAATTGTGAACAATAATTGCAGAGATGCAATTACTGCATCTCTGCAACAATTGATGCTATTGCAATTAATAGTTGTGCATACTTTGGATAATAACTTTATGTAATCACTGGCTGTATTGGGAGGGCAGTGAAAAGACAAATACATATGAAGTGAAGTATTGGGCTGATATAGAAGCTATATCCTCATCTCCTTTATGAGGAAGGTAAATAAAAGACCATATCCAGAATTAAAATTACAAACTCACAGAACATTGTGTAAACATATTTAGAAATAAGGAAGTGATTACTAGGAGAAATATTCAAAATAGCTCCCTCCATAAAGCAAGAATCAGAAATGAAGAGGGGTAAGGCAGGCACTGGCTTTTGTTGCTCTTAAAAACCTGTGAAAATTCCTGAATTTTAAAACTTTGTGCATTGGATAATTTGATCAAAAACATTTTTTGAAGACACAGGTGACCCTGAGTCAAGCCAAGTATACTGATAATCCTGATTTGAGGCAAACATATTCAGAACATCTCTAAGCATTTCTGCTTCTGCCTGGACAAGCCCCAGGAAGACTCTGGCCCAGTCCTTCTTGACTTAGACTTCACCAGCAGAATCACTGTTGGGTTTCCAATAGTCTTTTGCCCTGTATCCCCTTCTAATATCCTTGGATCCTTTTTCAGGTAAGATGATTCTTGTGAATTCTTCTTGTAATTAGAAATTGGCCCAGATTCTTTGTGTCCTGTTTCCAGATAGGAACCCAGAAATTCACTGGTTAGACAGAAATTCATATATTAGAACTGGTGTCTTTGAACTAAAATAGGGAACATACTCTTTATCATTCTTCTGAATAAGACTCTTAAAATGGCCCTCTGTTTGTGCTTAGTTTCTTAGTCATTTCTGACTCTTTGAGACCCCAAGAACTGTAGCCTGCCAGGCTTCTCTGTTCATGGGATTCTCCAAGCAAGAATACTAGAGTGGGTTGCCATGCCCTCCTCTAGAGGATCTTCCCAACCCAGGGGTCAAACCCAGGTCTCCCACATTGCACGTGGATTCTTTACCATCTGAGATTCCAGGAAAGTGAAAGAATACTGGAGTGGGTAGCCTATCCCTTCTCCAGGGGAACTTACTGACCCAGGAATCAAACTGGGGTCTCCTGCATTGCAGGAGGATTCTTTACCAGCTGAGCTACTAGTAGCAAATGAACAGTCTGAGGAACTAGGTCCTTGTCTTATTGCTCCTTGTCTGCACTCTTGTTACATAAACCTCTCTCACAGTGGTTTACTGTTGGCACTGGGAATAAAGGCTTGCTCTTGACTCTATTGCTAGTTGTAGTTCCCTCCCCTACATTCTTCCCTCCTTCTTTTCTTCTGTCCTTCCTTTCATCCAATTATTCATGATTCATGAAGCACACAGTGGCAATTTATCTGTTGTCAGGCCTCACTAGTGATGTTCTTCTTTAAAGAGGATTTGCAAAATCTCTGCCTCTTAAGCCCTGCCTTCACATCAAGTTGCTATCTCTTTACTGATATATTGCTGCCTGGACTGAGTACTACCTCCTCCTCTCATCATTATTTAGAACTTCTCTCCATAAACCACTGATTAAAGTCATGCTGAATTTAGGAAGCATTACTGTGAACAAAGTTTGTGGAGTTGATGGAATTCCAGTGGAGCTATTTCAAATCCTGAAAGACGATGCTATGAAACTGCTATACTCAATATGTCAGCAAATTTGGAAAACTCAGCAGGGCCACAGGACTGGAAAAGGTCAGTTTTCATTCCAATCCCAAAGAAAGGCAATGCCAAAGAATGCTCAAACTACCACACAGTTGCACTCATCTCACACACTAGTAAAGTAATGCTCAAAATTCTCCAAGCCAAGTAATACGTGAACCATGAACATCCAGATGTTCAAGCTGGTTTTAGAAAAGGCAGAGAAACCAGAGATCAAATTGTCAACATCCACTGGGTCATCAAAAAAGCAAGAGACTTTCATAAAAACATCTATTTCTGCTTTGCTGACTATGTCAAAACCTTTGACTATGTGGATCACAATCAACTGTGGAAAATTCTGAAAAAGATGGGAATACCAGACCACCTAACCTGCCTCTTGAGAAATCTGTATGCAGGTCAGGAAGCAACAGTTAGAACTGGACATGAAACAACAGACTGGTTCCAAATAGGAAAAGGAGTACGTCAAGGCTGTATATTGTCACCCTGCTTTCCTAACTTATGTGCAGAGTACATCATGAGAAACACTGGGATGGAAGAAACACAAGCTGGAATCAAGATTGCTGGGAGAAATATCAATAACCTCAGATATACAGACGGCACTACCCTGATGGCAGAAAGTGAAGAAGAACTAAAGAGGCTCTTGATGAAAGTGAAAGAGGAGAGTGAAAAGGTTGGCTTAAAGCTCAACATTCAGAAAATTAAGATCATGGCATCTGGTCCCATCACTTCATGGCAAATAGATGGAGAAAGAGGGGAAACAGTGGAAACAGTGGCTGGCTGACTTTATTTTGGGGGGCTCCAAAATCACTGCAGATGATGATTGCAGCCATGAAATTAAAAGACGCTTACTGCTTGACAGGAAAGTTACGGCTAACTTAGACAGCATATTAAAAAGCAGGAACATTACTTTGCCAACAAACATCCATCTAGTCAAGGCTATGGTTTTTCCAGTAGTCATGTATGGATGTGAGAGTTGGACTATAAAGAAAGCTGAGTGCCGAAGAATTGATGCTTTTGAACGGTGGTGTTGGAGAAGACTCTTGAGAGTCCTTTGAACTGCAAGGAGACCCAACCAGTCCATCCTAAAGGAGATTAGTTCTGAGTGTTCATTGGAAGGACTAATGTTGAAGCTGAAACTCCAATACTTGGGCCACCTGCAAAGAGCTGACTCATTTGAAAAGACGCTGATGCTGGGAAAGATTGAGGGCAGGAGGAGAAGGGGATGACAGAGGATGAGATGGTTGTATGGCATCACTGACTCAATAACATGGGTTTGGGTAGATTCTGGCAGTTGGTGATGGACAGGGAGGCCTGGCTAGCTGCGGTTCTTGGGGTCATAAAGAGTCCATCACGACAGAGCGACTGAACTGACTCAATTTAGGATAACTTCCTCAAAGTGAGTGTCATATAAACATGCCTGCCAGAAGACAGAAAAGTTCCACAAATTTGTCTTGAAGTTTATTCCAGCTTCAAAATTATTTGTTCTTAAATGTTATTGGTCTTCTCAGATGCAGCTTACTCTAAAAGCATACTATGCTACAAAGTAACACAGAAGCAAAGAAATGTCTAAAGCCTCAGAAAATAACAATTGACAGGATAAATATTTTAGGAATATATTTTACTTAATTTTAGGAATTTATTGTACTACTGAGTAACTAACATTTGGGGTAGACAGAAAACTTTTTGGCAATTGACCTCTTGAATAAAGAAAGCTGATGGATTTCTCTGTGGAGAAATAAGGGACACATCCTTGGCTCCTTTCTAGATCTTGTAAGTACATTAATGAATCTTGTTCTCTGGTTTTTATGAATATAAAACTCTCGTTGGCTTGCATGCCCTTCAGTGTTCCTAGACTGCAGTTGGAACTTTGCCTGAGAAAGGACACAGCATAGTATGCCATGTTGTAGGTCTCTAGAGCTAAGAGGCCCTGGACTGTATGCAGATCCTGTACACAGATTCCACTGTGATAAACACTTGTCATTACAGGATCACTTTTTCTTTTTGTCCCTCAGACATATTTTTATAAATTATAAATATATGTAAATTATGCTATATGCTATTTTTCAGTATTTTTCAACCTTTACTGGAACATTTCTACTAAAGGACAAATGCTTGCTTTCTAGAGAAGTCATTTCTGAAATGGCAAAAAGAACAAAGACATTTTGACTTGTGAAAGACAGAGGTTTTCCCCCAAGTGCTATTACAGGTTGTAAAAGCTAAAACTCAATTTCACTACTTTCCTGATGGCCATATAGTCAGGTCCTTGCCAGTGAAACAGCTCTGCTGCTTCTAACTCTCCATCTATGCCTGAACTTTCTGCATTATGCATGGAATTACAACAACCACACTGAAGATGGTAGAATAGGAAGAAAGGGGGCTGGTTCCTTGATGGCATCCTTGAGCAGGTAGAGATGGCCTAATTTTTTTCTGGAAACTTGTCTTTTTCATAAATGCTGTAGACTGGACTTTTGTATCCCCCCACAACCCCCTTCGAATTCATCTGTTGAAATTCATCTGTTGAAACCTAATCCCCAGTGTGATGGTATTTGGACGTGGAGACTTTGGGGAGGTGACTAGGTCATAATGACAGCGCCCTCATGAATACAGCCTTTATAAAAATAGAGATTCCAGAGAGTTCCTTATGCTATGTCATAAGAGGACATAATGTAAAGATGGCTATGAACTATGAAGCAGGTCCTTACCAGACATAAAATCTGCCAGCATCTAGATCTTGGACTTCCCACCTTCCTGAACTCTGAGAAATAAGTTTCAGTTTATAAGCCACACTGTCTATGGTATTCTGGTACAGTATCCTGAAAGGACTAAAGCAATAGCTGCAGAAGATTGTCCGTACCCATACAAACATGGCCTGTAAATAGAAATTGATGGGAAATCATGGTTTACAAAGGCCAAGCCCTTCATTCAAGTTCTGTAGTCTGAAAGCACATGGCACGTTTTTAGAAAAATGATGTAATCTTTACAGATCTATAACATGAGTTTACCAAACTGTGCAGTGTACCCTTGAGTATATATCTGAAGGGAAATTATTTCATACTGGACAAAAGGTTTGTCTTGCTCTCCTATTGAGTATTTTTTCTAACCAATATGCAAAATTAACATTTCAGAATAATTTTAGGAAGATGGAATATTTTTATAGAAATATTTCAGAAAGATCAAAGTTGTGTATGTGTATTCCCAAAGTTAGCACAAAAATGAAATCCTATGAAATACATTAGTGTATATACCTGGAGTATAACTGACAAACATCTGTTTCTTTGTAGAAATTTAGGTTATGGAGTCTGCTCATCACCTAGTTCATTCTACTGCTAACCAGGCAGCAGAGACTCCCTGACCTAAGTTATTTAAGCAGATGTCAGTGGGAGAGGATAACACTGAACAGGGTTTGCCTGCTCTGCCTGTATTATTTCCTGCTGGGGATCACCTCTCATTAGTAGTTGCTTAAAGAGCAGAGGTTTAGAGTAAAATAAATTGATAAGCAGGGGGGAAATGAAGCACTGGGTAGAAAAATCTTAACTGCTAATACACCTCAAGCAGATTTTTTCCTTTTAAGAATGTCGTTGTATATATGAAATACTAAGCAACTACTTCTGAGTGTACACAGGCACACATGCACACAGACATACAGAGATAGTAATTGAAATAAGAATGACTAAGGAGAGGATTCTGTTTTTCTGGCCTTTTGTAAGTCAAGCCAGGAGCATGTGAATTAATATTGATACAGAGTACAAGCACTTGTACTACTGTGGGCTGAAGTTGCAATGGGCACTAATGAGCTTGCCTTCTAGCATTTCCTCATTAGACTGCAGTTCTTTTCTTCCATTGTCTGAACACTTTCCATTACAAACTCCAGGTTCAATTAATATTAAAATATTCAGAAATAACTATTTTCAGAAAAAGTCAGCAAACTGCATCATCTTTAGTGTTTTCAATAATACATTGCAACGTGACCTTCCTTCACAAATAATTCATTTACCCACTAAAATGCCACATTCTGAAACTAGCTATGTAATCTTAAGAAATCTGCCACAAAGACATGGCAAACAAGAGGAAGTTTCCCCAAAAACTGTCCTAGTTACTGTCCATGAGATATAATTTCTGAGCAATGCAAAAGGAAGCTTGAGTTAAATAATACTTTCTCATCCACCCTCGAAAACAGTAAGTCATGACAATCTCAATTATGGATAGTGAAAACAACACACATAGAGTACCAACAGAATTGAACACACCATGGAATTGAAAACAGGTTTGCACACACATTGTACCCTATGACATATTATTATTCTAATAATTGTTTCGCCAGATAGCTACAAAATAGATTCCTCATGATGTTTTATTACTTTTCAAGAGAAAAAATAATAATGATTTGCGATAATTAGTCAGATTTAAAGCTGCAGGAGATAACAAGAGATTTCACTGTACTAGGAAATGGAACCCCTTTCTCACTGCCCAAGCAGTTCTTTTTAAACCTCTTCAACAGTGTCAGTGCAAGTCACCATTAAAGGTATCTAAACATCAATTAATCTGCAGAACTTTTATACACCCCAATTACTAATATTCAAAGTTTCAAGTCATCTTAACTAAATTATGATCTGTTAAAAATTTTCCCAAGGATTTTTAGACTTGTCAAAGGGGAGGAGTTTGTACCATTTAGACAAGTTTAAATCTTACGAACAATTTTACAGATTAAAAATTAAAAGGTAGTTTTTAAGTATACCAGGATTAACTGAAGCCTAGATCCACTTTGATGGGTGTGAGGGTGTTAGAAAGTAGTTTACCAGGTGGAGAAAATGCAAAGCCAAGAAGACAAGCAGGTGAATGATTGGCCAAAGGGAATCCTTCAAATTTGCTTTCAAGATTGGATTTCCAACCTCTGACCTCAGCTATTCCAAAAGAGAACTTGAATATTTACACTATTTTTTTTTCCTACTTTATCTTTTTGCTTCTTGTGTAGGAAAAAAAATAGAGTCAGAAAAAAACAATCTTAATCCAAAATACAACAGAATCAACCTACTTTATCTTGTAAAAATGTTCTCATTTTCACTGTTCTTTTCCCAGAAAAGCAATCCTTATTGACTGCCTCTTTATTCTTTGCTTGAATTAAAATAATCTGTATCTCCTGGGAGGACTACATGATTAATCAAAAGCAAAAGGGAACACATTGAATTATGGGGTTTAGTATTCTAAACTTCTCTGTCTAGTGATGTAATAGTGAAGAAATGATTACTTATCCATTCAACAAATACTTTTTGAGTTTCTACTATGTATCATGCATTATTTCTAGACCTTTTAGATTGCAACTGTAAAGTAAACAAAAATCCTATTCCTTGTGCAAATTATATTTTAAAGCCACAGTATCATCATAAATAGCATTCACTGTGTTCTTGTGATACTAGGATCTTCTCTGTGAAACACAAAAGGAAAAAATTAGTAACTGATTTTCACCGTCAAATCTTCAGTAAAAATTCATTTATCAGAGCTTTTCACTTTATTATTTTTTAAACTTAAGGTTTTTATTTCATATTTGTAAATTAAACATATACCTTAAGTCTTAATACATTCAGAGAAAACTATGTAAAAACATTTATATTTAACATTCGGTGATCTCAATAGTAGCATCAATAGCTTCAAATCCTTGAGAATGACAAAATAATGTAAATGAATAAGTAACAACCCATAGAGACGGTACTTTCTCATTAACCTGAGAAATTTCTTTTCAAAAAAAAAAAAGATTGAGAATAAATTTTCCTTAATGTCTTCTAGATTTTATGCAGGTAAACACACACACACACACGTATATATACTAAGTTATATTCGAACAATGACTATAAAAATGGTCATTTGACGTTTATAGTTCAAATGCAGTACTTTGAAATACAAATTCATATTTCTTATTTCTAGAATGCACGTTACCACAGCAGAGGCATGTGTGGGTAGAAACTTTTAAAATCTGCTAGCTGGGAACTATAATAGAAAGATACAGAGAATTCCCTAGAGTGATCTTAATATCTGTTACATCTGAAGGAATATTTGTTAAAGCAGTGTGTTTAGGGAGCCTAAGTTAATAATATTCTGGATCAAGAATATTGGAAATGCAATGGACTAAATGCAAACTTTGAGGGTCAAGAACTCATGTTTCTATTCACTTGTCTATCCCAGGGCAGACTGTGGAAAGAACCAACTGGAAATAAAATCAATATATTTCTAAAAATAAAAGCTGTGCCAATGAAATTTTTAGTTTTGGCACCATGAGAATTTATTAACAAAATATTCACACCTAAGTGGAGACAACTAAGAACCTTAACAACAGAAAACTAATGAAATTATTAGATCTGCATCTTTTATTTGGTTTATTTTCTATGGTAATGATTGGTTTGAAGCCAATTTTTCCTTCTATCACTCTTAAAATAACCTCATAATCACTTACACATTAAAGGAAATCTCTGAATTAGCTTCTCTCAAGCCAAAACCCCAGAAACAATAGGGGCCGAAGACAGAGCTGTCTGAAACCCTGTCTGTGATACAGATCCTGTAATGTAAATGTAATGTAATGTGAAGTGTTATTCACTCAGTCATGTCTGACTCTTTGGAACCCTGCCTGTAGTCTGCCAGGCTCCTCAGTCCATGAGACTCTCCAGACCATGCAAGAATACTGGAGTGGGTAGCCATTCCCTTCTCCAGAAGATCTTCCTGACCCAGGGATGGAACGCTGGTCTCCTGCATTGTAGGCAGTTTCTTAACCATCTGAGCTATCAGGGAAGCTTGATACTGATCCTAGCTTAGCTTAATGTCTGGTCTATTCAGTTCATACCAAAACAGATTGGAAAATAAAGTGAGCCTTAGGAAGCATCACTATGAACAAAGCTAGTGGACGTGAAGGAAATCCAGTTGAACTATTTCAAATCCTTAAAGATGATGCTCTTAAAGTGTTGCATTCAATATGCTAGCAAATGTGGAAAACTCTGTAGTGGCCACAAAACTAGAAAAGGTCAGTTTTCATTCAAATCCCAAAGAAGGGCAATGCCAAAGAAGGTTCAAACTACCACACAGTTTTACTCATTTCACAAGCTAGCAAAGTAATACTCAAAATTCTCCAAGCTAGGCTTCAACCGTGCATGAACCAAGAACTTCCAGGTGTTAAAGCTAGATTTAGAAAACATAGATAAACCAGAGATCAAATTGCCAACATTCACTGGATCATGGAAAAAGCAAGAGAATTCCAGAAAAACATCTGCTTCATTGACTACACCAAGGCCTTCAACTGTGTGAATCACAGCAAACTGGAAAATTCTTAAACAGATGGGAATACCAGACCACCTTACCTGCCTCCTGAGAAACCTGTATTCAAGTAAAGAAGTGCCAGTTAGAATTGGACATGGAACAATGGACTGGATAAAAATTTGGAAAAGAGTATGACAAAGCTATATATTGTCACCTTGCTTATTTAACTTATATGCAGAGCACATCATGAGAAATGTTGGACTGGATGAAGCACAAGCTGGAATCAAGATTTCTGGGAGAAATATCAATAACTGTAGATATGAAGACGACACCAGTCTAATGGCAGAAAGTGAAGAGGAAGTAAAGAGTCTCTTGATGTAAGGGAAAGAGGAGTGAAAAAGCTGGCTTAAAACTCAACATTCAGAAAATGAAGATCATGGCATCTGGTCCCATCACTTCATTGCAAATAGATGGGGAAACAATGAAAACAGTGACAGACCTTATTTTCTTGGGCTCCAAAATCACTGCAGATGGGGACTTCAGCTATGAAATTAAACGATGTTTGTTCTTCAGAAGAAAAGCTATGACACACCTACATATTGTTAGCAGAGACATTACTTTGTTGATAAAGTCTGAATGATCAAAGCTATGGTTTTCCCAGTAGTCATGTATGAATGTGAGAGTTGGACCATAAAAAAGGCTGAGCGCCAAAGAATTGATGCTTTGGCATTCTGGTGTTGGAGAAAGCTCTTGAGAGTCCCTTGGACTGCAAGGAGATCAAACCAGTCAGTCCTAAAGGAAATTAATCCTGAATATTCATTAGAAGGACTGATGCTGGAGCTGAAGCTGCAATACTTTGGCCACCTGATGCAAAGAGCTGACTCACTAGAAAAGACACTGATGCTGGGAAAGATTGAAGGCAGGAGGAGAGGGATTGACAGAGAATAAGATGGTTGGATGACATCACCAACTCAATGGATATGAACTTGAGCAAGCTTCAGCAGATGGTGAAGGACAGGAAAACCTAGCATGCTGCAGTCCATGTGGTGGAAAAGAGCGGGGCATGACTAAGTGACTGAACAACAACAATATCACATTAACAGAAAATATGTTAACACACTTAGCAAAGTCCCAAGTCAAAGCATGGTTACTTGATTTGTTTAATAAAATAAGTAGGTGTCTAGGCTTTAAATGAAGATTGCATTTAGATTACATCCTTTTCTTTAACGGATTCAAAATCTATTAGTTTGTTGCAAACATAATTATATTTTTTACACTGTTGAACTTTGCTGTTTATAATGGAATAAATTCTTAAGAAATGTGATTATATTATACATAATTTTCAGGTGTATTTCTCACTTTTTTTCCCTAGGGATTTATATCTAGATTTTTAAAAATATTTATTTGGGGCTATGGAAATGATCTTAGGGAAAAAGAAAATCCGAGCAATTTTATCTGAGTTCAAAATGGCTCATAAAACAGTGGACGCAACTCGCACCATCAGCAAATTGTTTGGCTTAGTAACTGCTAATGAATGTACAATGCAATAGTGATTCAAGAGTTTTATAAACGGGATGAGAGCCTTAAAGATGAGGACCCTAGTGACTGGCCATTGGAAGCTTACAACGACCTATTGAGAGCCATCATTGAAACTAATCACCTTACAATTACACAAGAAGTTGCCTGAGAAATCAGTGTCAACCATTCTATAGTGATTCAGCTTTTAATACAATTAGGAAGGTGAGAAAGCCTGATAAGTGTGTGCCACATAAGCTGACAGCAAATCAAAATAATTGCCACTTTGAAGTGTATTCTTATCTTATCCTATGCAATAACAAGGAAACATTTCTCAATCGGATTGTGTCTTGCAAGGAAAAGTGGATTTTCTACAACAATCAGGAACAGCTAGCTTAGTGACTGGACTGAGAAAAAGCTCCTAAGCACTTTCCAAAGCCAAACATGCACCAGAATTAAGGTTGTGGTCACTGTTTTGTGTCTGATTCACTATAGCTTTTGAATCTTGGTGAAACCATTGCATCTGAGAAGTATACTCAGCAAATCAATGAGGTGCACTGCAAACTGCAAGGCCTGCATTCAGCACTCATCAACAGTAAGGGCCCAGTTCTTCTCCACAACAATGCCTAACCACACATCGCATGACTAATGCTTCAGAAGTTGAATGAATTGGGCTACAAAGTTTTGCCTCATCTGCCATAATCACCTGACCTCTTGTCAACTTTATACCCCTTCTTCTAGCATCTTGACAACTTTTTTCAGGGGAAATACTTCCACAGCCAACAGGATGTAAGAAATGCTTTCCAAGAGTTCAATGAATCTGAAACACAGATTTTTATGCTACAGGAATAAACCAAGTTATTTCTCACTAGCAAAAATGTGTTGACTTTAATGGTTCTTATTTTGAGCCTAGTTATAACAATTTAAAATTCAGGGTTTGAAAATGCAATTACTTTTGTAACAACATGATAGTAGGAGAGAGAAACAGATAGACATCATATTAAAAAATACTGTAATATGGGAACCTAATTCAAGTCATGCTGAGCTTCTCCAGTGGCTCAATGGGTAAAGAATCCACCCACAATGCAGGAGACATGGAAGATACGGATTTGATCCCTGGGTCTGGAATATCCCCTGGAGGAGAAAGTCACAACCCAGTCCAGTATTCTTGCCTGAAAAATTCCAGGGACAGAGGAGCCTGGAAGACTACAGTCCAAGAGTTCACAAAGAGTCACACACAACTGAGCAACTAAGCACAATTTAAGGCACTCTACCTAGGTATTACTTACAGAATTGGAGTAGAAGAGAAAAGATTATTGTATGAATAGTGTTCTATGTTGATAAGGAAGAAATGGGCATCCCTTACAATGAACATAAAATGTAGAAGAGCAAAGAAACAGAAGAATTTTTTTTTTCAGAAAAATGTGAGTAGTTGCATATGATTTAACCAGAGGTTATGAGTTGGAGAATTGTTGGAAAACCATTCTAGGTCCATACTATAGAACTTTTGCATCCAGAACAGAAACCCAAACTCTTCTACAGGTGATCATGTACTTATTATAGATCTTAAGCAGGGGTAATCTTCCCTGGTAACTCAGTCAGTAAAGAGTCTACCCACAATACAGGAGACCCAGGTTCAATCCCTGGGTCAGGAAGATTCCCTGGAGAAGGAAATGGCTACCCACTACAGTATTCTTGCCTGAGGAATTCCATGGACAGAGAAGGGTAGTGGTCTATAAGCCCATGGGGTCAAAAAGAGCCAGACATGACTGAGTGACAAACACACAATCCTGGTTTACTTTTTTAAAAATCGCACAGATAACTAGGGAAATGGAAAAATAACACAATGTTTAACCCATGGATTCAAAATTAGGTTTTGTCACTTGGTCATTGAACTTCATATCTCAGTTTTACCTTCTGGGAATAAACAGTTACTTCACAGGATTAGTTCAGTTCAGTTTAGTCACTCAGTCATGTCTGACTTTTTGCAACCCCATGGATTGTATCATGCCAGGTTTCCCTGTCCATCACCAACTCCTGGAGCTTACTCAAACTCATGTTCATTGAGTCAGTGATGCCATTAAGCCATCTCATCCTCTGTCTTCCCCTTCTCCTCCCGCCTTCAATCTTTCCCCAGCATCAGGGTCTCTTCCAATGAGTCAACTCTGCATCAGGTGGCCAAAGGATTGGAGTTTCTGCTTCAGCATCAGTCCTTTCAATGAACACCCAGGACTGATCTTGTTTAGCATGGACTGGTTGGATCTCCTTGCTATGCAAGGGACTCTCAAGAAACTTCTCCAACACCATAGTTCAAAAGCATCAATTCTTTGGTGCTCTTTATAGTCCAGTTCTCACATCCATACATGACTACTGGAAAAATTATAGCCTTGATTAGATGGACCTTTGTTGTCAAAGTAATGTCCATGCTTTTTAATATGCTCTCTAGGTTTGTCATTGGAGAAGGTAATGGCACCCTACTCCAGTATTCTTGCCTGGAAAATCCCATAGATGGAGGAGCCTGGTAGGCTGCAGTCCATGGGGTCACCAAGAGTCGGACACGACTGAGTGACTTCACTTTCACTTTTCACTTTCATGCATTGGAGAAGGAAATAGCAACCCGTTCCAGCGTTCTTGCCTGTAGAATCCCAGGGATGGGGGAGCCTGGTGGGCTGCTGTCTATGGGGTCGCACAGAGTCGGACACGACTGAAGTGACTTAGCAGCAGCAGGTCTGTCATAACTTTTCTTCCAAGGAGCAAGCGTCTTTTAATTTCATGGCTTCAGTCACCATCTTCAGTGATTTTAGAGCCCAAAGAAATAAGGTCAGCCACTGTTTCCACTGTTTCCTCAACTATTTGCCATGAAGTGATGTGACCAGATGCTATGATTATAGTTTTCTGAATGTTGAGTTTTAAGCAAACTTTTCCCTCTCCTCTTTCACTTTCATCAAGAGGTTTTTTAGTTATTCTTCACTAGTTCTTCTTCAATTATGGCAGAAGCCATAAGTAATTAGTGTGAGAATTAAATGAGGTATTTATATAAAGTATCTGACGGATGACTATATAGGGTAGAAGAGGAAAGATATATAAGACAAAACTATTGCCAACAAAGGTCCGTCTAGTCAAGCCTATGGTTTTTCCAGTAGTCATGTATGGATGTGAGAATTGTAGTATAAAGAAAGCTGAGTGCCAAACAATTGATGCTTTTGAACTGTGGTGTTGGAGAAGACTCTTGAGAGTCCCTTGGAAGGCAAGGAGATCCAACGAGTCCATCCTAAAGGCGATCAGTACTGGGTTGATGGATGAAGGACTGATGTTGAAGCTGAAACTCCAATACTTTGGCCATCTGATGCGAAGAACTGACTCATTGGAAAAGACCCTGATGCTGGGAAAGATTGAGGGCAGGAGGAGAAGGGGATGACAGAGGATGAGATGATTGGATGGCATCACCGACGTGAGTTTGTGTAGGCTCCAGAGGTTGGTGATGGACATGGAGGCCTGGTGTGCTGCAGATCAGGGAGTCACAAAGAGTTGGACATGACTGAGCAACTGAACTATGACTAAGATAGTTACGAACATTAGGTTGGTTATAGGTGGTAGTTGAAAATGTAGAAATATGAAGGAAGGCAAAAAGATGTGATGGGAAGACAACATAGTTTGGAAAACTACTGAGCCCCTAAATAGAAAGGATGGTCAGTATAAGAGGACTCCATGAGAGAACTAGGGATGGTGTGTGGTCTGCAAAGAGAAAGACTACAGAAATTTATATTAATAGCCTGATGGCCAATGAAGAATTCTTCCTTCCAGACCTCAGCTTAACAAATTCTGGGAAATGTTTCATACCACCTTTTCTAACTGGATGACTACAAAGATAGGGACACTTTCTGAGTATGTGTAAGTAATGAATTAGTTATTCCTCTGATTATCTCTTTTTCAACTAAAGGTAGTTTTATTGCTCACTGTTGTTCAGTTGCTAAGTTGTGTCCAACTCTGTGACACCATGGACTGCAGCATGCCAAGCTTCCCTGTCCTTCACCCTCTCCCAGAGTTTGCTCAAACTCATGTCCTTTGAGTAGCTGATGCCATTCAACTATCTCATCCTGTGTCACCCCCTTCTCCTCTAGCCCTCCATCTTTCCCAGCATCAAGGTCTCTTCCAATGAGTTGGTTCTTAGCACCAGTAGCAAAAGTACTTGTAGCTTCAGCTTGAGCATCAGTCCTTTAGGTGAATATTCAGGATTGATTTCCTATAGGATTGATGGGCTTGATCTCCTTTCTGTCCCAGGGACTCCCAAGAGTTTTCTCCAGCACCACAATTCAAAAGCATCAATTCTTCAGCACTCAACTCTCACATACTACTGGAAAAATCATAGCTTGATTATACAGATCTTTGTCGGCAAAGTGATGTTCTGCTTTTTAGTACACTGTCTAGATTTATCATAGCTTTCTTTCAAGAAGCAAGTGTCCTTTAATTTTTTGGCTTTATATTCCTATAGAAGGCTGCATATTCTACTGGTTGTATTTACTGAACACTTGGAAACTCCTTTGGCTTCCCAGGAATGAAAGTTATCATTTTCGTGGAGGCAAACTAATTTCTGGCAGTCCACAGTTCTAAGTGCACATGAAATGTGTGGCATGAAAATGCTGTTAGTTATTCACATTTTTTTCACATGGGGCATGCAACAGCTGGGATACATAGGTTGAATTGCCTCCCACATGGCCTGTCAGATAGCTTGTTGGACTTAGTGTTTCCAACTGTTTGGATGAATGAGTTCAATCCTTGACTTTGGAAGGACTATGTCTTAGTTCATTCATACTGCTATAACAAAATACCACAGACTGGGTAACTTATAAATAACAGAAATTTATTTCTCACAGTCTTGGAGCCTAGAAATCTGAAATCAGGTGCCAGTGGGGTCAAGTGAGGGCCCTCTTCGAAGTTGTAGAGTCTTTATTGTATCCTCGCATGGCAGAAGGGGCCAGGGAGCTCTGTACGGTCTCTTTCCTAACAGTATTAAGCCTCTGTCATTCCACTCACTATGGCTGTCCCCTCATGACCTAGTAACACCCTACATCTAATTCCATGACATTGGGCAATAAGATTTCATTACATGAATTTCATGGGGAATAAACATTCAGATGATAGCAGGCTGCTTGAGAAAAGTCAGTTTGCCTAGTTCTATTTCTAGACCACTAATGAGTGTTGTATCAAGGATTCAGTTTTGATGAGAGCATATTAACAGTTTTGATGAGAGCATTGTGGACTGTATTGTGTCCTTGCAAATTCCCGTGTTGAAGCTCCAAGTTCCAACACAATGGTAATTAGAGTGAGATGACGTGTCTCACAATGGGATTAGTGGCCTTTTTAAGAGCTATCAGAGTATTCTCTCTCTGTCTCCTCTCTGCCATGTGAAAACACAGTAAGAAAATAGTCATCTGAAGCGTAGAAAAGAGCTCTCATCAGAAACCAACCATGCAGGCTAATAACAATTTTTTTTTTTTTTAGAGCATATGGATGGGAAATAATATTTGTAGGGAAAATAATGAATCCAAACCTTAAGGCTTTATTTAAGGATGTCTTTCTTTTATAAAGTCTCCACGTGGAAAAAGCACTTAAGATACTTACACTGTCAAGAGGTCACTGGGTTATCTGGCTCCAATGGTAAAAATTGTGCCACATCTTGGTGGAATGCTTCCTCTGCCGCCAGAGAGTTTGAGTTCTTCTCATAAGATACTGTAGGCATCTTAGTTCACATAAAGAACCAAGGAGAATGCACAAGTGGGGCAAAAAATGTCTCCAATATCTAAGAATTAAACAAAATTATGGGCTTCCTTTTTGATCAAGTGGACCTGAAAAGACAATAGCCTTTCTTTGACTGATGCAGAGATTGAATGTTGTGAATCTGCTCATAAAGCCCCAAGAACTTTTACTTGGTGAGCAGGTCCATGAATTTTATTCTGGGTATTTCTGTTTTTAAATTACTCAAATTAATTACTCAGTATTAAAATAACAGAATATTCTCAATAAAATACATAGTCATATAAATATTGAGAATTAGTTATAAAAATAGCACAATGTAGTTCCAGAAAAGGTAACTATATTTACTTCTGGTTTAAAGTGTGTAATATAAAGGCAATATACTATTTCATAAAGGGATATTCTTCTAATTAAATAAATTAGCCCGTTTTCAACCTAGCTCTCTCTGGATTCCTGGCTAAGAATCTTCTGTATGTGAAACACCCTCACTGTTCAAAAGCAAAGAAAAAAATAAAAAGGCAGGAGGGCAGTGGGATAAGGTGGGAATGGAGGTAGAAAATGGGAAAGATCGAATAAAACGGGAACTTCAAAAGGCAGTTGAGGCAAAGGAAGTGAAAAACAGATTATAAAGACCCAAACGAGAGATAAGAAAGTAAACAGAAGAGGGAGCTTGAGCAAAGAAGAACCCAAGTGTCATATGCCTGCAAAGAAATGCATCTTCCAAAATCCTTAGTGGTGAAAAGAAATGTGTTAGGTAAAATATCTAAAGGAGGAAATGGAAAGAAATACTTTAAGGGGGAAGAAGGTAACAGGTTAGTTAAAAATAGAACTAAAACCTATTAGGAGACAAAGAGAAAGCAAGCAATTAAACCAAACAATTGAAAGATAAATCAGACTCAAAGGAAGTAAATTAATGGAAACAAATTTTAAAAAATTAAAATGACTTCTGTATTTCAAACCAACCCCAAACCATGTGCAACCAATACACACACACACACACACACACATGCCTACACTCTCATTCTATAATTAGCCAAAACCTGATTTCAGAAGTTATTGTAAAATGATTTGAAATTTTGTTGAGTTTCAAGCAGTCAGAAATTCATATAAAATGTTTAAATGATAAAGAAAAAAACCTGTGTTTTCTAGCTAGAACCAACTCTTTTGATATGTGTAATAAATCCAGTAAGTAAGGGCATATCTCTTATTTAATATCATCAAAATGGTCATTTTAAGGTCCTAAAGTAATAATGCTACATACCCAGACAAAAAAGAATATGTTTCTGCACATTTTATAAGGTATTAGCCAGCTTTATTCATTTACTTTGGATCTATAAATGCTAAATTCATCTGACTTGGCAATGAGGGCTACACTGGCTTTAATTTACTCCATAAGACACTTCCCAACTTTGTGAAGTTTGTCATGTTTATGCACATAAAAACCCTTTCATGGACTTAAAATGTCTCTTAAATGAATATAAGACTTACTGAGAGGTTTATGGACATTGTATTAAATTATACACCATATTTTTAAAATATTAATCCAGGTTCTTTAGATGCTCAGTGTTATAAGGGCTAACATGACGCTTCACATGCTGAGTACTGCAAATGAAAATATACAGTGTCTTTTTTTGCCCCCACTATACTTTGAATATTTACTATGTTCCTGACATTAAACACTCTACCTTTCAAAGGCTAAAAATTTTCATCTGTTTTACTTGTTTACTCTCAAAATTTAGATTTGCATGTTGAAAAAGTAGGTAATAATTTCTTAGAACTAGAAATAAAATCCAGTCTTCCCTTTCTTAGCATGTGTCTTTCATTCAAAATCCAATAGTAAATATTTGAGCACCTTCTATGTTTTATATACTGTTAGGTATAAAGAATATGAGGTTGAACAAGGGACACATGCTTCATTCACAAAGATTTCAGTATAGCTGGATGTAGCATAATTAATAACACCACATTTCATGAGTACATAAATTAAAGGAAGTATAAGGTTCAACGCAAGTTCAAGTCAGGGACATCTAAGTTAGACTTGGAAAGTCAGAAAAGTTTCCCAAAAATTAATGACCTCAAAGTTGAAACATTCAAAGTGGATAGATATTAGCCAGATGAAGACTATAAGGTGAGATTGGTTGCATAGACATATCCTGGGAGTGCAAGGAAACTGATAATAATTCATTATGATTGCATCACAGATGGAAAGTGATGAGGGAGGAATCTGGAAAGGCAAGCAAATACCAGATTTCAAAGAGTCTAGTAAAGTATTCTTAGGATGAGCAATAGGTGTCTCTCAATCAAACAGGCCTGATTTGATGGGGTTTTGACAGCTATTTCACGTGAGGATGTGGGCTTAAAACGGACCCTTGCTTGTTTTAAAGCTCTGATATTTGCACCTTGAAAGTCTTAATTATTTTAAACAAGATTCCCTGCCTTTTTTTTTCTTTCTTTTATTCTCTTCCACAAATTATACAGCTCATCCTACAATTGGAATTATAAATGGCTACATGTAATGAAAAAACAAATATGTGAATAAATAAGATTAAATTCTGTTTCTCTCACATGAAAGATTGAGAGTAAGCAGGCCAGAACTGGTCTGACCAATCCATAGACATCAAGGACTCATGTTGCCTTTCTGTAGCCCCATCTAAAATCCTTACTATATTACGTGGCTTCTAACCTCATAGTCTCAAGTCCAAAATAACTGGTTAGGTTCCAATATCATAACCATCTTATAGGCACAAAAAAGAAGACTGGCAAAAGTGTGCACCTCCTTTCTGAGCCTATATTCTTTAAGGAGCCTTCCTGAATGCATTTGTGGTTGTGCATTTAAGAAAGAAGAAGGAAAAGCATATAATGTAGCCAATTAAGGAACTCTTATACAGAAAGCCATAAAATGCATTCAGAAGGGAAATACCAATGTCAGATTTGCATTTTATAAAGAGTATGCTGGCAGAAGTGTGGAAGAAGTTAAAATCAGAGACAAAAATGCTAGGTCGATAATGTAATCTTGTCCGGAGTTGATGGTGGACCCAAAGAAAGTTGGCAGTAAGGGTAGAAAGAAGTGACAAGTTCACCAACCAGCTAGGACTAGAATGTACAAGATTTAGTGACTGAAAATGTGGAGCAAAGAGAAGGAAGGAATTGAGTTAAAGCTCAGGTTCTTTTGGGGGTAGTTCTAGTGCTATTCAAAGAAACGGAACAAAGCAGGTTAGGGGAGCAGGTCAATATTTAAGAAGTGTGGTAATACTAAATTGAAAATATTTGAGATTTGGTTGTATCTGTGGGCCTGGAGCTCAGGACAAAATAGAAGCTGGAGACACATTTAAGGCATCAGTATAGGAATGGTACTGAAATGGAAGTGGTTAGTTTTGTTCCCTCAGGGAGATCTAGCCTTAAGAAGAAGATGTAGCCTAAAGAAGGAAAATACAACAGATACAGTCATAATTTCACTTAAAGTACTTGATATATCTTATAAGAAAATAGGTATTAATTTTTATTGACCTGAAAGAAAAGACCCTGTCATACCCATAGTTGAAAAAGGAATCAGTCACAGTAAATAAAGATCTGTAATCCAGTGCCATCATTGCACAGAGGGTGAAATCAAGTGCCATGCAGAGTCCACCTGCATGTCATTTCCTCTGTCTGGAAGGTCACTGCTTCAACTCCTGGATAACTCCTATTATCATCATACTTCAAAAACTAATTTATATGTGACAGATGATGTGCAAGGCACACAGATTACTGTGGAGAGCAAGACAGACAAGGTTCTGCCTTTATGGACTTCACAGGAGAAAACTGTTTTTGAAAAAGTCATTATTACTGTGTCATGTGACTAAAGGGAAAAGGCATGGTCTTCTCTAATCCCTGTGAAGAGAAAGAGGTAATGCCTCTTCCCTTGAGTTACCTCTCTGCCATGTCCCATTATAATAATAACATTGGGCTATATGCTTTTTTTTAAGCAAACACTTCATTTATTTAAATTAAAAAAAAAAAACACCTTTTACAATAATGTGTTGGTTTATGCTATGCATTCATATGTGCTAAGTTGCTTCAGTTGTCTCCATCTCTGTGCAACTCTATGGACTGTAGCCTGCCAATCTCCTCTGTCCATGGGATTCTCCATGCAAGGATACTGGAGTGGATTGCCATGCCCTTCTTCATGTTTTCTGCTGTACAACAACACAAATCAGTCATAAATATACATACATCTCCTCCTTTTCTAGTCTCCCTCCCCTCCCCACTATCCCATCCTTCCAGGTCATGATAGATCCCAAGACTGGGCTCCCTGTGCTACATAGCAACTTCTTATCAGCTATCCATCCTACACTTGATACTGTATATATGTTGATGCTACTTTCTCCATTCATGCCACTCTTTCTCTCCTTCACTGTGTCCACAAGTTCATTCTCTACATTTTTGTCTCCATTCCTTCCTTGCAAATATGTTCATGAATATCATTTTCTAGATTCCATTTATATCCATTAATATGTGATACTTTTTTTTTCTTTCTGACTTACTTCACTCTGTAAAACAGGCTCTAGTTTCATCCACCTGACTAGGACTGATTCAAACTTGTTCATTTTTTTGTGCTGTGTAATATTCCATTATATATATGTACCACATCTTCTTCATTCATTGATATGTGGTCAATGGACATCTAGGTTGCTTCCATGGTCCTGTCTATTGTATACAGTGCTACTGTGAGCATTAGGAAAACAAGCAGTCCAATCAAAAAGTGAGCATTTCTCCAAAAAACACATACAGATAGCCAATAAAAACATAAAAGATGCTCAAAATCACTAATTATGAGAGAAATGCAAATCAAAACTACAATGAGATATCACCTCACACGAAAAATAACACCCATCATCAAGAAATCTACAAATAATAAATGCTGGAGAGGATGTGGAAAAAAGTGAACCCTCCTACACTGTTGGTGATACAGCCATTGTGGAAAACACTATGGAGAGTCCTTAAGAAACTAGGAATAAATCTACCATATGACCCAGAAATCCAACTATTGTACATATACCCAGAGAAAATCATAATCAAAAAAGACACATGCACTCCAATATTCACAGTAGCATTGTATGCATCTTTATTTGCATGTTTTTGTATTTTGTGTACACATCCTGATTGAGGCTCCCAGAGCATAAATCACAGTATTATGCCTCCTGTGCTCAAAATATCTCACTCATAGTCAAAGCCAAGAATTACCTATTGCACCTGTCCCTTATTTACCACTCTGACTTCTTCTATTTCTCTCTCCTTTGTTCAAACTAATCTGTTTACACTGGTCTCTTGCCCTAAACACATACCAAGAGCCTGCCTTGAACTACCTTAACCTCTTTCAAACTGCTAACCGCTCTCTGCTTAGAACATTCTTTCTTCAGATACCTGATTAATTTATGCCCTCACTTCCTTCAGATCTTTTCAAAGTCTTAACCTTAACATAGACTTCCTGACTAGCCTATCTAATACTGTTCACTCTCTTTCTCTCCGCATTCTAAAACCTTTTAATCTATTTTATGTAATAAACTGCACACATTACTTATTGTTGCTGTTGATTCTCATTTGTTTACCTCTCTCCCCACTAAAAAATGAGTCTCATAGGGAAAGAAAATATGCCTTCGGTCATCATTGTATTTCAGCACCTAGAACAATGGTCAGAACCTAATAATTAGGCACTCAATAAATATGTATTGTATGACAGGGTTTTTTTTTCAAATACACTGAAAGTTCCTTGAGAATAGACACCATATGTACTTGTCTTTGTGTCCAGAGCATTCACCCCAAATCCTAGTATATATGAGCCTTTCAAAATAATGATTGAGGAATGAATGAATGATGAAAGCTTTAACCCAGAGTAGTTTTACCATATGTATATAGATAGTTGGAATATATGAACACTTCATTTGACATTTTATAAAATGTCACTACTCAAGATGAAAAAAATGTCAGGGTTCTCATTTGTATATCATCAAAAGATGAGAAAATAAATTTCCTTAAGATATGATGACATTGCTTCAATTAAGACAGTCTAAGTATTGAAAAGGGATAGCAACTAAATCTATAAAAGATTAAAATGTAAATAAAAGTGTATTATATTAACAGTGCTATACATTAGATTCCCAGAATTTATTCATCTGTAACTGGAGGTTTGTACTCTTTGACCAATATCTCCTCATCTCTGCCACCCACCTGGCCCTGGCAACCACAGTTTTAGCCTCTGTTTCTATGAGTTTGGCTTTTTTTAGTTCTCACATACATAAGTGAGATTTCCAGTATTAATCTCTCTCCATCTGACTTATTTCATTTAGCATAATGTCTTAAAGGGCCATCCATTACAAATAACAGGATATTCTTCTAACTCATGGTTGAATAATATTCCATCATGTGTATGTATATGTGCATAAAATCTCCATTCATCTGTAGGCAAACACATAAGTTTTTTTTTTTTTTTTTTCCCATACCTTGTCTATTATGAATAATGCTGCAATGAACATGGGAGTGCTGTTTGAGATCCTGATTTCATTTCCTTTGGATATATACCCAGAGTTGGGACTGCAGGATATATGATAGTTCTGTTTTTAATTTTTGAGGAGCCCCTATGCTGATTTCCATTGTCAAAACACCAATACATTTCCACCAACAGTGCACAAGGGTTCCCTTTTCTCCACATGCTCACCAACACTTGCTAACTATTGTCTTTTTGTTAAAAGTCATTCTGACAGGTATTAAGTGATAGCTCATTGTGGTTCTGATTTGCATTTTATGGCAGAAAGTGAAGAGGGACTAAAAAGCCTCTTGAATGAAAGTGAAAGGAGAGAGTGAAAAACTTGGCTTAAAGCTAAACATTCAGAAAATGAAGAGCATGGCAATGGTCCCATCACTTTATGGCAAATAAATGGGGAAAGAGTGGAAACAATGTCAGACTTTATATTTTAGGACTCCAAAATCACTGCAGATGTAGACTGCAGCCATGAAATTAAAAGATGCTTACTCCTTAGAAGGAAAGTTATGACCAACTGAGATAGCATATTCAAAAGCAGAGACATTACTTTGCCAACAAAAGTCCGTCTAGTCAAGGCTATGGTTTTTCCAGTAGTCATGTATGGATGTGAGAGTTAGACTGTGAAGAAAGCTGAACACCAAAGAATTGACACTTCTGAACTGTGGTGTTGGAGAAGATTCTTGAGAGTCCCTTGGACTGCAAGGAGATCCAACCAGTCATTCTGAATGAGATTAGCCCTGGGATTTCTTTGGAAGGAATGATGCTAAAGCTGAAACTCCAGTACTTTGGCCACCTCATGCGAAGAGTTGACTCATTGGAAAAGACCCTGATGCTGGGAGGGTTTGGGGGCAGGAGGAGAAGGGGACGACAGAGGATGAGATGGCTGGATGGCATCACTGACTCGATGGAGGTGAGTCTGAGTGAACTCCAGGAGTTGGTGATGGACAGGGAGGCCTGGCATGCTGCAATTCATAGGGTTGCAAAGAGTTGAACACGACTAAGCGACTGAACTGAACTGAACTGAACTGAATGCTCCTAACATAGGAGTACCTCAGTACATAAGACAAACACTAACAGACATAAAAGGAGAAATTGACAGGAATACAATAATAGTAGGAGACTTTAACACCCCACTTATGCCAAAGGACACATCATCAAAACAGAAAATTAATAAGGAAACACAAATCTTAAATTATACATTAGATGACATGGATCTCATTGATAACTTCATGACATTCCATTCAAATGTAGAAGAATACACCTTCTTCTCAAATGCACATGGAGCATTCTCTAGGATAAAACATATCTTGGGTCACAAATCAAACCTCAGTAACTTTAAGAAAATTGAAATCATGTCAAGCATCATCTCTGACCACAATACTATGAGACTAGATATCAACAACAACAAAAAAAAAAAAAAAACTGTAAGAAACACAAATACATGGAGATTAAACAACACATTTCTAAATAACCAACATGCTACTGAAGAAATAAAAAGGGAAATTAAAAAAAAAATAGAAACAAATGACAATGAAAACACAACCACTCCAAACATATGGGATACAGATAAAGCAATTCTAAGAGGGAAGTTTATAAGAATACAATCCTATCTCAAGAAATAAAAACAAAACAAACAAAACTACAACAAAAAAAGCATCAAATAGACAACCTAACTTTCCACCTAAAACAAGTAGAAATAGAAGAACACAAATACACCAAAGTAAGTAGAATGAAAAAAATCGTAAGGATCCGAGAAGAAATAAATGAAAAAAAAAAAAAAAAAGAAAGGAATAATAGTAAAGGTTAATGAAACTAAAAGCTAGTTCTTTGACAAGATAAACAAAATTGACAAACCCTTAGCCAGAGTCATCTAGAAAAAAAGAGAGAAGAATCAAATCAACAAAATTAGAAACGAAAAAGGAGAGGTTACAACAGACAATGCAGAAATACAAAGAATTAAAAGAGACTATTATGAACAACTGTATGGCAATAAAATAGATAACCTGGAAGAAATGAACAGATTCTTAGAAAAGGTCAATCTTCCAAGACTGAGCCAGGAAGAAATAGAAATTATGAACAACTCAATTACAAGCACTGGATTGAAGCTGTGATCAAAAATCTACCAAAAAACAAAAGACCAGGAGCAGATGGCTTCACAGGAGAATTCTATGAAACATTTAGGGAAGAGTTAATCCCTATTCTTCTAAAACTCTTTCAAAAATCATCGTTTGAGGCCACCATCACCCTGCTATGAAAAACAGACAAAAACAACACAAAAAAAGAAAACTACAGAGCAATATGACTGATGAACATAGATGCAAAAATCCACCAAAAACAAACAGAATTCAGCAATACATCAAAAGGCTCATATACCATGATCAAGTTGGGTTTATTCCAGACATGCAAGGATTCTTCAATAAATGCAAGTCAAAAAATGTGACAAATTGAAAGATAAAAACCATATGATAATCTCAATAGATGCAGGAAAAGACTTTGACAAAATTCAGCACCCATTTAACAAATTGAAAGATAAAAACCATATGATAATCTCAATAGATGCAGGAAAAGACTTTGACAAAATTTAGCACCCATTTATGATTAAAACTGTTCAAAAACTGGGCGAAGATGGAACCTACCTCAACTTAGTTAATGCTGCAAATGATAAGCTTATGGCAAACATTATTCTCAATGGTGAAAATTGAAAGCATTCCCTCTAAGAACAGGAACAAGAGAAGGGTGTCAACTTTCACCACTATTGTTTAATGTAGTTCTGGAAGTCCTAGCTGCAAGAATTAAGACAAGAAAAAGAAACAAATGGAATCCAGATCAGAAAAGAAGAAGTAAAGCTCTCCCTGTTTGCAGATGACATGATACTGTACATAGAAAACCCTAAAGATAGTACCAGAAAACCACTAGCACTAATCAGTAAACTTAGCAAAGATGCTAGAAACAAAATCACTACACAGAAATCACTTGCATTTCTGTATACTAACAATGAAAATTCAGAAAGAGAAATTAAGGAATAATCCCATTTACCATTGCAACAAAATAAATTAAATATCTAGGAATAAATTTACCTAAGGAGGCAAAAGAACTGTACAGAAAAAATTATAAGACACTAATGAAAGAAATCAAAAATGATATAAACAGATGGAGAAATATTCCATGTTTCTCAGTTGGAATAATCAATATTGTGAAAATGACTATACTACAAAATGCAGTCCACAGATTCAATGTGATCCCTATCAAATTACCAATGGTATTTTTTCACAGAACTAGAACAGAAAATTTCACAGTTCATATGGAAATAGAAAAGATCCTGAATAGCCAAAGCAGTCTTGAGAAAGAAGAATGGAGCTGGAGGAATCAACCTTCCTGACTTCAGATTACAATCAAGACAGTATGGCACTGGCAAAAAAAAAAAAAAAAAAAAGGAAATATAAACCAATGGCACAAGATTGAAAGTCTGAAAATAAACCCATGCCCCTATGTTTTACCGTATTTTTGACAAAGGAGCCAAGAATATACAAAGGGGCAAAGACAGCCTCTTCAATAAATGGTGCTGGGAAAACTGGACAGCTATATGTAAAAGAATGAAATTAGAACACTTCCTAACACCATACACAAAGATAAATTTAAAATGTATTAAAGACCTAAATGTAAGACCAGAAACTATAAAACTCTTAGAGGAAAACATAGGCAGAACACTCGCTGACATAAATCAAAGCAAGATCCTCTATGATCCACCTCCTAGAGTAACGGAAATAAAAACAAAAGTAAACAAGTGGGACCTATTAAACTTAAAAGCTTTTGCACAGCAAAGGAAACTATAGACAAAGTTAAAGGACAACCCTCAGAATAGGAGAAAATTATACCAAATGAAACAACTGACAAAGGATTAATTTTCAAAATATACAAGCAGCTCATATACCTCAATGCCAGAAAAACAAACAACCCAATCAAAAAGTGGGAAAAATACCTAAATGGACATTTCTCCAAAGAAGACATACAGATGGGTAACAAACACATGAAGAGAGGCTAAACATCACTCACTATTAGAGAAATGCAAATCAAAACTACAATGAGATTACCACCTCACACGAGTCAGAATGGCCATCGTCCAAAAGTCTACAAACACTAAACGCTGGAAAGGGTGTGGAGAAAAGGGAACATTCTTGTTCTATTGGTGGGAATGTAAATTGATACAGCCACTATGGAAGACTGTATGGGGATTCCTTAAAAAACTAGGAATAAAACCACCATATGACCCAGCAATCCCACTCCTAGACATATACCCTGAGGAAACCAAAATTGAAAGAGACACTTGTATCCCATTGTTCATTGCAGCACTGTTTACAATAGGTAGAACATGGAAGCAACCTAGATGTCCATCTACAGATGAATGGATAAATAAGTTGTGGTGTATATACACAATTGAATGTTACTCAGCCATAAAAAGGAACACCTTTGAGTCAGTTCTAATGAGGTGGATGAACCTAGAACCTATTTGCAGAGTGAAGTGAGTCAGAAAGAGAAAGATAAATATCATATTCTAACACATATATATGGAATCTAGAAAAATAGTACTGAAGAATTTATTTACAGGGCAAAAGTGGAGAAACAGACATAGAAAATAGATTTATGGACATGGGGAGAGAGGAAGAGAGGGTGAGATATATGGAAAGAGTAACATGTAAACTTACATCGCCATATGTAAAATAGATCACCAACAGGAATTTACTGTACGGCTCAGGAAACTCAAACATGGGCTTTGTATCAACCTAGAGGGGTGGATGGAGAAGGCAATGGCAACCCACTCCAGTGTTCTTGCCTGAAGAATACCAGGAATGGGGGAGTCTGGTGGGCTGCAGTCTATGGGGTCGCACAGAGTCGGACACGTCTGAAGCGACTTAGCAGCAGCAGCAGCAGCAGCAGAGGATGGGATGGGGAGGGAAATGGGAGAAATGTTCAAAAGGGAAGAGATATATGTATACCTATGGCTGATTTCATATTAAGATTTGACAGAAAACAGAAAAATTCTGTAAAGCATTTATCCTTCATTAGAATATAAATGAAAAACAAAGATGAGAAGAGACAAAAGGAAAAAAGGAAAAGTGTGAACTAATAATAATGAATGGTATCTCACATTCCCTCTTTTTATTAAGACAGAGAAAGTATTGCAATCTAGAAACATTTTGCAATATTTATTACAATACTTCTGTGTCCCAGGCATTTGTTATATGCTTAGAATACTAGTAATCAGTAAGAAAAATTGAGTCATGTATGTGCATTATCTTACTAAAGAACTCTGTCCACAATATTATAGCTATTGTGACTATGAGTATATTTACACTCAGGAATTAACACTGGGTACTTTGACCTTTTCAGACTTTTGTGAGAGGGCCACAGTCTTTTGAATTTCTTTTGTTTTTCCTTCTTTCTTGATAGGTATATGATATTAAATACCTCATCTGTCTTTCACATTATCCAAGGGGCTGTTTTATTTTTGCATGATATGAGTTACCTTTTTATAGCCCCCAATATTAGAATCTTTCCTGTGTATTATCCAATTCGAAACACATAATGTAATTTTCTAACATATCAAGATCCTATTCCTGGCCTCAATTTCTATGAGTCAGGAGAGGATAAGCTTTTCTACAATTGCCAACAACCTAAATAGTGTAATGTCTTAATATAACAAAGGTTACATCTAGCACATGCTGCAGGTTTATCAGGTGATAAGAAGGATGTGTTTATTTCAGTCACTTAAAATACCAAGTTGATAGAGTTTGTGTGTCAACACAGTTGTAATGTTCAGAAAATGGGGAAAAGATATCATGAAAAACCACACATTGAGTCTTAACTCTCATGCCTGGAAGTGACACTTTTAACTTGAATTTATATTTCATTGTTCAAAGCAAGTTATATTTCCATCTGAGAGTTCAAACACATGGGAATATATAATATTACTTCAGGAAGAACCTCAAGCACCTTTTGGAAAGTTAATAGTCTGTCCCACCTGACTCTTTTACACAGTAAGCCCATCTTGTTTACTTTAAGGTATCTCCAATTACTTGTTCCATTCATGACTTTCATTTTTTTAAACGATGTGCATACATATATTTATTTATGGCTTCATCTGTGCCACAAGATAAATTATAATGGTTTTGCAAAGACCACAGTTCATCTGCATACAAGGCAAAGTGTCTCTTCCATTTGGTTTTGGAATATGTGTAAATCTCCTGTATGGTACTCTGTGGGTTGTCTTTTCATTTTATTTATGGTTTCCTTTGCTGTGCAAAACTCTTTTTTTTTTTTAATTTTTATTTTTTTTAATTTTAAAATCTTTAATTCTTATATGTGTTCCCAAACATGAACCCCTCTCCCACCTCCCTCCCCATAACATCTCTGTGGGTCATCCCCATGCACCAGCCCCAAGCATGCTGTATCCTGCATCAGACATAGACTGGCGATTCAATTCTTACATGATAGTATACATGATAGAATGCCATTCTCCCAAATCATCCCACCCTCTCCCTCTCCCTCTGAGTTCAAAAGTCTGTTATACACAGCTATGTCTTATTTTATTTTATTTTCATTACTCTAGGAGACAGGTTGAAAAACATATTGCTGGAATTTATCTCAAAGAGTGCTCTGCCTATGTTTTCCTCTAAGAATTTTATAGTATCTGGTCTTACATTTAGGTCTTTAATTCCTTTTGAGTTTAGTTTTGTGTGTAATGTTAAAGAATGTCCTAATTTCATTGTCATACATGTCCAGTTTTCCCATCACCATTTGTTGAAGAGACTGTCTAATCTCTATTGTATAGTCTTGCCTCCTTTGTTGTAGATTAATTGATCATATTGTGCATTTATTTCTGGGCTTACTATCTTGTTCCATTGAACTCTCTGGTTTTGTTCCATTACATTCTGTTCTGATGACTATAGCTTTGTAGTATAGTCTGAATTCAGGGAACCTGAATACTCCAGCTCCATTTTTCTTTCTCAAGATTGCATTGGCTATTTGGGGTTGTTTGTGTTTTCATACAAATTATAAATTTTTTTTGCTTTAATCCTGTGAAAAAAATGTCATGATGATTTGATAGTGATTGCATCGAATCTGTAGATTGCCTTGAGAAGTATAGACTTATGACAATATTGATTGCTCCAATCCAAGAACATGATATATCTTTCCCTATATGTCATCATTGATTTCTTTCATCGTAGTTTTCAGAGAATGTATTTTTTTTTTTTTTAGGTAGTTTTATTCCTATGTATTTTATTCTTTTGATGTGCTGGTAAATGAGATTATTTCTTTAATTTTTCTTTCTGTGTTTTGTTAGTGTGTAGAAATGAAACAAATTTCTGTATATTAATTTTGTATCCTGCAACTTTACCTAATTCATTGATAAGCAGTAGTAGTTTTCTGGTAGCTACTTTAGGATTTTTTTTTTTTAATGTATAGTGTCTATAGTGACAGTTTTACTTCTTTTTCAAGTTGGAATCCTTTTATTTTTCTTCTCTGATTCCTGTGGGACAGACCTTCCAAAATCATGTTGAATAAAAGTGACTAGAGTATATATCTTGTCTCATTCCTGTTCTTAGAGGAGATACTTACAGATTTTTACCTTGAGTATAATGTTAGTTGTAGTTTTGTCATATATGGGCTTTATTGTATTGAGGTATATTCCTCCTATGCCCACTCTCTGGAAATTTTTTTATCATAAATTGATATTGAATTTTATCATAAGCTTTTTAATGCATCTATCAGGGCTTCCCTGGTGGCTCAGAAGTTAAAGCGTCTGCCTGGAATGCAGGAGACCTGGGTTCGATCCCTGGGTTGGGAATATCCCCTGAGAAGGAAATGGCAACCCACTCCAGTACTCTTGCCTGGAGAATCCCATGGACAGAGGAGCCTGGTAGGCTACAGTCCATGGGGTCGCAGAGTCGGACACGACTGAGCAACTTCACTTTCACTTTATTGAGATAAGATGATTATATGATTTTTATTCTTCAGTTTGATGATCTGGTGTATCACACTGACTGATTTGTGCATGTTGAAAATCTTTTCATCCCTATAGTGTGTCATAATCTCTTAAAAAGATCCTTGTGTTTCTAAATTTATTGATTTGAGTCTTCTCTCTTTTTTCTTGATCAGTTTGGCTAAAGATTTATCCATTTTGTTTATCTTTTCAAAAAGCCAATTTTTAGTTTCACTGGTCTTTTCTGCTATTTTCTTCATCTATATTTCATTCATTTTTCCTCTGATCTTTATGATTTCTTTCCTTTCCTAACTTTGGGTTTTGTTTCTTCTTCTAGTTGCTTTAAGTGTAATGTTAGACTCTTTGAGATTTTTTCTTGTTTCTGGAGGTAAGACTGTATTGCTATAAATTTCCCTCTTAGAACTGTTTTTGCTGCACTCTATATGTTTTGGATCTTTGTGTTTTCATCATCATTTGTCTCTAGGTATTTTTTTATTTCCTCTGATTTTTTCAGTGATCTACTGGTTATTTAGTAGCATATTGTTTAGTCTCCATGTTTGTGTGTGTGTGAGTGTTTTCACAATTTTTTCATGTAGTTGATTTCTAATTTCACAGCATTGTTGGGAAAGATTATTGATATGATTTTTGTTCTTTTAAATTTACCAAGGTTCACTTTGTGACTCAGCATGTGGTTAATCCAAGGGAATATTCCTTGTGCACTTCTACAGCTTTTGAATGGAATGATCATTTATTCTAACCTGTTATTTAAGGCCTGTGTTTCCTTATGGATGTTCTGTCTGAATGACCTGTCCATTGATGAAATAGAGTGTTAAAATCCTCCACTATTATTGCATTACCCTCAGTTTCTCATTTTATGGTTGTTAGTATTTGCTTTATGTATTGAGGTGTCACTATGTTGGGTGCATATATATTTACATTGTTATATGTTCTTCTTGGATTGATCCCTTGATCATTATCTAGTGTCCTTCATTGTCACTTGTAACCTTCTTTATTTTAAAGTCTATTTTGTCTAATATGAGGATTGCAACTCCAGCTTTCTTTTGATTTCCATTCACATGAAATACTTTTTTCCATCTCCTCACTTTCAGTTGGTATGTGTCCCTAAATCTGAAGTGGGTTTCTTGTAAATAGCATATACATGGTCCTTGTTTTTGATTCCATTCAGCCAGTATATATCTTTTGTTTGAAGCATTTAATCTGTTTATATTTAAGGTAATTATTAATATATATGTTCTTATTGTCATTTTGTTAATTTTTTAAATTTATTTTTGTAGGTCTTTTTTAAATTCCTTCCTCTTCTCTTCCCTTGTGATTTGATGACTAACTTCAGTGTTGTGTTTGGATTCCTTTTTCTTTTTTCTATATCGATTACAGATTTTTGATTTGTAGTTACCATAAGATTTTGATGTAGCATTCTATATATAATCAAGATTATTTTGCATTGCTTATATTCACTTCAATTGTGTTTCCAGTATCCTGTGTTTGTACTCCCCTCTTTCTACAATCGCTGGTATTTTTACAACTGCTTCATATTAGTGTGTGAATGACTTTCTACCTTTACTGGTGAGCTTATCATCTGTAATTGTTTTGTTTCTAGTTGTATTGTTCTCTGCCTCTTCAATACATGTTTCCTAAATTTGTGGTTGCTCCATAGCTTTGTCCCTTATCACCTTAGATTTCACTTTCCAAAAAAGTACTGACCTTATCCTCCTTCCTAGTTTCAGAAAATGTTACATTAAGATTCATAGCAGAAACCGTGCAGCATATTTTTCCAATTTATACTTAATTTCTATCTTCCTGGTCACAAACGAAGGCTAGTTTTACCAGCTTTGGTGCTTGTTATTGGGTTGATGCTATATGATGGAGTTTTGGGAAGCGACATACAGGCTTCCTTTAGTATCTGAAAGTAAAACTTTCCTATGAAACCTCTTGTGAGTTGAAATAGTGTAAAGCAAAGAAACAAATACCTTAGGACACATATTGATAACAGATGCAGAAAATAAGTTGAGATTAAGTGCAGAGCTCACAGGCATTTTAGAGTCATAGAAGCTTGATGATGAGATGCTGAATGTAGTTTCTGAGAAAGAAGGTTGGTGGTGCCACTCTCTCTGCTTCATGTGTGCACTTCCTCTTTAATGGCTAGTTCCAAAACAAATGCTGAATGCTACTTTCACTTTTTTCTTAAAAGTTAAAATCCTTTTTAGATTCCTTCTGGTTAGCAAAAACAGATATTAATACACGTCCTATATAAAAACTAAGTGTCATGAAGCAAATTTTCAAAAAGCAAGGGATATCTGAATTTGTAGGACATAGTATCTATGGAAGCTTGGTTCTGAAATATTCTATATACATCTTCTCCACCTTTTCTGTGGTTATACCAGAAAGCAAGTATTCATGAAATTTACATGATAGCATGGAAGGCACACTGTGTTGCCATATGAGGATAGATTGCAAGGTATGCCATTACAGCTGCACTAGACACCAAATGAACAACAAATCTATGTGGACTTCATTTGTAGAGATTTCAGTTCATTTGTTACTGGAATTGTGACTCATAAAAATATGAAAATAAATCAAAAGATAAAAAGTGCTTGCAATGATAACACCTATGAAAATAGAAATAAGCTTTGTGTTGTGTATTAGTCTCTCAGTCATTTCCAACTCTTTGTGACCCCATGGAGTGTAGCCCACCAGGCTCCTCTGTCCATGGAATTCTAGAGGCAAGTTTATTGGAGTGGGTTGCCATTTCTATCTCCAAAACTTTGTTTGAATTTCAATTATTTTAAATTTTATAAGATATAAACTTTACATATAAAATTGATGTGTTAAAATAAGTAGTGTAGAAAAAAACTAAACTGAACATAAATCATTAGTTTCAGGGAAAATAATATTTGAATGAAAGTGTAGAAAGAGTTACTAAAACTATTTTTCCATCATAGAAATCAAAAAAGACTAACATTCTAAAGAATCACAGTTTATATTAAGATATTTTATATACATAGACTTCACCCTGGCTTCAAATTATTCAAGAAAAATTCCTGAACCTAACCAATCACTAATAATTCAGAATTATTCTCTCAACCAATTACTCTGTAGGTCCTATAAAAAATCCGTTATGTATAGGTAGTCTTAATACTAAATCTGATTTCAAAGAATATGTGATGAATCTCTCAAATTTCAGACAATTGCTAAGCTTGACTCAATTTAGATTGAGTTCAAAAACATGAATCTCACTCTATACTGCAGAGTTCTAAGTAGTCTCATTCCTTCATAAACTCACTGTCTACAGTCTTTTCCCTTCAGCTTTCTACATATGTGTATCATCTATATTCCAGGTGAACTACTTATCACCTAAAGCTCATTACAATTACCATTTAGTGTTTCCTTTATTTAAGAATATTCTTATATCCAAGTGACTGTTATAATTTTCACCTTAAAATAATTTGTTTCCTCTTTAGCTCTTTAAATTTGAAACGGTCCTTGCGTCATTATGCTGAAAATCTTCATTCTAGGATCATGTAAGAACCACTCCTGAAAAATAATAAGATTTTAAGCAATATCATCACAATTTGGGCATTGGAATTCATCTAGAAGTCATTTAGACCAGCTTATCACCCAACCACATCCTAGAATGTGCTGTTGTTATTCAGTTACCAAGTCGTGTCTGACTCTGCAACCCCATGGACTGCAATATGCCAGGCTTCCTTGTCCCTCACCATCTCGCAGACTTTGCCCGAGTTCATGTTAGTTGAATCCGTGATGCCATCCTATCATCTCATCCTCTGTCACCCTCTTCTCCTTTTCCTTCCATTTTTCCCTGCATCAGGGTCTTTTGCAGTGAGCTAGCTGTTCATATCATGTGGTTAAAGTTTTAGAGCTTCAACTTCAGCATCAGTTCTTCCAATGAGTATTCAGGGTTGATTTCCTTTAAGACTGACTGGTTTGGTCTCCTTGCTTTCCAAGGGACTCTCAAGATCCTTCCCCAGCACCACAGTCTGAAAACATCAGTTCTTCAGTGCTCTACCTTCTTTATTGTCCAGCATCCAGCTGGCTTTGTCACTCTCTTCCTTTACCCTCATCAAGAGACTTTTTAATTCCTCTTTGCTCTCTGCCATTAGAGTGATATCATCCCCATTTATAAGGTTGTTGATATTTCTCCCGGCAATCTTGATTCCAGCTTGTAACTCATCCAGACTGTCATTTTTCATGATGTGTTCTTCATATAAGTTAAATAAACAGGGTGACAATAAACAACCTTGCTATAAGTGTTTCCAAGATTGGAATCTCAGCACTTTTTTTTCCTTTAGAGTTTCTCTGTCAAGAGATACTTTTTTATTATTTTTATTTTTGATTTATTTTTAATTGAAGGATAATTATTTTACAAAACTTGTGTTGGTTTCTGCCCTACAACAACATGAATCAGCAGTAAGTGTGTGTCTATGTGTATATATATTCTCTCCATCTTGAAACGCTGTCCCAATCCCAACCCCATGCCACTCCTCTAGGTCATCACAGAGCACTTGGCTGAGCTCAGTGTGTTATATAGCAGTTTTCCACTAGCTATCTCCTTTACACATAGTAGTGTATATATCAATGCTATTCTCTCAATTTGTTCCACCATCTCCTTCCCATCTTGTTTTCACAAGTCTATTCTCTATGTTTTCTATGTCTATGTCAAAACATTTTTTTTTTTTTAAGAAAAGTCTATTCTCTGATTAACAAGGTGAAATGTTTGTACTTAATACTTCTACCAGATTATGAAAATTCTGTCTTTGGAAACAAAAGGAAATAATTATATTATTTGCTTTGCAAACCACATTAATATATTTTCAAGACAGCTATTATTTCCCAAATATGTCTCCAATATATTTCCCAAATATTTTCTCCTGCAAAGTAAATAAACATACATTCCGAAATGCATGGTTTTCATTATTCATTCTATATATGAGATTAATGCCCTATACTTTATCATTCAACATTTTCAATGTCACCTCTAAGTGATAGTGATAGTAAGGTTGATTCTGATATGATAATTATATGATGATAGCTAGATAATTTTCCTGAACATTTCTAGGTTTTAGTTATTACTTTGTGGATTTTGTATTTACTATCTCACTTTTTGCCTAGAGTGTTGTGTTACAGACTAAGTTTTGTCCCTTCAAAACTGAGAGGTTGAGGTCTTAACAACCAATGGCTGTATTTTGATATAAGACCTTTAAGAAGATAATTAAGGTTAAATGGCTTAAAAGCATGCCATAAGTTATCCATGTGGTAACATATACGCACAAGGATGTGAATAAAAGTTTGGTATAAAAATAAGGAAGAACTGTGACTGGTTCCAAATAGGAAAAGGAGTATGTCAAGGTTGTATATTGTCACTCTGCTTATTTAACTTCTATGCAGAGTACATAATGAGAAATGCTGGACTGGAAGAAACAAGCTGGAATCAAGATTGCCGGGAGAAATATCAATCACCTCAGATATGCAAATGACTCCACTCATACGGCAGAAAATGCAGAGTAACTAAAAACCCTCTTGATGAAAGTAAAAGAGGAGAGTGAAAAAGTTGGCTTAAAGCTCAACATTCAGAAAACAAAGATCATGGCATCCAGTCCTATCACTCCATGGGAAATAGATGGAGAAACAGTGAAAACAATGTCAGACTTTATTTTGGGGGGGCTCCAAAATCACTGCAGATGGTGATTGCAGCCATGAAATTAAAAGACACTTACTCCTTGTAAGACTTTATGACCAACCTGGATAGTATATTCAAAAGCAGAGACATTACTTTGCCGATTAAGGTCCGTCTAGTCAAGGCTATGGTTTTTCCTGTGGTCATGTATGGATGTGAGAGTTGGACTGTGAAGAAGGCTGAGAGCCGAAGTATTGATGCTTTTGAACTGTGGTGTTGGAGAAGACTCTTGAGAGTCCCTTGGACTGCAAGGAGATCCAACCAGTCCATTCTGAAGGAGATCAGCCCTGGGATTTCTTTGGAAGGAATGATGCTAAAGCTGAAGCTCCAGTACTTTGGCCACCTCATGGAAAGAATTGACTCATTGGAAAAGACTCTGATTCTGGGAGGGATTGGGGGCAGGAGGAGAAGGGGACGACAGAGGATGAGATGGCTGGATGGCATCACGGACTCTATGGACGTGAGTCTGAGTGAACTCCGGGAGATGGTGATGGACAGGGAGGCCTGGCGTGCTGTGATTCATGGGGTCGCAAAGAGTCGGACACGACTGAGCGACTGAACTGACCTGAACTATGGTATTACAAAGCTTAGAAAAGGCAAGGAAAGCACCCATTTTGAATAGCAAGCAATGCAGAATATGCTGCCAAGAGGGGAATAAATAGTGGACAGTGAAGAAAGAACTAACAAGCCAGCTTATGACATGTAAGTTTCTAGTTCTTAATATGTATATAACACTCCAGTTCACCAATATCCTGCATTATAAAGCAGGCTCTCAGTTGATCATTGTTGATGTAAAAGCTTATTAAAATCCTCTGGTAAGCAAGAGCCATCTATTCTATGCCATTACTCTTTAACAACCGAAAGAATTAACAGAAATATTGAAACTGAATTTTACCTTTAAATATAAGATTCTTAAGCAAGGTTTATGTTTCCAGTAATCTCTAAAAATAGATTGACAGTTTAGAAATTTGTTTTCCCTAGAGAAAATTTCCTCAGTCATATATATCTTTAATATTTGAATTTGTTTTATCATAAAGTACCCCATTTCCATATTAATTTATATTCCATATTTTCATTCATTTTTTATGCAATTACTTTTAAAAATTTGTTTGATAGTATTATAGTTTCCATGGCTTCCAAAGTTTAGTTGTCACCATTATCCCTTTGCTAATGCAGGAAAAATTATCAATTAATTTGTCTTCAAAATATCAAGAAAATGTAAGGTCAAATAGCCTATTCTAAGCTATGTTCTAAATGAAGAGGAAAAAAATGTTAAACTAAATAAGTCTTTGTCCTTGGATGTCATTTTGAAAGGACTTCATGCAATTTTACAAAGAACCATTATGAATAAGCAGTTATTATGAATTTACACATGGCCTTGACTGGAGACACCAAAGGGTCATACATGCATGGATTCAGCCAGCCCAATTAGAAACTATGTTCAGTTTCTTTCAGACATCACAGCTGGATGCAAAGCACTAATAAGGAAATCTATTATTTCAAGATGTGCACTGCAATCATAATTTTATTGTTTTGCATTCCATCTGTAGGCAACCACTAGAATGTTTGGTGAATAAATGTGAGCTATAACAGAAAATGGAGGCACGTGGCTAGTACGGGTCAAGAGAAAATCAAGAGGCTAGTTCTCATTTCTGGATTTAGTTTTCTTTCCTATATATATTACTTCAAACTGTGCCGCTACCAATTCAAGTCAGATATATTGACCCTGTAAATATAATTACATTTTGGATCATCAAATTAACAAAGTAAATTAACTTTTACAGGTGGCATTATTCATTATACCTTGGAAAAACGTAAAAATCTTTACTAAAATATATGTCACCTTCCACACTGACTTCTTGTTAAATGGGCATTTTGACCCAGATGATCCTTTATTTGCCAAGAATGCTGAAATTGCTACATATTATGAATAACTGTCTAAAATAAAATGAGAAAATATTATATAATTAACTCCATATGGCTTTTTCTTTGAGTCATTTGATATAGGCCAAATTCTCACACTTTCCTCAATTAAGCATCTTGAAATAAAGTCTACTTAAAAAACTTATGGGAAATAGATGGGGAAAAGTGGAAACAGTGTCAGACTATATTTTGGGGGGCTCCAAAATTACTGCAGATGGTGATTGCAGTCATGAAATTAAAAGACGCTTACTCCTTGGAAGGAAATTTATGACCAACCTAGATAGCATATTAAAAAGCAGAGACATTCCATTGTCAACAAAGGTCCATCTAGTCAAGGCTACAGTTTATCCAGTAGTCATGTATGGATGTGAGAGTTGGACTGTGAAGAAAGCTGAGAGCCGAAGTATTGATGCTTTTGAACTGTGATGTTGGAAAAGACTCTTGAGAGTCCCTTGGACTGCAAGGAGATCCAACCAGTCCATTTTGAAGGAGATCAGCCCTGGGTGTTCTTTGGAAGGAATGATGCTAAAGCTGAAGCTCCAGTACTTTGGCCACTGCATGCCAAGAGTTGACTCATTAGAAAAGACTCTGATTCTGGGAGGGATTGGGGGCAGGAGGAGAAGGGGCCAACAGAGGATGAGATGGCTGGATGGCATCACCGACTCGATGGATGTGAGTTTGAGTGAACTCTGGGAGTTGGTGATGGACAGGGAGGCCTGGCGTGCTGTGATTCATGGGGTTGCAAAGAGTCGGACACGACTGAGCGACTGAACTGAACTGAACTGAACTGAAAAAACTTATAAATGTAACCTTGCAAATTTAATAAAAGAATGTATAGAAATGAGTAGTTAAGAACATTCTGTGAATAATTAATTCTCATTTGTTAGTTGATAATGTAGAAAGTCAAAAATAGGGAGTTTCAAAGGGAAGGAATATATGTATACCTATGGTTGATTCATGTTGATGTTTGACAGAAAACAGCAAAATTCTGTAAAGCAATTATCCTTCAGTAAAAAATAAATTAATTTTAAAAACAGAGTTAATAATATTTAAAGTGCCAGAAAAGTGAAAACATAAATGTTCGATAATATTTAGCATGTTTTATGGGACACAAGGCAAATTTTCAGTTTTAATGTTGTCATATTTTAAAGGAATTTGTTATTAAAATTGTCTAAAAATTAGATGACACATTTAAATACACTTAAGACTAGAAAAGAGATGTGTTTGGTTTAATTCTACTTCTGCCACCAAACATACATGTACAATAATGCTATTGATGATTTATTATTAATTATTATAATTTTAGAAGGTGAGCCAATAAGAAATCTTTATCATAGATTATTAATTATTGAAATCATATTAGACTTTCTAAGCAGTTTTAGTTAACATATTTTGCACTTTTTCAAAAGAGATGGGTAGAAGCAAGTTGTGTGAATTTCCTTCCAGACATATTATTCTGTCAATATATGATAAAAATGCCTTTAAATTATTTCTGACCAGAAAGTTAAATAAAGATAGTAGTTTAATATATAATTTATTCTAGTGATGTCAAAACTTCTTAATCACAATCTATAACAATTGCACTTTATATCCTGAACAAGTATTCACATATAAACATACAATTGTGGATGTACATTATACTGAAAAAAATGTCATGCATGTGATATCTTCTTTAACATTACTTGTTGGGGCATAGACTTGGATTATTGCAATATTGAATGGTTTGCCTTGGAAATGAACATAGATCATTCTGTTGTTTTTGAGACTGAATCCAAGTACTGCATTTTGGATCCTTTTGTTGACTATGATGGCCACTCCATTTCTCCTAAAGGGATTCTTGCCCACAATATGGGTTAAATTCGCCCATTCCAGTCCATTTTATTTCACTAATTCCTAAAATGTCAATGTTTACACTTGCCATCTCCTGTTCGATCACTTCCAATTTGCCTTTTTTTGTTTGTTTGTTTGTTAATTTTTATTTTTACTTTATTTTACTTTACAATACTGTATTGGTTTTGCCATACATTGACATGAATCCACCACAGGTGTACATGCGTTCCCAAACATGAACCCCCCTCCCACCTCCCTCCCCATAACATCTCTCTGCCTTGATTCATGGACCTAACATTCCAAGTTCCTATGCAATATTGCTGTTTACAGCATTGGTTACTTCCACTAACAGTCACAACCACAACTGGATGTTGTTTTTGCTTTGGCTCCATCTCTTTATTTTTTCTGGAGTTATTTCTCCACTGATCTCCTGTAGCATATTGGGCACCTACCGACCTGGGGAATTCATCTTTCAGTGTCAAAGCTATGCTTTTTCCAGTAGCCATGTATGGATGTGGGAGTTGAACTCTAAAGAAAGCTGAGTGCTGAAGAATTGATGCTTTTGAACTGTGGTGTTGGAGAAGACCCTTTAAAAGTAACTTGGATTGCAAGGAGATCTAACTGGTCCATGCTAAAGGAAATCAGCCCTGACTGTTCATTGGAAGGACTGATGCTGAAGCTAAAACTCCAATACTTTGACCATCTGATATGAACAAGTGACTCACTGGAAAAGGCCCTGTTGCTGGGGAAGATTGAAGGTGGGAGGAGAAGGGGATGACAGAGGATGAGATGATTGGATGGCATCATCAACTTGATGGACATGAGTTTGAGTAAGCTCCAGGAGTTGGTGATGGACAGGGAAGCCTACCATGCTGCAGTCCAGGGGGTCACAAAGAGTCAGACACAACTGAGCAAATGAACTGAACTGAAGCATCTTCGTATTCTTTTTAATTCTTTTGCTATTTTTCAGTTTTATTGTGATATAATTGATATATAGCAGGGTATAAGTTTTAAGATGTACAGTAAAGTGGATTATGATTTTTTAGTGATTTTATGGTTCCAGGACTCAAATATTTAAGTTTTTAATCCATTTCAAGTTACCTTTTGTGAGTGGTATAAGGGTCTAGTGTTTTTTTTTTTTTGATATGAATATTAAATTTTCCCTGCACCATTTATTGAAGAGACTGTCCTTTTACAATGAATATTATTTCCTCTATTATAAAATATTAGTTAGCTGTATATGCATGGTTTCATTTCTGGGCTCTTGATTTAGTTCCATTGGGTATGTATCTGATTTTTCCTGGTACTTACAGTTTTGCTTACTATGGCAGTATACTGTAGCTCGGTATCAGGAAATATCATGCTTTCTGCTTTGTTCTTTTTTCTCAGGATTGCTTTGGGTATTCAATATCTTTTATGGGCCCCTATCAATTTTAGGAATTACCTTTCCTACTTCTATAAAAAATACTTTTAGAATATTAGTGGGGATTACTTTGATTCTATAAAGGCTTTGACTATTCTGGAGATTTTAGCAATATTTTTCCAACCCATGAGTAGCTTTCCATTTTTTGTGTCTATTTGATATATTTTATTAATGCTTTGTAATTTCCAGTGTAGAGAGTGTTCATCTCCTTTGTTAAATTTCTTCCTAAGACTGTCCTATACATCTGCGAATGCTTGGGGCTGGTGCAGAGACAAGCCAGAGGGGTAGTATGGGGAGGGAGGGGGATTCAGGATGGGGAACACGTGTATACCTGTGGTGGATTCATGTTGATGTACTGCAAAATCAATACAATTTTGTAAAGTAATTAAAATAAATAAATTTGTATTTAAAAAAATTATTCCTAAGCATTTTGTACTTTTTGATACTATCATAAATGGGAATTATTTTCTTTCTTTATTTTTCAGATAATTCATTTTTAGTGTGTAGAAAAGCTACTGGGTTTTGTGTGTTATTTTGTATCCTGTAAATTTATAGCATTTGGGTCTATTTAGCAGTTTCTTGTTTTGATTCTTTAGAATTTTCTGTATATAAAATCATATCATCTGTAAATAGAGACCATTTTATTTGTTCTTTTTAAATTTTAATACCTTTTATTTTTCTGTTACTAATTGCTCTGGCTAGGACCTCCATACTATGTTGAATAGTGGTGATAAAAGTATCTCATTCCTGATCTTAAATGAAAATCCTTCAATATTTCATTCTTGAGTATGATGTTAGCTGCACATTTGCCATACATGGCCTTTATTTTGTTGAGGTACATTTCTTCTATATCTAAATTGTTAAGAGCTTTTACTATGAACATAATTCTTTTACTTTATACATTTCTTGGATATTAATCATCAGTTTTCCATATTTTAAGCCAGCAGATAAGTTTCAAGTTTGTTTTTCAGCTAACTTTAATTCTTCCTTATTATCTTAGCTCAATTCATAGGCAATAGCTCTAAATGAGTCATCATAACTCATCTATAAAGAAAATAATAGGCTTCCATTTTCCTGTCCAGAATGTAATGAGTTTAGAAGTCATCACTCAATTTCAAGAACTAAAATTTTGAAAACAAAACAAAACCTTAAAAATCAACACTTTTTAGATCCATCTGAGAAGTTCTCTCATAGGTTAAGCCACTATCACCCAAACTGGGGAGAAAAATAGGTAGATACATTGAATACAAACCATCAGAAAAGAAATCCACATGCATAAACATTTGGGATAACCAGTACCAAAATAGGAAAACCTGAATTGTGACTAACAAATTCCTGAAGGCTCAATGTGGACAATTATAAAAGTTAAAACTTCCAGGGGTAACAAGTATTAGGGAGTGCCTCCATACTATTCTGAGATTTACCTCTAGGATCTCTCCCAAGTTCTTTTGGTGAAGATTAGGGGGGAAAAAATCCTTTTAGGATTCCAGAAGTAGATGAGGAAATGTAACTATTTTGAAATGTGCCAGGGATGTCATTCTTCTAACAAGACCTTCCCTCAAAAGAAACTATTTTTCCAGAACCTATTGGAGTTTTATTAAAGCCTAGCTGAACATGGAGAACAAGAATTACCAAATTCCAGTCTCCTCTAAACAATCCTGTCCCACCTAATGATGGGTTTGGAGGAGAAAGGGGCAAGTCAGGGAATAAACAGAGCGTACTTGTGAAGTTCATATCCCCATGGTAGAGACTCACTGAAAGACTAAAGTCTGAGCATAGGAATATATGGTGATTCCTTTCTCCTACACCTGAATACTGTAACTAAAGGTCTATTTACTGATTTCCTTTTACTGAGTGCATAATGTCTGGCTTTCAACAAAAAATTACAAAGCACACTAAAAGGCAAATATCAAAGATTAAATACACAGTGAAAACATTAGAACCAAACTCAGATATAACAAGTATTTTAAAATTATCAGACTAAAAATTGAAATCAACTATTATTAATGTGCTAAACGTGTTCTTTCCATTTCTTTTCTAATGGGAAAAAATAACCAACATGCAAGAACAAATGGGCAACATAAGCAGAAAGATGGAAATCCTAAGAATCAAATAGGGATGCTACAGAATAAAGAGAAAAAAATACCACAAGGTTTTATCTAATATGGTAGTCTTCAGTTCAGTTCAGTTCAGTTCAGTTCAGTCGCTCAGTCGTGTCCAACTCTTCGCGACCCCATGGACTGCAGCCTACCAGGCTCCTCTGTCCATGGGATTTTCCAGGCAAGAGTGCTGGAGTGGGTTGCCATTAAGTACGTGGAAGAACTGGGTAGAAATTGAAGTCATTTGGCTCAATAGCCTGTAGTGCTTACTGGTGCTATTAATTAGTACCTGAAATAATTGCAGTACACCTACACTCCCTCAGCTTATTAGTCTTTCTCTGAAACTACACAATATAAAGAAGTTTTAGGCATCTCTTTGGGTTAGTGTTATTCCTTAACTGTTCTCCTTACCCTCCCACTCCTTCTCTGATCCATCATCTAAAACGCCACGGGAATAACTTAAATGATTATGCTACTCTTGCCTATAAATCTTCAGTGATTCCCATTGATCTTGAGAATAAACAACACAGAATCAATTTGCTGTAATGAAAATAATCATAATGCTTTGTAAGAGTACACAGCTGTAGCATTGAAACAATATCCTGTCTTCATGAAAAAACTGATTATTTCATAAGCTTAAATTGGAGGAAGTTTACTTAAGTGGAATACAGATTGATACATGATTTTTCACTACAGAATCTTCCACATTAATTTGCACTTAATGTTGAATTTATTTGTGTTCCCAATATTTAACTCATGGATGGATGATGAATTAATTAGTGAATGAATTCAAATACAGCATATTTTAAATTTTTAAAAATTATATTAGTCATTGTTCAGATTATATGTGATATACCCATATGTACATTTAAATTTTAATATTGTGAGATGAAAATATAATCATTAACCAGTCTCTTCAAAAAGTATAAAATTGTAGAGAGTCTTCTTAAAACATTAGCATGGAAGGAGAAAATAATTTAATACAAAAGAGTAATTACTTTTTATTGAAACACATATAAATTGAAATTTAAATGTATATAGAAGTTCCCCTTTTGGAGAGATCCTTATGGAAAAGCCAATCTTTCTGAATATTGGTTTGTTTACTGTTTAAAAGTTCAGATTGTTATAAAGATTAAATGTAGAGCAAAAAACACTTAAACTCTTAAAGTAAGAGATGTTAAACCTAAACCTCTCTACCGCTTAGTTGGCAAGCTGAGCTGAGAAGGAGCAGGTGAGAAACCTGCAGTCACATTCAAGTGAATGTTGCTTTATTTACCAAAGCAAAGAAGTCAAGTCAAGAAAGCTGTGGTACTTATACACAATGGAGTATTACTCAGCCATTAAAAAGAATACATGTGAATCAGTTCTAATGAGGTGGATGAAACTGGAGCTGATTATACAGAGTGAAGTAAGCCAGAAAGAAAAACACCAATACAGTATACTAACACATATATATGGAATTTAGAAAGATGGTAATGATAACCCTGTATGTGAGACAGCAAAAGAGACACAGATGTATAGAACAGACTTTTGGACTCTGTGGGAGAGGGAGAGGGTGGGATGATTTGGGAGAACGGCATTGAAACGTATACTATCATGTAAGAAACAAATCGCCAGTCTAGGTTCGAAACAGGATACAGGATGCTTGGGGCTGGTGCACTGGGATGACCCAGAAAGATGATATGGGGAGGATGGTGGGAGGTGGGTTCAGGATTGGGAACTCATGTACACCCGTGGCGGATTCATATCAATATATGGCAAAACCAATACAGTATTGTAAAGTAAAATTAAAAAAAATTAAAAATGTTAAAAAAAAAAAAAAGTAGTCAAAGAAGTAAGAATGAAGAAAAAATTTTAAAGAGCAGAGTTCTGGGACTCCCCTTGTAGTCCAGTGGTTAAGACTCTGTGCTTCCAGTGCAGATTAGATCCCTTGTTGAGAAACTAAGATCCCACATGTTATCCAGTGCAGCCAAAAAAAAAAAAAAAAAGAGAGAGAGAGAGTTCTTAGACGACAAAAGCCAAAATGAAATGTTCCAGGCTTATGTTCTTTGTCTGTAGGAAGTCAAACTCAATTGTATCAGAGACCTACAAGAAGAGGATGAGAGAAAGTAAAAGAAACAGACATTGGATTCATTTATTCATGAATACATTTCAAATTAACTTTTAAAAAACACATATGCCCAACTAAACACTATGCCTATCAAAGGACAGTGGTACAGTGTATGTTTGTGTGTTACCGGACAGAGAGAAACAAAAGTAATGTGCTCTCAGTAATGAACTATATACACCATCATCTTCCTGAAATAATAGAATATTCTGAATACTTATGGAGGAAAACAGTATTGAAATGAACATTTATTTGTCATAAATTTAAACAGACATACTGATTTGTCATATGTTGAAATGACTAAATGGAAGTATATTAATGCAAAATAGTAAATAATATGTCATCTAAAGATCACCAAGACATTTAGTTTACTCAAATTCTCCTGAAGCAATGTATTAAATAGCATTTTAAAAAATTGTTGCTATGCAAGTTAATAAAATTTTGTTTAATACAGTCCTACCCATTCTTCTGTCATTCTTTAAATGTGAACATCTCGTCCTGATTTACATCAACTCAATTCCCCTACAGTCACTGTGGCAAAAAAAAAAAAATCCATTGTCTATTCTACATCTATTTCTCCTTTTCCTTCCATATAGATGCTGATTTAGTTGGTGGTGGGAAACAATATGCCCTATTCTAGGCAATTGATTAATTGGTTTACGCTAACTGTACTAATCTCATCCCTATTTGAAATTTCAGGAGTAGTTAAGTGAAAAACTTCTAGACAATGAACATAAAGGACTTAAGAAAAATATTTAATCTCTAACACAAATGGAGAGATGAAGGGCAAGCATTTTCCTCCATCCACTTTTGTCAGGATGCAATGCCTGGAGTGTCACCAAGAACAAGATTAAAATATAGAAGCCCCTAACCTCCTGTCAATGTGTTGAGTTTCTGAACTAACCCTCTAAAATGCTTGTCTTCCTGATAAGTGAAATCTGATAAGTGAAATCTGTGTTATTTAAGTTACTTTCTAGGTGGTCTGTTATCTGAAGCTGAAAGCATGATAATTGATATTACTTCAGTGTTCTTTAGAAACCAGATGAATGGAAAAATAACATTTTTAACAACAATTTCATAGATATATTATTTGAGATTTATGTTTCACTCAATATACCATTATCATATGGGCTGAAAATAGTACATTTCATTATATTGCTCTATTATGCTTTTACCCCCATAGAAGCAAGTTTTATTCTGCTGTATTGTAAACATCATAAGATCAGATAGTGGATGCTGCACTTCCCTGACCAAATGGTCTCTCACAGACTGATACATTCATTCTTTCAGCCTCTGGGAAAGCAAAAGACTATCAGCTAAGAATTTCCTTGAACAAGAGAGCTCCCTCTTCCAAGGATATTCCCTGTCTTGAGGTCAGTCTGCATCTGAATATTGGATGCAAAACATCACTGAAGGGTGATCCCAAATTCAGTGCTTCCAATGGGATTAATTGAATTATCTGTTGCCTTTGTATCAAAGTTCAAATTTAGTCTTATTTCAGTCTTGCCACCCTCACTCTCTGATAGGTGTTTCTAAAAGCAGACTGGGATAACACCTATTTGCAGATTCTGATATCTGGGAAATCTGACCTACAACATTCGATAGCAGAGTCACTACAGGAAGCAGATACTAAATTGGCTTTTGGAAGCTTGATTTCCACTCAGTCACCTCACTAGTAAAAGGAACGCTGACAGTCCTTGCTTGGCATGGAGTCTTGGTGAAATTTTTGAAGTTCTCATTGATGATAAACTGGGATTGGTATACCAAAGTAAATAAACTGGCAGATAGAATATCTCAGGTGCTTATGCAATTTGAGGGGAGAAAAAGTACTTATAAGGACTATGGAAACTGAGAATACATTTTGGAGGTATATACACACATTTTGGAGGAAAATAAAAGGTGATCATTAATCAACTCAATGTAAAATGTGAAGGCAGCATGGTCCCCATGGGAGGTTATTAAACAGACTACTATCAGAGAAAAGTTAATATATTGCCTAAAATTTTCTTATAAGAATAGTATAGCTAATAGATTGAAATCAGGATCTTGGTTACAAATTAATGAGACTCATATTTGGAGTAGGAGCATTAGGATTGTCATACTTAGAATTTTTAAAATCTGAAGTCCATCTGAACTTTTGGGATTATATAAGTGAACCACTTCTCTCAGTCAAACTAGCATCCTCTCCTTCCTTGAAGATGATTCAGAGTCCCCTGCCTTAACTGACAATATGTCACTCTTCTTCAGGCTCTATCATCTTCTTTCATCCCAGCTACTCTACCAATAACTAGAATTGAGTAGCAATATAGTTTGGTCAGGAAAATGCAAGTCTACTAGGAGAGAAGTGATTACAATGTAATAGATCTGTCCTACATGTATCAATGGAGTAAAGACAACATGCTCGATCAAGGAGGGTGTTATACAAAGTTGGATTAATGATAATATATCAGTATGGGGGTACTCTCCCACAATATGGAATTTAACACCGTGATGAGGCCCCATCTAATTGTACTGATCCAAAGCTAGGATGGTTCTTGAAAGCAGCAATGATTGATAACCTACCCTATGTAAAGCAGAAATGATAGAACTTGTCAAGGGCTCTGAGAAGCTGACACGCCAGAACAGATACACAGATACACAGTATAGAGGTAGAAAACCACAATTTAACAACAGTAAGAGAATTCAAAAGCCACTGCATTTACTACAGAGATAAGTGATGGTCTAGGGGGAATACACTAAGACCATCGGAGATTCTAAACAGAGATGAGGAAACTCTAGTATGAGCAGTAGAATACAGAAAAGATAAGTATCAGTTGTATTCCTAAGACCACTACAGTGGGTGGTTTGACCCATTAACTTTTCTCCTGTTAGTTTCCCTAGTAATAGGAACTAATCAGAATCCAAGAGGATCTGTCCAAATATGGGATCAGTTGATTATATGAAGCAAATGGGTCTTTGTAGTGAAAAGGGTGAATTACAGTAGCTGATATGGTGTTCCTTCCAGATAATAATTAGGACTGAGGTGTTCATTAAAAACAAACAAACAAACTCCCCTCAACCAAAGGGAACTGCCACATCTGAGGTTTTCTTCTCTTCACAGGGTCAGTCTTCATCTGTGTCTAGTCAATACAGGGGTGTGAAATCATGATCACTCTGACTAAAACAAGGACAAAGATTCAGAGCTTCCTGAACAGCATTATAATCTCCTCTCATCCAGTCTCTTGTCCTTCACTTTGTAATAGGAGGTAATGCTGAACATACTCCCTAATCATTACAAGCTTGAAGATTTGCATCTCTGAGTCTGTTTCCCAGGAAAAATTACTTAAGATAGAGATTATTCATTTTTACTTTCAGAATTCTTAGAATACTTTTGGACATACTGTCATATAATTTTACTGAGGAAACTCTAAATATCAAGGTTGGAATGCACAAATCCTTTCAAAGTTACTCATCCAAACCATATTTAAGGAACTCCAGATAATATTTTCTTTGACATGGAAAATAGCAACATCTCTAATAATTATCAGAGAACCAACATTTGAGTATACATTACAGTTAAAATTATATGCCAGACATCTTTATCCATACTTACAGATTGACCTTTTTCTGAAAAGAAGTATGATACATACTGTGTAAAGTATGCTACACAGAATGCCTTGTCTTATGAAAAATAAGATAGAAAAGGGAGGGGGGGAATGAGATGTTGCTAAGTACACTAGATTAAGGACAAAGAAAGGATACACTTACAGCTCAGACTAAATTTAGCAGACAGAGGAAGTTATAAGGCCTGAATTTTACTTCCCTTGCCTCTGTCAAGGAGCAGACTCTTCACCCTAGAAAAAGTAGGATAAATATATAATCTGAACAGAAGCCAAAGATGATTGAGGGGATAGTAAAAGAAACTTACATGGTCTTTAGTGAATTCAATCTCCAACCACAGAAACAATCTTACCAATTCACTGTGAAGAGTTGTAGTGAGACTGTAAAGGCATTGGTAGTATTTTTAAGTAATCATGACTAGCTAGAAAATGTGAAAGAAAAGATATGGTGGATGATATTTCGAGTTTTGAAAGGGCAAAAATAACAGAAAAATTTACAGACCAGTGAACCTGGATCTAGACAAAAACTTCAAATGGATTATTTAAAGAAGAGCCTGTAAATACTAGGAAAGGGACATAGCCATGGCTAGATACTAGAATGCTAGACTCTCATCAATTCGTATGTTGATTCAGACATTAAAATGACAGATCATTTTGTTCTTATACACAGAATAGTTCAGAATTTCAACAAGACATTAACAGAATCCCATGGGAATTATACATACAAGATAAAATCTGTGAGCTAGATGATGGCAAAGTCTGAAGTTTTATATAAAAAGAACACACTCAAGTCAATTGGGAAGAAATTCCAGAGCACTATGGCTCAAGCTTCATCCACTGCAAAAATTTAGGACACACTTTTTATGTACTTACCACAATGATATAAATAGCCCCATATTATTTTAAGCATAGTAACAAATTTAGAAAATGATAGAAATTGAAAATCTGACTTCTATACATTATCAGGATTATATTAACTCAACAAATGAGGTTATACATAATAAGCTATATATTTAAGTAACAACATTTTATGGTGAAAACACTAGCTTCTTGCTACCATTCATGTAAAAGAGACAGGTTTCAATTGATGACAAGAAATAATGACTAAATCACTAGGAAGAAGCTTCCCAAAAGGAACAGGTCTGTCACATTAATAGTAGGATTATTATAAAAATCAACACAAAGATAGTCCCAACTGTTGGCTTGTGAATCTTGAATTCTGTGTATGGTCCTAACTGTCATTAGTTAAGAGAAAAAGAAAGATCACCAATATTAAACATATACCAAGTACCATTTTAAAGTCACCAGAGAAGCCAATGCTATTTAATTTTTATAATAAGTAGTTGAGGTAGTTAAAATTATTCCAATTTTACAGCTGAAGAAATAAAATCTCAAATTGTTTAATAAATTTAGCCAAGCAAACAAAGCTGTAAGTAGAGGCAGTAAGGGCTTCCCAGGTGGCACTAGTGGTGAAAAAACAAAACAAACAAACCAACAAACAAAAAACACAAGACAATACAGGAGACAGAAGAGACTCAGGTTGGATTCTGAGTCAGGAAGATCCCCTGAAGGAGAAAATGGCAACCCACTCCAGTATTCCTGCCTGGCGAATCCCATGGACACAGGAGCCTGACAGGCTACAGCCATGGGGTGGCAAAGAGTTGGATACCCCCGAAGTGACTTAGCATGCACACATACAGAGGGAATAAGTTTAACCAAAATTTGTCAAACTCTGAAACTTTCTTAGAGTTCCTAATGTAAAACTTTAATGTTCTTAATAAAGAAACGCAAGCCCATGGAAGATGGGATTTCTATTACCTATAATAACTGACCTTTAACACTTTTCTTGGGCTTCCCCAGTGGCTCAGTGGTAAAGAATCCACCTACAAAGCAGGAGATTCCAGTTCGATCACTGGGATGTAAAGATCCCCTGGAGGAGGGCCTGGCAACCCACTCCAGTATTCTTGCCTGGAGAACCCCATGGACAGCCTGCTGGGCTACAATCCATTGAGTTAGTTGCAAAGAGTCAGACACGACTGTAATGACTGAGCAGGTGTGGACAGCACTTCTCTTCCTTACTATGATTGTGACTATTTTAAGAGTCATAATTCTTCTGGTCCTAGTTAGGATATCTTTTTCTTCGTCTGCACAGCTTTCTTCTCTCTCAAACACTTTCTCTCTCTCTCTCTCTCTACCCAACACATGAATTGAATAAATGCTAAAATATTATTTATAACAAATAAACTATAAGAAAAATGCATACTTCCTCACTTGTTTCCAATTCACTCATTCATATCTAGAAATTAATGAGTATCAGAAATTAATGAGGATTTCTTAAGTAATTTTATTCTACTAATATATATTTTCAATATCAAACAAATTGAAACACATTGATAAACTGCTATAAATTCCTTCACATTGCAAGTATTTTTACCAAGTGATGTCTTGGGGATTCTTTCCATAAATTTATGTCTACATACACATGTACAAGTTATTTTACAGTTGTTTTAAATTGCAATTCTTGACTTTTATTAATATCACTGTAGTTCAAAGTCCAAGTGAAAGTGATGAATGGAAATATTACAAGTCCTAATGCCTAATCTTTAGGACAGATCTTTAGGTTTAAGAACTATTTAAATATCAGGCTAGTAATGACCAAGATAAGCAGGGTTGATTTTGAGTCTAGTGGCATTAAAAAACGTATAATGTCTGTAACAGAAGACATTTGTTTTTGACAAGAGATCTCTTGAATTATAGGACTACAGGCTTCAAGAATGTTCAGTTCAGTTCAGTTCAGTCACTCAGTCATGTCCAACTCTTTGTGATCCCATGAGTCGCATCATGCCAGGCCTCCCTGTCCATCACCAACACCCAGAGTCTACACAAACCCATGTCCATCGAGTCAGTGCTGCCATCCAGCCATCTCATCCTCTGTCGTCCCCTTCTCCTCCTGCCCTCAATCTTTCCCAGCATCAGAGTCTTTTCAAATGAGTCAACTCTTTGCATGAGGTGGCCAAAGTATTAAGAGTTTCAGCTTCAGCATCAGTCCTTCCATTGAATGCCCAGGATTGATCTCCTTTAGGATGAACTAGTTGGATCTTCTTGCGGTCCAAGGGGCTCTCAAGAGTCTTCTCCAACACCACAGTTCAAAAGCATCAGTTCTTCAGAGCTCAGCTTTCTTCACCATCCAACTTTCACATCCATACATGGCCACTGGAAAAACCATAGCCTCGACTAGACAGACCTTTGTTGGCAAAGTAGTGTCTCTGCTTTTGAATATGATATCTAGGTTGGTCATAACTTTCCTTCCAAGGAGTAAGCATCTTTTAATTTCATGGCTGTAATCACCATCTGCAGTGATTTGGGAGCACCCCAAAATAAAGTCTGACACTGTTTGCACTGTTTCCCCATCTATTTCCCATGAAGTGATGGTACTGCTTTTATATTTTATCTCAGTCCACAATACACCCCTGCAATTCTTTGAGGTTTTTCATTTAGACTTTGGAATACAAAGGCCACCACTCCTCAATTCTGGCCTACTATCTAGATGTTAAAGAATCCACCTGCAGTGTGGGACACCTGGGTTTGATCCCTGAGTTGGGAAGATCCCTGCAGGAGCGAATGACAACCCACTCCAACATTCTTGCCTGGAGAATCCCAATGGACAGAAGGGTCGCAAGGATTTGGACATGACTAAGTGACTAAGCATACATCTAGTTTTAGGCTGCCTGACTTACACTGTTCCACCATGCTGTTTACTGTCTTGTCTTTTGCATTTAAATAGATGTTTCCTCACTGAAGACCTTGAGACATTTTTATAGTAGCATGTGTTGCCTGGCTGGCTCAAGAGTAATACTTTTCAAAATTTGTATATTTAAATTCTGCTCCTTGTTAATAATAGCTTACAAAACATTCATGTATTTAACCATGTTTAGAGAACATTCTTTTACTTTGATATGGTAGAGAATCTGATTCACTATTGAACTGGAGTATGTTAAGTAGTAAAATATTTAATTTTTACATAAATAACTGAGTTCCATATTTTGAGAATAATGATATGGTGGCTTGTAGCAACCAGTGGGCTTATGATGCTTTATAGCTTGTAAGTTCTCACAAAGGCAGTGGCTTCATATTAGAAAATAACTAGGCTATCAAAATCCTAATCCTCAAGGGATTCATATTTGAAATGGAAAGTTTGTGTTATTCACTGGAGAAAAGAATTTTTAAATGCTTAACCATAGCAGGAAAATGGAGTAATTTTTCCAGACTTTAAGCATGTACTGCCTTTGTTGCTGTGGCTATGATTTTTTATTTATTAATGATTTATGTTTATGAACTAAAGTAAGTTAACTATAATCTGTTAAATATGAACTTAAGTATTTTTCTTCAATTTGTGAGATGATATTCAAGAAGCATCTCATATTGGTTTACTTTCAAAGAAAAAGACAAAAAAATACTATGAAAATTTGTGGTGTTTGTTAAAATAGATTATGATCAATTTTCAATTAATAAATATTTCTCACATTTTGGTGTGAATTGTTTTGCTAGGTATACATTGTAATATTGACTTATTACAACTTGTGTTATACTTAAATTGCTCAGTTAACTGTAGCCTCTGTACAATATTTATGTATTTAGAAGTGCTTTGCCTCAACATAGGAACCATATGTGGTATTTGCTGTGTTGCACTACTGGAGTATGTTAATAGCTCTTGCCAACAGAGCACAGAAAACAATACAGATGATAATCTAACTTGAGTTGTTTGAAAAGTGAAAATTACAGTGGTATTAACAATGAGTGTACAAATTTAGAATTATGTCTAACATTCTTTATATATATGGTTGCCACTTACTATTGATTTAGGCTTCCCTGATAACTCATTTGGTAAAGAATTCACCTGGAATACAGAAGGCCCCAGTTTGATTCCTGGTTCAGGAAAATCCCCTGGAGAAGAGAGGCTATCCACTCCAGTGTTCTTGGAATTCCCTTGTGGCTCAACTGGTAAATAATCCACATGCAATATGGGAGACCTGGGTTTGATCCCTGGGTTGGGAAGATCCCTGGAGAAGAGAAAGCATTCCAGTATTTTGGCCTAGAGAATTCCATGGACTGTATAGTGAAAGTCACTCAGTCGTGTCCAATTCATTGTGACTGTATAGTCCATGGAGTCGCAAAGTCTGACATGACTGAGCAAATTTTACTTTCACTTACTATTGATTAATGATACAAAAACTCAAAATTAAATCAAGTATCAGTGATATGCCTCATCTATGCTGAGCCCTTAGTTCTAACAGAACCCCTATGAAGTAGATATTTTTATTATCCATTTTATAGATTAAAAGAATGAAATTCAGGAATTTAAGGAACTCTCCCATTTTCAGCTAGTATATAAATTAAGGAGTCAAGATGAAAGACAAGGCTGTTTACTTTAGCAGTCCTATTCATGAATATCTCATTTTATTCTAAAAGAGCCTTTCTCTTTAAGTATTCCTATACTTAATCAAATAGTTTTTAACAGTACAAAATGTGTGTGTGTGTCTTATGTGTAACATGGCTACAGTAACAAAAAAAAAAAAATCCTAACAAAGAATTATTTAAGTTCTGTGCAAAATCAGGTAGTTAATAAGGCTCCTCTGTGCAGTGGGTAGCCATTCCCTACTCCATGAGACCTTCCTGACCTAGGGATTGAACCTAGGTCTCCCACATTGCAGGCAGATTCTTTACTGTCTAAGCCACCAGGGAAGCCCACCTAGTGAGATGACTACTGTCATATTATACATATATGTACCTTAGGTTTCTAATTTACTGTCAGGTACTATATTGCATAACTTTTTACACATTTCATTGGTAGAGACAAAAATATTATTAATTTTGTTGACATATAAAGCAGTGATCAGCCAACTAGCACTTATAGTCCAAATTCTGCTACTTTTTTCTGTAAATAAAATATGCTCATTCCTTTATGTATTGTCTATAGTTTTACTCTATAACTATAGAGTTAGGTAATTGCCTTAAGATCATGTGACTATACCAATGCCTCAATCAAAAACGGGAAAATGATTTTTGATGGAATCAGAATATGTTGTGAAATAATAGTTTTTAGAAAGATTCACAGAGAACACATTTTGTTTTTGTATAAATGAAAATTTTTTCCATGTGTTTAATAATATATAAGTATCCTATGTGTTTCATTGACTTAATTTGTCTGACTAGCACCCATAGGCATTATAATTTATCAATCACTGTGTCTATATGTGATCTAACCCAGAGCGTTCTTGAACTCTTTTGCATGTTTTTACCTTTTTCAATATATCTTGCCCTGATTTCATTTTGTTCTTGCTTCTTTGTGTTATTATTTATTCTTTTACAGAAGGATATAAATGTAGATATAATTATATATATATATGTATATATAGATACACATATGACAATAGTAATGAATATGGATATAGACATACACATCTTTCTAGTTGAACTCTTTTCTTAATGTGTAAGACACTGGAGATACTTTTCAAAACAATGAATTAAATATAGCTAATCTCAAGTATCTCCCTTCCATTTTGGAAGATCATATTCCTTCCTCAGGCACAAAGTCTTCCAATGAATTTTGCTTAAACAACAGATATCTATACCATCCCTGTTCCTTTCAGTCCAGGCTAGAAGTATTTCTACTGGTATAAAATTCTCAAGCCCTCTTGGCCCTCTGTGAATTTTGAGGAGATCCATGCCATTAGACACCACGATTCTCCACAGATCCTTTCTGGATAACTCCAGTTTTCTTCCTGGGTTTTAATGATTGTTGTTGCATACATAAGCCACATGCCTAATCACATGCCTAACTGTTACCTTAGTAAATAGTTGTTCAACTACACTCTTGGCTCTACCCCCAGAGCATGCTGTCTGGATGGGCGGAAAACTTTCCAAATCATCAAGCGTTGGTTCCTTTTCATTAAACAGTTAATTCCTCAATTTATTTCTTTTCTCTCACAATATACTACAAGCAGGAAGGAAAAATCAGGTTGTACCTTCTAAACGTGGCTTAGACATCTCCTCAGCTAAGCATCCAAGTTAACAGTGTACAAGATTTACCTTCCTATATTCAACAGTATAAAACAATCTAGCCTTGTTTTATGCCACTTATAACAAGGATAGCTTTTCTTCCAATTTCCAACAGCAGGTTTCTCTTTTCCATCTAATACCTCACCAGAAAAGCCATTAGTGTTTCTGGCAACATTCTATTTATAATATATGTATACTCCAAGGTGGTAGAAATTTTTATACAGTTCTGTTTATTTCTTTGAGTACACACCAGAATCACCTTCACTATGTATGTATCTCTACCAACAGTCTTTTCAAGGTGGTTTAGATTTTACTATCATGTGCTTCCAAACACTTCCATTCTCTATTCATTATCTTTAAGAGAATGTATTCCTAGTGGAAATGAAAAATATCTCCATGTGTTTAATGAAGATACTTACACATCTGAGTATTTGATTCAGTAACATTCAACTTCCTAGCACTAAAATCTAACTTTGTTTCCTAAGACAAATAAGCAGCTTAAAAACAAGCAAACAAAAAGCTTTGTTTCACAGTTCTGGAACCTAGAAGTTCAAATCGACCATGTTCCCTCTGAGTCTCGGTAAGCAGGTTGGGGAGGAGTGAATTCTAATTTTGCTTCTCCCAGTTTCGGTTAATTATCAGCAATCTTTGGTGTTCCCATCTTTGTCTCCATTTTTCTTAACTGTTTTTTCTTGAAGTATTACAGGTATTATACCTGAAACATTGCAAATTAACTTTACTTCATATGTATATATCTATTCTTTTCCAGATCATTTTCCATTATAAGTCATTACAAGATATTGAATATCTATACAGTGATACCTTGTTGTTTGTCCATCTTATACATAATAGTTTGCATCTACTAATCCCAAACACCCAATCCATCCCTCCCCAAAAGCCCCTTGGCAACCACAAGGTTGTTCTTTATGTCTGTGTGTCTGTTTCATAGATAAGTTCATTTGTGTCCTATTTAGATTCCACATCCAAGTAAAATCATATGTTATCTCTTTCTGACATACTTAACATAAAAATCTCTAGGTTCATCCATGTTGCTGCAAATGGCATTATTTCATTCTTTTCTATGGTGGAATAATATCCCAGTATGTCTCTCTCCATGTCTGTATATGTGTGGGCACGTGTGTGTGTATGTGATATATACACCCCACATCTTTATCTATGCCCCTGTTGATGACATTTAGGTTTTTTCCATGTTTTGGCTATTGTAAATAGTGCTCCTATAAACACTGGGGTGCATGTAACTTTGCAAATTAAGGTTTCCTCCAGGTATGCTCAGGAGTGGGATTGTTGGGTCATATGATAATTCAACGTTTGTTTTTTTAAGGAACCTTACCATTGTATTTTCCGTACTAATTTACATTCCAGCCAACAGTGTAGGAGGGTTCCTTTTCCTCCACATTTTCTCTAGAATTTATTATTTGTAGACATTTTAATGATGGCCATTCTAACTGGTGTGATGTAACACCTCATTGTGGATTTGATTTACATTTCTTTAGTAATTATCAATGTTGAACATCTTTCCATGTACCTGTTGGCCAGCTGTATTTCTTCTTTAAAGAAATGTCTGTTTAGATTTTTGGCCTTTTTTTGTTTTGTTTTTTTTTTTTTTTTTTTTTGATTAGTTGTTCTTTTCTCTCTCTCTCTCTCTCTCTCTTTTTTTTTTTTCCCCTAGATGTTGAGCTGTATGAGCTATTTGTATATTTTGGAAATTATTTGCTTGTTAGTTGCATCATTTTCAAGTATTTTCTCCCAGTTCATATGTTGTGTTTTCATTTTGTTTATGATTGCTTTGCTATTCAAAAGCTTTTACATTTAATTAGGTCACATTTGTTTATTTTTGTTTTTCATTACCCTAGGAGATAGATCTAAAAAAATATTGCTGTGATTTATTTCAAAGAGTCTCCTGCCTCAGTTTCTTCTAGGTATTTCATAGTATCTGGCCTTGAATTTACATTTTTAATCCATTTTGAGTTAATTTTTGATTAAAGTGTTAGAAAACATTCTAATTATATTATTTTACCTCTAGCTGTCCATTTTTCCTAGCACCACTTATTGAAGAGACTGCCTTTTCTATGTTGTATATTCTTGCTTCCTTTGTTGTGGATTAGTTATGCATAAGTCCCTAGGTTTCTTTCTGAACTTTCTATACTGTTCCATTGATATATGTGTTGTTTTTGTGCTAGTACTATAATGTTTTGTTTACTGTTGTTTTGTAGTATAATCTGAGATTAGAGAGCATGATTTGTCCAGCTCCATTCTTCTTTCTCAAGATTATTTTGGCTATTTGGGAGTCTTTTGAGTTCCCATGCAAATTCAAAAAATTTTTGTTCCAGGTCTGTGAAAAATGCCATTGCACCGAATCTGTAGATTCCCTTGAGTAGTTTGGTCATTTTAACAATGTTAATTCTTCCAATCTAAGAACACAGTATATCTTTCTATCTGTTTGTGTTATCTTCATTTTCTTTCATCATCATCATCATACAGTTCTTGAGTACAGGTCTTTTGCCTCCTTGAGTAGGTTTATTCCTAGATTTTTTTTTTTTTTTTGATATGATGGTTAATGAGATTGTTTCCTAAATTTCTCTTCCTGATATCTGTTTCTTTGTCTCAATTTTACGTGACCTTGTGTGTTTCTGTTTCTGTGTCCAAATTTCCCTCCTCTTACAAGTACATGACTTACATTGAATATGGAGCTTATCCTAGTCTTAACTTGAGAATCTTTGCCAAGCCCCCATTTCCACAAAAGGTCACATTCAGAAATTCCAGATGATCTTAAAGTTTGCAGGGACATGGTTCAATTCAGTAAAGAGGTTTAAAAAACTGTGTTGAGAAACTTATGGAAATTCCTTTTGGATTAGCTAACTAAAATTTTAACTTTCCCAGAAAAAGGATTTGTACCACTATTGTTAACATTCACTAATCCCATTCCAAATAAAGAAATTTCAGGCTTTATGTAAGTTGTAAGTCATGCTTGGGTCTTCTTTTTCATGGAGGAGAGCCAAACATGAGGGTTTTGGGGGCCAAGTTCAGAATCTCTTATTTTGTTAAAGGAATAAAAAAGAAAACTATTTTAATGAATAAATTATCAGGAAAATTGACATCAGCAACATAAACCTAAATTCAGTACAAGCTAGAGAGCCATTTATGCCTGTGAGGATATCAATTCCTTTTAGACACCAGCTTGATCAAACAAAACAAAGAACAAAATACATCCTGATCTCTCTTCTTTTCTTAGGACATTTTATTGCAGAGGTAGATTGGCTCAAGGATTGGTGCCCCTTGCCAAAGGTCTTTGTGTAAATATCAGGTTTTGTTATGGGTCTATGTGACATCAAATCTCCTTCCTTTCCAGGTGATTGTGTTGGCACCCAGACATGAGCTTCCTTCATCAGTCACAAATCAAACTCCTATACCAACTGGACTGAACATTCACTAAAGACAGACTTCCTGATGGGAAAAGAACTGGCACATGATATGCCAGACAGGTTGCCAATACTGTCTTTTTATTTCTGTACATCATTTTATGCTATTCCTTTATAATGTGTGACTGGTCACCCAGAGAATACACTTCCCTTTCAGCACATTCTACCCCAAAGCAAATCAAAGACTGTCACACTACATACATTGTGAAACTTAAGCCTACCAATATAAAAGAAATTTAATGAAAACAGAAAGAACCATTTATAGTTATTAGGATACCATTCATCCATTTAGTTATTTATTCATTTTTTAAATTATTGCACTCCTACTACATGCCAGATATCTTTGCATATGAAGAGGTTACAATCTGATTTCATTTTTATTAGAATTTAGTGTTAGTAAAATAACAAATTTTATCTTATAGGATTTTTAATGGTTTTAGTCTTGTACATGAAACAATAGCATAGTGCTTAATTATGCTACCTTGAATAAATTGTGCAAATACATTCTGCATGTGAGGTGTTTCTCTGGAATGTTAGCACAGACAAACCTCTAGGAGTATACATTTTCAATGGAAAAATTCAGGAAATCCTTCATTGAATAAAAAATAATCCACCTTTGTCACAGAAATGTTAAGTATAATTTCAGACTTCATAAGGGTCTACAACACTGCCTATTTCAATGAAAATTTTCACCAAGAATAGATTAATTATCATCCTGCATCTGGGAACATAGAATTGTCTTCCAAGTAACTTCAACTATGTGCTAATTCATTCATTTTCTTTTGCTTGTTATGCTATTATGGTGATTTTGTGTCTTATGCCATGCTAATTTGTTCCTCTACTTTAAAAAATCAAAATAAATTAAACTGATGAACAAACACACAATTTGCTAATTAGCATCATAACAATTATCATAATAAGGCAAAGAAAATCAAAGAGAAGTAACATATAATCTTAATTTATTATCAATGTGAAGAAAGCATAACTGGCACTAATCCCCTGCAAGAAAATCCTCCATAGAGAAGTCTAAATCTTTCAGAAGATCTTTGTTCCTGCTTCATTAACACCCATTAAGATCTGTGCTTAAACGGTACTACTGACTTTCAGTATATTTAAGGAAAAAGAATCCTTACAAAGTAAAGAAAGAGAAAAGGATGAATCAACATGTAAAGGACATCAATTAAAAATTTTCACTTTACTTAATTTCATTAACTGAATTTTTATATAATCCAATTATAAATCTAAAAAGTTCAGGTTTCTTTGGTGATTTGAATTTTCACCTTTAAAGTGTGGTCAATCTGTTACACATCCATGCACAAATCCTTAGAGCCACATCATTTTTGTTCACACACTTCTGAACAAATAACAGTGAATTTCTTCCATTTCAGTACACAAAATGCTGCTTCTTTTCTCTTTTTTATCTGTGACAATATATTATAGGTTATATATTAAGGAAAGAATGCAAAGTAGAGGACATGAAATATGGATCCTAATTCCAAATAGATGATTAACTTCTTCAGTTGAATGGAGTATGAAAAATAATTCCAGATTTTCTTTTTATTTCTTATAGTTGTACAAAGCAAGGAAATTCAATGGCAATTGACTCCTAAGAATAAAATTAATCTGTATTATTTTCATTTAGCTTGTTAATAATTTGCAATAATGTCCTCTATTTATGTTTGTAGTACAAGATTTCATCCTTCAAAAATTTACAACCAACAGTTTTAAAAAATATGTTATTCAGTTCAGTTCAGTCACTCAGTCATGTCCGACTCTTTGCAACTCCATGCACTGCAGCATGTCAGGCTTCCCAGACTATCACGAACTCCCAGGGCTTGCTCAAACTCATGTCCATCAAGTCAGTGATGGCATCCAACCAACTCACCCTCTGTCATCTGCTTCTCCTCTTGCCTTCAATCTTTCCTAGCATCAGTGTCTTTTATAATGAGTCAGTTCTTCAGGTGGCCAAAGTATTGGAGCTTCAGCTTCAGTATCAGTCCTTCCAATGAATATTCAGGATGGGTTTCCTTTAGGATTGACTGATTTGATCCCCTGGTAGTCCAAAGGACTCTCAAGAGTCTTCTCCAACACAACAGTTCAAAAGCATCAATTCTTCGGAGTTCAGCATTCTTGATGATCCAACTCTCACATCCATACACAACTACTGGTAAAACCATAGCTTTGACCAGATGGACCTTTGTTGGCAAAGTAATGTCTCTGCTTTTTATTATTTTGTCTATGTTTGTCATAGCTTTTCCTTCAAGGAGCAAACGTCTTTTAATTTCATGTCTGCAATCACCATCTGTAGTGATTTCAGAGCCCAAGAAAATAAAGTCTCTCACTGTTTCCATTGTTTCCCCATTTATTTGCCATGAAGTGATGGATGGTCTCGGCAACTCTCGGCGATCCCAGCAACTCCCTGCCATCAAGCCGTGGTACTTGTGGATCAGCGCGCAGTGCCAGCCAGGGCATGCTTCTAGACCCCAGGGAGAACCGCAGGAGCCTGCAGGATGCAATGCAAGGCAGTCAGCGATGCCCTGTGCAGCTTTCTTCTTTAGAGGGCTTTGGAATTTCCAGATTGCTTCTCATGTTTGCGAACGTTCTTTGGATATTTGAGCAGCAGTTGCATTTTCTCCAGGATATGCAGGTGAATGTGGGTCAATTCAAGGAGCAGTGGCTGCGTGGGTACAGGAGGGCCAAGAGGAGCTACTCCACATTCAAGGTCAGGAGGGGCGGCTGTGAGGAGATACCCCTCATCCAAGGTAAGGAGCCGCGGTTGCACTTTGCTGGAGCAGCCATGAAGAGATACCCCTCGTCGAATGTAAGAGAAAACCAAGTAAGACTCTAGGTGTTGCAAAAGGCATCAGAGGGCAGACACACAAACCATAATCACAGAAAACTAGTCAATCTAATCACACCGACCACAGCCTTGACTAACACAGTGAATCTAAGCCATGCCATGTGGGGCCACCCAAGATGGGTGGGTCATGGTGGAGAGTCTGACAGAATGTGGTCCACTGGAGAAGGGAATGGCAAACCACTTCAGTATTCTTGCCTTGAGTTCCCATGAACAGTATGAAAAGGCAAAATGATAGGATACTAAAAGAGGAAATCCCTAGGTTAGTAAGTGCCCAATATACTACTGGAGATCAGTGGAGAAATTATTCCAGAAAGAATGAAGGGATGGAGCCAAAGCAAAAGCAATAGCCAGTTGTGGATGTGACGGGTGATAGAAGAAAGGTCTGATGCTGTAAAGAGCAATATTGCATAGGAACCTGGAATGTCAGGTCCATGAATAAAGGCAAATTGGAAGTGGTCAAACAGGAGATGGCAAGAGTGAACATCAACATTCTATGAATCAGCGAACCAAAATGAACTGGAATGCATGAATTTAAATCAGATGACCATTATATCTACTACTGTGGGCAGAAATCCCTTAGAAGAAATGGAGTAGCGATCATGGTCAACAGAAGAGTCCAAAATGCAGTACTTCAATGCAGTCTCAAAAATGACAGAATGATCTCTGTTTCCAAGGCAAATCACTCAGTATCACAGTAATCCAAGCCTATGCCCTTTCCAGTAAGGCTGAGGAAGCTGAAGTTGAAAGGTTCTATGAAGACCTACAAAACTTTTTAGAACTAACACGCAAAAAAGATGTCCTTTTCATTATAGGGGACTGGAATGCAAAAGTAGGAAGTCAAGAAACACCTGGCGTAACAGCCAAATTTGGCCTTGGAATATGGAATGCAGCAGGGCAAAGGCTAATAGAGTTGTGCCAAGAAAACTCACTGGTCATAGAAAACATCCTTTTCCAACAACACAAGAGAAGATTACACTTGGACATCACCAGATGGTCAACACCGAAATCAGATTGATTATATTCTATGCAGGCAAAGATAGAGAAGCTCTATACAGTCAGCAAAAACAAGACCGGGAGCTGACTGTGGCTCAGATCATGAATTCCTTACTACCAAAGTCAGACTTAAAATGAAGAAAGTAGAGAAAACCACTAGACCATTCAGATATGACCTAAATCAAATCCCTTATGATTATACAGTGGAAGTGAGAAATAGATTTAAGGGCCTAGATCTGATAGACAGAGTGCCTGATGAACTATGGATGGAGGTTTGTGACACTGTACAGGAGACAGATATCAAGATCATCCCCATGGAAAAGAAATACAAAAAAGCAAAATGGCTGTCTGAGGAGACTTACAAATAGCTGTAAATAGAAGAGAAGTGAAAAGCATAGGAGGAAAGGAAAGATATAAGCATCTGAATACAGAGTTCCAAAGAATAGCAAGGAGAGATAAAAAAGCCTTCCTCAGCGATCAATGCAAAGAAATAGAGGAAAAGAAAAGAATGGGAAAGACTGGAGATCTCTTCAAGAAAATTAGAGATACCAAGGGAACATTTCATATAATGATGGGCTCAATAAAGGACAGAAATGGTATGGACCTAACAGAAGCAGAAGATATTAAGAAGAGGTGGCAAGAAAGTAGAGGATATTAAGAAGAGGTGGCAAGAATACACAGAAGAACTGCACAAAAAAGATCTTCATGACCCAGATAATCACGATGCTGTGATTAGTCACCTAGAGCCAGACATCCTGGAATGTGAAGTCAAGTGGGCCTTAGAGAGCATCACTACGAACAAAGCTAGTGGAAGTGATAGGATTCCAGCTGGGCTATTTCAAATTATGAAAGATGATGCTGTGAAAGTGCTGCACTCAATATGCCAGCAAACTTGGAAAACTCAGCAGTGGCCACAGGACTAGAAAAGGTGAGTTTTCATTCCAATTCCAAAAAAGGCAATGCCAAAGAATGATCAAACTACTGCACAATTACACTCATCTCACATTCTAGTAAAGTAATACTCAAAATTCTACAAGCCACGCTTCAGCAATAAGTGAGTGGTGAACTTCCAGATGTTCAAGCTGGATTTAGAAATGCAGAGGAACCAGAGATCAAATTGCCAACATCTGCTGGATCATGGAAAAAGGAAAAGAGTTTCAGAAAAACATCTATTTCTGCTTTATTGACACTTTGTGGATCACAATAAACTGTGGAAAATTCTGAAAGAGGTGGGAATGCCAGACCAACTGGCATGCCTCTTGAGAAACCTATATGCAGATCAGGAAGCAACAGTTCAAACTGCACATTGAAAAACAGACTTGTTCCAAATAGGAAAAGGAGTACATCAAGGCTGTATATTGTCACCCTGCTTATTTAACTTACATGCACAGTATACCATGAGAAACACTAGGCTGGAAGAAGCACAAGCTGGAATCAAGATTGCCAGGAGAAATATCAATAACCTCAGAAATGCAGATGACACCACCCTTATGGCAGAAAGTGAAGAGGAACTAAAAAGCCTCTTGATGAAAGTGAAAGAGGAGAGTGAAAAAGTTGGCTGAAAGCTCAACATTCAGAGAACTAAGATCATGGTATCTGGTCCCATCACTTCATGGGAAATAGATGGGGAAACAGTGGAAACAGTGTCAGACTTCATTTTGGGGGGCTCCAAAATCACTACAGATGGTGATTGCAGTCAAGAAATTAAAAGATGCTTACTGCTTGGAAGGAAAGTTATGAACAACCTAGATAGCATATTCAAAAGCAGAATCACTACTTTGCCAACAAAGGTCCATCTAGTCAAGGCTATGATTTTCCCAGTGGTCATGTATGGATATGAGAGTTGGACTGTGAAGAAGGCTGAGCACTGAGAATTGATGCTTTTGAACTGTGGTGTTGGAGGCCTCTTGAGAGTCCCTTGGACTCCAAGGAAATTCAACTAGTTCACTCTAAAGATCAGTCCTTGGTGTGCTTTGGAAGGACTAATGCTAAAGCTAAAATTCCAATACTTTGGGCACCTCATGTGAAGAGTTGACTCATTGGAACAGACTCTGATGATGGGAGGGATTAGGGGCAGGAGGAGAAGGGGATGACAGAGGATGAGATGACTGGATGGCATCACGGACTCGATGGACATGAGTCTGAGTGAACTCCGGGAGTTGGTGATGGACAGGTAGGCCTGGCGTGCTGTAATTCATGGGGTCGCAAAGAGTCAGACACGACTGAGTGACTGAACTGAACTGAACTGATGGATGGTCTTGGTTTTTTGAATGTTGAGTTTCAAGCCAGCTCTTTCAATGTCCTTTCACTTTCATCAAGAGGCTCTTCAGTTCCTTTTCACTTTCTGACATAAGGGTGGTGTCATCTGCATATCTGAGGTTATTGATATTTCTCCTGGCAATCTAGATTCCAACTTGTCCTTCATCCAGCCCAGCATTTTGCATGATGTAATCTGCATATAAGTTAAATAAGCAGGGTGACAATATAAGTCTTGACTTTCTCCTTTCCCACTCTGGAACCAGTCCATTGTTCCATGCCTGGTTCTAAATGTTACTTTTTGCCTGCATACAGATTTCTCAGGAGGCAAGTTAGGAGGTCTGGTATTCTCATCTCTTGAAGAATTATCCAGTTTTCTGTGATCCACACAGTCAAAGGCTTTAGTGTAGTCAGTGAAGCATAAGTAGATGTTTATTCTGGAATTCTTTTGCTTTTTTATGCTCCAGTGGGTGTTGGCAATTTGATCTCTGATTCCTCTGCCTTTTCTAAATCCAGCTTGAATATCTGGAAGTTCTCAGTTCATGTAATATTGAAACCTAGCTTGGAGAATTTTGAGCATTTCTTTGCTAGCCTGTGAGATGAGTGCAACTTTGTGGTAGTTTGAATATTCTTTGGCATTGCCTTTCTTTGGGATTGGAATGAAAACTGACCTTTTCCAGTCTTGTGGCTACTGTTGACTTTTCCAAATTTGCTGGCATACTGAGTGCAGCACTTTCACAGCATCATCTTTTTATGATTTGAAATAGCTCAGCTGGAATTTCACCACCTCCACTAACTTTGTTAGTGGGAAATTCTGAAAGAGATGGGAATACCAGACCACATGACCTGCCTCTTGAGAAATCTGTATGCAGGTCAGGAAGCAACAGTTAGAACTGGACATGGAACAACAGACTGGTTCCAAATAGGAAAAGGAATACGTCAAGTCTGTAGATTGTCACCCTGCTTATTTAACTTCTATGCAGAGTACATCATGAGAAATGCTGGACTGGAAGAAACACAAGCTGAAATCAAGATTGCCAGGAGAAATATCAATCACCTCAGATATGCAGATGACACCACCCTTATGGCAGAAAGTGAAGAGGAGCTAAAAAGCCTCTTGGTGAAAATGAAAGAGAAGAGTGAAAAAGTTGGCTTAAAGCTCAACATTCAGAAAATGAAGATCATGGCATCTGGCCCCATCAGTTCATGGGAAATAGACGGGGAAACAGTGGAAACAGTGTCAGACTTTATTTTCGGGGGCTCCAAAATCACTGCAAATGATGACTGCAGCCATGAAATTAAAAGACGCTTACTCCTTGGAAGAAAAGTTATGACCAACCTAGATAGTATATTCAAAAGCAGAGACATTACTTTGCTGACAAAGGTCCGTCTAGTCAAGGCTACAGTTTTTCCAGTGGTCACGTATGGATGTGAGAGTTGGACTGTGAAGAAGGCTGAGCACTGAAGAATTGATGCTTTTGAACTGCGGCATTGGAGAAGACTCTTGAGAGTCCGTTGGACTGCAAGGAGATCCAACCAGTCCATTCTAAAGGAGATCAGCCCTGGGATTTCTTTGGAAGGAATGATGATAAAGCTGAAACTCCAGTACTTTGGCCACCTCATGCGAAGAGTTGACTCATTGGAAAAGACTCTGATGCTGGGAGGGATTGGGGGCAGGAGGAGAAGGGGACAATCGAGGATGAGATAGCTGGATGGCATCATGGACTTGAAGGACGTGAGTCTGAGTGAACTCCGGGAGATGGTGATGGACAGGGAGGCCTGGCGTGCTGCGATTCATGGGGTCGCAAAGAGTCAGACACGACTGAGCGACTGTACCAAACTATGCTTCCTAAGGCCCACTTGACTTCACATTCCAGGATGTCGGGCTCTAGGTGAGTGGTCACACGATCATGTTGTCTGGGCCATGAAGATCATGTTTTTATAGTCTTCCTTGTATTCTTGCCACCCCCTCTTAATATCTTCTGCTTCCATTAGGTACATACCATTTTTGTCTTTTATTGTGCCCATCTTTAGCCACTCCAGTGTTCTTGCCTGGAGAATCCCAGGGACGGGGGAGTGTAGTGGGCTGTTATCTATGGGGTCACACAGAGTCAGACACAACTGAAGTGATTTAGCAGCAGTAGCAGTGCCCATCTTTACATGAAATATTCCCTTGGTATCTCTAATTTTCTTGAAGTATTATTCTATTTTAAATAGACATTCATTCAAAACCGTTTTTTGTTTTTCATGAAAATCTCTCCAATTTATCTCTTCATGACTAACGCTTTTAAATTTTTTATTTATTTGAAAAATTATTTTACTAAGACTGCTTAATATCAATATCATGAAAGAATAGATAAATGATAGAACGTGAAATGTTTTCATATTAAATGATGCGATTTTTATTAACATTTGTATTTTCTTTTTCCTCATTTTTGTATGCAATAGCTTACAAATATACAGATAATTATATGAAATTCTTATCAGAGTTGTAACTTCTTTATAGAGCTCATGTGTATTCTTTTTCTTATTTCCTATCCTTTTATTTTTCATATCTTAGTGAGTTGGCTAAGTCTTGCAGGAAAATATTGAATAAATACTATAAAATATGAATATTAATCAATGGTATTGGCTGTTTTTGTCTATTTCTTGATTTTACATGTAATGACTTTTATACCTACCCATTGAATATAATGTTTCCTATAAATATTGAACTGACATGATGCATAAGGTTATGGAAGTTCTCTCCTTGTCCTAATATGCTATTTTTCTCATGAATGAATGTTGAATTTTGTCATAGGATTTTTTTCTATACCTATTCATTTAATTGTTTCCCACCTTTTAATGTTAATGTAATATATTATAATGTAATCTTTTTTTTTTAAATAATCTTAAAACATCTTTGTATACTTGGGCAAGTCCAGTTCGGCTAGGATATAATTTCATTTTAAACCACTGATGCAATCTAATTCCTATTAATTTATTAAGGAGTTTTGTGTTAATGTATATGAACTTGCATGCAGTCTTCTCAGTTTCCTTATCTGGTATGGTGGGCAGCCTTTAAGGTGGTCTCTCTCCTGCAAATCCCTGCCTCCTTGAACTCACACATTTGTGTAACCCTTCTGTCTCTGGACAGAGTATTGCAGGATGAGATGAGATGTCATTTTCAATATCAGATTCTAAAAATACTGTGGCTTCTGTCTTGGTTATTCTCACTCATACTTCTCTCTCAGATACCTATCTCTGGGAGAAGCAAGTTGCTATGTGGTGAGCAGCCCTATGAAGAGAACCAGGCGGAAAGCAATAATGTCTTCCTCCTGTGACTGACATGTACTCAAAGCCTGCTAAGAGTCACAGGAATGAACTTGGAAGTGGAGAGTTTTCCAGGTAAGTCCTGAGGTTACTGCAGCTTAGACAGACATCCTGAGCCAGAACGTTTTAGATAAGCAACTCTGAGGTTCTAGAGTCACAAAAATAGATCACAAATACTTATTATTTCAATCACTAAAATTTGGGGAAATTTTACATCTGATTCTGGAATTAAATTTTTACTAGCATTAAATAATTTTAATTCCCTCTTTTTCTACTGCCTGTACTGTTTTTACTCTCTTTATAACTTTGTAAAATATTCAAACTCTTTCTTGATTGACAGAGTACAATACACATTCTAAATACTCTTAGACTTGGGTTTTCTTTGTTGGAAAATTTTAAATTACTGATTTAATTTTTAATAGTTACAGAAATTATGTGGATTTTAAGTCAGTTTTGAAAATTTACTTTTTTCTAGGAAATATACAACTTATTTTTAATATTTTAATGCCTACTGTTATTGAAGTTGTATTATTTATATTCTAATACTTGTATTTATGTCAGTTATTTTTCTTGTTTCATCTTGAAGATTTACAAACTCTATTAACCTTTTCAAAGAATTATATTTTCTGAGTTTTTAAAATCTTACTTTATCTTGTTTTTCTATTTCATTTATTTACTTATGTTTTCTTCCTACTTACTCTGTGTGGCATATTGATGTTCATCTTCAAAATGCTTAAGGCATTTGCTTAGTTTTATTATTTGTTTAGTTTTTCTCCTTGTTGAATATATGCACCTTAGACTGTAAATTTCTTTGTAAGTACTGCTTTACCAGCATTTCACAAGTTTGATAGGTAGTATTTTCATTATAGTACTTTAATTCCATTTGATTCCATATGGACTCGGATTTTATTTAGCAACATATGACATGTAGATTTATAAAGATTTAGTTTTTAATCTATTTGTACTTTTTTGATCTATAACAACTGCATTTTGGCAAAATTTTGATCTGTATAAAGTCTATATTTGGGGATATATTGGCTCACACTTTAATATATGATTTATTCTCAATTTCTTAACTGACTTGCCCATCCTTAAAGAAAATGTGTATTCAATAATAGTTGGCTGAATGTTCTATATGTCAATTAGATCACAGATGTAATTTTTTTCCATCTTCTACATCTTTAATAAATATATTGCTTTTTGAAAAATTACTGGATATTATAAAAGTATTCAAGCATGCTGATGATATACCTTCCTATTTCCTAATTCTCTGTTCAGTCATATCTCATTTGTCATTTAACCCTGGTATTGCATTTTAATTTCATATACATTTCATTTCTAAAATTTCTAAATTTCTTTTTAAGATATTTTGGTTTATTTTTAATTTGTTATTGCTACTTTTATTGTTTAAAATTCAGCTCTTTATCCTTAAAGTTAGAAAAGATTTTTTTTTTTATTTTATAATATATAACCTTTTTATTTGAAGTTTTTATGATTCTGGCCCTTTTGTTAAAATTTTTTTTTCCTCCACACTGTTCTCCATAGTGGCTGTACTAGTTTGCATTCCCACCAACAGTGTAACAGGGTTCCCTTTTCTCCACACCCTCTCCAGCATTTATTGCTTGCAGACTTTTGCATAGCAGTCATTCTGACTGGTGCGAAATGGTACCTCATTGTAGTTTCGATTTGCATTTATCTGATAATGAGTGATGTTGAGCATCTTTTCATGTGTTTGTTGGCCATCTCTAGGTCTCATTTGGAGAAATGTCTATTTAGTTCTTTAGTCCACTTTTTGATTGGGTCTTTGACCCAGCAATCCCACTACTGGGCATACATATGGAGGAAACCAGAATTGAAAGAGACACGTGTACCCCAATGTTCATTACAGCACTGTTTATAATAGCCAGGACACGGAAGCAACCTAGATGTCCATCAGCAGATGAATGGATAAGAAAGCTCTGGTACATATACACAATGGAATATTACTCAGCCATTAAAAATAATACATTTGAATCAGTTCTAATGAGGTGGATGAAACTAGAGATTATTATACAGAGTGAAGTAAGCCAGAAAGAAAAACACCAACACAGTATACTAACCCATATATATGGAATTTAGAAAGAAGGTAATGATAACCCTGTATGCGAGACAGCAAAAGAAACACAGATGTATTGAACAGTCTTTTGGAGTCTGTGGGAGAGGGCGAGAGTGGGATGATATGGAAGAATGGCATTGAAACATGTAAAATATCTTATGTGAAACGAATCGCCAGTCCAGGTTTGATGCATGATGCAGGGTGCTTGGGGCTGGTGCACTGGGATAACCCAGAGGGATGGAATGGGGAGGGAGGTGGGAGAGGAGTTCAGGATGGGGAACACATGTACACTCATGGCTTATTCCAGTCAATGTACAGCAAAACCAATACAATATTGTAAAGTAATATTAATTAAATTTTTAAAAAATTTTTAAAAAAATTTCCTGAAAATTTGCTGATTTTTCTGACTCCAGCTCAAGGTGCCTTGCCATTTTTATGTTATGTGAGTGTGTTAATTTTAGTTAAATAGTTATTCTCAATTTTCATTTGTATTCCTTCAGAGAGTTACTAGAAGACCTGGGTTGAGCCTGTTTTATATGGACTTGTTTTCCTATGACCCTAAGGGATTCTCCAAAAAGGATTCATTAGAGTTGTTAATGGTCTTTTCATGTTATTGTTGTTGTCAACCCTGGAAGTGAGAGAAAGAAATGCAAATAGTGGGCAATTAGATTCCAAACCCATGGGTGTACATGTGTTCCCAGATTCATGTCAATGTATGGCAAAACCAATACAATATTGTAAAGTAAAAAATAAATAAATAAATAGATTCCAAACCCAAGTGAGGATAAGCTGTGCCTGCTCAGTCTCTCAGTTGTGTCCATGTCTGACTCTTTGGGAACCTATGGTGTAGCCCACCAGGCTCCTCTGTTCATGGGATTTTCCAGGCAAGAACCTTGGAGTGGGTTTATTACCCCTCCCCCAGGGGATCTTCCTGATCCAGGAATTGAACCAGTGTCTCTGGCATTGGCTGGCAGAATCTTTACACCAAGTTACCTGAGAAGCCTGAGTATTAGCTAGTAACTTTTGAACATTTCCACAAGAGTTTTGTTGTTAATGTTGTTGCAATTGTTGTTTCTGTTATTTTAAATTTCACCTTTTACCTCCATCTGAAGTTTAGTTCCAAAGAGAAGAAGACCCAGCCTATCTGCTTATACTGGGTAAGTTTTCTTCTGACTTACTTTTTCTTTTCCCCTCATGATTCTGAATTCTGCATTTGCAGAATCATAACTCTATTTGTGTGTGGAGGAGGGGGAGACTTTTATCTAGCTTGTCATCCTGAGGGTGAGGATAGTTTAACCACAACCACATACAAAAAACTTACTGTTTGACAACTGTTAAGCTACTTGATTCTAAAGATGCATTCCAAAGGTACTGGGCTTCATCACCATGTTATCTTGAATTAATACCTACAGTTAGTTATAATCTTATAAGTTATCACCTCTTTTTGGTTACATAACTAATTAATTAAATTAAAATGTGAGTTCTAATATTGAATATATTCATAACTAAACAGTGACTATCTAGAAGTTATATTTCTGGAAAATGAATCCCCTTCTCTTGTTATCTCTCTTACAAAATTTTACTTAAAATTTGTGGTCCAGCTATGTCTTTTAAACCCACCTAAAAGCTCTCAACATTTTTTAGTTCCCAAGGCACTTAACACATCCCTAAATTTTAGTAACTAGTAACCAAGTGTGGGAAATAAATATATCATCAAATAAAACTTAAGTAAGAGAGAAGAATTTCTAGTCCATGAAAATGCCATATGACCCAATTGAGGCTACAATTCATTTGTTTAGATATTAATGACAAAATGAAAAACAAAACATAATTGGGATAGTCAATGGTGATCAAATATTAGACTTTTATGAAGTTTATTATAGTTTGTGAATCTGGTATAAGTTCAAAATGTTATCTAGAGTTCAAATTGTTTTTAAATTTTGAGGGGTAATATTTTAACATTGACTAGTGTTAGGATTACAAAAAGAATTCAACAAGTTAGAAATACACTGGATAGAAAATCCCTCATCTTAGTCCCAAGAAGAAAAATAAAAATATTTTTATTAAATATTATGCTCAAAATTTTGCAGAGAATATTTTATAAACAAAAATTAAGTGGTCTTTCTTAAATGTGAGATAGTTGGAGAATACTAATTACCAAATCCAAATTATCAAAATTTTCATTTTGGTCCAAATGTAATTTCAAAAACATATGAGAATCTAAGAGGAAACATCTATTAAATAATCATCAAGGGAATGTTTAATCTCATTAGTCCAAAAGGAAACATAATTGCTGAGCTGAATATCTGTCAGCTTAAATTTAATTCTGAAGGTATATTTGAGAAATGCATATAGCAAATACTTTAAAGGAAAAAATAATAATTTTTGTTAAGAATTAATTGAAAATAAAGGCTATTATATTTATTAGTTTGCTAAATATGTATGTACTATTTACATATGTAAATATGTATGTACTATTCTCTTTTAGCTACACTATCTTTCTTCTTTACAAATCACTCTGTATTTAACTAACAAACTATGCCTGGCTTTATCTTCAAAGTCAAACCCATTATATTAATATTTTGTATTTACCTGCTGATTTATTTTGCCAGTTTTGAACTGAGTGAGAATATGAGCATTATTTGTATAGTTTACTGCCTTGAGTTGGACCTGGCCCAAAGCCTAACATACAAAATAGTTTGCATCACAGGTATTAAACTAAAGTCATTTTATGTAGGTTAGGCAAGTGTAGAAATAAAAAGCAACCAGATTAGTACAAGCATAAGTTATTTTTTCAGACCTTGCTCTAGCAAGGGAGTCAACCACTATTACTTTCATTTTCACAGAATCTCAAAGGAAGGCAAAGGGAGAAGAATGGGAAAGCTTTATAGTAGAAAAGAGGGAAAGCTTCAAGTATGCCCTGACTGGAGGGTGTTGGCATGGAGAAGCTGTAGGCAGGCTTACTAGGAGGGTGTATACTATGTATTCGGATAGGCATGCATATTTAGCTTTCTCAATTAGAATTAAAATGGAAACAGGACAAATATTAGCAAAGCAACCAATTACTAATCGGATACTATTCACTTGGAACTGATTGTTATAGGAGTTATTGTTTGTCTATATAGACTATTTTGTAGAGACAGTGGTCTGACTTCCTATAAGTTTGACTTATAGATAGTAAGATGGCTTTCTGGACTGGTTACTGTAGATAGAGTTGGATTTTATATAAAGAGGTTCACAGCTATTGTCCTGATACATAATACTTTACCAAAATAATCTTATTAAAAACCTTACATCTATAAATGAATAGAGATGCATAAAAATAAAGCATGAAATCCCTCAGTGATCATATTTGATCTAACTTCAGCTACAATAGACAAGCAATTTCAAAATTCTATTTTGACCTTTACAAGATCATGAATCTTCAAAAACATCAGAACTAGACTAGAATAGATATGTTTCCGATATAAAAATGGGAACAGTAACTATAACTGAAAAGAAAGAGAAAGAGAGTGAACTGGAATTCACCTGTGGATCATGGCATCTGGTCCCATCACTTCATGGGAAATAGATGGGGAAACAATGTCAGACTTTATTTTGGGGGGCTCCAAAATCACTGCAGATGGTGATTACAGCCATGAAATTAAAAGACACTTATTCATTGGAAGGAAAGTTATGACCAACCTAGATAGCACATTCAAAATCAGAGACATTACTTTGCCAACAAAGGTCCATCTAGTCAAGGCTATGGTTTTTCCAGTAGTCACGTATGGATGTGAAAGTTGTACTGTGAAGAAAGCTGAGTGCTGAAGAATTGATGCTTTTGAACTGTGGTGTTGGTGAAGACTCTTGAGAGTCCCTTCGACTGCAAGGAGATCCAACCAGTCCATTCTGAAGATTAGTCCTTGGTGTTCTTTGGAAGGACTGATGCTAAAGCTGAAACTCCAGTACTTTGGCCACCTCAGAGTTGACTCATTGGAAAAGACTCTGTTGCTGGGAGGGATTGGGGGCAGGAGGAGAAGGGGACGACAGAGGATGAGATGGCTGGATGGCATCACTGACTCGATGGACGTGAGTCTGATTGAACTCTGGGAGTTGGTGATGGACAGGGAGGCCTGGCGTGCTGCGATTCATGGGGTCTCAAAGAGTCGGACATGACTGAGCGACTGAACTGAACTCAATATTAAAACCTAGAATAAACCTTGATGTGAAATACACTGGTTTGTTATGAATCACTAGTAAGTGGTTCAGATGACTTTATGAGACTCTGGGACAACAGGAAAAGCTGCCTTATCATAATTTTTTGTGATTACCAAACCTTAGAGGGTAACTTGAAACCAGTGAGCCAGAAAACCTTTTTTTATAAAAATCTGCATTTGATTTGTATGTCACAGATAGTTTAAAAAATTAATATGTAAATTGTATTAAAATAAGTATCCTAGTTAAGAATAGGGGCTTCCCTGGTGGCTCAGACGGTAAAGCGTCTGCCTGCAATGTGGGAGACCTGGATTCGATTCCTGGGTTGGGAAGATTCCCTGGAGAAGGAAATGGCAATCTACTCCAGCACTCTTGCCTGGAAAATCCCGTGGACGGAGAAGCCTGATAGGCTACAGTCCATGGGGTCGCAAAGAGTCATACACGACTGAGAGACTTCACTCACTCAGTTAAGAATAGGTGGGTTTAATAACAATGGCCACATAAGTCTTAAACCCTTCCCTCATCAGTATTGTGGTATTAACAATTTTTGGCAAAAGGCAATAAAAATGAGTAAATTTCATCACTATAGGAAAACAAAATTAGCAAATTTTACATGGTATTTATTTCACCCAATTTTTAGGGAAAAAATATTTAAAACTTTTCCTTGATTTTAGTTATATTCATATAATATATATGGAATTTAAATCATGTGAGGCAGTAATAATAATCTCATCAGAAAACCCCAAATGCATTTGGCTAACCATAAATAAAACAGGAAGATGTGTTTCAGTACAGTTTCCTTACTTTGATTTATTTTCTTTCCCTTGAGATGTACTTCCTCAGTTCATGCTAACTCAAGTCTTCTGAGAATGTCCCAGCATAGATTTATTTTTCAGAACCTTCTTCTGTGTAAGACTCTGCCCTATGAAAATATATAAACTGTCCAACTTAGTGTTTCAGACTATGCTTATTTTGTTAATATTATTCAAGTTGAGGAAGGGAACATTTTTAGGGACAAATGTAAATCAAGATGCTGGCTTCATAGTAAAAATAAACAAAATTCTGCTGTCCTAGAATCTGATAAAGTCATTTGAACTACTTATCATTGATTTATAATAAGCCAATATATTCCATGTCAAAGTTTATCTGTATGTTTTTAAAGTACACTTGTAATGAGTATAATATTTATCAACTTTATATAATGTGCCAGTTACTTTATTAGGTACCTTGAAAAATTATCTCATTTATTGTTTGTATCTGGAAGAATAGTAATCTCCATTTAGCAGATGATAAAACTGAGTGTCTAAAGGTTAATTTCTTTGTTAAAGGTTGCACAGGCAGTAAGCAGTACAACTGTTACTTAGTCCAATTCTTTTCTGATCTTCTGATTCCAAAGACAACATTCTTTATGCCCTCCCTACTGGCTTGTGCTATAACACAGAGGAGTGAAATAACTAATGAAGCTCAAACATGGCCTGGACAGAAAATATATTAAGACTAGAACTATACTTCCTACTATCTTCCCATAAATTTCATTGCCTTCTAGATATGGTTGAAATTCTAAACACTCTAATATGCCAACATTCTCTTTTACTTGTTTGGAAACTGAACCTAGAAAGTTATAAGTCTTTTTCAAGTTCCAAAAGCTATACACACAGATGTAAAACTAGGATTCTGTTCTGACACACTTTGCTCTGGAAGCCACAAGGCCATAATGTAATAGTACCTGTGGTAGGATGATTCTCATTTTAGGAAGAAGTGTGCCTGTGTCAATGTAAATGATCATTTTTTGATGTAATGTCCTCTAAATTAACATAAGTGAGATGGATTGTTAGATCCAGGGATAATTCATGTGCCTTGAAATATATTTTCATCAGTGCTTGCTTATACAGTATATTTAGTAATAACCATTTATATGCTTAAATATTCACAACCTGGAGAATTCCTAGAGAAGAACCAGGAGAAGTCCTGAAAACTTGAATGCAGTGACTAAAAACAAGATTTTGCTTCACTCTTTACTAAATAAATGTGCTGATGTAAGCAACTTTACATAATAAAAAAGGAAAGTATCCTTATGCCAAGTAAAAGATGAGGCAGCAAGCTTTCAGCTTAGAATTAATCAAAAGGTCCCTTAATAGTCAATAAAATCTGTCCCTCTTTTGTTATATTTAGTATTTTAATAAGGAATTAATGATCAAAATTAAATTATTTTAAGGTTGGTTAAGCAGAGGCACTTAATGAGAGTGAATTTTGCTCTTGGTTGAAGGATAATAAATGCAAAGTTATATCTCTATCACAGTGTAGTTTCAAAAAAGTGATTGAATTTTTCATGATTACATATCTCAATGTCCTCCCCAAAGAGAATCATTAAAAAGTATGTCATTATTATTTTCTATAGTATCCTAAATCTACTATGTCTTCATGATGCCAAAGAGCTTTGACATGTGAAAATTTAATAGACTCTTTAGTCTCTGTATTCCGAACAATTGGTATCAATTACATTTCTTTTGTTTGACCAAATTAGACTTCCCTGGTGGCTCAGATGGTAAAGCGTCTGTATACAATGCAGGAGACCTGGGTTCAAGCCCTGGGTTGTGAAGATCCCCTGGGGAAGGAAATGGCAACCCCTTCCAGTACTATTGCCTGGAAAATCCCATGGACAGAGGAGCCTAGTAGGCTACACTCTATGGGGTCGCAAAGAGTTGGACACGACTGAGCGACTTCACTTACGCATTTCTTTTGTTAGACCAAATTGAACAGTGATACCATCCTGGTCACTTTAACATAAAAATAAGATATTTATACTCTTGGCAAATAAAATTCCATGCAATATATATAAATAAAGGTGTATCCTATAAATATCTATTTCCTGATTTTTTTCCCTAGTGTAATACTTCTGAATATATTTACTAATGCCCGCAGTATAAGATATGTGCTTATTTCCTCAGTCATATGTGACTTTACAATCCTATGGACTATACCCTGCCACGCTCCTTGTCCATGTGATTTTTCAGGCAAGAATACTGGAGTGGGTTGCCATTTCCTCCTCCAGTATATGACATGAAGTCACTGTAAAATAATACATTATCATTTTGTGATCACTGAGAGTAAATTGGTAAATTGCATTTAATCAGAGCTAGTTGTAGCAGTTAGGGATGCATTTAACTACAATTAACAAACACACACACATAACTTCATGAAAAGATATTAATAGGGCTTTTCACCTATCATTGGATGGCATCATCGACTCAATGGACATGAGTCTGGGTAAACTCTGGGAGTTAGTGATGGACAGGAAGGCTTGGTGTGTTGCACTTCATGGGATCTCAAAGAGTGGGACACTACTGAGGGACTGAACTGAACTGAAGAGGAAAGTAGTGTTCAGTTCAGTCGGCCAGTCGTGTCTGACTGCGACCCCATGGACTGCAGAACGCTAGGTTTTCCTGTCCATCACCAACTCCCAGAGCTTGCTCAAACTCATGTCTATCAAGTCTCATGACCACTAAGACCATCAGTTCAGTTCAGTTCAGTTCAGTCACTCAGTCGTGTCCAACTCTGCAATCCCATGAATTGCAGCAGGCCAGGCCTCCCTGTCCATCACCAGCTCCCAGAGTTCACTCAGATTCATGTCCATGGAGTCAGTGATGCCATCCAGCCATCTCATCCTCTGTCGTCCCCTTCTCCTGCTACCTCTAATCCCTCTCAGCACCAAAGTCTTTCCCAATGAGTCAACTCTTCGCAGTCAACTCTTTGAGGTGGCCAAAGTACTGGAGTTTCAGCTTTAGCATCATTCCTTCCAAAGAAATCCTAGGGTTGATCTCCTTCAGAATGGACTGGTTGGATCTCCTTGCAGTCCAAGGGACTGTTAAGAGTCTTCTCCAACACCGCAGTTCAAAAGCATCAATTCTTTGGTGCTCATAGCCTTGACTATATGGATTTTTGTATGCAGAATAATGTCTCTGCTTTTCAACACATTGTCCAAGTTTGTCATCCCTTTCCTTTCAAGAAGCAAGCGTCTTCTGATTTCATGGCTGCAGTCACACTCCACAGCAATTTTTGAGCCCAAGAAGAGGAACTCTATCACTATGCCCACTTTTTCCCCTTCTATTTGCCATGCAGTAATGGGGCTGAATGACATGATCTTATTTTTTTTAATATTTAGTCTTAAGCCGGCTCTTTCACTTTCCTCCTTCAGGCAGATTGTTTACCAGCTGAGCTACCAGGGAATCCTGATACAAGGCTCTAATTGTTGCTTCTTGACCCACATACAGGATCCTCAGGAGATAAGTAAGATGGTCTGGTATTTCCATCTCCCTAAGAGCTTTCCACATTTTGTCATGATCCACACAGTCAAAGGATTTAGCTTAGTCAATGAAACAGAGATAGATGTTTTTTTTAATCTGAAATTCCCTTGCTTTCTCAATAATCCAGCAAATGTTGGCAATTTGATCTCTAGTTTCTCTTCCTTTTCTAAACCTAGCTTGGACATCTGGAATTTCTTGGTTTACATAATGCCGAAGCCTAGCATGAAAGATTTTAAGCATTACCATACTAGCATGGGAGATGAGTGCAATTGCCCAATGGTTAGCACATATTTTGGTACTACCCATTTTGGGGATTGCAATGAGGATTGACCTTTTCCAGTCCTGCAGCCACTGCTGGGTCTTCCAAACTTGCTGATATAATGAATGCAAAACCTCTGTGGCATCCTCCTTTAGGGATTTGAATAGTTCTGCTGGAATTTCTTCGCATCCACTAGCTTTATTAACAGCAGTGCTTCTTAAGGCCCGCTTGACTTTGCATTTGTGAGTGTCTGGCTCTGCATGCTAATCACACCATCGTAGTAATCCAGTTCATTAAGATCTTTTTTATACAGTTCTTCCATGTATTCTTTCTATCTTTTCCTGATCTCTTCAGCGTCTATGTCTCTACCATTTTTGTCCTTAATTGTACCCATCTTTGGGTGGAATGCTCCCTTGATGTTTCCAATTTTCCTGAAGAGATCCCTAGGCTGGTATATATTTGCCCTTATATATAATATTTAGGCTTCAAGGTCCCTTCAAAGTAGGTTTCTTGTATGCAACATACAGCTGGATTTTCTGTGTCTCTTTGAGAATAAACGAGTTAAATCCATTTACATTTAATCATATGATTTGTTTTGTTCCAACTGCTATTTTATTGTTATATCTATTTTCTACATATGTGCATTATATTACTTTTAATATGTTTTATTCTTTAGTTTTTTTTCCAATCCCTTTTGATGTGAAGATTGATTTTATTATTTTATTATATGTTATTTATTTTTTAATTTCAGGTAAAATATTATTTTTTATAATCAGGTACTCTGATTTTATGTATTATAGGTTTTCCTTTACCTGAACTATGTATGAATGTCCTTTTTTACTGATCTTTATACTTTTCTCTATTTCATCATCATGCTTTCTTTTTCAGTTTTCAAGTATCTCCTCAATACAGTCATTAAATTGTGAGTATAGTCTTCCTTTGGTGACTTGTAGTTTTATATTATTTTGTATATGTTTTATTCATTAGTTTCCTTTATATGTTCTCTTTTTATATGTTTTTATTCCTTAGTTTTATTTTTAGTCCCTTTTGATGTGAGGATTTATTTTATTATTATATGTTATTTATTTGTTTTTTATTTCAGGTAAAAAATACTATTTTTTTTATAATCAGGTACTCTGATTTTATGTATTATAGATTTTCCTTTACCTGAACTATGTATGAATATCCTTTTTTTTTTACTGATCTTTATGCTTTTCTCTATTTCATTATCATGCTTTCTTTTTTTTTTTTCAAATATCTCCTCAATGCATTCATTACATCTCAAGTGAATATAGTCTTCTTTTGGTGAGTTGCAGTTTAGTTGTCATTTTTAAGATCTTGTAGTATTTTTATTCAATATTTTCTTTTGTTTCTTATCTTTCTATTTTTATACATCTATATCCTTGAATTTGTGATTGGTGGAAGAATGTTCAGACTTTGAAACATTTTTTACTCTAATTTTCCAGTTTTGTTTTTTTTTCCTAAAGTGTTGAAAAAATGTCTCTTTTCATTTCCTGTTTATGTACTAATTTTATTTCTTCTCTAGACCAGCTAAAACAGTTGTCCATGGTCATAGAGAAAAGTATGGGGATCTAACTAGATTTCTAAGTTCAAAACTGCTCTCTGCATTGGCATATGAAAAATGTAGCTTATTTTATTTATGGTGGAGAATATACTGAACAATAGCCCATAAAATGTGTTCATGTCATCCTAGAATCTGTGTTACCTTATATGGCAAAAGAGAATTTGTCATTAAATTATCTAAATTAAAGCGAGTGCCTTGAGATAGGCAGATTATCCTGCGTTATAAGAGTGGACCTAATGTAATTATTAGCAGAATGATTACTAAAAGAGTGACATAGGAGGAATCACAGATAGAAAGAAATGTGATGATGAAAGCAAATTTTTGTTTGATGAGCTTTAAATGTGGCAGAAGGGGCCCCTAGAAGCTTAAAAAAGCAGAAATGTATTTTCCCCAAAAAAACCTCCAGAAGAAATCAGTCTTACAATATCTTGGAATAACACTTTGACTTCAGTTTGGTGAAACTGATTTCAGACTTCTGGCTCCCAGAACTGTAAAATAAAAGATTCATATTGGTATAAGTCACCAAATTATGGTAATTTCTTACAGCACCAATACAGTGAGAAATTTATAAAGAGTGTGACTTACAGATTTTTAATTTGTATGTGTTTCACCAATATCACTAATTAATTTTCCTGCTTGCTTCTTTTTCTTTCCCTCCAAATCTCCAAGGGGTCCATTCTCCTTTTAAGTAAGCCCCTTATTCTACAGAAGTGGTGCCTTCCTAGTACTGTTCCATTGGCCCACAACCTTTCAACTTTCTCCTTTTTGATTTCTCAAGGGCTACTATTCTGATGTATCAGACATTAGATTTCTTCACAGTGTTTACCACTCAGTGTGTGACAAGTCTTTCTGAGAGCAAGTGTACCCAGGATCCATCACACTTACGTGTGGAGTTGTTTTCTGGTAGATTCAGGTATGTATTTTTCAAATGTACAGGTAGTTTGAAGTTCACAGAGTTCTCCATCTCATAGTTATGCTGAATATGTTATTGTTTTCTTGGTGGAAGTGAGTAGAGAGATTTTAATTTGTGTCATTATCATTATTCTGTAATAAACCATAAGTCTAGGCAGTGTCCACTGATTATTTGATATGAATGACCAGGATTTTGCTGACTTCAACACTTTATATCATTAAATGAAGATTTCACATATATATGTTAAATTTTTTCTACTGGTTATCTTTATAACTGTAAATTATATTATTGAGCCTCCATCAACATACAAAAAGTTCTTTTTGGCTTAATGTTTTGTCAGATAATGTTATCTGCTTATATACTCTCAGATCTGCATCTAATTTCACTTTTACATTGCCGTGCTGATAATAATTTATCTTTTGTTCTCCAATAACAATTCTTAGGTTTGCTCTTAGTTTCTAGTAATTTAAATCATTATGATTTTGTGACTCTTAGTATCAAGCTGTGAGTTAGAATTATATTTCTTTCTACTAGAAAAATAGAAGCCTGCCCCTCTAAAAGAGCATTGTACCTGGGATCAAAGTCAGTTGGAAGGGATTCCATATTCAATCCCACTGCTGGGCATACACACCGAGGAAACCAGAATTGAAAGAGACATATATACCCCAATGTTCATTGCAGCACTGTTGATAATAGCCAGGACATAGAAGCAACCTAGGTGTCCATCAGCAGATGAATGGGTAAGAAAGCTGTGGTACATATACACAATGGAGTATTACTCAGCCATTAAAAAGAATACATTTAAATCAGTTCTAATGATTTATACATTTAAATCAGTGTATGAAACTGGAGCCTATTATACAGAGTGAAGTAAGCCAGAAAGAAAAACACCAATACAGCATAATACATATATATGGAATTTAGAAAGATGGTAAAGAAAATTAATAATTCTTATTCATAATTTTCCTAAATCCTGTGTTTTTCCTATTACCATATTCTCATCTTTTCTCTAGCTCTTATATACTATTTTCCGTTGTGCCATGCATTGTTCTTATTGCTTTATAATAATTTTATGTGCTTCCCTGGTGGCTCAGTGGTAAAGAATCCACCTACAGGAGACACAGATTTGATCCCTGGGTTGGGAAGATACCCTGTAGAAGAAAATGGCAATGCACTCCAGTATTCTTGCCTGAGAAATCCCACAGAGAGAAGAAACCAGTGGGCTGCAGTCCATAGGGTTGACAAAAGAGTCGGACATGAGTTAGCAAATAAATGACAATAATTAATTTAGTTTTTACAAAAATTTTATTATCCCAGTTACAAACATAAATAAATTGAGGCACAGGGTTATTGATTAATGTAACATAGGCTACAGAGGTGATGATCTTAAGTGAAGCCTCCTACCCTAACTCTAAATTACATAATCGCATATATTTTCATTTAAGTACTCTTTTACTTGTTTACTGACCCCCTCCCCGCAGAGACCCCTCTTAGTGCTCCTGCTGTTCCAATTTTTAATGCTTTACGTACGGGCTGGCTGATATTGTCATCCTATAATTCCCTTGTTCTCCTGATAATACTCTTTGGGATCAGATCCAAAGCTTATTAATAAACATTACTTCACCAACAAAGGTCCATCTAGTCAAAGCTATGGTTTTTCCAGTAGTCATGAGTAGATGTCAGAGTTGGACTATAGAGAAAGCTGAGAACCTAAAAACTGTTTCTTTTGAACTGTGGTGTTGAAGAAGCTCTTGAGAGTCCCTTGGCCAGCAAGGAGATCCAACCAATCCATCCTAAAGGAAATCAAACCTGAATATTCATTAGAAGGACTGATGCTGAAGCTGAAACTGCAATAGTTTGACCACCTGATACAAAGAACTGACTCACTAGAAAAGACCTTGATGCTGGGAGGGATTGAAGGTGGGAGGAGAAGGGGCCAATAGGGGACAAGATGGTTGGATGGCACCACCGACTCGATGAACATGAGTTTGAGTATGCTCCAGGAGCTGATGATGGACTGGGAAGCCTGGTGTGCTGTAGTCCATGGGGTTGCAAAGAGTCGGACATGAGCAACTGAGCTGAACTGAATTATTGAACCAGTGTCATACTACACCTACTGGTATCCAAGCTGATTGGTCTATACTTGAATTCTGTAAAGTGCATCTAATTTCTTTCCTAGATTCCCTGGGATATATTCCAAAAAGCTTCCCTAATAAAAGGTACATGTCAGGTGAAAGTACCAAGACCACAAAGTATTGAGAATATCTTTATGATATCCTAGCAAATAACTGATAGATTATTCAGGTGAGAATTTTATGTAAAAATTCCAGTTCCAGTTCAGTTGCTCAGTCATGTCTGACTATTTACAACCCCATGAACCACAGCATGCCAGGCCTCCCTGTCCATCACCAACTCCTGGAGTCCACCAAAACCCATGTCCAATGAGTCAGTGATGCCATCCAACCATCTTATCCTCTGTGATCCCCTTCTTCTCCTGCCTTCAATCTTTCCCAGCATCAGAGTCTTTTCAAATGAGTCAGCTGTTCGCATCAGGTGGCCAAAGTATTGGAGTTTCAGCTTCAGCATCAGTCCTTCCAAAGAACACTCAGGACTGATCTCTTTAGGATGGACTGGTTGGGTCTCCTTACTGGCCAAGGGACCCTCAAGAGTCTTCTCCAACATCACAGTTCAAAAGCATCAATTCTTCAGTGCTCAGCTTTCTTCACAGTCCATCTCTCACATCCATACAGGACCACTGGAAAAACCATAGCCTTGACTAGATGGACCTTTGTTGGAAAAGTAATGTCTCTGCTTTTTAATATGCTATCTAGGTTGGTAATAACTTTCCTTCCAAGAAGTAACTGTCTTTTAATTTCATGGCTACAATCACCATCTGCAGTGATTTTGGAGCCCAGTAAAATAAAATCAGCCATTGTTCCCACTGTTTCCCCATCTATTTGCCATAAAATGATGGGACCAGGTGCCATGATCTTGATTTTCTGAATGTTGAGCTTTAAGCCAAAATTTTCACTCTCTTCTTTCACTGTCATCAACAGGATCCTGGGCAGGTTCTTTAGTTCGTCTTCACTTTCTGCCATAAGGATGGTGTCATCTGCATATCTGTGGGGTTTGATATTCCTACAGGCAGTCTTGATTTCAGCTTGTGCTTTTTCCAGCCCAGCATTTCTCACGATATACTCTGCATAGAAGTTAAATAAGCAGGGTGACAGTATACAGCCTTGACGTACTCCTTTTCCTATTTGGAACCAGTCTGTTGTTCCATGTCCATTTCTAACTGTTGCTTCCTGACTAGCATATAGCTTTCTCAAGAAGCAGGTCAGGTGGTCTGGTATTCCCATCTCTTTCAGAATTTTCCAGTTTATTGTGATCCACACAGTCAAAAGCTTTGGTCAATAAAGCAGGAATAGATGTTTTTCTGGAACTCTCTTGATTTTTCCATGATCCAGTAGATGTTGGTAATTTCATCTCTGGTTCCTCTGCCTTTTCTAAAACCAGCTTTAACATCGGGAAATTCACAGTTCAAGTTTGTTAAAGCCTGGCTTGGAGACATTTGAGCATTACTTTTACTAGCATGTCAGATGAGTGCAATTGTGTGGTAGTTTGAGCATTCTTTGCATTGCCTTTCTTAGGAATGGAATGAAAACTGGTCTTTTCCAATCCTGTGGCCACTGCTGAGTTTTCCCAAGTTGCTGGAATATTGAGTGCAACACGTTCACAACATCACCTTTTAAGAATTGAAATGGCTCAACCGGAATTCCATCATCTCCACTAGCTTTATTCTTAGTGATGCTTCCTAAGGCCTGCTTGACTTTACATTCCAAGATGTCTGGCTCTAGATGAGTAATCACACCATCATGATTATCTGGGTCATGAAGATCTTTTTTGTAGATCTTGATATCTCAAATTTCGAAGAGATCTCTAGTCTTTCCCATTCTGTTGTTTTCCTCTATTTCTTTGCATTGATCGCTGAGGAAGGCTTTCTTATCTTTCCTTGCTATTCTTTGGAACTCTGCACTCAAATTGGTACATCTTTCCTTTTCTACTTTGCTTTTCACTTCTCTTCTTTTCACAGCTATTTGTAAAGGCTCCTCAGAAAGTCATCTTGCTTTTTTGGATTTCTTTTCTTGAGGATGGTCTTGATTCCTGTCTCCTGTACAATGTCATATACCTGCATCCATAGTTCATCAGGCACTCTGTCTATCAGATCTAGGCCCTTAAATCTATTTCTCACTTCCACCGTATAATCAATCATAAGGGATTTGATTTAGGTGGTTTTCCCCACTCTCTTCAATTTTTCCCCACTGGTGGTTTTCCCCCACTCTCTTCAATTTAAGTCTGAATGAATTTGGCAATAAGGAGTTCATGATGTGAGCCACAGTCAGCTCCCAGTCTTGCTTTTGCTGACTGTATAGAGCTTCTCCATCTTTGGCTACAAAGAATATAATCAATGTTTCATTGTTGACCATCTGGTGATATCCATGTGTAGAGTCTTCTCTTGTGTTGTTAGAAGAGGGTGTTTGCTATGATTAGTATGTTCTCTTGGCAGATCTCTGTTAGCCTTTGCCCTGCTTCATTCTGTACTCCAAGGCCAAATATGCCTGTTACTCCAGGTGTTTCTCAACTTCCTACTTTTGCATTCCAGTCCCCTATAATGAATAGGACATCTTTTAGGGGTGTTTGTTCTAGAAGGTCTTGTAGGTCTTCATGTAACCATTCAGCTTCAGCTTCTTTGGCATTAGTGGCTGTGGCATTCTTGGATTACTGTGATATTGAATGGTTTGCCTTAGAGACGAACAGAGATCTTTTTTTTTTCTTTTTTTTTTTTTGAGATTGTATCCAAGTACTGCATTTCAGACTCTTTTGTTGACTGTGATGGCTACTCCATTTCTTCTAAGGGATTCCTGCCCACAGTAGTAGATATATTGGTCATCTGAGTTAAATTCACATATTCCAATCCACCTTAGTTCACTGATTCCTAGAATGCTGATGTTCATTCTTGTCATCTCCTGCTTGAGCACTTCCAATTTGCCTTGATTCATGGGCCTAACATTCCAGGTTCCTATGCAATATTGCTCTTTACAGCATTGGAGTTTGCTTCTATCACCATTCCCATTCACAGCTGGGTGTCCCTTTCTCTTTGGCTCCATCCTTTCATTCTTTCTGGAGTTATTTCTCCACTCTTCTCAGGTAGCATATTGGTCACCTACCAACCTGGGGAGTTCATCTTTTAGTGTCCTATCTTTTTGCCTTTTCATACTGTTCATGGGGTTCTCAAGGCAAGAATACTGAAGTGGTTTTCCATTCCCTTCTCCAGTGTCCCACATTCTAGTTTTTCCTTAGGATTGTAAAAGTTATTGCTATAGTGCCAAAGAAATCAGTTTTATGTTGTATTTCATCTAAATCTGCTAAAACTAGCATTTGTTTTCCTATTTATCCCAATAGGATAGGAACTAGACATAAGAGACTGATATTTTCCACTAATAGAAAGTCTAAACTCTTTTTTTATAGGCCCAAGTAAGATTAACATAGTTCATTAACTTATTTTCCTGCTATAGTCTGTAGATTAAATGAACAATAAAATGTTTTGCAATTTAAATAAGACTCTTTTGCACTTGTCTAAGATATTAATAGAGTCTATTTTACCCTGCTGCTGGGGTTATAGATTTTAAGTACCTGTATCTTACCCCTATAATGGTATTTTATTTTCAAGGCCAATCAAATACCTTAAAGACTATTAAGGTGAGATCAAAATATTCAGCTAATAAACTGGTGATGTCATAGTGTAGAATTGTCTCATTTAAAACTGCTAAAACTAGCAGATTTTTGGACTGCATTTTGGACTCTTTTATTAACTTTGAGGGCTACTCCTTTTCTTCCAAGGAATTCTTGCTCACAGTAGTAGATATAATGGTCATCTGAATAAATTCACCCATCCCTGTCCATTTCAGTTCACTGATTCCTAAAATGTCGATGTTTACTCTTGCCATCTCCTGTTTGGCCAATTCCAATTTACCTTGATTCATAGACCTGACATTCCAGATTCCTATGTAATATGTTCTTTACAGCATCAGACTTTACTTTCACCACCAGACACATCCACAACTGGGTGCTATTTCAGCTTTGGCTCAGCCTTTTCATTCCTTTTAGAGCTATTTTTCCACTCTTCTCCAGTAGCATATTGTTACCTACCAACCTTGGGAGTTCATCTTTCAGTGTCATAACTTTTTGCCTTTTCATACAGTTCATAGCGTTCTCAAGGCAAGAATGCTGAAGTAGTTTGTTATGCCCTTCTCCAGTGGACCATGTTTTGTCAGCACTGTCCACAATGACCCATCCATCTTGGGTGGCCCTACATGGCATGCTTATAGTTTCATTAAGTTACACAAAGCTGTGGGAAGACAGATATTAATCTATGTTTTCTTGTCATTTTCCAGAAAACTAGTTTAATTTCATTTAGTTTAATTTTATTTGGTTTAATTCTCTGAAATCTTTCACAATCTCTTCTTAATTATTGGTGTTATGAAGTTTCCTACTGATATAATTAAATACATATTGACTCTGTTATGGTGAGCACTTAGAGTTTTAAAAATTGAATATATGCAGCCAACTTTGAGAAACCCTCTTCTCTAGTTATCATCCCACTACTTGCTAGAAAAACTGTTTTTTGTTTGTTTGTTCATTTTGTCCTTATAATGGCCTTCCTCGATTGACCCACTGCGGGGGCTGCTCTGCAGAAAGAGAGAGGCAGTGGAACTTCCCTCAGCAAAGCCAAGGGGTCCCGAGGAGAGGTGAGTCTGCTGTCTGCCAACCCAGCCCCTTGGAGAGTGAGAGACAATCAGACGCGACAGGGGTTCTGTCTAAGCAGTTCCGCTTTATTGCCACAAACACTTGGTTTATATAGGCAAGCACGGGGGTTTTGAGAGGGACTTTCTATAGTTGCACCAATCATGTTAAAGGTCAAATCGTAATATGCCATAGTTGCACCAATCACATTAAAGGTCAAGTTGTCATGCGCTTCATTGTAACAGGAGTCTATGGTGATCACGCGCTGTCCACATGCACAGGAATCAAGAGAGCCAATCAAAAGTATTGACAAACAACTTATGCCACGACCTCATCTCTTCCACCAGGCGCCATCTTAGCTCTAAACTGCAAAGCTAGCCCTTCTTTTTTAAGGTTTCCCATTTAGGGCTCCACAACCCACCATGTCCTTTATGTTGTCCCATCATCTAATTCTCTGTTTTGCTTTTATATTCTCTGTTTGGAATACCTCTAACACATATTTTCCTTATTTTCATTTTCCACATTTCCTATCATCTTTTAAATGTTGTACAGCTGTTATCTCCTTAACTTTATGTATTTTTATGTAGCAGTCATATTTATGAAAACTATTATTTTTTACTTTGTCTGAATATGTTAATTTAACTCTTGAAAATATAATCTTGTTTTCAATTACTTGAACATTTTATTCTGGAGTTACTTATATTTTCCTAATTACCTCCATTGTTGTTTATATTAGTCATTGTTTTTATATGCCATGGAATCAATTTTCCATTATGAAAGACTGGCTTATTGTATATATAAGAATCATCTCCTTTTCAATGTTAAATTAATTTTTTTGGAGTATAGTTGCTTTACATGGTTGTTACTTTCTGCTGTACAGCAAAGTGAACCTGTTATACACATACATGTATCCCCTCTTTCCTAAATTTCCTTCCTATTTAAGCCACCACAGAGCACTGACTAGTGTTCCTTCTGCTATACAGTAGGATTTCATACTTATCTATTTTATACATAGTAATGTATATATGTCAGTCCCAATCTCTCAATTAATCCAACCACTCCATTTCCCCCTGGTTTCCATAAGCTTCTTCTCTACATCTGTATCTATGTTTTGAGAATAGGTTAATATGTAACATTTTCTAGATTTCATATGAGTGATATTATATGAAATATTTGCTTTTATTCGTTCTGACTGACTTCACTTTGTATAACAGTCTCTAGGTTCATCCGTGTCTCTGCAGATGGCACAACTTCATTCTTTTTTTTTGGCTGAGTAACACTCATTGTATCTCCCAAGTGATGCAGTGGTAAAGAACCTGCCTGCCAATGCAGGAGATGTAAAAGATGCAGGAAAATGCCAAAGACAGAAGAGCCTGTTGGGCTACAGTCTATGGGGTTGCAGGGAGTTGTACACAACTGAGCAATTGAGCATGCATGCACATTATTCATTGTATATATGTACTATAGCTTCTCTATTCATTCCTTTGTTGATGGACATTTAGGCTGCTTCCATGCCCTGACTATTGTAAATAATGCTGCAATGAACATTATGGCTCATGTATCTTTTTGAATTATGGTTTTCTCTGAGTATATGCCCAGAAATGGGATTGATAGACCTAAAATGGCAATCTGCTCCAGCACTCTTGCCTGGAAAATCCCATGGACAGAGGAGCATGATAGGCTACAGTCCATGGGGTCACACAGAGTTGGACACGACTGAGCGACTTCACTCACTTCACTTCACTTCACTTTATGTTAGCTCTATTCTTAGATTTTTAAGGATGGTCCATACTGTCCTCCATAGTGGCTGTACCAATTTACATTTCCACCAACAGTGGAAGGCTTCCCTTTTCTCTATATACTCTCTAGCATTTATTATTTGCATATTTTTGATGATGGCATTCTAATTGGTGTGAGGTGATACCTTATTGTAGTTCTGATTTGCATTTCTCTATTAATGAGTGATGTTGAGCATGTTTTCATGTGTTTGTTGGTCACCTGCACGACTTCTTTGGAGAAATGTCTATTTCGGTTTTCTGCCCATTTACTTTCTTTCTTTCTTTTTTTTTTTTTAATTGCACTAAATGAACTGCTTGTATATTTTGGAAGTTAATTCCTTGTCAGCTGTTTCATTTGTAATTATTTTCCCATACTGAATGTTATCTTTTTGTTTTGTTTATGGTTTCCTTTGTTGTGAAAAAGCTTTGGAGTTTAACCAGGTCCCATTTATTTAGTTTTTGTTTTTATTTTCATTACTCTAGGAGGGAGGTCAGAAAGATCTTGCTTTGATTTACGCCAGAGAGTGTTCTGCCTAGGTTTTCCTCTAAAAGTTTTATAGTATCAAGCCTTACCTTTAGGTCTCTAATCAATTTTTAGTTTATCTTTATGTTCATCAGTGACATTGGCCTATAATTTTCTCTCTTTTATGTGGTATTGTTTCCTGTGTATCTTTTTTTTTTTTTTTAATCAGGGTGATGATGCCCTTGTAACATAAGCTTGGGAGTGATTCTTCTGCAATTTTTTGAAAAAGTTTGAGAATGGTAGGTGTTAGCTCTTCTCAAAGTGTTTGATAAAATTTGCCTATGAAGCTATCTGGCCCTGGACTTTTGTTTGTTGGAAGAGTTTTAAATCAGCTTCAATTACACATGATTTGTTTGTTCATGTTTTCTATTTCTTCATGATTCAATATTGGGAACCTGTATCTTTCTAGGCATATGTCCACTTCTCCCAAGTTGTCCATTTTATTGGCATATAGTTGCTTGTAGTAGTCTCTTATGAGCCTTTGTATTTCTGCAGTGTCAATTTTAACTTCTCTTTTTTCATTTCCAATGTTATCAATTTGTGTTATTTCCCTTTTTTCTTCCTTTATGAATCAATACAGATTTATTGATTTTGTTTATCTTCTCAAATAACTAGCTTTTAGTTTCATTGATCCTTGCTATTGTTTTCTTCCTATTTCATTTATTTCTGCTCTGGCCTTATGATTTCTTTCCTTTCACTAAATTTGGGTTTTGTTTGTTGGTCTTTCTTTAGTTGCTTTGGGTGCAAATTTAGGTTGTTTATTTGAGCTTTTTCCTATTTCTTGAGGAAAGATTGCTATAAACTTCCCTCTTAGAACTGCTTTTCCTGCATACCACAGGTTTTGGGTCATTATGTTTTTGTTGTGATTGTTTCTAGGTTTTGTTTTTTTTTTTTTAATTCCTCCTTTATTTCTTTAGAGATTATTGGTTATTTAGTATCATATTATTTAGCCTCCAAGTGTTTGTGTTTTATACAGTTTTTCCTGTTACTGATTTCTAATCTCATAATGTTTTGGTTGGAAAACTTGCTTGATATGGTTTAATTTTCTTAGATTTACCAAGACTTAATTTGTGACCCAAGATGTGATCTATCTTGGAGAATGTTATTCTGCTACTTTCAGATAGAATATCTTCTGAATATCAATTAAGTCTATCTGGTCTATTGTGTCACTTAAGTCTTATGCTTCCTTAAATTTCTGTCTGGATGATTTCCAGATTTCAATTTTCGTTTTCATTAAATATAATTTTCCATCCCCTCACTTTCAGTTTGTACTATCTATAGGTCTGAAATGGGTCTCTTTTAAACAGCTTCAGTTCAGTCATTCAGTCGTGTCTGACTCTTTGGGACACTATGAATCACAGCACGCCAGGCCTCCCTGTTCATCACCAACTACAAGATTTCCTAAACTCATGTCCATCGAGTCAGCGATGCCATCTGTCTATCTGCTATCTCATCCTCTGTCGTCCCCTTCTCCTCCGGTCCCAATCCCTCTCACAATCAGGGTCTTTTCCAATGAGTCAACAATTCACATAAGGTGGCCAAAGTATTGGAGTTTCAGCTTCAGCATCAGTCTTTCCAATGAAAACCCAGGCCTGATCTCCTTTAGGATGGACTGGTTGGATCTTCTTGCTGTCCAAAGGACTCTCAAGATTCTTCTCCAACACCACAGTTCAAAAACATCAATTCTTTGGTGCTCAGTTTTCTTCATAGTTCAACTCTGGAAAAACCATAGACTTGACTAGATGGACCTTTGTTGGCAAAGTGATGTCTCTGCTTTTTAATATGCTATCTAGGTTGGTCATAACTTTCCTTCCAAGGAGTAAGTGTCTTTTAATTTCATGGCTGCAATCATCATCTGAAGTGATTTTAGAGACCAATAAAATAAAGTCTCTCACTGTTTCCACTGTTTCCCCATCTCTTTCCCATGAAGTGATGGGACCAGATGCCATGATCTTAGTTTTCTGAATGTTGAGCTTTAAGCCAACATTTTCACTCTCTTCTTTCACTTTCCTCAAGAGGCTCTTTAGTTCCTCTTCACTTTCTGCCATAAGGGTGGTGTCATCTGCATATCTGAGGTTATTGATATTTCTCCCAGCAATCTTGATTCCAGCTTGTGCTTCTTCCAGCCAGCATTTCTCATGATGTACTCTGCATAGAAGTTAAATCAGCAGGGTGAGAATATATAACCTTGACGTACTCCTTTTCCTATTTGGAACCAGTCCGTTATTCCATGTCCAGTTCTAACTGTTGCTTCCTGACCTGCATATAGGTTTCTCAAGAAGCAGGTCAGGTGGTCTGGTATTCTCATCTCTTGAAGAATTTTCCACAGTTTACTGTGATCCACACAATCAAAGGCTTTGGTATAGTCAATAAAGCAGAACTAGATGTTTTTCTATGGGTCTTATTTTTGTGTCCATTCAGCCAAGCTGTGTATTTTGTTTGGAGCATTTATTTGACTTACATTTAAGTTAATTATTGATATGTACATTACTACTGCCATGTTCTAAACTGTTTTGGTTTGTTTTTGTAGGTCTTTCTTTTTCTTCTTCTTCCCTTCCTTTTTTGTTTTCTTTTCTTGTGTTTCTTGCCTAGAGAAGTTCCATCAACAGTTCTTGTTAAACTGCTTTAGTGCTACTGGATTCTCCTAACTTTTACTTATCTTTAAAATTTTTGAGTTGTCTGTTGACTCTGATCTCCAGTAGCATATTGGATGGGGAGTTCATCACCAAAGAAATAGAGGAAAACTATAGAATGAGAAAGACTAGAGATCTCTTCAAAAAATTTACAGATACCAAGAAAACATTTCATGCAAAGATGGGCTCAATAAAAGACAGAAATGGTAAGGATATAACAGAAACAGAAGATATTAAGAAGAGGTGGCAAGAATACATAGAAGAACTATGCAAAAAAGATCTTAATGACCGAGATAATCACAGTGGGGTGACCACTCTCCTAGAGCCAGACATCCTGAAATGGGAAGTCAAGTGGGCCTTAGGAAGTACCAATATGAACAAAGCTAGTGGAGGTAGTGGAATCCAAGTTGAGCTATTTCAAAGTGCTATACTCAATATGCCAGCAAATCTGGAAAACTCAGCAGTGGCCACAGAACTCAAAAATGTCAGTTTTCATTCCAATCCCAAAGAAAGGCAATGCCAAAGAATGCTCAAACTACCGCACAATTGCACTCATCTCACACGCTATTAAAATAATGCTCAAAATTCTCCAAGCCAACCTTAAGTAATACATGAAACATGAACTTCCAGATGTTCAAGCTGGTTTTAGAAAATTCAGTGGAACCAGAGATGATATTGCCAACATCTGCTGGATCATCAAAAACGCACAAGAATTCCAGAAAAGACATCTATTTCTGCTTTATTGACTATGCTAAAACCTCTGACTGTGTGGATCACAACAAACTATGAAAAATTCTTCAAGAGATGGGAATATCAGATCACCTGACCTGCCTCCTGAGAAATCTGTATGCAGGCCAAGAAGCAACAACTGGACATGGAACAACAGACTGGTTCCAAATAGGAAAAGGAGTACATCATGACTGTATATTATCACTGTTTACTTAACTTTTATGCAGATTACATCATGCAAAATGCTGGGCTGGATGAAACACAAGCTGGAATCAAGATTTCCAGGAGAAAAATCAATAACCTCAGATATGCAGATAACACCACCCTTATGGCAGAAAGTGAAGAAGAACTAAAGAGCCTCTTGATGAAAGTGAAAGAGGAGAGTGGAAAAGGTGTCTTAAAGCTCAACATTCAGAAAACTAAGATCATGGCATCCAGTCCTGTCATTTCATGGGAAATAGATGGGGAAAGAGTGGAAACAGTGGAAACAGTGAAAGACTTTATTTTTCTTGAGCTCCAAAATCACTGCAGATGGTGACTGCTGTCATGAAATTAAAAGACTCTTGGTCCTTGAAAGAAAAGCTATTACCAACCTGCACAACATATTAAAAAGCAGAGACATTACTTTGCCAACAAATGTCTGTCTAGTCAAGGCTATGGTTTTTCCAGTAGTCATGTATGGATGTGAGAGTTGGACTGTAAAGAAAGCTGAGCACCAAAGAATTGATACTTTTGAACTACAGTGTTGGAGAAGACTCTTTAGGGTTCCTTGGACTGCAAGTAGTTCCAGCCAGTCAATCCTATAGGAAATCAGTCATGAATATTCACTGGAAGGACTGATGTTGAAGCTGAAACTCCAAAACTTTGGCCACCGGATGTGAAGAGCTGACACATTTGAAAAGACCCTGATGGTGGGAAAGATTGAAAGTGGGAGGAGAAGTGGGAGAAGGAGGAGAAGGGACAGAGGATGTAATGGTTGGATGGCATCACCTACTCAATGGACATGAGTTTGAGTAAGCTCAGGGAGTTGGTAATGGACAGGGAAGCCTGACGTGCTGTAGTCCATGGGGTCGCAAAGAGTCAGACATGACTGAGTGACTGAACTGACTGTTGACTCTGAGGTAGAGCTTTGCTGGATAAAGTATTCTTAGTTGTATCTTTCTCTCTTTTATAATTTTGAATACATCTGCCTCTCCCTCTGGCCTTCAGAGTTTCTACTGAAAAATCATCTGATAACCAAATGAGATTTCCTTTGTATGTTACTTGTTGCTTTTCCCTTGTGGCTTTTAATATTTCTTCTTTGTAATTATTTTTCATTAATTTGACTAATATTTGTCTTGTTGGAGAAGGAAATGTCAACCTGCTCCAGTATTCTTGCCTAAAGAATCCTGTGGACAGAGGAGCCTGGTGGGCTGCTGTCCATAGGGTTGCATAGAGTTGGACACGACTAAAATGGCTTAGCATGTATGCATATATTGGAGAAGGAAATGGCAACCCACTCCAGTATCCTTGCCTGGAGAATCCCAGAGATGGAGGAGCCGGTGGGCTGCTGTCTATAGGGTCGCACAGAGCCGGACACGACTGAAGCAGCTTAGCAGCAGCAGCAGCATATGTCTTATAGTTTTCCTCCTTTATGGGACTCTGTGCTTCCTAGACTTGGGTGACTATTTCCTTTCCTATGTTAGGGAAGGAATCACTTTGTTTAATGCTATCTACCTGATTGGAATGTAGTGTGAGCAGACAAGCCATGCCAATTCACAGTTTTTATTTTTGAATAGGCTTCCTATCAATTACAAATTCTCATATCTCCAAACTTGTGCCAATTTTTCTTTGTTAGTGTGTGTGTGTGTGTGTGTGTGAAATCTCTTGGTCCCTTAAAAATGTTTAGTCTTCAACAAGGTCTCTTCCTAATCATTTATTGTATATTCTTTATTCTGGAACACCAAATATATACATTAAAAGCTTTACTTTTATCAAATGTGCTGTAATATTTTGACAAATGTCACTCTTTTCTGCCTGCTTCTCACTTCTAAATTTCACAGATATAAGAGCATCTTAGGGGTCCCAGTGACACACCTTTTCCTCCTCCTCCAACACCCACTTGCAATCATGTCTGTTCCACCTTACCCTCAATCATTCCCTAAGTTTTTCTTCCCAGGGAACTATGTTAAAATGTCTCATCCTTTACTGAATAGCCCATCAACTTCTCCTTCACTTCGCAGAAATTAAGTCATATTCATATTTTAAAACTTTTTATTTTAGTAGAATTAGAGGAAAACCTGGAGCTAAGTAAACATGCCTAGTTTGCTATTTTGATGTTAAACTTGCCTTTTGAAACTGTTACTAGGGATTAATGATTGATCTTATAGAACCTCAAAAAGAAACAAAATTTTAAAAATAAGTATTTTGAGAAACAGCTAACCTATACGCAATGAGGAGAAATTCAAATTCCTTTCTCAACAAGAAGCATTATTTGGCCTTAGCTCTGATCATGATGCTGTCATTCCAGAGATCACATAATAAAAGTCTACCGTGAATGAATACTGCCCTCTACAAACCCCAGCTACTTTCTACATAGCTTGCAGTGTCAAGATTCAGATTCCTTATCTCTGCTAAGGTTGCACTGCAAGATTCTAAGTGGTAAATGCTGACTTTAGCCACTATCCCAAATCACCATTCTCCTCTAGGCCACAAAATATATATGTATTGTTAAAGAGGCAAACGGCTTCAAAATGAATCTCTTGTTTACAAAATATCTCCTAGAAATTCTGAGGCATCTCTTGAGAAATACAGTTTATACACTCCCCTATCATTAACATTATTGTCCCTGTATCTTCTAAGTCCCTACCCCCTGCCCCAGACAACATTATTATACTCAGGATGAAAGTATTCACATCATTAAGTCCTAAAGTTTTATTTTTTAAATAGATATACAGAGGGTATGTTCAGTGCACCAGAATTTTGCAACAGAGGAATTATCAGTCAGGGTGGTATTAAAATAAATATAAATGGTTAGCTGTTTCAATTTGTTTTTCAAAGGGGAATTCCTGTTAGAATGTGCCACTAAAACTTCTTTATTGTAAGACAGAAATAATAGCCTGTTTCTTTTGCCTTAAGAACTGAAAGTGATAAACCACCTAATTCTTAAAAAGTAAAGGGTTTTTCCATTTACATTGAATATAAGATTTTAATGATGTTATTGTTTAAGTGCTTGTCTACAGTGAAAATGTGAAGGAACATTACTCTGGGAAAATTTTCTGAGGGTATTCATTAGTTTTCTTGTAGTTTATTTCTCTATGTGTGTAAAATACTTGAATATTGTTGATAAATTTATAGAAAGACAACGTTCTATTTTAAGTATGATGGAATAAAATTATTTTTAATTATAAAAACATGTATACAAATTATATTAATGTTTAAACTATAATAATATTGCAAGATGCATATATTACAACCAAATGTTATACACAGTATCTTTCCTGTAATACTTGTACTTTTCCTAAATGGTATTTCATTATAAAAGCTATCCAATTCAAAGTAAAAAAAAAAAAAAAAAGTTTAAGTTATCACTGAAATATAAGTGCTCTGTTAGATATGTATTACATAATAAAAGCACAGTATTGCATCTTAAAACAAAAAAAAAAAAATCAAACCCAGGAATCATTCACATATTTTAGCAGTAACTAGTGTGTATACATTTACCAAAATATTTAACTACAACATCCATATCACAGCATTTTTTCCACAAATAGATGGCTCTCTGAATAGAACATTCTGACAAAGGGACCAGTTGTTTTTTTTCAAAATATCATGCATATAGATTATAAATTTCCAAACATTGCCTTTCCTATGTAAAAAACTGGCTTCAACTTTGAAAATTTTGTCCTACAATCTCAAGTGGGTGCTCCCCTTGAGCAAGTTAATTTTCCATATTGTGATATAAAATACCTTAATCTAGAGAATTATTCTAGTACTTTGTTCTAGACTGAGTCAAAACCTATTAAAGAGTATATTTATCTAAAGAATTTCAAGTATGCTCTAAAATTCTTTTCCTTAAGTAGAAAAACTTGTGCTTCATGTGTGGAATAATCATTTGGCCTAGCGATGACTTTTTTTAATTGAGATACAGTTGACATAAAATTGCATGTTTCAGATGTATAACTTTTTGACTTGATTTTTGTATATATTGGAGAAATGATTACCACAATATGACTAGTTAACATTTATCATCACAAACAGTTTTTTTTTTTTCTTATGAGAACATTTAAGATTGCTCTCTTAGCAACTTTAAAATGTATAATGCAGGATTGTTAACTGTAGTCACTATATTGTGCATTACATTCCCATTAATAATTTACTATATAAAGAAGAGTTTGTACCTTTGGTCTTTCTTTATCCACTTAGTCCACCACCTACCATATTCCTCTGGAAACCACTGATCTGTATTATTTGTGAGTTTGGAATCTGTTTACTGGTTTGTTTGTTTTTAGCTTTTAAATATAAATGAGATCATACACTGTTTCTCTGTTCAACTTCTTTCACCTACCATAATGCCTTCCAGGTCTGTGCATGTTGTCATAAATGGCAAGATTTCTTTCCTTTTTATGGCTGTATAATATCCCATTGTGGTGTGTGTGTGTGTGTGTGTGTGTGTGTGTGTGTGTGTGGTGTGTGTGTGTATCCTATCTTCTTTATCCATTCATTCATTGATAGACATTTAAGCTATTTCCATGTCTTGAGTACTGTAAATAATAGTGCAGTAAACATGGGGGTTCATATAACTTTTCAAGTTTTTGTTTTTGTTTCCTTTGGACAACTACCTAGTTTTTTGAAGAATCTCATTCTGTTTTCTATCATGGCTGCACCAAGTTTCATTCTCACCAACAGTGCAAAACAGTGTTTTGTTTTTTTCCCCCATATACCTTCCAAAACTTCTCTGTTGTCCTTTTAATAGTAGCCATTCTAATAAGTGTGAGGTAATATCTCACTGTGATTTTGATTTTCATTTCCCTGATAATTAGTGACACTGTGCATCTTCTCAAGTATCCATAAGCCTAGCCATTTATATTTCTTCTTTGGAAAAATGTCTATTCAGAACCTCTGCCCAATTTTAGTCAAATTGTTTGATTTTGATATTGAGTTGTATGAGTTTGTATATTTGAATAGTAACTTATTATCAAATATATGATTTGCAAATATTTTCTTCCATTCATTGATTGCATTTTTATTTTGTTAATGGCTTTCTTTGCTGTGCAGAAACTAATTAGTTTATTATTGTCACAATTATTTGTTTTGGCTTCTGTTGCCTTTGCTTTTGGTATCAAATCCAAAAGCAAATCACCAAACCTAAGTAAAGTAGGTTAACATTTATATTTTCCTCTAGGAGTTTTAAGAATTCAGGCTTTACATTTGGTTCTTCAATTCATTTGAGTTAATTTTTGTGTAAAGTATAAGAGAGCTCAGTTCAGTTCAGTTCAGTTCAGTCTCTCAGTCGTGTCCAACTCTATGTGACCCCATGAATCACAGCATGCCAGGCCTCCCTGTCCATCACCAACTCTCAGAGTTCACCCAAATTCGTGTCCATCTAGTCGATGATGCCATCCAGCCATTTCATCCTCTGTCGTCCCCTTCTTCTCCTGCCCCCAATCTCTCCCAGCATCAGAGTCTTTTCCAATGAGTTAACTCTTCACATGAGGTGGCCAAAGTACTGGAGTTTCAGCTTTAGCATCATTCCTTCCAAAGAACACGCAGGGCTGATCTCCTTTAGAATGGACTGGTTAGATCTCCTTGCAGTCCAAGGGACTCTCAAGAGTCTTCTCCAACACCACAGTTCTAAAGCATCAATTCTTTGGCTCTCAGCTTTCTTCACAGTCCAACTCTCACATCCATACATGACCACTGGAAAAACCATAGCCTTGACTAGAAGGACATTTGTTTGCAAAGTAATGTCTCTGCTTTTCAATATGCTATATAGAGAGTAGTCCAGTTTGTTTTATAAGTGGTGTCCAGTTTTCTTAACATCATTAGTGGAAGAAATTGTCTTTTCACCACTGTATATTATTGGCTTTTTTGTCATTAATTGATTGACAAAATATGTGGGGTTTTTTTCTCCTGAACTCTCTATTCTCTTCTATTGACCTATCTATAAGTTTTATGCTAATACCATACTATTTGATTACTGTACTTCGTAGTGGAGTTTGAGATCAAGAAGCGTGATGCATTCAGCTTTGTTATCTTTCTTTTTCCTCATAGAGTTTATATCTCATATGTGAAAAGTAAGTTAGAGAGGCGGAGTTTTAGCCAAGAATTAGAATTTCATAGAATGAGGCCATTATTTTCCAAATATGAACTACTTCCTAGTCATGTGGTTTTAATGGTGAAGGACAGGGAACCCTGGCATGCTGCAGTTCATGGGGCTGCAAAAAGTCAGACACATCTGAGCAACTGAACAACAATAATGCTATTTAACTTCACTTTACCTTACATTCTTAATCTATAAGTCAAGATGATAATAACAGGATTTATTTCATAATAAAGTAGATATGAGGATTAACTGAATTAGTATTTATAAGGTACTTAGTAGTGTGTCTGGCAGGAGAAGGCAACGGCGCCCCACTCCAGTACTCTTGCCTGGAAAATCCCATGGACAGAGGAGCCTGGTAGGCTGCAGTCCATGGGATCGCTAAGAGTCTGACACAACTGAGCGACTTCACTTTCACTTTTTACTTTCATGAATTGGAGAAGTAAATGGCAACCCACTTCAGTGCTCTTGTCTGGAGAATCCCAGGGAGGGGGGAGCCTGGTGGGCTGCCGTCTATGGGGTCACACAGAGTCAGACACGACTGAAGCAACTTAGCAGCAGCAGCAGCAGCAGCAGTGTGTCTGGCACATAAAACATACTAAAAAAAAATTGTGATTTGCATTATAGACATAAGGAATCCTAAAAAAGTCAGAAAACCATGTTATTTACAATTAAAAGAAAAAAAAAAAACTTCATAGGAGCCAACTGTGTGGTATAACTTTCTACAGAGCATGCACATATATTACCTCAATGAATCCGTTCCACCATTTAATCGATCCCATTTAGTACAAAGTAAAGAGGTCTTTCCAAGAGCATGCAACCAATGCATGTCACTTGTGAATAACAGCAGCAGAGGAGTGGGTTACTTTGGTAACTTTTATTTATCTTAGTTTTTAAGTTCTAATTGTATTCATGGTTGATTGCCTTTTTAAATATTCATTTTGTTCAATTTTAAAAAGTTACTTTCCATTTTCAGTTATTAGAAAATATTGACTAGATTCCTCACGATGTACAATGCATCATTGAGCTTCTCTTGTACACAATAGTTTGTACCTTCCATTCCCCCATCCTTATATTGCCCCTCTCTTCTCCTGGTAACCACTAGTTTCTTCCCTTTGTCTATGAGTCTGCTTCTTTTATGTTTTATTTATTAGTTTGTTGAATCTTTTAGATTCCACATATAAGTCATATCATTTAGTATTAATCTTTCTGTCTGACATTTCACTTAGCATAATGTCCTTCAAATCAATCTATGTTGCTCAAATGACAGTCTTTTTTATGACCAAGTGCTATTCCACTGTATATGCATAGCCAATCTTCTTTATCCATTCATCTATTGATGAACACTGAGGTTGTTTCCATGTCTTAGAAACTGCAGATAATGCTACTATGAACATTGGGTGCATTTAGCTTTTTGAATTAGTGGGAATTTTTCAGATATATACCCAGATATATACTGGAATTTTTGGATCCTATGGTAGTTCCACATTTAGCTTTTTAGAAACCTCTATACTGTTTTCCACAGTGGTTGCACCAATTTACATCTCACCACAACTGTGTAAGGAAACCCTTTCTTCCACATTCTCACCAACATTTGTTATTTGTAGACCTTTTTGATGGTAGCCATTGTTACCTGTGTTAGGTGACATATCACTATGGTTTTGATTTGCATATCCCTGATGTTTGGCAATGTTGAGCATCCCTTCTGTGCCTATTGGCCATCTGCATTTTCTCATTGGAAAAATGCCTGTTCAGCTCTTCTGCTATTTTTAATTAATTTTTTGATGTTGAGTTGTATGAGTTTATATATTTTGGATACTAATTTCTTATTTCTTATCAGTCATTTTATTTGCAAATATTTTCTCTTATTCAGTAATTTGCTTTTTCATGTTGTTATGGTTTCCTTTGCTGTGCAAAAGCTTTTAAGTTAAATTAGGTCCCATTTTTTAATTTTTGCTTTTATTTCCTTTACCTTAGGAGACATACCCAGAACAAATATTACTATTATTTATATCAAAGACTGTTCTGCCTATATTTTCCTTTATGAGTTTTAAAATATCAGGTCTTACATTTAGGTCTTTAATCAATTTTGAGTTTCTTTTCATATATGGTATTAGAGAATGTTCTCATTTATTCTTTTACATGTAGCTTTCCAGTTTTCTAAGTACCACTCATTTAACAGAGATGTCTTTTTGCCTCCTTTCTCATGAATGAATTGACCATAAGTAGTTAGGCTTATTTCTGGATTTTCTATACTGTTCCATTGATCTATGTGTTTATTTTTGTTTCAGTTGTTGTTGCTTAGTCGCTAACTCATATCCAACTCTTTTGTGACCCCATGGGATGTAACCCACCAGGCTCCTCTGCCCATGAGATTTCCCAAGCAAGAATACAGGAATGGGTTGCTGTTTCCTTCTCCAGGGTGTCTTTCTGACCTAGAGATTGAAGCCGTATCTTCCACATTGGCAGAATGATTCTTTCCCACTGAACCACCAGGGAAGCCCAGTACCACCATACTACTAAAACTCATCAATGAATATGGTACAGTTGCAGAATACAAAATTAACATATAGAAATCTATTGTATTTCTGTACACTAACAATGGAATGTCAGACATGGAAACTAATAAAACAATCCCATTTAACATCACATCGAAAAAAAGAAAATACTAGGAAGGAAAAATGACTGAGGAGGCAGAGGCCTATACTCTGAAAACTGTAAGATGATGGCAAAAGAAATTTCAGATGGCACAAAACAGTGAAAATATATGCCATGTTCTTGGATTGTAAGAATCAATAGTGCTAAAATGACCATACTAGTTAAGGCAGTCTACAGATTAAATGCAGTACCTATCAAAATAGCAACGGGATTTTTCACAGAACCAGAACAAAAAAATTTAGATTTGTATGGAAACACAGAAGACCCTGGATCGGCAAGGAAATCTTGAGAAAGAATAGAATTGGAGAAATACTGCTTCTTGCCTTCAGACTATAACATACCGTCAGTTCAGTTCAGTTGCTAAGTCTTGTCCGATTATTTGAGACCCCATGAACTGCAGCAGCCAGGCCTCCCTGTCCATCACCAACTCCCAGAGTCCATCCAAACCCATGCCCATCGATTCAGTAATGCCATCCAGCCATCTCATCCTCTGTCGTCCCCTTCTCCTCCTGCCCTCAATCTTTCCCAGCATCAGCGTCTTTTCAAATGAGTCAGCTTTTTGCATCAGGTGGCCAAAGTACTGGAGTTTCAGCTTCAACATCAGTCCTTCCAATGAACACTCAAGACTGATCTCCTTTAGGATGGACTTGTTGGATCTCTATGCAGTCCAAGGGACTCCCAAGAGTCTTCACCAACACCACAGTTCAAAAGCATCAATTTGTTGGTGCTCAGCTTTATTTATAGTCCACCTGTCACATCCATACATGACCACTGGAAAAACCATAGCCTTGACTAGACGGACTTTTTTTGGCAAAGTAATGTCTCTGCTTTTGAATATTCTGTCTAGATTGGTCATAACTTTCCTTCCAAGGAGTAACTTATAGTTACAGTATTCAAAACTTTATGGTACTGTTCCCTTTCTTAGGATTGTTTTGGATATTTAGGGTGTTTCATAATCCCATACAAATTTTAGAGTTATTTGTTTTATTTTTTAAAAATACCACTGGTCTTCTAGTAATGATTGGGTTGAACCTGTATATTGCTGTATGGGCAGTTTAACAATATTAATTCTTCCAACCATGGTCATGGGGTATCTTTCCATTTTTTTGTTACTTCTTCAATTTTTCTTCAATCTCTTATAGTTTAGGGTACAGATCTTTTTTACCTCCTTTGTTAAATATATTCCTAGGATTTTTTTTTTTTGATGGAAATGTCAATGGGAAATGTTTTTAAATTTTTTCTAATAGTTCATTGATGGTGTATAGAAAAAAGTAATATATAGAAATTTATATTGTATCCTGAAACAAGAGATGTAAGAATTGCAGGTTCAGTCCTTGGGTTGGGAAGATCCCATGGAGGGAGGGCACAGCAGCCCACTCCAGTATTCTTGTTGGAGGATCCCATATAGAGAGGAGCCTGGTGGGCTATGATGTATAGTGTCATAAAGAGTCAGATACAACTGAAGTGATTTAGCACAGCACAACTTTACTGAATTTGGTTATTCGTTCTTATAGTGTTTTGGTCAAATTCTTAGGGATTTCTATATAGTATTATATTATCTGCAAATGGCGATGGTTTTACTTTATTCTTTCCAATTGGTTCTCTTTATTTCTTCCTCTTTCCTAGTTTCTCTGGCTAGAACTTCTCAAACTATGTTAAGTGGCAAGAGTGGCTGTTCTTGTCTGCTCTTTATCTTAGAGGAAATGTTTTCAAATTATCACCATTGAGTATGATGTTAGCTATAGGTTTGTTACATTTGGCCTTTATTATGTTGAGACATGTTCCCTCTAAAACCACTTCCTTGAGAGTTTTTATTATAAATGGATATTAAGGTTTGTCCATTTTTTTTCCTATATTTATTTAGATGATCATATGAATTTTATCCTTATTTTATTGATCTGATATGTCACATTGATTTGTGTATATTATTCCATTTTTCAACCCTGGAATAAATGTCATTTGATCATGGTATGTGTGACTTTATTTTATTGTTGAATTTGTTTTATCATTTTTTTTTTTTTTTTTTTTTTTTTTAGTATTTTCGCATCTAAGTTCATAAGGGATAGTGACCTGTACTTGTATTTTCTTCTAATGCTTTCTCATAAAATGTGTTTGGAAGTGGTCCCTCTTATGCTATTTTTTGGAAAAAAAAAAAAAAAAAGAGAGAAGAATTGTTTTTAATTCTCTTTGAATGTTTGGTAAAAGTCACCAGTGAAGTTGTCTGGTCCTGGTCTTTTGTATTTTAGGTGGTTTTTAATTACCGATACAATGTCCATATTACTAATCAGTTTATTCAGGTTTTCCACTTTAAGATTTGGTCTTGGAAGGTTTTATTTCTAGGAATTTATTTCCTTTAAGTTGTCCAGTTTGTTGGTATACATTTATATTATTCTTTTATGGTTCTATTTCTATGATAGTGGCTGCAAGTCTCCTCTTTCATTTCTGATTTTATTTGAGTCCCTTCTCTTATTTTCTTGGTAATCATATCTAAAGGTTTGTTGGCTTGGTTTTTCTTTTCAAAAACTAGTACATGGTTTCTGATATTTTCTACTGTGTTTTGGTCTCTTTTTTATGTTTATTTCCCCTCTGGCCTTTGTTATTTTCTTTCTTCTACTGACTTTGGGCTTTATATCTTCCTCTTTTTCCAGTTCATTGAAGTATGATGCATATCACAATTTTGGGGTATGATGTGTTTCCATTTTTAAGGTATTTTTAAATTTATCTTTTGATTTCTTTGAATCAAGAAATGGTTAGTATCATGTTGTTTAATATCTACATACTGGTTAATTTGCTTTTTTCCCCCCGTATTGATTTCTAGCTGCAACTTCATACCACTGTGGTAGGAAAGGTACTTGATATAATTTCAGTCTTCTTGAATTTATTAAGACTTGTTTTGTGGCCTGAGTGTGATCTATCCTGGATAATGTTTCATGTGCACTTGAGAAGATTATATATTCTTTTGCTTTTGGATGAACTATTCCATATAAACCTGTTAAGTCTGTCTGGCCTAATATGTCACTTAAGGCCAATATTTCCCTAATGATTTTCTGTATGGATGATCTATTCATTGATAAAAAGCGAGTTATTTAATTTCCCTTCTGCTACTAGATTGCTCTCTTTTTCTCTGTTTAGGTCTATATTTTCCTTATATATTTAGGTGTTCCTATGTTGAGTGCAGAAAGTGAAAGTGAAAATGAAGTTGCTCAGTCATGTCTGACTCTTCGTTACCCCATGGACAGTAGCCCACCAGACTCCTCCATCCATGGGATTTTCCAGGCAAGAATACTGGAGTGGGTTGCTGTTTCCTTCTCCAGGGGATCTTCCCAACCCAGGGATCGAACCCAGGTCTCCTGCATTGTAGGCAGATGCTTTACCATCTGAGCCATCAGAGAAGCCCAACAGAGTGGAGTGCAGAAGCATTTACAAATGTTATATCCTCTTATCGGGTTGACTCCTTTATCGTTACACGATGACCTTCTTTGCCTCCTATTACAATCTTTGTCTTGAGATCATTTTGTTTCATATAAGTATCACTACCCTGGGTTTCTTTTGGTTTCCATTTGTATGGAATATAATTTTACATCCTATAACTTTCAGCCTATGTGTATCTTTAGGTTTGAAGTTCATGTCTTGTAGGCACCACGAGTCACTCTAAGTCTCTTGACTGAAGAATATAGTCCAATTACATTTAAAGTAATTATTGATGGGTATTACCTTATTGCCATTTTGTTAATTGTTTCCTGAATATTTTGTAATTCCTGTGTTCCTTTATTCTTCTGTTCTTTCCCTTTGTGATTTGATGATTTTCTATTGTGTTAAGTTTAGACTTCTTTTTTCTCTTATATCTCTAATATAGGGTTTTGTTTTGTGATTACCAAGAAATTTACATAAATTAGATAACAGTATTTCAAATCAATCACCCTTTAAGGTTAAACACATTCTAAAGCTCTACATTTTCACCCCTCTAGCCCCTCAAGTTTTATGTTCTGATGTCACAATTTGCATCTTTTTATCTTGTGTATCCATTAACAAACTATTATAGTTATTCTTACTATATTTGTTAACTCTCATAATAGCTTTATAATTGATTAACTCACCAACTTTACATTATATTATCTTGATATGTACTAAATACTTAACCTCTTTAGTGAGATTTATGGTTTTATATGTTTTCCTGTTACTAATTAGTACCTTTTCATTTTACATTAAAGAAATCCCCTTAACATTTCTCTAAAGGCTGTTCTGCAGTGATGAACTCCTTTAGCTCTTGTTTCTCTAGAAAACTCATTTTCTGTTCAATTCTAACAAATAACTTTGCTGTGTGGAGCATTTTTGGTTTGCAGGGTTTTTTTTTCCTTCTTTCTCTCTTTCTTTATTTCTTCCAATAATTTGAGTACATTTTTCCACTCTCTTTTGGCCTATAATATTTCTGCTGAAAAAATCTACTGATAATCCTTTGGAAGTTCCTTTGTATATAACGTTTATTTTTTCCTGTCTTGCTGCATTCAAGATCCTCTCCTTGTCCTTAACATGCAACATTTAATTATAATGTGTTATTCATCATGTTTGGAAGTCTCCAGTCATCTTGGATTTGAATGTCAGTTTCTTTCCCAGGTTAGGAAACTTTTCAGCCATAATTTAATCAATTAAATTTTCTATCTCATTCTTTTCCTTTTTGGACTCTTATAATGTAAATGTTGATCTACTTGATGTTGTTCCACAAATCCCTTAAGTGCTACTCACTTTTTTCATTATGTTTCCCCTGCTGTACTTGTGTGAGTTCCACTGCCTTTTCTCAAGTTCGCAGTTGCTTTCTTCACATCATCTAGCTTGCTCTTGAATTTCTAAATTATATTTTTCACTTCAGTTATTGTATGAATATTCTTCATTTCTGTGACTTCTCTTTGGAACTTTCTTGTATTTTCTTTTTAATTAAATCTCAATTAATTAATTAATTTTCAATTAAATTTAATTAAACTTGTTAATCCATTCTTCTGAGATGAGTGAACATTTATATGACTATTATTTTGAATCTCTTTATTGGGTAAACTACTTATATCTACTGCATTAAGTTTTGTTTTGTTTTGTTTTTTCCTCCCCTGAGGTTTTATCTTGTTCTTTTCTTTGGAACATACTCCCTGCTGCTTCATTTTCCTCAACTCTCCGTGTTGGTTTCTATGCATTAGACAAAATAGACACCTCTCTTGGTCTTGAAGGAGAAGCCTCATGTAGGGGATATGTCTTATCATTCAACCCTACTCTAATCTTAGTTATCTCCCAGACTTTGGTGATTTTATAGGCAGCCTTTACTTTTAGTGGCTCCCAATAGTTCAGGATATGTTAAAACCTGTCAGTGTCCCAAAGGGGAGAATCTTTGTCATCACCTAGAATCAGGCTGACTGGAAGCCAAACCCTGAGGTAGCAAATATACCTTCTTCAGAAGAAGATTTGGAAATGCACATTTCTGTCTGCTCCCTCTGCACTGATTTTAGGGTTCATATCCAGTTCATAACTCTTTCCTTTTTTTTTGCTGCAGTCCAATTTAACTACTGAGCACAAACTTTGCTGACCACCAGAGTCAGTCAATTAAGTGGTATCCCCTAGGTAGCAGCCACAAAACCAGGGTACAAGACAAAAACAACAAGAGCAGTATCAGACATGTACATAAATTCCACAGGAGGTACTGGCAATCTGGAGTGCAGCAGAGGGAGGAGATGAAGATAGAATCCACCCTTCCATGTCTCTGGAGAGGAGTACAGTGAGCCCTTAGTTGTGTGTTTAGTTAAAATCCTGCTCTTTAGGCCACTGCTATGAGGATAAGCTAATAGGCCTCTTTCACAGAAAGACTGGACTCCTCAGTCTGTTGTCTCTCTTCTCTGTCTTGAGAGTAGTAGCTGTTTAAAAAATCTTTCACCATTTGTTTTAGTCCTGTGGAACCTGTAAGCATAAAGCTATTCTAACCACTAGAACAATGTGATCTAGAGGTGTCCCCTGGGTGGCAGTCATAAAAACTTGGGTGCCAGACAAAGAAACAAGCTCCTTTCTAGGGCAGGAGACACAGAATGAGAGGGGAAAATAAGGCACCCACTAGAAGAATATTTCAGTAGGCTTCTATATGTGTAGGCAAATCCTTTCAGATAAACAAGGCTTTTTCATCTAAAGTCTGAGCATCTCACAATGGGCTGCCTCTGTGCTGGACCCTAGGGTGGGTGAGTCTGTTTCTGAGTCAATTAATAACTGTTTCTCAATTGTTGCAGACTTGTGAGTCTCATGGACAGAAGCCCACTGTCTTTCAAAGCTAGATGTATTGAGGGATCATCTCTTAGCTCAGTTCAGTTCAGTTCAGTTCAGTCACTCAGTCGTGTCCTTCTCTTTGCAACCCCATGAATCGTAGCATGCCAGGCCTCCCTGTCCATCACCAACTCCCAGAGTTCACTCAAACCCACGTCCATTGTGTCAGTGATGCCATCCAGCCATAGTATCCTCTGTCGTCTCCTTTTCCTCCTGCCCCCAATCCCTCACAGCATCAGAGTCTTTTCCAATGTGTCAACTCTTGGCATGAGGTGGCCAAAGTACTGGAATTTCAGCTTTAGCATCATTCCTTCCAAAGAACACCCAATGCTAATCTACTTTAGAATGGACTGGTTGGATCTCCTTGCAGTCCAAGGGATTCTTAAGAGTCTTCTCCAACACCACAGTTCAAAATCATCAATTCTTCGGTGCTCAGCTTTCTTCGCAGTCCAACTCTCACATCCATACATGACTACTAGAAAAACCGTCACCTTGACTAGATGGACATTTGTTGGCAAAGTAATGTCTCTGCTTTTTAATATGCTGTCTAGGTTGGTCATAACTTTCCTTCCAAGGAGTAAGCTCTTAATTCCATGGCTGCAATCACCATTTGGATTTTGGAGCCCCAAAAGATAAAGTTTGACATTGTTTCCACTGTTTCCCCATCTATTTCCCATGAAGTGATGGGACCGGATGCCATGATCTTCGTTTTCTGAATGTTGAGCTTTAGGCCAACTTTTTCAGTCTCCTCTTTCACTTTCATCAAGAGGCTTTTGAGTTCCTCTTCACTTTCTTCCATAAGGGTGGTGTCATCTTCATATCTGAGGTCATTGATATTTCTCCCACCAATCTTGATTCTAGCTTGTGCTTCTTCCAGCCCAGCGTTTCTCATGATGTACTCTACATATAAGTTAAATAAGCAGGGTGACAGTATACAGCCTTGTTCTATGTCCAGTTCTAACTGTTGCTTCCTGACCTGTGTATAGGTTTCTCAAGAGGCAGGTCAGGTGGTCTGGTATTCCTGTCTCTTTCAGAATTTTCCACAGTTTATTGTGGAAAAGGCTTTGGCATAGTGAATAAAGCAGAAATAGATATTTTTCTGGAACTCTCTTGATCCAGTGGATGTTGGCAATTTGATCTCTGGTTTCTCTGCCTTTTATAAAATAAGTGGTGCTGGGATAACTGGTCAACCCCTTGTAAAAGAATAAAACTAGATCCCTTTCTAACACCATACACAAAAATAAACTCAAAATGGATTAAAGATCTAAACGTAAGACCAGAAACTATAAAACTCTTAGAGGAGAACATAGTCAAAACACTCTCTGACTTAAATCATAGCAGGATCCTCTATGACCCATCTCCCAGAATGTTGGAAATAAAAGCAAAAATAAACAAATGGGACCTAATTAAACTTAAAACTTATGCACAAAACAGAAGCTATAAGCATGGTGAAAAGACAGCCTTCAGAATGGGGGGAAATAATAACAAATAAAGCAACTGACAAACAGCTAATCTCAAAAATATACAAGCAACTCCTACAGCTCAATTCCAGAAAATTAAACGACCCAATAAAAAAATGGGCCAAAGAACTAAATAGACATTTCTCCAAAGAAGACATACAGATGGCTAACAAACACAGGAAAAGATGATCAATATCACTCATAATTAGAGAAATGCATATCAAAATCACAATGAGGTACGATTTCACGCCAGTCAGAATGTCTGTGATCCAAACGTCTACAAGCAATAAATGCTGGAGAGGGTGTGGAGGAAAGGGAACCCTCTTACACTGTTGGTGGGAATGCAAACTAGTACAGCCACTATGGAGAACAGTGTGGAGATTTCTTAAAAAACTGGAAATAGAACTTCCTTATGACCCAGCAATCCCTCTGCTGGGCATACACACCAAGGAAGCCAGAATTGAAATAGACACGTGTAGCCCAATGTTCATCGCAGCAGTTTATAATAGCCAGGACATGGAAGCAACCTAGATGTCCATCAGCAGATGAATGGATAAGAAAGTCGTGGTACATATACACAATGGAATATTACTCAGCCATTAAAAAGAATACATGTGAATCAGTTCTAATGAGATGGATGAAACTGGAGTCTATTACACAGAGTGAAGTAAGCCAGAAAGAAAAACACCAATACAGTATACTAACACATATATATGGAATTTAGAAAGATGGTAATGATAACCTTGTATACGAGACAGCGAAAGAGACACAGATGTATAGAACAGTCTTTTGGACTCTGTGGGAGAGGAGAGGGTGGGATGATTTGGGAGAATGGCATTGAAACATGTGTAATGTCATATATGAAATGAATCGCCAGTCCAGGTTCGATGCATGATACTGGATGCTTGGGGTTCATGCACTGGGATGACCCAGAGGGATGGTAGGGGAGGGAGGAGGGAGGAGGGTTCAAGATGGGGAACACGTGTGTACCTGTGGCAGATTCATGTTGATGTATGACAAACCAATACAATATTGTAAAGTAATTAACCTCCAATTAAAACAAATGAATTCATATTTTTTAAAAAAAACTACCTTATTGCTTTCTCTAGGAAAATGATTAACTGGTGGTAGTGAGAAATAAGGGACATCATACATCTATCTTAAAATTTAATAATACTCTTCAGGGAAATGCAACAATTAGCACATATACAAAATTTCACACATTTTCTGGTATTAATACATACTGATCTCTAAGGATGCATTTGAAAGATGTTATCAGGCATTGCAATATTTACCTGAGAGTGAGGGGAGAGAAGAAAGACCATAATAGCTATATGAATGTCTCAGATTCTGTAAATAAACATTTTGTAAGTGAATAATAGGTGGCAATAGGCCTTGCTATCCTCAGATAATTTAATGACATACTGCAGGCCTTCTGGAGGTGGAAAATAGGAATTATCTTTCCTGAATTACCTAGGATATATAGCATCTCTGGAAATTTAAATTTTGTTCTTCAATCATTTATTAAATTATTTCAATTTGAAAAGATTTGTACAAGTTGATGTAAAATATCATCAGTGTACTTCCATTTATCAAAGCTTAATAATGTAGTCAATCTCATTTTAACCTGACTTTCAAAAAGTGAAAAGACTCATAATAATTAACTTACAGTGAAGATCAGAATGTGAACTGTGAAGAAGAACATAAAGAAGGCATGAACACAGTTGCAAATTGAACAAAATATTTGTCAGTGTTGACAATACAAAGCTATCTTTGTGGTTAACATTTTGACCTTGGGAAATTAAGTTATAATCTATTAGCATTTTATGAATAAGACAGATGGTGATCTTTATAGCAAATCTGATAGAAGCCTAGTTTCACAAAACAATTGCAATTCAAGATAGTCAAGTTTTAAAACTGTGGCTTCTACTACAGGAAACAGCTTAAAATGCATGAAAAATATTGTATGAGAGTGCTAAGAATCATTTTCAAGAAATAAAGGATTGATTAAGTGTGTGTACCACATGACCCTAATATTTCCCTATTGCCATCAAATGTAATAATCTTTGCAGCTTTCTTTGAAATGAATAAAGATTATTTCCCACAAGAAGAAATTCATATAAGAAGAGGTATAAGAAAAATGTATAATCTTAACTCTTTTCCTGTGCTTGATGTTTTGCTGTAAGTTTATTCTATGCTGTAATTTTAACAAATAAAAACATGTTAGCTAACATACAATACCATAGCATTTTCTCTTGAAGAGTAAAGTGTGGACAAATGTTTCCTTGAGTAGAACTTCCTGGATTAAACCTACTTTCAATTGTTTGGCTATATTGGGGCGATTATTTAAAAATATTCTGTTTGGCTGAATTTATTGTACATCATAATTACATAAGAAAATAAGAAACAATGTGTGTAAAAGTGTTTTGTAAACTTTAAAATATTCTACAATGATTTTTAAATTAGAAACAGTAACTGGAGATGACTTCTCTCACCCTCCCACATATTACCATCTGTTTTAAAAAAATATTTTCATGCCCTCTCCTGGCTTGAATTGAGAAACGAATTTTGGCATTTTATAATGTTTCCAGTGAGACTTTTTATGTTATCCCATTACTGATAGACAAAATTATGAGATATCATGTGATACTTCTTAGTTACTGTTCAAAATGTTCACAAATTCTTCTTTTTATTGACGTCTTAAATAAATATGATAAATTGAAGAGAGTAGTAAATTTTAAAAACTCCATTCACTAAGAATATTAATTAGAAAGGATAATGGAAAATGTAAATATCTGATAAGTATTTAATGACTTTGTGGGTATAGATAATATACTTGTTAAAGATGATTTGTTATATAGAAAAAAGAACAAATTCATGAGGAGGTGCCAATATTACATTCTTAGATATTCTATCAGTAACATTATATATAACAGAGTTTTTTTTTTATTTATATAGTAATAGTATTACCTTCATGTTTGTTTTGAAGATTTTTTTTTTTTTAAGAAAGAAAGAAACTTGCCCCTATAAATTCTGTCTCTAGGCTTCAGGCTTTTGTAGCACTGTTTAAGAGATGAAAAGTAGAAAGGATGATATTTTTCTTATAGATGTTAGTATATTTCAGCATTCCTAGGAAAACACTGAGCCCATTATCAGTCAAGATTATCTAAAACAATAGTGTATAGATATGCTGCTGCTGTTGCTGCTAAGTCGCTTCAGTTGTGTCCAACTCTGTGCGACCCCATGGACGGCAGCCCACCAAGCTCCCCCATCCTTGGGATTCTCCAGGCAAGAAAGAACACTGGAGTGGGTTGCCAGTTCCTTCTCCAATGCATGAAAGTGAGAAGTGAAAGTGAAGTCGCTCAGTCGTGTCCGATTCTTAGCGACCCCATAAGCCTGGTAGGCTCCTCCACCCATGGGATTTCCCAGGCAAGAGTACTGGAGTGGGGTGCCATTGCCTTCTCCAAGCGTATAGATATACAGATACATATATACAGATATAGATAAAGCTATCATATATATATACATACATATATATATATATATATATATATATATGCTGTCAATAAAGAGAGAGAGAGAGATTTATTTTAAGGAATTGCCTCACAATTGTGGAAACTGGTAAATTTAAAATCTGTAGGTCAGTCTAATAGGCTAGAAATTCCACTAAGAATTGTTGCTGAAGTCTTAAATCCAAAATCTATAGAATAGACCAGGAGACTAGAAATTCAGTCAAGCTTTTTTATGTTACAGTGTTGAGAAATAATTCCTTCTTCTCCGGGAAGCCTCAATTTTTCTCTTACTGCTTTAAACTAAATGAATGAGGCCTACTCACATTATCAAGAGTAATTTGCTTTACATAAAAAAAAAAGTGATTATAAATACTAATCACATTTACAAAATGCTTTCACAGAAACATTTAAACTAGTGTTTGACCAAACAGCAGGGTACCATAATCTAGCTAAGTTTACACATAAAACTAGCAATCACAAGTTACCTAGTAAGTATTTGACTTTTACTTTGTAATCTTAACTAAGAGATAATTGAAAGATATTATTTTTGGACCAAGAAAGGCAGGAAAGTAATATATGAAATTTATCCAAAACTTTAAATGATCTTGACTAGTTATAACTGAAATAGTTGTAATGGGTATTAAGACATCCTTGATAATTAACTTCAAAAATGACTTGAAATCAGTGAATTTGGAAAAGATGAACAAGCATCCACTGCTAAAGGAAATTTTTCTACCTTCTTATTCAGCTTCTTGTGATAGCTTAAGTAAAGATAGATGTTCAAGTAACCATATGAGGCAGTGAAAAGCAATTTTACCTAGCTGCAATGATGAGTTAACATTTTTTCTTTGTTTTATTAAGACACAGTTGACATACAGCTTTATATATTTAATGTATATAGCACAGTGATTTAACTTGCATACATTATGAAATGATAACCACAATAATTCGGGTTAACAACTATCTTCTCAGATAGATAAGAAGAAATAATTTTCCTTTGTAATGAGACCTCTTAGAATTTTCTCTTAACAATTTTCATATATATTATATAGCAACATTAACTACATCTATCAGGTTGCACATCACATCTCTAGTACTTACTAATCTTACAACTGGAAGTTTGTGTCTTTTGACCACCTTGAGCCAATCCTTACTCCTCCAATCTCTATTTCTTTCTGTTTTAAAATTTTATTTCACATTGGAGTATAGTAGGTTAACAATGTTATGTTAGTTTCAGGTGTATGGCAAAGTGATTCAGCTATAGGTATATATGTATCTCTTCTTTTTCAAGTTCTTTTCCCATTTAGGTTATTATAGAGTGTTAAGCAGAGTTCTCTCTGCTATACAGTAAACCCTTGTTGGTTACCTATTTTATTAATAAACATAGTAGTGTGTACATGTCAATCTTTCTGGTCCTTTAATCTTTCACTACCCCCTCACTGTTTCTTCCTGGTAACTATCAATTTGTTCTGTGAGTCTGTTTATGTTTTATAAATAAGTTCATTTGTGTCATTTTTGTTAGATTACACTTTTAAGTGATATCATATATTTGTCCTTCTCTGCCTGACTTACTTGACTTAGTGTGATAATATCCAGGCCCATCTGTATTGCTGCAAATGGCATCATTTCATTTTTTTAATGTCTGAGTCATATTGCATTGTATATATAGAACACATCTTTATCCATTTATACATTGATGGATATTTAGGTTGCTTCCATACCTTGGCTATTGTAAACAGTACTGCAATAAACACTGGCATGCCTGTATACTTTTAAATCATGTTTTTCTCTGGATATATTCCCAGGAGTGGGATTCCTGGATCACACAGTAGACCTATTTCAGATTTTAAGGGGCTTTGATACTGTTCTCCATACTGGCTATACCAAATTATATTTCCACCAAAAGTATAGGAGGTTTTTTTTTTCTCCACAGTCTTTCCCAAATTTATGGTTTATAGACATTTTGATTATGGCCATTCTGACTGATGTGAAGTGATAGCTCATTATATTTTTGACTTGCATTTCTCTAATAATTAGCAAACTTGAGCATCTTTTCATATGCCTTAGTCATCTGTATGTCTTCCCTTCTGGAGAAGTGTCTATTTAGTTCTCCTGTCCATGTTTCAATTGATTTGGTCTTTTTTATATTTAGCCTCATAAGCTGTAAATTTTTGATATTACAGTCTTGTTGGTTACCTCTTTTGCACATATTTTCTCACATTCTGTGGGTTGTCTTTTCATTTGGTTTATGGTTTCCTTTGCTGTTTCAAAAATTTTGAGTTTAATTACATCCCTTCCCCCCCCCCATATACTCTAGGAGACAGATCTAAAAATATCTTGCCATTTATATCACTGATGAACATAGATGCAAAAATCCTTAACAAAATTCTACCAAACAGAATCCAACAACATATTAAAAAAAAATCATACATTATGACCAAGTGGGCTTTATCCCAGGGATGCAAGGATTCTTCAATATCCACAAATCAACATAATACACCACATTAACAAATCGAAAGATAAAAACCGCATGATTATCTCAATAGATGGAGAGAAAGTCTCTGACAAAATTCAACATCCATTTATGATAAAACCCCCCCAGAATGCAGGCATAGAAGGAATATACCTCAATATAATAAAAGCTATATATGACAAATCCACAGCAAACATCCTCAATGGTAAAAATTTGAAAGCATTTCCCTTAAACTCAGGAACAAGGATAGGGTGCCCACTCTCACCACTACTATTCAACATAGTTTTAGAAGTTTTGGCCATAGCAATCAGAGTAGAAAAATAAATCAAAGGAATCCAGATTGGAAAATAAGTAAAACTCTCACTGTTTACATATGACATGATCCTCTACCTAGAAAACTCTAAGGACTACACCAGAAAATTACTAGAGTTAATCAATGAATATAGTAAAGTTGCAGGATATAAAATTAACACACAGAAATCCCTTTCATTCCTATACACTAACAATGACAAAACAGGAAGAGAAATTAAGGAAACAATTCCATTAACCATTGCAATGAAAAGAATAAAATATTTAGGAATATATCTACCTAAAGAAACAAAAGACCTATATATAGAAAATTATAAAAGACTGATGAAGGAACTCAAAGAGGACACAAATAGATGAATACTATGTTCCTGGATTAGAAGAATCAATATAGTGAAAATGAGTATACCCCAAAGCAATCTATAGATTCAATGCATCCCTTATCAAGCTACCAATGGTATTTTTCACAGAACTAGAACAAATAATTTGACAATTTGTATGGAAATACAAAAAACCTCGAATAGCCAAAGCAATCTTGAGAAAAAGAATGAAACTGGAGGAATCAACCTGCCTGACTTCAGGCTATACTACAAAGCTACAGTCATCAAGACAGTATGCTACTGGCACAAAGACAGAAATATAGATCAATGGAACAAAATTGAAAGCCCAGAGATAAATCCATGCACCTATGGACACCTTATCTTTAACAAAGGAGCCAAGAATATACAATGGAGAAAAGACAATCTCTTTAAAAAGTGGGGCTGGAAAAACTGATCAACCACTTGTAAAAGAATGAAACTAGAACATTTTCTAATACCATACACAAAATAAACTCAAAATGGATTAAAGATCTAAATGTAAGACCAGAAACTATAAAACTCCTAGAGGAGAACATACCCTAAATACTCTCAGACATTATCACAGCAGGATCCTCTATGACCCACCTCCCAGGGTAGTGGAAATAAAAGCAAAAATAGACAAACGGGACCTAATTAAACTTAGAAGCTTTTGCACAACAAAGGAAACTATAAGCAAGGTGAAAAGACAGCTTTCAGACCATGGAGAAAATAATAGCAAATGAAGCAACTGACAAAGAATTAATCTTAAAAATATACAAGCAACTTATGCAGCTCAATTCCAGAAAAATAAACAAACTAATCAAAAAATGGGCCAAAGAACTAAATAGACATTTCTCCAAAGAAAACATAAAGATGGCTAACAAACATATAAAAAAATGTTCAACATCACTCATTATCAGAGAAATGCAAATCAAAACCACAATGAGGTACCATTTCACACCGGTCAGAATGGCTGCTATCCAAAAATCTACAAACAATAAATGCTGGAGAGGATGTGGAGAAAAGGGAACTCTCTTACACTGTTGGTGAGAATGCAAAGTAGCACAGCCACTATGGAGAACAGTGTGGAGATTCCTTAAAAAACTGGAAATAGAACTGCCTTATGACCCAGCAATCTCACTGCTGGGCATACACACCGAGGAAACCAGAATTGAAAGAGATATGTGTAGCCCAATGTTCATTGCAGCACAATTTACAGTAGCCAAGACATGGAAGCAACCTAGATATTCATCAGCAGATGAATGATAAGAAAGCTGTGGTACATATACACAATGGAGTATTACTCAGCCATTAAAAATAATACATTTGAATCAGTTCTAATGAGGTGGATGAAACTGGAGCCTATTATACAGAGAGAAGTAAGTCAAAAAGAAAAACACCAATACAGTATACTAACACATATATATGGAATTTAGAAAGATGGTAACGACAACCCTATATGCGAGACAGCAAAAGAGATGTAGATGTATAGAACAGTCTTTTGGACTCTGTGGGAGAAGGCAAGGGTGGGATGATTTGAGAGAATAGCATTGAAACACGTTTATTATCATATGTGAAACAGATCACCAGTCCAGGTTTGATGCATGAGACAGGGTGCTCAGGGCTGGCACACTAGGATGTCCCAGAGGGATGGGATGGGGAGGGGGGTGGGAGGGGTCTCAGGATGGGGAACACATGTACACCTATGGCTGATTCATATGAATGTTTGGCAAAACCACTACAATATTGTAAAGTAATTAGCCTCCAATTAAAATAAATAAATTTTTAGAAAAGAGAGTTTTCTGCCTGTTTTCCTCTAAGAGTTTTATAATATCCAGTCTTACCTTTAGGTCTTTAATTCATTTTTATTTTATTTTCATGTATGGTATTAAAGAGTGGTCTAGTTTCTTTCTTTATTTTAACATGTAAATGTCCTGTGTTCCCAGCACAATTTACTAAAGTTATTGTCTTTTCTCCATTGTATAGTCTTGCCTCCGTTGTTATAGATTAACTAGGCACTTGTGTTTGTTTCTGGGCTTTCTATCCTGTTTCATTGATCTTTATTTAATATGCAGTATACTCTTGAAGTCAGGAAAGCTGATTCCTGGAATGAAATTTTCCCCTTAATTTCTCTTTCTGATAGTTTGTTGTTAGTATTTCAAAATGCAGCCTGGAATGGGAATATCTCCTTAATTTCTTTTTCTAATAGTTTACTCTTAGTATTTAGAAATGAAATTAATTTCTGTATGTTAATTTTGTATCCTGCAACTTTACTGAATTTATTGCTGCTGCATTCTAAGCTTTATGTGTGTGTGTTAGATACTCTGTTAGATACAACCAGATTTCTCTGTCCATGGGATTTACCAGGCAAGGATGGGGGTGGGTTGCCATTTCCTTCTCCAGAAGATCTTCCAGACACAGGGATCTAATCCACATCTCATGCAGTGAAGGCAGATTCTTAACCATCTGAGCCACCAGGGATGCCCTCTAAGTTTTATGGTTCTGTCTTTAGGATTTTCTGTTCATAATATATCGTCTGCCTACAGTAATAATTTTCTCTCTTTTGAATTTGGATTCCTTTTATTTCTTTTTCTTTGCTGTGTCAAGTACTTACATTATATAAAAATTATATAATATATCGCATTATGTAAAAGTAGTGAGAGTGAACATCCTATCATTTTCTTGATCTTAGCAGAAATACTTTCAGGTTTTTATTAATGAAAATAATATTAGCTATTGGCCAACCTCCAGGAGTTGGTGATGGACAGGGAAGCCTGGAGTGCTAGAGTACATGGGGTCACAATGACTCAGATATGACTGAAGGGCTGAACTGAACAGGTATATATACCCTTTATTATGCTAATGTATGTTCCCTTTATACCTACATTCTGGAGAGTTTTTACCATAAATTAATGTTGTTTTGTCGAAAGGTTTTCCTTTATCTAATGAGATAATTGATTTTTAACTTCAGTTTGTTAATGTAGTATATCATATTGAGTAACTTCCTGATATTGAACCATCCTTGTATCCCTGGGAGAAATCCCACTTGATCATGGTATATTATACTATTAATGTATTCTTGAATCTGATTTGCTAATATGTTATTGAGGAATTTTGCTCCTTCATCACTGATATTGGCATTTAATTAGTTAATTAATTTATTTATTTATTTTGTGATATCTCTGTCTGGTTTTGGTATCAGGGTGGTGCTGACATCCTAGAATGTGTTGAGAAGCATTCCTTCCTGTGAAAAATTTTTGCAATAGTTTGAGAAGGGTAAGTGTTAACTATTCAAGTGTTGGTAAATTTACCCATGAAGTCATCTGTTTCTAGACTTTTGTTTATTGATGGTTTATTTTATTACTGATTCAAGTTCATTACTGGTAATTGGTCTGAATATACTTTCTATTTCTTCCTGATTCAGTTTGGGAGATTGTACTTTGCTAAGAATTTTTCGATTCCTTGTAGACTGTCCATTTTATCGGTTTATAATTGTTAATAATAGTCTCATGAAGCTTTGTATTTCTGTGGTCTCAGTTGTAAATTCTTTTTTATTTCTGACTTTGACATTTCTTTTGTAATTTTTATCTTTTCAAAAAATTAGGTTTTAATATTATCATTGTTTCTACTGTTTTAGTCTTTATTTCATTTTCTGCTCTAAGTTTTATGATTAATCTCTTTATTAATTTTGCGTTTTACCTGTTTTTTATTCCCTAGCTCTTTCAGGTGTAAGGTTAGCTTGTTTATTTTTAGATTTATATTTCCCTATGTAGGCTTGTGTCTCTATATACTTCTCTCAAGCCATAGATGAGAGAAACTCATCCTGCATGCCAAAGATTTTTGTATTGTTGTGTTTTCATTTTTTTGGTTTTTGTTTTCTACATTTTCTGACTTCCTCTTTGATTTCTTCAGTAATCCATTAGTTGTTAGTATCATTTTGTTTAGTCTCTATGTGTTTTGAGGTCTTTGCAGTTTTCTTGTAGTTGATTTCTAGTGTTATGGCATTGGGTTTAGAAAATATCCTTGATATGATTTTAGTTTTCTTAAATTTACTAAGACTATGTACTATCATATTCAGGCTATCTTAGCTTGAGCTGATATTACAAGTTATCATAGACACAGTGGCTTAAACAACATCTATTACTCAGAGTTCTAGAGCTTGAAAAGTTAAAAATCAATATTCCAACTGATTCAGTGGCTAGTAAGGACCCTTTTTCTTGTTTGCAGAAATATGCATCTTGTATTATCCTTGTATGACTGACAGTGAGAGAGTGTGTCACCTTTTTGTTTTAAGTACATTAATTACCTCATAGGGCTACACCATCTTGATTTCATCTAAACCTAATAAACTCCCAAGAGTCCCACTTCCAAATATCATCACAGTGGGGACTAGGGGTTCCTTATAGATCAAATAGATCTTGCTTCCATATGACAAATGTCTTTTACTAGCTTGATGACTTCATGATTTGTCTATTTCCCTTTCAACCTTGTTTTGTTATGCAAGTGGTAGATGTGTATTCCAATCTTTCCTGGAAGGTAGTATGTTGGATAATTTTGCTTCTATTCAGTATATCTCTCTCTTTAGGAGGAGCTTCTGTGGTAGCCTCAGAGAGTAAAGAATCTACCTGCAACACAGGAGACCCAGGTTCAACCTCTGGGTCCAGAAGACCCCCTGGAGAAGGGAATGGTTATCCACCCCAGTATTCTTGCCTTGAGAATTCCATGGACAGAGAGCCTGGTGGGCTATAGTCCATAGGGTTGCAAAGAGTCTGACATGACTGAGAAACTAACAGTGACACTTTTCACTTTAGGAATAATAAAATTTATTAAAATTTAACCAAGGAACTGAGCAAGAAAAACAGAAAGTGCTTCTCATGTGGAATGTAATGTCCTATCACTATCTTTGCTCAGGCTTCATTATCTTTTCATTCATCTCTCCTTTATAACTGTATTTCACCTTCCAATGTGGATAATGAAGATAAGATATAAAATATAAGAAAATATTCGGTCTTCAGTTGAACATTCAGAAATCTTTGTGAGATTTAGATTTGGTATTTACAGCAGGCCAAAATCTGACAAATTGAACTAATGGCTTAAAGCTTCTTATAGTATTTCTATTTCCACTAATTTTCATACTGCCTATTTATTTATTAACATTTATGAAGATCATTTAAATAGTTAACTCTTGCTTTATCCAAACTGTTAAAGATTTTAAGCATAACAGTGCAGTGACAAATCTCTGGTACCCCATTAGACTTTGCTTTTAATTAGATTCACTGTGGCTGTTGGCAGATTTCAGGAGCTTTTCAGAACTAAATGACTTAAAATGCAGGCCAATACAGTCGTATGTCTTAGGGACATTTCAGAAATGGTAAGTGCATTAAACAATCCTTTGAAAAGTCATAGGAAATAAGGTCAATGGTTCCCACTGATTTGCATATAGCACATTTTTCTAATTACTATTATTTTATCTACTTTTTTCAGCTGACAATTTCTCAAGCTCTTTATTTCTCACTTATCTACAGTTTAATGAGAAAATCGACAAATAGCATAACAGTACTGTTCCACTTTAACATCATCATTAATGTTCCTACTTTCTGGAGTATTTCTCTGTTAGAATATTTCCCTTGAGTATGATACCTTTGTAAATGCTCTTTATTATAATCTTAAAAGCCATTTATGAACAATACAGTCATTCTATATTTGGGTTTCTACTTCACTGTTCTTTCTTAAACTCTAGGTAACTTTATATTATGTTTCTTTTCATCTTTTTGCTCCATTTTCAGAATATATATTCCCATTTCCTTCTACAGCAGCTTTTTGATAAGTCACTTTTTAGAAGTTAAATTTTAATTTAATCTATTCACAATATAGTATCTTTTCTAATTTTCTAATTTTCTAGATTTTCATACTTATCTTTTCTTTGTTCCACATTATAAATGCCTAATTCCCTTAACTTTCTCTAATTGAAGTCAAATATTATATCCTCTGATACTTAAAAGTAATGTTCTACTGTGTTAAAACAAAGTAATTTCTGGTACAAAGCCTATTTTAAAATTTGCCATCAGACTTCTATAATTATAAAGTTAACAGCATATTTGGTATAGTAGATTTAGATCCATTTTTTTATCCAAAATACCTAATAATATAAAGTATTATATACTGCTGAATAGCAGTCTGTACAAAATATTTTCAGAAATATTTGTGTTTCTCATGCCATTGTCAAAATTAAATAACAGATAATAATCACATGTTTTTTCATATGTCATTCATTCATTCAGCAACAATGTTTGCCTTACCCTGGTCTGCATTTAAGAGACAAATGAGACACAGGGAAAACCTCTTAATCTTCCTATGAATTGGAGAAAGACAAAATAATTTACAGATATCATGTATATGCTTTAATGAAAGTAAAGCAGAGTGAAAGTTAAGGAGTGACTGGGGAACTTCTGAGGTGAAGTATTTAGGGAGGGCTTTTTGTAAGAAGGGACATTTGAGGTGAGATTTTAATTATAAATAGAAGAAAGTCTTAAGGAGAGCTACCCAGACTGAGGAAGAGCTAGGATTAAGAGCTATCATAGCAAATAGCTTGTCATGTTTAACTATCAGAGACAAGGCTATGAGTTTGAAGCTTAGACATTGAAGATAAATAAAGTACCACATATTTGCCTTAGTTCTACTATCTGAAACAATACATAAACTATTCTGAGGACAGTTTAAAGAATCCTGCCATCTCTTGCTGAGAGTTTCTGTGTTCTGTTCCTCAAGAGTGTATGTGAGTATCTGAAATGGCCAGTAAAATGGAAAAACTCATAAATTTGGAAAATAAAGGCATTTTCATGGGAGATACCTTAGGCCAAATGAACCTAAAATCAAGGCACATTCTTATACAACAGCAGCAGATGCTTTAGTAGAGAAACAAGTTCCCAAGATCAAGAAAAAAGCAGTATATAAATGAGAGGTCTATAGGAGAATAGACTGAGAAAAATCAGTTCCAATATTGCTAAATGCTGCTTTGAACATTGAACTTTTACTTGACAACTAAGATTCCCTTAAGATAAATAAGAGTGAGAAAATCGTTAAACTGAAACCAACTGAAACTCTTACAAGTAGTAACAAACTTAAGTGGCCTGAAATCATACAAAATGCTTTTTCTGACCACAGTGGTATAAAACTATACATCAACAAAAGAGGAAAGTGGAAATTTTTACAGCATATGGAAATTAAACAACTCACCTCTGAGCAATCAATGGGTTAAGGAAGAAATCAAAAGGAAAGTTAAAAAATATATTTAAAAAAGTTAAAATGGAAACATGACATGCCTAAAAGCAGCTCTGAATGGGAAATTTATAGTAATAAATGCAAATATCAAGAAAATACATCTCAAATAAACAAGCTAACTTTATACCTTAAGAAACTATAAAAAGAAAAGCAAACTAAGCCCAAGTTAGCCAAAGGAAGAGAAAAAGAAAAAATCAGAGTGGAAATAAAGATAAGGAAAAGAATAGAAAAAAAAAATCTAAAGATCAACAAAGCTAAAAGTTACAGATACACTGACAAACCTTTAGCTAGAATAACTTAGAAAGTCAAATAAAATAAAAAATGAAAAAGGAGACATTGTAGCTGGTACCATAAAAATATATAGAATCATAGGAGATTACTATGTACAACTGTATGCTAATAATTGAAATAACCAAAAGAAATGGATAAATTCTTAGAAACATGTTATCTGCTAATCTTGAATCACAAATAAATAGAAAATCTTATCAAATCAATAACTAGTTAGGAGATTAAATCATTAATCAAAAACCTCCCAACATGGAAGACTCCAAGACAAAATGGCTACACTGGTGAATTCTATCAGATATTTAAAGAAGGATTCATTCCAACCCTTATCAAAGTCCTCTTTCACCACTGTTATTCAATAGTATTGGATGCCCTAGCTTCAGCAATCAGAGTAAAATGAGATAAAAGAAATACAAATTGGAAAAGAAGAAGTAAAACTGTCACTATTGATAAATGACATGATAGCATACATAGAAAATCCTAAAGATACTACCAGAGAACTACTAGAGCTTATCAATGAATTTGGTAAAGTTGCAGGAAGCAAAATTAATACATAGAAATTTGTCACAATTTTATATACTAACAATGAAAGAGAAGAAAGAGAAATTTAAAAATAATCCATTTACCATTGCATTAAAAATAAAATATTTAGGAATAATCCTACCTAAGGAAACAAAAGACCTGTACTCAGAAAACTGTAAGAGTGAATAAAGAAATTGAAGATAATCCAAACAGTTGGAAAGATATACCATGTTCTTGTATTGGAAAAATCAATATTATGAAAATGTTTATACAACCCAAAGCAATGTAACCATTCAATGCAATCCGTATCAAATCACTAATGGCATTTTTCATAGATATAAGACAAAAAAAAAAAAATCTTAAAGTCTGTATAGAGACACAGAAGACCCCCAAATAGCCAAAGAAAACTTGAGAAAGAAAGGCAGAGCTGTAGGAATCAGGCTTCCTGACTTCAGACTCTGCTACAAAGCTGCAGTCATCAAAACAATATGTTACTGGCACAAAATCAGAAAACAAGATCTGTGGAACAGGACAGAAAGCCCAGAAATAAATTGATGTACCAATGGTTTCAATTAATCTATGACAAAGGAGGAAGGACTATGCAATGGAGAAATTACTATCTTTTCAATAAATAGTCCTTGAAAAACAGAACAGCTACATGTAAAGAAATAAAATTAGAGCATTCTTTAACACCATATACAAAAATAAACTCAAAATAGATTAAAGGTCTAAACATAAGACTGGATACTATAAAACTCTTAGAGTAAAATATAGAGTGAACACTCTCTAACATAAATTGCAGCAATGTCTTTCTCAGTACATCTCCTACAATAAATGGAGATTAAAAACAAAAATAAGTAAATGGGAACAACTAATCTCAAAAGCTTTTGTAGTTCAAAGGAAACCATAAACCAAACAAAAAGACAACACACAGAATGGGAGAAAATATGTGTAAATAATGCTGCCAACAATGGGTTAATCTCCAAAATTTATAAACAACTCATGAGGCTCAATATCAAATAAACAAGCAATCCAATCAACAAATGGGCAGAACTGAATATTTTTCTAAAGAAGACATACATATGGTCAATAGGCACATGAAAAGATGCTCATCATCACTAATGTTTAGAGAAATGCAAGTCAGAACTACAGTGAGATATCACCTCACATTAGTCAGGATGAAAGAAAGTGCAAGTGAAGTCGCTCAGTTATGTCCGACTCTTTGCGACTCCTTGGATTGTAGCCCACCAGGCTCCTTCATCCATGGGATTTTCCAGGTAAGAATACTGGAGTGGCTTGCCATTTCTTTCTCCACTAGTCAGGATGGCCATCATCAAAAAGTCTAAAAACAATAAATGCTGGAGAGGGTGTGAAGAAAAGAGAACCCTCCTACACTGTTGGTGGGAAATTAAATTGATATAGCCACTATGGAGAGCAGTATGGAGGTTCCTTAAAAAAAAAAAAAAAATCTAAATGCAGAGCTATTATATGATCTTGCAACCCCACTCCTGGGCATATATCCAGATTAAACCGTGGTTCAAAAGAATACATACAGCTAGTGTTCACTGCAGCACTGTTTAGCCAGGACACAGACAAAACCTAAATGTCTATCAACATTTGTGGTTTCCTTGGTGTCTTCCCTGGTGGCTCAGATGGTAAAGTGTCTGTCTACCATGCGGGAGACCCGGGTTCAATCCCTGGGTTGGGAAGATCCCCTGGAGAAGGAATTGGCAATCCAGTCCAGTACTATTGCCTGGAAAATCCCATGGACAGAGGAGCCTTGTAGGCTAGAGTCCATGGGGTCACAAAAAGTGGGACACGACTGGGCGACTTCAGTTTCACTTTCACTTTGCTATACAAAAGCTTTTGAGTTTAGCTGCTCCCATTTTTTTTATATGGATAAGTATCCAGTAGAATATTTCCAGTTGAACCTCCAGATGAGAACAGTTCCACCGATGCCTTGATTGTAGCCTTGAGAGATTCAGAACAGAAAACTCAGTTAAGTCATGACTGGACTCCTGACCCACAGAAACTATGAGAATATGGGTTGTTTTAAGCCACTGAGTTTGTGATTAACTTTTACCCAGCAAAGGATATCTAATACAGGACTTAAGTTCAGCATTTTCAGCTCTGTGGTTTATTTGGACATGTATTCTTTGCAATTTTCAAGCATAGTTTATTTTGATGCTTCCCATTAACTCTGCTAATCAATCATAAATGCTTTAAAAAATAGTGATGATGCAGTATAGAATCTTGCCCAGGTAATATCACTGTAATCCAATAAGTATAAAAATATAAAAACAATATCATAACACAGTACTGCTAATCTTAAAATCATATATTCTAAAATCTACCTATATTTGAGTCTTGGGTCCACTAATTTCTTACCTTCTCTGGGGCTATTTCCTCATTTGTGAAGTGGAGAGTAACAGTAATAATATTCAGGTGGGTATTTTTATGGATTAAATTAGATCATACCTTAAATACAAATCCTTAATGGATATTGTTTATTATTAATGTTGATAATATCACTATTGTTTCTCAGTCCTTAAGTCATGTCCAACTCTAATACCCCATGGACCCCAGTCTTCCCTGTCTTCACTATCCCTCAGAGGTTTCTCAAACTCATGTCCGCTGAGTCTATTATGCCATCCAACCATATCATCCTCTGTCTCTCCCTTTTCTTCCTGCTCTCAGTAGTTCCCAGCATCAGGGTCTTTTCCAATGAGTCAGCTCCTCACATCAGGTGGACAAAGTATTGGAGCTTCAGCATCAGTCCTTCCAGTATTCAAGATTGATTTCCTTTAGGACTGACTGATTTGATCTCCTTGAAGTCCAAGGGATTAAGAGTTTTCTCCAACACCACAGTTCAAAAGCATCAATTCTTCAGTACTCAGCCTTTTTATGGTTCAACTCTCACATTCATTCATGACTCCTGGAAAAACCAAAAAACTTAATATATGGACTTTTGTTGACAAAGTGATATATTTGCTCTTTAATTCCCTATTTAGGTTGGCCATAGATTTCATTCCAAAGGAGCAAACGTCTTTTAATTTCATGGCTTCAGTCACCATCTGCAATGATTTTGAAACTCAGGAAAAATTCTGTCACTGCTTCCACTTTTCCTCTTTCTATTTGCCATGAAGTGATGACACTGGATGCCATGATCTTAGTTTTTTTAATGCTGAATTTTAAGGCAGCTTTTTCACTCTTGTTCTCTCACCCTTATCAAGAGGCTCTTTAGTTCCTCTTTGCTTTCTGCCATTAGAGTGGTATCATCTGTATATATGAGGTTAACAAGTTAGTAATAGTATATGTTATACATATCCATATTCCTTTCTCAAATAGAATGAAAGAATATAAATGTTCTTTTTACAAAGACTATCTTAAATTGTATAAATCACCTAATATCACATTTTGAAAATTGTAGCAGCAATAATGTAGTTTTTGGAGAATAATTATGTCCTTTTTGATTATTGTAAGTTTTATTACATTACTCATTTTCTGCCTATAACAGCTAAAAACAAACTAATCAAAACTAAAGAGCAGAAATTTTATGTAATATAAGGATTTTCTGTGAGTAGGTATAAAACATAAATCTTTCTTAGATATGTTGCCAACTAATGGCTTTATAAATCATTGGTGTATTTCTTGTTAAAATTTTGGCAGATTGGATGAAAAGACAGACTCCACTATACTTTTTTTTTTAATATCAGCATTTCTTAGATTTTTTTCTAAATGGTTAGCAAGTGTTTTTTTTTTATTGTTTAAATTTAGCAGTGAATACAAAAAAAAAAAAAAAACTTCTGTATTATTTCTAGAAATACTGAATAAATCTGCAAAGATAAGCTGATTTTGCTACCAAATTTCAAGTTTCAAGTGGAAAGAATATGTTCGAGTCCTTTTTTCAACCTGATCTTCTCAATGTTACCATGGAAAATTTAGTGGAATCAGATTGATGTATTTTCTCCTCGAAAGTATGATGTAATGGAAAAAGTTAATGTAGCCTAATTTCAGTGTGTGAGTCAGTGATGCATGCTTTCATATCTATCTGGTGATTAGAGATAGATCAAAATGTCTCCAAGGATATTTCCTCCTTAAATCAAAAATAAAAAATTCTTTGTATTTTATGGGGGGGGGTTGTTTTTGCTTTGTTTTGTTTTTCATAAAAAATGGATATAAAGTCTCCAACACACAGGCAATTAAAGAAAAATAGAAGCTAAAAAAATAGAAGCTGGTATCACAAAATATAAATACCAATACTCAGGAAATTGAGATATCAATCCATGACTCTAAGTTCTCATTAACTCTGTTTAAAATAAAACCATGTCAATTTTATTTATCCTTTAAAAGAATCAACTTTTGGCTTTGTTGATTTTTGTTATGATCTTTTTTGTTTCTTTTGCCTTTATTTCTTCCCTAATTTTTAAGATTTCTTCTCTTCTACTAAACCTGGTGTTCATTTCTTCCTTTTCTAGTTACTTTAGGTGTAGAGTTAGGTTATTTATTTGACTTTTTTCTTTGTTTCTTGAGGTATGCCTGTATTGCTATGAACATTCCCCTTAGCACTGCTTTTACAGTGTCCCATAGGTTTTGGATTGTTGTGTTTTCATTTTCATTTGTTTCCATGCATATTTTGATTTCTTTTTTATTTCTTCTGTCATTTGTTGGTTATTCAACAGTGTGTTGTTCAGCCTCCATATGTTGGAATTTTTAATAGTTTTTCTCCTCTAATTGAGATCTAATCTTACTGCATTGTGGTCAGAAAAGATGCTTGGAATGATTTTGATTTTTTTGAATTTACCAAGGCTAGATTTATGGCCCAGATGTGATCTATCCTGGAGAAGGTTCCTGTTTATAATAGCCAGGACATGGAAATAGCCTAGATGTCCATCAGCAGATGAATGGATAAGAAAGCTGTGGTACAAGTACACAATGGAGTATTACTCAGCCATTAAAAAGAATACATTTGAATCAGTTCTAATGGGGTGGATGAAACTGAAGCCTATTATACAGAGTGAAGTAAGCCAGGAAGAAAAACACCAATACAGTATACTAATGCATATATGGAATTTAGAAAGATGATAATGATAACCCTGTATGTGAGACAGCAAAAGAGACATAGATGTATAGAACAGTCTTTTGGACTCTGTAGGAGAGGGAGAGGGTGGGATGATTTGGGAGAATGGCATTGAAACATGTATAATATCATATAAGAAATGAATTGCCAGTCCAGGCTTGATGCAGGATATAGGATGCTTGGGGCTGGTGCACTGGTTTGACCCAGAGGGATGGTATAGGGAGGGAGGTGGGAGGGGGACTTGGAATGGGGAACACGTGTACACCCATGGTGGATTCATATTGATATATGGCAAAAACCAATACAAAATTGTAAAGTTAAAAAAAAAAAGCTTAAAATGCACTGATAAGATAAAAAAAAATAAATAAAAAATAAAATAAAACCAAATTAAGAGATTTGTAATTTAATATGGGAAGGAGTTGGAGAGTCCTCATAGATCATTTTTCAGAGAATAAACATTGAAAACACTAAACACACCATAAAAAAATAAGAGAAAACCAAGAGATAATATTCAGTGATACTATTCTACATTTTTGCCCATTTCTAGTACCTTTCATTATTTATTTCTTGTTCTGTCCAAAAAGTTAATCTTCTACTTACTGGTATTACATAGTAGCTTGCTAATGAAGAAAAAGTCACATCTTGTTACCCAAAAGAGGTCATAAGGTAAAAGGTGGCTACATCTTCATTAGCTCCACTGAGATGACAGATACCAGTGCTGAAGTAGTTGGTTGTCTACTGAGAGCAAGAATTTCAAAACTACAGATGACCCTTGAAAAATGAGGGGTTTACAGGCACCGATCCTTTGTGCAGTCAAAAAACCTCTGCCTAATTTAGTTATCCCTCTGTACCAACAGTTTCTTCACATCCAAGGCTTTACATTAGTGGATTTAACCCACTTTGGATAAACAAAAATTGGCATTTAAGTGGACCCTACAGTTCAAACCCTCTATTGTTCAAAAGAATTGTTTTTATGTCTGAAAATGACCTAAATGGTTCTGAGGAAAACCACCTCACTCATCTGGTAAAATTGCGAAAAAAATATGCAATAATATGTGATACAGTCATTCATATTCAAGTATTTTTCACATCAAAGGAAAGGACCTTAAATTACATTATGTAACTATTTAGGTTGAATAAAGTATTTACTTTTTATAAGAGCAGTCAAATGTTAGAATGACATATATATTTTATTGGCTGTCTTATAAAATAGATTATAATTAAAGTGATGGAAATTAAGCCTTTACAAAAAAATCATCCAAAATTCTACCTATGAGAGGGATTGGGGGCAGGAGGAGAAGGGGACGACAGAGGATGAAATGGCTGGATGGCATCACTGACTTGATGGACATGAGTCTGAGTGAACTCTGGGAGTTGGTGATGGACAGGGAGGCCTGATGTGCTGCGATTCATGGGGTTGCAAAGAGTTGGACATGACTGAGCAACTGAACTGAACTGAACTGATGACATAATAGATGTTCAATATGTGTTTGTTAAAAATAAACAATGTATGGTAATTTGTGAACACTTTAGTTATTTGGGTAAAAATAGTAATTAAAATTAGCTTCAGGAAAACATTAACTTGCTATTTTCTTATTCTTCCCAAAATAACAAATATAAAATTATTAAAATACGACAAGATTAACAAGAACTTATATGTTGTTTGTTGAACACTGACAGCTGTCACTTGTAAACAGAAATGGTACTAAAATGGGATAACACATGCTCAAAACAAAAAACTAGATATTGTCAAATCTAGATGTTCCGTTTACTATGCAGCAAGATTTGCAGCAGTGGCTTAAGTTTTTAGTGTATTTTGTATATAACAATGCTTCTGTAGCTATAAGACTCAGTTACTTTTTTCAAAATAAAATACATACCTATCATGGGAAACTTTAATTCCTTGTATATACTTTAGTCCATATTTCCTGAGAGCTATTCATGGCATAATAGTAAAGAATCCTGCCAGTGCAGGAGACTCAGGAGACACGGGTTCCATCCTTAGGTCAGAAAGATCCCTGAAGTAGAAAATGACAACCCAGTTCAGTATTCTTGCCTAGAAAATTCCATGGACGGAGGAGCTTGATATGCTATAACCCATTGTGTTGCAAAGAGTTGAACACAACTGAATGACTGAGTATGCACGTTCAGGATCAAGTATAATTAAATCTGAGCTCATCACAGATTAAAAACATTGTATTTTAGTATTCCAGCTTTAACTTAAATATTCCTTCATTGAGCTATACTTTTGCATATTCACTTGATTTTGTAAAGTTTTTAACTCAAATATAATCAATTATTTAACTTCTATGATCTCCATATAGACACCCTGGGGCTTCCCTTGTGTTTCAGCTGGTAAAGAATCTGCCTGCAATTCGGGAGACCTGGGTTTGATCCCTGGGTTGGGAAGATCCCCTGGAGAAGGGAAAGGCCACCCACTCTAGTATTCTGGCCTAAAGAATTCCATGGACTGTATAGTCCATGGGGTCGCAAACAGTTGGACACCACTGAGCGACTTTCACTTTCACTTTCATAGACACCTTGAGTCTCTTATAATCAGTATGAGGGTTTATAAAGATTATTTCCACAATCAGAAAGGGTTAGAAAGGTAGAATTCATTGTTTATTACATTCAGCAAGAACTTACTTTTTTCTAAGATGAAAAATACTCCATCTGTTTACTTCATGTCAAGCACAAGTTAATTGTATTGTTAATAATAGCAATTTACCAAATATTCCTGGTAGCTCAGAGGTTAAAGCATCTGCTTCCAATGCGGGAGACCCGGGTCTGATCCCTGGGTCGGGAAGATCCCCTGGAGAAGGAAATGGCAATCCACTCCAGTATTCTTGCCTGGAGAATCCCATGGATGGAGAAGCCTAGTAGGTTACAGTCCACCGGGTCGCAAAGAGTCGAACATGACTGAGCGACTTCACCTTACCTTACCTTACCTTATACAGCAAGTAGTATGGCATATACATTGTGCTAGGCACTCTCAGGAACATTAATTAGAATTTTATACTTACTGACTGTATCTTTCCAAATTTGAAAGGTGACAAACACATTTAGAAAACAAATAATGATAGAATCACACACCAGTTGATCCGCACTAATAAAAATATTAAAGGAGCTCCTCTGGCATATAGAAAATTATTCTATATGAAATGACAAAGGAGGGAGAGAGGAAGAACAACATGATTCAATCTAATATGAGGGTAAGTGGGTGGATAAATCTATTTTCTAATTAAATAATAGTGCCTGGGATTTAAAAGGATTTTAGAATTAAAGTGCATAGACATAATAACAGGAAAAAAAGGCAAGAAGGTGGATAATTAGAGTCAAATGTGTTCCAAGACTGTACCCCTTGAATTTAATGAGCATAAGTTCCACTGGAGATTCTTGTAAAACCACAGGATCTGATTCAGTGGTCTAGGGTGTGGTTTGAAAATTCTGCATTATTTCTAACCGTGTACCCAGGAGATGCCAATATTGCTGGTCTGCAGACCACACTTTACAGAGGAAGAGTCTAATGTACTAGCACAATCTAGAATGTGTTAATATAATGTTACATACAACAGTTAGAATTAGTTTTCAAGGCATACTGTAATCTATATAATAATCTCAAAATATAGTTATAGAATATATAAATAGCAAGGTCATAAAGAGGAAAATATATTAACATAAATTCTAAGTAGTCCCAAAAATATCAGGAAGGAAAGTATGGAAGCAGCACCAATTGATAAGAAATAAGATTGTAGGTTTAAATCCAAACACTTACAAAAGAACAAAGAATACCATTAAAGGACAAACATTTTCATGCTGGATTTATAAACAGTACCTAGTTTTATCCTTCCTTTAAGAGCTATTCCTGATTGTCAGGATACAAATGAGGCAACAGTAAGTAGAGGTAAAAGGTATAAATAACTAATTGAAAGTTTACTTTAAAGCAAGAGACATTACTAAAAATAATAGAAAGGAATTGTTTTCTTAATGTTCCATCAGGCAAGTAAAAAAAATTCTACCAGACAAATAAAAAGATTCACTTTTGTAAGCATCTAATATCATAACTTCAAAATATACAGATTAAGGGAATAAAAAGATATTTAAAAGTACAGCAAAAATAAGGGTTAACTAATTTTTTCCAATAACTGACAAGAGACATGGATGTAAATGGTTTGGAAAGGTGTAGCCATACTCTGAGCATATAAAATATGGCACTGAAATTCAGAATGAACATTGATTTTTAGGGTTCTTAGAACATTTATATTAACTGGTAGTTTGTATGTTCAAATAGAAAGTGCTGGCAAATTGAAAAATTATGTATTGCAATCTGAAATTAACAATTAAACAAAAAGATAACTAAAAAACCACCAGTATTGTGAAAATAGCAATACTGTTCACAATCATGCCCAAAGAAGAACTCACAGTGAAATTTTTAAAAGGTATTGCAATAATCAAAATTTGTAGGATTTAGCTGAATCTGTGATTTAAAAGACATCTATACCTTTAAAAATATGTTAGAAAGATAAGATTAGAAAATAAGGGAGTAAGAAGGATCTAATAAAAGTCATGCCAAAAGTTAATGTATTGAAACAACAGAATTTTAAAGTCACTAAATTAGAAGTGGTCAAACAGGAGATGGCAAGAGTGAATATGGACATTTTAAGAATCAGTGAACAAAAATGGACTGGAATATGTGAATTTAATTCAGATGACCATCTTATCAACTACTGTGGACAAGAATCCCTTAGAAGAAATGGAGTAGCCATCATAGTCAACAAGAGTCTGAAATGCAGTACTTGGATGCAATCTCAAAAAACGACAGAATGATCTCTGTTCATTTCCAAGGCAAATCATTCAATATCAGAGTAATTCAAGTCTCTGCCCTGACCAGTAATGCTGAAGAAGCTGAAGTTGAATGGTTCTATGAAGACCTACAAGACCTTTTAGAACTAACACCCAAAAAAGATATATTTTTCATCATAAGGGACTGGAATGCAAAAGTAAGAAGTCAAGAAACACCTGGAGCAACAGGCAAATTTGGCTCTGGAGTACAGAATGAAGCAGGGTACAGGCTCATGTAGCTTTGCCAAGAGAGCGTCCTGGTCATAGTAAAAACACACTCTTCCAACAACACAAGAGAAGACTCTACAATGGACATCACCAGATGGTCAATATCAAAATCAGATTGATTTCAGCTAAGGTGGCAAAATTTACCTCAGTATCTAATACAGTTTAAAGTCAAATTAATGTGACAACTGTATAAGAATCTTAAAGTGGTATTCAATTTTCTCAGATAGGATATTCATATTGTCATATAATTGACCCTTAAGTCTGTTCCTTCCCCAAAATAGCCTCTGAGAGTAAGGGATGATAGGTTTGTAGCCACACATCACTGTAAGTTGAAGTAAGGGAGACTTTACCCCAGACTATAGTCATAAAGTTGCCTGCATCAGCTGGTCTGCTGGATAATGTCACATGTCCTTTGGTCATTGATATTCCTGCCATTTTGTGATGCTAAAATCTGAAAATGATAGAGTCCTTTTTTTTTTTTTTTTATCCATGAAACATTCACGAGGTATTATCCTTCAGAACTGAAAATTTTGGTTTCACGTACCTAAATCTGTAACCATATCTCCTATCCAGTCTAAAAGCCTAAAGGTCACCAAGGCTTTCCACATGGCACCACAGCAGATTCAGTCACTCTTATACAAGTTTTCCACATCATTGATAAATGCTAACTTATTTTGTCTCAGAAGGGCTGACTCTGAAATCCTACTTTTGTCAGACTCTACTTTTGTCTACATCCCAGATTAACAGAGAAGCTTGAAATTTGAATTCTTTCCAGAGTTCCAAGTGGAGCCAAAGGTGAATATTCCTTAGTTCTGTCTTCATTTCACTTTACACATGTGTCTTTCAATTCAGAGTCAGAACCATGGAAACTAAGCATTGGCCTGGTTGTTCCAATCTCCTATTTCTCTTTTCTTTCTTCTACATGGCACTTCCCAGAGGCAGAAATAATTGATCTTTCTTTAAATGCCTCAACCATTTCCTCTCTTCAAACGCTCAGTAAGTTCTAAAATCATACTGGAGTGTTTAACCATACTACTGACCTCTGTGCACTTAATACCCCGAGCTAGATGATAATTGAGATGCTAGATGATAAAGGAAATATTTTAAATCCTCCCTGAAAGAATATCTAGCCTGATATGTTGTTATCCAGTTTCATGGTCCTTATTTTTAGTGCCAGAAGCTGAATATTACTATTAATAATATCCCTATTTCTCTACACATTCCCTCTGTTCAAAGATCTAATCTCTTTATTCCCTCCTCATCCATCCCCACAGATGGATGCCTGAGTAGCATTTTACAAAGAAAGATGAGAAAAGTAGAGTACAATATATTTTAATATCACTCCCAATTATATTAATAAATTGCATTAAATATTATAACATATCAATTAATACTTAGGAAAATGACTATAATTTCAGTGCAGCCTGCTATATTTTAATGTCCCTTCATGTGTATACAGACCCTCAAAACCTTATTTAAATTTATAACTACACTTTCAGCTATTTCAAGCACTTTCAACATGTACTTATCAAGACTGGAGATCTCTCAGAATATTATTTTTATATATGTTAAATCAGTTGCTTTCAAATAAATTTTCAGTTTCAAAATTCATTTGATCATTTATTTTAATAGAATACCATTTTAAATTATTAACTAATTCTTTTTGTTTTCTGCTGCTTTATGTAGAATTTTGAAATAGAACATCTATTGCTATTGAATTTTTAAAAATTGTCTAAATATTTTACATTTTTAATTTAAATTGCAAACCATTTTGCATGCTATGTTTTAAGCTTCTATTTATATAAAATATTATTATCTTAATTAAAGTGCAATGAATCTATACTAATGAGTTCTTCTAATAAACTGGCAGACAAGGTCTTCATACACCATATAAATATGTATGGTTTTTGCTATTCAAAATGATAATACAGCAGGTGTCACATCTTCATTTAAAAGCTAGCTGAAAAACCCTTTTAACATATTCTTTTGATAGACTCTATTATTTTAGTTATAAACTCAAACTTGATATTCCTTTTCAAATTTTCATTTTAATTGATAGTAACTTTCTAAATGCCATCATTCTGCCACTGTGAAGGTAATCATGATTGGGGGCTGGCCCTGATGAATTAATTGCAAGGGATGCCAGGAGTTCATGATTCCCTTCCATTGGGGATATTTTTTCCAACTCAGGTTTAAGGTAGTCTTTTTTATCTGAATGTCTTCTTTATAAAAGTATTGAAATAATCTTGTAAATAAAAGGTCAACCAATTATGGCCTGTGGGCTGTATTCTGGCCCATTGCCTGCTTTTGTCAGTAAAGGTTTTTTAAAAAATACAACCACACCCATTAATTTATGTGTTTTCAAAGTCTTCGTTTATGCTTTAATGACAGTGTTGAGTAGTTGCAACAGAGACCCTATGGTTGGTAAAGCTGAAAATGTTTACTACTTGGCCTTTGATGAGAGAAGTTTGCCAACCCATATTCTAGATGAAAGATATATGTGGCCTTGTGATGTAATAGTAATACTCAAATAGAATTTACTATGTGGTAGTCTATTCTGAATAATTTTGGCATATTACCTCATTAAATAATCACAATAGTTTTATGATACGTAGTAAGTGGCAGAACTGGAATCCAAACAGCAACAAAAAAGCTGACTTTGAAGTCTTTGCTCTTAACCAGCCCTCTATGCTAACTCATGACATTGATAAGTTCCTCATCATTAGAGATGTTCATCTTGCTTAATGAAAACTTGCCAGAAATTGTCATAAAGGTTGTTGTTGTTCAATTGCTAAGTTGCATCCGACTCTTTGCTACCCCATAGACTACAGTACACCAGGCTTCCCCGTACTTCATTATTACCCAGAGTTTTCTCAAATTTATCTCTACTGAGTCAAGTGATGATATCCAATAACTTTATCCTCTGGTGCCCTCTTCTATCCTGCCCTCAGTTTTTACCAACATCAAGGACTTTTCCAACAGTTGGTTCTTCAAATCACATGGCCAAAGTATCAGCTTCAGCGTCTGTCCTTCCAAGAAATATTCAAGGTTGATTTCCTTTAGGAATGACTGGTTTCATCTCTTTGTAGTCCATGGGACTCTCAATAGTCTTATCCAACACCACAATTTAAAAGCATCAATTCTTTAGTGCTCAGTCTTCTTATGATCCAACTCTCAAATCCGTATATGACTACCAGAAAAATCGTTGCTTTGACTAGATGGACCTTTGTCAGCAAAGTGATCTCTCTGCTTTTTAATATGCTGCCTACGTTTGTCCTAATTTTCCTTCCAAGGAGCAAATGTCTCTTAATTTCATGGCTGCAGTCACCATCTGCAGTGATTTTGGAGCCCAAGAAAACAAAACCGGCCACTGTTTCAATTTTTCCCCCATCTATTTACCATGCTGCTACTGCTGCTGCTAAGTCGCATCAGTCGTGTCCGACTCTGTGCGACCCCATAGACAGCAGCCCATCAGGCTCCCCCATCCCTGGGATTTTCCAGGTAAGAATACTGAAGTGGGTTGCCATTTCCTTCTCCAATGAAAGAAAGTGAAAAGTGAAAGTGAAGTCGCTCAGTCGTGTCTGACTCCTAACGACCCCATGGACTGCAGCCTACCAGGTCCTTCCATCCATGGGATTTTCCAGGCAAGAGTACTGGAGTGGGTTGCCATTGCCTTCTCTGCTATTTACCATGAAGTGATAGGAATTGAACTGTGGTGTTGGAGAAGACTCTTGAGAGTCCCTTGGACTCCAAGGAGATCCAACCAGTCCATTCTGAAGGAGATCAGCCCTGGGGTTTCTTTGGAAGGAATGAGGCTAAAGCTGAAGCTCCAGTACTTTGGCCACCTCATGCGAAGAGTTGACTCATTGAAAAAGACTCTGATGCTGGGAGGGATTGGGGGCAGGAGGAGAAGGGGACGACAGAGGATGAGATGGCTGGATGGCATCACGGACTCGATAGAGGTGAGTCTGAGTGAACTCCGGGAGATGGTGATGGACAGGGAGGCCTGGCGTGCTGCGATTCATGGGGTCGCAAAGAGTCAGACACGACTGAGCGACTGAACTGAACTGAACTGATAGGAATTGATATCATGATCTTGTTTTTTTCTTTTTTTTTAAATGTTGAAATTTAAGCCAGTTTTTTCAGTCCTCTCTTTCATCTTCATCAAGAGGCTCTTTAGTTCCTCTTTGCTTTCTCCCATTGGGGTAGTATCATCTGCATATCTGAGGTTATTGATATTTCTCCCAGCAATCTTGATTCCAGTTTATCATTCATCCAGCCAGGCATGTCATAAAGGAGACTTTTAAAGTCAGTTTCCACAATAAAATCTCATGAGTTTATCATATCCAGACACACAGAAAATAATACAAAAATAAAAAAAATAAATTTTTTAATATCAAGAAGATCCATTGTTTGTTTGTTTTATGACACCATTAAATTTAGTTATTTCTATAATTAGTAAGCAAGCTAAGCATCCAAAATATCAAGTATTTGAGTTTTTAACCTTATGAAAATAAAAGAAGTAAAAATGCTCCCATTGAAAAGGTGGAGCATGCAAAGTACTTTTCTACAGTTCCCCTGGTCTCTCACTTATTAAATTCTATTAATATATTATGTGGAATTTTTCAATTTTATAGAAAGTCATTTTCCCACTGAATATTAATGTATAAAGTCATTAAACAACAAAATCCAACTCACTGACACATGGCACTGTTAGGTAAAAATATATCTATTTTAGTAATGTTCAAAGTAATTTATGGTTCAGACATTAAGAAGTACCTATATCAAGGAAGAAAATATACAGTTTTCCCACTCAGATAAATAACAGAATAACAGAATCTCATGAAACAACCACACCTGTTACCATATTCCTGAGCACTGTCAGAGGATGCCGGGGTCCAGCCCAGTGGATCCAGGGAATTCGAAGCGGTAACGGACAAGAGGAGACAGCTTAGAATTCTGTATCCCAATAGTATTAATTCTCTCTCAAAGGAGATCAAGACTAATAAGATAAATGTATTCCCTCTTTCTTGGTCTCCCAACATTCTCTTAATTTCTGTCCTCACCCTCCTGTTCTGTCTCTTGTTCTTGCATGAAGATCTGACTCTCTCCCTGATTCCTTAGAAAATTAGACCTTAGACTATAGGGTTAGGCAGCAGATTCTGAAGTGTGTACCCAATTAGTGGCTCACCTTTCTTTACTTACCTTCACCTTTCCCATTAAAAACACAGATAATAATATCAACCTTGTAAGATTTGGAAAAAATAACTGCAAAGAATATATAGAATCTCCTTGAAAAAGTGCTCAATCTGAAATTGAATATTCAATCTTTCTTTTCTAAAACTCAGTCATAGGTGTACTCTAAGTCATGGTTATCTGTATTATTCTATTCTTTCTCACTTAATGTATGGTTTAAATTTTCAATAATAGTATCATTCAGGGCAAATTGTTATGGAAATTAGAATGCTGAAAAAAGTTACAGGTAAAATCAATTTATATCTAAGAAAAATGATATTTAGATTCTAATGGAGGAGATAAACTAAGTTCATAAGACACTTTTTTCCACCAGACTTTGGGTGAGACTAAAATTTTCACCAGTATGAATATTTGCCTCAAATTTATATGTTCATGAAATTATTTTACATTTCATCTAACAATACTATATGATTTTCCCAAATATTTTGTATAATAGTTACTGTAAGTCATGAAGCATAACTGTGGAATTCTGAAGAAAAAACATCAGAAAAACTCAACCTTATGGCAAAAGCAATTGCTGAATCATTTTAAAGGAATGTGTACTTCAGTAGATGCTGGAATTTTAATAATTTTTCTATTCTTAATTGGAGGATAATTGCCTTGCAATTTGTGATGGCTGGAATTTTAAACCTAGCAAAATATACAAAAGAGGCTAATCTGATGTCCTGCACAGCTTTGGCTCTGTCATAATTTGGTCTTTTTTAGACATATCTATCTTCAAAATAATATAGGAGGGGGTAGACAGTTACACTATGATTTTTTCAAAATTTTCAAAAAAATTTTTTATCAAGTTTGCTTCACCTTCTATCTATAGGCAAAATTCAACTATTCTGAATTAGACAATATTTCAGCTTTACTGTCTGCTTTTGATGTTAAAACAACAAAATGATCTCTGTTCATTTCCAAGGCAAACCATTCAATATCACCATAATCCAAGTCTATGCCCCAACCAATAATGCTGAAGAAGCTAAAGTTGAAGGGTTCTATGAAGACATAAAAGACCTTGTAGAACTAAAAAAAAGTGTTCCAAAGAACTCAAAAAAGATGTCCTTTTCATTATAGGGGACTGGAATGCAAAAGTAGGAAGTCAAGAAACACCTGCAGTAACAGGCAAATTTGGTCTTGGAATGTGGAATGAAGCAGGGCAAAGACTAATAGAGTTTTGCCAAGAAAATGCACTGGTCATAGCAAACACACTCTTCCAACAACACAAGAGAAGACTCTACACATGGACATCACCAGATAGTCAACACCAAAATCAGATTGATTATATTCTTTGCAGCCAAAGATGGAGAAGCTCTATACAGTCAACAAAAATAAGACCAGGAGCTGACTGTGGCTCAGATCATGAACACCTTATTGCCAAATTCAGACTTGAATTGAAGAAAGTAGGGAAAACCGCTAGACCATTTAGGCATGACCTAAATCAAATCCCTTATGATTATACAGTGGAAGTGAGAAATAGATTTAAGGGCCTAGATCTGATAGATAGAGTGCCTGATGAACTATGGACTGAGGTTCGTGACATTGTACAGGAGACAGGGATCAAGACCATCCCCATGGAAAAGAAATGCAAAAGAGCAAAATGGCTGTCTGGGCAGGCCTTACAAATAGCTGTGAAAAGAGAGGCAAAAAGCAAAGGAGAAAAGGAAAGATATAAGCATCTGAATGCAAACTTTCAAAGAATAGCAAGAAGAGATAAGAAAGCCTTCTTCAGCGATCAAAGCAAAGAAGTAGAAGAAAACAACAGAATGGGAAAGGCTAGTGATCTCTTCAAGAAAATTAGAGATACCAAGAGAATATTTCATGCAAAGATGGGCTCCATAAAGGACAGAAATGGTCTGGACCTAACAGAAGCAGAAGATATTAAGAAGAGGTGGCAAGAATACATGGAAGAACTGTACAAAAAAGATCTTCACGACCCAGATAATCATGATGGTGTGATGACTCATCTAGAGCCAGACATCCTGGAATGTGAAGTCAAGTGGGCCTTAGAAAGCATCACTATGAACAAAGCTAGTGGAGGTGATGGCATTCCAGTGGAGCTCTTTCAAATCCTGAAAGAGAATGCTGTGAAAGTGCTGCACTCAATAAGCCAGCAAGTTTGGCAACCTCAGCAGTGGCCACAGGACTGGAAAAGGTCAGTTTTCATTCCAATCCCAAAGAAAGGCAATGCCAAAGAATGCTCAAACTACCACACAATTGCACTCATCTCACATGCTAGTAAAATAATGCTCAAAATTCTCCAAGCCAGGCTTCAGCACTATGTGAACCGTGAAATTCCTGATGTTCAAGCTGGTTTTAGAAAAGGCAAAGGAACCAGAGATCAAATTGCCAACATCCACTGGATCATAGAAAAAGCAAGAGAGTTCCAGAAAAACATCTATTTCTGCTTTATTGACTATGCCAAAGCCTTTGACTGTGTGGATCATAATCAACTGTGGAAAACTCTGAGAGAGATGGGAATACCAGACCACCTGACCTGCCTCTTGAGAAATCTTTATGCAGGTCAGGAAGCAAGAGTTAGAACTGGACAGGGAACAACAGACTGGTTCCAAATAGGAAAAGGAGTACGTCAAGACTGTATATTGTCACCCTGCTCATTTAACTTCTATACAGAGTACATCATGAGAAATGCTGGACTGGAAGAAACACAAGCTGGAATCAAGATTGCCGGGAGAAATATCAATAACCTCAGATATGCAGATGACACCACCCTTATGGCAGAAAGTGAAGAGGAACTAAAATGCCTCTTGATGAAAGTGAAAGAAGAGAGTGAAAAAGTTGGCTTAAAGCTCAACATTCAGAAAATGAAGATCATGGCTTCTGGTCCCATCACTTTAAGGGAAATAAATGGGGAAACAGTGGAAACAGTGTCAGACTTTATTTTGGGGGGTTCCAAAATCACTGCAGATGGTGACTGCAGCCATGAAATTAAAAGACGCTTACTCCTTGGAAGAAAAGTTATGACCAACCTAGATAGCATATTCAAAAGCAGAGACATTACTTTGCTGATTAAGGTCCATCTAGTCAAGGCTATGGTTTTTCCCATGGTCATGTATGGATGTGAGAGTTGGACTGTGAAGAAGGCTGAGCGCCAAAGAATTGATGCTTTTGAACTGTGGTGTTGGAGAAGATTCTTGAGAGTCCCTTGGACTGCAAGGAGATCCAACCTGTCCATTCTGAGGGAGATCAGCCCTGGGATTTCTTTGGAAGGATTGATGCCAAAGCTGAAGCTCCAGTACTTTGGCCACCTCATGCGAAGTGTTACCTCATTGGAAAAGACTCTGATGCTGGGAGGGATTGGGGGCAGAAGGAGAAGGGGACCACCGAGGATGAGATGGCTGGATGACATCACTGACTCGATGGACATGAGTCTGAGTGATCCCCGGGAGTTGGTGATGGACAGGGAGTCCTGGCGTGCTGCAATTCATGGGGTGGCAAAGAGTCAGACATGACTGAGCGACTGAACTGAACTGAACTTTGATGCTACATAAGTCACTAAGGATTAATGTGAATGGTAGGTGTGCCTTATTGTTAACATTATTTTCCTTGTATTTTTCACAAAAATAATATAATACTGGAATAATCCAAAAGCACCTTTGATTTGAAAAAACTCAAAATTAATATACAAAGTAACCCCTTACTGAAATGTAGACTTAACTGTCAGAGTGGCAATCATAGTGTCCAATTTTTAAAAATGGAGTCAAAGACTGGTTCATATCATAGATTTGACACAGTACTTTGTTTCAGTACTTTATGATTATTCAATTTACTTTCAAAAATAAAAGTGTATAAAGTGAACTTATATCACTAAATCATTGATTTCTAAAAAACTCACACGGAAAAGAATTTATTCTTATAAATGTAAGTTTCAGTTCAGTTCAGTTCAGTTGCTCAGTCATGTCCGACTCTTTGCAACCCCATTATTCGCAGCATGCCAAGCCTCCCTATCCATCACCAATTCCCAGAGTTCACGCAGACTCACGTCCATCGAGTCAGTGATGCCATCCAGCCATCTCATCCTCTGTCGTCCCCTTCTCCTTCTGCCCTCAATCCCTCCCAGCATCAGAGTCTTTTCCAATGAGTCAGCTCTGCGTGAGGTGGCCAAAGTACTGGAGTTTCAGCTTCAGCATCATTCCTTCCAAGGAAATCCCAGGGTTGATCTCCATCAGAATGGACTGGTTGGATCTCCTTGCAGTCCAAGGGACTCTCAAGAGTCTTCTCCAACACCACAGTTCAAAAGCATCAATTCTTTGGTGCTCAGCCTTCTTCACAGTCCAACTCTCACATCCATACATGACCACAGGAAAACCATAACCTTAACTAGACTGACCTTAGTCGGCAAAGTAATGTCTCTGCTTTTGAATATGCTCTCCAAGTAAGTTTAACCAGTATAAATGAAATCTTTTGAGAAACTTGTATGATGTTCTCTACTTTGAAATTCATTGTCATACTAAGCATAAGAAAATGACATCTCTGCCTGGTTATATGTGATTCATAGAAGCAAAAGATTATTTTAAATCATTATTAATTCAATCATATGCAGTATTTACTAATGGCTATTATTATTACTGACATTTCATACAGATTAATTCAGATGTCACAGTATTGTCAGAAATCTATCAGTTCTCTCATTACAGTGAATTACATTCAATTCTATGATACATCCATTAAAGCATTAGACTAGTCCATAAATTAAAGTATGAAATTATTTTATAAAAAAAATGTTCAGATGTATCTGTTCAGTAATTCTTTAAAAATTATAAACAAAGTTACAGATTACATTTCTTGGCTCCATTTTGGGTTATTTTGATCCTCAACCCTCACTTTTTAAGGAGTATTTTACTTGTAAGTCTAAAACAAAGTATACAGAATGATACAATAATAGTACTATGAAAGAAAGAAAATAGGTACATAATTTATATATTGAAGACTTCTTTTCATTTTGTAATAACAGAAGCCTCCTGGCTATTTAGAGAACCATATGAGTAAGTAATATCATTATATTAAAGAACTTGATGAATAAATGAGATATTTAAGTAAGATATATCTAGTAACCAGCCCAATATATTTAAAGAAAACCTTACTCCTTTGGTTTCCTGGTTACCCTACTTGGTGGGAGATTACAAAATCTCCCACCAGAGGCTCAGGACAGTACTATTCCATATGAAGAGGGAAATATATCAGCAACCTCATTGTCAAAAATCTTGAAGGACCTACAATTTATTGACATTTCTAGTCCTGGCATTGTAAGGGTAATGGTTGTTATTAATAAGTTCTCCATGATTCTCATCACTGCAGCCTGATAACACCTTGGGCTATTATTCCAACAATCCAGGTTTTGATGTGCCCAGAAAGAGCAAGCTGTGTCAAATTCAAGCACTCCCCACTCTGCTTCCTCAATAGTCTAGCCCAATACTTCTCAATATGAATTTCAAAATACATGCATCAGAGTTATGTTTAGTCAGTAAAAACACAGCTCCCTAGGGAGTGGGGTGGCAGAGAAGATAAGAACTCTCTCTTGTATTTTCATAAGTTTTCCATAAATCTCAGATTTTCTAAAATTAAAAGCAAATATTTTATAAATGCAGCTCCCTAAGTTCCAAAATGCATCTGTTAAATCATAATTTCTTGAAGGTGCACAAAGGAAAATGCATTTAAATAAACACCTCACCTGATTCTTACACACACTAGAGTTTCCATACTTGTAAGGACAAGCTTATACTTTTTAGGATCTCTTTGGTATTGCCTAGTTGGCTGACTAATACATCTTCAGTGTGAATCTGTGGCATGGATATTATTACTCTCTGTCCATGACTGTTGTCATTGGATATATATATTGTGGCTTATATCTTCCTAGGAATACAAGTTAGGCCTTTGCCCGGAGGCATGCCAACCTGAAAGTGATCTCTTGGCATTAGTAACTGGCATAAATACCAGACTTCCCTCATCAGGTCCAATCTTATTCCAGCAAGGATAGAGCCTTCCTAACAAATTTTATTTTGCTTAGGTCATAAAGGCCACCCACTGCCACAGTCCTCAGTTAGCATGGAGGCAAGAAAAAGAATGAGAGGTTCTGTTTTGGAAAAAAAAAAAAAAGTCTTGCTATCACAAACTTATAGAAAATTTTTTAAAAATGGGTATAGTAAAATGGGAGTATGAAATGGGAGTAAGAAACACATATGTTTCTTATAGTTTTTAAGAATCAGAATGTTAATTATTATGTATTACTTATACAACATTTATCAATTTCCTTATTTAGAACTTCCTTATTTAGTTTACCATTAGGAATGCTGCTGCTGCCGCTGCTAAGTTGCTTTTGTCGTGTCCAACTCTGTGAGACCCCATAGACAGCAGCCCACGAGGCTCCTCCATCCATGGGATTTTCCAGGCAAGAATACTGGAGTGGGGTGCCATTGCCTTCTCCGCCGTTAGGAATAGAAGAGGTAAATTCGTCATTGTATGCAGATGACATGATACTTTATACAGAAAAACTTAAAGATTCCACACAATTAATAGAACTAATAAATTTAGCAAAGCAGCACATATAAAATTAATATAGTCTGTTGCAATTTCTTACACTAACAATGAAACATCAGAGAAATTTAAAAAATAAAATCCCGCTTAAAATCACATTCAAAAAAAAAAACACCTAGAAATAAACCTAAAGAGGTGAAAGACATGTATGTTAAGAACAATAAAACAATGATAAAAGAAACTAACGATGATTCAAAGAAATGAAAAAATATACCATACTCTTAGGTTGGAAGAATTATTGTTAAAATGGCCATACTACCCCAAGCAATCTACAGATTAAATGCATTCCCTTTCAAATTACCCGTGACATATTTCACAAACCTAGAACAAATAATCCTCAAATTTGTAACCATAAAATACCCAGAATTTCCAGAGAAATCATGAAGAAAATGAACAAACTTCAGGCATAATCTTCGTAGACTTTAAATAATACTACAAAGCTACAATAGTCAAAAGAGTGTGTCATTGACACAAAAACAGACATACACCTCAATGGAATTCAATAAAGAGTCCAGAAATAAGTCCACACACCTCTAGCTAATTAATCTTTAACAAAAGAGACAAAAATCTACAATGGACAAAATACAGTTTCTTCAGCAAGTGATGGTGAGAAAACTGACAGCTTCATTAAACCAAATAAATTAAGGCACTCCTTCATACTGTACACAAAAATAAACTCAGTGTCTTAAAGACCTTAATATAAGATGTGATACATAAATCTCCTAGAAAAGAACATAGGCAAACATACTCAGACATAAATTATAGCAATACTATCTTAGATAAGTCTCCCAAACAAAAGAAATAGAAGCAAAAATAAACAAATTTAATTAGACTTTAAAAACCTTGCACAGCAAAGGAAACCATCAAACAGGAAAAGACAACTTATAAATTGGGAGTAAATATTTGTAAATGATGCAACCAACAAGGGCTTAATTTCCAAAATATATAAACAGTTCATACAACTTAATATATACAAAAAAAGAAAAATTGGGTAGAGGAGCTAAATAGACATTCTTCCAAAGAAAACATGCAAATAAGCTACAGGGACATGAACAGATGCTCAACACCATTATTAAACAGTACAAATCAAAGCCATAGTGAGATATGACTTCACACTGGTCAGAATGGCTATCATCAAGAAGCCTGAAAATAATATATGCTGAAAAGTGTGGAGAGAAAAGGAATCCATCCTAGAGTATTTAGTGAAAAAAAAAAAAAAAAAAGATATTCACAACCCAGATAATCACGATGGTGTGATCACTCACCTAGAGCCAGACATCCTGGAATGTGAAGTCAAGTGGGCATTAGGAGGCATCACTATGAACAAAGCTACTGGAGGTGATGGAATTCCAGTTGAGCTATTTCAAATCCTGAAAGATGATGCTGTGAAAGTGCCACACTCAATATCCCAGCAAATTTGGAAAACTCAGCAGTGGTCACAGGACTGGAAAAGGTCAGTTTTCATTCCAATTCAAAAGAAAGGCAATGCCAAAGGATGCTCAGACTACCCCACAATTGCACTCATCTCAAAGTTAGTAAAGTAATGCACAAAATTCTCCTAGCCAGGCTTCAGCAATACATGAACTATGAACTTCCTGATGTTCAAGCTGGTTTTAGAAAAGGCAGAGGAACCCAAGATCAAATTGCCAACATTCACTGGATCATCAAAAAAGCTAGAGAGTTCCAGAAAAACATCTATTTCTGCTTTATAAACTATGCCAAAGCCTTTGACAGTGTGGATCACAATAAACTGTGGAAAATTCTGAGGGAAATGGGAACACCAGACCACCTGCCTCTTGAGAAACCTATATGCAGGTCAGGAAGCAACACTTAGAACTGGACATGGAACAACAGACTGGTTCCAAATAGGAAAAGGAGTACATCAAGGCTGTATACTGTCACCCTGCTTATTTAACTTCTATGCAGAGTACACCATGAGAAATGCTGGACTGGAAGAAACACAAGCTGGAATCAAGATTGCCGGGAGAAATATCAATCACCTCAGATATGCAGATGACATCACCCTTATGGCAGAAAGTGAAGAGGAGCTAAAAAGCCTCTTGATGAAAGTGAAAGAGGAGAGTGAAAAAGTTGGCTTAAAGCTCAACATTCAGAAAATTAAGATCATGGCATCCGGTCCGACCACTTCATGGCAAATAGATGGGGAAACAGTGGAAACAGTGGCTGACTTTATTTTCTGGGCTCCAAAATCACTGCAGATAGTGATTGCAGGCATGAAATTAAAAGACGCTTACTCCATGGAAGGAAAGTTATGACCAACCTAGACAGAATATTAAAAAAGCAGAGACATTACTTTGTCATCCGTCTAGTCAAGGCTATGGTTTTTCCACTGGTCATGTATGAATGTAAGAGTTGGACTGTGAAGAAAGCTGAGCCCCAAAGAACTGATGCTTTTGTACTGTGGTGTTGGAGAAGACTTTTGAGAGTCCCTTGGACTGCAAGGAGATCCAACTAGTCCATCCTAAAGGAGATTAATCCTGGGTGTTCATTGGAAAGACTGATGTTGAAGCTGAAACTCATACTTTGGCCACCTGAGGCAAAGAGCTGACTTATCTGAAAAGACCCTGATGCTGGGAAAGATTGAGGGTGGGAGAAGAAGAGGACGACAGAGAATGAGATGGTTGGATAACATCACCAACTCAACGGACATGGGTTTGGTTGGACTCTGGGAGTTGGTGATGGACAGGGAGGTCTGGCAGGCTGAAGTTCATGGGGTCACAAAGAGTCAGACACGACTGAGTGACTGAACTGAACTGAACAGAAAGTCACTCAGTCAAGTCCAACTCTTTGTGACCCAATTTACTATACAGTCTATGGACTTCACCAGGCCAGAATACTGCAGTGGGTAGCCTTTCCCTTCTCCACGGGATCTTCCCAACCCAGGGATCAAACCCAGGTTTTCCACATTTCAAGTGATTCTTTACTAGCTGAGCCCCAAGGGAAGCCCACGGATACCGGAGCGGGTATCCAATCCCTTCTCCAGGGGATCTTCCTGATCCAGGAATTGAAGCACGGTCTCCTGCATTGCAGGCAAATTCTTTATCAACTGAGCTATCAGGGAAGCCCTGTTTGTGGTAGGAATGCAAACTGGGGCAACCATTATGGAAAACAGTATGAAAGTTCCTGAAAAAATAAAAATAGAGCTACCACATGATCCAGCAATCACACTCCTGGGCATATATCTGGAAAAGATGAAAACTAATTTGAAAGGCACATACACCCCAATATTCACAGCAGCACTGTTTACAGTAGCCAAGTCATGGAAGCAACCTAAATGTCCACTGACAAATGAATGAATTGATATGATATATGTATATATTCACACATATGTATATATATACACATACATATACATACATACAGTGGAATATTAGTCATAAAAAAGAATAAAATATTGTCATTTGCAGCAACATAGGTGGACCCAGAGATTATCATACTAAGTGAGATAATTTGGATAAATACAAATATCATACAATATCACTTTTATGTGGATCTAAAAAATGTTACATATGAATTTATTTACAGAACAGATATAGAATCAAAGACATAGAAAACTAACTTATGGTTTCCAAAGTGGAAAGAGCAAAGAAAAATTAGTAGGAGTTTGAGATTGGCAGATACAGTATATACAACTTTACTATACATAAAATAGATGAGCAACAAGGATTTACTTCATAAGACAAAACAATATTAAGTCATAATAATCTATAATAAAGGATAACCTGAGAAAAATGTGTGTTTGCGTGTGTATATATATATTTATAAATATCTGAACCACTTCGTCCTACTTGAAACTAGCACAATATTATAAATCAACAATAATTCAATTGAAAAAAAGAGAAAAATAATTATCATTAAGTAGTCACTAACAAAATGTAAGCTACTAGTTACTTAACTGTAATAATTTAATGTAATACAATATATTAAAATTTCTGTAATTATCCATCAGCATTTGTAGAATCATTGAAAATGTCTCATATTTGCTTTGTATGAAACATTCCTCCTATGAAATTTGAAAATTACTTTGAGAAAATAACCAGATCACTTTGGACTCTTTTTGTAAATGATCTTTGCTACTCTTTTTACTCAAAGGACCCCCTAAATAAAGTTAATACTATTTTAAGGCACAAATTGTGACATCTAACCCACTTTACCCTCCCATTTTCCCTGTTAGATCATTTTCCATACTGTTTAATTTAATTGCAACATTCAAGCCTCTTGGTCCCCAAATGATTACAAAGAGTTATGTTTCTAACAGACTTCTTAAATTACTTGATATCAATCTCACCTTGTTTTCATAATTTAAATTAATGAAGAGAAAATGTCTATGTGTGTCTAACTAAAGAAGAAGCTGAAATATTAAAAACAATCTGGAGAAAACTGATTTCACATCACCCAGTGCTGGGGAGCCGGGGTCAGGCATCCTGGTCCCCTGTGCTGCTCTTGTTCAGTGGGGACCACACCAGAAACCACTAGTCATTGTGGAGAATTGTTTAAAAATGAATGTGCTGAAGATTTTCTGATTCACATTCATTATCCACTGACCTGTTCTCAATGGATTTCACAAAGAGAAGCAAAACTAATTACCTCAGGCCAGGCTGCCTGGAAAATAATAGCACAGTGATTTAGAGAAAAGCATTCATGCTCTACAGCCCTTCTGAAATACTGTATATTTTTAAATTAAATATCACACTTTTTTGATGATAAAACTTTTGCATTTGAACTAATGCACCATCATTTCCTTTTTTAAAAAAGCTGTACTAAACAACTGAGACCTTTGTGAGCTAAATATCAATAACATTAGTTTGTTTCATGTTAAGTCATTTTAACATACTTGAAAAGAGGCACAAAAAATATAGAGATCATATGTGTAAAGGGACAGCTTTAGAAATGAGGAAAGAATAACGTGATAAACTATTTGGGAAGTCTAGATTAAATTATCTATTTACTAGTTATTATCTGTTTTAATTTAGCACAAAAAGCTTTGCTGTTTCCTAATAAAACACACATAATGGTAAAGAGAATGATTTCTAATGAAGCCTGTCTTGTTACAGGGGATTACTGATCATACAAATATTCAGGGAGATTCTGCAAATCTCTTTAATACATTAGGTAGTGGAGACAATCTCGAAATCTTTTGCAATCTTGGAGGGCAAACCATCAGAGTTGGTTATTATAAATATAACATGAGGTGTCCATGCATTCTGAAAACAGAGTTCACAAGACCTTTGAGAAAAATAGCTAACATAAAAGGGGGCAGGAAATGTAAAACAATTGTATCCTTGTAACCACAAAAGTGAGGCAAATCAAGAACACAGTGGCGGTTTAACCAAATGCTGAATAGCTCAGCTCCCAGAAGCCCTCATTATAGGGTCCTCTGTCTTGCACTGCTAAAGAATAATCACATCCAAATTACTACAAAAAAGTTAGAAATGGAGCTTAATTTAGTGTTCCAGTTGGCTCCACTTTGGATGAAGTCTGGAAGAGTTTGGAAAAAAATTATATTTTATTCTAAACCTCAGATCAAGAGGATAATGAATCAAGTTATACACAAAATATTAATGTAAATTCTCACAGTGGAAGCACTGGGTTAGATCCATGCAAGTTAATTTTCCTCTTGAGCACTGTGATGTCATTTTAAGTAGCAAAAGACACAACTGAACTTTACATGGTTTCACCACATAAACTCACTTGGCTTCCTTATGAAGTGAAGGGGGAACCTGCTGCTTTCAGTCTTCTCTCTATTTTCACACTGGAGATGACTGTGGGGTTGGAACGGAAAATTAACTGCTCAAAACTGTTTTTATTTCTTTTTTCTCCCTTATCTTAATCTATCCTATTACTTGTAGAGAAAAGCAAATAGAAACTTCTCATTCAACTTAATGAAGAGAAAATACAGAAGTACTGTTTTATCTATATTTGTAGACTGACAGTTCCATAAATGTCAAGGATCACAGGAGAAACAAGCTTATTTCCTTAAGCCTAAAAAGGATAAAATTATTAGTATTTTCTAGAACATGTAAGTATATGTATAATCTTTGGTTACTCACAATAGATATAAACAGAATTGCCCTGATTCCTTTAATGGTAAGACCAAATATTTATGTATATATTTAGATGCAGTATATTACATAACCTTCTCCAATGGCTAAGCAGTAAATTATCTGCCTAAGATGCAGGTTCAGTTCCCGGGTCAGAAAGATCCCCTGGAGGAGGAAATGGCAACCCACTTCAGTATTCTTGCCTGGAAATTCCCATGGACAGAGGAGACTGGTTATCTATAGTCTACAGGGTCACAGAGTTGGACATGACTGAGTGACTGAGCACAGCACATATTACATGCATTACACTACGATGTGAATTTTATTTTTATAATATACATTTGATTGGTTGTATAGACAGCATAAAAGACATAATGATAACTGTTCAAAAAATAGTTTTACTGAAGTTGTATTTACAGTTATATTAACTCTTTCTGTCAAGTTGATTATCATCATGGGTTCTTTGTTTCTTTCTAACTTTTATCATAAAAGTGTCTTTGTCTTTCAAGAAACTATTACTCAAAACACTGTGCAGGTCTTTTTTTCATGCCCTACCACAGAACCCACTACCTACTATATCTACTATCTGATAGTTTAGTTCAGTCGTGTCCAACTCTTTGCAACCCCATGAACCACATAACCTTGTGCTTAAGTCTCTATTGCTAAATTTATTGCACCACATTTTAAGCAGAGATTTGCCCTCAATATACTCTTTATTTGAATGCCAAATAGTTGAATGTTAGAATCAATATTACAGGAAGTCAACTAATACCGTCACAGAATGGGACTTAAAAAAAACTCAGAATATGTTTCCAAAAAGGTAATTATGATTATACTTTCACTATTAAAATTGTTAAAAGCCAATTCTAATAGTTTGAAGATTTAGTTAGAGAAGAACTGTTTCTCCACTCACTTCCAAATGAGGTCAGTGGGTATGTAGATGTTTGAAGATAATTCTGCCAGTACAGCCATGAAATTAAAAGATGCTTAATCCTTGGATGGAAAGTTATGACAAACCTAGACAGCATATTAAAAAGCAGAGACATTACTTTGTCAACAAAGGTCCATCTAGTCAAGGGTATGGTTTTTCCAGTGGTCATGTATGGATGTGAGAGTTGGACGGTGAAGAAAGCTGAGCCCCGAAGAATTTACACTTTTGAACTGTGGTGTTGGAGAAGATTCTTGAGAGTCCCTTGGACTGCAAAGAGATCCAACCAGTCCATTCTAAAGGAGATCAGTCCTGGCTGTTCATTGGAAGGACTGATGTTGAAGCTGAAACTCCAATACTTTGGCCACCTAATGCAAAAAGCTGGCACATTTGAAAAGACCCTGATGCTGGGAAAGATTGAGGGCAGGAGGAGAAGGGGACGACAGAGGATAAGATGGTTGGATGGCATCACCGACTCAATGGACATGGGTTTTGTTGGACTCCGGGAGTTGGTGATGGACAGGGAGGCCTGGCGTGCTGCTGTTCATGGGGTTGCAAAGAGTCAGACACAACTGAGTGACTGAAATGAGTGAGTCTACTGTTATTGATACAATTGCCACTAAGTTTGAAATCTTTCTTTTATCATCAAAGTAACAATTTATCAGCTTTTAAATTCTTGTAAATTCATCTAATCAATTCCTCAAATTACAGATGTCTGCACTGCTTGAAGAGATTCTCTATATTTTTAGAAGAGTTATATCTTCACATATTATTTTATTAGTAATATTTTTGCTTAGGTGCTGTTTTAAGTTCACTTGAGGGGGGGGGGGGAATCTCCCAAACTTGGATCTAGAAATATAGTCCTGGAGAAATTTGGTTTCAATATGACAGATCTCCAAATTTCTACCTGCTTCTCAAATTTCATTTCATACACAATAATTTCAGCATGTTCTGTGAAGCAAAATATTGGGAGACTCCTTAGAGCAGGCACAAAGTAAGAAATAGTTTTGCTCTCAAGTCATAACTGTTTGATTTTTTTTAATCCAGTTCTAATAAACCATGTTCTCTAGAAGCAAGCTCTCTTGAAAGCTAGTTTTATTATTGGTAGAGTACAATGCTAAATCTTTAATTCAAATATTTTAAAAAATGTAATAGCTTCTGTTCCATTTTGCTTGAGTGTCTGATATCTGACAAAGCAGTTCCATCAGCTTTTTTATGTCATGTATTAATAGATGTTTTTGAATTAGGTAGAGTGACAACATTGACTCACTATTTTCCTGCCTAAGGGCAGTGATTGTGTTACATTTTTTATGTTATAATTACTCTTCTAATATATAACTGAAAGATGTAAAAAAATACTCCTCATCTGATTATTTACATGTCATTCCCAGCTTTGCCACATTTTTCATTGTCAGTCACAATTATATAACATCTGTTTTACTGATTTTCCATTCCATAAATAGTCCATCAATCAGATCCACTCTGTTGTCAGCTATGTGAGACCAAGAAACTTCTCAATGAGTAAAGCAGAAGAATAATTAAATTCTTTATTAACTCAGCATAGAAAAAAAAAATATATATATATATATATGGTTGTACCTTTACATGTAAGTAGGTGATTATAAAAAAAATCAATTCATTAATATTGCTAACATTTTTGATAATATGCATAGCACAATATATAAGTCAAGAACTAGTGTTTCAGCTACATGTCTTGTAATAGAATTCTGTTACTTAAAATTTACAGGCTGGTTTAAACTAAAACTTCTTTGATCTTCATCCACAGTAAATGCTTGCTATTCTATTGCAGTCAGTTCAATAAGACTTTGCTCAAATTTTTTGCCTCTTTAGGCTTAAAATCATCAGAAGATCTATTCCTAAATCATTTGTGAAAACTCTTTTAAAGTTCAATAAATGAAAACAAAATACACTTTTTAGTTCACCATTTACTCTAATTTTTAAAATTATCTTCTTACCCATTATTTTAATGTCATAATTAAAGATAATTTATCATAGATATTCAGGAATTTTTCTCATGAAATTTTATAGTGGCATTCTTTTCTTAAATAGATTTCTCAACAGGTACAGAATTCCCAAAAATGAATAATAAGGTCAAACCAAATTTCCATGCTTCAACTGAAGCGACTTAGCAGCAGCAGATGCAAAAATATGTTTATATGAATACTTTCTCTACTAGACTGTGAGAATCATAAGAAAAATGACTGCATTTTATTTCTCCCAGTGTCAAGAGTAAAGCATGGCAGATACTAGGTACTCAATGAACACTTGTAGATTAAAAATATATGTATGTGTTTAAAATAATACACCATTATGTAATAGAAAAACTTGCATTTAGAAAGATACTTCTTGTAAAAGTTCCAAAATGCAGTACTTGGATGCAATCTCAAAAACGACAGAATGATCCCTGTCTCCAGGCAAACCATTCAGTATCACAGTTATCCAAGTCTATGCCCCAACCAGTAACGCTGAAGAAACTGAAGTTGAACGGTTTTATGAAGACTTACAAGATCTTTTAGAACTAACACCCAAAAAAGATGTCCTTTTCATTATAGGGGACTGGAATGCTAAAGTAGGAAGTCAAGAAACACCTGCAGTAACAGGCAAATTTGGCCTTGGAATGTGGAATGAAGCAGAGCAAAGACTAATAGAGTTTTGCCAAGAAAATGCACTGGTCATAGCAAACACATCCTTCCAACAACACAAGAGAAGACTCTACAGGTGGACATCACCAGATGGTCAACACCGAAATCAGATTGATTATATTCTTTGCAACCAAAGATGGAGAAACTCTATACAGTCAACAAAAACAAGACCTGGAGCAGACTGTGGCTCTGATCATGAAATCCTTATTGTCAAATTCAGACTTGAATTGAAGAAAGTAGGGAAAACCGCTAGACCATTCAGGTGTGACCTAAATCAAATCCCTTATGGTTATACAGTGGAAGTGAGAAATAGATTTAAGGGCCTGGAACTGATAGATAGAGTGCCTGATGAATTATGGAATGAGGTTCATGACATTGTACAGGAGACAGGGATCAAGACCATCCCCATGGAAAAGAAATGCAAACAAGCAAAATGGCTGTCTGGGGAGGCCTTACAAATGGCTGTGAAAAGAAGAGAGGTGAAAAGCAAAGGAGAAAAGGAAAGATATGAGCATCTGAATGCAGAATTCCAAGGAATAGCAAGAAGAGATAAGAAAGCCTTCTTCAGCGATCAATGCCAAGAAGTAGAGGAAAACAACAGAATGGGAAAGACTAGAGATCCTTTCAAGAAAATTAGAGATACCAAGGGAACATTTCATGCAAAGATGGGCTCAGTAAAGGACAAGAATGGTATGGACCTAACAGAAGCAGAAGATATTAAGAAGAGGTGGCAAGAATACATGGAAGAACTGTACAAAAAAGATCTTCACGACCCAGATAATCATGATGATGTGATCACTAATCTAGAGCCAGACATCTTGGAATGTGAAGTCAAGTGGGCCTTAGAAAGCATCACTATGAACAAAGCTAGTGGAGGTGATGGAATTCCAGTTGAGTTGTTTCAAATCCTGAAAAAGGATGCTGTGAAAGTGCTGCACTCAATATGTCAGCAAGTTTGGAAACCTCAGCAGTGGCCACAGGACTGGAAAAGGTCAGTTTTCATTCCAATCCCAAAGAAAGGCAATGCCAAAGAATGTTAAAACTACAGCACAATTGCACTTATCTCACATGCTAGTAAAGTAATGCTCAAAATTCTCCAAGCCAGGCTTCAGCAATATGTGAACCATGAACTTCCTGATGTTCAAGCTGGTTTTAGAAAAGGCAAAGGAGCCAGAGATCAAATTGCCAACATCAGCTGGATCATGGAAAAAGCAAGAGAGTTCCAGAAAAAACATCTATTTCTGCTTTATTGATTATGCCAAAGCCTTTGACTGTGTGGATCACAATAAACTGTGGAAAATTCTGAAATAGATGGGAATACCAGACCACCTGACCTGCCTCTTGAGAAATCTTTATGCAGGTCAGGAAGCAACAGTTAGAACTGGACATGGAACAACAGACTGATTCCAAATAGGAAAAGGAGTATGTTAAGGCTGTATATTGTCACCCTGCTTATTTAACTTCTATGCAGAGTACATCATGAGAAACGCTGGACTGGAAGAAACACAAGCTGGAATCAAGATTGCCAAGAGAGATATCAATAACCTCAGATATGCAGATAACACCACCCTTGTGGCAGAAAGTGAAGAGGAGCTAAAAAGCCTCTTGATGAAAGTGAAAGAGGAGAGTGAAAAAGTTGGCTTAAAACTCAACATTCAGAAAATGAAGATCATGGCATCTGGTCCCATCACTTTAAGGGAAATAGATGGGGAAACAGTAGAAACAGTGTCAGACTTTATTTTTGGGGTCTCCAAAATCACTGCAGATGGTGACTGCAGCCATGAAATTAAAAAATTCTTACTCCTTGGTAGAAAAGTCATGACCAACCTAGACAGTATATTCAAAAGCAGAGACATTACTTTGCCAACTAAGGTCCGTCTAGTCAAGGCTATGGTTTTTCCTGTGGTCATGTATGGATGTGAGAGTTGGACTGTGAAGAAGGCTGAGTGGTGAAGAACTGATGCGTTTGAACTGTGGTGTTGGAGAAGACTCTTGAGAGTCCCTTGGACTGCAAGGAGATCCAACCAGTCCATTCTGAAGGAGATCAGAATGGAAGGAATGATGCTAAACCTGAAGCTCCAGTACTTTGGCCACCTCATGCGAAGAGTTGACTCATTGGAAAAGACTCTGATGCTGGGAGAGATTGGGGGCAGGAGGAGAAGGGGATGACCCAGGATGAGATGGCTGCATGGCATCACGGACTCAGTGGATGTGAGTTAGTGAACTCCAGGAGCTGGTGATGGACAGGGAGTCCTGGCGTGCTACGATTCATGGAGTGGCAAAGTGTCAGACACGACTGAGCGACTGAACTGAACTGAACTGAATACTATGATGCTGGGAAATTTAATTAACATCTCTGAACATACATTTCCTTTTCTTCAGAATATTCCTGAAACTCCCTGAGTTATTTAAATATAAGTGTATTTCAAAACAGGAGCACAATGCTTGCCATCTAATGTGTGCTCAATATGGTGACTAATAGGAAGGAAAGAAAAAAGAAATGGAGTTATTGTAGCCATTGATTAAAGAACTACTTGTTTCACAATATATGACTACATATGTTGTTTCATCGCTAAGTCGTGTCTGACTCTTGCAATCTTACGGACTGTAGCCTGCCAGATTCCTCTGTCCATGTTGTGTCCCAGGAAAGAATGCTAGAGTGGGTTGCCATTTCCTTCTCCAATAAGTACGTATATGATTGGCGAAAATTTGTTCAGGGTTTTCCATAACAAAGTATGATGAACTCCAAACAATCTTTCTAGTCAACCCCATATTTAAGGTTCTAATTTACTGAACCGAACTTACTGAAATGAAAAACAAAAAGTAATCTTTTATTAAAATAAGAAACTATTAAAAATTACAGGATAGATTAGGAATATTACAAACATCAGATATTTTCAGAGAAGTCTCTTGAAGTTTGTCCAATTAACTTTAATTTAAAAATGACCATATCTTATATGTCCAATGTCTATAGATGATTTAGCATTTGGGTCATATTTCTGCCAAACTGGGATTCCCTTGTGGCTCAGCTGGTAAACATTTTGCCTGCAATGCGGGAGACCTGGGTTCAATCCCTGGGTTGGAAAGATTCTTTAGAGAAGGAAAAGGCTACCTACTCCAGTATTCTGGCTTGGAGAATTTCATGGGGTTACAAAGCGTCAGACATGCCTGACTGACTTTCACTTTCACTTTCTACCAAACTATAAAGAAATCCCAAATGGATCATTATATTAATATTATCTCCTCACAGTCTTCTTTATTTCTAATAATTAATAGGGTTATTTCTTGGCTTATAATAGCAAACACAAAGGAATCACTCCATTTTGATCTCTGCAGATATCCAGATTCATATGAAAAATGATTTCAATTACTCACATTCTTCATGCTTTCCAATTCCCTTAAGTATTGCATAGCATATTAACCAGAATAATGTTAAAATATTAATATTCTCATCTGTCATTTCAATTTCTCAGTCTTGGTCACTGCTACCAATCACTTTTTGTATGAATGCTAATTAGTTTCACCACAAAAGGGTGCATATACTCTCAAGTTAATGAGAACCTACTATATCAAGTATCTAGTAAATGTTTCCTTATTGATAAATTGATGACTTATTTTCCCACTGAATATATATATATATAGTCCGTAAACATATATGTGTATACATACAAGTTAATTTAGTGGAATTATGAAGTTATGAAACTTAGTAATTCATTGAAAATATTGACAGTTTTCAATCAATTCTTATTAATCATTAAAGAATACTATTTAGCTGTTCTATATAATATTGCATATATTATAATCTATACAGTATTATAATTGGCTGTTCCTACTACCTGATATTTAAGTTCATAATTTAAACAATACATTGCTGTTGCTTAATTTTAAAACTTCATATGCTTCCTTTATGATGGATGATGATTTAACTTTCTTACAAATACATTCCCCTCAGTCTTCCTCTCAACCTTCGTCAAATGTATGTATGTATTACACATTAAGAATGAATGTATGTATACATTTGTCAAATGTATGTATGCATACATTGTCACTCTGGTTGTTTAACTTCTATGTAGAGTACATCATGTGAAATACCAGGCTGGATGAAGCACAAACTGGAATCAAGGTTGCCAGGAGAAATATCAGTAACCCCAGATATGCAGATAACACAACTCTAACTGCAGAAAGTGAAGAGGAACTAAATAGCCTCTTGATGAAGGTGAAATAGGAGAGTGAAAAAGCTGGCTTAAAACTCAACATTCAAAAAACTAAAATTACATATCTAGTCCCATTACTTAACTAAAAATAGACGAGGAAACAATGGAAACAATGAAAGACTTTTTTTCTTGGGCTCCAAAATCACTGCAGATGGTGACTACAGCCTGGAAATTAACAGACGCTTGCCCCTCAGAAGAAAAGTTATGACAAACCTAGACATTAAAACATCTGTATTAAAAAGCAGAGACATCACTTTTCTGACAAAGGTCTATATAGTCAAAACAGTGTTTTTTTTTCCAGTAGTCATGTATGGATGTGAGTGTTGGACCATAAAGAAGGCTGAGCACTGAAGAACTGATGCTTTAAAACTGCGGTGTTGTGAGAGAAATAATATCAAATGAAACAACTGATAAAGAATTAATCTCCAAAATACATAAGCAGCTCCTGTAGCTCAATACCAGAAAAACAAACAATGCAATCAAAAAGTGGGCAAAAGAACTAAACAGACATTTCTCCAAAGAAAGCATACAGATGGCTAATAAACGTATGAAAATATGCTCAACCTCACTCATTACTGCTGCTGGTGCTGCTAAGTTTCTTCAGTCGTGTCCGACTCTATATGAACCCATAGAAGGCCTCCCACCAGGTTCCCCCATCCCTTGGATTCTCCAGGCAAGAACACTGGAGTGGGTTGCCATTTCCTGAGCATTCTTTGTCATTACCTTTCTTTGGGATTGGAATGAAAACTGACCTTTTCCAGTCCTGTGTCCACAGCTGTTTTCCAAATTTGCCAACATATTGAGTGGAGCACTTTCACAGCATCATCTTTCAGGATTTGAAATAGCTCAACTGGAATTCCATCACCTCCACTAGCTTTTTTCATAGTCCCATCATGTCATGGGAAATAGATGGGGAAACAGTGGAAACAGTGTCAGGCTTTATTTTGGGGGGCTCCAGAATCACTACAAATGGTAATTGCAGCCATGAAATTAAAAGATGCTTACTCCTTGGAAGGAAAGATATGATCAACCTAGACAGCATATTAAAAAGCAGAGATATTACTTTGCCAACAAAGGTCTGTCTAGTCAAGACTATGGTTTTTCCAGTGGTCATGTATGGATGTGAGAGTTGAACTGTGAAGAAACCTGAGCACCAAAGAATTGATGCTTTTGAACTGTGGTGCTGCAGAAGACTCTTGAGATCCCTTGGACTGTAAGGAGATCCAATCAGTCCATCCTAAAGGAGATCAGTCCTGAGTATTCATTTGAAGGACTGATGCTAAAGCTGAAACTCCAGTACTTTGGCCACCTCATGCGAAGAGTTGTCTCATTGGAAAAGACTCTGATGCTGGGAGGGATTGGGGGCAGGAGGAGAAGGGGACAACAGAGGATGAGATGGTTGGATGGCATCACCTACTCGGTGCACATAAGTTTGAGTGAACTCCGGGAGTTGGTGATGGACAGGGAGGCCTGGCGTGATGCGATTCATGGGGTTGCAAAGAGTCGCAGATGACTGAGCTGAACTGAACTGAACTGAACTGAATGCATAAAACTTAAAAGTGAAAGTGAAGTTGCTCAGTCGTGTCTGACTATTAGCGACCTCATGGACTGCAGCCTACCAGGCTCTTCTGTCTATGGGATTTCCCAGGCTACAGTACTGGAGTGGGGTGCCATTGCCTTCTCCATGACCCATTGCTGGAGTAATACAAATCAAAACCACAATGAGGTATCATCTCACTTTGGTCAGAATGACGCCATCAAAAAGTCTGCAGACAATAAATGCTGAAGAGAGTGTGGAGGAGAGGGAATCCTGTCAGACTGTTGGTGGGAATGCAAGCTGGTACAGCTCTATGGAGAACAGTGTGGAGATTTCTTAGAAAACAGGGAATACAACTGCCCTAGGACTCAACAATCCCACTGCTGGGCATACACACTGAGGAAACCAGAATTGAAAGAGACACATATACCTCAATGTTCATTCCAGTAGTGATTACAATAGCTAGGACATGGAAGCAGCCTGAGTGTCCATTAGCAGATGAATGGATAAGAAAGTTGTTGTACATATACACAATGGAATATTTCTTAGCTATAAAAAGAAGGCATTTGAGTCAGTGCTAATGAGTTGGATGAAATTGAAGTCTATTATACAGAGTGAAGTAAGTCAGAAAGAGAAACACAAATACTACATATTAACGCATATATGTATATATAGAATTTAGAAACAAGTAATGATGATCCTATAGCAAGGCAACAAAAGAGGCACAGATGTAAAGAGTGGACTTTGGACTCTGTGGTCGAGAAGGTGACAGTGGGATGATTTGAGAGAATTGCATTGAAACATGTATATTGCCATATATAATATAGATGACCAGTACAAGTTTGATATATGAAGCAGGGCACTCAAAGCCATTGCTCTGGGACAACCCAGAAACATGGGGTGGGGAGTGAGGTGTGTGTGGGGGGGTGGTTCAGGATGATGGGACACAAGTGCACCCGTGGCTGATTCATGTCAATGAATAGCAGAAACCATCACAATATTTTAAGGTAATTATACCCCAATTAAAATAAATTAAGCAATGTTTTAAAAGGGAAAAAAAATACATGAAAATTACCTGTGGTGCTGGAGAAGACTCCTGAGAGTCCCTTGGACAGCACAGAGATCAAACCAGTCAATCTTAAAGGAAGTCAACCCTGAATATTCACTGCAAGCACTATTGCTAAAGGTGAGCCTTCAATATTTTGGCCAACCGATGTGAAGAACCAACTCATTGGAAAAGACCCTGATGCTGGAAAAGATTAAGGGCAGGAGGATAAGTGGGCAACAAAGTATGAGATGGTTGGATGGCATCATCAGGTCAATGGATACGAGTTTGAGCAAACTCCAGGAGATGGTGAAGGACAGGGAAGGCTGGTGTGCTGCAGTCCATGGGGTCACAAAGAGTTGGACAGGATTGAGTGACTGAACAGCAACAAATATTTCTAAAAATATAGGACAATGTATTTTAAATTGTGAATTGATGTTTACATTTTTTGACTATGGAAATATTGACTGATATTTTAGTTATGGAATATTTTTCACAGAATACTGAATATGTTCATCTCTGTATTTCTAGTCTCCAGCTATAGCAGCTGTGAATTATCAGTAACAGGCTCATGATCACTTTCATGAATCATTTTTTCTTAATTCCTAAAAATATTAGACTTTCTCTTAGGCCCTGTCTCCTACAATTTGTAATGTGTCACTGATTTTCTATAACATCACTTCCTAAACTCAAAATTTTGAATCTTTTTTTTTTATTTGAATCTTTAATATTGTAAATCAGTCATTTAATTTTTCTATCTTTTCCTGAATTTATTTCAGTTACTTCTAATGCATTTTAATTCTCTTTTCTGAAACTTTCTTGAATCTTTAAACTGAAAGTCACTCAGTCATGTCCAACTCTTTTGTGATCTCATGCACTGTAGCCTGCCAGGTTCCTCTGTTGATGGAATTCTCCAAGCAAGAGTTGGAGCCATTCTGGAGTTGGTAGCCATTCTGTTCTCCAGGTGATCTTCCAAACCCAGGGATCAAACCCAGGTCTCTTGCATTATAGGTAGGTTCTTACTGTTTAAGCTACCAGGGAAGCCAGTTAACTAATAAATGCTTAATTCTCTATTACTATATTTTTTTGAAAATTACTCTTTCCTGTTGTGATTCTGTTTTATAACATCTTGTAATAATTGGAAGTTATCTAACTCTGCATCTCTTCACATGGATCATTTCCTTCAGATTTTAAGTTCTTTTCTGCTATACTGTCTCGTTTTCCTCTTGTTTCTTTCCATTTGTGTTTGCTTTTAAAATTAATTTATTTTTTATTGAAGGATAATTGTTTTACAGAATTTTGTTGTTTTCTGTCATACCTCAACATGAATCAGCCATGTGTATGTATGTATGTGTGTGTGTGTGTGTGTGTGTGTGTATATATATTTATCTCCCCTTCCTCCTGAACCTCTCTACCATCTCCTTCCTCATCCCACCCATCCAGGGAGACAGAGAGCCCATGTTTGAGTTTCATGAGCCATACAGTAAATTCCCATTGGCCATCTATTTTACACAGGATAATATAAGTTTCCGTGTTACTCTTTCCGTGCATCTCACCCTCTCTTCCCCTTTCATCTTGTCCATAAGTCTATTCTCTATGTCTGTTTCTCCATTGCTACCCTGTGAATAAACTCTTCAGCACCATTATTCTAGATTCCATGTATATACACTAAAATATGATATTTATCTTTCTCTTTCTGACTTACTTCACTCTGTATAATAGATTCAAGGTTCATCGCCTCATTAGAGCTGACCCAAATGTGTTCCTTTTTATGGCTGAGTAATATTCCATTGTATATATGTATCACAATTTCTTTATCCATTAATCTGTCAATGGACATCTAAGTTGCTTCCGTGTTCTAACTATTGTAAATAATGCCGCATGAACAATAGGATACATATGTATTTTTCACGTTTGATCTCCTCAGGGTATATGCCGAGGAGTGAGACTGCTGGGTCATATGGTGGTTTGTTCCTAGTTTTTTAAGGAATCTCCATACCGTTTTCCTTAGTGGCTGCATCAATTTATCTTCCCACCAACAGTGCAAGAGCATCCCCTTTCACCACACCCTCTCCAGCATTTATTGCTTGTAGAATTTTTGATGATGGCCATTCTTACTGGTGTGAGGTGATATCTCATTGTAGTTTTGGTTTGCATTTCTCTAATAATGAGTGATGTTGAGCATCTTTTCATGGGTTTATTAGCCATCTGTATGTCTTCTTTGGAGAAATGTCTGTTTAGGTCTTTTCCCACTTTTTGATTGGGTTGTTGGTTTTTCCGGTATTGAGATGTATGAGCTGCTTGTGTATCTTGGAAGTTAATGTTTTGTCAGTTGTTTAATTTGCTATTCTTTTCTCCCATTCTGAGGGTTGTCTTTTCACCTTGCTTATAATCTCCTTTTCTGTGCAAGAGCTTTTCAGTTTAATTGGGTCACACTTGTTTACTTCTTCTTCTTTTTTTTTTTTTTTTTTTCATTAATCTAGGAGGTGGGTCATAGAGGATCTTGCTTTGATTTATGTCAAGTGTTCTGCCTATATTTTCCTCTAAGAGTTTTATAGTTTCTGGTCTTACATTTAGGTCTTTAATCTATTTTGAATTTATCTATGTGTATGGTGTTAGAAAGTGTTCTAATTTCATTCTTTTACATGTAGCTGTCCGGTTTTACCAGCACTGTTTATTGAAGAGGCTGTCTTTGCCCCATTGTATATTCTTGCCTCCTTTGTCAACAATAAGTTACCCATAGGTGCATGGGTTTATTTCTGGGTTTTCTATCTTGTTCATTGGTCTATATTTCTGTTTTTGTGCCAGTACCATACTGTCTTATGACTGTAGCTTTGCAGTTTAACCTGAAGTCAAGAATATTGATTCTACAAGCTCCATTCTTTTTTCTCAAGACTGCCTTGGCTACTGGGAGTCTTTTGTGTTTCCATATGAATTTTGGAATTTTTTGTTCTAATTCTGTGAAAAAATGTCTTTAGTAATTTGATGTGGATCACATTGAATCTGTAGATCACATTTGGCAGTATAGTCATTTTCATAATATTAATTATTCCTACCCATGAACACGGAATATCTATCTGTTCATATCATCTTTTATTTTTTTCATTAGTGTCTTATAATTTTCCATGTACACTTCTTTTGTCTCCTTAGGTAAGTTTATTCCTAGATATTTTATCTTTTTGTTGCAGTTGTGAATAGGATTGATTCCTTAATTTCTCTTTCTGATTTTTCATTCTTAGCATATAGAAATGCAAGTGATTTCTGTATACTGATTTTTGTATCCTGCAATTTTGTTAAATTCACTGTTTAGCTCTAGAACTTCCTGATACTATCTTTAGGATTTCCTATGTACAGTATCATGTCATCTCCAAACAATGAGAGCCTTACTTCTTCTTTTCCAATCTGGATTCCTTTTATTTCTTTTCCTTCTTTGATTGCTGTAGCTAGGACTTCCAGAATTATGTTGAAAAATAGTGGTAAAAGTGGATACCTTTGTTTTGTTCCTAATCTTAGGGGGAATGCTTTCAGTTTTTAACCATTGAGAATAATGTTTGCTGTAGGCTTATTATATACGGCCTTTACTATGTTGAGGTAGGTTCCTTCTATGCTCCCTTTTTGAAGTTTTAATCATAAATGGGTGCTGAATTTTATAAAAGGCTTTTCCTGTATCTGTTGAGATTATCATATGGTTTTCATCTTCAGTTTGCTAATATGATGTCTTACATTGATAGTTTGCTTATATTGAAAAATCCTAGCATCCCTGAAATAAACCAAATGTGACCATGGTATGAATTTGGTAATAAGGAGTTCATGATCTGAGCCACAGTCAATTCCTGGTCTTGTTTTTGTTGACTGTATAGAGTTTCTCCATCTTTGGCTGTGGCTTAGACCATGAAATCCTTATTACCAAATTCAGACTTAAATTGAAAAAAGTAGGGAAAACTGCTAGACCATTCAGGTATGACCTAAATGAAATCCCTTATGATTATACAGTGGAAGTGAGATATAGATTTAAGGGCCTAGATCTGATAGATAGAGTGCCTGATGAACTATGGAATGAGGTTCGTTACATTGTACAGGAGACAGGGATCAAGACCATCCCCATGGAAAAGAAATGCAAACAAGCAAAATGGCTGTCTGGGGAGGCCTTACAAATAGCTGTGAAAAGAAGAGAGGCGAAAAGCAAAGGAGAAAAGGAAAGATATAAACATCTGAATGCAGAATTCCAAGGAATAGCAAGAAGAGATAAGAAAGCCTTCTTCAGCAATCAATGCAAAGAAATAGAGGAAAACAACAGAATGGGAAAGACTGGAGATCTCTTCAAGAAAATTAGAGATACCAAGGGAACATTTTATGCAAATATGGGCTCGGTAAAGGACAAGAATGGTATGGACCTAACAGAAGCAGAAGATATTAAGAAGAGGTGGCAAGAATTCATGGAAGAACTGTACAAAAAAGATCTTCACGACTCAGATAATCATGATGATGTAATCACTAATCTAGAGCCAGACATCTTGGAATGTAAAGTCAAGTGGGCCTTAGAAAGCATCACTACAAACAAAGCTAGTGGAGGTGATGGAGTTCCAGTTGAGTTGTTTCAAATCCTGAAAGAGGATGCTGTGAAAGTGCTGCACTCAATATGCCAGCAAATTTGAAAAACTCAGCAGTGGCCACAGGACTGGAAAAGGTCAGTTTTCATTCCAATCCCAAAGAAAGGCAATGCAAAAGAATGCTCAAACTACCGCACAATTGCACTCATCTCACATGCTAGTAAAGTAATGCTCAAAATTCTCCAAGCCAGGCTTCAGCAATATGTGAACCATGAACTCCCTGATGTTCAAGCTGGTTTTAGAAAAGGCAGAGGAGCCAGAGATCAAATTGCCAACATCAGCTGGATCATGGAAAAAGCAAGAGAGTTCCAGAAAAACATCTATTTCTGCTTTATTGACTATGCCAAAGCCTTTACTGTGTGGATCACAATAAACTGTGGAAAATTCTGAAAGAGATGGGAATACCAGACCACCTGACCTGCCTCTTGAGAAATCTGTATGCAGGTCAGGAAGCAACACTGAGAACTGGACATGGAACAACAGACTGGTTCCAAATAGGAAAAGGAGTACATCAAGGCTGTATATTGTCACCCTGCTTATTTAACTTCTATGCAGAGTACATCATGAGAAACGCTGGACTGGAAGAAACACAAACTGGAATTAAGATTGCCGGGAGAAATATCAATAAACTCAGATATGCAGATGACACCACCCTTATGGCAGAAAGTGAAGGGGAACTAAAAAGCCTCTGGATGAAAGTGAAAGAGGAGAGCGAAAAAGTTGATTTAATGCTCAGCATTCAGAAAACGAAGATCATGGCATCTGGTCCCATTACTTCACAGGAAATAGATGGGGAAACAGTGGAAACAATGTCAGACTTTATTTTTTTGGCTCCAAAATCACTGCAGATTGTGATTGCAGCAATTAAATTAAAAGATTCTTACTCCTTGGAAGAAAAGTTATGACCAACCTAGATAGCATATTCGAATGCAGAGACGTTACTTTGCCGACTAAGGTCCGTCTAGTCAAGGCTATGGTTTTCCCAGTGGTCATGTATGGATGTGAGAGTTGGACTGTGAAGAAACCTGAGCACCAAAGAATTGATGCTTTTGATCTGTGGTGTTGGAGAAGACTCTTGAGAGTCCCTTGGGCTGCAAGGAGATCCAACCAGTCCATTCTGAGGGAGATCAACCCTGGGATTTCTTTGGAAGGAATGATGCTAAAGCTGAAACTCCAATACTTTGGCCACCTCATGCAAAGAGTTGACTCCTTGGAAAAGACTCTGATGCTTGGACGGTTTGGGGGCAAGAGGAGAAGGGGACGACCCAGGATGAGATGGCTGGATGGCATCACCGACTCGTTGGACATGAGTCTGAGTGAACTCCGGGAGATGGTGATGAACAGGGAGGCCTCGCATGCTGTGATTCATGGGGTCGCAAAGAGTCGGACACGACTGAGTGACTAAACTGAACTGAACTGATCATGGTATATGAGTTTTTGATGAATTCTGAATTCCATTTGCTAAAATTTTGGTGAGGATTTTTGCATCTATGTTCATCAGTGATATTGGCCTGTAGTTTTCTTCTTTGTATTGTCTTTGTCTGTTTTGGTATCCAGGTGTTGGTGGCCTCATAGGATGAGTTTGAAAGTGTTACTTACTCTGCAATTTTTTGAAAGAGTTTTAGAAGGATAAGCATTAACTCTTCTCTAAATGTTTCACAGAATTCTCCTGTGAAGCCATCTGGTCTGAGGTTTTTGTTTTGGGAGAGATTTTTGATCACAGCTTCAATTTCAGTGCTTGTAATTGGGTTGTTCATAATTTGTATTTTTCTTGTTTTAGTCTTGAAAGATTGAAATTTTCTAAGAATCTATCCATTTCTTCCAAGTTATCCATTGTTTTGCCATGTAGCTATTCATAACAGTCTCATAATCTGTTGTATTTCTGCTTTGTCTGTTATAACCTCTCCTTTTTCATTTCTAATTTTATTATTTGATTCTTCTCTTTTTTCCTTGACTAGTCTGGCTAAAGGTTTGTCAATTTTGTCTATCATCTCAAAGAACCAGTTTTTAGTTTTAGTAATTTTTAGTATTATTTCTTTCATTTCTTTTTCATTTTTTTCTGCTCAGATATCTATTATGTCTTTCCTTCTATTAATTTGGAGCTTTTTTTGTTGTTCTTCTTCTTATTATTATTATTCCAGTTGTTTCAGGGGTAGTTAAGTTGTCTATTTCATGACTTTTTTTTGTTTGTTTCTTGAAGTTAGGGTTGTATTGCTATAAACGTCCCTCTTAGAACTGCTTTGGCTGCATCCCATAGGTTTTGAGTTGTCGTGTTTTCATTGTCATTTTTTCTAGAAAATTTTATTTCCCTTTTGATTTCTTCAGTTACCTGTTGGTTATTTAGAAACGTATTGTTTAATCTCCATGTGCTTATGTTTCTTAGTTTTTTTCTTATGATTGATATCTAGTCTCATAACGTTTATGTCAGAGAAGATGACGGATAAGATTTCAATTTTGTTAAATTACTGAGGTGTGATTTGTGACCCAAGATGTCATCTCTCCTGGAGAATGTTCCATGTGCACTTGAGAAGAAGGTGTATTCCTCTGCATTTGGATAGAATGTCCTGAAGATATCAATGAGATCCATCTCATCTAATGTATCATTTAAGACTTATGTTTCCTTATTAATGTTGTATTTTGGCGATCCACTGGTTTGAGTGGAGTGTTAAAGTCTCCAAATATTATTGTGTTACTGAGGTGCTCCTATGTTGGGTGCATAGATATCGTCCTTTTTTTTTTTTCTTTTTTTTTTGCTCTTTATTTTTTATTTATTTATTTTTTACATTACAATACTGTATTGGTTTTGCCATACATTGACATGAATCTGCCACAGGTGTACATGAGTTCTCAATCCTGAACACCCTCCCACCACCCTCCTCATCTCTCTGGGTCATCCCAGTGCACCAGCCCCAAAGCATCCTGTATCCTGTATCGAACCTAGATTGGTGATTCGTTTCTTACATGATAGTATACATGTTTCAATGCCATTCTCCCAAATCATCCCACCCTCTTCCTCTCCTACAGAGTCCAAAATTCTGTTCTTTACATCTGTGTCTCTTTTGCTGTCTCCCATACAGGGTTGTCATTACCATCTTTCTAAATTCCATATATATGTGTTAGTATACTGTATTGGTGTTTTTCTTTCTGGCTTACTTCACTCTGTATAATCGGCTCCAGTTTCATCCACCTCATTCAGCTGATTCAAATGTATTATTTTTAATGGCTGAGTAATACTCCATTGTGTATAATGTACCACAGCTTTCTTATCCATTCATCTGCTGATGGACATGTAGGTTGCTTCAATGTCCTGGCTATTATAAACTGCTGTGATGAACATTGGGCTACACGTGTCTCTTTCAATTCTGGTTTCCTCAGAGTGTATGCCCAGCAATGGGATTGCTGGGTCATAAGGCAGTTCTATTTGCAGTTTTTTAAGGAATCTCCACACTGTTCTCCATAGTGGCTGTACTAGTTTGCATTCCCACCAACAGTGTAAGAGGGTTCCCTTTTCTCCACACCCTCTCCAGCATTTATTGCTTATAGACTTTTGGATTGCAGCCGTTCTGACTGGTGTGAAATGGTACCTCATTGTGGTCTTGATTTGCATTTATCGGATAATGAGTGATGTTGAGGATCTTTTCATGTGTTTGTTAGCCATCCGTATGTCTTCTTTGGAGATATCTTCCTTTTGGAGTGATCCCTTGATCATTATGTAGTGGCCTTCTTTATTTCTTTTAATCTTCTTTATTTTAAGATCTATTTTGTTTTATATGAGGATTGCTACTCCAGTTTTCTTTTACTTCCCATTTACGTGGAATATATTTTTCCATCCTCTTCCCCTCAGTCTATATGTATCTTTAGGCCTGAAGAGGGTTTCTTTTAGACAGCATATATATGGGTCTTGTTTTTGTATCCATTCAGCAAGTCTGTGTCTTTTGTTTGAAACACTCAATCCATTTACATTTAAAGTAAATATTGATATATATGTTTCTATTGCCATTTTCTTAATTGTTTGGGGTTGATTTTGTAGATCGCTTTGCCTCTTTTGTATTTCTTGACTATATAAGTCCCTTTAGCATTTGTTGTAATGCTAGTTTGGTGGTATTGAATTCTCTTGACTTTTGCTTGTCTGAAAAGTTTTTATTTCTCCAGCAATTTGAATGAGATCCTTGCCAGGTAGAGTAATCTAGCTTGTAGATTTTTCCCTTTCAGTACTTCAGATATACCCTGCCATTCCCTTCTGGCCTGCAGAGCTGCTGCTGAAAGATCAGCTGTTAAACATACGGGTTTCCATTGTATATTCCTTGTTGCCTTTCCCTTGCTGCTTTTAATAGTCTTTCTTTGTGTTTAGTCTTTTTTAGTTTGATTAGAATGTGTCTTGGTGTCTTTCTCCTTGGGTTTAACCTGTATGGGATTCTTTGTACCTCTTTGGGTTAATTGACTATTTCCTTTTCCATGTTGGGGAAATTTCCAACTATAATTTCTTTTAAAATTTTCTCATGCCATTTCTTTTTTCTCTTCTTCTTCTGGGACCCCTATAATTTGAATGTTGGTGTATTTGATATTGTCTCTGAGGTCTCTGAGACTATCCTAAGTTCTTTGCATTCTTTTTACTGTATTCTGCTCTTCAGAGGTTATTGCCACCATTTTATCTTCCAGCTCACTGATTTTTTCTTCAGCTTCATAGATTCTGCTATTGATTCCTTACAGAGTATTTTTAATTTCAGTTATTGTGTTGTTTGTCTCTGTATGTTTATTCTTTAATCCTTCTAGGTTTGTTAAATGATTCTTGCATTTTCTCCATTTTGTTTTCCAGGTTTTTGATCATCTTTACTATCATTATTCTGAATTCTTTTTCAGATAGTTTGCCTATTTCCTCTTGATTCATTTGGACTTCTATGTTTCTAAATTGTTCCTTCATTTGTGTAATATTTCTCTGAATTTTCTTTTTTTTTTTTTAAACATTGTATTTGAGGTCTCCTTTCCCAGGCTTCAAGGTTGAATCTATTTTCCTGTTGGTTTCTGCCCTCCTAATGTTGGTCCAGTGGTTTGTATAGCATGAGACTTGTGCTGAGTTTTTGTTTGTTTGTTTGTTTGATTGATTGATTTTCCTCATGAGCAAGGCTGAGTGAGATGGTAATCCTGTCTGCTGATGATTTGGTTTGTATTTTTATTTTGTTTATTGTTTAGAAGAGGTGTCCTGCACAGAGTGCTACTGGTGGTTGGATGATTCTGGGTGTTGTATTCAAGTGGTTTCCTTTGTGTGAGTTCTCACTATTTTATACTCCCTAGGGTTAGTTCTCTGGTATTCTAGAGTTTTGGAATCAGTGCTCACACTCCAAAGGCTCAGGGTTTGGTCTCTGGTATGAATGAAGATTCCATAAGTGGTTTGTTATGGCATTAATTGAGCTTAAAACAAATATCCCAAAGCAAGAAGCCAAAGATGAACCCCAGACAAATTGTGGTTATAAAATCAGGCAACTAATAATTAAAATCATTGACTATACACCCATAAGTGAAGTCAGAACAGTACAGCTTAAATAAAGTACAATAGATTGACCTGGAAAACAGAGAAAATACAAAAGTATACTTACCAGTTAAGAACAAAACTAACTGAAGCACAAACTGGAAATGAAAACTAAAGCAAAGTGCCAAGTGGGAAATAAAGCAATGGGAACAAAACTAGCAAATATGTTGAGAGGAAAGGAAAGTTTAAAACGAAAGAATAGACATGCATAGTTAAATAGAGGTAGATAAAGTAGATTTATATATGTCAAAGATTAACTGCAAGGGAAAAAAAACAGTAAGAAAAGCAAACAAAGGAATAAATGTAGACAAAATAAGCATACATTTAAAAAATTAAAAATCAGGAAAAAGAAAAAAAGGAAAACTCCAAAGAACCTCAAAAGCCCAACATATAGGCAGAGCTTTATAACAACAATAAAAAATGCGAGCAAAAACAAACAAACAAACAAAAAAAGCTGAAATGCTTAATTAGATTTCATAGTGCCAATAAAATTGACGACTACAACAGAGGTTGGAAAAATCAGAAAAAAAAAAAAAATCCAAAGAAATAAACAGAAGTCAAAACTTAGGAATGATAAATATTTTTCTTGAGTCACTGCTGTCAGAGTCCTTTCCTTCACTAGGAGTCATAGTCCAAGTCACCTCCCTAGGATGCCTTCCAACGTTGTGCTGATCTCTGGACCTGTTGTGGGGGCAGCTCAGATTCTAACTGTGTGCTCTTGCCTCCAATGTCCACAGCTATCAGAATGAGTGTGTTTTTTGTTTTTTTATTGTTGTTGGTGGTGGTGGGTTTTTTGTTTTGTTGTTGTTGTTGTTGTTTTGTGGGTGAGAGCTCTCAATAGCTTGTTATATATTCCATAGCCATAGAGTCTGCCTAGTTGATCAGCTGATGAGAAGGTTTTGAGTCTTCTTCCTCAGTCAGACTGTCCCTGGGTTTCAAATGTGATTTTATTTCCACCTCTGCTTGTGGGTTGTCCAATGAAGTTTGCTCCTGAGACTGCCCTGGAGGACTTGGGTTTGCCCCTGTGAGGTCCATGTGTGGAGGTGGTGCAGCTGCTTGGGTCACAGGGGTTCTTGCAGCACCAGATTCTCATGGGAGTTGACAGCTATGACAGCAGGAAATATAGAACTCTAGAAGGGTATGGCACAGCCGCTGCTCCTTACCTTGGATGATGGGTATCTCCCAAGTAAGATGGTAGGTGTTGCAAGAGGGCATCAGAGGGCAGACACAATGAAACCATACTCACAGAAAACTAGTCAATCTAATCATACTAAGACTATAGCCTTGTGTAATTCAATGAAACCAAGCCATGACTGCAAGGCAACCAAGATGGGTGGGTCATGGTGGAGAGGTCTGTCAGAATGTGGTCCACTGGAGATGGGAATGGTAAGCCACTTCAGTATTCTTGCCTTGTTAACCCCATGAACAGTATGAAAAGCCAAAATGATAGGATACCAAAAGAGGAACTTCCCAGGTCAGTAGGTGCCCAATATGCTACTGGAGATCAGTGGAGAAATAACTCCAGAAGGAATGAAGGGATGGAGTCAAAGCAAAACCAATAACCAGTTGTGGGTGTGACTGGTGATAGAAGCAAGATCCGATGCTGTAAAGAGCAATATTGCATAGGAACCTGGAATGTCAGGTCCATGAATCAAGGCAAATTGGAAGTGGTCAAACAAGAGATGGCAAGGGTGAATGTCGACATTCTAGGAATCAGCAAACTAAAATGGACTGCAATGGGTGAATTTAACTCAGATGACCATTATATCTACTACTGTGGGCAGGAATCCCTCAGAAGAAATGGAGTAGCCATCATGGTCAACAAAAGAGTCTGAAATGCAGTACTTGGATGCAATCTCAAAAACGACAGAATGATCTCTGTTTGTCTCCAAGGCAAATCATTCAATATCACAGTTATCCAAGTCTATGCCCCAACCAGTAACGCTGAAGAAACTGAAGTTGAATGGTTTTATGAAGACCTACAAGACCTTTTAGAACTAACACCCAAAAAGATGTCCTTTTCATTACAGGGGACTGGAATGCAAAAGTAGGAAGTCAAGAAACACCTGGAGTAACAGGCAAATTTGGCCTTGGAATGCGGAATGAAGCAGGGCAAAGACTAATGGAGTTTTGCCAAGAAAATGCACTGGTCATAGCAGACACACTCTTCCAACAACACAAGAGAAGACTCTACACATGGACATCACCAGATGGTCAACACTGAAATCAGGTTGATTATATTCTGTGCAGCCAAACATGGAGAAGCTCTAACAGTCAATAAAAACAAGACCAGGAGCTGACTGTGGCTCAGATCATGAACTCCTTATTACCAAATTCAGACTCAAATTGAAGAAAGTAAGGAAAACCACTAGACCATTCAGGTATGACCTAAATCAAATCCCTTAAGACTATACAGTGTAAGTCAGAAATAGATTTAAGGGTCTGCAACTGATAGATACATTGCCTGATGAACTATGGACTGAGGTTCGTGGCATTGTACAGGAGACAGGGATCAAGACCATCCCTATGGAAAAGAAATGCAAAAAAGCAAAATGGCTTTCTGGGGAGGCCTTACAAATAGCTGTGAAAAGAAGAGAGGTGAAAAGCAAAGGAGAAAAGGAAAGATATAAGCATCTGAATGCAGAATTCCAAAGAATAGCAAGAAGAGATAAGAACACCTTCTTCAGCGATCAATGCAAAGAAATAGAGGAAAACAACAGAATGGGAAAGACTAGAGATCTCTCCAAGAAAATTAGAGATATCAAGGGAACATTTCATGCAAAGATGGGCTCGATAAAGGACAGAAATGGCATGGACCTAATAGGAAGTAGAAGATATTAAGAAAAGGTGGCAAGAATACACAGAAGAACTGTACAAAATAGATCTTCACGACCCAGATAATCATGATGATGTGATCACCAATCTAAAGCCAGACATCTTGGAATGTGAAGTCAAGTAGGCCTTAGAAAGCATCACTACGAACAAAGCTAGTGGAGGTGATGGAATTCCAGTTGAGTTGTTTCAAATCCTGAAAGATGATGCCGTGAAAGTGCTGCACTCAATATGCCAGCAAATTTGAAAAACTCAGCAGTGGCCACAGGACTGTAAATGGTCAGTTTTCGTTCCAATTCCAAAGAAAGGCAATGCCAAAGAATGCTCAAACTACCGCACAATTGCACTCATCTCACATGCTAGTAAAGTAATGCTCAAAATTCTCCAAGCCAGGCTTCAGCAATACATGAACCATGAACTTCCAGATGTTCAAGCTGGTTTTAGAAAAGGCAAAGGAACCAGAGATCAAATTGCCAGCATCCACTGGATCATAGAAAAAGCAAGAGAGTTCCAGAAAAACATCTGTTTCTGTTTTATTGACTATGCCAAAGCCTTTGACTGTGTGGATCATAATCAACTGTGGAAAACTCTGAGAGAGATGGGAATACCAGACCACCTGACCTGCCTCTTGAGAAATCTTTATGCAGGTCAGGAAGCAAGAGTTAGAACTGGACATGGAACAACAGACTGGTTCCAAATAGGAAAAGGAGTACGTCAAGGCTGTATATTGTCACCCTGCTTATCTAACTTCTATGCAGAGTACATCATGAGAAATGCTGGACTGGAAGAAACACAAGCTGAAATCAAGATTGCCAGGAGAAATATCAATCACCTCAGATATGCAGATGACACCACCCTTATGGCAGAAAGTGAAGAGGAACTAAAAAGCCTCTTGATGAAAGTGAAAGAGGAGAGTGAAAAAATTCGCTTAAAGGTCAACATTCAGAAAACGAAGATCATGGCATTTAGTCCCATCACTTCATGGGAAATAGATGGGGAACCAGTGAAAACAGTGTCAGACTTTATCTTTTTGGGCTCCAAAATCACTGCAGATGGTGACTGCAGCCATGAAATTAAAAGACACTTATTCCTTGGAAGAAAAGCTATGACCAACTTAGATAGCATATTCAAAAGCAAAGATGTTACCTTGCTGACTAAGGTCTGTCTAGTCAAGGCTATGGTTTTTCCAGTGGTCATGTATGGATGTGCGAGTTGGACTATGAAGAAGGCTGAGTGCCAAAGAATTGATGCTTTTGAATTGTGTCGGAGAAGACTCTTGAGAGTTGCTTGGACTGCAAGGAGATCAAACCAGTCCATTCTGAAGGAGATCAGCCCTGGGATTTCTTTGAAAGAAATGATGCTAAAGCTGAAGCTCCAGTACTTTGGCCACCTCATGGAAGAATTGACTCATTGGAAAAGACTCTGATGCTGGGAGGGATTGGGGGCAGGAGGAGAAGGGGACGACAGAGAATGAGATGGCTGGATGGCATCAGGGACTCGATGGACGTGAGTCTGAATGAACTCTGGGAGTTGGTGATGGACAGGGAGGCCTCTCGTGCTGGGATTCATGGTGTCAGAAAGAGTCGGACACAACTGAGTGACTGAACTGAACTGAACAGAAGGGTATGGCAACCAATATTGACCAATACACTCCAGTACTCTTGCCTGGAGAACCCCCCTGATAAAGAAGCCTGGTACGCCACAGTCTACAAGGCCACAAAGAGCTGAACATGACCGAAGTGACCCTTTGTGCATAGACACAAGGCCTTGTTTTGCCTATGGCAGCTCTGCCCCAGTGAGAGTAGAGCATGAAGGTGGTGCAGCTTTTTGGCTTACAGCAACCCTGGTAGCACCAAGTGTGCAGTTATATGGACTGCCTGTGCTACAGGAGTTATGGCCCTATCAGTCTTTTTTTGGCCCTCTTGTAGCTGGTAATCAGAAGGCCTCTTTGGCCAGTCTTATCTGTAGCTCTGCCCCTTCAGGCATTTAGAGGGCTCCTTTACCTGGGGTCCTTCTCTGTTGTTCATTGCATCAGGCACATAGCAGGGCCCCCCCTGGCTGGGGTCCTACTCTGTATTGGCACATCAGTCACTTAAAAGAGCAACCAGGGTGGGATCCTACTCTGTAGTTCAGTGCTTCAGGCACTCTCTGAGCCAGCCTCTCTATTGTTCAGCTGCTGATGCTGGCTTGGTGGGAGAGAGAGGCTATGGTGATAGCTCCACCCACTACGTGTGACTCAGCAGTATCATCTTGGCTCCATGGCTACCTGGCTTTCCTCCACCAGCATTTTCTACCACAATCTCCTCCCTCACATTCCTTCAATCCGTCTCTTCAGTCAACAACAGCCCTCACCCTAAACTCCATCTCCCAGCTGCTGTGCCTTCCAGGGGACCTGTGTCCCTGTCCAGAGTATGTATGGCTGTGACACGGACTATCTGATTCTCATTCCATTTAAGCTCCCACAGATCAACTGTTTCACTTTCAGCCTTAAATGTTTCTCCTTTGGGTCAGGCAATTGCCCCACTGTGGGGAACATTTTCCCCACCCACCAAGGGAAGGTCCAATCTTACTAACACTCTTGTTTTTCCCCCTACTTCCTTCATCCTACGGAGTTTTGTGTGGTTCTATGTTTTTTTTTTTTTTCTTTTTTTCCGCTTGTCAGGTACTCCTATCTGCTCTCAGCTGGTGTTCTGCATGCACTTCTGTTTCTGAAGTTGATTTCCTGATGTATCCATGGAGAGAGATGTACTCCACATCCACCTACTCTTCTGCCACTTTTAAATCACCCTGTGTGTTTGTTTTCAAATAAATCATATCTTGGAATACATTAAAAATTATTACAGATCAGTAAGAGAAATACCAATTTAAAAAATGGATTAAATAATTGAACAAGAACTTCATAAAAGAGTCTATCTAAATAGCTGATATTCAGTGAAAGTGAAAGTCACTTAGTTGTGTCCAACTCTGTGATCCCATGGAATTACCTAGGCCAGAACACTAGAGTGGGTAACCTATCCCTTCTCCAGGGGATCTTTCTGACCCAGGAATAGAACCAGGGTCTCCTGCATTGCAGGCAGATTATTTACCAATTGAGCTACTAATGTCATCTATCATGAGGAAAATGGAAAATAAAACGTCAGTGTGATACTCCTGTGCATGAATGCATGCTAAGTTGCTTCAGTAGTGTCTGACTCTTTGCAACCCCATGAACTATATAGCTCTCCAGGCTCCTCTGCCTGTGGGATTCTCCAAGCATGAATACTGCAGTGGGTTGACATTCCCATCTCTAGGGGATCTTCCTGACCCAGGAATTGAACCCACGTTTCTTGAGTCTCCTGCATTAGCTGGTGAGCTATTTACCACTAGCACCACCTGAGAAGGTGATACCCTCATACATACCTCCAATTGACTGATAATAAGAAGATTTAACAAGAATGTGGAACAATGCAAAATTGCAATAGAATAAATCCTGTTTCAGGCAACCATGTCACACTTAACTAAAGCTTATTAGATCCTTTTTAAAAACTATAATCTTTATTATTTGCCTATTTTATGTTGCAGGGATGATGATGATCAAGGTTTTACTGCTATTAAATATCTGCCACTTATCTTCTGTATTTTTATGTATTTTTACTTTATATATTTTATGTCATCCAGTACACTGGATACTGTAATATCTTCAGTATGTGTTATGCCCAAGTTGCAAAATCTCCCAATGACCACCAGGGAGCCGATATCTGATGCAAAAGCAAGAGTTTTTATTACCAAGCTCTAGCTGGGGCTCCCACTGTTACCGATGCAGCAGCTAAGGAGAGGAGCCTCGAACTCTGGGTTACATTGCTTATATAGGGTATTCTCATGTGAAAAATTCGAAAAACGGGAGTTTCCTGGTTGGGAGGCATCTAATTGGTTACCTTCTGTGAAAGGGTTAGGTGTTGGGTTCTGATTGGTTTTCATTTCCCAGGCTTAATTTGAAAGTCCTGAAGGTAAAGTCAGGAGATCCTGATCTGGGATCTGATTGGCTTGCAGGTGGTGGGGTGAGGTCAGGGGATTTCCAAAGACTCTTTCCCGAGAATTTTAACAAAATGGAGTCCTCTTTAACAAAAACGGGGTGGCTTAGGCTCTTCATATGTACTATGCCATTTATTACTGTAATAAACCCTTTTCTTATTGCCTATTTCTTACCTTCTAAAAACACTGGATCAGATTACTAATGTTGACCCTATTGCTTTGGGCATGGATATTTTCCTTCTAATGGACATTATACAGCTTTCTGTTTTCATTTATCTTAGGTGTTTCTCATTTTAACCTGAATAGTCTTTTCTTTCAACTCCTTTAAGTACTCAATTCACTATCAGTTTAAACATCCATTTACTTACCTACTCACAAACACAGAAACAAACACAACACTGCTCTTAAGTCAGAGTTAAGACTTCGGAAAGATGTTTATACAGCATCTCTTAAGTAGAAATCCAATTCCTGTCTTTTTTTTTTTTTTCTCTCTCCCCCCATTTTTTTTTTTAACAATTAGAGGCATTTATAGCTGAACAAAGTGCCTTATATCATAGAAACTAAGGAATATTCTTCCCTATCTGTGAATCAAAAAAATAAATGTAACTTCAGTAGGGACTTCATATCCAAAATTTCAGTGAACTTATCCTATCCCCACTCACCATGATCAGAAAAATGCCCAGAGAGAGCAAACTTGAGCAGACAGTCACACATGAGAGACAAAATGTGCAGCATGCCTGAGGGGAGATTCCAGCATATTATTGAAACTAAAGAGTTTGGATGTAGAAGCAGGGGAGAAACTTACCAGAGTTGATCCTGACCCTAAGGTGATATGTCAAAGGGCTTAAATGTTTGGCAGTGGTGGTGGTGACCTTTCCCAAGGGGAAGCGGAAAGCAGAGACCTTTCCCAGAGAGGAAATGAAAGTCAAAGTGATGAGTCACCCTATCTATCCCAGTTGTACATGTTGTGGCTGGAGAAATCTGTTTCTCCCCAGGACCACTCTGATTTCTGAGGAACAACTTCTACCACTAGAGGTAGGGGTTCAGTTCAGTTCAGTTCAGTAACTCAGTCATGTCCGATTCTTTGTGACCCCATGAATCGCAGCACACCAGGCCTCCCTGTCCATCACCAACTCCAGGAGTTCACCCAAACTCATGTCAGTCTAGTTGGTGATGCCATCCAGCCATCTCATCCTCTGTTGTCCCCTTCTCCTCCTGCCCCCAATCCCTCCCAGCATCAGAGTTTTTTCCAATGAGTCAACTCTTCTTATGAGGTGGCCAAAGTACTGGAGTTTCAGCTTTATCATCATTCCTTCCAAAGAAATCCCAGGGCTGATCTCCTTCAGAATGGACTGGTTGGATCTCCTTGCAGTCCAAGGGACTCTCAAGAGTCTTCTCCAAGGTAGAAGTAGGAGGTAAGAAAAGAAAAAGAAGGAGGCAGAGAAGAATATCAAAGGGCACTAAAGAATCTTGGTTCCTACTGTCTACTTCAGGACTTAAAGGAAGTCAACTCACAGATCTCTATTGTTGCTCAGTTATGTCCAATGCTTTGCAGCTCCATGGACTGTAGCCCACCAGGCTCCTCTGTCCATGGAATTCTCCATGCAATAATACTAGAGTGGGTTGCCACGCCCTTCTACAGTCACAGACCTCTAGGAGTATCCCATTAGAGGATCTCCCCACTGGATTGCTGAGCACCCCCTAAACCTTGATTGCTAAACCCACAACTCCCTTCACTATGCTGGAAATTAAAGCTCTATTACAACCAAAGCTAAAACTTCATATTCGTTAGAATAGCTATCATCAAGAAGACAAGATATAACAAGTGTTGGTGAGGATGTGAAGAGAAGGGAGCTTTGTGCACTGTTGCTGGGAATGGAAACTTTTTCAATATTATAAAAAAGCAATTTAGAGGTCTCTCAAAATACCTTTAAAAAGAACTATCATATGATCCAGCAATTCCACTTCTAGGTATTTATCCAAAGGAAACAAAACATTAATACAAAAGTTATAAGCACACATATATTCACTGTATATAAACCAAGTAAAGGCCCACACTCTATTCCTAGATATTCTGATTCAGTTGTCCTAAAGTCATGTCTGACTCTCAATAATTTTTTGTTTTAATTTTCTCAGGTAATTCTAATGTACAGCCTGATCTGTGAATCACTGATTAGCTCCTGCTCTGCCTTTCTTTCTCTGGAGGTGAGTGGTATCCCAGTTAAGAAAAAAGTTTCATTTAGAAAGAAAAAAAGTTAGATTTAGAAAAATAATTTCATACAAGATATTGAACATGTGATTTAATCTTTCTTGTACTCATATTTCATCTATAAAACCTGGAATATAATGAATGCCTCCCTCACACGACTCTTTGAAAGAATACATGTGATAATGTATAAGAGGTGGGGTTTTTGTTACAATAGCTACACCCTAACCATATTTTATTCATTAATTCATCTGTTTTTTTATTAATTCAACAAGCCTTTAGTGTATACCAGATGTTGGTGATTAATTAGAAAACAAAAATAAATTTAAATGTTTTCCTAGAGCCTAGATACTGAGGGTAGGAAAACAATAAGTAAATAGATGGATAGATAACTTAATGTCAGGTTGCATTGTGACATTATGAAACACAAATAATGGAAATAAAAATTAAGAGGACATACAGTTTTAACTTGGATAATCAAAGAACCCTTGAAAAGGTCATATTTGTGGTAGTTCAGGTAATAAAAAATCTGCCTGCAATCCAGGAGATCTGGGTTCAATCTCTGGGTCTGAAAGACCCCCTGGAGAAGGAAATGGCAATCCATTCCAGTATTCTTACCTGGAGAATTCCATGGATAGAGGAGCTGGGCAGGTTACAGCCCATGGGGTAGCAAAGAGGTGGCCACTACTGGGTGACTTCCACTCACTCATTTGTATGAAGACCTCAATGAAAGGATGAAATATACCATAGAATATCCAAAGAGAATATTCCATTCAGAGGTAACAATGAAAAATACCTGAGGTGAGTGCTATTGCTTTTTTTTGAGGGGGGGGGCGGGGGGGTGTTGGCTGGCTTTTGGCTTTGATTTTGCTTGATTTGTTTGTTTAGAGATTAGCTAGTAAGCCAGATGCCTAACTATGTAATCTTATAGGTACCAGGCATACTACTTTTTATTTTAATGTTGGAAAAAAATCATTTTAGATCTTTAAAAAGTAGAATGATATAAACCAACTTTATTTTAAAGGAGGCCAGAAAGTGGTGTATTTTCCTATGGATAAATATTTTTGTATTCAAGACTGAATTCTTTGCATCTAGGTAGGAGTAATGTGCATTGACTTCTCATTTGACTAAAGGGATATTGGTGTAGGTGTTGAGAAATGGTAATTTCAGAGATACGTTTTGAAATCATAATCAGTTTGTTTTGTTGATAGATAAGAGGAAGGCTTGAAAAAAATCCAGGATAACTTCAAGCTTTATAATATACCAAGGAGTGGATTTTATTTACATACTTTTTTCTTTTAACTTGAAACATGTATAATATTATATATGAAACGAATTGCCAGTCCAGGTTCAATGCATGATACTGGATGCTTGGTGCTGGTGCACTGAAACGCCAGGGATCGAACCTGGGTCTCTCACATTGTAAGTTCAATTCAGTTCAGTTGCTCAGCTGTGTCCAACTCTTTGTGACCCCATGAATCCAGCACACCAGGCCTACCTGTCCATAACCAACTCCCAGAGTTTACCCAAATTCATGTCCAACGAGTGAGTGATGCCATCCAGCCATCTCATCCTCTATCGTACCCTTCTCCTCCTGCCCTTAATCCCTCCCAGCATCAGGGTCTTTTCCATTGAGTTAACTCTTCACATGAGGGGGCCAAAGTATTGGAGTTTCAGCTTTAGCATCATTCCTTCCAATGAACATCCAGGACTGATCTCCTTTAGAATGGACTGGTTGCATCTCTTTGCTGTCCAAGGGACTCTCAAGAGTCTTCTCCAACACCACAGTTCAAAAGTGTTAATTCTTCAGCACTCAGCTTTCTTCACCGTCCAACTCTCACATCCATACATGACCACTGGAAAAACCATAGCCTTGACTAGACGGACCTTTGTTGGCAACATAATGTCTCTGCCTTTTAATATGCTATCCAGGTTGATCATAACTTTCCTTCCAAGGAGTAAGCGTCTTTTAATTTCATGGCTGCAATCACCATCTGCAGTTTCTTTGGAGCCCAAAAAGATAAAGTCTGACACTTTCCCACTGTTTCCCCATCTATTTGTCATGAAGTAATGGGACCAGAGGCCATGATCTTAGTTTTATGAATGTTGAGCTTTAAGCCAACTTTTTCACTCTCCTCTTTCACTTTCATCAAGAGGCTTTTTAGTTCCTCTTCACTTTCTGCCATAAGGGTGGTGTCATCTGCATATCTGAGGTTATTTATATTTCTCCCAGCAGTCTTGATTCCAGTTTGTGTTTCTTCCAGTCCAGCGTTTCTCATGATGTATTCTGCATAGAATTTAAATAAGCAGGGTGACATTGTACAGCCTTGTACTCCTTTTCCTATTTGGAACCAGTCTGTTGTTCCATGTCCAGTTCTAACTGTTGCTTCCTGACCTGCATATAGGTTTCTCAAGAGGCAGGTTAGGTGGTCTGGTATTTGTAGGCAGATGCTTTATTGTCTGAGCCACCAAGGAACTATACAATTGTTACTGTATTTTACGAGCTTTCCCATTTACTTAGTTGATACAACTTTCAATCCAGATTTATTTTCAGTGACTTATTGAGAGGACTGTAAGAAGTTCAAATACAGATGAGTTTATCAACATAAATTTAGATTCAATAAGTATAACATATGGGCAGTAAATGACATCACTTTGTTGTTTCTGGAGTATAGGAAAAAATGAAGGATGTGTTGGTTCAGATTTCTGGGAGAGATTTGTTCACCACTTTGAGTAACATGGACTTGTCTTTTGAACCAGTTATTTCCTCATAAGCAAAATCTTAAATGGTGGATTTGTTTTCTAAAGCATTGAAATTACGAACCTTAGATAGACTATGGGAAATCAGAGCAAAAAGCTAATACTTTAAAGGTAAGTATATATTCTATACCAAAAAACCACCTCATAATTGACAAAAAAGTATCATAACTATTGTGATATTGTCATTCCCTGCCTGATTTAATGATTTTTTTTTCCTGTGTCAAAAAAATAACTTGTTGGAAAATATATTCTAGATTCTTAAATCTTAAGTAGTTCAGTTTTCCAATAATTAATTTTTGTGGATTAATACACAAATTATTAATACATTATACATAAATTATAATAGAAAAAGGCTACCAGGTTCATCTCTTTATATTAATTAGAACAATATGATTTCACTTTCCAGAAATCTGTTAAAAGTTCTGGATGTGGTTTTACCACCATGGTAACTGGTAACCATGCCTGCTATGATAAATCACAAAGTTATAGCTAGTTGCCTAAAGAAAATATTCCTGCCGCTCTTCTGTCTGGCTCTGTATCTCCATGACTTTAAATTGTTCTGACAAGCAGCACATAATTTCTCTGGATTGAATGCCTCTTCCATAATGAAATCACAGTAAAGAACCTAAAAATAGTTGACAACAATGACCAAATTTCTACACATTCCATTCTAAGATTGTTGCTAAGCTTCAGCACAACTGGTTTTCCACAGTATAAAGAAATACTTTAACATTCTTATGGCATTAATAATTCATTGTAGCACTCTCTCTTTTATGTACAGGAAAAAAAAAACAGGTTGGTATAATAGTAACCCCAATTTCAAGCTATGTGTTACACTTTATGAAAATACTTAAGTAGTGTGTGCTTTGGTTTGATTGTCTGTCATCTCCACTTAGAAAATAGAATTACAAAATAAATGGTATTATATATCATTAAAAACTCCTTGTTTCAGGAATACTTATTAACATGCAAAAGTCAAATCTCTAAACAGGAGTGAATTAAACAATTGGTAATTTTTCTGTTGTGCTTGAAAATTTTCCTCAGCTGACACCTATATCCCTAGTATTTTAGAACCGCACTACTAACATGCACCACTGTAATTCTAATAGAGTTTGAGTCCTTGGTCTGTGTTCTGATACAAAGAAAATAGGCATTATTTTCATACTTGTTGCCATTGAGAGATGTATTGCAATGTAATGGGGCTCTCTGTATTCAATTAACACCTTACTCCATTAAAGGTGTATTCACTTTTCAAGGACAAGAAAAATGTAAGATAGGAGTTGTCAAAATGAATAAATGGTAAAGGAAGCCAAATTAGGCCCATTTTAGGGAGCAGGGTAAAATTGTTCCATTCCCATCAAAATCTCTCTTCGTGATGAGTCCTGAATCTACATTTGTGACAGCGTCTTTTGACATTAAAAGCTTTACCATATATTAACTTACAGATATTCTTAGAAATTATATGATATGAGTCATTACATAGTGGGTACAGAGTTTTAGTTATGCAAAAAGAAATTTAAAGGTTCATTGTACAACAATTTGATTGTATGGCTTCAGCAATACGTGAACCGTGAACTCCCTGATGTTCAAGCTGGTTTTAGAAAAGGCAGAGGAACCAGAGATCAAATTGCAAACATCCACTGGATCATAGAAAAAGCAAGAGAGTTCCAGAAAAACATCTATTTCTGCTTTATTGACTATAACAAAGCCTTTGAATGTGTGGATCACAATAAACTGTGGAAAATTCTGAAAGAGATGGGAATACCAGACCACCTGACCTGCCTCTTGAGAAATCTGTATGCAGGTCAGGAAGCAACAGTTAGAACTGGACATGAAACAACAGACTGGTTCCAAATAGGAAAAGGAGTGTGTCAAGGCTGTATATTGTCACCCTGCTTATTTAACTTCTATGCAGAGTGCACCATGAGAAACGCTGGACTGGAAGAAACACAAGCTTGGAATCATGATTGCCGGGAAAAATATCGATAACCTCAGATATGCAGATGACACCACCCTTATGGCAGAAAGTGAAGACGAGCTAAAAAGCCTCTTGATGAAAGTGAAAGAGGAGAGTGAAAAAGTTGGCTGAAAGCTCAACATTCAGAAAATGAAGATCATGGCATCCAGTCCCATTACTTCATGGGAAATAGATGGGGAAACAGTGTCAGACTTTATTTTTTTGGGCTCCAAAATCACTGCAGATGGTGACTGCAGCCATGAAATGAAAAGACGCTTACTCCTTGGAAGAAAAGTTATGACCAACCTAGATAGCATATTCAAAAGCAGAGACATTACTTTTCTAACTAAGGACCGCCTAGGCAAGGCTATGGTTTTTCCTGTGGTCATGTATGGATGAGCGAGTTGGACTGTGAAGAAGGCTGAGCGCTGAAGAATTGATGCTTTTGAACTGTGGTGTTGGAGAAGACTCTTGAGAGTCCCTTGGACTGCAAGGAGATCCAACTAGTCCATTTTGAAGGAGATCAACCCTGGGATTTCTTTGGAAGGGATGATGCTGAAGCTGAAACTCTGGTACTTTGGCCACCTCATGAGAAGAGTTGACTCAATGGATAAGACTCATGCTGGGAGGGATTGGGGGCAGGAGGAGAAGGGGACGACCGAGGATGAGATAGCTGGATGGCATCATGGACTCGATGGATGTGAGTCTGAGTGAACTCCGGGAGATGGTGATGGACAGGGAGGCCTGGCATGCTGCGATTCATGGGGTCGCAAAGAGTTGGACATGACTGAGCGACTAAACTGAACTGAACTGAACTGAACACTATTGAATCAATCATATGCTAAAAATAATTAAGAAGTTAAGTTTTATGTGTACTTAACCACAATAAAATTTTCTAAGTTAAAAAAAAAAAGAAAAAGGAGGAGAGACAGCCTCTTCAATAAATGGTGCTAGGAAAATCTGACAACTACATGTAAAAGAATGAAGATGGAACATGTCCTAACACCGTAAACAAAGATAAACTCCAAATGGATTAAAGATTTAAACGTAAGACCACAAACTATAAAATTCTTAGAGGAAAACAAAAGCAGAACACTTGATGACATAAATCAAAGCAGGATCCTCTTTGACCCACCTCCTAGAGTAATGGAAATAAAGACAAAAGTATAAAGTAGGACCTGATTAAACTTAAAAAATTTTGACTGCAAAGGAAACTATATACAAGGTAAAAAAAAAAACAACACTCAGAATGGAAGAAAATAATAGCAAATGAAAAACTGACAAAGCATTAATTTCCAAAATATACAAGCAGCTTGTACAACTCAATACCAGAAAAACAAGCAACCCAATCAAAAAGTGGGAAAAAAAAGCCAAAGACAAAGAAGACATACAGATGGCTAACAGACACATGAAAAGATGCTCAGCATCACTCATTATTAGAGAAATGCAAATCAAAACTATGATATATCGCCTCACACCATTCAGAATGGCCATTATTAAAAAGTCTACAAACAATCAATGCTGGAAAGCGTGTGTTAAAAAGGGAATGCTCTTGCACTGTTGGTGGGAATATAAATTGATACAGCAACTATGGAAGACAGTATGGAGGTTACTTAAAAAACTAGGAATAAAACCATCATATGACCCAGCAATCCCACTCCTAGGCATATATCCTGAGGAAACTGAAATTGAAAAAGACACACGTATCCATTTTTCATTGCAGCACTATTTACAATAGGTAGAACATGGAAGCAAACTAAATGTACAGTGACAGATGAATGGATAAAGAAGTTGTAGTACATATACACAATGACATATTCATTCAGTTCAGTTTAATCTCTCAGTCGTGCCCAACTCTTTGCAACCCCATAAACCACAGCACACCAGGCTTCCCTGTCCATCACCAATTCCCAGAGTTTACCCAAACTCATGTCCAATGAGTCGGTGATGCCATCAAACCATCTCATCCTTTGTCATCTCCTTCTCCTCCTGCCCTCAATCTTTTCCACTATCAGGGACTTTTCCAATGAGTCAGCTCTTCACATCAGGTGGCCAAAGTATTGAAGTTCCAGCTTCAACATCAGTCCTTCCAATGAACATCCAGGGCTGATCTCCTTTAGGATGCACTGGTTGGACCTCCTTTCAGTCCAAAGGACTCTCAAGAGTCTTCTCCAACACCACAGTTCAAAAGCATCAGCTCTTCGGCGTTCAGCTTTCTTCACTGTCCAACTCTCACATCCATACATGACCTCTGGAAATACCATAGCCTTTACCAGATGGACCTTTGTTGACAAAGTAATGTCTCTGCTTTTGAATATGCTATCTAGGTTGGTCATAACTTTTCTCCCAAAGAGTATGCATCTTTTAATTTCATGGCTGTAGTCATCATCTGCAGTGACTTTGGAGCCCCAAAATAAAGTCTGCCACTGTTTCCCCATCTATTTGACATGAAGTGGTGGGACGAGATGCCATGATCTTAGTTTTCCAGCTATTGAGCTTTAAGTCAACTTTTTCACTCTCCTCTTTCACTTTCATCAAGTGGCTCTTTAGTTCACTTTCTGAATTTTCCAAATTTCCAAGTTTTCCATTCATCTGTTGATTTCCAAATTTCCAATTTTCCACTTTCCAGGTTTTCCAAATTTGCTGGCATATTGAGTGCAGCATATTCACAGCATCATCTTTTAGGGTTTGAAATAGCTCAACTGGAATTCCATCACTTCCAATAGCTTTGTCATAGTGATGATATTTATCATATTTAAAGGGGAAAAAAATCCACATATTTCAAGTCACACTTTTACAGGTGTTACTCCCTCCCTGGTAAAATATTATTCCATTTTTCAAGAAATACCTAGTAGTGAAGAAGGACAATATCACTCACCTTAGTATAAGCAAGATTTATGAAGACTGGAGTAACCAGCAATTTGGCCTTGGAATACAAAATGAAGCATGGAAAAGGCTAACAGAGTTCTGACAAAGGAACACACTGGTCATAGCAAACACCCTCTTCCAACAACATAAGAGATGACTCTACACATGGACATCACCAGATGGTCAATACTGAAATCAGATTGATTATATTCTTTGCAGCTGAAGATGGTGAAGCTCTCTACAGTCAGCAAAAGCAAGACCAGGAACTGACTGTGGCTCAGATCATGAATTCCTTATTGTTAAATTTAGACTTAAATTGAATGAAGTAGAGAAAACCACCAAGCCATTCATGTATAATCTAAATCAAGTCCTTACATTTATACAGTGGAAATGACAAATAGATTCAAGGGATTAGATATGATAGAGTGACTGAAGAACTATGGATGGAGGTTCATGACAGTATACAGGAGGCAGAGATCAAAACCATCCCCAAGGAAAAGAAATGCAAAAAGCAAAATGATTATCTGAGGAGGCCTTACAAATAGTTGACAAAAAAAAGAGATGCAAAAGGCAAAAGAGGAAAGGAAAGATATATCTATCTGTATGCAGAGTTCCAAAGCATAACAAGGAGAGATAAGAAAGCCTTCCTCAGTGATCAGTGCAAAGAAATACAGGGAAACAACAGAATAGGAAAGACTAGAGTTTTCTTCAAGAAAATTAGAGATACAAAGGGAATATTTCAATTAAAGATAGGCTCAATATAGTACAGAAGTGATATGGACCTAACAGAAGCAGAAGATATTAAGAAGAGGTGGAAAGAACACACAGAAGAACTATACAAAAAGATCTTCATGACCTAGATAACCATGATGGTGTGATCACTCATTTAGAGCCAGACATCCTGGAATACAAAGGCAAATGGGCCTTAGTATGAACAATACTAGTGGAGGTGATAGAATTCCAGTTAAGCTCTTTCAAATCCTAAAAGATGATGCTGTGAATGTGCTGCACTCAATATGCCAGAAAATTTGGAAAACTCAGAAGTGGCCACAGGACTGGAAAAGTTCAGTTTTCATTCCAATCCCAGAGAAAGACAATGCCAAAAATGTTCAAACTACCATACAATTGTGTAGGCAACAGGAAGAATAAAAGAAAAGTAGGACCCGGCAAGGGCCACAAAAGAAATTTATAATTATTGATAAACTGGTCGCTATAAGGCATGAGACTCTTGGAACAAGTCCAGAGGGAACAGTCCATAGTCATGAAAACAAGATATGATCCTGGCCTTGGACAACTGACTCCAGGCTGTTTCTCAACTGGCATCTCAGAGTCACATGTTTTATGTATCTGGTGGAAAATCTATAGATAAGAGTATTAGTTTGAGTTACTGATTTGTTATTGATTACTGTTTCTTAGTTACTCAATGGTTAATGATCACTTTGCTCTTTGACCCTGAAGGCCACATAAGTTATAGCTTAATTCCCCACATATTCTTTCCTTGATGGCTGAAAGTATAATAAAGCTGGCTTGAATTCGGTTTTGGCACCTTCACCTGGGAGCAGTGTTGGTCCTCTTATCCTTGCTTTCCACCAAATTCTTGTGTCTTGTTTTTCATTCTCTCGCCTCATCGCTCTTTCAGAAACCCTGGTTGTCGTGCTGGTCTCAACACAATTGCATTTATTTCACATGCTATCAAATTAATGCTCAAAATTCTCCAAGCCAGGCTTCAATAATACATGAACCATGAACTTCCAGATGTTGAAGCTGAATTTAGAAAAGGCAGAGGAACCAGTGATCAAATTGCCAACATCCACTGGGTCATAGAAAGAGCAAGAGAATTCTAGAAAAAAATAATAATCTGCTTCATTAACTAAAACCTTCGACTGTACAGATCATAAAAAACTGGAAAATTCTTTAAGAGATGGGCACATCAGGCCACCTTATCTGTCTCTTGAGAAATCTATCTGTAAGTTAAGAAGCAACAGTTAGAATCAGACATGGAACAAAGAAGTGATTCAAAATTTGGAAAAGAGTACATCATGGCTACATATTTTCACTCTGCTTATTTAACTTATTTGCAAAGTACATCATGCTAAATGCTGGGCTGGATGAACCACAAGCTGGAATCAGGATTGCTGGGAGAAATATCAATAACCTCAGATATGCAGATGAAACCACTCTTATGGCAGAAAGCAAAGAGCAACTAAACAGCATCTTGATGAAAGTAAAGGAGGAGAGTGAAAAAGCTGGCTTAAAACTCAACATTCAAAAAACTACGATCATGTAGAGGATCATGTCATCTGCAAACAGTGAGAGTTTGAGTTCTTCTTTTCCAATTTGGATTCCTTTTATTTCTTTCTCTGCTCTGATTGCTGTGACCAAAACTTCCAGAACTATGTTGAATAGTAGCGGTGAAAGTGGGCACCCTTGTCTTGTTTCTGACTTTAGGGGAAATGCTTTCAATTTTTCACCATTGAAGATAATGTTTGCTGTGGGTTTGTCATATATAGCTTTTATTATGTTGAGGTATGTGCCTTCTATTCCTGCTTTCTGGAGAGTTTTTATCATAAATGGATGTTGAATTTTGTCAAAGGCTTTCTCTGCATCTTTTGAGATAATCATATGGCTTTTATTTTTCAGTTTGTTAATGTGGTGAATTACCTTGATTGATTTGCAGATATTGAAGAATCCTTGCATCCCTGGGATAAAGCCCACTTGGTCATGGTGTATGATCTTTTTATTGTGTTGTTGGATTCTGATTGCTAGAATTTTGTTGAGGTTTTTGCATCCATGTTCATCAGTGATATTGGCCTGTAGTTTTCTTTTTCTGTGCCATCTTTGTCAGGTTTTGGTATTAGGGTGATGGTGGCCTCATAGAATGAGTTTGGAAGTTTACCTTCCACTGTAATTTTCTGGAAAAGTTTGAGTAGGATAGGTGTTAGCTCTTCTCTAAGTTTTTGGTAGAATTCAGCTGTGAAGCCGTCTGAACCTGGGCTTTAGTTTGCTGGAAGATTTCTGATTACAGTTTCAATTTCCGTGCTTGTGATGGGTGTGTTAAGATTTTCTATTTTTCCTGGTTCAGTTTTGGAAAGTTATACTTTTCTAAGAATTTGTCCTTTTCTTTCACGTTGTTCACTTTATTGGCATATAATTGCTGATAGTAGTTTCTTTTGATCCTTTGTATTTCTGTGTTGCCTGTTGTGATCTCTCCATTTTCATTTCTAATTTTATTGATTTGATTTTTCTCTCTTTGTTTCTTGATGAGTCTGGCTAATGGTTTGTCAATTTTATTTATCCTTTCAAAAAATCAGCTTTTGGCTTTGTTGATTTTTTGCTATCATCTCTTTAGTTTCTTTTGCATTTATTTCTGCCCTAATTTTTAAGATTTCTTTCCTCCTACTAACTCTGGGGTTCTCCATTTCTTCCTTTTCTAGTTGCTTTAGGTGTAGAGTTAGGTTATTTATTTGACTTTTTTCTTGTTTCTTGAGTGATGCCTGTATTGCTATGAACTTTACTCTTAGCACTGTTTTTATAGTGTCCCACAGGTTTTGGGTTGTTGTGTTTTAATTTTTATTCATTTCTATGCATATTTTGATTTCTTTTTCTATTTCTTCTGTGACTTGTTGGTTATTCAGAAGTGTGTTGTTCAGCCTCCATATGTGGGAATTTTTAATAGTTTTTCTCCTGTAACTGAGATCTAATCTTAATGCATTATGGTCAGAAAAGATGCTTGGAATGATTTTGATGTTTTTGAATTTATCAAGGTTAGATTTATGGCCCAGGATGTGATCTATCCTGGAGAAGGTTCCATGAGCACTTGATAAAAAGGTGAAATTCATTGTTTTGGGGTGAAATGTCCTACTAGAGCTAATCAATGAATATAGTAAAGTTGTGGGATATAATATCAACACACAGAAATCCCTTGTATTCCTATACACTAATAATGAGAAAGTAGAAAATGAAATTAAGGAAACAATTCCATTCGCCATTGCAATGAAAAGGATAAAATACTTAGGAATATATCTACCTAAGGAAACTAAAGACCTATATACAGAAAATTATAAAACACTGATGAAAGAAATCAAAGAGGACACTAATAGATGGAGAAATATACCATGTTCATGGATTGGAAGAATCAATATAGTGAACATGAGTATACTACCCAAAGCAAACTACAGATTCAATGCAATCCCTATCAAGCTACCAGCGGTATTTTTCACAGAGCTAGAACAAATAATTTCAAACTTGTATGGAAATACAAAAAACCTCGAATAACCAAAGCAATCTTGTGAAAGAAGAATGGAACTGGAGGAATCAACTTGCCTGACTTCAGGCTCTACTACAAAGCCACAGTCACCAAGACAGTATGGTACTGGCACAAGGACAGACATATAGATCAATGGAACAAAATAGAAAGTCCAGAGATAATTCTACACACCTATGGACACCTTATCTTTGACAAAGGAGGCAAGAATATACAATGGAGTAAAGACAATCTCTTTAACAAGTGGTGCTGGGAAAACTGGTCAACCACTTGTAAAAGAGTGAAACTAGATCACTTTCTAACACCACACAAAAATAAACTCAAAATGGATTAAAGATCTAAACATAAGACCAGAAACTATAAAAATCCTAGAGGAGAACATAGGCAAAACACTCTCCGACATAAATCACAGCAGGATCCTCTATGATCCACCTCCCAGAATACTGGAAATAAAAGCAAAAATAAACAAATGGGATCTAATAAAAATTAAAAGCTTCTGCACAACAAAGGAAAATATAAGCAAGGTGAAAAGACAGCCTTCTGAATGGGAGAAAATAATAGCAAACAAAGCAACTGACAAACAAATAATCTCAAAAATATACAAGCAACTTATGCAGCTCAATTCCAGAAAAATAAACGACCCAATCAAAAAATGGGCCAAAGAACTAAATAGACACTTCTCCAAAGAAGACATACGGATGGCTAACAAACACATGAAAAGATGCTCATCACACATTTTAGATGCTCAACATCACTCATTATTAGAGAAATGCAAATCAAGACCACAATGAGGTACCACTTCACACTAGTCAGAATGGCAGCAATCCAAAAGTCTACAAGCAATAAATGCTGGAGAGAGTGTGAAGAAAAGGGAACCCTCTTACACTGTTGGTGGGAATGCAAACTAGTACAGCCACTATGGAGAACAGTGTGGAGGTTCCTTAACAAATTGCAAATAGAACTGCCTTATGACCCAGCAATCCCACTACTGGGCATACACACTAAGGAAACCAGAATTGAAAGAGATACATGTACCCCAATGTTCATCACAGCACTGTTTATAATAGCCAGGACATGGAAACAACCTAGATATCCATCAGCAGATGAATGGATAAGAAAGCTGTGGTACATATACACAATGGAGTATTACTCAGCCGTTAAAAAGAATACATTTGAATCAGTTCTAATGAGATGGATGAAACTGGAGCTGATTATACAGAGTGAAGTAAGCCAGAAAGAAAAACACCAATACAGTATACTAACACATATATATGAAATTTATAAAGATGGTAATGATGACCCTGTATGCAAGACAGCAAAAGAGACACAGATGTGTAGAGTGGACTTTTGGACTCTGAGGGAGAGGGAGAGGGAGAGGGTGGGATGATTTGGGAGAATGGCATTGAAACATGTATACTACCATGTAAGAAACGAATCGCCAGTCTATGTTCAATACAGGATACAGGATGCTTGGCACTGGTGCACGGGGATGACCCAGAGAGATTATATGGGGTGGGAGGTGGGAGGGGGGTTCATGTTTGGGAGCTCATGTACACCCGTGGCAGATTCATGTCAATGTATGGCAAAACCAATACAGTATTGTAAAGTAAAATAAAGTAAAAATAAAAATTAAAAAAAAAGAAAACTATGATCATAACGTATAGTCCCATCACTTCATGGTAAATAGATGGGGAAATAAAGGAAACCATGAGAGACTTTATTTGGGGGGGGGGGGCCTCCAAAATCACTGCAGATGGTGATTGTAGCCATGAAATTAAAGGATGTTTGCTCCATGGAAGAAAAGCTGTGACCAACCTAGATAGCATATTAAAAAACAGAGACATAACTTTGCCAACAAAATTCCATCTAATTAAAGCTATGTTCTCCTGTAGTCATGTATGAATGTGAGAGCTGGACCATAAAGAAAACTGACCAAAAAAGAATTGATGCTTTTGAACTGTGGTGTTGAAGACTCTTATGAGCCCCTTGGACTGCAAGGAGATCCAAACAGTCAATCCTAAAGGAGATCAGGCCTGAATATTCATTGGAAGGACTGGTGCTGAAGCTGAAACTCCAATACTTTGGCCACCTGACGTGAAGAATTGACTCATTGGAAAAGAACCTGATGCTGGGAAAGATTGAGGGCAGGAAGAGGAGGGAACGATAGAGGATGAGATGGTTGCATGTCATCATCGACTCAATCAAAATGACTTTGAGCAAGCTCCAGAAGTTGGTGATGGACAGGAAAGCCTGGCAGGCTGCAGTCCATGGTTTCCCAAAGATCCAGACACGACTGAACAACTGAACTAACCGGATGAAGACTAGTGAGAGGAAAAAAAATCAGTCTCAAGAAAAGAAAAAGCATGAAATAATAAGCGAAGACCATTCAAAAATTAGTTATCCAGAGCTTTCTGGCCAAAGGAGTCAACTACATCATCTGCCTTGGCCAAGACTCAAAGTCAGGGAGGGGTGTAGGAAAGCATGATAGTAAAGGAGAACAGAGAAGGCTTCTGGTGTGCTCTATTGGAGGTTGTTGGCATAGGAATCTAACCACATGCCACTTGGAAGTGGAGCATCATATTTTCCTATGGGATTGGTTTGTGCATTGTACTTGACTTTTTCTAGTTGGTCCTAAGGAACAAAAATTGGGAGGTTGGCAGTCATTGACCAAGTTTTGACCATTTTGAATGCTTCATAAATTATGGTTTGTTTTCTTGGGCAGTTTGCTTTTTAGATCCAAGTGCAGTTATCACATATTATCCATTGTACATTCAAGTACCTGGAAATGTTTAGAATATCAAATTAGTAATAAGTGGGAGAAAGTAAGTACATAGGAAGTTTTCAGGTAGTGGCAAAATTTTCAAAAGGAGTCACACCCAAGATGACATTAAAAGCAAATTGTGGGGCTTCCCTGATGGCTCAGGGGTAAAGAATCTGTCTGCCAATGCAGGAGACACAGGTTTGATCCTTGAACCTCCCTTATCTGGGAAGATCCTACATGCTGTAAAGCAACTCAGCTTGTGCACCACAACTACTGAGCCTGTGATCTAGAGCCCATGAGCCACAACTACTGAAGCCCATGTACCCTTGAGCCTGTGCTCCACAACATGAGAAGCCACCACAATGAGAAACCTGCACACTGCAACGAAGTCGCCCCTACTGTCCCCAACTAGACAAAAGTCTGCATTGCAGCAATGAAGACCAAGCACAGGCAATAATAAATAAAGTTTTTTAAAAAAAAGGCAAATTGTGATATCTGTTAAACGTAGGATATTTAAAATCATTTAAGTGATTATTCAAGTCAGTGTATGTAATCTTGGCCCCGCAAGAAGGAATAAAAGGGAAAAAATAAACTCAGTAACAAAATACATGTTTTTAAAACCAATACAATCTTGTAAAGTAATTAGTCTCCAATTAAAATAAATTTAAATTAAAAAATAATAATTTCTCCATATTTTATCAGAAATGATAGTTCTAGCTTCTCTCTCAAATACTCATCAAGTTTTCAATTCTTGACTACCAAGTGTCTATTATTCATTTAAGGAAGAAATAATTCAAGCATATATAGTTTACAAAAAGAAATTATGTAAAAGCTTAAGTTGATATCCATTCAGTATATTTTCAACATAGTTATCTTTATGAATTATGTAGTCATTTAGTTGTCTTAAATCTACCTAGCCATATTTCTTCACTTAAATGAGTCAGTTCACATTAACAGTAGTCAAAAAATATTTTAAATTGTCATTAGAATATCTTTTTTAAATCATCCTAAGTTAAGAATTAGTTCCAAAGAACAATTTTGCTTTGTTTTTTTTTCCATTCTTTCTCCTTGATTTATTTTCTGTTCTTTCCTTCATTACCCCTTTTCTTGCCCTTTCTTCATCCACTGTCTTTTGTTCCTTTCTATTCCTCTCTCACTTTTTTCTTTCATTCTATCATAGAATCATTTTCTTTCCCTATGCATGAATGTATTAATGATGCTTTTTATTTTCTGATGCTTTGATATCTGGGGGCTTACTGACATGGAAGGGACTGACATTCCCAGTGCTAGCCAAATACTAGAGATCGGAATGGACTAGCCTGCAAAGTGCATTTCACATGCAAATAAATCCATCCAAAGCCTATACCCTAAACACTCTCCTTTCTCCAGATCTCAGGCCACTTTCTTTCTATATGAATTACCCCACAGCCAGGTAAAAACATCTAGGCACAGCCCTTATATCCCAGAGTCTACTGAAATTATTCAAACTTGCCAATCGAACTTGCCCACCCTGCCTTGCCTTTCCTGTGAAAGTTACAGTAAAGACTCTTCCAGCCTCTTCTTTCTTCTCTTCTGCCTCCTGCCTGACTCAGGTGTTCTTCCACGTGGCCCTGTGTGGCATGGCAAAGTCCTTGCCTTGGGAGCTGTGAGAAAAAAAAGCTATCCCTTCAGTGGCAGTTGTACTCAGATTTGTTGGCCTGACTGTACCTGAATAATAAAATCCTCCTTTTAAAATAGTAACATCTAATGTGAAAGTTGTCAGTGGATTGCTGAATGAGAGAAAAAAAAGCAGCTCACAATTTCTTTTTTCATAGACTTTCTTTGAGTTCAAACAACTGATTGGTTTTCTGATGAATACTCAAGCTTTGCATGTATATAGTCCTTAATGAGCACTAATGCCCTAACCTTGTGTGAGGAAAGCATTCTGAAGTCAATTTATGGTAGATGGAAAATTACATTCAAAGCATCTGGAGCACTTTTAATTTTCTTATCCTCAGAAAATAATAATAATAAGACTTGCCCCTATAACTAGTTATGCATTTCTTCAAAAAAAATTGAATAGTCTCATTCTTCAAAATACCTAACCTATAGGAGCACCCGAATAATTAAATCCTCTCCTGCAAAATGAAGGATTGATAGTGAAGACATCTAACTAGAGACACATGCACAAGAAAAACATTACATAAGACTACCAAGAATGAAAAATAGAAAACATAACACTGGCTGGTGTCTAAAACCAGTATTCTTCAAATATTTTTGATGGCCTATCTCCTCAGTAAAAAATGTTGAGTGCATCCCCCAATATCAAAACTTATTTCAAAGTATAAATATGTGCACTGACAAGAGTAGTGAAGCACAATTTACTTCCTAATTTCTAGACTCATGGAAAGAATTCTTATTTTATTTTTATAACTCAGTGCATTATTTATGATAGTCTCTTTAATACACATATTTCTTGGAGAACTTTAGGTAACATACAGCTTACTATCTAGTCCAGATTATTAAAACAGCCTGCTGTCTTTGTTTCTTCTTTTCTGGTCACACTCTGCCCCTACTAACATTCTTCACACAGCAACCACAGTGATATTTTAAAAAATTAGTCAATTTGTGTCTGCTTTAGATTCCTCCAAATCTTCCAACTATCAGAGTTTGAGTTTCCCAGATGTAGACTCTGAGATGAGGTTTGGTATGCAAGTGATTTTATAAGGAAATGTTCCCAGGGAAACTGGTAAGAAGCTGTTCCCAGGGGAAACTGGGAGAAAAGAACAGAGAAAGGAAGAAATCCAGGCAGGGTTCTATCACGAGGAAAGTCCCAGAGAGAGTCATTTCAGCCTGATTCCAGAGAACTCTTGAGAGAAAATTACCCTCAGTGTTTTCTCAAACAGAGACTGCACCCATGAATGTAATGAGTGGTAGGAGTCACAGACATAAATTTTCAGATGGTTTACTGCAGTGTGGACAAAGCAGGCCACTGCCACTTGTAGACATTCATCCCTAAAAAGGAAAAAAGAAAAGTAACAGCCACTAATTCCTGGAGAAAAAGCACACTGAAGCTGAAATATGCACAAAAATGGTCATACAGATCCCTGGGAGTTTGGGCACCAATGTCATTTATTACATACTCTCACTGAGAAAAAGAAGAGTAAAGGACAGAGAGGCCTGGCCTGCTGGAGTCCATGGGATCACAAAGAGTCGGACACGACTGGGTGACTGAACCACAACAACATTGTTCAGTACATAATCTCACTTAGAAAAGAGTGGCTATCTGAGATTTAGCCCTGACTCTTCTGTAACCTAATCCTGTAACTCTCCCACACCGCAAACCAATTAGTGTCCCATACCCAAACTAATCCATGTACATACTCTTGCTTTAGCCAACCAAGTTTGATCCATGTGGCTTTATTCCCTCTGCCTGAACTTGCTGACCTCCTTGTTGTTTGACTCCTCTGTACAGTTCAGTTCAGTTCAGTTCAGTTCCGTTCAGTCGATCAATCATGTCCGACTCCTTGCGAGCCCATGAATCGCAGCACGCCAGGCCTCCCTGTCCATCAAAATCTCCCAGAGTTCACTCAGACTCACATTCATCGAGTCTGTGATGCCATCCAGCCATCTCATCCTCTGTCATCCCCTTCTCCTCCTGCTCCCAATCCCTCCCAGCATCAGAGTCTTTTCCAATAAGTCAACTCTTCGCATGAGGTGGCCAAAGTACTGGAGCTTCAGCTTTACCATTCCTTCCAAAGAAATCCCAGGATTGATCTCCTTCAGAATGGACTGGTTGGATCTCCTTGCAGTCCAAGGGACTCTCAAGAGTCTTCTCCAACACCACAGTTCAGAAGCATCAATTCTTCGGTGCTCAGCCTTCTTCACAGTCCAACTCTCAAATCCATACATGACCACAGGAAAAACCATAGCCTTGACTAGGCGGACCTTAGTCGGCAAAGTAATGTCTCTGCTTTTGAATATGCTGTCTAGGTTGGTCATAACTTTTCTTCCAAGGAGTAAGTGTCTTTTCATTTCATGGCTGCAGTCACCATCTGCAGTGATTTTGAAGCCCCAAAAAAATAAAGTCTGACACTTTCCACTGTTTTCCCATCTATTTCCCATGAAGTGATGGGACTGGATGCCATGATCTTTGTTTTCTGAATGTTGAGCTTTAAGACAACTCTTTCACTGTCCTCTTTCACTTTCATCAAGAGGCTTTTTAGCTCCTCTTCACTTTCTGCCATAAGGGTGGTGTCATCTGCATATCTGAGGTTATGAATATTTCTCCAGGCAATCTTGATTCCAGCTTGTGTTTCTTCTAATCTAGCGTTTCTCATTATGTACTCCGCATATAAGTTAAATAAGCAGGGTGACAATATACAGCCTTGACGTACTCCTTTCCCTATTTGGAACCAGTCTGTTGTTCTATGTCCAGTTCTAACTGTTGCTTCCTGGCCTGAATAGAGCTTTATCAAGAGGCCAATCAGGTGGTCTGGTATTTCCATTTCTTTCAGAATTTTCCACCATTTATTGTGATCCACACAGTCAAAGGCTTTGGCATAGTCAATAAAGCAGAAATAGATGTTTTTCTGGAACTCTCTTGCTTTTTCCATGATCCACCAGATGTTGGCAATTTGATCTCTGGTTCCTCTGCCTTTTCTAAAACCAGCTTGAACATCAGGGAGTTCACGGTTCATGTATTGCTGAAGCCTGGCTTGGAGAATTTTGAGCATTACTTTACTAGCATGTGAGATGAGTGCAATTGTGCGGTAGTTTGAGCATTCTTTGGCAATGCCTTTCTTTGGGATTGGAATGAAAACTGACCTTTTCCAGTCCTGTGGCCACTGCTGAGGTTTCCAAACTTGCTGGCATATTGAATGCAGCACTTTCACAGCATCCTCTTTCAGGATTTGAAACAACTCAACTGGAATTCCATCACCTCCACTAGCTTTGTTCGTAGTGATGCTTTCTAAGGCCCACTTGAATTCACTTTCCAAAATGTCTCGCTCTAGATTAGTGATCACATCATCATGATTATCTGGGTCGTGAAGATCTTTTTCGTAAAGTTCTTCCATGTATTCTTGCCACCTCTTCTTAATATCTTCTGCTTCTGTTAGGTCCATACTATTTCTGTCCTTTATCAAGCCCATCTTTGCATGAAATGTTCCCTTGGTATCTCTAATTTTCTTGACGAGATCTCTAGTCTTTCCCATTCTGTTCTTTTCCTCCACTTCTTTGCATTGATCTCTGAAGAAGGCTTTCTTATCTCTTCTTGCTATTCTTTGGACCTCTGCATTCAGATGCTCATATCTTTCCTTTTCTCCTTTGCTTTTCGCCTCTCTTCTTTTCACAGCTATTTGCAAGGCTTCCCCAGACAGTCATTTTGGTTTTTCGCATTTCTTTTCCATGGGGATGGTCTTGATCCCTGTCTCCTGTACAATGTCACAAACCTCATTCCATAGTTCATCAGGCACTCTATCTATCAGATCCAGGCCCTAAAATCTATTTCTCACTTCCACTGTATAATCATAAGGGATTTGATTTAGGCCATACCTAAATGATCTAGCGATTTTCCCTACTTTCTTCAATTTGAGTCTGAATTTGGTAATAAGGAGTTCATGATCTGAGCCACAGTCAGCTCCTGGTCTTGTTTTTGTTGACTGTATAGAGCTTCTCCATCTTTGGCTGCAAAGAATATAATAAATCTGATTTTGGTGTTGACCATCTGGTGATGTCCATGTGTAGAGTCTTCTCTTGTGTTGTTGGAAGAGTGTGTCTGCTATGACCAGTGCATTTTCTTGGCAAAACTTTATTAGTCTTTGTCGTGCTTCATTCTTAGACTTGGATAACTGTGATATTGAATGGGTTGCCTTGGAGACAAACAGAGATCATTCTGTCGTTTTTGAGATTGCATCCAAGTACTGCATTTCAGACTCTTTTGTTGACCATGATGGCTACTCCATTTCTTCTGAGGGATTCCTGCCCACAGTAGTAGATATAATGGTCATCTGAGTTAAATTCACCCATTGCAGTCCATTTTAGTTTGCTGATTCCTAGAATGTTGACATTCACCCTTGCCATCTCTTGTTTGACCACTTCCAATTTGCCTTGATTCATGGACCTGATATTCCTGGTTCCTGTGCAATATTGCTCTTTACAGCATCGGATCTTGCTTCTATCACCAGTCACACCCACAACTGGTTATTGGTTTTGCTTTGGCTCCATCCCTTCATTCTTTCTGGAGTTATTTCTCCACTGATCTCCAGTAGCATATTGGGCACCTACTGACCTGGGAAGTTCCTCTTTTGGTATCCTATCATTTTGCCTTTTCATACTGTTCATGGGGTTCTCAAGGCAAGAACACTGAAGTGGCTTGCCATTCCCTTTTCCAGTGGACCACATTCTGTCATACCTCTCCATCATAACCTGCCCATCTTGGGTTGCCCCGCAGGCATGGCTTGGTTTCATTGAGTTAGACAAGGCTGTGGTCCTAGTGTGATTAGATTGATTAGTTTTCTGTGAGTATGGTTTCAGTGTGTCTGCCCTCTGATGGCCTCTTGCAACACCTACAGTCTTACTTGGGTTTCTGTTACCTTTGGCGTGGGGTATCTCTTCACGGCTGCTCCAGCAAAGCACAGCCGCTGCTCCTTACCTTGGACGAGGGGTATCTCCTTAACACCGCCATTCCTGACCTTCAGTGTGAGATAGCTCCTCTAGTCCCTCCTGTGCCTGCGCAGCCACCCCTCCTCTGGTTGCTCCTCTGGGTCGCTGGCTCTGGCTTGGGCGTGGGTGGCTCCTCCCAGCTGCCACCCCTGGCCTCAGGCTTGGGGTGGCTCCTTAGGGTCACTGCCCCTGGCCTCGGGCGCAAGGTGTCTTCTCCCAGTCACAGCCCCTGACCGTGGATGCGGGGTAGCTCCTCCAGGCTGCCACTGACCTCGGATGCAGGGTAGCTCCTCTGTATGATTCTAATTTCAGTTAAAACAGTTTCTTTTATCAGAGTCCTTCCAAAGAAGTTTCTGTCCCCCTCAGACTCTTGGCTATAGGAATTTATTCTTTACAGTATTGATTGTAATCTGAAGTCATCCTACTGTTTTAGTCTCTATCACCTTCATTACAATGTAAACTTCATGTCTATCTTATTCATCCTTTTATTCTCACCACACAAGATGTTGTCTAACATATGCTAGGTGATCAATAGTTACTGTTTAAAACAAATAAAGGGCCATACATTACCTGCTTGTATTTTGTTTTCTACTTCATCTTATCCTCCTTGAATTCCTATTCTCTATTAATAGGGCTGTTCTTAGGAAATGGAAAACATCTCATCAAGAATAATTTGGAGAAAGAACCTAAGAAGGAATTTACTCAACATAAAATGAAGCAGCTATATAAGCTATTAGAGTGCATTGCCATGTAGTTCAAAATGCCTGTTTGTGAATCTCAATTAATGCATTTTTGATTGATTTCACTGAGGTCCCTTGCCTTGGATTTCACAGCTTAGAAAAATAAAAAAATCTGTTTGTATAAACTATATTCTAGAAGGCAGCAATATACCTGAACATGATAGAAACAGAATACAATCTGATATTGTTGATATACAAAATGACATATATGGGTGTCAAAATTGAACTCACAATACTTCGCAAATACTAAGGGAAATATGCCTAATTTAGTTTGCCTATAAGCAATAACCATTACTCCTCAAGTCTCCACTCTTGAGTTAGAGAAAACTTTCAATTTGGAAACTTTTGGTTTAAAACTTAATCCAATTCAATAATTTAAAGAGTCTATTTAATAATTTAAATAATTTAAATCCAAGTCCATGATTAAAACTCCATTTAGATGACTATCAGTCTTACGAGAAAAATTGCTCAGTCATTCAAATATCTAAGGCATCTACCTCTTACCCTGAATCCTCTTTAGGGCTGGATACAAATGTATGAAGGAAGAATGTGCCTTCTGTACATGTCTGGCCAGAGGAAAATTTCAGGGGCTTTCATTGTGATGTTTGTCCCCAGGACTATGTCCCTAGTCTGTCCCTTGGCTACTTTCAAATGGGCAAGGTATGTGGCTGCTTTGACTCTTAGTCTTACTTTTCTCTCCCTTTATATTTGGTTTAAATTCTTATTACAGGTAGAAAATACAAAAGGTACAAAAATAATTCTATAGAATATGTATAGATCAAAATTTATATATTGAAATGAAAAGTAATTTTATTAAAATAATTATGTGTGTTTATGTTTATGACAAGTCAAAATTATTTGCATTACTATATATAGTCTCTTGCATTTGGTGACAAATTCTAACATTTTATAAATAAAATAAGTCTTGAAAATTAATACATTAAATCCTTTTATATTTTAAATGGTTTTAAAAACTAAGACATATAGAAAAATATGGGACTTTTTCTTCCCCAGTCTCAAAACTCTGGGAGTTTCAAATGTAGAATTGAGGTCTCAATTCCCAGCATAATATATTTTCTTCTTTTCTACAAAGTTTAACATTACATTCTATGTATTTCCACAGCTAATCTTAAAATACAGGGGACATTTCTTTATTTCTCTTTCTCTTTGATTTCTCCTTGGTATTTGACAGTCTTGACAGAATGTAACACACTACTACACTCCTCTGGGAGTACTGCATCTCCTCTGGGTATTAGTAGCGTCTTCCTCTTCTTTTTCTTTTTTTCACTTTCCTTTATCTCACTCTGAAATTGAACTAAAAGAGCACAGACTTCTCTCCAAAGCCGTTACCCACTCTCTAGTATCTATGCTTTCTCAGGACTCTCTCTGAGTCAACTTTTTCTTCTCAGTTGTTAGCGCTAAGTAGATGATTCACTAATCATCTTTTCAGAAAATGTATTTCAACTTTCTCCTGTTATTTTCCACCCACTCAAGCTGAATTTCTTCCCAGATAATCACAGTCCTGAGAGTAAAGAGCAATTTCCCCACAATTTTAAGTATTTGGTATAACCCAAACACAAAGTCAAAAGTACAGTCAGAGTTAAAATAAATACAGATAATCCGTGCCTGAGTTTTTCATACATACATATATATATATATATACACACACATAGAGAAAGAGAGAGAGAGAGAGAGATACACACACTTTTTTTTTTCTTTTAAATCAGAAGTGGGCATTTCTGGTAGGGGTAGAGGTAGGGAGTGGTACTCACAACCCTGAGGTTCCAGTGATTCTCACATGCTAACCATCCTGAAAAGGGAAAAATTCTGTTTCTACTGTGTCTGTGCATAAGGCTTCTCTCCACGCATTGTATTGCATGTTATGTATTCCATAACATCTTATAGGAAACCCAAGTAAATGTCTTGGCCAACCAAATAAATATACTTTACATTATAAAATCCCATTCTCCTCTGCCACAGATTATAGTCATATGAAATTCAAAACTCCAAAGTTTTGTAAGAACCTGGTTATTCGTAATTAACAGGTAATTTCTATTCAGCCTATGTAGCATTTATTCTGGACCTAGTGATGGAGACTATGATATTATTACAGCCATTGAAATGTTTTTAGAGAATGTGTTAATACTGGAGAATATTTAGTCAATAATATTATGAGGAAAACATAGAATAATATCTAAAGGAAAACCTGAGTGAAAATATGTCAAAAATTTAATGCTGGACTTCCCTGGTGATCCATGAGCTAAGAATCTGCCTGTCAGTTCAGAGGATACAAGTTTGATCCCTGGTCTGGGAAGATTCCACATGCTGTGGGGCAACTAAGCTTATGGGCCACAACTAATGAGCCCATTCTCTAGAGCCTGGGAGCCTCAACTATTGAGCCCATGAGCTGCAACTACTGAAGTACATCTGCCCTAGAGTCCATGCTCTGCAACAAGAAGCCACTTGTTGCAACTGAAGAGTAACCTCCGCTTGCTGCAACTAAAGAAAATTTACACACAGCAATGAAAACCAAGTGCAGACAAAGAAGTAAAATTAAATGAATTTTTTAAAAAACTTATTTCTAAACAAATAAAATTATTTAATAGTTTCCCTTTGCAAGAATGTGGGAAGACTGCACTGGTTATATTTTTGTGTTCTGATTCTCAATACTTCTATTGATTTTCAATTAAAAGAAAGTCTCACTTTTCTAATTGAAAAAATTAAGATATAAATGGAAATGTATGGTTAAATTATGTTTTAGGTATTTGTGACTTTGTCAAGGAAATTTTATTAAGCATATACCATGGAGAAGGAAATGGCAACCCATTTCGGTACTCTTGCCTGGAAAATTCCGTGGATGGAGAAGCCTGGTAGGCTATAGTCCATGGGGTCGCAAAGAGTCAGACATGACTGAGCGACTTCACTTTCACTTTTGTTCAGTAACCTGTATTGTGAGTTCAAGAATTGCTTTTGTTTATTTATTTATATTATTTTCTGGCATATAATTAATCTTCTCAAGCATATTTTCTTATTTTATGTCTAACTGTTTCAAATATGTTTGTATTCATTTGTATGCCTAGTGCTGTGCTATAAAAATAAGTCAATTTTTGCATGTTTCACTTATCAACATGTTTTAAAAATCTAGACATGTTGCTTTGTATAAACACTTTTCTCCCAGCAGGTGAAGTTGAGTTCCCATATCCCTACATTCTACCAACATGTTTTCTAAGTTAACTTACTCTATTTTAGCCCTTTATTCTTCCATAAAAGCTGAAAATAATTTCCTTAAATCTCTCAAATAAATACAACCAGAATTTCAGAATGACATATTCACAACTTAATTTTTGTAATTAATTTTTATTAATTTTATTAATCACTTCTCATTATTTAAACCTTTAGGCTTTGGGGGATTTTTAATATTTTTCCATATCAGTTAGATATTCTTAGCAAATTCTAATTATTTTTGTGAATGCTTATATTAGTGGTGTCTTTATAATAATCTCTTGTTTGTTACTGCTATAGTATGGAAATACAATTAGTTTTTGTGAATAATCTTGTATATAGTGACCATGAACTGTGTTACTTCTAACTGATTAAATTAGACCATCAGATTGTAAACATTTCCCACAGTAAATCTATTTTTTTTTGTAATTTGAAATAAAGTATGAGTTAATATATTTGAAAATGTTACCATACGCTACATATACTTGAATTCTGTCAGAAATTTTCCTTATCACTATAACAGAGGAAATTGTCAACCATAGGACTGAAGAAAAATCTAATTAACCAACATTTATAAACTATGATCCATTCTGTCATTAATCTCTAGAAAGGCAATCTTTCTAGACCATTTTCAGAAGGACTTTGAGACATTTAATATTATGGTGTACTACCCCCAACTCTGTGCTCCACATTTCATTCATTCTGAGAAAATGCCATTAGACTTAGTCCTAAGCATTAGAAAAAAAATGTATCTATTTCTGTCCTAAAGTTTCTTTCTACATAATAGCATTTTTCATTAGAAAAACTCTCCTAGTTTCTCATCACCTATTCATTCATTTTTCCCCAGCAAATATTTGACTTTTCTGATTATGGGGCTTTAGAAGAATGAGATAAACCTGTGATACTTACCTTCTCCATATGTGGGATCTTCCTGGTAGCAAAAGTCCTACCCTCTCTGCTTGGTCTCCAGCTGATCATAAAATTCAATTTTATGATTAAATATAGTTCTCATCTGTATATTTAATTTTATGATTAAATATATAGCTAAATATAGCTATCATGGTGGAGAAGAAAATGGCACCCCACTCCAGTACTTTTGGCTGGAAAATCCCATGGACGGAGGAGCCTGGAAGGCTGCAGTCCATGGGGCTGCTGAGGGTCGGACACGACTGAGCAACTTCACTTTCATTTTTCATTTTCATGCATTGGAGAAGGAAATGGCAACCCACTCCAGTGTTCTTGTCTGGAGAATCCCAGGGACGGGGGAGCCTGGTGGGCTGCCGTCTATGGGGTTGCACAGAGTAGGACACGACTGAAATGACTTAGCAACAGCCATCATGGATTTAGTTTTCCAATGATATAATGTAACTTCATTCACAAATGGCAGATTTTTCCTAATAAATACAGTATTAAAGAAAGAGACTATGAAAATATCCTATCTACTTGTATTAAAACAGATAAACAATTCAACGAAATGACTGGAAATCTAAAGGCTGAAGAGGTTCTTACAAAACCTGTGCTTGGAACTTAGGCCTCTAAGAGTAATGCTTGCTCAGAGAATCAAGGTGAAACTGGGGTGATCAGAAAAACATGATTCAATTCTCTCATCAGATAAAAGGTAGCAAATGAGTTAAACCAAAAGAAATTCCATTTATTCTGGTGTAAAGAAAAATATGCCTCCTACTATTCCAATTCTACAAGATCAAGTGGTTAGTCACTGCAATTGTCCACAAACAGTTGAGTGGAACAAGGATGGAGAGAAACAGGAAGCATTCCATGCCTTGTTTTTACTGGTCCCTAGACAGTCACAGTATGTATCTGAGGAAATATTTTATGACCCCAGAGTCTTGCCTCTTCCCATAAAGAGAAAAGCACTAAATCATTACTTGAGACGTCTCTTTTTTTCTGAATGTCAGTCACTTTTTTATTATGCTTGTTTACTGCATGATTTTTTTCAGTAAAAAAATCCATATGTATCCTGGCTCCTCCCTTGACTCTTCAGAGTATTTCACCCAAGCTACCACAGAGGCTGGCACCTAGACTATAGTCCTCAGTAAGTCTTTGAAATAACACTTAGCTTACTACTTCTAGGTTGAGCATTTTTCTTTCAGCCAATATGGAAAGAGAGAAATTTCCTTATGCAGGGAAAGTTGAACCTTAGAAAGATGTTAAACAGATAGAAACCGGAAAATGATCTGCAAGATCAAGATAAAGAGATACAAAGGTGAAAATGAGGTCAATTTGAATGTAACTGCTCTTAGAGAGTATCTGGAAAGATTTATGTTTCTCTAGTTATTTTCTATCAAATAGGATTACTCTGGCCCAAGAATGTCAAGATCACAGAATGCAGATTAATATGACTTCCCAAGCAAGATTCAGGGTCTGGAGAAATATTGAGGACAGTCCCTTATGCCTGCAGATGAAGTGTCTAACATACCTAAGGATGGCTACAGAATATCCAGTGGCTTTTGAAAACTTGAGCAAATTTTAGAGAAGACCAGAAAGATCATTGTAAAATACTGATTCAAAAGTGAACTTTGCTAGAGGGTAAAGTACCAGGTTACCTGTGCCCTGGACACACATGACTGAAAATGTATTAAATAAGGATTCCAATAAAAGATAGAGAAAACTTTAAGCATGGCCACAACTTTTCCATAAGGCAAAAGTAAGTAAATTAAAATTAAGGCAAAAAGTGTGTTGTGCCATGTACCGACATAAAGCCCTAGGATGGAAACACAGGTTGAATACCTCCTTTGCCGTTCCTCATCTAAAAAGCAAGTTCAACACTCTGAAACTAACCACACTGAAAGTAAGTCATAGGGAAGAACTATAGTATACACATTGTAAGATTGAAGATGTTTGGGTGATGGGAATATAGTTCCTAGGCAGGATTATCTGACTTAGAATGAAGCAAAGGGAAAATACTATTTTGACCTCGATATACCTGGCAGGCCTGTATTTCTCATGAAGGGAGACCCACGAGGAAAATTATCTAGAATAACATGTTAAAAACAATAATAACCTATAAGATAAAATCATAGAAATTGTAAAAACAAAAGTAGGCACTCAACATCAACAAACAATATCCCTTCATGTGTTTAAAATGAGGAAAAGGGTGAACCCAAGAAACAGGTTAAAATGTTAAGAAGGCTCATCCAATCATTTCTAAAGTAATAGGAAAGTGGTTCTTAACACTGCACATAGTCATGCACCTAAGGTGCTCCAAAAACAAAAAAATAATAACTAGAATTCAGCTGTGAAGCCCTCTGGTCCTGGGCTTTTGTTTGTTGGAAGATTTCTGATTACAATTTCAATTTCTGTGCTTGTGATGGGTCTGTTAAGATTTTCTATTTCTGGTTCAATTGGTTCAATTTTGGAAAGTTGTACTTTTCTAAGAATTTTTCCATTTCTTCCAAGTTGTCCATTTTATTTACATATAGTTGCTGATAAAAGTCTCTTATGATCCTTTGTATTTTTGTGCTGTCTGTGGTGATCTCTCCATTTTCATTTCTAATTTTGTTGATTTTATTTTTCTCCCTTTGTTTCTTGATGAGTCTGGCTAATGGTTTATTTATCTTCTCAAAGAATCAGCTTTTGGTTTTGTTGATTTTTGCTATGGTCTTTTGTTTCTTTTGCATTTATTTCTGCCCTAATTTTTAAGATTTCTTTCCTTCTACTAACCCTGGGGTTCATAATTTCTTCCTTTTCAAGTTGCTTTAGGTGTAGAGTTAGTTTATTTATTTGACTTTTTCCTTGTTTTTTAAGGTAAGCCTGTATTGCTATGAACCTTCCCCTTAGTACTGTTTTTACAGTGTCCCATAGGTTTTGGGTGGAGAAGGTGATGGCACCCCACTCCAGTACTCTTGACTGGAAAATCCCATGGACAGAGGTGCCTGGTAGGCTGCAGTCCATGGGGTTGCGAAGAGTCAGACACAACTGAGCAACTTCACTTTCACTTTTCACTTTCATGCACTGGAAAAGGAAATGGCAACCCACTCCAGTGTTCTTGCCTGGAGAATCCCAGGGATGGCAGAGCCTGGTGGGCTGCCATCTGTGGGGTCACACAGAGTCGGACACAACTGAAGCGACTTAGCAGCTACAACAGCATAGGTTTTGGGTTGTTGTGTTTTCATTTTCTTTCATTTCTATGCACATTTTGATTTCTTTTTTTATTTCTTCTGTGATTTGTTGGTTATTCAGCAGAGTGTTTTTCAGCCTCCGTATGTTGGGATTTTTAATAATTTTTCTCCTATAATTGACATCTAATCTTACCGCATTTTGGTCAGAAAAGATGCTTGGAATGATTTTTTTTTAAATATATCAAAGCTAGATTTATGGCCCAAGATGTAATCTATCCTGGAGAAGATTCCATGTGCACTTGAGAAAAAGGTGAAATTCATTGTTTTGGGGTGAATTGTCTTATAGATATCAATTATGTCTAACTGGTCTATTTTATCATTTAAAGTTTCTGTTTCCTTGTTAATTTTCTGTTTAGTTTATCTATCCATAGGTGTGAGTGGAGTATTAAAGTCTCCCACTATTATTGTGTTATTGTTAATTTCCCCTTTCAAACTTTTAGCATTTGGCTTACATATTGTGGTGCTCTTGTATTGGGTACATATATATTTATGATTGTTATATCTTTTTCTTGGATTGATCCTTTGGTCATTATGTAGTGTCCATCTTTGTCTCTTTTCACAGCCTTTGTTTTAAAGTCTATTTTATCTGATATGAGTATTGCTACTCCTGCACAAGATATGGAGTGGAGTGCCACACATAAAGCTGAGAAAACACAATGTCTTAAGACAGTCATGGTAATGCTGCTGTGTACTTGGGCCCCTAATGGAACCCCTCTGTAAGGATTAAGAGTTCCTTCAACTCAGGAATCTTCAGGGAGTAATTTCACAGAAGGTCCCTGGGACATAAGCTTCACAGAATAGGCAATTCTAGAGCAAGAGAAGATTACACTCACCAGCGAGCAGGACAAGAAATGCCTGATCAAGAGACTGAAAAGGGCACGTCTCATACTCAGTATTATACAGGAAAAACAAACATGGAGATTTATGGGGAAATAAAAATTAGATGGTTCCTACTTTTTATTAGGAAATAAAAATTTATCATCAAATAAAAATTAGATGGTAAAGAGTCTGGCTGCAATGTCGGAGACCCAGATTTGATCCCTGGGTTAGGAAGATCTCCTGGAGGAGGACATCACAACGCACTCAAGTATTCTTGCCTGGAGAATCCCATGGACAAAGGAACCTGGCATGCTAAAGGCCATAGAGTTGCAAAGAGTTGGACACAACTGAAGCAACTTACCACGCACGCACAAAAGTCAGGCATCTTGAATTATTCTGCATTAAGACCTGGGACTAACAATATTGCAAACTCTATTATCAAAGGTCAGAAATGTTTCACTTAACACTCTGCGAGAGAATCAAATAGAAGTTATTTTATACATTTAAAAATTAACCACAGATTCCTGAACTGGGAAACAAAACAAAAACAAAGCCATTACAAGCTCTTGTTTTTCCTAATGTTGATGCCACCACTTCTCCTGTCTGTGTCTATTGCTTATGAAATAAACCATTGGGATAGTTTTCTTCTCACTCAGATGGACTTCCTTACCCCTTTTCTGCTTCTCACTTTTTAAGAACAGCCATTCCAAAAGCTCAAAATGCTATCAGCCAGGATTCCATCCTTCCATCATGAACCCAACCATCTTACCTCTCCACCAACAAACCACTTTACTCAGCAGGGAGTCAACAAATTCAGATTATTTTACATTTGTCTTTCTTCTTCAAGTTTTAATTTTCTTTTCTTATTTGAAAATGCAACCCAAAAAGTGTGAGATATAGGGTCTAAAAATTCATTCATGTAAAATGCTGGGTCATGTTTTTGTGAGATTAATGAAATGAGTAGGACAAACCCATGCAGCTAGTCGGTCAGAAACATCAGAGTCTGGGCGATCGAGCTTCCTCCAAGTCCCGCCTGCAGTCTGGTGCCACCTGGTGGCAGTTGTCCAAAGTAGCTGAAATAGTAAATGGGGATAACTCTGGGTCTGAGATAGAAGCAGTGATGCCAGGAAATCTGCCTAGGAATAGACTCATTTTGTTGTCCCACCATTGAGCAATTGGATTAGAAGTATAACGAGAATATGAATACACCTTCTCAAGATACAGGTGCCTGCTATTTCCCTCCTTGGCCTTGTCTTCCCTCCAGAATGAAAAGACTTTATTTCTATTCAAGAATGTGGTTTAGGAACAGAATAAGAACTAATCACTAATGTCATTATTTCCAACTTGGATGAACTTGGATTAACTCAGGGACAACTACCACAGGGTTTTGCTATATTATTTTTCTAGCTCATGCCTAATTTTAGCTTCCTTTTTTAAAGATATTTGTCATGCTTTTCCTAGACAGTGACAGCAGCTTCTCGGTTTGTTTTCCTGCATCTTCAAGATTTAGCTCAAAGAGAATCGTTTCCAAAATGCTTCCCAGTCTCCTTCCCCTGGCTTTCATGTCCTTCCTCTGTGCCTCTTTAGCATCCTGCATAAATATTTATATAAAGCATATCAACCTTTCATAATATGTTGCTTAGTCATCTGCCCTTTTGATATGAGCTGCTTTAGGGGAATGTCCTGTAATCGTTTTATTCCCATCATTGACTGTAGTGCCTAGAAAATTGCAGATGATTATCTAAGTGTAACTATGTACACCCCCCCATTTTAAACATTCATAACACTACAATCATTTATTCACTGGCACTCTTCTACTTTACAGAACGTTTTACTCATAGCAGCAGAATCACAGCTTATTTGAGCTGAAAGAGTCTTTGTCTACAACTTAAGTATTTACTTTGTTGATCTAACATAAAAACTAAATATTGACCCCAGGATATTAATTTTACTGTCCACAGAAATTCATCTTACATTTTTTTTTCTCCTCTTTCTTCATTAATATCAGTCAGCAATTAATCAATAAGTTTCTGTGCACCTACCTTGAGTAAGACATACTTCTGGGAAATTTCGAGGTTATAAAAATACTGTAAGAGCTTAGGCTTGTCCACTTGGACATAAAACATAGTTACAGAAATGATGTTGAGAATGAGGATAAAACACAGTATCATCTTATAAAAGCAGACTATATACCATTTAGTATACTTTTTGTTTTATAACAAACTGAAAAAGCAAATAAAGAATTCCTGCCCCATGGATGTTCACGTGAGGAAGGCTTAATGATACCAAAACCTGCCCAGACATATAGAGTGAATAAATGTAGAGAGAGTACCTCAACCTCGACTCTTCAGATCAATGGCTCATGTTCTAAACTATGACATTATTCACATATTAAAAAAGGCAAAATAGGCAGGATAGAAAATTTTGATGCTGAAGATGAAAAGAAAATTATTACCTTTCAGTGGACTTTTCAGGAAAAGTTCTGCAAAGGATTGGAACTGAAATCTTAGAATCTTAGAATCTGTGGAAGGAAAGGAATGGCAAGGTGAATTAAGGAAATATGTTTGGAAAAGAGGTAACGGAATATCACGTTTTGTGCTAGATAATTCTATAGAATTCTCTTTCTTTGGTTTTTAATAAATAAAGTGCTCATATCCTCCCTCTCAATATGGTATGCACACTAATTTATTGTCTCAAGAGAGATTTAGAGTTTTTTCAAACTAACTCTTTTGTAGAGATTTTTCTAACTAACTTTTGTCCTGGAGCCTTTGGGGAAAAAATGATAATGCAAAAAATAATTATTCTAGATTATGTCTAAGTCTGTAGTCATGGGGCAGGACAATGTAAGTATAGAGATCAAAAAAGTAAACATTGGTACTAGGCATTTTTACTACTCTCTGGCAAATGGTATACAAAATTGTCAATATGTCTGCATATCTTTTTAATTTTAAGATCATATAATTTAAAAATTAACATATTTTTATATTTCACTTAGGAAAACAATAGTAACTTTTTGTGGACCTTAACATAATGGCTAGAGAAGTTTTCTTGTTGTCTCATTAACATGCTGAGAGATCACAGAAATAAAACATATGAGCAAAATGTCAGAAGCCTATATTAATTCTAAGCTAACTAGAGTATTAATAAAAGAATGAGCATTACTAATATTAGAGTCATCATGTTTTGATACATCAGTAAAATAGTTGGTCGTTAATAAAATGTTTTATTGGGTAGAGGGACTAGATACACTCCCTTTCAAAAATACTTTAAGACATCCAATATTTCATTATTGATTTTTGTTGGAGTAGCTCAGCTGTTAAAGATTCCACCTGCAATGCAGGAGACCCCAGTTTGATTCCTGGGTCAGGAAGATCCACTGGAGAAAGGATAGGTTACCCCCTCCAGTATTACTGGGCTCCCCTTGTGGCCCAGCTGGTAAAGAATCCACCTGCAATGCAGGAGACCTGGGTTTGATCCCTGGGTTGGGAAGATCCCCTGGAGTCAGGAAAAGTTACCCACTCCAGTATTCTGGCCTGGAGAATTCCATGGACTATATAGTCCATGGGGTCACAAATAGTCAGACACGACTGAATGACTTTCACTTTCACGGGAATATTTTTAAAATACCATCTCCACTTAGTAGGAATGACAGAAAAACTATGCAGAAAGAAACTATAGTTTTATATTCTGGTATGATCCATTTTGTCAATGTTAATTACTGTTTGTCAGACTGAGTTTTACTCTGTGACCTTTGAGCAGAAGGAGCAAAACTCTTTCTGCTTCCATTGTAGTTTATTTGCCCAAAAGCTTCCAGCAGTCTGCAACTGTGTGGCTGGATCAAGTGTACTGTTTCATGGTTCATGAATCATTTTTTGAAATCAGGTAAGTAATATGAAACTTCTCTGAAACTGAATGGTGATTGGGAACTCTATGATATTGTCATTACTATTATTTCCTTATTATTATCTTCTTACTATCAGTTCAGTTCAGCTCAGTTGCTCAGTCGTATCCGACTCTATGCGACCCCATAAACTGCAGTACACCAGGCCTCCCTGTCCATCACCAACTCCTGGAGTTCACTCAAACTCATGTCCATCGAGTTGGTGATGCCATCCAGCCATCTCATCCTCTGTCGTCCCCTTTTCCTCCTGCCCCCAATCCCTCCCAGCATCAGAGTCCTTTCCAATTAGTCAGCTCTTCGCATGAGGTGGCCAAAATACTGGAGTTTCAGTTTTAGCATCATTCCTTCCAAAGAACACCCAGGACTGGTATCCTTTAGAATGGCCTGGTTGGAACTCCTTGCAGTCCAATGGACTCTCAAGAGTCTTCTCCAACACCACAGTTCAAAAGCATCAATTCTTCAGCACTCAGCTTTCTTCACAGTCCAACTCTCACATCCATACATGACTACTAGAAAAACCATAGTCTTGACTAGATGGACCTTTGTTGGCAAAGTAATGTCCCTGCTTTTGAATATGCTATCTAGGATGGTCATAACTTTGCTTCCAAGGAGTAAGCGTCTTTTAATTTCATGGCTGCATTCACCATCTGCAATGATTTTGAAGCGCCAAAAAATAAAGTCTGACACTTGTCCACTGTTTCCCCATCTATTTGCAATGAAGTAATGGGACCAGATGCCATGATCTTAGTTTCCTGAATGTTGAGCTTTAAGCCAACTATATACATATAAATCTTCCCTCAAGACATCCAAAAATCATCCTTTCTAAAAAAAAAAGAAAAAAAAAAAAAACAGATGGAGCTAAGAATTCTCTTGTTCTGATCTCAGTTTTGTCTGTCTTACTGAGAAACTTTTGTGACCAGAATAAGCACATCCTGACATTTGCTTTTGTGTCTCTCTCATGCATAAAGGCCAAGTTAAGAGTGAAAATAATGGTAGATCAAAGTTCCACCATGCCAATGAAAGTTTTAAATTACCATTTTCCTGTACTTTTCATTTCTCTAAATACATTTTATAAAATACATTCACCAAAACATAATATCTCAGGACATTAACAGATAACATACAACAAGCAGTTCTGTGGTTTAAAAATGTACTTACATTACTATATGTAAAATAGATACCCAATGGAAATTTGCTGTATGGCTCAAGAAATTCAAACAGGGGCTCTATATTACCCTAGGGGGTGGATGGGGAGGGAGATGGGAAGGAGGCTCAACAGGGAGGGGATATATGTATACCTATGGCTGATTCCTGTTGAGATTTGACAGAAAATAACAAAATTCTGTAAAGCAATTATCCTTCAATAAAATAATAAATTTAAAAATCTATTAGATTCAAGTAGTTATATAAGCATAGTAATAATAGTTCTGTTAACTAGAATTTATTCACAGTTTCAAGAAAAAAGTTAGCCTGTAAATAGCTTTGAAATATTTTCGCAGTCTTTACATTTCACAGGTGAAGAATCAGAATTTTAGAGCCTTTAAATAAATGTTGAAAGTCACATAATTAGTAGTAGAACCAAGGCTTAAATCAAGGTTTTTCTACTCACTTTAAAACTTATTTTATATTAAAAGATAGTTCATAAAGGCAGAGGAACCAGAGATCAAATTGCCAATATCTGTTGGATCATGGAAAAAGCAAGAGAATTCCAGAAAAACATCAATTTTGCTTTATTGACTATGCCAAAGCCTTTGACTGTGTGGATCACAATAAACTGTGGAAAATTCTGAAAGAGATGAGAATGCCAGACCACCTGACTTACCTCTTGAGAAACCTGTATGGCAGGTCAGGAAGCAACATGGAACAATAGACTGGTTCCAAATAAGACAAGGATTACGTCAAGGTTGTGTATTGTCACCCTGCTTATTTAACTTATATGCAGAGTACATCATGAGAAATGCTGGGATGGATGAAACACAAGCTGGAATCAAGACTGTCATGGAAATATCAATAACCTCAGATATGCAGATGACACCACCCTTATGGCAGAAAGTGAAGAGGAACTAAAAAAATCTCTTGATGAAAGTGAAAGAGGAGAGTGAAAAAGTTGGCTTAAAGCTCAACATTCAGAAAACTAAGATCATGGCATCTGGTCCCATCACTTCATGGCAAATAGATGAGGAAAGCAGTAGAAAAGTGTTAGACTTTATCTTTTTGGGCTCCAAAATCATTGCAAATGGTGACTGTAGCCATGAAATTAGAAGACGCTTACTCCTTGGAAGGAAAGTTATGATCAACCTAAAAAGCATATTCAAAAGCAGAGACATTACTTTGCCAACAAAGCTCCACCTAGTCAAGGCAATGGTTTTCCCAGTGGTCATGTATGTATGTGAGAGTTGGACTGTGAAGAAAGCTGAGTGCCGAAGAATTGATGCTTTTGAACTGTGGTGTTGGAGAAGACTCTTGAGAGTCCCTTTGACAGCAAGGAGATCCAACCAGTCTATCCTAAATGAGATCAGTCCTGGGTGTTCATTGGAAGGACTGATGCTAAAGCTTATACTCCAATACTTTGGCCACCTCATACGAAGTGTTGACTCATTGGAAAAGACCCTGATGCTGGGAGGGATTGGGGGCAGGAGGGAAAGGGGACGACAGAGGATGAGATGGCTGGATGGCATCATCGAGTAGATGGACATGAGTTTGAGTGAACTCTGGGAGTTGGTGATGGACAGTGAGGCCTGGCATGCTCCAATACATGGGGTCACAAAGATTCAGACATGACTGAGTGACTGAACTGAACTAATTGAACTTATTCTTTACTCCAAAGTGGCTCAGAGTCATTGCCATATTAACATGTTACTGTTTTATATGCTGTATTATTCAGGGTTTTAAAGAAAAGCAAAACTAATGTGTGTGTGTGTTTGTGTGTGTGTAAACACAGAGGAACCAGAGATCTAATTGGCAACATCCGATGGATCATCAAAAAAGCAAGAGAGTTCCAGAAACACATATATTTCTGCTTTATTGACTATGCCAAAGGCTTCGACTGTGTGGATCACAAAAACTGTGGAAAATTCTGAAAGAGATGGGAATACCAGACCACCTAACCTGCTTCTTGAGAAATCTGTATGCAGGTCAGGAAGCAACAGTTAGAACTGGACAGGGAACAACAGACTGGTTCCAAATAGGAAAAGGAGTGCATCAAGGCTGTATATTGTCACCCTGCTTATTTAACTTATATACAGAGTACATCATGAGAAATGCTGAGCTGGAGGAAACACAAGCTGGAGTCAAGATTGCTGGGAGAAATATCAATAATCTCAGATATGCAGATGACACCACCCTTATGACAGAAAGTAAAGAGGAACTTTCACTTTTCAGCCTTTTTCATCAAAGGCTTTTTGATAAAAGTGAAAGAGGAGAGTGAAAAAGTTGGCTTAAAGCTCAACATTCAGAAAACGAAGATCATGGCATCTGGCCCCATCAGTTCATGGCAAATAAATGGGGAAACAGTGGAAATAGTGTTAGACTTTATTTTTGGGGTCTGCAAAATCACTGCCGATGGTGATTACAGCCATGAAATTAAAAGGTGCTTACTCCTTGGAAGGAAAATTATGAGCAACCTAGACAGCATATGCAGAAGCAGAGACACTACATTGCCAACAAAGGTCCGTCTACTCAAGGCTATGGTTTTTCCAGTAGTCATGTATGGATGTGAGAGTTGGACGGTGAAGAAAGCTGAGTGCCGAAGAATTGATGCTTTTGAACTGTGGTGTTGGAGAAGACTCTTGAAAGTCCCTTGGACTGCAAGGACATACAACCAGTCTATCCTAAAGGAAATCAGTTCTGGATGTTCTTTGGAAGGAATGAAGATAAAGCTGAGACTCCAGTACTTTGGCCACCTCATGCAAAGAGTTGAGTCATTGGAAAAGTCTCTGATGCTGGGAGGGATTAGGGGCAATAAGAGAAGGGGACGACAGAGGATGAGATGGCTAGATGGCATCACTAACTCGATGGACGTGAGTTTGAGTGAACTCCAGGAGTTGGTGATGGACAGTGAGGCCTGGGGTGCTGCAATTCACGGGGTCACAAAGAGTCAGACAAGATGAGTGAGTGACTGAAGTGAACTGAACTGAAACCTCTCTCATATATATATGCATATATAATATTATATATAAAATTATATATATATAACTCGTGTATAAATATCATATATATATACACGCACACACGTTTATATAAATATCCCAGATGGATGGGTCAACTTATTACAAGGAATTTATTCACATGATTATGGAGGCTGAGATCCAAGATCTTCAGTTGGAATTAACAAGCTGGAGACACAGGAGAGCTGATGGTATGTGAGTGAAAGTCACTCAGTCATGTCTGACTCTTAGGGACCCCATGGACTGCAGCCAGCCAGGCTCCTCTGTCCATGTAATTCTCCAGGCAAGAATATTGGAGTGGGTTGCCATTCTCTTCTCCAGGGGATCTTCCCAACCCCCAGATCGAATCCAGGTCTCCCACATTGCAGACAGATTCTTAACCATCTGAGCCACAAGGGAAGCTTAAGAATGCTGACTGTATTAGTTCAGTTCAGTCACTCGGTCATGTCTGACTCTTTGCCACCTGATGGACTGCAGCACACTTGGCCTCCCTGTCCATCACCAACTCCTGGAATTTACTCGAACTCATGTCCATTGAGTTGGTGATGCCATCCAACCATCTCATCCTTTGTCGGCCATTACCCTCCCACTGACTGTATAGTTCTAATTGATTCCAAAGGCCTGAGAACCATAAAAACCAATGGTGCAATTTCTAGCCCCCAAACCAATAGGCTTAAGGCCTTAAAGAGACACTTTTTCAGATTGATTCTGAAGGCAGGAAAAAGACCAGTATCCCAGCTCATCAGTTCCTTTTGCTTAGGCTTTTTGTTCTGTCCAGTTCAACTGATTGAATGAGGCCCCCTCACATCAGGGAGGAAAATATGCTTTCTTTAGTTTACTGATTCAAATGTTAATCTCCTACAGAAACACCCTCACAGAACACTCAGAACACTGTTTGATAAAAAGTCTGAGCATCCCATAGCCCAGTTACACTGATCAAAAAAATTAACCATCATACATTCTGATATGTAAAACTTGGAACTGAAATAAGCCAAGGAAATGAATATTTTCTAAACATTTTTATAAAGAATTCCAATCCTTTGAAAAGTATATCTCGGAAACAATGTGCCATAGAATATCACTGAGATTTGTTAGTCAAGATTTTGAAGATTTACTGAATTATATCACAGTCTTTATATAATCTTTGTAAAGTTTTGTTCTTTCATTTATTTTTGAATCAATTAACCCTGAGAAAGCAACAACCTTAACAGACCTACTGGAATGGAGGGGATTTTTCTTTTAAGTAATTCTGGTAGATTGCTGTAATAATAATCTCAAATTTGTATATACCTCTGTGTACTAATGATCTTGATTCCCTCACATACTGACACTAGATTTGGCCTTGTCATTTTCTTTGAACAATGAAGCAGCAGCAATGAAACTTAAGCAAAGATCTGAAATGTGCTTGATCATTAAGGTTTTTCTTTTCTGACTTTGAAAATTTGTTAGATGAGAAGGCCATGGCTAAATTTTCCCCAACACTTCAGCTGACAGACAGCCAACCTTCAGAGCTGTTGACATCGAGCTGATAATAAGTTGACTACAGACTCTTGAGTAAGCCTGGCCTAATCATCAGAATAACCACCCAGCTAAATTCAGTCCAAGCTGCTGAACTGTAGAAGCAACCATGTTATTTTAAGCCACTAAGTCTTGGAGGAGGGAGGGGAGAATTTTTACTAAGAGTCTTGAGTCAAAAGACCTAGTTTTACCTACCATGTTTGGGCTGTGTGACTCAGCCCATGAAAACCTTAGCTTCCTCTTCTTTAAAGTTAAGACAGTAATAAAATATATTAAATAATTTTGTTTTAATAGTTATTTAATGGATGATGAATTCTGGAACTATTTTATAAACTATAAACACTGTATATATGAGTTATTACTATTTTATATGAAATTTTATCAGTTATTTTTATTAATCATAACGCTAGCTATGATTGGTATAATTTGTATGATGTTATTTAATGCCTGATCAATCGAGTGTTCAACAGCTATAAAGATTATTTTGTCTTTTGGCCAGCTCTATATGGACCTGGTTCCAAGGTTAAGGCAGAAAAAAGGTTGAGAACGGATATATGACCAGAATTTTGTGTGGCTTGTTCAATGAGCCCCTTATGTTAGTCACATATTTTGTTGGACATCTTCAGAAAGCCCAGGACATGTAGAAATCCTTGTACAAAACTCTCACATCAGGCCTTGTTAGGCCCTTTATTATTTAGGAGAAAAATGGGGCCAATATGACCTGTCTCAGGCAACCTATAATGAAGAGCCTCTGTCCTTATGTTTCTTGATTTTTCTCTGCTTCAGTTTCTTCTTCTACTATAGCATGAAATCAATAGTAACTACTGCATAGGATCATTATGACTAGTAAGTAAATTAATGCTTATTATTAAGTGTTCTAAACCATACCAGTAACATTATAAGTACTTAATAATAGACACTGCAAATATTCAAGAAGTAGATAGCTGTCAGTACTCTTCCTATTATTGTGAAATAATAGTACTATTATACTGTTGCACTCATCTCACATGCTAGTAGTAATGCTCAAAATTCTCCAAGCCAGGCTTCAGCAATACGTGAACCATGAACTTCCAGATGTTCAAGTTGGTTTTAGAAAAGGGAGAGGAACCAGAGATCAAATTGCCAACATTTGCTGGATCATCAAAAAAGCAAGAGAGTTCCAGAAAAAACATCTGCTTTATTGACTTTGACAAAGCCTTTGACTATGTGGATGACAATAAACTGTGGAAAATTCTGAAAGAGATGGGAATAGCAGACCACCTGACCTGCCTCTTAAGAAATTCTTATCCAGGTCAGGAAGCAACAGTTAGAACTGGACATGGAACAACAGACTGGTTCCAAATAGGAAAAGGAGTACATCAAGGCTGTATATTGTCACCCTGCTTATTTAACTTCTATGCAGAGTACATCATGAGAAATGCTGGTATGGATGAAGCACAAGCTGAAATCAAGATTGTCATGAGAAATATCAATAACCTCAGATATGCAGATGACACCACCCTTATGGCAGAAAGTGAAGAGGAACTAAAAAGCCTCTTGTTGAAGGTGAAAGATGAGAGTGAGAGAGTTGGCTTAAAGCTCAACATTCAGAAAACTAAGATCATGGCATCTGTTCCCATCACTTCATGGCAGATAGATGGGGAAACAGTGGAAACAGTGTCAGACTTTATTTTTCTGGGCTCCAAAATCACTGCAGATGGTGACTGCAGCCATGAAATTAAAAGATGCTTACTCCTTGGAAGGAAAGTTATGACCAACCTAGAGAGCATGTTAAAAAGCAGAGACAAGCCAGAAAGCAAAACACCAATACAGTATACTAACACACATATATGGAATTTAGAAAGATGACAATGATGACCCTGTATGCAAGACAGCAAAAAAGACACAGATGTGTATAGCAGATTTTGGACTCAGAGGGAGAGGGAGAGGGTGGGATGATTTGGGAGAATGGCATTGAAACATGTATACTATCATGTAAGAATCGAATCGCCAGTCTATATCCAATGCAGGATACAGCATGCTTGGGGCTGGTGCACGGGGATGACCCAGAGGGATGTGTGGGGAGGGAGGTGGGAGGGGGGTTCATGTTTGGGATCGCATGTACACCCGTGGTGGATTCATGTCAATGTATGGCAAAACCAATACAGTATTGTAAATTAAAATAAAGTAAAAATTAAAATTAAAATTAAAAAAAACCTCAACATTCAGAAAATGAAAAAAAAAAAAAAAGCAGAGACACTTTGTCAACAAAGGTCCATCTAGTCAAAGCTATGGTTTTCTATGGTTTTTCCAGTGGCCATGTATGGATATGAGAGTTGGACTATAAAGAAAGCTGAGCACCAAAGAATTGATGTTTTTGAACTCTGATGTTGGAAAAGACGCTTGAGAGTCCCTTGGACTGCAAGGAGGTCCAACCAGTCCATCATAAAGGAGATCATTCCTGAGCATTCATTGGAAGGACTGATGTTGAAGCTGAAACTCCAATATTTTGGCCACCTGATGTGAAGAGCTGACTCATTTCGAAAGACCCTGATGCTGGAAAAGACTGAAGGCAGGAGGAGAAGGGAACAACTGAGGATGAGATGGTTAGATGGCATCACCGACTCAATGGACATGAGTTTGGGTAAACTCCGGGAGTTGGTGATTGACAGGGAGGCCTAACGTGCTGCAGTTCATGGGGTCACAAACAGTCGGACAGACTGTGCAGCTGAACTGAACTGTTACTATTTTGTTACATTGTTGCTCTTTGGACTTTTCAGTGTGCAATTTTTCTTATTTTTTCTTATTTTTCTTATTTTCTTATTTTTTTAAGTACACATAGAAAGAAAGAAAAACAAAGTGGAGTCTCACAGTCATGTCCGACTCTTTGAGACCCCATGGACTTTAGCCTACCAGGCTGCTCCTTCTGTGGGATTTTCCACGCAATAGTACTGGAGTGGGCTTCCGTTTCCTTCTCCAGCGATCTCCCCAACCCAGGGATCAAACCCAGGTCTCCCGCATTGTAGACAGATGCTTTACCATTTGAGCCACCAGGGAAGTCTAAAAAGCAATTATAAATGTGCAAATATTCCAGGTTGATCATCTTCTGACAACTTTTATCAGCAGCCACATCATATTCACCTGTTGAAACATAATCCTAAAATAATAGTCTTAGGAGGTAGGGACATTAGGATGATTAAATCAGGAGGGTAGAGCCCTCATAAATGAATGAGACTAGCAACGTTGTAAAAGAGACACTAGAGAGCAACCTTGTCCCTTCCACCATGGAGGACACAGTGAGAAATGGTACTCTGTAACTTGAAAGAGGGCATTCTCTAGAACCTGACCATGCTGATACCCTGAGTTTGAACTTCCAGCCCTCAGAACTATGAGAAATACATTTCTGTTCTTTATAAGCCCCTTGGTCTGTGTCATTTTGTTACAACAGCCCGGATGAACTAAGATATTATGAACGTTATCTTTAGATAAATTAAGTCAATACATTTTTGTGTAAGTTATTGTAATTATAGGAATAAACATGGGACTTCATTAATTCTAAAATCATGAACATGCTTCCATCATGGCTAATGTTAGCAAAATATCTAAAAATGTTTACATTGTGCTCTTTTCACCTTTTGTATTTGCTTTCTATTGCTAAGTAACAAATTACCACAAACACATAGGTACAAAACAACATATATTAATTATCCATGGCTGAAAAAGCTGGGTATGATCTAGTTAAGACCTCTGTTCAAGGTCTCACCAGGCTGAAATCAAGATGTTGGTTATTATTTTGTTTTCTTGTATTATTCAAAATTCTCTTCTGATCTTACTGGTTGTTGGCAGATTTTAGTTTCCAAAAACTATAGTTCTGAAATCCCCATTTTCCTTCTGCATATTAACAAGAGTTCACCCTCAATTTTGGAGACCACCTTCAATTTCATGCCATGTAGTCTCCTCAATTGGCAGTTCAAATGTGAATTTTGCTTCTTGAAGGCCAGCAAGAAAAATTTCTCCTGCTTCAAATATTTTTAGCCCCCTTTTTAATGGCCCACATGTTTAAACTGGTTGAACCAGAATAATCTCTCTGTTGATTACCTCAAAGTCACTGGTTAGGAATTCTAATTACATCTTTAAAATCTCTTTGCCATATAATGTAACAATCACAGGAGTGATATTTCACAAGTACCTTTCAAAAGAAAGAGATGTTATACAGGATATGTATACCATGTTCGTGAGAATGCTGGGGATCAATTTAGTAAATTGAATGTTTATGATAGCTGCTAAACAGCAAACTCTCAAATGTTCAAGAACAAAACTTTAGCTTTTAACATGAACTCAGAAGTTGCTACCTATAATGATCATGTACAATGTTAACTGACAATAACAATTAAAGGTTATTTGCTCCAAGTACATATATAAAATTATTAGCATTGTGCTGAGCTGTCTAAATAGCTACAGATGTTTATTATGAGAGTCAGAAATTATGCTTTTGAACTGTGGTGCTGGAGAAGACTCTTGAGAGTCTCTTGATAGCAAAACCAAACCAGTCAATCCTAAATGAAATCAGCCCTGAATATTCATTGGAAGGACTGATGCTGAAGCTCTGATATTTTGACCAAATGATGTGCAGCTAACTCATTGGAAAAGACCCTAATCCTGGGAAAAATGGAAGACAAAAGGAGAAGAGGGCGACAGAGGATGAGATGACTGGAAGGCATCATCAACTCAATGGACATGAGTATGAGCAAACCCCAGGAAATAGTGGAGGACAGGGAAGCCTGGTGTGCTGCAGTCCATAAGGTTGCAGAAAGTCAAACATGATGACTGAACAACAAAGGTAAATATTTTGCTACTTAAATCTTTAAAAGAAAACTATGAGACTGCAGATTTTAGGTCTGGCATGAAAATAGATTTTCCGTTGTCACTTTCAATCTTAAAATAAGAAAAATCTGAATAAATGAAAGACCAATAATTTTTAACTTATCAGAGAATGGTGGTTTCAGGACAAATTACCATCCCAAAAGTTAGAAGAGAAAATACAGTCACAGTGCCTAGATAAGTTTAGCTAGAACAGAAGCTGCTAGAGCCACAAATAGGTAAGAACACATACATGATGAAGAGAGTAAGAAATTTCTTGAAGCTGCAGTCTGAGGGAGTTATCCCCAGTTTCATAGATTTTATCATCTGTAAAAGGGTAAAATCTGTACTAGATTCTATACTAGGATCTCATAGTGAAGAATCAAGCAAGCTTTTATTGTGGTTCTAGCAGGAGGAGGAAAAGAGTGCTTGGGAAATATGCTAAGATAATTCTCTATAACAAATATTTACTTTCCAGAGGAAAGACTTTGCCAGAGTCTTTTTCTAGCTATGGGTTTCCCAAGTGGTACTAATGGTAAAGAATCCACCTGACAATGCAGGAGACATAAGAAACAGGGATTTGATCTCTGGGTCCAGAGGGTCACCTGAAGGATGGCATGGCAATCCACTCCAGTATTCTTGCCTGGAGAATTCCATGGACAGAGGAGCCCAGTGGGCGACAGTCCATATAGGATTGAAAAGAGCTGGACATGACTGAAGTGACTTAGAACACATACATGCATCCCAGTTACAGGAGAGAACTCTTCTCATTCCCCAAAGCTTTCCTTTCTCAACTAAGGTGGGGCTAATGCTATATACTGGAAAACACTTGTGAGAGCACTAGCCTAGAGATACAGGCCCAAGAAAGGACTGCAGTTTAATCAGAAGGTGACAGAACATTTCCCTCCTCACCTCCATGCCACCATACCAACCAGGTTATATTATATTAAAAGGAAATTACCACTGATCAATGTAGCCCCTTTCTGAAGAGGAATACTTAAGAGAGTTTAAAGTCAAAAGCAGAAAACAAAACAAGATACATTAAGTTTGGGCAAAACTAAGTTAGGTTTCAGGCCATGAATTTTAAATCATTATAAGTAGGCTCAAACATAACTTTATTAATCAAAACAGAAACCTTTATAATAAACACATTTTTGCCAAAGAGAAGTAAGTTTGTTTATCCTGAAGCATTAAAATCATGCTTCAGGATTTGATTAACTCTTGGAAAGTATTTTCTGCCTCCTGATGGTTGAGGAAGCATTTCCCTGCAAAAAGTCATCAAGATGCTTGAAAAAGTGGTAGTCATCTGGTGAGAGGCAAGGTGAATATGGTGGATAAAGCAAAATTTCATAGCCTGATTCGTTCAACTTTTGAAGCATTGGTTGTGCGATGTGTGGTCAGGCATTGTCCTGCAGAAGAATTGGACCCTTTCTGTTGACTGATGCCAGCTGCAAGTGTTGCAGTTTTTGGTGCCTCTCATTGATTTGCTGAGCATCCTTCTCAGACATTATACTTTCATCAGTATTCAGAAAGCTATAGTGGATCAAACCAGCAGCAAACCAAACAGTAATCATCACCTTTTTTTTGGTGCAAGTTTGGCATTGGGAAACATTATTTTACTGACAAAGCAGAGGCATTACTTTACCAACAAAGGTTATCTAGGCAAAGCTGTGGTTTTTCCAGTAGTCATGTATGGATATGAGAATTGGACCATAAAGAAAGCTGAGTGATGGAGAATTAATGCTTTTTAACTGTGGTGTTGGAGAAGATGCTTGAGAGTCCCTTGGACTCCAAGGAGATCAAACTAGTTAATCCTAAAGGAAATCAATCCTGAATGTCCATTGGAATAACTGATGCTAAAGCTGAAACCCCAGTACTTTGGCCACCTGATGTGAGAAGCTAACTCGTTAGAAAAGACTCTGATGCTGAGAGAGATTGAGGCAGGAGGAGAAGAAAATGACAGAGGACAAGATGGTTGCATGGCATCACCGACTCGATGGACATGAGACTGAGCAAGCTCTGGGATTTGGTGATGGACAGGGAAGCCTGGAGTAGTGAAGTCCATGGGGTCACAAAGAGTCAGATACGACTTAATGACTAAACTGAACTGAACTTGGCATTGGGAAGGGCCTGAGAGCTTCTTCTTGGTCCAGCCACCAAGCTGATTATCACCAGTTGTATAAAATTCACTTTTCACTGCATATCACAATCCAATCAAGAAATGTTTCATTGTTGTTGCATATAATAAGAGAAGACAACACTTTAAACCTATGATTTTTTGGATTTCCAGTCAGCTCATGAGGCATCCACTTGAAATTTTTCACCTTTTCAGTGTGCTTCAAATGCTGAATGATCATAGAATGGTTGACGTTGAGTTATCTGGCAACTTCTTGTGTAGTGGTAAGAGGATCATCTTTGATGATTGCTCTCAAATTGGTCGTTGTCAATTTCTAATGGCCAGCCATTGTGCTCCTCATCTTCAAGTCTCTGTCTCCTTTGCAAAACTTCTTGACCCACCACTGCACTGTACATTCATTAGCAGTTCCTGAACCAAATGCCTTCTTGAAGTTGTGGGTTATCTTTGCTGCTTTACAACCCATTTTGAGCTCAAACTTTCAAAAATCGCTCAAATTTGCTTCATGTCTAACATCATCTGTATATTCTAAAATAAATATAAAATAATAGCAGATAATAAATCTTTAGCAAAAAAAAACATAAAGCAAGGTATGCACATTAAAATGATGCATAACTCATTTATTTAAGAATATATTCCAACATATAATGGCAAAATTCAACAATGCAATATTGCAATTATTTTTGCATCAACATAATATGTAGCCTGTGGTACCTATCCTTGGAGGAAACTTTAAACACACCCAATTACTAGCCAGATTAACATAAAAATACATGCTGTAAGCTTAGTCACTTCAATTATGATCACTTAATACAACATGTGTCACTTTGAGCAAACAGCTACATTCACCAAGACAGTCAAACACTCTGGACCATAAAAAGACAACTAAATACAAATTAAAAAACAAAATTATACAAGGTGTGTTGTCAGATCATAATGGGATTAAACTGGGAACACATGTACACCCATGGCAGATTCATGTTGATGTATGGCAAAACCAATACAGTATTGTAAAATAAAGTCTGAAAAAAATAAGAAATCAATAATAAAATGATACTTGGAACATACCTGAATACTTGCACATCAAATAGTAAATAAATAAACCTGAATCAAAGAAGTAGTCTCAAGGAAAATTCAGAAGATATTTTAAACTAAATTACAAGAAAAATACAACCTATCAAAATTTGTGGAATACAGCATAGACAGTGCTTGGAGGAAAAATATAGCATTAAATGCATGTATTAGAAAATAAGAAAGGCCTAAATCAGTAACCTAAGATTCCATCTTATAAAACTAGAAAATGCAGAGCAATTTAGCTTAAAGTAAGTTGAAAAAAAGAAAAATATTGGCAGAAATCAATGAAATTGAAAACCAAGGAAAAAACTGAATGCTAATTATTTGACAAATATATTGATAAATCTGTTGCCTGGCTAACCAGAGAAAGAGAGAGAAGAGAAAGAAATTTCAGTATTAGAAATGAAACATGTAACTGAACAATAGAGTATTATTCAGCAACAAAATGAAATGAGCTCTCAAGATGCTAAAACACGTAGATGGCATGTAAATACATATTGTTGTTATTCAGTTGCTCAGTCATGTCTGACTCTTTGCAACCCCATGGACTGCAGCACTCCAGGTTTCCCTATCCTTCACACTTTCCTGGAGCTTGCTCAAACTCATGTCCCTTGAGCCAGTGATTCCATCCAACTATCTTGTCCTCTACCATCCCCTTCTCCTCTTGCCTCAATCTTTCCCAGCATCAGGGTCTTTTCTAATGAGTCAGCTTCTTGCATCAGGTGGCCAAAGTATTGGAGCTTCAGCTTCAGCATCAGTCCTTCCAATGATTATTCAGGATTGGTTTCCTTTAGGATTGACTTGTTTGATCTCCTTGCAAGCCAAGGGACTTTCAAAAGTCTTCTCCAACACCACAGCTGTTCTTCAGTTCTTTGGTGGTCAGTTTTCTTTATGGTGCAACTCTCACTCCTATACAAGACTACTGGAAAAACCATAACTTTAACTAGGCAGACCTTTGTTGGCATAGTTATGTCTCTGCTTTTTAGTGTGCTATCTAGGTTTGTCATGGGCTTCCCTGGTGGCTCAGAGGGTAAAGCATCTGCCTGTAATGGGGGACACCCAGGTTCAATCCCTTGGTTGGGAACATTCCCAGAGAAGAAATAGCAACCCACTCCAGTACTCTTGCCTGGAAGATCCCATGGATGGAAAAGCCTGATAAGTTGCAGACCAAAGGGTCACAAAGAGTTGGACATGACTGAGTGACTTCACTTTCACTTCACTAGGTTTGTCATAGCTTTTCTTCCAAGGAACAAGCGTCTTTCAATTTCATGGCTGCAGTCACCATCTTACTAAGTAGAAAAAGCCTATCTGAAAAGTTTACATATTCAATTATGCAATTGTATTAATTCTGTAAACACCAAAACTATAGAGATGCAAACAGATGAGTGGTTGGCATTGTTTGAATAGATGCTACTTCCTCTCAGAGAATAAAATATGAAAAGGTAGAGGCAAAGGAATAGGGAGAAATCTGAGAAGCTCTACCATAGCCAGGTAATCAAGGCTAACACCAACAATGATGTCACTATGATAGTATGTATGCTTGATATGATATGTGATGAAAACAGCACTTTATCTCTGTGGTCTTCCTCCCCAGAAACACATAACCCAGACCAATCATGAGCTAACTATCAGAAAATTTTCAGTTGATTCTAAAAAATACCTAAATTTATACTTCTCAAAAGCGTAAAGGCCATGCAAAACAAGGAAAGTCTGATAAAGTGTCACAGTCAATAGGAGCCTCATGAGAAATGACTACTAAAAGTAATGTGATATCCTGAATGGGACTGGGACCAAAAAAAAAACCAACCAACCAAACAAACAAACAAAGAAAAGGTGAAAGGAAATGAAGAAGCTAAAAGAGACAGTGACAGAAGGAAGACAAACAGTAAGTAGAAACTAAAGAACTCTGAGTATATTATAGGCTTTAGTAAACAATAATGTATGGAAACTGATTCATTAATTGTAATGAATGTATCATGTTAATGTAAAATGTTAAATATAGGGCAAACTGAATGAGGGGCATAGTGGAATATTCTATACTTATCTTTGCAATGTTCTATATACCCATAACTTTTAGAATTAAAATTAATGTTAAAATATTATTTTAACAATCTATTATGGACTGATTATATCCTCCCCTGGCCCTACAAATTCATCTGTTTATGCCTCTAACTCCAAATATGACTATTTTTGAAACTAAGGTCTTTACACAAGTAATTAAAGTTGAAAGAATTCACAAGAGCTGGTATCCTTATAAGTAAGAGTCACCAGAAATCTCCCTCCATCCTCCATCCCTTCTCTTTCCCTCTGTCCCCCCACCACCCCTTCCCCTGCCATATTAATAGATAAGCTATTTGAGGTACAACTGAAATAAAAATAGAATGCCTTGTCTATCACTGGGGAACTGCTTTTGAACAAGAACAAGATTAGCATTTAAAGAAAACTAATTGGGCTTAGGCAATGACTGGAGTTGTAACTCATCTACGTCTAATATTTACTGTGTTTTTAGCATTTCATAGTACTAAAGGGTTTTACTTGACATATTGTTTCATTTAAATGGGATATGTTTTTATTTTTAAACACGTAGTGGTGACTGAGGTTAGTCGTGTAGTGGTGCCTGAGGTTAGTCATTAACACTTGTAATCTACTTAATTTGGAAGTCAAATTATTATACAACTTGTTACTTATAACTATTTCTTCAAAGTAGGAAACAGTTCCATGTGTCTATACTTTTGGATAATGCCCCTCCTCCTCCTAATATTTTGGACTAGACAAATGTAGTCTTAAAATAGAATGGAAAGTGTATACAACCTCCACTGGTACATTTTATTCACACTTCTCATTTATGAGAATTTAAACCCTAACTAGAGCAACAACCAGAATTGTATGTTTAAACTAGATTAATATGCCGCAGTTTTGCTGGGTACAAATTCAAACAATGAGGCTTGGAGTTATGATGTCTGTCCTTATTTAACAATACATGCCCTCATTTTTTACTTAATTTAAAAGAATCATTGAAGTAATTTTCCATTTTAAATAGAATTCACAAGGATTTCCACCCACTCCAGGATCAACATTTGGAGGGCTTGAAAATTGGAGTTTTAATTATAGCTCTTCTCAAAGAATAATGAAATTACATAAAAAGTTTATTTGACTACAAACAACAGAAAGCTATTAACTCATTGGACTATGCACACTAAAGATATGATTCTTAATAACCTTTGTTAAATATCAGACCATACTTTTATTCACTATAAAAGCTAATAATTGATGCTTGGAGCACTAAATTTATTCATAAAAATATATAGTTCTGAAAAGTACATGACAGTTCACCATTTTATGTCTTAGGTGATGCTTGCCTTATTTAGAATATAAGTTCTTTGGTGGCAGGAATCTTTGTTTTATTCACTAAAATATCCCCAGCAATAAAAAAGTACTGATGTAACAGGCAATCAGTAAATATTTGTTGAATGAATGAATGCAACCACCATGATTTTCACAAAAAGTATGAACTTGAATAGTAACATTTTTTTTCATTGAACATTTTACCAAGAAAGACATATAAATTACCAATAGGTACATGAAAAGATGTTTAACATCACTAATCATTCAGTTCAGTTCAGTCACTGAGGCGTGTCTGACTGTGATCCCATGAATTGCAACATGCCAGGCCTCCCTGTCAATCACCAAACTCCCAGAGTTCACCCAAACTCATGTCCATCGAGTCAGTGATGCCATCCAGCTATCTCATCCTCTGTCATCCCCTTCTCCTCCTGCCCCCAATTCCTTCCAGCATCAGAGTCTTTTCCAATGAGTCATCTCTTCCCATGAGGTGGCCAAAGTACTGAAGTTCCAGCTTTAGCATCAGTCTTTCCAAAGAACACCCAGGGCTGATCTCCTTCAGAATGGATTGGTTGGATCTCTTTACAATCCAAGGGACTCTCAAGAGTCTTCTCCAACACCACAGTTCAAAAGTGTCAATTCTTCAGCACTCAGCTTTCTTCACAGTCCAACTCTCACATGCATACATGACCACTGGAAAAATCATAGTCTCGACTAGACAGACCTTTTTTGGCAAAGTAATGTCTCTGCTTTTTAATATGCTATCTAGGTTGGTCATAACTTTCCTTCCAAGGAGTAAGCACCTTTTAATTTCATGGCTGCAATCACCATCTGCAGTGATTTTGGAGCCCAAAAAAATAAAGTCTGACACTGTTTCCCCATCTATTTCCCATGAAGTGATGGAACCAGATGCCATGATCTTCGTTTTCTGAATGTTGAGCTTTAAGCCAACATTTTCACTCTCCTCTTTCACTTTCATCAAGAGGCTTTTTAGTTCCTCTTCACTTTCTGCCATAAGGGTAGTGTCATCTGCATATCTGAGGTTATTGATATTTCTCCCAGCAATCTTGACTCCAGCTTGTGTTTCCTCCAGCCCAGCATTTCTCATGATGTACTCTGCATAGAAGTTAAATAAGCAGGGTGACAATATACAACCTTGATGTACTCCTTTTCCTATTTGGATCCAATCTGTTGTTCCATGCACGGTTCTAACTGTTGCTTCCTGACTCGCATATAGGTTTCTCAAGAGGCAGGTCAGGTGGTCTGGTATTCCCATCTGTTTCAGAATTTTCCAGTTTATTTTGATCCACCCAGTCAGAAGCTTTGGCATATGGAAATGAAAATCTAAACCACTGTGAGCTTTCAACACAAACCTGTTAGAAATGCTATTATTGAAAAGATAAGAAATAGCAAGTGCTGGCATGGATGTGGAGAAAAGAAAACTCTTGGAAAATGTAAAGTAGTGCAGCCACTGTGGAAAACAATCTGGCAGTTTTTCACGCAATCAAAAAATAGAACTATCATATGACACAGCAATTCCACTTCCAGGTATTTATCTCAAGAAAACAAAAACACAAACTTGAAAAGATATCTGCATCCACATGTTCACAGTAGTATTATTTACAAGAGTCAAGATATGAAAATAACCTAAGTGTCCAGTGATGGATAAATGGATAAAAGAAGTATGGTGTATATAAGATGGAATATTATTCAACCAAAGAAAGGAAGTACATCGTGACATTTATTACAGCATAGATGGACCTTGAGAGCATTATGCTAAGTGAAGTGAGACAGGGAAAAGACAAATACTGTATGATCTCACACATATGTAGAATCTTAAAAAAAAAAAAATAGTTTCAGAAACAGGGCAGATTAGCAATTGCAAGAGGCAGGGGATAGGATAGGAGGTAGGTAAAATGGGCGAAGGTGGTGTAAATTTTTTTTGTAATTTTTCTTTTTTTCCCTTAAATACTACTGTGGAACTTATAACCCTAGTAGAACCTGTGTGAATTGCCTCTTGACAAAGTTTGAAGAATAAATTCTCTAATGCAAGTATAGATGCATATTGCTATGTGGCTACTAAAATATAAACAAAATTATAGGCTGAACCAAAGACAAAACTATACTCATATCAGAGTATATTTCATACTCTTATAGTCTTTGATAATCACTAATAGACTGAGAACCAGTGTTCTGAGAAATACAAAATCAAAGGCAGACAAACAGTACAGGGAGAAATCTAGAAATTCTTACGATATGAATACTTAGCTGTATTTAAATTGCTGAAGGATTGTCATGAAGAAGTGAATATGACCTACTCTTTGGTACTCTAGAGGTTATAATTTATTTTGGAGGCGGTTTTGAAATCAATATGAGGAATATTTAACAACTATTGCAGTGGATTTACAGAGTGAGTCCTGACAAGTTAGGGAGACTCCTGGTACTGGATATATTTAAGAAAAGTTTGCAAGGATGTTTGACAGTCAGACTTGGATAAATATTCATGAAGCCCATTTGTAGTCCTAAAAGTCCACAAGACTGTTTTTTTACAGATATTTACAACAACCATCTATTTTGCTACTCTAGAATCAGAAAGAAGTATAGATGTAGTATGTAATATCTTTAGTTGGAATAGTGATTCTGCACACTAATTTTGAGAAATTGGATTATTATATCTGGAAGTGTTAATGCATTCTTCAGAGAACAGTCAGGATTCAATAAGATCTATAAATTCTAAAATATGATATATACTAAACCATGTATTTAGCACTCATATGCAATTTTCATTTATTTCCCAAATATTAATTTAGTAGGGCTACTGTTTACCAGGAAAATAAACAGCTTTCAAGACATACATAACTGTACTTGCAAGATAGAGCCCTCATAGATCCAACAGATTGCTTGTTATGTGTCCCTCATGATATAGTCATTGTAATACATACTTTATAGGATACAGAAGTTCAGATCATGTAATAACTTGTTAAAAGCTATACAACTATCTAAATATTTGCCTTTTATTGATTATCCAGGAGACAGAACAGGTTTGAGGTAAACGTATCGTTTAATTGTTTTCTATTCACATAGATAACCTCTAGAGCTCCGTTTATGTTTCCCATCATGAAGCCTTACTCTAAATGTTTCTTCCCCTTCAGAAAACCTCTTTGTTTTCAATTTGTTTGTCATTGTCATATTCCATCACAGTGGTAATCTCAACAGTATTCACTCTCCAACTCTGTCTTTATTCAGTATGAGGCAGGAAATAAAACATAGCTTCTTTTAGTTCAACACATCAGAGGAAGCTAGAAATTCAGTTTTCTGATTCCCAGTTCAGTTTTCTGTCTATTACAAACTTAATAACACTGAATGAACTTTAGCTACCATGTCCACAGAAAGTTCTGACATTCATAGTCGCACATCAACATCCATACAGTTTTCTTCAAATTCAAAAGGTATGAACAAAAGGTAATAAGGGAAAAACAAAGCAGCTGTGAGTAACGTATTTGGGTGGGGATTTGATTTATAAACTTTCTGCTCAATTTACACTTGAACTTTACAAACCCAGTTTTCATAGTATTGTCCCTTAAAGTGGCTAGGGTATTTGACTCAGAAAAGACAAAAACAGAGGACTTCTGATTAGGAATAAGAAAATAGGAATAGTAATAAATAAAGTTAATGCCTAGGTAAAGGATTATAATTGTATACTTGCATACACAGCTATACATAAAAATATCCAGACGTCATACATAATCAAGACAATACCTTGGAGGCACATCATTAAAAAATTAGAAACCAAGCTTCCACTCATAAATTTTTCCCTCTGATAGCAAAATTAGAAATATTAAATCAAACATCATCAAATATTACTGTACTATAAGGATGTTGCAACTTCCCTGGTAGGTCAGATGGTAAAGCATCTGCCTGCAATGCAGGAGACCTGGGTTCGATCCCTGGGTCAGGAAGATCCCCTAGAGAAGGAAATGGCAACCCACTCCAGTATTCTTGGCTAGAGAATTCCATGGACAGAGTAGCCTGGTAGGCTACAGTCCATGGGATTACAAAGAGTCAGACACAACTGAGTGACTTCACTTCACTTCACTTCATAAGGATGTTGCACTGAATTATACTGAAATTGAATGGAATGCTAAACAGTATCCAAATATTACTTGTGTTACTCACATAAATATTACAAAATGAAATGACACACTAAGAATAGAGAGAGGCATTTTTATAAAAGGAAATTCTTTTAAGTGATAGTTGGTGCCATCATTGCTTTTTGTTTGTTTGTTGACTACAGTGTGAATTGAAAGCAGGGGTATAGGAGAGAAACAGGGAAATTACTGGTAATAGCAAGTTCTAAATTCTCTCTCCCATCACAACATCAATCACTACAAATAATGGTCAATAATAAATATCAGCATAGAATACTTCTTTGTAACATTCATTTTTAAAATTTGTATTTTAAAAATGCACAAGTATGAAAATTATAGGAGCAATGCTCTATCACAATATTTTCCCTCACTTTTATATTATATGTTAGCTTGAAAGTTAAAAAAGCCTTCTCAAAAAAGATATGTTAACACGGTATTTTTTTAATTTACAAAATACTAAGTTTAAAACATTTTAACAGTTACTTGAATAAATCATCTACAAGTTAGACATTTGCTGAAGTGAAATTTCTATATCCTTGTCACATTTAAAATATTTGTTATATTGATAAAAGATGATTTGGTTTCTGGGATATCAAATCACTGTGTAGGAAAATTATCATCAAATTCATTATTGATGTCTTTCAAGAGTCACAGTAAAATAAACCAAATAAGAGCATAGCAAATAAAAAGCAGCAACAAAAAAATCCTCTTATACAATACTATACAACTAAGAAAATTAATAACTTGTTTTCAGGTCAAGAGGGAAATAAATATGAAAAAGAAGGGAATGAAATCTATCAAATAAGTATCAATCACGAATCACATTTTTACTTCACTCTTACATTTCTGATGTTATAACTTGCCATGTTTTCAGATCAGTTCAGTTCAGTTCAGTTCAGTCGCTCAGTCGTGTCCGATTCTTTGCGACCCCATGAATCGCAGCACGCTAGGCCTCCCTGTCCATCACCAACTCCCGGAGTTCACTCAGACTCACGTCCATTGAGTCCGTGATGCCATCCAGCCATCTCATCCTCGGTCGTCCCCTTCTCCTCCTGCCCCCAATCCCTCCCAGCATCAGAGTCTTTTCCAATGAGTCAACTCTTCGCATGAGGTCGCCAAAGTACTGGAGCTTCAGCTTTAGCATCATTCCCTCCAAAGAAATCCCATGGTTGATCTCCTTCAGAATGGACTGGTTGGATCTCCTTGCAGTCCAAGGGACTCTCAAGAGTCTTCTCCAACACCACAGTTCAAAAGTATCAATTCTTCGGCGCTCAGCCTTCTTCACAGTCCAACTCTACATGACCACAGGAAAAACCATAGCCTTGACTAGACGAACCTTAGTCGGCAAAGCAATGTCTCTGCTTTTGAATATACTATCTAGGTTGGTCATAACTTTTCTTCCAAGGAGCAAGCGTCTTTTAATTTCATGGCTGCAGTCACCATCTGCAGTGATTTTGGAGCCCCAAAAAATAAAGTCTGACCCTGTTTCCCCATCTATTTCCCATGAAGTGATGGAACCAGATGCCATGATCTTCGTTTTCTGAATGTTGAGCTTTAAGCCAACCTTTTCCACTCTCCTCTTTCACTTTCATCAAGAGGCTTTTTAGCTCCTCTTCACTTTCTGCCATAAGGGTGGTGTCATCTGCATATCTGAGGTGATTGATATTTACTAATCTAAATTATATATGCAAAATCTGAACTATAAATTATCCTAAATTTAGTAGGTTTCATGGGCAACTACTTTTTCATAATATTAAATTATGTATATTATTTTTATAAATAGTGTTGCAAAATTCAAGTTGAACAAAAAAAGAGTCAACATAAGAAATATTCAAACACAGATCTCCCATGCATCATTAGTAATTTGTCAGAGGCTTGATGGAAAAGAACACCATGGTTGATCTCATGTATTGACTCACTCCCAATTCTGCAGACACTCACAACATAAAAACTACATTTCCTACACTACTTTGAAACTAAAGTTTTGGAGGTAGAATTGATTTCACTGAATAACTGCATTCCTCTCAGTTTTGAAAGACAGAAATCAAGCAGAAGCTCTCTTTCAGGCATTCATTCTGATTACAAGCAGTATCATAACAACATTAGTACAGAGAGATAATTTTAGTGGCCATACTTCATATCTGGTGGATAAACCTTCACAGAAAACAGAAGAAATTGTAGACAAAGTAGCAGCAGTTTCCCGATCTCTGGGTTGCAGGCAGGGGAGGGTTCTTAAAACCAGGTGGCCCCTCCACCTAACCCTTCCAATCATGCTCTAAGTAATTAATTACCGGTATAAAAATCCTAGTAGTTGAAATATTTAAGGGGCCATATTTTCCCTGTATAATTAATGATAAGAAAGAAAAATATGCTGGATATTAACAAAGAAACCTAAATACATACAGCTATATAAAAGTATATACATAAAGATATTATGGAAGATATAAATAAATGGAGATATACATCATGTTTCAGGAGAAGTATAAAATGCTTTCTTAATTAACACGTAGTATTAAATAAATCCCAATCAAAGTACTAGGGGAATTTTTATGACATTTTAAAAACAGGTTTATAAAGTTTACCTGTAAACATAAGTAGTCAGGAATAGATATAAAGTATTCCGAAAAGTGATATAGATATAGTACTAGATATTAAGATGCATCAAGATATTAATATGGTAGAGAAAAATCTGTAAATAGATGTAAGAGCCAGAATCAATGTCAGAAAATAAGTGTTGCTATATCTAAGTAATTATACAATAAAGCAATCATCAAAATCAATAAGGAAAATAAAAGATAAGCAACAAATGATTTGGTGGAAAATAAAAACAAAAGAACTTCCCTGGTGCTTTATATCATAATTCAAATTTAGTTCCATGTTGATTAACTAAACTTAGAAATTGATATCACATATGCTAAAGAATTAATTGAAGTTCTATTTAAACATTATCTAAATGGCACTGTTTTTGCCAGAAAGATTGTTTTGCATATCTAATAGCTACAACAGTTATTCTAATAGAATTATGCCTGTATTTTATTTCATAACAGATTGTGTAAGTTTTTTTTACAAACAAATGAAATCTGTAACTTAAAAAATACAATTAAAATAATAAAAGGAAAAAATGGGCATGGACTTTTTTGAACAAAAAGTCATTGTAACAAATCACAAAGAAAAATATAGTTTGAAACATGCAGATGTAAGATTATTTTGTTTTGTTTGACCTACAATCTCTTTTATCAGAATCGAGAGAAAAAAAATTGAGAGGAAATATTGGCAGTGAACATGAGAGAGAAAGGTTAATTTAATTATGCAAAGAATACAAAGTGGAGAAGAAAGCATGTCAATGGAAAAATGAGGAAAGAACTTCAAAGATAATTTACTTATGTAGCAATAAACTAAGAAATGAATTTAAGTACAAAAATAATCACATTTTTAAAATAAGCTTCTAGAAATTTTCATTATTAAATAATTACAGATACAAAAAATAGATGGTACAATAAAGAACATTGTAGTGTTGTTTACAATTATGAAAATTAAGAAAGATCTAAATTTCCATACTAGAGGAAATTTATGTTGTCTTTAAGATAGAATGATGGGGAAAGGGTTAAAATCCCATTTTCTTATAATAAAAAATAGAAAATGCTCAAAATGTATGAGTGCATGATGGAAACAAGAACTTACTACTTTAAATAAGATATCAGTCATTTAAAAATATTAAATAAATACCTATTTATTTAACTATGCCTCCTCAAAATAAAAACACCAGAGTATCAGTTGATTGCAGCATTAGAAGTAATTTTTGTTTAAACTTTTCTCTACTTTCTGTGATAGCATATAGTAATTGGATAATCCAACAAAGTAAATAATATTTGGGAAATAGTGACAGATTTAACATATACTAACTTAAGAAGGAAATGTATTGGCTTGTCAAACAGAATTTTCCTGCCAGTGTGAACTTCTAAAGCAGGCTTGATTCTGCGATACAATTTCAAAACATCTTAATTCCATAATTCCTCAGCTCTACCTCATCTGCATTAGCTCCATTGTCAGGCTGATTCTTACATCTATTTGACCAGAATTTTTCATATTTTGTTAATTTATGTTTCCAAAATGCCTGTGCTAGACATATGATAAGTGTATAATAGTTTGTTGAGTGAGTAAATAAGTTAATTAAAGAGAAATAGCTGTAGTATAGCCAGCTTCCCATTGTCCCAGCTTCATTCAGCAGAGAACAGTTGATTCATCTGTAGCAGTATTCCTAGTCCAAAGCTCATGAATTCCCTTAGTCCATCTCTGAACCAAGCGATGCAATTCTCTGTCCAGACACAGTTCAGTTCAGTTCAGTTCAGTCGCTTACATGTCCAATCCTTTGTGACCCTGTGGACTGCAGCATGACAGGCCTCCCTGTCCATCACCAACTCCCAGAGTTTACCCAAACTCATGTCCATTGAGTTGGTGATGCCATCCAACCATCTTATCCTCTGTTGTCCCATTCACCTCCTGCCTTCAATCTTTCCCAGAATCGGAGTCCTTTCCAATGAATAAGTTCTTCACATCAGGTGGCCAAAGTATTGCAGTTTCAGCTTCAATATCACTCCTACCAATGAACACTCAGGACTGAGCTCCTATAGGATGGACTGGTTGGATCTCCTTGCAGTCCAAAGGAAAATAAAGAGTCTTTAACACCACAGTTCAAAAGCATCAGTTCTCTGGTGCTCAGCTTTCTTTTTAGTTCAACTCTCACATCCATGCATGACTACTGGAAAAAACATAGCCTTGACTAGATGGACATTAGTTGGCAAGTAATGTCTCTGCTTTTTAATATGCTGTCTAGGTTGGTCATAACTTTCCTTCAAAGGAGCAAACATTTTTTAATTTCATGTCTGAAGTCACCATCTCCAGTGATTTTGGAGCCCCCCAAAATAAAGTCTGCCACTGTTTCCACTGTTTCCCCATCTATTTGCCGTGAAGTGATGAGAGATGTCATGATCTTAGTTTTCTAAATGATGAGTTTAAGCCAACTTTTTCACTCTCCTCTTTCACATTCATCAAGAGGCTCTTTAGTTCATCTTCACTTTTTGCCGCAATGGTGGTATCATCTGCATGTGAAAGGCGCTCAATCGTGTCCAACTCTTTGTGATTCCATGGGCTGTACAGTCCATGGAATTTTCCAGGCCAGAATACTAGAGTGGGTAGCCTTTCCCTCCTCCAGGGGATCTTTCCAACCGAGGGATTGAACCCAGGTCTCCCACATTACAGGCGGATTCTTTACCAGCTGAGCATATCTGAGGTTATTGGTATTTCTCCTAGAAATCTTGATTCCATCTGGTGCTTCATCAAGTCCAGAATTTCTCATGATGTACTCTGCACAGAAGTTAAATAAGCAGGGTGACAATATACAGCCTAGACATACTCTTTTCCTATTTGGAACCAGTCTGTTGTTCTATTTCCAGTTCTAACTGTTGCTTCCTGGCCTGTATACAGATTTCTCAAGGGGCAGATCAGGTGGTCTGGTATGCCCATCTCTCTCAGAATCTTCCACAGTTTATTGTGATCCACACAGTCAAAGGCTTTGGCATAGTCAATAAAGCAGAAATAGATGTTTTTCTGGAACTCTCTTGCTTTTTCGATGATCCAGAAGATGTTGGCAATTTGATCTCTGGTTCCTTTGCCTTTTCTAAAACTAGCTTGAGCATCTGGAAGTTCATGGTTCACGTTTGTTGAATCCTGGCTTGGAGAATTTTGAGCATTACTTTACTAGCGTGTGAGATGAGTGCCATTGTGCGGTAGTTTGAGCATTCTTTGACATTGCCCTTCTTTGGAATTGGAATGAAAACTGACCTTTTCCAGTCCTGTGGCCACTGCTGAGTTTTCCATATTTGCTGGCATATTAAGTGCAGCACATTTACAGCATCATCTTTTAGGATTTGAAATAGCTCAGCTGGAATTCTATCACCTCCACTTCCTTTGTTCATAGTGATTCTTCTTTAAGGCTCATTTGACTTCACATTCCAGGATGGCTGGCTCTAGGTGAGTAATCACACTATTGTGATTATCTGAGTCATGAAGCTCTTTTTTGTACTGTTCTTCTGTGTATATTTGCCACCTCTTCTCAATATCTTCTGCTTCTGTTAAGTCCATACAATTTCTGTCCTTTATTGAGTCCATCTTTGCATGAAATATTCCTTTGGTATCTCTAATTTTCTTGAAGAGATCTCTAGTCATTCCAATTCTATTGCTTTCCTCTATTTCTTTGGACTGATCACTGAGGATGGCTTTCTTATCTCTTCTGGCTATTCTTTGGAACTCTGCATTCAAATGGGTATATCTTTCCTTTTCTCCTTTGCTTTTCACTTCTCTTTTTTCACAGCTCTTTGTAAGAACTCCTGAGACAGCCAGTTTGTTTTTTTGCATTTCCTTTTCTTGGAGATGGTCTTGATCCCTCTCTCCTATACAATAACTTGAACCTCCATCCATAGTTTATCAGGCACTCTATCATATCTAGTCCCTTAAATCTATTTCTCACTTCCACTGTATAATCGTGAGGGATTTTATTTAGGTCATACCTGAATGGTCTATTGGTTTTCCCTACTTTCTTCAATTTAAGTCTGAATTTGGCAATAAGGAGTTCATGATCTGAGCCACAGTCAGCTCCCAGTCTTTTTTTTTTTTTTTTTTTTTTTTTGCTGACTGTATAGAGCATATCCATCTTTGGCTGTGAAAAATATAATCAATCTGATTTCAGTGTTGGCCATCTGGTGATGTCCGTGTGTAGAATCTTCTTCTGTGTTGTTGGAAGAGAGTGTTTGCTATGACCAGTGCATTCTCTTGGCAAAACTCTACTAGCCTTTGCCCTGCTTCATTCTGTAGTCCAAGGCCAGATTTGCCTGTTACTCCAGGTGTTTCTTGGCTTCCTACTTTTGCATTCCATTCCCCTATAATGAAAAGGACATCTGTTTTGAGTGTTAGTTCTAAAAGGTCTTGTAGGTCTTCATAGAACCATTCAATTTCAGCTTCTTCAGCATTACTGCTTGGGGCATAGACTTGAATTACCATGATATTGTGTGGTTTGCCTTGGAAATGAACAGAGATCATTCTGTTGTTTTTGAGATTGCATCCAAGCACTGCATTTCAGACTCTTTTGTTGACTATGATGGCTACTCCATTTCTTCTAAGGGATTCTTGCCCATTGTAGTAGATGCAGGGCAAACTCATAAGATAAAAACCTACCTCAATCAGGGATGCAAGAATGGCTAGTACCCTAGATGAAAACTCAAGTATCATTATCAAAAGAATGCAGTACAGTTGTTAGGAACTCAAAAGATGGCAGTCACTGCTGTATGTCTATGTAATAAAAACATCCATATTAAGCCCATTTTAATATTTAAGTCATACCTATGAAGCAATAAACACATTTTTCTCAGTAAAAGGAAGACTGAATAAATACCACATACAATCTTTTGAGGTTAATGCTTTGCAAAATGCTTTGGGTTTGGTTAATTGAGCCAAGAAACTCCAAGTTTGCAGTTGTCTGCTCGAAGTGAAATCAATAAATGCTTTTCTTGGTAGTGGGGATCACAAGGGATGGAGTCTAAGTCTGAAGCACACTAAAACGTGCTGACCTATTAAGATGTATTGGATACCTTTTATTAAAAAGTAAAAACAAACTATAAGAATGGATGACTCCGCTCACTAAAGGCCTTTCCATTATACTTTTGCCTTCAGTATTCTTCAATGAATTGGAAAAATGGCTTTTGAATGGGTTTCAAGGCACGAATACATTGATTCACTGAGAGGCTTGGCTATCAATACAGTGTCTCCAGGATGTCTGGCACACCAGTCACCTCCAGGCAGTGTTTTAAATGAAGAGTGGATAAATAGCCTCTATATTTATTGTAGACTTTCATCTATTGATTAAGAATTATAGTAAATAATGAAATATGAAAAATAACTCCTTGCCTAGTATTTTCATACAATATGTTGATGATGAAACTCAATATGATACTATAAACCATTCCATAAAGTCCTTTTAAAAGTGCTTTGCAAATATTTTACAAGGAGACCCTAACAGTTTTCTTGAGGTTTCCTCAAATAAACCATTTTCCCATTCTGCAAATATGGAAATTGAAATGTGAATGTTAATATTTCAACTTTGGGTCCTGTAGTATATCAGCTATTTGAAATAGCTACACTGTAGTCATTCAGGGGACCCCTAATGAGAATTCAGTCTTCTAAAGGCAGTATGGCATACGAACTTTGGATTCAAACCCTTGCTTTACCACATACTAGCTATGTGACCCAGGTATAATTTTTTATATTTCCTCTGTTTCAGTCTCTTCAACTCTAGGAGATATGAGAGCACCTACATTTATCAGGTTTTATAAATAAGTTAGGGCTTCCTAGGTGGCACTAGTGGTAAAGAACCTGCCAGCCAATGAAGGTAGATGCCTGAGACAAGGCTTCAATCCCTGTGTCAGGAAGACCCCTGGAGGAGGGCCTGGCAATCTGCTCCTCTTCTTGCCTGCAGAATCCCCATGGACAGAGGGGCCTGGCAGTCTATCATCCATAGGGTTGCAAAGAGACATGATTGAAGTGACTTTGCATGCATTCATGCATAAATAAGTTAATACATGTAAATCACATAGGAAAAACTGGCACAGTAAATGCTCTATAAATGCTGACTATATATTATATGGAGGGAGTTATAACCACCGAACTTGACAGAGATTAGTAGTAGGTGAGCACCCAAATTATGTGGATTAGAAATATATGAGACTCATTTTCTGTTAACTGTTGCCATATGACTAAGCTGCAGCTAAGGGAAATAAGTGAGTTGGGCCATTTGGCTAGAATATTCCATTGGCTGGAGTATCAATGCCAATGTTAGCTTTGTAAAGTACTTTGGTAAAGATTTCAGAATTTCTGACAGCTTGGGTTCCTGAATGTGTACAAGAGAACTGCCCAGTTAACCTGCCCACTTGCCCAGAACTTTTCCATGGGCATGAAATAAGCTTCTATTGAGTAGAGGTATTATTTTGGAGGATTTCTTTTTTTACTATTATATATCCTATGCTTTTCTAATTAATATAGTTAGCAAGAAATAAAAGATCAATAATACACATCACTTTACTAAAGGAAATTTTAAGCTTATGAGAAGCAGAAACAGACACAATTTAAAAGCTTAATGTTGTGAGACATTTCCAAAAGAAAAATATCATGAATTATCAGAATTCAAAGGGTTTCCAGGAAGTCAAAAGATAATTCACTCTTAGGAAATATTTGAATATTTATTTCTTGCAGTTGTGCCTTTTGAACAATGTCTTCAAGGAAGAATGGGATTATGGCAAATATATATAGCCTCTCAGCACAGGAAATGGCATGAACAAAGAGGCAAACAGAGAGTGTTGAATATTTTAGGAGATCAGCAAATATTAAATTCAGTTCAGTTCAGTTCAGTTCAGTTGCTCCGTCATGTCCTACTCTTTGCGACCCCATGAATCACAGCACACCAGGCCGCCCTGTCCATCACCATCTCCCAGAGTTCACTCAAACTCACTTCCATCGAGTCAGTGATGCCATCCAGCCATCTCATCCTCGGTTGTCCCCTTCTCCTGCCCCGAATCCCTCCCAGCATCAGAGTATTTTCCAATGAGTCAACTCTTTGCATGAGGTGGCCAAAGTACTGGAGTTTCAGCTTTAGCATCATTCCTTCCAAAGAACACCTAGGGCTGATCTCCTTTAGAATGGACTGGTTGGATCTCCTTGCAGTCCAAGGGACTCTCAAGAGTCTTCTCCAACACCACAATTCAAAAGCATCAATTCTTTGGCGCTCAGCTTTCTTCACAATTAGCCTGGAGTAAAAGATTGAGTTACCAGAAATGGGACGGTAGGCTAGCACCAGATTTTTGGAAAAAAAAAAAAAAACGATTCCATATGTAAATATCCAGGATTGACTTGATATGGAACCGGGAACATCTAAAGGTATGAGAGCATAAGATAGTGATTTGGGGATAATTAAAGAATATATGATCCATTTTGTTTTTCATATTCTGTAATTCAGCAATGTTAAACTACTTAAAATATTCCCAACTTTTACTCTTTCACATCCCTGTATCTGAGCAGATGTTATTGTTTAGTTGCTAAATTGTATCTGACTCTTTTGAAACCCCATGGACTGTGGCCCATCAGGTCCCTCTGTCCATGGGATTTCCTAGGCAAGGATACTGGATTAAGATGCCATTTTCTCCTCCAGAATATCTTCCTGATCCAGAGATTGAACTCTATGTCTCCTGCAGTGTCTGGCAGAATCCTTACCACTGAGCTACCTGGGAACCACCATGCAGTACCACCTAGCTTAGATATCATCTTCTAGAAAATCCATTTAACTTTCTTGAAATTAAATATTTCATTTTTTAGCAACTACACTATGTATATGAGTCTGGCACATAGTAGGTGTCCAATAACTGTGTTTAATGAATATATTTTTACAGTAGAGTACCTCACACTTTCTTATAACAAAATGAACTCGTGAAATACTCTTAGTATATCTCACCCAGCATTATAACACTAGCATTTAAAACATTTTTTGATTCATAGCATACCCTTAATGCTTTTTGAGGTAAACTGATGTGTGCTGTGGATTAACATATTGAGAAATAGAAGCAGGAAAACTCTCATTTATAAATGTACCAAGTTTTCACCTTTAAATAAGCACCATAACATTTTTTTCAAGCTCATTGTCCACATTATTAAATCAACAAAAAAAGCAGCACATTACTGAATTAGTAGCAAATACAATATTAATGAGTTTGGGATACCACCATCCACTTTTAAAAGCACAATGTCCTTTGGATTGATGTTTTTAAATGGTTGTGAGACTAGAGTCAATACAAGCTTAGTGGTATTACAAAGATATAGGCTGACATACCAAAAGTTCAACTGTGTAGATAATCATACTACAAATCTAAGTCAGATACAATTTTAAATATAACATTAATAAAACCTAAAATATAACAAAGTATGGTAATATTGTAATTTTTTTAAGATTTATGAAACAGACTTAGAAAAAATTCTCTGAGGAATGCAACTTACTTGATCAATGCTCTCTGACCACTAAAATCTTAACTACTGATGTCAGCTTGGTCTCCTTGTTTCTTTTCAAAAATATTTAAATTTTTTTAGTGTTTTTACTTGATGAGTTGAAATTAATAGAGTCATTATAAGACACTATCTAAATAGTAAATTTTAATGTTAGTGTATTGGTAGGACCTCCCAGATGGCTTAGCAGCAAAGAATCGACAGGCCAAGCAGGAGACACCTGCCATGCAGGAGATGCATATTCAATCCCTGTGTCGAGAAGATCCCCTGGAAAAGGAAATGGAAACTCACTCCAGTATCTTGCCTGGGAGATCCCATGAAAACAAGAGATTGGCAGGCTATAGTCCATAGAGTCTCAATGAGTCACACAGTATAATGATATATACAAAGATAACAAAATATATGTGGTATAAAATCGATTGGGTTCTTAGCTATAAAACATACATTCATGAACGGTTAGGGAATTGTCAAATTTTTATCTTGTATTTGCCTAACTTGAAATGATCTTATCTTTACAATAGAACTGACATGCTAATTTCAGAGATAGCTCAATCTATTACAGAATACCTAGCCCTTAAAATACAAATTTCACCAAGCATGCTTATATGGTCCTACCATTTTATTTATATTACTACTAATCCTTCAGGGACTAACATAAATACCATAGTTGTATCTGATTGCCTAGGAATGACTTCCATGCTGAGATGAAAGAGAATTTATAGATTTTTCTAAGATTCTGATTAGAGTAAAACACCTTCCACAGAGAATCATAGATGTTTCTTCCATTCTTAAACGTTATGCCATCTGTGATTATATCCTGTATTAAACTATTAAGTATTTCCACTAGTTACAATAAATGAAACTGAAGAAATATGCTCACTTATTGTCACACTATATTTTTTCTTTTGGTTTACCTCTTCTGGTTTTATATCCTCTTAGCATAGTTTAAATGAAGCAGGGAAAAGGTTAACAGTTATGTCAAGAGAATATGCTGGTCTTAGCAAACACCTTCTTCCAACAATACAAGAGATGATTCTACATATGGGCATCATCAGATGCTCAGTACAGAAATAAGATTATGTTCTTTGCAGCCAAAGATGGATAAGCTCTATACAGTGAGTAAAAGCAAGACATGGAACTGACTGTGGCTCAGATCCTGAAGGCTTTTTTAAGATAACAATGCAAAGAAATAGAGGAAAACGATAGAAGGTGAAAGACTAGAGATATATCCAAGAAAAATGGAGACACCAAGGGAATATTTCATGCAAATATCAGCAAAATAAAGGAGAGAAATGGCAAGGACCTAATAGAAGCAGAGAGATTAAGAAGAGGTGGTAAGAATACATGAAGAATTATACAAAAGAAGGTCTCAATGACCAAGATAACCACAATGGTGTGATTACTCACCTAGAGCCAGAATTCCTGGAGGATGTGGTCTAATGGGCCTTAGGCAGCATTACTACAAACAAAGCTAGTGGAGGTGATAGAATTCCACTGCACTGTTTAAAACCCTAAAAGATGATGCTGTTAAAGTGCTACACTCAATTTCAAAAACTCAGCAGTGGCCACAGGACTGGAAAATGTCAGTTTTCACTTCAATCCCAAAGAAGGGAAATGCCAAACAATATTCAAAGAACCGTACAATTGTGCTCATTTCACATGCATGCAAGGAAATGCTCAAAATCCTTCAAGCTAAGCTTCACCAGTAAATAAACCAAGAACTTCCAGATGCACAAGCTGGATTTGAAAAGGCAGGGGAACCAGAGATGAAATTGCCAACATTTGTTGGATCATAGAAAACACAAGAGAATTCTAAAAAAACATCTACTTCTGCTTCATTGACTATGCTAAAGCCTTTGACTGTGTGGATCACAACAAAATTGAAAGTTCTAAAAGAGATGGGAATACCAGACCACCATAACTTCCTCCTGAGAAACCTGTGTGCAGGTCAAGAAGCAACAGTTAGAAGGAGACATGGAAAAAGGACTGGTTCTAAATTGGGAAAGGAGTACATCAAGGCTGTATATTGTCACTCTGCTTATTTAACTTATATGCAGAGAACATCATGCAAAATGCTGGGCTGAATGAAGCACAAGCTGGAATCAAGATTGCTGGGAGAAATATCAATAACCTCAGATATGCAGATGACACCACCCTTGTGGCAGAAAGTGAAGAGAAACTAAAGAGACTCTTGATAAAAGTGAAAGAAGAGAGTGAAAAAGCAGGCTTAAATCTTAACATTCAAAAAATGAAGCTCATAGCATCTGGTCCCATTATTTCATGGCAAATAGATGGGGGCACATGGAAAACAGTGACAGACTGTATTTTCATGGGCTCTTGGGGATGGTGACTTCATCCATGAAATTAAAAGTCTCATGTTCATTGGAAGAAAAGTTGTGAAAAACCAAGACAGTGTATTAAGAAGCAGAGACATTACTTTGCCAACAAATATCCATCTAGTCAAAGCTATGGTTTTTCCAGTAGTCAAGTATGGATGTGAGAGTTGGACCATAAGGAAGGCTGAGCACTGAGGAATTGATGCTTTTGAACTGTGGTGTTGGAGAAGACTCTTCAGAGTCCCTTTGACTGCAAAAAGGTAAAACCAGTCAATCCTTAAGGAAATCAGTCCTTGATTTCCAAGTATTCACTGGCAGGACTGATGCTGAAGCTGAAGCTCCAATACTTTGGCCACCTGATGTGAAGAGCTGACTCACTGGAAAGGTTGAAGCCAAAAGGAAAGGGGGCAGCAGAGGATAAGATAGTTGGATGACTTCAGCTTGGTGTGCTACTGCCCATGGGGTCACAAAGAGTCGGATAGGTAAGTGACTGAACAACAATGCTTCCTAAGCCCCACTTTGACTTTCTTAATCTCTTCTGCTTCTGTTAGGTCCATACTGTCTCTTATCATGCCCATCCTTGCATGAAATATTCCCCTAATGTCTCCAATTTTCTTGAAGAGATCACTAGTTTCCCATTCTATTGTTTTTCTTTATTTCTTTGCACTGTTCATTTAATAAGGCATTATTATCTCTCCTTGTTCTCTGGAACTCTGCATTCAGTTGGGTAAATATATCTTTCCCTTTCCCTTGCCTTCTGTGTCTCTTCTAATTGCAGATTTTTCTAAAGCCTTAAACAACCAATTTGCCTCCTTTCTTTTCTTTTTCTTTGGGATGCTTTTGGTCACTGAATCCTGTACAATGTTACAAACCTCTGACCATAGTTCTTCAGACACTCTATCAGATCTAACCCTTTGAATCTATCCATCACCTCCACTTATAATCATTATGATTTAGGTCATAAATGAATGGCCTAGTAGTTTCCCCAACTTTCAATTTAAGCCTCAATTTTTCAATAAGGAGCCTGTGATCTGGGTCAGCTCCAGATCTTGTTTTTGCTAACTACACAGAACTTTCCCAAATTCAGTTGCAAAGAATATAATTAATTTGATTTTGGTATTGACTATCTGGTGTTAATTCTGAAAGGTCTTGTAGGTCTTCATAGAATGGGTCAATTTGAGCTTCTTTGTCATTAGTGACTGGGGCACACCGTTGGATTACTGAGATGTTGAATGGTTTGCCTTGGAAAGAACCGAGATCATTCCATTGTTTTTGAGATTGCATTCAAGTACTGCATTTTGGACTCTTCTGATGACTGTGAGGGCTACTCCATTTCTTCTAATGGATTCTTGCCCACAATAGTAAATGTAATGATCATTTAAATCAAATTCTCCCATTCCCATCCATTTTGGTTCACTTGATACCTAAGATTCATTGTTCACTCTTGCCGTCTCCTGCCTGCTTATGTCCAAGTTACCTTAATTCACGAACATTCTAGGTTCCAATGTAATTGTTCTTTACAGCATCAAACTTTACTTTCAACACCAGTTACATCCACAACTGAGTGTTGCTTTTGGTTTGGCCTAGTCATTTCATTTTTTGTGGTGCTATTAATATTAGTAAGTGCCCTCTATTCTTCCCCAGTAGCATACTGGTTACCTTCCAACCTGAGAGGCTCATCTTCCAGTGTCATATCTTTTTGCCTTTTCATATTATTCATTGGTTTCTCATGGCAAGAATACTGGAGTAGTTTGCCATTCCCTCCTCCTGTGAAACATGCTGTATCAGAATTCTTCACATGAACTGTTCATCTTGGGTGGCCCTCCATAGCGTGGCTCCTAGCTTCACTGTGTTATCCAAGCCCCTTTGCCATGACAAGGCTGTAATCCATGAAGGGTATATATTAGTTACAACTAAGTAAATTGTTTTAAAGAATATTTGTGAGAAAAAAAGTGTTTGCTTTTAGAATATACAGTGATTTGTTTTTAGTGTGAGATTATATTAGAATGAATCAATAGCTTGAATTAGAAACTATTTTATAATATAGTTACTAAAATTACATACAGCTATTTAAATCATTGAATAAAAACCACTACAAATCTAAAACTTGGGTCTTTAATATTCCCTAGGAAACTTTCTTTCAAGTATCTCTCCTATTCATTATCCTTAGTAGATATATGTAAATTTTCACCTGTCTTTTCAAAGTGCCTAATTATTTATTTATCAGGTTAAGTTTACTTTACTCAGTAAGTCAAGAACAACAACCAAGCCCTCTTTCAACTTCCTTCCAGGCTAAGAACAAAGCTACAGAATCCACACTTTTCCTTTTTCCTTCTCATTCAATGAGAGAATAGTCATCATTTCTGTTTTCTGTGTCATCACAACTCCCCTTTTTGGAGTCTGGTCTATCATCAACTCTGTACTGAAACAAATCTCCTTGCAGGTTTAGAAGTACCTCAAACCTAATTTTAATACCTTAAATTCCACTCTCTGGCCAGTGGTATATTGGAGATGGCTCTCACTGGTTCATGAGAACCAACTGCTAAGTATTCAGGGATACTTTTAAGTCAATTGTCAAACCACAGGTAGCTTGAAATTGGTCATGGTGCAAGTATTTGCATCATAGAAATTAATAAATACTTTAGCTAAATTATTAGCACATAACAGGTTTTTACTCTGAAGCAAGACTAACACTTCTGAAGTGTAATACTGATGATGTCATTCTCAGGCTTTAAATAAGCTGGTGCCCCTGCCTCTTTCTGTTTAAAATGGTGGTTGCAGTGGAATAAGAAGATTTATCAACCTCCACACCTTTATTGTTTCCCTACTTAGCAAACCCTTCTGTCCCTGTGAACAGACTTATCACCCTGTGGTGGCTCCTGCATCTCACTGTTTTATTTATATGTGTTATTTGTATGTATATAATATATCCTTTTTCAGTGGCCTTTTGTCCCATATTTTGGGTAATGTTATCGTATGACTCTGGTCTGAGACATCCGTTCTAATCTGACCTATCCTCTCTCCTCCCATCCCATCTCCTCCTTCTTTCCAGCATGTCTGGGACCCCAGCTACTCTGCTGCTGCTGCTGCTAAGTCTCTTCAGTCATGTCCAACTCTGTGCAATCCCAGAGACAGCAGCCCACCAGGCTCCGCCGTCCTTGGGATTCTCCAGGTAAGAATGCTGGAGTGGGTTGCCATTTCCTTCTTCAATGCATGAAAGTGAAAAGTGAAAGTGAAGTCGCTCAGTCCTGTCTGACTCTTTGCGACCCCATGGACGGCAGCCTACCAGTCTCCTTCATCCATGGGAGTTTCCAGGCAAGAGTACTGGAGTGGGTTGCCATTGCCTTCTCTGCCCAGCTATTCTAGCATGAGTTTAAAAAAATCTGACATAATTTTTTTTACTTTAGTTCAGTCATCAGGGACAAAAGAGGCAAAGAGGCACTAGGTCATCACTTGTTATCAAGAACCAGAGAATAAAAATACACCTCACACTCTGGGCAAATGTAGGTTTTACTGTACTCTTATATAACGATAAGATAAACTTGACTATCTTGAGTGGCTTGATGGGGTGTGGGGGGGAGGGCGGCAGGCAAAAATCACAAGATCAAATAGCTCCTGCAGAAAAATGTCTCTAATTGTCCCTCCTCACTATCACCACTAAAATTAAAGATGATCAAATTATGAAGTTACTGAAAATGATTTTTTTTTAAAAAAGCCTAAGAAGCATAACCTAAATGATTAAGGAAGAAAAGAACTTTCCCCAGTAACATTACTTCCTGTCACTGTGCTGAGTAGAGATGTAATGATAGAACTGAGAATTCTTATCAATGGTCTACCATTTCATCATCAGTGACTGTGAGACATTCATGTCAGCAAATGATCTGACTATCACCTTCTAGCACTTATCCATAAGTATTAGAATCTTTAATTCAATGACAAATGCTCCCTGACTCTAACTCATTCTTGTCATATACCTGGTGTCATCAGTAAAAAGAACGGCAAGAACAGATCAAGTCCTACCAGCTTACCAGTTCCTGTGCACAAGCTAAACTGAAATTCTCAAAGAGTTTATACCCTGAGGTCGAATTACTTTTGACCACATGTTTGATGTCCAGACCATAAAGAGAAATGTGACATGTGTGATGTCCCTCTCTTTTAAGTAATCACAGTTGGATAACAGGCATGTCCTAATAAGGCATTAAAACATAGTCTATGGTTGTTTATTTCTGAATAAGACAAAACTATAAACTTCATGTGGGCAGAAACTTTGTATTTTTGGTCACTGCTATATCCCCTAGACATAGAAAAATGCTGGGTATATTTTCAGTTCAGTTCAGTTCAGTCGCTCAGTCGTGTCCAACTCTTTGCAACCCCATGAATCACAGCACACCAGGCCTCCCTGTCCATCGCCAACTCCCGGAATTCACTCAAACTCACATCCATCAAGTCCATGATGCCATCCAGCCATCTCATCCTCGGTCGTCCCCTTTTCCTCCTGCCCCCAATCCCTCCCAGCATCGGAGTCTTTTCCAATGAGTCAACCCTTCACATGAGGTGGCCAAAGTATTGGGGTTTCAGCTTTAGCATCAGTTCTTCCAAAGAACACCCAGGACTGATCTCCTTTAGAATGGATCGTTTGTATCTCCTTGCAGTCCAAGGGACTCTCAAGAGTCTTCTCCAACACCACAATTCAAAACCATCAATTCTTCGGCGTTCAGCTTTCTTCACAGTCCAACTTTCACATCCATTTTAGAGGTTCAATAAATATTTGTTGATTTAATAAATACATGACAGTATGAACATGCTGTTAGTGGGATGCAGAGGAGAGAGTTGATAATTACATTTCAGATGGACCAGACACTACTCTAAACCCCATGATACAGAGTAAATCACTAATTCTGCCTTCAGGGCACCAGCCATTGGGATGAGGCTCTAAATTTTGGGTTAAAATCTTGGTTTTATTTTCCTCTCAATATGCAACATAGAACTTAAGTGTCTATGCTCTGGCAAATGCTTTAAATAAAGGAAAAAATCTCTAACTGTATCTAATGTCCTTTGTTTGAAATGAGAAGAGATAGTTCAGATATTCTGGAATATACTTACAATTAAAAGAAATGCATCCTGGTTATTAGAAGTGCCCAGGCATCAGGTCTCTGTATATCTCTAAGCCTCCAAATCAGGCCCCTGGAGCTGGTGAAGAAACTCAGTGTACTTCACTTCAGGAAGGCAGAAAGTGGCATCACTCTGGTTTTGGTCCATGACTCAGGCAATATAGACATAATTAGTGAATTCTGGCTTCCCTGGTGGCTCAGACAGTAAAGCGTCTGCCTGCAGTGTGGGAAACCCAGGTTCGATCCCTGGGTTTGGAAGATCCCCTGAAAAAGGAAATGGCAACCCACTCCAGTATTCTTGCCTGGAAAATTCCGTGGACTGAGGAGCCTGGTAGTCTACAGTCCATGGGGTCACAAAGAGTGGGACATGACTAAGCAACTTCACTTTCAATGTCTATTATAACTTTCCAACAAAATAATTTAGGTCAAGAGTGGTGTAGAGATAAGACACAGTTGGATAAAATCTCATGGGGACCTCATGTAGCCTATAGAAAGACTCAACATAATATGAAGCAAAAAGGTCACACTCCCCTTCTTGGCAATAACCCATCCTCTGGCTGGGACTGTGACCTTGATTTGGGGATAATGAGGATTTTGAATGCTGGCTCTCATGTTCTTTCAGTCCTCTGTACTTGAGGTTTCATATTCAAGCCATCTGACTTAAAAGATGGAACATCAACTCATAGCTCTCCTTAAAATTAGTCAAATGCAAAATATTACCTGATGTTGGTTTATGCATTAAATGAAGACCAATAATATGTATCATTTACTAAGCTTATCATCTTAGTATTCATGTCACTAGGTCTGGACAACAATGAAGGTCAGTTACTAAATTGATCAAGTCATCTGCTGAAATCCATGTCTCAAGTGGCTTGTAAGACCCAGTAAACCTTTCAGCTTCTCATCTGAGTCACTATAATTAATAATAATTTTTTTGAAGTAATTCTATAAATTATGTCAACATTTTACAGTTGCAAAAATTGTAAAAAAGAAGATTGGCTGAAAATGAGAAAAAGTGAATTTAAAAGAAGAAAAATCAGAAATAATTAGTAAAAGAATAGCCAAAATATATGATGAATTGTGAATGTGCATAGTGACTTGTGGCACTGGAGAAGACTCTTGAGAGTCCCTTAGACAGCAAACAGATCAAACCAGTCAATCCCAAAGGAAATCTGATGTTGATGCTCTCATCCATTGGCTACCTGATGTGAACAGATGACTCACTTGAAAAGACTCTGAGGTTGCAAAAGATAGAGGATAAGAGGAAAAGGGGATGACAGACAATGAGATGGTTGGATGGCATCATTGATTCAATGAACATGAGTTTGAGAAAACTCTGGGAGATAAGTGAAGGACAGGGAAGCATGGCATGCTGCAGTTCACAGGTTCTCAAAGAGTTGGATATGACTTAGTGACTGAACAACAATGATGATTCATGAATTAATACAAATGATGCTTACATGTGCCAAAAAACAGTGCTAAAAATGACTTATTTTTTGCAAAGATGATGGAGGCATAAAGAGAAGTAGAATACTGGGTATTTTAAAAGTAATGGCTGAATGACTATAATAGTGAAACATGGATTCTACGCAGGTCATGATGCAAAATGAACACATATGGAACTGGTGGATAATGAAAACACAAAGGCATTAAAAGATTAGAGGTCATGACTTGGTTGAAGAATCATTGTAAGTAGATAGTAGCTGTTCAGTTCACTTTAGTTTAGTTGCTCAGTCGTATCCCACTCTGCAATCCCATGAATCACAGCATGCCAGGCCTCCCTGTCCATCACCAACTCCTGGAGTTCACTCAAACTCATGTCCATCCAGTCGGTGATGCCATCCAGCCATCTCATCCTCTGTCATCCCCTTCTTCTCCTTCCCCCTATCCCTCCCAGCATCAGAGTATTTTCCAATGAGTCAACTCTTCACATGAGGTGGCCAAAGTACTGGAGTTTCAGCTTTAGCATCAGTCCTTCCAAAGAACACCCAGGATTGATCTCCTTTAGAATGGACTGGTTGGATCTCCTTGCAATCCAAGGGACTCTCAAGAGTCTTCTCCAACACCACAGTTCAAAAGCATCAATTCTTCGACACTCAGCCTTCTTCACAGTTCCACTCTCACATCCATACATGACCACTGGAAAAACCATAGCCTTGACTAGACAGACCTTTGTTAGCAAAGTAATGTCTCTGCTTTTCAATATGCTATCTAGGTTGGTCATAACTGTCCTTCCAAGGAGTAAGTGTCTTTTAATTTCATGGCTGCAATCACCATCTGCAGTGACTTCTGGAGCGCCCCCGCAAAAAGCCAGCCACTGTTTCCATTATTTCCCCATCTATTTCCCACGAAATGATGGGACCAGATGCCATGATCTTTGTTTTCTGAATGTTGAGCTTTAACCCAACTTTTTCACTCTCCTCTCACTTTCATCAAGAGGCTTTTTAGTTCCTCTTCACTTTCTGCCATAAGAGTGGTGTCATCTGCATATCTGAGGTTATTGATATTTCTCCCAGCAATCTTAATTCCAGCTTGTGCTTCTTCGAGCCCATGCTTCTTCCAGCTCTGCTTTTCTCATGATGTACTCTGCATATAAGTTAAATAAGCAGGATGACAATATACAGCCTTGATGTACTCCTTTTCCTATTTGGAACCAGTCTGTTATTCCATGTTCAGTTCTAACTGTTGCTTCCTGACCTGCCTATAAGTTTCTCAAGAGGCAGGTCAGGTGGTCTGGTATTCCCATCTCTTTCAGAATTTTCCACAATTTATTGTGATCCACACAGTCAAGGCTTTGTTATAGTCAATAAAGCAGAAATAGATGTTTTTCTGGAACTCTGTTGCCTTTTCAATGATCCAGCGGATGTTGGCAATTTGATCTCTGGTTCCTGTGCCTTTTCTAAAACCAGCTCGAACATCAGGAAGTTCACAGTTCATGTATTGCTGAAGCCTGGCTTGGAGAATTTTGAGCATTACTTTACTAGCATTTGAGATGAGTGCAATTGTGCGGTAGTTTCAGCATTCTTTGGCATTGCCTTTCTTTGGGGTTGGAGTAAAAACTGACATTTTCCAGTCCTGTGGCCACTGCTGAGTTTTCCAGATTTGTGGCTGTTAGCATTTATCAAATGTTGGATAAAATTAAAATATCAATTTCAGAGTTCTTGTGTATTGCCAGGTTTAAAACAGCACTGAATTGTAATCAGTGGAGACTACAAAACTGAAGGTTGTTGAAACTTGAAATTTGACCTAGGAAGTGATTTCCCAGGACTGTGTAGAAACTTCATCCTATACAATGAAAACTGCAATGTTAGAATCATGAGCATGCCTACTCATAAAATATTGAGTTTAGGTATTCATTGAGAAATTAACAGAAGAATAAAACACTTTAACAAATATTTTGTTTCCCTCCATACTCCTTCTGCATGAGGAAAGTACTTGCATCTTAATGTTTTCTGAGTTTAAGGAAAAAACTGTCCTCTAGAGCAGAAGTTAAACACAGTTAAGCAGGCGCTTCACTGACATTATAGGTCAAAAGATAAAATACTCAAAATACACACTAAGAAGAGAAACTTGACATTTTGGAAGAGTTGTGTTCTTAATTTGTGTTCTTAAAAAATTAACTTTTCAAACTTGTTCCAGAAAATTAATGAAATCGTATTTTAAGTATAAATAGAAAAAAATCAAACCCTATAACTAGATATATTGATTTTCAAATATTCATTTTAGACATACTGTCCTGTTGGCCAATACGCTTTTGGCCAAACTGTTCTTAGCCAAATCACCTGGCACTAGAAGGCAGGCAATTACAAGCATTGGGAAATACACCAAGGCTGGGTAAGTGTAAGATGCCAAGGAAGCTCATAACCCAATCTGCCTGGGAGGTACAATGGGTCAAAGGAGAAGTCCCAGAGTAAGAAATACATGAGGTGGGAACTGGGGGAACAAATAGGAGTAAACAAGGTAAAACTGGCAAAGAAGAAATCAGAGGAAACCACACATGCAAAACTCTAGAATGACAGGAAGAAACCTTCCTTTGACTGGAACAGAGAGGATAAGAAGTTGTTGGCACACATCATAATACCTCATATGTTGTGAAAGTGAAAGTGTTAGTCGCTCAGTTGTGTTCTACTTTTTGTGACCCCATGGACTGTAGTCCATTGGGCTCCTCTGTCCATGGGATTCTCCAGGCAAGAATACTGGAGTGAGTTGCCATTTCTTTGTCTAGGGGATCTTCCCAACACAGAGATCAAACAACAGTCTCCTGCATTGCAGGCAGATTCTTTACCATCTGAGCCACCAGGGAAGAAAATTCTACATATATTAGGCACACTATAAATATTTATGCATAATTTATTTTGTTTTGCATATATATATATATATATATATATATATAGCATAATAAGCATGTATCACTTTAGCATTAAAAAATACAAACATTAAAAGGAAACAGTAGAAATCAGTTTTTTAATAAATCCTATGGTACCCAAAATTAACAGATTTTGCAAGATAGATGAATGGGGATGAGCATTTTTACCTAGACAATTCAACCATATTTTTCACTTGCAACGATTTCTAATTGTACCTCTAAACAGTGTACCTCATTGCCCAGGAGACTGCAAACAGTTTCAGGAAAGGTGTCTAGTTCACCACTGACTCGCCACACCTGGCTCAGTAACTATGGCACACTATAAACATGGGATAGTCTGCAATGAATAGCCTCTCTTTTCAATAATTGTGCATTTAGTTTAGAAGTTTCTGTTGATCACAAATCTCTATATTCAATACCTCTTGAATATTTTTCACTTGAATGTCTCACAGACAGCTCAAAGTTTCAAAGCATGCCCTTTTCCCATGCTCCTTGTATGAGGAAATGGCACTACCACAATTGATGTCAGTAAATTTTGATTATCCTAGATATCCCCCTTCTCAATTACTGACTTCTTTTATTAATTACAAAGACCTATAGATTTTCCCCTTCTAAGAATCTTGAAATCATTTCATATTGCTGTTTCTCTACCATTCTCGATGCTCTTAATTAACTGGATTATAGTCATATCCTTTTCTAATTCCACTAACTTTCATCTCATTATTACTACAGTGATTTTTCTAGAATGAAATTTTATTAAGTTTACCCTTTTTAAAATCTTTTAATTTCATTGGGATATTTTTTAGGATAAATTTTAGACTCTAAGGTCCCTTCTAACAATATTTTAGATTAAGAATACCCAGTTTTATAAAGAATTTATAGACCCCAAGGGAATGTATAAACACTCCCAAAATTCTGCTATAAAATATGAACTGTCTGCTATGTAGGTATCATGAGTTATTTATTAAAAGTAAATTGTAGAGTAATTTCTTCCATGATTTTAACATTATCATCAGATTTACTCCCTACTACAAGTATTCATAAAATCCATAAATTTTCCATTTATCTTTTTGCTCACTCTTTTCTCCCAGTGCTGATTTTGATATTCCTAGATATACAGATGTTTTAGCCTAGGTAACATGACACCCCAACATTTTATGTAGCACTCACTATAAATCATAGAACTGTGAAGGGATTAATAAAAATCCCTTACATATTTTTTTCCAAAATTCTCTCTTTTCTTTTACTAATTTCCAAAATGTTTCCCTGCCTCATTAAGTATTTAAGCTGCAGGGAACAGTCAGTATTCTTGCTTTGTTTGTTCTACATTATACCTGCCCGTGTCTCTTAACTGCAAACTCCCTGGGGCAGCAACCTGTTATTCGTCTAGGATTGGTCCACCATGTACATTTTCTGCCTTAAACAGTAAATAATAATAACCATCCGGTAGCTGTAATGTAAAAGAACAGCATGAACAGAGCTACAAAGCAAATTATGATTCTGAATGTCACAATCATTTTGGGCACTCTGATTTGCATCAAAGTGGTAGAAATTCCAATTTCCCTTTTCCTCTTCATCTAAAATAGTCAGCACATCTATATATTTCTATGTGCTATGCTACATAGTTTTTTTTTTTTTTCACTACATACTAAAATTCTATCTGGTTCATTCACAGTTAATTTAGGTATTTTGTTGCTGCTGGTATATTTTCTGACAAAATATGGCTTCTTTGTATCAATTTTCATTTATTATTTTTAAGTGATGAGGCTCCAGTTTGGTCAGACAAGCAGTTAACTTCATTCAACTTCTGTGCCTTTTCTTCCTGTGATACCACATTATAGTTGTTTCCTTCTTATGCAATCAAAATTTGCTACTGAGCATCTCATTTTCAACTGATGCAAAGGCCCTCATATTTATTTAACTTTATTCATAACATTATTTTATTCTTATGCTTTCTGTTACACAATATAGAGTAAAATAGGGGGAAGTTCCATGAGAATGTCTATAAGTACAAACAAATGTCCTGTATAATACAGCTATATTCAGATCCCAGTGATTACCCTTAAAAATAAAATATTGTTGTTTGTTATAAAAAATTGCATAATTAATTCTGCAGAATGTGTGTCCTATTGTGTAAAACCATATGTTGGTAGACTGAAAAAAAAAAAAAAGGCCACAAATTCCTCTACGCATTCATCTTTGTATTGTGGCTTTACTTTCAAGTAGTGAACTCTATTTCACTACCTGTTGCATCAGCATTTGGTCATGTGGCTTACTTTAACTAATTAGATATTAGCTAGCAGGATATAAGCAGAGTCTTTAAAACTGTTTTTGCACTGCAGCTTGTTCCATCTTGCTCTTAGGAGTGTTTTAATCACCCTGTGAAACAGCTCAGGTTAGCATATTGAATCATAAAGAACCACGTGAAACAGAAACAAGTCATACCAGTATAAGCTCCTTAGACTGCCAAATGCCAAAATGAAAATCAAATCATCCTATATACCTCAGCCTTAGTCAAATCAACACAGAGATCAACTATGCTAAACCAGAGCAGCGGAATTGCCTAGAAGCTGACCCAGAGGATTGTGAACAAATAAAATGGTGGCTGTTTTCTGTTTAGGGCTAGTCTGAAATGCCACAATAGATAACTGAACAGATAGCTGCTTGCTTTTTTGTGTGATGGACAAGCAGAAAAGACAACGGTGCTGCATACAGCTGCAAACCAAGTTATATCTTGTTTCTTCCCACCAAGAACTAATTATTCTTTAACTTTTTTTATTCTCCTCTATGTTTTGTTTTCTGTTTCTTTCATCTCAACCACCAAAAAAAAAATGTCTTTCCAAAATTTCAAACCACCTTAGAAAGATCAAAGAAACAAGAGGAAGTTCAGAAATGAGAAAAAAAAATTGTTAAGTACATATTTTTAAGTGATATCATTTTCATTGTTCTACTGCTAAATTTGATCATAACACCTGTATGTATTTCTAGCACATCAGAAATCAAATGTGCTTTATAGAATCCTATCAATTTTAAACAATAACCATTATAAAAACTAGCTAATTCAGAAAGTTATAATAGAACTCAACAATGTAAAAATTACATTTAACAGAGTTCTGTGATTTAAAACCATGTTAGCTTTTGGTAGTAGAAAAGTACTGGAAAATGATGACTCTATAAGTAACTAACTTAAAAAAACAATCATATCATTGTTCACTTGACTGTTTTCTTCTGGCAGGTAATGTTCCATAGACCTCTAAGTCTTAGATCTAATTAATAAATAATATAAATTATTATGAAGTATGATGTGAATCATACACATAATATCTACTGGTATTTTTTTTATTGTAATTGCTTATGTTTCCAAGCACCAGATAATCTTTAAATAATGTCAAGAAATTATCTGAAGTCTGACAGTAAATCTCTCAGAGAAAAGAATCAAAATCACATCCTATGTGGTTCATTTTTGTAATTGAAACATTAAAGACTGTTTTCACTGAGCATAGACACAAAAATTCTTAGCAAGACACTAGCAAATAGAATCCAACAACATATTACAGGATCACACTCAATGATTAAGTGGGATTTATCCCAGGATGCAAGGATCCTTAAATGTATACAAATCAATGTGATATATTATAATAAAAACTGAAGAATAAAAACCATACAATCATCTCAACAGATGCAGAAAAAGCTTCTGACAAAATTTAACACCCATTTGTCATAAAAAAAAAAAAAGCTCTTCAGAAAGTGGCCATAGAGGGAACCTACCTCAACATAATAAAGATCATATATGACAAATCCTCAGCAAGCATTATTTTTAATGGGGAAAAATTGAAAGCATTTCCTCTAAGACCAGGAACAAGACAAAGCTGTCCACTCCCACCACTATTATTCAATTCTAAGCCATTTAATGGACAGGGAAATGGCAACACACTTCAGTATTCTTGCCTGGAAAATTCCATTAACAGAGGAGTCTGGAGGACTACCCATGGGGTCACAAAGAGTTGGACATGACTGAGCATGCACACATAAGCCATTTCAATGTAATCTACAATACTCTTTAGTTGCAAATAATATTTTCAGTGTTTTTTTTTTTTTTTTGACTTGGAAAAAATTATTCACCTGCACCAATAGACTGCGTGTTTCCCCAGTAGCTCAGTTCAGTTCAGTTCAGTTCAGTTCAGTTGCTCAGTCATGTCCAACTCTTTGCAACCCCATGAACTGCAGCATGCCAGGCCTCCCTGTCCATCACCAACAAGAATAAACCTGCAATGAAGGAGACTCGGGTTCAATCCCTGGGTAGGGAAGATCCCTTGGAGAAGGAAATAGCAACCCATTCCAGTATTCTTGCTTGGGAAATCCCATAGACAGAGGAGCCTGAAGGGCTACAATCCATGGGGTCACAAAAGAGTGGGATAAACTCTTAATGCCTAAACAACAACTACCACCAATAGACTGCCTTGCTCAAATAAGCTTTGTTTCTCTTCTAGGTGAAGAAACCCCAGAAAATAAATATCTAGGTAACAGTGCATTTGCATCTGTATCCAATAGTTTTTTGTTTTTTGTTTTTTCATTTTTCATTCTTTTGTTTGTATTAGGTTCTGGACCAGTCTGCCTTAAGCCAGATGATAGCATTAAGAAACAGAACACAGGTCTAGATAACACTGTCAAAGCAAGAATGGTAGAATGACCTTACTAGTGACAGAGGAGACCTTTAATTATGATCTGGACCTGTCTTCAGACTAATTTTTTTAAGCCTGCTCTCATGGTCTGCTTAAACATGAGAGATTCCTTACTGTGGTTCAAAATTTGACAAGAAGTATAACAAGGCTGTATATTGTCACCTGCTTCTATGTAACAACTTTTATGCAGAGTACATCATGTGAAATGTCAGGCTAAATGAATGACAAGCTGGAATCAAGATTACTGAGAGAAATATCAACAACCTCAGGTATGCAGACGATACCATTCTAGTGGCAGAAAATGAAGAGGAACTAAAAAGCCTCCTGATGAGAGTGAAAGAAGAGAGTGAAAAAGCTGGCTTAAAACTCAGCGTTTTAAAAACTAAGATCATGGCATCTGGTCCCATCACTACATGGCAAATAAAATGGAGGAAAGTGGAAACTGTGAGAGAAAATAGAGAAAGTTTATTTTATTTTCTTGGGCTCCAAAATCACTGCAAGTAATGACTCCAGGGATGAAATTAAAAGACTCTGGCTCTGTGGAAGGAAAGCTAACAAACCTAGACAGCATATTAAGAAGAAAAGACATCACTTTGCAAAGAAATGTCCATATAGTCAAATTTATGATTTTTCCAGTAGTCATGTATGGATGTGAGATATGGACCATAAAGAAGGCTGAGCACTGAAGAATTGATGCCTTTGAATCATGGTGCTGGAGAAGACACTTGAGAGTCTGTTGGACAGCAAGGTGATCAAAGCAGTTAATCAGAAGGGAAATCAACCCTGAATATTTATTGGAAGGACTGATGCTGAAGCTCCAATACTTTGGCTAGCTGATGCAAAGCCCGATGTAAAGACCCTGATGCTGGGAAAAATTGAGGGCAAGAGGGAAAAAAAAGCGGGCAGCAGGCGATGAAATGGTTATCTAGCATCATCAACTCAATGGACATGCGTTTGAGCAAACTCTGGGAAATAATGAAGGACAGGGAAGCCTGGAGTGTTGCACTCCATGGGGTCTCAAAGAGTTGGGCACAACTTAGTGACTGACAAATAGGAGTCAGACTGACCAGTGAACTTGGGGTGTGCACTCAGAATTTATAGGGCAAGCAGCAGAACTGGCCCACACTTTGATGTTGATCTCTTTTACTCTTTGCTTGCTAAATGATTAATTAAAATGAAAGAGAACATCAACCAAGTATAAATGGTCATCTTAATGTGTCCTCTAACTTGGACCCCCTTCCTCACCTAGCAAAAGGTATCTTCACATTCTGCCTTAGGGCTACTTCACAACTTCAACTAGTTGGGCTTTGTGCTTTCTAGCAACTGTTTTCATGGCATAACTACAGTCATAGTGAGCATATTTATAGCATTGTCTAGCCTTAAAACACACCCAAATGCAGCATTATAGTTTTTTAAATCCTCTCTTCTCAAAATAATAATTTACAAACTTTGCATATACTCTTTTCTGTGCCTATGGAAATTAACTAGGACTCTAATATAATGCATTATTTATATTGCTCCTAGTATTTAAGCTCACTGGTGATTTAGAGTATTGTAATTTATGAAATTATCTTTTCCCAATATCATATGACAAATAGGTCATTACAATCCTTCTCCTAAACTAATTAAGTGGTGCAAAATGAAGCACAATATCAAAACATAAGACCTGAAATCTGTGAGAACCAGACAGGGAGGGGAATGCTGAAGCTTTTGCTCTAAAGTATACTGTCTGCTAGACATTGAGTTGAATATTTTTTTGTATTATCAACTTAAAGATTGTAAAGGTTATATGCAAAATAAGCACAAATAAAAACTATAATTAGTAATGGTGATTTTTTTTGTCATTTATCAGCAAGTGCCTAAGATATACTAGAAATTTTGTGCATGAACAGGCAGTACAAAACTAAATCAGAGACATGGGATAAACTACTACTTACTAAGCTCTGGATTTAGCTTCTATTTTTCCTGTCAAACAAGGCAATAAGGAAAATACAGTAAATATAGATTTCATTGCTAGACAAATAGGAACATCAAAGTGCATTTTGACAGCAAGAACATTCTTCACACTAAAATCTTGGCAGCACTCATACTGTGCTTCTCAAAGTAAGGTTATCATAATGAACAGTGTCTTCAGATTTGATTTTATAAAAGATATAGAATCATTCTTCAAAAGGCCATGTCTTATAATAAGCCTCAGAAAATAAAGTCCAGGATGTGAAACTAAATGATAATATAAAAAGGCCTTTGTATAAACAACTAAAATAATATAACCCAGGTATTTTAATTATCGTGCTCTAAATTAATTGAAGGAATGCATTTCAATAAACTACTCACTAAAGAGGATGGCATATCTGACCTGCTCCTTAGACTCCTTTTCAGACACTAGATGTTTTCACAGAGATTTTGGCAAGTGCTAGATTATGCAAGATTCAAAGTTCAATATTCTATTTCTATAGAATTTGACCCTATAAAATGGTTACACAAGCAAAGTCTGATACTTTTATAGATATTTTATATTTTATAAAACCCTTTTTATACTATCTCATCTTAAAAAAAACTTGGATTATATAAATTTTTACTTTCCATTTTACAGATAAGAAAACTGAGGCCTTGGGCTTCCCTGATGATTCAGTGGTTAAACATTCGCCTGCCCATACAAAGAACATGGGGTTTGATCCCTGATCCAAGAAGATCCCACAACTAAGTCAGAGCACCACAACTACTGAACCTCTGTGCCCTTGAGGCTGAGCTCCACAACAAGAGAGGCAATTGCAGTGAGAAGCCTATGCACCCCGACGAGCATATCCCCCACGCTCCATAACTAGAGAAAACCAACACACAAAAAGGAAGACCCAGCACAGCCAAAAAGAAACACTAATTTCTAAACAAGTAAATGTAGACCTTTAGAGAAAAAGGGGTTGTCTAGATTAGTTTATTTATTCAATTGGTATTAAGTATCTATTCACTACCTTTTCTTCTCCCCCCAATCATTCTAGGTACTGTGTTTGTAGTGGAGATACACGGATAAGTGAGAGCAAGACAGAAGTAGTCTTTAAGCCAGGCCCGCCACATAAATCAATCTTTCCTCAGCCATGTTATCTGACTTCCACTGCAAGGCTCAGCACAACTTTTATCTCTAGGCCAAGACAAACCTCTACAGAGAGATCTAAGACACCAAAGAACATGTTCTGAAAATTTGTCTCTAATATTTTAAGAGATGGGTAGCCTATCCTTTCTCCAGGGAATCCTCCCGACTCAGGGATTGAACTGAGGTCTCCTGCATTGCAGGTGGATACTTTATCAGCTGAGCTATCAGAGAAGCCCAATATTTTATCCAAGAGAAAGTAATTTTTTTTTTTTTTTGGTAAAGGCTAGTCCCATTTTTCACCTAATTTCTTCTCATCATTGTGAATGTAAACAGCAAAATCTCTAGGTAAATTCTTACAGTCAAATCTTCAGTCAGCCATTAACCAACTTTCCAAAGTATGAGAATATTACTGAACATACACAAGATTCAATGTCTTTAGCAGTAAAAAGTAGGTATTAACAGTATCTATCTCAAAGGATTTTCAAGGCCATCAGATGTAATATTTTATTTAAATAGTTAAAATATTAGGCACTCAGTAAATGCTCACTAAAACCAAGTGCTTGTTATTACACTAATCCTTGCCAGTCTCACAGCAGCATATGTGGAACTCAGCTCACATTAGAACTTCATTTTCTCCAACCCAGCTTAACTACCTACTCCAAATCCATTCTGCTCAGATAGCTAAGCACATAACCTCAGTTTTCATCCCTACACTAGGGGTATGCCAGGGCCCTGGAGCCATCTGTAGTGGCAAGCTCTTAACTTGGGAGGAGGCTGGGGAGATAAGATCCCCTGTCATCAGCAGACTTTATTAACTTCCTTCATCTTCTGTGCTACACAGTGGCTAGAAAACAATGGTCATGCTGCCTTGGGTTCTCTCTGCTGAGATGTTCCAGGCCACCACCCTGCTCTTGGGCTTTGCTATCTCTCTGTTCTAGCACCCCCATATTTCCATGTGCTCTCCCTTCTAGTTTTCCACTGACAATTTCCTCTTACACAAGAAAAATATCCTTTTCCCCTCATCATGTCAGTTTTAAATCCTCTTTCTAATTCAGAGTTTAAATTTTTAGAGGGAAAGAAAAGCCACAAAACTTTTCCCATCTTTCTTTCCCCATCCATCTTCTAAATAAATGAAAGGGGGGAGAAACATACTCTACTGCCTGAAAATGTTCCTTTAAAGTCGAGAGTCGGTAGCTGAGTGCGGTACTATCTGTGGGTAGTTTTAAACCTTGAGTTCTGTTTAGTGCTAGGAACACGGCAACCCTCTTACCTCTGACAAGTCTGGCTCCAAGAGCAACTCTGTGCCCACGGTTTCAGGCCTGACGACAGGCAAGAGTAAAAGCCTTAGCTGGGAGACTTCTCAGGGAAGAGGTCCTCCCTACACAAGGCTTGGATGCATGCAGTTCAAGGCAGCCCCCGGAGTCAAGGCCAGAGTCTCAGGTCACCCTATTGGCCTTGCCCTTCCCCCATCACAATGTTCCTAGCCCAGGAACCTTCCTTAAGAGGCCTCTTTAGAGGTTGTCTTCAGCTGAGCCCTCTACCAGGTGCCTCTGCTGAGTCTGCCCAATGCGTGAGGAGGAAACATCAAGACATTTGTCCCACTCTGAGTCAGTGCTTTTCCACTGTTAGTTTCTCTCTCTTTCTCTTTTCAGACCACAGCGACATACAATGTCAGGAGACTTCTGTCAGAGCTCCACTGGGAGTAAGGCATTTCTACAAGGGTGCTGATCTATCTCATCTTGAATTGGTGCATTTTATGGGGGGAAAATGCTGAGAAAGCAATGGCAATCTACTCCAGTACTCCTGCCTGGAATATCCCATGGAAGGAGGAGCCTGGTAGGCTGCAGTCCATGGGTGTCACTAAGAGTCAGACACCACTGAGCAACTTCACTTTCACTTTTCACTTTCATACCTTGGAGAAGGAAATGGCAACCCACTCCAGTGTTCTAGCCTGGAGAATCTCAGGGACAGGGGAGCCTAGTGGGCTGCCATCTATGGGGTCACACAGAGTCAGACGCGACTAAAGTGACTTAGCAGCAACAGCAGCATGGGGGAAAATGAAAACATTAAGAGTAGGGTTTTCACTTATCTAGCCTCTTACATATATCACAGTACATGATTAAAGGTGTGACCACTACTCTGATTTTAGCTTGTTGAACCCCAGCAGCTCTGGCTTGTCCCAGCTCTTGGCAATCTCCCACACTTAGAGCAGGTCTGGACTTCTGTCTTCTGCTATATTCCCCAGAACCATATTCTCTCTACATTATTCAAGTTCTTTATACTTATTACTGTTTCTGTGGCCTTTTCTCCCTTCTCTTATGTAAATCTGAATTCAGGTCCCAGGATGATCTGGTTTGTTCCTCTGCAGACAACAGGGACCTCAGCAGTGCAACCTTGCCATCAAGATATGTCCTAGAAAAGGATGTGCTTCCAACTTCAATATTTCTCATCTATTTAAAAACATGTCCTTTCAGTTCTATTCAGTTCAGTCGCTCAGTCATGTCTGACTCTTTGCGACCCCATGAATTGCAGCATGTCAGGCCTCCCTGTCCATCACCAACTCCCAGAGTTCAATCAGACTCATGTCCATCGAGTCAGTGATGCCATCCAGACATCTCATCCTCTGTCGTCCCCTTCTCCTCCTGCCCTCAATTCCTCCCAGCATCAGAGTCTTTTCCAATAGTCACCTCTTCACATGAGGTGGCCAAAGTATTGGAGTTTCAGCTTTAGCAACAGTCCTTCCAATGAACACCCAGGACTGATCTCCTTTAGAATGGACTGGTTGGATCTCCTTGCAGTCCAAGAGACTCTCAAGAGTCTTCTCCAACACCACAGTTGAAAAGCATCAATGCTTTGGTGCTCAGCTTTCTTCACAGTCCAAATCTCACATCCATATATGACCTCTGGAAAAAACAGAGACTTAACTAGATGGACCTTTGTTGGCAAAGTAATGTCTCTGCTTTTGAATATGCTATCCAGGTTGATCATAACTTTCCTTCCAAGGAGTAAACGTCTTTTAATTTCATGGCTGCAATCACCATCTGCAGTGATTCTGGAGCCCCCTAAAAATACAGTCTTATACTATTTCTTTAGATACCATAAAATTCCCTTTGTGGTTTGGAAACAGGGAGCAAATTACATGAACTTATTATTTGAAAGTTTTTAATTTGTTTTTCCTCCAACGAATCTCTCACAAAGTTTTTATGTCGAATTTTGTATTTGCTTTGAAATCAGATGATCTCAGCTCCTCCACTTCCTAGCTCTAACCTTGAGTTTCCATTTTTAATGTAAAAATGGTCATTAATACCCCCACAGGGTTGTTAGTAAGTAAAATCAGATAGCATATGTAATGTATCCAGGAATGCCCTTACCCCATGTTATACACACAACAAAGATTAATAAAATTTTGTTTACTTGAGAGTAAAAAATGTATAAAGAGATTATTAGAATTTTTACCTGAAGAGAAGAAAGGAGTGCTATTAATTTAAAATAACCTGTTGATCTGCTGATTTTTAATGGCACTCAACCCTAAAGTGTCCATCACAGTGAATAATAAATACACTTTCAAATGGCATTTTTTAAAACTGAAGTGTAGTTGACATATATGAAAATAACATTGACATATATGAAAATAACATTGACATATATGAAAATAACATTATGCTATTTTCAGGTGTGCAATGTAGTGATCCAATATTTATATATAATGTGAAATTATCAACTATAGTAAGTCTAGTTAATGTCTGGAGAAGGCAATGGCACCTCACTCCAGTACTCTTGCCTGGAAAATCTCATGGATGGAGGAGCCTGGTAGGCTGCAGTCCATGGGGTCACCAAGAGTCCGACACGACTGAGCGACTTCACTTTCACTTTTCACTTTCATACATTGGAGAAGGAAATGGCAGCCCACTCCAGTGTTCTTGCTTGGAGAATCCCAGGGATGGGGGAGCCTGGTGGGCTGCCGTCTATGGGGTCGCACAGAGTCGGACACGACTGAAGTGACTTGGCAGCAGCAGCAGCAGCATCAGGTATTATGTTTTGGTAGTCAACCTGACCTCAGGCTTTCAGTTCCAGGGCAAGAACGAGCTTTCTATAATTACTGATCTCTGGATTATACATCAGTAATTATAGAAGGCTCGTTCTCGCCCTGGAACTGAAAGCCTGTGGTCAGGTTGACTACCAAAAGAGATAATACCTGGTACATCACATTAAATTTTCAGTTCGGTTCAGTTCAGTCGCTCAGTCGTGTCGTCCGACTCTTTGCGACCCCATGAATTGCAGCACGCCAGGCCTCCCAGTCCATCACCAACTCGCGGAGTTCACTCAAACTCATGTCCATCGAGTCGGTGATGCCATCCAGCTATCTCATCCTCTGTTGTCCTTCTCAATTATATTCTTACAACAATAGGCACAGTAGGGGCTTCCCATAATTACTGAAGTTTAAGTAAGCCACAGCTCCCTACTATTCACTTCTTAAAACCTTCCAGTACTGTTATAAGCGATTACTTGCAGTAAATACCTCTCTGTTTGAAAAAGTACAACAGTTTCTGTTTTCCTGTATGGACAATAACAGATATATTGTGAACATCAGTGGGTGAGTGGTATCTACCATCATCTGATTCATAGCTACTAGAAGGGGATTACATCTAAGAAGTTAGGAATAATGTTTGCTGATTTGAAATTAAATGTATTTAATCTTATTGGTTTGCGAAGTAAAACATTATTTTAACTGATTCTTACAATGGTTGAAGGCTAGGGTAATAAGTAATATTTCAGTTCGTTCAGTTCAGTTGCTCAGTTATGTCCAATGCTTTGTGACCCCACGAATTGCAGCACGCCAGGCCTCGCTGTCCACCATCAACTCCTGGAGCTCACTCAAACTCACGTCCATCAGGTAAGTGATGCCATCCAGCCATCTCATCCTCTGTCGTCCCCTTTCCCTCCTGCCCTCAATCCTCAGCATCAGAGTCTTTTCCAATGAGTCAACTCTTTGCATGAGGTGGCCAAAGTGTTGGAGTTTCAGCCTTAGCATCATTCCTTCCAAAGAATACCCACACTGATCTCGTTTAGAATGAACTGGTTGGATCTCCTTGCAGTCCAAGAGACTCTCAGGAGTCTTCTCCATCTCCACAGTTTAAAAGCATTGATTCTTCTGTGCTCAGCTTTTTTCACAGTTCAGCTCTCACATCCATACATGACCACTGGAAAAACCATAGCCTTGACTAGACAGACCTTTGTTGGCAAAGTAATGTCTCTGCATTTGAATATGCTGACTAGATTGGTCATAACTTTCCTTCCAAGGAGTAATCGTCTTTTAATTTCATGGCTGCAGTCACCATCTGCAGTGATTTTGGAGCCCAGAAAAATAAAGTTTGACACTGTTTCCACTCAAACATGTAAATTTTTACATATGAGCATCGAGAGTTTAAATGGCCTATTAGTAATCAGAAGGCTAATTAATTTATGGCATCAGTATGATAACTACAGTATTGGCAGCATCCTTAGCTGTAAGCAGCTGAAACTGAATTTGGATATTTTAAACATAAGAATAGTACATTAAAAATATTGGATTACTCATAGAATTATTGGAAGGTTCTGGTACCAAGCTTTAATAGTGTGCAGCAATAAAGGGATGCTGGACAGCACACTGGTTTAAACACTCAGATACCAACATCATGCTATCTAAGTTTGAATCTCAAGTTTTCCACTTAATGGCTGCCTGATTTGAGGCAAATTGCTTATTTTTTTCTATTCTTTTATTATTTCATCTGTGTAATGAGGGTAAAAATAGTGCCTATCTCCGAAAACTTTATTAGAAAGAATAGATGGGCTTAAACAATGTAATGTGTTTAGAACAGTGAAATCTCTGGAAATATTCAAAATAACAAATGAAAGTCTGGAGATAACAACCATACTATCTCCTCTGCATTGATTGCTACACTTTCTACCATCAGACCCTGGATACCGCCCCTGGCAATGCAGCACATCTGTAGTTGAAACACACAGCTATTCCTTCCATGGCCGTTGAATGCTCTACCCTCCCTGTCCCCAATACCACACTCTGAATTTTGATGGTAAGTCACAAATTCATTTAACTGGCATAAAGCTCAAAATATCTTGCTTAAGTTCTATAATTGCATGTAGATTCTATGCAACCAAGGCCCATAGAATAGAAAATTCCCAAAATATAAGAAGGGAGTTCATATACAAAAGAAGGAAGGGAAAGAAAGAGAAGAAGAGGAAGAAGGAGGAGGAGCAGGGAGGATGAGAAGGAATTAGTAGCAGTAAAAGAAGAGGAAGAGGAAAGGGAAGAAGGAAAAAAGATTAGGAAGAAGAAGAGGATGAAGAAGAGGAAGGATAAAGAGGAAGAAAGTGATGGGGGGGAGAATGGAAGAAGAAAAAGAGGCAATGTCATCTATAACTTCTTAATACCAAAAAGACAATATTGCCACATATTAACAGCAGGCATTTAGGAGTGAAGATGGTAACTTACTCATCTTTTACATGACTAAACAATGTAATTCTGTGAACAAGCCTGTAATTACAAATTTCCTTTAGAACTCATATACGAGTTCTACATGTTGATAATCTTAAACAGATTAGATTGCATTTTTCTTATTTTTTTTCCTTTTAAAATATTTTTTACTCAGCACCCCCATGTTTTTGACCTCTATTTAGAAAGAGCTTACATAGTGAGTCAAAATAGAGAACTTCTGTCATGCAACAACCAGCAATCTCAATGCATCAGGTACAATCGTTGGGTAATATCAAGTATATTATTTGTGCCTGGAAGATTGTTTCCTCACTTCAAAGTGTTCAGTCCAGGTGATATTTGCACATAAATAGGGCTTAACAAGTCTTTCATTCTCTTTTTTCAGTATCTCCTCCCAATATATGAAACTTATAGGGAGTATCTTGCATTCATAGAACAAATGCAGAAAATTTTATTCTATAAGAGGTGATTTGATTTATTTACAAATATAATGGTACTTAAATATACAAATAAGTGCTCTAAAAGCAGTCTCCTTTGATGTCTATATGCTATTTTAATGATATCTATTTTTGTTCAATCACATCTAGAACTTTCAGAAACCACCTTGTCAATCAGTTGAGAGCCTACAAAGTTATTCTCTTTTCTCTTAACAATTTCTTTTTTACTAAATGTATAAAATATTAGCAATGATAATAAGATTTTTAATTATATAACTTGTTAGACTTTGCTGTTTATAACTTTTGCATTAAAAAAAATTCCAACCCATATTGTAAAGATGGTTTTTCTCCTAAAATGGATTTTTTAAAACAGTATTGGCTTTGGAAATAATTCCTAAGTATAAATTTTGCTGTGTGAATTTTTGAAGCCAGTATAATTTGATTGTACCAAAATTCATGGTTGTAGTATTCATAATATATAAATGAATCTCTTTTCCTTAAAAAACATATAATCTAAAACTGATTTAAGATCATGTTACATCATATGGAATCCTTTCTTTTGATTGTAGTTTCTAGTTATTTCACAATACATACTTACTAACAAGAGAAATATAAAATACATGGCAAGAAAGAATCAGAAAGAAAATGGAATAGAGTAAATAAATGATACAGTTCCACCATTACATAGGCAGCTATTTAACCTAAGAACCTTCACGCCTCCTAGCTAGATTTCTCTGAGACAACATCTTGAAAACTAATTCCATTTCCTTAGAACTCTCTAAAAGCTTCAATTAAATTGTGTACATACACAGAAGCTGAACCAAAGGTCACCTACCCAAGCAAACAGGGAAAACAAATAATTGTAAAACATTCAATAAATGTGTTTTAAACAACTGCTGAATGTGCCAGGTTAACCTCCAAATTACACAGTAGAGTAGGGAGCTAGCCTAGAAAGCTGGCACATATTTGTTTTTTCCACTTCAACCTCACTCTTTCTAATAGAGGCTTTGATGTTTCTTAATCATTAAGAAATTCCCATTATTATTTAATGTGCTTCCTTAAATTCCAATGAATCACATCCATTATCGTCATATAGATAAGCACATAAATGAAAATGTTATAATAGGCTTTGGACTCTTAAAACTAAAAAAAAAAAAAAAAAAAAAAAACTTCAAGAATTAAATGAATCTTTACAAACCTGATGTCCCATATATGCTTAGGTCACTGAAATATGCATCTTTCCATAATCAAACAAAATCCCATTTCAACAAATTTAAGAAGGAAGAAAAATAAGTGGATAGGTAGAAAAAAATGACTTTTTATGGCAATTGTTCCTACAATATTTGGAAAAGCAAAATTCTGTCACTTTCTCTAGCTTTATTTGCAGTATTTCCATAGGCAAATCTATGTTCTCTACTTCATTTGTTGAAGTACTTTTTTGCAAGGCTATGACAATAGAGACAAATAAAGTATAACCACAGTGCATCATATTGGAGGACCACTGTTTTATCATTTCACAAGTGTGACAGTAGAAATAGAGCTGATATTTATTTTAGAAAGTTAATTCATTTTTCAAAATGCAAAAGGATAGGCAGTTTTTCAAGCAAATATTGGCCATTTATTGTGCAATGACTGGATAAAAAGAGGGAAAATGTTGAGGAGGGGTGTAAGCTATTTTTAAAAAATAAATCAAAGCCTAAAATATGTGAAAAAGAAAGGTCACATTGTTATAAGAAGGTATGTTCAATTTAGAATGTGTTCCCTAAAGGTTTCTGAGATACTCCTATACTTAAATAATAAAGGATCATACAAGATAATGATCTGGCAATGAACTACTTGCATGCTGTTATGAAATTAATCTGGAGAAGGTAAGAAGCCAAGGAGAACTTGGTCTTAAACCAGGAATTAAAAATGACAGCAACAGAAAACCCACGGTAACAACAGAAATGTCAAGCCCCTGGGCAGACAATTTCTTGAGCTAGAGTATACTAGATGCAGGAACAATGAGGATCAGTGAGCCAACATAGGTGCAAGGAGAGTCACAGGGGTTTACATTCTGTTCTTGCCTTTCCCTCAGTCTGGAGTCTAGAAAATTTTCCTGGGCCCTTCACCAGAGCAATCCAGATATAAGCATGAAAGAGTATCTCCACAAGAGAATATCTCCATGGGAGAAGTGTCAGACAGGCAAAAGCCCGGCTCCCTACTGAGGGAGTTGAAGGAAACAGAAGAGGACTGACCAGAAAAACAAGAGAATTCACTCCTACCCTATGCCCCATTCAAATTTCAGTATGACTGAATTACAGCCTGGAGACAGTGGTGCTCACAAAACTGCTTCTCTTTAAGGGTTTATAATGACAACCTCAGCCAAGACACTTCTTGGCATGTTATGGCATTGGAGTTATTCACTCAAGCACTCGGTGCTAACTTCTTCCCAAGTTCTACCAGCCAGACACAGACTAATGCCTGTTTTTAACCCTTTTCATACACAATCCAGATGGTGCAGCTGATACTCCTCCCTAGAGGAGCATGAAGTCACACCTGACGTATATAACTACCTTAAGTATAAAATAGCTTACTGGAAAACAAATCATTCAGAGCAAGTTACTGAAATGGATGTAAAATAATTTTAAATAATAATGACATAAATTTATTCTTAGGAGAAAAGATATGATATAAACAAAATTAAATCAAGAAGAAAATATAATAATCAAAAGGAAGAAAAAATAGATGAAACAAATTATATAATGTATGCAATGTATTAGATGAGTAAGCAAGATATAGCCTGATGAAGAACAAAGTAGCGAGCTAGAAGATAAGATGAAAGACAAATTTAGCAGAAAATGATAGAGATATAGAGACATATGGAAGAAGATACATATGCCAATATCAGATCATATCATTTCCAAAAGATAATAAGCATACATGACAGATAAAAGATGAAAAACCCCAAATTTAAATGATCTATATATTAATATTTTGACTGTGTGGATCACAATAAACTCTGGCAAATTCTGAAAAAAATGGGAATACCAGACCACCTGACCTGCCTCTTGAGAAACTTATATGCAGGTCAGTTAGAACTGGACATGGAACAAGAGACTGGTTCCAAATAGGAAAAGGAGTATGTCAAGGCTGTATATTGTCACCCTGCTTATGTAACTTATATGCAGAGTACATCATGAGAAATGCTGAGCTGGAAGAAGTACAAGCTGGAATCAAGATTTTTTGGGAGAAATATCAATAACCTCAGATATGCAGATGATACCACCTTATGACAGAAAGTGAAGAGGAACTAAAAAGCCTCTTGATGAAAGTGAAAGTGGAGAGTGAAAAAGTTGGCTTAAAGCTCAACATTCAGAAAACTAAGATCATGGAATCTGGTCCCATCATTTCATGGGAAATAGATGGGGAAACAGTGGAAACAGTGTCAGACTTTATTTTTTGGGCTCCAAAATCACTCCAGATGGTGACTGCAACCATGAAATTAAAAGATACTTACTCCTTGGAACGAAAGTTATGAGCAACCTACACAGCATATTCAAAAGCAGAGATATTCATTTGCTAACAAAGGTCTGTCTAGTCAAGGCTCTGGTTTTTCCAGTGGTCATGTATGGATGTGAGAATTGGACTATAAACAAAGCTGAGCACCAAAAAATTCATGCTTTTAACCTGTGGTGTGGAGAAGACTCTTGAGAGTCCTTTGGACTGCAAGGAGATCCAATCGGTCCATTCTAAAAGAGATCAGTCCTGGGTGTTCATTGGAAGGACTGATGCTAAAGCTGAAACCCCAACACTTTGGCCACCTCATGCGAACTGTTGACACATTGGAAAAGACTCTGATGCTGAGAGGGATTGAGGGCAGGAGGAGAAGGGAACAACAGAGGATGAGATGGCTGGATGGCATCACCAACTCAATGGACATGAGTTTGAGTGAACTCCAGGAGTTGGTGATAGACAGGGAGGCCTGGCATGCTGTGATTCATGGAGTCACAAAGAGACGGACACGACTGAGTAAACTGAACTGATACGTTAATAAAAAGATAGATAAGGTGAAATGAAAAAACAGCAAAGACAAATGAAAATTCTATAAGTGTACCACAAGAGATCACCTATTAAAGTACAAGGATCAAAGAATTTCAGGTTAGTGGATACAGGAAGACAGAATAATATTTCAAAGATATTAAAAGAAAAGCTATTGAGCCAAAAATTTGATATTATAATTTAAATTGATGATATAGTAACAACAACAATAATCCCTGACATGCAAGACCATGTGCCATACAGAGGTCTGAATTGGAAGTGCTTTTAAAACAGACTCAAATAATAAAGAAACTTAAAATATTTTAACTGGTATTTGAATCTCAATCAACATGTTTATAAAGTTATTCTTTTCACTTCATCATATGCGCAAGCATGCTAAGTCATTTCAGTTGCATCTGATTCTTTGCCACCCCATGGACCATAGCTTGCCAGGCTCCTCTGTCCATGGGATTCTCCAGGCAAGAATACAGGAACGGATCGCCATGCCTTCCTCCAGGGGATCTTCCCAACCCAGGAACCAAACCCAGGTCTCCTGCATTACAGGCAGATTCTGTACTGCTGAGCCACCAGGGGAGCCCACTCACTCCACCATACTGACTCTAAAATTAATGGGAAAAGTATCTGTTTTCGATGTATGCTCTTAAAAGTGTGGTAAAGAAGCAAAAACTAGAACCACGGCTTTAAGCTGTTAGTTGGGCTTTCCAGGTTGCGCTAGTGGTAAACAACCCATCTGCCAATGCAGGAAAAGTAGGAACACATATTCTATCCCTGGGTCATGAAGATCCCCTGGAGGAGAGCATGGCAATCCACTCCAGTATTCTTGCTTGGAAAATCCCATGGATGGAGGAGTCTGGTGGGCTACAGTTCATAGGGTCGCAAAGAGTTGGACATGACTGAAGTGACAGTACACAGCACAGGATTTAGATGATTATTTAAAACTCAATTTACTTAAATTACATAATTTCATTATATATTAATCAGAATATCTTTCATTATATTTAGAAGATTGTAACGTTATGATCATTGTGTAAATCAATATGTTTGAGAATGAATGTAAGATAACCAAAATAACTAGGAGCAGCTAACTTTCCAATTGAATTGATTATAGCATTTATGTCAGGGCTTCCCTGGTGGCTCAGACAGTAAAGAATCCACTTGCAATGCAGGAGACCCAGGTTTGATCCCTGGGTCAGGAAGATCCCCTGGAGAAGGAAATGGCAACCCATTCCATTATTCTTGCCTGGAGAATTCTTCAGATAAAGGAGCCTAGTGGGTTCTTGTCCACAGGGTCACAAAGAGTTGAACACGACTGAGCAACTTTCACTCACTCACTCATAGCATTTATGTACCCCTCATCATGTGCAAAACATTGTTGTGGTACTTAATGTGAGTGAAGGGAAATGATGGTTATAATAGCATAGAGATAAAAAGGATAAAAGGATAAACAGTCATTTTAACTATTTCCCAGTCCTCATAAGTAAATTGGATTTGTTCACTGTCAGAATAAATCTAAATACAACCACTTCTCACAACTCCACTGGCACCAAACTCTTCCCTTACCACTTCTATAACAGTGCTGTTCTAACTCTTTTCCCTACATCTACACTTCTCTTCTTTCTATATAATTTCCTAGAGTGATCACTTTAAAAATATGGAGAGATGGCAACATTCTCCTCATAGCCTACTACTGTGCCTACTACTCAGTCCTACTCAGTGGCTTCCCATACATTGAAATAAGCAGGTTTCATGTGTACAGCACAGTTCTAAGTGCTGACATGCACTGACCGACTTTTCTGAAACATATCTCTGCTCCTCATGAATAAATTAAAGAGTAGAGAAATGAAGTATTTTACCCAATGTCACCTAACCAGTAGGTAGCAGTCAACTGTGGAGTTCATAAACTTTGTCTCTTTTCAACTCTGTTTAAACTACCTGATTGATAAATATATGCTTCTCCACTATCTTTTTTCTTTTGACCTCTTAATATTATACTCCCACCCCTATCTAGAAACCTGGATACTTCAGATAAAGATCATACTGCCCAACTACTCTTGGGGCTAGTTGTTGGTCATGTGCCTAAGTTATAGCCAAAAAGATGTAAGAAGAATTGTTCTGAGGAACCTAAATGAGAACTTCTTCACCAGATGTCTAGAGGGTGCCCTTGACTTGTTTTTTTTTTTTTTCTTCCTGATTTTTGGGATACAGACATGATGGCAAGTGTTTGAATGGACATCTTGGAGCTTTCAGAAAAGGCCTAAACTTTAAGGAGCAAGCAGAATGTTAGAAAGGGCTTGGGTTCCTGATCATAACGGGTTATCCCTGGTATCCTACCTCTAGACTCTTCTTACCTGGGGAAAAAATATAACTTTATCTTGTTTACACAGTCTTATTTATGTGCTTTTATCACATATGGCCTAGCTAATCCTACCTTAAAAAACTTCAACTAAAAATGTTAAGTATTTTAATTAGATATAAGAGCAGTATGCCATTTATATTAGATATGAGTTATATATGTCATGTGGAGTTATAAATAGCACATATATACTATTCAAAGGCAGGAAATGGATGAATATTTAGAATGCTTCAGAATGTCACACTTCTGAAGCAATAAGATAAATATACAGGTTTTATTATAATATATAGGATATTAAGGGAAAGCAAAATGTTTGTAATATGTTTCCAATTTCTGAGATTGATTATCGAGTCTAATAATAATAAAATATATAATAAAGATTTACTTTGTGCTGGGTATTACATATATCACAAGGATTGATTTATTTGATATTTATGATAACCCTAGGAAACAGGTATTAATTTTATTTCCATTTGAAAGATAGGAAATTGAGGTGCAGAAAAGTAAGTAACTAACAAAAAAATCAAAGTATTTGTAAGCATTGGAAGCTGGAGTTGAACTCCAACCAGCTGACAGTCTATACATACATATTTGATGCCTCTGTGAGAGACTGCATAATTCTGTTTTATCATGATTACTTATTTAGTGGTGGTTTTCCCTTAGTTTGTGATACTCTCTGGACCAAGAAACAAGCCATATGCAGCAGTAACTTTAAAGCCAGTAAAGTGCCTGGCATTCAAGAGTCACATTGATGGATTATTAATTGAACTGGGTGTCCCAATTCTCACTTTCTTAAATACAACCAAAGGAATAGAGTCTAAAGCCATCTCTATTCTCAATATTAAAGATTTAAATTTTCACCACTTATGCTCTTTTTTTTTTAGGCTGAAGTAAATCTATTCCTTAACATCAGTGAAATGAACTAACAGGCAATTCACATAGTACCCTGTCTGACACAATCAAAAAAATTATCCTGGAATTTCCATTTAAGAATGTAAATCTGTACATATTAAGATTGAAAGTCAAAACATGTTTGATTTCAATCAAAACATGCAACTTGATTGCAAGATAATGTAAAGGACAAATTTCCTGTAGATAAAACCTTCCAATAACACTTCTATGATGCTTGCTGCTTTTAAAATGTTAGAGTAGCATGATAAAAAGATCAGACATTTCATCTGGGTTTTGTGGTATCACATTGGCTTTCTTCCCCTTCTGAATCTAATTTTTGTTTTGTTTCATACAGCCAAAGTCTGAAAACGCTACAATTTTTGTTCATTATTGCCCATTTGTCAGTTTTATACCCATTTCCACACATATAACCACAGAGTCACACAGCTAGAATTTTAGAGATGCCAATAAATTGCACAGTCCCTTCCTAGTAAATAAGAGGCCACATACCACTCACTCCTCCCTTCTCTGCCTTTGTTTGCAGAGTTGCATATGTGGAAGCACAGATGACTGGTCTATGCTGTCAAAAGTCAAATGTTTTCAGCAGTTGCCCTGGCTCAATTCCTACCTCCCAGCAGATGTATGGATATTTCCCCAGCCCTCCATCACAAATCAGACCTGAATTCTGCGTATAGAGCCAACACATTCCAGAAACTGAGGAAAGAGAGACTCATGGTACTGAATAAAACCAAAATAAGCTCCTAGTAAGATATTCGAACCATTACCAGGGTTCACCTGACCCCTTTCAGGTATAAACATCACTAACAAGTGTCAGAAGCTGGGGAAACACTAACAGAACAGAATAAAGAAGCTTCTCACAACCCACTCAGGAAACGCCAGTAAAATCCTCATGACTCTCACTTGCCAAAGCATGAGCATGATGAATGAATGTGATGGATTATACACGTTTATATGAGCAAACTTTCCAAATGTGAGCACTAAAGGAAAAAAAAAAAGAGAGATGATTCACATGCCATGATTTCCTTTTTTTTTTTTTTTTTTTTCTATACTGAAATGAGTTGTTTCAAGCTGGAACTATCTTTGGATCCCCAGAAAAAAGACATTTGATTTTCAGGCCTGGACTCTTTCTTTTTTCAATTTGGACATTGGGTTGCACTGCCAATCCCCACTAACATCATTAGTTACACACAAATTTCAAATTCCCCAGTGGGAACCCTTTCCAAAATTTTCTGTACAGGCCCACACCTAATCTGTGCACTCATGTGTGGTATCTCCAATCGTGCCCAGCTCTTCTGTGACCCCCATGGAATGTGGCCTTCCAGGCTCCTCTGTCTGTGGAACTCTTTTAGGCAGGAATACTGGAGTGGGTTGCCATTCCCTTCTCTAGGGGATTTTCTCAACCCAGGGATCAAACCCCGGGTCTCTTGTGTATCCAGCCTTGGTAGGCAGATTCTTTATCACTGCACCACCTGGGAAGTCCCACCTAATCTGTAATAGCAGGAATGCTTTTAATGCTAGCTCTTTCCCAGGTTCCATATTTTTCACCAAAGGCTGAAAGATCAAAGCCATTAAGTACAGAGGAAGAAAGTCCAGGCCACCTCTGGAAAAAACAAAAACAAAGGAAGGGATCTCTTATTAAGCACCTAAATGTGCCAGCACCACCCAACATTCCAAATGTATTTTAAATCTCTGAGCCACTTCCTAATATGGTTGTCATCATTAGTGACATTTTTTTTCACAGATGAGGAAACTGAGTCCTGGAAAATTTAAGCTGAGTGCCTAAGATCACAACAAATAAAGTGGTATGTTATGATTCAACCCAGGCTATCTCATTCCATAGTCGTGTCTCTTAACTTCTATACTCTGCTTCCTTTCATTAGTAATGATAGCCAACATTATTAATATTTAAGCATTTTCTAGGGTTTTTCTAAGTACCCTGTAAAAGTGGGGCCATGAGTAGCTGTCTCTTCCCGATGTGCTTAGCAGACTGAGGAAGAATCTTACTTTCCCAGATATCCACATCATGTAAAAGTGATAGTGTTGCAGGAACGGGGACCACTTCCAGGGCCCAACTCTGAGCTCTTGTCTAATACTCGGAAATGAATTGTCCGAGGAGACACATATGCTGACAAAGCAAGAAATTTTATTGGGAAAAGGCACCTGGGCAGAGAGCGGCAGGGTAAAGGAAGCCAGGAGAACAGCTCTGTCACATGGCTTTGCAGTCTCGGGTTTTATGGTGATGGTATTAGTTTCTGAGTTGTCTTTAGCCAATCATTCTGACTCAGAGTCCTTCCTGGTGGTGCATGCCTTGTTCAGCCAAGATGGATGCCAAAGAGAAGGATTCTGGGAGGTGGTCAGACATATGATATCTCCTTTTGACCTTTCCCGAACTCTGCTGGTTGGTGGAGGCTTATTAGTTCTGTGTTTCTTACTGGGACCTCCTGTTGTAAAACAACTCATACAAATGGTTGCTATGGTGCCTGATGAGGGTGGGTGGTTTCAATCAGTGTGCCTCCCCTAACAGCAGAACCCAATATAGTTGTCAGTCCACTTTTCCATGGTGGACTTTAGGAATGAGAAGCAAATATATGGTTTACCTGAATGAAAGCGGTGTCCTTGGCTCACATCATTAGGGCTAACCATGCCCCTTGCAATGTTAGGAAAAGTAGTGCAAGATTGGTGCTCATATTTCAATTCACTGCGATTTACTATTTTCTTAACAATTGCTTTATCCCACTTGGCACTCTCTTCTTATATGCCCAGTTCAGTATTTAAATATGAAGGGGAAACTACTCTGAGCAATATGAAGGAAAATTTAGTCATAATGCAATGTGGTGCATGTCTGCTGTTTCTTTTTTTACCAAAAATCTTCAAAAATGGTTTAGATCATTGAATTCTGAGCTCTGATTCAAATTATAATTGGAAGAGGAAATGTATAAGCAATCTCAGTAGGTGGTGGGGGAGGGGAAGGGTATAACTAGAGATGTATCAGGATCATGTATTGCTTTTAAAGAAGAAAACAGTTTTTCATGTCTTTTAGCATACTAAATACTTAGTACAGATCTGCTGTGTCCACGTCATTAGAAAAGTTGATGGTTTCAGGGCCCGTTTGAGCATGAGTGAAAACAAGGAGATAAAATTGCTCTGCCCAGGAATGTAAGAGTACTGTGACAGTTTGCAGTTTGGTGGCCTAGTGAAGCAGCAAAGGGCATCAGGCAGAGAAAAGGCCTCAGGAGTTGGTGATAAGCTGAGTTCTAATGAAGAATACAGCCAGCAAGAAATTCCTTAGAATGTGAAAGAGATGATCAAATTTAGGACGGCAGTTTCTATTTGAATTTGGGTTTTGTTCTTCCTTGGGCTCTAATTACCCTTTGCTACATCTTTAGTAAGTGTCCATTATTGGCAATAACCATGCGTCAGAGGTGATTTAGGAAAATGAAGGGCTGGGTCTGACATGATGGCAGTTGCAGGAGCTTAGAGTGATGATAAGTATGAGCTTAACTCATGAAGCCAGGTGCAGTGACTTTTAGAAGAGAATTGCAAGCCTCCTGAAAATGATGTGACCCTAGAAAGTCAGACAGAGAAAGATCAAAAAAAGAAAAAAAAGAAAGAAAAGAAAGAGAGAGGGAAGGAGGGAGGGAAAGAGGGAGAAAATAGGAGAGAGTGCTTATTCTCTTAAGGAATTGAAATTATTTAATAAAGGGGCCACAAAGGATATGTCCACTCTCCCACCTCACCCCTACCCCCATGAATAACAATAGAAAGAGCCAGAGGGGATGACTCTCACAGCAGTCACTGCATCAAAACACAGACCAGGATCTCAAACTAGAGATATGATAATAATGTTATCATCTTTTCTCAAATAAAAACAAAGATCTCAATCCAATGGCTTTATTCAAAACAGTGGAAAAATATTGCATTAGGCCTGTAATCGTTTACCTTTGTCTGCCAATAACACATAGAATTATCACATACATGAAAGAAAGGAAACAAATTTTAAACAGAGTTGACAGTTTTAAAGTCCAGCTGTGCATCACCTTTCATTTAGTGACCAGGATGCCCGTGAGCACATGCATAAATGAAGCAATGGAAATGCGTTTTTGAGTTGACGGTAAAACTTTTTTGGTATTTTAGAAAATAAATAGTCATATAAACCAAACAGTTTTTATCTAGAAGACAAAAGAAGGGACACAGACACATGTTATGTTATATGTATGTTTACAAAAATAAAATATAGATGAAAACCCAGCTTTAACTAATTAAAGTTAGTAAAAAAAAAAAAAGAAGAAATTTTTTAAAATAGGAAAGAGTTTATTATCTGCAGATGTCCATTTTTCAAGACTAATACAAAGATAAAGATAATAAACAAAACTACCATGCCAAAACAAATACACTTTCCTGAACTCTATATACTTGTATTTGGCTTCCCTGGTGGCTCAGCTAGTAAAGAATCCACCTGCAATGTGGGACACCTGGGCTCAATCCCTGGGTTGAGAAGATCTCCTGGGGAAGGGAACAGCTACCCACTCCAGTATCCTGGCCTGGAGAATTCCATGGATTGTATAGTCCATGGGGTCGCAAAGAGTTGGCTATGACTGAGTGAATTTCACTTCCATTTCACTTTCACATACTTGTATTAGAAATGCATGTCTTACAGTTACTTCACCTGTACCCCACATGGATGGTGTCTTAGTCTTTTTGGTTTACTATAACAAAAATACCACTGACTGGGGAGTTTAAACAACAAATGCTTATTTCTCACAGTTCTGGAAACTGGAAAGTCCAAGTTCAAGGCACTGGAAGATTTACTTTCTGATTCACAGACAGCTTTCTGCTGCTCTGTCCTTACATGGCAGAAGGAGTGAGAGAGCTCTCTGGGGTCTCTTTTTATAAGGGCTCTAACCCCACTCATGAGTGATCCCCCTTCATGACCTACTTAATCACTGCCAAAATGCCCACCTCCTAATACCACTTCCGTGCATTGGAGAAGGAAATGGCAACCCACTCCAATAGTCTTGCCTGAAGAATCCCAGGGACAGGAACCTAGTGGGCTGCCGTCTATGGGGTTGCACAAAGTCGGACACGACTGAAGCGACTTAGCAGCAGCAGCAGCAGCAGGCTCTTTCTATGGAGAAGGCAATGGCAACCCACTCCAGTACTCTTGCCTGGAAAATCCCAGGAATGCGGGAGCCTGGTGGGCTGCCGTCTATGGGGTCGCACAGAGTCAGACATGACTGAAGTGACTTAGCAACAGCAGGCTCTTTCTAACTCAGTGAAACATATGTCATATAGTGATACAACTTTTCTTGGAGTTTTATGTTATCTAAAAATGAAAAATTGTTTCCAGTCTTGTGTCCTGGCCCTTCCTTGCTCTAGTGACTGAGTGTTCCTAAAGACTACATCTCTGAATCTTTAACAAAGTGTTGAGTACCCCCTCCACCAGAAAGATACATACATCTAACTTTTCTGGGCTTCAAATATCCTATGTCAGCAGTTTTGAATTCATCCTGGAAAAATTTAGTGTGTCTTCTCAGTATATAACACATATCTCTCACATCTCTCTACACACTAATTTGGAAATGAAGAACTAAAGGTTCATAATCACTTAAATTATAATATTTTACAAATCTATAACCACAAATGCTAATGACCTTATTTCTGTTTCTACTATATTTAAGACTGTGTACATACAACCACTTTGAAGAAAAGTTTGTTTCTATCAGATTAAACATATAACATAGTAATTCAAATTCTAGATATTTTTGCGAGAGAAAAAAATACATGTATAACTCCCTTTCTGAAGGACTTGTTAAAATAATCATAGTAACTTTAGCCAGAATTACCCAAAACTGTGAACAACCTCTGAGAAGGCAATGGCAACCCACTCCAGTACTCTTGCCTGGCAAATCCCACGGACAGAGGAGCCTAGTAGGCTGCAGTCCATGAGGTCACTAGGACTCGGACACAACGGAGCGACTTCACTTTCACTTTTCACTTTCATGTGTTGGAGAAGGAAATGGCAACCCATTCCTCTATTCTTACCTGGAGAATCCCAGGGACAGGGGAGCCTGGTGCGCTGCCATCTATGCGGTTACACAGAGTCGGACACGACTGAAGTGACTTAGCAGCAGCAGCAGTGAACAACCTAATGCCTACATTCATGTGATACATTCATACAATGGAATACTACTTAACAATAAAAAGGATCAATACATACATACATATTCAATGTAATAAATCTCACAGATATTATAGAACAACAACAAAAAAAATCATACCCAAATGACTGTAAGTGTGGAAGACAAAGTCTCTCAGTCATGTCAGACTCTTTGTGACCCCACAGACTATACAGGCCATGATATTCTCCAGGCCAGAATACTGGAAAGGGTAGCCAGTTCCCTTCTCCAGGGGATCTTCCTAACCCATGGATCGAACCCCAGCCTCCTGCATTCCTGGTGGATTCTTTACCAGCTGAGACACCAGAGAAGCCCAAGAATATTGGAGTGGGTAGCCTACCCCTTCTTGAGGGGATGGATCTTCCTGATCCAGGAATAGAACTGGGGTCTCCTACCTTGTAGCCGGATTCTTTACTAGCTGAGCTACCAGGGAAGCTCCACCCAAATGAAAACATACTCAATCTGTGTATGTGAATATATGTGAATTTCTTGAACATGAAAAGTAACTTATGGTGAAACAATTTAAAATACTTGTCACAAGGAACTGATTGCATTTGGAGAGGTAAGAGAACTTTCTTTCCAGATAACACATTCTATTGTTTGCCTACTCTTTCTTCTTCCTAATAAAATCTTTCCATTTTAATTAATTGTCTCATCTATCCACTTATTCATTTATAGTTATCTGTCTCATCCTCATTTCCAGAGAGGGAGATTTCTGACTGTAATTGTTGAAATGATAGCTCAAGTGGACTTAACATACTTAAAAAGAGGGAATTACAATCCACGTTTATGTTAGAACCTTCTCTGTTGCTCTTTCACTGAACATGAACAAATGAACGTTACCTTAGGTATTTCTATCAGCTCTCTTAAGAATATGATGAGAACCAGTATCAAGTGAAGTCTACAGTTAAAATAATGGTACATTGATGTAGAAGGAACTTGGATTTTGGTCACAGCCTAGCCATTAACTAACTCTGGAGACTGCCTTTCCCTGTATTTCTTCATATTGAACTTTATATACTTAGCCAATGTGCAGCAGACTCTGTGAGATAATCTGCTGCAGAAAGTCAAAACATGCTAAATGGAATGGCTCCATTCTTCATTGGGATTCCTGTAAACATTATTCCAATAAAATCATACTGGTACCTGGGTTTTCCTATTTTATGCAATCCCAAACAAGATTTTATTGATTATAAGAAACATGTGTGCTCAGTAACTCAATCATGTCCAAGTCTTTGTGGCTCCTTGGACTGTAGCCCATGAGGCTGCTTTTTCCATGGAATTTTTTTTGGCAAGAATACTGACAATGGTTGCCATTTCCTCCTCCAGAGAATGAGAAACCTTCCACAACACAAACTTTTAGATTATGCCCTACCCCAACCAATATCTAGATAAGAATGGTGGGAAATTAAATCTTTATGACTCCAAACCTGATTTTCTTGCAGGTTTCCTCATCTAGGTAAATGGTATTTCCATACTTCCCATTGTTCCTACCAAAACCTTGAGAAATATCATTGTCTCTTCTCTTACGTCTCACAAGTAATCCCTCAGGAAATATTCTCAGCTTTGCCTTCAAAATACTTCCTAGTATTTTATTTTTATAGGTTTAAAATATTAGAATATGTAGTTTTGGGAAAATACTGATTCTAAAATATAGTTGTTGTTGTTGTTGTTGTTGTTGTTGTTGTTTTCCAGAACCCAACCACATCTTGCTACCTCCTATCAATCATTACTGCTTGTTCTTAGCTACACTCTTCTTCTCCCTGGGCTATCAAAGTAGCCTTACAACACTTCTCTTCTACTCATATGACTCAATAATCTATTTTGAATTGTAGCATGAGTAATTTTCCTCAAAACTACAGCACATCATTCTATGCTTAACATTTTCAATGGCTTTGTAGCTCCATCATAGCCAAAAATTTGACCATAGCTTAAAAGGCTCAAAGTCAGGTAGCCATCTCTGACTCTTGGTTCTCTGACTCGCCCTTGGCCAATGCACACCCACTACAATGACTTTTTTGACACTACTCTGAAAGAACATTCTCACTCGCTTGCTCAAGGTCTTCACATTTGCTGTTCTTTCAACCTAAAGTGTCTTCATTTACAGAGCTACATGGTTTACTTTACCATCTCCTTCAAGTCTCTGTGCAAACATTAAATTCTTGGTCAAAAATGTCTTGATCTCATGCAACAAACAGAGCTATCCCTCCATCAAAAGCGGGTCTCTTCTTCTTGATGTAGAGCTATTGCTGGCAAGTGGCTGCCTCAATAGGGACTACATTTTCCAAGTAACCCTGCATCTAATGGGACCATGTGATTATATAATACTCAGTGAAGTCAGCGAAGGGAGAGTAAAGTCCATCAGATCTATGCTGGAGCCATAAAATCTCCTGTTAGATCTCTACACTTACTCTGCTTATCAACCATCTAGATATTGATGTTCCAGGCAATATCAGGAGCCACACTTTGAAAATAGAGGAGGCCTCCCTAAACTGAGTAAAGAAGGACTTCAAAGAGGAGAATATCCCACTGCCACCGCTGCCATTTATACCTAAATATGAACAAGAAATTTCTATTTGAATAAGCCATGGATATTTATCTGTTACAGTAGCTGCTGTATACGTTAAGTACGACATTGTCTTACGTACAATAGAAAGCCTATGATCTCCGTCTATTACCCTAATTTATCTGCTATCTGTTTCCCCAGTAGATCATAAAATGAATGATGCTAGATAACCTGTTTTGCTTTTGTTTGTTGTTGTTTCACCATTACCTGAAGCATGCACTGGCGTCCGCCCCACCATTCACAATCTGCTCTATCACAGTCTAACAGTGGCACCTCTTTACCTCTGGTTAGTTGAAGGAACCCTTTCTTCTTAGCATTTTTCTCAAAGCCTGCTTCCTATCCATCAACAAATCTTTTGGTTCTACCTTCAAAACATATCCAGAATGTCACCACTTCTTACTATTTCCACTCTTTCAGCATCACCTTCTAGGGGACTACTGTAAGAGCTTCCTATGCTCTTTATTTTATTGTTATGCCCCACTTCATTCTATTCTCAACAAAGTAATCTAAGATATTCAGTCAAAACCCAAGTTAAATCATACTACCACTCTGTTTAAAACCACATCATATCAGAGTAACAATCCATGTTTACTATGATCTCCCAAGTCCAGGACTGAAACCCACTCTTTTCTTCTCCATTTCTTAATATTCTCTCCTCAATCACTGCTCTAGCTATAGTGGCTCTACTGTAATCCTGGATTAAATTTGTTAAGCTCTCAAAGGAGGGCATTTTTACTTACTATCCTCTCTTCCTCAAAAGCTTATGTGTCAGACCACTGCAGGGCTTTCTCTCTCACATTTTTTGAGTCTTAATTTTGATGTTAACCTGTAAATGAGGGCTGCTCTGACCACCCAATATTTTCTAACGTCCTTCCTCATTTGTTTTTTCCATGATATTTATCACTCATATAAATATTACATATTTTAGCTTAAAATTTTATCTTCTATATCTCTGAGCTACAATTTATTTCTTTAAAACCAGTGATTTTTACATGTTTGTGTGTGTCATATCCCTATGTGTAGGTAAGTATTTGCTATAGAGTAGATGTTCCATAAACACCATCAAATAAAATAACTATAAAATGTAGGAAGAAATATAAAGCAGCTAAATATGGAATGGCAGGTAGGGACATCTTACATAAGGGTGTCAGGAAAGTCCTCTCTAATATGTGCAGATACTTGAATCAAGTAATGGACAAAACCATTCAGATATCTGCAGGATGAGAGATCCAGGGAGAGCAAATGGAAATACAAAAGCAATGAGGCAGGTGTGGGCTTGGTGTTTTCTAGGAATAGCAAAGAGAAAAGTATGGTTACAGTTTCAGAAAGAGAAAGAAGTAGGAGACATAGCCAAAGGTTTGCCAGGTGAGATTAATCTTCTAGGACATGAAAAGAAATTTGGATTCTAATTCTAAGAATTGACTATTTAGTTTCAGGATCTGTGGTAAAAGATAGGAATATGATAGTGACCAAAATGTCTCAGGCCTGATCTATTGACAATCTAATGAAAAAAAATACATGTCAATCAACCAAATCACATACATAAATGTAAATTATGATTATGTTATAACTTACTCATAGTAAACTTCATTTACCTAAAATAGAGATGTTCAGAGTAGTAGGGGTATAACATTGCACTAGGAGTGGTGGCTGCAAGGGTGCAGGAGGGCCTAGAAGAAATATTCCACATTCAAGGTCAGGACGGGCGGTGATGAGGAAATAACCCTCGTCAAGGCAAGGAGCAGCGGCTGCACTTTGCTGGAGCACAAGTGAAGAGATAGCCCATGTCCAAGGTAAGAAAAACCCAAGTAAGACGGTAGGTGTTGCAAGAGGGCATCAGAGGGCAGACACACTGAAACCATACTCACAGAAAACTAGTCAATCTAATCACACTAGGTCCATAGCCTTTTCTAACTCAATGAAACTAAGCCATGTCATGGGGCCACCCAACAAGCAGGTCATGGTGGGGAGGTCTGACAGAATGTGGTCCACTGGAGTAGGGAATGGCAAGCCACTTCAGTATTCTTGCCTTGAGAACCCCATTGAACAGTATGAGAAGGCAAAATGATAGGATACTGAAAAAGGAACTCTCCAGGTCAGTAGGTGCCCAATATGCTACTGGAGATCAGTGGAGAAATAACTCCAGAAAGAATGAAGGGATGGAGCCAAACCAAAACAATACCCAGTTGTGGATGTGACTGGTGATAGAAATAAGATCTGTTGCTGTAAAGAGCAATATTGCATAGGAACCTGGAATGTCAGGTCCATGAATCAAGGCAAATTGGAAGTGGTCAAACAGGAGACGGCAAGAGTGAACGCCGACATTCTAGGAATCAGCGAACTAAAATGGACTGGAATGGGTGAATTTAACACAAATGACCATTATATTTACTACTGCGGGCAAGATCCCTTAGAAGAAATGGAGTAGCCATCATGGTCAACAAAAGAGTCCGAAATGCAGTACTTGGATGCAATCTCAAAAATGACACAATGATCTCTGTTCATTTCCAAGGCAAACCATTCAATATCACAGTAATCCAAGTCTATGCCCCAACCAGTAATGCTGAACAAGCTGAAGTTGAATGGTTCTATGAAGACCTACAAGAACTTTTAGAATTAACACCCAAAAAAGATGTCCTTTTCTTTACAGGGGACTGGAATGCAAAAGTAGGAAGTCAAGAAACAACTGGAGTAACAGGCAAATTTGGCCTTGGAATGAGGAATGAAGCAGGGCAAAGACTAATAGAGTTTTGCTAAGAAAATGCACCGGTCACAGCAAACACCCTCTTCCAACAACACAAGAGAAGACTCTACACATGGACATCACCAGATGGTCAACACCGAAATCAGATTGATTATATTCTTTGCAGCCAAAGATGGAGAAGCTCTATATAGTCAATAAAAACAAGACCAGGAGCTGACTGTGGCTCAGATCATGAACTCCTTATTGCCAATTTCAGACTTAAATTGAAGAAAGTAGGGAAAACAACTAGACCATTCAGGTATGACCGAAATCAAATCCCTTATGACTATACAGTGGAAGTGAGAAATAGATTTAAGGGACTAGATTTGATAGATACAGTGCCTGATGAACTATGGATGGAGTTTCATGACATTGTACAGAAGACAGTAGTCAAGACCATCTCCATGGAAAGAAATGCAAACAAGCAAAATGGCTGCCTAAGGAGGCCTTACGAATAGCTATGAAAAGAAGAGAAGCGAAAAGCAAAGGAGAAAAGGAACGATATAAGCATCTGAATGCAGAATTCCAAAGAATAGCAAGAAGAGATAATGCAGCGATCAATGCAAAGAAATAGAGGAAAACAACAGTATGGGAAAGACCAGAGATCTCTTCAAGAAAATTAGAGATACCAAGGAACATTTCCTGCAAAGATGGGCTCGATAAAGGACAGAAATGGTATGGACCTAACAGAAGCAGAAGCTATTAAGAAGAGACGGCAAGAATACACAGAAGAACTGTACCAAAAAGATCTCCATGACCAAGATAATCACGATGGTGTGATCATTCACCTAGAGCCAGACATGCTGGAATGTGAAGTCAAGTGTGCCTTAGAAAGCATCACTGCAAACAAAACTAGTGGAAGTGATGGAATTCCAGTAGAGCTAATTCAAATCCTGAAAGATGATGCTGTGATAGTGCCACACTCAATATGCCAGCAAATTTGTACAACTCAGCCATGGCCACAGGACTGGAAAAGGTCAGTTTTCATTCCAATTCCAAAGAAAGGCAATGCCAAAGAATGCTCAAACTACCGCACAATTGCCCTCATCTCACATGCTAGTAAAGAAATGCACAAAATTCTCTAAGCCAGGCTTCAGTAATACGTGAACTATGAACTTCCAGATGTTCATCTGGTTTTAGAAAAGGCAGAGGAACCAGAGATCAAATTGCCAACATCCACTGGCTCATTCAAAAAGCAAGAGATTTCCAGAAAAGCATCTATTTCTGCTTTATTAACTATGCCAAAGCCTTTGACTGTGTGGATCACAATAAACTGTAGAAAATTCTGAAAGTGATGGGAATACCAGACCACCTGACCTGTCTCTTGAGAAATCTGTATGCAGGTCAGGACGCAACAGTTAGAACTGGACATGGAACAACAGACTGCTTCCAAATAGGAAAAGGAGTACGTCAAGGCTGTGTATTGTCACCCTGCTTATTTAAATTATTTGCAGAGTACATCATGAGAAACTCTGGGCTGGAATCAAGATTGCCAGGAGAAATATCAATAACCTCAGATTATGCAGATGACACCACACTTATGGCAGAAAGTGAAGACCTAAAAAGCCTCTTGATGAAAGTGAAAGTGGAGAGTGAAAAAGTTGGCTTAAAGCTCAACATTCAGAAAACGAAGATTATTGTGTCTGGTCCCATCACTTCATGGGAAATAGATGGGGAAACAGTGGAAACAGTGTCAGAATTTCTTTTTGGGGGCTCCAAAATCACTGCAGATGGAGACTGTAGCCATGAAATTAAAAGACGCTTACTCCTTGGAAGGAAAGTTATGAGCAACCTAGATAGCATATTGAAAAGCAGAGACATTATCTGCCACCAAAGGTCCATTTGTCAAGGCTATGGTTTTTCCTGTGGTCATGTATGGATGTGAGAGTTGGACTGTGAAGAAAGCTGAGTGCCGAAGAATTGATGTTTTTGATCTGTGGTGTTGGTGAAGACTCTTGAGAGTCCCTTGGTCTGCAAGGAGATCTAACCAGTCCATTCTGAAGGAGATCAGCCCTGGGATTTCTTTGGAAGGAATGATGCTAAAGCTGAAACTCCAGTACTTTGGCCACCTCACGCAAAGAGTTGACTCATTGGAAAAGACTCTGATGCTGGGAGGGATATGGGACAGGAGGAGAAGGGGACGACAGAGGATGAGATAGCTGGATGGCATCACTGACTCGATGGACGTGAGTCTGAGTGAACTCTGGGAGATGGTGATGGACAGGGTGGCCTGGTGTGCTGTGATTCATGGGGTCGCAAGGAGTTGGACACGACTGAGTGACTGAACTAACTAACTAACTAACCTTACCCTAGATCTTTTAATTAATTGACTTTAAAATAATTAATTAGTTTTCTGTTCTGATTTCTCTCTAGGTATTTCAGGATAATATTTCCACAGTGAGAGAGTGTGAAACAAAATACTGAAATTATATTTAGAAATGAAAAAGAAAGCCCTAAATAAATGATTTTTTCATACCATGCCATATATGTGAAAAAATGTTTTTGCTTTTTTTTCACTTACAGGAAATCTTCTTTCCTTCCACTCTTTCCCCATAACCAAATTTTCCCTTTAATTCTTTTCTTTTCTTGTCATTGTTCTTTGTAACGTGGAAATATTCTGGAATCAACCCCTTCTAACTTTCAAAGGACAATATGCCTTAGGCCATTATTCTCCAAAAATTTAGGAAAGATCCATTGATTTAAAGAAAACATTATAGTTACATTTTATATAAAACAAGTGCAATATGTTAGTTTACTAATATTAAAATATGAAAACAGCACACTATGTAAGTGGAAAACAGATTCACATGTATTAGAGATGATTGCCTTTAAAAACAGCAACAAACAAATGAACAGAAACTGATATACATGTATCCAAAGAATGAGAAGAGCACTCCTGTACCTATAGGCACAAACAGAACACTCTGTCTTTGCTTTCTTCTGCCATTTGGAACCTTCTCTCTATGTTAGAATCTGAACTTTTGTTCCTGACTTCAAACTGACTACTCTTAATTATCATTAAGCATATATTCACAAAATTATAATAATTCACCTGCTATCACATTGAACTTTTCAAACAAGCCCCAAATCTAGGTACCTTTATCCCTGTCTTATAAGCAGGGGAACTACTGCTCAGAGTGTATAAATCAATCTGTAGCCATAATAGGGAGAAGTTGTGTCTGTTTAGTTAATTGTTCAATCCTCAGCCTTCAAAATGTCAGATATGCCCTAGCTCACCAATCAATATTTGTTGACTAAGTGGTCATGCTTAGATCTAAATCCAGTCTTCTAGACATCAACATTACATTATCTTTTGCTGTACATGCTAAGAGATTTCAGTTTTATTTTTGTAAAAATAGGGAAATATCTGAGATAAATTTGAAGTGGACTGGGAATGGTATTTGGTCATTTTATGGCTAGATGTGGCATTTGAATAATGAATTTTGCCACAAATTGGTGGGCAGTCAAAAGCATTAATAATGATGCTTATGAAGATAATATATAGTAACTATATTATAGATAATATATATTTTATGTTTGTATATATAGTGTCATTTTATTCCTTCTCACATTCTTTAGCTATAAGTACCATTTAGCAAATTTTTTAGGATCCAACAGACTTTAAATGGCTGTACTAGGATTTATGACCTGTGCTGTCTGACTATGAAGCCATTCTACTAAATATTTAAGGGAGGCCTTTCCTGGTCCAGGTGAGATATGATGAGGCTAAGAACTAAAGTAACAGAAATGTGTATGCAAAGGAGAGAGTCTATTACATAGATAAGTTGGTGACAGCATTGCCTGTTTTTGAAGAATAAATAGATATAGAAGTAAAAGATAAATATCAAAGATGAACTTAATGTTTTTAACCATTGTAATTGTAACATCATTGGCAGAAATCATAAGAAAAGAAGGATTAAGAGGATGGAGGTGAGGTGAATAATGATTTAAAATATGTTTCTCAGAACATTCATTTCTGATGAAGTAGACTGTAAATCACATTTTGCTGTTGGTGTTCAGTCACTAAGTCGTGTCCTACTCTGAGACCCCAAGAACTGCAGCACACCAGGCTTCTCTCTTCTTCACTATCTGCCTTAGTTTCCTCAGGCTCATGTCCATTGAGTCAGTGATGCCATCCAAACATCTCATCCTCTGCCACCACTTTCTCTTGCCCTCTATCTTTCCCAGCATCAGGGTCTTTTCCAGTGAGTAAGCTCTTGCATCCAGTGGCCAATATATTGGAACTTCACCTTCAGCATCAGTCCTTCCAATGAATATTCAGGACTGGTTTCCTTTAGGAGGCAGGTAATGTGGTCTGGTATTCCCATCTCATTAAGAATATTCCAGTTTGTTGTGATCCACACAGTAAAGGCTTTAGCATAGTTAATGAAGCAGAGTAGATGTCTTGTAAATTACATTAGGGAAGTTGGAGAGAAAAGGTAAAGTTGAAGAAATGGAAAAGAATAGCTTAGAATATATAAATAGGTTATATAAAGATGAAAGAGATATAAAGTATAAAATTGCTATTGCTCAGATAATTTACTTGTGCTTACATGAAGAGGAAACCATAAATCTTTTCTCTGAAAAATTGTTTATAAATGTATTACCTTACAAGTAGTACTGTGGAAAATTCTTAAAGAGATGGGAATGTCAGACCATCTTACCTGCTTCCTGAGAAACCTGTATGCAGGTCAAGAAGCAATAGTTATAACCAGAAATGGAACAATGGATTGGTTCAAAATTGGGAAAGGAGTATATTTCAAGACTGTATATTGTCATCCTGATTATTTAAAATATATGTAGAGTACATCATGTGAAATGCTGGGCTGGATGAAGCACAAGCTGGAATCAAGATCGCTGGGAGAAATGTCAACCTCAGATATGCAGATGACACCACCCTTATGGCAGAAACTGAAGAGGAACTAAAGAGCCTCTTGATGAAGGTGAAAGAGGGGACTGAAAAAGCTGGCTTAAAACCCAACATTTAAAAAAAATCTAAGATCATGAAGCCATCACTTCATGGCAAATAGATGGGGAAATAGTGACAGACTTTACTTTTGGGTGCTCCAAAAATTACTGCAGATGGTGACTCTAGCCAGTAAATTAAAGGATACTTGCTCCTTGGTAGTAAAGCTATGACAAACCTAGGCAGCACATAAAAAAGTAGAGACATCACTTTGCTGACAAAGGTCTATATCTTCAAAACTATGGCTTTTCCAGTAGCCATGTATGGGTGTGAGTTGGACCATAAAGAATGCTAAGAGCCAAAAAATTGATGCTTTTGAACTGCAGTGTTGGAGAAGACTCTTGCGAGTCCCTTGGACTGCAGAGAGATCCAACCAGTCCATCCTAAAGGAAATCAGTTCTGAATATTCATTGGAAGGACTGAATCTGAAGCTCCAATACTTTGGCCACCTGATGCAAAGAGCCAACTCACTAGAAAACACCTTGATGCTTGGAAAGATTGAAGGTAGGAGGAGAAGGGGATGACAGAGGATGAGATTGTTGGATGACATCACCCATTCAACAGCCATGAGCTTGAGCAAACTCGGGGAGATGGCAAAGGACAGGCAAGCATTGTGTGCTGCTGTCAATGGGGTCACAAAGAGTCGGACATGGCTGAGTGACTGAACAACAACAAAAACCTTACAAGCAGCATGGATAGAGTAAATGATCAGTATGGTTTTTGTAGTTGACATGATACTTATTTGGGAAAAATATCTATATCCAATATTTTTTTTCAAGAAATATCTTGTAGACAAAGCTTTACATTTTTGTCTTCTCCAACAAGCAGTGATTTCTAGCCTTACTTTAATACACAACAGAGCTATAATGATGAGGCTTAAATGTTTGAGATTTACAAAGTTGATTCATTGCTCAGCTAGAGTGGTAGGTCATATCCCCTCAGCCATACGGAGCAAGATTGCACACCAAATGCTGATTCCATACAAACTGGTGTCAATGTGCCTTTCTTAGTCAAATACAACATACGTTCTGGCTCTTGAATGTGCTTGCCCAGGTCCATATGCCATGATGGCAGTATGCCCATTCATAAAATGCTCTGCCAGGTTTAGCTGGACAAAGGTATAGCTAAAGAGAGATCAGAAAAGAAATTTGCTTCAGCTGCAAATGAACATGCTACGATAAGAAAATATGCCTAAGCATGAAAGACATCAATCTGAACTATGAACACTGAAAACATTCCATACCATTTGATCAGCATCATCAATAGCCTGAAAAGATTTGAAGATTCAGTTTGTTCCCCAACATGTTAACCATAGGTCTCTTTCATTAAAACTGCAGGAACTAACTGCTGACTCTTCAGCAAAGTGCCTAGATTTTAACAGCAGTAAGTCATTGTAAAGGTAAATTTATATAATAAATGTTAATATACAAAATTAGTAGGGCTGTAGAAGAATAACAGAACATTCAATAATCACACACTTCTTGATAATGACTAGATTATCATGTTCAAAGTGATCATTTTATATTCTATATTACTTGGCTTGCTATTTATAATTACATTAATTCCTCAACTTATTTTTCTGTCACATGAGAATTCCACCACCATAATATGTCATAGAGTTTCTAATGAAAGTATGGCATTTACCTGAATTATGTTTTTCCAGAGATTCTAGTCATCTGAGAGATCATCACCATTCCCTTTAAGAAAAAAAAAAAAAAAACGGTTTTTTTTATGGTATTTGGATACAACATTTACATAAGTAGTTAGTTATCAGGAATAAATAATTATTGATGGTTTTGCTAGGTCATCGAATTGCATTCTTTTAATTGATTTATCTGGAGAAGGAAATGGTAACCCACTCCAGTATTCTTGCCTGGAGAATCCCATGGACAGAGGAGCCTGATGGGCTGCTGTCCATGGGGTCACACAGAGTCGAACATGACTGAAGCGACTTAGCAGCAGCAGCAGCAGCATTGATTTATCATCCATCAATATCAGACAGATAATGGCTTTTACTTATTTAACCACTCTTTTATTTAACTATCTATTATATTACTAATGAATGCAAAATTCACCATAAGTTCTTACGGCACCAAACACATTTTTCACCTTGGGAACTACAGATGTGTACCACCACATGCTTGCTAGTTGGCTTCTTTTCATAAACTCTTATGATCTAGCTAGTTTTTTTTTTTTAATCTTATCCCTTCATCTCACTGATTTTCTTCTTAGCACTAATTATTATTTTAGCATATATTTATTTATCTATTTACTTGCTATTTATGTCTCTCCTGATAGATTTTTACTTCTTACACTTAGAATTACCTGTTTTAATTCACCAGTTTTTGTGCAGTATCTAACCCAGTATCTTAAGCTCAATATTTATGTTGAATGGATATATATATATATATGAATGAAGATTATCTTATATTAATAAACTTTAATGAGAGGAAAGGGACCCTTCTTTCAATGTTTGAGATTGCTGTATTACTTTAGGATTCTTAGTTGTAGATGACAGAGTCCACTCCAGCAGGTTTAAGGAGAAGAGCCTTTATTACAACCTAGCAGTAATTCACAGAATTGGTGAAAGTTCAGGGAACTAAATTTGATGGCAAACAGTCAAAATGACCCAAAAGATGTATCCAACATTACTACCCAAAATGTAGCTGATTTTACCACCTGCTGTTCAACAGTACATATATTCAAACATCAGAATCCTCTTAACAGATGTAAAAATCAAAGGACTCCCAGACTATGCTCATGAAAGAAACAGCTAGCCTTTGCCCCCAGTGTTTATTTTTGCCTTCCAAGTCTCATATGTGTGTGTATGTGTGTGTGTGTGTGTGTGTCTATTTGATGGAAGAAAGTCTCATTGGAATCTTGAATCTAAGAAATGTAGCTTTGATGTTTTAGTCTCTGTTTTTGGTTGCACCACTTGACTTGTAGGAATTTTGACTTGTAGGAATTTAGTTCCCCAACCAAAGCACAGAATCCTAACCACTGCACCACCACAGAATTCCCTAGCCTCTGGTTTAAAGGAAAGTGGGCAACAGGAGGCATAACTGGGGTCAAATGAGCCAATCTACAATATTGTCCACAATCTCTGTTGCTGAAGAGAGTGTAATGCAATCAAACAATGGGAAAAAAAAAAACAAAAAACAATATAGCGAAAACACAATGAGGGTGAGTGTGCACTCTATACATACCTTCTCTCTTGATTCTCACCACAATTTGCTAACTCAGGCAATCAACTCTTTAAACCCAATTATTTGGCTCCAGAACTAAGTACCTAAAATTTACCTGTATTTTGTTCACAGTATTACCAAATATTTAACAGCACAAACATGCAACAATTACTTCCTGAGGGACTAACACTTTCACTTTTCCATATTATATATGAAATACCAGTGGATGTCTCAAGATTTTAATAACTTTAAAAAATTCCCATAATGTTAGAGCTCATTTTCCAGTAACTTAGTTGTCTTTTATTTTAGGACTTAAGTTTTTAAATTCCCCATTATTGCCCATTTGTAAAGCCTAGAGTAGCCCCACATGATTCCAGAAAATGAGCTGTCAGTGTTAGTCCATCTTGTGGGAAACAGTCCAAAATATCCTGTTTCTCTACTTAAACTCAGTCATGCATAATTTACTGGATAATCACTAGTGTCCTAATCAATATCTCTATCTATCTACTCACTAATCCAGTTCAAAAACTGTGTGACTTAACATGCATTGGACTCAGGACTAGCCCTTGGCAAATTTGAAATCTGTCTGTGATGTCTTCACTTTTCCTTACCAGCTATCCTTTCCAAAACTCAGACTGTTGTTATAAAACTTAAACCAAAAAGAAAAGGACTTTACATTTTTTATTCACTTATTTTCTCTCTTTGTACAGAAATTGAAGCTTTAAATAGTAAATGACTGACCTAAGACCATTAAATAAAACTGTGACAAAGTCAAAGCTAACAACATTCTTCTAAGGTATGCTGATTCCACATTCCATGAAACTTCCCATGTTTCTTTCTAAAATATTTTTTGGACTGTCTGTGAAAGCTAGTCAGCCCTATCACACAGGTCACTAGTTTAAAAAAAGAAATAATAATAAGAAAATCTCTGCCAGTATGTGATAGAATAAGTACATGGTAAAATAACTAAGGTTCTATACATCCCTTTTATTTATTTATTTTTTTAGGATGTTCATGACAATTTTATTATTATAGCCAAATCTATAATAAACCCAAATATCTGTCACACGGAGAACAGATAATTCATACACGTGGCATATTTATACAATGAAACATAATATAGCTAATTTTTTTTCTTTTAAACATTCTTTTTTTATATATGCTTTTATTTTTTTTTAATTTTAAAATCTTTAATTCTTACATGTGTTCCCAAACATGAACCCCCCTCTGACCTCCCTTCCCATAACATCCCTCTGGGTCATCCCCGTGCACCAGCCCCAAGCATGCTGTATCCTGCGTCAGACATAGACTGGCAATTCAATTCTTACATGATAGTATACATGATACAATGCCATTCTCCAAAATCATCCCACCCTCTCCCTCTCCCTCTCCCTCTGAGTCCAAAAGTCCGTTATACACAGCTGTGTCTTTTTTCCTGTCTTGCATACAGGGTCGTCATTGCCATCTTTCTAAATTCCATTTATATGTGTTAGTATACTGTATTGGTGTTTTTCTTTCTGGCTTACTTCACTCTGTATAATCGGCTCCAGTTTCATCCATCTCATCAGAACTGATTCAAATGAATTCTTTTTAACGGCTGAGTAATACTCCACTTTCTAACACCGCACACAAAAATAAACTCAAAATGGATTAAAGATCCAAACATAAGACCAGAAATTATAAAACTCCTAGAGGAGAACATAGGCAAAACACTCTCAGACATAAATCACAGCAGGATCCTCTATGATCCACCTACCAGAACTCTGGAAATAAAAGCAAAAATAAACAAATGGGATCTAATTAAAATTAAAAGCTTCTGCACAACAAAGGAAACTATAAGCAAGGTGAAAAGACAGCCTTCTGAATGGGAGAAAATAATAGCAAATGAAGCAACTGACAAACAACTAATCTCAAAAATATACAAGCAACTTATGCAGCTCAATTCCAGAAAAATAAACGACCCAATCAAAAAATGGGCCAAAGAACTAAATAGACATTTCTCCAAAGAAGACATACGGATGGCTAACAAACACATGAAAAGATGCTCAACATCACTCATTATCAGAGAAATGCAAATCAAAACCACAATGAGGTACCACTTCACACCAGTCAGAATGGCTGCGATCCAAAACTCTGCAAGCAATAAATGCTGGAGAGGGTGTGGAGAAAAGGGAACCCTCCTACACTGTTGGTGGGAATGCAAACTAGTACAGCCACTATGGAGAACAGTGTGGAGATTCCTTAAAAGATTGCAAATAGAACTACCTTATGACCCAGCAACCCCACTGCTGGGCATACACACCAAGGAAACCAGAATTGAAAGAGACACATGTACCCCAATGTTCATCGCAGCTCTGTTTATAATAGCCAGGGCATGGAAGCAACCTAGATGTCCATCAGCAGATGAATGGATAAGAAAGCTGTGGTACACATATACATCCCTTTTAATTTCACCCAAAGAAATACACGTTTGCCTTAAAGCAGACTTGAATGCATAAAAAAAAAAAAAAATCATTGGATTTTTAGTCTAGCCATAGTACTAACTAGATGTTATCTTAGGCAAATAATTTCATCTCTGTGGCCCCTAAAAATAAGAAATTGAAATTCATGGCCTCTAAATTCTCTTCTAGCTTAAGAAATTCATGAAGCAGCAGCAGTGCTACTATATTCACAAAAAGAATGACTCAGGCCAACATTTTCTATATGACAACCATCTGTCCCAGTTTGACCAGGACAATGTTAGTTTATACCTATGATCCCCAAGTAATTAAACACTTTCATCCTCAAAATTATTCTATTTTGAAAGAAAAACTGTAAAAAATAATCTTATAAATGTAGGAGAGGTCAATGCTGTGTCAGGCTGAGATATTTATGTATCATATTGAGCACAGATAATGATAATAACAATTTCTACACTTACAAGAGCAAACATGATATCTTTTGACACTTTTTCTACATCATGACATTCCAGGAATACAGTGTTATTGCTGAGTATGATCTCTTGAGTCAGACTGCTGGATTCTAACTTAGGTTTGCCATTCACTTGCTATGGGGTTAACAAAAAATCTTAGTTCCTCATCTAGAGAATCTTGTTATAAGGTTTCAGTTCAGTTCAGTTCAGTCTCTCAGTCGTGTCCAACTTTTTGCAGCCCCATGGACTGCAGCATGCCAGGCCTCCCTGTCCATTGCCAACTCCCAGTGTTTACTCAAACTCATCTCCATTGAGTCGGTAATACCATCCCGCCATCTCATCCTCTATCGACTCCTCCTCCCACCTTCAATCTTTCCCAGCACCAGGGTATTTTCCAATAAGTCAGTTCTACTCATCAGGTGGCCAAAGTATTGCAGTTTCAGCTTCAACATCAGTCCTTCCAATGAATATTCAGGACTGATTTCATTTAGGATGAAATGTTTGGTTCTCCTTCCAGTCCAAGGGACTCTCAAGAGTCTTCTCCAACACCACAGTTCAAAAGCATCAATTCTTCAGTACTCAGCTTTCTTTATAGTCCAATTCTCACATCCATACATGACTACTGGAAAAACCATAGTTTTGACTAGACGGACCCTTGTTGGCAAAGTATTGTCTGCTTTTTAATATGTTGTCTAGGTTGGTCATAACTTCTCTTGCAAGGAGTAAACATCTTTTAATTTCATGACTGTAGTCACCATCTGCAGTGATTTTGGAGATCCCAAAAATAAAGTCTCTCACTGTTACCACTGTTTCTCCATCTATTTGCCATGAAGTAATGGGACCAGATGCCATGATCTTCGTTTTCAGAATGTTGAGCTTTAAGCCAACTTTTTAACTCTCCTCTTTCACTTTTCTAGAGGCCCTTTAGGTCTTCTTCACTTTCTTCCATAAGTGTGGTGTCATTTGCTTATCTGAGTTTATTGATATTTCTCCCGACAATCTTGATTCCAGCTTGTGATTCATCCAGCCCAGGCTTTCTCATTATATACTCTGCATAGAAGTTAAATAAGCAGAGTGACAGTATACTGCCTTGATGTACTCCTTTTCCTATTTGGAACCAGTCTGTTGTTCCTTGTCCAGTTCTAACTGTTGCTTCCTGACCTGCATACAGATTTCTCAAGAGACAGGTCAGGTAGCCTGGTATTCCCATCTCTTGAAGAATTTTCCAAAATTTATTGTGGTCCACACAGCAAAGGCTTTGGCATAGTCAATAAAGCAGAAGTAGATGTTTTTTCTGGAACTCTCTTGCTTTTTCCATGATCCAGCAGATGTTGGCAATTTGATCTCTGATTCCTCTGCTTTTTCTAAATCCAGCTTGAACATCTGGAAGTTCACAGTTCACGTACTGTTGAAGCCTGGCTTGGAGAATTTTGAATATAAGGTTTAAATGAGTAGATTCAGAGCAAGTGCTTAAAATTGTTGCTGTTCAGTTGCTAAGTCATATGTGACTGTGACCCCATGGACTGTAGCACTTCAGGCTTCCCTGTTCACCATTGCTCAAACTATGTCCATTGAGTTCATGATGCCATCCAACCATCTCATCCTCTGTTGCCCTCTTTTCCTCCTGCTTAATATAATACCTGGTAAATGAGATTTCAGAATGTACATTAAGTACATTCCTAAAGAAGTATTGATATGTGGGCTAGATCACATTATATCTATTTTTAACAGATTCTTACTGAAGTTTCTGAGAAGTTTAAAAATCTTGCCAAAAATGTGTTGCATTTTCTTTTATTCAGTTCCCTAACGTGTTCAGCTCTTTCACATCATGTGGCTTGAAGATCGAATTTTACCCCCATTGTCTCAATCACTCTTCCTTCCAGTTCCCAAATAGCTGGCTTCACTACCTTTCAGAGTCTCAGCTTATATGCCCCTTTTTCAGAGAAGCACTTTTGGATCAACCAACACCAACTAAGCTACAAACTCTAAGTCCTATTACTTTCCCTCATGTCATTCTTCTTCATAGCATGGATCTCAATGTTTACTTATATTTATTTTACTGGTTGGCAGCTTATGTCTATTTTCTCTGCCAGAATAGATACTGAGTGAGATCAAAACGCATGTCGGTCTTTTTCATTACTGTGTATCAAGGATTGAATCCAGTACGTGGCACATAGCAAGCATTTTAATAATTTTGAAGGAGTTCAATGAATGGAAAACATGTAAGTATCTAATTCAAGATTTAAATCTGTATCTACTCACTTCAAATCTCTCTACACTATGTGACATGCTTTATTTGTTAGTCATTGTACTGCAACTCCTTGTTAGTTGAGTAATTCAGGAAATCTTATGTGACCATTGGAAACCATTAAAAATATAATTTTGAAATTGTATTGAAATTTGAAATTGAATTTCTAGATATTCCTGCAGATTGTCATTTTTTTCAAACATAGGATAAAAATAGTTGTATTAGTTATTAGCCACATGAAGATATCATTTTTGTGAGTCAATATCAGTTAAATAATTGCTAACTCCAAAGTATTATTCATTCATTTATAAGAGTGTGTCTTCTTGGGTTATAATTTCCTGCTATGCAGAGCCAACCTGGTAATAGAAATAAAGGAGACCAAAACTGACTAATATAAAAAAACAAAAGGAAGTTCTGCAAAGTTGGGTATTTATCATAAGTGCCAAGGAATAAATTTAAAAACTAATTTTTAATAAATCATATTTGAGGATTTTTTATCAATGAAAATATTCCTATGATGAATTATAATTTATCTTTGTTATTCAATTTAGGCTAGACTACAAACACAAAGTCAGTATTAATATTGTGTTCAGATAATTCAAGAATCATTCAAGGAAAGAATAAAATGAACTAAGGCAATTATATTGGAGAAAACCAATATTTAATGGCTGAAAATTAGTAATATGTGAGATGGTCATGTTTCTATTTTTGGCCAGAGTTACTTTTTTTCTTTTATTTTTTAGTAGGCAGTCTATAACCTAGTTTCATAGTCTCTCAGGGACTGAGGTTCTTTAAATAAAGATTAAATTACTTACCACAGCTGACTCCAGTATTACAAAAAATAATTATTTCTAGATTGTCTCTAAGTCTTCTCATCATATTCAGTTTAGATCTTAGCATCTTGAAAGCTGTACATTTTATATTTAAGCAGGTAATTGAGTAAAATTGTAACCAATAACTAATTAAATCTATGAAATCACCTCTCTCCTTTCTGTTCTCGCATGAATCATACACTAGAAGAAACATCATCTGCAGAATTGGGAAGATTAGCAGAGGAGAGACTGTTTAGTCAGTTTTCACATTAACAGTCAGACCAGTTGAAATCACTCCCCAGACTTGATTTGGCCTGAAGCCAGATGGTTGATACTGTTAATAGAGAAAACATCTGTTTATACTAATGTGTTAGTTTACTGTGCTTAGAGGCCATCAATATGAGCTGCTATGTGCACAGCTATTATGAAAGGAATGAATAGTCTTTTTTCATTTGAAAGTCAACAGTAGATAGAGGACTCTTGTTTCATAGTCCCCATATCAAGTCCTACTCAGATCCTGAAGATAAAGAATTATAGACAAACAAGGGACCACACAGTATTCTCATTAACTCTAAATACCTATTTCGCTTTCTTTAGTTCTGAGTGAAATCAGAAGACTATATTCTTGAGCAATTGGCTAAAATGATGCAATTAAAATATACACTGCATGTAGCTAATAGCAAATTCAACAATATCACCTATGATTGAATTCTGTAACTTGCTCTGAAACTGCCTCAGAACATCAGTCTGGAATTGTTTTTCATCTCAAAGAGAAATACCTGTTTAACACATTTTACAGAGGCCATATCAAAGTCACTAATGGCAATAAGAAGCCATCGCTGCAAATAGATGAAGCCTTACAAACTGTTTTTATGTGTGATAAAGATACAGAAGTGGGGTATCACCTCAGAAACTTGGAAATGACACATTCAGAGAAGTTCTTATGAAAGTCATAATGTGACCAAGCTCCTGTACTATCTTGGGTAATTATGCAAACCTTCATAAATAATTATTGGTTATTGAAGTACGAGGAAAACAAGTTTTAGTTTATACAGAGAAGGTCATTACTTAAATGTAGACCTTCTCACTGCTTTGTGGGATGGGCTAATGAAAAATGTACTTGCTCACCGCAGCAAGAATCAGGGCATGAACTAAAGCCATAAAAGTTTTATAGAGCTTCTCCACAGATACCACATTGCTTTCTATGCCTCACTCTTTGCAGTGCAGTTGGTAGGAAAAAGCTAAATGCAGTAGCTTCATTTCAAAAGGATTGCTCAAACTTCAATTGTTTTGCTTTAGAGCCAAAGCAGAGTCTTTTTGATCATTTCACTGGCTGCAGGTTTGGTGGGAGGTAAAGCTGTGCTTCATACAGTGTTACAAGTATGAAGTATAAATCAGGTTTTACAAATATGCCCATTTGGTGTACTCAATTGACTGTAAAATAGTTATTCTCTGCTGTGTAATTGTTGTGCTGTGGAAGAAAGCAGGACTTCTAAACATTTAATGGAAAATAATTATGTGACCTGAATTCGGACTGTATTTTCTCCCACCAAGTTCTGTAGTGCAACAAAAGCATTTTGTAATGATTTCATGTTAAATCTACAGTGTGCAAGCCTGCCTAGGTAATAGTTGTTGCTGTCTGTACTTGTGTGTGTTTTCATAATTTTTTTCTGATTGTCTACTTGTCCTTCTGCACCACCATTTAAGAACAAGGGCATAAACACAACACATTTCAGTGAAAGGATCAGGAATTTCTTTTTCTCTAGTAACATTTTACGAACCAACTAAAAGCTCAGACGCAAGGTTTGCTGGTGGTGGAGGTGGGGGGCGGGGAAGGGGGTGGGCAGTACTCATTAACTAAAATTTTTTTGTTTTATCTTTTTGTTCTGTTAAAAGCTTTTGATGAAAACTTGGTAGTTTATGTTTCAAAGACTATTCCTTATCTAGGAAGCTTTGTACATATTTATAACGTAAACATTTCCGATACATTTGAAAGGTATGTTCAGTCATATATCAGGATCTATTTCCCAACCATGGTATAATCAAACAGAAATGTTCAAGTTCTGTGCCCATTTCCCCCCCCCCCCAGATATTTCTGTTAACCTAAGAAGAAAAAAATTACATTAGAAAATGAGTTTAGAGCTTTCATTTGTAATATATTCAGTTCTGTACTCAGTTTATAAAATCAGTAAGTGCTCATTGTGTGAAACTCATGACAGATTTAATACAATCCTATTGCTGACATTTCCATTTATCAAGTGTACATTTTAATATGAAAATATTTTCCCACATCTAATCACCAGGGTTCTGACCATTTCCCAGTCAGTATGTGGCCATGTTTCTTGGTACCCTGAGTAATGGATTGAATGTGAACCACAGTGTAGTATGTCCTAGATTATAAATGCTATTATATGGCGGTATTAAAGTTTCTTTAGAAGTATTATATCATTCCCTAGACTTCATACCTAAAAATGTTAGCTTTTAATATTTTTCTTATGAATCTAGAATTTTAAGAAAATATTAACTATGAGCTCTTTAGTCTATCTTTGTTAATTTCCCTTTTAAAATGTAGGGTTTGCTCCAGCTTGAATTTATGAACATTATCATGTGGTCGCTATTACAACAGTCATACCCAATCTAATATATGAATCTAAGGGCTTTGACTTTTAATTGCTCCTTATATGAAAAGCCTATTTCATCATTTTTTCCTTATTCATCTTAAAATTTTCAGTAGCTGAAGAACTTTGGAATGTCTAGGGTAAAGCCATTATTTTTAAGTCTAGGTTTCTTCAAAGACCGTCACAATCTATAGATGGTACTTTGAAGTTTATCTTTTTTTTTTTTACTTGTCCTGTGAATCCCTAGGGGGCAAGCATTTAATATTTCTTTAATCTGAAGCCAAAATGACTTCCTGCTCCAGTGCTGGCCTCAATTATGGTGCTAGAGAATTATCCTTTCTTAATTAAAGGAATCACAGTGCTGTCTGTGAGCACTGAGCATTCCATTGCAAGGGGTGGAGTGATTAAATTTATATCTTCAGATAAATATAAAATATTCTATTTTTACACGTGTTCTGGGCAGATTTTTGGAATAGGGTTATTTCCACCAACTTCATATGTAAATAGCATATGTACATATCTAGAAACTTTCTAATTATAAAGTCAAAGACTACAGATTTAAAAAAGAATAAAGTCAATAAAGCAGTTATAATGACAGTACTTAATTTATTTAAAATCATTGAATTGAAAGTGAGGTTTCTCTGGGAAAAAAAGGATAATGCTAGAGTATCTCTCATGAAAGCTATTAGAATAATTTGGTGATACTGTGAAATTGTTTCTCATTTAGATGTCATTTATTAATTTTCAGAAATTACCTAGTATTAAATGGTTGATTGACCAATTTTCCCCATATATTATTTTCTTAGGTGAATATTTGTCTTTAGATACATCTTTATTTTTATGAATTTGCTGTCCTAATTCTCCATTAAATTTCTGTGAAGTGTTCTCATACTCAGTACTTCTGTTAGAGCAGAAATAGAACCTTCTGTGAAGATGAAGACATTTTATAGCTTACACTGTCTGGTACAGTAACCACTACTTGACATGTTTATTATCAAGCACTTATAATGTGGCTAATGCAACTACGAAACTAATATTTAACTTTACTTAATTTTAATTATTTAGCTTTGATTTAAATTTAAATGGTCATATGTGGCTAGTACTAGTTTTGGACGGTGCATTTAAAAGACATTCACACAAATTTTTAACAACTTATTTAGCCATGATTCATAAGACACATTTTTTTGTGTGTTTAGCCATATTTATGCAAGTAGATATTTTGCGGCAGTTAACTTTATTTATTTCATTTTTTACTACCCTAAACATAAGAATTATTGACACATTAAATTCTCATCTGTGCTTTATCATACCCCTTTAGGAACTGAGAAAATCAGCAGAATTCTTAATACCAGATCAGAATACTTGTGGCATAACATTTTAAATCAGAAATCCAGATGGTTTATTAAGCTAGGGTGAATATTATTAACATAAAAATAGATTTACATGTGATTTAAATATGTTTAAGATAAAGTATGTCTAAAAGAGACCTAAAACATATCATGATATACAAAGTCAATTCTTAATTTTTCTCCATCTTCCTTAAACACAAGATCCCACCACAAGGCCTCTGCACTGGCTATTTGCTACACTCTTCCTCCAAAGAGCCATAGAACTCACTACCTTATCTCCCCGACGTGGACACCAATATTACCTTCCCAGTGCAATCAACTTTACCCTATTCAATAACATAACTCACCGTCCCCTCAACACTCCAAAATTTCCATACCTTGCTCTGTTTTTCTCCACATCACTTATTACTTTCTGACATATTATATAATTTACTCACTTCTTTTATTTCTTTGGATTCTAAATTGATGAGATTCATAAAAGCAAGTAATTTGGATCTTTTTTGTTTCTAATGTGTTACCAACCCTAGGACATAACTAGGCATTTGTAGTCCTCAGCAAGTTTTAGATACCATTGAAAAGACTTAATGAGTAGTCTAATTGACAGATTCGTAATGGTGAACTTTTTCTATTAAGTGCTAAATAGTATGTATTTTAAGGTTTATAGGCCACATGTGGTTTCTGTTGCATTCTTAAAAAATGTTAAAATTTCTTGACTGGTAGACAGCATAAAAACAGATTGTAGGCCAGACTTGGTCCACAGGCCACAGTTTACTTATCCTTTGTTCAACTAAATGGAAAGATGTAACAGACAATATTCCCATGATGGTTAGCCCTAGAATTGTTTTTATTTTATATTATGGAAAGTTTTGATTTGGTGTGTTGTGTCCCACTTTAAACTAAAGAAAAATTAATGTGATAAATTGAGTCAGAATGGCTGAAAAGTGGCCTTGGCAGCCTAAGGCCTTTGCATTCCCCAGTCTACCAAAACTATAATTGTAGTCTCTTATAAAACATGAATACTAAAGTGATGTTTGGCCCTTCAGTTCAGTTCAGTTCAGTCGCTCAGTCGTGTCCGACTCAATGTGACCCCATGAACCGCAGCACACCAGGCCTCCTTGTCCATCACCAACTCCTGGAGTCCACCCAAACCCATGTGCATTGAGTCAGTGATGCCATCCAATCATCTCATCCTCTGTCGTCCCCTTCTTCTCCTGCCCTCACTATTTCCCACCATCAGGGTCTTTTCAAATGAGTCAGTTCTTATCAGGTAGCCAAAGTATTGGAGTTTCACCTTCAACATCAGTCCTTCCAATGAACACCCAGGACTGATCTCTTTAGGATGGACTGGTTGGATCTCCTTGCAGTCCAAGGGACTCTCAAGAGTCTTCTCCAACACCAGAGCTCAAAAGCATCATTTCTTCTGTGTTCAGCTTTCTTTATACTCCAACTCTCACATCCGTACACAACCACTGGAAAAACCATAGCCTTGACTAGATGGACCTTTTTTGGCAAAGTAATGTCTCTGCTTTTTAATATGCTCTCTACATTGGTCATAGTTTTCCTTCCAAGAAGTAAGCAATCACAATCTGCAGTGATTTTGGAGCCCCCAAAAATAAAGTCAGCCACTGTTTTCACTGTTTCCCTATCTATTTGCCATGAAGTGTTATTTTACATAGATCGTGAGCCCTGTTTAAGAAACGAATAAAACTCATACTATCTCATCAAAAACTGTGTGTATGCATGATTCTGCACAGATTTTCAGGGTTTTTGAAATCCCTGAGGCCTGTGAATAAGAATCTCATCCTTTCATTTTAGATTGACTGTCTCTTTCGCTTGTATTTGTTTTGTGCATCTAATAGACTGCAAACACTGGCTTTAAGTGGGCTTTGGCTTCTTACAAAATGATGAACTGGAGACTGTCAAAGAAATTTAGTCAAACATAGCACCTAATAATTCAGTAAATACTTAAAAGCATACTTTGCTTGAAGTATCATTTCAATAATCAGGATTTCATCACAATGAGGAAACAAGTTTTTGTTGCTTTCGTTTTTACTGATCAAGACTATTCCGTCCTTACACTCCTTCAGGTTGATGAAATCCTCATTCTTTTGACTATTGAAAGTCATAGTATAATCAATAACAAGAGCATAGTAAGTACCAATATTCTTTCATTTCTTCACTGGTATTACAAAGATTTCTAGGAATTGAATGTTTGTCCATCTTCCTAACATGAATCATTACCAATATCTTAAGAGCATATTCTATAAATGAGGTACAGCCATTTACTAGTCTCTGAGAATTTTCAGTGTCAAGTTTTGGCCTAGTGTCTTGGATATCACCTAGAACAGCAATTCTCTACTAAAGCCACGGTATTGATATGCCACACTGGTGAGAGAAAGGCACGTTAAATGATTTGTTGCTGATAATATATAAAACATTGCTTTCCCCAAATATTTTATTTTGCAAAAAATGTTTAAATTTGGTTGTATTTATTCCTAAAATAGTAGTTTGCTGCCTTGTAGTTGAACATTTCTGAACATGTGGAAAACAGTGAACTCAATGAGAGACTGAGAGTCCTTCAGCATAAACCCATGCTAGAATGTTGGTTGTAAGAACATCATCTTTCATATGTATTTCTGCAGAAAATAATAAATGGTGAGGATAAATGATCTCGCAAATTATCTCTATTCATTGAAAATATATACTTAGCATACTTATTAAGGAGAAATGTTGCACATAGTCACTACTATTAGTGGACATCCTGTTTAATAATTCCCATGCACATTAACTGCTTAGGCTCAAATATAAGCTGAAAATTATTCTGTTGCCTAGTTAAATACAATCTACTTACTAAGGTTTTTTGGGAGGAAATGAAGATAAAGTTATAGCAAAGCACATCCAGGATTAACAATGTCAAGGTCAAATTCACACATATTGCTTAGAAATGATAGAAATTACAAGAAGAAAAATTGTGACAGAATTAGGATAATGACAACGTTTGAAATAGAAGTAGGTTGTTGCCAAAAAGAATAAATAAATAAAAGTGGTTTACCTATGTGATGATTCACAAATCCCATTGCCCTTCAATAAGACATCGCTTCGTTTTGTCTTGTCACATTTGTAGATAAAGAAAAGGCAAAATGTATCCCACTAGCCAAAAATTAGATAATATAAACAGATAAGAGTTTAAGATTTATAGCAGTAGTAGGAGGCTCAATAAGTTATGGATAGAGGGTATTCTGAACAAGCTATCTCCTCTCTCTTCCAAATATAACAAATTTTTTAAGATCAGAGTGCATATCACATGAAGTTAATAAAGTAGAAAATGACACTATTTACCTTCATCAAATAATATGTCAAAAATTTATAGCTCAGCTCCTTGAAAATCTGTCTTATTTAGCCTGGTGCTTTGTGTAACATTTTAATAGCCAAAAGCAAATGAGGAACATAAAGCATGTTCAGCCAAGAAAAGTTTTTAAAAACCTTTTTACTTTATTTGCAGATTCCTCATGAAATATCACTTTTTTTTTCCTGTGGTGTCATCTATAATGTTACAAATATTAACATGTAATATCAAGTAGTTGGAGGTGGCAGAGTTGCATGATGAGTAACTAGCTTAAGCACCGGAGGAAGGCTAATTGGCAAGATGACCACATGAAAAAGAGTTGTTATCCCAGGTCTGTCTACAGATTACTGCCTGTCCCCAAGTCACCAGGCTAAAGGTCACATTTCAAAGAGTGCTAGTTTATCTGTGCATAAAAGGGAAGGATCTGTCATTCCAAATCATATTAATGATCCATTTAGTCTAATATCTTTCTAAGGCAGTGGTCAGTTTTTTAAAATGCAAGGAGAGAAATCTTTCTAACCTCATTTTTACCATTATCAGAAAGGGATGAATTCCATCTAAACTCTTTTTGGAAAGATGAATTCATTGTTCTTGCTGTGAATTAAGAGCAAGTTTCTTGTTTTACCTGGCATTGCTAATGACAGGAGCAATACAAAAAATAAGCACAAAAGAGAACCAACCCAGCCTCTTTTAGTATTATATTAAATCATGTAGTTACATAAAGTTGAACAAATACAAGAAACTCCCATAGGTGAGAAAAAATTTAAATCATTCTTTAGAATTCATTGGTATTTTTAAACTCCAGTATTTTTGCTCTTGTTAGTTAATCCTCAGATGGTGACTGCAGCCATGAAATTAAAAGATGTTTGCTCCTTGGAAGAAAAGCTATGACAAACCTGCTGCTGCTGCTAAGTCGCTTCAGTCGTGTCCAACTCTGTGCGACCCCATAGACGGCAGCCCACAAGGCTCCCTGTCCCTAGGATTCTCCAGGCAAGAACACTGAAGTGGGTATGACAAACCTAGATAGCATATTAAAAAGCAGAGACAGAGACATTACTTTGCCAACAAGGGTCCATCTAGGCAAAGCTATGGTTTTTCCAGTAGTCAATTATGGATGTGAAAGTTGGACTACAAAGAAAGCTGAGCACTGAAAAATTGATGCTTTTGGACTGTGGTGATGGAGAAGACTAGTCCCTTGGACTGCAAGGAGATCACACAAGTCCATCCTAAAGGAGATCAGTCCTGGGTGTTCATTGGAAGGACTGATGCTGAATCTGAAACTCCAATACTTTGGCTACCTGATAAGAACTGACTCATTTGAAAAGACCCTGATGCTGGGAAAGATTGAAGGCAGGAGGAGAAGGGGACAACAGAGGATGAGATGATTGGATGACATCACCAACTTGATGGATAGAAGGTTGAGTGAGCTCTGGGAGTTGTGATGGACAGGGAAGCCTGGCATGCTACAGTTCATGGGGTCACAGAGAGTCGGACATGACTGAGTGACTGAACTGAACTGAGTTAATCCTCATTACCTGTTCATGTGATAAATGCTTTTCAATATCAGTTTTATAAATGCAAACATGGAGATTAAAAGAGACAGAAAAATCTTTACAGATAAAAATCTGGAAGGCTTATTTGTGCTATGTCAAAATTTCAAGATTCTATTTGTAGTCATATATGATTAAATGCCCACTAAATTGCATTGTATACTTTGGCTGAAAATTGCTTGACCATTCACTGCTACCTGAGCTCTTTTTACCCTTTTGGCAAAGTTGAATTTTAAAAGTTGTTTTCTTTTTAATTTTCAACTGCATCTAATCCCCTAATATTAATGCTATTGCTTAGTGTCATATAGAAATAAATGGCAGCCCACTCCAGTATTCTTTCCAGGAAAATTCCATGCACAGTGGAGCCTGGTGGATTATGGTCCATGGCATCGCAAGGAGTGGGACACAACTTAGAGACTAAATCGCAGAAGTGAAAACACTTCTAAATACACTGCTTCTGTATATTTTAGCTGCATAAGTTTGAAATATAATCAGGAAGTTCCTATAAGATTCATTTTAATGTGTACCTTTTTAATATGATGAAACATTTCATCTGAAATGTGAAATGAGTGCAAGAGACAGCTGGGCAAATAGATCATCTATACCTATCATTTATGTAAAGAAATAATGGATCACATCATAATACATTTAAAAGCTTTTAAATACTTTTGGGCTTCCCAGTTTGCCATACTGGTAAAGAAACTGCCTGCCAATGCAGGAGACATAAAAAACCCAGGTTCAATCCCTGGGTAGGGAAGACCCACTGGAGGAGGACATAGCACCACTTCTGGTTATTTTTTTCTTTTCCTGCCCAACTTACCTACTCTCCTGAATATAATCTTTATCCGTTATATGGATTCTCTCATAAGTTTAACTTATGTATTCTCTTATTGTTCAGTCGCTAAGTTGTATATGACTCTTTGTGACCCCATGGGCTACAGCACACTAGGCTTCCCTGTCCTTCACCAACTCCCAGAGTTTCCTCAAATTCATGTCCATTGAGTCAATGCTGCCAGCGAACCAACTCATCCTCTGCCGACCTCTTCACCTTTTGCTTCAATCTTTCACAGTATCAGGGTCTTTTCCAGGGGTTTTTGACTCTTCAAGTCAGGTGGTCAAAATATTGGAGATTCAGCTTCAGCATCAGTCCTTCCAATGAATATTCAGGGTTTATTTACTTGAGGGTTGATTAGTTTGATCTCCTTGCAGTCCAAGGGACTCTTAAGAGTCTTCTCCAGAACCACAATTCAAAAGCATCGATTCTTCAGTGTTCAGTCTTCCTTATGGTCCAACTTTCACATCCATACATGACTACTGGAGTTATGTTGCAGTCTGAGAATCACAGGAACTTAAACCTGTATTTCCTTTGGAATGAAGATTCAGTAATTGCTAGTTCTGTATCTGCAGAAACTTAAACCTTGCTTCTGTGTGTTTCAGTTTAAAGGCACCTTATTTAATATATTTTGACTTATTAACGTTGCATTAATAGCAGAGCACTATAACTTCCTCCTAAAAAAAGCTTATTATGTTTTGTCCCTATTGCAAATTCCAGACTTAAATTGAAGAAAGTAGGGAAAACCACTAGGCCACTCAGGTACGAGCTAAATCAAATCTCTTACAAATATACAGTGAAAGTGACAAATAGAGTCAGTGGATTCAATCTGACAGACAGAGTGCCTGAAGGATTATGGACGGAAGTTCATAACATGTACTTGTTATGGAGGCAGTTATCAAAATCATCCCCAAGAAAAAGAAATACGAAAAGGCAAAATGATTATCTGAGGAGGCCTTATAAATAGCTGACAAAAAAAGGAGAAGTTAAAGGCAAAGGAGAAAAGGAAAGATACACCCATCTGAATGCAGAGTTCCAAAAAATAACAAGGGGAGATAACAAATCATTCCTGAGTGACTAATGCAAAAAATAGAGGAAAACAGTAAAATAGAAAAGACTAGCAAGCTCTTCAAGAAAATTAGAGATACCAAGGGAACATTTCATGCAAAGATGGGCACAATAAAGGACAGAAATAGTATGGACCTAACAGAAGCAGATGATATTAAGAAGAGGTAGCAAGAATACACAGAAAAGTGTTAGTTGCTCAATCGGGTTCCTCTGTCCATGGAATGCTCCAGGCAAGAATACACAGAAGAACAATGCAAAAAAGATCTTAATGATCTAGATAACCACAATGGTGCGATCACTCACCTAGAACCAAATATCCTTGGGTGTGAAGTCAAGTGGGCCTTAGAAAGCATCATTACTAACAAAACTAGTGGATAGTGGAAGTGATGAAATTCCAGCTGAGCTATTTCAAATTCTAAAAGATTTGAAATAGTACATCATGTGAAATGCCAGGCTGAATGAAGCACAAGCTGGAATCAAGATTGCTGGGAGAAATATCAATAACCTCAGATATGCAGATGACACCATCCTTATGGCAGAAAATGAAGAACTAAAGAGCTTCTTGATGAAGGTGAAAGAGGTGAGTGAACTATCTGGCTTAAAACTCAACATTCAAAAAAGGAAGATCATGGTGTCCGGTCTATTCACTTCATGGCAAATAGATGGGGAAACAATGGAAACAGTGACAGACTTAATTTTCCTGTGCTGCAAAATCACTGCAGATGGTGACTGCAGTCATGAAATTAGAAGATGCTTGCTACTTGGAAGAAAAGCTGTGACAAGCCTAGACAGTATGTTAAAAAATAGAGACATTACTTTGCAAAAATGGTCTGTCTAGTCAAAGCTATGGATTTTCCAGTAGTCATTATGATTGTGAGGGTCCAATCATAAAGAAGGCTGAGCACCGAAGAATTGATGCTTTTGAACTGTGGTATTGGAGAAGACTCTTGAAAGTCCCTTGGACTGCAAGGATGGCAAACCAGTCAATTATAAATGAACTCAATCCTGAATATTCATTGGAAGGATGGATCCTGAAGCTGAAGTTCCAATAATTTGGCCACTTGATGTGAAGAGCTGACTTGTTGGAAAGGACCCTGATGCTGGGAAAGATTGAGGGCAGGAGGAGAAGGGGATGACAGAGGATGAGATGGTTGGATGGCATCACCAACTTGATGGACATGAGTTCGAGCAACCTCCAGGAGATGGTGAAGAACAAGGATGCCTGGCATGCTGTGGTCCTTGAGGTGGTAAAAAGTTGGACAGGACTGAGTACCTGAACAGCAACACATGCATTTTCTGTTAAGGCATTGCATAGTTTTCTCTCACTTAGGAGAAATGGACAGCACTTGAATACTACATTTGGAAATTATTTCAAGCAGCAAAATCTTCAATAAAATTTACAAAAATGTATAAAACATGGCACTAAATAGACTGAAAAAGGATACTTGTTTGTAGTATTAGAGCTGAAACCAAAAGACTGAAGTCTCCTTCTTTGACATGAGACGAGAATGTATGCATTGGGTGCTTCAATTTTTTCTCTAATATGTGGATGTCCCTGAATGACTATGAAAGAATCATGAATATTGATTTCAGGGTTACAATGAAATTATAGTGATTATTCAAACCCACAGATGCAGACTCCACAAGTGAGGATAAATTGTATCTTCTTTTAAAATCAAGTTCACAAAGTGAAGTAGATTTTCTGGGTATAGCAATAAACTCAAAGTTCAATAATTATTGCTCCATATCATGCAAACTTTTGTTACTATATCAGATATCTGAAGTCAGTCTGAATATCAGTTTCTTTTATATTTGTTTCTTTCTTGTTTATCTGTTTGTTTACTGATGGGATTTTGTAGGAATTTTTTCTTTGTTTATCTGAAAGAACTATTATCTCTAAAAATTAAAGACATGACATTAGTAAATGCCTAGTATAGCTGTTTTTAACTGTCAATCTTGCCTGGCAACTAAGAACTAAAGAGAAAGTCCTTTATTTAGTCCTTTTGTTTATTTATTTATTGCTATTTTGTAATGTTTTCTTCTCTTGTATCTTTCATTATAGTCTGTCTCTCACTTGTTTCATTCTTTCTTTCTTCAAAGTACCTAAATAAAAAATTGTTTTAGTCGCTCAGTGCCTGACTCTTTGTGACCCCATGGACTGCTGCCACCAGGCTCCTCTGTCCATGGGATTTTCCAGGCAAGGATACTGGAGTGGTTTGCCATTTCTTTCTCCAAAATAACGAGTTATGTTTCTAAATTCCATGGGTTTTTTTTTTTCTCCTTTTTTTCTTTTAAAACTTCTTTTTCTGTTCCTTCTTCAAGTAGAATTCTATTTATTCCTTGTTTATTTTTTTAATTTATTTATTTTAATTGGAAGCTAATTACTTTACAATATTGTATTGGTTTTGCCATACATCAATATGAATCCTCCACTGGTGTACATGTGTTCCCAATCCTGAATCCCCCTCCCACCTCCTTCCCCATACCATCCCCCTGGGTCATCCCAGTACACCAGCCCCAAGCATCCTGTATCCTGCATTGAACCTGGACTGGCGATTCATTTCTTATATGATATTATACATGTTTCAATGCCATTCTCCCTAATCATCCCACCCTCTCCCTCTCCCACAGAGTCCAAAAGACTGTGCTATATATCTGTGTCTCTTTTGCTGTCTCGCATACACAGTTATCTTTACAATCTTTCTAAATACCATATATATGAGTTAGTATACCATATTGGTGTTTTTCTTTCTGGCTTATTTCACTCTGTATAATAGGCTCCAGTTTCATCCACCTCATTAGAACTGATTCAAATGTTCATTTTAATGGCTGAGTAATACTCCATTGTGTAATTTCTTCACCCTTTAGGACTGTTTATTTCATTACTCCCTATTAATGTCACTTTCCAAATAGCAAAATATCTTTTATATTTTTAAAACAATTCACCATAGATCCTGAAATTATTTTTCTTATATCAGTTTATGAGTCAAAATATTCCTGAGAATAAATAGTATAATTATTTTTATTTTTTTTCCTTTGTCTCAATGAAACACTTGTTTAGATTATTCATTTGTTTTTCTTTGTTCATATTCCTACGTTAAGGTCGAGGTTGTTTATTATTGGTAAATATCATGGCTCCATTGGCAATTGTGTAAGTTACATTTTAATACCTACTACCTATCTTAGGTCAGTGCTATAAGACTGAATGTTTGTGTTCCCTTCTAAATGCATATGTTGAAAATCAACTCCCAATGTGATATTATTAGGATGTGAGGTTTTCAGAATGTGATTAGGTCATAAAAGTGGGGCCCTCATAAATGAGAATAGTGTCTTATTAGAGAACCCGGAACACTTCCTTCTACATGAAGTTTTAGCAAAAGAATGGGCTTCTGTGAAAAAGGAAGTGATCTCTCACCAGGCATTGAGTCTGCCAGTGTGTTGATCTTATGCTTCCCCAACTGCAGAACCATGAGAAATAAACTGCTATTTAATTCACCAAGTCTATGGTGTCTGTGTTACAGTAATCCAAACAGACAAGGAGAGTAGGCACTCAAATTTCCAACGTGCACCTCCAACTCAATGTATCTCATCCAAATACATCTCTCTTTTTGCTTCTAGTACTACCCAAGATAGGAATCTGGGAGTTCCTAGAAATCTCATTCATTTACAACAAATTAATATTTAGAGTCCCTTGGACTGCAAGGGAGATCCAACCAGTCCATTCTAAAGATCAGTCCTGGGTGTTCTTTTGAAGGAATGATACTAAGGCCGAAACTCCAGTACTCTGGCCATCTCACAGGAAGAGTTGACTCATTGGAGAAGACTCTGATGCTGGGAGGAATTGGGGGCAATAGGAGAAGGGGACAACAGAGGATGAGATGGCTGGATGGCATCACCAACTGGATGGACGTGAGTTTGAGTGAACTCCGGGAGTTGGTGATGGACAGGGAGGCTTGGAGTGCTGCAGTTCATGGGGTCACAAACAGTCAGATACAACTGAGTGACTGAACTGAACTGAACTGAATATTATCGGTAACCTACTATTATTGATATATATGATTTTTTATTACAAATCTTTCTTTATCTAAATTTCCACCATTCACCCCACGTTCACTGTTTCTCACCTAAATTCTTGCTGAGATCTGTAGTTGCTTACTAATTTCCCAGAAATTTCTATTTACTCTGTGTGTGTGTGTGTGTGTGTGTGTGTGTGCACATGTCTGTGTATATGTGTGTGTGCTCAGTTCTGTCTGACTCTTTGTGACCCCACGGTACTGATCTAAATTTTCAGATGTTTAGAAACAGCTCAAGAGCTAATGAAGGAACACAATCATACTAAATACTTTTAGACTCTCTTACTTGAAAAGAAAATTGGCCAGCACCTCACTTGTATTTCTGTCTCTGTGCTCTCCCCTCCCCTCAACTTTCTTTTAGATTGCAATATAATTAACCATGGAAGTTATTGTTTTTCTTTGCAATTTGTCAATTGAGAATACAATAGAATCCACTGGGGCAGAACTATTTATTCCAGAACTGATTTATCACTATTCTTTCTTTCGTATGCCATGTGTCACAGTGTATGATAAATTTGTTGCTTTTTTTTAAATGTTTGTCATCACCATTACTGTACGGTTTTCTCAAAGACAAGAGTTTTTAAATTTTATTTATGTGGCCTAAAGTGAAGTGAAGTCGCTCAGTCATGTCTGACTCTTTGCAACCCCATGGACTGTAGCCTACCAGATTCCACCATCCATGGGATTTTCCAGGCAAGAATACTGGAGTGGGTTGCCATTTCCTTCTCCAGGAGATCTTCCCAACCCAGGGATTGAACCTGGGTCTACCACATATTAGGCATTATAGGCAGACGCTTTACCATCCGAGCCACCAGGGAAGATCCTATTATGTGGTCTAACTGATCAATAAATACATAAAATAATGAATTAAGGTTATAGAAAATCACAGTGGCAATTTCCTGAGTACTACATCTTTTTTTATCTGCTCCATCACATCAACATACAAATGAAAAGCAAAAATCAACTTCCAAGGATAACTAATATATGGATTTTTCTTTGTATAAAACTCCTACAGTTTTAATGTTTATATAATTGTAATTTTCCTGATCTAGTCACATATTAAACCAGAGAGATAAATTTAACAGTTTAAAGGAGAGAAGTTTTTATTAGCTTGGTTGTTAATATACCAATTACTTCTAACAACCTTTATACTAATTAATAAAATTTTGTGCTTTCAAGAATTTGGTTTAGTCCATTAAGTCTAAATTTCTATTTACCTTCTTTTCCCATTGTTTCAAGTTGTTTTAAATCCCAGGTGTCTCTTTATAAATTAAAACTTTATAATGGACCACTAGGTTTAAATTCTTTTTCAGTTAACATTCTCTTAGCTCTGGAAGTTGACTTAAATTAGTACATATGCACAATGTTCTCAGACATGGAAATGATTAGGGACAATACCCACCTGTTATCTCAGAAAAGACAAAGAATATAAAAGCAAAGGGAGATATTTAAGTAAAATGACTGAAATAACTATCCCTGAGTGTTATATGGCAGGATAGATTCTATGAGCAATTGACGCTATAGAGTCAGAATTCTGAAGATATTTTGAACACTGGAAGTTGACATAATTATAAAAATACAGCTTAAAAATAAGCTTAAGTTGTATTTATCCTATGAATCCTTTCCCTGGAGACTTCCATCTCCCAAAAGTCTTAAAAACTTTTTTGCTTTCATTTTCTCACCTTTCCAAAGGTATTTTCAATTTTTTTCCAGTTCAGTTCCTATATATTAATATCAACCTGATCATCATCACCACCAATTTCTTTCTACTCTCATATTTCTTAAAGTATCTGCTACATCTGGCATTTTCATCATCTTACCCTTTATGAACTCTCTTTTCCTAAAATCCTACGGATGGAGGAGCCTGGTAGGCTGCAGTCCATGGGGTCACTAAGAGTCAGATACGACTGAGCAACTTCACTTTCAATTTTCACTTCCATGCATTGGAGAAGGAAATGGCAACCCCCTCCAGTGTTCTTGCCTGAAGAACCCCAGAGATGGGGGAGCCTGGTGGGCTGCCGTCTATGGGGTCGCACACAGTTGGATGTGACTGAAGTGACTTAGCAGCATATATATATTTATTGCCTCTTCTTCCTTCTTTGTAAATTTACTTACTATGAAATCTCATCTACCTCTACACATGCAAGTATCATTGCTATACTTAGGGATCTTCTTTCATTAAACACATAGTTGTATTTTGACTGTCTGTGGGTCTCAGCCTAATGACTCACGGACATCTCCAACTCAATAAATCCAAAATGAATTTTCCATCTTTTCTTTTGAGAAGTATTATTAAAACGTTGTGGTGATTAAGAGCTTGGTTCTAGAACTACACTCTGCCCAAGCTGTCCCACCATCTACTAACTTATCATCTTGAATAAGCTTTTAACTTCTCTGGACCTTAGTTACTATATCTGCAATATCTACTATATATAGCACTAACTTCATAAAGTCGGTGTGACATTTTAATAGGTTAATACATATAAATTGTTTTTCACCATACATGTTAAGTGCTGATAAAAAAGAACCATTTACAATTTTATTGTTCTTATTGTAAACTTCCCTCTCAGTAAAGACCATCAGTAACTCCACATTTGCCCAAGCTGAGACCTTGAAATAATTCTACCAACTGCATCACTGCCAGATACCAACTTTCTTGCCAAATGTTTTCTCTTCTGCTTTGAAAGATTTCTTGCTGATGCCTTCCCCTCTTCATCCTTTTGTTGATGCCATAATTCTGCTACTTACTGCCAAAATATTTTTTAAAACGTTTGAATCATGCTGTCTGTCTATATTGTTTCTTCTTCCATGAGTGTGATATCTTTCAAAACAGAGCTAAATCAGTTACTTCTTTCAAAATTAGCATCTACTGATTGACTTCAGTATAAATTCCAAATTTCACAGCATTGTACCAAGGTCACAATCCAATCTTTTCCTAGCATTGTATTCCTATGTCCCAATCCTGTTTACTTAGACCATGTCTGTACCTGAAAACTTTGTATAAAGTGCCCTGTCCCTTGTCCTAAATACATCTCCTCTCTGTATAGCTCCCTAAATCTCTTGATGACCTGCCTTCACTCTCGATTGTTTCTCTGCATTTTCACTCTATTAAAAGTTTCTCCACATTTCATCATCATTACTTGGAGTTCTATTTAGTCTACTTTTACACATTGACATTCTTAAATGACAGAAATAATGCCTTCTCCTACATATTTTATTACCAAGTAGATTGTTTGGTACTATAATAATTGCTAAGTCACTTCAGTTGTGTCCAGCTATTTATGACTCTATGGACGGTAGTCCCAGGCTCCTTGATACACAGGACTCTCCAGGTAAGAACACTGGAGTGGGTTGTCTTGCACTTCTCAAGGGGATCTTCCTGCCCCAAGGATTGAACCTGAGTCTCTTATGTCTCCTGCATTGCAGGTGGATTCTTTACCGCTAGTGCCACCATAATTGGAGCTGGTTAATTATAACAGTTAGTCTTAAATTTAAATAATGGCTTAAAAACAATACTTTTGTTTCTTGCTCACATGAATTTCTACTTCAGCAGGGAGGCTCTGCTTCACAAACTGATTTAGGCACGTGGATGGAAGAAGAGGTTGGACTCTTCAAAGGCAATAAAGATTGTTCATGGAAGAAACCTTGAACTGACAGAAAGGGAAGACTGTGGATATGCTTTTACAGAAAGATTTATTTTGTTGAAATCTCAAACCACTTCTGTTCATACCGTACTGGCCAGAATTTGGCCGCATGACCACCCCTAACTGTAAAGGAGATTGAGAAGTTCAATCTATCAGGAAGAGAACAATGATTCTGGTGTGCAGCTGCTAGAATGTATTTACTGCTCCACACCGCCCCACCACACCCACTATGCACACAAACGTATGCAAAATGAACTGGATGGTAAATTAGCCTTTACAATCATATCTTTGGAGCTTTTAAAAAATGCAAATACCTGAAGCACTATCATAAACCTTCTTAAACTAAACATCCTGCTATAGAATTTTATAGTTACACAGATGATTCTGCTCATAGGAATGATAACTCTTCTACAGGTGCTGACTAACTAGACTACTGAACAGACCTAATAACATGCAGAAATAGGAAATGGGAATAGCCTCCTTAGAGCACAGACTAACTCAGAAAACTTTTAAAAATAGTTTTAATTTGAAATAGAACAAATAGTTCATCTATCTCATTAAAAATTCAATAAAATGAATGTTAGACTCAACAGCTCAAAAACTCTACATTGTTTTGCAGGTTTTCTTAAATTTTCTCCTGTAACAAATGCATTCTACATATGATCAACTGAAGCATAAACACTGAGACAACATTTTTCCTCCTCTAAGAGAGCCTCCAACAATAATTAGTACTTACTTGGAAATCAATAAATATTAAAAGACCAACTGTTATCATTTTTCCTTTGCTTTACAATAGGTTTGAATACAAGATTGCATATAAATTAGTGAGTTTCTTGAGGGAAAGGGCAAGTGGTCTTACTTAACTGACAATAATATCTTTTAGGTTACATTCAGTTCAGTTCAGTCGCTCAGTTGTGTCCGACTCTTTGCGACCCCATGAATCACAGCCTGCCAGGCCTCCCTGTTCATCACCATCTCCCGGATTCACTCAGACTCACGCTCACCGAGTCCATGATGCCATCCAGCCATCTCATTCTCACTCATCCCCTTCTCCTCCTGCGCCCAACCCCTCCCAGCATCAGAGTCTTTTCCAATGAGTCAACTCTTCGCATGAGGTGGCCAAAGTACTGGAGATTCAGCTTCAGCATCATTCCTTCCAAAGAAATCCCAGGGTTTGTCTCCTTCAGAATGGACTGGTTGGATCTCCTTTCAGTCCAAGGGACTCTCAGGAGTCTTCTCCAACATCACAGTTCAAAAGCATCAGTTCTTCAGTGCTCAGCCTTCTTCACAGTCCAACTCTCACATCCATACATGACCACAGGAAAAACCATAGCCTTGACTAGACAGACCTTAGTCAGCAAAGTAATGTCTCTGCTTTTGAATATACTATCTAGGTTGGTCATAACTTTTCTTCCAAGGAGCAAGCGTCCTTTAATTTCATGGCTGCAATCACCATCTGCAGTGATTTTGGAGCCCCAAAAAATAAAGTCTGACACTGTTTCCCCTGTTTCCCCATCTATTTGCCATGAAGTGATGAGACCACATGCCATGATCGTTTTCTGAATGTTGAGCTTTAAGCCAATTTTTTCACTCTCCTTTTCACTTTCATCAAAAGGCCTTCTAGCTCTTCACTTTCTGCCATAAAGGTGGTGTCATCTGCATATCTGAGGTTATTGATATTTCTCCCGGCAATCTTGATTCCAGCTTGTGTTTCTTCCAGCCCAACGTTTCTCATGATGTACTCTGCATATAAGTTAAATTTACGTGCAAATCAAGTTTCATATTGTTTCAACTTTAAACTTACGTTCCTCATTCACTTCAGGGACACCTAATCAGTTTATAACTTGTAATCAATTTAGCCTTTCATTATCCAATGCAAAAATATTTATTCACAAGTGGCAATAATTAGCAAAGTCATACAGAAGACACACTGCACTATATTACTGTGTACACTGAGTTCTGTAGACTTCTGTCAGTTCACTGAAATAAATATCAAATCTAAATAGGCATGAACACACCTAAATGCAATGGTTTTAAAATAATAACTAACTAAGCACTGAAGAATTGATGCTTTTGAATTATGGTGCTGGAGAAGACTCTTGAGAGTCCCTTGGACTGCAAGGAGAGCCAACCAGTGCATCCTAAAGGAGATCAGTCCTGGATGTTCATTGGAAGGACTGATGCTGAAGCTGAAACTCCAATACTTTGGCTACCTGATGCAAAGAGCTGACTCATTTGAAGAGACCCTGATGATGAGAAAGATTGAAGGCAGGAGGAGAAGGGGATGACAGAGGATGAGACTGTTGGATGGCATCACCAACTCAATGGACATGAGTTTGAGTAAACTCTGGGAGTTAATGATGGACAGCAAGGCCTGGCATGCTGCAGTCCATGGGGTTGCAAAAAGTTGGACACAACTGAGAGACTGAACTGAAATGAACTGAACTGAAGCCTAGGATAAGTCTAGATGAGCAATTCGAGTAACCTTATTCACTATACTGAAAACCATGAGTCAGTAACTGGCTTATTTGCAAGAGCAAAAATGAGGCTTCCAATTTTCAAAATTATTACCTTATTTCTTATCATTAAGAGCTATTTCAAAGTTTTCAACATTTCTTGACACGGGAATATTTTACTCAGATCTATACTGCTTTTGGATTGGTTCCGAACTTATGTAAAGATGGATTATGTCGGATCCCTTGTGAAAACACTATTAAGATACACTTGTTTCATAGAGATGTGGTATTGGTTTGTCACTGAAGCTTGAAGGTTTGCATAGCAGTTGATTTCTACTTTTTGTCTAGATGGTACTGAAGCTATAGCCATGGAGGTACTTTCTGTAAAAGGCTAGATGCTAACAATAATGAAAAGGTTAAAGGGAATTGTAAAACAATTACTGTAATAGAAGGAAAGAGAATCATATTTAGCACATCTATTTACCAGGCTTTAGGATAGTATTTTGTTGTTGTTTTTTTTTTTTAAAAAAAAGATGTTGCAGTTATAATGAAATGAACCAAAAATTATATCTATGGAGACCAAATAACACTTTGTTAAGACAAGAGAAAGTTGAAGGACTTTGGTTGGTTTCCTCATTTCAGAACCTAGTCTTCAACTTTGCATTTCCAGAAAATCAATTGTTGGACCAAAGAATTGGATAAATTCACAGAAATTACTTATGAGAGACAAGTGCAAATGTCAACTAAATGAATAATAGAATACAATAGTATTTTTTCCAGTGGCTAACAATGCAAGAGTACTGTAACAAAGCAATCAGGGGATTAAAAACTTATTATACAAAATATTATGTAGTATGTTATATCCAGTTATTCTTTTATACATTATTGTTATAACTAATAAAAACTGCCATTGTCTACTAAAACTGATCTCATATATATAGATATAGGTTTAGAAAAATACATGGTCATAGAGAAATTTTGTTTTTAGCTATCTACTCAACAAAAGTCTACGTATATGAACAGCAGCAACAGGAAAATATACAGGAATATTTAGAGCAACACTACATGAAAAATCAAAAATAAAAACAATCCAAATGTCTATCAATACCAGATAATAAATAAATGATGCTATGTTCATACAAAAGAATAACAAACAGCAACCAGATGAATGAACAATTTACTATATGAAACACCATGGATAAATTCATAAATATACAGCTAACCAAAGAATTAAAACACAAGATAAGACACACTGTATGAATCCATTATAAATGTTTAATCACAGGCAAAATTCATGAATGGCTTTTCAGGGATAGAGATTGCTTTGAGGGTATCAGAGGTCTTCTGGGGAGCTAATACTATTTAAATATTTGACTGAGATTTTGAACATACAGTAAAAGCAAAATTGTTAATTACTTAGTCATGTCCTACTCTTTTTGACCCCATGGACCGTTAACTGGAGAGACTCCTCTGTCCATGGAATTTTCCAGGCAAGAATACTGGAGTGGGTTGCCATTTCCTCTTCCACAGGATCTTCCTGACTGAGGGATCAAACCCAAATCTCCTCCATTGCAGGCAGATTCTTTACCATCTGACCCACCAGGGAAGTCCAAAATATACATACATGTATGCAATAAAACATATAGTGAAATGTTTTCACTTTTGTGAAAACTTGAATTAGACACTTATGACTTACGGGCTTCTATGTATGCATCAATAATATGGTTTAAGATATTAATCACTTTGGTGTATATAGAAGTAGGAAGAAACAGAGATGAAGCAAGATTGGCTTTGAGTTGATAACTATTGAAGACGGGTGATGAATCCATTTCAGCTCATCACATCATGTTTTCTTCTGTATATGTTTGAAATTTGCATAATAAAAATCTAATTTCTAGAAGAATCATGGTAGTGTTCATCAACTTGTATTACACATTTATCCAAGCTGTTTATAATATCAAAAGCACAATTCACAAAATATTGATAAATTGGACTTTATAAATTTTAAAACTTCTGGTCTTCAAACTATTCTGTTAAGTGAATGAAAATACAGACACCATGAGAAGAGAATATTCACCTAACACATATTTGATAAAGGACTTTAATTCTGTATGTATAAATAATTCTCAAATATCCTTGAGCTTATAAGCAATCCAACTGAAGAAATGTGTAGAAGATTTGAACAGACATTTCAGCAAAGACAACATAGGGATGTCAAATAAGCTCATGAAAAGGTGGTCAACACAATGAGACACTAAGGGGATGCAAATTAAAATGACAATGGCATGTCACTAATAATCTATTTCAATAGCCAAAATTAAATACATTGACAATAACCAAATTTTCATGAGGATATGGACAACTTTGTTGTCGATGAAAATTTAAAATATTACTACTCCTTTCAAAAACATTTTGGAAGTATGTTAAAAAGTTAAATATATACCTACCTTTTAACTCGCTATTTTCCTAGACATTAAATAGAGAAAAATAAAAGCATATAAAGACTTGTAGCTAAATCTTCATAATGACCATTTGTAAGAGTCAAAACTGAAAACAGCACAAATATCCACCAACAGGCAAATGGATAAAAACATTTTGATAAATCTACTCAATGGACTATCGCTCTACTATAAAAATAATAAAGTACTTATATATGCAACATAGATCATCTAAAAAATACTTGTGATGGATTTGAAAAAGCCAGATAAAAATGCATAAATTTAATAAATGCAAATTTCCACATTTATGCAAAATGTAAACTAATTTATAGTGTAAAAAAGAGTAAGGATTGGGGGAGGGGTGGGGAACAGAAGAGAGGGATTACAAGTGAGAATGGAAAAAAGTAACAAGTGAGCATGGGAAAACTTTGGGGAGGGTTGGATATTTTCACTTTATTCATTGTAATGATGGTTTCATGGGTGTATATCTATGTCAACATGTTTCAAGGTGTACACTCTAAATTCTGCAATTAATATATCTTTCTAGTATGAATTTACTCAATATACATCTCAATTTACAATAAAATAACCCTAAAATTTAGTGATTCTTTTCAAGCTATAGTGCAGGCTGATTACCTGTCTCCACTTCTCAAAAATATATACATCCTCAATGCCCAAAATATTTAAATCCATTTTTATAGACTAACCTGAAAAAGTGTGAAACTAAATTCTGCTTATTTCAATGGCCGAATCATTCTATGGTGCTTTCCCCCATATCAATATATATTTTTTTCTTTTAAAAAATGGCTACAAACTGAAGAGTCCACAACTTCACTAGAGCTAGAATCTTACAGTGTGCTCCAGCCACCATAAAATTATTTTTATATAATCACTTTTGTTTCCTCTGATAAATCTTACATGTGGCTCATCTATAACTTTAGTCTCAGAACGAAACATTATCTTCAAGTTTTGAGGAATAGTGCATTATGTTTTCCTTCTGCACTGTAAAAAATATCTGTAATTAAAACTTCACACACTCTCAAGTAGTTATTATAACAAACTTTTGCTGATGAGGAACTCAGATTCAAAGAGTTAAATTTATCTGTCAAAAATTACACATATGTTAAGTTGTTAAGGAAGGACACAAACTCAGATCTGATGTTTTGTCCTATTATCCCACTTTCCAACAAATGAATGTTTATGGCATTTCTAAGTTCATGGAGTCGCAAAGAGTCGGACACAACTGAGCAACTGAACAGAATAGAAGATACTAGAATTTTTCAATTAATTTCCTCCTTCATATCATTTTCTCTCACGATTAAAATTATTTTTAAATGACCCAAATCTAAGGGCACTTATGTAATGATACATAATACATAACAATCTTTTTCAGTGAGAAATTCAGGCATTGACAATGATGGTATAAAAGGAAAAAAAAAAGTCAGCTGCCAACAATGTACATGAGCTTAGGAAAGTTATTTCAACCCCCTAGAATTCTATTTCCTCATTTTGTAAAATTTTGAAATAATACTTAACCTGCTGACCACTGTCAAGTTTCAAGGTAATGTGTACACATGTAGCATTAAACTGCTCAGTGAATGGCTGCTCCAAAAATCAGGGTTGCTGAGTAAAGATTACTCCAAAGGCAGTCATTAGATACTGCTACCACTTTGAAACAATTGTTTATATTTCTGAAGACACATGTCTGAAAATGCATTACAAAAATACTTGAAGAGAATAAAAACAAAACAAAACTAAGCTCTGTATGTGTGCATAAAATATCTATTTTTTATAGTAAACCACAAATAAGTTTTTAAAATATACAGTTGGAGATTTAAAAGACACACAGATATGAATCAATGTATTCCGCTTACTCTTCTCTACGTATTTACTAGGAAGGAGGTAAAAAAGCTAAGATATATGATTATCATGTTTCCATAACCTCTCTACCAGCCCTGACTGCCTTGTGTGATTTTGGGCAATTTACAGCCAAATTTCTACCTATTATAATACAAGACAATAGACATTCTCTAAGTTACAGTAAAACACAGAAATCCTCTCCTTACTCTATTTTTTTTCCTAATTAAAGAATATAAAATTAGCACAATGTCGACTGCTACTTCTATCCCACAAAATTAGCACTCTATAGGATAATAAATTAATCTATGCCAACACAATTCACCACCCCTACTATTGTAGAAATGTAGTGAATCACATTCGCTGGCTTTTTCAGGTTAGCTGTTATGGGTTAATGCCGTGGTGGGAAATTCTGAGTTTTGTTCTTAATTTTGCAGTGCACAAGTTTAAATTATCAATTCAGCCAAAACAAACAGACAAATCCCAGGGATTTCATATACTCTATAATATTCAAATTCTGTAATGATTTTCTTTTCTGCAGCATCTATTTATCTCTGTGGGAACATTGTCAGTCTGCATACAAATAACCTTGAATAAAACTCAGAATCTCTAGACCCTGAGTCCTCCTCTAATCATTATCCCATTTCCCTCCCCATTGGCCCTAGTATCATTTCTCTGTGTCTATATGATTTGGCTGTTCGGTAATATTTAATACTGCTGGCCATTCTTTCTTTTTTTCTCTCTCTTTATAGACATCCAGGATATCTTTTCCTAGTTTTCTTCCTTCTTTATGCACTACTCCTTGATCTCCTATGTCAACTTCAGTTCTACTAGTTATCAATGTTCATGGATATTATCTAGAACTCATTCTTTTCTCTGAATCTTCATTGACAATCTCATTTATCTAATAGCTTTAAATGCAATGATATGCCTTTGACCTCTAAACACACACATTTAGATTTGAGGTCTTAGCTCAACTGCAGACTCATATGCCTAAATTTTTTTTGATATATCCTTTTAGGATTCTAACAGATATCCAAAATTAATGTTTTTAAGGAAGAACCGTTTTCACCCTCCTCCAGCCCTACTCTCCAACAATTCTGATGAATTTAATGTTCTGATGAACTTAATCTAATTCTGATGAACTTAATCTCATTATATTTGCAATTCTCACTGAAACCATTATCTTTCATCCAGATTATTGCAAGAAGCTTCTAATCTGTCTGTTTCTACTCTTGTGATCTTTCAATCTGTTCAAAACAGAGCAAACAGAAGGACATTTTTCAAAATATAAATCAAATTGTCTTGTTCTCTCATTAAATCTAGGCTTCCCTGGTGGCCCAGATGGTAAAGAATGGTAAAGAATCTGCCTTAAATTAGGGAGATCTGGGTTCGATCCCTGGGTCAGGAAGTTCTCCTGAAGAAAGGAATGGAAACCCATTCCAGTGTTCTTTTCTGGAGAATTCCATGAATAGAGGAGCCAAGTGGGCTACAGTCCATGGGGTCACAAAGAGTCAGGCATCATTGAGTGACTTTTACTTTCAATTTCTGACTAAATCAACCAACATCTTCCCTTTAAACTTAGAATATGGTATGTGTACATAAACAGCACTCAAAATCTATCCCCCGCTGGTTTCTGACCACATCTGGTTTCTGACCACATCTGCTACCACCCCTGTTCAGAACACTCTAAGTATACTGACCTTCTTTCTGTTCATGGAATATATCAATATCACTCAAATATTAGAGTCTTATGCTAATATATTTGAATAGGCGATTCTTTAAAACTCAGGAATCAGCTGAAAATTTACCTCCTAAGTGTGATCTGTACTATCTGCATTATCCTGTTTTATAGTCAACATAGAGTACTAATCATTTCATTATATATTCATCTATTTGCTTATTGTCAACTTTCCCTGTCAATTAAAATCTCTAAACAGAACCTTGTCTAGCTTACCTAATTTTTATACCTATTACCTAAAATAGTATTTGTCTCAGAGGAAACTATATATGTTGAAGGAAAGAAGTGCAAGTATATATAGATGTGTCTATTCACAATATGTATGAAAATGGTATCAGATATTTGAGCAGACTTGAATAGTCTCCAGGAAATTATCAAAATGGCAACTTGGCTTAGGCTAAGAGGAGATTTATATAATTTGGTAATAATCAGAAATCAATAATTTTTAGTACTTGTGAACAGCATAGAAGAAATGATTTTTTGTCTTTAGAACCTGTATTTATTTTCTAAAGAACATCTTTCCCACACCAAAGCAATTCTAGCATGCAGCACAGTGGTAAAGAATCTGTGCCAATGCAGGAGATGCAAGAGCCAAAGGTTTGATACCTGGATCAAGAATATCCCCTGGAGTAGAAAATGGCAACGCCCTCCAGTATTGTTCCCAGCAAAATTCCATGGACAGAGAAGCCTGGTGGGGTACAGTCTATGAAATGGCTAAGAGTCATACATGACTGAGCAAATGAGTACACACACACAGGCAGCCACTGAAAACAATAGATACTAGAGGAAAGCAGTGTCTAAAGGTCAATAACTGTTGACTTGTTAACAGTTGTGCTAGTTGGCATATGAGTGTGAATCCGTAATTAAGTCTCTGTCTCTAACTTAACCTGAACAGGAAGAACTGGACAAAACAAGTCAGGACAACCATTTCTATATAATTTCACTGGCAAGTTCAGTTTTGGGGAGTTCCAGGCACAGGCCTGATAGTTTCATTCTTCCAGAAGTCATTGTATTGATATATGGACACAACACAAATATTGAGATTTGGAACTGGGCCACATTTTCTAAGTCAAGAGTCAATTTTCCTATTGTTTTTGGAAAATCTAAAATTGCCTCTAATAATTTACACTATTGTTGGCATATCTTTAAGGATTACTAATATAATGGGACACAATTTCCTTAAGAATTTTCTAAAGAGTTACCACAGTATTGGAAACAATATGTGATTAACCTTAAGTATCTCTAATAAGCACAAAGAAACCCCTTCCCTGCTATGTAATTCAGAGCTTCACTTAGCAAAGAAAAGGTTAGTATTTAGTGACCTGAATCTTCCAAGTACTTTCTTGAGTGGCTGTTGTCAAACAAAGACTGCATTGCTGAGGGTTTAGGAACACTTGCCTATTTGCAGATTCTCATCTCTGTAGACAGCTCACCATTAGACCAATGTAACAGGACACAGACAACCCTCTTTTTCACAAAAAAATTATCTTTCCTTATTCTTTTCCTCACCAGCACAAAAAAACCTGATAATGACACAGTTCTTTAACAAGCCTAACCTCATTTATCACTATATGTGGTCTAATTTGATTTCTTTAATTATTCTCCATTTTGCTAATTGTGATTATCCAGAGTAGCACAATTTATCATATTCCTCTACCTCTTAAAAGACTCATTTACAGTTCTTGTTCTTTCATGAATTCTTATTAACATTTTCAATTGCAGCTGCTTTAAAGGACCTTCCATACTTCCCTCTTCTTCTCAAAGGGTAGAAGTATTTATCTTTAATGTTTCTAATTATTTTTTTCTTATTTGCTCTATTCCATGTTGCCTTTGTAAGTGTATTTTCTTACTGTAGGCTTCTCTACAAAAGAAACTTAAGTCTGTCATTGACTTTCTGTTAAGACAGTAATGGCATGAATGTCACCTTAGGAATGTAAAAGCAGATAACTTGAATGTTTTATTTAATAACCAATAAAATACACTGGACTCAATTCAATGAGTTAGATTTAAAAATATTTCACAAATAAATAAATAACACCTAAGTTCTACAAAACAAACATGGATTTTCATGCAAAGTTTCTAACTTGTGATATCTTGACTTTCACCTATGTCTATATTCAAGAAACATATATTGTTTATCCACAGATTTACAATGCTATTTTAAGTGATGATAAAAACTAAAGATGGCTTCCCAGGTGGTGGTAGTGGTAAAGAACCCTCCTGCCAGTGCAGGCAGACTTAAGAGATGTGGGCCCTATCCCTGGGTCAGGAAGATATCCTGGAGGAGGGCATGGCAACCCACTCTAGTATTCTTGAGTGGAGAATCCCAAGGAAAGAAGAGCCTGGCAGGCTGTAGTCCATCGAGTTGTGCAGAGTTGGACAAGACTGAAGTGATTGAGCATGAAAACAAAAGATGTATTCCTATATTAAATATGTAGCACCTTATATATTTATAAGATATGTATGGTAATACAGGAAGATGCAATGTGCTTTAAGAAGCCAGCAGAAGTTTCTTCTAACTAGGAAATTCATGGAAGACTTTTAGGAAGAGATGACATTTGAGTTGGAACTTGAATAAGATTTGGAATATATTATAAAATTACTAAAGCTTGTATCCCAATAAAACACAGAAGCGAAAAAAAATATATGGGATATATTTTGAGAAAATAAATATGGTAAGGAGAGAGGAAAAGTTCCAAATGGAATGGTATAAGATAAAACTTAAGCATAATTTGGGCTTTGATCACAGGGAACCTGAAATTAAAATATTGCCCTATTAGGCAATAATAAGCATTCAACAATTTAAGTTTGAGAGGAATATGGTTGCCTGTATAATTGGAAAACAAATCTTATAATGAAAGGCAAACCAGTTATAAGCCTACTAAAATGACAAGAAGTGAAAGAGAAGCAAGGTTGATTTAATGTTATATTTCAAGATAAAATCAATAGAGGGAGAGGGTGGGATGATTTGGGAGAATGGCATTCTATCATGTATGCTATCATGTAAGAATTGAATCGCCAGTCTATGTCTGACGCAGGATACAGCATGCTTGGGGCTGGTGCATGGGGATGACCCACAGAGATGCTATGGGGAGGGAGGTGGGAGGGGGGTTCATGTTTGGGAACACATGTAAGAATTAAAGATTTTAAAATTAAAAAAATAATAAATAAAAAATAAATAAATAAATAAAAATAAAAATCAATAAATCAGAAAAAAAATCAATATATTGGTAGCTAATTAGATTAGAATAAAGCTGAAACTAAAGCAAGTCAAATATTCTGTAGCCAGGTTACTAAAAATAATAAAAACAATATCTAACACTTTCTGAGAGGTTGTTAAATTATAAGTGCCCCAAATGTATTCATGTGTTTATTCCTGAGACCATTTATATGAAGCTGAGGAACCAGTGTGCCATTAACAGAAATTAGAGAATTTAATGAAGTAGTAGATTTGGAGTGAAGGATAATGAGTTCTGCTTCAATTTTGTGGTTTTAGACACAGTTTTAGTCAAGCCAGGGTAAGTAAGGCTGCAAAAAGTTATTTCCCATATTTTAGAAATCAAATCCGATGCAGGTTGATTCTTCACACTGATTAAATATCCCACAAAGACTGTCTGAGAACTTTTTCTATATAGTACCAGGATGGTAAAGGTTTTGCCCTCTTTTATTTTACATCTGAAACAGAGGACTTCTGAACAATCCACACAAGGAGAAAGTAGGAATGGAGGATGTATCCATTTTTTACTGCATCAGCCGAGACAGCACAGGCATCACTTCCTCTCACAGTTTTTTGTACAAAATGTATCACATGGTTTTAACACACTAGTTGCAAGGGAAGCTAGGATATGTAGGTGAGCAGGTGGGTTTCCAGGTGCTGCTTGTGGTAAAGAACCTGCCTGCCAATGCAGGAAGACCTGAGAGATGTGAGTTCGATCCTTGGGTTAAGAAGATCCCCTGGAGGAGCTGATGGCAACCCACTCCAGTATTCTTGACTGGAGAATTCCATGGACAGAGGAGACTGTTGGGCTACAGTCCATGGGGGTCACAAAGAGTCGGGACAGGACTGAGTGACTAACACTTTCACTTTCACACGTGGACAACTTGGTGAACACTACCATCTCTGACCCAGTCACAATCTGTTCCTTTAGAAGACATTGTATTGTAATAGAAACATGGTCCCAAACTAAGTGTAGAATTCCAAACTAATTTTTCCACTTATGTGCCAAACAGGAAAAGGAGTACGTCAAGGCTGTATATTGTCACCCTGCTTATTTAACTTCTATGCAGAGTACATCATGAGAAACACTAGGCTGGAAGAAGGACAAGCTGGAATCAAGATTGTTGGGAGAAATATCAATAACCTTGGATACGCAGATGACACCACCCTTATGGCAGAAAGTGAAGAGGAACTCAAAAGCCTCTTGAAAAAAGTGAAAGAGAAGAGTGAAAAAGTTGGCTTAAAGCTCAACATTCAGAAAACGAAGATCATGGCATCTGGTCTCATCACTTCATGGGAAATAGATGGGGAAACAGTGGAAACAGTGTCAGACTTTATTTTGGGGGCTCCAAAATCACTGCAGATGGCGACTGCCACCATGAAATTAAAAGATGCTTACTTCTTGGAAGAAAAGTTATGACCAACCTAGATAGCATATTCAAAAGCAGAGATATTACTTTGCCATCAAAGGTCCGTCTAGTAAAAGCTATGGTTTTTCCAGTAGTCATGTATGGATGTGAGAGTTGGACTGTGAAGAAAGCTGAGTGCCGAAGAATTGATGCTTTTGAACTGTGGTGTTGGAGAAGACTCTTGAGAGTCCCTTACACTGCAAGGAGATCCAACCAGTCCATTCTGAAGGAGATCAACCCTGGGATATTTTGGAGGGAATGATGCTGAAGCTGAAACTCCAGTACTTTGGCCACCTCATGTGAAAAGTTGACTTATTAGAAAAGACTCTAATGCTGGGAGGAATTGGGGGCGAGAGGAGAAGGGGACAACAAAGGATGAGATGGCTGGATGGCATCACTGACTCAATGGACGCAAGTCTGAGTGAACTCCGGGAGATGGTGATGGACACGGAGGCCTGGCGTGCTGCGATTCATGGGGTCACAAAGAGTTGGGTACGACTAAGCGACTGAACTGAACTGAACTGAACTGAACTGATGTACTAAATTAATTATAGGTTCTAGATTCCACTATTTTATTAATTGTGCTTTTGTCTTCCACCATTTGACCGCATTTCCTGAAAATCCCTTTCTTGTCTACATAGTTAATCCCTATTAATTATTCAAAATGGTGCTGTGGTGCTTAGCTATCTGTATCAAAGGGAAAAAGATTCATCTCAAAAGAATAGATGCTGAGTAAAATAAAGATTAAACATTAATTTAAAATTTTATTAAACATTAGAAGAAAATCTAAGTTAAAATTTTAAGTATGCCCTGGGCTTCCCTTGTGGCTTAGTAGTTAAAGAATTCACCTGCAATGCAGGAGACCTGGGTTTGATCCCCTGGGTTGGAAAGATCCCCTAGAGAAAGGAACAACTACCCACTCCTATATTCTGTCCTGGAGAATTTGATGGGCTGAGGAGCCTGGCAAGCTACAGTCCATGGGGTCACAAAGAGTTGGACATGACTGAGTGACTTACAAATAAATAAATAAATAAATAAATAAATGTATAGGAAGAGTCACAGTAAAGATCAATTTGATCTCAGATCAAAGATCTAACTATATAACTGCAAAGTTTCTAGATAGAAAATACATTGAAAAATAAAAAAAATAAGCAAAAAACATTTGCAAGAAGTAAATCTTAAAAATACTTTGCATCCCCAAAATGAAAATTACAAAGAACAAGCCAATTTACAAAATAAATGTCAATAACCATGAGAAACTTTTAAAATTAAAAATTATTAATTACTGAAGAAATTTTTAGATGTTTGTAGCAATGAGGTTTACTTCTACTTCCCTAATATTGGCACTCAGAATTCTAAACACAAGTAATGAAAATGCTGACATTTTTGTCAGTATCATTGATAGAGACCATTTCTGGAAAGTATTTTCTAAATTTTTTCATTCATTCCATAAATATTTGCATATGTACTCTGCACTTGATTCTATTTTAAGCCTTTGAGATATGATAATTAAAAATACTACTAATAATAACAATAAAAGAAAAAATTCTTTCTTTATGAAACTTACACTACTGTTGATAGCTTGGTTTCCTTCAGAAGCAGATTCTGAAAAATATATTGATATTTGAGTGGAAATAATTTGTATCTTCTTTGACTTAGAAGATATGGTAGTGGGTAATTGAATTAGAAATAGAAAAACAACCAATCAGTGATGGATTTTTTTGTTATTTATCATGATGGGAGACTGTCAATCTTGTTCAGAAAGTCTGGCTCAGAGTGCAAAATATAGGCTTGAGAATTACCCACAAGAGGATTGAGAAAGCTCACATATTTATGAACTAACTCATGTGAGTTGGTGGAGAGCTGGTTTGGGGGTGCTGGTGTCTCCACACATTCAGTCTGCCACACATAGACATCTACAGATCCAGAGGAAAGTCATAGTCCATAGTTTCAGAAACTGGCCCTCAGGTAGGAGTAGGAATACAATAAAATATCTACTAGGTATAGGTAGGATACTGACAGATATGCTATACTCAGAAAAACAATAAGAACAAACATTATGAAATATAAGTCACAAGTATGCAAGATAGCCCATGTTATTGGCAAAAACAAATAGAAAGGTGAGAAATATTGGTATTTCTGGGCAGAAAAATGCCAGTTTCCAGTATCTAAATAGGGAGATCAGGGAAAACTTGAAGGAAAATTTGATCTGGAAAAACCTGAAGGAGGATAGAAAATCAACCAAACAGACATCTATGCAAGATTATTATAGACAGAAAGAACATTTGAGCAAAGGAAACATTGGATTTTGTCTGGAAAGTTTGAGGAACAACAATGAGGCTAAAGTAACAGAAATAATGGCAACAGTAGGAGAAAAACTAATAAGTTGGCTAGAGAAAGATGGTATGTGAATTGTGTAGAAACTTAGAAACCTTGCAAAGTTTTTTTTTTGTTTCTTTTGTTTTGTTCACTGTAACTGAAATGGAAATGAACGTCAAGTTTTCGAACAGAGGGAGATACAAAATGTTTTCTCTTACAAAGATATTGTTCTAGCATTTTCATTTCTGGTCATGAGAAAGTAACTGGTGTCAGACTTACTTTAAAGGAATACACAAAATAATAGATGAAACAGCTGAGGTAACTTTTTTCATACTTTAGAAAAGAGGCAGTTCAGGGCCCTGATTCTTGAGAGAAAAGAAACTTACAAGTTCACATAAAAACACTATGAATAGACTTAATGAACAACAAGCATAACCTCTACAGTGAAAACACTGCTAGGAGAAAATAAAGAATATTTAAATGTGTGCTGAGCTCAGTCAGTGCAGTCATAACCGACTCTTTGTGACCCTATAAACTGTAGCCCTCCAGGATCTTCAATCCATGGGATTCTCCAAGCAGAAATACTGTAGTGTGTTGCCATGTCCTCCTCAAAGGAAACCTAAATAAATAGAGAAATATACCATGTTCATGAATTGTAAGACTCAGTATTGTTAAAATATCAGTTTATCCAAATCAATCCAAATATTTCAATATAGCCTCAATCAAAAACCCAATACAAATTTTGGTAGAAATTTGGAAGTGAATTTAAAGTTTATATAAAAATGCAAAGATATAGATAGCATAAGTAAAACTATCTTTAAAACTTTTTCCCCAGCTTTATTGAAATATAAATTAAATATAACATTGTGCATTGTGTATGTTTAAGTTCAGTTCAGTCGCTCAGTCATGTCCAGCTCTTTGCAACCCCATGAATCACAATACGTCAGGCCTCCCTGTCGATCACCAACTCCTGGAGTTCACTCAAACTCATGTCCATCAAGTCGATGATGCCATCCCGTCATCTCATCCTCTGTTGATCCCTGTTCCTCCTGCCCCAATCCCTCCCAGCATCAGAGTATTTTCCAACGAGTCAACTCTTCTCATGAGGTGGCCAAAGTACTGGAGTTTCAGCTTTAGCATCAGTCCTTCCAATGAACACCCAGGACTGATCTCCTTTAGGATGGACTAATTGGGTCTTCTTGAAGTCCAAGGGACTCTCAAGAGTCTTCTCCAACACCACACTTCAAAAAAGCATCAAATCTTCAGCGCTCAGCTTTCTTTATAGTCCAATTCTCACAAACATACATGACCACTGGAAATGCCATAGCCTTGACTAGACGGAACTTTGATGGCAAAGTAATGTCTTTGCTTTTCTATCTAGGTTGGTCTTAAAGTTCCTTGCAAGGAGTAAGGGTCTTTTAATTTCATGGCTGCAATCACCATCTGCAGTGATTTTAGAGCCCCCCAAAATAAAGTCTGACACTGTTTCCACTGTTTCCCCCATCTATTTCCCATGCAGTGTTGGAACCAGATGCCATGATCTTCGTTTTCTGAATGTTGAGCTTTAAGCCAACTTTTTCTCTCTCCTCTTTCACTTTCATCAAGAGGCTTTTGAGTTCCTCTTCACTTTCTGCCATAAGGGTGGTGTCATCTGCATATTTGGGGTTATGGATATTTCTCCCGGCAATCTTGATTCCAGCTTGTGCTGCTTCCACCCCAGCATTTCTCATGATGTACTCTGCAAATAATTTAAATAAGCAGGGTGACAATTTACAGCCTTGGCATGCTCCTTTTCCTGTTTGGAACCAGTCTGTTGCTCCATGTCCAGTTCTAACTGTTGCTTCCTAACCTGCATATAGGTTTCTCAAGAGGCAGGTCAGGTGGTCTGATATTCCCATCTGTTTCAGAATTTTCCACAGTTGATTGTGATCCACACAGTCAAAGGCTTTGGCATAGTCAACAAAGCAGAAATAGATGTTTTTCTGGAACTCTCTTGCTTTTTCAATGATCCAGCGGATGTTGGCAATTTGATCTCTGGTTCCTCTCCCTTTTCGAAAACCAGCTTAAACATCTGGAATTTCACAGTTCATATATTGCTGAAGCCTGGCTTGGAGAATTTTGAGGATTACTTTACTAGCATGTGAGATGAGTGCAATTGTGCGGTAGTTTGAGCATTCTTTGGCATTGCCTTTCTTTGGGGTTGGAGTAAAAACTGACATTTTCCAGTCCTGTGGCCACTGCTGTTTTCCAAATTTGCTGGCATATTGAGTTCAGCACTTTCACAGCATCATCTTTCAGGATTTGAAATAGCTCCACTGGAATTCCATCACCTCAACTAGATTTGTTCATAGTGATGCTTTCTAAGGCCCACTTGACTTCACATTCTAGGATGTCTGGCTTTAGGTGAGTGATCACATCATCATGATTTTCTTGGTCATGAACATCTTTTTTGTACAGTTTTTCTGTGTATTCTTGCCACCTCTTCTTAATATCTTCTGTTTCTATTAGGTCGTTACCATTTCTGTCCTTTATTGAGACCATCTTTGCATGAAATATTCCCTGGGTATCTCCAATTTTCTTGAAGACATCTCTGGTTTTTCCCATTTTGTTGTTTTCCTCTATTTCTTTGCATTGATTGCTGAGGAAGGCTTTCTTATCTCTCCTTGCTATTCTTTGGAACTCTGCATTCAGATACTTATATCTTTCCTTTTCTCCTTTGCTTTTCGCTTCTCTTCTTTTCACAGCCACATTTAAGGCCTCCTCAGTCAGCCATTTTGCTTTTTTGCAGTTCTTTTCTAGGGGATGGGCTTGATTCCTGTCTCCTGTACAATGTCATGAAACTCCATCCATAGTTCATCAGGCACTCTATCTATCATATCTAGCCCCTTAAATCTATTTCTCACTTCCACTGTATAATCATAAGGGATTTGATTTAGGTCATACCTGAATGGTCTAGTGATTTTCCCTACTTTTTTCAATTTAAGTCTGAATTTGGCAATAAGGAGTTCATGATCTGAGCCACAGTCAACTCCCAGTCTTGTTTTGGCTGAATCTATAGAGCTTCTCCATCTTTGGCTGCAAAAAATGTAATCAATCTGATTTCGGTGTTGACCATCTGGTGATGTCCATGTGTAGAGTTTTCTCTTGTGTTGTTGGAAGAGGGTGTTTGCTATGACCAGTGCATTTTCTTGGCAAAAATCTGTTTGTCTTTGCCCTGCTTCATTCCACATTCCAAGGCCAAATTTGCCTGTTACTCCAGGTGTTTCTTGCCTTCCTACTTTTGCATTCCAGTCCCCCATAATGAAAAGGGCAACTTTTTGGGGGGTGTTAGTTTTAAAGTTCTTGTAGGTCTTCATAGAACCATTCAACTTCAGCTTCTTCAGCATTACTGGCTGGGGCATAGGCTTGGATTACCATTATATTGAATGGTTTGCCTTGGAAACAAACAGAGATCATTCTGTCATTTTTGAGTTTGCATCCAAGTACTACATTTTGGACTCTTGTTGATTATCATGGCTACTTCATTTCTTCTAAGGGATTCCTGCCCACAGTAGTAGATGTAATATTCATCTGAGTTAAATTCACCCGTTCCAGTCCATTTTAGTTCGCTGATTCCTAGCATGTCAACATTCATTCTTGCCATCTCCTGTTTGACCACTTCCAGTTTGCCTTGATTCATGGACCTAATATTCCAGGTTCCTATGCAATATTGCTCTTTACAGCATTGGACCTTGCTTCTATCACTAGTCACATCCACAGCCGGGTATTGTTTTTTGTTTGGCTCCGTTCCTTCATTCTTTCTGGAGTTATTTCTCCACTGATCTCCAGTAGCAATTTGGGCACCTACCAACCTGGGGAGTTCCTCTTTCAGTATCCTATCATTTTGCCTTTTCATACTGTTCATGGGGTTCTCAAAGCAAGCATACTGAAGTGGGTTGCCATTTCCTTCTCCAGTGGACCATATTCTGTCAGACCTCTTCACCATGACCCGTCTGTCTTGGGTGGCCCCAAACTGCATGGCTGGGTTTCATTGAGTTAGACAAAGCTGTGGTCTGTGTGATCAGATTGACTAGTTTTCTGAGATTATGGTTTCAGTCTGTCTGCCCTCTGATACCCTCTCATCTTACTTGGGTTTCTCTTACCTTGGATGTGGAGTATCTCTTCATGGCTGCTCCAGCAAAGCACAGCTGCTGCTCCTTACCTGGGACGAGGGATATCTCCTCATGGCTGCCCCTCCTAACAAACGTGGAGTAGCTCCTCTCTGCCCTTCTATGCCAAGTATGTAATAAATTGATATATGTATATATTGCAAAGTGATTACCAAAAAATTTTTAATTAATACATCTGCCATTTCATTTAGCCACAATCTGTGTGTGTTTGTGTGTATGTATATGTGTTGAAAACTTTAAAATCTACTCTCTTAGTAACTTTCAAATACGTAACACAGTATTATTAAGCATAATCATCATGCTGTACATTACATCCCCAGAACCTAATCATCTTATAAATGGAAAAAATGGCTTTTTAAAAATATGTATATTTGGAGAATTTTCATTATCTGATTTCAACAATTTCTGTAAAAGTATTGTAACCACACCGTGTAGTATTGATACAAGGAGAAAAGAGTAACTCAATATATCCAACAGAGGGTTCAGAAATAGAACATACAGAAACTTTATTTTCATCAGAGGTACAAAACAATTCAATGGGGAAAAGGAAATCAATAAATGATATTGGAACAATTAGATAAATATATGAAACAAGATAAACTGCAAGAGCAACATCACACTTTATACATTATATATATATACATACATATACCCAGGACTATTGTCTGGAAAACCCCATGAACAGAGGAGCCTGGTAGGCTACAGTCCATGGGGTCACAAAGAATCTGACACGACTGAGTGACTTCACTATAATTAATTTGGAACTGATCACAAACCTAACCATGCAAGATAAAAAATAAACTTCTTGGGGAATTCATATGACCTTAGAGTGGCAAAATTTCCTTTAAGATGATACTGAAAGTTATAACCACAAAATAAATTTGGCCTTATTAAAATTAAGCACCCAAATTTCTGTTTTAGTATAATGTGGCACTATTTGGAAAGCTAGGTATTTCATCACCTTTACTATACCCTAATAATTTTACTCTTAATTATGTACTCAAAGGACCTGACATCCATACACAGAAAGAGTTGTGAAAAAATGTTGATAGCTGTTCATAATAATCACCAACTGAAAACTACCAAATGTCCAACAAGTGAATGGACAATGTAAGTAGTATATGTATAAATTATAAGCAGTTTACAAAATCAGCGATTGATTCCACTAACAGAAGAATCTCTAAAGTATTAGGTTAAGCACATAAAATAAATGAACTATCATTGTGATGGACCAATAAATCTGATAAGAAGGAATTAACTATCATTATAGTTGAATAATATATGTGATAAGAAGTCAGAAATGTCTGTAGCTAAATTCCTCCAATTATAGATCTGCATGAGAGGCAGAAGATAGCTATGAAGTTTTTCATGAATAATCAGATCAAATTATTTAGAGTACAGTGTTTCTCATCTCTGCACTGCTGGTGTCATAGAAAGTACTGAACTCCCTAAGAGAACTGTAGAGTTATATGTAGTTAGTTGCTTTTTCCCAGTATGACAATCCTTGCCAGGCTCCTGTGGTGTCTAAAGCTAACTTTGCCTCTTGAATGTCTTTTAGGGGATGATCCAAGGGACAGCTGTATTGTTCTGCTGTTTTAGGTGCAAACACTGAGGGTAATAGAAAGGCGGGGAAAGGCTGGGTGGAGGAGCCCCAAGAAGAATCAAGAGTAAGTGTTGATTTTGGAAATTTGGGACTTCCTTGCTGAGGTGTATGGTACTATGCAACTCTTTTCACCACAATTAATATATTTAGGTTGGCTTTTATTATTCTTTTTGGTAGGAAAAAAAAAAAAAAGGAACACGTAATCTTCTTGGCTCATGAGCCTGTGATTCTTTGGAATAGTTTTTATCTCAAAATTGAATTCCAGATGGATAATGTGACATTTTTATAAAAAGAAATGAATATTGAAGTGGGAAATAAAAACTCTAGTGAAGATGTATTTATTATGCTCCTACCTTTCATACTCTGCAGCCACACTTAAAAGGGGCAACTCCATTAGTAACTCAAACTTCCTTTATACTCATTGTCTTCCACTTGTTCAACCAATGACCTCAATTGGGTAAAGTTATAGTTAATGCAAATGAGCCTAAATTTGAGGAACAAAAGCTAAAAAACAGTGTATTGGACCTTCTCTAAGGGTCTAAACTGAACATATCTCTCATTAAAATCAAGAATTCTCCTAATTTTCCCAGTTTTGGTAACTATAGATAGGATTCAGAAGGTAAATGGAGACCACTTCAGGAATATTTCATGGCTATACCCACTAAGCTTAGAAATCTCTGAGGAGTTCAGTTATTTTTAATTACACTAACTTTGGTCTGCACCTTTCCTTATATCTTTCCATTAAAAATCTTTACTATGCAAAGCTTCCAGAGGAGGCCCACATAATCTGGAAAATTTAGGCAAATATGACTCAGCTTTCTAAAACTTTAAATTTTTAAAGGAAAAAAGCATATAGAAAGAAACAGAATCCAGTGCCGCAGCTGTCTACAAAACCTGGGAAAGTGTGTTAAGTGGGTGTCTCTACAAGTAGTTAGATGGAAACACAAACTGTGAACACAACAGGATTTCCTTTTCATTTCCATGTTTTTGTTTTTGTTATTTTTAGGCACACAGGTACACATACATTTGCTATATCATGGAGCAGCTGAACCAGAAGGGGTCAGGGTTTACTGGAGCATATCAGTAAGGATCATAACTCCATAAACGGAACATAGAAACCCTGAGGACGTATGACTGTCAGTGGCTTTGTTGTCACTGTGGAAGTTTCCAGAGACAAACTTAATCTTCGGATGCTTCTCTCTTTCCCTTGTTCATTATATTCTGGGAATACAAGGCCACTGTCATGGGTGAACAACATTCATGGTGATTTAATGTTTATCCATTGATATTTAGATTTTGGCTGCTGTGTATTATTGCCAAAAGAATGGGTTTCTATGATTTTGTATTCTGATGTTCAAAATGACCAGAACCAGAAAAGCAGAAAAAGTGAGCGAAAAAGCCTAGCGGGCCATAAAAGGCAATTTTAACTCTATGGTTAAGGGCTGCAAAAGTTCATCAAGATCATCCTCTTTTCTTGAAACAGAACTTAATCCAAAAACACATTTCTCAGACTTCTCTGGCAGCCCAGTGGTTAAGGATCAGTCTTCCAATACAGGGGATGGTTGGGGAACTAAGATCTCACATGCAACAAGGGCTGTATGTGCCTCTTAAGATCTCACATGCAACAGGGGCTGTGTGTGCCTCTGAGGCTATGCCTCAGCTAGAGATCCCACATGCTCTAGAACCCACACACCACAACTAGAAAGAAGCCTGTGCACTGCAATGAAAGATCAAGAGTGCCACAATAAAGATCCCACACACTGCAACTAAGACCCAACACAGCCAAAAATAAATAAATGAAAATAAAAACATTTCTCATCTAATAAATGCATCTAAGAACTCTTAACAGTCAGAAATACTGTCTACCACCTCTTGTCAATTTCAAACTTCTACCCTAGGAACTCTAAATTTCTGCCTGTCTTTCTTCTCCTGCCTGTTCCTCTCACAGTGAACATGTGATTTAAGTGCTCACCATTCTCATTCTTTCTATATTTCTCCCCCTCTTACACACATACACATAATTCTGTTCAAATACCTTAGAATATTTTCTCTTGAATATTAGTATTATAATATCTGTAGCTCCAATAACATTGTTCTAAAAAAAGCACATCCAGGGATATATATGTGAACATATCTCAATAACCTATTTTCACAATAAAAATACAGCAATCCCCCAGTCTTTGCTTGTGCAACACCAAACTCCCAATGGCATTGTTCTGGTTTTTCTCAAAAGGTGGCGGCAAACACAGTGTTATCTTTACTCCTATTAGCTGCTTCATGTTGTGCTAGGTTGACATACTACATGAGGGTGGGGATGAGGAATGGTTGCCTGATCTTGGCCAGTGTGGATCCCATTACAGAGGATTAGGTTGACACTAATGGGGTTGATTCTGCAGCCTGTTCATCCTTTGTCTGCCAATAGTCAGAGGAACAGCCAGAGAACAGAACAGCTGACTGTTCATGCCAAATGACTGCAATAACCAAGGCTTACTGCTATCAGGGCCTCTCCAGAATGGAAGCAGAAGGGAGCTTGGACAAGGAGATGCAGCAGCAGAGTTTTCACAGTCACCTGGCAGGATGTAGCCGGGACTGTCAGGTGTCATGCTGTGCTGTCAATGCCTTTTGTTTAGGAAGGGTTGATTCCCATCCAAGTATGCCCCTCATACTCTAAATGCTGATTTGGGGAAGAGTCTGGGATTATTACAAATTCAATAAATAATGTTTTCTGCTATGCTTGGGATGATTTTTTCCTATATTTGGTGTGCCATAGATAAGATTGCATTCATATTTTTTTTTTCTTGGCACAAAATCTGGCAAAGGGGTAGAATTTGCACTCCAAATGGAAAGTTTCTATATATTTCCACATGAGCCTTCTTTGATGCCAGTTGATGCAGCCGCAGCTGATATACACAGCAGAAACCAGGAGCCAATTACCAGAAGCAGCAAGGAGGGGAAATTATGTCCAAAAGCAGATCCTAAATATTTAGTCCCCTAACTTCTCAGAATGGCATATAAGCATTTGACAGACCATAATCTTTGATTTATTTTTCTAAGAGAAAAGAAGAGATTTCTTTTTTTCCTTTCTCAAAATCAGTAGTAATGTCTTGATTGCACAACTGGCATTTTAGGTTTAGGGCTTTAGATGCCTCTGTACTGTTGTCTCACTTGCCCAACCTTGACAACAGCATTAAAACTGTTATACTATCATGTGAGTATTTCTTCAAATAAGAACAAAATGCCAACAAACAGAGACTAACATTTTAAATGTTTTTTTTAAGTGTTTATTATGTGCCATATATTTTACAAAGTACTAAATTCATTACTTTTGTATTAAATTTTGTATCTAAACATTTATACATTGTTTCAGTCATTTCCTGGAAACTCCTATAGATTTCTTTCTTTTTTTTTTTTTTTCTTTCTTTCTAAGTTGCTATAAATTTCTGAGACACCCTCTCATTTCTTGGTATCAGTCATCAGGACAAAACACTTTTTTTTTTTTTTTTTTCTCTCCATGATGTAGAGAGAGGGTATTATTCCAGGATAACTGAATAAGAATATGAGACAAAGTCTCTGACTTCCAAATACTAGCATTTCAAATAAGAATTCAGGGTAAACTCATGATTCAAAATAGTATACATATCTATATGCACTTCAATAGGAAGAGATGTTAAATATGACTGTATTTGTAATTCTTTCTTTTGAAGTAAGAAAAAGTGACACCATCAATAAACTATTAACAATGTACCTAAACCCTTTCTAATACAACTTCCTTTTTTCATAGGCATACATATAAATATTTTTTTCTTAATGTTGCAATTCCTATTTTTCAAAATATTTTAGATGGATTAATTCTATCAAACCCACCTTATGAAAACAGGGTAAAAATATATACTTTACTGTTTTTTAAGAAAAAACAAATATAAATTGAACATACTTACACAACTTCAGAAATAGTGCACACTACCAATTTCTTTTTTAATATTATAATCTCATCATGCTTTCTTTTGCACTGCACTCTTATTATAACATATGCTACTCATTACTCTACCTAGTCTGCAATGAAAAACCTTACCAGGCAATTCAAGAATATAAGAATGTGTGGCTGGGATGAGATTACTATTAAGAAATGGGTTATTTTTTTCACCAGTGTTGAAATTTGTGCCTATAGGATCGATATCAGAAGGCCACTTAACTTTTTCCTTCCATAATTCTGAAATCTCTTTCAGAAACTCCAATGTAGCCTTGTCTGTGCCTTAGACATTTTAACTAGCCTGTGCAGTGATCCAGTCCTATGTTTTTTGTCAGAATCCAGTCATGAGGTAGAGGTCAGAAGAGTTATGCAACAGAGAATATTTGATATTATCAGCAATTGTTAACCAGGTATTATAGAACTGAAAAGGGAAAAAGGAACACTGGGGTATCATGAAGTAGCAACTGCAAGAAGCAGATGCTAACCCAAGGCTTTGAGACAAAAGTTTAGAATTATTAAATATTAGAATCTTAGAGAAGAAGTCTCAGGGGAACCATGACTCAGATCTCATAGCAGAGAGTGGGCACTTCTTGGGTATTACTGAGCCTCAGGAACTCGTAGGAGGGACCCTACAGAGTTGTGATTCAAAATTCATAAAAGGATGTCTTTAATGAGGCTGGCTCTAGGATTGCTAAGAAAACCAGAACTTAAAATGTACTGCCATTCTGTGAAGGAATGTTGCAATGGGGACACTGCCAGACAGAAAATCTTTTCCACCCTCAATGCTCTAGCCTTCCTGTGGTGTCCCCTACTGGCAGAACCGGACAGGAACCAGCTGGCAAAGGGAAAAGCATGATTTGAGCGTCTCAGCCTCAGCATAACCAAGCAGCATGTGAAAGGGTAGGTTTGAAGCGGAGACACACTGTTTAAATAACTGTGACATATAAAGAGAATGTAAAAAAATAATTAAAATGTTCTGATAGGTTTTTTCACCAGTATTTATTATCATAATTTCATAGAGGGAGTCTCAAATCTGAAACTGAATGTATAAGAACACAAAATATTTATTAATGAATTTTAGTTATTCTCAATCTAGGTAAAGATGACTAACCTTTGAAGTACTTTATGTAAATGCCAGGATCCACAGTGAACAAATGAAAATAAGAACTTTCAAAGTAGATATTATTGTGTTTTCATAATTGACAAAATAATTTTCTTTTTTTTAATTTTTATTTTTACTTTATTTTACTTTAGAATACTGTATTGGTTTTGCCATACATTGACATGAATCCACCACGGGTGTACATGCGTTCCCAAACATGAATTCCCCTCCCACCTCCTTCCCCATAACATCTCTCTGGGTCATCCCTGTGCACCAGCCCCAAGCATCCTGTATCCTGCATCGGACATAGACTGGCAATTCGTTTCTTACATGATAGTATACTTGTTTCAATGCCATTCTCCCAAATTATCCCACCCTCTCCCTCTCCCTCAGAGTCCAAAAGTACGCTCTACACATCTGTGTCTCTTTTGCTGTCTCACATACAGGGTCATCATTGCCATCTTTCTAAATTCCATATATATGTGTTATATGCTGTATTGGTGTTTTTCTTTCTGGCTTACTTCACTCTGTATAATCGGCTCCAGTTTCATCCATCTCATGAGAACTGATTCAAATGTATTCTTTTTAATGGCTGAGTAATAATCCATTGTGTATACGTACTACAGCTTTCTTATCATTCATCTGCTGATGGACATCTAGGTTGTTTGCATGTCCTGGCTATTATAAACAGTGCTGCGATGAATATTGGGGTACATGTTTCTCTTTCAGTTCTGGTTTCCTCAGTGTGCATGCCCAGCAGTGGGATTGCTGGGTCATAAGGCAGTTCTATTTGCAATTTGTTAAGGAATCTCCACACTGTTCTCCATAGTGGCGGTACTAGTTTGCATTCCCACCAACAGTGCAAGAGGGTTCCCTTTTCTCCACACCCTCTCCAGTATTTATTGCTTGCAGACTTTTGGATCGCAGACATTCTTACTGGTGTGAAGTGGTACCTCATTGTGGTCTTGATTTGCATTTCTCTAATAATGAGTGATGTTGAGCATCTTTTCATGTGTTTGTTAGCCATCCGTATGTCTTCTTTGGAGAAATGTCTATTTAGTTCTTTGGCCCATTTTTTGGTTGGGTCGTTTATTTTTCTGGAATTGAGCTGCATAAGTTGCTTGTATATATTTGAGATTAGTTGTTTGTCAGTTGCTTCATTTGCTATTATTTTCTCCCATTCAGAAGGCTGTCTTTTCACCTTGCTTATATTTTCCTTTGTTGTGCAGAAGCTTTTATAATTGACAAAATAATTTTCATGTTCAACCCAGGTTAAGTATAATTCACAAAACCAGACTGAAGAAGAAATAAATTGGCAATAAAAATGAGACTTCAAAAATAAATTATAAATAATTCAGCCTCAATAATAAAGAAAATTCAAACTATACAAGACATTAATTTTTTACCCAAGAAGTTGACAGTATTTGTTTTTAATATAATAACTTTTTATTTGATGAATGTTTGAAAAACAGATATTCCCACCCATTGAACTAAAATTTAAGAAAATCTTTCCAAAAGAAATTTAGCTATTTGTTACAGAACACAATATTTTTACCATTTGGTTTTGAGATTCCACTTCTAGAAACTCATTCCAAGAACATTCACCAATTTATTTACCAAATGTTACTGAAATGTTATTATGAACTGAGATGATAAAAGCTCACCAGAAAACAGGAATAGACGGAAAAATTGCCTCAACATAATAAAGTCCATATCTGACAAATGCACATCAAAACTACAATGAGGTGCCATCTCATGCTGGTCAGAATTGTTGGTATCAAAAAGCCTACAAACAATAAATGCTGGAGAGGGTGTGGAGATAAGGGACCCCTCTCACACTGTTGGGAATGCAAACTAGTAAAGCCACTATAGAGAACATTGTGGAGATTCCTTGAAAAACTGAAAACAGAACTGACATACAGCTGCTACTGCTGCTAAGTCACTTCAGTCATGTCCGACTCTGTGTGACCCCATAGACGGCAGCCCACCAGGCTCCTCCGTCCCTGGGATTCTCCAGGCAAGAACACTGGAGTGGGTTGCCATTTTCTTCTCCAATGCATGAAAGCAAAAAGTGAAAGGGAAGTCGCTCAGTCGTGTCCAACTCTTAACCACATGGGCTGCAGCCTACCAGGCCCCTCCATCCATGGGATTTTCCAAGCAACAACCCAGCAATCCCACTGCTGAGCATACACACCAAGGAAACCAGAATTTAAAGAGACACATTGTACCCCAATGTTCATCACATCATTGTTTACAATATCTGGGACATGGAAGCAACCTACATGCCCATCATCAAATGAATGCATAAGAAAACTGTGGTACATATACACAATGAAATATTACTCAGCTATTAAAAAGAACACATTTGAATCAGATCTATTGAGGTGGATGAAACTGGACCCTATTATACTGAGTGAAGTAAGTCAGAAAGAAAAACACCAATACAGTATATTGACACATGTATATGGACTTTATAAAGATGGTAGTGACAACACTTTATCTGAGATAGCAAAAGAGACACAGATATAAAAATATAATTTTGGAATCTGTGGGAGAAGGTGAGGGTGGGATGATTTGAGAGAATAACATTGAAACATGTATATTACCATATGTGAAATAGATCACCAGTCCAAGTCTGATGCATGAAACAGGGCATTCAACACTGGTGCACTGGGACAACCCAGAGAGATGGTATGGGGAGAGATGTGAGATGGAGGTTTGAGATGGGAGACACATGTAACCCATGGATGATTCATGTCAGTGTATGGCAAAAGCCACCACAATATTGTAAAGTAATTAGTCTCCTTTAAAATTAATAAACTAATTTTTAAAATAATAAAATAAAATTATTTCTAAACAATAGTTTTTAAAATGTGTGGCAATTATATACAGGGTATTAACTAATAAGGCTGCTGCTGCTAAGTCACTTCAGCTGCGTCCAGCTGTGTGTGACCCCACAGACGGAAGTCCACCAGGCATTCCCATCCCTGGGATTCTCCAGGCAAGAATACTGGAGTGGGTTGCCTTTTCCTTCTCCAAGGCATGATAGTAAAAAGTGAAAGTGAAGTCGCCCAGTCTGGTCTGACTCTAAGCAACCCCATGGGTTGCAGTCTACCAGGTTCCTCCGTCCATGGGACTCTCCAGGTAAGAGTACTGGAGTGGGGTGCCATTACCTACTCTGAACTATTAAGGAGTAGTATATATGACCATCAGATAATGGCAATGGTGAGGGATAGATTGGGAGTTTGGGATTGGCACATACACACTGTTATATTTAAAATTGATAACTAGCTAGAACTTAGTGTAAAAAGATTAATTAATTTTAAATATTTACTTGTTGAAAGGAAAGAAAATTGACCAAAAAAATGATGGATTAGTAATCAGTGATAGAAATAATTAGTAAAGAACTAAACATAACAACTGGAATAAATTCAGAGTTTAATAGAAAATAATTATGTTTTTCTGATGGCCTTTCATTCCCCATTCTCTCCAAGGTGCTCTTAATCAACTGTATCTTCAGACAAGATAAGGAGAAATCAAGAGAGAAGGAAAAAGTGGGGGGAAATGAGGTTTTATAATTTGGGATAGTTTAGATAGGAAAGAAGCAAGAGAGAACCTAATTATTCTCCTTTAAAATTAGTCTCCCTGTTCCTAACATGTGAGTTTGAAAACAAAACTAACAAGTGTCATTAATTAATCTTGGAGCTTATATGCATTAGGTATCATATTTCCTGTAACTTGAAAAGTACCTAACCAATGAGCCACTTTCTACTACTCATAATTATAAAAAGTATACACGTTCATATTCAGAGACTTCACTATAAATAAATATAGAACCATCCTTAAATTAGCACTGCTTCTCTGTCACATGTCAGATGTATGACAGTTTTTCAAATGAGGCATGTTTTATCTGTTGAAGGGAGAATGATGAAAACTCCAAATCAATTGATTGAGAAAGAGAACACAATATTCTTTTCATTATATCAAATATCAAAAATATTGAGAGATTATCATTCATGGGCATGCAGATATTATACACAATAAATTCCTGAATAATAGTTCAGCTCCACAATTCTATAATAGTATTTCTCACCAATTATTATATAGATCCCCCAAAATTCTGTGCTGCAGGGTTGTGAAAACATTGTCATAGTACTCTTAATGTAGTGCTACAGTTGCTCAGTCTTGTCTGACTCTGCGATTCCATGGAGTGCAGCATGCCAGGCTTCACTGTTGTCTGTCACCAACTTCCAGAGCTTACTCAAACTGAAGTCCATCAAGTCGGTGATCATTTCATCCTCTTTTGTCCCCTTCTCCTCCCTCCTTCGATCTTTCCCAGCATCAAGATCTTTTCAAATGAGTCAGCTCTTCGCATCAAGTGGCCAAAGTATTGCAGTTTCAGCTTCAGCATCAGTCCTTCCAATGAATATTCAGGACTGATTTCCTTTAGGATGGATTGATTTGATCTCCTTGCAGTCCAAGGGACTCTCAAGAGTCTTCTCCAACACCACAGTTCAAAAGAATCAATTCTTCAATGCTCAGCTTACTTTATAGTCCAGCTCTCACATCCATACACGACTATTGGAAAAACCATTGCTTTGACTAGACGCAACTTTGTTGGCAAATAATGTCTCTGTTTTTTAATATGCAATCTATGTTGTAGTGTTACATGGTGCTCAATATCTAAAACCCTCACATAGGGCAGAAGGAACTGCTGATGGTATTTCAAAACTAGATTTTTGTGCTAAGTGGCTTCAGTCATGTATGACTCTTTGTGATCCTATGGTCTGTAGCCCACCAGGCTCCTCCAGGCAAGAATACTGGAATGGGTTACCATTTCCTCCACCAGAGAATCTTCTAACTCAGGGATCGAACTTGTGACTCATGTCTCTTCCATTGGCAGGCTGGTTCTTGACCACTAGCACCACCTGGGAAGTCCCAGAGCTAATTTTACCAACTCACAAATAAAATAAAGCAGAATTACTGGTAATTGAGAGAACTGAAAAGCAAGTTTTTTTTTAACTCAGCCTCAAACTCTAATTTTTTCTAAAAAGAATTATTTAAGTAAAACATTTAATGGAAGTGAAATATTCACTTATTTTCACTTTTTGAATGAAATCAATAGTGACTACTGAGGTTATTTTCTGTGCACAATATTAAGGAAGACACAAAGAAACATCTTGCTCCTAAAAATCTGAAATCTGGCTGCAGAAACAAAACATTGGAATATGAATGGATCAGCAAAAACAAATAATGGACACCATAAAAAAATACACATATCTGAAAAAAGGTGATCAGTGCAAGTTAAAATTCAAGATATAAGAATTTGGGACAGTGGCAAATATAAGATTTATTCATTTGTTAGTCTGCTTTGTTAAATACATTTTGATATATTATAGGTTTTTTGCTGATGTTAGAAAAAACCAAGATGAAAAGAATGCAATTCCTATCTTCTACATGTGAACTAATTTGTAAACCATTTTGTTGTGTGCTATATTTGAATGTGAACCAGAGGTTAGAGAAGTTCAGAAAATTTTATAAAACCTAGTTAAGTCAGGAGATGGCAGAGAATGTATCATTCAAAAAGTAATATTTGAGTCACTGTAAATGACAAATAAGAGAACATCTTAAGCAGAAGAAACCACAGGTCAGTGAGCAGGCATAAAATATTGATCATTTCCTGTGGTTATCTCCTAGGAGAAATGTTCATAAGTATCACAAATACTGCAAAGATAAGCAAGAATTGGATCAAGAATCCCTTGCATGTGATATTAAGAATTTTAAAATGTATCACATGAGATTTGTGAAATTATGGAAGAACGTTAAGACTGGTTGGTAGGATTTAAAATTTAAAAGACGTAGCTGGTGGTACTGTAGAAAACAGACTATATGAGATAAAGAAGGAAAAGGAGTTAGGAGCTGTGTTAGACACCTCTGAGGAAACGCTTCAGATCCTCTTTGGCTCAGCTGTCTTTGCATGGCTCCGTCTGACCTCAGACAGCTGCAGGCTGACAGCACTTTCCCACATGGCCTACTCTGATCATATGCTTTGTACTGCTATTCCTGAGGCTACCCTGTTGACCTTTGTGGTCCCACTTGATAACCACATATGTGCAACCCCAAAGTGTAAGGCTGTAAAAGCCCCATGATAAATCTTTGACTAATGGGACACGAGAACAAGTTGGTGTATTCTTCTAATTTTAGTTTACTAGTTATTTAGTATTATTATAATTTTAGAATCTAGTATAGTTCTTCTAATAATTCTAATTTCCTTAACCATGCTCTTTCTTATAAATGCAGGTCAAAGGACTTCTCAGGGATGGTGTTTTGAGGACTAGCAGTCACACTTAATGGCAGCCAGCTAGATACTGTGTCCACTGATATGTTCTCTTTCCTTCCCTTACTTATACCCCTGGTATTCCATAAAATAATTTATTTTAACTGTAGCAGTGAAAAAAGGAAGAGAATGGATTTAAGAGGTATTAAGAAGATAGACTAAACATGGACATGTGGCTGACTGGTGATAAGTGAGTAGTAGATAGTAAACTAGAGCAGCCTCTAAGACAGTAGTCTGGATGATATTTTGGAGAGTAGTGCCATAAAACAAATTAACAAATACAGAAAGAGAGACAGGCTTCAAAATGCAGAATATATTCAAGTTTAGATAAGACATCATTTATCATTGAGAAGGAACAATAAAAAGGTCATTGGAAATATGAGTATAGAGCTCAGAAAAAAAAAAAAATATGAGTATAGAGCTCAGAAAAAGTTTAGTCCAGTAGCTACAATTTGGAAGTCATCAGCTTTAAAGTAGCCAGGTAAAATCTTAGAGAAGAGGATCAAGGATAATATTCTTGTGTGTTCTATAAGTGAGGTACATAGAAGAAGAAAAGTAAGAAAAAGTCTTACAAACAGTAGTAAATGTGAAAGAAAGAGAGGAAAAATAATAAAAGGCTGGAGCCAAGGAAAGAAAGCACTTCAAGAAGAGAGTGATTAACTGTTAAATGTGGCAAAGAGATTAGATAAATAATAGAGTGAAAATCATGAACTGGTTTGATAGTTAAGTCATTGTTGACTTGAGCATTTTCAGTAGTAGACTGGGGGAGAAAATAAATCTATAGAATAAAATAGCTGAAAATAATGAAGTAAAGCAGGAAAACTGTAGAAACACACAGGTAAATATGTATGTAGGATTTCCCTGGTCTCAGTGGTAAAGAATCTGCCTGCCAGTGTAGGAGATATGGGTTCGATCCCTGGGTCAGGAAGATCCCCTGAAGAAGAAAATGACAACCCACTCCAGTATTCCAGCCTGGGAAATCCCATGGGCAGAGGAGCCTAGCAGGCTACAGTCCAAGTTGTCACAGAAGAGTCAGACACAATTTAGGGACCAAACAACAACAACAAATATTTGTGTAACAGGTATTTCTCAGTTTGTCCCATCTTGTTCCATCAGGATTTTCTCCACCAGTAACTTGAAGACACTTTCAATGAAAGAGGTCTGGCTAACAAATCCCCACTAAAACATGACATGGACTTAAGCCTTTCATTGTTCTGCTAGAGATTCACTACTGCTATTATTGGCAATTCTCTCACCTTCTGTTTTCCACTGACAAGATTCCTTGTTTTAATCCCTCTAGTGAAATGGTAGAATCAGGAAGACTTATCCATTGTTTCAGTTTGAAGAAGTACAACATATTTCCATTGAAATAATTAGCCATGGCTTTTATTTATCCATTCATTCATGGGAAACATTTTCACAGAACACCGGGAAACACTAAATGTCTAGAGCAGAGCTGCACTGAGATAGGCAGAGCCATTTTCTCACAACTACACTGGAAACACATATCCAGGATATGCATGATACTCAAGGAATAAACAAATCTCCACCACTTCCCTACTTCGTCCTCCACCCCTCAACAACTTAAAAACAAATAAATAAGCAAACAGCGTATCTCTCTCCTTTCTCTTCTCTCATTTTCCACTACATATATTGCCTTTCACAGTTCTAAGTCAAGCATCTTGTCCCATTTGGAGATTCAGTAACTAAGTAAGAAAGAAGACTGTAAAGTAATGAGAATCCTATATTAATATATTCAATCTTTAATGAGGTTTATTCTTTACTAAGCAAGGACTATGCTTCTTATTGAATAAGAGGGATTTCTAGTATTTTAACATGATTCAGAACAATTAGAATGAATCTTTATGTAAAGTGGAATTAAGAAAAGGTGATTTATGACTGCAAAGTTACTGTTTGAATAACGATTATGTGGGGATTTATTTTGTCACTGAACACATCAAATTGGTTTGGGACATCATTATGAATCCAAAAATTTATAAGAATGTGAAAGAATTCCTGCTCAGTTTCCTTTTCCAGTAAAAGCAAATCCTGAACATACCAGTATGTTAGAAACTATGTGTAGGGCATGCAGGATCAAGTTTACTAATAATTTGTGATGAGTAAAATAATATTGCTAGATTATTCCAGTAAAAATAAAGTAAGTTGGCACTAATGTATGCAAATATATTCAAACATGTTCTGAGACTCTGGTAGAAATGAGAAATAAAACCCAAAGTACAGATAAAATAACAAGAGAGGGATACAGGAGAAGAATGATAAAGAGATCTGACCTGCTCAGAAATGGAAAAGAAAACAAAATTCTAATAGCTCTAAATCATACTAAAATACTAGAAATGTGTCTGATTCAATAAGAAATACTGTTTTTGATTCATAAAGAATAAGCATAGCTCATATCTGACATAGAGATATAGGCAGCTTTGTTCACCAAACTAAGACTAAAAAGAGTTAAGTAGCTCTTAAAAATTGCCAGTTTTGAGGAGCTACTTCTAGAAGGGTTAAGTAAGGCCCTTCTAAAATATCCCTTGTGAATATAATTGCAAATGATGTTTAACAAAATACTAGCAAACCTAATCCCAGAAACATAAAAAGATTATATACCATGACCATGTAGGATTTATCCCAGGAGTGTAAGATTTGTTCAACTTACAAATGAACCACTTAATACCCCATATGACTAAACCAAAAAATACATATTCATCTGAGTAGGAAAAAAAATTGACAAAACTCAACATTCTTTCCTAACGAAACACTAAACAAAATAAGAATAAAGAGTAACTCCTCAGTCTGATTGTTAAAGGAGAACTAAAAAAAAAACTCACAGCTAATATTATACTTTATGTAGAAAGACTGCAAAACTTCTCTTTATAATCAAGAAACATAATTACATCTGTTCTTACCACTTCTGTTCAGCATTGAATTGGAGGTTCCAGCAAGGGCAATTGGGAAAGAATAAAAAATAAAAGACACCCATATAGGAAAGGAAGAAGTAGCTTGTCTCTATCCTCAGATGACATGAAAAATCTTACAAGATACTTGATCAAGATACAAAGATAATTTTGTATCTTTTTTGTATCTTTGTATCTGTTTTTATACACTAACAATGAACAATCTGATAGTGAAATTAAGAAAGTAATTCTATTTATAATAGCATAAAAGAATTACAAATAATAATTCAACAATAGAAAGTAAGATTTATACACTGAAAAACTACAAAACATCATTGAAAGATGATAAAGAAGACCTAAATAAATAGAAAAATTATCCTATCTACATGGATGAGAGGATCAAATATTGAAGCTGGTATAGCAGTCTGTTCCCTTAAAACTTCTGTGTGGAACCCTAATCCTCAGTGGAATGTGTTTTTATTTGGAAATAAGGTCATTGCAGATGTAATTAGTTAAAGTAAGTTTAGGTTATATTGGAGGAGCATAGGTTCCTAATCCAATAAAACCTGGTTTCCTTATGAAAAGAATGCCATGTGAAGAGAAAGAAATGTGTATAGAAGTCATGCAAAGGCACAGGAAGAATGCCATCTACATGGAACCTCGAAGGTTGCCAGCAAGCCACCAAAAGCTAAGAGAAAGGCATGGAACAGATTTTAATTCATAGTTTTCAGAAGGAACCAGTTCTGCTGATGCCTTGTTCTCAGGATTCTAGCTTCCAGAACTGTGAGAAAATAAATTGCTGGTGTTTAATAAATTTCTGTCAGTTTGTGATACTTTGAACAGCAATCTCAATAAATTAATAGATTTAGCAATACTCTCAAAATTTGCCTGCTGATTCAGTTGTATTGGAATTCAATACAATTACAAGAAGTATTCCAGCTGCCTTTTTTGCAGAAATAGACAAACTGATCTAAAAAAGTTCGTAGGGTAAATTGTGAGACTCAATATATCCAAAAAAAAAAAAGAGAGAGAGAGAGAGAGAGAGGAAAAATCTTGCTCCCAATTTCAGAACATAAAAAGTCACAATAATTAAGTACAACGTGGATGGGAATAAGAATAAATATATATACAAATGAAATGGGCTGAGCATCCGAAATAAATCCTTATACTCTTGGTCAACTGACTTTAACAAGGATGCCACTATAATTGGGCTTCCCATGTGACTGCTATAATAAAAAGGAGAAAGACCAGTCTTTTCAACAAATAGTGTCATGGCAACAGGATGCTGCTGCTGCTGCTGCTACTGCTGCTGCTGCTGCTGCTAAGTCACTTCAGTTATGTCTGCCTCTGTGCGACCCCATAGACAGCAGCCCACCAGGCTCCCCCGTCCCTGGGATTCTCCAGGCAAGAACACTGGAGTGGGTTGCCATTTCCTTCTCCAATGCATGAAAGTAAAAGGTGAAAGTGAAATCGTTCAGTCGTGTCCGAATCTTAGCGACCCCATGGACGGCAGCCCACCAGGCTCCTCCGTCCATGGGATTTTCCAGGCAAGAGTACTGTAGTGGGGTGCCATTGCCTTCTCCTGCAACTGGATATCCATCTGTAAAAGAATGAAATTGAATCCCTTCCTCCTATCTTATACAAAAGTGACTCAAAACAGATCATGAAACTAAACATAAATGCTAAAACTATAGAACTATTAGATGAAAACATAAGAAATGTAAACCTTCATTATCTTGGATTAGGTAATGGTTTCTTAGCTATGATACCAGAAGTATAAGCAGCAAAAGATACAATAGATAAATATGATGACTTTAAGTTGCTTCAGTTTTGTGTTTTCTTTCCATATTGCCTTCTCATATGCACATATCTTTTGTATTAGTTTTAGACATAAGCAAAAAATTATTATTCACAAAAAGTTTATTCATCATTCCATCATAATTATTTTTATAACATCCTCTTCTAATTTTATGCTTATCTGTATAAGTAAGATTATATATATTTTTGTTGTTTTTAGTTATTTTTAAATTTATATTTATTTATTTTAATTGGAGGCTAATTACTTTACAATATTGTGTTGGTTCTGCCATATATCAACATGAATCTGCCACAGACATACACATGTTCCCCATCCTGAATACCCCTCCCACCTCCCTCCCTGTACCATCCCTCTGGGTCATCCCAGTGCACCAGCCCCAAGGATCCTGTATAGAACCTGGACTGGTGATTCATTTCTTATATGATATTTTACATGTTTCCGTGACATTCCCCCAAATCATCCCACCCTCTCTCTCTCTCTCCCTCTCCCACAGAGTCCAAAAAACTGTTCTGTACATCTGTGTCTCTTTTGCTGTCTCGCATACAGGGGTATCGTTACCATCTTTCTAAATTCCATATATATGCGTTAATATAATGTATTGGTGTTTTCCTTTCTGGCTTACTTCACTCTGTATAATCAGTTTCATCCACCTCATTAGAACTGATTCAAATGTATTCTTTTTAATGGCTGAGTAGTAGTCCATTGTGTATATGTACCACAGCTTTCTTATCCATTCATCTGCTGATGGACATCTAGGTTGCTTCCATGTCCTGGCTATTATAAACAGTGCTGCAATGAACATTGGGGTACACGTGTCCCTTTCAATTCTGGTTTCCTCGGTGTGTATGCCCAGCAGTGGGATTGCTGGGTCATAAGGCAGTTCTAGTTCCAGTTTTTTAAGGAATCTCCACACTGTTCTCCATAGTGGCTGTACTAGTTTGCATTCCCACCAACAGTGTAAGAGGGTTCCCTTTTCTCCACACCCTCTCCAGCATTTATTGCTTGTAGACTTTTGGATCACAGCCATTCTGACTGGCATGAAATGGTACCTCATCGTGGTTTTGATTTGCATTTCTCTGATAATGAGTGATGTTGAGCATTTTTTCATGTGTCTATTAGTCATCCATATGTCTTCTTTGGAGAAATGTCTATTTAGTTCTTTAGCCCATTTTTTAATTGGGTCATTTATTTTTCTGGCATTGAGCTGCATAAGTTGCTTGTATGTTTTTGAGATCAATTGTTTGTCAGTTGCTTCATTTGCTATTATTTTCTCCCATTCAGAAGGCTGTCTTTTCACCTTGCTTATAGTTTCCTTTTTTGTGCAGAAGCTTTTAATTTTAATTAGATCCCATTTGTTTATTTTTGCTGTTATTTGCAGTATTCTGGGAGGTGGGTCATAGAGGATCCTGCTGTGATTTATGTCGGGGAGTGTTTTGCCTATGTTCTCCTCTAGGAGGTTTTTGTTGTTGTTGTTGTTGTTGTTTTACTTTATTTTACTTTACAATACTGTATTGGTTTTGCCATACATCAACATGAATCCGCCATGGGTGTACATGGGTTCCCAATCCTGAGCCCCCCTCCCATCTCCCTCCCCATACCATCTCTCTGGGTCATCCCAGTGTAGTTTCTGGACTTAGGTTTAGATCTTTAATCCATTTTGAGTTTATTTTTGTGTATGGTGTTAGAAAGTGTTCTAGTTTCATTCTTTTACAAGTGGTTGACCAGTTTTCCCAGCACCACTTGTTAAAGAGATTGCCTTTACTCCATTGTATATTCTTGACTCCTTTGTCAAAGATAAGGTGTCCATAGGTGGGTGGGTTTATCTCTGGGCTTTCTATTTTGTTCCATTGATATATATTTCTGTCTTTGTGCCAGTACCATACTGTCTTGATGACTGTGGCTTTGTAGTAGAGCCTGAAGTCAGGCAGGTTGATTCCTCCTGTTCCATTCTTCTTTCTCAAGATTGCTTTGGCTATTTGAAGTTTTTTGTATTTCCATACAAATTATGAAATTATTTGTTCTAGCTCTGTGAAAAATACCGCTGGTAGCTTGATAGGGATTGCATTGAATCTGTAGATTGCTTTGGGTAGTATACTGATTTTCCCTATATTGATTCTTCCAATCCGTGAACATGGTATATTTCTCCATCTGTTAGTGTCCTCTTTGATTTATTTCACCAGTGTTTTATAGCTTTCTATATATAGGTCTTTAGTTTCTTTAGGTAGATATATTCCTAAGTATTTTATTCTTTTCACTGCAGTGGTAAATGGAATTTTTTCCTTAATTTCTTTTTCTACTTTCTCATTAGTGTATAGGAATGCAAGGGATTTCTATGTGTTGATTTTTTTTAATGTGTTGATTTTATATCCTGCAACTTTACTATATTCATTGCTTAGCTCTAGCAATTTTCTGGTGGAATCTTTAGGGTTTTCTATGTGGAGGATCATATCATCTGCAAACAGTGAGAGTTTTACTTCTTCTTTTCCAATTTGGATTCCTTTTATTTCTTTTTCTGCTCTGATTGCTGTGGCCAAAACTTCTAGAACTATGTTGAATAGTAGTGCTGAAAGTGGGCACCCTTGTCTTGTTCCTGACTTTAGGGGAAATGCTTTCAATTTTTCACCATTGAGGATAATGTTTGCTGTGGGTTTGTCATATATAGCTTTTATTATGTTAAGGTATGTTCCTTCTATTCCTGCTTTCTGGAGAGTTTTTTTTTTTTTTTTAAATCATAAATGGATGTTGAATTTTGTCAAAGACCTCCTCTGCATCTATTGAGATAATCATATGGCTTTTATTTTTCAGTTTGTTAATGTGGTGATTTCTGATTACAATTTCAATTTCCATGCTTGTGATGGGTCTGTTGAGATTTTCTATTTCTTCCTGGTTCAGTTTTGGAAAGTTGTACTTTTCTAAGAATTTGTCCATTTCTTCCATGTTGTCCATTTTATTGGCGTATAATTGCTGACAGTAGTCTCTTATGATCCTTTGTATTTCTGTGTTTTCTGTGATCTTTCCATTTTCATTTCTAATTTTATTGATTTTATCTTTCTCCCTTTGTTTCTTGATGAGTCTGGCTAATGGTTTGTCAGTTTTATTTATCCTTTCAAAGAACCAGCTTTTGGCTTTGTTGATTTTTGCTATGGTCTCTTTTGTTTCTTTTGAATTTATTTCTGCCCTAATTTTTAAGATTTCTTTCCTTCTACTAACCCTGTGGTTCTCCATTTCTTCCTTTTCTAGTTGCTTTAGGTGTAGATTCAGGTTATTTATTTGACTTTTTTCTTGTTTCTTGAGGTATGCCTGTATTGCTATGAACTTTCCCCTTAGCACTGCTTTTACAGTATCCCACAGGTTTTGGGTTGTTGTGTTTTCATTTTCATTCATTTCTATGCATATTTTGATTTCTTTTTTGATTTCTTCTGTGATTGGCTGATTATTCAGCAGCGTGTTGTTCATCCTCCATATGTTGCAATTTTTAATAGCTTTTCTCCTGCAATTGAGATCTAATCATACTGCATTGTGGTCAGAAAAGATGCTTGGAATGATTTCAATTTTTTTTGAATTTATCAAGGTTAGATTTATGCCCCAGGATGTGATCTATCCTGGAGAAGATTCCATGTGAACGTGAGAAAAAGGTGAAATTCATTGTTTTGGGGTGAAATGTCCTATAGATATCAATTAGGTCTAGCTGGTCTATTGTATTATTTAAAGTTTGTGTTTCCTCATTAATTTTCTGTTTAGTTGATCTATCCATAGGTGTGAGTGGGGTATTAAAGTCCCACTATTATTGTGTTATTGTTAATCTCCCCTTTCATACTTGTTAGCATTTGTCTTACATATTGTGATGCTCCTATGTTGAGTGCATATATATTTATGATTGTTATATCTTCTTCTTGGATTGATCCTTTGATCATTATGTTTTGTCCTTCTTTGTCTCTTTTCACAGCGTTTGGTTTAAAGTCTATTTTATCTGATATGAGCATTGCTACTCCTGCTTTCTTTTGGTCTCTATTTGCGTGGAATATCTTTTTCCAGCCCTTCACTTTCAGTCTGTATGTGTCCCCTGTTTTGAGGTGGATCTCTTGTAGACAACATATATAGGGGTTTTGTTTTTGTATCCGTTCAGCCAGTCTTTGTCTTTTGGTTGGGGCATTCAACCCAATTACGTTTAAGGTAATTATTGATAAGTATGATCCCTTTGTCATTTACTTTATTGTTTTTGGTTGGAGTTTATACACCCTTTTTGTGTTTCCAGTCTAGAAAAGATCCTTTAGCATTTGTTGGAGAGCTGGTTTGGTGGTGCTGAATTCTCTCAGCTTTTGCTTGTCTGTAAAGCTTTTGATTTCTCCTTCATATTTGAATGAGATCCTTGCTGGGTACAGTAATCTGGGTTGTAGGTTATTTTCTTTCATCACTTTAACTATGTCCTGCCATTCCCTCCTGGTCTGAAGAGTTTCTTTTGAAAGATCAGCTGTTATCCTTACGGGAATCCCCTTTTTTGTTGTTTTTCCCTTGCTGCTTTTAATATTTGTTCTTTGTGTTTGACCTTTGTTAATTTGATTAATATGTGTCTTGGGGTGTTTTGCCTTGGGTTTATTCTGTTTGGGACTCTCTGGATTTCTTGGACTTGGGTGATTATTTCCTTCCCCATTTTAGGGAAGTTTTCAACTATTATCTCCTCAAGTATTTTCTCATGGTCTTTCTTTTTGTCTTCTTCTTCTGGTACTCCTATGATTTGAATGTTTGTTGGGATGTTTAATATTGTCCTGGAGGTCTCTGAGATTGCCCTCTTTTCTTTTAATTCATTTTTTTTCCTCTCTGATTCATTTATTTCTACCATTCTATCTTCTACTTCATTAATCCTATCTTCTGCCTCTGTTATTCTACTATTTGTTGCCTCCAGAGTGTTTTTGATCTCATTTATTGCATTATTTGTTATATATTAACTCTTTTTTATTTCTTCTAGGTCCTTGTTAAACATTTCTTGTATCTTCTCAATCCTTGTCTCCAGGCTATTTATCTGTGATTCCATTTTGATTTCAAGATTTTGGTTCATTTTCACTATCATTATTTGGATTTCTTTATCAGGTTGATTCCCTATCTCTTCCTCTTTTGTTTGGTTTGGTGGGCATTTCTCCTGTTCCTTTACCTGCTGGGTATTCCTCCATCTCTTCATCTTGTTTATATTGCTGTTTTGGGGTGGCCTTTTTGTATTCTGGCAGTTTGGGGAGTTCTCTTTATTGTGGAGTTTCCTCTCTGTGGGTGGGGTTGTACAGGTGGCTTGTCAAGATTTCCTGGTTAGGGAAGCTTGTGTCAGTGTTCTAGTGGGTGGAGCTGGATTTCTTCCCTCTGGAGTGCAATGAAGTGTCCAGTAATGAGTTATGAGATATCAGTGGGTTTGGAGTAACTTTGGGCAGCTTGTATATTGAAGCTCATGGGTGTGTTCCTGTGTTGCTAGAGAATTTGCATGGTATGTCTTTTTCTGGAACTTGTTGACCATTGTGTGGTGCTTGGTTTCAGTGTACATATCAAGGCATTTGATGAGCTCCTGTAGATTAATGTTCCCCAGAGTCAGGAGTTCTCTGATGTTCTCAGGATTTGGACTTACACCACCTGCTTCTGGTTTTCAGTCTTATTTTTACAGTGGTCTCAAGACTTCTCCATCTATACAGCACCATTGATAAAACATCTAGGTTAACGATGAAAAGTTTCTCCACAGTGAGGGACACCCAGAGAGGTTCACAGATTTACATGGAGAAGAGAAGTGGGAGGAGGGAGTTAGAAGTGACCCAAATGAGATGAGGTGGAATCAAAAGAGGAGAGAGCAAGCTAGCCAGTAATCACTTCCTTATGTGCACTCCACAGTCTGGACGGCTCAGAGATGTTCACGGAGTTATACAGAGAAGAAAAGAGGGAGGAAAGAGATAGAGGTGGACAGGAGGATAAAGGGAGGAATCAAAAGGAGAGAGACAGATCCAGCCAGTAATCAGTTCCTTAAGTGTTCTCCACCATCTGGAACACACAGAGAGATTCACAGAGTTGGGTAGAGAAGAGAAGGGGGAGGGAGGAGATAGAGGCAACCTGGTGGAGAAAAAGGAGAGTCCAAAGGGGAAGAGAACAATCAGGCCATGATCTTGCTCCCAAGTAAAAATGGGTAATGAAGATTGTGTTCTTAAAGGTACAAAATTGATAGCAAATACCAAAAAGCAAAGATTAAAAATCTAGAGTAGAGGTTGGATTTTCAAAAATACAATATTAAAGAAAAGAAAGAAAGAAAAAAGTCACAAAATTATAAATATATATATATGGCATTTGCTTTAAAAAATATGGTCTCTCTCTTTTTTTTTTTTTTGCAAAGTAATAGTAGGTTATAAAAATGAAAATTAAAGGAGTAATAGAGGACTTAAAAATTTAAAAAAAAATTTTTAAAGAATGATAGTAAAAATATATCTAGGACTTTCTCTGGTGCTGTTGTGGGCAGTGTGGGGTCAATTCATTTTTGGATAGTTCCTTGATCTGGCTTATATTTCTCAAGGTCTATAGGCCCCTTCCTATGTAGTCAGTACTAACTGCAGGGTTTTAATCTATTGCATCTGTCACTTCCAACGTGGTTCCCTCTGTTTTAGCTTGTTCTGTTTGCTGGTCTCTTCAGTGTCTGATTTCCACCCTGACACAAGGGGTGGTGGTGGACACTTTTTTAGGCTCACTTGTTCAGTCGCACTGTGGGGAGGAAGGGACGCTGCAAACAAACAACACCAGCTGTGCTTGCAGTGTCTCAGCCACACTGGACCTGCCCCCGCTCACAGTGCATGTGCCCTCCCTGCCCATACAGCTCAGGCTCTAGGTTGCTCTGCCAGGAACTGTTGGATGCTGGCCCTGGGCTGCATGCATCTCCCAGGTCTAAGCTGCTCAGGTTCAGGAACTCAGGTATTCCTCAGAGGCACAGACTCGGTGGGGCCTGCGTTTTGTGCCCTTCCCAGGTCTGAGAAGCTCATGTGATGAGGTGTTTGGCGAGCATGGTCACTGTGACTTATCGCCGCCCCCATTCCTGCCACTCAGTTTTCTGGGTGTAAAACCGGCGCACCTTCTTGGGTGGATGTTGACCATCCAGAACCCCAAGAAGTCTTAGTTAGCAAAGAAGCCTGCTTACAGTTTGGTAGATAATGTCTCTCTGGGGCTGTGATTGCCCCCTTCCAACTCTGACTGCCTGTCATTGAAGGGGATGGTCTGCAGCAGGCTAGCTCTGTTCAGTCCTTTGTTCTGTGAGCGGGCCTGATGGTGGCTTAGGTTAGGGCTTTTCACATGATAGCTATCCCACAGTCTGGTTTGCTAGCCCAAGTGAGTTCCCTCAGATTGACCTCAGGGATTTCAGGACCAGTCCTTACTCTAAGCAATGCAGCCTGTGCCTCCCTGCCCAGCCCCTGCTTGCTACTGGCTGGTGCAGGCGTCTGCGCTGCTTCTCTTCTGCGGAAGTTACCGTTGGGCATGTAATCTGTGGGATTTAATTATTTATTTATTTTTCCTCCCAGTTATGCTGCCCTCTGTGGTTCCAAGCCTCATCACAGACTCGGCAGTGAGTGTTTCCTGGTGTTTGGAAACTTCTCTCTTTTTAAGACTCCCGTCCTGGGATGGAGTTCCATCCCTACCTCTTTTGTCTCTTTTTTTGTCTTTTATATTTTTTCCTACCTCCTTTTGAAGACACTGGGCTGCTTTTCTGGGAACCTGATGTCCTCAGCCAGCATTCAGAAGTTGTTTTGTGGTATTTACTCAGCGTTTAAATGTTCTTTTGATGAATTCGTGGGAGAGAAAGTGGTCTCCCCGTCCTATTCCTCCACCATCTTAGGACCGCCTCCAAGTAAGATTATATGACACATAAATTCTTATATATTTAGTATCATAGCAATTGCAATGAAGTGAACCAATAAATCAAAATGAGATATATTTTTATCTCATTTTATCTCAATATAATGAGATAAATATATCTCAATATATTGGAGAACATATTTGCAGTCATACAGCTGATAAAAGACTTGTATCTGTAATATATGAAGAACCACTGCAACTCAACAATATAGGCAGAACACACTTGGACATAAATCCTAGCAAGATCTTTTTCAATCCACCTCCTGGAATAATAAAAATAAAAATAAAAAAATGGAACCTAGCTAAACTTAAAAACTTTACACAGCAAAGGAAATCATAAACAAAATGTAAAGACCACACTCAGAATAAGAGAAAATATTTGCAAGGAAGCACTAACATGAGATTAATCTCCAAAATACACAAACAGTTCATGCAGCTCAATATAAAAAAATAAATAAATAAACAGCAGAAGACCTAAATAGACATTTCTCAAAAGAAGACATACAGATAAACAACAAACAGATGAAAAGTTGGTCAACATCTAAGTAGTAGAGAAATGCAAATCAAAACTACAATGAAGTTTCACTTCACACCAGTCTGAATGGCCATCATCAAAAAATCTACAAACAATAAATCCTAAAGAGGGTGTGAAGAAAAGGTAATTCTCCTACGGTGTTGGTGGAATATATATGGGTACAGCCACTATGTGGAACAGTATGCAAGTTCCTTAAAAAACTGAAAATAGAGCTTTCATATAATCCAGCAATCCCACTCCTAGGAATACATCCAGATAACACCATAATTTAAAAAGATATATGCATCCCAATGGTCATTGCAGCACTATTTACAACAGCCAGAGCATTGAAGCAACCTAGACATCCATCAGCAGAGGAATGGATAAAGAAGATGTGTTCCATATATATAATGGAATGTTATCTGCCATAATGAAGAACAAAATCATGCCATTTACAATCACATGGATAGACCTAGAGATTGTCATGCTGAGTGAAAGTCAAATATAGAAAGACAAATATCTTATGATATCACTTATATGTGGAACCTAAAAAATAGGGTACAAATAAACTTATCTACAAAGCAGAATTACTGATGTAGAAAACAAACATGGTTACAAGGGAGCAAAGTGGGAGAGGAATAAATTAGAAGATTGAGATTGAAGTATACACACTACTATACATAATAATTGGAGAAGGCAATGGCACCCCACTCCAGTACTCCTGCCTGGAAAATCCCATGGATGGAGGAGCCTGGTAGGCTGCAGTCCATGGGGTCCCTGAGGGTCGGACACGACTGAATGACTTCACTTTCACTTTTCACTTTCATGTATTGGAGAAGGAAATGGCAACCCACTCCAGTGTTCTTGCCTGGAGAATCCCAGGGACGGGGGAGCCTGGTGGGCTGCTATCTATGGGGTCACACAGAGTCGAACACAACTGAAGTGACTTAGCAGCAGCAGCAGACATAATAAATAATAAGGACCTACCTTATAGCATGGAGAACTCTACTTAATACTCTGTAATAGCTTACCTCAGTTCAGTTCAGTTCAGTTGCTCAGTTGTGTCCGACTCTTTGCAACACCAGGAATTGCAGCACGCCAGGCCTCCCTGTCCATCACCAACTCCCGGAGTTCACTCAAACTCACGTCCATCGAATTGGTGATGCCATCCAGCCATCTCATCCTCAGTCTTCCCCTTCTCCTCCTGCCTTTGTTGTACACTTGAAACCAACACAACATTGTAAATCAACAATGCATGCAAAGTCACTTCAGTCTTATTTGACTCTTTGTGGCACCATGGACCATAGGCTGCCAGGCTCCTCTATCCATGGGATTCTCTAAGCAAGAATTCTGGAATGGGTTGCCATTTCCTTCTCCAATACCCTAATATAAACTTAAAAAAAAAACCTAAAAATTGACACTGAATTTGACATTTCTCCAAAGATATACTACAAATGGCCAATAAGCATATAAAACAGTAACATCATTAGTCATAATAAAAATTCATTATGTGACTGTGGTCAAAAAGACAGATGATAGCAAGCATTGGCAAAGACATGGAAAAACTAGAATTCTCAGACATTGCTGATGGGAATGTAAAATACTATAGATGTTTTGGAAAATAGTTGGCCACTGTCTCTACCATATGACCTAGCAATCTCACCTCAAACTATATACTCAAACCTTGAAAATACCTGCTCCAACAAAAGTTTAGACATGAATGTTCATAGCATCATCATTCATTACTGCTAAAAATGTGAAAACAACACGTGTCCATCAATTAATGAAGAGGTAAACAAAACTACAATGAAATATTATTCAGATTAAGAAAGAATTAAGTTCTGATATAGGCTACAACATGGTTGAACCTTGAAGATCCTATGCTAAATGAATGAAACTGAACACAAGTACCACATACTCTATGATTTCATTTATATGAAAAGCCCAAAATAGGGAAATCCATAGGGACAGAAATAGATTAATGGTTATCAGGAGCTGGGAATGTCTGCTCACGTGTAAGTGGTCTTTTGGGGGTTGATAGACACTTTCTACTTTCATGCATTGGAGAAGGAAATGGCAACCCACTCCAGTGTTGCCTGGGACGTGGCTGCTGTCTATGGGGTTGCACAGAGTCGGACACGACTGAAGCGACTTAGCAGCAACAGCAGCAGATATATTTTGGAGTTAGATGGTGATGATTGTACAACTTTATCAATATTCCACTCTGTACACTTTTAAAATAATACAAGTGAATTATACACTTTAAAATAAATCAATAATAATGCTAGCAAATAAACTATTACGATTTCCAGCATTGGGTATGACATAGACTCTTGAAATCAAAATTTCTAAAGATAAGCTGAGTGTTAACATTTTGAATACTTTCAAATAGAAACTAATAGAAACAAGTAGCCCATTTTCTCATAGTCAAATATATGAGACTCCTTATTAGATAATTACTTTGAGATAGCTCCTTCGTTTATCATGATTATTTTTTATATTAGGGGAAAACTATAAATGCTAAAAAATGTTTAATTACTTATCATCCTACAATTATAACATAATTATTTCCATTTTAAATACCTTTCAATCCTTATTCTTTCCCTTATAAATGTAATTATGTTATATATTTAAATATTTTAATCATCATACAATTACATTGTGCTGAAATTAACAAGTAAAATATCTGTTACTAACAAGTTAATATTTCAATAATGAGATAATCCTAAAATTAGAACCTTGGTACACATAGACTTTCTTGTCATAGACTTTTTCCTTAAGATTATCTTCCAGAAGCGATTTTTGAGCCAAAGTGCTTAATATTAGCATAGTACACAACTCTCCTTCCCAGAAAAGGTGGTACTAATCTAAATGCCATTGTTATTTAAGAAAAATTTTTGCCACTCTTCACAAGCATATTATCATGGCCATCAATTATTTTTGCTAGATTAGTGTTGTCATAATACAATGTTTAATGGTCAAAATTGTATTGTTTGTTTTGGTGTTGTTGCTTAAGCAGATGTCAAGTTAGGCCCTCCTAGAGAGTTGTTCCAGATGATACTATGAAACTACAATAGTAGGCTAATTAAACTAGCAGTATTCCAGAAAAATCTGTAATACTATCTGTTTTGGAAATCATCAGAGCTGAGCTTTCTAACATCCATACTACATTCATTAAAACCTTCACAATATAGTCCTGAGTAAAATTATGAAAACTATAAGAATTGCCATCTCTCATAATGACCCCTTCCCACTTAATAGCCCTATTACTGCCACTCTAATTTTGATTTTCATTCTTCTTTACATTGCATAAAAATTGATACATTCTTTATAACAAACAAAACACTGCAAGGATATATAAATTTTAAAATTGCTTATCCATCCCCCTCAATATTCATACCAGTCAAATCCCAACTGTATGATAACAAATATTAACACTCTAGAATGTATCTTTAATTATTTTCCTCTATTTTTATGCAGTCATATAAAGATATGTTTAGCATCCATTTTTCTCTATGACTACTAAGACTGTCATAATTATTCCATAAGCTTCCCACCAAAATATATCCTCTATTTATTTTCATTCATGAATGACTAACCACTTATGGTATTAATCTTCCAATAATAATTCATTGCCAATAGGTCAAAAATTTGTAAATTAGAAATCAAATTGTGACAGCAGAACTGCAAGCATACATCAGTGTATAAAAGAGGATTGTGGATAATTGGAGTAGGGGAAGGAAAGTAGGTGACCTTCCAAAACCTCAGAAATATCTTTGAGTTATTAGCCTTTCTTAATTTATAAAATATATATGTAGTAGTCTTTGAGCAATTCTTATTTACCAAGTGTACATTACCTGGTAGGTTTCTGTTTACAGACAGATGTTACAATAACCTCACAGTCACATACAAACATGGTTATTCTTTCATCCATTTGAAGAATATATTAGTTCTTTCATGTTACAGAAGAACAGTACATGTTCATCAGTGAAAAGTGTCTTTGTGATTTATGATCTGACTTTTTATATGAGAATAAAATAGGGGGACTATGGTTTTTCCAGTAGTCATGTATGATGTGAGAGTTGGACTATAAAGAAAGCTGAGCGTCAAAGAATTGATGCTTTTGGACTGTAGTGTTGAATACTCTTGAGAGTCCCTTGGACTGCAAGGAGAGCCAACCATTCAATCCTAAAGGAAATCAGTCCTGAATATTCATAGGAAAGACTGATGCTGAAGTGGAACTCAAATACTTTGGCCACTCATTGGAAAAGACCCTGATGCTGGGAAAGATTGAAGACAGGAGGAGAAGGGGATGACAGAGGATGAGATGGTTGGGTGGCATCACCGATTCAATGGACATGAGTTTGAGTAAACTCTAGGAGCTGGTGATGGACAGGGAACCCTGGCGTGCTGCACTCTAAGTGGTGGCAAAGAGTCGGACACGACTGAGTGACTGAACTGAACTGAACATGTAATGTATTAAACAATAAATATGATTATGAAATAATAGAAAACAATGAGGAAAGAATGAGGTAATGTGCAATGTGTAGGTAGCTCCTCTCACTCTGTCCCAGGTGATATGTGGGAGAATAAAATGCAAAGAACATCTAAGCTCTCCTTTTGTCTGTGTCTTTGAAGTTCACACCTGCTAATTACACCACTATATCTCTAACTGTATAGCTTACTTGAAGAAATTACTTCTTGGGATTACAGAAAATTTGACCACTGACTGCACTACACAGAGAACATCAATCGTTTTCCTGTTTAAAAAAAAAAATCAAAACTCTAAAACACCGTTTAAAAAATTGCATGGTTCTGAAACAGTAATGAAGACAGTTTAAAATGAAATGTTACCAAATGTCGTGGGAACACTGTTTAGAGATTTTTCAAGATAGATAATATTAGAAGGTAGATGTTTATCATTTCATGCATTCCTCTAGGATTATTTTTACTTACATTTCCCTGAAAATGGCAATGAAACCATTTCATGAAATAATAAACTAATTTATTGTGCCACCATGAAATCAATATATTTCTGACATTAAAGGTAGCTGAGTTCACTTGGGTCATACATGTTTACATTCTAAGTATGGAAGTAACATTTCAACACTGGAAACCTATGACTTCGTTTTGTGTATTATTTTCTAAAAATATTGTTGAGTGTATCAACTTTGCTTCCATTTTCTCATCTTTCTTCCTTAACACAAACCTGCTTTGTTTCCAAAAACCTAGTGCAAATCACAATCAAAGAGGAAAGATGAAGAGAGGGGAAACAGTAGTAAAATCCAGTTTTGATGGGTGAATTAAGATCCAAGACATTAATAGTGTTCATGGTAGGAGTGGCTGAGGATTTTAGAAGCAATTTAGAAAGTAAGGTAGAATAAGGTAATGGTCACCAGGTCTATGACAAAAGAGACAAAGGATGAGTTTTATTATCTGGCAGCTGACAGCCCTGAGTTAAAACTTCAAGGTTAACACAGCTATAAAACTGGATTTCTGTGTTATATTAGCAGAACTATTTGTGAATGTCCAAAGCTTACTTGATCTAGTATTTTATATCCATTAGCATATTAAAAGTGATTTATTATGTAATCTTTGGAAAATGGGACACAAAATATGTGGTAGAGATAAAGGTTAGGGCCAGAACATAAATCATACTTAAGGTGAAACATCTAAAATATGGTACCTGCTAAGTCCTGGGGCAGCATGAGGCAATTGATAACTCAAAGGACAAAATGTATACATGATTACAGTCATCTTTGCCTGCATAAAAATATATATTTTCCTCAATAAATTGCCATTAATATTTTTAGAACTGAAAATGGACCATAACAAAAGATTTACAGATCACAAAAACAGCTTAGAAAAATAATATTTTAAGAAAACATCAACAAATTTTCAAATATGTTTTTTAACAATGATCAAGTGCCAGACTTAAATATGTCCTCAAAATTTCAATAGACAATATTCAAAGATTTTAAATGCTATTACAAATTGTTCTCCAAACAAAACAAAAATATGCACAAAATCTTGTATAATCCTACTTGAAATTAATGGGTTCATGATTTGCAAAAAGTGTATAATTTAACTAGAAGATACATGTCCACAGCCTTCATGTATAAAAATATATACACTATGTTATACAGCGACTTCCCATTAGTTATCTATTGTTTATGGTAATGTATAGGTTTTGATATTTGTCCCACTCTCTCAATTTGTCCCACTTTCTCCTTCCCTCACTGTGTCCAAAGTCTGTTCTCTATGTCTGCTTCTCTATTGCTGCCCTGTTAATATATTCATCAGTACCAATTTTCTAAATTCCATACATATGCATTAACATAAGAAATTTGTTTTTGCTCTTTCTGACTTACTTCGCTCTGTATAACAGGCTCTAGGTTCACCTTACTAGAATCGATTCAAGGGAGCCCAGTCTGGTGTTCTGTGACAAGCTACAGGGGCAGAATGGGGTGGGAGGTGGGGGGAAGGTTCAAGAGGGAGGGGACATATGTACACACATTTTTGTATGGCAGAAGCCAACACAATATTGTAACGTAGCTATCCTCCAATTTAAAAAAAGAAAAAAAAAATGCTTACACTAGCTTTATGTTTCACAGGAAAAGAAAAAAAAAAAGTATTTCTTAATGAAATGGATATAATTGCCTAAATTTAAATTTACTCTGATCCATAGGAGGGAAATGAACACCCAAGAGCCAATAAAGAATTAGAACAATTAGAAATGTTAAAGCTTTGACACGGTTATTAGATTCTAGACATTAATGAATGGACTGCTATGACGACAAATATGATTTGTTTAGTCTATGAAGCACAATTATATGAGCCAATTTTTGAAAATTGTAAAATATTTCTAGTTTTGATTAGTTAAAAAGGATAATCTGTATATTTGAATTTAAATTTACTTAGGTCTAAACGTTATTAACAGAAATTAAGTTGTATAACTTTTAAGAAAAATCAAACAAGAATTTCTGCTTATTAAACTAAAAAAATGTTTTGGCATATCAAAGTACCATCCTGCCATTCAGTTTCATATCACACTAAAATGACCTAAAATGCTTAAAAATAGTGCCTTCTTTCCTGAGGGTAAACAGGCTCCTTGACATTGCCTGAGGCTATTTGCATTAAAACCTGCCTCTTCACAATTGGTGCTAAGTAAACCATAATTTAACCCTTTCACTTCTCTCATTATTACAAACAGAAAATTTTGATGTCAAGCAAAGCAAAAGATAATCTAATCCTTGTTCACACTTGTATTTGCATGCTCAGTTTTGTCCAGCTCTTCATGACCCAATGCATTATTACAATTAGAGATGCCTGAGGTAGTGAGAAGGGCACTGAAAGGAAATATGAGAGAAACACCTGGGTGCAGGTCATTGCTTACCACTAGTTCGCAGTAATGCTTTGGTCTCATCACCTTATCTTTGACTCTAATTGCTTTCACCTCTATACTGAGGGCATTGAATAAGAGAATGTATCACCGATTTTTCCAACTGAACTGATGAAATAATAATTAATGTAAAATTACTGTTCTAGACTATTTGATTTAATAATCTACTGTGCATTGATGCTTTAATAAATCAGTCAAGACAGTTGGCAATAAATGCAATGTAATGTAAGACTTATGCTTAAACTTTCAGAGTTGTTTGATATATTTTTAAGAACATATTTAATTGTCAGCTCTTGTTAGTACTATATAACTAAGTCTTCTAAAAATATCTAAGATAGAATTTAAAAAAACAGCAGTGTATGAGTTAAATCTCTTCAGCAGTTGATGTTTAGGTCTGTGTTCACATAAAAGAAAAAATAAACCTTTTAAATTAGGAAAACTATGATTTAAAAATAAGGATTCTAACTTCTTTAAAAAAATGGAAGGTTTGGAAAAACTGGTCCACTCATTAATACTGAAAAACAATTGTCAGATGAAGGCATCTGTGGCCGCTTGATAGAGCTGTTCTCACCTCAGTTTCCATTCAGCCTCACTTTCTTATTTACATTGTAGGTTTTGGGTTTTTAGATCATAATCTATTTCAAAGATTCATCAAGTGATTAATCTGAGTTGAGAGAATATAAGGAGACTTGGTCATCAGGGAAAGTGATGACCTACAGGAACTCTAGCAGAAAACGTGAAATCAGCAACTTTAACTATTACCTTTCTCTATTTGTCACTAAGAAACATATCATCCTAGGAATATGCAAACAAAATTTTTTCCTCTAAATATGTACAGACAAAAGGGCATTTTTAAAATTGTTATATGAAATATATAGTGCCTGAGCTGTGTGTAATTTTGAATTGTAGCAGTAAAAAATTAGCTATGTGAACAGGAACCAAAAGACAGACTGTGCACTATATTTCCTGCTCATATGTTGTCTCAGCTGTTTTGCACTTTACAGTTTCAGTTGAAGAATGTCCATTTATCATGTAATGCTAATCAGTTATCATTCTACTCTACATTTTGCACAAAACATTGCTGGGAAGTCTGTTCTGGATTTGATGGATAGCCAGAATGGGACAGCACATAACCAAAAAAGGCATAAATACTCACAGATGTCTGGTCATAGAGATGAGCTAAAATCAAAGAAAATTAGAGCTGGATAAGACAGACGTGATCATAGAGCACATCAGGGGAGCATAAACTTGCCTTTTCTTCACCTTTTTCATCCAAATGGTCTTTTTTCTCATTCAAATAAATATTCAAACCAGAAGGCCTTTCATTTGTTTCCTTAAACTAGTAGACTTTTCTTTTTTTCACCTCAAATGTAAACCCCACATCAAGAAGACAAAAAGCAGAAATCCTGTTTATTACCAAAGACATCCAAAAAGCTTTCCAAATCCAAATGAGAGCATATGGTACAAATCCCCCCTTTTTATCCTCCAGCATTCCCCATCTCATCCCCTCATCTCACTGTCTGTATGGTTTGAGAAATCTGTATGTCTTTTAAATTCAGGAGCCACCTAGCAAAAGTCATTTTTCCATGCTGAAATAATTGACTAGCTGAGAATAATGCAATAAGTTTACTGTCTTCTTATTCCATCAATGATTTTTATTTTTGCCAAGCAGTATCCGATTATTGTGAATGTTTCTCAAATGATAATTTTATTGTTGAATATTATTCTTTCAATGTATTGTTATCTGTGCCTCAGGCTTTCATTTGTTCATACTGTTGGTATTCTTTTAAGAGTGCCAACCAAACGTTGCTCTCATAGCCACTCATGAAAATTATTCCATATGAACTAGACTCAACCTGAGCATTATGACTTTAACATTTCTGCCTGTAAAAAGAGTTACTGCTGTTTTCTCTTATATCATGTCAACTAATGGAAATTTAAAATTAGAGAATACTAGTTGTTTTCTTCTTAAAAATTGTCCTTTCACTTCATGATACAACAAAATATATTTTATGTGGATATTCTATCATATAGTTAATGTCCAATACACAGCAGCAGCAGCTCTCTCAAAGTTGCATTATTTTCCAAATTTCTTAAGAGATTTAAATCATAATATTTAAACATATAAAAGAGACTTTTAAAGTATTTTTGATATTTGCCTAACACATGTCAAGATTTCAAGTCAATTGGTGACTGTGTGGATCACAATAAACTGTGGAAAATTCTGAAAGAGATGGGAATACCAGACCACCTAACCTGCCTCTTGAGAAATCTGTATGCAGGTCAAGAAGCAACAGTTAGAACTGGACATGGAACAACAGACTGGTTCCAAATAGGAAAAGGAGTATGTCAAGGCTGTATATTGTCACCCTGCTTATTTAACTTCTATGCAGAGTACATCATGAGAAATGCTGGGTTGGAAGAAACACAAGCTGGAATCAAGATTGCTGGGAGAAATATCAATAACCTCAGATATGCAGATGAAACCACCCTTATGGCAGAAAGTGAAGAACTAAAGGGCCTCTTGATGAAAGTGAAAGAGGAGAGTGAAAAAGTTGGCTTAAAGCTCAACATTCAGAAAATGAAGATCATGGCATCTGGTCCCATCACTTCATGGGAACTAGATAGGGAAACAGTGGAAACAGTGTCAGACTTTATTTTTTTGAGCTCCAAAATCACTGCAGATGGTGACTGCAAGCCATGAAATTAAAAGATGCTTACTCCTTGGAAGAAAAGTTATGACCAACCTAGATAGTATACTCAAAAGCAGACACATTACTTTGCCAACTAAGGTCTGTCTAGTCAAGGCTATGGTTTTTCCTGTGGTCATGTATGGATGTGAGAGTTGGAATGTGAAGAATTGATACTTTTGAACTCTGGTGTTGGAGAAGACTGTTGAGAGTCCCTTGGACTGCAAGGAGATCCAGCCAGTCCATTCTGAAGGAGATCAACCCTGGGATTTCTTTGGAAGGACTGATGCTAAAGCTGAAACTCCAGTACTTTGGCCACCTCATGTGAAGAGTTGACTCACTGGAAAGGACTCTGATGCTGGGAGGGATTGGGGGCAGGAAGAGAAGGGGACGACAGAGGATGAGATGGCTGGATGGCATCACAGACTAGATGGACATGAGTCTGAGTGAACTCCAGGAGATGGCGATGGACAGGGAGGCCTGGCCTGCTTTGATTCATGGGGTCGCGGAGAGTCGGACACGACTGAGCGACTGAACTGAACTGAACTGAAATGGCGACATCAATTCCAGAAAGAGATTTGAAGATTAGGAAAGCATTGTAGATTATAACTCTTCACACTAGATTTTTAAAGGGAAATCTTGTCACTTCAGCAACCTTGTAAAGACCAAGGTAAGAATTATAATAAGGAAGGCTCAAAGTAATCATCCACTTCAAACTCATATCTCCTGAAGATATTTTTCAGCACAGATGTTTGAACATATATTTCTTTACAGTTTATTTTTAGTTGTAGTTGCTAGAAGGAAATTTACTTGACTTATACATTATTATGCTTTCTTTCCAAGAAAGAAAAATATCACATTATTAAGCAGAAAAATTACTATTTCTCAAAACTAACAGTTCATTCTTTACATACATGACCATTAGTTCTATTTCATTCTTTAACAGAATTGTACAATTCTTGCCAATAGTTCTAAACGATTTAGCAAAAAAAGACCATCCCCTCTTCTTCCAGCTCAAATATTTTAAAAGGTAAGGGGAAAATTGTGAATTATAAAATCTTGTTAGCATATTTTACCTGGTGGGTAGCAAATGAGAAACATAGAAAATAAAAATAATCATATAAAATGAAAAATAAGCAAAAAAATATGAATTTGAGACATACCTTTTAAAATTTAAAACAACCATCTGATGATTTATATATAAATTTAAGACAGAATCTACTTAGTTCATTAATTTATTCCATTTAAAAATTTTATTTATTCAATACATAATTACTGAGTAATTGCTATTTATAAGACACTCCACTAACATGTGAAAACATGTTATTAGAATCAGACTTCTAGTGTCAAGGCCAATTAATTTCAGCTTGATTAGAGGGCACAGAAGATATGTTTTGCTGCTCTCTATTTGACAAAAATCTGTATTTGGTGAAACTGATAATACAAATTCAGGATCAAAATTAATTCACTAGCACTGGGTATGTCACCAATGAATGCTAACAACACAATTTCCCATTCAAAGAGCACTGCAATTAACTTTATCAAAAAATGAAAGGAAACATGAGTAACTCCAGTGCTTCATAATAATGCTTTTTATGTTTTGGCAAACATCTTAAATGTATTTATTCATCATTAATTTCATAAATGGTTCTGAGTTAGCTGTGGTGAATAAGCATAAAGATCCAACAAACTAGAGAGGAAGACAGACAGGAGAGCAGGCAATGTCAATATAAGCAGTTGAATCAAGGGAGACATCTCGGAGAAGATGGAGAGGAGAGACCATGTTTAGGGATTTCAGATTTTATCCTTCAGATAACAGGAAGATACTAAGGATAAATAAACTGGGAAGTAACTTAATACATTTCCTTTTTAAAAAGATAATTCTCATTGAAAGTTTGAAAAAAGGGAAAATATAATAGAAAAACAAAATACTAGAAGTAAAAAGAGCAGTTGGAGGATATTTTCAGGAAATAAGATAAAACAGAATAGTGTCTGGAACTAAAATCATGATTATAAAGATGGAAAGAAGTAATTTGATGTGAGATAAAACAAAAGAGTTAGAAAAGGTTTAATAAAGTGATTGATTTGATATTTTGGCTGGTGAAAAGAATATTATAGATGGCACTGAGGAACATGTATGATAACTCAGATTCACCGTATGCAAAAATCATTCAGCTACATGAACATTCATCACATATATTTATTATTTCTATGCTTAAAATTAGCTTATTAATTTGATATATGTTATTCCCCCCAAAAATTCAAACATTGATTCATTCTTCATTCATGTGTTCATTCAGTTATTAATCTGTCAGGTATTTATTGAGATTCATCCGAATAAACACAGTTCCATACAGTATCAAGGTAAATGGGGCATAACTAGTTAAAAAGATATAGAAGAATAGAAGAAAAAAACATGTGCAAATGTGATAGTAGGGACCCAGCATGTACAGTGAACTTAGAAAGGTAGAAGATAAGAACTGAAAATGCAAAGAAAATGTGATGCAAGTAGGAGCTGATTGAGAGACCATGCTGAAACCTATATTCAACATATTACTTATAATTAATCTAAGAAAAACTGGCAAACTTCCAAGAATTTTAAGCAGAGGAGAAAAAGGTAGTGCCATTACGACATTTGTGTTTTGAAAAGGTTATTCTGGCTACAATGTGAAAAAATGGATTGCCAGTTGTTAAGGAAATAAATAAGAAAGTGCTTTTAGGGGATATATTTAATGATATTAAGCAGCAGAATAGTGAAGTGAAGAGTATGGAGAACAGATAAATATATTTAGAATACATAAGCTACAAAGTTTAGCAAAAAAATATAAAAAGGAGGGAGAAAAGAAGGGTTATCAAGATTTCTGGCTTGAATTACTATATGGATAGAACTACCATTTACCAGATAGACAACTTTGGAAGGAGACAGTTTCATTTGGGGAAAGATCATACTTTTGTTCCTTTAAGACAAGAAAAAAGATCTCATAGGTGGCTGGATATACAGTGTGATCCAAATAGACTAATAAGCTTGACCTCAGAAAGGTGAGCACTTCTATTTTCTCTGTGAAGTGGAATATAACATCAGAAATGGAGTAGGAAATAATGGAAATTGGGGTTAGTGAAGAAAATAAAAGTTTTAAATATTTGAATGAACAAATTGGTCAAGGAAATATTAATATGTTAAGGTTGGCAAGCAATGTGGAGATAAGTACCATGCATTTGTAGTGGAACTTGTCTCCACTGGGATTTCTCTTTCAGTGTTGGGTCATAGGCAAGACATAATTAGGTTCATCCATGATTTTCTGGAAAGAAAAACGAAAGTGAAACAAGGATGTTTTGTATCTTGATAAGATTGCAACTGAAATTATTAATCATTGACTTTAATTTGGATAAAAAGAAAACAAAGGAAGAAGCCTTAAATATTGGGAAAATTAGTTATAACGGCTTTCTTATGGTGCTGAGGAAGAATTAAAATGGCAATTGTAGAACTAGAAAGGTGGAAGAGAGCAAAGTGACATTTAAGTGAGAAATTTTGGAAACAGGGCTGTTATGGGTGATGATAGTCCAAAATGTTACTGTGGAAGAGAAAAACTTAAGAAATCGAAGAGCTGCATGAAACAGATTATTGGAGGATGATACATTCATGTGGATTTGAAATGATTCAAGATGAAAGCAAAGCTTGTATAAATAAGGTACTTACATTTCTGCTAGGTAAGAATGAATAACATGATAAGAGAGAGAATAGAACCTTAATTTTCAAAGATGCAAGACCAAGTAGGAAGCTGTCATGGGCTGATTGCTACCCCCTTTTTAAACATATATGTTGAAGTTCTAACCTCTAGTACATCAGAACATAACTCTATTTGGAGATGAGTTATTTTAAAAGGCAGTTAAGATTGAATGAGGTGATTAGGGTGGGCTCTAATCCAATAGGTCTGGTGCCCTTATAAGAAGAGAAGATTAGGTCACAGATGCTCACAGAGGGAAGACAGTATCTAGATAACAGGGAGAAGATAGCCACCTATACATCAAAGAAAGGCCTCAGAAGAAACAACCCTGCTGACACCTGCATCTGGGACTTTGAGTCTCCAGAACTGTGAGAGCATAACTTTCTGTTTTTAAGCCACTCAATCTGTGGTACTTTGTTGCGGCAGAAAATTGACATAGGGGAATCAGGGGAAGAATGGAGCAGCAACACGGAACTACCAACCCCTATTCTTGGCCCTGAGGTTCTTGGACTATGATTTTTGAAAAAAAGAAGAAGACATTCACTGAAAAGTACTATACAGGATATTAGTCCTCAAAGTTTCAGTTATGACGAGGAAGTAGAATAGTTCTTGGTAAAACACATGAGGCTATAGAGAGTAATATGGATACTTTTCTATTTCCAATAATTCAAACTCAATTTTAAGGAAGAGAGCAATCAAAGGACATCAAACTCTCTAGCAGCTGAGGTCAGGATGTAAGCCAGTGGCATTAACTTTTCTAAGAGGCACTCCTAAATACAAACAAAATAGTTTAATTAAGTGCACCATTTAGATCAATCCAGATTTAGATAGCCAATTTAGATAGCAGCCAGTCTGGTATAAAACAGAGAGAAAAACCAACAATCTGTCTTTCACATATCTTCTATTTTCATACTGACTAAAATATGCTCTTTTTCAAATGGATATTTGCTATACATTCTTAATAAGAATAATGGAAGGGGAACTGAAGGCAGAAACACTTATTGATCTGTGTAAAGTTGGAAATTTCCTCAGGTGAGAGTTCGAGATCCTAGCGGCCTAACTAGACAGATAAGAAAAAGAAAAATGATATATCCAATTACAAATCCTTTTAAGGATGAGTATAGAAAAGTGAAGATATCCAAATTATTTTCTTAGAAAAAGTGCCCACGATTCAAGTGCTTTAAAAGGATAATAAGATTTGCCAAAGTAAGCTGAATTCAAAGTAAGCGTCTTCTGAATCCCAGGAAGACAAGATGAAGAAACTATTGAGGCTCTCTGAACCCATAGAAAAGAGTTAGTATTTGCAGCAACTGGGGAACTTATTTTTCATGACAAATTGACTTCATTAGAGGTGAACATATTTGAAAGAGGGAAAACTGGAAAATCATGGATGAATACTGTTGAAGCCATTTAGTAGTTTCAAAGGGACAGAGTTTATTGTACATGGGGAATCAGTTTTGCCCTGTGTGACGGTCCAGGGAAGGTGAAGAGAAGAAAGAGCAGTGGCCAAATCCACTAAAAAGAAGCCAGATGAAACAATTTATCCAAAACTATTATAAAAGTGTGCCTCCTGTGTGAAAATGTCACAAGCACGGAAAAGATAAGGAGAAAGTCTTTTGTTTAGTTTGTTTGTTTGTTTAATATAATAGATGCTTTGGAGACACCTACTATTCATTGGTTTCTAAAGAAACCAAGGCAAAATTTAGAAAAATATGCTCAGAAAATAAATGTTCAAGCCTGAAACAAAGAAAAAGGAAACATTTTAATTCTACCAGGAATATGATATTATTTCCTATAAAAAACATAAAAGAAGCATGTACAAATAAAAAGTAGATTGGATATGTTTAAGCTTAAATATTTGAGAGGATTGGGGTATATCAGGGAAAAGTGGAAGCCTTGCAAAATGGGACCTTTGCTTTAGAAGTAAAGGAAGTAAAGAGTTTTTCTGGTGCCTTAAAAACAGCTAATAAAAGATATTATGAATTGGAAAATTAAAACTCTGAAGGGAAGAACATATTGTGAAGTACCAAAAACTACATTTTTTTTTATTCCCTGAGTCATTGAACCTATAAGTTTATTTATTTATTTATTTGAACCTATAAGTTTAGAAATGTCAATAGCTCACTCAGTCGCTCAGTCGTGTCCAACTCTTTGCAACCCCATGAATCACAGCAGACCAGGCCTCCCTGTCCATCATCAACTCCTGGAGTTCACTCAAACTCACGTCCATCGAGTCAGTGATGCCATCCAGCCATCTCATCCTCTGTCGTTCCCTTTTCCTCCTGCCCCCAATCCCTTCCAGCATCAAAGTCTTTTCCAGTGAGTCAACTCCTCGCATGAGGTGGCCAAAGTACTGGATTTTCAGCTTTAGCGTCATTCCTTCCAAAGAACACCCAGGGCTGATCTCCTTTAGGGTGTACTGGTTTGATCTGCTTACAGTCCAAGGGACTCTCAAGAGTCTTCTCCAACACCACAGTTCAAAAGCATTAATTCTGCAGCGCTCAGCTTTCTTCAAAGTCCAACTCTCACATCCATACATGACCATTGGAAAATGTCATTAACAGCACCTTAAATTCAGGACTCTGTTGAGAACGGTCCTCTAGTTAGCAGTGAGAATACCAGGAGGAAGCATCCTTAGAAGGTAGCAGCAGGAGGCTCTACAGCACAAGGCAAAAAAACTGAGGGTTCCATTTGTGTTGAAAAGTACAAATACAAGCATCTGATTGGGCTTGCATGGAATCATAACAGTTTACATCACTTGAAGAGCTAGCTGCAACAAAGGTGAAGTATCCTACTCATATGTGTAGAAGATACCAGAAAGCAAGCCAAGCTTCATAGTGTGGAGCTGATGTAGAACTTTTTATTTTTATTCAATCATGGGAATTTTGAAACTGAAAAACAAGAAAAGTCTGGGGTTAGAATAATTCCCCTTTGGAGTGGAAGAATGCCCAGGCTAAAACTACTAGTGCATGTGTGTGCATGCACAGTCTCTCAGTCATGTCTGACTCTTGCAATTCCATGGACTGTAGCCCACCAGGGTCTTCTATCCTTGGGATTTCCCAGGTAAGAATACTGGAGTGAGTTGCCATTCCTTCTCCAGGGGATCTCCACAACCCAGGAATCAAGCAAACATCTCTGGAATCTCTGGCACTGACAGGTGGATTCTTTACCACTGTGCCACCAGGGAAGCCCCTAATATTAGCATATAATTAAGAATTGTATTGTTGAAAGGGTTAATATATATGGATGAATTCAGGATTTAACATCCTTGAAATTGAATTTCTCCAATCAATAAGGGAATTTCATTTTGTTTTATCATTTCACTCTGAAATGCATAGGGAGGAATGATTTGTCTTGTAAATGTCCCCTCCTACACAGTATGATTGGATTAATTTTTAGGGCTCTCAAATCTTCTGGTGGAAGAGCAAGTTTGTTTTTTTTTTTTTTTTAAAGTTGAAATATTTAATCAAATGGGTCAAATTTCAGTTTAATGTACAAAGTTTCTTTGAATTGTTTTAAATTACTGTTCTAATTAAATCAATTTCAAAAACTAAATTTCTGAGAATGAAACTACTCATTTTGGTGTGTGTGTGTGTCTATGTGTGTGTGTGTGTGAGAGAGAGAGAGAGAGAGAGAGAGGGTGTGTGTGTGCTTGCATATCAACCAGAAGCCCAAGGTGGACCCAGGCCTGTCTTCCCAGACCAAAAAGAGGTTCCACAAGCTGGATTACCATAGTCTCTCTGGGTATCCTAATGAGCTAAGAGAGGACAGGCATAGAGCATCAGGAAAGAATACTTACCCCTTCTCATAGCCTAGCAGAGCAACCTAGCATTGTGAATGAAAACATTGCTATCATCCTTATTTCACAAATTATCAATATTTAATCTTGAATGAGTTATTTATTAGGTCAGGAGCAGCGGCTGAGAGGGGCAACCCCACATCCAAGGAGTGGTGGGTGCGTGGGCACAGGAGGGCCAAGGGGAGCTACTCCACATTCAAGGTCAGGAAGGGTGGCTATTAGGCAATACCCCTCATCCAAGGTAAGGAGCAGCAGCTGCGATTTGCTGGAGCAGCCGTGAAGAGATACCCCACATCCAAGGTAACAGAAACCCAAGTAAGACGGTAGGTGTTGTGAGAGGCATCAGAGGGCAGACACACAAACCATAATCACAGAAAACTAGTCAATCTAATCACACGGACCACACCTGTCTAACTCAATGAAACTAAGCCATGCTGTGTGGGGCCACCCAAAATGGGCGGGTCAAGGTGGAGAGGTCTGACAGAATAGGGCCCACTGGAGAAGGGAATGCCAAACTACTTCAATGTTCTTGCCTTGAGAACAGTATGAAATGTATGAAACAGTATGAACAGTATGAACAGTATGAAAAGGCAAAATGATAGGATACTGAAAGAGGAACTCTCCAGGTCAATAGGTGCCCAAATTGCTACTAGAGATCAGTAGAAAAATAACTCCAGAAAGAATGAAGGAATGGAGCCAAGGCAAAAACAATACCCAGCTGTGGATGTGACAGAAGCAGAGTGCGATGCTGTAAAGAGCAATATTGCATAGGAACTTGGAATGTTAGGTCCATGAATCAAGGCAAATTGGAAGTGGTCAAACAGGAGATGGCAAGAGTGAACATTGACATTCTAGGAATCAGCAAACTAAAATGGACTGGAATGCATGAATTTAACTCAAATGACCATTATATCTATTACTGTGGGCAGGAAACCCTCAGAAGAAATGGAGTAGCCATCATGGTCAACAAAAGAGTCTGAAATGCAGTACTTGGATGCAGTCTCAAAAATGACAGAATGATCTCTGTTTGTTTCCAAGATAAACCATTCAATATCACAGTAATCCAAGTCTATGCCCCAATCAGTAATGCTGAAGAAGCTGAACGGTTCTATGAAGACCTACAAGACCTTTTAGAACTGACACCTAAAAAAGATGTCTTTTTCATTATAGGGGACTGGAATGCAAAAGTAGGAAGTCTAGAAACACCTGAGGTAACAGGCAAATCTGGCCTTGGAATACAGAATGAAGCAGGGCAAAGGCTAATAGATTTTTGCCAAGAGAACACATTGGTCATAGCAAACACCCTCTTCCAAGAACACAAGAAAAGATTCTACACATGGACATCACCAGATGGTCAACACCGAAATCAGATTGATTATATTTTTTGCAGCCAAAGATGGAGAAGCTCTATACAGTCAGCAAAAACAAAACCAGGAGCTGACTATGGCTCAGATCATCACCAACCTAGACAGCATATTAAAAAGCAGAGACATTGTTTTGCCAACAAAGGTCTGTCTAGTCAAAGCTGTGGTTTTTCCAGTAGTCATATATAGATGTGAGAGTTGGACTCTAAAAAGCTGAGCACTGAAGAATTGAAGCTTTTGATCTGTGGTGTTGGAAAAGACTCTTGAGAGTACCTTGGACTGCAAGGAGATAAAACCAGTCAATCCTAATGGAAATCAGTCAGTCCTGAATATTCTTAGGAAGGACTGATACTAAAGCTGATGCTCCAGTTCTCTGACCAACTGATGTGAAGAACTGACTTATTTGAAGATCCTGATGCTGGGAAAGATTGAAGGCAGGAGGAGAAGGGGATGACAGAGGATAAGATTGTTGGATGGCATCACCCACTCAATGAACATGAGTTTGAGCAAGCTCTGGGTTTTGGTGATGGACAGGAAAGTGTGTTATGCTGCAGTCCATGGGGTCGCAAAGAGCAGGACATGATTGAGCGACTGAAATGAATTGGTATTTTTCAATATTTGTAAAATCATGAGTTATTATAGAAAAAATAAAACAAAATAAAATATAAAGTTTAAAACCATTAATAAAACAAATTACAATCCTCATTATCTAAAAAGAAACAGAATATTATAAATATCCTAAATAACAACTTTTTGTTAATTTCCTTCCTTGAATAATACTAGTACTACTACTACTACTACTAATAATAATAATACTTCCTTGAATAATAATAATAAAACTTTCTCAACATAAAATGTTCTCTCCACTTTTTAATGAAATCACAATAATCGATGTTAATGTATTCCTAAGTAATATAGTACAATCAGATACACCATTATTCATCTTTATGTCATTATTTGATTTGTAACATTGAAATATCAACTTTTGACATTCTGGACTTCTTGAATGTAGTTTTACTATACATTTTAGTAGACTTAGTATACTCTGATAACAAGATTTGGGGAAGGAAATGGCAACTCACTTCATTGTTCTTGCCTGGAGAATCCCATGGACAGAGGCGCCTTGTGGGCTACAGTCCATGGGTTGCCAAAGAATTGGGCACAACTGTAAAGGTCTTTGTCCAAAAGACCACTGAAAAAAATGTTGCACATAGTAATATAGACAGGGAAATTTTCTGTAGGGAAAATTGATCATAAGTAACAAAATAAGCTTATTTTTTAATGAAGTATAGTTGATTTATAATATTGTATTAGTTTTAGCTGTATAGGAAAGTGTACAGAGATACATATGTATATATCTATTTTCATTTTTTGTTCTTTGCCATAATAGTTTACAAAATAAGCATTTTATATTTCCTTGAATCAGTAATTCAAATTTGGGTGTTTAAATATATATTCAGAGAAGTGTGCAAAGATATGTATGCTTATTGTAATAGTTTTGTTGTCTTTGCTGCTGTTTATGACAATATGAAAATAGCCTAAATACCTATTACTAGAAGAGTGGGTAATTAAAGTAAATGTCTTTATATCCCAAAATCCTACACAGTAATTAAAAGGAATTTAGGAGAATTATGTCTATTAAAATGGTTCAAAATAATTGAAAAGATTACCAAGAACCTATATAGTATGATTTCATTCACTTTTTTCAGGTGTAAAACTTTTAATGGTAGTCACTAAATTGTTAACAGAGGTTATCACTCAGAGCTGAAAAACTACGAAGACTTCCCCTGTTTTAAATTTTAATACTTTAACATTATACAATTAAGTGTATATATGAACACATTTTATTTCAACAAGTGAGTGAGATGAAGTTGCTCAGTCGTATCTGACTCTTTGTCACCCCATGGATGGTAGCCTACCAGGCTCTGCTGCCCATGGGATTTTTCAGGCAAGAATACTGGAGTGGGCTGCCATTTCCTTCTTCAGGGCATCTTCCCAACCCAGGGATCAAACCCCGGTTTCCTGCATTGCAGACAGACACTTTCCATCTGAGCCACCAGGGAAGGAAACAAATGAGAAAAGAAAGGTCCCCTGAATATTATTTTCTTCAGTCTTCTGGTATTCAATGCCATTCTAACATGGATTATGTAAAAGTAACTAGTCAATATTTAAAGTACTTTTATAATCTCATGAAGATAAAGGAATGTATACAAAACAAGTCCATTTATAAAAGGGCAGGGAAAGAATACAGGATGGTGCTTAGTGAAGAAGAAAGAAATGAAAGAGAGATGTATAGTGGGGTTAAGAGAAACTTGGGCAATAATTTGTGTATGCTCCAATTTTTGCAGGTAGCAAGATTTACTATTCAAAATTCATTGTTGTGTTAGTCACACAGTCATGTCTGACTCTGCAACCCATTGGTCTGTCCATGGAATTATCTAGGCAAGAATACTGGAGTGGGTTGCCATTCCCTTCTCTAGGGGATCTTCCCTGCCCAGGGATCGAACTGCATTACGGGCAGATTCTTTACCATCTAAGCCACCAGGGAAGCCTGAATTTGGGGTGTCTTAAAACATATAAAGTAATCTCTAATGAGCCATAATTAGGAGAATCACATCAAAAGAATAAGCTGACATGGCTCTCCCATGTATTTTCCTACACCAATGTTAAAATTGAGTTGACATCTTGCTTTTGAACCTGTTAATAGAATGAAGTATCCAATTCTTGGCATTTCTTCTGATATCTACCACAAGCCATTTCTGCAAGCAGTTTCAACAATAAAACAACATCAAGCAATGTAATTGCTGTTTGAAAAAGCCAAAAGATACAATTAAGAAAAGAATCTCTCACACAAAAGTAAATAGAGGGGAAAAGCACAACTTCTACCCACCACCAACCTCTTTCATGATTCATTCATGTTCCCCTTCCTTGTTGATATCCTACCACCAGAAGTTCTATATCTGAAATTCAAAGCAACTCTAAATAAATGATATACAGGAAACGAAATGCTAGTTTTTACTTCCCATGACTTCCACATTTTATGCATTTTCCGTTTTAACAAATGGCTTTCATTTGTGCTAAATGATTAAAATTGAGTTTTCCTTGTTAATCAGTTGAGGTGTGTGTGCTCTTAATGTATTGCACAGAGTAGAACTGAGTTTGCAAGAAAAAATATCCTGGTGATCATAAGGCCTTTAAAAGCCACTGCCTCTAAAATAAATGGTTAACACTTTCTCCTGTATGGTGAATAAACTTTGACTGGTATTAATAGAGCTTATAAATATCTACTCATGAACTGGTTCTTAAATCTGCTTTCCCATTTCAAACCTTACAAATATGCAAAGGGTTTCTTATTTGGAAAAATGGAGTACATTACTGAGTAACTGTTGAGCTGCCTATGATGTAGCCAAAAAATACAAATAGTTCCACTTACTGAGGCCTCTCCTGAGGATTTTAAAGACCACAATTTGCTGCCTTCTAATTCTGGGTTTCTGGAATAAAAATAAGACATCTTTGGAATGAAGGAGGCTTACAATCTATCCACAAGGCTAGTGCCAGAAAATGAAGTCTATTTAATTTCATTTAACATTCAGAGTAGCATTTTTTTATGAGAAATGTAGTCATACTTAAATTATATGGCAATGTTTTGTTGAGTTTGAATCCTATAGGAAGAGCTCATTCCACTGTACATTCATCTAATTGAATATTTTCCACTGACAGTCAAACCAAGATTGTGTTATTTGGCCAACAGCCAGACGTTAACTTTAGAAATGTTGTAAGTGTCCTGTTCAGAGTACTCCAAGACTGCAGTTAATTTGTGAAGCCAACACTGATGGACAGGGGTTCAGGAAATCCATTATTGAATGTTAGTGGTTTGTAATATTTTTTACTCTGTTCTCAAGACTTGAACTATGTGACTCTATACAAACCTGTTTGCTGTGTCAGATGTTTATCATTAGAAGTACATTTCAATAAAGTATACTCCTAAACTATAAAAACATACATATGTACATACATAACACATCCATACCCATATACACATGATAGAACATTACATGTGGTGATACTGAAATATGTATATGTTTATATACAGTGTGAAATTCATCATAGTTTTCTCAGATATACATTACACATTCACATGCATATACAACACTGTACATGCAAAGATAATTCTGGAAAGACAAGACACATTAAAAATTGTTATGGAGATAATACCCTGGGAAGTACGACTGGAGAGTTGTGGAATTATGGAAGAAATCTTTATTTTTCACCATATGCTTCCTTGAATTACTCATTTTATTTTGAGCAATATTTAAAATTTCATAAATTTTAAAACTACAAATATTTATGTACACAGGATTAAAGACAAATTATTAATGTTGATTTCTGATAAATATGCAATTAATTTTCTATATAAATCAAGAAAGATTAATTCCTAAGGAAAACTTTTGTCTTATTTACAGATCTACATCTTCTGGGAAAAAAATCAATCTGTTTTTCTTATGTCGTATATACTCACTTAAAACAGGTTTAACTTTTATATTAACCTTTTTTTCATGTTTACAGGATATTTAACTCAGAGAGCACAGATTCACACATATTTATATATACTGATGCAACATCTCCTTGTTGCAGCTAATTTAGCCATATTTTCTAACATTGGAATGGTTATTCTTGATTAACACTGGAAACTTCACCTCCTTGTGGGTGACTCACAAGTGATTTAATGCAAACCAATAATGTCTCTAAAATAAAATACTTTCAAGTAATCTGAAATCTCTAATATAAGACTTTTGCACAAGAGGGGGATATATATTGTCATAATTGGGCTGAAAATGGCAAATTCAAGGTATCTTAAGGTATTTAATAAAATACCCTCATGTGTAGATAGAAGTCAAATGGCTGTGCCTCAGTTTTACTCAATATGCTCTTTACTTCAAGAGATTAGTGAGGGATGTAAAAATAATTTCCTCTCAGATAATCTATGTACAGAGTATCCAAACTGCAGTAACAAAAAATTGGAGAGTAATATCTCATGAAGATAAGAAACCAGGCTTCATGAGGATCCCTCATAGAAAGATTATATTCCACCAAAACAAAACCTAGAAATGTACTCCTTTGGAAGAGTCCAGAATCTTGGTGTTAGTCTAGCAATTGACTCTGTGATTAAGACGTTGTTTCCAGCTAACAAGACTTCAGACCTATGTACTTTTTTTCCCCAGAGAATTCCAACATATCCTTCCCTCCTCCTTCAGTTTCCCTTCTTATTAACACATTGGTTTAGCACATTTGTTATAATTAAGCAATAAGGTACATTATTATTAACTAAAATCTATAGTTCATATTAGGATTCATTCTTAGTGTAGTATTTCTATGGGTTTTGACAAAAATATGTCATTTATCCACCATTACAATAGCATACAAAAAAGTATCTGTGCTTCATACATTCACTCGTCCATTTCTCCCTCCCTCTTCTAAATCTCTGACAAGCATTGTTCTTGTTACTATCTCTATAGTTTTCCCTTTCCAGAATGTCAGATGGTTGAAATCTTATAGTATGCAGTCTTTCAGACTGGCTTCTTTCCCTATACAAATATATATTTAAGCCTCTTCTGTGTCTTTTCATGGCTTGATAACTCATATCTTTTAATCACTGGATAATATTCTCTTACATAGCTGTACCACATTTTGTTTATCTGTTCAGCTTTAGAAGGACCTCATGGTTGCTTGTAGATATAAGCACTTCTAAATAAAGTTATCTTTCTGCCATCCCTTCTCTGAAGTTTAATTGCCATTTCAAGTAGGTAGCTGATAATTGCATTATACTGAGTTATAGATGATCTAGCTTTAGTCTCTCCCACTCAAGAGTGCTTGTATTTCCTCAGCCTTTCTGTTTTTCTAGTACCTCTTGTATGAAACATCAGCTAGATACATTTGAATCTCTGCTTGCTCCACAGGTCTCTCCCCTACATCCTGACACTACAATCTATGCTCAAAATGGGAGTCAATCTGCTCTCAAAAGTATCCCTGGAAAGAAACATGAGAACTCCTAATCTTATATTTGGCTTTGTAAGTTTAGATGCATTTATCTATACTCACTGAAACCATAAAGATAAAGCTTACACTTGGAGAATTTCAATCAACTGTGTAGGGTTTGGACCTCCCCCCAACAAAAAAAAGAAAAGTTGCTGGGAGGGGAAATAGAAAAGAAAAAAACAGTATAAACTAAATATCTTCATAGATCTTAAATAAAAGGAGTTTGGGGTTTATAGACCTTGAAAGAAAGTGGGCTTGATGATATTATTTATCATTCAATATTACCATATGACAGTCACATAGTTTAGCATAAGACAAATTATTTAACACATGATGGTCTATAACTTCAACAGAAATCTCTGCTTGCTCCACAGGTCAAACATAGATTGTTTGACCTGAATGTACCATTCAAACATAGATTGACCTGAATGTACCATTCAAACATAGATTGACCTGAATGTACCATTCAAACATAGATTGTAGTGTCAGAATGCTGGGGAGTGACCTGTGGAGCAAGCAGGGATTTTTGTTGAAGTTATAGACCATTCACATTCTGAGACTACAATCTATGTTTAAATGAGAGATGAACAATATAAAAGGCTGACACTACAATCTATGTTTAAATGAGAGATGAACAATATAAAAGGCTGACACTACAATCTATGTTTGAATAAGAGATGAACTATATAAAAGACTGAGTACCGAATAATTGATGTCTGAACCAGGATGTTGGAGAAGACTCTTCAGAGACCCTTGGACAGCAAGGCAAGCAAACCAGTCAGTCCTAAAGGAAATCAACTCTGAATATTCATTGGAATGACTGATGTTGAACCTGAACCTCAAATATTTTGGCCGCCTGGTGGGAAGAGCTGACTCACTGGAAAAGACCCTGATGCTGAGAAACATTGAAGGCAGGAGCAGAAGGGGATGACAGATGATGAGATGGTTGAATGACATCACCAACTCAATGGACATGATTTTGAGCAAATTCCAGGAGATAGTGAAGGAAAGGGAAGCCTGGTGTGCTGCAGTCCATGGGGGTCACAAAGAGAGTCAGACATGACTGAGCCACTGAATAGCAACACACTCTCCCCAACCAAAGATGTCAAAAAATGCTAATTCCTTGAACCTATGAATATGTTACCTTATATGTCAAGAGGGACTTTACAGAAATGATTAAATTTCAGTCCTTATAAAAAAGAGAGCATTACAGATTATTCAAGTAGGTCCAATGTAGTCACAAGAGTTCTTATAACTGGGATGTCAGAGGATCAGATTTTTAGAAAAGGAGATGTGAGGATGAATCAGAGGTCAGAGTGATGTCATGAGCCATGGAATTTAAATGTTTTAGAAGCTGGGAAAGGTAAGGAAAGCATTTTCCACTAAAGCTTCCAGGAGAATTTAGCTCTGTAGCCATCTTTAAGACTTATTTCAGATCTAACTGCCAAATTGTAAGATAATACATTAATATTTATAGGTATACCTCATTTTATACTCTTTTGATTAATCACAGTTTGCAGATAAGTGTGGGGATTTTGTTTGTTTGTGTGTTTTACAAATTGAAGGTTTGTGGCAACTGTTCATTGAGCAAATCTATCAGCACAATTTCTCCAATAGTATTTTCCCATTTCAATCTCTGTGTCACATTGAAGTAATTCTTAACAATATTTCAAACCTCCACCAGAAGAAAGATTGAAACCACTGAAGGCTCAGATGATAGTTAGCATTACTTAACAACTAAGTATTTTTTACTTTTATTTTTTAAATTGGGTTTTCCTGGTGGTTCAGTGATAAAGAATTTGCCTGCCAATGCGAGAGACATATATTCAGTCCCTCGGTGGGGAAGATCCTCTTGGAGAAAGAAATGGCAACTCACTCCAGCATTCTTGCCTGAGAAATCCCATAGACAGAGGAGCCTGGTGGGCTCTCTTATAATTACATGTTGAAAAAATACAAATTGTAAAATCTTGCACATTTTTATTCAAAATATTCCCTTAAATGTGTCCCAGGCTCCTGCAATATGCTACCCAGATCAGATCTTTCAATATCCCAAACAGATGATTGTGCTACCTAATGTTGGTTGGATTTTTATAACTTATTACTTTTTCTCCATTTATGTTTTTTTCGGAGAAGGCAGTGGCATCCCACTCCAGCACTTTTGCCTGGAAAATCCCATGGATGGAGGAGCCTGGTAGGCTGCAGTCCATGGGGTCGCTAAGAGTCGGGCACGACTGAGCGACTTCACTTTCAATTTTCACTTTCATGCATTGGAGAAGGAAATGGCAACCCACTCCAGTATTGCCTGGAGAATCCCAGAGACAGAGGAGCCTAGTGGGCTGCCATCTATGGGGTCGCACAAAGTTGGACACGGCTGAAGTGACTTACCAGCAGTAGCATTTATGTTTTTAGTTTGAAATTTCCAACAACTGGCCTTCCTGGTTGGATCTGAGTTTTCATAACACAGCTATCCCATCCCATCTTCTTCCTCTTTAATGCCACCTTTTAACAGACTCAACACTTTCAGGCTTCCAGCCCAATGAATATTATCTCCACCTTTCATTCTGGTCACGAAAGAGTCAGACATGGCTTAGTGACAAAATAACTTTTAATTAAGGTATATATATATATATATATATGACAATACTATTGCACATTCAATAGACTACAGTACAATGTAAATATAACTTCCATATGCACTGGGAAATCAACAAATTCCTTTAACTTACTTTATTGCAATATTCTGGAACTGGACCTGCAATATCTGTATAAGGTATGCTTGTGTGATGTTTTAAGTCACTAAACTTTTGGTAATTTGTTACAGCAGCAACAGGAAACTAATACAAAAAAAAAAAAAATCAGCCAGTTATTTGCTTGTTTCTTCTCAAACCTATTGTATGCTCTATATTCTATCTTCAGTTCTTTTTCCTCCAGCTTCTAAGGAATGTAGCTAAATGAAGAATGGATGGGTGACTAGAGGATGTACAGCAGGGAGAATCTCAAGTACTGTCTTCTTTGATTCAGAATTCCTTCTGAGCTGTGCCCTCATATGATGCCAGCTTCTGCTTGATAGATCTCCCTTATTTATTTAAAACCAATAGAAAACTGCTCATACATTCCACAGATATTAATATTTTGAGAACAGATATTTAAATACATTTCTAGATTTCTTTTAGTACTAGTTTGCTAGCTCTCTTATAATTACCTGTTAAAAAAAAAAAAACAAATTGTGAAATCCTGCACATTTTTGTTCAAAATATTCTCTCAAATGTGTCCCAGGCTCCTGCAATATGCTACCCAGATCAGATTTTTCAATATCCCAAACTTAGATTATTGTGCTACCTAATGATTTTTATAACTTGTTACTTTTTTACCATTTATGTTTTTAATTTGAAATTTCCAACAACTGGCCTTCCTGGTTGGATCTGAGCTTTCATAATACAGCCATGCCATCTTCTTCCTCTTTAATGCCCCCTTTTAACAGACTCAACACTTTCAGGCTTCCAGTCCAATGAATATTATCTCCACCTTTCATTCTGGATGCTTCATCAAGGTAATTAGTCTTAAAAGCTATGACACATGCAGTTTTTTGAAAGATATATTTTATATAGTATATGCTCTTAATAAAAGTATAGAGCAACACACCCTTTCACATTAGAAAATTAAGATAAAGTAATGAAATATTTACTGATACTTTCATAGACAATTTTAAATTAGAAATTTAATAGACATTTTAATAGAAATAATTAAGAACAATAAAAATAAGAAGGCAGTAAGTCTGCCGATGTCAGAGTTGTTCAAGTTCTACCTTTTCCAAGACAACCTTCTTGACCTGCTTCTTTATAATAATTTTTTAAAAATTCCTTAGAGTTAATTTTTGAGTGAACTTTAATTTTATTTTTTTCATAAATCCTTAAAAACAGATTTTTTTCACCCACCATATGAAATAAGGTATACAAAAAACACAGGCAATATTATTTTTTATTTTTCTACTCACAAATGACTATTACTTTCCCAAATACAACTTAACAATTCTATAATATCTTCCTAATATGGATGAATGCATTACTCACAGACTACATATATCATCGATGCCCTATCTACTTCTTCTCAAAGTGAACTGGAATTTCGCAGTAATAAGCATTTATGATTTTTTTTCCTGAATAAGCTTATATGAATACATTACTTGCAGGCAGAAAGAAAAGTAGCAGTAAGCTGCATTGAATTTGAGTCCAATTTGAAAAAAAAACAAAAACACTTAAACAAACAGTAGTGCACAATTTGCATAGTGCTTTTGGAAAAGCAGCAAGATGTCCAAGTATGATTGAGATTGGTCCCTAAATCCAAAATTACATCAACTCCAAGAGTTATGGTTACTTTCATCAGAAAGGTGAAAGTTGCCTGCTCAGTCAGATTACTTTCAGCAATATGCCAGAGCTTGTTGGCCATATGTTTCAAGTTGTAAGATGTCCTGGTAGAGTTATGGATGCAGTTTAGCAGTCAGGAAAATGACAGATTTCTCTTCCTTGAAGACATTAACTTTATTCCACTTTGTTCTAACACTGTGTGCAGACAATGAGAATGATATAGTAGTCCCCTGTTTTCTCAATGAGTATAATTCAAGATGAACCTACTGATACATTCTCATATGGCTTCTGTCTGACCTTTAAATTTCAGGTTACTCTCAGCCTTGTCTTCTATCAGTGTTGTCTCACTTATGCTCTTCCGTGATTCATTTCTTACTCATTTAATAATAATGAAATGTTATTTATTCAGTAATAAGCATTGTTTATTCTTACTGCAGCTGAAGAAAAGTATTAATCTTTTCATCTAGTGATTCAAAATTTACTGCACAAGCAACTATTAAGTGTAAACTTAAGTAGAAAATTAAAAAATACAATTAGTAACCATTGTTATACGGAACATTTCACACTGATAATTAAAATTTTTAAATATACAGATATTTTAATACTATAACTTGTTTTTATATATGAATCATTTATGAAAACATTTTCTTTCAAAATCCCCTAAATGCTAGAATTTTTTGTTTAATCCAAATGTACCTGATCCTTTAGTTTACATTTTAAATCTCTCTAACAATCCTTCCTCAAACAGATACACACTTATTTCCTGACCTCAGGATCAACCCCAGGATCACCTTAGCCTTTCTATTTTACTTAAGCATCTTTCCTTGCACTTTCCTAAAAATTTTGCTTTACTTTAGTGCATATCAATTAACACATAATTTTTTGTTGATTTTCACGTTTAATACAAAGTTGCACCCATTTTCCCCTCCATTTTAAAGAGGTATAATTGACAAATAAAATTGTATATTTAATGTGTACAACTTGATTTTTTGAGATATATATATGTACACACATATATGCATATGTGTGTGTGTATATATATATACATTCTATTTCCTTTTCTTAGATCATTTCATTATATCTGGACATATTTGTTTCACTCATTTAAAATCATGAATGGCTGGAGAGCACAGCAATGCACTGATTTCTCCTCAGAGTTTTGGGTTTTATCAAACAATTAATGGTGTTTAATTATGATGAAAAACTGCTTTGGAAAGAATATTGAGTCATTATGGTGTTTTATTTATTCAATGAACACTGAGCACCTGCTCTTTATCAGATATATTAGAGACATGGTACACGTGGTAGAGAAAACACCCTGCCCTCACAGAGCCTATACTAACACTTGAAGAATACAGACAATGATCAATGAATCACACAGAATCATGATGTAAGTAGAGTTCAGATAGTAATATATACTTGAAGAATAAAAAGCAAGTCATTATGATAAAAAGTGAATGGGACTGGAAGACTACATTGGTCTGAGGATGAAGGGAGGCCTCCCTGAGAAGATGACATTTAAGCTGATGCTTAAAGAACATGGCAGCTATGCAGAGCTTTTGCAGATTAGCATCCTGGTAGCAGAAAAGCTAACATAAAGAACCTAACACACTCTGCTCAAACTTGAAAAAAAAATAGGTACACATATATATATAACTCAATCACTTTGCTGTACACTTGAAACAGACACATTGTTAATCAACTATACTCCAATATGAAATTCCAAAAAAGAATCTAAGGAAGAATTAACAATGGTTTTGAAACAGCAACCAGATACAAAATCAATATACAAAAATCAATTATGTTTCTAGAAACTAATGGCCAGTGAGTGAGTAAAAGTTGCTCAGTTGTGTCCAGCTCTCTGTAACCCAACTGCATGGACTGTAGCCCACCAGGAACTTCTGTCCATGAAATTCTTCAGGCAAGAATGCTGGAGTGGATAGCTATTCCCTTCTCCAGGGAATTTTCCCCACCTGGGGACTGAACTCAGGTCTCCTGTACTGCATGTGGATTTTTTACTATTTGAGCCCCCACAGAAGTTAATAACAAACTATCTAAAAGAGAAATTAAGAAAACAATCCCATTTATAAGTACACCAAAACAATAAAAACCTAGAAATAAATTTAACCAAGGGGGTGAAAGACCTGTAAACTAAACACTGGAAGATATTGAAAAAGAAATTGAAGAGCACACAAATATATGGAAAGGTATCTCATGTTTATCAATTGGATACTTAATATTTAAATGCCTATAGTACCCAAATATATATATATATATATATATATATATATATATATGCACACACACACACATGTTCAGTGAAATTTCTGTCAAAATCCCAATGATTTTTCCAAAGAAATAGAAAAATCAGAATCAATTCTAAAATCTGTATAGAACCACAAAAGACTTCAAATAAAGCAATCTTGAGAAAGAAGAACAAAGCTGGAAATATTATGCTTCTTGATTACAAAATATATTACAGAACTACAGTAAACAAAAGAGCAAGTTATATGCATAAAAATAGGTGCCTAGATTAACAGCACACAATAGAAAGCCCAAAAATAAACTCACACATATATGGTTAATTAATGTGTGACAAAGAGCAGAGACTATACAGTGGGAAAAGGGTAATTTCTTCAAGAAATGGTGTTTGAAAACCGGACAGCCATATGCAAAATAATGAAACTGGACCACTATCTTATATTATATAAAAAAATAATTCTAAATGGATTGAGACTTGATTATAAGACTTGAAACCATAACACTCTTAGAAGAAAACATAAGCATTAAGCTCTTTGATATTAGTCTTGATATTTTGTGGATTTTAAATGAAAAGCAAAAGGAATAGAATCAAAAATAAGTAAATGGGATTACATCAAGCTAAAAAGCTTCTGAACAAAACAGAAAACCATCCCGCAAAGACAAACTACTGAATGGGAGAAAATATTTGCAAATCGTACACCTGATAAAGGGTTAATATCTAGAAAATATAAATAATTTATTCTATTCAGTACCAAGGGGGCTTCCCTAGTGGCTTAGTTGGTAAAGAATCTGCCTGCAATGTAGGAGACTCAGGTTCAATACCTGAGTCAGGAAGATCCCCTGGAGAAGGGAATGGAAACCCACTCCAGTATTCTTGCCTGGAGAATTCCATGTACAGAGGAGCCAGGTGGGATACTGTCCAGGGGATCACAAAGAGTCGGACACAATGGACAAGACTGAGCAACTAACACCACACTCAATCCCAAGAAACAATTGACTAAAATATGGGCGGCTGCTGCTGCTGCTAAGTCGCTTTAGTCGTGTCCGACTCTGTATGACCCCATAGACGGCAGCCCACCAGGCTCCCTCGCCCCTGGGATTCGCCAGGCAAGAACACTGGAGTGGGTTGCCATTTCCTTCTCCAGTGCATGAAAGTGAAAAGTGAAAGTGAAGTCACTCCTAGCAACCCCATGGATTGCAGCCCACCAAGCTCCTCCATCCATGGGATTTTCCAGGCAAGAGTTCTGGAGTGGGAGGCCATCACCTTCTCTGAAAATATGGGCAGGGGATCCAAATATAACTTTTTCCAAAAAGAAATACAGCTGGTTAACAGGCGCATGCATAGGTGCTTGACATTGCCAAGCATCAAAACCACAATGGGATATGGCATTACACCTAGTAGGCTCGCTATTATCAAAAAGGAAAAAAAAAGTTGGCAAAGATGTAGAGAAAAGGGAACCCTTTTGCACTGTTAGTAGGAAAATAAATTGGTATAGCTATTATGGAAAACCATTTGGCAGTTCTCAAAAATTTAAAAATAGAACTACCGTATTATCTAGCAATACCACTTCTGCATATTTATCTAAAGAAAATGAAAACATTCTCTCAAAAAAATATTTAAACAATGGAATATTATTCAGCCATAGAAAGATGGAAAATTTGCTATTTTTGACAACCTGGATAAAACTTGAAGGTATTATGCTAAGTAAAATAAGTCAGAAGGAGAAGGGCAAATAATGCATAATCTCACTTAAATGTGGAATTTTTTAAATAAAAATTGGTGATATGATTTGGTTGGTTTTTCAAAAAGATCATCTGGAGAATGAAAAATATGCTAGCAAGGTTTAAACAAGACCGTCAGTGAGGAGGTCATTGTAGCAATCAAAACGTTCTACAATAGAGATTGAAAAAAAAAAAATGGAGAGGGAGGAATTACATTTCACAGCAGCACTTTCCCAAACTGTTTAAAACTTCAGTACTTGACTATAGTACTCTCCACCTTGGAAGGGTTTCATACTACTAATTCCTCCAAATTCCAAATGAATTTTTTTGTTAGTTTATATATCTATTGTTGTTGTTGTTGTTTTCAGTAAAACAAAGAGTGGAGTTCTAATATATATTACTTCAGTTCAGTTCAGTCATTCAGTCATGTCCGACTCTGTGATCCCATGAAAAGCAGCACACCAGGCCTCCCTGTCCATCACCAACTCTCGGAGTTCACCCAAACCCATGTCCATAGAGTCGCTGATGCCATCCAACCATCTCATCCTCTGTTGTGCCCTTCTCCTTCTGCCCTCAATCTTTCCCAGCATCAGGGTCTTTTCCAGGGAGTCAGCTCTATGCATCAGGCGGCAAAAGGATTGGAGTTTCAGCTTCAACATCGGTCCTTCCAATGAACACTCAGGACTGATCTCATTTAGGATGGACTGGTTGGATCTCCTTACAGTCCAAGGGACTCTGAAGAGTCTTCTCCAGCACCACAGTTCAAAAGCATCAATTCTTCAGCGCTCAGCTTTCTTTATAGTCCAACTCTCACATCCATACATGACCACTGGAAAAACCATAGCCTTGACTAGACAGACCTTTGTTGGCAAAGTAATGTCTCTGCTTTTTAATATACTGTCTATGTTGGTCATAATTTTCCTTTCAAGGAGGAAGCGTCTTTTAGTTTCATGGCTGCAATCACCATCTGCAGTGATTTTGGAGCCCAGAAAAATAAAGTCAGCAACTGTTTCCATGATCGTATTTTTCTGAATTTTGAGCTTTAAGCCAACTTTTTCACTCTCCTCTTTCACTTTCCTCAAGAGGCTGTTTAGTTCTTCTTCACTTTTTGCCTTAAGGGTGGTGTCATCTGCATATCCGAGGTTATTGATATTTCTTCCTGAAATCTTGATTCCATCTTGTGCTTCCTCCAGCCCAGCATTTCTCATGATGTACTCTGCATATAAGTTAAATAAGTAGAGTGACATTATACAGCTTTGACATACTCCTTTTCCTATTTGGAACCAGTCTGTTTTTATTATATTATAATATAATGTATATTATTATATATAGTCTGATATATATTACTTGCATGCATTTAAATCTGCAATATCCTGCTTTCCTTTGATGCAAGTATCTTCCTTTTCTATTGCGCTACATAGAATCAGTTAAATGATAGAAAATCATAGTTAAAGTGCAATTGGAAAGAAATATCCTACTCATTCTCTGCCTCCAAGTGTGAAATTCCTACCGTATCTATCCATATTTTTAGAGCTATGGTCAAGACTATATTTTGTCTATTTTTACCTATTCACTCATGCATTTTATAGACAAACTGTCAGAGTCCTGACTCTGCCTATTAAGCTGATGTATTTATTTATTAAAGGGTCTTTTATATAGGAATTAGTTTCTTGGAAATTCATGTTCTTGAAAAGAAATGAGTTTGTACAAAAAATGAGGAAAACTGTTTTTTGTTTTTTGATCCAGTACTCAAGCTGTAGATTGGTTTAATGTGGTAACATCATTATGCCTTCAACATACCATATTATTAATTTATGGTTTTGAGAAAAGGAAAGTGATTCATTCATATATAAACAAATATAATGCCATGCATAAACCTGAAATTCTTTAAAAATTTTTTTCTCAATTAACAATGTAAGTTTCCTATGAGGTCAGTTTTTTCATTACATTTATCTTTTTAAGGCAGATTATATAATCATGAATTCAATCTTGAAACTAGTATGAGGTTTTCAATTTTAATTTAAATCTAATCTCTTCTGACAAGAGTGGGCAAAGAGGCAAGCTTTGTATAATGCATTAAAGCCACGACTCAACTCCCCAAAATTTACAGTGATGACTAAAACAGGGTAGGTTTCACATTCTTGTTAGAGGAGGGAAACTGAGTAGAGTGGTATATTTGGGAACCAGGACCAAACTAAGAGGAAGGGCCTTTGTAGTAAAAGAAAACCTGACTGGATCTCATTACAAAGCTATAATAAGGGCCAGGAGTCTAGGTGCAAGTCAGTTCTATGGAGCAGTAATAAGTTCTAGTGCAAAATCCATGGTCTCCTCCCTACTACTACAATAAAGAATTCATTGCAGTTAAAATTCAAGCAAGAATGAAGGATATTCAACCATCTCTGAGACCCATCATCACCCTATTTTATCTGACAAATACTCAGAACCCAAATCCTCCCATCCAGCCCACCTAGAACACTGATGCATAGAGAGAAGAAATAGTCTCCGTTCTTAAGTTCAGTAGTCACAAGCAGATCTGAAGGAGAGACAGACAGCAGTAACTACACAAAACTACTTTCTATTGTGGTATGTATGTCAAGTTCACAACTAAGAGATCTGTTCATTCACCACGGTTAATATTGTATGATAACTTTTGAAAGAAAATTATAAGAAAGAAGATAAGTTACTGGAATAGAACAGTTTCATTGATATACTTTCTCTAGAAAGAATTTTGAAAATATGGCTGTGATTTGATTCAGCTTTTAATTCATATTCCTGAAGTAAGGAAAGGAGAAACACAAGCTTCAACAAATTTTCTTTTCCTTTGTTTGGTGTTGGTGGGAAAGGACCATTATAAACTACTGCAAATTAGTTGGTTCCACAGTGGTGACTAAAGTTGGTCATGTTTTGTAGCAAAAAAATAATAAGTCCATAAAACTGTGAAACCAGTACGTCAGTTCAGTTCAGTTCAGTCACTCAGTCATGTCTGACTCTTTGCAATCCCATGAATTGCAGCACGCCAGGCCTCCCTGGCCATCACCAACTCGCGTAGTTCACTCAGACTCATGTCCATCGAGTCAGTGATGCCATCCAGCCATCTCATCCTCTGTCGTCCCCTTCTCCTCCTGCCCCCAATCCCTCCCAGCATCGGAGTCTTTTCCAATGAGTCAACTCTTCGCATGATGTGGCCAAAGTACTGGAGCTTCAGCTTTAGCATCATTCCTTCTAAAGAAATCCTAGGGCTGATCTCCTTCTGAATGGACTGGTTGGATCTCCTTGCAGTCCAAGGGACTCTCAAGGGTCTTCTCCAACACCACAGTTCAAAAGCATCAATTCTTCAGCGCTCAGCCTTCTTCTTAGTCCAACTCTCACAACCATACATGAATACTGGAAAAACCATAGCCTTGACTAGACAGACCAGTACTTACTCATGGAAAAATGTGGTAGCATAAAATGTTAAGTAAACATTATCTTTCTTTCCTATTCCCTTCATGAGACTCTAGTCAAATAACCCAAATAGTAGTCATTAATAACACTTTGAAGTGTTTGTCAAAATTTGCCATGCATATACAACATATATAATGATATTGTTTCCACTTAAAGACTGAAATTTAAACCAATATTAAACTTTCTTTTTGAAAATAACATTTAGAAACATAAATGCTTCTACACTTCTATTATCTATTAAAATAAATTAGTAAATAAAAGGCTGCATTTACTTATGGCTCTATCAAAAATCAATGTTAGAAAGTCACAAATTTAGCTGAAATATAGTTTTTTCAATATTTCAGACTGCCCATAAGGCTTTTTAGTTAGTAATTAAGTTGAGGGAAAATAAATTTCAACTTTTGGCTCAAAAAATATCAAAGAAAAAAAAGTAAAAATCTAACTCCTCACCCAAAATAAAGTGTATATATTGGTAAATGTGGAAATAGGTATCAACAAGGAATTTTTAAGAGGAATACTATTTTCACTGGAGCTGAAAAATAGTTAAATAGAGATACTGACTAAATGAAGTGAGGAAAAGCTAATGACTCCATTGGTTAGATTCTCTTAGTCCATAAGTTACTCTCCAGAAATTTAAGTGTTTTGACAGGAGCATAAAGCCAGCATCTTGCAGCTGGAACATAGTCACAGGAGCAAAATTTACACAGAGAAGTTTTGGCTCACCATCAAGAAAACTTTTATCCGAATAAATTTTTTAAAAAATTTAAGTTTTGGAAAGGACAATAGAATTCCCAAAAGAGATAGAGTATACTCCTCTATATCGAGACATTCCATACCTTACAAAAGAATTTAACTTACTTGCTTTTCAGAAACACCAGTATTGGTAATTCTCCAATATCTCTGTGTAATGCATCCCATAGCCTCACATCCTTATGTTTAGAATCATATGGCTTTCTGGAAGTCTAATTGCAATTTATTTCAGCTATAATTCAGCCAATTCATCTTCTGTTGTTAATGCAAGAGAACTGAACACAACCTCTCAGTTCTTTAAGTCTAAGCCTATTATTAGCATATGTCAGTCTGCAATGTTCCTTGGAGAAATATTTTTCCACTTTGCCATAATGCACCTAAAACTTTTAGCCATAGCTTTGTAAAAGCATCAGCATTATTTGCATATACTGTACACAGCTGGATGACAACATGGTTTTGATCACTGCTCTAGTATCCAGTGACATGGCAGGAAGCCAGAAAGAGCACATAAAATGAGAGATCTCATCCCTGCCTAAGATTATTTACTCTGTGGTGAGGAAGAGGTAAAAGCCATTTTGAAATGTGTGCTGCAGCTTCACAAGAAATAGGCTTGAAATAAAAGAGCTGAAGAGCTTTCATTATGAATGATATCTGGATCTCTTGGTCCCAAAACAAAAATTCTACACAAAGCTCTTAAAGAGCAGCCAAACAAATCCCAGGAGTAAAAAGGCACAGTGGGATAAATGTATGCTCTGCTAAAGGAAATACATTGAAAAATGGAGCTGTAAGTGGGATAGAGGTGAGGAGAAAACATAAAGTATTCACGGGTTGATTTCAGGGAATTCAAAGAAATAAACTTTTATGTGAAGTTGTAAATGAGCCATATGAAGGACCAGGGAAATGGAGAAAATGATCAAAGACCAAAGGGGGAAAAATACATAGGATATTAACCTTGCAGAAACAGCCTGTTTTATTTAAAGAACACATGATAATGATCCAGAAAGTAAAGGCAGAAAATAAAATGGGGAAAACAAAGGACACTGAGATAGAGGATAAAAGATTTTACAGATAAATAAAGCAGCAATAAGCTTACAAGAGTCACTGTTACCTCTTGAGTGATCAAAAGGCAACTAGGTTATGAAACAAGCAGATAGGATGGGGTGTGTCATCCTCTCTTCTTCCATTAGAAAGTAGGAGGAAGTGTGCTGAAAACAGACTCTTTTATTCCAAAGTTAGAGACACTGAAAAGAAAAGTCAAAATTAAGAATATCTCAAAAATATGTTTAAAAAGAATTTGCAAGCCGGCTAAAACTAGAAATATGAAGAGAACACTAATAATGGAGGAAGAAATAAACATTTGCATGGACAAGCTAATACAGGAAAATAAAATGTACAGTTAAAGTACATTTTTATATAGATTAATGATTCTTTTCTTGCTGGTAAATATAGTAATATTTAGGTACAGTATGAGATAGTTTGTTAGTCAAACAAAATTTCCTTTCTATTTAAAATAAATGGAAATGAAAAACAATCGATGATGTTATGTGTCAGCCTGGATGGGAGGGGGTTTGAGGGAGAATGGATTCATGTACATGTACGCTGAATCCCTTCACTGTTCACCTGAAAGTATCTAAACATTGCTAATTGGCTATACCCCTATACAAAGTGGTTTTGGTGTTAAGAAAAAAAGAAAAAAAAAGAAAAAGAGTTGATGAAAACATGTAGTATAGATACATCATTTTTTGGTTTTTGGTTTTTTGGTTGCCTCATAATATAATTTTACTTCAAGTTTGATACAGCTCTAACTTCTTGCACCTGTAGCAATGGTACAATCTTGCAACAATGTTGGAAAACTAAATTGTCAATGTAAATCTGGCAGATATATCACAGAGTCATGCTTGTGAAATATCTTTAACTGCTTGCTGAACATTATTATTATTATACCAAATTGCTCAGAAAATTTCTTTCAAATATCTGAATATTTTCTATTCCTTAAAATTTCTCTTTAAATTCACTACAAATAAAAAGAAAAATGGTTTTCAGTACTATATATCAACCTGGCAAGGTACATAAAAACATATTTACTTTTATACACTGTGCTTCATTTCTGTTAAATGCACTCAGATGACCAGAAAGCTGTTAGGTGGTTAAATCTGAATAGCACTAGCAAAAGTCAGAATACGTAGGTTATATGCATGCTCTCTAGTCCATATCTCCAGATCCCATATCTCTCCATATGGCATCACATTTTCCTTCTCATTTTAGAGGAACTGTCTACATTAAATCCAGCATGGTATACAACTCCTACTCAATCCAGGTCATTGAACCCAGATGAGTAAGGTTGTTTTTATGATTCTTTATTTACCAGAAGCCAGAAAATAAAAAAGAAATTTAGATGTTTTAAAGTTCTCATCACTATTTCAGATAAAAAATAATGACATACTATATATGATTACAGGGCTTCCCTGGTAGCTCAGATGGTGAAGCATCTGCCTGCAATGCAGGAGACCCGGGTTCAATCCCCAGGTTGTGAAGATCCTAAGAGAAGCAAATAGTAACCTTCTTTTAATGATTATGTCATATAAATTGAAGAAAATTTACATGATCTTCTGCCATTTTAAATGTATAATATCAGTAGCATTTTATTCACAATAGAATGAGAATACTGCAGGTATATATCAGAGTTAACAGAAAACTTGGGAAAAGAGCTTCAAAGTATTCTTCAGAGAATCACCTAAAATATCTGTAGAACATTATCTGAAGGAGTGGCTTTACTTTAATGGTAAATTTCACAAGTATTAGGAAAAACGCCTTTCAATGGCAGCATAACCATAGTGGAAATGTACATGGTTTCAGGACATCAGTCTTTTCATCTCTTGGCCATGAAGAATTTCACTACCACTCAACAGTGTTAAACTTGAAGAGAAAACCACTGTTGACCATGCATTTTTCATTTTATATCAGCAAGTACTCTATTAAAGTAATATGATCTAAACAATCTACACAGCAGCAGTGTTGATTTTAAATTGATTCAACTTTATAATGCATACATTACCATCAAAGCAAATATTCCAGAATGGGTATGTTAATATAATGCAATACTCTGCTTATATAATTAACAGTATAAACAATTTACCCTGCAATGTCTTGTCATGCAGCTAGTACTGGGTTGGCCAAAAATCTTGTTGATGCTTTTCTGTAAGATGTTATGGAAAATCCCCAACAAACTTTAGGATCAAAACCAATAGATTGTGAAAAAATAAACTGATCATTCTCTGTAATGGACAATAAGTATCTGATTTCTGCCAAATGTACCCTTAATTACTGTGACCAAATGATACATAGCGCCAATTCTTTAGTAACCTTTATTTGTCTATTAGCTTACTATTGGAAATATAAATGGTTGAGAAGCTATATCTCTTGCAGTGAATGGTGTCATTCAGATATCTCTGGTTTTACTTTGTCTTTCATTCAACCAGTTTAACTCTAGCTTGTAAATCATGTATCAGAAATAAATTGGGTTGTAGGATATCCTATTCTCAAGTTTTTTTCTACATAAAATCAATTTGATAAGATGTGATGTAAGTCTGCCATGTAAATTACTTAATATTCAGGGAAATGAATAAAAAACAAAAATTCCTACTAAAACTAGATTTTTAGCCATAAGCAAAATATTTAATATCCTAGTGAAGTGGAAAACATAATCCCATCTTTTATTGTGTCATTGAAAATTAATCATAACAGAAATAATGCTATTAGCCAAGGAAAAAAGGCAACGAGTCAGTTAGTTCAGTTGCTCAGTTGTGTCCGACGCTGCGACTCCATGGACTGCAGCATGCCAGGCCTCCCTGCACATCACCAACTCCCAGAGTTTACCCAAGCTCGTGTCAATTGAGTCAGTGATACCATCCAACCGTCTCATCTTCTGTCATCCCCTTCTCCTTCTGCCTTCAGTCTTCCCCAGCATCAGGGTCTTTTCAAATGAGTCAGCTCTTCCCATCAGGTGGCCAAAGTATTGGAGTTTCAGCTTCAACATCAGTTCTTCCAATGAACACTCAGGACTGATCTCCTTTAGAATGGACTGGTTGGATCCCCTTGCAGTCCAAGGGACTCTCAAGAGTCTTTTTAAACACCACAGTTCAAAAGCATCAATTCTTCAGTGCTCAGCTTTCTTTATAGTCCAACTCTCACATCCATACATGACCACAGGAAAAACCATAACCTTGACTAGAAAGACCTTTGTTGGCAAAGTAATGTCTCTGCTTTCTAATCTGCTGTCTAGGTTAGTCAGAAATTTCCTGCCAAGGAGCAAGTGTCTTTTAATTTCATGGCTGCAACCACCATCTGCAGTGATTTTGGAGCTCAGGAAAATAAAGTCTGACACTGTTTCCCCTGTTTCCCCATCTATTTGCCATGAAGTGATGGGACTGGATGCCAAGAATTTAGTTTTCTGAATGTTGAGCTTTAAGCCAACTTTTTCACTCTCCTCTTTCACTTTCCTCAAGAGGCTCTTTAGTCCTTCTTCACTTTTTGCCATAAGGGTGGTGTCATCTGCATATCTGAGGTTATTGAATTTTCTCCCTGAAATCTTGATTCCAGTGTGTGCTTCCTCCAGCCCAGCGTTTCTCATGACGTACTCTGCATGTAAGTTAAATAAGCAGATTGACAATATACAACTATGATGTACTTACTCCTTTTCCTATTTGGAAGCACCCTGTTGTTCCTTGTTCAGTTCTAACTGCTGCTTCCTGACCCGCATACAGATTTCTCAAGAGGCAAGTCAGGTGGTCTGATATTCCCATCTCTTGAAGAATTTTCCACAGTTTATTGTGATTCACACAGTCAAAGGCTTTGGCATAGACAGTAAAGCAGAAATAGATGTTTGTTCTGGAACTCTGTTGATTTTTTTATGATCCAGCAGATGTTGGCAATTTGATATCTGGTTCCTCTGACTTTTCTAAGTCCAGGTTGAACATCTGGAGGTTCATGGTTCACATATTGTTGAAGTATGACTTGGAGAATTTTGAGCATCGCTTTGCTAGTGTGTGAGATGACTGCAATTGTCCAGTAGTTTGAGCATTCTTTGATGTTGCCCTTCTTACGGATTGTAATGAAAATTGACATTTTCCAGTCCTGTGGCCAAAGCTGACTTTTCCAAATTTCCTAACATATTGAATGCAACACTTTCACAGCATCATCTTTCAGGATTTGAAATAGCTCAATTGGAATTACATCACCTCCACTAGCTTTGTTTGTCATGATGCTTCCTAAGGCTCACTTGACTTCACATTTCAGGATGTCTGGCTCTAGGTGAGTGATCACACCATCATGATTATCTGGGTCATGAGGATATTTTTTGTACACTTCTTTGTATTTTTGCCACCTCTTCTTAATATCTTCTGCATCTGTTAGGTCCATACAATTTCTGCCTTTTATTGAGCCCATCATTGCATAAAATGTTCCCTTCGTAGCTCTAATTTTCTTGAAGAGATCTCTAGTCTATCCCATTCTATTGTTTTCCTCTATTTCTTTGCACTATCACTGAGGAAGGCTTTCTTATCTCTCCTTGCTATTCTTTGGAATTCTGTATTCAGATAGGTATATCTTTCTTTGTCTCCTTTGCTTTTCACTTCTCTTCTTTTCACAGCTATTTGTAAAGCCTCCTCAGACAGCCATTTTGCTTTTCTGCATTTCTTTTCCTTGGGGATGGTCTTGATCCCTGCCTCCTGTACAGTGCCATGAACCTCCATCGCTAGTTCATCAGGCACTCTATCAAATCTAGTCCATTAAATCTATTTCTCACTTCTACTGTATAGTCATAAGGGATTTGATTCAGGTCATACATGAATGGTCTATTGTTTTTTCCTACTTTCTCCAATTTCAGTCTGAATTTGGCAATAAAGAGTTCATGATCTGAGCCACAGGCAGCTGCTGGTCTTATTTTTGCTGACTGTATAGAGCTTCTCCATCTTTGGCAGCAAAGAATATAATCAATCTGATTTCAGTATTGACCATCTGGTGATGTCCATTTATAGAATATTCTCTTGTGTTGTTGAAGGAGGGTGTTTGCTATGACCAATGCATTCTCTTGGCAAAACTCTATTAACTTTGCCCTGCTTCATTCCATACTCCAAGGCCAAATTTTCCTGTTACTCCAGGTGTTTATTGAATTTGTGCTTTTGCATTCCAGTCCTTTATAATGAAAAGGACATCTTTTGGGGGTGTTAGTTCTAAAAGGTCTTAAACATCTTCATAGAACCATTCAACTTCAGCTTCTTCAGCGTTATTGGTTGGGGCATAGAAATTACCTTATTTTTGCAACAAATTTTCTTCTCTTCTACTAGTATCTGGATTACCCTTAGTTCATTATGACTCATTTTTAAATTAAATATACTACCAGTTTTACATCACTCCTACCTTTGGATTGATTCACCCTCAAGTAACAAAACAAGAATGTTACCACAATAATTTTTTTAAGCCCAGGCATCTTTTCAGTGTGAGACAAATCTATGGTTCAAAGTATAGAATCTGCTCAACTGATGGGCTCCAAGTGGAATGATTCATGTTCATCAACTCTTCTGTGAAGAGTCCAAATAATCATGGACTGAACAGAAGCATGTATTTTAATTCTATAAAAAATTGTAAGCAATTCCTGTGCTGTTTCTAAAATTATAATTGGTTTTGAATGGGAACACCCTTCATTGCCTTTGACACTCTATGCACTAAATTCAATATTTTGTGTACCATGTTGATATATAAAATTGATGAGTACAAAACTGAAAAGACAGATCTGCTCTTAATACCAGAGGTGTAATTATCTGGAAATCTATGGTTAGAACCATAGGTGAGGTTAAGATAAAGGTGTAAACATAGCTAGACATTTCAGAAAATAAATACTGAATAAATAAATAGCATATACTGTTTCAAGCTAAATCTATAAAAAAAAATGTAAGATGGCTCAATTTTCTTTTTTTTTCCCAAGGCTTTCTGGTTATAAGAATTCATTTAACTTAAGTCCAACTTTCAAATGCCAAACACAGAGAGTGACATTGTTTCCAGATGTAGCTTTTAACAGATCATGTCTTCAGTAATTAAGTGCAGTCAGATCTGAAAAGACTAGTAATTGAAGCAGCATAGATTACAATTTATTGCTGAACAATTCCAGACACAAGGAAGAAAGTAGAATTAAAGAACTTCAAACATCAGACTCCACGTTCTTAGATGCTGCTTTTATGCCTTAAAGTAACAACATTCATTTTGTTTAATACACACATACACACAAGTGTGTGTGCATGCACAGCTTATACAATAAATAAATAACAAAATTAGTAGAATTGAAGAGATGGGGAAATCACTGGAAATATACCATCCCCTCTGGGGTATCCATTTTTTTAGTGTTACTTTTTTTTGTTGTACATGGATATGATATTATTTAGTGCAGTAACTGCACTTACAGTGAAAACTCATTAGATGTCCACTTTATCCTTCCCTACTTAGTTCAAAGGACAGACAGTTTGACTCCAAACCTGAACATCAGCTCTTAGCTCTTGGCTCTGATGCGCTCAAAATAGTTTATGTGCATGTATAAACTGAACCATCAGAAACAGGACCTCAATCCATTAAAATGTCAGAAGATCACGTTCACAGTGAGTCAATAGCTAAATTTCCAAGCCCACAGTCTGGATCACTGTCAGAGTCTCACGATTATTTAGGTGAGTTGATTTACTAATATGGCAGCCAATACGATTTGTGTTCTTGAAGTCTGATTTATAGATTGAACGCATTGCGTCCTACAAACTGTAAATAATATTTACCTACATAGAAACAAAATTTCAAAAAGGTGGCTTTTAAATATAAAAAATGAATACAAAAGTTTTCAAATGTATTGTTCTGCTACAAGGTGTATGTCAGAACCATAGGCAAGATAGTTTTACCACAATCTCTCTAAAAGGACTAAAATGATGAAAATACATTTTTCTATTCTTTATAACTGCCATTTCTCAATTTGATGCTTTTTTAAAACACAACCGACAACCACAGAAGAAAAAATTCACAGTATTTTTTCACTGTATCAGGCTCTTGGGTCTTCCCTGGTGGACCAGTGGTTACAACTCCGACCTTCCACCACAGGGAGCATTAGTTCTATTGCTAGATTTTTGCTTTGTTAATTAAGGAAATGTCAGTCAAAATGTAAACTATTTTGATAGAGTTTTAGTCAGATTCTATTCTATTTGAATAGATTTTTTCATCTTTGCTCAATTAACAGATATTTCGCAGATATTAGTTTAGTATTTTACTTCTTTGACATGGTGGGCCCATGTGAATAAGAAGGGAGCCAGAACTTGTCTCAGAGTTTTAACATGCAAGAGGTCAAGAAACAAAACACAAACTCTGATAACTCACTCTAATCTATATGTTGCCTGGATACTATTTATTTTTGAGCACCTATCTGGCTTCCATTAAGGACAATCAAATAATAACATCTTAATAAGCATAACAGAGGTTCATTAAGCCCTTTGCTAATGTGATACCATTGGTTACTTTGAATAGTTAATACATATTATTCTGAATCATAGACTTAAAATTGGTTGGAAAGTCAATAGTTTAGTTTCTAAATGTTTAATAATTATCAGTGCACTTCTGAAAAGAGGAGTCTTTTCACTGAGTAATAAATGACTATATTTATTGCCAATATTGATTCATCCATATATATATATATATTCACTTACAATCAAGAAAACTGAAGCACAAAATTTTGTACACATATTTGAACATGAAGTCATATATGTGGTGAGAAATATACTTAATTTTACAATAATATATTAAATCACCATTTAAACTATATTTCATTCTAACTAAAATCAAGTTAAATCTCAAAGAGTTGGACATGACTGAGCAACTGAACTGAAAATCAAGTTTGAACATAAGCTATCTTACATATAAAATATACAACTAAGAAGCTACTGAAGATCACTAAGGGCAATAATATGAATTTTTAAATATAAATATTTTTTCTACCTTGATATTTTTATACTTAGAGAGCTATTACCAGAACCATCTTTAGAATAAACAAAGAATAAATTTGGCCTAAAATACATTAATTTGCTTTACTATAGAATCATGCCACAAAAGCTTGTTAGTATCTTTTAAATTGAATCACACATATTGTAATTAATTGGTTGATACTTATTATAAATAAATTCATAAAACTGAGGCTGAAATAAATTATGTTTTCAGACAATGCAAAGTTAACTTCTAGGCTTCCATGATGTTAGGTGAACCATTATAATGAGATGGTTTTTCTCCATCTTTCTAAAGTGTAGCACAAGATAATCAGAATGCATTTTCAAGGGTTCTTATTTACTTTCCCCTTGAAATGAAGCTGGCAAATTGTAGTCAGTCCTTGGCTATTGTTAAGTTTATGCAAAAAAGTTGACAAATGAATGAATAAGTAATTTTTGCTCTTTAAAAGGACTTATAGAGAACAATGTTTCACTTAAGAAGATTTTTTCATGTCATTACTAATTCCCTTTTATTGCAGTCTAAATTCTCAGAAAGTCTACTGAAATATTCCAATCACATATGTCATAATGACTGTATTTCACACAAGCATATTTTTGTTATTCCTTCTGGTGAGTGAAAGTTATTATTTAACTCTTATTCCCAAAACTTCACCATACTTTAGATCTGATAAAAAGATAACTATTGAGGATATTAAGATAAGACATCTATTACTGAAACTATTGTGATAGACTTGATAGAAAAGCCTCTTTGACACGCATCTTCAGTACATGACAATGTCAAAATAATTTTCCAAGGCAGATTAGATTTTGCCATGAACACCAACATAAAACACATAATGCCTTAAAAGATTATAACAGCAAACTGTATATTGTTTTTCATTTCATGCTTCTTAAACACTGGACTCATTTTCTGAGTCAATCTTCTTTATTCCTCAATATTCCTTGGCAGATAGTTTTCTTTCATGCTATTTGTAAGGTGAATTTTTTTTAAAAGAAAAAAATTTGAATCAAATATATTTGAATTTGTCTTAAATATCTTGGTCATAAATAAATACCTAAAATAATGTATGAGTATATTTTAATCTATAAATACATTAATAGAGTACATATTTAGGCATTATTTACCCTATTAATGTATTTATATGATATAAATATATATCTGTACATTTTGCCTAACTCATCTTTCTTATCACACTCACTGACAAAATTTGCTTTAAATTTCTTTTTTTTCCTTTTTTACTTTTATATTTTTATTATTATTTTTTTACTTTACAATATTTTATTGGTTTTGCCATACATCAACATGAATCCACCACAGTTATACATGTGTTCCCCATCCTGAACCCCCCTCCTACCTCCCTCCCTGTACCATACCTCTGGGTCATCTCAGTGCACCAGCTCCAAGCATCCAGTATCATGCATTGAACCTGGACTGGCTATTCATTTCATATATGATATTATACATGTTTCAATGCCATTCTCCCAAATCATCCCACCCTCGCCCTCTCCCAGAGTCCAAAAGACTGTTCTATACATCTGTCTCTTCTGTTGTCTTGCATACAGGGTTATCGTTACCATCTTTCTAAATTACATATATATGTGTTAGTAGCAATAACCATTTTCTTACTTTATTATCATCAAAGTAAGCATTAATTATGTATGCTATGTAACTAATTCTAATCCCACCAATGCTTGTTGTTCAAGAGCAGTACTTTGAGAATTTTGGCTAATAGTGGGGTGTCCAATAGAAAATGCTTGATGCTGCAGGATGAAAGAGAAATTTGCAATGATTGGCACTCAAAGCCAAGATGAAACCTAGAGATTTATCCAGAGTAGGTGTTCAATAAGTTTATTATTATTCATTATTACCACCCACATTTTATGTTTTCAAATACTATAACATTCACAATGCATGTTTCTGCAAAAATCATTATTTGTTATTATATATATTTATTGAAAAATTTCTGAGACATCAAGGCAGATAATCTATCTATATTGTCTTGGTTTCCTCTGTTAGGGTCAATTTCATAGCCAAAGACATAACTCCTAATCACTTGATCAGTTACCAATTACACGTAATTGAAAAATCAAACAAATAAATTTAATTGAGAACACTAACACATAGAGAAATAGGGATTTCATCCCAGGTTACATTTAAAGAAACAAACAATAACAACAACAAAAAGGCAGAAAGTGATTCCAGTAGTGTCAACACCAAACTTTTCTCTACACTAGATACATTTTTAGATGAGTTATTTCTCTGTGGTATAAGACAAAAAGTGGTGGGGAAGGAGATGCAGAGCTGGAGCTCAGGGCCGAGCATCTGAAAATATACATATCTCTCACGTCAAAACTCAAGCAATGCAAAAGTCTCTGCTACCAGCTAACAAGTTCAAAGCAGGATGGTCTTTGTGCTATTGTGTTATTTTCTGCTGAAATAAGGGCACCTTATCAAGAAAATAATTACTTGTTTAGGGATTTGCTTTTAACTGATCAATCAGCTCCCAGACTGGTTGACCATGAATCTGTCTCTAACTGTTAAGGCAGTCTTTAGATCCCCTACAATAGGAAATGGCAACACACTTCAATATTCTTGCCTGGAAAGTCTCACAGAGAATGGGCAGACTACAGTCCATAGGGTTGCAAAGAGTCAGATATGACTGAATGTCTAAGCATGGACTCTGAATCTTCACTATACTGCATCAGTTCAGTTCAGTTCAGTTCAGTCACTCAGTCATGTCTGACTCTTGGTGACCCCATGAATCACAGCACGCCAGGCCTCCCTGTCCATCACCAGCTCCCAGAGTTCACTCAAACTCACGTCCATCGAGTCAGTGATGCCATCCAGCCATCTCATCCTCTGTCGTCCCCTTCTCCTCCTGTCCCCAAACCTTCCCAGCATCAGAGTCTTTTCCAAGAGTCAACTCTTCGCATGAGGTGGCCAAAGTACTGGAGTTTCAGCTTTAGCATCATTCCCTCCAAAGAAATCCAGGGCAGATCTCCTTCAGAATGGACTGGTTGGATATCCTTTCAGTCCAAGGGACTATCAAGAGTCTTCTCCAACACCACAGTTCAAAAGCATCAATTCTTTGGCACTCAGTTTTCTTCACAGTCCAACTCTCACATGACCACAGGAAAAACCATAGCCTTGACTAGATGGGCCTTTGTTGGCAAAGTAATGTCTCTGCTTTTTAACATGCTATCTAGGTTGGTCATAACTCTCCTTCCAAGGAGTAAGCATCTTTTAATTTCATGGCTGCAATCACCATCTGCAGTGCTTTTGGAGCCCAAAAATATAAAGTCTGACACTGTTTCCACTGGTTCCCCATCTATTTCCCATAAAGTGATGGGACCAGATGCCATGATCTTCGTTTTCTGAATGTTGAGCTGTAAGCCAACTTTTTCTCTCTCCTCTTTCACTTTCATCAAGAGGCTTTTTTGTTCCTCTTCACTTTCTGCCATAAGGGTGGTGTCATCTGCATATCTGAGGTTATTGATATTTCTCCTGGCAATCTTGATTCCAACTTGTGCTCCTTCCAGCCCAGCATTTCTCATTATGTACTCTACATATAAGTTAAATAAGCAGAGTGACAATATACAGGCTTGACATGCTCCTTTTCCCTTTTGGAACCAGTCTGTTGTTCCATGTCCAGTTCTAACTCTTGCTTCCTGACCTGCATATAGGTTTCTCAAGAGGCAGGTCAGGTGATAGGTTATTCCCATCTCTTTCAGAATTTTCCACAGTTTATTGTGATCCACACAGTCAAAGGCTTTGGCATAGTCAACAAAGCAGAAATAGATGTTTTTCTGGTACTCTCTTGCTTTTTCCATGATCCAGCAGATGATGACAATTTGATTTCTGGTTCCTCTGCCTTTTCTAAAACCAGCTTGAACATCAGGAATTTCGTGGTTCACATATTGTTGAAGCCTGGCTTGAAGAATTTTGAGCATTACTTTACTAGCATGTGAGATGAGTGTAATTGTGTGGTAGTTTGAGCATTCTTTGGGATTTCCTTTCTTTGGGATTGGAATGAAAACTGACCTTTTCCAGTCCTGTGGCCACTGCTGAGTTTTCCAAATTTGCTGGCATACTGAGTGCAACACTTTCACAGCATCATCTTTCAGGATTTGAAATAGCTCAACTGGAATTCCATCACCTCCACTAGCTTTACTCATAGTAATGTTCTCTAAGGCCCACTTGACTTCACATTCCAGGATGTCAGGCTTTAGGTGAGCGATCACGCTATCATGATTATCTTGATTGTGAAGATCTTTTTTGTACAGTTTTGTGTATTCCTGCCATCTCTTCTTAATATCTTCTACTTCTGTTCGGTCCATACCATTTCTGTCCTTTATCGAGCCCATCTTTGCATGAAATGTTCCCTTGGTATCCCTATTTTCTTGAAGAGATCTCTAGTCTTTCCCATTCTGTTGTTTTCCACTATTTCTTTCCATTGATCACTGAGGAAGTCTTTCTTATCTCTTCTTGCTATTCTTTGGAACTCTGCATTCAGATGCTCATATCTTTCCTTTTCTCCTTTGGTTTTTGCTTCTCTTCTTTTCACAGCTATTTGTAAGTCCTCCTCAGACAGCCATTTTGCTTCTTTGCATTGGTTTTCCATGGAGATGGTCTTGATCCCTGTCTCCTGTACAATGTCACAAACCTCTATCCATAGTTCATCAGGCACTCTATCTATCAGATCTAGGCCTTTAAATCTATTTCTCACTTCCACTGTATAATCATAAGGGATTTGATTTAGGTCATACCTGAATGGTCTAGTGGTTTTCCCTACTTTCTTTAATTTAAGTCTGAATTTGGTAATAAGGAGTTCATGATCTGAGCCACAGTCAGCTCCTGGTCTTGTTTTATTGACTGTATAGAGCTTCTCCATCTTTGGCTGCAAAGAACATAATCAATCTGATTTCTGTGTTGACCATCTGGTGATGTCCACATGTAGAGTCTTCTCTTGTGTTGTTGGAAGAGGGTGTTTGCTATGACTAGTGCATTTTCTTGGCAAAACTCTATTAGTCTTTGCCCTGCTTCATTCTGTATTCCAAGGCCAAACTAGACTGCATAGATGCAACTATATTTACATATCCACTATTGTCCTTGCTGCATCCTCTTATTGCCCATCCTGGGATTGTTAAATTGATTACAAAGTTGACACTCTACAGAGTTATCCTTTCCATCAGTTTTTGAAGACACAGCTGTCACTGGAGCATTAGAGAATATACTGTTCAATAATGTGGCTATGCTATTCTCATTGTAACTTCTCATCCACAGAAAATAAAGCTATTTACTCATTTTTCTTGGTCAAAGTACATCTTTCACTCAGTTGTTCAGTTCACTTCAGTTCAGTCACTCCGTCATGTCTGATTCTTTGCGACCCCATGAACTGCAGCACACTATTGTTGAAACATTAGATTGATATTTTAAGGGTCAAAAATATAGTTCAGCTTAATATATTTATGTAAAGCCTACTGATTTGATACTGAGTCACTTCATAGGTATCATACTATTATGATTAAGATCATATATTCTAATATTAGGCCTGTTTTCCAAGTCCAGTTCTCTGCCTTTCCAGTGTGACTTTGAGCAAATTATTAACAGATATTCACAGTATCATTTTATTCACTTTTTAAAAATTTTGTTTGTTTATTTGTTTGTGGCTGCACTGGGTCTACATTGTTCCACAGGCTTTTTCTAGTTGCAGCAAGCGGGGGCTACTCTCTAGTTGTGCTGTGAGGACTGCTCTTGCAATGGCTTCTCTTGTTGTAGAGCACCAGCTCTAGGATGAGTGGGCTTCAGTAGTCATGGCACATGGGCTCAGTAGTTGGGGCTCTCAGACTCCAGAACACAGACTCAATAGTTGTGGAGCACAGGCTTAGTTGCTCTGAGGTATGTAGGATCTTCCTGGAAGAAGGATGGAACCTGTGTCTCCTTCACTGGCAGGCAGATTCTTTACCAAGAGCCACAAGAGAAGCCCCTCTTTACTTTTAAAGTGAGAATATTAATGGTCCTTACTTACTTCACAGAATTATTTTAGATATCGAATGAGTTAATATTTGTAAAGTAATTAGAACAGTGCCTGGACTAAAAGTATTTGTTAGATTTTAAATTAAAGTTTGTGAGGTGGGGAACATAGGGGAGAGGTACTAACTCCATTTTATAGATACAGTAATTTAAAAATTGATAAAAAATTAATCCATTCATTCATCAGATTATATTGAAACTTTACATTCTGGATACTATAGCTACTGAAAGAATTTTACAGAATAGTGGAGTAGACAATGGCAGGCCACTCCAGTACTCTTGCCTGGAAAACCTCATGGATGGAGGAGCCTGGTGGGCTGCAAGTCCATGGGGTCGCTAAGAGTCGGACACGCCTGAGAGACTTCACTTTCACTTTTCACTTTCATGAATTGGAGAAGTAAATGGCAACCCACTCCAGTGTTCTTGCCTGGAGAATCCCAGGGACAGGGGAGCCTTGCGGGCTGCCGTCTATGGGGTCACACAGTCAGTCAGACATGACTAAAGTGATTTAGCAGCAGCAGCAGCAGCAGGATTTTTAATTATTTTTATGAAAAATGATAAAGAAGCACAGAAAAAAAGTAGTCTGAATGGCAATTCAGAAAAGTATTTTTAATGACAAGCACTGAAATTCAGGATCTCTGTATTATTACAATCACCAGCATATCTGCCTATATATATTTAGCACAATCTAAGTGGAGTTGACTCATTGGAAAACACTCTGATGCTAGGAGGGATTGGGGGCAGGAGGACAAGGGGACGACAGAGGATGAGATGGGTAGATAGCATCACCGACTCGATGGACATGGGTTTAGGTGAACTCCGGGAGCTGGTGATGGACAGGGAGGCCTGGCGTGCTGCAATTCATGGGGTTGCAAAGAGTTGGACACGACTGAGTGACTGAACTGAACTGAACTGAACTGAACTGAAGTGGTTATTAAAACAATTCAGACATTTGAGAAAAACTGAGCCTCCTGGAATGGAGAAGGCGATGGCACCCCACTCCAGTAGTCTTGCCTGGGAAATCCCATGGACGGAGGAGCCTGGTAGGCTGCAGTCCATGGGGTCTCTAAGAGTCGGACACAACAGAGTGACTTCACTTTCACTTTTCACTTTCATGCATTGGAGAAGGAAATGGCAACCCACTCCAGTGTTATTGCCTGGAGAATCCCAGGGATGGAGTAGCCTGGTGGGCTGCCATCTATGGGGTTGCACAGAGTCAGACACGACTGAAGCGACTTAGCAGCAGCAGCAGCAGAGCCTCCTGGAAAAGGCCATTTTTGTAAACTACCTCTTACCTGAGGAGAGGATCAATGATTGGGAGAAATAATCTGAAGACAATCAAATTGTGGTGCTACAGCGTTAGTTTTCTATCTATTCTATTTTCTGAAAAGAAAATAATGAATGTAAGATGTGCTGGAAAGCAAAAGATAAAGAGAGCTAAACTACTAGCCAAGCAGCAGTATATGACATTGCTTAAAAACAAGGATTCTAAAGTTTGACTCCCTGGGTTCAAGACACAGTTTTGGCATTTTTATATTCCATGACTTGGACAATTAACTTTATTTCAGTGTGTACTGTTTCTTCAACTGTTAAACTATGTTAAGAAGAAGATTGTTCTTTTTCTTTGGTTGCAAATAGTACAATGCATGATATAAAAGATATGTTTCATAAATTATAAATAACAAATATAGGTTTGTTACTAAAAAATAGCCTCTGAAGTAAGATTGTCTGGATTTGAATTCTGGCTCTAGCAACTACAGTATGTAAAAAGTTTATGGGTTACTTAATTACTGTATAACAATCAAGAAGGATATTTTTTAAATCTACATATTTTAAAACATATTTTTGGGATAGAGTAAAAAATTGTATTTAATTTACCTTATAAAAACAACGCTGCTCCAATTCATCAGACTATAAAAATAATCCCATATTTAGTAGCTTAAAACAAAAGTAGGCAAGCTTCTACAAGTCCTTGTAGGACTAGAAATATTGCTAAGATCATCTCTTGAAAATTATAATTCACCACTTTCTGTTCTCTGGCCATAATATTTCACTACCCTCTGATGTGCAAAATACAATCTCCCCTTCTCCCAGATCCCCCAAAGTCTTATCCCATTATGGCATTTCTTTCAGTATTGAAGTCCAGGATCTTCTAGCTCAGTTTCAATTATAGATGAAGCTCCTCAGGTAACACTTGTCTAGTATAACTTCTAGAGAATAGTCCTGTTGATTTGAAGTCCCGTTAATCTGAAACTAAAACGACAAGATGTCTGACCCAGACAACCCCAAGATACCATGGTTAGACATGCCATAGATTCTTTAGTTTAAAAATAAAAATCTAAGACACTAAGAAGTCACAGATCCACAGAAATTCTAAATCCCAGTTGGAGACAGTTTGACAGGAATGATTCTCCATAGGTATTGGTTTTGCCCTCTTGGGTTTTGGGCTTTCCTAGTAGCTCAGATGCTAAAGTATCTGCCTGCAAGAGACTTAGGGTTCAATCCCTGGGTAGGGAAGACATGGCAAGCCACTCTAATATTCTTGCCTTGAGAATTCCAAGGATAGAGGAGACTGGAGGCCTACAGTTCATGGGGCCGCAAAGAGTCGGACATGACTGAGCAACTAACACTCTGGGTTTTTAGTAATCGCCTCTAAATTATTCTCTATTTGGCATTAAAAAAAATTGTTGGCATTTGCAGATGAATAATTCTTTCAGTTTGCTTTCTAGCTACAGAATTTTGAACCCAAAATGTCTCTTTTCATTTGACATTACTTCTGTATCTTTTAATTCAAGCTGGCAGTGCTTTCACTAATATTATTCCCTTGAAGAATCTATGGATTTCTTATAAATCTTATCCTAGTTTAATCCATTAGATAAAATCTACATTCATAAAATTTGAAATAAGGCTTTTGGTATTATGGGATTTCAAAGATGATATTTTATGACAAATCTCTTATGATCTTAGAAGCTTTATTTCTTAACAAAGAGGATCCATGAGATACAAAAAAGAATTTGTCTAATCAAAGTACTACTTTAAATCTTTCTAAACTTCTAACAACGGAATATACAGTTCAGTTCAGTTCAGTTCAGTCGCTCAGTCGTGTCCGACTCTTTGCAACCCCATGAATTGCAGCACGCCAGGCCTCCCTGTCCATCACCAACTCCCGGAGTTCACTCAGACTCACGTCCATCGAGTCAGTGATGCCATCCAGCCATCTCATCATCTGTCGTCCCCTCTCCTCCTGCCCCCAATCCCTCCCAGCATCAGAGTCTTTTCCAATGAGTCAACTCTCCGCATGAGGTGGCCAAAGTATTGGAGTTTCAGCTTTAGCATCATTCCCTCCAAACAAATCCGAGGGCTGATCTCCTTCAGAATGGACTGATTGGATCTGATATACAGTTACATCCATGTTATTGAGACAATACACTGATACAATTTTTGCCTAAAAGCCATTTCTTAAACTTAGTATTGCTTCCCTCTGGAGAGGTTGAGAATGGGGATCAAATTTTTTTCAAACTCAATAAGTACTTGTTCATTTGTATTTGCTAGTTCCTTCTCAGCCTATGGGCTTTCCTGATATCTCAGTTGGTAAAGAATCCACCTCTAATGCAAGAGACACTGGTGTGATTACTGGGTTGGGAAGATCTGCTGGAGAAGGGATAGGCTACCCACTTCAGTAATCTTGGGCTTCCCTTGTGGCTGAGCTGGTAAAGAAACCACCTGCAATGCAGGAGACCTGGAGTTCAATCCCTGGGTTGGGAAGATCCCCTGGAGAAGGGAAAGGCTACCCGCTCCAGTATTCTGTCCTGGAGAATTCCATGGACTGTATAGTCCATGGGGTTGCAAAGAGTCGGACATGACTGAGTGACTTTCACTTTCTCAGCCTATAGGTTTCCTCTTGCATTATATAATAAGCTGTGTGAAAAAGCTAAGAAGCACCATTATCACTCTACCTGAAATCTCCTGAGGTAGGTCATCATTTCATTGGTTATATTTTCTATGTTACTAGACTGGTTCCAAATAGGAAAAGGAGTAGTCAGGGCTGTATATTGTCACCCTGCTTATTTAACTTCTATGCAGAGTACATCATGAGAAACGCTGGACTGGAAGAAGCACAAGCTGGAAGCAAGATTGCCAGGAGAAATATCAATAACCTCAGATATTCAGATGACACCACCCTTATGGCAGAAATTGAAGAGGAACTCAAAAGCCTCTTGATGAAAGTGAAAGAGGAGAGTGAAAAAAGTTGGCTTAAAGCTCAACATTCAGAAAATGAAGATCATGGCATCCGGTCCCATCATTTCATGGGAAATAGATGGGGAAACAGTAGAAACAGTGTCAGACTTTATTTCTGGGGGCTCCAAAGTCACTGCAGATGGTGATTGCAGCCATGAAATTAAAAGACGCTTACTCCTTGGAAGAAGAGTGATGACCAACCTAGATAGTATATTCAAAAGCAGAGACATTACTTTGCCTACTAAGGTCCATCTAGTCAAGGCTATGGTTTTTCCTGTGGTCATGTATGGATGTGAGAGTTGGACTGTGAAGAAGGCTGAGCGCCGAAGAATTGATGCTTTTGAACTGTGGTGTTGGAGAAGACTTTTGAGAGTCCCTTGAACTGCAAGGAGATCCAACCAGTCCATTCTGAAGGAGATTAACCCTGGGATTTCTTTGGAGGAAATGATGCTAAAGCTGAAGCTCTGGTACTTTGGCCACCTCATGCGAAGAGTTGACTCATTGGAAAAGACTTTGATGCTGGGAGGGATTGGGGGCAAAAGGAGAAGGGGACGACCAAGGATGAGATGGCTGGATGTCATCACAGACTCGATGGATGTGTCTGAGTGAACTCCAGGAGATGGTGATGGACAGGGAGGCCTGGCGTGCTGCGATTCATGGGGTCGCAAAGAGTTGGACACAACTGAACGACTGAACTGAACTGAACTGAATAGGCAATTATTGTGAAACTTTCCACTATACAAGTTTTCTCTAGTCTCTAGCTTCCAATAATATGTTACTTTCCTTTAAGGTATTATCAATAGCCAACTCACATGTCATCAGAATTTTACCTTTTGTTCTTCTGGTTTTTGCCTGCCCCATAGTCCTATATTCACATGACTAAGACTTACATACTTCTTGTTAAAAATAGATAAATAGATATATGTATCTATCATCTATTTATCTATCTATCTCTGTGTCTCTTGCAGTGGCAAGCAGATTCTTTACCACTGAGCCACCAGGGAAGACCCCAAGATAGCTATATAGATAGAGAGATATGAATATCTACAGATATATATTCTGGTCATCTATTGCTACTCAATTAACCATGATTTATTTTCTGTATTTTTAGAACTGTCCGTCCCAGTATTAGTCAATTCCTACAGATACAAAACAACTCACCCTTGAGTGGGCCTTTCAAATGAAAATATAGCATTCTAGAGCTATGACAAAATTAGACAGCATATTAAAAAGAAGATACATCACTTTGGTGACAAAGGTCTTTATAGCCAAACTATGGTTTTTATAGTAGTCATGTGCAGATGTGAGAGTTGAGCAATAAAGAAGGCTAAGCGATGAACAATTGATGATTTTGAATTGTGGTCCTGGAGAAAACTCTTGAAGTCTCTTGGACAGCAAGAAGATCAAACCAGTCTATCCTAAAGGAAATAATCCCTGAATAGTCTTTGGAAGGGGTAATGCTGATGCTGATGCTGATGTTCCAATACTTTGGCCACCTGACACAAAGAGCCATCTCATTAGAAAAGGCCCGGCTGCTGGGAAAGATTGAGGGCAGACACAGAAGGGGACAACAGAGGATAAGATGGTTGGATCTTGTGATGGTTGGATGGCATCACCAATTCAATGGACATGAGTTTGAGCAAACTCAGGGAGATAGTGAAGGACAGGGAACCCTGGCATACTTCAGTCCATGGGGTTGCAAAGAGTTGGACACTACTTAGTGACTGAACAACAAGAACCTACACAATTAAGAATAGCACCTCTGCCATAGAGTCCACCACAGTTATTCAAACTAGTCAATCTTAAATCCACTTACTCTGTCCATTCCTTCCTGTGGAACCAAAGTAAAGTCTCTCACCCACACTTCCCCTTACTCTTTATGCTTGTGAGATTCTGGTGTTTCCCCATGTGGCTTTCTGTGGCACAGCAGACCACCTTCTCTTGGGAGCTGTTCATATGAATCTTTTTGATGACAGTCCTCTTTTGCTGTTTTGGCTTTGCCATCAGTTCAGTTCAGTTCAGTTCAGTCGCTCAGTCGTGTCCAACTCTTTGCAACCCCATGAATCGCAGCACTCCAGGCCTCCCTGTCTATCACCAACTCCCAGAGTTCACTCAAACTCATGTCCATTGAGTCAGTGATGCCATCCAGCCATCTCATCCTCTGTCGTCCCCTTCTCCTCCTGCCCCCAATCCCTCCCAGCATCAGAGTCTTTTCCAATGAGTCAACTCTTCACATGAGGTGGCCAAAGTACTGCAGTTTCAGCTTTAACATCACTCCTTCCAATGAACACCAAGGACTGATCTCCTTCAGAATGGACTGGTTGGATCTCCTTGCAGTCCAAGGGACTCTCAAGAGTCTTCTCCAACACCCTAAATACTAATAAAATTTGCATTTAAAAAACAATTATATAACAAAAAATACCAAATAGTAGTAACTTAAAATAACACATTAGCTTGCCTCACCAAACTGAATTTGTCAAGGTGCATAGTTTAACTTATAAATTAGTAGATGTGGCAGTTTTGGAAGAACATGTGGGGTCAGAATAGTGAGGAAGACATTTCTGAGAAATAAAATTACCCACATAGGTAACAATTTGAGAATAAAGCTGAACTCAAATGCATCTTTCATCTCTCTATACTGGTAATTCTACAAAATGTGCCAAGTAAAATGCTTGAAGTTCAATATAAAAATCAATAATATCTGTAAAAAAAATAAGATATCTGAAATATTTTTAAATTTTGAGTTAAAATTAATTTGGTTCATGAGACATTCCTCTTGCAACTACTTAAAATACTTAATGCTTCAATTCTGTTTGAGTATATGACTTTTCTCCTATACAAATATGTTAGATCATTTGTATAGATTAGGAGAACTATCCCTTTTTAATCTATACCTACATGATGAGTTACATTCTAAAATATTTTTATTTAATCTTTCTCTTTGCCAAATTATTTTTGAGCTTTATTTTTTCACTACAAATTCACAAATGCTAATTTATTATCCCAACATGCTCAAAAATGGGATTCAATAAAATGGAATCTTCCTGGTAATTGAAGTTTTTATCTTGAGTGCAATCCTTTAATTAATTCAACAGGTGAAAGTAAACAGTGTGCAAACAGTCGCTTTCCTTACAATTTGGTATGTAGGCTAATACAGATCATCTTTTTTTCTTAATTCTGAATTTATCTTCCCATAGTTTGAGATTTACAGATGTCTGATTTCAAAAGCAGGGTATGATGCTACAAATTTTAAATTGCATTTAGTTTTCCTGGTGAGTTTGGGAATTCTATTCCATCTCTTGAAATAACCAAACATTTCCTGGGGGTGTTGCAACAGTAATCAATTAGCCATTCAGAGAATTACTGTTCTAATAAAAATTTAATTAGTTTCTGTTTCTTTCTGTCTTAAGTGGTTGTTAGTGTTGTCATCAGTATCATCTAGTAGATTCTGAGATTTTTATTTTTTCATATATTCAAGAAGAAACATCTGGGGTAAAGCAATACTCTGATTAGGCAAAAGTTACATTTTTTTCTTTGGGAATTCTCTATTTACAAGTTGCTTACTTTTGATTATTAATGTTACAAATATATGTTTAACTGCAAATTTAGCTAATTAATTAGTAGAAAATGAAATAAAATTTAAAAGAATGTTTTTTGTTATTATTTATACACTCAATTTTGCAAATATAGCAATACAATGCATAATTGCTAAATTCTTAATTTGGGTGAAAAAAACACAAAAAAAATTTTGAAATCATTATAAGAACTCTGATTTAATTCTATCTACACACAATTTCTTTAACATGATAAAACTGGTCATTGTTAACATGTTATTGGAATTTACTGGTGGTTATATGAAGGGTTGAATTACTATGTTTTGAAGTATATCCTGAAGAAGAAAAAAAAATCTTTGTAAACAATAGAAATTATCTAGTTAATTTGTAAAAAAAATAATAATGTAAGTGGAACTCTGAATACTGAACTTTGACCTGTGGAGAATAAACTGAAGCACAAATGGTATACTACAAGCCACATTCAAGAGTTTAGCACTAGATGAGTTCCATAGAAGATAATGATAGCTGTGCAACAGTGTTAACTAATCATTTCAACAGGAGAATATGTGTTCCTTTTAATAGGATGACTTTTGTTTCAGGCAAATCAAGATAGAACAATTGATAATTCAGCATGTATTCAGGCACTATGTTGAGTCAAGGATTTACATTTTTATTTCAGATGGGGTCACATGTAGCTAAAATATTTTAAAAGAAAAAAAATCTCATCTCTAGGTATTTGGTTTTAAAAATAATGGTTTTCTGATCATTTAGACTGTAGAATGTCCATTAATTTGTATTTTGAAACAGAAAATAAACATAATTAATGATTAATGATAATCATTATAAAATTTTCTCTGACTCTTTTTTAAACCCTTCTTATTCTTGGCTTTCTTGAAACAGCACTTCCATATTATTGAATCAGTGGAAACAAGGGCTGTCCTCTTTCTGCTACCTTTCTGTTTCTACACTGACTCTCTTAGGTGATGAATTTTCAAATCCTCAAATGGAGAATGTGTGCATGCATGCTAAAATGTTTCAATTGTGTCTCACTCTGCATCCCTGTGGACTGTAGCCCACCAATTTTCTCTGTCTACGGGATTCAACAGGCAAGAATACTAAAGTGGGTTGTCATGCCCTCCTGCAGCAAATGGAAAATATCCTTCTCTATGTTGATATCAATGCCAAAGAATGCTCAAACTACTGCACAATTGCACTCACCTCACATGCTAGTAAAGTAATGCTCAAAATTCTCCAAGCCAGGCTTCAGCAATATGTGAACCGCGAAATTCCTGATATTTAGCTGGTTTTAGAGAAGGCAGAGGAACCAGAAATCAAATTGCCAACATCTGCTGGATCATGGAAAAAGCAAGAGAGTTCCAGAAAAAAACATCTATTTCTGCTTTATTGACTATGCCAAAGCCTTTGATTGTGTGCATCACAATAAACTGTGGAAAATTCTGAGGGAGATGGGAATACCAGATCACCTGACCTGCCTCTTGAGAAATCTGTATGCAGGTCAGGAAGCAAGAGTTAGAACTGGACATGGAACAACAGACTGGTTTCAAATAAGAAAAGGAGTACATCAAGGCTGTATATTGCCACCCTGCTTATTTAACTTCTATGCAGAGTACATCATGAGAAACGCTGGGCTGGAAGAAACACAAGCTGGAATCAAGATTGCTGGGAGAAATATCAATAACCTCAGATATGCAGATGACACCACCCTTATGGCAGAAAGTGAAGAGGAACTAAAAAGCCTCTTGATGAAAGTGAAAGAAGAGAGCAAAAAAGTTGGCTTAAAGCTCAACATTCAGAAAATGAAGATCATGGCATCTGGTCCCATCACTTCATGGGAAATAGATGGGGAAACAGTAGAAACAGTGTCAGACTTTATTTCTGGGGGCTCCAAAATCACTGCAGATGGTGACTGCAGCCATGAAATTAAAAGATGCTTACTCCTTGGAAGAAAAGTTAAGACCAACCTAGACAGCATATTCAAAAGCAGACATTACTTTGCCTACTAAGGTCCATCTAGTCAAAGCTATGGTTTTTCCTGTGGTCATGTATGGATGTGAGAGTTGGACTGTGAAGAAAGCTGAGCGCTGAAGAATTGATGCTTTTGAACTGTGGTGTTGGAGAAGACTTTTGAGAATCCCTTGAACTGCAAGGAGATCCAACCAGTCCATTCTGAAGGAGATCAGCCCTGGGATTTCTTTGGAAGGAATGATGCTGAAGCTGAAACTCCAGTACTTTGGCCACCTCATGCAAAGAATTGACTCATTGGGAAAGACTCTGATGCTGGGAGGGATTGGGGACAGGAGGAGAAGGTTATGACCGAGGATGAGATGGCTGGATGGAATCACTGACTCGATGGACGTGAGTCTGAGTGAACTCCGGGAGCTGGTGACGGACAGGGAGGCCTGGCGTGCTGCGATTCATGGGGTTGCAAAGAGTCGGACATGACTGAGTGACTGAACTGAACTGATGCTGATATCAAGAGAAAGAGAACATTCAGGGAGGTACAAATAAAAGAGGTTCAATCAGATATTATTGCCTTACAAGTGACCTACCGAAAAATCCAAAAATACTAAACTTTTTCAAAAGAGTCACAAAATCTAACTGGCTTACTAAATCTCATAATTATGCTAAACTAAACACTCTTCAGACCCCAAATTAATATCAATCTATGCAGATGACACCACCCTTATGGAAGAAAGTTAAGAGGAACCAAAAAGCCTCTTGATGAAAGTGAAAGTGGAGAGTGAAAAAGTTCGCTTAAAGCTCAACATTCAGAAAACAAAGATCATGGCATCCCGTCCCATCACTTCATGGGAAATAGATGGGCAAACAGTGGAAACAAGTGTCAGACTTTATTTTGGGAGGCTCCAAAATCACTGCAGATAGTGATCGCTGCCATGAAATTAAAGGACACTTACTCCTTGGAAGAAAAGTTATGACCAACCTAGACAGCATATTAAAGAGCAGAGACATTACTTTGCCAACAAAGGTCTGTCTAGTCAAGGCTATGGTTTTTCCAGTGGTCATGTATGGGTATGAGAGTTGGACTGTGAAGAAAGCTGAGCATTGAAGAATTGATGCTTTTGAACTGTGGTGTTGGAGAAGACTCTTGGGAGTCCCTTGGACTGCAAGGAGATTTAACCAGTCCATTCTAAAGGAGATAAGTCCTAGGTGTTCTTTGGAAGGACTGATGCTAAAGATGAAACTGCAATACTTTGGCCACCTCATGCAACAAGTTGACTCATTGGAAAAGACTCTGATGCTTGGAGGGATTGAGGGCAGGAGGAGAAGGGGATGACAGTGGATGAGATGGCTGGATGGCATCACCGACTTGATGGACATGAGTCTGGGTGAACTCTGGGAATGGTGAGGGACGGGGAGGCCTGGCGTGCTGCAATTCATGGGGTCACAAAGAGTTGGACACGACTGAGTGAATGAACTGAACTGAACTGGCAACCCACTCCAGTATTCTTACCTGGAGAATCGCATGGAGGGAGGAGCCTGGTAGGCTACAGTCCATGGGGTTGTAAAGAGTTGGACACAACTTAGCTATTTAATTTTTCTTTTTTCTTTTTTTTTATGTATTATAGACTCATAGAATAAATAATGTGCAGGGTAAAGGAGAAATTATTTCCTAAATTATTTATAAGGAGTCTATAAAAACTTAAAGCAGAGATATAAAGTTGAGAATATTCAACTCAATTGTAATCAAAATACAAGCCTGCAGATGCAAGAACTGGAAAGAAACCAAAATATTACACAAGAGACTGGATGACTTTGAAAATAAGTGCAATGCAATATATTCTACTGGAATGAAACCAATTTACTCCAGCAAATAATCTAAGGAAATGATCATTGAGAACTATGTCTCTACCAGATCTAGCAACAAGCACAAACTTATTTAAACCAATTATTCCAGATGTCCACCAGTGGGAACAAAGCCAGAAAATCATATGGTATGACCTGAGTGCCAGAAAAAAACCCTAAAAAGCACCATAAACAGAAAAAAAGGGCAGTTGATCTTAATGTCATACAACAGATGGCAATAAATGTAGAAACAAATATTTTGTACACCTTGTGCCAAGGTTGGAAAGGAAAGGAGGCAATAAACATTTTCATTTGTGGTAAGAGTGTATTGCTATCATGTCAAATCTAGAATATTCTGCATAACTTTTCAAAATAGTGTAAAACACTGAGAAATAAATCTTTTTTTAAACCATATTATACATTTTAATTTAGCAAAATTATTTACAGTGAGTCACATTTCTCTGCCTATGGTCAACACATATATAGGATTTGATGCTGTTCCTAAAACCATCTCTAAGTGTAATAAATAATACAATGAGAGCAATAATGTACAGAATTTACTCTATTCATAGAATAAAGGATGTAGTTTTTGACTTAACATTTTACTTCATAATTTTCATGATTTATTTAGAATCCACTGTATACAGAGTTGAGTACCAAGATTTATGTTTTTCTTATTGTTTGCTGCAGATAAGCAATGAAATAAAACATGTACAGATGGTGTAAGACTACAGTGGACCAGTTTAACCCCATTTTGCAGTATGAATTGACAGCAATATATAATTTATTCTCAGTGATCCAGATATAGAATGTCCATAGAATCAGTTAATAATGTCCACTGGTACTTTGGCATTCAAGATACTACCTTCCAGCCATCTGTTGGCATGTATTCAGAGAAGGTAAACTAATGGTGATATTACTCAGAAGAAAATGTGAATAAAAAATATATGTATAGAACAACTAGAAAAACAAACAATGCATACCAGAACAAAACAGCAAAGCCTTTGATTTATGTATTACTTTGACTATGTGCCACTGCTTTCCAATGTGTTTTCTAATTAGTGTGCAATAACACAATACATGAAATGATTACTGAAGGTCACGCATACTGCACAGACTATCTTTATGTTCATAACAGTTTCTTTCTAGAAGAGTACACTAAAGCTTATTGAAGTTACCTAAATTGAGAAAAGTCACACAACCAATGAGCCACCAGACAGAAATTTAAAATTATCCATATATATTATTAATCTAAGGAAAACCTAAGGAACACTCTGGGTAAGACCTGTTGTGTTCATTTTATCCATAGCATTATGTTGTTGGAAATCATTAAGACATCCAGTGGGGATTATTAAAATTCTCCCCAAATATTTTACCAGATATCAATATCAATGACTTGTTAGGATACACATGGTTTTAAAATTCAGTTTTGTCCTTGAAGGCTTAATTAGGCCAAATGGTTGACTCAAATGGACTGTATTTCTAAGCTGAAAACAGCCAATACTTTTGTTTTCAAAAGTGTCTCTCAGACAAAATAAACTAATAGTGATTCCAGGGGAATTATAGAACATAGGAATACTATAAGTATAAACAAATGAGGAATTTGATGCTGTAATACTTTGCTTTTTAAATATGTCTATTTCATATTTTGAAATCTTAAGTGTTTCACAAGTTTGGAAAATAAAATGCTTTATATTTCTAGATAAATAATATGATATATAATATAATATGGACTTATATATTACAGTACAGAGTGGTGGACATCTACATCCTGCCTAAATACTTCTCAAAATGTGTTTAACCATAATTCTTAACCTGGAGCACTAGTAATATTATAAAAATGCATATAGTAACATACAAATAAATATTACATATTCTACAGGCATTAATCTCATTTTATAGATACATATTTAATAACCTAATTATGAATTAATCTACTCATTCATCAAATTTATATTGAAATTTTGCATTCTAAATACCATACTTTCTGAGAATCCATTCAAAAGATGATTATGTCTTACATGAAGCTACCATGATTAATTTAAGTATATAAGTATTTCATGAGAATTTTATTGAATATCATTTTGAATTTAAGATACTATGCTTCCACCATATACACCATACTTGGCATAATGCTATGAACATCATAAGTCCCCCAGTATGTCTGATAATTCGTTTAAACAAGTCAGGTAGGTTTATCTCCGCCTTGATCCTTGTATCATCAAAACAAGGTTGGGAATGATGGGCTAATTATAGTTCAAGCAGCCAGGATTTCTCACCTCTTGTCTCATTGTAGCAAGGATTCAAAACAACTGACTAGTTACAGCTCAGCTATGGCTCAAGCAGACAGAACTTTTATTAAACAGACAGCAGATAGTATACTCCCAGTATGCTCAATAGTATATTGAGCAGGCCAATCCCAAAGAAGTGGCCACAATCTTTCTCGGCTTCCCTTTTTATACTTCTTGTCTCCTATTCTTGGTTCTCCCCTGTTCAAAATAGGGCTTGTACCCACCACTAATCAGAAAATGGAATGCAAACGGGCATATGCTCGAGGCCAAGGACCATGTGCTCTTCCTTGGCCTTGAGGGAAGGGAGTATGTCTGGGCACATGCAAAATAGAGCTGTTAAATTCATCTAGGAGGGCATGGATTGACAGTTTTGATTCACAGTTACAAGTTGCCTAACAACAGGCTCTATTGTGCATGTCTTTCCCATAATTCGATCTATTATAATCAGATGTACGAATGTATATAATATTTATGAACCCTAATGGGTTCCTGATTGCCTAAAGTTACTTTAAGACACAGCTGTGCATCAGGGTGCAGGTGCCAGAGTTGGAGAAGCTCCTGTGGTTAGTTTGCATGTATTGTGTGCCTAAGACACATGCACAGGTGTTGGAAATGTCTCTGTAGTTATTTTGTAGCATATCTGTGATCTATCCTGCACATGTCTTGGATGAGGTTTAGAGATTAGCTTTCTTCCTTTTCATCTAGGCCACCCCTTTGTTGTTCATGCCTAACTTCCTACCTAACAAACATTTAATTGGTCTTCTACTATGGTGTTACATTGAGAATCAATATCAAGGTTCCACAGATTCCTGTGATTTACTAAAATAGGGTGATGATGTTACCATATACTCTAAAATATTCATATAATCCATTCAATGATTTCAATGTCAATGACTTCATTATAGCATTGAGAAGGATGTATCAGAAAATAGTTGATAGAAAAATATGAATGCTAAGGAAAAAGAGAATATGAAAAACTGGTCTTATCCACTAGGTGCTATTTTACTAAGTGTCATATCCTGTAAAGAATTCAGTTCAGAATAAACAGTATAAGGTTAGGAGGATGTGATCTCCCTGTTGATAGCTCAAACCGGTAATTGAAGCTTGCTTCATTCTGGACCATCTGTAGACTCCACGTGGTCCTAGAACATAGAAAACAGAATCAGACCCTTAAGCATGGGTTAATCAATGCTACTCCATGTTCTGTAATAATTTAGAGAAGTTACAAATGTGATCAAGGAGCACCAGTAATAAAATTATTCTTTCAAATAAAATGCAAAGCCAACATTATAGAATGATACTTTGGAATTGCCTGTGCAATTTCCAGCATGCTAATGTCTAGTCTCTAGGTTATTGGAATATTTTTTCTGATGTGTTAATTTTGTGTTTTTGTAAAGTAGTATTTCTTTTTGTTTTGTTCACCTTTACTCTTCTGTTTTTCACCAGCATGGATGCTAGTCAATGCAATCATTTCTGTTTTATTAATTTTTTCCCCCAAATGCTGATACCAAAATCAGCTGTATAACAAAGGAAAATAGAGAAGGTGTCTGGGAAGTTTGATTCTTAATCCCTTTGTAGGGAAAACTCTCATCTACATTTTCAATGTTTCTTATAAGAATAATTAACTCTGCTAAAATCCAGCACTTGTAACACCTCATGTATCCCCAGAATGGAACAGCTCATAACTATTGAATTTTACTTGGGAAATTGTGAGAAACAACTGCTCCCACTTGAGCTATTCGGAGATGACTACAATTATCAGTCAGCTTATTGGACTCTAGAAGTTGCAATAATAAAAGCACATTCCACCACTCGGAGAGTGAAAGTATCACAGAGATTGTTTTGCTCCCTGTCCTTCTGAGGCCCTTCAGGATTTTTGGTCAAACACCCATTCCTGCCTAAAACATTCCTCCCACAGACCAATCACCTGGATAACTGCATTTTCATTCTGAAAGATGCAGGGGGGGAAACACCCAAAAATAACACAGAGTGACTCACAGTCATTAAAAGAAATATTTCTGATTTAGTCTTGTATTCACCACACACACTTCTAAAAGGTTTTGAATTGAGTCAAACTTCATTGAACAACCTTGTTGTTCCTTTATTGTCACTGGTAGTGTGTGTGTCTGTGTATGTTGTTGTTGTTGTGTATATCTTTTATCAAGGCACAGAATATGATAAGTTTCAATAGGTACACCAAAGGCAGAAAATGAAACCTCTTTACCTTTTAAATACTGGCTTGATAACTATGAAGAGAGAACTTCTCTCTTCTGCCCCCAAAAGGCATAAACAACAACAGATCTGATGAAAGGAAAGAACATAAGACACTCGCTCATACACTGAATTCCTTTCTAGCAAGATCTTTTTAGGGAATTTTTTTGGGTCCAGGTGCAAGCTATTACCTTGTTTGTGACAACAAAACATGTGATCTTAGCCTGAATGTTTACAAACGAGCACAGGTGGCATTACAAAATAGGCTTTGGAATAGATATTAGAAAGTAGAAAAACAGTAGTCTGTCAAAGAGATTTGCTTCAAAATTGTTTTACTTACTATTGCAATGTTTTGGCATTCAAAGGCCAAATTTTCTGCCTTAAACCATTATCTTTATAGTCAACATTGATACATATTATAATTTATCTTACGATTACAAAAGTGCTCACCAAAGCCACCATCAATTGTTTACACTATATTTACACAAATCAAAAAAGGGTTGCCCTGTAATCACAAATCTGAAATTCAGGCAGACTTGAATGACTAGCCCTTTTTCAGGTAATTAATTTTGAAAGGAGCTCTGCTTTTCTAGAAATTTCTTGGGGATATCAGCACAACAGATGAAATAATATCAGAAAAATGATTATAAAATGGAGACCAATCAGTGACCCAAATCCCTATATACTTCTTTTTCCTTCTTATTTTTCATTCATTGAAGCACATCATAAGTGTCACATATAACAAACTGCCTAGGACTGTCACTGGCAAATTGCTGTTACACTACAGATATTAGCTCTTTGAATTCATGTCATTTTGTCCCAGATGGATATTTTTCACATATATCCAACTTTAGCTTTTCTTAAAAATGAAATTTTCTTCTTTGAAAAAATTAGGTGGCCTTAAAAAAAAAAAAGAAAAGGATGTATCTTTGTGTTTTTAGCTCTGTAAGACTAAATCTAGAATAGACTGTATATTGTCCAACTTTAACCTATATATTTTCTTAAATCTCCATAATGCATTAAAAAAATGTTTTTTTTTAATGTTACACTTGCTAATGAAAATAGTTTTGGAGCAAAAGTTTGTTAAAACACTCTTGAGTGTCTAAATCAATAAATTATATTACTAAAGCTTTGTTATATCTAATAATTTACAAAACTTTATAAAATAAATGATAATGTAAGTTAGCTCTGGACTCAAAAACTTTGTTTTAAATTGTATGTAATCTCTAGCTAAGATAACTATTTTTGAAGATACCTCATTATTCAAAAACCACCAGGCAACCTTTCAAGATTCCTTATCTTTAAAAAAGTTATATTTGAAAAACTTTCCAAAAAATTACATTTTTCTTCAAACATAAAAATTTAATACCCCAGAACTCTTGTTTATAAAATTCTAAATAAGAATAATGCATAGTGCTTTTTAGTAAACTCAAATATAAATTTCCAAATCTTGTTAGATCAATTAATTACTTTTTTGAGTTTGAAATCTTAATTTTTTAAAGATTTATAGTATTGAGTTGTTTAAATTTTTTTCTGATACTGGAGTATAGTTGATTTATAATGTGTTACTTTTATAATGTGTTATAGTTGATTTATAATGTGTTACAAAATCAGCAAAGTGATTTTGTTTTATATGTATATATGTATATGTATATTCATATATCTATTCTTTTTCAGATTCTTTTTGCATATAGGTTATTATGGAGTATTGGGTAGAGGTCCCTGTGCTATATAGTAGGTCTTTATTAATTATACATTTTATATATATTAGTGTGCTTACATTAATTCCAACCTCATAGTTCCTGCCACACACACACTTTTCCTTTGGTAACTATAAATTTCCTTTCTAAGTTTAATTATCTATTTCTGTTTTGTAAATAAGTTCATTTGTATCTGTTTTTGAATTCTACTTATAAGTTACATTATGTAATATTTGTCTTCCTCTCTCTTTTTACCTAGAATGATAATCTCCAGAACCATCCATGTTGCTGCAAAGGGCAATATTTCATTATTTTATATGGCTGAGTAATATTCCACTATATATGTACCACAACTTTTTTATTCACTTATCTGTAGATGGACATTTTGGTTGCTCCCATATTGTGGCCATTGTAAATAGTGCATTGTAAAGATTGGGATTTGTGTATTTTTTCAAAGTATGGTTTTCTTCAGATATATTGTACAATTGTTTTGTTTTAAAATGTACTAGAAAGGGCTATGCACTTTTTCACTATTTCTACAGTCTCCTTTTTTCATGAAAATATCTTTCAAATTCTTGATATTTTGCCAATTGGTAAGAAAATAAACCTAGAAGGGGATGTTGTTTGGTTGGTTGTTTTGTCTTGCCTTTGGGCTGGATCCTAAATTTGCCCACACCTCCTGCCTCTCTCTTAGACTTGGCTTTCCTTTATTATTATTATTTTTTTATTTTAACACCAAAAACATTTTGTATTGGGATATAGCTGATTAACAATGTTGTGATAGTTTCAGATGAACAGTGCAGAGACTCAGCCATACACATACATGTATCTATTTCCTCCAAATCACCCTCCCATCCAGACTGGCACATAACATTGAACAAAGTTCCATGTGCTACACAATAGTTTTTGTTGTTTATCCATTTTAAATACAGCAGGGTGTGCATGACCTTCCCAAAGACCCTAATTATCCCTTCCCCTCTGCCACCATGAGTTTACTTTCTAAGTCTATGAGTCTCTTTCTGTTTTCTAAGTTCATTTGTATCATTTCTCTTTTAGATTCCATGTATAAGGGATGTCATATGATATTTTTCCTTCTCAGTCTGACTTACTTCACTCAGTATCACACTCTCTATGTTCATCTATGTTGTTGAAAATGGCCTTATTTATTAAAAAACTAAAAATAGAGCTACCACATGACCTTGCAATACCACCTCGGGACATATATCCAGAGAAAAACATGGCTCAGAAAGATACATGCACCCCAATGTTCATTGCAGCACTGTTTACAATTGCCAAGACATGGAGACAACCTAAAAAATGTCCATTGACAGAGGACTGGATTAAGAAGTTGGGGTATATACATACATTGGCTTTCCTTTCATTTGAAAACTTCAAACATAGAGCATTGAGCAGCTCTGCCCTATGCAGGGGTGAGTTTCCCCCTGGGAAGGGTAGCAAGTACTACATACTGAAACAGAACCCTGTCCTCAGTATTGTGGTCACTGCAAGTTTCAACAATAACAGAAGTTTCTATACAATGACATTTTACTTCTTTCTCTCTCCTCATTTCTTCCCTGCCTTTAACTAATAAAGAATTGAGAAATAGAGACAATTCTTCTCAAAGTCTTTCTTATTTAGGATTTTGGCATTCTTGGCCCGGGTAGGGCTGGAAAGAACTTGATGCTTTCTCCAGAATAAAGAGTCCCATTTGTATATCAGTGTTAAAAAAAAAAAAAATGAAAGTTTAGATAAGAGTTTTGTGGACTATTTTTTAAAAATTCATTAATATAAGAAAATTATATTAGTAGTATTTAATCATTCTCACCTGTAAAGAATAAAACAGAAGATAAATATTCTCACAGATAGCCGAGTTTTAAGGCTCATTTTCATTTTAAGTTCAATTTGTTTTGCCAATGCATTAATGTTTAGAGGTTCCATTACACAAATGTTATTTATTAATTTTTTTCACTTCCATATACAGTTAAGTAAAGAGCTTTTTCAGGCACCCATGTCTGTAAAAAAATATTTTTAAATAAAGTTTCTTTTGTTGTAGCAAAAGAAAAAAAAAAAAACTCAAAGTCATTCAACATTTTGAAAATGTGCTCAATAAGCCAAGATGGTAATGTGTGTTTGCAAATGTTGGTGATTTTAAGACATTATATGAAATGCATAACTCACAATATCCATAAAAATTGAACACATGTCAGAAGGTAAGACGTGATACTAAATTTTAGATTGCTAGGCTAGATTAAGTCTTTTATGAAAACTATATTGCTTTGTTATTTAGTCACTAAGTTGTGTTCGACTCTTTTGTGACTTCAGGGACTGTAGCCCACAAGTCTCTTCTGTCCGTGGGATTTCCCAGGCAAGAGCACTGGGGTGGGTTGCCATTTCCTTCTCCAATGCGTGAAAGTGAAAAGTGAATGTAAAGTCGCTCAGTCATGTCCAACTCTTAGCGACTCCATGGACTGCAGCCCATCAGGCTCCTCCATCCATGGGATTTTCCAGGCAAGAATGCTGGAGAGGGTTGCCATTGTCTTCTCTGTCAGCTAAGGCTGCTGCTGCTGCTGCTGCTAAGTCGCTTCAGTCCTATCCGACTCTGTGCGACCCCATAGACGGCAGCCCACTAGGCTCTCCCATCCCTGGGATTCTCCAGGCAAGAACACTGGGGTGGGTTGCTGTTTCCTTCTCCAATGCATGAAAGTGAAATGTGCAAGTGAACTCGCTCAGTCATGTCCAACTCTTAGCAATCCCATGGACTGTAGCCTACCAGGCTCCTCCATCCATGGGATTTTCCAGGCATGAGTACTGGAGTGGGGTGCCATTGCCTTCTCCATCAGCTAAGGTTGCTGCTGCTGCTGCAGCGTCGCTTCAGTCGTGTCCAACTCTGTGTAACCCCACAGACGGCAGCCCACCAGGCTCCTCTGTCCCCGGGATTCTCCAGGCAAGACTACTGGAGTGGATTGCCATTTCCTTCTCCAATGCATGAAAGGGAAAAGTAAAAGTGAAGTCGCTCAGTCTCTTAGCAACCCCATGGACTGCAGCCCACCAGGCTCCTCCATCTATGGGATTTTCCAGGCGGGATTTCCCAGGCAAAAATAATGGAGTGGGTTGCCATTTGATCTTTTGATTTCAACTGAGTACTTTCTGTGGCCAATGAGGTAGCTGTACTTGTGAGGGTTGGCTGGCTGTTTATATGGAAACAGTAGACTGGGCCACAGCAAAGACATCATGCTGCAGGTAGTTTCTGTGATAGCTGCACACGTTTCCCAAAGACGCTGTTGTGTGTAAGATCTCTTGAGACCTGTGCTTGGAACTGACACATATTGCTTCCACCACTTCTCTTAACCCAAGACAAGTTACAAAGTCAGCTCAGATTCAAGAAGCAGAGAAACAGATTGTAACATATGATGGGAAGAGTTACAAAGTCATATTGCAAGGGGTGTGGATAAAACTACAGGAAATTTTGTGACTCATTTTTTCTACAAACTATAAATTACAATGATAGATTACATATATTAAACACCCCATAAAGATTTATTGAATGGATGAGGGAATGACTGAATGATGAAGAAAGGTAATACAACTCTCCTCAGTAAGGTGGCATCTTCATTAACTAGGCATGGTCTAGGTCATAGATGTTGATAATATTTTGTAGTCATTATTTATATAGATGGACTGTTTTGACTAAATTGAGTATTCATTTCCTTTTTCTAATCATTTTTATTTAAATACAATTTTTTGAGTTTCTGTTTCCTGAAATGATAATAATATTCAATTATTACTAAATAATTTTTCAATTTCCCTTTTGAATAAAATTTTCATATTCTCCTGTTTTGTAATAATTGACCTCATAGAATTATTTCTGGCCTTTAAATATCCTCTACCAGTCTAATTGTATCAAACAAAATTTATAAGGGCATTAAAATCATTTTTTATTTATATAAATAAATATTAATTGCTATTAAGTGTAAGAATTCTTACACTAAAAACCTTACTTGAAGCAAATTTTCACTATATTTTCAATATCTCTTCTTCCCTCTACCTCAAAATAAGAATTATCTGAATAGGTCTTTTTTTATCCAAATTGCATATCTTCATTTCTGCTGGGGTATTTTTATAAAGTGAAGAGCCCTCTGATAATGAGATTCAAAAAACCTGGAAATCATTCCAATTAAAATCTGCCCACATGTAACACATCACAAAGAAAAGGCACAGATCTGTGAGGGCAGAAACAATGCAAAGATAATTCAATATGAAAGTAATTTTCATATAAGCCTCTGTAATTTTGCTGTATGTGACAATGTAGACCTCAGAAGTATGATGTAAATATTTTTTCAAATGCAAATGTGAAAGGTATTAGTTCAGAATGCATGCAGAATATGAGTTTGATTTCGGCTGGCATTCTGCTTTGGAAGGTCCACATGTTAAATTAGTTCTGATCTATAATTGCACCTGCAGTTAGCATAGCAATTCAAAAAGACCAATGCTAGGTTACTGTTTAAGCACAGAAAGGTACAGGGTTTTATGGTCCCTTAGCTTGCTTCACTGTGTGACACTATTAAAATTTCCACAGAGCACAACATTATATACTGAGTTCAATCAGAAAAAAAGGGTAATGCCCCTTGGAGGAAGTTAGCTCATTTTCTTTTTATTGGTTGTAGTGAGTGTGGTGCCAAGCTGCCGGTTTCATCTTCATTGTTTCAAAAAGAAAAGCTCATCTATGTCAAAAAATAAATTAAAATGAAACTATATCTACTAAATTCATTGCCTTTTGTATACAGAAAGTTTTAGGGTTTTGTGGTAAAATAATCTTCTATTTGTTTCATTTTATTTTAATGGTGCCTCACAGCTGTCTCCCATGCATTAGAGATGGAAGGGAAACACAATTTGAAATTAGAATAAAAATTCTCCAGGATAGAGACACAGAGGTAGAGATGAAATGAATGGATACCAAGGGGGAAGGGCAGAGGAGAGAAGAACTGGGAGATTAGGATTGACATATATATACTGCTATGTATAAAATAGATAACTATTGAAAATATACTGTGTGTATAGCACAGAGAACTCTACTCAGTGCTCTGTGGTGACCTAAGTGGGAAGGAAAAAAAGGACGGGATGTATATATAGGTATACCTGATTCACTTTGCTGTACAGTAGAGACTAACATAACATTGTAAAGCAACTATAATAAAACTTAATAAAAACCCAGTTTTCTGTGAATGAATCTATTTGAATTTAACTCAAATTAGGAGTATCTTGAACATTTATAGTAGCTTTCAAAAGATATTATACTACATTTATGCAGTCTCTTAAAAGCATCCAGAAGTCCTCTCTGGGTACACATAGGCAAAAACATGTGTGTTGTGCAAACACACTCACGCAAGTTAGGGCACACATATATGGTACTGCCTGCAAATACAAATTAGAGTGTATATACAGTGTATATTCATTATTCTGTTTTCTTCTGCTATGGATATAGACTCAAGACTCTTCCACTAATTTAAGCTCTAATATATTCCACTTATAATATACATGCAAATTAATATTTTTGACTTGATGACTCCATAAGGGACATTGGTGAATTTATGTAAGTGAAGAAAAATAGTTGCATAGTTAAATGAAATTATCTGATAATACCCACATAACTCAACCATGGGCAATCATTATATATATGATTTCTATTTTTTCAAAGACCTTGGAAAAGTAGAGAGTTAATAATCTTTCTTATATATGAGGATTTTTATACTCAGAAACATGATTTCTCAGAACATCCAAAAATAGAGAATCAAAATTTCCTTTCTTTGTTAACTAAATTCTTCATTTAGCCCTCACTGCAGTAACAAGTTGAAAGGTTGACATATCAATACCATGTATGTTTTGCTTTAGGTTAAGGCTCGGAATGACTTCACAACAATATTACTTAACATAAATGTAAGCTATCAGTTTATTGTAACAAGCAAAAGTATATTTAAGGCACAATATGTACTATTTTAGTATTTATGAGCTTCCCTGATGGCTCAGATAATAAAGAATCTGCCTGCAACACAGGAGACCCATGTTCAATCCCTGAGTGAGGAAGATCTCCTGCAGAAGGAAATGGCAACCCACTCCAGTATAAGTTGTATTTTATTTTTTCACATCTTCATTGAGTAAAAATCACCTATATTTTAAATACCGGTTTTCTTAAGGAGAAAATTTTTCTCCAAAACATTTTGGAAACACAAGATTTTCAATTTTGAAATGAACTATATATAGATTTTATCTCCCTGCATTTTCCATTCATTCTAGGATTTCCTTTTATATGTCCCTGAATGTCTGCTTTTAAAAATAGGCTGGGAATAGGAGTTAATTGTTTCTTTAGGAAGATCATGATACTTTTTTTTTTGCAAAATCTTATATTGAGTTAAACTTTCTCACTTTAACCCTAACCCACCACTGCACTGATAGTTCTATCCTATAAAACCAGGATTCTTTATTTCCTGTCTACATGAATTTCTCTCCAAATAGTTACTAGCAATTATACTAACAAGAACAACAATAATAATAATAGCTAACATATATTAAGTACTTATATTCCAAGAACAAATCTATACGATTTTCACATATGTTCAAATGCTAACAACAATCCTTCAGAGTAAACACATTTACTAATGCTCTTTTACAGATGTAGGGAAATCAGGAAAAGATATTGAACTAATTTACCAAAGGTTAAGTTACTTGCTCAATGACACTGAATCAAATCCAAGGATCCTGGTAATACAACTCTTAAGGCTAACTGTTGTGCTGTAATAATATAACTCTCATTATCTTCAAATCTTTATTTCTCAAACAAGTGTGTCTCATTCAGCTATTTTTCATATATCAAGAATTGGAATGTCTTCAGTGTTCTTTGCTTCTTCCTATGTATAAACAGCATCTTTTCAGAATTGAATACAATAGGTCAGATGTGGTGTAACTGGAACCCATCCTTGAGGACTGATTTTTTCCACTTCATCTAAGGATGACACTAGTATTAATTTAGTTGAAGGTGGAATAAACTTAGGCATACAATATTAACAATATTGTCACTTTGAAAGAGCTGAAGAACAACACAGAAATTCAAAATTTATTCACATGAAATTCTGTAAATCAAATGTCCCTAAATTTTTATAGCTATTAGACCCATAAAAAGCTATACATTCATACATTTTATCCCTTTCAATTCAACCTATCAAGAGTCTTCTGAACTCTGTTCTTTCATCCTGCATATTAGCTGGGTTTTTTGCACTGAATTGTTTATCTTATCATCATTATCAAACAATTTCTGTTCATTAATATTTCATTCTTGAACTAAAAGGTTTTCGGTCTAATGGTTAGCCTAAGGTTACCAAAACATCTTATATTTTATTCTCACAAAAGCAGTGAGGCAAAACTTATTAAAACTTAAAACACTTTTGAAAACTCATTTTCCTCTCAACATTCACTTTCCATTAAAGTTGCAAAGGAATTTCTTACTTGGTAAGGACTCATTTCCTTTTTGACTTATTTACCTTTTCCTTCCAATTCATGAGGATCCTAGATAAGCAACAAACCTCTCCTAGTAGAGATATGTAAGTTCACCTAAAACCAAGAAACCCTATTCTCACATGTACTCTAATAAGAACAATAGAAATGAGAATAAAGTCATTATGATTAGAAAAATTTTGCTTGTGTCGTTGTTGGAAACTCTCTGCATAATTCCCATTGACCTAGTCACTTTTCTTTAAGTCATCTGAAACTTCAGTTCTTTCTATGCCTCATTCTGGGATTATTTTTAAATGCAGATGAGAAACTTAAAAAGTAGTGGAAAACAATTTAATTAATATCTTTATTCAGTTAATACTCCATTTCCAAAATCTTCCCATAATACTTTAAGAAAACACGTTCATCTTGCCCCGGTGATAATTATTGGTATTAACCAATTAGAGAAGAAAAGAAGTCAAATACACTACAGAAAAACATAAAACAGTACAAGAGAATGAGTTTTTATTTGATATGAATGTGGGATACAGTAATTTTTCATGCAATTTATAGATCTGAAAGATAAGTGAAAGTATGTTTCAAATTAATATATATCAAAGCAACCTATTCTTTAGTAGAAACTAGACTTGTGTAAACCCTCTAATAATATAATTAAGAATTCAATAATGCCTCTGTGTGCAATTCTCAGTTCCAAATGTCTACAGCTCTGATTCTGACCTTTCAAAACTCCATTAAGCTATGTAAATACAGTACAAAGAAATGTGTACTGTGCATAAACAGTATCCTGAAGTCAGCAAGACAAGGACACATTGCTTTGCTGTTGTCACCAGTGCTTGTTAGAGCTCTGTTGAGGCATTAATACATCCTTCCTATTGATTTGTATATGACAGATCTACCATGAGACTCATTTTGTGGTCTTTCTGTTCAATATGTGGTTCAAGGGTGATCCCTACTTATAAGTATTATTCTGATATATTAGACAGATTGTGATGGTTAAATATATTTGTCTACTTAACTAAGCTAAGGGATGCCCAGATAGGTGGTGAAACATTACTTCTGGGTGTGTTTTTGAAGCTTTTTCTGGAAGATATCAGCATTTGATTCAGTAAAGTCAGTAGAGATCTGCCCTCACAAATGTGTGTAGTTATCATCCAATCCAATGAGGGCCTAAATAAAACAAATAAGTGAAGAAAGGGAAAATCTTTCTCTTTTTGAACTGGAACATCCATATTTTCCTGCCTTCAGACATCAGAGCTCTTGGTTCTTTTTTATTTTTTTTTAGACAATAAAAATTTTATTTCTTTCATCAGAGTGCATTAAAAGCTCAGTAATATTTGGTCTTCATTTTCATTGATTGGCAGTGACATTTTCAAGATTTTGCTTATTCTGGTAACAATGTGAAGGCTTTGAATATGTTAACTAGAGCAGTAGCTTTTTTGGGGGGGGGCAAAATAGACTTTATTTATTTTTTTATTATTATTATTTTTTTTAATTTTAAAATCTTTAATTCTTACATGTGTTCCCAAACATGAACCCCCCTCCCACCTCCCTCCCCATAACACCTCAGTGGGTCATCCCCATGCACCAACCCCAAGCATGCTGTATCCTGCATCAGACATGGACTGGCGATTCAATTCTTACATGATAGTATACATGATAGAATGCCATTCTCCAAAATCATCCCACCCTCTCCCTCTCCCTCTAAGTCCAAAAGTCCGTTATACACAGCTGTGTCTTTTTTCCTGTCTTGCATACAGGGTCGTCATTGCCATCTTTCTAGATTCCATATATATGTGTTAGTATACTGTATTGGTGTTTTTCTTTCTGGCTTACTTCACTCTGTATAATCGGCTCCAGTTTCATCCATCTCATCAGAACTGATTCAAATGAATTCTTTTTAACGGCTGAGTAATACTCCATTGTGTATATGTACCACAGCTTTCTTATCCATTCATCTGCTGATGGACATCTAGGTTGTTTTCATGTCCTGGCTATTATAAACAGTGCTGCCCAAAGCAATTTACAAATTCAATGCAATCCCTATCAAGCTACCAGCCATATTTTTCACAGAACTAGAACAAATAATTTCAAGATTTGTATGGAAATACAAAAAACCTCGAATTGCCAAAGCAATCTTGAGAAAGAAGAATGGAACTGGAGGAATCAACTTGCCTGACTTCAGGCTCTACTACAAAGCCACAGTCATCAAAACAGTATGGTACTGGCACAAAGACAGACATATAGATCAATGGAACAAAATAGAAAGCCCAGAGATAAATCCACACATATGGACACCTTATCTTTGACAAAGGAGGCAAGAATATACAATGGAGTAAAGACAATCTCTTTAACAAGTGGTGCTGGGAAAACTGGTCAATCACTTGTAAAAGAATGAAACTAGATCACTTTCTAACACCGCACACAAAAATAAACTCAAAATGGATTAAAGATCTAAATGTAAGACCAGAAACTATAAAACTCCTAGAGGAGAACATAGGCAAAACACTCTCAGACATAAATCACAGCAGGATCCTCTATGATCCACCTCCCAGAATTCTGGAAATAAAAGCAAAAATAAACAAATGGGATCTAATTAAAATTAAAAGCTTCTGCACAACAAAGGAAACTATAAGCAAGGTGAAAAGACAGCCTTCTGAATGGGAGAAAATAATAGCAAATGAAGCAACTGACAAACAACTAATCTCAAAAATATACAAGCAACTTATGCAGCTCAATTCCAGAAAAATAAGTGACCCAATCAAAAAATGGGCCAAAGAACTAAATAGACATTTCTCCAAAGAAGACATACAGATGGCTAACAAACACATGAAAAGATGCTCAACATCACTCATTATCAGAGAAATGCAAATCAAAACCACAATGAGGTACCACTTCACACCAGTCAGAATGGCAGCGATCCAAAAATCTGCAAGCAATAAATGCTGGAGAGGGTGTGGAGAAAAGGGAACCCTCCTACACTGTTGGTGGGAATGCAAACTAGTACAGCCACTATGGAGAACAGTGTGGAGATTCCTTAAAAAATTGCAAATAGAACTACCTTATGACCCAGCAATCCCACTGCTGGGCATACACACCGAGGAAAGAAGAATTGAAAGAGACACATGTACCCCAATGTTCATCAGAGCTCTTGGTTCTTGAGCCTTCTAACTTAGAATCTATGCCAGCTGCCCCTTGGTCTCATACCTTTGGAGTCAGACTGAATTTTGCCACCAGGTTTCATAGTTCTGCACCTTGTAGAGGGCAGCTCATGAAACTCAAGGCCTCCATGGCTGTGGGAGACAATTCCTATAACAAATTTCTTATATATTCCCTTGGTTCTATTTCTATGGAGAACTCTGACCAATAAGGAAATATTATGAACATCTATAGCAATTTAATGAAGATAATAACAGTGAAATTTCTTGAAAAGTAAAAGAAGAGTAAAAGTCCAGGACTCACATTAAATATCATAAAGTTCTAATAAAACAGTTTTTAGGTAGCTTGCTATGGATATGTTTTTAAATTACACAATTAATTTTCACTATAAAAAAAGAAAGTATAAATCACCTCAATTTCACCAACCATTGTAAATTTCCATTAACATTTTTGTATTTACCTTGCAAAGTATCAATTACGTTTGGAATGTATGTATGCATATACACTTATAAGCATATAAATACATATGTAGAATAAAAAAAGAATTAAGCACTAAATAAGTTTAGAACTTTTCTTAATAATATACTGGGAATATTTTATGTCAAAAATATATTTCTAAAATATCATTTTAGTGAATCAGAAAGCTGAGTGCTGAAGAATTGATGTTTTTGAACTGTAGTGTTGGAGAAAACTCTTGCAAAACTCCCTGGATTGCAAGGAGAACCAGTCAGTCAGTCCTAAAGAAAATCAGTCCTGAATACTCATTAGAAGGACTGATGCTGAAGCTGAAGCTGACTCTGTGGACATGAGTTTGAGTAAGCTCCAGGTGATGGACAGGGGAGACTGGCATGCTAGATTCTATGGGGTCACAAACAGTAGGACAAGACTGAGTGAACTAAACTGAACTGAAAATATCATTTTGATGAATGATCAATATTTCATTTTGTGTGGAATCCAAATAAAAGTTCTTGTCACAGCCTTGGGGCTTACCATGATAATGAATTCAAAAGAAGCAAAATAGAATTTGTTAAAGGCTTGGCAAAGTGTGTAGAGAAGATATTGTTTACCCAATTGTATTAGTTTTCCAGCTCTATGTAATGAATTAACATGTATTTGACAAATTAAAACACCAGTAATTTGTTATCTCATAGTTCATAGAGACAGGACTTTAAATTAGCTGGATCCTTTGCACAGGGTTCCAAAAACTGAAATCAGTCAGCGCATATTAGATTAGTAGGTCTTAATAGGTTTCTACAGGACATTCCATCCAAAAACAGCAGAGTACACATTTTTTCAAATGCATATGGGAAGATGTCCAGGTTAGATTCCATGCTAGATAGCACAAAATAAGTCTAAACAATTTTGAGTAGAAATTATACAAAGCATTTTTCCTGACCACAGCAGTATGAAACTACAAATCAATTACAGGAAGAAAAATGTTAAAAGCACAAACACGTGGTGACTGAACAACATGCTACTGAAAAAAAAAAAGAATCAATGAAAAATTCAAAGAGGAAATCAGAAAATACTTCAATATATATAATAATGGAAACACAGCTTTCCAAAATCGATGGGATGCAGCAAAAGAACATCAAAGAGGGAAGTTTATAACCATATAGACTTACCTCAAGAAACAGGAAAAATCTCAAATAAGTAACCTGACCTACCATCTAAATGAATTAGAAAAAGAAGAAAAAGTAAAGATGAAAATTAGCAGAAGGTAGAAGATAATAAGGAGAAGGCAATGGCACTCCACTCCAATACTCTTGCCTGGAAAAATCCCATGGATGGAGGAGCCTGGTAGGCTGCAGTCCATGGGGTTGCTAAGAATCGGACACGACTGAGAAACTTTACTTTCACTTATTGGAGAAGGAAATGGAAACCCACTCCAGTGTTCTTGCCTGGAGAACCCCAGGGACAGGGCAGCCTGGTGGGCTACCGTCTATGGGGTTCCAGAGAGTCGGACATGACTGAAGCAACTTAGCAGCAGAAGACAATAAAGATCAAAGAAGAAATAGAGACAAAACAAAAAAGTTCAATGAAATTAATAGCTGTTTTTTTGAAAAAATTAACAAAATTGATAAAACTTTATCCAGGGTAATTAGGGAAAAAAGAGAGAAAACCCAAATAAACAAAGTAAGAAATAAAAGCGAGAAATAACAACCAATAGTTCAGAAATACAAAAAAAAAAGAAAAGAAAATACTATGCACAGTTTAATACCAACAAATTGGACAACCTAGAAGAAATGAAGAAATATCTAGAAACATGCAACCTCCCCAGACTGAATCAGGAAGAAACAGACAAGCTTGAGCTGGAAGAAAAATATTGTTTACTTGCCCATACTACTCAAAGCAATCTACATATTAAGTATAATCTCTATCAAAATACAGCAATATTTTCACAGTACTAGCACACATAATCCTAAAATTTATAATGGAACCACAAAAAGACCCCATATTGCCAAAGCAATCTTGAAAAAAAAATAACAAAGTTGAAGTATTACACTCCCTGACTTCAAACTATACCACAAAGCTACAGTAATCAAAACAGCATGAAACTAACACAAATACAGACACATAGATCAATGGAATAGAAGAGAGCCCAGAAATAAACACATGCATTTATGGTTAATTAGTCTAAAAAACAAGCTCTTAAATAAGTGGTGCTGGAAACTGAACAGATACATGTAAAAGAAAAGAAATGAGAATATTCTGTAACATCATACAGAAAAATAAGCTCAAAATGGATTAAAGACCAAAATGTAAGTCCTTAAACCATAAAACTCATAGAAGAGATAGTAGTCAGAATCTGCTTTGACAAACATTAGAGCAATCATAGCAATATTTTTTTTGAATCTGTCTTCTAAGGCTGCTGCTGCTGCTGCTGCTACTAAGTCACATCAGTCGTGTCTGACTCTGTACGACCCCATAGATGGAAGCCCACCAGGCTCCTCTGTCCCTGGGATTCTCCAGGCAAGAACACTGGAGTGGGTTGCTATTTCCTTCTCCAATTCATGAAAGTGAGAAGTGAAAGTGAAGTTGCTCAGTCATGTCCAACTCTTAGTGACCCCATGGACTGTAGCCTTCGAGGCTCCTCGTCCATGAGATTTCCCAGGCAAGAGTACTGGAGTGAGGTGCCATTGCCTTCTCCTACTGAATGGAGAAAATATTTGCAAATGATATGACTGATAAGGGATTAATATCCAAAATATGTAAATATCTCATAAAACTCAATATCAAATAACCCAATTAAAAATAGACAGAATAACTGAATAGACATTTTTCCAAAGATACAGAGATGGTTAACAGGCACATGAAAAAATGCTCAGCATCAGTAATTATCAGAGAAATGGAAATAAAAACTGCAGTGAGATATCACTTCACACTGGTGAGAATACAAATAACAAATGTTGATGAGGAAGTGGTGAAAAGAGAACACTACTACACTACTAGTTAGAATGTAAATTAATATAGCCCCTAATGAAAAAAGTATGGAGGTTCCTCAAAAAAGTGAAAATAGAGCTACCATACGACTCAACAATTCTACTCGTGGATATATACCTGAGAAAATTAAAAGCTAATTTGAAAAAATATAGCATGCACCCCAGAGTTCATCACATTATTTATAATAACCAAGATATGGAAGCAACCTAAGTGGACATCAACAGATGAATAGATGAAGATTATGTGGTAAATTTACACAATGCAATATTGCTCATTCATAAAAAAGAAAGAATGAAATTCTACCATTTCCAAAAATGTGGATGGACTTAAGAATTACTAGGTTTAGTGAAATAAATCAGACAGACAAAGAAAAATACTCTATGAAACATGTATTCCAAAAATTCAAGTGGAGCCTAAAAAATAAAATGAATGTATACAAAGAAACAGAAACAGACTCACAGATACAGAAAACAAACTATTGGCTAACAGTAGAGAGAGGAAAGGGATAAGGGGCAGTATCAACAGACGAGGTAAAATATAAAAACTACTATGAATAAAATTAATAATCAATAAGGATATATTGTATACCATATGGAAATATAGCTTTTAGATTGTAATAACTTTAAATCGAGTATAACATAAAAATATTGAATCACTATGTTGCACACCTGAAACTAATATTGCAAATTAATGAATTCAAGGCACTTAATTTTTTTAATTAGCTAATAAAAATAAATTCTAATTCAGACTCTTAAAAACAAAAAGTGTCAGCCAGTTACATTCTCATCTGGAAGCTTGATTCAGGAAGAATCTGCTTCCAAACTCAGGGGCGTTTTAGCAGAATATATCTTCCTACAGCTATATAACTGAGGCTTGTGCTTTCTTGTAGTTTTGGGTTGCTCTGAGGTCCTAAAGACTACACATCATGCCTTGATATCAATACAAAGTTCTTATAGGCTTTTCAAAACCTGACAGTTTGTGTCCTCAAAACCAGTAGCAGTGTATCTCTCTGACTCCTTTGTCTGCTACCTGCCAGAGAAAACTCCCTGCTTTTAAAGAATATACTTGAATAGGTCAGGCTCAATCTGAAAAAGTTCCTTTTTGCTTTACAATATAACGTAACCAAGAAAGTGGTATCTTACTGCATTGAAAGCTTTCATACATATTTGTGAGGAAGACATCATACAATGATGAAGGTTATTAAGGATAACCGTAGAATTTTGTTGACTACATCAAAACAAATTGGACTAGTAATTGCTCAATTATTTGGAAATAAGTTCAGTTACACATATATAAGAGGTCTTCACAAGCGGCACTACTGAAAAAGAACCTCCCCAGCCCCCCTCCCCACCCCGCCCCATGAATGCAGGAAATGTAGGAGACCTGAGTTTGATCCCTGGGTCAGAAAGGTCACCTGGAGAAGTACATGACAACCCACTCCAGTATTTTTGCCTTGAGAATCCTTATGGACAGACGAGACTGGCAGACTACAGTCCATAGGGCCACAAAGATTCAGACACAACTAAAATGACTTAGAATGCACACACATATAAAAGAAAGCAGTTCATACATGTAAATATGATTTTACCTAAAAATGTAAAAATAATATTTATTCACCAGTGTTTTGATACAGGGTCATATTATCTTTCTTAATATATCATGCACATAGCTAGATATGAATGCTCTGAAAAGGAGGAGGGCTTATGGCCCACAATTGAATTATAATTTGTATTTCCTTTCTTCACCCAGTAGGTTTTTTATTTATTTATTTACCTTTTCTTCCCCAATATAAATGTAAAGATCTGTATAATACAAAACATGACTTATACAATCTTGATGTTTTATATTTACTAGGACTGTCTTTGTGACATGTATAGAAATGAGCTTCTAATGTATCAAATAGATATTTGGAAAGGAAACAGAATTTAGATTTCACAATAAAAAATGAGTCTATAAAATGGCTTTCTATTGAGTTGCTTACACAACTCAAATCTGCTATATATATCATAGTATTGTGACCACTGTTATAGATTAAAATAAAATTTCTTCCATCTGGCCAAACACTTTCAGGAGATTTCATTTCATTTGCTTGTGTTTTATTCCTTTCTCACTTACTATTCTACTCAGTATTTTATGCTTAGTTGACAGAACTTGAATGATTTTTAGGTGTGTGATTCCTGTTTTATCTTTTTAGGGCTTGATCATTCATAAAAATCCTCTTTTCCCTGTTTGGTTTCTCCCACCACTACACTCTCCTCCTAGGGAACCACTACTAACCTTGACCCACTACAAATATTGAACTTAGTCAATAACAGATGACTAACTGCTTACTTTTATACAAGAGTACCATCTCCCTAGCCATACACTATGTAAACAATTCTCTAAAGAAAAAAACAATATTTATTTTTTGCAGCTTTTCTCAGTGACGTGCCTAGGTATACTAATGCTAATAAGACTGCTAGTTTATTTCAACAGTTAAGAAATCTGAAAATAACCATAAAATCTAAAGGAATTTCACATTCTCACAGAGATTTCAGTGGGAACAAGTCACTGCACACGCTGTAGAATACATCAGAGAATTCTTGATAATTTTTGGTACTCTCAAGTCCAGTTAATCATACGCCTATAGATAAAATGGGATCTTAAAATGCTGTGACTTTTTAATCGTCTGCATACTAGGAATTAATTGATAAATTTTGAATGAAACACAAAGCATAAAATGGTGTCACTATTTGTATTGAAAAAATGAAGTCTCAAAGCCGACCATTAGAGAGTCAAAAGTAAACTCAAGTACATGTATGCATATTCAGTCACTCAGTTGTGTCCAACTTTGTGACCCAATGGACTGTAACCCTCAAGGCTTCTCTGTCCAAGGTATTTTGCAGGCAAGAATGCTGCAGTGTGTTGCCATTTCTTCCTCCAGGGGAACTTCCTGACCCAGGGATCAAACCCATGTATCCTGTGCCTCCTGCATTGGCAGGTGAATTCTTTGCCATTGGACCACCTGGGAAGTCCCAAACTCAGTTACATTTTCCAACAAATTAAAAACAAGATAAGAAACACATGAGACCAGTGATTTCTAAGGTTAAATATCTTTATGCTTGATGTGGAAAATTCTTAAAGAGATGGGAATATCAAACCACCTTACCTGACTCCTGAGGAACCTGTATGCAGGTCAAGAAGCAACATTTAGAAATGGACATGGAACAGCACACTGGTTTAAAATTGAGAAAGGAGTATGTTAAGTCTTCATATTTTCACCCTGTTTATTTAACTTATATGCAGAGTACATCATGCCAAACCCAGGTCGGATGAATCACCAACTGGAATTAAGATTGCTGGGAGAAATATCAATAACCTCTGATATGCAGATAAAACTGCCCTAATGGCAGAAAACAAAGAACTAAAGAGCCTCTTGATGAAGCTGAGAGAAAAATGAGAAAGCTACTTTAAAAATCTTCTTTCAGAATACTAAGACCATGGCATCTGATTCCATCACTTCAAGGCAAATAAATGGGGAAAAAAATGGAAACAGTGACAGACTTTATTTTCTTGGGCTCCAAAATCACTGCAGATGGTGACTGAAGCCATGAAATTAAAAAATGTTTGTTTTTTTTTTGAAGAAAAGCTATGGAAAACTGGACAGTGTCTTAAAAAGCAGAGACATTATTTGCCAACAATGGTCCATATAGTCAAAGCTATGGTTTTTCCAATAGTCATGTATGGATGTGAGAGTTGGACCATAAAGAAGTCTGAGCACCAAAGAAATGGTGCTTTTGAACTGTGGCGCTGGAGAAGACTCTTGGGAGTCCCTTGGATAGTAAGGCCTTTCCAGGTGACTCAGACAATAAAGAATCTGCCTGCAATTCAGGATACCTGCATTTGATCACTGGTCAGGATGATCCCCTGGGGAAAGGAATGTCAACCCAATCCAATATTCTTGCCTTGAAAATTCCATGGACAGAGGAGCCTGATGGGTTATAGTCCATGGGGTCACAAAGAGTTGGACAAACTAAGCAACTAACATTTTCACCTTTAATTAGACACCAAGGAAATTAAACCAGTTAATCCTAAAGGAAATCAACCCTGAATATTCATTGGAAGTGAAGCAAGTGTCGCTCAGTCATGTCCGACTCTTTGCAACCCCATGGACTATACAGTCTATGGAATTCCTCAGGCCAGAATACTAGAGTGGGTAGCCATTCCCATCTCCAGGGGATCTTCCCAACCCAAGGATCCAACCCAGGTCTCCTGTATTGCAGGTGGATTCTTTATCAGCTGAGTCACCAGAGAAGCCCATTGGAAGGACTGATGCTAAAGCTGAAGTGCCAATACTTTGGGTACCTGATGAAAAGAGCTGGCTCATTGGGAAAGACCATGATGCTGCGAAAGATTGAGGGCAGGAGGACAGGGGATAACAGAGGATGAGATGGTTGGATGGCATCGTCGACTCAATGGAAATGGATTTGTGCAAATTCTGGGATATAATGAAGTACAGAGAAGTCTGGTGTGCTGGAGTCCATGGAGCTGCAAACAGCTGGACATGACTGAGAGACTTACGGACAACAATCTTTATGCTAACTACCCAGAAGCAGACCTAGATTTGCGGATTTATGAGCAAGTGATTTATAAGAAAATGCTCTTGGGGGAACCATTAAAAACAGTAGGGAAAACAAGAGAAGAAAGAGTAGGCAGGCCATCTAAACCCAAGTCTGAGCCCATCTGAGTCAAGCCCAATTCAGGATAGTAGCTTCAGCTTGGCTTCATGAAGATATTCTGGAGTATGCTGCTGCTGGTGCTGCTGCTGCTGCCGAGTCACTTCAGCCATGTCTGACTCTGTGCAACCCACCAGGCTCCCCCATCCCTGGGATTCTCCAAGCAAGAACACTGGAGTGGGTTGCCATTTCCTTCCCCAATGCATGACAGTGAAAAGTGAAAGTGAACTCGCTCAGCCATGTCGGACTCTTAGTGACCCCATGGACTGCAGCCTACCAGGCTTCTCTGTCCATGGGATTTTCCAGGCAAGAGTACTGGAGTGGGATGCCATTGCCTTCTCCATTCTGGAATATAAGTTGTGCTTAAAAATTGTCAGGAGCCCAGGTAAGGAAGCTGGGGCTTGCACACACCAGCCCCCATCCATCATTTCTTAAGAAGCATCACACATTTGGGCAAAGTGGTCTTCAAAATGTTAAGGCAGTCCTTCTTAATTAAATGCCTCAAATATTGAAAGTAAAAGAAAAAAAAAAGCTATCATTCACATACAAACATGTGGAAAAAGAATGGTAGGAGATTTGGGTGAAGCACAAAAAATAATTGGTATTTTCATTCCAAGATGTAAATGTTGCCAATTATAATACTTTATATGACTAAAATTAGGTGGATACAATATTTTAAATGTTGCTAAAAAAATAGATACTTTTCCAGTAGCTATTTGCCATATTTGGAATATAAACACACAGTTTTATTCTCATCTCTTTCTCATGGATCACAAAACTTATATATCTACAAGAGATTTCGAAAGGAAAAATATCAGAATATGATCAAGCTGTCTGAAAAACACAAATCAGTAGTGGTCTCATTAAAAATAATTAAATCATGGAGTTGTTCATTATGGTCTAGAAGGAAGAAATCTCAAAACTAAATGATTTTTAGCTTGAAACTCAAGTTTCCAACTAAAGCATAGCAAGACAATAGCAAAAGTATTAGACTCCATATTGGCCAGAGTATTATAACATTTACCTACCTGTATTTAAGGGTTTTTTTAATTATTTATTTTTTAGTGAATAATAATTGCTTTACAGAATTTTGCTGTTTTCTGTCAAACCTCAACATGAATCAGCCATAGGTATACAAATATCCCCTCCCTTTTGAAACTCTCTCCCAGCTACCTACCCATTCCACCCCTCTAGATTGATACAGAGCCCCTGTTTGAATTTCCAGAGCCATACAGCAAATTCCCATTGGCTATTTCACAAATGGTAATGTAAGTTTCCATGCTACTCTTTCCATACATCTAAACTTCTCCTCCCCTCTCACCATGTCCATAAGTCTATTCTCTATGTCTGTTTCTCCATTATTCCCCTGTAAATAAATTCTTCATTACCATTTCTTTAGATTTTATATATATATGTTAGAACACGGTATTTATCTTTCTCTTTCTGATTCACTTCACTCTGTATAATAGGTTCTAGGTTCATCCACCTCATTAGAACTGACTCAAATGTGTTCTTTTTATGGCTATATAATATTCTATTGTGTACATATACCACCACTTCTTTATACATTCATCTGTCGATGAACATCTAGGTTGCTTCCATGTTCTAGCTATTGTAAATAGTGCTGCAGTGAACAATGGGATACATGTGTCTAAGGAGCAGCGGCTGTGCTTTGCTGGAGCAGCCATGAAGAGATACCCCACGCCCAAGGTAAGAGAAACCCAAGTAAGATGGAAGGTGTTGCAAGAGGGCATCAGAGGGCAGACACACTAAAACCATACTCACAGAAAACTTGTCAATCTAATCACATTAAGACCACAGCCTTGTCTAACTCAATGAAACTAAGCCATGCCCGTGGGGCAACCCAAGACAGGCAGGTCATGGAGGAGAGAGCTGACAGAATGTGGTCCACTGAAGAAGGGATGGCAAACCACTTCATTATTCTAGCCTTGAGAACCCCATGAACAGTATGAAAAGGCAAAATGGTAGGATACTGAAAGAGGTACTCCCCAGGTCAGTAGGTGCTCAATATGCTACTGGAGGTCAGTGAAGAAATAACTCCAGAAAGAATGAAGGGATGGAGCCAAAGCAAAAACAATACGCAGCTGTGGATGTGACTGGTGATAGAAGCAAGGTCCAATGCTGTAAAGAGCAATATTGCATAGGAACCTGGAATATCAGGTCCATGAATCAAGGCAAAATGGAAGTGGTCAAACAGGAGATGGCAAGGGTGAACGTCGACATTCTAGGAATCAGTGAACTAAAAAGGACTGGAATGGGTGAATTTAACTCAGATGACCATTATATCTACTACTGTGGGCAGGAATCCTTCAGAAGTAATGGAGTAGCCATCATGGTCAACAAAAGAGTCCGAAATGCAGTACTTGGATGCAATCTCAAAAACAACAGAATGATCTCTGTTCATTTCCAAGGCAAATCATTCAATATTACAGTAATCCAAGTCTATGCCCAACCAGTAATGCTGAAGAAGCTGAAGTTGAACGGTTCTATGAAGACTTACAAGACCTTTTAGAACTAACACCCAAAAAAGATGTCCTTTTCATTACAGGGGACTGGAATGCAAAAGTAGGAAGTCAAGAAACACCTGGAGTAACAGGCACATTTGGCCTTGGAATGTGGAATGAAGTAGGGCAAAGACTAATAGAGTTTTGCCAAGAAAATGCACTGGTCATAGCAAACACCCTCTTCCAACAACACAAGAGAAGATGCTACACATGGACATCACCAGATGGTCAACACCAAAATCAGATTTATTATATTCTTTGCAGCCAAAGATGGAGAAGCTCTATACAGTCAACAAAAACAAGACCAGGAGCTGACTGTGGCTCAGGTCATGAACTCCTTATTACCAAATTGAATCGCCAGTCTATGTCTGACGCAGGATACAGCATTCTCGGGGTTGGTGCATGGGGATGACCCACTGAGATGTTATGGGGAGGGAGGTGGGAGAGGGGGTTCATGTTTGGGAACACATGTAAGAATTAAAGATTTTAAAATTTAAAAAAATAATAATAATAATAAAAATAAAAAGATTAAAAAAAAAAAAAAACAAATTCAGACTCAAATTGAAGAAACAGGGAAAACCGCTAGACCATTCAGGAATAACCTAAATCAAATCCCTTATGATTATACAGTGGAAGTGAGAAATAGATTTAAGGGCCTAGATCTCATAGATAGAGTGCCCGATGAACTATGGAATGAGGTTCGTGACATTGTAGAGGAGACAGGGATCAAGACCATCCCCATGGAAATGAAATGCAAAAAAGCAAAATGGCTGTCTGGGGAAGCCTTACAAATAGCTGTGAAAAGAAGAGAAGTGAAAAGCCAAGGAGAAAAGGAAAGATATAAGCATCTGAATGCAGAGTTCCAAAGAATAGCAAGAAGAGATAAGAAAGCCTTCTTCAGCGATCAATGCAAAGAAATATAGGAAAAGAAGAGAATGGGAAAGACCAGATATCTCTTTAAGAAAATTAGAGATACCAAGGGAACATTTCATGCAAAGATGGGCTCGATAAAGGACAGAAATGGTAAGGACCGAACAGAAGCAGAAGATATTAAGAAGAGATGGCAAGAATACACAGAAGAACTGTACAAAAAAGGTCTCCACGACCTAGATAATCACGATGGTGTGATCACTAATCTAGAGCCAGACATCCTGGAATGTGAAGTCAAGTGGGCCTTAGAAAGCATCACTATGAACAAAGCTAGTGGAGGTGATGGAATTCCAGTTGAGCTATTTCAAATCCTGAAAGATGATGCTGTGATAGTGCTGCACTCAATATGCCAACAAATATGGAAAACTAAGCAGTGGTCACAGGACTGGAAAAGGTCAGTTTTCATTCCAATCCCAAAGAAAGGCAATGCCAAAGAATGCTCAAACTACTGCACAATTGCACTCATCTCACATGCTAGTAAAGTAATGCTCAAAATTCTCCAAGCCAGGCTTCAGCAATATGTGAACCATGAACTTCCTGATGTTCAAGCTGATTTTAGAAAAGGCAGAGGAACCAGAAATCAAATTGCCAACATCCACTGGATCATGGAAAAAGCAAGAGAGTTCCAGAAAAACATCTATTTCTGCTTTATTGACTATGCCAAAACCTTTGACTGTGTGGATCACAATCAACTGTGGAAAATTCTGAAGGAGATGGGAATAGCAGACCACCTGACCTGCCTCTTGAGAAACCTGTATGCAGGCCAGGAAGCAACAGTTAGAACCAGACGTGGAAAAACAGACTGGTTCCAAATAGGAAAAGGAGTACATCAAGGCTGTATATTGTCACCCTGCTTATTTAACTTATATGCAGAGTACATCAAGAGAAATGCTGGACTGGAAGAAACACAAGCTGGAATCAAGATTGCTGGGAGAAATATCAATAACCTCAGATATGCAGATGACACCACCCATATGGCAGAAAGTGAAGAGGAGCTAAAAAGCCTCTTGATGAAAGTGAAAGTGGAGAGCGAAAAAGTTGGCTTTAAGCTCAACATTCAGAAAACGAAGATCATGGCATCTGGTCCCAACACTTCATGGGAAATAGATGGGGAAACAGTGGATACAGTGTCAGACTTTATTTTTGGGGGCTCCAAAATCACTGCAGATGATGATTGCAGCCATGAAATTAAAAGACGCTTACTCCTTGGAAGAAAAGTTATGACCAACCTAGATAGTATATTCAAAAGCAGAGACATTACTTTGCTGACTAAGGTCCGTCTAGTCAAGGCTATGGTTTTTCCAGTGGTCATGTATGGATGTGAGAGTTGGACTGTGAAGAAGGCTGAGCACCGAAGAATTGATGCTTTTGAACTGTGGTTTTGAAGAAGACTCTTGAGAGTCCTTTGGACTGCAAGGAGATCCAACCAGTCCATTCTGAAGGAGATCAACCCTGGGATTTCTTTGGAAGGAATGATGCTAAAGCTGAAAATCCAGTACTTTGGCCTCCTCATGAGAAGAGTTGACTCACTGGAAAAGACTTTGATGCTGGAAGGGATTGGTCGCAGGAGAAAAAGGGGACGACAGAGGATGAGATGGCTGGACGGCATCACATACTCGATGGATGAGAGTCTGAGTGAACTCTGGGAGTTGGTGATGGACAGAGAGGCCTGGTGTGCTGCGATTCATGGGGTCACAAAGAGTGGGACACAACTGAGCGACTGAACTGAACTGAACTGAACTGTGTCTCTTTCAATTTTGGTTTCCTCTGGGTATATGACTAGCAGTGGGATTGCTGGGTCATATGGTGGTTTTATTCCTAGTTTTCTAAGGAACCTCCATATCATCTTCCATAGTGGCTGTATCAAATTACATTCCCACCAACAGTGCAAGAGCATTCCCTTTCCTCCACACCCTTTCCAGCATTTATTGTTTGCAGAATTTTTGATGATCGCCATTCTGACTGGTGTAAGGTTATATCTCATTGTAGTTTTGATTTGCCTTTCTTTTGATGTAGAGCATCTCTCCATGTGTTAGCCATCCATATGTCTTCTTGGGAGAAATATCTGTCTAGGTCTTTTCCCCACTTTTTGATTGTGTTGCTTGTTTTTCTGGCATTGACTTGTATGAGATGCTTGTATATTTTGGAAATTAATCCTTTGTCAATTGTTTCATTTGCTATTATTTTCTCCCATTCTGAGGGTTGTCTTTTCACCTTGCTTATAGTTTCCTTTGCTATGCAAAGGCTTTTCAGTTTAATCAGGTACCACTTGTCTCTTTTTGTTTTTATTTCCATTACTCTAGGAGGTGGGTCATAGAGGATCTTGCTTTGATTTATGTCATTGAGTGGCCTGCCTATGTTTTCCACTAAGAGTTTTATAGTTTTTGGTCTTACATTTAGGTCTTTTATCCATTTTGAGTTTATCTTTGTGTATAGTGTTAGAAAGTGTTCTAATTTCATTCTTTAAGTTGTAGCTGTCCAGTTCTCCCAGCACCATTTTTTGAAGAGGCTGTCTTTGCCCCATTGTATATTCTTGCCTCCTTTGTCATGAATAAGGTACCCATATGTGCATGGGTTTATTTCTGGGTTTTCTATCTTGTTCCATTGGTCTATATTTTTGTTTATGTGCCAGTGCCATACTGCCTTGTTGACTATAGCTTTGTAGTATAACCTGAAGCCAGAAGCTTGATTCCTCCAGCTCCATTCTTTCTCAAGACTACTTTGGCTATTTGGAATCTTTGTGTTTCCATAAGTGCCAGGAGCCAGCACAGGAGATCCCACCCATGACAAGGTCATGCAGGACTCGAGGGAATCCCTGGGCCATCCGACCCATGACAAGGTCATGTGGAAGAGTCCTGATGAGCAAGGCCTCAGAACTCGATGGACCCCCTGGACCTGCTCGAGCATCTACCTCCAAACCAGAATCTGTCTGTCTTATTTTTTTATGTCTTTCACCAGCTCTTCTGACATTAGCAGGGGTCTGTCCCTGACCAAAAGAGTTAACTTTGGGCTTTAGTTTCTAAATCTCCTGGGCATGAAAGGAGTGTTTCAAACTCCCTGTTAGCATTCTAGCTTATATGGCAGCTTTATCCAGACTCTTGCAACATTGTTGAGTCTATGCAATGCTTGCTGCCAAGTTCTCACATCCCTTATCCATTGTGTTCCTGGGAGTGCATATAGTCAGGATGTAGAAAAAGCAAGTAATAGCCTTAGCATTAGCAACATTAGACTTTGAGTTAATAAGTTCTTTCTTTGCTGTAACCTGCTGAATCTTTGCTCCATAAAAATGTAACTCTGTAGTTGAAGGGTGACGCAGGCTAAGAATATAAGAAGAAACACTTTAAGGGAAAATCATTGTTCTGGTTTCCTGGCTGACCAACCTTTATCAAAAGGAGGTCATGGAATATCAACAGGCCTCCGGAATAGAAAATGATGTACAGAAAATAAGACTTTTGCAAGAAGGAACCTGATATCTATAAAAGTTATTACTGGTGGAATGTTGAGTTGACTCTGCATTTTTTCACCTTGCTGTATGTATAACTCAGGGTATAAAAGCCTGGAGAAGAATAAAGTAAGGGGCCTTGCTCGAAGAAGCTTGGTCACTCTGTGTCTCTTTCTTTATCTCTTTATCTATCTTTCTTCATTCACCAATGTCGTCCATCCTGAGGATATTCCTGGACTCTGCTGAGGCTGGACCTCGGCACATAAGAAATGTGAAAATTTTCTTCTAGTTCTGTGAAATATGCCATTGGAAATTTGATAGGGGTTGAATTAAATCTGTAGATTGCATTTGATAGTATAGTCATTTTCACAATATTCATTCTTCCTACCCAGGAACATGGAATATCTCTCCATCTGTTTATGTCATCTTTGACTTCTTTCATTAGTGTCTTATAATTTTCTGTGTACAGTTCTTTCATCTCCTTAGGTAAGTTTATTCCTAGATATTAAATTATTTTTGTTGCAATGGTAAACGGTATTGATTCCTTAATAGCTCTTTCTGATTTTCACTGTTAGTATATAGAAATGCAAGTGATTTCTGTGCATTGATTTGGTATCCTGCAACTTTTCTAAATTCACTGATTATCTTTAGTAATTTTCTGATACTTTCTTTAGGGTTTTCTATGTTATCATGTCATCTGCAAACAGTTAGAGCTTTACTTCTTCTTTTCCAATTTGGATTCTTTTTTTTTTTTTTCTTTTTCTTCTGATTGCTGTAGCTAGGACTTCCAAAACTATCTTGAATAATAGTGGTGAAAGTGGACACCCTTGTCTTGTTCCTGATCATAGGGGAAATGCTTTCAGTTTTTCACCATTAAGAATAATGTTTGCTGTAGGTTTATCATCTATGGCCTTTACTATGTTGAGTTAGTTTCCTTCTATGCCCATTTTTGAAGAGTTTTAGTCATAAATATACAGGTCAGGAAGCAAAAGTTAGAACTGGACATGGAACAACAGACTGGTACCAAATAGGAAAAGGAGTATGTCAAGGCTGTATATTGTCACCCTGCTTATTTAACTTCTATGCAGAGTATATCATGAGAAATGCTGGGCTGGATGAAGAACAAGCTGGAATCAAGATTATGGGGAGAAATATCAATAATCTCAGATATGCAGATAACACCACCCTTATGGCAGAAAGTGAAGAACTAAAGAGCCTCTTGATGAAGGTGAAAGAAGAGAGTGAAAAAGTTGGCTTAAAGCTCAACATTCAGAAAACTAAGATCATGGTATCCAGTCCCATCACTTCATGGGAAATATATGGGGAAACAGTGGAAACAGTGGCAGACTTTATTTTCCTGGGCTCCAAAATCACTGCAGATGGTGATTACAGCCATGAAATTTTAAAAGATGCTTACTCCTTGAAAGGAAAGATATGACAAACCTAGACAGCGTATTTAAAAGCAGAGACATTACTTTGCTGACTAAGGTCCAGCTAGTCAAGGCTATGGTTTTTCCAGTGGTCATGTATGGATGTGAGAATTGGACTGGAAGAAAGCTGAGCGCCGAAGAATTGATGTTTTTGAAATGTGGTGTTGGAGAAAACTCTTGAGAGTCTCTTGAACTGCAAGGAGATCCAACCAGTCCATCCTAAAGGAAATCAGTCCTGAATATTCATTAGAAGGATTGATGCTGAAGCTTAAGCTGCAATACTTTGGCCATCTGATGCAAACAGCTGAATCATTTAAAAAGACTCTGATGCTGGGAAAGATTGAGGGCAGGAGGAGAAGGGGATAACAGAGGATGAGATGGTTGGATGGCATCACTGACTCAATGGTCATAGGTTTGGGTGAAGTCCAGGAGTTGGTGATGGACAGGGAGGCCTGGTGTGCTGTAGTTCATGGGTTCTCAGAGTCAGACACGACTGAGCGACTGAACTGAACTGAATCATAAATGTGTGCTGAATTTTCTAAAAGGTTTTTTCTGCATCTATTGAGATGATCATATGCTTTTTAATCTTTCAATTTGTTAATATGGTGTATCTCATTGGTTGATTTCTATATATTGAAGAACCTAACGATCATGATGTATAAGCTTTTTGATGCATTGCTGAATTCTGTTTGATAAAATTTTGTTGAGGATTTTTGCATCTATGTTCATCAGTGATATTGGCATGTAGTTTTTCTTTTTCTGTGTTTTCTTTGGTTTCAGTATCAGGGTGATGGTGGCATAGTAGAATGAATTTGGAAGTGTTCCTTCCTCTGCAATTTTTTGAAAGAGCTTTAGAAGGATAGCAGTGGCTCTTCTCCAAATGTTTGATAGAATCCTCATGTCATGCCATCTAGTCTTGGGCTTTTGTATTTTGAGAGATTTTTGATCACAGCTTCAATTTCAGCACTTGTAATTGGGTTGTTCATAATTTCTATTTCTTCTTGATTCAGTCTTAGAGGATGGAACTTTTCTAAGAAGCTGTCCATTTCCTCCAGGTTATCTACTTTATTGCCATATAGTTGTTCATAACAGTCTCCTACAATCCTTTGTATTTCTGCATTGTCTGTTGTAACCTCTCCTTTTTCATTTCTAATTCTATTGATTTGGTTCCTCTCTCATTTTCTTGATGAGTCTGGCTAAGAGTTTGTCAATTTTTTTTTAATCTTCTCAAATAACCAGTTTTAATTTTATTAATCCTTACTATTATTTCTTTCATTCCTTTTTCATCTATTTCTACTCAGATCTTTATAATTTCTTTCTGTCTACTAATTTGTTTTCTTCTTTTTCTTCTTCTTTTTCCAGTTGCTTTAGGTATAAAGTTAGGTTGTCTATTCGATGTTTTTCTTGTGTCTTGAGGTAGAATTGAGTTGGTATAAACTTCCCTCCTAGAACTGCTTTTGCTGCATCCCATAGGTTTTGAATTTTTGTGTTTTCATTGTCATTTGTTTCTAGAATTTTTTTGATTTCCCTTTTGATTTCTTAAGTAACCTGTTGGTTATTTGGAAATGTGTTGTTTAATTTCCATGTGTTTGTGTTTCTTACAGTTTTTTTTTTCTTGTAATTGATATCTATTCTCATAGCACTGTGGTCAGAGAAGATGACTGATACAATTTCAATTTTCTTAAATTTACTAAAGTTTGATTTGTGACCCAAGATTTGTCTAACCTGGAGACCGTTCCATGTTCACTTGAGAAGAATGTGTATTCTTCTGCATTTGGATGGAATGTCCTGAAGATAACAATGTGATCCAACTCATCTAATGTATCATTTAAAACTTGTGTTTCCTTATTAATTTACTGTTTTGATGATCTGTCCATTGGTGAGTGGGGTGTTAATCTCTCCTACTATTATTGTGCTACTGTCAATTTCTCCTTTATGCTTGTTAGTCTTTATTTTATGTATTGAAGTGCTCCTATCTTGAGTGCTTAGATATTTACAATTGTTGTCTTCCTCTTGGATTGATCCCTTGATCGTTATGTAATGTCCTTCCTTATCTCTTCTAATCCTTTCTTTTAAGATCTATTTTGTCTGATATGAGGGTTGCTACTCTAGCTTTCTTTTGCTTCCCATTTGCATGGAAAATATTTTTCCATCCTCTCACTTTCAGTCTATATTTCTTAAGGTCTGAAGTGGGTTTCTTGTAGACAGCATATATATGGGACTTGTTTTTGTACCCATTCAACCATCCTGTGTCTTTAGGTTCAAGAACTTAATCCATTTACATTTAAAGTAATTATTGACATATATATTTCTATTGCCATTTTCTAATTGTTTGGGGTTGATTTTGTAAATCTTTTTTCTTTTGTTGCATTTCTTGACTATATAAGTTTGTTTAACATGTGTTGTAAAGCTGTTTTGGTGGTACTGAATTCTATTAACTTTTGCTTGTCTGAAAAGCTTTTTATTTCTCCATCAGTTTTAAATGAGATCCTTGCTGGATACAGTAATCTTGGTTGTAGATTTTTCACCTTTCAGTACTTTAAGTATATCTTGCCTTTCCATTCTGGCCTGCAGAGTTTCTGCTGAAAGATCAGTTGTTAAGTGTATGGGGTTTCCCTTGTATGTTACTTGTTGCTTCTCCCTTGCTGCTTTTAATATTCTTTCTTTTTGTTTAGTCTTTGTTAGTTTGATTAGTAGGTATCTTGGCATGTTTCTTCTTGGGTTTATCCTGTGTGGGACTCTTTGTGCATCTTGGTCTTGATTAACTATTTTCTTTTCCATGTTGGGGATATTTTCAACTATAATATCTTCAAAAATTTTCTCATACACCTTTTTTTTATCTTCTTCTTCTGGGGCCTCTATAACGTGAATGTTGGTGCATTTGATATGGTCCCAGAGGTCTCTGAGACTGTTCTCAGCTCTTTTCACTGTTTTTACTTTATTCTGCTCTTCAGAAGTTATTTCTACCATTTTGTCTTCCAGCTCACTGATTCATTCTTCTGCTTCAGATATTATGCTATTGATTCCTTCTAGAGCATTTTTAATTTCAGTAATTGCATTGTTTGTCTCTGTGTGCTTATTGTTTAATCTTCTAGGTCTTTGTTAATTGGTTCTTGCATTTTCTCCATTTTGTTTTCAAGGTTTTTGGTCATCTTTACTATCATTATTCTGAGTTCTTTTACAGATAATTTTTCTATTTCCTCTTCATTCATTTGGACTTGTGTTTCTAGTTTGTCCCTTCATTTGTGCAGTATTTCTGTGCCTTTTATTTTTTTTGTTTAAGTTATTGTGTTTGAGGTCTCCTTTTCCCAGGCTTCAAGAAAGGTTGAATTCTTTCCTTGAAGAAGTTTGATTTTTTTCTTTTTTTTGGTTATTGCCCTCCTAAGTTTGGTCCAGTGGTTTGTGTGAGCTTCATATAGGGTAAAATTTGTGCTGAGTTTTCATTTGTTTGTTTGTTTTTCTTCTGATGAGCAAGGCTAAATGAGGTGGTAATCCTGCCTGCTGATGATTGGGTTTGTATTTTTGTTTTGTTTGTTGTTTAAATGAGGCATCCTGCACAGGGTGCTACTGGTGAGTTGGTTGATGCCAGGTCTTGTATTCAAGTGGCTTCCTTTGTGTGAGTTCTCACTATCTGATACTCTGTAGGGTTAGTTCTGTAGTAGTCTAGGGTCTTGGAGTCAGTGCTCCCACTCCAAAGGCTCAGGGTTTGATCTCTGGTCAGGAACAAAGATTCCACAAGTGGTTTGTTATGGCATTAAGGGAGAGTAAAACAAATATCAAAAAATGAGAAGCCAAAGATGAACCCCAGACAAATGGCAGTTACAAAATCAGGCAAATAATAATTAAAATAATGGAATACACACACACACATATATACACCCATGAGCAAAGTGAAAATACTCCAACAAAAATAAAGTAGAGTATATTGACCCAGCAAACAAAGGAAATCAAATATTATATTTACCAGTTAAGGATAAAACTAACTTAAGCACAAACTGGAAAACAAAACTAAAGCAAGGTGCCAAGTGGGGAATGAAGCAGTGAAAACAGAACTAACAAATATGTTGAGAGGAAAGAAAAGAAAAGAAAAGAATACATATGCAAAGCTTAACAGAGGTAGATGAAGAAGGTTTATATACATTAAAGATTAACTATAAGGAAAAAAAAAACAGTAGGAAAGGCAAAAGAAAGAATAAATGTAGAAAAAATATAATAGGTTTAAAAAATTAAAAATTAAAATTATAAAAAAGAGAAAAGAGAAAAAAACAGAAGAAGAAAGAAAAAAGGGGGGAAAAAAAGGAAAACTCCACAGAACTGGTAAAGCGCAATGTTGAGGCAGAGGTTTATAACCACAATAGAAATTGTGACTGAATATACACACATATATATATATGCACCCATAAGCAAAACCAAAACAGTCCAATAAAAATTAAGTACAATAGATTGACCCAGTGAACTAAGGAAGCCAAAAATTATATCTACCATAACAAAACTAATTAAAGAACAAGCTGGAAAACAAAATTAAAGCAAGATGCCAACTGGGGAATAAAGCAATGAAAATAAAACTAACAAATGTGTTCAAAGGAAAGGAGAAAAAGAAAATAAAGAAAGAGTAGACATGCAAAGTTAAATAGAGGTAGATAAAGATTTGTATACATTAAAGATTAACTGTAAGGGGAAAAGAACAGCAGGAAAAGCAAAAAGGAAAAAAGTGTAGAAAAAATAATAATAAGCTTAAAAATTAAAATTAAAAAAAAGAGAAAAGAAAAAAAAAGGTGGGGGGGGGGGGGGAGGGACTCCACAGAACTGCAAAAGCCCAACATAGAGGCAGAGGTTTATGACAAAAATAAACATGATGAGGAAAAAGAAAAATTAAAATCTCAAAAGCTAAATTGGATTTCTTAGTGCCAATAAAATCTACAACTACAATGGAGGGTGGAGGGGGAGGAAAAAACATCCAAAAGAATCTACAGAACAAGTCAAAAAATAAGTATAATACTGTTTTTCTTGAATCACTGCTGTCAGAGTCCTTTCCCATGCTAGGAATCACAGTCCACCTTACCTCCCTTGGATGCCTTCCAACACTGTACTGATCTTTGGACCTGCTGTGGGTTCTGCTCAGATTCTAATCTGGTCCAACTCCTGTGTGTTCTTGCCTCCAATGTACAGAGCTATCAGAGCTAATGCATTTTCTTTCGTGGGAGCTCTCAATGGCCTTATATATTCCATAGACACAGAGTCTGCTTAGTTGATCATGCGGATTTAATCTGCACATTGTACAGCTGGTGGGAAGCTTTTGGATCTTCTTCCTTAACTACATTGCTCCTAGGTTTCAATTGTGCTTTTATTTCCACCTCTACATGTGGGTCGACCACTGGGGTTTACCTCCTGAGGCTGCCCTGAAGGGCTTTGGTTTGCCTCTGTGAGGCGTGCTGTGGAATTGGTGCAGCTGCTTGGGTCACAGGGGTTCTGGCAGCACCAGGTACTCCGGGGGGGGGGGGGGGGTGAGGGGAGGGTTTGGTGGCTAGGGCAGCAGGAAATACAGTGCTCTAGAAGGGTATGGCAACCAGTATTGGCCAATACACTCCAGTATTCTTGCCTGGAGAACCCCTTCTCTGACAGAGAAGCCTAGCAGGCCACAGTCCACACGATCACAAAAAGTCAGACAGGACTGAAGTGACCCTGCAAGCATAAACACTAGAATTTTTTTTTTTTCTTTTTTTGCCTGTGGCAGCTCTGCCCCAGCGAGAGTTGAGTGTGAAGGTAGTTCAGCTGATTGGCTTGTGGGGACCCTCGCAGCGCCAAGTGTTCAGGGACACAGACTGTCTCCATGGCTGGAGTTATGGACCTATCACAATCTCTTTTCGAGCTTCCTGTAGCTAGTGATCAGAAGGCCTCTTTGGCCAGTCATTCTCCATAGCTCCGCCAGTTCAGGCATTTAGAGGGATCCCTTGCACGGGATCCTCCTCTTTTGTTCTATGCATCATGCACATAGAGGGAGCCCCCTGACTGGGGTCCTACTCCGTAGATTGGCACATCAGGCACTGAAAGTACCACCCTGGGTGGGTCCTACTCTGTAGTTCAGTGCATCAGGTGTTTGATGGGCCAGACTATTGTTCAGCTGCCAATGCTGGCCTGTGAAGAGAGGCTATGGTGATGGCTCCACCACCTACGTGTGACTCAGCAGTATCACCTTGCTTCCATGGCTGCCTGACTTTCCTCCACAGGCGTTTCCCACCACAATCCCCTCCTTCACATCCCTCGATCTGACTCTCCACAGTCAACAGCAGCCCTTGCACTGGGATTGCTCCACAATCCCTAAACTCCAGTTCCCAGCCGCTGCCCCTTCCAGGAGGCCTGCATTCCTGCATGGCATATGTATGGCTGTGGCATACATACTGTCTGATTCTCATTCCATTTAGGCTGCCACAGATCAGCTGTTTCACTCTCAGACATAAATGTTTCTCCTTTGACCCAGACAATTGTCCCACTGTTGGTACTGGACTCCTGCTTCAGTTCCCCCACCCGAAGAAGGCAGGTCCAGTCCTACTAACACTCCCATTTCCCCCCCTAGTTCCTTCATCCTACCAAGTTTTGTGTGGTTCTATATATTCTTTTCCACTGGCCAGGTACTTCTGTCCATTCTCAGCTGGTGTTCTGCATGCACTTCTGTGTCTGAAGGTGTATTCCTGATGTATCCATGGAGAGAGATGTACTCCACATCCACCTACTCCTCTGTCATCTTGTTCTCCTATGTTTAACTTTTAAAATTAGCATGGATTGTGTTATTGGTAACAATAGGAGACTCATATCAGGCTGCCCCAGACACCTTCCTGGTAACTAATGTTACACTCTCAGTCCTGGACCAAAGGAACATAGGCAAACTCAGGCTCATTTGACATGTAAAACAAAGTTGAAAAGGGTGGGAGTTTGTGAAGGTATATTCATATTTAGAAGGAGCTTGGAAATGACTGATTTACCTTATTGTAGGGAAAGAAAGTTCTAGCTTAGTAATTAAAATAAATATTTGAGGATTATTTTTCCTTTTATTTCCTTTTCTCCCACAATTCCCCAGATTCTCTATCCAGTCACTCTGGTCATTCTGTTATCTGCTTTAGGGAATTGCTGTAATTGTGAAAATCCAAGAGTAATTATATCCCTTTCTCTCTTTCAAGTTTGCAGTGTATAAGTTTTAAGAAATCATAAACACACTTGACTGAGAAAAAGAAAGTTGATTATTAATAAACTATGAATAAATGAGTAACAAACAGAAGTCATTTAAATATAAAATGTGATTCATAAAAGTGGAGTGCATAATTGAGAAGAGGACCAGGAATTTGATACCATTTTTTGTTGGTTTGAGTTCTGCAGTTCCTAACCACAATGAATTTTAAACAAAACTGACTCAAGGTTTTCTATTTGCCAAAATGACTACCCTGTTCAAACTCATATATCAACACACACACACACACACACACACACACACACCATGCATATTTAAACTTTATACCCAACAATTAGAGAATACCTATTATTGTCTAGTCTGCATGAAACATGACCACAGATTGGCCATAAATACATTCTTGACTATTTTCAAAGATTTGTCATAGAGATCACACTCATGAATAAGGCTAATGTAATGGTTAATTTTGTATGTCAACCTGACTAGGACACAGGGTACCCAGACAATTGGTCAAACATTATTCTGGGTGTGTCTGAGTGGATGTTTCTGGAAGAGACTATCATTTGAATGGGTAGATTGTCTTCCTTAGTCTATTTAGGCTTCATCAAACAAAACAAAAACCTAAACAGAACAAAATGGCTGAGCCTTTCTTAGTAAAGGTGGAATCCTTCTGTCTGCCTCAAAGCTGGGACATGAATTTTTCTTGCCTTCCAACTCAAGTGAGACATCAGTTTTCCTGAGTTTTTTGTCTGCTGACTCACTCTGAAGATTTTGGAACTTGTCAGCCTCCACAATCTCATGAGCTATATATACATCTTATTGGTGCTACTTATATGGAGGATCCTGGCTAATACAATTAGATATTATTAACAATAAAATATGTATATTGTAATCCTCATATATTTATAAAATATTTACAAAATTCATGACTAAATAATTCTTGAGTCAAATAATAAATTGCAGTGAAAACTAAAATGCTCAGTCTCAATGATTCATCAATACTGTATATCAAAACTTATGAAATAACTGCAAGGAATTCTCTCTCTTCCTCGCCATCAAAATTCATCATAATACAAAAGCAGCAATTTTGTTTTCCATTTTAATGGCTGTATTTGAAGCACTTTAAAATAATTCCTCAATAACTGAACATTTATTTCTTATTTCCATTGCTTGCTTTGGAAAGGACACTACATTTTTACCTGTGCTTCCACACTACCTTTTATCTCTTGAATTGCAGCACGTATGCTACTTATGAATTGTGTTCTTTACGTGTCTGTTTCTTACTAGAACATGAGCACAAAGTACCTAGAGTTAGGATTATGAATTATTCAACTTCTTTATCATGGTACACATCACAGAGTAGTAATTTTTTTAAACCTCACTGAAAGTGTTAAAACTGTTTTGAAATTCTAAAAACAAACTCACTGACATAGAAAACAAACATGATTACGAAAGGGGAAAGCAGTGGGAGAGGGATAAACTGGGAGGACTGGGCTTAACATAAACATGCTACTATATATAAAATAGATGACCAAAAAGGACCTACTATATAGCACAGGGAACTATACTCAACATTATGTAATAACCTATAAAGAGAAAGAATTGATGTGCTATAACCTGAAACTGACACAACATTGTAAATCAAGTATACTCCAATAAAAATATTTGTATAAATATAATAAAAGCAAAACATTTTCAGTTGTTTGGGAGAGGTGGGTAAGGTACGAACTTATGGGATATGATTGACTTAATACCAATTTATGGATTTACTTGGTTATATTTCAGAATAAAGTGGTTGAACATTAATGAACTGATAAGTATCCAAGTTAAGATGTTAGAGAAAAAGGATTAAGTGTAAATAAAACAGGGAGAGTATGACATTAAAGTAAAGATTAAGAACAGAAACTAAAGTTCTAGAAGCAAATATAAAGTAAAAAATGTTTCATACTGAAAGGAATAATATCACAGACAAAACTCTGTAAATCTGATGAAGGAAATAGGAGAGAAGCAATCAATAAAAGATATAAAAGAAACAAAAGAGAACATAGAGCAGCATGGAATTCAAAGATAATAAAATAAGATTAACAATTCCAGCAAATTTAGAAAACTCAGCTGTAGCCACAGGAACAGAGAAGGTCAGTTTTCATTCCAATCCCAGAGAAAGGCAATGCTGAAGAATGCTCAAACGGCCTTACAATTGCGATCATTTCACATGCTAGCAAGATAATATTCAAAATTCTTCATGGAGGTTTCAACAGTATATGAACTGAAAGCTTTCATATGTACAAACTGGATTTAGAGAAGACCAGATTTCAAATTGCAAACTCTGTTGAATCATAGGAAAAGGAAGAGAATTCCAGAAATCATTTACTTCTGCTTCATTGACTATATAAAGCCTTTGACTGTCTGAATCACAGCAAACTGTAGAAAATTCTGAAAGATATGGGAATACCAGATCACCTGACCTGCTTCCTGAGATATCTGTATGCAGAACAAGGAGCAACAATGAGAACCAGACATGGAACAATGGACTGGTTCCAAATTGAGAAAGGAGTACATCAAAACTGTATATTGTCACTCTGTTTATTTAACTTATATTCAGAGTACATTATGCAAAATGCCAGGCTGAATGAAGCACAAGCTGGAATCAATATTGCTGGGAGAAATATCCACAACCTCAGATATACACCTGAAACCACCCTAATGGTAGAAAGTGAAGAGGAGCTAAAGAACTTCTTGATGAAGGTGAAAGATGAGAGTGAAAAAGCTGGCTTAAAACCTAACATTCAAAAAAGAAGACCATGGCATCTGTTCATATCTCTTCATGGCAAATAGATGGGGAAACAATGGAAACAGTGACAGACTTTACTTTCTTGGGCTCCAAAATCACTGTGGATGGGGACTCAGTTCAGTTCAGTTCAGTTGCTCAGTCATGTCCAACTCTTTGCAACCCATGAATCACAGCACGCCAGGCCTCCCTGTCCATCACCATCTCAGGGAGTTCACTCAGACTCACGTCCATCGAGTCAGTGATGCCATCCAGCCATCTCATCCTCTGTCAGCCCCTTCTCCTTCTGCCCCCAATCCCTCCCAGCATCAGAGTCTTTTCCAATGAGTCAACTCTCCACATGAGGTGGCCAAAGTACTCTAGCTTCAGCTTTAGCATCATTCCTTCCAAAAAAATTCCAGGGTTGATCTACTTCAGAATGGACTGGTTAGATCTCCTTGCAGTCCAAGGGACTCTCAAGAGTCTTCTCCAACAGACTGCAGCCATGAAATTAAAAGACACTTGCTCCTTGGAAGAAAAGCTCTGACAAACCTAGACAGAGTATTCAAAAGTAGAGACATTATTTTGTCGACAAAGGTTAGTATAGTCTAAGCTATGGTTTGTCCAGTAGTCATGTACAGATGTGAGAGTTGGACAATAAAAAAAAGGCTGAGTGCCAAAGAACTGATGCCTTCAAACTGTGGTGCTGGAGAGGACTCTTGAGAGTCCCTTGGCCTGCAAGGAGATCCAACCAGTTAATCCTAAAGGAAATCAACCTTGAATATTCATTCAAAGGACTAATGCTGAAGTTCCAATAATTTGGCCACCTGATGTGAAGAACTGACTAATTGGAAAAGACCCTGATGCTGGGCAAGATTGAAGGCAGGAGAAGGGGATGACAGAGGATGAGATGGTTGGATGGCATCATCGGCTCAATGGATGTGAGTTTGAGCAAACTCCAGGAAATAGTGAAGGACGGAGAAGCCTGGCATGCTGCAGTTCATGGGGTTGCAAACAGCTGGACATGACTAAGCGACTTAATAGCAACAATATTCTGATAATTCATTTGAATGGTTACATGCAATAAGCGAGTCTTATCAAGCTGAAACAGCAAGTATGACTTAATACTGTGTAGTCTTCCAGTAATTACAGAAGCAATAGTTAAGTATACTCATGCACTACACATAAATATATCCTTCAGGGTTTCTCTGAAATTAGTCTCAAGGAACTGATGAAATTAACCATCAAGGATTTGGATAACCAGTTTCTTTAAGAGGTGATCCTGAGGAACATGCAAGATGATGGGGGAAATATAAGGCAGAGAAAGAAGAATGCCTAATAAAAGCTAAATTGAGTTTCAATACCGCTGAACACTAACAAGATGCACATACATGACATCTTAACTCCCTAAGAGAAAAGCAATCAGAATATTTGTCCACTGGTTTCCATCTCTTAAAGATTAAAGGATACTGTTGCAGCATCACGGCCCCAGTACTTCTAGACAAGGCAAGCTTGAGAGTGGCAAGAACAAGGAGAATGAAGAAAAGATGGGGGAAGGGGATTAAGGGAAGGGCAGCAACCTTACAGAGCACTGCCATCCAGTAATGACTTGGCTTTTAGTCTATATTAAATGTAAAACCATTAGAGGGTTGTGAAACTATCTGGCTGTGCTATTGAGGAGGAGCAAATGTAGCAGCAATAAACTGCTAGGATGTTATTAAAGTAATCCCCCAAAGAAATAAAGACATCTTAGACTAGGTTAGTACGGGGCAATTAGTGAGATGAGGTCAGATTCTGGATATTTTGCTTATGGTGAAGACTTTTTCTATTCTAAATTATATTGAAAGTCCTTAACATTACTTAAGAAAAATAATAAAGGTAAGGAATTGGAAAGTAAATAAAAGTCATCTTATGTGATGATTTAACTATCTTGCTGGCACAGAAAGCTCAAAATACTCTAGAATCTAATTATTAGAAATAACCATAGAGTTTGGCAAAGTAGATAGCTAAGAGATTGATATTTTAAAAATCAATTGCATTTCAATAATGTTAGCAACACAAATGACACATAATGATTTTAAGATGGGCTTTCTTTGTGGCTCAGATGGTAAAGTGTCTGTCTGCAATGCAAGAGATCCAGGTCGATCCTTTGGTTGGAAAGATTACCAGGAGAGGAGAATGACTACCCACTTCAGTTTTTTTGCCTGGATGATGCTATGGACAGAGCAGACTACAGTCCTTGGGGCTGCAACGATTTGCACAAAATATACTTTATATATTAGCAGCTGAAGAGATACCTAGGAATATATCCAATAGAAGATGTATAAGACCTGTACAAATAATTCATAACATATATTGACAAAGACATACATAGAGATAAAATTTGCAATCATGTGCAGGATATTCAATTAGAATAAAGATGTACATTTACACCAAGTAAATCTCAAAGTCAAATCAAATTTTAGCAGAAATTTGAAATACAGATCACACAATTTCTGTGTAAATATAAAGAAGCAAGAATAATTGGGCCAAAAAACAATAAAGTGAAGTAACTTCTCCTTCTATATATCATTACAAAGCTATGGTATTTGGGCATATGAAGTTTGTGCCAAGAGATGAAAGTTTAAGCAGTTTAACAGTTTAGAGCGACTAGAACTTGGATGTATGAAGAACATAGCATACTGGATTATGGGGAAGAGGTGAGGGAGAAGGAGAAGGAGAGACATCAACAAATGATGTCAACACAATTGGTGAATCCATCTTGGGAAAAAATATTCCTACCTCATACTCACATAGAATCAGTATCAGATGGATTAAAGAATTAAATGTGCAAAATAAAACATGGGCCTTTATGAATAAAACTATTAAATAATAGCTTTCTTATTTGAAGTAAGGGAATCATGTTTTAGATATGACTCACACAAATAAAGCTATAAATTTGATTACTTAAATTATGTCAGTTCATCAAAAGTGTAAAGTGAAAAAATAAGCCACAAAGAGGGAGAAGATACTTGTAATACATGTAGCTGACAAAGATTTGGTAGTCAGAAAAAAGAAAGCTCACATATCATAAGAAAAAATATAATAGGTCCCTTTTTAAATTTGTTTATTTTTAATTAGAGGATAATTCCTTTTCAATATTATGTTGGTTTCTCCCATGTATCAACATGAATCAACCATAGGTATACATATATTCCTTCCCTTTTGAAACTTGCCCCCATGTTCCATCCAATCCCACCCCTCTAGGATGTCACAAAAAATAGGTCCCCTTTTATATTCACTTGCTTGACAAAGTTTTAGAAGTCTGCAAGTGGAGAGATGAGGATCAATGGAAATACACATTACTCAATCTAACATGATATCTTCTGGAAAAAAGGAAACATTCATATACACCACTACCTAACAACTTGATCTCAAGGAGCATTCCAAGAAACTCATTCACATGTATACTACAACACATGCAAAAGAAGTATTGTAGAGGTATAAAAAGTAAATGTCCAGAAATAAGAGTACAAATTAAAAATTAGAATATTTTAATATTTGTGGCATATTATAGAACAATGAAAATGAATAAGCTAGAGCTACATTCAATAGCATGGATTAATCATTAAAGCATACTGTGGGGTTTGAAAATAAATTTTAGAAAACTAAAATAATATGCAAGTACGGTAAATTTCTGTGAAGTTAAAAACTAAGCAAAACAAAACAGTACTTCACTCAAGGTCTACTGATTTAAATGTTTATTTGATTCAAAAACTACTTTCACAGAAACGTGTAGAATGAAATATCTATGTTCCACGGCTGAGTCAAGATGACACAAAATTGATTGCCGCAATAAGTCTTCCCATTATTGCTTTGTATATAATATTATCACATATTATATGAAAAAATGCAAATAATAGGGAAAATGTGTTGGAGATTAAGCTGAGGGAATCAGTTATGGTTGAAAAGAAAGTTGAAAGGATGAAAGGGGATGCTATAGCTTGAAGAACTTTTAATGAGTTGTGCGTCTCTCTGAGCTACAAAAAAAGATGCTTTATGGAATATTAATCTTACTCATAAATTTTAAACATCCAATATTTCCAACCAGCCACTTAAAGTGAGTTACTGTGTGCAATTTACTTAAACTCTCAGTGCCTCTGCTTCCCATGGCTAAAAGGAGAAAAATAACAGCACTTATCTTTAGATTATTTTCACAATCATATAAGGTAACATGTATATGCAAAGGTTGAAGAACAGTGAATAGATAGTGAATGTAAAATGCTAATGTATATGATAAATGCAAAATGTTGCCATTAACATTAGTAAGATCAGTATTTATAATTGCAATCATATTTGTATTATTAATGTTTTGTTACTATTAATACACAACATACCTATTAATAGAGGTATGAAGATGATATACTTTCTTCATAAATGCAAATATAAACCTTCAAATAAAGAAGAAGAGACAAGGCTATGTTTGACTTCCTTCTCAACCTGGTAGAATCATTCCTACAAGAAAGCATCTTTGTGTCCAGTTCAGTTAAGTTCAGTCACTCAGTCGTGTCTGACACTTTGCGACTCCATGGACTGCAACATGCCAGGCTTCCCTGTCCATCACCAACTCCCAGAGCTTGCTCAAACTTATGTCCATCAAGTCAGTGATACCTGTCTCTGCTTTTTAATATGCTGTCTAAGTTTGTCATAGCTTTTCTTCCCAGGAGAAAGCGTCTTTTAATTTCTTGGCTGCAGTCACCATTTTCAGTGATTTTGCAGCCTAAGAAAAAAGTCTGACTGTTTCCAATGTTTCCCCATCTATTTGCCATGAAGATATATGACCAGATGCCGTGATTTTCATTTTTTTTGAATGTTGAGTTTTTTCACTTTCATCAAGAGGGTCTTGCATTCTTTATGGCATTCTACCATAAGGGTAGAGTCATCTGCATATATGAGGTTGTTGATATTTCTCCCAACAATCTTGATTCCAGCTTGTGCTTCATCTAGTACGGCCTTTGGCATGAAGTACTCTGCAAAAAAGTTAAATAAGCATGGTAACAATATACAGCCTTGACGTACTCCTTTCCAAATTTGGAACTAGTCCATTGTCCCATGTCCGGTTCTAACTATTGCTTCTTCACCTGCATATTGATTTCTCAGGAGGCAGGTCAGGTGGTGTGGTATTCCCATCTCTTTCAGAATTTTCCACAGTTTGTTGTGATCCACACAGTCAAAGGCTTTGGCATCGTCAATAAAACAGAAGTAGATGTTTTTCTGGAAATCTCTTGCTTTTCCTGTGAGCAGTGGTTGCTGGCAATTTGATCTCTGGTTCCTCTGCCTGTTCTAAATACAGCTTGAACATATGGAAGTTCTCGGTTCTCCCACTGTTGAAGCTTCACTTGGAGAATTTTGAGCATTACTTTGCTAGCCTGTGAAATGAGCGCAATTGTGTGGTAGTTTGAGCATTGGCATTGCCTTTCTTTGGGATTGGAATGAAAACTGACCTTTTCCAGTCCTGTGGCCACTGCTGAGTTTTCCAAATATGCTGGCATATTGAGTGCAGCACTTTGTGGCCAAAACATGCTAAAGGACAAGAGAAAAGCCATCTTAACATATTTTATGCTTGTCTGCTGTCTGGCTAAATAAACCAAGAAGTTATAGCTGATATGCGGGTGGTCTCTTCCCACCATTCAGTACCCCAGCCAATAGAAATTATATACGTAAACCATTTTTAACATATTTGATATATTCCCTCATTTTATAAAAGAAAAGCAGTTTTTAAAGCTATGGCAGAGTACCCTAAAGATTGAAAGAAAGAAAGTGAAGTCACTCAGTCATGTCCAGACTCTTTGCAACCCTGTGGACTGTAGCCTACCAGGCGCTTCCATCCATGGGATTTTCCAGGCAAGAATACTGGAGTGGGTTGCCATTTCCTTCTCCAGGAGATCTTCTTGACCCAGGGATTGAACCCGGGTCTCCCGCATTGCAGGGAGACGCTTTACCATCTGAGCCACCAGGGAAGTCCCTAAGGATATATCTCTGTATTTCATAAAAATCTGGGATTCACTGTTCAGAGATAATTTTTAAGCTATTATTTGCAAATATGTATTTATATACAATTGCAGATAAAGAACTCACCTTGATGTCCCCCAGTTCTTGGAAAGCACATTGATCATTTACAGTAAAATAATCTCCAAACATATAATATACTATGCCAATATCTTTCTTCAGAAAAACCACTAGCCTCAGAAAAAGTAGCCCTAATTCTTTGGAGGAGCATTATGAGAATAGTTCCCTCTCTCCTAAAACATTGGTATAAAATTCCTAACTGCTGCATGATGAGTAATTCAGTCATTTTCTATATTAATAAATGGTGCTGCTTGTGTGATCCTCTTTTGCTTTCAGAAATTATTTTGAAACCCCCAAAAGTGTCCCTTCAGTGGCCCACTTGATATTTTCCCTCTATAATGAAACAGAGAATAATTAAGTTGTTGAGAGAAGATTCATAATGAAACAACAAAACACAAAACAATTAAGAAGAATATTCTATGTTCATTTTATATCCTTTCATTAGTATTTAAAGGTCAGAAAAACATTTATAATTTGAGGAAAAAATAATAAAACATAAATGCTAATTTCATCTTGGCTTCACTTGGAAAAAAATACCAACATTGTTCTGAAATGCAAACCCAAGAGCAATTTAAAAGAAGCAACAATCTTTAGGATTAATGCATGACATATTATTCATTTGTAGTTTTCAAAATATCAAAATTGACAAAGTAGTCATAATGTTCAGTTAAACTTACCATTGTAGTATGTTTTAATGCTTAGTCTTAAGTCATCAAACCAAACTTCAAGTATTATTTAGAACTGAGATATGTGGATCTTTCACATGGCTAGTAGGATATGCATTCTATACAGTAACCCTTTGTTGTCTTACTCTGGTAAGGCCATACAATCTAGGATTATCTAGTTAATCAGAAGACTTAAAAGTTCTATTCAGGGTGGAAGTTCTTGGTTAGGTCAGAAAAACAATAATTCCATTACCAATTTTGAAGTTCATCCTCTTATACTATTGGTTTATTATCTTTTATAAGGATCAAAATCTGCATTTCTTTTCACTTGGGGAGATTTATTAAAGATCCATTTTGATTAATGCTGCTAGATATTAAATGCCAAGTTTAAAATGGCCTATTCCACAGAGCAAGTTCTTCTATTCCCACATGAATACATATTCCTATACATAAGAACAAAATTCTAGAGAAATTTCATAACATCACTTTTATATGTTGTTTTTCTCTAATTTATCACCTTTCATTTATCAATAATACTTCCACTACTATATATGATATAAAAATCATTTGACCAAAAACAAATCACAGACTACTACCATGGGAAAAAAATAAATATTCCAAAGACTAACACAATCATGATAAATTTTATTAACTCATATTCCCTTGGAATTTTCAATAATTTAGAAGAGATTTAAGCTGGAGTTTACCTAAGTTTATCTATCCAATCCTTTTCAAATTCTATAAACGTATATCTAGACAAAGAAGCTAGGAATTTATTTTTAAAAAGCAAGTCAAAGACCTATTTTCAAGAGCTTTTCAACAACTGACATAAAGAAATATACTATCAGTTCAGTTCAGTCATTCAGTTCTGTCTGACTCTTTGAGACCCCATGGACTGTAGCACACCAGGCCTCACTGTTTATCACCAGCTTCTGGACTTTACTCAAACTCATGTCTGTTGAGTCAGTGATGCCATCCAACCATTTCATCCTCTATCATCCCCTTCGCCTCCTGCCCTCAATTTTTCCCAGCATCAGGATCTTTTCAAATGAGTCAGTTCTTCACATCAGGTGGCCAAAATATTAGACCTTCAGCTTCAGCATCGAACCTTCCAAAAATATTCAGGACTGATTTCCTTTAGAATGGACTTGTTGGATCTCCTTGCAGTCCAAGGGACTCTCAAGAGTCTTCTGCAACACCACAGTTTAAAAGCATCAATTCTTCTGCACTCAGCTTTCTTTAGAGTCCAACTCTCACATCATACATAACTACTGGAAAAACCATAGCTTTGACTAGATGGACCTTTGATGGCAAAGTAATGTCTCTGCTTTTTAATAAGCTGTCTAGGTTGGTCATAACTTTTCTTCCAAGGAGAAAGCATATTTTAATTTCATGGCAGCAGTCACCATCTGCAGTGATTTTGGAGTGCCCCCAAAATAAAGTCTTTCACTGTTTCCATTGTTTCCCTGTCTATTTGCCATGAAGTGATGGGACCAGATGCCATGATCTTAGTTTTCTGAATGTTGAGTTTTAAGCCAGTTTTTTCACTCTCCTCTTTCACTTTCCTCAAAAGGCTCTTAGAATTTCTTTGCTTTCTGCCATGAGTGGTGTCATCTGCATATTGAAGTATTTCTCCCAGCAATCATGATTCCAGAATAGTATTTCCCTATTTATTCATAAAAGAAAGTTCTCCATTGGTTTGTACTCAGAAAAAGATTCAAACTCATCAATTGTTTCTTTCACTTCTGTTTTGGGAATTTTATGAATCCAAAATTAACACAGAAGAACTTTTTAAAAAAAGATCTTCATGACCCGGATAACCGCGATGGTGTGATCACTCACTTAGAACCAGACATCTTGGAATGAGAAGTCAGGCAGGCCTAGGAAGCACCACTACGAACAAGGCTAGTGGAGGTGATGGAATTCCAGTAGAGCTATTTCAAATCCTAAAAGATGATGCTGTGAAAGTGCTGCACTCAATATGCCAGCATATTTGGAAAACTCAGCAGTGGCCACAGGACTGGAAAAGGTTAGTTTTCATTCCAATCTCAAGGAAAAGCAATGCCAAAAAATGCTCAAACTATAGTACAATTGCATTCATCTCACACACTAACAAAGTAATGCTCAAAATTCTCCAAGCCAGGCTTTCACAGTACGTGAACTGTGAACATCTAGATGCCCAAACTGGATTCAGAAAAGGCAGAGAGGAACCAGAGATCAAATTTCCAACCTCTGTTGGATCATCAAAAAAGCAAGAGATTTCCAGAAAAACATCTACTTCTTTATTAACTATGCCAAAGCCTTTGACTGTGTGGATCACAAAACCTGTGGAAAATTCTGAAAGAGATGGGAATACCAGACCACCTGACCTGCCTCTTGAGAAACCTATATGCAGGTCAAGTGGCAACAGTTAGAACTGGACATGGAACAACAGACTGGTTCCATATTAGGAAAGGAGTACATCAAGGCTATATATTGTCACGCTCCTTATTTAACTTATATATCATGAGAAATGTCAGACTGGAGTAAACACAAGCTGGAATCAAGATTCTGGGAGAAATATCAATAACCTCAGATATGCATATGACACCACACTTAGGGCAGAAAAGCGAAGATGAACTGAAGAGCTGCTTGATGAAAGTGAAAGAAGAGAGTGAAAAAGTTGGCTTAAAATTCAACATTCAGAAAACTAAGATCATGGCATCTGGTCCTATCACTTTATGGTAAATAGATAGGGAAACAATGGAAACAGTGAGAGGTTTTATTTCTGGGGGGCTCAAAAAACACTGCAGATGGTGACTGCTGCCATGAAATTAAAAGATGCTTGCTCCTTGGAAGAAAAGTTATGACCAACCTAGACAGCATATTAAAAAGCAGAGACATTACTTTGCCAACAAAGGTCCATCTAGTCGAAGCTATGATTTTTCCTATAGTCTTGTATGGCTGTGACCCTTGGACCATGAAAAAAGCTGAGCACAGAAGAGTTAATGCTTTTGAACTGTGGTGTTGGAGAAGACTCTTGAGAATCCCTTAGACAGCAATTCCTTAAAATCCCTCTCTCTACTGGGAATATTGTCAGTTTATTCATATGTATCAGTTCAGTTCAGTTCAGTCGCTCAGTTGTGTCCGACTCTTTGGGACCCCATGAATCGCAGCACGCCAGGCCTCCATGTCCATCACCAACTCCCGGAGTTCACTCAGATTCACGTCTGTTGAGTCAGTGATGCCATCCAGCCATCTCATCCTCTGTCGTCCCCTTCTCCTCCTACCCCAGTCCCTCCCAGCATCAGAGTCTTTTCCAATGAGTCAACTCTTCACATGAGGTGGCCAAAGTACTGGAATTTCAGCTTTAGCATCATTCCCTCCAAAGAAATCCCAGGGCTGATCTCCTTCAGAATGGACTTCCCTTGCAGTCCAAGGGAATCTCAAGAGTCTTCTCTAACACCACAGTTCAAACGCATCAATTCTTTGGCGCTCAGCTTTCTTCACAATCCAACTCCCACATCCATACATGACCACTGGAAAAACCATAGTCTTGTCTAGACGGACCTTTGTTGGGAAAGTAATATCTCTGCTTTTGAATGTGCTATCTAGGTTGGTCATAACTTTTCTTCCAAGGAGTAAGCGTCTTTTAATTTCATGGCTACAATCATCATTTGCAGTGATTTTGGAGCCCCAAAAAATAAAGTCTGACACTGTTTTTACTGTTTCCCCATCTATTTCCCATGAAGTGATGGGACCGGATGCCATGATCTTCATTTTCTGAATGTTGAGCTTTACGCCAACTTTTTCACTCTCCACTTTCACTTTCATCAAGAGGATTTTTAGTTCCTCTTCACTTTAGAAAATATAAATCCTTTGTTCTATAAACCTGCCCTAATCTTCTACTACAGCCCACTTAACATAAAAGAAAACTTACTCCTGCCAAATAACAGTATTTCAGTCTCTTCTGATTTTTATAGTTCTGGTTTTAAACTTCAAAGCCCAAATCCCCACAGAATAGTTTTTAAGGAATTTGGTGTGTGTTTTTGGTGTTGTTGTTTTGTTTTGTTTATTTGTTTTGCCCTGCTCACACTTTTTAGAAAGATGCTTCAATTTTATATCCTTGCTTCTTACTCTTTTCTTCCTCACGGTGGATTGTTGGCATATTAGGAGGCTACCCAGTGTTCGCATGACATCAGAGGGAAAGAGTACTGGCATGCCTTGTTTCCTTTGGCTCCTCTGGTCTCTGAGGAGATTTCTTATCTGTCTGGCTGCTGCCCTTCTGCCAGAATCCCCTGCTGTAATTCACAGCAGAATTGGCAAAGCTCTGACTTATACGGCCTCACCTCAGCCCTTGCTGGTTCTATGAATTTCCTTGAATGTCTTCTAGATCTTCCAGAGACTGGACTAGTCAATGTACTGCTAATTTCTAACCTCTTAGTGGTGTCATATCACCTCAGAAGTCCCCACTGGGAGTAGAGTTATGTAAGAATACTGAGGTGGGGATTCAATCCACACCTCATAGATACTATAAGCAACTGGGGAAAGCTTAAAACACATCTCTTCTTCAGGCTAACAGTGTTGAATTCCAAAGTTCAGTTTTTCAGGGACTTCTGAGAGGCAGTCTCTGTCCAGAGTTTGAGAAATGAATCTAGGCAAGTGTTTCTAGCATCGGCAATTCCTGCAACTTACATATCTCCTTCTATTCAAGAGAAAGTCTGAAAATGGGAGAACAGAACCCAGATTCTTCACTCCATTATTCAATTGCTTTTCTCTACCTTTATCTCTCAAAATTCCTTGGGACTAAATAGAATAGGCTCTGAGCTATCTATCTACTGTTTTTACATCATATCTTCTTCACGTGGGTACCAAGTCACAGAATTATCCATGAAGGTAGCGGGCATGCCTCCTATACTTAGGGAAAATTTTCCATAGTATGTTCCACTGATGTCTGGGACCTATATGTTAAAAAATAGCCACTCTAAGTTCTTCTTTCAAATCTATTTTTTTTGTGGAAAATCCTTTCCTGGTTTTCAGAAATTAAATGTTAATTCTATCTTAAATCTTGCTTACCTACTATAAAATTTCTAATGCCATCAACCCTACCTCTGAAACCAACAGAACCTTCAGATTAGCTAAATAGAAGTCCTTTTAAACAAAAAGTTAAAAGAGGAAATCATAATAACATAATCTAAATTCACCACAGATATAGGAAATCACCATAAGATTGAAGAAAGAAGTTTCACTACAGACAAATGGCCTAATTTTTTCATCTTTGATTGACATTAACCAGTTTACAAATTTAGAGAAATAAGAGTTAACCTTATTTTGCTGTGTCACTGGAGGAAAATAAATGCTGTATTACTTAATTACCACAGTAAATGCTATAACAAGACATTTAACCTTCTTGTGGCATTGACAAGTTTACTCATATGATTGGTTCAGACTATATCACTGCAATGCATATATTATATACCTTAGAAAGTCTACCTTCTTTAATTTAAAGCAAAGGTAATATTTCCATATATCTAGAAGACTTTAAGCCATTCAAGACCACAACTGCAGACAGAAACAGATAGAAAAGATCATGTGGGGCACTTCTCTGCTAATATGGTCTTGGATTGCAACTAAATCCTAGCTTTGAGTTTAATTTAAATGCTTATACACTAAAACATGTTTTTTGAAGACTTTTCTCATATATGTAGTGTTCATTCAGCTTTCCTGACAGAAAATGTAAGAAAGAAAATTTTCTCTATGCTTCCAAGGCTTTATGTGTAAGAGTAAAATAGAAGTTCAGCATTTTCCTAATTTGTTTTTAATTCTTTTCTGTTATTTATTATGTAGGACACTGGACACTCCCTAGAGAGCTAGAATTCTTCACCACAGAGTATTCAACACTGCCATTTATTCATTTAAGTCTATATTTCTGAAGCTGTTGTGTCTAATATTATTACCAGGAAGTTCTCACAGTCTTAGAGAGTTTACTAAATAGAAATTCCACGGTGTGAGCTTGCAGCCTCAGAGAATTCTTTCTATGGAGAAATGTCAGTAGCAACTTAATTTCCTCCTGTTGTGCAAGTATCTCTTATCAAAAAAAAAAAAAAAGTTCCCAATAATCACATCACATTTTAGAATGCTGCCTTTGGTTTATACATACTGAGGTGCTAAGTGACAGAAAGAGTGAAGGGAATTAGAAATAAAATAATTGTATAATAAGGAGAGCTCAGTGACTGCTAGCTGTGTATAAAAATGGGAAGTGTGCAGATTAACCGATCTGATGTTATTTCTATTAGTCTCATTTATTAAAGCTATAGCAAACTGTTTACCCTGCTGGTTGCCCCTTGTAAGAGTGACTCTGATCTCATGAATGTCAGCACTTGCCCTCCAGGTTTACTCAGCTTTCAGCATAGATACCTTTCTTGTCCAGTTCTTCAAAGCAAAGAAAAGAAGAAAGAGGAAGGGAAAAAAGTATCCAGTGGGAGATTACAACATCCTCCACAGGGGATTCCTCCTGAGATCTGCTGACTATAAGAACATGTTAAGGAGCTCAGTGTGTCATAATCCATTCTGAATGTGACCAGAACCTTCTGTGCAAGGTGAGCCAAAAGTCGCTCTGATATCAATAGAGTATAAAAGGAAGGCATAGCTTGCATCACTGTCAAATAGTTAATTAAATATCACCTATGATTTCTTATTGTCAAAAGCCAAATTTTTTCTTTTCTAACGATTTCCTCATTCTGCCAGATGGATAACAACGGGGTAAAATCTTCACCTAAAATACTTAGGAAATTATAATTTTGTTGTTTCAATCCATGCAAAAGAAAAAGCGTCAGTCCCCAGAACATGGGACTAGACGGTGGAGCAGTGTTTCAGGTAATCTTAAGTCTAGAAAAATCTCTAGAAAACTCAAGCAATTGAATAGCCTTAAGGCATAATTGATGAAACAGACAGTCCCTTGGACTGCAAGGATATCCAACCAGTCCATTCTAAAAGAGATCAGTCCTGGGTGTTCTTTGGAAGGGATGATGCTAAAGCTGAAACTCCAGTACTTTGGCCACCTCATGCAAAGAGTTGACTCATTGGAAAAGACTCTGATGCTGGGAGGGATTGGGGGCAGGAGGAGAAGGGGACGACAGAGGATGAGATGGCTGGATGGCATCACTGACTTGATGGACGTGAGTTTGAGTGAACTCTGGGAGTTGGTGATGGACAGGGAGGCCTGGCATGCTGCAGTTCGTGGGGTCGCAAAGAGTTGGACACGACTGAGCGACTGAACTGAACTGAACTGAACTGAATGCTTATGCTATTCAGTGTGGTTATTCTGTGTCTAATTTATCTAAGCCCATTTTTGAGAGTGCCTGTTTTATTATTGAAGTATTTTAATAGCCTCATATTGTGTCTAACTACTTCCTCTCCTTTGTCCTATCTATTCATCACCCAAACCTCTGCTCTGCCACCACCTTTTTCTCTCTAAAATATATTTGTAATCATGTATTTCCCTATTGGACATTTTATGGATCTTCATTTCATACAAGATAAACTCCAAACAACTCACCATTCAAATATATATACAATCTTTTTGAACTATTTTTTCAGGTTCATTAACTCCTTCACTATCACCCTCATTTGCAAACCCCACTCACACAATGCTCATACCTTATACTGTTTCAACGACTCGAGCTTTTTTCAGTTACTTCACATAATCTTGTACAAAAAACATACCTTCTACCTCTTCACCTTTGCACATATTTTAATACTTAAAATGTCAGACACTTTTAAGTTATTACTGAAAGTACAAGTGTTATTACATCCCTCCTGATCATCTAATGTGGAATTTTTCCTGCCACTTTAATGTTCACCTAGAAATTAATTCTTTGTCTACAGACGACTGTCCACATAGATTTTTAGCTCCTTAAATCTAGGGGTGTATTTTATTCCAATTTTTTTTTTAAAAATACAAATTATAGAGATTTTTCAAATGTCAATTGAATAAGAGCATAAAAGAATCTGGTAAACTAATATCTAATATTCTTCCCTATGGCTCTATCTATCATGAAGTATTAATGCTATTAACTCATTAGTTCTAACCTGATGTTATCTTCCATTAATACCTGCATATAATTGCTAAGTATATTTGTGTTATTCCATTGAGATAATTATAATCATACCATCTGTGGTAAACATACACTGAAGTTTTGCTAAAATCTTCAGTTAAATGAATTAGGCTGAGATAACATAATACAGTAGTCCTATTAACAGCATTTTACACTTATTTTGTGTCATCATCATATGGTTTTATCTGATTTACACAAATCATGAGGCATTATTAAGAACATCCACATGAAAAAATGAACACGTATTTTATGGTTTCATATCCAATTCTTTACAAGTACAAACTTGGCCCCCTCAATAATGAGCTTTTACAATCTCTGGTAAATTGAAGAAAAACACTTTTTTTCTCCTAGAATTGTATAGCTAACTATTTTCAGCTGATTTTCATTTGAAAACATGGAGTTTATTCTTTTATTATTTAATATTCAACAAAGGCCAGGCAGATAGTAATAATGCTTTATTTATTAAATAATTGGTCTATTGTTTAAAAAGAATTTTCTTGAATTAATTTCTAAATTATTTCATAGTTATAACTAAGGATAAGGCACACCTTCTTTGCCACATTCATCCAAGAAATAGGTACCCTTTAATAGTTTTCAAAGAATATTTGAATATCTAGAAGTATTTAGGAGGTTTTTGTGAAGGTATCTTAGGAAGCAAAATTATTGATTTAAAATTACTGAAATACTTACAGAATGATAAAAGGTTTAAATTTTAGGAAAGGCAATCAATATCAAAGCAATTAAACATGGATTTTTGAAAGGCATTCTACAACCTCCCTGTATCTACTAACAACTAAAGTTACAGTAAAGTGTAGTCAAAAAATCATGGTTCTATATGCTACTTTATTTCAGTAGCATATATCATCAGCTTTTGCAAATTAAACTTCTTTTAGTTACTTCTTAAGTAGACCATGTTTAAATGATTATTCATCTCCAGCCAACTCATGGCTTCTTGCAGGCTCACTGTATTTTAGTTTTATCTACCCTTGAAAGTTTTGTTATAATTTAAGGGAAAACATTTAAAGATAAGAGTTTCTAAAATAAATATATACACTAGTTATTAAAATGAAAGAAACCTGAAATCATTATATAGAGTTTAAGAAGGAATTTATTAGCAAATCAACATTTTTTTAAATTGTCTTCAAAAATTATATAAATGTTATGAAGAGAGTTTGAAATAAGAATCAAGATTCCCTTTCAAATTTCTTTGAAATAACTCTGCAAGTTAGACCAAATCTAGCTTGAAATGATACTATAGTTGGACCTAAACTACCAAAAAGTTATTATCACCATCAAGAAACATTTATTAAACACTTAGGAGTACAGGAAATTTCCCTTTATCCAAAATATTCTATTAATATAGCAAGTGCAAGTAAATAAAAAGCAATGCTACCTTTGAAAAATGTGATAAAGAGATAACCACTTTAAATCCAAGCAAGAAACGTCTTTAAGAACAAAGCATAGTACAGAGTTTCAAACTTAAACAAAATAGGTATTAAGCTTTTCCAAATGTGATTAGGCATTATCTATGCAGTTATGACGGAGAAGGCAATGGCAGCCCACTCCAGTACTCTTGCCTGGAAAATCCCATGGAGGGAGGAGCCTGGTGGGCTGCAGTCCATAGGGTAGCTAAGAGTCCTACACGACTGAGTGATTTCACTTTCACTTTCATGCACTGGAGAAGGAAATGGCAACCCACTCCAGTGTTCTTGCCTGGAGAATCCCAGGGACGGGGGAGCTTGGTTGGGCCGCCGTCTATGGGGTCGCACAGAGTCGGACACGACTGAAGCGACTTAGCAGCAGCATGCAGTTATGAGACTGGGTGTGTTTAACCATGAAATACACTATTCCCTCATTCACCAAAAAAAAATAAAATGACCTTATAATTTGCACGAAAAAGAGTATTTTTCTCTCAATAATTTTAATAGTTTGAGCAGATCCACAGTAACCTTTAGTCACGCAAATCAGGTGGCAGAATTGATTGACCTGGTTACTATATTTCAATACTTTTTACAGTACGATTTATCCCTTAGCTAGCTCATTTAAATTATATAACTATACACTGTAAACTAGAAAAATTCTTATGTCTCTGGTACATAAAAGTTTCTTTATTTCCTTTACAACTGATTTAAAGAAAAAACATTTTGCCAACAATTTCAAGTTTATTTGGTATTGTACTCAATAGGCAATCCACTTTACAGATGGGTAAAATGAGAAACATGTATATGGAGTTACTTAAGCAGATAAGCTTAGCTAACTCATCCAAAACTTGAAAAGAAAGAGAGAAGTCTCCAGGCTTCTCTGTCCATTTCTCAAGCAAGAATACTGGACTGTGTTGCCATTTCCTTGTCCAGTGTATCTTCCTGACCCAGACAGGAATCAAACCTGGATTGCCTGTAGGCAGTCTCCTGCCATGCAAGCAGTCTCCTGCAGTGCAGACAGATTCTTTACCAACTGGGCCACCAGAGAAGCCCAAAGTCCTTAATTTGACAAATATTTCTCTAAATGATTAGAAGGCTGCTATGAAATTTATTATATCTTATTTATTATATCTTATTTGAATGCATTAATTATTTCTTTCCCATCATGTATGTTCATGACTTTTTTGGGCAAGCTATGGAGTTGACCTTTGTGACTATAGAATTTAATCTCAAATCCTTTCAATTTTAAAATGTTTTGTAATAACTACAGCTTCAGACACAACGGCAAAATTTCAAATTCAAATTATCCATAACTAAAAAGTGAATTACATATATTTTGTTACCAAAATTTCTTTTTTATGTTAATTTCACTACATAAGAAATATTATAGCATAAATCAAACTGTAAAAGGAGAATAATGAAAAATGGTCATATCTCATCATGTGAAATTCTGAGAAATATTTATTAAAACATTAAAATGAAATTCAGTTTTCAAATATAGCTGTATGGAATCAGGATTTGCATATTTCAAATAAGTTCTCCCAAGTCTAATAAGTAAAAGCAAACCTCTACTGCTTTTTAAAGAGTATTAAATAGGTACTAATTTTGCAGGCATATTTTTAATAAATAAATGCATATATTCCAACTTACTAAAAGGTTTTTAAAAAGCAGAGCTGGGAAATTATATGCAAACATTTTGAACTGCTAATATGTAATAAAGCTGAAAGAGCCTGAAGCAAATGTGAGTATTACGTATATACTGATAGTATTCTTAACCCGTCCCTGGAGATTTCCATAAAAACCAGATAACATACTTCAGAACAAATATTGGGAAAAAATGGGAAATTATCCTCTTTATGATTCTTAAATTTTAAAAATCCTTTTGTTTTAATATACTTTTTAAAATTAAATAATTACATTGTATAGAGCATAGAATTATTTGTGATATGTTTTTCATCCAAAATTCTGGAGAAAACCTGCCAATATCTGCCTGATCTCATGATCAAAACTTTTTATTATTGCCTACTGTCAGTTTCTTAGATGGGAGTACCCCAAAGTTTTAGAGGTAAATAAACATGAGACTAAAATAAAGATCAATTTTATTCCAAGCCTAGTAATGACACATAATATCATCAAGAAAATGAATTTTCATGCCCTTACCAATTATTACAAGGCAGACAGTGTTCAGTGTTTCACAAATACATCTAATTTAAGACTTATAATAATCATATGAAGTATGTACTATTTTTATTATCCCTAATTTACAGATGAGGGAACTGGGACATAAAGAGCTTAAGTTGGCCAAAAACATACAATTAGTGACTAATGGACTATAGGTTTGACCTAGGCAATATGGCTCTAGAGACCATGAACCTAGCCACTACATAATTCAGTTTCTCATTAAGAAAACCTGTAGACAGACATCTGCAGTTTGCATACAAGGATAAAAATTAGCCACAGATACTTTATTATATTTGATACAATTCACATATCACTTTCTCTTTTTCTCTTAAGATACTTATTTTCTACTATCTACCATTATAGATAATTTTTACATATCTCTTCTAAGTATATACCAAGGCCCTAAGTTCCCCAACACAAAAATTAGGCCTGATTTTTTATATCCTTCAAAATCCCTGGTAAAATCTTACATATTCTTTAAGCATTCATTTAGTATTTTTGGATGACTGAATATAAATCTGTCTCTTTCATTAAGAAATAAGAGAAAAATATAGTGAACACAATGTACTATAAAACTGGATTGAGTTTTGACTCTCCTCTGCAGAAAAAAAAAAAAAAAGTAAAACCAGTATCAACCCTCCCACTGAACATGCATCTATTTTGTGAAAACTGAACAAAATTTAATATAAACTTTGAACCTTCAGTGATCTTATGTTTAATTTTTATAATTACAGTAATTTACAACACACATTATTTAAAATTCAGTATATTTTTATTTCCCTTCATGGATCACAGTCTTGTCATGGCAAAGAGACTTGCATACTCAATGAAGCTAAGAGCCATGCTGTGCAGAGCCCCCCAAAATGGACAGGTCATAGTGAAGAGTTCTAAAAAATCTGGTCCACTAAAGAAGGAAATGACAACCCACTCCAGTATTCATGCCTAGAAAATCCCATGGACAGCGGACCCTGGTAGGCTACAGTCGATAGGGTTGCAAAGAGTCAGACATGACGGAGCACATGCAGGCTAAGCATCAGTAAAACAAATGATAAACATATTACCAACCAAATACAATTTCTCATTTGTATTTACAATTCTCCCTCTACTCAGTTTATCTGGGTAATGTCAGACATATCAAGAATTTCAACGAGTTCACTTGAATTTATGATGTTTAAATATATTAACAAATTTGGAAAACCCAGCATGGGCCACAGGATGGGAAAAGGTCAGTTTGCATTCCAATCTCAACGAAGGACACTGCCAAAGAATGTTCATACTACTGTACTATTGCGCTCATTTCACATGCTAGCAAGGTCATGCTCAAAATCCTTCAAGCAAGACTTCAACAGTACGTAAACTGAGAACTTCCAGATGTACAGCTGGATTTAGAAAATGCAGAGGAACTAGAGATCCAACTGCCCACATCCGTTGGATCATAGAAAAAACAAGAAGATTCCAGAAAAGCATCTACTTGTGCTTCATTGACTACAATAAAGCCTTTGACTGTGTATATTACAAAAAACAGTGAAAAATTATTAGAGATGGGTGTACCAGGACATCTTACCTATCTCCAGAAACCTGTATACAGGTCAAAAAGCAATAGTTAGAACTGGACATGGAACAACTGACTGGTTCAAAATTGGGAAAGGAGTATGTCAAGATCCTATATTGTCACCCTGGTTATTTAACTTTTATGTAGAATACATCATGTCAAGTGCCAGACTGGATGATCACAACCTGTAATCAAGATTGCTGGAAGAAATATCAACAGGCTCAGATATGCAGATGATACTATCCTAATAGCAGAAAGCAAAAATGAATTAAAGAGCCTCTTGATGAAGGTGAAAGAGGAGAGTGAAAAAGCTGACTTATAACTCAACATTCAAAAAACTAAGATTATGGCATCCAGTCCATTACTTCATGGCAAATAGATGGGGAAAAAATGTAAACAGTGAAAGACTTTCTTTTCTTAAGCTCCAAAATCACTGTAGATGAAAGTGACTACAGCCATGAAATTTAAAGATACTTGCTCCTTGGAAGAGAAGCTATGACAAACCTAGACAGCATATAAAAAGCGGAGACATTACTTTGCCAACAAAGGTCCTGATAGTAAAAGTTGTGGTTTTTCCAGTAGTCATGTACTGGTGTAAGATTTGGACTATAAAAAAAAACCTGAGTGCTGAAGAATTGATGCTTTCAAACTGTGGTGCTGGAGAACACTCTAGAGAGTCCCTTGGGCTGTAAGGAGATCAAGCCAGTCAATCCTAAAGGAAATCAATCCTGTATATTCATTGAAAGGACTGATGCTGAAGCTGAACCCCCAATATCTTGGCTACTTGATACTAAAAGCTGACTCATTGGAAAAGACCCTGATGCTGGGAAAGACTGAAGGCAAAAGGGGGTGGCAGATGATGAGCTGATTAGATAGCTTTTTCAACTCAGTGGACTGAATTTGAGCAAATATCAGGAGATAGTGGAGGACGGAGGAGCTGGTGTGCTGTATTCCATGGGGCTGTGAGGAGTCAGACATGACTTAGCTACTGAACAACAAAAATGACAAATATATAACTTAGTCACTAACTTCTAGTTTTTAATTTAACTGGTAAAAAAGTTTTAGAAACCATAGAATGCATACAACAATTACATTTTTCGCATTCTGGCATGCAAAGATAGAAAAATAACTAAGACCCAAAGCAGAGAATGACCCAGATAGAAGTGAGAAATCAGTGTCAAGCATATTGATGATATGGTGGTAAGCTTTTTTAACTTGAAAGGTACTTATGGATGTAATAGAAAGTAATAATGAAGGAGTAGTAGATAGGCATTTAACAATTTGAATGATAGATAAAAATTCAATTATGAAAGAAAAATGGATTAAAGAAGGAAAGAGAATAAAGAATGAGGCCACACCTTGAATAGTAACTAAGTTTCATTGTCAGGGAAATATATATGTAATGTTGTATCGGAGAATCCCAGAGATGGGGGAGCCTGGTGGGCTGCCGTCTGTGGGGTCACACAGAGTTGGACACTACTGAAGTGACTTAGCAGCAGCAGCAGCAAGAAAGTTTTGGGAAAAGAACTTAGCTAAGCCCATTAGCTAGGTGATGTGGCAATCTTTATTTTAAAATAGAAAGAAATAAAAAGGATGAGTTTTTTGTGTAAGTTCACAAAACAGCTCACTGACAGAATCGGCAATAGAATTTTACAAACTATAGAAATGATCCCTGAAAGTATAAGATTTTTTAAGCCATTGGATCAAAAATTCTTTTTTCCTCCCCTAATCAGGCAAAAATTGAATCAGATTTTCCTTCATTCTGTCATTTAATTAAATGCACCCTGTTCTGAACTTGACTTTGATGTCCATGACACTATATAAGCTGTTAGATGAGTTAGTGATATACTTCAAAGTAAGTGTGAGAGAAGCATGTAAATACAATAGGCCTAAAGAAATAAAAGATATATAGCTTAGATATCAAGCATAATTTCAAAATATAAACAATGTGGGTTCAGGTTGTCTGGCTTCTTATCACTATCTGAGGGAAAAATAACAACTCTGTAAACATTCAGTACCCATGAAGCTGTAGTAACAAAATACTGCTCAGAAATATCTATCAATTATGAAATTAACTTCATGGGGAAAATTGTATATTGCACCAAAAACAGAGGAAGCACAAAATATATAATATTGCATTTACAGGGTACATAAAATCTTGCTGGATCATTGATAAATATTTGTGCTTCAGCAATTTGACTATTTTCCAGACTACTTTCCTTGAGAATGTTTACAAAATATATAGACAATTTACTAAACAGTATTAAAACACAATTCTAAATCTCATAGCATGAAATGTGTGTGAAGCAGTCACCCTGAAAAATATTTAATTACTGGAACAATATTCCATTCAAAAATTATCTTCCCTGAATAAAGTTCTCTTCTCATAAAGACAACATTTATGAGGCACATGAAGACTGGATGGTTCTTGTTCAGAAAAGAATGTTGCAAAAAAAAGTGCTTCGCTTTTGACAGTAATCACATTTTAAAACACACTGATGTATGCATTAAATTATGAAGAGCAAGTTTTATTATTTATTACAATCAGATACCTGCATTTACTTCTTCTGATTCCTAAAAATTTAAATATTTTTTGTTATTCTTAATTCTTATTGCTTCTGCCAATCAGATTCTACTCTGGGCCTCCTGGTTCACAAGAATGTCAAGGAGCTATTTAACTTTCCATTTAATACTCATGTGGTTAGTTTATAATGATGAGATGTGCTTGTTATTTTATAAATGAATTATTCATTACTAAAGACAACACAATCCGTGAATACAAGCAAGTAGTATTAAGCAAGGAATATTTATGGTCATAAAGCCACCATGTTTAAAATCTAAAGATCGAAGACAGGAAAACACAAATTTTAAAAATGCAGTTATTTGAAGAGTAGACAAAAAAAAAACCCTATATATCTTGAATTTCTTCTTAAACTTCATATATAAGTCTTGATATCTCACAAATCTCATATTTATAAGGATTTAAATTCTTATTATACCAATACAACTTTGTGGTTCTTCTGTTAACTATCAGTTCATCTCACCTCAACCTTCAAAACTGAATTTGGCTTTCTCATTTCTAATTCAGATTTAACAGACCGCAAAATTAAGATCTGTATTCTCTCCAAAGCAGATTCTTTATGATTCAGAAGGCAGAACAATAGCGTGAAGTATACCAGTCCCTGGCTATTTGAATATACTTATTCAAATCAAATAATATTATTAAATCAAAAAGTAGCTAAAGAATTTAGAACACTGATCTAAGTACTTTGGTCCATTGTTGTTTTTATTTGGAGCCAGATTGATGATGATGACTACAATGATGACGGTTACAGTCCCAAAGAAGCAAGCCATGAAAGCACTGTATATATCTTTTCTCACATAAGACCTCTGTGTATGATGTAGGTATTGTTTATGCATGTCTTCCCATTGAGAAAATCATGGCTCTAAAAAAATATATAATTTGTTAATTATAACACTATCAGTGTGAGATTGATTCAGTGCTTAAACTAAGATTGATTTAACCCAAAGTTTTATTTTCATTTTGCTAACCTAATTTTGAGGGGATGGACGTAAAGATCAAGCACAGTAAATTGAATGATTGCATTTATTTTTGTTCACTTTAAAAATTCCACAAAAATTACCAAAAAGCGGGGGATGTGGGGGGGAACCATAAACTCTAGAAGACAAAGAAGAGGGGTAAATATTTAGAAAATGAAAAGCAGATGAAGGGTAGTTGCCATGAAAGCTAGGAAAATGTACGTTCCTGTTAGAAAGTCCAGAAAATATTAAGGCCAAATTATGGGGCAGGGTTTTGTTTTGTTTTGTTTTGTTTTAAGATAATTGACAAAAAGTCTTTAAAACGTTGAAAACTTTTAAAATGCTACCCTAAACCCCTTTCTTCAAGTTGAGACTTTGTCTCAACCTAGCAGAGGACTCCAGCATTAGAGATTGAAATTGGAAAAAAAAAGAAGAAGACGAGTTTAGTATACTTTGGCACAGTTTAGGGTGGGATGGGGGCAGGGGGAGAAGGGGACAACAGAGGATGAGATGGCTGGATGGCATCACTGACTCAATGGACGTGAGTCTAAGTGAACTCCGGGAGTTGGTGATAGACAGGAGGCCTGGCGTGCTGCGATTCATGGGGTTGCAAAGAGTCAGACATGACTGTGTGACTGAACTGAACTGAATGAAACATAAAAACTTTACTCCTATATAGCTGCATTTTCCTTCAATTTTGTGCTGTTTTTATCATTTATATTACATTTTTATATGTTTCAAACCCTGAAATCCACTGTTATATTTATTAAATTTTATAATCTTAGATCTTTCAGAGGTAAGAGGAGACAGATTATTTTTTATAGATTTTATTATATTAATCTTAGCTATCACTTTTTTATCCTCTTCATTTTTTTCTCTGTGGATTCAAGCTACCATCTGGTATCATTTCCTTACTCAAAGCTTTATTACCACCCACCTCCTTTGTGCTATTTTTGTCAAATGCATTACACTTCTATATGTTAAAACCTCAACAATATAATTATGTACATATTGTTGTAGGCAAGTACTTCTTTATTTCATATTGTTTTATGGAATTACTTCTTTATTTGCAAGTACTCTTTTAATTAGTTACAAAAGGAAGAAGAATAAAGAATATATACAATTATACTGTCATGTATAGTTACCAGCATAACTACTGTTACTAACTACTAACACTTACTGAGTACGGATTTGAATTACTGTCTGGTGTCACTTGCTTTCAGCCTGAAATACTTTCTTTAGAATTTTTGTAGAGTAGAACTGCTAGCAACAAATGCTCTGTTTTTGCTTATCTAAGAATACCTTTATTTCGCCTTAATTTTTGGAAGATAGTTTTCTTGAATATAATTTTCTATGTTAACAGTTTTGTCTTATTTTGTTTATGTTTAATTTTTCTTACTTTCATTACTCTGAATATGTTGCATATGCTGTCCCATTGCCTTCTGGCCTCCATTCTTTCAGAAGAGAATATCTGATTTTATAATATGAAAAAATAGACAGATGAGAGAAAACTCTGTCTTCAGTAGGTTTTGAACAATAGGCAATGATAAATAATGATCAGAAGAGAATAAAGGGATTTCATTTCTTAGAAATGAAAATTGTAATAGAAAAAACATTTTAAAGTTTGAAGAGCATAGTTAAGGAAATCTTCTAGTAGGTATGACAAAAGGAAAAATAGATATTAAATGAGAAAGAAATGTCAAAATTAGAAGCATAATTCAGAAGATCCAACATGTAACTATTACAGTATCTAGAAAGAAAAAAATTTAAGGAAAGAAATTTAGGGAGGGAAAAGGACATTTCTGTGAATGAATAAAAATATTCCAAATAAATAAGTGAAAATATAGTCTCAGTAAGTTATATTACTGTATAAATATGGCACTACACAGAATATCCTAACTGATTCCAGTACTAAAAGAAAATGATGTCGCATGAAATATCTGGTATTAGAATCGTATCAAACATATAAATGAAGAAATGGGAGATACAGAACAATGGATAACTCTCCAATATTCATGGGGAAAAATATTTGTGATATAAAACCCTGTATATCCCTGATATAAGCCATTTAAAGAATAGGATAAAAACACTTTAGACATGCAAATATCTAATATGTTGTATCTCCCATGCATCATGTATTAAGAACATACTAGAACGTGTACTTCATCAGAATATAGAAGTAAACAAAGGAAGAGATTTTATCTAGGAATCAGGAAATTTAGCACTAGAGAAAAGGGAATTTCAAAATAAAGGCAAATAAAGTCTCAAAAGAGTATCTATATTCTAGCCTAGAGAGGAGTCTTATATATTGTAGGTAAAAATCTATAAGAGAGATGTCTCCAAGAAAAGTTAGATAAGCTAATATGGATAAATGTATCAATAGAAGCATTACAGATTTTCCAGAAATTTCATAGTGTATTAATAACAGGTAAATAAAAGATTTTATACATACCATCCAGAAAAGTTAACTACAGTGGGGATGTTCTGAGTGGCTATAGGTCATTTAATTGAAAGGTAATACAATCATTTTAACTGTGTGGCCAATCTGAAAATGAATACTACCACAGAGCATGCTTCTTAAAGAAAAATTTCCTTGTGTCCTATGAATGGAGCTCCATCTCTCATGCTTAGAGTTGTAGCAATTCATCATTAGCTTTTACAAGCACAATGCCATTCTCCTCCATGCTGAGACAAGATAATATAAATAATGTCACATGAAATACACTGATGAAATGAATGCTCCCTTCCTTTCTTTCTAAGTTTTATATTAGATTATACCATTCCTTTGTTTAAATTCCTGAATGGCTTCCCTTAATTTTCAGAAACAATTTCCAAATCTTTTTTTGTATTCAAAAATCTCTTTTTTTTTAAATTTGACTATTTTACAGCTTAATGTATGTATGTTTCTATTTTAAAATAAATTTCTCTGGCTGTACAAAAAAAAATCTCTTTTTACCTTTATTTTTTAAATTAACTTTTTTTATTGGAATATGTTATGTTAGTTTCTACTGTACAGCAAAATGAATCAGCCACATATACGCATATATCCCCTCCCTTTTGGATTTCCTTCGCATTCAGCTCACCACAGTGCATGAAGTAGAGCTCCCTGTTATTACCTTTATTTTTAAAGATTCACTTTACTCTTGACACATTACCCCATACATTCTCAACTCTGGTCACACAGTGAGCTATGCAAGCCATTTCATATCCCTGCACCTTTGCACATGCCATTCATTCTTCTGGGAAACATCATCGCCAACTCTGCTTCTCTGTCTATATAATCCCCACTCTTCCTTCAAGTTTCTACAGATAATTCAATCAATATAGATACTTTCCTGACTATTCAGGCTTACATAGCTCCTCCTGCTCCTCTAATATTATAATGCTTTCTAGCTCAATAAATATTAAAATCCAGTTTCCCAAATTTTAAGCCTGGATACTCAAAATTATTCTTTCTTCTTCTCTATGCCCCACATGAGCTCAAGGACTAAATTCCATCAATTCTGCCGACAATATCTTTCCAGATAGATTATCTCGACTGCCTGTCTGTATAGTCAGATCATCCAAGGTGACTAGTCTTTCTGTACATTCCCTGCATGACCAGTGCCTGCTTCATCTATACCCTATCCACATGACTGACATTCCGAAGTATTTTCTACAGGCCCAAGCTAATGATTGTTCTTATCAAAAGGGCAGTGAGAAGGCAGGGCTCTTTGCTGGTTTCCCTGGTAACTAATGAGCCCACCTGATATCAGTTCCCTTATAGCTGTAATCTCCCCTTTCCCTACCAGGAACAAGGACTGCCACAGGGACCTACCCACCATCCGCAACACGCACAGTGGGGTGTCACTCCAGGACCCTGCTTCAGATGTGTAAATTCCCACATCCACTAAACCATAGATATTTCTGAGGCCTACTTCATTCTTTCTTTGATCTTAAAGCTATGCAAATACAGACCCTGTAGGCCTGTGAGGTGCAACCCAATACTGTCTTAATTCCAATTTAGAACAATATCATTTCTCCTCTAGAATATTCCAGCATCTTATATCTTTATTTCCCATGCTGCTTTTTGTTCCAGTTCATCACGTAAACTGGACTTAGAGCATCAAAGGGCGTGTATATTTGCTGTTATCCCAGTTCAGAGAGAAATTTCAAACTGACTACATCTAGTCCTATATTGGACATGAAGCAAGGCTTTCCTTTCATTTTTCCACCACCACCGAATTGTCCAAATCTCTGCTTCTTATCCTAGTGAAGTGAAAGTCACTCAGTCATGTCTGAATTTTTGTGACCCCATGGACTATGCAGTCCATGGAATTCTCCAGGCCAGAATTCTGGAGTGGGCAGCCTTTTCCTACTCTGGAGGATCTTCCCAACTTAGGGATCAAACTCAGATCTCCTGCATTGCAGGCGAATTCTTTACCAACTGAGGCACAAGGGAAGCCTTCCTATCCTAGTAGAGGACTCAAATAAAGTTTTAAGGGCCTTTTGTTTGGGGTTTCTTTACAAGTAAAGGGATGATGGAGTTGAGAGAAAGTAAAAGCTGTGAGGCAAATGTCATTTTGACTTGATGGCCAGTGAACTGACCACTGTAAGTTTTATGGTTTTCTGGACAGCTACAAGAAGGAGATTGGGCAGTGAGTCAACTTTGAAGTATCTCCCTAGTGCTTTATACTCTTCCTACTCAAAGTGGTGTTCATGAAAGTGAAAGTGAAGTCGCTCAGTCTTGTCTGACTCTTTGCGACCCCATGGACTGTAGCCTACCAGGCTCCTCCATCCATGGAATTTTCCAGGCAAGAATACTGGAGTGGGGTGCCATTGCCTTCTCCAGGGGATCTTCCCCACCCAGGTGTTCATGGACCACTAGCAATTTCATCTCTTAATATCTTGGAAGAAAAGCATAGTCTTGGGCATCAACACAATCCTACAAAATTAAAATATGCCTTTTAACAAAATTTCAAATGATATAATATTTCAGATGACACATTAAAGTTTGAGTAGCTACTCTCTAAAGAAAAGTTTTCTACTAATCCACCATGACCCAGCCCCCTTCCAGGATTAAATGCTATTTCTTCTTTTTCAATTGTCATGGCTTCTTCCTCCTTTTCCAGTCTGAGTCTTATCTAGTTTCTAAAAGTGGAAAAACTTGCTCTGCTAACATGCATCTAAATCTTTCTGTCTGGAACTTTGGCCAGAAGCTTCTTTTAAGTACTAGTCTCTGTTTGTGCTTCCAGAATCTGTGAGTCATATTCCCCAGAGTGATCTGGCAAGGGAAAAGTCCCTCCAGGGGGAGGTGGAAGAATTCTCAGAGTAAACAGGGGCAGAAAAATTCACAGAAAACAATTTTTAAAATTTTTAAATTAATTCTGACACTTGAATATATTAAAACACAAATGTAAGCATGCTAGTCTACTCTATCAAATATCTTCTGTTGCCACCTGATGCTCTCAAGAGAGTATAGGCTCCTCATTTTGGCTTCCAAGATTATGTTGGATATTTATTATCCTGTGGCCCATTTACTCTTCTGATTTTTCTCAGAGCAGTTACACCTCTTCCACTCTAAGTCTCTATGCTTCAGATAAAGCTGGTTCCATCTTTAGGTCAAGGGATGGGCATGAAATCTACACAGACAATCTGAACATGAGGAGTGTGACTAGACAGTGACATGCCATGCCCCAGGTTAACTCAGAGACACTCACATGACTTTAAGAAAGGAGGTTAGACCAGATGGTAAGTATTTTAGGCTTTGAGGGTCCAGCCACTTACTGTCTCAATTACATATTTATCTTTGTTTTTATGTCTTTGTTTATAACCTATTAACAGTACAAAAAGCATTTTTAGCTTGCTGGCAGTCTTAGTTCACGCTGCTCTAATAGAATATAACAGACTGAGTGGCTTACAAACAACAGATATATATTTCTCATAGTTCTAGAGGCTACAAGATCAGGGTCCAAATGTCAGGTTCTGATAAAGACCGTGCAGGTTGCAGATGATTGTTTTCTTGCTATCTTCTCATGTGGATGAGGGAAAAAGAGAGTTTTCTAGGTTTTTTTTGAGTACTAATTCCATTCATGACTGCTCCAATCTCATGACCTAATCACCTCCAGAAAGCCACATCTTCCGGTACCATCGCATTGGGGATTATGATTTCAAAATGTGGATTTTAGGGAGATACAAACATTCAGCATGTAACACTAGCCTACAATAACAGGCTCTGGAACTGATCTGGCCTTCAGGCCATACTTTACCTACCCCTGGCAAGTGACTAAGAAAAAAGAACTGTCTTTTCTGCTGTGTTAGAAACTGTGAGCTGTCTTTTCACCAAGAAAGAAAAATAGTTGGAGAAAAAGAGCAAAAGAACAGAGTCAAAATCCTGAGAATACTGTTTGAGCACCGTCAGCTTTACTCCTGGACTTTTCAGTTGCAGGAACTAAAAAGTTTTTGTTTTTACTTAAGTTGCTCTGGACTAGCTTTTCTGTCACTAGCATTAGCAAGAGTCCTAACATAAAGATCCTTCTCGATCATGTCCCCATTTAGATTACCATCACCAGTTTTTATAATAACCCAATTTCACATTCTGTGCTCCAGTCATTCATTCTCTTTCCCCCAAGTTACAGAATCTTCGCCTTCATCTCCCAGATAACATTCCCTCCCAACCTTACCAACTTGACTGTAACTACTCCTGGAGGATTCAAGTCGGAAGTCACCTTCTCTGAGAAGCCTTTGCGGAGCCCTAGTCTTACATCTAACATGCAGTCTGTTGACATTATTCACATAGTATTTTCCACACAGTTTGGATTGTGTGTGTGTGTTTAAATACTCATATCAATGAGTATTTTAAAATACTTTTTCATATCAATATCGTAATAGAGACTAATGTTATATTAAGCTTACTATATATGGGATCTATTTTAAGTCATTAAGTAATTTTATTTTCAGAAAAATCCTATGAGGAATGTAAGTTTTTCCATTTTATAAACAAGAAAACTCAGAGCTTAAATAATTTACTCTATTTGTGTTCAGGTAAATACTTGCTGGAAAAGCTGGACTTTATTGAACTGATACCAAAGTATCCAGTCCCTTATTTTACCAAAATTACTTCCCATAGGGCCTGGTACAGAGAAGAGAACTAAGCATGTGTGTCCTTGTGAACACAGAACATCTTGAATATATTTCTATTACATCACTTTGTAAACTGTATTATAAATAAAATGCACTTTTATTTTTCCTTCCAGACTTCTAGCTCTTTAATAATAGGTAGTCATATGAGTCTTTTAATCCTTAGTCTTTTAGCACAATTCTTAAAAATTAGTAGATATTCAATAAATATACTGTCAAATGTTCTGTTTTAGTGGTGACTGTCCAATCAGTAAGTATTTAGCTCTACTCATACTGAAAAACTTTATCAATGATAAACAATGATGTTCAAAATAAAACATTTTTTTAATCAATGAGACACATTTGGTAAATACAACACATTTCTTTTTTACTGTAATCTAAAACATTTTCTTTGGTTTGAAATTTAGATGCTAGAGAGAAAACACTGCTATTCCAAGTGCTCATCAACCATAAGGTTACATGTGTCATACTTTTTTATAAAAATCACTCTTAATGATTACGGAGTGCTGAGGTGCTCAAATCAAGGATCCAGCAGACAATGCCCACCCAGTGATACTCATACAATTTGTTAAACGTTATTTGTGAATACGATGCACAACTTCAAAACGAAATATTGGCAAGCCACATTTAGTAGTGTTGTGAAAGAATAAGCAATGATTATCTGTTACACTTTTTCCCATTCCAGGATAAAGAAGACATGATAAGGATACCTCAAAGGATACAAATTAATTTTAAAAGTAAACAAGAATATGAGAATACAGCAGGAACTGCTTCACAGCCAGGCTTCCAAAAACCTGGGACACCCTTAGGATGCCATTGAAATTCCAGCCATGTGTTATTTGAAACTGAGTTCACATAGATGATCAAAGATGATAGATAATCAAGAACAAGGATGACAGATGATCAAGAACACGCCTGAGCTCTTACTATGTTGTCATCCTCTGGGAGCAAGAATGCACTATACTTTCCTCCACTGCTCTTTCACTTATTTGACTCAGCTCGCCCCTGACCATACTTCTACTCTTGCTATGACCTTGATTCTAACTTCCACCTTATGGTTTCCATTTATCATGGCATCTGTTGTCCATAATTCCTAATAAGCAAAAGGAGAAGACTGACATATATGACATGTTTCATGCTCCTGGATGATAGAAATATATTATGAAGACATCAATCCCTATCAGATTTATTAATAAACACAATATACTTACAATGAAAACACAAGTAGTTTTTCTTTTAAAAGATATGTGTGCATGTGTGTCTGTGCTTGTGTGTGTCCTAAAGTGTATCTGAAAGAGTAAAGCAAGGACAACAAAAATTAGTTTGGAAAAAATTAATGAAAATAAGGGAACATTGCCATGAGTTACTAAAATATATTTTAGTTTTAAAAAGACTGATATTATGGAAAAAATTAAAGGGCTTTACACTTTCTAGATGTATGCTTTAATATTAATAGTGAAAAATTAACATATTATAAATAAGATATCACAACTAAATAAAAAGATGATGCTGAGAAACAGATACTGTTGTTTAGCCTAGATATTAGGGAAAAGTTCCAAATGGATACTCATCTCACCTCACACAGCAAAATAAATCCCATTTAAATTAAGTTGGCAAATGTAAAAATCTATATAAAACCAGATATTCACCTCCAATAGAATTAAATAACTATAAATTAGGAATTGGTACCCCTCTCCAGTATTCTTGCATACAAAATTCCATGAATAGAGGAGCCAAGAGTTGGACAAGACTGAGCACACATGCGCACACACACAACTAGGTGGTGATGTGTGCAACAGGCATGTGCAGTACCCTGTGTGTGCACAAAACAAACAAAAAATAAATGGTATATTTTACTAATCAAACTAGTTAAGTGTTAGGAATAATATTTCTTATTGCTAGAATAGGTCTTGGAGACAGATACAATCCTCTTCTCAGGTGAAAGTGTAATTGTAAACAATATTTTTTAGAAAGTAATTTTATAGTATATATAAAGAGGTTCAAAAAAGTTCATATCATTTAACCAGAAATCCTCCTTAAAAGAAACCAGAAACATGTATAAAAATGCATGTACAAAAATGTCTACCACTCTATGATTTAACACGGGCTTCCCTGATGGCTCAAGCAGTAAAGCATCTAGCTGCAATTCAGGAGACCCAGGTTCAATCCCTGGGTCAGGAAGATCCCCTGGAAAAGGAAATGGCAGCCCACTCCAATATTCTTGCCTGGTGTCCCATGGACAGAGGAGCCTGGTAGGTCACAGTCCATGGGGTCACACAGAGTTGGACACAACTAAAAGCACATGCACAAAAGGCCATATAATTTAAGATAGATTTTTTAAAAATCTAAGTTAAAAATTCAAATAAAACTGTTTATTTTCCTTATAAAATACAATGCTTTTATTAGGATAAAAGTTATTAATAATAATATTGTTGTTGTTAAGTCGTCCTGTCATGTCCAGCTCTTTGTGACCCCATGGACTACAGCATGCCAGCCCTCTCTGTCCCTCACCATCTCCTGAAGTTTGCCCAAGTTCATGCCCAGTGAATTGCATTGGTGATGGCATCCAGCAATCTCATCCTCTGATGTCCTCTTCTTCTCTCGCCTCAATGTTTCCGAGCATCAGGGACTTATTTCCAATGAGTCAGCTGTTCAAATCAAATGACCAAAATATTGGAGTTTCAGCTTCAGTATCAGCCCTTCCAATGAGTATTCAGGGTTAATTTTCCTTAAGATTGACTGGTTTGATCTCCTTCCTGCCCAAGGGACTCCCAGGAGTATTCTCCAGCACCACAATTCAAAGGCATTTATTAATAATAATAGATTCCCCTAAATATGAAAATACCTTCTAAAACTTAATATATTAAATCACTCACTATTAAAATATTATCCTGTTAGAAAATAATATTCCAGATAGCTTTTTGTAATAAATTCAGCTTATAGTTATTGCAGCCATGAAATTAAAAGACGCTTACTCCTTGGAAGGAACGTTATGACCAACCTAGACAGCATATTAAAAAGCAGAGACATTACTTTGTCAACAAAGGTCTGTCTAGTCAAGGTTATGGTTTTTCCAGTGGTCATGTATGGACGTAAGAGTTGGACTGTGAAGAAAGCTGAGTGCCAAAGAATTGATGCTTTTGAACTGTGGTGTTGGAGAAGACTCTTGAGAGTCCCTTGGACTGCAAGGAGATCCAACCAGTCCATCCTAAGGGAAATGGGTCCTGGGTATTAATTGGAAGGACTGATGTTAAAGCTGAAACTCCAGTATTTTGGCCACCTGATGTGAAGAACTGACTCATTTGAAAAGACCCTGATGTTGGGAATGATTGAAGGCAGGAGGAGAAGGGGACAACAGAGGATGAGATGGTTAGATGGCATCACTGACTCAATGGACATGAGTTTGAGTAAACTCCAGGAGTTGGTGATGGACAGGGAGGCCTGGTGTGCTGTGGTTCATGGGGTCGCAAAGAGTCGGACACAGCTGACCAAATGAACTGAACTGAACTGAGCTTATAGTTACAACATTTAGTAGCTTGAGGACATTATACATGGTGCTTCTGCTTTCTGGGCTCTATTTCCTAGTAAGCAAGTAACAGGGGGGAAAAGGCCTAACATTATGGTCATTTTGAAAATTACATAAGCTGCTAATAGTAGATGTTCAGTTAATGTTATCTCTTCCTACACTCTGTTCCTGATTTTTTCCCTATATTGTATCTAATAAAAAGTGCATGTGCACCTGTGTTTTCAAGTTGAATTATACTACATGTGCATGACATCATATAAATCTGGATATCCAATTTTGCTTAGGAGACAATCGAAATAAAGAAATATGATGGCTTATCCATGGAAACACAAACACTAAGCAGAACATCTGTGATGAGGATTCAGCTCTCCAAGCTCTCCACCTATTACAGAGGAGTACACATGAAATATCAATGCTGAAACTAAGTAGCCTGTAAATACCTGAATGCCTAAAGGCTGCCTTCCCACGATTTAACAATTACGTTCTTGTTTCTGGTAACTTGGAAGCATCTTGACTTGGATGTGCCCCAACTTATTGTCTTGGTTCTCTTTTGTTTTTAATAGGGATTCAATAATAAGGGCAATAATAAGGGCAATAATAAGCCCTGCTGGAATTTGAAATGCAAGCGTAGACTTTTCTTTGCCCTCTTGATTGGAAAAATTTACAAGGAAGAGACTGATGATAAGGAAGAATTTATGCACAAAAGATCTCATTTTACTTTTTTTAAACCATTGGGTGAATCAATCCCTATCAACTAAGAGCTGATTCAATAACCTTAGGAAGGAATTTACTGAATATTTTTTAAAGGTCTTTTATGACCATAAAGGTTATTGTAGCATCATTATCTTTGTACCCACCTACTCACTTTTGGAAAACAGGGATATGAAACCAGAATAGATTGTGCTTCATTCTACATGATTATTCCAAGCTGTGTGGGAGAACTGTGTGTGTTCTTTCTTGCATATCTTTGTGAAAATATATTATAGTGATCCTGCTGGCCTGAGGAGTGGTGGGTGTTGTGCCATGTGGAGTTAGTAGAGTGTTTGTGGGAAGAAAAGCTGTAGGAGGCTGGTGTGATGTGTTGGGAACATGCATCAGTTTATGAGTTAAAGATGAGTCAAGTGTATGCCTAACAGTCAGCAACATCTTTTGCTCAAGTGTGGCAAAATGTATTCTCTGTATACCTTGAATCAAATTTCAGCCTACCCATTAAAAACTCCAAAGACTCACTTTCAATATTACCTTTATGGTTAAATATAAACCAAAGGTATCCATGGTAGCACAGGAGGGACCAATTTTCAATGATATGGAAACACTGCATTTCCATCACTACCAGAAATAAAAGCAAACATCCTAATTTACCTTCAATTTAAAATCAGTGCTGGGTTTTAACATGCTGTGCACAAAAGAACTTTGGTTTAGGAAAACAAAGTGTATAGGTTAAACTCAGAATTTAGCATAGAATTATGTTCCCTTTAAATATCTATAAATTTTTCTTAAAAACTCTGTCATGTGATGTCAAGAGTAATTGAAAGTATCCTTTAAATTGTTCATTACTACTAATCACATTGTGCTTCAGTCAGTTCAGTTCAGTTCAGTTGCTCAGTCATGTCCAACTCTTTGCGACCCCATGAATCACAGCACGCCAAGCCTCCCTGTCTATCACCAACTCCCGGAGTTCACTCAAACTCATGTCCAATGAGTTGGTGATGCCATCCAGCCATCTCATCCTCTGTCGTCCCCTTCTCCTCCTGCCCCCAACCCTCCCAGCATCAGGGTCTTTTCCAATAAGTCAACTCTTCGCATGAGGTGGCCAAAGTACTGGAGTTTCAGCTTCAGCATCAGTCCTTCTAATGAATATTCAGGACTGGTCTCCTTTAGGATGGACTGGTTGGATCTCCTTACAGGTCAAGGGACTCTCAAGAGTCATTGCCAACACCACAGTTCAAAAGCATCAATTCTTCGGGGCTCAGCTTTCTTCACAGTCCAACTCTTACATCCATACATGACCACTGGAAAAACCACAGCCTTGACTAGACTGACCTTTGTTCACAAAGTAATGTCTCTGCTTTTTAATATGCTGCCTAGGTTGGTCATAACTTTCCTTCCAAGGAGTAAGCATCTTTTAATTTCATGGCTGAAATCGCCATTTGTGGTGATTTTGGAGGCCCCAAAAATAAAGTCTAACACTGTTTCCACTGTTTCCCCATCTATTTCCCATGAAGTTGTGTTTAGAATTTGTTAATCTGTATGTTGCACGTTAATTGAGAGCCTATTAATTGTTGTTAGGTTTACAAAATTATTAACATATCTTTCTGGCCTTGTATCCCCTCTAAACTAAATGCACTGTGTTTTTTTGTTTTTGTTTTTGTTTTTGTTTTTTATTACAGCAGATGGATACTTCTATGCGTATAGATGTCTCTATATCGATTCACCCAAAATACTGAAATTCTAGTTTTCCATCTATTTCAACAACTATACTGCAAATTTTTGAAATGAGGATGATGTTGTATTTTTGTTTGCATGCTAATCCTAATAGGTCTAATATAATATGTTATACAAAGCAGTCACTCAATAAATATTGATAAATTGAGGTCATAAAAATAAACATGAAATAACTGAGATATGTATCAAATATCATAAATATGTAGAGAAAAGGGGAAAAGAAGGCAAGAAATTATCTACATCATAGAAACCTGAGTCCTGATGACTGAATAAGTTTATAATATAGTTCTTACTGATTTGTCTTCCTGAAGCACTATAACATTAATTCCTGTATCAGTCCTTAACACATCTTACTCCTACGGATAGAAAGGAAGTATCTGGTAGTCAGCCTTTCTGGCTCCCCCACAGAGATGGCTTCTTGGAAAGCAGTGTGTGGCATCAAGTCAACATTGAAGAATAACATAAAAGGAGACCAAACTCATTTTTCAGCCATTAGCCACATCAAAGAGATGTTTTATAATAAAATGAAATGAAACAAAGTAAGAAACTATCTATACCATCATTCATTTGGCAAAATATATTATAGACCTTCTGTGTACCAGACACTATCCAAGATTGGGGTGTGGGGAGAGAGTTTTTTCCAAGTACCTTTCATTTCTTTCTGAAGGCAGAGACTGTGGGCTAGGAATGGCATACTTTATTCAAGACACTAAAGAGGATGCATTTCTCCAGTTTTTAATAGAAGCAAATGATTTCAAAACAAAGAGAAAATTTAAAGAAAGAAAGTGTAGGTATTATAAATGTTTTTCCTTGCTATAATTGCTTAACCTGACTTAAGAGATGGCAGGTGGAAATCAACAGATCCTGTTTAACTTATTCAAAAGGAAAAGGAATGGATAAAAAGGAAAAGGAATCCTCCTACACTGTTAGTGGGAATGTATTTGTGCAGTCACTATGGAAAACGGTATGAAGTTTCTTAAAAAAAAACATGATATAGAAGTACAATATGATCTAGCAATTCCATTCTTGGGTATATATCAGGGAAAGATGAAAACTTTAGCTCAAAAGGATAGGTGTACCCCAATGTTCATAGCAGCACTATTTACAGTAGCCAAGATACAGAAACAGCTCTAGTGCTCATCAACAGATTACTGGCTTAAGAAGATGGGATATAGATACAGATGTAGGTCTACGATGAAATATTACTCAGCCATTAAAACAATGAAATATTGGCATTTGCAGCAACATAGATGGAAACAGAGTATATTATACTTAGTGACGTAAGTCAGAAAAGACAAACACTATATGATATCACTTACATATAGAATCTAAAAAAATAATACAAATAAGTCTATATACAAAACAGAAACAGACTCACAGACACAGAAAACAAATTTATAATTACCAAAGGGGAGATGAAGAGGAGGAGGGACAAATAAGAATATGGGATTAACAGGTATAAACTACTATATGTAAAATAGATAAGCAGCAAGGATTTACTTCATAGCACAGGGAATTATATACAGTAACTTGTAGTAACCTATAATGGAATATAATCAGAAAAAAATAATAAGTAAATCACAATGTTATATACCTTTAACTTAACATAACATTGTAAATCAACTATACTTCAGTCTAACAACAACAACAACAACAAAAAAAAAAAAAAAACAGATCAATAGTCTACTCTGCCTTTCCTAAAAGACAAATTATAACTTAGAAGTATCAGAGTATCACTGTATCCATAAGAAATAAATACCCAAAGTTCTTCCAAAGCCACTTCTTGTTTACAAGGACTCTTCAAATTGACGATTCAATGAACAGACACTATAAGAAAAATCCTGAAAGGACATGCACAAGAATTGCCTATATATTCTGGCGTCCTCTCAAGCTGTTTGGGTACAAAATTGGAATAAGGGCATTTTGAAACTTTCGTGTACTCAATCCTTGTATAAGTCTAATTTCTTTACCAGTCATGCTAAACTCCATCTTATGCCTGGCACTGATACAACACTTCCAGGTAATTTTTATAAAAGTTATGCCGAGAAAGCTGTTTTGGGTCACCTTTTGACACTTTAGCAGGTCTCTCCCTTTTATGCTTTTCCATGTATCATGGGGGCTGAAAGCCTGGGAACTACATTTCCCAGAACCTCTGGGTTAATTCCCACCAATCAGAGACAGTAAAAGGAGTCTTGGACCCAGGAAGGAAAGCAAAGTAGTCTTCACAGAAATAAGATTCTGCAGAAGCCTCCTGTGAATCATTCACTTCAGTTCTGAAGCTGTGATCATCACCAAGTAGTTTACTGCATTTTTTAAACCTTCTGAAATAATCCAAAAGCAATGATAGTTTCTTTTTTTTTATCCGTTGATTAAGAAAGATTTCTTGAATGTTTTCTATAAGCCAAGTCCTGGCAAGGCACTGTTGATAGAGAATCAAATAGACATTTCCCTGCCCCAAAGGAGCTTATTATAATTTTTATAACTATCCGACTACAATGAAATACTCAAATCTACTGGAGATTGATTTTCTCTCATTTACAGATAGGGAGAAGAGGCAGTGCTGGTTTTGCTTTCACTGAATACTGAATGCAGCAATTTGATACTGTAAAGTTGCCAAGGCAATGCCAACTGTCTGTGACAGCATATGGGGGTAGACAGACACTCACATACACAGACACAGTGATTTTGTAAGACTCCTTTATAAGATACCAAACTAAAAATAAGTTTTACAGAGACTATATTTTATCACATTAAAATAGCCTAATTTGCCAGGCTGTGGAAAATAGATGCTGAACCAATTCTGGCAGTTTGAAATGTGATCTAAATATGTTGGAAGATGCAATTTTTATTTTGTTTCATGCACTTGAATCTCCTCATTGAATAGTATTAAAGGTAGCATAAAGAACAGAGTAAGAATGTTTATCACACTCTTCATCCCTATATGAACACCCATTTCCTTGTATCAGATGGTCACTCATTTCCTTATATCAGATGGAAGGCTATAATGAGGAAATGATGAATAGATCATTTAACCCAAGTATCTTCCTATATGTAATTTAAGTCACAATTTTAAAATAGTGTTTATAATCCTGAAACACTTTGGACCATATGCAGGATGTCAATTTTACATTAAATTCAAATAGAAGACACAGAGTTTTTTTAATGAGATACCACTAAGCTTTTGATTCTGTCTTTTTGCTGAAATCAGTGAAGAAGCCAAAAGGAAAAAGGCTAATTTGACTTTAACTTTATACTTAGTCTGCACATTTCTGTTAACTAAAAAAAAACTTTTTCTTCTACCCTTATGACACTAGTTAAGCATGAATATTATATAAGGAATAGTTAATTAGGTTAAGAAAGAGATTAACAATAATGTATTCAGGAACACTTGATGATAAAGAAAACCAGAGCTCAAAATAATCTTAGCCAATACAAGCCATTGACCTTTTCAGAATATAAAATTTCTGTCTATTAATGGCTCTATGGATTCTTCACAGCCTTGTTCTGGCAAAAACCCTGCATTTCCCTTCTTCACCTTGTTGAGAAAGAACAAAATCATTACATTTTTAATTGAAAGGAAAAGATATACTAGAATACTCAAATATATCAAGGTGAAGACAAGTCATTAGTAACAATTTGGAGACAATATCCAAAGCAAATAATAACCTTCTATTTTCAGTTTTCTTAAAAGAAAACCTAACCTTTTTGTATAGGAGGGGTATTTGGGGAAGAATTGATACAAGTATCGCTGTCTCTTTGCTATCCACCAGAAACTATCGTAACATTATTGTTAATTGGCTATCAGTTCAGTTCAGTTCAGTCGTTCAGTAGTGTCCAGCTCTTTGTGACCCCATGATTCGCAGCACGCCAGGCCTCCCTGTCCATCACCATCTCCCGGAGTTCACTCAGACTCATGTCCATCGAGTCAGTGATGCCATCCAGCCATCTCATCCTCGGTCATGCCCTTTTCCTCCTGCCCCCAATCCCTCCCAGCATCAGAGTCTTTTCCAACAAGTCAACTCTTCGCATGAGGTGGCCAAAGTACTGGAGTTTCAGCTTTAGCATCATTCTTTCCAAAGAAATCCCAGGGCTGATCTCCTTCAGAATGGATTAGTTGGATCTCTTGCAGTCCAAGAGATTCTCAAGAGTCTTCTCCAATACAAAATAAAAAGTTTAAAAAAAGAAATGTTTTTGCAAAGCAATATAACTAGTGTATGATTATAGTGTAAAATAACCACCAAAGGCAGGACTAGAAGAACAAATTTAGCCAATGTCATGACGCTGGTAAAGCTCAGAGTAATGCTAACATTGTCAGTGCCACTAGGTCAGTGCTTGAGATATTCAAAGTCACATCACCATGCTGACAAAGAATGCATCTGTCTTAAACTTGACCCCCATATAGAAATACTATTGTGTCTGAGATAGTGAATGAACGAGTGAGTAGGTACACAAATGAATACATACAGTCCTACTGATCAGCCCAAGAACACACAAGACACCAAAAATTATAACCAATGCAAATGTTTCTCCAATTAAAAACAGAATATATTATATTATATTATACTCTCAAGTTAAATATAATCATAGACACTTTGTAGGAAATATCTCAAGGAATGCATGTCCAGAGAAAACTTTTTATAAAAACTCAGTGCTTAAAACAAAAAATATTATCAGAGACAAAAAATATTATGAAATATGAGAAAAAAGATCCTGAAATAATAACATGGCCAGTTCACAAAGCACCCTCCATACTGCTGATCCCTCTTTCCCATATCATCAAATGCCCAGAGATTATTTTTTCCAAAATACATATTTATTATATTGGCAGGTATAATTTAAAAACTTGCAGATGATTTCTCAGTAACCTCATTACCAAAAAGTCCTTAGTTAGGAAAAACTTCAAGTTCATATCACAATCAACAAACTATCTTTATTGTTGAATATTTGTATGCTTAAGCTAATGTATCATAAAATGCATAATATTCTCATTCCAGAGAGAAAATTAAATCATATTTTTTCTAATCTCACATCATTTTCTAACTGCTTAAGCTAAACAGCTATTTCAAGTTTTTTAAAAGTAGTTTCTAGAATTATAAAATCTACCTGACAATTTCAGTTAAAATTCTCACACTTAAAACGGTAAAATATAAGGTAAGCATCATCTTTTACAGAATTGTCATAATTATCTCATTTCTATCTAGGTGATATATGTCACTACAAAAAAAATTTTTCCTCTGGACTTATAACATAATTCTACTCTTAGATAAAATTCCATGTATTTATATTTAATTTGTGTAGAAACTATAGTAATTCCAATATAGTTTAGGATGCTAAGTGAGAGAGATAAAAAATAAAGATAAGAAACAAAATAAGAGAGATGCTTATTTCTTCCTTAAGTAAAGCCTGAATGCAAGCATTTTACTCTGGCACAGAAGCTCTGCAATGTCAGTTATCCAGTTTTCTGTCATATTTCCCCAAATGTGCAAAAGTGGTGAGCCTTCTACTGTGTAGTCAAGATGGCTCACCTACAAGGAGAGAAAAGGGGAAATGGCATGATATTCCCACCATTTAGAAGCACAACCTGGGGCCTATTTGGTGGTTCAGTGGTAAAGAATCTGCCTGCCAATGCAGGAGAGACAGATTTGATCCCTGATCTGTGAAAATCACACAAACTGTGGAGTAACTAAGCCCATGTGCCACAACAATTGGGCCTGTGCACTAGAGCCTGGGAGTCAAACAACTGAGCCTGTGTGCCACAACTACTGAAGCCCATGGGCCCTAGAGCCTGTGCATCACGAGAGAAGCCACTGCAATGAGAAGGCCATGCACCACAAAGAAGAGTAGCCCTTGCTTGCCACAACTACAGAAAAGCTGAAGCAGCAACAAAGACCCAGTACAGCCAAAAATAAAAATAAATAAATAATATTATAAAAAATAAAAGCACAACCTGGAAGGTGAAACCTAATTTTCTACTTCTATTTGTTAGAAATTGGTCATATTATCATCCATAGCTACAAAAAGGACAGAGAACTACAGTCTTTATTGTGAAAAGTCATAGCCCAGCCCAAACTCAAGGTTTATATTCTATAAGCGAGTAGATACAAATAAATATTGAGAGAAGTCTTTGTTCTGGTCCCACCCCAGAACAAATGCTGACTCAAGGAAGTGATTTTACATAGTGATTTCAGGAAACACAAATAAGGAGATGAGAAAAATGAGAAGAAAACCCCCAAATAAGTAAGTACCAGTAAGCAGGTTAATTTCATGGGACTTGGGGTTCTAGTCTTCTGGGTATACTTAGATATATGACATGAAACATGCATCAGAACCATCCCAGCTGACAAAGGGTGACTAAAGCCTTTATTGAAGACCCTTATTTTCACTGGAGGAGGGTTACCTCTAACCATATTCATTACCTCTTATTTCTGATTGCTCATGTGTGGCAGAGAAAGTTTGCACCAGACCAGAGAAAGCTCCCAACAAGGAGGAAAAGACTTACAGCCACTTTAGGCAAGAAGCCAGAACCGCACTGGAAATTTCTCTGCTAATGTAGTTAATCTCAAGTGTGTCACTGGGATATGGATCTCTAACAATATCCACAACATGCAAAAACTACCATTCTTTGTATTTCATTAAAGTAACTTTTTTAACTTAGAAAAATGTCTCATCACTTAATAACAAGCCTAAAATTATAATATCAAAAGAACATCTTCTGAAAAATTTACATTTCTTATGCCTTCATGTGTAAAAACAAATCTCAAAAAAATGTCAAAACACTATAATTTTTAAGACACATTTTTATGATTACTTTGAGTGTCTTTTATATGTGAGTACCATAATAATATTCTGTTCTGCTTAGTCAAATTCAACTGTGTCTGACGACCACCTTTTTACTCCCAAAATTACATGCACTAATATTTTTTAAAATATGAGGATTATTGTTTGAGTAAATACTCAATATCATGTTTCTATGACTTCCTGCATCCTGAACAACATATTAATACCATTGTTGTATCTCTCATCATTATAAAACACTTTAGGACAAGGCATTTGTCTTACTACTTTTCCAATCCTCATAGAGACAAATCCATGCACTATTCAAAATGGATATTCAATTAAGGCTTCCTCTGCTGGGAGGGATTGGAGGCAGGAGGAGAAGAGAATGATAGAGGATGAGATGGCTGGATGGCATCACAGACTTGATGGACGTGAATTTTAGTGAGCTTCGGGAGATGGTGATGGACAGGGAGACCAGGCGTGCTGTGATTCATGGGGTCTCAAAGAGTCAGACATGACTGAGCGACTGAACTGAACTGAACTGAACTGAACTGAAACTGAAAACAAGCTCCCATTTTAAGCTTCACTCAAAAGAATAATGGATAAAAAGCTATAAATAAAATAATAGACAAAATGTAAATCCCATCTTAGCAAAGAGAAGTGATTGACAGTCACTATTAAATAACAATAATAGCAATAAAGGAACAAAAATACTATTAAATTATATCAACAACACAAACATAGAGAAAAAGTAATATTAAAAAATAAGATGTCTCCTGCTGAGTTTTATCACTCAAATCCAATCTAAAATTTGGTCTTGGCTGTGATTTGGTTTACATATAGACATTATATTCCCGGCCACTACTTGAGAACAGGATGCAAGTTATTATCATCATGCAAAAATCAAAGATGTGTGGAGTAATATTTAGCTCAGAATAAATTAGTGCCAAAATTTACATATTCTTTACAGAATGTAACAATATACCATATCAGGATCATACCACCCTCTCCCTGAAAAATACTTTCTATGAAGAATTGAATCAGAAGTAGGTGAACTTGAGCTTTCTTCAAATGTCATTAGTTAAAAGACAAAATGATCTAGTCAGGGAAGTAACAAGAAAATCATGAACCTGAAACAATAGCATATTCAAACTAATCTATCTGTAAATATCTTTGTACCTTTTTCCTATTTCTAAATTTGGCTATTTTAAACACTATGTTATGACTTACACTCACATTTGATTAAGAAATAATCTGTATCTTATTCACAATATGACTCTGGGCTAGAAGCTAGTGTAATATATAGACTGGCCTCATGGTAGAAGGAAAATAATTTTGACAAATAAATATAAAAATGTATATATGGAAGTGGGTCTCAGCCCAAACGCTACATTGGAATCACCTAAGAAACTTTTCAAAAGCATAGGCCCTATCCCCAAGCAAAAAAATCAGAATCCCTGAGGTTGGTTAGGATAAATTATTTTTTTCAAAGTCTTTCCAGATTATTTCAATTTTTCAGCCAAGGTTGGTACATATCAAATCAGAAAAAAAAAAAAAACTGTTAAAGTAACATCATATATCATTACAATTACCTGGTAAAAGCATAAGGATATTCTTCTATGACACAAGAATATAAAAGATGGCAATTTAGCATGTAGAACCTCCTATGAAAAGGTAAAACATGAAATCAAATCATGTAATAATAGTGGTTTAAAGAGTAGATCTTCAATTTGTTGATCATTTTCCTAAAGTTATCTGCTATCATCCAGACTGAATTATAAAAACTAAACTGACTGGAGAGTTCTTATCATACAAGAGGAGCTGTGCCATCAAACTAGATGAGGTAATAATTCTTAAGCAATTTTCAGAAATAGTGAAATAAATTTAATTATAGCATACTCCTTCCTCTCCTTTTTTTCAGGAATGATCAAGGTATTTACTTAAGTAATCTGAAAAATTAAAGATATAGACAAAGCTTTAATTAATCTATGTCATATATATTTTCATATCAAACAAGTAATTATATTGAGTAGGAAATACTAAAACTTGCATATAGTCATTGTTTTTAATTTTAAAAGTATTTTTGTTACATGTTCATATAACTTTACTAAAATATGTAAGCCTTTTACATATTTTGCAATTAATCCTAACTCCTCATCCTATATATGGCAATAAATTATCTGAGAACTGAGAGGGATCTTCAGGATCATTTTTTTATTTGAAGAAAAAGTCAAGGATCAAAATAACTTTGTCAAGACCACTTGGAATAGGAGTTCTCAGCAAGGTGTCTCAACACATCATCATTAGCAGTCTTAAACCATATTGCATGTAATGTGTTATTAACAACAGAAAAAAAGTTTGCTGTTTTCAGGTTTCTAAAACCTGAAAGTTTTAAGCAAAACTTAAAGCTTGTATCTATACTCATATTTCTCTCTTACCTCAATATACTATTTTGATTTAGTACAAAAGTATTAGACTTGTGATGATGCTGAAAATTATGTGAGAATGTATCACACAAGTAATTTTCATTTACTGTGTGCATTTTGACAAAACAAAATGCAGAAAATCTCTAATAGAAAGAATTTGTTATAGATTCAAGATCAGAAACTGAAGTTTTTGATTGACTATTCAGTAATTTTTCTACTTTACCAGTAACAAATGACATATTGTAATGCAACTTACACTTGTAACACAATGCTAAAATGGAAGCTCCAATTGAGATTTTTAGACCAATGTCAAATAACTGAAGTGAGATGTCTCACCAAATACTAATCTCAAAATAAATGGTGAAGAACCAACTGGGTAACTCAAACCCTTCACTGACATTGAGAGTATAAGATGGTTTTAAGAGTTATATAGCATTGAAACATGTATATTATCATATGTGAAACAGATCGCCAGTCCAGGTTCGATGCATGAGATAGGGTGCTCAGGGCTGGTGCACTGGGATGACCCAGAGGGATGGGATGAGGAGGAAGGTAGGAGGGGGGCTCAAGATGGGGAACAAATGTACACCCATGACTGATTCATGTCAATGTATGGCAAAACCACTACAATATTGTAAAGTAATTAGCCTCCAATTAGAATAAATAAAATTTAAAAAATAGTACATGAACAATATTCTATCACTGAACATAGCCAGGTAAAGCATATTTCCCCAAATCTTTGCCTTTCTTATATTACCAGTGAATTTTAGAATAAAAATAAACATTAAAAAAAATTTTTTAAGAGTTATATAGAAAGGAAAAGGATTTTTAAACTAGATTTTGGAAAAGAACTGAGTCAAAAAAGACCTGGGAGCCACCCTCTAAAATAGATTCTGTTCATCAGCTCATTGCCTATTTACAACCTGCTGATCAAGCACATTGAACAATGTCAGTAGAGCGCTTCACACCTAACCCAAACAAAGCTTTGATGTTCCATCCAGTTAGGTTGAGGGTCTGATGGAAGGCTCTTGACCCTTCACCAAGGTATGCTGAACTGGATCAGTGGGAAATTTCCCTGTGAGCAAAGGCAGCAGTGCACCCAGCACAACAATAAATTCCTATCAAATCCCTTCTGATGATTGTGTTGTTTATCAGATAATAAAGACTGTTTTATTGACTATTCACTTCAGCTTATTCTAATATGTAATTTTTATATTCATGTCATCTAGGATATTAAATAATTAATTTGAACAGGGCAGGGCTGAGGGCACAGTCCAATGGCATGATGTTAAATACATTAAAAGTTGGCCTTAATATATTAATCACATCCTCTAGGGAAAGCCTTCAACTCCCATACATCCCTGATTCTAAGACCTACACTTTTTATCACCTTAATATGTCTAAACTCATAAGAGTATCTCATAATTATTGTCTGCAGAGCAGTGATCAATGGTGTAGCTTCATTGTCAGCCCTTGCACAAAGAACAAAATGAGCAACATGAAAGCTTACTGAATGGATGGTAGCTGTTTGGTAGAAAGTTCTGAAAACAATAGTGGAGTATTATTTCATTACTACACACCCAATTCTCTTGAGATCACAAAAGGCAATATTATGTGGGAAAACACAGTCTTTGATGACATAGATTCAGAAGAATCTAAAAGTAAAGATATTTACATGTTTGTTATATATACATAAGAGTGACATATAAAAAATCCATGTCAAAAATTAGACTAAAATAGCTTTTTAATAAATAAAATGCAACATTTCTAGAGAATTAAAAAAACACTGTGCTATAATAATTGAATAGGGTTTGTTTTCTTTATTTGTGTTATAGTAGGAGAAATATATAATTAATGACATTTTAGATTCATAATAGATTTGTAAAATAAAATAGTACATATTAGTATTATATTATTATATTATATTGAAATAATATAATTATAATACATGAAGTACAGTTATATCCATATAATCATAATATTAATACATACTGATTAATTCAATTACATTAATATAATCAATCATTTAAAATAATTGATTTTCTATTATATTATTAATCAAATTTTATGTTTTATATATTAAATATTATAATACAAAATATGTATTAATTAAAGCTAACTTTACATTTCAACAAACTAGCAAAGAAAGAACAAGCCAAGAAATGAAAAGATGAGAGCACAAGTAAGCATAATAGAGGATACAAAAACAATAGGAAAAAAATCAATGAAATTGAGGTTTTTTTTAAGATCAGAAAATGTAATAAACTTTTAGCTGGACCAAGAAAAAGGATAGAAAGGTCAAATAAACAAAATTAGAAACTTAAGAGCATACATTATAACTTACGCTTTAGAAATGAAAAGAATTATGAGAATACTGTAAGAGTTATATTCCAAAAAATTAGAAAACCAGGAAGAAAAGGAAAATTCCTAGAAACATATTGCTTACCCAGAATGAATCATGAAGAAATAAGAAATATGAATAGACCAATAACAGTCAGGAAGATTGAATCAGTAATCAAAAACTTCCAAAGAAAAGTCCAGGACCTGATTGCTTCACTTGGAGAGTTGTAGCAAACATTTAAAAAAGAATTAGCTGCAATCTTTTGAAATTCTTCTCATAAAATTGAAGAGGAAAGAACTTCCTAATTCAAGCTAGCTTTACCCTAATACTAAATCCAGATGAAGACCTTACATGAAAAGAAAATTATAGGGCAATACCCCTGATGAATATAGATGTAAGAGTGCTCAACAAAATATTAGCAATCTGAATTCAAAAACTCATTAAAAAGATCATATACAATGACCAAGTCAGTTTTATCCCTAGGATCTAAGGATGTTTCTGTATATGAAACACAATAACTGTGATATAGCACATTAACAGAATGAAGAGTAAAAATTTCATGATTATCCCAGAAGATGGAAAAAAATTATTTGATGAAATTCAACATCTTTTCATGAAAAACACTCAACAAACTAAGAATAGAAGGAGATTATTACAGCATAATAAATGCCATTTATGACAAGACACAGCTAACAGCATATACAACAGTAAAAAGCTAAAAGATTTTACTCTAATATTTGGAATATGATAAGGATGCCAACTCTTACAACACAGTAGTGAAATTGCTAGATATAGCATTCAAGTAAAAATAAATAAATAAATGAAAGGTATCTGAATTTGAAAAGAAGAAGTAAAATTATTTGATTCCAGATGGTGTGGTCTTACATGTAGAAAACTCTAAAGCTCCATAAAAATGTATTAGAACTAATAATTATATTCAGCAAGGTGTTATAAAACAAAATTAACCTACAAAACTCAGTTATATTTCTGTACACTAACAATCAAAAAAGGAAATGTAGAAAACAAGCTCATTCACAGCAGTATCAAAAATAATGAAACATCTATTTATAACTTAAACAAGGAAACAAAAGACATATACACAAAAACTACAAAACATTGCTGAAAGGACTTAAAGAGCACACATCCTGTTTTTATGGAATGGAAGACTTGATACTATTTACATGTGCAAACTACCCAAGTCAGTCAGTTCAGTCACTTAGTCATTTCCAACTGTGACTGTATGGGCTGCAGCATGCCAGGCTTCTCTTTCCATCACCAACTCCCGGAGTTTACTCAAATTCATGTCCATCGACTTGGTGGGGCCATCCAACCATTTTATCCTCTGTCGTCCCCTTCTCCTCCTGCCTTCAATCTTTCCCAGCATCAAGGTCTTTTCCAATGAGTCGGTTCTTTGTATCAGGTGGCCAAAGTATTGGAGTTTCAGCTTCAGAATCAGTCCTTCCAATGAATATTCAGGACTGATTTCCTTTAGTATTGGCTGGTTGGATTTCCTTGCAGTCCAAGGGACTCTCAAGAGTCTTCTCAACACCACAGTTCAAAAGCGCCGATTCTTCGGTGCTCAGCTTTCTTTATAGTCTGACTCTCACATCAATAATGACCACTGGAAAAACCATAGCTTTGACTAGACTAACTGTTGTTGGCAAAGTAATGTCTCTGCTTTTTAATATGCTAGCTAGGTTGGTCATAGCTTTTCTTCCAAAGAGCAAGTGTCTTTTAATTTCATGGCTGCAACCTCTATCTGCACTGATTTTGGAGCCCCAAAACACAAATTCTGTCACTGTTTTCACTGCTTCCCCATCTATTTGCCATGAAGTAATAAGACCAGATGCCATGATCTTAGTTTTCTGAATGTTGAGCTTTAAACCAACTTTTTCACTCTCCTCTTTCACTTTCATCAAGAGGCTCTTTAGTTCTTCATTTTCTGCAATAAGGATGGTATCATCTGCATATCTGAGGTTGTTGATATTTCTCCTAGCAATCTTGATACCAGTTTGTGCTTCATCCAGCCTGGTATTTCGCATGATACTCTGCATATAAGTTACATAAGCAAGGTGACAATATACAGCCTTGATGTACCCCTGTCCTGATTTGGAACCAGTCCGTTGTTTTATATTCAGTTCTAACTGTTGCTTCTTGACCTGCATACAGATTTCTCAGGAGCAAGGTCAGGTGATCTGGTATTCCCATCTCTTCAAGAATTTTCCACAGTTTGTTGTGATCCATACAGTCAAAGGCAAGCTACCCAAAGTGATCTACCAAGTCAATACAATGTTAACCATTTTCCAATGGCATTTTTCATAAAAATAGAAAAATGTAATTTTAAAATTCATGTGTAATCAAAGTACTCTGAAGAGCTAGAACTATCTTCAAAAGAAAAACACAAGTTGAGGTATATCACATTCCCTGATTTTAAAACATAATGTAAAGCTAAACAAATCAAAACAGTATGATACAGGCAAAAAGATAGACATAAACCATTGAAACAGAAGAGAAAATTCAGTAATAAATTCATATATATACTGTTAAATGATCTTTGAAAAGAGTGACAAAATAATACAATGGGCAAATGATTAAACACATGTTGTTGGAAAACTGGATATCCATGTGCAAAAGAGTAACAATGGCCATTTATACCACACACAAAAATCAGTGCAAAATTGATTTAAAACTTAAATATAGACCTGAAACTGTAAAATTCCTTGAGAAAAACAGAGAAAAAGGATTAAAACATTGGTTTTGGTGATGATTACTTGGATTGGACACCAAGAGCACAGATAACAAAAGAAAAATTAGACAAGTGGAATTACATTAAACTAGAAAAAAATCTGCGTTCTCTTGGAAAAACTCTTAGTCTTTGCGTTGCTTTATTCCATATCCCAAGGCCAAATATGGCTGTTACTCCAGGTGTTTCTTGACTTCCTACTTTTTTTTATTTTGGGGGGCTCCAAAATCACTGCAGATGGTGACTGCAGCCATGAAATTAAAAGATGCTTACTCCTTGGAAGGAAAGTTATGACCAACCTAGATAGCATATTCAAAAACAGAGACATTAGTTTGCCAACAAAGATCTGTCCAGTCAAGGCAATGGTTTTTCCAGTAGTCAGGTATGGATGTGAGAGTTGGACTGTGAAGAAAGCTGAACGCTGAAGAATTGATGCTTTTTAACTGTGGTGTTGGAGAAGACTCTTGAGAGTCCCTTGGACTGCAAGGAGATCCAAGCAGTCCATCCTACAGGAGATCAGTCCTGGGTGTTCTTTGGAAGGAATGATGCTAAAGCTGAAACTCCAGTACTTTGGCCACCTCATGCGAAGAACTGACTCATTGGAAAAGGTTCTGATGCTGGGAGGGATTGGGGGCAGGAGGAGAAGGGAATGACAGAGGATGAGACAGCTGGATGGCATCACCGACTCAATGGACGAGTTTGGGTGAACTCCAGGAGTTGGTGATGGACAGGAAGGCCTGGTGTGCTGTGATTCATGGGGTCGCAAAGAGTCAGACATAAGTGAGTGACTGAACTGAACTGAACTGAAAAAAATTCTGCGCAGCAAAGGAAACAAACAACAAAATGAAAGGCAACCTAAGATTAGGAGAAAATACTTCAAAATTTATATCTTATAAACAGTTAATATTCAAAATATATAATGAACTACCACTCAATTGTAAAAAAACTGATTGAAAATGGGCAAAGGGCTTAAACATTTCTCCAAAGAAGATATACAAATGGCTAACAGGTACACAAAAAGATACCCAAATCCAAATAATAAGGGATTTGTAAATCAAAACTATAATAAGATGTCACCACATACCTGTTCAGTTCAGTTCAGTCACTCAGTCGTGTCCGACTCTTTGCGACCCCATGAATCACAGCACGCCAGGCCTCCCTGTCTATCACCAACTCCCAGAGTTTACTTAAACACATGTCCATCGAGTCAGTGATGCCATCCAGCCAATTCATCCTTTGTCGTCCCCTTCTCCTGTCCCCAGTCCCTTCCAGCATCAGGGTGTTTTCCTAAAAAGGAGGAAATTCTGTCAAATGCCACAACAAGTATGAAGTAAGAGCAAAATACTGCAGTAACAAATGGACAATCATGCATTATTCCACTTAAACGAAATATCTACAGTATGCAAATTCCTAGAAACAGAAAGTAGAATGGGGCTTATGAGAAGCTGGGTGTATGGACATGGAGACTTGTTATTAAATAAGTGTAGAATCAGTCAAGCAAGATGAAAAATTTCTAGAAATCTGCTGTAAACAATGTGAATATAGTTAACAACTCTGTACTGCACAAGAAAAATTTGTTAAGTGGGTTATTTTCATTTTATGTGCTTTTCTCTAGAATAATAAATAAATTATCTTACCTAAATATCCCATGTGTAAAACAGGGTAAAAGTATACATATCATAAATTTACTATGAGGGTAAATTTGTTAATATACATAGAATTAATAGAAAAGTGCCTAGAATGTTTTGATTTACTGTTCTTAATTTTTATATAAATTCATAACTAAAATATATTATTTTAATATAAAGACAGTAGTTATGCATAATAAACATTCATAATTGATTGATAATTGTGAAGTGTAAAAAGATGTCAATATTAAACCAATAGTAAAATTTCCCAGGTCAGGACTTGTTTGAAAGTTGTGTGCTGGTATCTTGGTAGCCCACTATTTTTTTGTTGTTGTTAATCTTTGTTCAAAGCAACTGGTAAAAGACCTATTACTATTATTTATTATTTCTTTACACACTAACATTCAGTTAAATTTGTTTTCTCATACTTAACATCATTTGCTTTAATTGCACCCAATAATGATATTGAATATACTAATACTATGCAACTGTATAGCATTAGCTGAGACTGTACATAAATGCTAAAACATGAGAAGGAAAGTTGAACACTAGCACTGAATTTTCCCTATCACCTGTGTGATTTCAGACAGATTGCCTAACCTTCTCTGGGCTCAGTTCTCTCTCTGTGAGGATGAGGATGGAAAACTGAGGTGCCTTCCAAGATTGGTGCTTTTTCTTAAGTAAGCTGAATACAATTCACCCTTCTTGCTTCTCCCCTGAGCACATTTCCATATACCATCACATTCAACAATGCACGGATATATTTTCACTCAAGTTTCTGAAAATGAGCAAAGGGCACTTCTATGCATGGCATAGTGCAATATGCTTTAGAATTTTTCTTCCCTGTTTTCTATTCCAAAACATTCACAATGGCTTGCTCAGAAAGTCTCTGCTGATCTTCTATTTGATTTCCAAAAATGTTTACTCCCAAAACTCCCTCAGTGTTTCAGCATTGGCTAGTATTGTTATATGCCCTTACTGTACCCCTCCACACTTAGCTGTATGTTATGTAGTTCAATTTAGCTTTTGTAGATTTCAATCAATTCATTTTGCCAATTATTCCAATTAAACTCACAGAGCAAAGAAGGCAAACATTTATAAATTTTTTTTTCCTGTTATCTGTATGAAATTTTCAAATGTGGCCCAAAACTCTTTGTGTCCCAGTTCTGATCCAACCATACATAACACTGAACATAATGCCAAGAAATATCCTTGAAAAGAGACTCATAACTTTGGCAGTACAAATAGTAGCATTACTGCCAGACACAAGATGTGGAATTAAAATGGATGGCCAATGTTCTTTCTCTTAAACAAAAATGCTTCTTATTGACAGAGTGCACTGAAGGCCCAGATCTTGGCTAAGAAATGCAAAATAAGTAAGTTGGAGATACACAGTTTCTTCTATTTGCAAGAGAAGCTACAATTGTGTTTGGGGCTCAAAATAAGATCAGTCTTCTTAATCAAATAAGTTTTAGAAATAAATTGTAAAAATTGTTACCTAATTCACATTTTTAAAATTACCAATACTTTTAAAAACAACCATGTCATTCTGATTTCTTTTATATTTTATCTATGAATGCACTTAAAATAGTTTAGCAATTGTTACATGTACCTGAAGATATAGTCTCTAAGTGATAAATTCCAGTGATGTGGAAAAATTTAACTGACTAGAATCTTTCAATCATGTTTAACAAGACAACAAAGTGAAATGATACACAGATCTACCTAAAGTATATGTTAAACCAATTTACATGTCCACCAACAGTATAGGAGGGTTTCCTTTTCTCCACACCCTATCCAAGACTTATTGTTTGTAGATTTTTGGTAATGACCATTATGACCCATATGAGGTGATATCTCATTGTAGTTCTGATTTGCATTTCTCCAGTAATTAGTGATTTAAGCATCTTTTTCATGGGCTTTTTATCCATGTGTGTGCCTTCTTCAGAGAAATATCTATTTAGATCTTTTGCCCATTTTTCAGTTGTGTTTTTTGCTTTATTGATATTGAGTTGTATGAGCTGTTTGTATATTTGGAGATTAATCCCTTGTGGGTTGTTTCATTTGCAAAAAAATTCTCTTATTATGTTGGTTGTCTTTTCATTTTGTTTGTTTCCTTTGCTCTGCCAAAGCTTTTAAGTTGAATTAGGTCCCTTTTGTTTATTTTTGCTTTTATTTTCATTACTCTAAGAGGTGGATCAAAAAAGAACTTGCTTCAATTTATGACAGTGTTCTACCTACGCTTTCCTCTAAGAGTTTTTTAGTATTCCATCTTACATTTAGGTTTTTAATCAATTTTGAGTTTTGTTTTGTGAATGGTGTTATGGAGAGTTCTAATTTCATTCTTTCAAGATCAAACCAATCCGTCATAAAGGAAATCAACCCTGCATATTCACTGGAAGGACTAATGCTGAACCTGAAGCTCCAGTACTTTGGCCACCTGATACAAAGAGCTGACTCATTGGAAAAGACCTTGATACATGGAAAGGTTGAAGGCAAAAGAAGAGGATGAGATGGTTAGATAGCATCAACAACTCAGTGGACATGATGCTAAGCAAACTCTGAGAGACAGAGATGGATGAAGAAGCCTGGAGTGCTGCAGTCCATGGGTTCTCAAGGAGGCAGACACAATTTAGCAACTGAATGGCAACGACATGCGGTTTTCCCAGAACCATTTATCAAAGAGATTGTATAGAGAATAGTGTCTGGAGAACAGTATGGAGGTTCACTTAAAAGCTAAACACAGAGCTACCATATGGACATTTCTAGGCATTATTGATATTAGCTGTAGTTGAATCTTCAAACTTACTGCAATTACTTCTCAATCTTCATGAATCCAAAAAGCTACAACATACTTTCAATCAAATCAACTATGCAACAGTTTGTCCTTTAGGAAACTAAGGTATTGAATACTATTGTCTGTCCTGTGCTTGCAGTTTCAGAATTCCAAAACAACACATACCTTATTCCTGCAGTGTAGGATACCAACCAGAAACACATACTCCCTTTCACACACACAAAATCTAAGTCTCTATCAGTTTATGGTCCTTTGTTAAAGGTATGTCTCTTCTGTGCATAGGTCTTCTTATTTATGAAAGTTCTTATTAGAAGTATTAAACCAAAAGTTAAATGCCACAGATCTGTCCCAGCATGCTAGTTCTGATGCTTAATATTCCGATGCTCCATTTAAGTGAAATCACTCTACTTACAGCTCCTAATGAGAGAGTAGTCCTAGATGGGCAGGACTTGTACAACTTGTCTTAGCTCCATCTTGGCCAAATCACTGGCCAACAAATAATTAAAGTTCAACAATAACCTATGGGCACTCCAGCAACACATGATGTTGCCTGCTATATCAAGGTAAGCCAGAAAATATTCTCTAGCATGCCAGCTTGGAAAGAACTAAGCAATTGATGGAGAGACATAAAGCTGAACAATTATACACAAATGATCAAGAAGATATAATTAGGGCTTAAAGGGCAAGGAACTCAAGTCAGGGAATGAGCAATCATGGAGAGTCCAATTCATGAGGACACAGAAGCTACGAGATAGAGAAACACAGAGTGAAGGAAGGGGAATAAAAACTGTGTCAAAAGAAAAAGGAGAAAATAAATAGGAAAATAAATGAATTAATGATCAGAAGGAAGACAGAAACTAGCTAGCTAATGACTAGACAGAAGATATAAACTCTTTTCCATTTAAATCACTGCAACAATATCTTAACTATAGCCCTGTGTTACACTCACCCACTGGGATTAGAAACATGACTTTTAAATCATGTATCTTATCACTTGACACCCTAGTGTAAAATCATCCCAGAACATCCCATTGCATCAAAAATAAAATCTTTGTTTTCCCTTTTCAAAAAAGTCTTATTGGAGTATAGTTGATTTACAATGTGTATTAATTTCAGGTATATAGCAAAGTGAATCAGTTACAAATATAGCCACTCTCTTTTTAGATTATTTTCCTATATAGGTCATTATAGACTATTGAGTAGAGTTCCTGATGCTAAAAAAAAGAAAAAGCAACAACTAAGTGAAAGAGGAGAGCGAAAAAGTTTGCTTAAAGCTCAACATTCAGAAAACGAAGATCATGGCATCTGGTCCCATCACTTCATGGGAAATAGATGGGGAAACAGTGGAAACTGTCAGACTTTATTTTTTGGGCTCCAAAATCACTGCAGATGGTGATTGCAGCCATGAAATTAAAAGACGCTTACTCCTTGGAAGAAAAGTTATGACCAACCTAGATAGTATATTCAAAAGCAGAGACATTACTTAACCAACTAAGGTCCGTCTAGTCAAAGCTATAGTTTTTCCAGTGGTCATGTATGGATGTGAGAGTTGGACTGTGAAGAAGGCTGAGCACCGAAGAATTGGTGCTTTTTAACTGTGGTGTTGGAGAAGACTCTTGAGAGTCCCTTGGACTGCAAGGAGATCCAGCCAGTCCATTCTGAAGGAGATCAACCCTGGGATTTCTTTGGAAGGAATGATGCTAAAGCTGAAACTCCAGTACTTTGGCCACCTCATGCAAAGATTTGACTCATTGGAAAAGACTCTGATGCTGGGAGGGATTGGGGGCAGGAGGAGAAGGGGACGACTGAGGATGAGATGGCTGGATGGCATCACTGACTCGATGGACATGAGTCTGAGTGAACTGCGGGAGTTGGTGATGGACAGGGAGGCCTGGTGTGCTGCGATTCATGGGGTTGCAAAGAGTTGGACATGACTGAGCGACTGAACTGGACTGAACTGAAGGGCCCACGTGAGCTATCCAGTTCTGACTGCTACAGCCCATAATTGTGGATCAGTCTTACCTCCTGCTCATATAGTACCTGTACCAGGAATGGTTTTTCTACGGTCTTTCCTTCAGTTAAAACTCTGATCAAAAGTCACCTCTTACAAGAGAACTCCCCTGACCACCCGCTCTAAGCCACCTGTCACCTGTCATCAAACCCTTCTGCTAGTCGTTAATCTATTGCTGGCTTTATTTTCTTTTTAAGCACTTTCAGTATCTGCAATTCTCTTATTTGTTTACTGGTTAAGGTCTGTTATCTTTCTCCTCCAAAAGAATGTGGACAGAAACCTTGTCTGCATTCCCAGTGCTTAGAATGTGGTTGTTGATACTGTTTAGTCACTAAGTCATGTCTGACTCTTTTGCGACCTCATGGACTGTTGCCCACCAGGCTCCCCTGTCCATGGGATTTCCCAGGCAAGAATACTGGAATGGGTTACCATTTTCTTCTCCAGGGGATCTTCCCAACCCAGGGATTGGAACCGCATCTGCACTGCAGGTAGATTCTTTTTCACTGAGGCGATAGGAAATCCCAGGAACTCAATAAAGTATTTAAGAAAAGAATGGTTACAAGAGGAAAGGAGAGCAAGGAGAAATGAAGGAGGGGGCTAGGAGAGAAAGGGAAGGAAGAAGTATGAGCGGAAGGAGGAAGAAGCTCTTTCTGAGGAAATCCTCAGTGTTACTCTGGAGTCTTTCATTTTAAATCCTGATTTTCCTCCAGGGGTCCTTAGATTTTCTAGAGTTCTACAGTTCCTGCTCTGTCTGTGACCTGAAAGTTCACATTTTCCTCTTTGTCTGATGCTTAGTAAGCTTTATACTAAACTCTTACTTATATAAAGTAGCTTGCGTAAATTGTAGTTCCTTCCCAATAAAAGAGGAAAACTCCTTATAGGCATAGCAGTAATGGCAGAGAAGAACCTGAGCATTTAAAGATAAAAAGGCTCTTATTTCTCCACGAATCAAAAAGAAGAATATGTCCAAGTAATCATATTTGGTTTTAGTTTCTATTTTCCTGTCACTCAATAATTTCATCGAGCTAAGTTTTTCCCTAATATAAAAATATGTTCATCTTGAAATTTTTTAGAAAATATAGAAAATCACAAACAAAAATCCTACCATAATCTTATCACCTAGTGAAGAGTATTGATAATAGATTTTTCATGCATTCTAAATAAAACTGACATTATAACCTAAATAGTTACATATAATCTGATCTTTCATTCTCTAATATACCAATAATATTTCCATGTGTTCATTCTTCTACACTCTTATTTTTATGTCTGCAATTTATTTCACACAACACATAATTTTATGTGGTTTACCATTATGTTTTACATTTAAATTATTTGTTTTTCACAAGTTTAAGTAACATTGAGATGAACTTTCATAAAATTAAATTTTTATATAAGTTCACAATGTTTCCCTATATAAACTCAAGGAGTTATTTTGCCATGTATTATTTTGTCTTCTGAGTCACAATCATACAACTATAAAATACTAAAAATTCAACAAAATTAAAATGAATTATATTTATTGCTTGAAAAACTAGAGTGGGAAAGAATATTTGTAGACATCATAAAACAGCTTTTTTTCCCCTATAATATTGTAGTGCAAATATAAGGCCAGTTTAGAAAAATACTGTCTCAAAAAAAAATTCTGCACATAGGAAATGTTAGCAGGAACTTAATAAGCTTTTTTAAATTCTTAGGTTTTTCTTTAAAACCTACAGCAAAGAAGGTAATAAAAAGTTGAGTTGCCAATCAGATGACCTATTGGCAAAATTCTTGTTTACCATCATAAATGCTTTTTGGGTTCATTCATCAACATATATTAAAAAATAGTTTCTTTAAAAATTCTGAACCTTTTCATTGACTTAAGATCAGTGCCTATATTTCTTTAATTTAATGGAGACAAGCCAGGGGAAAGGAAGAGGACAATAGATGAGGGGGTCGGAGGAGCTGTCTTTTCCACACATTTTTCAAAGAAGACTTAGGTTTGAAATCCTCTGGAAGAACTGCTTCATGAGCTGAGGAAAACAGGCCCTTCTTAATCAGAGATGACACAAAATCAAGATTTTTCAGGACAATACCTGCAGTAAAGGATAAGTATTCTGACAATGTCAGTGTCTGCAAACATCTCCTAATGCCACCAGGTAAAAAATAATCACCATCAGCAGTATCCAATGCTTATTCAGCTAGTCATGGACCTAAATGACCCTTACTCAGATTTCTGCTACAAGATTTATACAGAGGTAAAGAAGCTGAAATTCAGCTAAAGGGGAAAACTACTTCAAAAGAAAGAATCAAAATAGGATATGTGATCACCGGTAATCAATGGTATACAAGCTGCCAAATAGCCTGCAACAATCTTTAGTTTCAGATCTTGCTATGTGCTATGAAAAGCATTCTTTAAACAGGTAGATACTGCATGTATGTATAAAGGAGGTGGTGTAATGAACCCAGCACCAGAGCTGATATTGACTATCTCTTCCTAATTTTGCTTCTTTAGTGACATCATTTGGTAGGCAGAATTTGGCCATGTGGGAATGTTTTCATGGAGATATTTCCCCCCAAAATGCCGGCTGTTAATTTACCAGCATACTCCTAGAAACCTAACTGTGTTTTTGTGAATTATATATTCATATATTTAGACTCTCCTGGTAGATAAAGTATAAAACTAAAATAATACGTCACAGGCTATGTGGGCAATGATATTAATATTAGGCCCAGAAAGCAAATATTCAATACAGACCCTTCAACGAAAGCCAAGAGACAACTTGATTTTTGCTTAGCGACGTTGCTTGCTGGAGTGAATATTTCTAAACGCACTTTTTAGAGTTATCTAATTTTACTGAGATGTCTTTCACAAAGAGTAAAACATACAACTCCTAATACGCCTCCATGAGTTTTAACACGTGTAACTGTGGGATTGCAAGAGTTGGGCTTGACTTAATGACTAAACAACAACAAAACATGTGACTTAACAACAAAATCAAGACATAGAACATTCCCTTCACCTCTGAATGCTCCCTTGTTTCCTTTCCAGTCCATAACAGATCTGATTTCTAGCATTATAGATTGGCTTTATTCATTCTAGAACATCATCTAAATGGAATCACTTAGTAAACATACTTCTGTGTTGGACTTCTTTCACTCAAAAGAATATTTTCGATTCATCCTTGTCTTTTTCAGTAGTTCTTTCTTATGCTTGCACTTCTGTCATACCTCTGCCCTTATAGACAGTCACTGACTCATCTGCCTCATGTCATTGTATTTTCAACTTTTCTAGAATTTTCTAAATGGTATCATACAGTATAGAATTTCTTGTGTCTGGAGTTTTTCATTAAAAAATAATTTTGAGAAAATACTATCCTTCTTTATTCAATTGAATACATTTGCCCAAAATCAATAAAATATAAATCTGTGGATCTCTTTCCACTGATTTATGGTATGCTTACACCAGCACCAAACAGCCTAGATGATAACTATTTTAGAATCTTAAAATTAAGTCCACCAATTCTGTTTTTCTTCAAAAGTTACTTTGCAAATTCTAGATCATTTGCACTTTCATATGAAATTTAGCATCTACATGTCAATTTCTGTAAGAAAATTGGCTTTAGTTTTGAATAGAATGCACTTAAGCATAGATCAATCTTCAGAAAATTGATGTATTAATAATACTGAGCTTTCCAGTTCATGAGCACGGGCTATATCTCTGTTTAGTTAGGTTTTCTTTAATTTTGCTAAACAATACTTTGTATTTTTAGTGTACAAGTACTTCTTGTAGTCTATAAAATATTTCAAAGAAAAAAAATTCCAGGGTACATATTTAGGATTGTTTTCTTAATGAATTGATTTTCTTTTCATACTGAAATTTCCTTCCTTATCCTTGGTAATATTTCTTGTCCTGATCTACTTTGTCCAGTTTTAATATGAACACTCCAGATTATATATATATATTTTTTTTCTTATCTTTTATTTTAATTCTATCTATTCTTTTCCATTCAATCTGTGCCTTTGTATGGGAAGTGAGTTTCTTATAGATATCAACTGGATTTTGCTTTTTGTATACAATCTGACAATATCTGCCTCTTAATTGTATTTATAAATCTACACATAAAATGTAATTAGTGTTATGAGTAGACTTCAATTTACCATTCTGATATTTATTTTATAGTCATTACATTTAAACTTTGTTCTCTGTTCTTTATGTTCTGCCTTTCTTTGTATTGAGGACCTAGGTTTCATTTAATCTCTACTACATGGTAGTGCTAATGGTAAAGAATCCACCTAACAAAGTAGATGATGTAAGGGATGCAGGTTCAATCTCTGGTGAGGAAGATCTGGAGGAGAGGGCAGAAACCCACTCCAGTATTCTTGCCTGGAGAATCCCATGGATAGAGGAACCTGGCGGGCTACAATCCACAGTGTTGCAAAGAATCATACACAACTTAAGCGACTTAACACACACATAGGCACAGGTACATATATTTGCAATTGCAATGTATATTATAAACAACTGCATATATATATTTTATGCTATAATTACAATACATAATTTTATTCATTTATAATATACAATACACATTTGTATTTATTCAATATAATTTAATAACACAGTTTGTATTATTGCACAATAAATAAAATGTATTATACTCTGCCTTTAAATAATACCATACTTCTTGAGGCACACAGTGTAAGAAACTTACATTGCATTTCCATTTTCCTCTCTACCCTTTGGCTCATATTTTCATATATTTTATGTATAATCCCACAACTCTCTGGTATTTTTGCTTTAAATAGGTAATTGTCTTTTAAAGAGTCTAATGTTATATGAAAACGTGTTTACATTCTTCTAAATATTTACTTTTCCACTACAGTTTATCCTTTTATTTAGATTCAATTTTCCTTTATGACATTTTTCTTTTCAGAATGATAAAGGTTCTATAACATTCTTTGGAATGTGTTTCTAATCCTCAGATTTCATTTATCTGAAATTTCTTTATTTTGTCTTCACTTTTGAAAGATGTGTACAGTTCTAGTTACATGAAGTTGTAGATCCTTAATTCCTCTGGCTGCTTTCAAGTGTTTCTCTATATCTTTGGTTTTCAGCTGTCTGAATGTGACATTTCTGTATCATTTTTGTATTTATCTTACTTGAGTTTGGCTGAGCTTCTTGAATCTCTGTGTTGTTATTCTTCAAATATAGAAAATGTTCAGCCAATTAGAAAAAATTTTTGCCCCGTTTCTCTTTCCCCACTGGGATTCCAACTACATAGACATTTGACCACTTACTGTTAGCCCACAGATTCCACAAGCACAGTTATCTTTCAATATGTTTTTTCCTCTGTGTGTTTAAATTTACATAATTCAATACAATCTATATGCTTACATGTTTTTATATACACATGTGTATCTAATTTATATAAATACTATATATAATGCATTATATAACAATATAATTTTATTATCCAGTGTTCAAATTGATTGATTCTTCTTTTTGCAAAGTTCAATTTGTTCTAAATTCTATATAATAAATTTTTATTTCAGATGTTGTAGTTTTTCATTTCTAAAATTTCTACAGGTTTTTATTTTATAGTTTGTATATCTCTGCTATTGTTCTGCATTTACTTACCCATTTCTATCTCTTTGTATATTATTTGAAATATTTGTAATAATTGTTTTAAAGTAATGGCTTCACCTGGCTTCTCCTTTAGTCTACTTTTACGGACAGTTTTTACACTTGATTATGGTAAAATTTAACCAACTTTTTTTCAGGCCAACTGAGAGCATACTGTATATTGTGGAGATGCATTGTAGAAAATTTGGATTGTGTTAACTTCTTCTAGTCATATTGGTTTTTATTCTGACAGGCAGTTAAATTAATAGACTAGCCTGACTTTATTGACGCTTAGCTTTAATATTTGTTAAGGTGATTCTGTTTTGATTTTTTCCTTTATTCTAGGGCATAGCTCTCATCCTGGGCTTACTTCTACTTAAGGGTACCTGTCAATGTTCCACCCACAGTAAACTACCTACTGGCTATAGCACTGTAAGAACAAAACGAAGAGGTTCAGTTCAGTTAAGTTCAGTCACTCAGTCATGTCTGACTCTTTGCGACCCCGTGAATTGCACCACGCCAGGCCTCCTTCTTCATCACCAACTCCCAGAGTTCACTCAGACTCACGTCCATTGAGTTGGTGATGCCATCCAGCCATCTCATCCTCTGTTGTCCCCTTCTCCTCCTGCCCCCAATCCCTCCCAGAATCACAGTCTTTTCCAATGAGTCAACTCTTCACATGAGGTAGCCAAAGTACTGGAGTTTCAGCTTTAGCATCATTCCTTCCAAAAAAATCCCAGGGCTGATCTCCTTCAGAATGGATTGGTTGGATCTCCTTGCAGTCCAAGGGACTCTCAAGAGTCTTCTCCAACACCACAGTTCAAAAGCATTAATTCTTCAGTGCTCAGCTTTTTTCACAGTCCAACTCTCACATCCATACAAGACCACAGGAAAAACCACAGCCTTGACTAGATGGACTTTTGTTGGCAAAGTAATCTCTCTGCTTTTGAATATCCTAAGAGGATAAGGACCCATAAAAGGAGACTTTCATCCTATAGTGTCCTACCAGAACCCTTTATTGATGGCTTCTAACATTGTTTAAGTTGGTGAAGAAAAAAAAATGTAAGGTTCATTTACAGTATCATAATTCATGGCAAAAAATAATGGATTTTGATAACTGGCACAGATGGTGCAATACCTTCTTAATTGTCACAAAGTAGAAAGGAAACAAGTCACAGTAAGTTCATTTTCAATCTCCAGTCACTTGGTATATCCAAGCTTCAATCTGCACCTCTTCTTCCTGGTAATACTGTTTTTTTTTGTTTGTTTTTTTTTTTTCTGTAATACTTTCTATGTACTAATATATCATCCCAAATTGGGAAGTGCAGTTTTTCAGCTATTGCAACATCTGGGTCATATGCAGTTTTGTGAGAACCTACTCATAATTCAGTGGAACACCTGAGTTTCCACTGAGACTCTTATTTGGTAAGTCTTGAACTTTAAACTCTTCTCATCAGCATTGCAGCAACACCTTCCTGGAAAGTTTCACCAGCACCTTGGTGCATAGTATCCTAGTAGGTCTTGCTGACACCCCAATGAAAAGCCTATTAGATAGTCCCATCACCAGCATAGCAAGTTGCTTCTTAGTACATTTTTCCAGAATCAAAATGGACAGTTACCTAGAGGATTTTGCTGCAGTTCCAATGAGTGGTTTCTCCTCAGCAGCCATGGCTTGTAGCCCAGCAAATCTCTTACATTCAGTGTTTCAGAGCCACATACTTCCTGTGAAGACTGAATCTTAGTCCTGTTATGAGCATTATCTCTTTCAGGTTTGTTCCTTCCTTAAGTACACTCCCTCAACCCTGAATATGCTTTTCCAGGATTCTCTAGGTTTCTCTTTAACTGTTCTTAGCAGTTAGTCCCCTTTTACAATTTATTAATGTTGTTCAAATTGCTGGTTTGTTTTCTGTCTCCTTAATGGACCCTGACATCTTTAAACAATCTCAATGCAACATGAATTACAGTGCTTAAAAGAAACTTTTCAAATGGTATTCAGCTCAACTCAACTCAGTTGAGGGTTCCACAAGCTACATTTGGTTCCTGGAATATATACAAATGGAACGACAGCAAGAAATGTAGATTTAGTTAGAGTGAAGTTAACAAAACATTGGAAAACATAATTCATCCTGAAACAAACATACTACTTCAAAAACAGTCTAGGAACTATAGTGCAGGTGTCAATAAGTGATGCTCCTTTGATGACAAAACATTTCATCTGGAAAATGTAACTGAAAATAACATGAGGCCATTTAAGAATGGATAATGTAAAACTATGAATTCGTATCCTCTGCATGGACTTTCTATTTGGTTACTGATATTTTTTAACCTGTGTACATGGGTTCAAATATATCTTTCAAAGCCTCTTGCTCAAAGTACCTGTGTTTACCTCACATGCCCTCTTCCAAAACAATTCATTTTTCCTTCAGTCTCACTGCGGCCCTTTCTTCATACTAGTTTCTAGTGGTGTTTGTTTTTCATTGTCACAAGTGGAGACCAGGGGCCTGGAAAACTGATAAGTACTGGATTTTGTTTTATTTGGTAGGTACTTGCAAATGATTCCTTTTCCACTGCTGGGAGGTGCTGAAACTTGGGAGACTGGCTGCTATTTGCTCTTCTTGAAGTTTATTGACTGTCAGTTTCTCTGGGAACTGCCTGCTGTGGCTAGGGAATGTGAAATGGCTTCTGTAGTTCCTACTGAGAAAGTATTCATTTTCTTAGTGATAAAGTGTTTCCCTCTGAAATATCATTGAAAGATTATTGCTACTGGTTACCTCTCTTCTTGGGAAAGGGAGGTTTCCTTTTAGCAGGTTATTAACTGAAGTAGATAAATGAGCATATTTTATCATTAAAGGACTCCATAGGATTTGCAAATGCTTATTTATCCAAAGTGATACAAATTGTCAAGTTAACAAATATTCTGACTGATGAGCATATAAAATTATTTCATTGAACTCAATATGTTTTAAGAAGCATCTAGTATATGTTTAGAATCAAGTTAAAGCAGTAGTCATAAAAAAAAAAAAAATTAAGGTCCCAGAGTCAAACTTCTGATATTTGAAGCTAATATTTCTACTATATATGTAATTTAAGCAGTCTTTCAAGACCCAAAACTCCTCATTTGTAAACAGAGATATTTCCTGCCTCTTGGAATGAGTATGTAAGAAATTTCATGTAGAGTTATTTATAATTGTTGTTCAATCGCTAAGTCATGTCTAATTCTTTGCAACCTCATGGACTTCAGTATGCCAGGCTTCCCTGTCCTTCACTATCTCTCAAAGTTTGCTCAGATTCATGTCCATTGAGTTGGTGATGCTATCTAAAGATCTCACATATTTTTAAATATTAGAAAACTATATAAACATTTCCCTGTCTTCAAGAAGCTTGTATAAAACAAAAATAAACAATGAAATACAGCATGTAATAAATTATCATGCCTTTAAAATAAATTTTATAAATTACAGTAGTGCTGCTGCTGCTAAGTCGCTTCAGTCATGTCTGACTCTGTGTGACCCCATAGACGGCAGCTCACCAGGGTCCCCTGTCCCTGGGATTCTCCAGGCAAGAAGACTGGAGTGGGTTACCATTTCCTTCTCCAATGCATGAAAGAGAAAAGTGAAATTGAAGTCGCTAAGTCGTGTCCGACTCCTAGCGACCGCATGGACTGCCGCCTACCAGGTTCCTCCGTCCATGGGATTTTCAGTCAAGAGTACTGGAGTAGGTTGCCATTACCTTCTCTGAACTAGCCTTAAACCTATATATATATGTGTGTGCGTATGTGTGTGTATATATTTATTTATTTATTTATTTATTTATGCATGCATGCATGCATGTGTTAGTCTGTTAGTCATTCAGTCGTGTCCAACTCTTTATGACCCATGGACTATAGCCCAAGAGGCTCCTCTGTCCATGGAATTCTCCAGATAAGAACACTGGAGTGGGCAGCCCTTCCTGTCTCCAGGGATCTTCCTGATTTAGGGATTGAATTTTGATCTCCTGCATTGCAGACAGATTATTTACTGTCTGACCCACCAGGGAAGCCCTTATATATGTGTGTACGCACACACATAAAACTCTGAAAGTTATTAGTGCTGGCCCCCTAAAATTTTTTTCCTCCTCATGAGTACATAGTAGAATTGGTCTTCTCTCCCTCCTGCAAGTTAAATATGACCATGTTCACCCTCTGAAAGCAAAGTGGTGTGAATCACTTCCAGGCAGAAACTTAAAGAGCCCACTTACAGTTCTACATGCACTTTTTCGCTCTGTCTTGACAGCAGTGTTATAGAAAGCAGTGGTTGCTGTGTTACTTAAGCCACATTAGGGGATGTTTGGTAAGGTCTGAAAACATTTTTTAGCTGGCATGACAGTGGAGGGTGTTACCTGCATCTAGTGAGTAAAAGCCACTTCTGCAATAAATATTTTACAGTGTGCTGGAAACCCCTACCCCTCCCACTCTAAAACAACAAAAATTTTGACAGTCTAAGCTGGAATCAAGATTGCTGGGAGAATTATCAATAACCTCAGATAGGCAGATGACACTACCCTATGGCAGGAAGTGAAGAGGAACTAAAAATCCTCTTGATGAAAGTGAAAGAGGAGAGTGAAAAGGTTGGCTTAAAAAAGCTCAACATTCAGAAAACTGAGATCATGGCATCTGGTCCCATCGCTTGGGAAGTAGATGGGGAAACAGTGGAAACAGTGTCAGACTTTATTTTTGGGGGCTCCAAAATCACTGCAGATGGTGAATTCAGCCATGAAATTAAAAGATGCTTACTCCTTGGAAGAAAAGTTATGACCAACTTAGATAGCATATTGAAAAGCAGAGACACTACTTTGCCAACAAAGGTCCATCTAGTCAAGGCTATAGTTTTTCCTGTGGTCATGTATGGATGTGAGAGCTGGACTGTGAAGAAGGCTGAGCGCTGAAGAATTGATGCTTTTGAACTGTGGTGTTGGAGAAGACTCTTGAGAGTCTTCTCAAGGAGATCCAACCAGTCCATTCTGAAGGAGATCAGCCCTGGGTGTTCTTTGGAAGGAATGATGCTAAAGCTGAAACTCCAGTACTTTGGCCACCTCATGGGAAGAGTTGACTCATTGGAAAATCCCTCTGGGAGGGATTGGGGGCAGGAGGAGAAGGGGAGGACAAGGGATGAGCTGGCTGGATGGCATCACTGACTCGATGGATGTTAGTCTGAGTGAACTCCAGGAGATGTTGATGGACAGGGAGGCCTGGCATGCTGTGATTCATGGGGTCGCGAAGAGTCGGACATGACTGAGCGACTGTACTGAACTGAACTGTTTAGTTTTAAATTCAGTTGGGATAATTTCATGAGTACCTCATGAGAAAAGCTGGGCTGGAAGAAGCATAAGCTGGAATCAAGATTGCCAGGAGAAATATCAATAACCTCAGATATTAGGGTTAGGGTTAGGGTTAGGGTTAGGGTTAGTGTTAGGGTTAGGTGACACCACCCTTATGGCAGAAAGTGAAGAGGAACTAAAAAGCCTCTTGATGAAAGTGAAAGAGGAGAGTGAAAAAGTTGGCTTAAAGCTCAACTTTTAGAAAACTAAAATCATGGCATCTGGTCCCATCACTTCATGGGAAATAGATGGGAATACAGTGGAAACAGTATCAGACTTTATTTTTGGGGGCTCCAAAATCACTGCAGATGATGACTGCAGCCATAAAATTAAAAGACGCCTACTCCTTGGAAGGAAAGTTATGACCAACCTACATGACATATTCAAAGGCAGAGACATTACTTTGCCAACAATGATCCGTCTAGTCAAGGCTATGATCTTTCCAGTGGTAATGTTTGGATGTGAGAGTTGGACTGTGAAGAAAGCTGAGTGCTGAAGAATTGATGCTTTTGAACTGTGGTGTTGGAGAAGACTCTTGAGAGTCCCTTGGACTGCAAGGAGATCCAACCAATCCATTCTGAAGGAGATCAGTCCTGGGTGTTCTTTGGAAAGAGTGATGCTAAAGCTGAAACTCCAGTACTTTGGCCACCTCATGCAAAGTGTTGACTCATTGGAAAATCCCTCTGGGAGGTATTGGGGGCAGGAGGAGAAGGGGAGGACAAGGGATGAGCTGGCTGGATGGCATCACTGACTCAATGGACGTGAGTTTGAGTCAACTCCGGGAGTTGGTGATGGACAGGGAGGCCTGGCGTGGTGCAATTCATGGGGTCTGAAAGAGTCGGACATGACTGAGCGACTGAACTGAACTGAAACTGTCCATAGTATCACTATTAAGAAACCCTAGCTTGGAATAAGGAATATTTGGATGGTGGTTCTTTATTGTCCAGAAATGGACAAGAAGAATAAGCAAGAAATAACCCTTAGCTATTTCAGACCACTAAAAGTTTCGAATTGTGTGTTATCACAACACAGGCTAACTTTTCCTATCTGACACATTTAGTTTGCAATTTGAGTGAAATTAGAACACAATGTGCTTCTTCATATGATGTTTAAATAACTTCTTTCTGATATTTCTGGACTTAATATCCATGAATACATGACGGCTGGGATTAAAGTTAAGGTTGAAATTTGTTTAAAATGGAAAATAAATAGATCAATTCAGATTTCAAGATAGTTTAGCTAGTTTTCAGAGTGAAATGATTGCTCATGAGAAGCATCTGGCTTTAATGCTTAATGTTCTTGCTCTAAGAAACCCAACCATCCAATCAAAATGCTTGGCAGAAAAATAGATTATGAAATTTGCATTAAAAATAAACTGCAGGTTGTAATTTTGCTGGAAAAAAATAAACTTTACATCACTTTTAGTTAAATATTTTAATATTTCCTACCATTCTTTTTATGAAATAATTTAACACACCTTAAAGCCATCACAAAAAGACTATTTTGATTTATACTTTTAGGGAATAAAAGAGAAAATAATAAAAAATTATAAAGATGAGGTTTTTTTATAAGCTGTAGTTCTTTTGATGAAAAATATTATTTGTGATATCAGATATAAAACATGCAATTTTAATTTTTTTTCAAAGTCACAGATTTTCTCTCAAGACGTTCATTTAATTTTTCATTTACAACTCTCCATAGTTAATATATTCTCTTAATTCAAATAATTAAAATGTATGAAAAGATAAACAGTGAAAAGTTTCCCTCCCAATTTGGCCATTACCTGTGACCCCCATAGGTGAGTGGCCTAGCACCACTCATGAATGGCACCACCTGGAGTTGACACACTGTCATACTATATCCAATCTCATCATGCTAACCTCATTCACAGTAACCCTGTTATTAGTTTCATATTGTTGTACATATATTTATTCCCTTATAAATTTATGATATATAATAAATGCCAATGCATCCATATATGTATGGAAACAAATGCTGATTAACTTTTTTCTCACTTTTTACTATTTTTCTTATACTAAGCACATCCATAGGCTGGAACATAATCTCCATGTCCATCCACAATAAAAAGTTCTCAAAAAAAAATCACATTGTTCCACAGCCTTAGATAAATAAGTTACTACCCAAAGGCTCCCATTTTCAAATCTGCCTATCCTAGCAACATCCCTTAATCAAGTTTATTTCCACAACTTATCCTATTGACATAGCTGCCATACCTGCACATACTTCATATTCCCTCTGTTATACCCCTGATGATTGAATGCCTAATAATTTGTCAATGACTGATAACACTTTGAGTGTTACCCTTCAAAGAGAAATATATACTGTGATTTTAATTCTCACTAATACACTATGTGAGGTTAAGTTTTAAAATGTTTAAACTTTCATTTAAAAGAGACTTAAAAAATCCTGTTTTGGTTGATATCAGAATCAGAGTATTTAAATCTCCACTTCTAGCTATGTGCTTCCCTGGTGGCTTAGAAGTAAAGAGTCCACCTGCAATGCAGAAAACAGGTTTGATCCCTGGGTCAGGAAGATCCCCTGGAAAAGGGAATGGCTACCCTCTTCAGTATTCTTCCCTGGAGAATTCCATGGAGAGAGGACCCTGGCGGGCTATAGTCCACGGGGTTGCAAAGAGTTGGACATGACAGAGCAACTAACACTTCTAGCTATCAATGGAAATGACCTTCAAAATATGGAAACAGAGGAAAATAAGCATTTCCATTAATCTTGGAAATGAAAATTTACCATCCATACACTAAGATGTCAAGGTATTTCTGAATTATATAATGTAGACATGCTCAGATTAGGAGCCACAGAAAGCCAACTGATTATCTATACTTTTGTAAAAGAGTTGTGCACACAGGAAATATATAAATAAGGCCCTCAGACTACAACAGATGAAAAACTTCTGCATAGCAAAAGAAACAATCTGCAAAAATGAAAAACAAAAGGAGAAAATATGTGCTAACCATATATCTGAGAGGACTTAATATCAAATATATAAGGAAATCATATAACTCAATAGCAAAAAAACCCAAAATAATTAAATTATGGGCAAATGGCTTAGACGTTTTTCTGAAGAAGACATACATGAAAAGGTGTTCAACATCACTAATCACCAGGGAAATACAAACCAAAACTGCAATGAGATATAACCTCAAACTTGTTAAAATGGTTATTATCCAAAAGACAAGAGATAACAAGTTTTGGTAAGAATGTGGAGAAAAGGAAATCCTTGTGCACTGTTAATGGATACAAACTGGTGCAGCAACTATAGAAAACAGTATGGCAATTCCTCAAAATTTAAAAATAGAACTGCTGTATGATCCAGCAATTCCATTTCTTGGTGTATATACAAAGGAAATAAAAACACTATCTGGAAGAGACATCTTCATTCCTACATTAATTGCTATATTATTCACAATAGCAGAGACATGAGTCAATCTAAGTGTCCATCAATGAATAAATGGATAATGAAAATGTGATATGTATATATTATTTTCATATATATACATATATGCATACACACACACACATACACAGGAATATTATTTGGCCATGAAAAAAATCCTGCCACTTGCAACAACATGGTTGGACTTTGAGGGTGTTATACTAACTGAAATAAGTCAGATGGAGTAAGACAAGTACAGCACATTCTCATCTGAATGTGGAATCTAATGAAATCAAACTCAGAAATAGAGAATAGAATAGTGATTGCCCAGAGCTGAGGGTGGGGGAAATGGGGAAGAATTATTCAAATGGAACAAACTGCAGCTATAAGATGAGTAAATTCTGGGTATCTTACGGATAGCATAGTGACTATAATTAACAATACTTTATTATATACTTCAAAATTGTTAGGAGAGTAATGTTAAGACCACAAGAAAAGGTAATTATATATGGGCATAGAAGTGTCAACTAGCCTTATTATGATAACCATTTCATAATATATGCATATATCAAAACATCCTATTGCATACTTTAAATTTACTAATGTCACATGTCAATAATATCTTAATAAATCTGAGGGAAAACACCCTGACAAAAAACAATAACATTTGATTTGCCATCACAATAAAAAATAAGCTATCATTTCACTGAAAGCAATGAAAATATATATAGTATGAAGAATAAGGAAAAGTCCAAACTGAAGCATAATTTTTTAAACTCTTTATGTAGTAGATTTTCTACAAGAAATTATGTTGTCAGAAAATAATTATTTTTCATCTTTGAAAGATTTAAATATAAGTATTTGAAAGATTTAAATACTGAAAAAAATTGTGTTTGAAAAATATATTTCAATTTCCTCCTTAATAATGATTTTTTTTGTTTATTTAACAGACATACACACTTTATCACCCATATTGCATATCTCAATCTCATTAAGTCAATGAGACTTTTTTCTCTAGGTAATTTGAATTTTGAGCAGAATCATGTGGAACATAAACATAGTTGGAGCTAAGACATTTGATGACAGTATTTCTTGAATTTCTTAATGCTTAATGGTTTAGTTTCCCTTCCATTTCCTAAATTAAACTATGAACTTTCCAATGAGTACCTTTTTTGCTCATTGGATTTATGGTTTCTGTTACTAAAACAACAAATAAATTTCATTGCATTTTTATATTACCAAAATCAAAACATATCCTTGATATTAGAGCGAGAAACCAAGAAAAAACAATATGAGACCTGTAAAAAATTCAACATGAACAACATGAGGTCAAAATTTAAAATATGATGTAGACACTGAAAAACAAATTTCTAACTGAAGAAAATCTATTTTGGAAAAAGGAAAAGCATTAGAATTCTTCCACATTTCTAAAGGTGACAAAGCAATAAAAATTAAATAATTGTTATAGAAAGAATGTTTGTGTTTTTCTCAGCCTCAATTCATATGTGAAAGTCCTAACACATATTAGGGCTAAATTTGGAGATAGGGCTTCTAAAGAAGTAAATAATGTTAAATAGGGTCATAAGAGTTGAGTCCTGATCCTTTCGGATTGTATCCTTATAAGAAGAGAAATAAGAGAACATTTTTTATCTCTTTCCCTGCACTCATGCACCAAGGAAAGGCCATGTGAAGACATATCCAGGAGGCTGTCATCTGCAAGCCAAGAAGAGAGTCTTAACCTTCTGGGACCAAATTTGTTAGAACCTTGATCTTACACTAGCCTCCAGAACTGTGAGAATATAAATCTCTGTGGTTTAAGTCACCCAGCCTGTGGCATTTTGTTATGTAAGCCTGAACAGATTGATAAACATGATGAAAGAAATAAAAACTAGATCTAGGAAATCTAATCTACAGGGGAAAAATAAAGAGCTTAAAGAATCCATGATAATATAGAGCAAATGGATCCAAAATAATAAATAAAGAAATAATACAAACATTCTTAAGCTGAAAGTGAACATTAGCTTGGATATTTAAAGGGTTCACTAAGTAACAAAAAATAAGTATATACATATATAAAAATAAATATCTTAAGGAATAAAGAACATCTCTACAAATATCAACAGATATAACTTAATGGTAAAAATAAAAAAAAATAAAACTGCCTTAAAGTATCTATCACACAATAATAAATGACAATAAGAATGGATTCATGTATGCAGCATTTTGGAAAAAAAGCACTGGTGCTTAGGAAAGCTATATTACAATTACCAAAATTTTTGTAGGGCAATATACTAAACAAACTTAAACACCTCAATATATTAATAGATTGACACAATCAAGATTTACTTCTCACTCACATCACAATTCACCTTGGTCTGAGGAAGAGCCCACCCTCTCTGCTGCATGCAATCATTCAGGGACACAAGTCCTTCCATGCTTAGCCCAGAAGAGACATATCACTCCCTCACAAGCTGTGAACAAGAATGGGTGATACGGCCAGACCTCAAGATAGGGGACTGGAAAATGCCTTTTGGCTGCATGCTCAGGTAAAGGTACACATTTGAGAGACATCTAACCAGCACTATCTAATAGAACTTTCTGTAATAATGGAAATGTTCTACTGTACTGCCTAATGTGGTAGGCATAAACCAAATATGGAACAGTGGTAAAGAATCTGTCTGCCAGTGCAGGAGACAGCAGGAGATGTGGGTTTCAATCCCTGGGTCAGGAAGATCCCCTGGAGTAGGAAATGGCAACCTGCTCCAGTATACATGCCTAGAAAATTCCATGGACAGAGGAGCCTGGCAAGCTACAGTCAACAGGGTCGCAAAGATCAGACACACACACACACACACACACAGGCATATATGTTATTTAGCCCTTGAAATGAGGCTAGAGTGACAGAGAAAATGAATATTTGACTTTATTTATTAGTTTTAATTACTTTAAATGTATATAAATACATGTGAGTGGTGGTTTTCATACTGGAGAATGCAGACCACATGCACAGGACAATAGACTATGTCTTCAAAGATGTTCATTAGGCACTATTGGCCTTGGTAAAAATTTGGAGATATGACAAATAACAACTATTTAGGAAGCTGTGATCCATTCAGCAAATAGTTCAAATATTATCTGCTGAACATCAGTTCTGGGCCTGTGGAGGATATAAATTTAGATTTGGTAGGAAATATCAGAGTATCAGAAAATATTGGCTTTTCTAAAACTTAGTGAGGTACTGCAAAGAGGAGGATCCTTTGGTCTAAGGCATCAGTTTTCTGTGGCTCAAACCAGAAACATCAGCATCACCTGGGAACATGGAAAAGGAAATTCTCCAGACCCACTGGGGACCTGTTGTGGGGGTGGGGCACAGCAATCTGTGTTCAATCAGCCGTCTGGGTAATACTGCCACATGCTAAATTTTGAGAATCACTGATCTAAAGCAAAAGTTCTCAACACTAGTTGCTCATTACAATTATCAAGGGGACTTTAAAAAACAGGGTTGCCATGGCTCCATCCTCAGAGATTTTTATTTGTTATGCAGTAGAACCAAGGATTTGAAAAAGCTCTCTAGGTGATTCAAATGTACAAACAGAACTGAGAATCAAAACTGAGGTGACCCAGACTGAAAGCAGTAAAGGAAATAGAACACAGTGTTAGCACAAATCACTTTTTCTGCCTGTGGTCCACAACACAAAACTGCTGAAGGTCCATCATAACTTTGGATAAATATAATAGCACGATTCGACTTTCTGTACCATTTTATGTGAGCAAAGACGAGCTACTAAGAATGCAAGTAGAAGCAAGGACTGGGCTTCTGGTAGTGTCAGGAGACTGGTAAATCTGAAGCCCCAGTCCAGCCAGCTACACAAGCCTCCTGACAAAGCCTCTGAGAAGCATCCTGGGAAATGGCTCCCTGTGCCTCCCCTCACAGTTCAGTGCTGCTCACTACTCTGAGGAAGCAGCCAGGGCCTGAGCAGTGGTCACAGGCACAAACTTAGGAGCCAAACTGTCTCCAGTTCTGCCACTGCCTCTTATTAGCTGTGCAACGTGGGAAAACAGAGGAATTCTTTTATCCTCACTTTTCTTCTCTAAAATGGAGATAATACTATTGTACCTTTGGCACAGGGCTGCTCAGAAGAAAGAAAGAATAAATGAATGTATTGTTCAGACACTTAAAACAGCACTTGACACATATTGTTAGACTTAGAAATAAAATTAGAAACAAAGCTCATGTCAGCGTGTTGCTAAGAAACAAAAAACAGTTCAATATTAAATGATTATTAGTTAGATAATGGTTACTAGCTATAAAAATAATTGTACATACATTATATGTGATATATAATCATACATTTAACATGTTACATGTTTTAATATATATGTGGGCATATGTATAGTTTCTAGACATCATTCTAAAAAATATCGATGAACGAAAGAGAAAATATAATGAGACACCACATTCTAATATATTTGTAGCATGACAGAAAATGCACAACTAATATATCAGATAAGTATAAGCACCATGATAAATAAAACAACATAAGAAATAGGAAATGGTATTTGAGAAGTAACTTGAAAGAAATTAAGAAAATCATGTTCATACCTCGGGTCAGAAAAATAGGACCTGAGGGGATATCAATACAAAAGCCCTGGGAAATTACATTTTAAGTGCTCAACAAATAGCACACACAAAAAAAAACTATCATTAGAATGAACTGACTTAAGCACAGGTATTAGATAATGAAGCTTCAGAGATGGTCACGGCCAAGACATATAAAGTCTTGCAAGGAATGCCCAAGATATCAAATTTTATTTTTAAACAATGAGAAGATAGAATTGTTTGAGCAGGCAAGTTTTCTTGATCTATGTACTATACAGCTTCAAAGTCAAATCTACTTTAGCTTCCATGTAGTGAACTCATAATACTAGGTCAGGAGTAGAAGTGGCAGCAAGTTACAAAGCTATTGCACAATGAAGTGTGCCACCCAGGAAAAAGATTATACTAGTTTGAGTCAAAATGATGAACCAAGATGATGGTATAGAAGTGGTGACAATTAGATCTGAATAAACATGAATTTGTGGATATGATTTATGATCATGTTTGGCCTGAAAAAAATCAGTGAATCATAGGGCCAGATTCTAAGACTGTGAGAAGACCCAACAGTTTGGCCTTGTTAAATGTGAATTTCATGGAGGCTCCAAGGAGAAATTGGAAATGCAAGTCTGACGCTCAAGGGAAACGTGGGAGCTAAAGACATTACCTAGGCTTTACAAGTGTATATAAATCCATGAAAATACCTGAGGTTTCTTAGTAAGTGAGTGTAGATAGAGGGAAAAAAAAATAAATTGTTTGGCATCCAACTAATTATTTAAGTGAAGTGTTGGCCACCCAGGCCTGACTATAAGCAATCTCTGACTGCTCACTTCCTGAAGCAACTCAGGATTTCCTAAACTTATGGAAATAGGAAAATAACTTCTAAGGTTTTAATTTCCAGAGATGAAAATCCTCCCAGTATCCCCTGGAAAAGTGATCATGGAGGGCATTGGACCAGAAAGGCTCCATCTATCCACACTTATAGGAAGTATGGCTGCTCCTTTGTAGAATTCACTCTTCAGCCAAGGGGAAAACAATTTAGAGGCCATTATCTCAGAGAATAAAACCTGTATCCTGGAATTCTGATTGCTGCATGTTGCTTTCCATTTCCCTGTTTCTTAAAGGGAGGTGTTTGTTTTATCTTCTTGTTTTTATTTTAAAACACGTATGTGGAGGTGGCTGTATATTTTAGCCCATAAATGAACAGAACATGAAATGAAATATCCAGACCTGATTGAAGGAACTGAACAAAAACCAGAGATTCTAAATGCAGTAACTGAGTAAGAGTTCAGGTAGTGTTTCGATGGAAAATAATAAATTTGTTTTCAATTACACATGAACTAATTGCCTTATTTTATCATGGACAATGTTGAAAATTTAGGTATTGGTAAATGGGGGCAGACATGTCTATCAAAGATGAAATGTAGTGAATATTTTTATTTTTGCCTTTTTAAGAATTTCTCTCTCTTCCCCTTGGCCAACCTTTCCTTTTGGCAACAATACCTTGAATCACCGTCCACAGTGATTTGGGAGCCCAATAAATATCTGTCACTGACTCCACTGTTTCCCCTTCTATTTGCCTGAGGTGATAGGACCAGATGCCATGATCTTAGTTCTTTTCTTTTGTTGTTTTTTACTTTACAATATTGTATTGGTTTTGCCATACATTAACATGAATCTGCCATGAGTGTACACGTGTTCCCCATCCTGAACCCCCCTCCCACCTCCCTCCCCGTACCATCCCTCTGGATCATCCCAGTGCACCAGCCCCAAGCATCCTGTATCCTGCATCGAACCTAGACTGGTGATTCATTTCTTACATGATATTATACATGTTTCAATGCCATTCTCCCAAATCATCCCACCCTCTCCCTCTCCCACAAAGTCCAACAGACTGTTCTATACATCTGTGTCTCTTTTGCTGTCTCTCATACAGGGTTATCATTACCATCTTTCTAAATTCCATATATATGTGTTAGTATTCTGTATTGTATATAGTATTCTGGCTTACTTCACTCTGTATAATCAGCTCCAGTTTCATCCACCTCATTAGAACTGATGCAAATGTATTCTTTTTAATGGCTGAGTAATACTCCATTGTGTATATGTACCACAGCTTTTTTATTCATTCATCTGCTGATAGACATCTAGGTTGCTTCCATGTCCTGGCTATTATAAACAGTGCTGCGATGAACATTGGGGTACAGGTGTCTCTTTCAATTCTGGTTTCCTTAGTGTGTATGCCCAGTAGTGGGATTGCTGGGTCATAAGGCAGTTCTATTTCCAGTTTTTTAAGGAATCTCCACACTTTTCTCCATAGTGGTTGTACTAGTTTGCATTCCCACCAACAGTGTAAGAGGGTTCCCTTTTCTCCACACCCTCTCCAGCATTTATTGCTTGTAGACATTTGTGTCGCAGCCATTCTGACTGGTGTGAAATGGTACCTCATTGTGGTCTTGATTTGCAGTTCTTTTAATATTGAGTTTTAAGCCAGCTTTTTCACTTTCACCCTCATCAAGAGGCTCTTTAGTTCCTCTTCACTTTCTGCCATTAGAGTAGTATCATCTGCAGTACTTCCCCCAGCAATCTTGATTTCAGCTTGTGATTAGTTAAAGCTATGGTAGTAGCTTCAGTAGTCATATATGGATGTGAAAGTTGAAAGAAGGCTGTGTGTGCTAAGTTGTTTCAGTTGTGTCCAACTCTTTGTAACCCTATGGACTGCAGTACATGAGGTTCTTCTGTCTGTGCAGATTCTCCAGGCAACAATACTAGAGTGGGTTGCCATGCCCTCCTCCAGGGGATCTTCCCAACCCAGGAATTGTACCTGCGTCTCCTGCATTGGCAGCAGATTCTTTACCACTAGTGCCACATAAAGAAGGCTGAGCACCAAAGAATTGATGCTTTTGAACTATAATGTTGGAGAATTCTTTAGAGTCCCTTGGACAGCAAGGAGATCCAACCAGTCAATCCTAAAGAAAATCAACCCTGAATATTCAGTGGAAGGACTGATGCTGAAGCTGAAGCTCTGATAGTTTGGCCACTGATGCCAAGAGCCAACTCATTGGAAAAGACCCTAATCCAGGAAAAATTGAGGGCAAGAGAAGGGGGTGACAGAGGATGAGATTGTTGGATAGCATCACCGACTTAATGAACAAATTTTTGAGCAAATTCTGGTAGGCAGTGATGGACAGGGAAGTCTGGCACACTGCAATACATGGAGCTGCGAAGAGTGGGGCATGACTTAGTGACTAAACAACTACACCTTGAATTCAAAGAGATTCAATAACACATCGTCCAGGTTTAACAGGTAGGACTACAATCCAGGTCTAGAGTCTTGTTGTCAGTTCCCTTGTCCACAGTGATTGGTCCAAGCCTGTTATATGATCTAATATAGCCTAAACAAATTCCTGCCCTGATTTTTTGCTTAAAGAGAGTGATGATCCTTCCACTTCAGGTTGTAGAGTTTGAAGGACATGAATTGGTGGCTACTAGGAGCCACTGTCTCTCACCTTATATATGAAAAAGCTATCTGGTATAAAGGAAAATGAAGCCAAGCCCATATGAGATGAAGCTGGAAAAAGTCCCAACGATGTTGGGCCTCTGATTTTGGAGTCTGACCCCCCCAGATCTATTCTCAGTCCTGAAGTTCTCTATTTGGTTCTTTTATCCTCAGTATTAACACCTGATCTCAGGGACTGAAGAGATGAGACAGAGAGACAGGATGACACCTTGATCTGGAATATAAAGACTTTGATTTTATACTAAATAATATTTTCCAACTAGCTGCCCCTGTGCCAGTGAGTTGCATGAGGTTAAACAATGTGCTACCAAAATTATTTATTGGTCATTTAAGTTTAGAAAACAGTTAACAAAGTTTAAATAAACAAGTTTTTTCCCCCTTCAACATTTCTCAAAGTTTCTGATTGCATTGTAATTCTTTGCTGTGGTGTGGAGTAACCACAGTACCATTTATTCAAAGAAAACCATATCATTTATTAACATCTCCTCCACCAAAGACAGTTTGGGAAATACTGGACTAGTCTTATGCTGTAGATAGAGAAAATTGTCCTCCTTAAGAGTCTTATTCTTATGTTATTTGTTCTGGTTTTAAGTCTTAGAAAGAAAGAAGAATGGCCAGAAGGAAAATGCCATTTTTCCCCTGTGCAAAAACAGTCCCAGATAAGAGTGTGAGCCAGTTCAGCGTAGATGCCCAACATCCAGACTGTTAAATGGAATCACAGAAAAGCAAAGCCCTAAGCCAAACAAATAAATCTTTAGTGATGGAGCCCTAGTGATTTTGACAGGCAAATCTGGGAGTATTTATGAATAAAAAAATTTTCTAGTTCAAAAACAACTGATATGGCTACATTCAGCCATCTATGTGTCCTAATTGATACATATCAACTCTTTGATAAGTAGAAGTTTATTCAAGCTGTTTTAGGTGTTGAGGATCTCTTGATTGCTAGACAGTTATGAAATGGTAGTGATTTTTTTTTTTAGAATTGTGATATCTTAACTTCTAGATTAATCCTGAAATATAAAGAAATCATTTTCAGTTCAAAGATAAGCTGAAAAGAGATTAAATCCTCTGCTCTCAACTGTAAGGTTTAGTATTAGCCTGAAAGCATGAAGATAGGATACAGCCTTGAAAATCCTTGTAATCAGTCCTCTCCTAAGATAAAATGCACTGTTATTTTACTAGTTATTGCTATTCAGGCCATTTCTTTATTTTACTTCAGCTCTGCCCAGTTTTTTGAAGTGACAGCTTTTGAGAAGGGGAGAAAAAAATGAGATGTACACTTAGAACTTATAACTGAAGGAACTAAAATTGTTCTAAGATTCCATCCAACAAAATCCATACAAAACAAATGCCCGCAACTCTGGTGGAAATAAACCTAGAAATTATGTTTGTATATGACTGATATATATAGGAATACACACACACAAAAGAAGGAAACAAAGTCAGTTTCATCTTGGAATATCTCAGGGAAGTTGGGCTATAACATCCAAGTTCAAAAAGTAGAAATCAAATAAAATATTTAGAAATATATATATATACCGAGGAAACCAGAATTGAAAGAGACACATGTACCCCAATGTTCATTGCAGCACTGTTTATAATAGCCAGGACATGGAAACAACCTAGATGTCCATCAGCAGATGAATGGATAAGAAAGCTGTGGTACATATACACAATGGAGTATTACTCAGCCATTAAAAAGAATTCATTTGAATCAGTTCTGATGAGATGGATGAAACTGGAGCCGATTATACAGAGTGAAGTAAGCCAGAAAGAAAAACACCAATACAGTATACTAACACATATATATGGAATCTAGAAAGATGGCAATGACGACCCTGTATGCAAGACAGAAAAAAAGACACAGCTGTGTATAATGGACTTTTGGACTTAGAGGGAGAGGGAGAGGGTGGGATGATTTTGGAGAATGGCATTCTATCATGTATACTATCATGTAAGAATTGAATCGCCAGTCCATGTCTGACGCAGGATACAGCATGCTTGGGGTTGGTGCATGGGGATGACCCACTGAGATGTTATGGGGAGGGAAGTGGGAGGGGGGTTCATGTTTGGGAACACATGTAAGAATTAAAGATTTTAAAAAATAAATAAATAAATAAATAAATGTAGGAGGAGAGCTCGAGCATTTAATCAATCATTAAAGCCACTTTAATGCACTGTATCGCTCTAAAGCTGGAGTGATTAGAGAAGTGGTACTACAGGACAGAATACAAAGTGTGGAACAATAAAAGGAAAAAGAAAAAAGAAAAAAAAGAAATATATATATAATTAAGAGAAAAGTAATAGCAGAAGACAGGAAAATAATGACAAATAAAGCTTTAAGTTTATAGTGTTTAAAAGTACTATGCAGGTAAATCACAAAATTGGATAAGTATCACTCATCAGGGTTTACCATAGCCCAGAAAAATATACTTCAAAATTGTGCACTCCACTAGAACGGAGTCCATGATATAACAAACCATCTTTGGATTACCAGAATGACTTCTCACATTAAATGAGAGCTGGAGTAATTTGAATAGAAGATAAGAAGCAATCTAGTGACTAGTAATCCCTGTTTCCTATAGTAATATAGTGTATTTCCCAGGCCACTCTAGTCCAGGGTATAAAATGGTGACATATTACTAGTAAATTTCACTTATTCTGATTCTGACCTATGTATTCAATTCTTGACAGAATCTTTTCCTTTTATACTGCGAATGCCTCAAGTTTCTTTACATGCTCATGAGCAATTCCACTCATACCATGTGAGACCATCATTTGTATGTTATTTGCTTGGATTTGCATATGCCTGGAGTCATGACTAGGGTCAATAACTCCCTCTCTGCTGAAAGGCAGAAAATACTTCACCACTCTCTTAGTTTGTGCTTCATAGAAGCAGAGGTTGAGTTAAGGATTCTTCTTAGAGTGATATTTTGTAAGAAGCAAGATGAGTGAAGCAGGAAAGAGCAGGAGGAAAAGATAAGCAAGACTGTGTCTCAGCTAGACACTAGGTTTTTTTTTTTTCCAATTCCACACTGAAGTTCTAAAGTTTAAATGGCGCCACTGATGTAGCCCAAACTTAAGGCAAGAAGCTGTCCTTTTAAACACCCACAGTCATTGGACAAGGTCTACTTACAAGAGATTGGAGTCCGGGGGGAGAAAGACAGAGCTATGGGTTGTTATTAGCCAACATTTAGAATAACAGGAAGAAGGGTGTATGAGATAGCAAAGGAACTCAAGTGAGGCACCAATAACACCCTTTCCTTACATAGCATTGTTGCCATTTTGAGCACATGCTCCCACTTCTGCTGTATCACAACTCCCACAAGGTATTGTCTAATCTGTGAAACCTCCATCTCTTCCTCAGGGTCTGCCTCACACAAACACTGCTGACTTCTCACTAGAAACCACAACTTTTTAAGGAATAACTGATTCTTCTGACAAGTACTTCAGTTCCCCACTGCCAGTAGTATTGACATATGGGAGACCTAGAGAACCCAAAGCTCTATCATCTTTGGTTACACAGGAGAAAATATCTCTTCCCTTTTTATGTCACGTTTTCATGGAGAAGAATTTAACATGCCCGTGATCCTCAATGCTTCGCATTATTTACTCAGAGCTCTCTTGACTTACGACTTTAGACATGAGTTCACACAAGGCCAGATGAAGGTTAATTTATAGACACTGTTCTCAATCATTCCTCCTATTTGAGAACTAAGGTTGATTTTTCTTCTCTCTTAGGAGTCGTTCTTTCCTAGAAGGCTTCCCTGTCACTTATACAAGTATATTTCTGGAAGCCCCACCTGCTCAGCCTATCTGTCTGATTTTTCCAGATATATCTGAATCCAAAAAGGAAATAGATTTAAACCAAAAGAGGATACACAATAATTTGGTAGATAATTATATATACTTCAATATTTCTAAGTCTAATAGTTTTGCCTGCCTCACCAAGTCTAATCAGAGATCCAGTGAAGACTGAGTTTACACTCTGAATTTTTATGAATCCTCCAAGGTGTGTCCATTCCATGAGGTCTTCCTGGAGACTACAATCAAGGTTTCCCCTCAAGGTACTGTAAGTATTTCTCTTGCACTATTGTCTTTTTTTTTTCTTTTTTTCCAAAACAAATACGTTTCTTGCTCTCCTTTTTTTTCTCTCTTTCCATTCTATTCATATGAACTACATTTTTTTTCATTTTTATTTGACTTTATAATGGATGCAGATTATAAACAGCAGCAATGATTCAGAAGCTCCTGAAAACAAAATATAAAGGTTGTAAAACACATGCTGCATATGCTGTAAACATTTGTTTTGTAATTTCGTCTGTAAGATCTGAAGTGTTTGAATCATGCTTAAGTTTGATAGGATTCAATAGTTTCAAACTTGTTTTTTTGTTCTTCTGTGAAATGTTAGATCCCATTGTCTTAACTTTTAAATATTTAATTTCATAAAGATGAAAGCAATAATATAAATCAAGTAATAAATACAAATACTCCCTGGAAAATAGAAATAATTTATTTTTAGATGGTCCTAGGGTACTGCAGCCATTCATGTCAATGTATGGCAAAACCAATACAGTATTGTAAAGTAAAATAAAGTAAAAATAAAAATTAAAAAAAAAGAAATTAAAAGACGCTTATGTCTTGAAAGAAGAGTTATGACCAACCTAGATAGCATATTGAAAAGCAGAGACATTACTTTGTCTACAAAGGTCTGTCTAGTCAAGGCTATGGTTTTTCCAGCGGTCATGTATGGTTGTGAGAGTTGAGCTGAGTGCCGAAAAATTGATGCTTTTGAACTGTGGTGTTGGAGAAGACTCTTGAGAGTCCCTTGGACTGCAAGGAGATCCAACCAGTCCATTCTAAAGGAGATCAGCCCTGGGTGTTCTTTGGAAGGAATGATGCTAAAGCTGAAATTCCAGTACTTTGGCCACCTCATGTGAAGAGTTGACTCATTGGAAAAGACTCTGATGCTGGGAGGGATTGGGGGCAGAAGGAGAAGGGGACGGCAGAGGATGAGATGGCTGGATGGCATCACCGACTCGATGGACATGAGTTTGAGTGAACTCTGGGTGTTGGTGACAGACAGGGAGGCCTGGCGTGCTGCAATTCATGGTGTCTCAAAGAGTCGGACATGACTGAGCGACTGAACTGAACTGAACTGAGGGTATAAGACTTCCTGTAATTTGTTTTCAAATGCACAAAGAGTATACTTTGGTAGGCAACAAAAGAAATAAATTTTTTCCTATTAAATCTCTGGTTTTAAACCTCATGACATACAGTATTCTTGTGATTGAAAAACTATTTAGTCTATGAAAAAGAAAGAAAACAAGCTTAAATAATTTGGACTCACATTTAATCTCTCAACAATTCATTTAAAAAGATGAGAATGTATTCTTCTATAGAAGTTTGTCATGAGTATTCCTGTCTGCAAACAGATGGAAGGATTCAAGCTATTTTGGCATTTGTTTGTAGTCAAGAAATCTGAGTTCTATTTACAACTCTGATTGACATTATCAGCTAAAACCAAACATTTCACTGATTCTTTCAGGAGTTTCTATACTATACAGTACTATCAAATAATAATTAGTGAGCTTAATTAAAAGGATAACAGAATGTTCTTGAAGTACTCTAGCAAAGAAGAATGTATCAGCACTTCCAGAGACTGCTTAGCAGCACTGTAGTACCAAGCATATATTGCATAGTCAGACTGCCAAGCTTAAATGACAGCAACACCTATACAACTTTGAGTGAGTTATTCATCATTTTTTGGCCACAGTTTCTTCACTTGTAAAATAGGGATAATAATAGCAGTCATTATATAGGTTGGTTCTGAGGATGCAAGCTATCAATATTTATAAAGTTCTCAGAAAAGTAGTTGACACATAAGTAAATGGAATGTTGGTTTAACAAATATTATTCAGGTAACTATCACAAAATTTAATATTGCTTAATTCATATACATGTTAGGGAAGGACGCTAAGATAATAAAGAAACAAATCAAGATCACTTAAAATAATACATAATATGACATTCAGTAAAAGCAGAAGCAAAACAAAATGTGATTTTTTTCATCTGTTAAGCCACAAAGTATAGTTTTTCATTCTTTACAGAGGGAAAAATGGTGAACACAAAGATTGTTACTTGCCTTGGATTTTTAAACAGATTAGCTAAAATGATGAAAACCATATCAATACATCTGCTTCTCAGATTAGCATCTATTTAACTTTAAAAACACCATAGAAGTCTCAGAGCTTCTTAAATAATTTCAAAACAGATAACAAAAAAAATCAAAATTTTAGAGATGAAAAAGTTTGAAATTTCTTAGGCAGCATTGTGTAGAGTTTATGATTTACTTTCTTGTCCCCCTAGTACCCAAGTATGTCAAGATGACTTAATTATGAATATTAAAATCTAAGCATCAGTGCTGTATGAGACCTCTAAGATGCCTGCTTAAGGACTATGTTTTTTTGTCATTTCCTATTTCTAGGAAATAGGGAGCTTCAACAGCCAACCTTGTCAATGAGGCAATCTTAGGAATGTAGGCCATGTGCTGAGGCTGGAACTAAACATTAGACTGAGACTGGGGTCGTGATGGCTGTAGAAACACTAAGTCAACCTTGAAAATCATCTACTTTCTGTCTTTAAATTTGAGAGAGAAATAAAACTGGACATTATTTAAGTCAGTGTTGTTTTTATACTTTCTTTTATATGCAGCTAAAATGAACTCCCCAGGTCAGTAGGTGCCCAGTATGCTACTGGAGATCAGTGGAGAAATAACTCCAGAAAGAATGAAGGGATGGAGCCAAAGCAAAAACAAAACACCCAGTTGTGGATAGGACTGGCAATAGAAGCGAGGTCCGATGCTGTAAAGAGCAATATTGCATAGAAACCTGGAATGTTAGGTCCATGAAACAATGCAAATTAAAAGTGGTCAAACAGGTGATGGCAAGGGTGAACGTCAGCACTCTAGGAATCAGCGAACCAAGACAGACTGGAATGGGGGAATTTAACTCAGATGACCATTATATCTACTACTGTGGGCAGGAATCCCTTAAAAGAAATGGAGTAGCCATCATAGTCAACAAAAGTGTCTGAAGTGCAGTACTAGGATGCAGTCTCAAAAATGACAGAATGATCTGTTCGTTTCCAAGGCAAACCATTCAAAATCACGGTTATCCAAGTCTATCTCCCGAACAGTAACACTGAAGAAGCTGAAGTTGAATGGTTCTATGAAGACCTACAAGACATCCTAGAACTAACACCCAAAAAAGATGTCCTTTTCATTACAGGGGACTGGAATGTAAAAGTACAAAGTCAAGAAATACCTGGAGTAACAGGCAAATTTGGCCTTGGAGTACAGAATGAAGCAGGCAAAGGCTAGTAGAGTTTTGCCAAGAGAATGAACTGGTCATAGCAAACACCCTTTTCCAACAACACAAGAGAAGACTCTACACATGGACATCACCAGATGGTCAACATCAAAATCAGATTGATAATATTCTTTGCAGCCAAAGATGGAGATGCTCTATACAGTCAGCAAAAACAAGACCAGGAGCTGACTGTGGCTCAGATCATGTACTCCTTATTGCCAAATTCGTACTTAAATTGACGAAAGTGGGGAAAACCTTTAGACCACTCAGGTATGACCTAAATCAAATCCCTTCTGATTATACAGTGGAAGTGAGAATAGATTTAAGGAACTAGATATGATAGACAGAGTGCCTGATGAACTATGGACAGAGGTTCCTGACATTGCAGAGGAGACAGGGATCAAGATCATCCCAAAGAAAAAGAAATGAAAAAAGCTAAATTGTTGTCTGAGGAGGCCTAACAAACACCTGTGAAAAGAAGAAAAGTGAAAAGCAAGGGAGAAAAGGAAAGATATACCTATTTGAATGCATATTTCCAAAGAATAGAAAGGAGAAATGAGAAAATGTTCCTCAGCAATCAATGCAAAGAAATAGAGGAAAACAATAGAATGGGAAAGACTATAGATCTCTTCAAGAAAGTTAGAAATACCAAAGGAACATTTCATGCAAAGATAGGCTCGATAAAGGACAGAAATGGTATGGGCCTAACAGAAACAGAAGATATTAAGAAGAGGTGGCAAGAATACAGAGAAGAACTGTACAAAAAAGGTCTTCATGACCCAGATAATCACAATGGTGTGATCATTCACCTAGAGAAAGACATCCTGGAATGTGAAGTCAAGTGGGCCTTAGGAAGCATCACTACAAACAAAGCTAGTGGAGGTGATGGAATTCCAGTTGAGCTAATTCAAATCCTAAAAGATGATGCTGTGAAAGTGCTACACTCAATATGCCAGCAAATTTGGAAAACTCAGCAGTGGCCACAGGACTGGAAAATGTCAGTTTTCATTCCAATCCCAAAGAAAGGCAATGCCAAAGAATGCTCAAACTACCACACAATTGCACTCATCTCTCACTCTAGTAAAGTAATGCTCAAAATTCTCCAAGCCAGGCTTCAGCAATACATGAACCATGAACTTACAGATGTTCAAGCTGGTTTAGAAAAAGCAGAGGAACAAGAGTTCAAATTGCCAACATTGTCTGGATCATGGAAAAAGCAAGAAAGTTTCAGAAAAACATCTATTTCTGCTTTATTGACAATGCCAAAGTCTTTGTCTGTGTGGATCACAGTAAACTGTGGAAAATTCTGAAAGAGATGGGAATACTAAACCACCTGCCCTACCTCTTGAGAAACCTGTATGCAGGCCAGGAAGCAACAGTTAGAACTGGACATGGGACAACAGACTGGTTCCAAATAGGAAAAGGAGTACGTCAAGGTTGTATATTGGAACCCTGTTTATTTAACTTATATGCAGAGTACATCATGAGAAATACTGGGCTGGATGAAGCACAGGTTGGAATCAAGATTGCCGGGAGAAATATCAGTAACATCAGATATACTGATGACACCATCCTTATGGCAGAAAGTGAAGAAGAACTAAAGAGCCGCCTGATGAAAGTGAAAGAGGAGAGTGAAAAAGTTGGCTTAAAGCTCAACATTCAGAAAACGAAAATCATGGCATCTGGTCCCATCACTTCATGGCAAACAGATGGGGAAATAATGGAAACAGCGACTGACTTTCTTTTTGGGGGGCTTCAAAATCGCTGCACATGATGATTGCAGCCATGAAATTAAAAGATGCCTACGCCTTGGAAGGAAAGTTATGACCAACCTAGACACCATATTAAAAAGCAGAGACATTACTTTGTCAACAAAGGTCAGTCTAGTCAAGGCTATGGTTTTTCCAGTAGTCATATATGGGTGTGAAAGTTGGACTGTGAAGAAAGATGAGTGCTGAAGAATTGATGCTTTTGTACTGTGGTGTTGGAGAAGACTCTTGAGAGCCCCTTGGACTGCAAGGAGATCCAACCAGTGCATCCTAAAGGAAATCAGTCCTGGGTGTTCATTGGAAGGACTGATTTGAAGCTGAAACTCCAATGTTTTGGCCATCTGATGCGAAGAGCTGACTCGTTTGAAAAGATCCTGATGTTGAGAAAGATTGAAAGCAGGAGGAGAACAGGGCTATAGTGGATGAGGTGGTTGGATGGCATCACTGACTCAATGGACATGAGTTTGGGTAAACTCTAGGACTTGGTAATGGAAAGGGAGGCCTGGCGTGCTGCAGTTCACGGGGTCCCAAAGAGTCAGATATGACTGAGTGACTGAACTGAACTGAAATCATATGTTAAATTAAGCCTGTGTGTTAATTGCTCAATCATGTCCAACTCTCTGTGACCACATGAACTTTAGCTCCTCAGGCTCCTCTATCCATAGAATTCTCCATGCTAGAAAACTGGATTTGGTAGCCATTCTTGTCTCCAGGGGATATTCTCAACCCAGGAATGGAACCTGCATCTCTTGCATTGCAGGCAGATTCTTTGCCATCTGAACCCTGAGAGAAGCCCTTAATGAAGCTTCAGTTGAGTTCAGTTCAGTTCAGTCACTCAGCCATGTTCGACTCTTTGTGACCCTGTGAATCGCAGCACGCCAGGCCTCCTGTACATCACCAACTCCCGGAGCTCACTCAGACTCACGTCTATTGAGTCAGTGATGCCATCCAGCCATCTCATCCTCTGTCGTTCCCTTCTCCTTCTGCCCCCAATCCCTCTCAGCATCAGAGTCTTTTCCAATGAGTCAACTCTTCACATGAGGTAGCCAAAGTACTGGAGCTTCAGCTTTAGCATCATTCCTTCCAAAGTAATCCCAGGGTTGATCTCCTTCAGAATGGACTGGTTGGATCTCCTTGCCGTCCAAGGGACTCTCAAGAGTCTTCTCCAACACCACAGTTCAAAAGTATAAATTCTTCGGCACTCAGCCTTCTTCACAGTCCAACTCTCACATCCATACACGACCACAGGAAAAACCATAGCCTTGACTAGACGGACCTTAGTCGGCAACATAATGTCTCTGCTTTTGAATATACTATCTAGGTTGGTCATAACTTTTCTTCCAAGGAGTAAGCATCTTTTAATTTCATGGCTGCAATTACCATCTGCAGTGATTTTGGAGCCCAAAAAAATAAAGTCTGACACTGTTTCCACTGTTTCCCCATCTATTTCCCATGAAGTGATGGGACTGGATGCCATGATCTTCATTTTCTGAATGTTGAGCTTTAGGCCAACTTTTTCACTCTCCACTTTAACTTTCATCAAGAGGCTTTTTAGTTCCTCTTCACTTTCTGCCATAAGGGTGGTGTCATCTGCATATCTGAGGTTACTGATATTTCTCCCAGCAATCTTGATTCTGGCTTCTAATCCGTAAGGTCATTTAACATCCTTGATGCCTCTTTTGCTCTTAATAACTCACCAGGACTCCTTACCTGAAGCTGATTAGAGCTCTGGCACCTGATGATCAGGGAGTATCTCCAAAGATGCTCACCTACTAAAGCCAGTGCAGCCTCTTTAGTCATGATGATTGATCAAAAATACTCCTTGAAGATACCAATCTGTTATGTGTTATCAGAAAAACTATTTTTAAGTATATATTTAGAATGAAGCTTTAAACAATTCAGTTGACCAAAAAGTTTGAGGGTATTTGTCTGACTAAACTGTCTTATCTAATTATTATCATGCAAAATAATTTGCCACCAAGTGTACTAGTTGGGTTACCAGGGAAGCCCAACGTGTGGAATGTATATGACTTCGACCTCATGGACTATACAGTCCATGGAATTCTCCAGGCCAGAATACTGGAGTAGGTAGCCTTTCCTTCTTCCAGGGGATCTTCCCAACCTAGGGATTTAACCCAGGTCTCCCATATTGCAGGCAGATTTTTTATCAGCTGAGCCACCAGGGAAGCACAGTGCAATTGGTTAGCATTTTTGGCTGTTTACTGAAAGGTTGGTGGTTCATGCCCACTCAGGGTTGTCCATCACTCTTTTTTAGGCTTTCCTTGTGGCTCAGCTGGTAAAGAATCCACCTGTGATGCAGCAAACTTAGGTTAGAGCTTTGGGTTGGGAAGATCCCCTGGAGAAGAGGAAGGGACCCACTCCAGTATTCTGACCTGGAGAGTTCCGTGGACTGTATAGCCCATGGAGTCACAAAGAGTTGGACATGGTTGAGTGGCTTTCACTTCACTTCAAGTGTACTAGTAATGAACAGAATCTCAAAGAGCCAGTGATTATAACAAGGAGTAATTGCTTATTCAATAACCAGAACTTTACTTATTTTCTCCACTAAACAAGATTCACCTGGAGTGTGTATTCCAAAAGTTAATTTCCAAAACTTGTATGGGAATGATAGGTCTGTTAGGTAGTTAAAATAGGGAAAAGGAGTCCAAAATGGTGGTGGCTAAAAGATAAGGAAGGGGAAAGTCTGGGAAAATAGAACAAAGGAAGATCTGAGGACTGGAGTGAGTACCTCAGGTAAAAAAATCAACACTCCTGGCTAGCCCAATTTAGATAAGGCAGGCCCAGGAGGAGGAGGAGAAAAAACATAAAAATAGGAGCCAAAGGACTGGGGAATCTCTCTTCTCGAGTCTGTTGGGTCGGCATGCCCTCATGCCTCGAGGATGTATTTTCCTTTATTTTCTAAATAAAATTTCAATGTAACACTGATCCGTAGCTTCAAATTTTGTTGTGATGAGACAGAACTGAGGAAATTACATGCTCCCCCTACAGGTCCAATAAAAATAAATAACATTATTAGGTAAGAAAATCTGGAACAGATATAGCTTGCCCATTCTCTAAAAACTGATTTGAAATGTTGCCAATACTGAAGTATTTGCTGTAGAGTTGATTAATTCCTTATCAAAAATAATATTTCTTATAGTTTTTGTGGTGACCCAAAGATGAAAGAGCAGATAAAACCAAGGAGGATTTTGGAATGCAGGAATGGAAAAACCAGACCATTATCATCCTTTCCCCACCCCCCCCACCCCCATGTTGTAACTATTAATGGATTTCAGGTCCTCCTGAGCAGTATAACCTGTCTCCCCTACTACCCCGCAGGGAGAAGATATTTGCCTTACTCTTCCCCCACTCAGTATATGTGCCTCATCTGATCAGCAAATGACCCACAAGGATAGGGATCCTACTCCTTGTACCCTGAGTACAAAAGTAGACTAAGGACCTCTGCTCAACATCAGTTCTCCCTTGAACTGACCCACTGTTCTAACAGCAGCTCTCACTTTAATAAACTTTATTTCCTTTTCATTCTGTCTCATCTCTGGAAATTCTTTTCTAACCCATGCCTGGGCCATGACAGTTTTATTTAACAATAATTAACACTATGAGATTCAGAAAAGCTATCAATGTATGGATCTTCTGTCAAACAAAAAGCTGTTTTATTTTTGTTTACTTTTCCTAGAGAATGAAGTAGTGGAAGCTGGAAAAGTAATGTTACTTCAGAGAATTGAAAGCCTGATAGAGACTGCTATATTCATAGATAGGATAAGACTGAATTAACCACTCAATGTTCATAAACCCGTTGGTTATATAAGTACTCGAGTAGGCTTAAAGGGATATAGAAATAACCCAGCCTAAGAAATAATCTGTAAAACAGTGGGCCAAACTTTAGGAGAAACTCAAATTCTAATACAAATGACCAGGAAATAGTCTCAAGGGAGGATAACAACTCATTTGCACGTCTAAAGCTGAAAGAAGGTGTTACCTCTAGGGAGGTACCTCATAGGGAAATGGTTTGCAAGGCAAACTTTTCTGAAAAAGGCCATCTAAAGAAACAAAATTTGGCATATTTATGCAAAATTTTCACAAGAAAAACGGAAACTAAATTTGATTAAAGAGTTTATTCTAGTCAATAAAGTACACGCTCAAAAAAAAGTTTTCATCTTATTTTATTTAAAACTCGAAGTCGAATGAAATAGCAAGTTAATATTACTAAAAGAAAAAGGTGGGTTGGAGAAAGGCAACCTTTAATTTAATCTAAAGAACACACTACTACTTAGAATCATCACAGCTGAGATAACCATCCACATTAAAAGAAACTAAGGGCAAAATAATGACTAAATATATTTTTAAAAAGAGAAGTTTAACAGGCTGAGAGTAAGAAGTATCTAACTGTTAGGTAGTTAGAATAGGGAAAAGGAATCCAAAATGGCGGTGGCTAAAAGAAGGAAGAGAAAAGCCCATGAAAATGGCACACAGGAAGGTCCGAGGACCGGAGTGAGGACCTCAGGTAGAACAAACAACACTCCTAGCTAACCCAATTTACATAGCGCAGGCCCAGGGGTGGGAAGACATACTAAAAAAAGGGCCAAAGGGCTGGGTGTCTCCCTCTCTCTCCTCCATGCGCTGGGGCACTCTCCTCTTCGAGTCTTTGAGTCAACATGCCCTCATGCATTGAGGATGGATTTTCCTGCTATTATCTAAATAAAATGGAGCTGTAACACTGATTTGTCTAAGAGATATCACATGGTCTGTTCGAGACCTGAGAGCTATAACACAGTCTGTCCAAGACCCAAGAGTTGTGACACACCAAGGGCTTTCATGTCCATCACTCCAAATCTTTGTTGTGACGAGACAGAACTGAGGAGAATACACTAGCCTAACATAACCACTAAAAGCAGTAACTGAAGGTGGAATGTACAATATTTTCAAAAAAATTTTATCAGAATCTATCTTTACCAAATCCTATTTCTATATCTGGCCTGGATGGGGAGAGGGGGAGAGATGTAATCGAAAGCATTATGAATGGAGTGTCTTAAACATAAGAACAGCTTCTCACACTCAAGCATATTGGGTCTGGTAGGTAGTTAGAATAGGAAAAAGAGTCAAGAATGACAGTGGCTAAAAGACATAAAGGGAACAATCCACAAAAATAGAACAAAGGAAGGTCTGAAGACTGGAGTGAGGACATCAGGTGAAACAAACAGCCCTCCTGGCTAGCCCAATTTACATAGTGCAGGCTCAGGGGGAGGAGGAAAAAAATGTATAAAATGAGGAGCCAAAATTGAGCCTCTGTCCTCTCTTCTCTTCGGGTCTTTTGGGTCAGCTCACCTTCATGCCTGGAGGATATATTTCTCTTTGCTTGCCAAATAAAACTGAGCGATAACACTGGTCCATCCATTGCTTCAAATTTTTGCTGCAGTGAAACAGAACTGAAGAAATTACAAACTCCCCTGACAGGTCCAAATTCATGTATTAGAGTGTTAGAATCTGAGATACAGAGAGAGAATCCATTCCAAATAAACTCTGGGGAATTGTTGAGGATAACAGCTCATAGTGAAGGTGGAATTTCCCTCATGCTAATTATGGAAATATATCACTGCTACTTTTGCAGCTTCTCAAAATTCTGGTAGTGAGATGATGTGTAAGTATTGTAATCTTCAGATCTCATTAATAAATATCTTAAGTATCATATTAATTGATTGATTAATGTTTAATTATGAGTTTAAGTAGCATGGGATCCACACTAACTGAAAGTCACCGGTGCGTGGAGTCTCACTCTATCTTCTGTTGCTAGCTATGGTAATAAGAATAGTAGCTGGAATATGTGAATATGTTATTTCACACAGCAAAAGGGACTTTACAGATATGAGTATCCTGAATTAAGCAGGTGGGCCCAATCAAATTGCATATGGTGGTGGTTTAGTCACTAAGTCATGTCCAACTGTTGTGACCCCGTGCCAGGCTCCTCTGTCCATGGAATTCTCCAGGCAAGAATACTGGAGAGGGTTGCCATTTCCTTCTCTAGGGGATCTTCCCAACCCAAGGATTCAACCCAGGTCTCCTGCATTGGAAGCAGATTCTTTCCCAACTGAACTATCAGGGAATTTCACTCATGCAATCAAATTGCATGAGTCCTTAAAAATGGAGAACATTTCCTGACTCAGCAAGATGAGATAGAAAAAAGAGATATTCAAAGAGAGGGACTCAGTCTATCATAGGTGCTTTGAAGATGGAGGAGCCAAAGAATGTGGGAGGACTCTAGAAGCTGAGAATGTCCCTCAGGTGACAACCAGCAAGAAAAATGGGAATTTTAGTCCTACAATCACAAGGAGTTACATTCTGTCAACAACTGGAATGAGAAGGGAATATTTTCCCCAAGAGCTGCCAGTAAGGAAGCCAAGCCTCCCAACACATTGATTTTAGCCTAGAGAGACCCCTGTCAGGTTTCTGAGCTACAAAACTGCATGGAAATAAATTTGTGATGCTTTAAACCTCTAAGTGCACAATTGCACTCATCTCACACGCTAGTAAAGTAATGCTCAAAATTCTCCAAGCCAGGCTTCAGCAATACGTGAACTGTGAACTTCCTGATGTTCAAGCTGGTTTTAAAAAAGGCAGAGGAACCAGAGATCAAATTGCCAACATCCACTGGATCATGGAAAAAGCAAAAGAGTACCAGAAAAAACATCTATTTCTGCTTTATTGACTGTGACAAAGCCTTTGACTGTGTGGATCACAATAAACTGTGGAAAATCCTGAAAGAGATGGGAATACCAGAACACCTGATCTGCCTCTTGAGAAACCTTTATGCAGGTTAGGAAGAAACAGTTAGAACTGGACATGGAACAACAGACTGGTTCCAAATAGGAAAAGGAGTATGTTAAGGCTGTATATTGTCACCCTGCTTATTTAACTTCTATGCAGAGTACATCATGAGAAACGCTGGGCTGGAAGAAGCACAAGCTGGAATCAAGATTGCTGGGAGTAATATTAATAACCTCACATATGCAGATGACACCACCCTTATGGCAGAAAGTGAAGAGGAACTCAAAAGCCTCTTGATGAAACTGAAAGTGGAGAATGAAATAGTTGACTTAAAGCTCAACATTCAGAAAACAAAGATCATAGCATCTGGTCCCATCACTTCATGGGAAATAGATGGGGAAAGAGTGGAAACAGTGTCAGACTTTATTTTGGGGGGCTCCAAAATCACTACAGATGGTGATTGCAGCCATGAAATTAAAAGATGCTTACACTATGGAAGGAAGGTTATGACCAACCTAGATAGCATATTCAAAAACAGAGACATTACTTTGCCAACAAAGGTCCATCTAGTCAAGGCTATGGTTTTTCCAGTGGTCATGTATGGATGTGAGAGTTGGACTGTGAAGAAAGCTGAGCACCGAAGAATTGATGCTTTTGTACTGTGGTGTTGGAGAAGGCACTTGAGAGTCCCTTGGACTGCAAGGAGATCCAACCAGTCCATTCTGAAGGAGATCGGTCCTGGGTGTTCTTTGGAAGGAATGATGCTAACCTGAAACTCCAGTACTTTAGCCACCTCATGCGAAGAGTTGACTCATTGGAAAAGACTCTGATGCTGGGAGGGATTGGGGGCAGAAGGAGAAGGGGGTGACAGAGGATGAGCTGGCTGGATGGCATCACTGACTCGATGGACGTGAGTTTGAGTGAACTCTGGGAGTTGGTGATGGACAGGGAGGCCTGCCGTGCTGTAATTCATGGGGTTGCAAAGAGTCGGATACGACTGAGCGACTGAACTGAACTGAACTGAAATCTCTAAGTGTTTTAATTTGGTATGATAGCAATAGAAAAATAATATACCAGCATTTTTTTGGTCTGGTTTTTCAGAGGCATACAGCATTTAAATAAATATGAATCATCCTTTCATTAAAAATATAAGAAAATCTACTCAAGTCCCTTTATCTCCTAAACTTAACCAATATTTACTAAATATTGGTGTCATTCAGAACACTAAAGCCAACAAATATTTTGTAGTGAAGAGGAGGGGTATAAAATATATCAACAGAGAGAATATATCCCATTTGATGATTTAGTTTGCACTAGCATAGTAGACTCAAAAAAATCCTAGAAATATAAAATATTCAATTTTGTGTTTCTCAAACTTGTTTGACCTTACAAACTTTCTTCCTCCATATTACTTTTTCTTTTTAATATCCTCTAGAATAAAATAAGGAACTATCATCTTAAGCAAAATATTGTCAGTTGCCTAGTTTGGGTCTCATTTACACTACAAGAGAATCAATAAAATTCTTAGTAGAAAGAATAACAAAATGATCAACATACTTAGCAATTAGGACCAAAAAGGACAATATGGCTACTAATAATGCCAAAGGGATAAGGAACTAAAAGAGTAGACTGTAATATGACGAGGGTCTATTTGTTCTATTAAGCATAGCAACACACAAGCTCATTTATCTTTAACCTTTTCTGGGAGACAATCTTTTTGTTTTTTTTATATATGTGCAGAAAAGTAATATCAGTAACTTAAACATTGACAAGAATCTAAGTGTTTGATTTCATGATAATCTTTTGTTATCACAGTGTCTAATTTTAAAAGGTGGACAAATTTATACCATTTCAAAAATGACAGTACTTAAACAAGAGCAAAAGGAAATATTTTTATATTTTTCCATCTCTTCTCATTTCCATCTCTTCCAAGATGCCTAAGGATTTCTATAAGAAAAGAAGAGTTAAATGAAGCAGATTCAAAATTTTAAACTATTCTTAGCTCATTTCAACTCTAACATTCATTTAATAATGGGGTTTAACTTAAGCTAAATGAAACAGTAAATCAATCTGCCCCATCCATTAGACTATTACATGTTACTTTTATTTACCAAATAATTTGAAGCCTAATGACTCAAACTGGAAATCATAAAAATAAAATTTAGTTTGTCATATGATGTGTTTTTATAGTAGCCTAGTTTTCCTCTAAAGATTAATATAGTGAAAAAACAAAACTTCCAACTATGATTTCTTTCTGCAATTGAACTCACTGGGATTCATTCTACAATTTTAGATTGCAAAGCAGAAAAGACTTTTACTGTTCTTAAACTCAAAATTCAAATAGCTAATATAAATGTTCTATCAAATATTAATGATATAATTTTACTGAAGTCATTGTTACCAAAATTCCAGAATTACAGCATTTTAATTGTCATAATAAAAGCATTAAAGAGTATCAAAACACAATTGCAAGTCAAAGACATTGTATATATTTTATATTCCAACTGAAATGTGATGATATAAAAAGTTTTGATTTGTAGGTTGAAATTTTTCATCCATGATTGCTTCAGTTATACCTTAGCCTACAATTTCAGTCCCTCTTCCAAACACATCATTTAAAATCTTGTCTTTACATATGAAATATAAGAATTGTGACACAACTAATCCATTGCTTCAGCCAGCCTAACAGCTGATATTCAGCCCCTGTTAGTCTGATGTAACCTACATCAATGATGAAAATGGCTAAAATGGAGGTCTTACCAGGGCCTGGTGTCATGATCAGCAGCCACTGGAAAACATGGCTGACTGTGGAGACTTGAATAATCTAAGTATTTGCACCTCCAGTCATGTGTTAGCTAAAATTAATTAAATTGTGATTAGAAATAGATTTGGGTGATATTGGAGGAATAGCTACTTTAAACACTTCAAAATATATTCCATTTCCTAAAAGATGAGAATGAACTCATGGAAATAATCCTTTTTATAGAAAAGAGAATTATTAGTCTAACAATCACATTTACTTCATCTCTTAGACTTGATAAATTTAAGAATACAGAGAGGTCATCAGGATGGACTTTTAAAAATAATTACAAACACACAAATAAACTGAGTTACATATTTGTCTCAGTCATTAGAAACACTAGAATTGAGTAGGACCATTACACTTGTCTTTTTTATTTCATACTTTCTGCTCTACCTAAACAAGGTATTCAATGAAACCTAGATTAGTAACTTCAGACACTATTTTCTATTTATCTTACTTGCATGAGAAGTAAGGACTAAACTGCCTGTCCATCTTTAAGCAGACTCCTAGAGCCCCATAAAAGCTGGCTACAGCTGAATGCTTAAGCCACTCAATCTTAAAATGTGGAATTGGTCCACCAGGCCACTGGTCCATTCATTAGTCCAGAAAACCTGAAACAGGAATCTTGGAACACAGCCTTCCTGATCGCATCAAGGGAGAGTCTAGTGCTCTCCCACCATGTTAGTGGAATAGGACCGGAAACAAGGATTTGCCACCTGTTGATGCTGCCATTGCATCCCAGGTCTTGATCATGAACGCCATGAGAGGAACTAATGATTTCCTAATCATGATATTTAACAGACCCATGCCCTCAATTCAGTTTTCTGGCATTGATAGATTCTTTAGCTGTTCTTGGAGAAGGAAATGGCAACCCACTCCAGTATTCTTGCCTGGAGAATCCTATGGATGGAGGAGCCTGGTGGGCTACAGTCCATGGGGTCGCAAAGAGTCGGACACCCCTGAGCGACTTCACTTTCACTTTAGCTGTTCTTGAAGGGCAGCAGCAGATCATATGGCACTAGTCTCTGTGAGTTTGCCCCCAATAAATTGATTCCAAAGTCCTACTCCGTGTTTTCTATCTTGTCATTCATCTTGTTTACCTGATTTGCCCGAGTATTCTAAGTATGATGAGCCTGTCTCTATTTCTTGCAAGCCCAAATTGCAGTTCTTAGATACTATTTTTCACAGTCCAAAGAGAATAAAAATTCAAACATTTTTGATGAAAACACAGCTCTTGCCAAGAAAACAAATACTGGCAACAGAGGAGAAAGAGCTTAATATTTTACTGGCAAAGTTTAATTTTAAGAACCTGAAATTTCTCTGGAGAAATGTTTAATATTTAGGGTCTTTCACAAGAGAATAGTATTTATCCTTTTACAAACTAAGAGGCCAAGAGATATAGTCAAAAGAACCCTGGATTAAAAGTCAATAGACATAGATTGCATGGCTCTGGAAACAAATCAGCTGTGTAACCTGAAGCAAGTCAGTTTAATCTTTCTGAGACTGTTGGAAAGAGACTTTGTAAGAGAAAGAGCAAGAATTGATTCAGCAAATGAGGAATATCTAAGTCAAATACATTCTGTGGTTTGAAACTTTGAGCAAGTAGAGAGTATGTATTAAAACAGGTCTATATAGTGAAGGGGGGCACCCAGTATTTGTACTTTAAAAGACCTGCCAATTTATGAATATAATGAAAACTGTATACCCAGTGCTGGATGAGATAGTGAATGAGGACTATAATAACCTTCCCCTGACATATAGAGTATACTCAGAAACTTCATAGAGCACAATTATTTTAGGGGTAAATATAACTAGTACATTTTGCAAAGCATAAAGCCAAAGACAGCAAATAGTCACTACCTCTTCATTTATTACCTAACATTTCATAAAACATTTAGATGCTAAGAACTTTTAAAATGTGTTCATTCAAAATGTAGTAACACATTAAGCTTACATGCCATTTTGTTTTTCTAAAGAACTTAAAAGTGCTTTTCAAGATTCTATTCATCCATTACAAAGCTTTTATTTTCAATAAAGGAAGAAAGACATCCAGATATAAAATAGCTGTGATCATAAAAGATACTAAGTACTGCACAAAGTCAGACTTTTAAGAAGAAAATTCCCTGGAAATTAGTCTTAGTTTGATGATTTTGTTACTGATTTATATTACTTTTTTACCTGCTCTTTGGTGGATTTTTTTTTTTTTTCCTATTGAGGAGAAGACTTTTCATTTTTATTTTCCAAATCTATTACTTGGAGTTCTCACAAGTTAATTTTTTTTTAAGTTTCATAATTAATAATAGCAAATGTTAAGTTGTTTTTAAATTAGGAGAGTTTTATTTTTTTATTATTTTCTGATGAATATTGTCATAAGCCACTGTCTTCAGAGAAGTATATTAGGAAACCCTGTTTTATTGACACTCTGATTTTCTCACTAACACTTTTGCTTTTTTTAAACCAAGAATGTAGAAGGTAGAATGCAGACAATGGAAGTGGTGACACCTCTGTGGAGTGAGAAGGAATGATGCAAGGTGTATGTGATATATACATGTGTACTTGCAAATCTTTGCAGCTGCTAGCTGCCATCTCTTTTCTTTCTCAGTTTTGCTTTATCCAAATCCCATCTCCCATCCTGGCAAGGTCACAGTTGCTTCACAAACTGAAAAACGTTGGGAAACGCTGGTATACAGAAACACTAGGGTGGAAGAAAACAACACACACCAAAGACACCTTGTCTTGTCTTGACAAGATGGTGCTAGCATAAATTGGTTCCGTTTATACTAAAGTGACTTCCCTGGTGGCTCAGATGGTAAAGTGTCTGCCTACAATGTGGGAGACCTGGGTTCAATCTCTGGGTTGGGAAGATCTCCTGGAGAAGGAAATGGCAACCCACTCCAGTATCTTGCCTGGAAAATCCCATGGACGGAGGAGTCTGGTGGGTTACAGTCCATGGGGTCGCAAAGAGTTGGACATGACTGAGCAACTTAAAAGATCAATTCTATCAGTGTTCCAGAATAGTGCTTTCTCTCTGCATGGTGTTAGCATATTATTTTGTGACAATACTAATGGTGGTACTCCTTTGCTGTAGTTAAATGTTAGAAGTTCTAGATCTTTTAACCAAATTATGCAGTATTCTACAAAATCACAAAACAGTGCAAAATATATTTTCATATGGATTAAATTGAAATCTCTGATTTCAGAAATTAAACTGATCTCTCTAGTGTCTTGTATTAGTTAACATTTTGTCTCAATTCAAGAGTGATGGTTTTACATTGTTTCATCTTTAATAGAAAGGATATTTTATCCTAGGAAGACAGCTAAGAGATGAATCATACAGTCTTTTATTTTGGAATATATTACAATCATCCAAAATTCTTAATTCTGTACAAATAAACAGCAGAGTCCTCAGAAACATATTTGTACCTTTATAAAGGGATAGATAAACAAACACAATTTTTAAAAAATATAGAGTGGGTTCAAAACACAATAATCTGTTAAACTGAGAGCCTCTTTTCCCTGTTTCTTTTTTGGTCAATTCATAGGTTCATTATAAGAAATACTAAGAACACTTGTCTATATCAAGAACTGTATTAGATGCTAAAAGTAAGAAATAGACTTTATTTTCAAAAGCTTACTGTCTCCTACACAGGAAGACAATAATACAGAAAACTATCACATAAGATAGAACATAGAAGTAGATACTAAAAATATTTTTTAAGTGGTAGAAATTGTGAAGTGATTCCACTTGAGTAGAATCATTAGAAACTAACTGAAATGGTTTCGGAAATGTTGCATAACTATGGTATCTGCAGATAAGTGAGAGACATCATTCCAAACAGAGAACTGAATAAGCCAGATCTCTGAAGCAACAAGGGTTGGATACACACACCTATTCTTTTGTGGTAGAGACACTGGGTTTAGCATTGGCAATACAACAATGAATATTTTTTTTTCCTTTTTTTTTTTTTTATTAAATTTTAAAATCTTTAATTCTTACATGTGTTCCCAAACATGAAACCCCCTCCCACCTCCCTCCCCATAACATCTCTGTGGGTCATCCCCATGCACCAGCCCCAAGCATGCTGTATCCTGCGTCAGACATAGACTGGCGATTCAATTCTTACATGATAGTATACATTATAGAATGCCATTCTCCCAAATCATCCCGCCCTCTCCCTCTCTCTCTGAGTCCAAAAGTCCGTTATACACAGCTGTGTCTTTTTTCCTGTCTTGCATACGGGGTCGTCATTGCCATCTTTCTAAATTCCATATATATGTGTTAGTATACTGTATTGGTGTTTTTCTTTCTGGCTTACTTCACTCTGTATAATCGGCTCCAGTTTCATCCATCTCATCAGAACTGATTCAAATGAATTCTTTTTAATGGCTGAGTAATACTCCATTGTGTACATGTACCACAGCTTTCTTATCCATTCATCTGCTGATGGACATCTAGGTTGTTTCCATGTCCTGGCTATTATAAACAGTGCTGCGATGAACATTGGGGTACATGTGTCTCTTTCAATTCTGGTTTCCTTGGTGTGTATGCCCAGCAGTGGGATTGCTGGGTCATAAGGTAGTTCTATTTGCAATTTTTTAAGGAATCTCCACACTGTTCTCCATAGTGGCTGTACTAGTTTGCATTCCCACCAACAGTGTAGGAGGGTTCCCTTTTCTCCACACCCTCTCCAGCATTTATTGCTTGCAGATTTTTGGATCGCAGCCATTCTGACTGGTGTGAAGTGGTACCTCATTGTGGTTTTGATTTGCATTTCTCTGATAATGAGTGATGTTGAGCATCTTTTCATGTGTTTGTTAGCCATCCGTATGTCTTCTTTGGAGAAATGTCTATTTAGTTCTTTGGCCCATTTTTTGATTGGGTCGTTTATTTTTCTGGAATTGAGCTGCATAAGTTGCTTGTATATTTTTGAGATTAGTTGTTTGTCAGTTGCTTCATTTGCTATTATTTTCTCCCATTCAGAAGGCTGTCTTTTCACCTTGCGTATATTTTCCTTTGTTGTGCAGAAGCTTTTAATTTTAATTAGATCCCATTTGTTTATTTTTGCTTTTATTTCCAGAATTCTGGGAGGTGGATCATAGAGGATCCTGCTGTGATTTATGTCTGAGAGTGTTTTGCCTATATTCTCCTCTAGGAGTTTTATAGTTTCTGGTCTTACATTTAGATCTTTAATCCATTTTGAGTTTATTTTTGTGTGCGGTGTTAGAAAGTGATCTAGTTTCATTCTTTTACAAGTGGTTGACCAGTTTTCCCAGCACCACTTGTTAAAGAGATTGTCTTTACTCCATTGTATATTCTTGCCTCCTTTGTCAAAGATAAGGTGTCCATATGTGTGTGGATTTATCTCTGGGCTTTCTATTTTGTTCCATTGATCTATATGTCTGTCTTTGTGCCAGTACCATACTGTTTTGATGACTGTGGCTTTGTAGTAGAGCCTGAAGTCAGGCAAGTTGATTCCTCCAGTTCCATTCTTCTTTCTCAAGATTGCTTTGGCAATTCGAGGTTTTTTGTATTTCCATACAAATCTTGAAATTATTTGTTCTAGTTCTGTGAAAAATATGGCTGGTAGCTTGATAGGGATTGCGTTGAATTTGTAAATTGCTTTGGGTAGTATACTCATTTTCACTATATTGATTCTTCCAACCCATGAACATGGTATATTTCTCCATCTATTAGTGTCCTCTTTGATTTCTTTCATCAGTGTTTTATAGTTTTCTATATATAGGTCTTTAGTTTCTTTGGGTAGATATATTCCTAAGTATTTTATTCTTTTTGTTGCAATGGTGAATGGAATTGTTTCCTTAATTTCTTTTTCTACTTTCTCATTATTAGTGTATAGGAATGCAAGGGATTTCTGTGTTACAACAATGAATATTAAGGAGGTTGATATAATGGAGTGCACAGTCTGGTAACAATCTGGAAAGAACAAGAAGAGAAACTTTGCCACTAATATCAGTACCACCCAAGGGAGTGACAAAGTAAAGGATATTGAAATCTGGAGAAAGGATGTAATTCGTTGAAATGCTGGTATGTGTGTGTGTGCATGTGTACACACATACATGAAAGCATATGAGTGTGTGTGTACATAGTTTAAGCATGTGAGAGACATAATCATAGTTGTGATTTAGGAAGATTAATTTGGTAGAAATAAATAACATGGAGCTAGTAGAATAGAAGTCATGTGGCCAGGGAAGAGTTTACTTTTGCATAGCAAATGCACTTCTTTTAAAAGTAAAGCCTTGCATTTTATCTCTCTGTCCCCTTCAATCTTCATTTTGTTTAGGTTTTCATTTATTTTAATGGGAGATGGATGAAGGTAGGCAGGGTCTCTTGTCCTTTCCACATTCACCACCTGCTTAGGTCTCTCTTATCATATACCTTACATGCTCTGTCTGCTGCTTCTCACTGCTTATTCCTACATGCACTTTTTTTTTTCTGTAATCTCCTTTGTCCCTGATGCCAATCCTAAGTACTCAAAAGCTGGTTGAATATATTACTGCCTACTTTCAAACTCTGATCTTTAAGTTCTTATATGGATATATGTTTCATTCAGGTTGGCAGTTCGATTTATTATAAGCAGAGCTTATACTGACAGAACCATATATTCAGGTCTTTTCATTTTAAGAAATATAAAAGAAAATAAATTCTGGAGCCCTGGATAAAAAGGCTGCTCAATTACTGGGTGGGATAGGACCAGATGTATAAGTATTGAGGAAAGGGTCAGGAATCATAGTAGATAAGATGACAATGGTTCACCAGTGTGGGACTACAGTTAAGAAAGGGAACATGATAGTGTGATACATGAGTAGGATCATAAAATGTACAAACCATAAGGTACTCAGCATTAATCAGTCCCTACAGATCTGGGCTTAGGAGTGTGATGACACACCAAAAGGAGTGTGATGACAGGGCTTGCCTAAGGCACAATAGCAAGGTAAGTGAATTCTGCTTCAGCAGCTGCTGACCAGCCTTTTCCACACCCTGCTTATCTCCACTGACATGCATGCTGCCAGGCAGTTAGCACTCAGTGCTTCCACACGTGGCCCACCAACTTGGCCCTATCCCACATTCTGATACCATCCGGCTTTCTGGCTGTCTTTCTACTCTACTTACATTTTGAGATCAGGATCCCAGAGCTCTGATAAACTATTTTGGAGAAAGAAAGTAGTTGTGTTTCAAAGAACAAACTGAAACAATAAGACTTAAACCAGTGTGATGACTTTGTATTGTGCAACATCAGAGTGTATGGCAGGGAGTATACGGATATGTTAGGATGGAGAGATGTGGTAAGGAAGGTTTTATACACTGTTGTATTAAAAATATCTAAACCAAAGTCACATTATGCATGCAGCTATCTAAAATAATATATATATCTGGCATAAAATATTTTAGAATGATGTTAGGTAATTAAAAGGGCAAAATAATCAAAATTCATTTAAATCCAAAACATATTGCCCTGTACTTTTTGTCAAATTTCAATTTATTTCTGACAAATTTTTCAAGTTAATAAAAATCATTTTAACTCAGACTGTCCTCTGGAGGTACTGTGTGTGTGAGTGCTAAGTCACTTCAGTCGTGTCCTACTCTGTGCGATTGTGGACTGTAGCCACCACACTCCTCTGTCCATGGGGATTCTCCAGGCAAGAATACTGGAGTGGGTTACCATGCCCTCCTCCACAGCATTTTCCTTACCCAGGAATCCAACCCACTTCTCATGTGTCTTGCATTGGCAGGTGGGTTCTTTACCACTGATGCTACCTGGGAAGCTCCTGTAGATACTGTGCTAGCTAATAATTCTAAATTAAGTTGCATGAGCTAACTGTATATGTATTATAAACACACACACACCCCCACACACACATATATATATATATACATAATCACAAACATATACCAGTTCTTTTATGTATATGTATTTATATATTCTCCAGTTTGAAATTCAGGTCGTTCATTAAATATTTTAAAACATTAAACCTAATTAGAAAGTGCTTGGTCTTACTCATGTTTTCTACATTGAAAACTAGTATTATATATATTGAAACTCAAAGCTAAACCTCCTGAAACATTTCTCTACATCTCAGAATACATAAAAGTCTTCAGAACTATATTTTGGAACTTTTTATCAATGGGATGATTCCCAACACATCAAAAGAAAACAACTGAGGAATAAGTCCTTCGAAATCTATGATTGTTAACATGGGTTTCCACTTAAAGAAAATCATCATAAACAGTAAGCTTTCATAATGTTTTCTTACTAGAGTCAAAATCTGCCCTGTAAATATGCATGGTTATTCATTCAACATTATTTTTCTACAGGCCAGTATAAACAAGACAAATTAAGTCTTTGCTTTCATGGAATTTAAATTCTTTTGAAGAAAAACAATGAATAAACAAAACAGCAACTATCAGATGAGGATGTGTGCTTGAAGAAAATAAAATACAGTGACAGGACAGTAAGTGGATGGCATGATGACACTTCAGATAGAAGGACAGTGAAGGACATTTGAAAGGCTGATCTTTGAATTGAGACCTGATTGTCACGAATCTGGCCACACAAAGATATGACGGAAGGAAGAGCATTCCAGGCACAAGGAAAAGCAAACTCCAAGATCCTGAAGTAGGAAGAACAAACACACATCATTGGGAAAATAGAATAATGACTGATGTAGCAGCAGAATAGTGACCCAGGTCATAGAGAGAAATCAGGAAGGGCCAAATGATGTGATGATTTTTATGCCTTGGTAAGATAATCATGATGGTGTGATCACTCACCTAGAGCCAGACATCCTAGAATGTGAAGTCAAGTGGGCCTAAGACAGCATCACTACAAACAAAGCTAGCGGAGGTGATGGAATTCCAGTTGAGCTATTTCAAATCCTAAAAGATGATGCTGTGAAAGTGCTGCACTCAATATGCCAGCAAATTTGGAAAACTCAGCAGTGGCAACTGGACTGGAAAAGGTCCGTTTTCATTCCAATCCCAAAGAAAGGCAATGCCAAGGAATGCTCAAACTACTGCACAATTGCACTCATCTCACACGCTAGTAAAGTAATGCTCAAAATTCTCCAAGCCAGGCTTCAGCAATACGTGAACCGTGAACTTCCAGATGTTCAAGCTGGTTTTAGAAAAGGCAGAGGAACCAGAGATCAAATTGCCAACATCCGCTGGATCATGGAAAAAGCAAAAGAGTTCCAGAAAAACATCTATCTCTGCTTTATTGACTATGACAAAGCCTTTGACTGTGTGGATCACAATAAACTGTGGAAAATTCTGAGAGAGATGGGAATAACCTATCACCTGACCTGCCTCTTGAGAAACCTGTATGCAGGTCAGGAAGCAACAGTTAGAACTGGACATGGAACAACAGACTGGTTGCAAATAGGAAAAGGAGTATGTCAAGGCTGTATATTGTCACCCTGCTTATTTAACTTATATGTAGAGTACATCATGAGAAACGCTGGGCTGGAAGAAGAACAAGCTGGAATCAAGATTGCAAGAAATATCAATAACCTCAGATATGCAGATGACACAACCCTTATGGCTGAAAGTGAAGATGAACTAAAGAGCTGCTTGATGAAAGTGAAAGTGGAGAATGAAAAATTTGGCTTAAAGCTCGACATTCAGAAAATGAAGATCATGGCATCCAGTCCCATCACTTCATGGGAAATAGATGGGGAAACAGTGGAAACAGTGTCAGACTTTATTTTTTGGGGGGTTCCAAAATCACTGCAGATGATGACTGCAGCCATAAAATTAAAAGACGCTTACTCTTTGGAAGAAAAGTTATGACCAACCTAGATGACATATTCAAAAGCAGAGACATTACTTTGCCAACAAAGGTCCGTCCTGTCAAGGCTATGGTTTTTCTAGTGGTCATGTATGGATGTGAGATTTGGACTGTGAAGAAAGCTGAGTGCCAAAGAATTGATGCTTTTGAACTGTGGTGTTGGAGAAGACTCTTGAGGGTCCCTTGGACTGCAAGGAGATCCAACTAGTCCATTCTGAAGGAGATCAGCCCTGGGATTTCTTTGGAGGGAATGATGCTAAAGCTGAAACTCCAGTACTTTGGCCACCTCATGTGAAGAATTGACTCATTGGAAAAGACTCTGATGCTGGGAGGGATTGGGGGCAGAAGGAGAAGGGGACGACAGAGGATGAGATGGCTGGATGGCATCACTGACTCGATGGACATGAGTCTGAGTGAACTCCGGGAGTTGGTGATGGACAGGGAGGCCTGGCGTGCTGCAGTTCATGGGGTCACGAAGAGTTGGACATGACTGAGTGACTGAACTGGACTGAAGAACTCAAGTATGATTCTGAGTCAAAACAGAAGTTAGCGGAGAATGTTAACATGGAAAGCAAAATTATCTGTTTGTTTTTTTTTCTTTTTAAACATGCTTCCATTTGCAGTGTCAAGAGATAGAGAGCAGGAAGCCAGGAATCTAGAACAAGGGCCAGTGGGGAGGCCTGCTGTTCTCAGGGTAGTAGTAACTGAAATAGAGAAACATGAAAAATTCATTCTATATTTTAATGGTTGAGCAAGTTGAAATTGTTTTATATTGGGCTTGTGATGGGGGACTAATAAAGAAAAATCAAATCCCAGTCAAGCAGTAGAACTTATATATTTCTTTAAAAAATTTTAAAAAGATAAAAACTAAATGCACATTAAACCCACTTGTTAAATTAAACCAACTGGACACAAAAACTCCTTTCATTTATAATACAATAAAATTCAACTCAAAAATATTTGTTAAGAAACTACTATGCATAAAGCACTTTGATAAGTCTTACAGATAACACAAAAGACACCATTCCTACTCTCAGTAACTACTAAAAATAGAAGACATATAATTAACTAGAGAACCAATTTTTAGATAATGCTTTCAAATCAAGTAAAACATTTACTGAATGCCTACGATGAGCACAGCACTGCTAAGAATGAAAGGAGGTTATACACAGATGAACAAAACATGCCACTGGCAGCATGTAATTTAAATCTAAGTGAAAAACATAATTTCTCCTGGAATTAGCTACCAGAGATTATAAAATATACATCTATCCATTCCATCTTCAATAAATTGGGAATCATCATTATATCACTTTGAAAATCCATCTCCACACTTAGTAGTGACATCTAGTAGTCATATTCCTTTCCCCTTTTACATCACAGCTCAGCAGTGTGCTGAAGGGACTATAGCAATCAGCACATTGTGTTTTTCTTATAAGCATACTTTGCTTGGCTCGTGCTGTTTTAGGTAAAGAAGCTGCACTGCTAAATTAAAAGGCTATATACTCACAGCGAATGAGTGCCGATGACCTATATGATTGGAGAGAGAGTAATTTGCTATGCCATCTGAACTCTGAGAGCACAGAGTAAAGTCACGCATGGGGCATGGTCCTGTGCTTTCTGTGCATTCATGTGCTAGGATTTCCTAGTCCACAAAATTAGTCACTTCATAATAAAACAATTAATAATAAAGGATTTTAGTGTCTTGCCCATTGCTAATGGTGTTGCCACTTGCATACGAATACTTGAAACGTATCTTTGGAATATACAGGTGTTTCAAGCCAGCATCCAACATTTCCCGGGCAGGGTGGGAGAATCGTAACAGAGGGTCTGTGTTTTTCAGAATGACTGAGATTACCTCATCTGCTACTTATAATTGTGGTGTTAAATAGCAATAGTCTGTTTTCATTTTGAAGGGAAGTTTGGTATTATGTCAAAGCCAATGGTATGTTTATATTCATGATATCTGTGGCAAAGTTTGGTAAAAATGCTTAAGGCGGGGGGGGAATTTTACATATGGAAGCAATTGGAGGGCAAAACACAGACACAGATACATGAGATCTCCTCTCGGGAATTCTGAGTACAGCTGACTTCTCTGAGTTCAGATGAGTACCTAGAGGCTGGATCTGGCCCTCAGAGTGATAAAAATAACATGTTCTTACACTTATGATGATAGGCACCTGTTATTTAGACAATTTCTACCCACAGCAAAAAAGTAAAAAGCAAAAATCCCCATTGCTAGCACTTCCCTCCTCACAGCTGCTTCCTTTCCATACTAATCACAGCAAAGCAGACATTCATCTCAAAATTGACCAGAGAATGTAAATGGAAATAAAAATCTTCACTAACACATCTGAATATGATAACTGTCTGGTGAGACTATTGAAGTAAAGGGAATATTTTAAAAGAAACTGAACTGAAATAGAATCAGAAAGAGATAAAGAAAAACTTTAACATTTTCCAGTTGGTAAGTCTGTCTTCAGGTTAAGGGGTCCTAATGTGTATGAATATAAAGATATCTGAGCAAATATGTATGTCTATCTTTTTCAAGATGATACTACTTTATCCACTTATTTAGAAATGCTGTCCCAGTGGCTCAGCAGTAAAGCTTCCACTTGCAATGCAGGAGACATAGGAGACTCAGGTTCAATCCCTGAGTCAGGAAGATTCCCTGGAGAAGGAAATGAAAACCCACTTCAGTATTCTTGCCTAGGAAATCCCATGGGTAGTGGAACCTGGCTGGTTACAGTCCATGGTAGGTTACAGAGTCAGCTGTGATTGAGCACACACATGCATCTTGAAAAGAAATCATTTGTTCATGTTAGATTGGATTGGGCTTCACAAAACTGATGACATTTTTCCTGAGTGTTAAAGAATCAAAATCTTTTTGTAGGAGAAAAATGGAAGATGGTAATGTTGATCTAACAGCTCTTTTCATTCTTTGGACAATTAAAATTGATCCTATTTTGGTGAATGCCTCCACCATGCCTGGGAAAGCTGCCTTTTAAATTCAAGTTTGGTCCTTTCTGTCAATAGAGCTGATTCAAATCTTATAGCCCTTGGCTGATTCTTCCAGCTGCACCTGCTTCTGAGTTATAGAGGTATGACTTGTGGTGTAGGATTTTGCAACTCTGAATTCCATCTGTATTTTTTTCCTTCCCCTTCCTGAAATTATCCCAGTAAAATTCAGTTCAGTTCACTCAGTCCTGTCCAACTCTTTGCGACCCCAGGAATTGCAGCATGCCAGGCCTCCCTGTCCATCACCAAATCCAGGAGCTCACTCAAACTCACGTCCATCGAGTCGGTGATGCCATCCAGCCATCTCATCCTCTGTCATCCCCTTTTCCTCCTGTCCCCAATCCCTCCCAGCATCAGAGTCTTTTCCAATGAGTCAACACTTCGCATGAGGTGGTCAAAGTACTGGAGTTTCAGCTTTAGCATCACTCTTTCCAAAGAACACCCAGGACTGATCTCCTTCAGAATGGATGGGCTGGATCTCCTTGCAGTCCAAGGGACTCTCAAGAGTCTTCTCCAACACCACAGTTCAAAAGCATCAATTCTTCAGCACTCAGCTTTCTTCACAGTCCAACTCTCACATCCATACATGACCACTGGAAAGATCATAGCCTTGACTAGACGGATCATTGTTGGCAAAGTAATGTCTCTGCTTTTGGATATGTCATCTAGGTTGGTCATAACTTTCCTTCCAAGGAGTAAGTGTCTTTTAATTTTATGGCTGCAGTCATCATCTGCAGTGATTTTGGAGCCCCCAAAAATAAAGTCTGATACTGTTTCCACTGTATTCCCATCTATTTCCCATGAAGTGATGGGACCAGATGCCATGATTTTAGTTTTCTAAATGTTGAGCTTTAAGCCAACTTTTTCACTCTCCACTTTCACTTTCATCAAGAGGCATTTTAGTTCCTCTTCACTTTCTGCCATAAGGGTGGTGTCACCTAACCCTAACACTAACCCTAACCCTAACCGTAACCCTAATATCTGAGGTTATTGATGTTTCTCCTGGCAATCTTGATTCCAGCTTATGCTTCTTCCAGCCCAGCGTTTCTCATGAGGTACTCATGAAATTATCCCAACTGAACTTAAAACTAAACAGTTCAGTTTAGTTTAGTCGCTCAGTCGTGTCCAACTCTTCGTGACCCCATGAATCATAGCACGCCAGGCCTCCCTGTCCATCACCATCTCCCGGAGCTCACTCAGACTCACGTCCATCAAGTCCGTGATGCCATCCAGCCATCTCATGCTCCGTCGTCCCCTTCTCCTCCTGCCCCCAATCCCTCCCAGCATCAGAGTCTTTTCCAATGAGTCAACTCTTCGCGTGAGGTGGCCAAAGTACTGTATCTTCAGCTTCAGCATCATTCCTTCCAAAGAAATCCCAGGGCTGATCTCCTTCAGAATGGACTGGTTGGATCTCCTTGCAGTCCAAGGGACTCTCAGGAGTCTTCTCCAACACCACAGTTCAAAAGCATCAATTCTTCAGCACTCAGCCTTCTTCACAGTCCAACTGTCACATCCATACATGACCACAGGCCATATTTCATTTTTTTACATACATCTCATCCAGCATATGGAAATTTCAAACATTAAAAATTGTCTGTGTTCTAGGACCAAATTATTGTGTTCATTGATCTTGTCCTGTCACTTGATATCCTCCAAAGTGTAAAGAATTTGATGTTATAGAAACACAGATGGTGAGAGAAAGTGACTACCTTTTGTACACTCTGGGTTTTCAGGATATTTTTCAAAATAACTTGCAAACTAGATATTGTAATACAAATAGTAGAGAGTTTCTGGAGTATTGGTATCATGCCATTAGCCCTCCAAGAATACACTGACCTTGAGTCAATTTTCTCTCTCATTTTCAGTGATGGCATCATTCGACAATACACATATCTCTACATGGTGTTCATATGACTCACACCTAAACCCTGCCAGCCATGGTTGCTGCAACTTCTAAGTACATCTGACTCACTGAGAACTAACTGACTAAGGTTGTATTTGATATGAACATAGATGCTATCTTAACCGGACTACTCTCTAACATCAGCAAGGGGAAAAAGAGCTTTCTGTCAGCTCTGATCACAAGCTCACAGAATGTCAAAGGGATCATCTGGCTGACAGGTCCTAACATGCAGCTGCACAAATTTTCTAAAAATTATGAGATAAATTGGACATTTTCTATAAAGTAATACCACACATAGATACAGAAATAAATATGATTTTAATTGAAAAAAGTGAAAGAGTTAGCATTAGTCACTCAGTGGTGTCCGACTCTTTGCAACACCATGGACTGTAGCTCACCAGGTTACTCTGTCCATGGAATTCTCCAGTCAAGAATACTGGAGTGGGTAGCCATTCCCTTCTCCAAGGGATCTTTCCAACCCAGGGATTAAACCCAGGTCTCCTGCATTGCAGGTGGATTCTTTACCATTGTCCGAGCCACCAGGGAAGCACTTGAATTTAATTAGGATTATATAAATATAACTAAGGAAAGAATATGAAATTAACTGTGCATTTTTCATAACCAATTATTAATACAACTTTTGATACTAATTTACTGTTTGTTTTAAATCTCTGATTTATCTCCTGTCTTGTCCTCCATCTAATCCATTCTCCATGCTACTAACACCATATCACTTAGAACAAGTCAAATCTAATCAAGAGCTTCCTTATGTATCTCTTAAAGATTCTGATTTGCCTAAGGGACAAAGTCAAAAATCCTTATCAGAACATAGAAGACACTCAGTAGCCAAGCCCCAGTCTACCTCTTCAGCTACAGTTCTCATCTAACTTCTCATTTCCTTCTACCCACTCATCCACCCACACTCCTCAACCTCAAGCCATGCAAAGCTGCATGACTTGCAATTCCTCAAAAATGCCAGGATATTTCATGCTGCCTGGCCTTTGCTTCACTGCTTCTTCTGCCAGGAGCACTCTTTCCATCTTTGTTTGCCTAGCAAACAAACACCTACTCATCTTTCAAAATTCAGCTCAAATGTTACCTTTTCTGTAAAGAGTTTCTCCCTCCTGGGCTTCTGCCCCAGTAGAATGACCACTCTCCTATTTATGGTGTCTATATCACAGTACAGTTAGCATAAGACACACACATATGTACAGTTCTGTTCCTATGTGCTCACTCCCTTCCCTACCTCCCTTTTCTCCACTGCCTGGGTTGTTCTGAGGTCAGGAAACATACCATAATTATCTTTGGCTCCTTAGTACTAGTACTCTGCCATTGACCAGTTGCAGAAGGAAAGAAAACAGCAGAGAGAGAAGGAGGGGAGGAAGCAAAGCCAGAAAGTTTTCTCAACTCAAAGATATATTTCACATCTACCAGTATCTGAGCATCTCAGTTGCTACTACACTCATCCAAATCACCCTCCCCTGGACTTCTGCAACAGCCTGTTTCTCTGATCTTTTTGCTTTTAATTTTGTGTTGTTTGGTCCATCCTCCATACAGATGCCAGAGTAATCTTTCTGAAAAGCACATCTGAGCATATTACTTTCCTGATAAAATCTTCCAAGGCCTCATATTGATGAGAGCAACAAGAAAAAGATCTTCACATGCTGCCTTACATCTTCAATTCCATCTTTTTAAGATATATTTTTAAGGTTTATTTATTTTAATTTTATTTTTGGCTGTGCTGGGTTTTTGCTGCTGTGAAGACTTTTCTCTAGATGATGTGCACAAGCTTCTCACCGTGGTGGCTTCTGATTACCAAGCACAAGCTCTAGGGCACTCGGGCTTCAGTAGTTATGACACGTGGTCTCCGTAGTTGCAGCTCCCAGGCTCTAGGGGACAAGCTCAGTAGTTATGGTGCATGGGCTTAGTTGCCCCATGGCATGTAGGATCTTCCCAGATCAGGGGTCCAACCTGTTTCTTGCATTGGCCAGTGGACTCTTGATCATTGAGGCACCAGGGAGGCCCCTTCAATCTCATTTTGCACTGAGATTGAATCCAATCTCATCTTGCACTGAGATTGAATCCAATCTCCTAATTCAGTATCTCCAGCCACATGATTCTTACACCTTTTTCACTAAGACAACAGTTTTCCTGTCTCAGGACTTTTGCGCTTGATGTGTCAAGAATATTCTTCCTCAGATCTTCACATGACTGCTACTTCCACATCATTCAGAGACAAGTTTAAATATAACTAAAAGAAGTCTTTTCTGACCACCCTGGTGTAGCCTCAGTATAGCCTCAATCTCATTCCAAATAATACAGTTGTCTAAGTGGAATTTATCATTATCTAAGACATTTTATTTTTTCACTTGTTGATTCTCCGTATCCCTCAGTAGTAGAATGAAAAAGAGGTCTGTCTTCTTCAACACTCTATTCCCAGGACTCAGAACAAATCAAGGTGCATACTGTATGCATCAGGCACCTAATACGTATTTGCTGAAAGGAGAGGAGAAAAGTCCTATTTCATTTACTCTAATTTTCCTAGATGACTTTTCCACAAATTCTCTCTCCTCAAACTTATACTTTCCCCCACAAAATTGTGAGTGTCTCTATTTGCTCCCATCTTTATGATCTACCCTTCTCTGCTCCTCTGCCCTCTGGAAATTGACCCCTATAAATGCATCACCTAGGGCCCTGCTGATGGCTTCTCAGAATTTAAAGTAGGAGTCTTTGGAAGGATATCAAAGGGCAGAAGGAGGAGGCCCATGCTTCCTGCCAGCTATGGACTGTGGTCTTGTCAGTCTCTGTATCCTTCTAAATGTACAGCTTTGGGAGGGCAGCTCCTCCTCTTACCACCGTTTCCTTCCCTTTCTCACTTAGGCCTAGGAGTGAAAAAGCTTTCTTCTAGTGTTAGTCTCCATGTGATTAATGTTTCCAACTCATTAGTAAGACTCTGGAAACAACTGAGTTTGACTCTGTTTCCTGAGATGGTCTGATTAATATGTTTATCCTAAGCTAGTGCTTTGTACTTTACTAAGAAAATTGGGACATTCAATTGAGAATTCCCAATACCTGGTTCACCACATACACCTACCTTTCCAGCATGTTTCAGTATCCTCTGCCTTTCTGCCTGAGACTCCAGCATTGCCTAATATTATAGCCACAACCAACACGTGGCCTTTGAACATGTGAATGTGGCCAATATCACTGAAAAACAAAATGCTGAATTTTATTTAAATTTGTGCATGCATACTAAGTCCTTTCAGTCATGTGTGACTCTTTCAGACTATATAGACTGTAATCCACCAGGCTCCTCTGTTCATGGGATTCTCCAGACAAGATTACTGAGATGGGTTGCCATGAACTCCTCCAGGGGATCTTCCCCACCCAGGGATTGAACCCATGTCTCTTATGCCTCTTGCATTGGCAGGCAGGTTCTTTACCACCAGCACCACCTTAGACTTAAAGTTAAATGCTTAATTCAGTTGTAGGCAAATATTAAATATGTTTGGAATACTTGTGTTCAGTTCAATTCAATCACTCAGTCATGTCTGACTCTTTGCAACCTCATGAACTGCAGCACATCAGGCCTGTCTATCACCAACTCCTGGAGTCTACCCAGACTCATGATCATTGAGTCAGTGATGCCATCCAACCATCTCATTCTCCGTTGAACACTTCTCTTTCTGCCTTCAATCTTTCCCAGCATCAGGGACTTTTCAAATGAGTCAGTACTTCGCATCAGGTGGCCAAAGGATTGGAGTTTCAGCTTCAGCATCAGTCCTTCCAATGAACACCCAGGACTGATCTCCTTTAGGATGGACTGGTTGGATCTCCTTGCATACCAAGGGACTTTCAAGAGTCTTCTCCAGCACCACATTTCAAAAGCATCAATTCTTTGGCATTCAGCTTTCTTTATATTATAACTCTCACATCCATACCTGACTACTGGAAAAATCATATCTTTGACTAGACAGACCTTTCTTGGCAAAGTAATGTCTCTGATTTTTAATATGCTGTCTAGATTGGTCATAACTTTTCTTCCAAGGAGTAAGCATCTTTTAATTTCATGCCTGCAGTCACCATTTGCAGTGATTTTGGAGCCCAAAAAAATAAAGTCTGTCACTGTTTCCCCATCTATTTGCCATGAAGTGATGGGACCAGATGCCATGATCTTAGTTTTCTAACTATTGAGTTTTAAGCCAACTTTTTCTCTCTCCTCTTTCACTTTCATCAAGAGGCTCTTTAATTATTCTTCACTTTCTGCCATAAAGGTGGTGTCATCTGCATATGTGTATGTAAGCCCATATTTTGATCAGTTCATTTTTTTAAAGTCTAAATACCAATTAAGTATTTCTGATGAAAATTTAGTGATTAAGATACTCTATAGATATAAAATACATTATTTTATAGGAATCTGAAGATCTAGCTTAAAATAAAACTTATAAATGTAAAATTGCTCATTAATAACTGCTATTATTGATACATGTTGCAGTGATAATATTTTGAATATACTGGACAAACAAATATAAAGGTAATTCATCTGTTAATTTTAGTTTTTAAATGAATTTACTGGGAAAAAGTAAATTACATCTATGGCTCATATTCTCTATTGTACAGCAATAACTCCAAATCCATTCTCTGGGCCCCTAATTTAAGTCAACCTTTTATTTGTATACTAGCTCACATTCCTCTCACCTGCCTGAACACACCACTTGAGCAGTTCACACCTTGTTCTCCAAAATAATCAATTTCTTCTTTCAACTGTATCCTTTCTATCCACACACAAACATGCTATTATTTTTCCCCTTCAGAAAAAACATCATCTTCATTCACTTTCAACCACTGTTCTATTACTCCCCTTGGCATCAAAATTCCCTGAAAGTGTTATGAATATTGATGTTCTCAAATTCTGGTCTTTACTTTCTCTCTTAAACCACTGAAACTGCTCTTACAAAGACCACGCTGCTAAGACAGTGTTACATGGACCATTTGTCTTCTACATTGTTCACCAGCTAAGTCCTGATATTAGTTGATGTAACAAATAAATTAGAAAAAAATCACTAACCTCCTCTTCCTTGAAATTTCATGAGCTTCCCTGGTGGTTCAGCTGGTAAAGAATACGCCTGCAATGTGGGAGACCTGGGTTCAATCCCTTCTTTGGGAAGATCCCCTGGAGAAGGAAACAGCTATCCACTCCAGTAGTCTGGCCGCCTGGAGAATTCCATGGACTATATAGTCCATGGGGTCGCAAACAATCGGATACCACTGAGCAACTTTCACTTCTTTATATACTTTTTTTTTTCTTCTAGTTTCCAGGACATCATACTCGAAGTTTTCCTCTGGTAACACTACTTTCTCCTTTTTGGTCTTTTTTATTATTCTTTCTTCTTTTCTCAACCTCTTAATATTGTCACGCTGCAAGATTCAGTCCTTGGTCTTCTTTTTCTATCTTCCTTCCTTCTGTGATTTATATCAAGTCTTGTGGTTTTATCAATCCACTGTTTGCCAATGATTCTGAAATTTACATCTCTAGACCAGAGATATGTCTGAATTCCAACTCATATTTCTTACTACCTACTTGACATCTTAAACTTAACTTGTCCAAAACTGAACTCCAGTCTTTCTGATCTGTATCTTTGGGTTACCTGAGCCAAAAATTTCAGAATCATCCTTGGTTTATTTCTCTATTACACAATAGCACATCAATCAATAAATCCTGGTTGCTCTAGCTCCAAAATATAGAGACTATGACTAGTTCTCACCACCTCCACTGTAACATGCTGGCCGAAGCCCCTATCATCTCCTAAATGGACTATTGCGAAAGCTTCTTAATTGTTCTCCCTGCTTCTCCTTTGCCTCCAACAGTCTATTTTCCACACAAAAGCCAAGAGTAAGCACAGCAACCAGGAAATCAGATCTTGTCTTTGCTCAGGAAAATTCAGTGATTCACCATTTCACCTGGAATAAATTCAAACTCTTAACAAGGGCCAACAAACCCCTACACAAAATGGCCAAGACAATGCTATGACCACATCTCCTATTATTCTCCAGTTTTCTCACTTCATTTCAGATGCACCAAGCTCCAAGTTCTTTCTAGAGAAATCAGCCATGCTCCTGTCTTAGGCCTTTGCAATGGCTATTCCCTCCGCCTGGAACAATTTCCCTGTAGATTTCTATGTGCTTCTTCCTTCATATATAAAGGTAAAAGTCTCAGAGAGCTGAGATGTTGAATTCAGAGGTCTGACATGGGTGTCCCGGTATTATGGGGTTGACATGTCTATCGTCTTTTCTAGAGGCTCTAGGGGAGAGCCTTTTCCAGCTTCTGGAGGCCACACACATTTCTTGACTGGTGGTTCCCTTTCACCATCTTCAAAGCCAGAATTAATGGATAAAGTCCTTTCTACATCTCAGCCATCTGACCTTCTTGCCATAATCTCATCTGTCTCTCTGATTGGAGCTGGGGAAATTTCTCAGAATTTAAGGATGCATGTGATTTTATGGGGCTCACCTGGATATCTTGGATAATCTCCCATCTGAAATTGCTTAATTTAATTCACCTCTGCAAAGTCCCTTGCCAAGTTAGATAACGTTTCACATGTTCAGGGATGAGAATGGGGACAAATTTTGGTCAGTGTGGGCAATGTTTTGCCTATCAAATATGAAACTGAAAATAGTAGAAGGACTTTACCCATTAATGCTGGCTTTGAAGATGGTGAAAGGGAACCACCAGTCAAGAAATGTGACCTCTAGAAGCTGGAAAAGGCAACAAAAAAGATTATCTATTAGAGCCTTCAGAAACGACATTAGCCCTGCCAGCCCCAGAGTACAGGGAAACCCTTGCCAGACCTCTGAACTATAGGATGATAGGATAATATATCTGTACTATTTTAACCCACAAAATATATAGTAAGTTGTTATGGCAATGATTAAATAAAATAATATTATATTCATTTAGAAATATTTCCTCACTAACTAAAACCCAGATATCAATTATGATCTCCCTGTCTCTTAAAATCAAGATCACAAATGCAAGTTCCAAGTCCATTGACTATAAGAACAATTTTCTCTCCCTTAAATTTGAATGGATATGCAAGACTAGGAGTGATTCCAATGATCATCACCTGCTATATGTTTGTCAAAATAATTCAGTGTAAAAACCATTCCATCATTTCTCTTATATATTTCTTTTTTATATAGCATAGATAAACCCAAGTGAAATTTAATTCTTGTCCACTATTTCCACCAAATTATTTGTGTGCATAAGATCATACTGAAGACAGGAAATTTATGCAACAGAAAAACAAACAACACAAAAGCAAATGTTTCTCAAATATTTTCTTTATCTTTTCTTCAATTCAAATTTCAGAATCTAGTCCTATTTTTCTTCTCTTAAATCCTACTGTGAGTAGTCTGAGGCATTTTCTGCTGCTGATTTTACAAGCTTTGAGTTTTGGCTCTCTTCTCCCTACCAAGTGACTTATCAAGGGTTTCCTCCAAACCAAATATTTCTTCCATTAAGGGCTCTAACTAAGATAGTTCATTTGTCATGCTTCCACATAAACTTTGACTACTTAACACACCCCCCCTTCTATAATCCATATAAGAAAACATTCTCCCTTCCCAACTGTTACACACATGTAATAAGACCAAAATTTTATGGCCATAGCACAAACTAGATAACTATTAAAATCTAATGGCACCATGACCACATTTCTCGTGAAACAGTGAAAAAGAAACGTCTAACTCTAAACATTTTATTAAATTGATTTCCTACTGAAATGTTATCTATACTAATCCCCAATATAAAAAGATACAGCACTTGATTTATAAAGCAAATCATTACTGATTTACAGGAAACAAGGAATTTTATTGACTATTAAGTATGTATATCACAAGGCAGCACAACACAACTATTTCCTCATTTATTTTTCAATAAATCCATAAGGTGAGTACTAATAGCTCCATAATACAAATGAAGAATGTAAGTCATAAAAAGGTTAAGTAATTTTTCCAGTGGCCAAAATTTGATGAAGCCAAGCTTCATGTTCTAGGATGCTTTGCTCAGAGATAATCCTCCTACCCTATGGCTAAAATACTATACAATCAAATTACAGAATAGCAAACCAAAGTTCCAAGAATTCAAACAACTTCCCTAGAGTCCCACAACTAATGGGCTAGCTTTCCAAGCTCAGTCACATAGCACACCAAAGTTCGTGTACTCTCCCATGTTCCTATAGTCAGCAAGGACTAAGCAACTTGCAAGGCCAAAAAGACAAAACTTTGACTGAAAAATAACCACATTAACCCATTTTTTTCCTCTTCAGTTTTGATGCTAAGATATCCATTATATATAAGATATTATATATAAAATACATAATTAAATATTAAATATAAGGATATTGTAGACAGGCATAATTTTATGGAAAGTATAAAAACATTTTAGTGAAAAAGACTTGATTTCATATTTAATACTTACATGGCTCAGAGGTTAAGGCCTAACCCTACCTCCAATGCAGGAGACCCAGGTTTAATCCCTGGGTCGGGAAGATCCCCTAGAGAAGGAAATGGTAACACACTCTAGTATTCTTGTCTGGAGAATCCCATGGAGGGAGAAGCCTGGCAGGCTATAGTCCGTGGGGTCACAAAGAGTCAGACACAACTGAGCAACTTCACTTTCTGCACTATTTCCAGAAGAGTGCATAAGAAAATAAATTAAAAAAAAAAAAAGCTTTGACTATAAAAAATGGAGGAATAGCTGAGACATTGAGATAAAATAAGACATCTTTCACTAAATGCATTTTATGGTTTAAGAACTTTCTGTCATACATTAGTGCATCATTTACAAAGAAAATATAAATTTTAAAGATATATTTAATGTAAAGTGCATAGCATTGTGAATAGCATAGAGTAGGCACTTAGTCAGTGGACTATTTTTTTTTTTAAGAAAAGCATTTTTTCGTGTCAAATTTCTTTCTACTTTCTGTGTAAGAGTCCATGGAAGAGCAGCTTAAGACTACTCAGTGGTTTTTCCTACCATTCAGTGGCCCAAGCAGCAGAGATGGGGGCCAGTCCTCAAAGGTGGGATAAGGCCCAGTCGTCAGTAGGGAACTGCTAGGTGGGCACCTGGGGCACTCAGTAACCACCAGATGACACAGATCCAGGAATCTGAGTCAGTTTGTAGTGAGATGAACGAACCTAGAGCCTGTTATACAAAGTTAAGTAAGTCAGAAGGAGAAAAACAAATAGCATATAAAAATGGTACTGATGAAGCTCTCTGCAGGGAAGGAATGGAGACACAGACACAGAGAACAGACTTGTGGACACAGCAGAGGAAGGAGAGTATGGACAAAATTGAGAAAGTAGCATTGACATATAAACACTGCCGTGTATAAAATTAATAGCTGGTGGGAACCTGCTGTGTAACAGAAGGAGCCCAGCCTGGTGCTCTGTGATGAACTAGAGGGGTGGAATGGGGAGGGTGGGGGTGGGGTAGGGTAGGAGGGAGGCTCAAGAGGGAGGGGACATATATTGTTATGATTGATTCTGATTTGAGTTGTTGTACAGCAGAAACCAACACATCATTGTAAAGAAATTATCCTCCAATTAAAAAAATGCAAATATTTATAAAGGCTCTCTGGATCTGATCAGTGAAATTTCCAGAGTGAAGTGGCAGCAGTGGGAGTGCTCCAGTGGCAGCAGAAAAACCTTAAGCACGGCTCTCTGGCCAGTATTCCTAGAGGACACGGCACTGACATCAGCCAGGTTTCCAACAACAATGGCACAAGCTTCTCCCAGACTTATGATGCATTGATAGATGCCATTACTGTTCCTTTTTGTGGATATACTGTTCCATTTGGAAGTCAAGGTAGGTGCCACCTAAGTAGGTTCCTGATGCCAGGGCATCCTCCTCCTTCATTTGCAGAACACAAAGGGTTCTGGTGACTCAACAGACATGAGTTTGACCAAGCTTCTGGGGTTGGTGATGGACAGGGATGCCTGGCATGCTGCAGTCCATGGGGTTGCAAAGAGTCAGACACAACTGAACAACTGAACGACAACAACTGCCTTCTTTATGGTCCAGCTCTCACAACCATACGTGACCACTGAGAAGACCATAGCCTTGACTGAGCTGAACTGAAGTGTTCTGGACATTGTAAAAGTTTCACTTTAATTTGTAATGAAAAGCCCCTCTTTTTATTTAAAAATGGGAAATCGGTCCATATCAACAGGGTGAAGATTCCTGAGAAAAATTTGCTTTTGAGCCAAATAGTGCCCTCACTCCAGAGATCCTGCTGCTTAATAGAAATGCAGTCTTCAACAGCTGTCCTCCCATATTAAAAAAAGAAAAAGAAAGAAAGGCAATTTCTCAGGAATAGAGTTTAAAATGTAAAAAATGCACTGAATCTTTATATCAGAAGCCATACTAGCTTGACATGTCTTACAAGTACTAGCTTTCCAAACTCATAAAGCAAGAAATGTTTTAACTGAACACTAATTTAGAACTTCAAGTTTTAAGATATATTAATATATTTAGTCTATAAAATTTTGCAGCTCCTATAAAAACACCAACCAAAATAAAACTCAACAAATAAAGATGCAGGTTTAGTATATTCAAATATCTCTAGATTTTTCTCATGCACAAAATGAAAAATTGTAGTAATTGTCAGGATATTCATGTGAGGCATTTGCTTAGAACAGATTTTCTACAATCTGATAGGGAAAAATGGTGAAGGTATAAAAGCCGGGCAGTAGGGTATCATTTGGCTCATTAAAAAGAAAAAAACAAAGGAACAAACAAACAACAACAACAACAAAATAACACTGTTTGCACTTACCTAAGCTGAGCTAGAGGTACTTGAGCATGCTTGGGAAACTGTCGGTGCGAGTCTGGAGCTGAGTCCCCCACTTTGAACTTGGTCTCTGCGCCTTCTGCGGCCCTCCTCAGACAGCAGGTTGGCTTCAAGACAGTGTCCGGCCACCCTTAAAGGTGGTGAGTGACTGGCTGGTCCTGCCTCAGGAACAGGGTGACTAGGTAAATAGAGACATAGGCCTTTTTTTTTTTTTTTTTGGTCTTTCAGATGCTTGCACTTTCCCCTTTCCCTTCTACTGCCCTGCACTTACTTGTTAGCACTTACTTAAATGACCACATACTCTGTACTTTGCTGTAAATAAAGACAGAACAGAAAAGAACCCCTCCCCCAAAAAAATATCAAAGACACTACATGTCAATAAACTCTTTGAAAAAATAGAATATTGAACACTTTAATATCATTTATTGGTCATATACCATGTGGCCAACCACTCTAATTATGAAAATTACCAGTCCATGTTGATTCATAAAGCAACAGCCTTTTCAAAGACTAAGCAACACCCAGTGCTTTTCCTTATTCAACAAATGTTTATTGAATGAGTTCTAAGTGTCAAGTATCATGCTAAGTGCTATAAGTAATAGAACATACTGGAAACTAGTATGGCAGAGAAGACCTGTAAAATAATTATAATAAAAGTCAGTATTTGGCTGGCGAGTGGGCCTTGTGGGTTGTTGTTTCTGATCAGGTCTTTTCTAGACCAGGTTCTTCTTCCTATATACAAAAGAAACTAAAAAGTACTGAGAAGCAAGAGTCAGAGAAGAGAATAAAAATGCAACAACAGGTGGTAGAGGTAAGAAAAAAAGGGGGAAAAAAAGGCAGTATTTGAAAGATGCTCAAAAGAAGGATGTAGCTAGATGAAAAGAGAAAGCTTAATGAAGGACAAGGTAAGAATGCATAGCATCAGTCCCACCCTTACTTTTATCAGCTATTCCCTCTGGTCATATAATGAAGCAATTAAGCTTCAGAGTATGATCTGATAAGGTCTGAATGCTGGTTCTGTTACCACTACCTGGGAGTGGGTAAATTTCTTATCCTTGTTCAGTTCAGTTCACTTGCTCAGTCATATCCGCTCTTTGTGACCCTATGGAATGGAGCATGCCAGGCTTCCCTGTCCATCACCAAGTTCTGGAGCCTACTCAAACTCATGTCCATCACATCAGTGATGCCATCCAGCCATCTCATCCTCTGTCATCCCCTTCTCCTCCTGCCTTCAATCTTTCCCAGCATCAGGGTCTTTTCCAATGAGTCAGTTCTTTGCACCAGGTGGCCAAATTATTGAAGTTTCAGCATCAGTCCTTCATTATAGGGGACTGGAATGCAAAGTAGAAAGTCAAGAAATACCTGAAGTAACAGGCAAATTTGGCCTTGGAATACAAAACAAAGCAGGTCAAAGGCTAACAGAGTCTTGCCAAGAGAATGCACTGGTTATAGCAAACACCCTCTTCCAACACAAGAGAAGACTCTACACTTGGACATCACCAGATGGTCAATACTGAAATCAGATTAATTGTATTCTTTGCAGCCAAAGATGGAGAAGCTCTATACAGTCAGCAAAAACAAGACTGGGAGCTGACTGTGGCTCAGATCACGAGCTCCTTATTGCCAAATTTAGACTTAAATTGAAGAAAGTAGAGAAAACCACTAGACTATTCAGTTATGACCTAAATCAAATCCTTTATGACTATACAGTAGAAGTGACAAATAAATTCAAGGGATTAGATCTGATAGAGCACCTGAAGAACTATGAATGGAAGTTAGTGACATTGTACAGGAGGCAGCGATCAAGACCATCTCCAAGAAAAAGAAATGCAAAAAAAGCAAATGGCTGTCTGACAGGGCCTTACAAATAGCTGCGAAAAGAAGAGAAGCTGAAGGCAAAAGAGAAAAGGAAAGATACACCCATTTAAATTCAGAGTTCCAAAGAATAGCAAGGAGAGACAAGAAAGCCTTCCTCAGTAATCAATGCAAAGAAATAGAAGAAAACAATAGAATGGGAAAGACTAGAGATCTCTTCAGCAAAATTAGAGACACCAAGGGAATATTTCATTGAAAGATGAGCACAGTAAAGGATAGAAATGATATGGACCTAACCGAAGCAGAAGATATTAAGAAGAGGTGACAAGAATACAAAGAACTATATCTTCATTGTACCTACCTCCATATTTGTAAAGTGTGTATGTACTCAGTTGCTAAGTGGTATCCGACTCTTTGCAACCGTGTGGACTGTAGCCCACCAGGTTCCTATGTCCATGGGATTTTCCAGGCAAGAACACTGGAGTGAGTTGTCATTTCCTCCTCCAGGAGATCTTCCTAACCCAGGGACTGAATCAGACTCTCCTGCGGCTCCTGCATTGGCAGGTAGATTCTTTACCTCTGGAGTAAACAACATCCACATGCCTTTTAAATTTTTCTTTTAGGGATTCAGCCATTCTTAATTGGTCTTCTTAGCCCTTAGCAGTCTGATTTCATCCCACTCCTGATCACTGGAAGCAGCGTTATATCAAGCATCCCTTAATTACCACTTTACTATTATTAAATCCAACTGAAGCCTTTTGACTATTATCTTAATCTCTCTGCTGTCTTGGACTCCCGTGATTAATCACTCCTTGAAACTCTTTCCTCTCAGTCCTAACAACATACACTTGAAGCTACTTTCCTCTGTAGATGTATTTTTCAAGCTGTAGGTCAAAATTCACTAGAGGATACCATTAATGAATCACCACCACAAATTTGATTTTTTTTCACAAAATAGAATTGACTTGAAAACATTGAATGCATCATATTAATTATAATAAGCATTGCTTGGTGACATATTTGTTTCAGGGTGTGTGTGTGTGCACGTGTATGCACAAATGTGTATGTATAGATGGAAAACTGCAAATTTATTCATATAACTGGCCAAAATATAAAATGTATTTCTCATTGCAAGTCATGGTGAAGATTATGCAAGCCATGGTTCTAGAGCCATTCCTTCTCAGATAATTTGTTAGCTCCTATTCTTACACCAGGGGCTTCCCAGGTGGCTCAGTGGTAAAGAATCTGTCTGCCAATGCAGGAGATGCAGGAGACGAGATTTTCATCCTTGGGTCAGGAGGATCCCCTGGAGTAGGAAAAGGCAACCCACTCCAGTATTGTTGCCTGGAAAATCTCTTGAGCAGTGAACCCTGTCAGACTACAGTCCATGGGGTCACAAAGACTCAGACTGAGAGACTGAGCATGCAAACAAGCATTTTTATATCAACGTCTTTGATGCTGATTTTCTTCTACTATTTATCAGCTTAGCTCAGTCACTCAGTCATGTCGGACAGTTTGCAACCCCATGGACTGCAGCATGCCAGACCTTCCTGTCCATCACCAGCTCCCAGAGGTTACTCAAATTCGTGTCCGTTGAGCCAGTGACGCCATCCAACCATCTCATCCTCTGTTATCCCCTTCTCCTCCTGCCCTCAATCTTTCCCAGCATCCAGGTGTTTTCCAATGAGTCAGTTCTTCACATCAGGTGGCCAAAGTACTGGAGTTTCAGCTTCAGCATCAGTCCTTACAATGAACATTCAGGACTGATTTCCTTTAGGATGGACTGGTTGGATCTCCTTGCAGTCCAAGGGACTCTCAAGAGTCTTCTCCAACACCACAGTTCAAAAGCATTAATTCTTCAGCACTCAGCTTTCTTTCTAGTCCAACCCTCACATCCATACATGACCACTGGAAAAACCATACCCTTAACTAGATGGACCTTTGTTGATAAAGTAATGTCTCTGCTTTTTAATATGCTGTCTAGGTTGGTCATAACTTTCCTTCCAAGGAGTAAGCATCTTTTAATTTCATGGCTGCAGTCACCATCTGAAGTGATTTTGGAGCCCCCAAAACTAAAGTCTGCCACTGTTTTCACTGCTTCCCCATCTATTTGCCATGAAGTGATTGGACCAAATGCCATGATCTTCGTTTTCTGAATGTAGAGCTTTAAGCCAACTTTTCCACTCTCCTCTTTCACTTTCATCAAGAGGCTCTTTACTTCTTCACTTTCTGCCATAAGGGTGGCATCATCTGCATATCTGAACTTGTTGATGTTTCTCCCAGCAATCCTGATTCCAGCTTGTGTTTCATCCAGCCCAGCATTTCTCATGATGTACTCTGCATATAAGTTAAATAAGCAGGGTGATGATATACATCCTTGATGTACTCCTTTTCCTATTTGGAACCAGTCTGTTGTTCCATGTCCAGTTCTAACTGTTGCTTCCTGATCTGCATACAAGTTTCTCAAGAGGCAGGTCAAGTGGTCTGGTATTCCCATCTCTTGAAGAATTTTCCACAGTTTATTGTGATCCATACAGTCAAAGGCTTTGGAGTAGTCAATAAAACAGCAGTAGATGTTTTTCTGGAACTCTCTTGCTTTTTCAATCTTCTATTTGTAACCCTTAATTATCTCTTTTCCAGTCCTCCTGAACTTCACAACCAACTTTTCAATATTACAAGTTGATTTTCTAGTAAATACCTAAGCTCATTATAAATTATTGATATTTGTAATCAAGTGACATGAAGAAAGTGATATGTTCTCATACTTAAGTGACAACAATGTGATAGGTTTGAAGAAGAGAGACAGGTGGTGGGAGATCAGTCAGAAATATATTGCTGTGATCTGTGTTAGAATGATTAGAGAAAAAATGTAAGTTAAAAGTCACTATGAGGAAATAACATTCAATAGCAATTCAGAAATTAAGAAAGCAATTTCTTAATATAGACTGATATTAAAGTGACACATGACCAATTTGATACCAAGTATAAAATAATAGGAAGTTTCAATTACTTCTCCAACATTGTCAGTCTGAAAATGAAAGCAATATGAATACTAATAATCACCAGTGATGGTAATATTATCTTTATTGACTTTTAGCTTGGACACTAACACATACTATACCTAAGCAGTTAAAAGGCTAAAGTCTCTCTAGAGGTAAGCTCGGCCCATAACTCAGTCCCATAGAAATTTTGGTTTAATAAACAGTATGCATCTATATCTAGGTTCAGCCTCACACCGAAAAAATAAGTATATATTCAGCAAAACTAACTTCTCTAGTGCTGACTGAAACTTTATACCTATACTTGTGTCATAAATATACAAACAAATAGTTCATATTTTTTTAATCTCTCCAACAGGTCTTAAATATTCAAGAGAAATGTAAACTATTATTTGGATATTCGAGTTCTAGATTTATGTGTAAGGATTTTTTCCTGGTGGAATCCCCTTTACTTCACACAAAAGTGTTTTTTGCTCTTTTACAGGAGTGATTTAACTTTCAAATTATGTGTCAACAAAGAAATCTGTGATACTGTTATGTCAGATAATTAATTCCTCATTTTCTCCTCCTCTTCAACTACATTTTATTAAATGCCCTCTAACTCTACTTTAACAGCATGATGACAGCATAATTAGATCAGGGTCTCAGCAAAGAAGAATCATAATGGACTGAAGACAGTTATAGGTTACAGTTTGTTTTGCATCCACCATCCAATGAGTCCATATATATAAAATGGCTATCTAAAAAGTCAATGATGCTTATAAATTTATGTTTCTACCATTCTACAGATAAAAGACCCAATGAGATAATACTGATTAATGCACAGTAACATTTAAACCGAATGGACTTAAAATCAGAAGACACATTTTTAGGGGATTGCCTGGGAGTTCTGTGGTTAGTACATGGTGCTTTCATTTTGGGGATGCAGGTTTGATCCCTGGTCAGGGAATTAGGATCCTGTGAGTTGTGTAGCCCAGGCAAAACATTTTTAAAAGGGCATTTTCTAGGACTGATTTATTTACTACTGATCTGGTCTTGGAGAAGTAACATAAATTCCCTGAGGCTCAATATTTTTCATTTATAGATAAAATTAATGTATTTTACAATCTAGAAGACCCTGACACATAAAGCACATAAACAATATTCCTCTAGAATTTATGCTGAATACTCTGTGAAACAAATCTAGAGAAAAGAAGACAAACCAGAAGCTGAACCATCAGTTACACAAAGGAAAGGAAGAAAAAGAAGGTCTAGTTCAGAGAAGTTTATCTGAAAATGGCTCCTTGCAATAATTCCAAGGGAAATAAAGTCCACACATAGCTTGAAGTATGTATGTACTTAGTCTCTCAGTACCCCATAAACTGTAGCCCTCCAGGCTGCTCTGTCCGTGGGATTCTCCAGGCAAGAGTACTAGAGTATGTTGCAATGCCCTTCTCCAGAGGATCTTCCCAACCCAGGAAGCGAACCCAGGTCTCCCACATTGCGAGTAGATTCTTCACCATCTGAGCCACCAGGGAATCCCAAGAATACTGGAGTGGGAAGCCTACACCTTCTCAAGGGAATCTTCATGACCCAGGAATCAAACCAGGGTCTCCTGTATTGAAGGGGGATTCTTTCCCAGCTAAGCTATGAGGTATACAAGGTCAACAAAAAAAACAGGGTTTTTAAAAAAGGAAGGAAAAAGAAGAATGGAATCCACACAAATTCCTACATTGTAATAATGGAAACCTGCATGCAAAAGTGCATCACAAGCACATAAGTATATAGCTGGGTTCACAAATAAGGGATCCTACCAGTGACATTGTTTCAATATGAATATGTAAAACTCTGTGAGCTTAATGAGAATTATTTAATAAAGACATGAGACAGTCAGTCAAAGAGTAGGTAGACAGAAAATAGGAATATTGTTGCCATGTTTATATATAGGAAAAAATGGCATTACAGTAATGCTAATAGAACATTATTTTAAAAAGCCATACACATTGTCTTCATGGCTTGCTTTCTTATACTGCAGGTATATATGAAACTAAAGCCTGTTATACAGGGTGAAGTCAAAAAGAGAAAATCAAGTATCCTATGAAAGTGAAAGTGTTAGTGGCTCAGTCATGTCTGACTCTTCGCTACCCTTTGAACTTTAGCCTGCCAAGCTCCTCTCTCCATGTAATTCTCCAGGCAAGAATACTGGAATGGGCAGCCATTCCCTTCTGTAGGGGATCTCCCCAATCCATGGATCAAACCCTGGTCTCCTTCATTGCAGGCAGATTCTTTAACATCTGAGCCATCAAGGAAGCCTGAAATATTGTATATTAATGCATATATATGGAATCTAGAAAAATGATATTGATGAACTTATTAACAGGGAAGTAATGGAGATGCAGCTATAGAGAATGGAGTTGTGAACACAGTGGGGAAAAGAGAGAGTGAGACAAATGGAGAAAATAGAATCAACATATATACACTACCATGTGTATAATAGATAGCTGGTGAGAAGTTGCTATATAACACAGGGAGCCCAGTCAGGTGCTCTGTGATATGCTCTTGAGGGATGGGGTGGGAGGAGTGAAGGGAGTCTCAGGAGGGAGTTGATATCTGTTTAATTATGGTTTTCCTTGGAGGCTCAGATGCTCAAGAATCTATCTGCAATGCAGGAGACCCAGGCTTGATTCCTGGGCTGGGAAGATCTCCTGAAGAAGGGAAGGGCTACTCACTCCAGTATTCTTGCCTGGGAAATTTCATGAACAGAAAAGCATGGCAGGCTGCAGTCCATGGGATCACAAAGAGTCAGACATGATTGAGTGAATTTCAGATGGCTGATTTGCATTATTGTACAGCAGAAACCAACACAACCTTGTAAAACAATTTTCCTTAAATTAAAAACTAAACAAATATAATAAATAATTAAAATAAAAATTAAGTATTATTTTGATTTTATAATTTAAAAAGTTAAATAATGAAGAAAATTAACAAACTGGGACCGTTTCTGACTTCTGAGCCCATAACACTGATACTTTAAGTTAGCTAGACCCCGTGTACTATCAAATTGTTGGTCTCTAAAGGAATGTATCATTGTGATCGTGGTCATCTCTCTGGGTCCTTCTTACTTTAATCCTCTTTCCCGCAGTTCTTATTCCTGCTTTATTTTACTTATATTATTTCTACTGGCTGAAACTTTGGCATTTGGTCTCTACATCTTGAACTTTGGCTTATCTTCAAGGAGTTCAACAAAGATTCTCACTCCATTTCTTCCCACTTCTCAAGGCTCACTCAGATACATTAAATCATCCTTGTTATGCATATCTGTGTCTCCCCATAATTCATATATTGAAACCCTAATATCCAGTATGGTTGTATTTGGAATAAAGAAGTAGTTACAGTTAAGCGAGGTCATAAGAGTAGGGTCTTGATCCAATAGGTTTAATGTCCTTTTAAGAAGAGTCAGAAGAGAGCTCACACATGCTCTGCTCCTCTACCCATGCTCAGGAAAGGACAAAGTGGACTTCAGCAAGCCAGGAAGAGCACCCTCACCAGAACTGACCCTGCCAGACCTTGATCTGGGACTCCTATCCTCCAGAATTATGAGAAAACTGGTGATTAAACCATCCAGTCTGTAGTATTTTGTTATGGCAGCCTGAGCCAACTAGGTCCTAGATGTGAAACCCCAGACATAGACTCCTTATGCCTATCACACCACAATTTCCCCAATATGCCTCTCTTAAGCAGAAGTTGGGGGAAGTGTATGTACAAACCAATTAAAACTCATAAATCAGAAGCTATCAAATTGCACCTATTTTCTCTATTATTATAGCATGCCAGATTCAGTGGGGAAAGCAATGCAAAGACTGACAGTTAAAAAGTGAGAGTTTGCCTTCTTTTAACGTTACAATAACATTCTAAAGGAAATCAATCCTGACTATTGATCGGAAGGACTGATGCTGAAACTGAAGCTCCAATATTTTGGCCACCTAATAAAAAGAGCTGACTCTTAGAAAAGACCCTGATGCTGGAAAAGATTGAAGGCAGGAGGAGAAGGAGATGACACAGGACGAGATGATTGGATGGCATCAGCGACTCAATGGACATGAATTTGAGCAAACTCCAAGAGTTGGTGAAGGACAGGGAAGCCTGGAGTGCTGCCAGTTCATGGGGTCACAAAGAGTTGGACACTACTGAGCAACTGAACAACAACATTGCAGTAAGTGATGGTTACCTTTCTAGACATATTTTCATAGTCAAAAATTAAGTGCATTTTAATAGTTTTCTAATTCTTGCATTTATAAGCATTGTCAGAGGTGCTATTTTACAATGTAAATACTTGCCATTCACCTTTAGAAATCCTGATTCAGTATACCTGGGGTGTGATGTAAGAATTTACATTTCAAGCATCCAAGTAATTCTGACAATATAGTCCAAGACCATATTTGGTTAAGCATTAGTTTGAATATTCTAGCTATTGATTCTGTGTTTCTTTCAATATTACTACATATTATAATATTAAGTTACACAATTTTTTAACATTTTTCAAAAATGTATTTAGTTTTATGACTCTTTCATAATATATTATTTGTGTTGATCTCTAAACATTTATGTTTCCCTTCAGAGAAACAGAAAATGATATTATAATTGAGTTGTGAACTTGAATGAAGCCCTACTAGAACTCACAGAAAAAACGTATTCTTCTTTTATTTTCCTCTTTATTAGTTTATAGTCACCGATTACTCACTTATTCCTACATTTTACGATTGAACTAATTTGATGCCATAATCTCAAGGCATTCATAAAGACAGAGAGATTAGGCAGAAAAAAAAGATGAAAAGATGACCAAGTGTGATTTTTTCTCCTCTGATGAAATTTAAACTAAAGCTACTGAAGTTAAATATAAACTGCGAGTGATAAGAAGAAACCCACTAGAAATTAATTTTACAGATGAGGAATAGACTAATAAGAAACACTGTGCTCCCTTAACATTTTTAAAGCAATTAAAAAGTAGTCCATTAAAGACTACAGGTGATTTGTAATGTGAGTTGGACACAGTTGTCATTGAGGTCAGTCAAGATAGATTTTCATTCAATTATCTACGCATCTTACCTCCCCAAGGATACTTGAAGGAGTCATCTAGACCAAAATCCTCAGTGATTTTTTAGCTTGAAGTTCATTAGCTCAATGGCAGATTGATGTATTGCACTTAAAATACACTGAAATGTCATCTTTTTAAATATCTACTAACACAGTCTTACACTATGGAGTTAAATTCATTCAATTTAGCTTTTGTTCTTTGGAGAGATTACTTTTTTTTTTTTTTTTTTAATCAAATTCAAGCTGCAAGGCTGCCAGAAAAGGTGTTAATCATGTCATTTGTTCCCATTAATGAAAGCTTTGTTTTTATTCAGTGTATAGCTCAACTTCCTTCTGCAGAGCCCTCCACTATGTAACTACTTCCTAAGAGCAACTTCCTAATATATGCATTAGGAGGCGTATAAAGCAATCAATATGTATTGAATATCTACCATGTACCTGAAAGAAGACCTTTGCCCTTTACAAAGAATTTATCATCTTATTGGAAAAATATGATTTGCATACATGAAATGTTTAAATGGCCATGAAATAGTTAAAATGTAAAGGTTCAAAGAATTATATGCTATACAAGTTCAATGATAGGAAGTAAGTCAGGGGATTTAAACCGGGTTCAAAGGAATGAGCAAGGTTTTGGAAGAAGAAGAGAAAAATGAAAGCCACAGCAAATGGCAGAAAATGGTATGAGCGCAGAACAGGGCTCAGAAGCTAAAAGTGTGGCTAGTGTGAAGTCGGGGGTTGAGTCAACCAGCCGGCTTAGACTGGAAGTTTCACATTAGGAAACAGTAGGAGATAAAATAGATTGACGACAACAAGAATAACATTCACCAGACTGTCCCACTGTAAAACAAACAGAAGATCAAACACTATCTCTGATCTTTAAAGTTTACACTCTTAGGGAAAAATAATATTCTAAGACAAGTATTGCATCCTTGCTTCTTTCAGTTATTCACCTACATACTTTTTTCTGCACTTAAATCTGATTCATTTTCCAACATCAATTGATTTGGATACCAGAGAAGAATTTAAACTCAACTTTATTTAAGCCTGAAAGTGAAAGATTTAGTCGCTCAGTTATGTCCAACTCTTTGTGACCCCATGGACTGTAGCCCACCAGGGTCCTCTGTCCATGAAATTCTCCGCAAGAATACTGGAGTGAATTGCCATTCCCTTCTCCAGGGTATTTTCCCTACCCAGAGATCAAACCCAGGTCTCCAGCATTGCAGGCAAATTCTTTATTGTCTGAGCCACGAGGGAAGCCTTGTTTAAGCCTATCTCCTCTTTTTTCTTTATCTCTTAAGAGGTAATGGATTTAACTTAATATAATTAATTGATGACTGGACATTATTTTAAACCAGACATTTGTTAGGGCCCAGATTCTACATTGTTTAAATACAGAATAATTCTCTGTGAGAATTATACACTATGAACTATAACAAAGAGGAACTTGAGAATAACTTAATCATACCTGAATTGAATTTCAGTTCAGTTCAGTTCAGTCGCTCAGTTGTGTCCGACTCTTTGAGACCCCGTGAATTGCAGCACACCAGGCCTCTCTGTCCATCACCAACTCCCAGAGTTTACCCCAACTCATGTCCATCGAGTCGGTGATGCCATCCAGCCATGTCATCCTCTGTCGTCCCCTTCTCCTCCTGCCCCCAATCCCTCCCAGGATCAGGGTCTTTTCCAATGAGTCAACTCTTCACATGAGGTATCAGGCAAAAATTATAATATTTAAGTTTGGATTTGACTATCAAATCCTTTTGCCTAGGACACTGCAAAATCTCTTCCCTTCAATTTTTTTCACCATAATTTTTTTTTAAGTAAGGGCTGATTTATTATTCTTTGCTTCTCTGCTTTTCTGTTTTATTTTCCTTGGTGCCATGGAGGGGATTTGCTTAGACCTTTGAAAGTGATTCATAAATTAGTTCCTCAAGAAATTGGGGTTTTGTGACCTCCCTAAGAATCCCAGTAACCCCCATCCACACTCTCCATCACACTCTTTCTTGTATTGTTCTCATTATGTATATGTAAGTGTTTGGTAAAAGTTTTGGTTGCCAATTTAAACTATTTATTGTCTTCTCTGCCTCAGCTGGTGCTGGATTTCTAAACTTAATCTGCCAATAACTTTCATGTAACACATGCTTATGGCAGTTTTCATTGCAGCTGCCAGTTGCTGAACTCTTTGTACACATTTGCAATTCATTGTATTACCCCCTCAGTGCTGTTTCTGGCATCTGCCCTAACTGCTGGATTTTCAGGGACAGAAAGATTCAGCAATTCTCTTTACAAACTCTCTACCCGGTGGGAGGTGCTATTATTTTACTTTATTTGGAGAAATTGGCTATGCCCCCAGGAAATCAAACAAAACCCCTCTTTTACACTTCCTCATTTTCTTACTCCAACCAAAGTCAAAATAGGTATTCCACCCATGAATATTTTTTTCTGTCTGTTTATTTTATTTTAAGTTCTAGATTTTCCACTAAATGTGGGCATAAAATCCAACTTCACAGAGTTAAGAGCTAGCTGGTAGCTCATAATGCTTGAGCACCCAAGTACCAAATTTTTTTCCCAATTATTCACATGATTTATTTCAATTAATTTCTACAAAAAAACTTAGGAAATGGGTACTGTTAAGTAAGCTAAAGTTTACAAAGTTAAAGAAATTTCCCAAGTTAACAAAACCTCACATTTAATATAGGTAGGTATAAGTAGTACAGTGGCAATGAAAATGGCAACCTACCTGAGTATCCTTGCTGGGAGAATCCCACGGGCAAAGGACCCTGGTGGGCTATAGTCCGTGGGGTTGCAAAGAGTTAGACACAACTGAGCAACTGAGCATAGGTAGTAAAGAAATTAGCAGGTGCCAATTTCTTTCCTTCTACAGTATATTGCATCTCAGATCACCAATGACACTGAGAAGGGGGCCAATTTACAGTGAGACTGTAACTTACTGCCCATGACTATTATTTTTTCCAAAAGACAGGCAGTGTAATGATAGCCTAGGATAGGGAGAAAATAATGCGCTTTCCCTTATGCATATGCATTAATAAGACTCGATATAAATAGAACTAAGTTATCCTTACAAATAGAACCAAGCCTAGCTCAAACATAATAGAAATTCATTACTCATTCAAGTAACAGTCTAGAAGGAAGACTAGGTCAGCAGAGTTATTCTCCTTTATCCTATTGTTCAGGCACCCAGACTGACATGTCTGGGTCATTTATAACATATGGTGTCCCTAACTCACCTTTGATTATCGCAATTCCAATCCTAAGTGTTCAGACTACCACACAATTGCACTCATATCACATGCTAGCAAGGTCATGTTCAAAATCCTCCAAGCTAGGCTTCAACATTATGTGAACCAAGAACTTCCAGATGTACAACTGGATTTTTAAAAGGCAGAGCAACCTAAATCAAATCCCTTACGATTATACAGTGGAAGTGACAAATAGATTCAAGGGATTAGATCTGATAGACAGAGTGTCTGAAGAACTATGGACAGAGGTTCGTGACATTGTACAGGAGACAGGGATCAAGACTATCCCCAAGAGAAAGAAATGCAAAAAGGCAAAATGGTTGTTTGAGGAGGCCTTACAAATAGCTGAGGAAAAACAGAAGCTAAAGGCAAAGGAGAAAAGAAAAGATATATCCATTTGAATGCAGAATTCCAAAGAATAGCAAGGAGAGATAAGAAAGCCTTCCTCAGTGATCAATGCCAGGAAATAGAGGAAAACAATAGAATGGGAAAGACTAGAGATCTATTCAAAAATTAGAGCTACCAAGGGAACATTTCATGCAAAGATGGGCACAATAAAGGACAGAAATGGTATGGACCTAACAGAAGCAGAAGATATCAAGAAAAGGTGGCAAGAATACACAGAAGAAATATACAGGAGAGATCTCCATGACCCTGATGACCACAAATGTGTGATCACCCATCTAAAGCCAGACATCCTGGAATGTGAAGTCAAGAGAGCCTTAGGAATCATCACTATGAACCAAGCTAATGGAGGCAATGGAATTCCATTGGAGCTATTTCAAATCCTAAAAGATGCAGCTGCTAAAGTGCTGCACTAAATATACCAGCAAATTTGGAAAATTCAGAAGTGGCCACAGTACTGGAAAAGGTCAGTTGTCATTCCAGTCCCAAAGAAAGGCAATGCCAAAGAATGTTCAAACTACCTCACAATTGCACTCATAATGCTAGGAATATAATGCTTGAAACTCCAAGCCCCGCTTCAACAGTTCATGAAACATGAAATTCCAGATGTTTAAGCCAGTTCTTTCAAGAACTAAAGAGCCTCTTGGTGAAGTTGAAAGAGGAGAGTGTAAAAGCTAGCTAAAAACTCAACATTCAGAAAACTAAGATCATGGCATCCAGTCCCATCACTTCATGCCATGTAGATGGGGAAACAGTGAAAACTGTGACAGACTTTATTTTCTTGCACTCCAAATTCACTGTGGATGGTGACTGCTGCCATGAAATTTAAAAAAAAAAGAAAACAAAACTTGCTCCTTGAAAGAAAAGCTGTGAAAAACCTAGACAGCATGTTAAAAATCAGAGACATTGCTTCGCCAACAAATATCCATATAGTCAAAACTATGGTTTTTCCATTAGTCATGTATGGATGTGAGAGTTGGACCATAAAGAAAGCTGAGTGCCAAAGAATTGATGCTTTCTAATTGTGGTGCTGGAAAAACTCCTGAGACTCCCTTGGCCTGCAATGAGATCAAACCAGTCAATCCTAGAGGAAATCAACCCATAATATTCATTGGAAGGACTGATGTTGAAGCTTCAATACTTTGGTCACCTGATTTGCAGAGTCAACTCATTTAGTAAAACACTGATGCTGGGAATGATAGAGGGCAGGAGGATAAGGGAACAACAAAGGAATGAGCTGGTTGAATGGCATCACTGACTCAATGGACAAGAGTTTGAGCAAGCTCTGGGAGGTGGTAAAAGACAGGGAAGCCTGGCATGCTGCAGTCCATGGGGTTACAAAAATTTGGACACGACTGAACAATGACAAGAAGCCCAATATCAGAGAGAACATGGGGTGGGTGGGGAGTGCATGTCAGGGAGTTTTTATAATTAACCTCAGAAGTGGCACATATTACCTTTATATATACAGGAGAACAGTGGACCCATTGGAAGAACAGTCTCATTACTCCATCTAAATGCAAGGGAAGTTGGGAAACATGGCATAGCTGGCTAGACACATGTCCAACCCTACAATTACAAAGGATGATAGGAGGAGAAGTTTCTGAAGGACAAATGGCCATCTCCATCCCAGTCTACCTTTCTAGCCATCAAATATTGCCAGTAGATAAAATAGACTCATTCCCTCCCCAGAAAAACAATTCAAAGTCTTACCCATTTGCTGCAACCAATCCCAAGTCCAGTATCTCTGGAATGTGAAATTTCTCCCCCAAGTCTGGATGTTTCATTTTAATTTGTATTTAGTGGTATAGAGGCTAATACCAAAGATTATCTACCCTCACCTAAGTCAATATATGTTGATGTAGCAGGATAATCACAATAAAAATACCAGTTAAAATGCAGGAGCATGTGTAGAGAAATGGAAATTCTCTTTTATTACTGGTATGAATATAAAGAAATTCAGTCAACTTTGGCAGTTTCTTAGAAAAGTAAACATATTCTTAACATATGATCCAGCAACCATGCTGCTTGGTATAGACCCAAATGAGCTGAAAACTTATGAAAACCTACAAATGGATAATTCAGAATTGCCGAAACCTGGAAGCAACAAAGATGTCCTTCAAGAGGTAAATGGCTAAACAAACTGTGGTATATCCATACAACAGAATATTATCCAGTGATTTAAAAAAGGAACTATCAAAACATGATAGACATGGATAAACCTAAAAGGCAGATTGCTGAAGAAAGAAGCTGAACCATAAGGTCTGCATACTGTATGACTACAACTATATGACATTCTGAAAAAAGACCAAGCTATGATGACTGTAAAAAAAAATTATTGGCAGGAGTGGCAGTGGTTGTAAGGCTTGAGGAGTAAGGGTGAGATAAACAGGTGCAGTAGGGAGAATTTTTAGGGCAGTGAAACTAATTTGTATGATATAAAAATGGGTAGATATGTGTCAATTTATTTACATTCCTCAAAACCCATAGAACATACAACACAAAGATTGAGACCCAGTGTAAACCATGGAATGCAGTTTATAATGTATCAATATTGATTCATCGACAGTAACAAATGTACCATAATAATGGACAGTGTTAGCAACAGGGAAAACCAGCAGATGAACAGTGAGGGAATACACAGGAATTCTCTGTATGTTCCAGTCACTTTTTCTGTAACCTAATACTGCTTAAAAAAGAAAAAAAAAAAAAAACTGTATGGTTGAGGGAAATGGCGAAGTCATAGTTCACTGAAACAATGTACTCCCACTAGGGAAGCACTGGATAAGACCTTGCCTGGTATGGAAAGGATCCCCATGTTAATTGTGATTCTGCCCTCTGGGAGAAGCTCCCTTTTCCATGATCCTCAGAGGCTCCTGAATTTGCCTTCTAGGGGCTTCCTCCTCCTCTGCTATCTTCCATGGCACATCTATGGTGAGAATAGAGTGTGAGCCCTCTGAACAGGTCAGAGAGTCAAAAACTTTCTCGGGTTTCTTTGATAGTGCAATTCTCTCAGAAACTAAATATGTTTTCCATTTATTTATTTCCTGTCCCTTCCAAGTAGCAGCGGCAACACCCCCCAAATTCCTTAGATGTAATTTTTCATTTGTTTTTAACTTCTCTTTTTTTTTAACAGTGTGTGTATGTATGCTTGTGCCTGTGTGTCTGCAGGTGTGAACTTAATGATAGCTACCTTGAGAACATCTACAACAGTTGGGTGGGAACATATCACTTTGTATCTGATTTTTGCTACAAGGCTAAGTACCTTAATTCAACTTAGACATCTTACTGGGCCTTTGCATTTGAAATCTTTTATGTCTTATTTCTTGTTTGGGTTTCAGAAGCAGTTAACTTTTCCATGAGGCTTTTCATCTGTGAATTCTCTCCCCTTCAATCGCTGAGCATAAACCAGTCAATTCATGTAATACCTTACTTGAAGCAATGAATAGCAGCCAATACATATAAATATTCCAGGTCTTTCCAATCACTCTACTTAAAACTATATGAGCATATGGTTTGTATTCCAAGTTATAATTGGAGATAGTATTTTTTTTAATAAATGTCAATGTTTTGCCATGATATCATGTATTTCTCCAAATTTTCAGGCTGTGACACCATGGCCCAAATTGAATTGGTTACAACAGGGAAATTGATTGAAACAAACACCAATAATCTAGTGGTATACACACACACACACACACACACACACACATATATATATATATATTTCCCTTACTCACATAAAAGAAAGGGTAGAAGTTTCAGGGCAACCCTGGCTTTTCTCCATGTAACCATTCAAGGGTTAGCCTGATGGCTACTCTACCATTTTCAACACAAATAAGTTCCAAGATCTCTCTGGTTATTGTCATGTTGGTTAGGCAGAAGGAGAAAAGAGCACAGCAAGAGACTCAGGAGGCAAGAAGCAAGGTGTTCAAATGGAAAACATCACTTCTTACCCATATTCTGCCAGAACAGCTCTCACAAGCCAATACCTAACTGCAAAGAAAGCTGGGGGTGCAATGAGTGTATGTTCAGTTGTGTCCAACTCTTTGCAACCCCATGGACTACAGCCCGCCAGGCTCCTCTGTCCATGGAATTTTCGAGGCAAGAATACTGGCATGGGTAGCCATTTCCTCCTACAGGGATCTTCTGGACCCATGGATTGAACCTACATCTCCTGTGTCTCCTGCATTGGCAGGCAGATTCTTTACCACTGAGCCACAGCGGAAGCCAGGGATGCTGTACAGCTTACTAGTCATTTGCCCAATACTTCCACTCCAGTGGGAAAATGGAGAATACATTTTAATAGGCAGCAAGAGTACCCAAGTCACAAGAGGCCTTAGTCCCAGACTAAGTTCATGGAATAGTGACTGATGTTTCTGCCACACCACAAAAAAGCATCCCAACTCACCTCCAGGTCTAGACACCCAAAGAGTCATTTAGTCAGAGCAAAAAAATAATTACTCTTCCACCTCATTTAAAGCTTACTTTTAATTTTCTGTGCCAGAATCTTCCTCAATTCAAGATCACTGTGAGTGGGAAAGCTAATTCAAGAAAAACTCCATTTTGGGAATAGCAAACATGGCCGAGCATAGCAGTACATATGACTGTCTGCATCTGAATTAGTCATGTGCAGGATCAACAGCTGTTACCATGAGGCACTTGCTGCCTTCTGTATTTTGTGTGTGGTCCTGCAAGAGGCAAGGATCAGCCTTGGAGTTCACTCTATGATCTTCTGCCCAAAGTATCCACATCTCCAGGAAGTACAAAAATTTACTAGCAGTGTGCAATCTCACTTAAGACAAAGGAATGAAGTATTTATTTATTTTAAAAAATAGTGATAATCTCAGAGACATATTCATCACCAATATTAAGCCGCTGACTAGATGTGTGTTTAGTTGCTACGGCCTTGTCCGACTCTTTGCAACTCTATGGACTACAGCCCACCTAGCTCCTCTGTCTATGGGGTAATCCCCTCAAGAATTCTATAGAGGGTTGCCTTTTCTTCCTCCTAAGGATCTTGCTGACCCAGGGATCTCCTGTATTTCCTTCACTGCAGACAGATTCTTTACCACTGAGCCACTGGGGAACCCTGCTGACTAGATATGAGATTCCCTTTTAAAAAGTTTACTTATATTACTTTATCTTCCCAAATATTATTGTCCCCACTTTACTGAGGAAGAAAACTGAGATTGGGAGAGGTTCACTAACTTGCATAAGCAGAAGCAAAATCATACATTAGCAAATAGTTTACTTAGCCTCACAGTCCAAAATGTTTTCATTCAGGTGAACAATTACATCACATTTTTCTTCCAGAACAATGCATAATTCATAAGTGATTCTTGCTTTACATTTGTGCAATTAAAGGCCCAATCAAGAGGCTTTCCCTGAGTGAAGGAACAATCAGCTCCTGAGGAGTTTTCAAGTCTTTACTCATTAAAGAAACTACCTGTAGCTTTTATGTGACAGTTTTTATGGCTTCTACCTATCAAGATTTCAGAACACACTGTTAGAAAATCTTGCAAGTATTAAAAAAAAAAAAAATACTTGCTCAGGAACCATCTTAGCCTCATCCGACTTAAGATTTGAGTTATCTAAAGCTACTTGTTCTAATTCCACACTTACCAAGCAAGCTTTTGATTAGGAATTGGTTTCCCATGTGGTTCTGTAACAGAGAGAATGTACTGATCAAAAGGATTTTAGAGTATTTATGCTTTCTGTGACAATACTTTCTTATGGCAAAGTGGCTATAATTTAATAAGCGACTTTGATTATGATGTGACTTCCCATGCTATTTACCAAGAAAAGAAACTGCAGTGATCATGCAAACTTAGGTGTTCTCAAGTATGCAATAATTAAATTTGTCATTAAAAATTAACATGTTGATATCCTGAGACCTAGGAAAAGAACTAAACACAGAAACCAGAAACCTCCCTGGCCACTTTGGTTCAAAGACACTAGGCCAATAGTAAAAGATGAAAAGACTGAAAATTAAATTGTGTGAAACTCAAATCTGAAACAGATGTTGACAAGGAAAAACTATAAGATGTTAAGGATAATGTAGAAATTGATTTGCTTAAGCCGAGAGTACACTAGATAATTTTACCCCACGAAAGGAAACTTTTAGAAAATAATCCATAAGAAATTAATTTGAAATTTTACACGATATTATTCAGAGTCAGGCACTAAGAATAAAGAAATTGAATTCAACAGAAATCACTGCAGGGAGAGAAACTTAAGAAGCAAAAGCTAATATAAGATTTCATATTTGAGAGCTATGGGAAATGGGTGTGCTTCCAAAAGTGATGAAAAAGTCAAAATGGAAATAAATAGATTTTGTTTTCTGAAGTTTTATCTCACTCTTTCCCGATTTTGATGGAATTGATTCTGACAGATGTCTGTCTTTTGAACACCTGTGTGAGTCCAGTGCTTTACTAAGTGCTGGATAAAATGTAAGAGAGAAATGAAAATGCTTCCAGTTGATATGAAGCTTTAAATGCTATTGAATACACAATATAAATATGCATATATTTCAAAACAAGACTGTAAAAATGAAAAAAAATGATATAAATTGCAAGTTCATTATATATTCAGAATAGAGAGACATAAAACCAACTAGAATTAGAAAAAAATTCTTGAAGGAGACAGCATTGGATATCATTACTTCATGGGTGTTTTTAAGCATCAGCATCATGAGACACAAAAAGATAGCTAAGTCATGTAGAAATTGCAGAAGAAACTTTGGAATAATTATAGTCTACTCTCCTTCCTTGCTCCAAAAACAGCATATATGTAACTCTTCAGAAAATCATTGTGAATTGAACAGTTCTGTGACTAAGAAGTGACTGGAGACTTTGTTAGACATGCTCTGGTGACCCTTAATGAACAAAAGTTTGAGGATAGTTATACTAGCTTCCAAATTTACTAAATTTACACACACACACACACACACACACACACACTTTCAGAAAATCAGATGAAAACTCTAGCCACCTCTGGAGTTGCATTTCTTTTGTTCACTGCCTATAGCTACTTTGGAGGTAGATTTCAGTTAGAAGAAAGTGCCATGAAAATATCAACTAGATTCAGATGCTACTCATACTAGAGTATTCCTTTTTAATTATCATCTTGTTACATTTGGGGTTACAGAAAATCCTCAGCTTACAACAGTTCCATGACCCAAGTCTGATGATCCTTCTGGAATTAATTACATTCAAAGCATTTGATAAAGACTGACTTCTCTAACATATTAGAAATATTCTACTTTAAGGATAAAGAAGACTGAAAATGAAGGGTTGTTATTATCATTGTTCAGTCACTAAATCCTGTCCCATTCTTTGTGACCCCAGGGACTGCAGTGTACCAGGTTCCTCTGTCCTCCACTATCTTCAGGAGTCCACTCACGTTCATGCCCATTGAGTCAGTGGTACCAATACCATCCAACCATCTTATCCTCTGCTGCCTCTTCCTCCTTTTTCCTTCAATCTTTCCCAGCATCAGGGTCTTTCCTAGTGAGTCGGCTCTTCATATCAGGTGGCCAAAGTATTGGAGCTTCAGCTTCAGCATCACTCCTCCCAGTGAATATTCAGAACTAATTTTCTTTAGAATTGACTGTTTTGATCTCCTTGAAGTCCAAGGGACTCTCAAGAGTCTTCTCCAGCACCACAACTCAAAAGCATCAATTCTTTGGCATTCAGCTTTCCTTACGGTCCAGTTCTCACATCTATACATGACTACTGGAAAAAAACACGGCTTTGATGAAGTGGACCTTTGTCGGCAAAACAGTGTCTCTGCTTTATAACACAATGACTAGATTTGTCAGAGCTTTCCCTCCAAGAAGCAGCATCTTTTAATTTCATGGCTGCAGATACTGTTCAAAGTGATTTGGGAGCCCCAAAATTAAAATTTGCCACTGTTTCCATTCCCCCCGCCCCTGCCCCTGCCCCCATCTATTTGCCATGGAGTGATGGGACTGGATCTTCAGGTCTTAGTTTTTTGAATGTTGAGTTTCAAGTCACCTTTTCCTCTCCTTTTTCACCTTCATCAAGAGGCTCTTTAGTTCCTCTTCACTCTCTGCCATTAGAGTGGTATCATTTGCATATCTGAGGTTGTTCATATTTTTCCCAGCAATCTTGATTCCAGCTTGTGATTTGTCTAGCCTGGCATTTGGCATGATGTACACTGCATAAAGGGGAGAGTGAAAAAGGCTTAGAGCTCAACATTCAGAAAACGAAGATCATGGCATCTGGTCCCATCACTTCATGGGAAATAGATGGGGAAACAGTGGAAACAGTGTCAGACTTTATTCTTTTGGGCTCCAAAATCACTGCAGATGGTGACTACAGCCATGAAATTAAAAGACGCTTACTCCTTGGAAGAAGTGTTATGACCAACCTAGATAGCATATTCAAAAGCAGAGACATTACTTTGCCAACTAAGGTCCATCTAGTCAAGGCTATGGTTTTTCCTGTAGTCATGTATGGATGTGAGAGTTGGACTGTGAAGAAGGCTGAGTGCCGAAGAATCGATGCTTTTTAACTGCAGTGTTGGAGAAGACTCTTGAGAGTCCCTTCGACTGCAAGGAGATCCAACCAGTCCATTCTGAAGGAGATCAGTCCTGGGATTTCTTTGGAAGGAATGATGCTGAAGCTGAAACGCCAGTACTTTGGCCACCTCATGCGAAGAGTTGACTCATTGGAAAAGACTCTGATGATGGGAGGGATTGGGGGCAGAAGGAGAAGGGGACGACAGAGGATGAGATGGCTGGATGGCATCACTGACTCGATGGACGTGAATCTGAGTGAACTCCGGGAGTTGGTGATGGACAGGGAGGCCTGGCATGCTACGATTCATGGGGTCGCAAAGAGTCGGACACGACTGAGTGACTGAACTGAATGGAACTGAACTGAACTGAACACTGCATATAGGTCTTCCCAGGTGACTCAATGATAAAGAATCCACCTGCAGTACAGAAGACAGAAGTTCTATCCCTGGGTCGGAAATATACCCTGGAGAAGAAAATGGCAACACAATTCAGTATTTTTGCCTGGAAAATCCCAGAGACAGCGGAGCTTGGTGGGCTACAGTCTATCAGGTTGCAAGAGTTGGACAGAGTGACTAAACAACATCTCTGCACGTAAGTTAAATAAGCAGGATGATAATATACAACTTTGTCATACTCCTTTCCCAATATTGAGCCAATCAGTTGTTGCACATTTGGTTCTGACTGTTATTTCTTGACCCACATACAGGTTTCTCAGGAGAGAGATAAAGTGGTCTGGTCCTTACATCTCTAAGAATTTTTCCATAGTTTATTGTGATCCTCCCAGTCAAAGGCTTTAGCTTAGTCAAGGAAACAGAGGTAGATGCTTTTCTGCAAATTGATGTGTACTTGGGTCAAAATGATAATCTTAGAATTTTACTCCATTTGTTTATAAAAGTTTTAATGTCTGTAATGAACTTCAACAGCATGCTGCTGCTGCTGCTTCTAAGCTGCTTCAGTCGTGTCCGACTCTGTGCAACCCCATAGATGGCAGCCCACTGGGCTCCCCTATCCCTGGGATTCTCTAGGCAAGAATACTGGAGTGTGTTGCCATTTCCTTCTCCAATGCATGAAAGTGAAAAGTCAAAGTGAAGTCGCTCAGTCGTGTCCGACTCTTCACGACCCCATAGACTGCAGCCTACCACTTCAACAGCATATAAGGTAGTAAATAAGAGTAAAATGTCATAAAATAGATTAATTTACAACACATTAGAAATCACATAAAACTTCCATTTTATTTAGTTAAAAAAAGATTTATATATTTTATCATTAAAAAAAATTGGACCAAGGGTAGATAAAAATTTGAATAATCTAAACACCTTAAAGTCCTGCCCCAAAATGCTAATATTCTGACGAGAAATGAAACCAAGATTAAAACACAAAGCAAACACAAGTTGAATGTTCTTGGAGAAAAGTAAAATGCCTTTTGAAATTTGAATTTGCACACTAAGGCAGGCAATCATATACAATATTGGAAAATCAAAGCTATCAAGCAAGAAAAAAAAACTTACCATTTAGAAATAATACTTCAGAATGTAACAGACTTTAAAATAACACTTTAAATGTTGTTAGGCCATGTTTGTGTCCTCTCTCATGAGTTGTTGTATTGTCAGACTCTTTTCCAAAGAAATACAGATATTTTATTCCCAATTTACTTTTCTTCTAGTAGGAGAAAAGCAGAGGGTAAGAAACTCAAATTGTCCTACATTTTTTTACAGAAAAACACCAGCACCTCTATTCTCTATTCCTCTTTCCAATAGGGAGATCTAGCAAGTAAGTTGATATTCTTATTAATCTAAAGGCATTCTGCATGGTGGATTCTTGCAGCAGAACTGAATTAGATACAGGAAGCACTGAGTGGTGGAAGGAATTATCAGGGCACTTGTAAAATTTAAGTAATCTATTTGTTGTGCTTTGGTACATTTTTGATCAATGTCAATAACAAGACCACACATTTCTATATGTTAATGATAAACTAGATATAAGTCCAAGAGAGAATATCTTTACTAAATAAAAATACAACATCTTCAGGTTTGGTTAGCCTGAGCTTCTGTATATAAGCCAACTGTAAAACATTTGCATGAGAGAAACAAAGAAATAATATTCCTATTAGAGATGGGAGAACTCAATTCAGAGTCACAAACCATTCTAGTGCTAGTCCAGGCTCAGCTGCTCATATTTAAAATACTTACATCTTGAAACCCAGGTGTCTAACTCCCAAAATGAAAGATTCTTTTACAATTCTGAATTTACATTATAATATTATAATAGATTTTGTTGGACCTTTTTATATTAAATATTAATTAGAAAAATGGAAATTATGCATAACTAAAAAGAGAACCTATTATACTAGAAAACTTTATAGAGGTATGTTTGTAGTTATATGTATTTGAGGGTAAAAAGAAATTTCTCTTGAGAATATAACAAATAAATCTTTAAGTATAGGACATGGTTTTATTCTGTTTTTGCTTTTATTTTACTATAAACATTTAGTATATGTTCAACTACTCTGACGATGGACAAATTAGTTACATCTTTCTGTTGCAAGATTCACAAATATAGCTTTGTGGCCCATAGTGAGTTAGTGAAAGTCACTCAGTCATGTCCAACTCTTTGCCACTCCATGGACTATATAGTCCATGGAATTCTCCAGGCCAGAATACTGGAGTGGGTAGCCTTTGCCTTCTCCAGGGGATCTTCCTGACTCAGGAATGGAACTGGGGTCTCCTGCATTGCAGGTGAGTTCTTTATCAACTTAGCTATCAGGGAAACCCTACTATGCTATGTATAGTATGTGGCCAATACTACTCAGTTATTCTTGGTTATTTAAATTTCCTATTTTATAAATAAAAATACATCAGAAAATAACATGGTTATTTTTTCTTTCAAAAATGCTGATATACCAAATAGTAAATTCTGCATCCTACAAACCCAACAAAAAATTTATTCAATCATATAAATATTGGCAAAATTATGTGTTTTACACAGGGAGAAAAATAGTCATTTTATAATGTGAGGAAATCAGAGCTGTATGTCATTCATTTTGACAGTGCAGCATAATCAGTCCTTTGTGAAATCTACACTGGTTTAGGACTGATTATCCCTTTTCTTCTTTCAGCAAACAATTTGGTCCAGTCAATCAGCACAGAACTTCTTATCAAACCGCTGTTAAAATAAGTCCCTTTATATGTACTATAAGGCTTCCTTGGTGGCTCAATGGTAAAGAATCTGCCTACCAAGGCAGGAGACAAGTTCGATCCCTGGATCAAGAAGATACCCTGGAGAAGGAAATGGCAACCCATTCCAATATTCTTGCCTGGGATATCCCATAGACAGAGGAGCCTGGTAGGCTAGAATCCATGGGGTAGCAAAAGAGTCAGACATGATTTAGTGACTAAAAACAACAATATATCTACTGTAACATTCAACCTCCACGAGAGCCCCCCAAAATTATTACTTCCTAGTGTTTCTGGCCTTGTATAACTCCCATCACATTAAATAGAGATGATATATGTGGAGCATATGTGGAGCTCTTAATGGAGCATTAAGAATATGACAGAGTGAATTCTGAGATTAAGTCATAAAAGACAGTGGCTTCTGTCTTACACTTTCTCTTGGACTGCTTTCTGCATGAGAAGTTAGCTATTATATATAGATGATATAATGATGCATTCATACCAATGAAAATGTCCAAATGGAGAAAAGTAAAGCATCCTGCCAACAGCCAATGAAGAACTAAGACCTTCTCCAGAGAGCAGTGATGTTGAATGAACTATCTTGGAAGAGAATCCTTCAGTCCTTGTCAAGTCTTCAAATGAATACAATCCTAACCGACCTCCTAATTGCAAACTTCTAAGAGTTCCATCATCAGAACCACCCAACTGAACTGCACCTAGATTCCTGACCCTCTGAATTCTAAAATAATAAATATTTATAGTTTCAATTAGCTAATTTAGGGAGTAATTCATTATATAATAACAGATAACTAGTACTATTAAAAACTTTGACTTTTTATTGTTTAAAAAGTTTTTGTCAACACCACTTCATCATACACACACATACACACATGCATTCACATGCACTTTTACATACGCATATGGAAAGCATATTCTAAAAGTTATTTTTTAGAGAATTCTTTGGCAGTCCAGAGGCTAAGACTTCAACTTCCGATACAGGGGGTGTGGGTCCAATCCCTGGTCAGGTAGCTAAGATCACACATGACTTGTGCCCAAAAACCCAAAGTATAAAACAGAATTAATAGTGCAACAAATTCAATAAAAACTTAGAAAAAAATAGTCCATGTAAAAAAATCTTTATGATAAAAACTCCTGAGAAATCAGCATAGAAAGAACCTACCTTAACATATTAAAGACCATATACTACAAACCCACAGCAAACACTATTCTCAATGGTGAAAACCTGAAAGCATTTCCTCTAAGATCAGGAACAGGATAAGGGTGCCCACTCTCACCATTATTATTCAATATAGTTTTGAAAGTCCTAGCCACAGAAATCAGAGAAGAAAAAGAAACAAAAAGAATTCAGATTGGAAAAGAAGTAAAACTCTCACTGTGTGCTGATGACTTGATACTCCAAACAGAAAATCCTAAAACTGCCACCAAAAAATACTGGAGCTAAACAATGAATTTAGTAAAGTCACAGGATATAAAATTAATACACAGAAATCCCCTGCATCCCTATATACTAACAATGATTTTTTTTTACTTTATTTTACTTTACAATACTGTATTAGTTTTGCCATACATCAACATGAATCCACCACAGGTGTACACGTGTTCCCAATCCTGAACCCCCCTGCCACCTCCCTCCCCATACCATCTCTCTGGGTCATCCCAGTGCACCAGCCCCAAGCATCCTGTATCCTGTATCAAACCTAGACTGGCGATTCATTTCTTATATGATATTATACAAGTTTCAATGCCATTCTCTCAACTCATCCCACCCTCTCCCTCTCCCACAGAGTCCAAAAGACTGTTCTATACATCTGTGTCTCTTTTGCTGTCTCACATACCAGGTTATTGTTACCATCTTTTTAAATTCCATATATATGTGTTAGTATGCTGTATTGCTGTTTTTCTTTCTGGCTTACTTCACTCTGTATAATCGGCTCCAGTTTCATCCACCTCATTAGAACTGATGCAAATGTATTCTTTTTAATGGCTGAGTAATACTCCATTGTGTATATGTACCACAGCTTTCTTATCCATTCATCTGCTGATGGACATTTCGGTTGCTTCCATGCCCTGGCTATTATCAACATTGTTGTGATGAACATCGGGGTACACGTGTCTCTTTCAATTCTGGTTTCCTCAGTGTGTATGCCCAGCAGTGGGATTGCTGGGTCATAAGGCAGTTCTATTTCCCAGGAATCTCTACACTGTTCTCTGTAGTGGCTGTACTAGTTTGCATTCCCACCAACAGTGTAAGAGGGTTCCCTTTTCTCCACACCCTCTCCAGCATTTATTGCTTGTAGACTTTTAGATCGCAGCCATTCTGACTGGTGTGAAATGGTACCTCATTGTGATTTTGATTTGCATTTCTCTGATAATGAGTGATGTTGAGCATCTTTTCATGTGTTTGTTAGCCATCTGTATGTCTCCTTGGAGAAATGTCTATTTAGTTCTTTGGCCCATTTTTTGATTGGGTCATTTATTTTTCTGGAATTGAGCTGCATAAGTTGCTTGTATATTTTTGAGATTAGTTGTTTGTCAGTTGCTTCATTTGTTATTATTTTCTCCCATTCAGAAGGCTGTCTTTTCACCTTGCTTATAGTTTCCTTTGTTGTGCAGAAGCTTTTAATTTTAATTAGATCCCATTTGTTTATTTTTGCTTTTATTTCCAGTATTCTGGGAGGTGGATCATAGAGAATCCTGCTGTGATTTATGTCGGAGAGTGTTTTGCCTATGTTCACCTCTAGGAGTTTTATAGTATCTGGTCTTTTAGATCTTTAATCCATTTTGAGTTTATTTTTGTGTATGGTGTTAGAAAGTGTTCTAGTTTCATTCTTTTACAAGTGGTTGACCAGTTTTCCCAGCACCACTTGTTAAAGAGATTGTCTTTACTCTACTGTATATTCTTGCCTCCTTTGTCAAAGATAAGGTGTCCATAGGTGTGTGGATTTATCTCTGGGCTTTCTATTTTGTTCCATTGATCTATTTTTCTGTCCTTGTGCCACTACCATACTGTCTTGATGACTGTGGCTTTGTAGTAGAGCCTGAAGTCAGGCAGGTTGATTCCTCCAGTTCCATTCTTCTTTCTCAAGATTGCTTTGGCTATTTGAGGTTTTTTGTATTTCCATACAAATTGTGAAATTATTTGTTCTAGCTCTCTGAAAAATACCACTGGTAGCTTGATAGGGATTGCATTGAACCTGTAGATTGCTTTGGGTAGTATACTCATTTTCACTATATTGATCCTTCTGATCCATGAACATGGTATATTTCTCCATCTATTAGTGTCCTCTTTGATTTCTTTCACCAGTGTTTTATAGTTTTCTATATATAAGTCTTTAGTTTCTTTAAGTAGATATATTCCTAAGTATTTTATTATTTTCATTGCAATGGTGAATGGAATTGTTTCCTTAATTTCTTTTTCTACTTTCTCATTATTAGTGTATAGGAATGCAAGGGATTTCTGTGTGTTGATTTTATATCCTACAACTTTACTATATTCATTGATTAGCTCTAGTAATTTTCTGGTGGAGTCTTTAGGGTTTTCTATGTAGAGGATCATGTCATCTATAAACAATCTCATTCACCACTTGAATAACAGAGAAATAAAATACCTAGGAATAAACCTACCTAAAGAGACAAAAGAACTATATGCTGAAAACTATAAGACACTAATGAAAGAAATCAAAGGCAACACAAATGGATAGAGAGGTATACCGTGTTCTCGGATTGGAAGAATCAATATTGTCAAAATTACTATATTACCTAAAGCAATAAAAAAATTCAATGATATACCTGTTAAACTATCAGTGGCATTTTTCATAGAGCTAGAACAAAAACAACAACAAAAATTCACAATTTGTATGGAAGCACAAAAGACCCTAAAGAGCCAAAGCAATCATGAGGAAAAAAAAAAAAAAATGGTGCTGAAGGTATCAACTTCCCTGACTTCATACTATTGTACAAAGGTACAGTCATCAATATGGTACTGGTACAAAAACAGAAAGATAGATGAGTGGAACTAGATAGAAAGCCCAAAGATAAACCCATGCACACATGAGCACATTGTCTTTGAAAAAGGAGACAAGAATACACAATGGAGAAAAGACAGCTTCTTCAATAAGTGGTACTGGAAAAACTGACCAGCTATGTGTAAAAAAAAATGAAATTAGAACACTTTCTAACAGCATACACAAAATACTCAAAATGGATTAAAGACATAAAGGTAAGACCAGAAACTACAGAGCTCTTAGAGGAAAACAGAGATAGTACACTCTTTGACATAAATCACAGCAATATTTTCTGACCCATCTTCTAGATTAATGGAAATAAAAACAAAAATAAACAAATGAGACCTAATGAACCTTAAAAGCTTTTGCACAACAAAGGAAACTATAAACAAGATGAAATGACAACGTACATAATGGGAGAAAATGACAAATGAAGCAACTGATAAAGGATCTCCAAAATATATAAGCAACTCATACAGCTGAATATCAAAAAAAACAACCCAATAAAAAAATGGGCAGAAGACCTAAACAGACATTTCTCTAATGAAGACATACAGATTGCCAACAAACATGTGAAAAGATGCTCAACATTACTCTTTATTATAGAAATACAAATCAAAACTAAATGAGGTATTACCTCACACCAGTCAACATGAACACCATCAAAAAGTCTTCTAAAAATAAATACTGGGGAGGATGTGGAGAAAAGGGAGCCCTCCTGCACTGTTGGTGGAAATGTAAACTGATACTGACATTATGGAAGACAATATGGAGATTCCTTTAAATACTAGGAATAAATCTACCATATAACACAGCAACCCCACTACTGGGCATATATCCTGAGAAAAACCACAATTCTAAAAAACACATGTACCCCAATATTCATTATAGCAATAGTTACAATAGGCAGGACATGGAAGCAACCTAGATGTCCATCAACAGATGAATGGCTAAAGATGTGGTACACATATACAATGGAATATTATGCAGCCATAAAATGGAACAGAGTTGAGTCAGCTGTATTAAAGTGGATGAACCTAGAGTCTGTTATACAAACTGAAGTAAGTCAGAAAGAGAAAATAAGTATCATATATTAACACATACATATGGAATCTAGAAAAAATGTACTGATGAACCTAGCAGATAATGGACTTGTGGACTAGGGGAAGGTGAAGGAGGGATGAACTGAGAAAGTAGCATTGTAATATTATAATGTAGCATTATAATATCATGTGTAAAATAGATAATGGGAAGTTGTTATATAACACAGGGAGCCAAGCCTGGCATTCTCTGATGATCTAAAGGGGGTCGGATGCGGGGAAGAGAGGGAGGCTCAATTATGTGTGTATGTGTGTGTGTGTGTGTGTGTGTGTATAAAATTATGACTGATTTGTTTTGTGGATAGCAGAACCCAACATAACATTGTAAAACAGTTTCCTACCAGTTAAAAAAAATATTTTTTTAATTAAATAAAAATAAAAATTATTTTTTACTCTACATGCACTCAAAAAATGTTCACCTTCTCTAAATAATTCCCTCATAGTTACTTTCCAGGTGGCACTAGTGGTAAAGAACCCACTTGCCAATGCAGGAGATGTAAGAGACACAGTTCAATCCCTGGGTCAGAAAGATCCCCTGGAGAAAGGCATGGCCACCCATTTTGGTATTCTTGCCTGGAGAATCCCATGGACAGAGAGGAGTCTGGCAGGCTACAGTCCACAGGTTCACACAGAGTCAGACACAACTGAAGTGACTTAGCACAGTTACTTTCATTACACGTTAAAAATTATTGTAAGTTTAAGATATTTAAAAATTATTGCACCAAAATGTCAGGAATTGATGTTATATTTTTAAATATTTGTATATTTTAAATAAATATAATAGTTAGCAGCTACTTACTAAGAATAACCCCAACTCTATTACATAAGTATGTCGTTAAAAAATAAACCATTTTCACTGTCTCAGACATTTGGTGTTCCCATGACTCAAACAGTTTATGTTACTAACAGGACTTCTTATTTTGACATGCATAAAGGTAGTCTGAGGAACCACAGAAAATTTTGCACCTAACACTAAACATGTAAGTAAGTTTGCCATCAACACATAATGCTTGGCTAAGGCCTTTACCATAATACACCAGAAATTCATAAGTGTTGACTGTTGCCACTTCAGCTAGTTTGCCTGCTTCCCCCAAAGAATTCTAAAGTGGAACATCTTGAAGACATTCCCATATTTAACACCACAGGAAACCACTTTTGCACTCCCAATTTATTGTGATTTTTTTCAAGTAGGGGCACTACAGTTTGGAAAAGCATATAAGGGTTGTTTGTTTCCTACACACTGGCCATCTTGCTGTTAGAAAAGGGAAGCTCCCATCACAAGTTTCTGCAGAAATGGCTCTGATTGGCACTCTGCTGACTTGCTGATGTTAAGCACAGCCAGCAGAAGCCTGATTGTAATTATTCTTGTTCCTGCTTTCTGTGTATACATCAGGTGCAGCGGTGCTCTCAGGGATGTGCTGTTTAGTATCAAAGTCCAACAGAGTTGGAGAGTTACCCTCACTCATTCACTGGCAGGCAAGGAAACACATTTAACATGGCTAAGTTGTTTGCAAGCCAAGTCAAACATAGCAGGGCTCATGACTGGCACCTAGCCAAGTGCTCATAGTGGGTGGTCAATGCACATTTGTCTAATTTAATTGAATCATCACAGAGAGCTGTAAACCAAACTAGAGCTTTAAAAAGTTTCCATTATAGGTGCCAGCTTTTAACACTAAAGTATGGTGGCAGATTCATATTCTCAGAATGTGATTGCCAAGGCCTTTCTGGAAACTTCTTATAGTGTAGGCTAGAATTAATATATGTGACCAGAGTCACATCCACAATGGAAGCTTCTGCTATAATTTTCTAGCCCTTCTAGACAGGCAATGAATTATCCTTTTAAACAATCATTCTCTTTTTCAAATATCCAGAACTGTTTTCTATTTCTTACAGCTGAGAATCTTGACAATACAAGTGTCCTGTATATATTTCAGAATTTGAAGCTTTTAGGCAACTAAAACATAGAAAATACAAACTTACAGAATCAACTTAGAACTTCCAAACACATTATAATATTAAGATATGCCAATTCAACATAATATTATTTTGAAATGACATCATAACACTAAAAAAAAAGACAAATATATTTTTTAAATTTAAAAATCCCTTAGATTTATTATATTTAGCTTCATGGGGTACATAATCATTTTTCATAGTAAAAACAGTGCTCCACAAGCAGTTGGAAATCACTGCTCTAGAACATTCTGCTGAATGTATATTTCTAACCACTCTTTGCAACATACCTCATAAACTACCATTTTATGTTATCTTTTGTACCCTCTATTTGTTTCCTTTCTTTCCTATGTCATGACATTGAAATAGATTTAAATAATTCATCAATCTGCAGGATAAACTAGGTTGGAAAAAGATATAAGACCGAAAATTGATCTATAGAGGAAACACAATCTCTATCAAAACCCTAAATGGCTTCTTTTGCATAAATTGACAAGCTAAATCTAAAATATATAAGGAAATGCAAGAAACCCAGAACAACCCCAAAAATTGACCCAAAAAAAGTTGGAAATTTTCTATTTTCTAATTTCAAAACTTACTAGAAAGCTATAGTAAACAATACCTTGTGAAGTTAACATAAGCATATGCATATACATAAATAAAATAAAACTGACAATTCAGAAATAAACCCAAACCTTTATGGTCAGTTGATTATTTACAAGGCAATTCAATGAGAAAAGAACAGTTTTTTCAATAAATAGTGCTGAGACAATTTTTGCATTACGTTCAGTCACTCAGTCATGTCCGACTCTTTGTGACCCCATGAACAGCAGCACGCCAGGTCTCCCTGTCCATCACCTACTTCCGGAGTTCACCCAAACTCGTGTCCAGTGAGTCGATGATGCCATACAAGTATCTCATCTTTTGTCCTCCACTTCTCCTGCCCTCAATCTTTCCCAGCATCAGGGTCTTTTCAAATGAATCAGCCCTTTGCATCAGGTGGCCAAAGTATCAGAGTTTCAGCTTCAACATAAGTCTTCCAATGAACACCCAGGACTGATCTCCTTTAAGATGGACTGGTTGGATCTCCTTGCAGTCCAAGGGACTCCCAAGAGTCTTCTCCAACACCACAGTTCAAAAGCAACAATTCTTTGGTGCTCAGCTTTCTTTAGAGTCCAACTCCCACATCCATACATGACTACTGGAAAAACCGTAGCCTTGACTAGATGGACCTTTGTTGGAAAAGTAATGTCTCTGCTTCTTAATATGCTGTCTAGTTTGGTCATAACTTTCCTTAAAAGAAGTAAGCATCTTTTAATTCATGGCTGCAATCACCATCTGCAGTGAGTTCGGAGCCCAAAAAAAGGCAATGTTTCCACTGTTTCCCCATCTATTTACCATGAAGTTATAGGACCGGATGCCATGATCTTAGTTTTCTGAATGTTCAGATTTAAGCCAACTTTTTCACTCTCCTCTTTCACTTTCATCAAGAGGCTCTTTAGTCCTTCTTCACTTTCTGCCATAAGGGTGGTATCATTTGCATATCTAAGGTTGTTGATATTTCTCCTAGCAATCCTAATTCCAGCTTGTGCTTCCTCCAGTGCAGCGTTTCTCATGATGTACTCTGCATATAAGTTAAATAAGCACGGTGACAATATACAGCCTTTATGTACTCCTTTTCCTATTTGGAACCAATCTATCCTTCCATGTCCAGTTCTAACTGTTGCTTCCTGACCTCAATACAAGTTTCTAAAGAGGCAGGTCAGGTGGTCTGGTATTGCCATCACTTTCAGGATTCTCCACAATTTATTGTGATCCACACAATAGGCTTTGGCATAGTCAATAAAGCAGAAATAGATGTTTTTCTGGAACTCTGGCTTTTTCGATGATCCAGCAAATTTTGGCAATTTGATCTCTGGTTCCTCTGCCTTTCTAACACCAGCTAGAGAGTCTGGAAGTTCATGGTTCACAAATTGCTGAAGCCTGGCTTGGAGAATTTTGAGCATTACTTTACTAGCATGTGAGATGAGTGCAATTGTGTGGTAGTTGGAGCATTCTTTGGCATTGCCTTTCTTTGGGATTGGAATGAAAACTGACCTTTTCCAGTCCAGTTGCCACTGTTGAGTTTTCCAAATTTGCTGGCATATTGAGTGCAGCACTTTCACAGTGTCATCTTTGAGGATTTGAAATAGCTCAACTGGAATTCCATCACCTCCACTAGCTTTGTTCATAATGATGCTTCCCTAAGGCTGATTTGACTTCACATTCCAGGATGTCAGGCTCTAGGTGAGTGATCACACCATCGTGATTATCTGGGTCATGAAGATCTTTTTTGTACAGTTCTTCTGTGTATTCTTGTCACCTCTTCTTAATATCTTCTGCTTTTCTTAAGGCCCTATCATTTCTGTCCTTTATTGAGCCCATCTTTGCATGAAATGTTCCCTTGGTATCTCTGATTTTCTTGAAGATATGTCTAATCTTTCCCATTCTATTATTTTTCTCTATTTCTTTGCATTGATCACTGAGGAAGGCTTTCTTATCTCTCCTTGCTATTCTTTGGAACTCTGCATTCAGATGCTTAAATCTTTCCTTTTCTCCTTTGCTTTTCACTTCTCTTCTTTTCACAGCTATGTATAAGGCCTCCTCAGACAGCCATTTTGCTTTTTTGCATGTTTTTTTTTTTTTTTTCCCCCATGGGGATGGTCTTGATCCCTGTCTCCTGTATAATGTCACAAACCTCCATCCATAGCTCATCAGGCACTCTGTCTATCAGCTTTAGTCCCTTAAATCTATTTCTCACTTCCACTGTATAATCATAAGGGATTTGATTTAAGTTATAAGTGAATGGACTAGTGGCTTTCCCCACTTTCTTCAATTTAAATCTGAATTTGGCAATAAAGTGTTCATGGTCTGAGCTACAGTCAGCTCCTGGTCTTTTGCTAACTGTATAGAGCTTCTCCATCTTTGGCTGCAAAGAGTATAACCAATCTGATTTTGGTGTTGACCATCTAGTGATGTCCATGTGTAGAATCTTCTCTTGTGTTGTTGGAAGAGGGTGTTTGCTATGACCAAAGCATTCTCTTGGGAAAACTCTATTAGTCTTTGCCCTGCTTCATTCCATACTCCAAGGCCAAATTTGCTGTTACTCCAGGTGTTTCTTGACTTCCTACTTTTACATTCCAGTCCCCTATAATGAAAAGGACTTCTTTTTGGGGTGTTAGTTCTGAAAGGTCTTGTAGGTCTTCATAGAACTGTTCAACTTCAACTTCTTCAGTGTATGGGTCAGGGCATAGACTTGCATTACCATGATATTGAATGGTTTGCCTTGGAAATGAACAGAGGTCATTCTGTCATTTTTGAGATTGCATCCAAGTACTGCATTTTGGACTCTTTTGTTGACTATGATGGCTACTCCATTTCTTCTAAGGGATTCCTGCCCGCAATAGTAGATATAATGGTCATCTGACTTGAATTCACCCATTCTAGTCCATTTTAGTTCACTGATTTTTAGAATGTCAGTGTTCACCCTTGCCATCTGCTGTTTGACCATTTCCAATTTCCCTTGATTCATGGACCAAACATTCCAGGTTCCTATGCAATATTGCCTTTTACAGCATCGTACCCTGCTTCTATCACCAGTCACATCCACAACTGGGTGTTGTTTTTGCTTTGGCTCTATCTCTTCATTCTTTCTGGAGTTATTTCTCTACTGATCTCCAATAGTATACTGGGCACCTACTGACCTGGGGAGTTCCTCTTTCAGTATCCTATCATTTTACCTTTTCACACTGTTCATGGGGTTCTCAAGGCAAGAATACTGAAGTGATTTGCCATTCCCTTCTCCAGTGGACCACATTCTGTCAGACCTCTCCACCATAACCTATCCGTCTTGGGTTGCCCCACACAGCATGGCTCATAGTTTCATTGAGTTAGATAAGACTGTGTTCCATGTGATCAGATTGGCTAGTTGTCTGTGATTGTGGTTTCAGTCTCTCTGCCCTCTGATGCCCTCTCTCAGCACCTACCATCTTACTTGGGTAGATTTTTTTTTTTTTTTTTTGCTTAGATACATTCTAAAGAATGAAGTTGTGGGCTCCCTTGGTGGCTCAGTGGTAAAGAATCTGCCTGCCAATGCAGGAGACAGGGGTTCAACCTCTGGACAGGGAGAATTCCACATGCTGCAGAACAATTAAGCCCTTGTTCCACAACTACTGAGCCTGTGCTCTGGTGTGCAGAGCCCACACGCCCTAGACCTGTGCTCAGCTGTGGTAGAAACCATCACAGGGAGAAGCCACACACCACTGCAAACGGACACTAGCCCCTGCTTACCCAAAAATAAATTTACCTTTTATTTTTTTTTTTATTTTATTTTATTTTTATTTTTTTTATTTTTTATTTTTTTTATTTTTTTAATTAAATTTTAAAATCTTTAATTCTTACATGTGTTCCCAAACATGAAACCCCCTCCCACCTCCCTCCCCATAACATCTCTGTGGGTGATCCCCATGCACCAGCCCCAAGCATGCTGTATCCTGCGTCAGACATAGACTGGTGATTCAATTCTTACATGATAGTATACATGATAGAATGCCATTCTCCCAAATCATCCCGCCCTCTCCCTCTCTCTCTGAGTCCAAAAGTCCGTTATACACAGCTGTGTCTTTTTTCCTGTCTTGCATACAGGGTCGTCATTGCCATCTTTCTAAATTCCATATATATGTGTTAGTATACTGTATTGGTGTTTTTCTTTCTGGCTTACTTCACTCTGTATAATCGGCTCCAGTTTCATCCATCTCATCAGAACTGATTCAAATGAATTCTTTTTAACGGCTGAGTAATACTCCATTGTGTACATGTACCAAAGCTTTCTTATCCATTCATCTGCTGATGGACATCTAGGTTGTTTCCATGTCCTGGCTATTATAAACAGTGCTGCGATGAACATTGGGGTACATGTGTCTCTTTCAATTCTGGTTTCCTCGGTGTGTATACCCAGCAGTGGGATTGCTGGGTCATAAGGTAGTTCTATTTGCAATTTTTTAAGGAATCTCCACACTGTTCTCCATAGTGGCTGTACTAGTTTGCATTCCCACCAACAGTGTAGGAGGGTTCCCTTTTCTCCACACCCTCTCCAGCATTTATTGCTTGCAGATTTTTGGATCGCAGCCATTCTGACTGGTGTGAAGTGGTACCTCATTGTGGTTTTGATTTGCATTTCTCTGATAATGAGTGATGTTGAGCATCTTTTCATGTGTTTGTTAGCCATCCGTATGTCTTCTTTGGAGAAATGTCTATTTAGTTCTTTGGCCCATTTTTTGATTGGGTCGTTTATTTTTCTGGAATTGAGCTGCATAAGTTGCTTGTATATTTTTGAGATTAGTTGTTTGTCAGTTGCTTCATTTGCTATTATTTTCTCCCATTCAGAAGGCTGTCTTTTCACCTTGCATATATTTTCCTTTGTTGTGCAGAAGCTTTTAATTTTAATTAGATCCCATTTGTTTATTTTTGCTTTTATTTCCAGAATTCTGGGAGGTGGATCATAGAGGATCCTGCTGTGATTTATGTCTGAGAGTGTTTTGCCTATATTCTCCTCTAGGAGTTTTATAGTTTCTGGTCTTACATTTAGATCTTTAATCCATTTTGAGTTTATTTTTGTGTGCGGTGTTAGAAAGTGATCTAGTTTCATTCTTTTACAAGTGGTTGACCAGTTTTCCCAGCACCACTTGTTAAAGAGATTGTCTTTACTCCATTGTATATTCTTGCCTCCTTTGTCAAAGATAAGGTGTCCATATGTGTGTGGATTTATCTCTGGGCTTTCTATTTTGTTCCATTGATCTATATGTCTGTCTTTGTGCCAGTACCATACTGTTTTGATATATATGCACCCAATATAGGAGCACCGCAATATGTAAGACAAATGCTAACAAGTATGAAAGGGGAAATCAACAATAACACAATAATAGTGGGAGACTTTAATACCCCACTCACACCTATGGACAGATCAACTAAACAGAAAATTAACAAAGAAATGCAAACTTTAAATGATACATTAGATCAATTAGACCTAATTGATATCTATAGGACATTTCACCCCAAAACAATGAATTTCACCTTTTTTTCAAGTGCTCATGGAACCTTCTCCAGGATAGATCACATCCTGGGCCATAAATCTAAACTTGAGAAATTCAAAAAAATCGAAATCATTCCAAGCATCTTTTCTGACCATAATGCATTAAGATTAGATCTCAATTACAGGAGAAAAACTACTAAAAATTCCAACATATGGAGGTTGAACAACACACTTCTGAATAACCAACAAATCACAGAAGAAATCAAAAAAGAAATCAAAATATGCCTAGAAACTAATGAAAATGAAAACACAACAACCCAAAACCTGTGGGACACTATAAAAGCAGTGCTAAGAGGAAAGTTCATAGCAATACAGGCATACCTCAAGAAACAAGAAAAAAGTCAAATAAATAACCTAACTCTACAACTAAAGCAACTAGAAAAGGAAGAATTGGAGAACCCCAGAGTTAGTAGAAGGAAAGAAATCTTAAAAATTAGGGCAGAAATAAATGCTAAAGAAACAAAAGAGACCATAGCAAAAATCAACAAGGCCAAAAGCTGGTTCTTTGAAAGGATAAATAAAATTGACAAACCACTAGCCAGACTCATCAAGAAGCAAAGAGAGAAAAATCAAATCAATAAAATTAGAAATGAAAATGGAGAGACCACAACAGACAACACAGAAATACAAAAGATCATAAGAGACTACTATCAGCAGTTGTATGCCAATAAAATGGACAATGTGGAAGAAATGGACAAATTCTTAGAAAAGTACAATTTTCCAAAACTGAACCAGGAAGAAATAGAAAATCTTAACAGACCCATCACCAGCACGGAAATTGAAACTGTATTCAGAAATCTTCCAGCAAACAAAAGCCCAGGTCCAGACGGCTTCACAGCTGAATTCTACCAAAAATTTCGAGAAGAGCTAACACCTATCCTACTCAAACTCTTCCAGAAAATTGCAGAGGAAGGTAAACTTCCAAACTCATTCTATGAGGCCACCATCACCCTAATACCAAAACCTGACAAAGATGTCACAAAAAAAGAAAACTACAGGCCAATATCACTGATGAACATAGATGCAAAAATCCTCAACAAAATTCTAGCAATCAGAATCCAACAACATATTAAAAAGATCATACACCATGACCAAGTGGGCTTTATCCCAGGGATGCAAGGATTCTTCAATATCCGCAAATCAATCAATGTAATTCACCACATTAACAAATTGAAAAATAAAAACCATATGATTATCTCAATAGATGCAGAGAAGGCCTTTGACAAAATTCAACATCCATTTATGATAAAAACTCTCCAGAAAGCAGGAATAGAAGGAACATACCTCAACATAATAAAAGCTATATATGACAAACCCACAGCAAACATTATCCTTAATGGTGAAAAATTGAAAGCATTTCCCCTAAAGTCAGGAACAAGACAAGGGTGTCCACTTTCACCGCTACTATTCAACATAGTTCTGGAAGTTTTGGCCACAGCAATCAGAGCAGAAAAAGAAATAAAAGGAATCCAAATTGGAAAAGAAGAAGTAAAACTCTCACTGTTTGCAGATGACATGATCCTCTACATGGAAAACCCTAAAGACTCCACCAGAAAATTACTAGAGCTCATCAATGAATATAGTAAAGTTGCAGGATATAAAATCAACACACAGAAATCCCTTGCATTCCTATACACTAATAATGAGAAAGTAGGAAAAGAAATTAAGGAAACAATTCCATTCACCATTGCAACAAAAAGAATAAAATACTTAGGAATATATCTACCCAAAGAAACTAAAGACCTATATATAGAAAACTATAAAACACTAATGAAAGAAATCAAAGAGGACACTAATAGATGGAGAAATATACCATGTTCATGGATTGGAAGAATCAATATAGTGAAAATGAGTATACTACCCAAAGCAATTTACAAATTCAACGCAATCCCTATCAAGCTACCAGCCATATTTTTCACAGAACTAGAACAAATCATTTCAAGATTTGTATGGAAATACAAAAAACCTCGAATAGCCAAAGCAATCTTGAGAAAGAAGAATGGAACTGGAGGAATCAACTTGCCTGACTTCAGGCTCTACTACAAATTTACTTTTTAAAATGAATGAAGTTGGACATATATCTCAGAGCATATACAAAAACTAACTCAAAATGAATGAAATATCCAACTGTAAGAGCTAAAGTTATAAAACTCTTAGAAAAAAATATATATGTAAAACTTTGAAACTTTGGATTAAGCAACAATATTCTAAGGCATCACACCAAACTACAAAAAAAAAAAAGAAAAAAACAGATAAACTTGGTTTCAAAATTTAAAACTTCTGGACTTAAAAAGATACTACAAAAGGTGAAAAAACAACACAGAGAATGGGAGAAAACTTTTGCAAGTTATATATATGATAATGGTCTATTATCCAGAACATCTAAAAGCTACTATAATTCAATAATAAAAGGTCCAATAACCAATTTAAAAATTGCACAAAGGAACTGAGCAAACATTTCTTCAAAGAATACATGCAGATAGCCAATATAAATATGAAAAAGAGACTCAGTCATTCGGGAATTAAAAATAAAAACTAAAGTGAGATACCACCTCACACCCACTAGAATAACTATAATAAAATGACAGAAAATAAAAAATATTAGTGGAATGTGGAAAAATTGGGATCTACATACACTGCTAAGGAGAATGTAAAATGATGTGGTCACTTTGAAAAACAGTTGGCCAGTGGCACAAAATACCCATTCTGGAAAAAGCTAAACCTTAAGGAGTAGAAAACAAATCAGTGATACCTGGGGTTTAAAGTAGAGGGAGCAGTTTCCTGTAAAGGGTCTGCAGAGGAAAATTTTATGGTGATGAAATTTTCCTATTTCCCACATAGGACTAGGGTATTAGATGCATGATTATGCATATGTCAAGACACACAGAATTATACATAACAAAGACTGAACTTTCCTGCGTGCAAATTAAATAAGAGAGAGAGAAAACAACAAGCAAGTCAAGAGATTTCAAGATGGATTGTAGATTGTAACCAAAAAAATGTCATCACATTACAAATATATTACATAACTTCACTGAAGGGGTTAAGAAAACTGACCTAAATAACCTGATAACAGTGTTTCAACCTGTAGCTATCAGCTCAAGACAAAATAAATTATATACAAACACTATTGTCTTGTTGGTAAATTTGTCTTTCATAGAGATATGGATTAGTAATTCTGAACACATTTTATATATACCATATATATATGATATGTATGCTGCTGCTGCTGCTGATAAGTTGCTTCAGTCGTGTCTGACTCTGTGCGACCCCATAGACAGCAGGCAGCCCAACAGGCTCCCCCGTCCCTGGGATTCTCCAGGCAAGAACACTGGAGTGGGTTGCAATTTCCTTCTCCAATGCATGAAAGTGAAAAGTGAAAGTGAAGTCGTTCAGTCATGTCTGACTCTTCATGACCCCATGGACTGCAGCCTACCAAGCTCCTCCATCCACAGGATTTTCCAGGCAAGAGTACTGGAGTGGGGTGCCATCGCCTTCTCTGATGATATGTATATATATGTATAATTAAATAAAATAATTAAACATATAATTAAATAAATTGCACCTAGTTTCTCACTTCCAGAGAACATACACAAAGCAAAATGTCTACAGTAAACCCCATGGTGCTGGGGTTAGATTCAGAAATATATATGTGAACATATTTTTATTTTAATGTGCATACCGATAGTTAGGTTCAATGATACAGATTTGTGCATACATGGATTGGTGGTCATGCATGTATTTGCTAGTTTTGTCAGTCAAGGATGTAAAAGGTGACATCCACAATCGGATCATAATTTCTAAATAGCTGACTCCAAAAAGATTTTGGGGTTTTCCTGGTGGTTCAGTGATAAAGAATCCACCTGCAATGCAAAAAACCCAGGTTCAATCCCTGGGTAGGAAAGATCCCCTGGAGGAGGAAATGGCAACCACTCCAGTATTCTTGTCTGGAAAATTCCATGGACAGATGAGCCTGCCAGGTTACAGTCCATAGGTCTGACTCACAAAGGTTACAGTCTTTGTGTCTGACTCACAAAGAGTCAAACATTTCTGAATGACTAATGTGAAAAGATTCTATTTAAATTATTTATTCTAACACTATAACTTAGGAAACACAAGATGAACCTGCTGCATCATACACTATGATAGAGAAAATAAGGACTTGAGAAAGGCAGAATACATAATGGTCCTTGTCAGAGAGAAAGAGACAAAAAAGCTCCCAATGGCCAAGATTGGAACAATTTTTACAATACAATACAAAGTGATACAATACAATACAATTATAATACAATAAAGAACATACTGAATTATATACCCAAAGAATAACAAATATTCATTAGTCCATAATTCATATAATTCAAAATTATAGAGGATAAGATGGTTGGATGGTATCACTGACTCAATAGACATGAGTTTGAGCAAGCTCTGGGAGTTGGTGATGGACAGGGAAGCCTGGCATGCTGCAGCCCATGGAGTCGCAAAGAGTGAGCGACTGAACAGAACTGAATCCATGATAATATAAATAATTGATTAAAAAAACAAATGGGGTGTTGGAAAAATCTCCTTATAGAAGAATTCAATGAAGAATTGAGGGAACTAGAATATTATATTAGTAGTTGCTGTGAGCAAAGTTCACTGATGTATGCTAAAACTAGTAAAACCGTTAAGAGAAACAATGCTTGCAAATCTTCGAAGTATCTCCCCCAAAGTAAATAATTACAGTGACTTTTACCATGTGTCCATAAATTTGTTGCTATTCTTCCCTCCAGATCATGACGTTTAACTCCTCTCCCCTTGTGTTTAAGTTGGATTTGGTGACTTCCATTTAACAAGGGAAATACAGTAATCATACAATAGAGAAATTTGACAGACACTACCTTAAGTATATAGCAGTTTTCTAAGATTATATTAAAAAACTACCACAAACTCTGGTGTAAAACAACAGAAATATATTTTTCTGACAGTGTGAGAAGCTAACAATCTGAGATTAAGTTGTTGGTAGGGCCATGCTTCCTCTTGAGGTTCTAGAAAAGAATAAATTTTTTCCTCCTTCTTCTAATGATTACTACCAATGCTTAGCATTTTTTGGCTTCACTCCAGTATCTGCCTTTGTCTCTCTATGGCCTTTTTCCCTGCTTGTCTGTGTTATATTTCCAAATTTCCCTCTTAAGTGCACAACAGTCATTGGATTTAGGGTCCAATCTAATCTAGAATGATGTCATCTAAACCTGATTACATCTGCACAGACCTTATTTACAAAAAAGGTCACATTTTCATGTTCTGAGTGGACATGAATTCTGTGAGATAGTCTTAGTACAAGTGATCAGGTCAATACCAAAGTAAAAGTCACATTGATACCATCTCCCCACTGATTTTACAAGAGTTGATTGAATGTGTTTGTAAAAAGTTCTATCATCTTTGGGTTGAAACCTGTTAATCATCTTTTCCATGTGCATTATGATTTTCCCGATTCTCCCTGTGCTGAGTAATTTTGGATTTTTACTCTAGACATTTTGAACACTACACTATGAGATTTTGTATCTTTTTCAAGTACTACATCGATATTTTTGTTTTAGCAGATAATCAATCCCAGTGGGTACAGGTTTCAAGACCTGACCAACATTCCATATCTTGTTCTATTTTTAACGGCTTTATCGTGCTTTTTAGACACATCTTGTGTATTTGTCACTTATTGGTTTGATTAACCTGGGACTTGATTGGGAATCACTTCCATGGTTCATCACTCAAAGCTATTTGTATGCTATTTAGAACTTCCAGGTGATGCTAGTGGTAAAGAACCTGCCTGCCAATACAGGAGATACAAGAGAAGTGGGTTTGGTCCCCTGAAGGACAGCATGGCAATCGCCTCCAGTATTTTTGCCTGGAAAATTTCATGGACAGAGAAGCCTAGCTGACTACACTCCATGCAGTCCCAAAGAGTCAGACATGACCAAGCAAAATAGCACACATTCTATTTAGAGTCACATCTATACATATACATCTGAGGGGTGATCACAAGAGTTTATATCAAATGTATATGGGGTAGGTTTTCACGCTGCTTCCTCTCTATGATTCCCTGGGTAATTTTCAGTTCATCAAGGCTTCCCTTACTCTTCCATCCAGAAGGCAGAGGCTCTGTTGACCTCACTGTACCACACACTTCCTGGCATGGAATAGAGTAGGATGTGCTTAGTTGCTCAGTTGTATCCAACTCTTTGTGACCCCATGGACTGTAGCTCACCAGGCTCCTCTGTCCATGAGGATTCTCCAGGCAAGAATCCTGGAGTGCATTGCCATGCTGTCCTCCAGAGGATCTTCCCAACCCAGGGACTGAACCCAGGTCTCCCGCATTGCAGGTGGATTGTTTACCATCTGAGTCACCAGAGAAGCCCAAGAATACTAGAGTGGATAGCCTATCCCTTCTCCAGGTGATCTTCTTGACCCAGGAATCTAACCGGGGTCTCCTGCATGGCAGACAGATTCTTTACCAGTTGAGCTACCAGGGAAGTTCCTAGGGTAGGATGGAGAGAGACAAGTGACAAGGCTTTATTCCACCCTCTTGAGAGCACAGTTCCTCTGATTAGAGAGGAAGTTTTTCTCCCTCTTAACTTTGGGAACTAGTGGACCCACGCTATCACCACTATTGCTAGCAGATCTCTTTCCTACTCATCAGTCATGAAATGGAGAACTTTTCCTGGAGCTTTCTCTGTCTTTGTTAATGTCCACTAGTGAGTTTCAGACTGCCTTGAGTCCAGGCTAGGAAATAAGGGGGAGAAATGATAAACTCACTAGCAGTCCAATGGCACTAAAATTTGGGAGCTTCTTTTGTTTCTATTTAATTTCTAGAGTCCTCAGATCACTGCTTCATTAATGGTCATTTAGTAGAACAGACAGGGTGAAACATGCTTATTCTTTTTATCTGAAACAAGAATCACCAAGAATCTTCAGAACTCTGCATTCTGATGGATATATCTTTTCTTTTCTCCTTTGCCTTTAGATTCTCTTCTTTTCTCAGCTATTTGGAAGACCTCCTCAAGCAACCATTTTGGCTTTTTACATTTCTTTTTCTTGGGGATATTTTGATCATGACCTCCTGTACAATGTTATGAATCTCTGTCCAAAGTTCTTCTGGCACTCTGTCTGTCAGATCTAATCCCTTGAATTCATTTGTTACTTCCACGGTATAATCATAAAGAATTTTATTTACATCATATGTGAATGGTCTAGTGGTTTCCCCTACTTTCTTCAACTTAACCCTGAATTTTTCAATAAGGAGTTCATGATCTGAGCCACAGTCAGCTTCCAGTCTTATTTTTGCTGATCACATAGAGCTTCTCCATCTTTGGCTGCAAAAAATATAATCAATCTGATTTTGGTATTGACCATCTGGTAATGTCCAGGCATAGAGTCACTTGAGATACAGCACCTGAAATACAGCAAATTGAGGGAGCAGCCCTTTCTGAACCTTCCCTATATACTTAATGACAGACCTTCTAAAAGTGACTCAGTTGTCATAAATCTCCTCCCCAGGAGTTTCATCACTAGGGAAAATTGATGTTATCATAATAGATGAGACTAGAAATTGACACCACACCAGAAAAACTGTCTCAGAATATCATATATTTCCCATGTCTTCTTCTAAGGGCCCATTCATCTTTCCAAAAAGTCATCTACTCTCCCCTAGGAAACCTACAAGTCCCTACCCTTTTCCTACTGAGATGGTACTTATGGCTGGCTGAATTCTAAGCTACTTCTTTGAATTAGATTCATTTTTCCCTAGGTGTCTCACATGAGGTACACATGTTAAAAAACAAAATTTTTTTTTGACTCATCTGTCTTCTATTACAGGAATCTTAGCTAACACTCAGCAATTGAAAAGTAAATGTATTAGTCACTCAGTCATATCCAACTCTTTGTGCCCCCATGGATTGTAGCTCACCAGGCTCCTTTGTCCATGGAATTCTCCAGCAAGAATACTGGAATGGAGAGCCATTCCCTTCTCCAGGGTATCTTCCTGAAACAGGGATCGAACCTTGGTCTCCCACATTGCCAGCAGATACTTTACCATCTGAGCCACCAGGAAAGCCCAAGATATAGAAAGGTAGAAGAAAAATTGTTTTTCCTCCTCAACAGTTTCTGCCTTCAGAAATTGGATAAATGAGAAATATATAAGCCCAAAGCAAGGGGAAGGAAGGAGAAAATAAAGGCAAAAGCAGGAATCAGTATAATTTAAAATAGAAAAGAAACAATAAAGAAAATTAAGGAAACCCAATGTTGTTCTTTGAAAAGATGATGATAGAGTAGACATGGTGAGAAGTAGTCAGATTCTGGATATATTTTGATTGTAGAGCCTCTAGGATGTTTTACATACTAGCAGAAGGCTGTGAGAAAAAGAACCAAAGATTTCTTCAAGGGCTTGGGCCTAAACAACTACATAAAACATTTACCATGTAAAAGAAGGACTAAAGGATGAGCACTTTTCAAAACCTGGGATTTGGTGTTTTCTACATGAGAAACGTTGGACTGGAAGAAACACAAGCTGGAATCAAGATTGCCAGGAGATATATCAATAACCTCAGACATGCAGATGACACCACCCTTATGGCAGAAAGTGAAGAGGAACTAAAAAGCCTCTTGATGAAAGTGAAAGAGGAGAGTGAAAAAGTTGGCTTAAAGCTCAACATTCAGAAAACTAAGATCAAGGCATCCGGTCCCATCACTTCATGGGAAATAGATGGGGAAACAGTGGAAAGTGTCAGACTTTATTTTTTGGGGCTCCAAAATCACTGCAGATGGTGACTGCAGCCATGAAATTAAAAGACATTTACTCCTTGGAAGAAAAGTTATGACCAACCTAGATAGTATATTCAAAAGCAGAGACATTATGTTGCTGACTAAGGTCCATCTAGTCAAGGCAATGGTTTTTCCTGTGGTCATGTATGGATGTGAGATTTGGACTGTGAAGAAGGCAGAACACTGAAGAATTGATGCTTTTGAACTGTGGTGTTGGAGAAGACTCTTGAGAGTCCCTTGGACTTCAAGGAGATCCAACCAGTCCATTCTGAAGGAGATCAGCCCTGGGATTTCTTTGGAAGGAATGATGCTAAAGCTGAAGCTACAGTACTTTGGCTACCTCATGTGAAGAGTTGACTTATTGGAAAAGACTCTGATGCTGGGAGGGATTGGGGGCAGGATGAGAAGGGGACGACAGAGGATGAGATGGCTGGATGGTATCACAGACTCGATGGACGTGAGTCTGAGTGAACTCCGGGAGCTGGTGATGGACAGGGAGGCCTGAAGTGCTACGATTCATGGGGTCGCAAAGAGTCAGACATAACTGAGTGACTGAACTGAACTGAACACCTAACAGAGGAACCCATTATATATTACTCAAATTTAAACCCACCTCTTGAGAAACCTATATGCAGGTCAGGAAGCAACAATTAGAACTGGACATGGAACAAGAGACGGGTACCAAATAGGAAAAGAAGTATGGCAAGGCTGTATATTGTCACTCTGCTTATTTAACTTATATGCAGAGTACATCATGAGAAACACTGGGCTGGGAGAAGCACAAGCTGGAATCAAGATTGCCGGGAGAAATATCAATAACCTCAGATATGCAGATGACTCCACCCTTATGGCAGAAAGTGAAGAGGAACTAAAAAGCCTCTTGATGAAAGTGAAAGAGGAGAGTGAAAAAGCTGGCTTAAAGCTCAACATTCAGAAAACGAAGATCATGGCATCTGATCCCATCACTTCATGGCAAATAGATGGGAAACAGTAGAAAAAGTGTCAGACTTTATTTTTGTGGGGCTCCAAAATCATTGTGGATGGTGATTACAGCCATGATATTAAAAGATGCTTACTCCTTGGCAGGAAAGTTATGACCAACTTAGGTAGCATATTAAAAAGGAGAGACATTACTTTGCCAGCAAAGATCTGCCTAGTCAAGGCTGGGGTTTTTCTAGTGGTTATGTATGGATATGACAGTTGGACTGTGAAGAAAGCTGAGCGCTGAAGAATTGATGCTTTTGAACTGTGGTGTTGGAGAAGACTCTTGAGAGTCCCTTGGACTGGAAGGAGATCCAAACAGTCCATTCTAAAGGAGATCAGTCCTGGGTGTTCATTGAAAGTTCTGATGCTGGAGCCGAAACTCCAATACTTTGGCCACCTGATGTGGAGAGTTGACTCATTGGAAAAGACCCTGATGCTGGGAGGGATTGGGGACAGGAGAAGAAGGGGACAACAGAGGATGAGATGGCTGAATTCCATCAGCGACTCGATGGACATGAGTCTGAGTGAACTCCAGGAGTTGGTGATCGACAGGGAGGCCTGGAGTGCTGTGATTCATGGGGTCGCAGAGTTGGACACAACTGAGTGACTGAACTGAACTGAACTGTAGATTATTCATATCTCATGTAAAACAATATTTGGGGAGATTCAAGCTCCCAAATTTATGTTCTGCTTCTGGCACATGGTTTCCATCCTCAATGTCACCTATTGACGTTCAAATGAGACCTAATCCAGCAAACACAGGCAAACTCAAGTTAGAATAAAAAGTCAAGTTCTTTCGAAAGGAGCCCTTTCAATTGTCAGCAAGTAGCTACACCAGAAGTCCCATGTAACAGTGTATTACACGTGTATTACATTAGTTATAATTAGTTGCATGACCACCCCTATTACAAAGAAAACTAAACAATGCATTATCTTATACTGGGCATTGATTTTTCCAACTAAAATTAGAGGTGCAGGGGTCACAACATAAGACTTTTGTGAGATGAAAAAGAGATGGAGATTAAGAGATATACAGATCTACATGGACATGAAATTTGGCAATGAGAAAATCTTAGAAATTTTGTGACTGATGTGATACAGGACACAATGGCATGGAAGCAGCATGAGAAATGCTAACCATTTGTAGTAAGTGAAATAGATGAAGGTGATATAAAGGCAGCATTCTAGAAATTTGGTCTATTCAAGAAGCCAGAAAGAAAAACACCAATACAGTATACTAACACATATATATGGAATTTAGAAAGATGGCAATGACGACCCTGTATGCAAGACAGGAAAAAAGACACAGCTGTGTATAACGGACTTTTGGACTCAGAGGGAGAGGGAGAGGGTGGGATGATTTGGGAGAATGCCATTCTATCACGTATACTATCATGTAAGAATTGAATCGCCAGTCTATGTCTGACACAGGATACAGCATGCTTGGGGCTGGTGCATGGGGATGACCGACTGAGATGTTATGGGGAGGGAGGTGGGAGGGGGGTTCATGTTTGGGAACACATGTAAGAATTAAAGATTTTAAAATTTAAAAAAATAAAAAATAAAGTCAAAAAAAAAAAAAAAGAACTCAGTTAGATGGAAATCAGTATTCTAAAAGAGAAAATGTTGGTGTTACTGAACAGAATAGAAACAAGAGGAAAATGGTGAAAAAAAATGAGACTAAATATTGTCTATGCTATTGATAGAATTTGCTGCAAATCAAATTTCAATTATAGAACAGTTACTCTACAAGGTCCCCAGTACAAATGGAATGGTGTCACATCTTTATCATTAATTATCGGTAATTATCAATTGTTGGTAATATTGGCAATTATTAAATATATTTTGCAAAGTAATTTTAGCCAAATAAAAATCATTACATTTACTTCTAGGTGGCTTTGATTCTGAAGATTTATTTTTAACCACCAATTTATGAGGGAAAAAATCATTTTAGGTCACTCTGCTTCAATGGAAATACTATTTATATGCTAATAATTATAAAGCAATGACAGTAGTCTGTGAAGGCTATGCTTTTATTAATATAGTATAACAAGTAAGATGAACAGAATGTTATGTGTGTGAGTGGTGTTTTGGTGGCTCAATATATTTTTGTTTAGTATATGAGACAGAAAGGGATTAACATTTTATATTTGTATCATTATAAAATTACCTCTTTGAAGGGTAGCTTATTTCATCATCCATACCAGTGATGAGGAAATGTCTAACAGGAAATCCATATGGAAGTATTTAGAAGAATATAGGAGATAACAGGGAATTATTTTTCATGATTAGTTCCTACTATTACTTAAATCTACATAAAATAGTTGTCCAAAAAAAAAAATCACTATTTCTTTTTTCTTTTTTTTAAGACTCTTAGCCCATAAGAAAGAACCCCAAAATATTTTTTCTTGGGACTACATAACTTGACTCAACATTATAGAAATACCTGAGTTGTCATTAATAGCTTCCTTTACCTTCTATTAAAACTAAGTTGCTAGCTACTGCTAAGTCACTTCAGTCTTCTTCGACTCTGTGTGACTCCATAGACGGCAGCCCACCAGGCTCCCCCGTCCCTGGGACTCTCCAGGCAAGAACACTGGAGTGGGTTGCCATTTCCTTCTCCAATGCATGAAAGTGAAAAGTGAAAGTGAAGTCGCTCAGTTGTGTCCGACTCTTAGCGACCCCATGGACTGCAGCCTTCCAGGCTCCTCCATCCATGGGATTTTCCAGGCAAGAGTACTGGAGTGGGGTGCCATTGCCTTCTAGAGAAATTGCTAAATGTACGTTTATAAAGTAAAATAAAGTAAAAATTAAAAGTTAAAAAATAAATAAATAAAAATAAAAATAATAAAAAGAAAATGATTGCAAATATCAACAATTGATTTAGTGACTATTAGAATAGTTTTTTTTATTTTTACTTAAATCTATACTATTTTACAGGTTCTAAATGAATCTAAGGTTGCAACAGTTTTACAAGAACAGGGACTTTAAAAGATAACACTTTCACATTCCACATTGATAGCATCACCGACTCAATGGATAGGAATTTGAGCAAATTCCAGGGTGCAGTGAAGGACAGGGAAGCCTGGCGTGCTGCAGTCCATGGGGTTGTGAAGAGTCAGACACAACTTAGCAACTCAACAACAACAACCTCATTCTCATGGCCTAAAAACTGTCTGGAAGAACTCTCCAACAAAAGTATTTTACTCCATGGCTATATGCGACTTTCTATAAATGAAGAACTGAGACTTCATAATATAAACAAAAGGGATACATGTAATAAAACTTGAGCAATGTATTAAAAGGGAAACTGCCCTTTAGAGATAATGGATCTATTCTCTACTCCATGCATGAATGCAACTCTCATTAACGTTAATGGAAGTTATGCATAAGCATCAAGAAAATATACCTGGTATAATGGATTTCCAGAATGGGTAATGGCATCTAATGTATTCCTGGCATAGCTATGTCTTTATGCAGCCAAATAAGAGTATTCCTAAAATTTGGATATAGAGATAAGCATTTAAGGGAAGAATTTTAAAGTAGTAAGAAAGTCTGAGAATACAATAATATCTTTGCATTTTTCTTCTCTCTTAAAAAAACACCTTCCAGTCACTGGTAATTTCTCTCCTGCAATTGCGTGGATTTTAAGAGTCTAGTTTCAAAGCAATGATGTCACCAAATCAATTAACTGATCTCTAGTAGCATATCGGGCACCTACTGACCTGCTGAGTTCATCTTTCAGTGTCCTATCTTTTTGCCTTTTCATACTGTTCATGGGGTTCTCAAGGCAAGAATATGAAGTGGCTTGCCATTCCCTTCTTGACTGGACCATGATTACTGGGAGAAATACCGATAACCTCAGATATGCAGATGACTCCACCCTTATGACAGAAAGTGAAGAAGAATTAAAGAGTATCTTGATGAAAGTGAAAGAGGAGAGTGAAAAAGTTGGCTTAAAACTCAACATTCAGAAAACTAAGATCGTATCTGGTCCCATCACTTCATGGCAAATAGATGGAGAAACAGTAGCTGACTTTATTTTTCTGGACTCCAAAATCACTACAGATGGTGACTGCAGCCAGGAAATTAAAAGATGCTTGATCCTTGGAAGAAAAGTTATGAGCAACCTAGAAAGCATATTCAAAAGCAGAGACATTACTTTGCCAACAAAGATCGGTCTAGTCAAAGCTATGGTTTTTCCAGTAGTCATGTACAGATGTGAGAGTTGGACTATAAAGAAAACAGCATCAAAGAATTGATGCTCTTGAACTGTGGTGTTGGAGAAGACTCTTGAGAGTGCCTTGAACTGCAAGGAGATCCAACCAGTCCATCTTAAAGGAAATCATAAATATTCATTGGAAGGACTGATATAGAAGCTGAAACTCCAGTACCTTGGCCACCTGATGCGAAGAACTGACCCATTGGAAAATACACTGATGTTGGGAGAGATTGAAAGCGGGAGAAGGGGATGACAGAGAATGAGATGGTTGGACATGAGATGGTTGATGGACATGAGTTTGAGTAAGCTACGGGAGTTGGTAATGGACAAAGAAGCCTGGCATGCTGCAGTCCATGGGGTCACTAAGAGTCAGACATGACTGAGCAACTGAACTGAACTGAATCAGTTAACTAAGGTAACTTATAACCACAATGCCTGACATAAAGTTAATGCTCATAAAAATTTAGTTGCTTTCCCAATCTTACTTGGATATTACATATAAAAATTCCCCACAATAGTAGCTATCAGTAATCCAGAAATCTTTTTTCTCTGAATTCAAAGGTTCCTGATTATAGATTATCTGTTGATGTTTTGGTAGCTTAGTTAGCTGCCCAAAGCTTTTTTTTTTCCGCTGTGGAATTTTAAAAAATCAGATTGTCATAACATTCAAGCAAATAGAAAATTTTATTAAGCAAATTATAATTTACCTATTTCCCTTGTGGCTCAGCTGGTAAGGAATCTGCCTGCAATGTGGGCAATCCCTGGGTTAGGAAGATCCCCTGGAGAAAGGAAAGGCTACCCACTCCAGTATTCTGGCCTGAAGAATTCCATGGACTGTTTAGACCATGAGGTCACAAAGAGTCAGACATGACTGCGTAACTTTCACTTCACTTTTACTTAGTCAAGTTGGATAATAGTATAATACTCAAAATGTAAACCAGGGCAGTTTTGTTAACCCTTCACCTAAATATCTTCCACAATTTCTGGCAGAGACATTATGTCAGCTGAACATAGTACTTATGTTCAGACCCTCTTCAGAACAGCCTCTCTATATAACTAATCTACATTCAATCATATGAGAGAGTATAGCTAACTATTTTGAAATAAACTATTTCACCGTTCTTGGTCTTGGTTTTTGTTTACTTAACTAATTACTCAGTTCATCTAAGGAGGAATTCTTATCTGTTTCACACTGATATATTAGTTTTTTCTTGACTTTGCTCTGTAATTTTTTCTTATGCAAATCCTTGAGAGATTCCCAGTCACATGTCTTGCTTCTTCTGCAATAATGGAGACTCAATAGGTCTCCCCCTCTCTTCCTCCCTCCTTCCTTTTTGCTTTTGCTTTTGCTTTCCTTTCTGTCAACTCCACATAGGGTGTAAGCATTTATTCTCCCTTTCTCCCATCTAAAATGGTGGGACAATTCTATTGAAGTTTTGAAGAATAGTAAATAGAGACAAAACTGACTTAATATTCATGTAAACATTGTCATATTTTCCTTGATAGTCACTTGTACAAGTATACTACCAAAATGTTTTGAGAAAGATTGAAGCCATGCCTTTTGAGATCTACAATTTGAGAAAGAAGGAAAAATGGAAATTCTGGCCAAGAGTCTGGAAATAGGATAGATCAAACAATGTGTAAAGGGAGCTGACAAGAATAGAACTAGTGTGATTAGAAATTTCTTGTATGCCTGACATTTTAAGTATTAAGTAGTATTGCCATACATTTACTGATGATATTGCCATGTAGTATATCATCCAGAGAAACTGAAGCTCAGAGGGATTTAGAAAATTTCCCAACGACAGAAACATGGTAAGTGTGTGTGTGTGTGTGTGTGTGTGTGTGTGTGTGTGATTTGACTCCAAAGCTCCTGAACTTTCCACAGCTAGGAAAGACTGCCTCATTGATAAAATGGAATTTTATTGGTTACATTCTCTGACCCCTGAGTAGGTCATCCAAACCATAAAATTAGAGGTTTTGGTCTCCTACCAAACTTCCAACTATTCATACCCTAGACCACATAATCTGTACACTAGAAAATAACATCGTCCAATTTTCAAAAGTCTCTAGTGGGCAAATTATTTCATGTTTCTTAATAAATGTACATCATTCTTAATCCCATATATAATATCTTTTCAAGGGCATGTTACTCCATTATGATTCAGAATTTTTCCACAATTTCCTCATGTAAAATGAGGATAACCTGCCCTTCATTCTCATACAATTGTTGAAGGACAAAATTTATGCAAACTAAACATGTTTGTTGGTGAGAGCTATTTTGTAATTTTTCTTTTCTTTGTGCATAATTCTAAGTAAAAGTTGAACGGGTGACCTTTGACCTCTTAGTTCCACATATAGCTCCAAAGAAGAAATACCATGTAAACCATTACCTATTGTATTACAACTAAAAGAATCCATTTTTAATGTCCTAAATACTTTAGGACAGATAACTACTCTACCATTCTCATTAAATCTGTTAATTTTGGATTTAAAAAAGCACTGTGGCATAATAGAAAAAGCATGGGAAATCCTAAAAAAGCATTTGTTCAAGTCCCCTAAAATACTTATCATATAGTTTATAATCTTTACTTAAGGTTAAATAATTTGTTTGTGCTTCAGTATCCACAGCTACAAAATTGGAACTGAATATTTACCCCATTGATTTGTTAAGATGAAAAAACAATGTACCTGTTTCATATTATGCAAAAAATAAATTATGGTTACTATTGTTATGTAGTAATTATCATCACTATCAACATATTCAAGACAATACAATGAGGCTAGAAAAAATTACTTCATAATCTAGCATTTATATGCACATTTTACTAAAATTTGGTTTTTAGGTTGTGAACAATACTGCTAATTGATGGGCATTGAGTTAATTAGGGTATACAAAGCACCAATTGCAGAGAACAAAAAAGATTCCCTAACATAAACGTCTCACAATTTAGAGCACATTTGTAATACCATCTATTATAGGGTATGGGTTCTATCAGCACAGCACTATACTATATTTCCCTGCAAAATCTAAATTTGTATACCCAAAATAATAAATCTGTGGTTTCAGAAACTTAAAATAACCAAAACATTTTCCTTTCTTTATTTCTCTTTCTTCATTTCCAGAAATTTAGTTTGTTTAGTTCAAAGCAAATAAAATAATAGGCTAATTTTCCCCACTTATTTCGTTGTTTTTTTCTTTCATCCCATTCCCCAAACTCTATCACTGAGTTCCTTTACTTGTCTCAAACACTCATTTACTCTATAATATACAATAGAAAGACTAGATTAAAATTACGCTATTATTTGTGGAAAGAAAAAGAGTGTTATTTAGCATTTAGTTTAAATCAAAGTACCAGATCATCTAACGTGCATGCTCCGTCACTCAGTCGTGCCTGACTCTTTGCAACCCCATAGATTATAGCCTGGCAGACTCCTCTGTCCAGGGAACTTCCCAGACAAGAACACTGGATGGGTTAAATCATCTAATTAGCACATGAAAATTTGGTCACCAAAAATCTGACCAATTTTTGAACGGACTCTGCCAAATTTTCATAGCTTTTTACAAACATCCTAAATATTGTCTCAACACTTAGAGAAAAATATAACTGCCAGATTCAAAACAGAAGCACAAAATGCACAGAAAATCAGCTATCTAATCTAAAAACCATGCATTATGATTTTATTCCAAATTCCTTATCAATTTAAAATGCTTAATATTAATAATAGATAAAATACCAAGAATACTAACTTGTGGAAAGACCTACCACAACCACATACATATGTCTCCTAAAAATAAGAACACCAGCTATATTTGGTTAGGAGTGAGAAGGAAAATATTTATCTTTCCCTTTTGACCCATATATACCAATGTATTATACCTTCATGTTTACTTACCAAACAATATTCCAGTCAACATCTTGGCCATATACCTCCAATCTTTGCTTAGTGTAATGGATTCTGAATATACCTTATAACATTGCTTTCCAGTCTATTCTAAACTCACTTTACACTATACCATGTTTCTTTTCTGGTCTGAACAGTAAATCCTTATATTTGATGGATTAAAGCAATGCTTTTTTATTAAAAATACATACTGAGAAAAATAAACTTAAGAAAGTATAAAAACTGATTCTGTAAATTGGAACATATGAAGCTCAAAGCACAAAAGAGAGTGGAATTCCATTAAAATAAGTATAATTTAAAAGTCAAATTTAAATATATGCAGAAAGCATATGAAATTGTGTGTATTTTAACCATCAAGAGCAGACAATATTATTTGCCTCAAAATTTTTAAGTTCTTTAATGAAATAATATAATGTTTAAAATATGGGGGAAAACCACTATAAAAACTGAGTAGTGTTACTATGACAACAGAAAACCATTCAACTAGTCTTAGACTAAGAAAAGAGAAAATAGATTCTTGCTTCATGGAAATAATATTAAATAGGAATATGCAATATTCTAGTTATGCTTTTGACTTAATAAATATTCTGTAATATTTAAAAGTACATTTCTTATAGAAACATATATACTGAGTTTTTGGAAATAACATTTTTAAAAATTAAGAGAACATGACTCTAAATCTGAATAAACATATGATGTCTCTTGGGATTAAGATGGCACATCAATTTATTTCATTTTTTGCTTCATTTAACTTATATTTATTGGTTTCCACTATGCTCCAGCACTGTGATAGGTAATATGGAAAAAAATGATGAACAAACAACACAGTCCTTATTATCTTGGAGAGAAAATGAAGTAGGATAAAAAGACATTAATCATTTAATCATAACTATAAGATCTCTGAATATACTGTTTCTCCTGGTGGAAAGGGGATAGGGCAGAATTCCTGATACAGAGAGAATGTATGGTGAATTCTAAAAACTGTTAAAAAAAAAAAATCCAGTATAGGCCCAATCATACAGGCTTTTGTAAACAAGTTGAGACTTTGATTTTTAGTCTAAAGGCAATAGAAAACTATTGAAGTGCTAATCAGTTCAGTGAAATGATATTTTTATCTCAGAGAAAATTAAATTTCAGATTGTATTACTCATTTTTGTTGTAGAAACTAATGTCAAAAGCTTATAAAACAACAAAAGGTTTGTATATGAATAGGGCCGGTCAGTTGTAGCTCAGTTCTGGTTGTCAGGATACACTTTTACTCCCCAAGATTTTTTCATTTTCAGATCACGCTGAAAGATTAGCTCCTAGCTGGCACATCTCTTCTCATAGCACATCAAAAACATCTCTCAACATTGCATAATATTCTAAAAGCCTCCATCTCAAAGTGAAAAGATCTCTTTTGCTCTGATTTCCTTGTCTCTCACGAGTCATATAGCCAAGACTGACCAAGTGGTCAGAAAGTATTTAAACTAATGAGAGGGTTGGCAAGCCACCTGGCAAGAAGATAGAAAGGGAAATATGTAATTCTTCATTAGAGACAGTAGAGAAGAGTTAGGAAAAGTAAAGTAATCTACAAGTGTTTAAATATACTTTTATGACTAATGAATAAAAGTATAAGATCATATAGCAAGGTCATAGCTTTCTTAAAATCACCTTGCTTGTTACTTACGTATGAGAAAACAAGTTGCTCGATGTATCATGAATGAAACATTTAGAGGAGTTATTTAAGGATGACTACTCCAGTAATAATTTGAAAGCATATGCAACTTCATAAAATATGTGAAGTTCCCCCGACTGAAAAGAAGACAAAATTAAAAGTCATTGCTAATAGATTTCAAGACTTGCATTTGTTATCTACAGAAAACAATTTAATCTCAAAGATTTCATAACCAGAACATTAGGGCTTATGTTTATTTGTGCCCATGCAAATCAAAAGTATACACAGCACTATTTCATGTAAATAAGCATTAAAACTTAGCCAACCACTTCCTATTAAAAAATGTAGTTAAATCTTAAACATAGTGAGAGTAATGGTTTGGCACTTAAAATATGAATCATATTTTGTTTGAGAATTCATAGTTTAACTTCATCAGATATAACCAAAATCTGTGTACTAGGTAATATTATATTCATTTTGTACTTTTTAATGAAGGAATTTCTAAACCAACAAACATTTATCCCTCACCACTAGAAAATTTGCCTAGTGATGACCTCCTGGGAGTTTCACCAGTCTGTCTAGAAATTTAAATACCTGCTGTCTGATCAAAGTGTCCCCAAGCACAGGATTTTTAAAAGTATCATATTCATACTAGCAAATACTAATTTTTGTAAGAATTATGACATGAAAGGTTATTTTTGTTAAATACTATGCCATTTTAAAAATGACCCATCTGTAGTATATTAGGTTTCTATTGCTATATGACAAATTACTCAACTTTAGCTATTTACAACCACACTAATATATCATACAAATTTCCTTGGGTCAAGAATGTAAGTACCATTTAGATGGCTCCCATCCTCAGAATCTCACCAGACTGAAATCAAGGTGTTAGCCAGAACTGCAATCTCATTTTAGTCTCAAATCGTCTTCCAAACTTACTGGTTGTTGGCAGAATTCAGTCCCTGTTGCTGTAGAAAAGGAAGTCTCCCTTTTCTTGCTAGCCGTAAAATGGAATTCTCTCAACTCTTGGAGGCTACCCTCAGGACCCTGCCAAAGGTCCCAATCCAATAGGCAGTTCACTATGTGGTAGTTGGCTTCCTCAAAGACAGCAGGAAAACCTGCTGCTTGACTCTCTAACTTCTTTTAAGGATTCAAATTATTACATCAGGCTCACATAGTAAAATCTCTCTTTTGATTAGTTCAAAGTCAACTGATGGGGGACCTTACTCATATCTACAGTATCTCTTCTAGCATACAAGGTCACACAATCACAGCAATGATACATCATCATATTCACAGGTCCAAACCACCCAGACACAAGGGAGGGAATGGAATCTTCAAGGCCATCTGAGAATTCTGTCTACTACACAGGGTTATAATATATATATATATATATATTTTTTTTTTTTTTTCCAAATGGCCCTGCTGACTCAATGATCTAAAATGTAGAAATATAAATTCAACTGCACACAATCAGTTATAAGTGCTATTTGACAAGCAATATGCCTGCAAAATCCTTCAGGGGAAAAAATATTTGCAATATATACCATGTTGAGAAATCTTCACTAAAAAACTCAGTTCATATAAACATACATTTAAACTTCAAATAATTTTATTATAAACAGTGACTGAACCAGAGAGGTCCAAAATGAAGTTTAGGTGGGTTTTTTAATCACTTTACTCCCACACATTCCTCCAGCTCAATCTTTTCCTTTTTCTTATTCCCTTTCCTCTGCGGATGATCCTGCATGGAAAATCTCTGCTCGGAACCCCTAAAGAAATGGAATTAGTAAAAACCATCATCCTGCTATAATCTGAGTTCCTGAAAAGAGTGATCTAGGTTTTCAGTAAACAAGCAAACAAATCAATGAGAGAGACTGTGTGTGTGAGAGAAAGACAGAATATTGGCTGGCAACCCTAATCTTTCCCCCAACCAATGTAAGTCCTACAATCTGTGTTTCAAATTGAATGCTCAGACCTGAAGACACATGTTTCCCTAAAATCCTCTGTGCAAACCTAACAGCTTTATTCACTGAAAACAACACAAAAGTGCCTCAACACGTGTCTGATAAACAAAACCACAACTGAACATGACTCAGCAACACAAAGGACAAGCTGTCAACTCATGTAACAGCAAGGGTAAACCTTAATGAATTTTTCTAAATGAAAGAGACCAGAACTAAAGAATTCATTCTGTAAGATTCTATGTATATGACATTCTGGCAAAACTATTGCATCAGTGGTTTCCAGGAGTCAAGGGTAGAAGGAATATTAACTGAGGGGGCTACACAGGGACAGTTAAGGTACCACTGAACACAAGTCTCCTGGAAAATGGCAGATCAAGATGACAAAGTGTTGATAGATGATTTTCCCATTGGAAAAAAAAATTTGAATGCTCAGCAAATTCCAAAATTTACATTTATTTTTCTTAGTTTTAAATTCTTAAGGCAGCCTTATATATTTAAAAATGTGTGTATGTATCTGAACCTATTTTTCTTTCATTAAGAGTTTGTAACAAACTGAATATCTGAGGGTGAAAATTGATAAATATTAAATGATGACGGAAATTATTACCTCTTAATATAAGTAGAAAAGTTCTAACGCTAATAAGGGATTAAAAACCTAGACTATTGAGTTGCCATTTATTACTGAAAAATCATCTAATTTCTGCATAAGTCACAGTATAAATATTTAATTGTTTATCAAAAGTATTCAAGGCAGAGATGAGCTTTTAGGTACATTCTGCAGGTAGTCATAAGGAAGTGCTAAACTATTCAATTCAATTAGAACTTGAAAGCTGCCCACTTTGAGATTCGCTGCCAGTTTGAATTGATTGACATTCACTGTTTTATATTTCTGTGATTTTTTAAAATTGTTTATAAGGTTCTTTCACTGTGACTATGCTTTATTTTTTTTCTATTATAAAATACATGGTTCAGATTAAAAATATGAAGATACAAGCTATAGCTATAGTTTTACCACAATAAAGAGATGAACCTAGATGTATAAGAAGAAAGATTAAAACCTAACTTTAAACTGTAAGGAATGTCTGTCCTTCACACTTGCAAAAATATGAAAAATGGATGGCAAAATATACTGAATTCTCACTGTAACACTTTTATACTAAGAGAAATTCAGCAGAAAGAAGCTTATCTGTCATTTTACCTGAGATGTTTGGAAGGTGAAAATAGAGAAATGATCTAGGTGATCACTTGCTCTGATCCCTTGAGGATTGCATTATAGAAAGATTTCACAGCATCCCTTCATTCATCAATAAAATGATTAGATATTTAAATATTCAGAAATGTATTAATAATACTGAAAATATTTTATGAGCTTTCCTACAAACCACTAAACATCATTCTAATATTTAAGAAAGAGCAAATAATTAAGACAGTACTAAAAATCAGATAATCTTTTAAAACTTTTTTTCCTTTGTAAATTTACTTGAGTAAAATTGACCTTTTTTGGTGTTCATTAAAGAAATTGGCTGGATGGCATCACTGACTTGATGGACATGAGTCTGAGTGAACTCCGGGAGTTGGTGATGGACAGGGAGGCCTGGCGTGCTGCGATTCATGGGGTCGCAAAGAGTCGGACACGACTGAGGAACTGAACTGAACTGAACTGATAGAAATTGTAACACATTCTTGTAACCACCACAACAAGCAGGGTCCAGCATAGTTTATCAACCCCCAAAAACACTGCTTAAGTCTATCTCTTATAGTTATAGAATGCTCCAACCCCTGACAAGTACTGATTTGTTCTCTTGACTATAGCCTTGCCTTTTCTAGAATGTCACATAAATGAAAAATGCAGTATGTGACCTTTACATGTGGATGTTATATGTGGGTAGATACAAACAAGAGTAATTTAAAAAAAAAACTTCACAAAATCATGTAGAGCTCATTAAAATAACTATGGAAACATGCCCACAGACTTGGAACTGAAGATAAATCAGTTTTATAATATATGAGGTCAGAACAAAAGGCTAGAAATGGTGCCTTCTTTCAAAAGACTAAAGTGTAAAGCTGTCCCCAAATTCACCTCTCATAAGTATTTATCTTTTAGATATGTTCTACAACTTGACAATTCTTATAAACTGGCTATTCCCATTTCCCCCTTTGGAATATGGGGCCACATGATATCCACCTGTTAGGGTCAATTAATTTGTGAAAGAGTTCCAACAGCTTTGAGCAAAAGCTCTTTTCCTTTTATTAAGGAATCAGAGAACTGCCATATGTTAATTGCTAATCCATTTCTCACCTAGAATAGTGAGACAACACAAAGGCATTATTTACTCAGGATATTAAATTACTGCTTTCTAAAAATATAAATGGATATTTCCATAACAGTAATGATAAGCTTTTCCACAAGAATTTAACTTTTATTTGTGAATTTATTTTCTCTAGTCCAATTTTAGGAGGAAAACATTATTGATAGAGGGGAAAAGTTCTTTCAAATGATTTTTGATTCATCTTTATAAATGAACTGAAGATTATGGGTATAATAATTTATAATAAATAACAATTCCATAAATATTAGTTTATGATAGAAAATGCATAACTTTTTATCAATTAGGAGATTGTCTTGTTAGCTAGACCTCTCAGATAGCATAGTGATGGGATAGACAACACTAATTAAAGTTACTACAACTTGCTAGGGCTGGCATATCTAGAAAGTGATAAAGAAGGTCCCATTTCTTACTTGAATTTATGGTACTTTATTTGTTGTATAGTTTGAATGACCACTGTGAATGTCTATATATAAGATAGGTTAAGAAGAAAACTTCCAGACTGATGGATGGAGCTAAGAATTCTTATACATTACACAGGTTTGTTAAGGAAAAAAAAAAAAAATTCAGGGTTGGAGAAAAGGAATCAGTATCTCAATTTATGCTTCCTATTATCTGTCATTTTCTCTTTCCTAATATAATAATATAGAATTTCAAACTCTATCAGCCACCTAGCCATCATGGTATTTGCAAACTGGTGAGAATATACAGTTTCACATATACTTCACTACCCTGGAAGTTTGCAAAACATTAACAATGAAATTTGCTCTCATAAATAATAGAATAGCAAAGCTTTGTCTTGAAATACTATGCTTCGACCTTTGCAGATTAGAGAGCTATCACACAAGATATTAAAGGCTAAAATCTCATCCACAATCTGTGAGTCTTTGGGACATGTCTATTTTTCAAACAAATCTCAAAATAGTATTTTTATTTTGTTCATGTGCAAAACAATCTCATGCTATAGCTGATTCATTTCTCCACTAAAAACAATTAGTTCATGTATTTTCCTCTACTGGTTAGTCACATTTTTACAAGAAAAGTTATTCAAAAGGGAATCCATTTAGTTTCCCTACTTCCAATCCTCTGAAGACTACATCTATCCAGGCTTTTGGAGCATTCATTCACATGAAACAATCTAAAACTGTTCAGCTGATGAATTTAGTGCTTCTACAAATACAATAAATAGAAGACTCAGCCTTGCATCTGGGGAGCAGCTGAGGTTTAGCAATCTGGATGGGCATTCCAGGAGAGGTCAGGAGTAAGGACTCTGGCTATGGGTTTTCAGAAAGGGAACACTGTAATGGAATGGGAATATACCAAAGGAGGGCTTAGAGAGGAAGGAAGAATCAATTCCATGCAAAAGCAAGAAGCACCATCTATCTAGTGTCTGCACTCAACTTCACATTGTCTTTGGCCCCATGGAAAAAAATAGTCCCTTTTTGCTTACCTCAGGTAGTTAGCGCTTCTTTATGCACTCACTAAGAAAATTTGTTCTTTTTAAAAACTTTATTCATTTTTAATTGGAGAATATTTGCTTTACAGTACTGTGTTGGTTTCTGCCATAGATCAACATGAATCAGCCATAGGTATGCCCCCTCCCTCTTGAACCTTCTTCACCTTGCATCCCATCCCACCCGTCTAGGTTATCACACAGCACTGGCTTGAGCTCCAGGCCTCATACAGCAAATTCCCACTGGCTATTTATTTTACATATGGTAATTTATATTGTGTATGTTTCCAGGCTACTCTCTCAATTTGTCCCACCCTCTCCTTGCCCCACTGTGTCCACAGTTTGTTCTTGAGAAAGACTGTACTGATGAACTAATTTGCAGGTCAGCAAAAGAAAATTTGTTTTTGAAAACGGTATAGCTTCTTCACTTTAAGGTGTAAAACACAAATCTTCAAATTCTACCCCATTGTCATGCACTGGAGAGTAGAGAGTCAGGTCAAAAGTAAGACAATATATTTGTCATATGCTTCCCAGGTGGTGCTAGTGGTAAAGAATCTGCCTGCCAATGCAGGATACATAAGAGACATGGGTTCAATCCCTGGGTCAGGAAGATTCCCTGGAGGAGGGTGTAGCAACCTACTCCAGGACTCTTGCCTGGAGAATCCCCGTGGACAGAAGAGCCTGGCAGGCTATAGTCTATGGGGTCACAAAGAGTCTGACATGACTGAAGCAACTTGGCACAGCACATTTTTTCTGTAAATAGCACCTACTGATCCTGCCACCTGATTTGCCCTTCCTTTAACCTAACTTTGGTTAGGCGGTTCTCCTTTTGCAGATTTGGAATTATGGAATGAGAATAAAAGCAAGAGTCAAGAGAAAAACAGGAAAGAGCGAAATCACAGATGTTTAATTATTTAATTATATTAATTAATTAGCATAAATTACCTCTGGTTATTTCAGTTTTACATCTGACTTAGTTGGGGGTTTTGGCCCTGAGAAGCTGACTTTGCACCTAGACCCAGAAGGTTCAGAACAAATCACTGATGACAGCTAGGCAGTAATTCAGAAATTGCATACATCTCTAAATCCACACTCTGGTTTGTCTAATCTCGTTTTGCTCTGGGTTGCAAATTTGTGATTCCTTACAATAACTGCACACTTCCCTTAAAACTTCACTTTGCTTGCTCTGGCTTGCTGCTAATAGACTCTAGCATTTTGGACACTAGCTTTTAGTGTAATCTGTGGGCAGCCAAGTGTTAACTTAGCAGACCTAAGTTTCCCACACTTTCCTAAATTTCCCTGCACATTCCTGTTTTCCTGACAAGCTCTTGGCTGGCTCCTATACAGTAATCTCAGAATCCATACCCCTACACTCCCACTCCCCCTCAAAAAAAAAAAAAAAAACCAACAACAACAAGAGGAGATCTTGGTAAAATAAGTATGATAGGCAGACCAAAACTGAACATCCATGTATTTAAGTAGAATTAATGGCTTTTAAAATCAAATCTATGCCTAGATTTTGTGTTGTCTCCCACTACCCCTTGCTCGCCACTCAACTTTGTATCTGTCTTTAGTTATAAAAGCTTACACACTATTGTACTATTATAGGCTTTATGCCTCTGTGTCTCTGGTCATGCTATTGTCTGTGTTTGGAAGATCTTTCCCCTCTTCTCTGTCTTTTGAAATTTTATTTATCCTTCAAAGCTCAGTCCAAATATAACATCTTTGGTAACACTTTTATTTGTTGTTGTGGTTCAGTCACTCGGTCATGTCTTTGCAACTGCATGGACTGCAGCACACCAGGCATCCCTGTCCTTCACTATCTCTTGGAGTTTACTCAAACTCATGCCCATTGAATCAGTGATGCCTTCCAACCATCTCATCCTCTGTCGCCCCCTTCTCCTCCTGCCCTCAACCTTTTCCCGGCATCAGGGTCTTTTCCAATGAGTCGGCTATTTGCATCAGGTGGCCAAAAGATTGGCGCTTCAGCTTCAGCATCAGTCCTTCCAGTGTATATTCAGTTTTGATTTCCTTTAAGATGGACTGGTTTGATGTTTTTTGCTGTCCAAGGGACTCTCAAGAGTCTTCTCCATCACCACAATTCAAACGCATCAATTTTTCAGTGCTCAGCCTTCTTTATGGTCCAACTCTTACATCCATACATGACTACTAGAAAAACCTTAACTTTGACTGTACATACTTTTGTCGGTATAGTAGTGTCTCTGCTTTTGAACACACTGTCTAGTTTTGTCATAACTTTTCTTCCAAAGAGCAAGCGCTTTTTAATTTCATGGCTGCATTCACCATCCACTGTGATTTTGGATCCCAAGAGTCTGTCACTGTTTCCATTTCAATAGTTAGAATCAATTGTTTACTCTGTGTCAATTTAGACATTCAGATTACACTTTATTGGGAAATCACAGTCTTAGAGTTTGTTGTGTATATCTTTAGCCATCAGAAGATTAAAGAACAGGAAAAAAAAGTGTCTTAATTATTTTATATCCTCTAACTTGTGATGATACCCATAATCAACTAGGTTTGTTGCCCTCCTCCCCCTGTATAATTTTTTTTCTCTGCTTTCCATTCCCACCACTTAAATTATAATCAAAATAAAAAGCATAACTGTTATGGAAAAAGTATCAAGACAAGTCTTCTAACCACACCTTTTCACCAGATTGCAACCAATAAACAACCCATATGAATATTCTGGAATCACTTCTAATCCTAATGCTTTGATCCTAATAAACAGTAAGTATATGAATTGAATTTGATTAAAGCAAAAAGCTACCCAGTCTCTCTTAAAATATTCTCACTGGCCCACAACTAATCATCTTACTAGTTAGATGACAGCTTGTTGAAAATTAAGGTTTTTAAGTAACAAATGTTTAAACAAGATTGTAGGATGAGGGTATAAAAGTGGATTTAATATGGAAACGTTATATAAAATATAGAATTATGTTACATGTGTATCTAAATATCAGAAATAATCATTTCTCATGAATAAATAGATTATATATCATATACAAAGAAATTACAAAGGTCAATTTTTTAAAAATAGCACATTCGTAATCAATCTAATTAGTTCTGTGATCATACCTACTGCTGTCTTTTTACAGAACTATGACTATTGGATCACAACCAAGTTTGTCAGCTGAATTCCAGCTGCAGAAGTCATATCTCTCATAACTATATGAGAGGGAGAAGAGGACTGCCTCATTTTCAAGCCATAAGTTGAGACCACAGTGTCATCTGGAATATGATAAAGTTTGTAAATGAGCTCATTTTATTTGGAAATCACTTAGAAAAAAACAGATATGAAACCAGTGATAATGTATTTTCTGATACATTTCAGATTTAAGCCACAATTAGAAAGGGTAGCTATAATGCTATACAAAATAATTTTCCTGCCTATGTCAGATAGTCCATTTAGCTGTCAAAAATAATTCCACTAGACCTATATATATATATATATATATATATATATATCGATTATTTTTGTTATTTTATTATTTTAATTATTATATATATATTTCATCTAGTTACAGATTCTCATAGTATAAGTATTCCATAAAAAGGAAAGAGATTATCACATCATAATTTTTAATTTAATGACTTAAATCATCTTTTTCCTTTTTGGCCTTTACTTGCATATGCTTTTTCTAAAAACTGTAATTTAGCCTATGGAATAGTAAGAAACAATAGTTTCCAGTAAATGTGCAGTTGGGATATTTTAGTAAGGTTTTTTTTTTTTTTTTTTAACTTCTAGGTTCATTCCTAGAATTGAAGAAGACATTTTTTCATGTTATATCTTTGTTTATTGTTTTTTATCTTCAGGTTTTTTTTAAAAGTTAATCAATAATAATATTTGATGTTTAGGAATGTAGATGCAAAACATGGCATTTAAGGCCTTCAATGTATGTGCCTACCTTACCTTATTAGCTAAACTTTCTTCTACCATTGTACCATAACAGGATGGTATAGTTATATTGACCTTTTCAGATTGCTGAATCATCCAATAACAATGTCTTTCACTTACTGATATCATGTATTAGTCACAGAACCAAAGAGTGTTTGTTTTGTAATGAAAGTCAGCACACAATAGTTTAGACTTGTAGACATTTGGGTTCAAATACCTGTCCAATCCTGTAGTACTTATGCAACCATGGCAAGTTACTCAAATCCTTGTGCTTCATTTACTTCATGTATGATTTAATGATAATAGTACTTAACTCACAGAATTTTTTGAACAAAAATTAGTTAATATTTGAAAAGCTCTAGACAAATTGTAAGTGCTCAATAATTGTTAATTGGTATTTTAGCTCTAGCATTGTCACTAAAATAATGTGGAACATCAGGCAAGTCATTTACCTTGTCAAGTGAAGATAATACACATTCCTTAACTAGTTATTGAGCTTGCTATAAGTGCAAAGTTAAAAAATTTTAGTATTTTTAGTATTTATGTATTAATTTAAAAAGATTTTTGCCAAAGGAGTGATCTTAAAGGAAATGGAGTAGAGTTGAGGATGTACCAAAAGTATGGGAAGAGAAGAAAGAGAGAATAAACCAAAATATTGACTTTTCAATATTGAGCTAGGAATTGTGCAAACACTGAACAGAATGTGTGACACATACAGACCAAAACTAATAATGTTTATAAGACACAGAAACCTGAAAAATATTATAAACTTGTAATAGGACAATTGTTTTATAAAATGCATTATGGTAAGTACTCAATAAATACTCATTATTATACATATACATCTTCAGAACAGTCTTACCATGTGTGTATAGTTTTGTTTCCAGTTTACTAATTGGAGACCAAAAGTTAAGAAAACTTAACTAAATTTCCCAAGATGCACAACACAACTAAAATAATGCAGCACTGAGATGCAAATTGAAGTCTTTTGCAGATAAAGCCTACTTTCCTTCAATAAACTACCTCTCAATTCCAGGAAATCACATCATGTAAGTCCGTCTGAAGCCTAGAAAACTAGGCTGAAATGGCTAACACATTTCACAAAACGCTTTTAAAAAATTATGCTTCTTTTCCATTAAAAAGAAGTAGAACATATAGTTCAGGTGGCCAGACAAATAAGTGGTAATTGTTTCATCAATATCCTAAAGGAGGAAGTTGAATAATTAATTGAAACTAGAAAAACATTAACAATTCAAGAGTGAGAAGAATGACATAATCTATGAGATGGCTGGATGGCATCACTGACTCGATGGACGTAAGTCTGAGTGAACTCCGGGAGTTGGTGATAGACAGGAAGGCCTGGCGTGCTGCAATTCATGGGGTCACAAAAAGTCGGACACGACTGAGCGACTGAACTGAACTGTTGGTTTGTATAAGGTCAACTATGTTTTATATTGTACAATATTGGATATGTAGAACTCTATAGGGAATTTCAAGGATTGTTTTGACACTTGCTTTAACTTTTCACATAAGCTTTAGAAACTAACATTACACTTCACATACACTGGTGAGAATCAAACTTAATCATATTATCTATCTCCTTATATGACACTTTTTTTTTTTTCATTTGTCTTGTGCCCTGCTGCCTCCATATGTGGACTCTTAATTTCCCGACCAGGGATTGAACTAGGGCCCTCTGAACTGGAAGCGTAGTTTTAACCAGTGGACCACTAGGGAAGTCCTTAACATCCTTCTTATATTCCCTACATTAGTGAAGGTAGTCTAATGACTGCAATCCACAAATGTCAAGATTTCAGTAGCTTACCACAGTAAAGTTTTGTTTTTCATTCAAAACTCCCTCAGGTGAGTTTCCCTAATCAGAATGTAGCTCTCTTTCAAACATGATTCAGGGAGCTAGGCCTGTTTCATACTGTGAATGTGATCTCTCATCTTCCTCAATTGGTTTCTAAGATTTAGGGACCATTTCAACAGACAGAATAGCAGATGAAAAATCACACATGGGAGGTCTTATAAGCCTGACCTGGAAGTCCACAGACTTTATATCATTTCTACTGAACATTCATTGTACATTATATACATTGTAATGTATATACTAATACAATATACATTTCTTTGGCTAGAACTCAGTCACATGGTTATGTAACTGAGGTCACTCATCCGTTAGATCCATTAAACTATATCTTGCTTAATAAATAATAAACTGTAACCTACCTTCATTGATCAAGCTTGCTTTGTTTTCACAAGAACTGGACATACTCCAAGCCTCAAGGAGCCTAAACAATAATATGTACACCTAAGTTGTTTTTCAGGAATTCAGGGTCAGTTGTGTCCAGCTTGAGCTCCACTCATTTAAGACTGATTAGGATATCTGACCCTTCAACACAAGTGTCTGGTCAGTGACCTTTTGACATCAGAGGGCCCAAAACGCCACCCTCACAACATGTCTATGTCGCCATTTTCTGAACATGCATCCTGTGAAGAAGGCTGTGACTTAGTTGCACCTTCACAGGACAAAGACTACATCACTTTTTTCTTATTTCTAATCACCTTTCCTTACATTCCTCATGCTTCATACCACCTGCTTTTTTATCTCATAAACATCCAGCCCTTTACCTTCAGTGAGGCAGACTTGAGACTTTTCTCCTGTCTCCTTGCTTGGCTGCCTTGTGAATAAACCCTTTCTCTGTTACAAGCCTCGGTATCTGGCTTGCTACACAATGGGCAAACGAACCTAATTTGGCAACAGTTACACCTATCTACAGGGGAAGATGAGAAAGACAGCCTCACTCTATGCATGGGAAGAAGACTTGGTGACAAACTAGCAAGTCTGAGACATAGTCTCACTCCCTGAAAACGATGTCTCATTTTAGAGTTCCACATATCCAAATACATCAAGGACTGTTCTAAATGCAATCTTCTTAAGTTTCCTGAGTTCTTGCAGCATAGGTGTGTTTTTTGCCATAGGGGAGCCCTTAAACAAGTTTGTAGGGTTTTGTTTTGTTTTCATTTTACATTGCTCTTAAGGAGCTTACTGTAAAGGCAAAACAGATTAAGATGGGATTCAAGGGACTTCCCTGGTGGTCCAGTGGTTAAGACTCTGCACTCCCACTACAGAGGCCATGGATTCAATCCCTGGTCAGAGAATCAGAATCCCACAAGCCATTCAGTTCAGTTCAGCTCAGTCGCTTAGTCATATGCAATCTTTGCGACCCCATGAATCACAGCACGCCAGGCCTCCCTGTCCATCACCATCTCACAGAGTTCACTCAGAATCATGTCCATCGAGTCAGTGATGCCATCCAGCCATCTCATCCTCTGTCATCCCCTTCTCCTCCTGCCCCCATCCCTCCCAGCATCAAAGTCTTTTCCAATGAGTCAACTCTTCACATGAGGTGGCAAGAGTACTGGAGTTTCAGCTTTAGCATCATTCCTTCCAAAGAAATCCCAGGGCTGATCTCCTTCAGAATGGATTGGTTGGATCTCCTTGCAGTCCAAGGGACTCTCAAGAGTCTTCTCCAACACCACAGTTCAAAAGCATCAATTCTTTCGTGCTCAGCAGTGACAAAAAAAAAAAAATGATTCAAGAGAAAACATCACAAGTTCAAATGCCATCATGTTTACATATTAACTTCATGAGCTTAGGAAGTTATTTTAACTCTCTGACTTTGTTTTCACATCCATAAAATAATACTCAAACTATGGTTAAAAGGTACAATTGGTATAATATATGTAAAGCTCTTAGAAGAGTGCCTGGCATGTAGTGAATCTTCAATAAATTTTATCAGTTATTTTAAATCTGCCACTTATTATCCATTTGCTTATCTCATTATTTTTATGAAACCAAAACCTCCTGAGGACCATGATCATGTATTTCCTTTAGGATCTTCCGCATTCTTAGGCAATGGTACCTTAGGCAATGATAAGTCATTCAGTCGTGTCCAGCTCTTTGCAACCCTTTGAACTATAGCCCACCAGGCTCCTCAGTTCATGGATTTTTCAGCCAAGAATACTGGAGCAGGTTGCCATTTCCTTTTCCAGGGGATCTTCTCAACCCAGGGACTGAATCCTCATCTCGTGTGTCTCTTGCATTGCAGGAGGATTCTTTACCCTTTGAGCCATCAGGGAAACACCTTAGAAATATCAGGCAATCAAATATTTGTTGGATAAAGCAATGGATTTCTTTCTTAGTTTTTCATAAATATTCTATATGCACTGCCATTATATATGACTGAAAAGTTAATACATTGGAACAAAATACATAGTAGTACTTCATATTCAGTTGCAAAATACTAAAATATATTCATAATTTTCCCCATTACTTCACACAGTTTAGTACATAAATGCCCACTTAAATGTACAGGATGATATTTATGATTGAGTTTTACCCTAAGTGCCCTTTATATTAATGTAAACTCTTGAGCAGTAACCAAAAATCATTACAGCTTGATGTCTTTTCAGTGGCCCAAATAAAATGAATTGGTCTCAGTCCAATTCCTAGTGGACAAGTGTCTAAATCAAAAAACACCACCACAATTAGCATTACTTTAGTTAATAGTTTTAACCACTAAGGTCAAGGATAAAATGAATAATAAAATTTGAACTAACCTTGTAATGCAAGTTGTAACTCCTTCCAAAATAGAGACTGCATAAGTGATATCTGACAAATAGTTAATTTGAAGAATAAACAGAAGAAAAGGAACAGCAATGAGACTTACTAGGATTTTATGTAATTCTATGAAACAAAATTTTCTATAATAGTCATTCCTTTCAAAAAATTAGCCATAAAAAGTTTGCTTCATGAGAAAATAAATGTCTAACAAAACTAACCATTTTCAACCTACTATTAATTTTGCAAATAAAGCTGAGAATTTAAATACAAGTATATCTTTCTCATTCCCAAGTCACCATGTAGAAGACTCACTGGTGAATTTCTAAAAGTGAGGAGAAAACACAAATATTCCTTAGAATCTTTACAGTCAGGTAGAAAAAACTTTATCTCTGGATCCAAAGAACTTCATCAAAGGACTTCAGAGTACAAATGCTATATAAGTCTTTCTAGCAGCAAAAAAGTAAAACCTGAATATTTATCCTTTTATAAGATGATGCAATTCTCTTTATTATGAATCCAAACATCTTATTTTTACACATAATTTAGGTTCTGATACATTGAGTTGATGTACCTAAAATTACAAAGTATCTCCACTTTTCATGTCATGCTTAGTGTCTACTTTAAAAGATTATACATTATTAAAAATTCTTCTGTGTATGAATGTGTGTGTTTAACATTTTCAAACCACTGAGAAAAACACTAAAGAACAAAATAGGTAAAACTCCTGGCCTTCATTTAATTTACATTCTAGTGATGAGAAAAAGAAAATAAGAAATGCATTTAATAATGCAATAGCACAAGGTCAGGGAGATTAGTTTCCATGATGACATGTCAGTTTGCTAGAGCTGCCATAGCAATGTACTGCAGACTGGATGGCCTAATCAACAGAAGTTCATTTCTCACAGTTTCAGAGACTGGAAGTCCAAGATAAAAGTGGTAACAGGGTTGGTTTCTTCTGAGGGTCCTGAGGGAAGGATCTGTTCCAGACCTCTCTCAGTAGCTGGTAGATAGCTGTCTACTCGCTGCATCTTCACATCATGTTTCGTCTGTGCCTGCATCAGTTCAGTTCAGTTCAGTTCAGTCGCTCAATCGTGTCCGACTCTTTGCGACCCCATGAATTGCAGCACATCAGGCCTCCCTGTCCATCACCAGCTCCCGGAGTTCACTTAGACTCACATCCATCGATTCGGTGATGCCATCCAGCCATCTCATCCTCCGTTGAGCCCTTCTCCTCCTGCCCTCAATCTTTCCCAGCATCAGTGTCTTTTCAAATGAGTCAGCTCTTCACATCAGGTGGCCAAAGTATTGGAGTTTCAGCTTCAGCATCAGTCCTTCCAGTGAATCCCTAGGACTGATCTCCTTTAGGATGGACTGGTGGGATTTCCTTGCAATCCAAGGGACTCTCAAGAGTCTTCTCCAACACCACAGTTCAAAAACAACAATTCTTTGGCACCCAGCTTTCTTCATAGTCCAACTCTCTCATCCATACATGACCATTGGAAAAACCAATGCCTTGACTAGATGGACCTTTGTTGACAAAGTAATGTCCCTGCTTTTTAACATGCTGTCTAGGTTGGTCAAACTTTCCTTCCAAGGAGTAAGTGTCTTTTAATTTCATGGCTGCACTCACCATGTGCAGTGATTTTGGAGCCCAGAAAAATAAAGTCAGCCACTGTTTCCACTGTTTCCCCATCTATTTGCCATGAAGTGATGGGACCAGATGCCTTGATCTTCATTTTCTGAATGTTGAGCTTTAAGCCAACTTTTTCACTCTCCCCTGTCACTTTGATCAAGAGGCTCTTTAGTTCGTTTTCACTTTCTGCCATAAGGGTGATGTTATCTGCATATCTGAGGAGATACTTACTAACCACTCCTGAATGCTAATTCCAAATTCCCTGGTCCAGGTAAGACAAAGATCTAGGATCACATAGAATAAAAATAGCTGCCATTCTTTGTGAAAGGGCAAGATCCTTCTCTGTGGGAGAATGATGAGACTTTGTGAGTTAAGTAATTTACTCCAAAAGAGTTTATAACAGACAGTAAAACTTTCCTCTTCAGCTATTAGATATCGCATTTTTTTACAAATAGGTCCTTTTTCCATGCTTACACCTTCCTCATCAAAATTTACAAATATTCTTGAAATTACTCTGAGCATTTCTTCTTTGGCATGGAAGGATAGAAAGAGCACAAAGGAGAGGGAGTCATAAAAATTAGGTGAACTCTTACATTTCACAGTACATAGCCTCATGTTCTTGAGCATGCTACTTTATACTTCTCAACTGGAAAAAGCATGCAACAAAGCTCTTATCACACTATATGTAATTGCTTATTTATTCAAATCCTTACCCACTTATGCAAAATTCATTTTTTTGAAAAAGTTTACTCCTGTCTCACCTTGGGCCAAGCACTCTGATAAAACAGGGTATCCAAAGGAAGAATGGGAGTGAGGAGGGGGTCTGACAGTTTGTAAGTAATCTGTACTTACAAATTACTATAGATTGATGTTTGCACCTCCCCATTTATTTATTTATTGGCTCCAAAATCACTGCAGATGGTGATGGCTGCCATGAAATTAAAAGACTCTTACTCCTTGGAAGGAAAGTTATGACCAATCTAGATAGCATATTTAAAAGCAGAGACATTACTTTGCCAAAAAAGGTCTGTCTAGTCAAGGCTATGGTTTTTCCAGTGGTCATGTATGGATGTGAGAGTTGGACTATAAAGAAAGCTGAGCGCCAAAGAACTGATGGCTTTGAACTGTGGTGTTGGAGAAGACTCTTGAGAGTCCCTTGGACTGCAAGGAGATCCAACCAGTCTATTCTGAAGGAGATCAGTTCTAGGTGTTCATTGGAAGGACTGATGCTAAAGCTGAAACTCCAATACTTTGGCCACCTCATGTGAAGAGTTGACTCACTGGAAAAGACTCTGATACTGGGAGGGATGGGGGCAGGAGGAGAAGGGGACAGAGGATGAGATGGCTGGATGGCATCACCGACTCGATGGACATGAGTTTGAGTGAACTCCGGGAGTTGGTGATGGACAGGGAGGCCTGGCATGCTGTGGTTCATGGAGTAGCAAAGAGTGGTACACGACTGAGCAACTGAACTGAACTGAACTGAACTGAACTGATTCATACGTTGAAACCCTAAATCCCTAGCAATGGTATTAGACGGTGGGGATCTTTGAGAGTTGAACTCTTACGAGTACGATTTGTGCCCTCATAAAAGAAGCCATGGAACCTCCCTCACCCTTTTCATCACATGTCACTTGAGATTAAAGTGAAAAGAGATTTATCAACAAGAAGTGGGCTCTCATCAGACACCAGATCTCTCAGCACCATGATCTTGGACTTCCAGCTTCTAGAACAGTGAAAAATAACTATTTCCTTTTATAAGCCAGCCAGTTATGGTATTTTTGTTATAGCAGTAGACTAAGGCAGAAATTATTATTTGCAATTTAAAATTCCAATCTGCTTTATGAAAAGCTTTACTTATCCTGGTAAAGTTTGAAACAAGGTCCTCCTATGAAAGTGAAGCAGAGAAAATGGAGTTAGAAACTATAACTTTCTAGAGGACAGAAACTAAATCTTGCTACCTCCAATATTCAGGATTTGATTGGCAACCAATATACTGGAGTTGGTTACCATTTCCTCCTCAAGGGGGTCTTCCCAACCCAGGGATCAAACCCATATCTCCCGCATCTTCTGCACTGCAGGCAGATTCTTTAAAACTGAGCCACCAGGGAAACTCCTTCACATGTTTTAAAAAGAACTAAAATTTTGTAGAACATGTGCCCCATTCTCATATCTTGCATCTCTAAGCAACTCTCAAGTGGGAAATTTTCAAGTGAGATGGATAACAGGGTGACTCCAAGACAGACTAGTGAGGAATAAACCAACATGAAGATAGGACTATGGGATAAGTATGAAGGAAAAGCATTCCATTTGTCACATACTCTTTGTATCACAGAATCTTTTAAATTTCAAAAGATGTTTAATCTCCTTTAACCTCTATATAGATAACCCCAAAATTCACATAGAATGATGGTTTTGTTTTACTTTACTTCTAATTTCAGCCTCTAAACTCAACATTCATGTCTCCCAAATGTAAGCAATCCATGAATAGCTACACAATTTAGGGTTATTAATTAGAATAAAGTTGGCAGTTTGACTGCAGAGTTCAGCCTGTTTTCTTGTGATTCTTTAATGCGGTTGACTGCCTGCAAACATTTAAATGATTCCCCTGACACTTCTCTATGTATTTAAGCAAATAGACTATTACAAGAACAAAGACCTACTTGGTTTTTCTAATTTGACAGACTATAAAAGAAGGCTTTTGCAGATTTGTTTTATTTCTAAACTCATTTAGCACCAAGAGCATATCCACTTCTACTTTTTTTGGAACTGGTTTATTATGAAAATGGTCTAATAAGGAGTAGTTGGACCTAGGGTTTTTATCCAGTGTTAAATGAGCCCAAGCTTGTTTCCCTTTTCTTTGTTCTATAATTATATTCTTTTTCAACCCATTTTGTGGTATCCTCCTAAACATACTATCTTTTATACTGTTTCCTTTGACTGTGAATACTTCATTATATGTAGTAATTTCTACTATAGGTCTACAATATAAATTCATCAACTGATCTCTAGCTGTCTATTTTTCTTAAATAACCCATTGACAATTTATAATATAGGTGCTTGCTCAAAATCTTATTACTGCATATTAGAGAAATACAAGTAAATGAGCCATTAAATAAATCAGAATAGAAAATATAAATGTTTAGTAACTCTGAGGTTGAGCTATGCCCAAGCCAAAGGCTTGCATGCAGATGGTTTTTGAGAATGTGACTCCAAGAAGCAAATGGTTAGGGGACGGCAAGGACAAGGAAACATGGAAGGAGGGAAAGTAATGTAAGATTGTAGACTATTAAAAGCTAATCATCAGTACACAGTTTTTCTACTTCTCTGTAGGCGGGACATTTTTTGTCGTGTCCTGCAGTTGTTTTGAATGTGCTTCCAAGTGCTGTTTGTTAATTTTCAGAAATATTGACAGGTGATTTTCAAATCATTGGCCATTTGAAATCGGTGGCATTTATATCACAGAAATAAGCAAACATTCCCCATCAGAACGTGTATATATTTCCATAGGAACACCATTCATGGATACTTTTATCTGTTCTATCAGGGTCCACAGATTACATTTTTGTCAATAAGTTTTATTGACTCACAGCCACACCCATTAATTTATGTATTACCTTTGACCACTTTTGCACTAAAATCAGATTTGAGTAGCTGAGATCCAGATCATATGGCCTACAAACTCTGAAATATTTACTCTAAGACTCATTACAGAAAAATGTTGCTCAATTGCTGTGTTGAACTATGTTGAGTGAATTTTCTGCCTTGGTATAACAGAGTCCTGCTGCAAGGTTATTACATTTACCACGTTGCCTTTGTTTATTGAGATGATAAGGAGTCTATTCTCACATTTCCCCCAGCAGAGTTCATGTTTATCTGTCCCAATCCTAGTGCTTTGCTCCCTATATGTAGGTACATTTGTAGATGCCTTAAATACATCTGGCAGCTACAAAAACATTTTAAACAACAGCAGATTTTAAAGTCCTTAGACCCTTGTATAACAATACCCTAGAAAAACAGTGCAGCAAGATTATCCATTTTGTGGATTTTAACTTTTTCCTTTAGCACTATATATGTGAACCCATCCTTTGTGTTCAGTTCAGTTCAGTTATTCAGTCATGTCCAGCTCTTTGTGACCCCATGAACCACAACACGCCAGGCCTCCCTGTCCATCACCAACTCCTGGAGTTTATGTAAACTCATGTTCATTGAGTCAGCAATGCCATCCAACCATCTCATCCTCTGTCAGCCCCTTCTCCTCCTGCCGTTAGTCTTTCCCAACATCAGGGTCTTTTCAAATGAGTCAGTTCTTCACAACAGGTGGCTAAAGTATTGGAGTTTCAGCTTCAACATCAGTCCTTCCAAAGAATATTCAGGACTGATTTCCTTTAGGATGGACTGGTTGGATATCCTTGAAGTCCAAGGGACTCTGAAGAGTCTTTTCCAATACCACAGTTCAAAAGCATCAATTCTTCTGCACTCAGCTTTCTTTATAGTCCAACTCTCACATCCATACATGACCACTGGAAAAACCATAGCCTTGACTAGATGGACCTTTGTTGGTAAAGTAATGTCTCTGCTTTTTAATTCATGTTTAGAATCAAACCCCATTCCCTCCAGAGATACTCTCAGACACCTCAAAAAAAGCTTGTGTGCACCAGGACGCAGAGGCCCTACAGAGACTGAGAGAGAACTGTGTTTGAGCATCTCCTGTGGAGATACAGTTCAGCAGTGGACTACCAAGGGGGCAGGGGCTCTGGGTGCAGCAGACGTGGATACGGCCTAAGCCCTCTTGGAGGAGGTCACGGTTAACCTCACCATAGAGCTTCCAGAACTTACACAGGACTGGAAAATAGCTTCTTGAGGGCATAAACAGAACCTTGTGCCCACCAGGACCCAGGAGAAAGGAGCAGTGCCCACACAAGAGACTGACCCAGACTTGCCAGGGAGTTTCCAGTGCAGGCATGGGTTGGTGGTGGCTGCTGCAGGGTTTGGGTCACTGAGTGTAGCAGGACAGGCATGGGACCTTTTGAAGGAGGTCACAATTGTCTTCATTGCCTCCACCATAGTTTGACCCCAGGTAAATAACAGGGAAGGAACAAAGCTCCACCCATCAATAGAAAATTGGATTAAAGATTTACTGAGCATGGCCCACAGAAGGTACACAGAAGAACTGTACAAAAATGATCTTCACAACCCAGATGATCATGAGCCAGCTGATCATGGTCTAGAGCCAGACATCCTGGAATGTGAAGTCAGGTGGGCCTTAGGAAGCATCACTACAAACAAAGCTAGTAGAGGTGATGGAATTCCAGTTGAGCTATCTCAAATCCTAAAAGATGATGCTGTGAAAGTACTGCACTCAACATGCCTGCAAATTTGGAAAACTCAGCAGTGGCCACAGGACAGGAAAAGATCAGTTTGCATTACAATCTCTAAGAAAGGCAATGCCAAAGAATGCTCAAACTACCGCACAATTGCACTCATCTCACACACTAGTAAAGTAATGCTCAAAATTATCCAAACCAGGCTTCAACAATACATGAACCGTGAACTGCCACATGTTCAAGCTGGTTTTAGAAAAGGCAGAGGAACCAGGGATCAAATTGCCAACATCTGCTGGATCATGGAAAAAGCAAGAGAGTTCCAGAAAAACATCTATTTCTGCTTTATTGACTATGCCAAAGCCTTTGACTGTGTGGATCACAATAAACTGTGGAAAATTCTGAATAGATGGGAATACCAGACCACCTGAAGTGCCTCTTGAGAAATCTGTATGCAGATCAGGAAGCAACAGTTAGAACTGGTCATGGAACAACAGACCAGTTCTAAATAGGAAAAGGAGTACATTAAGGCTGTATATTGTCACCCTGCTTATTTAACTTATACGCAGAGTACATCATGAGAAACTCTGACCTGGATAAAGCACAAGCTGGAATTAAGATTGCCAGCAGAAATATCAATAACCTCAGATATGCAGATGACACCACCCTTATGGCAGAAAGTGAAGAAGAACTAAAGAGCCTCTTGATGAACATGAAAGAGGAGAGTGAAAAAGTTGGCTTAAAGCTCAACATTCAGAAAACTAAGATCATGGCATCCAGTCCCATCACTTTATGGCAAATAGATTGGGAAACAGTGGAAATGGTGACAGGCTTTATTTTTTTGACCTCCAAAATCACGACAGATGGTGACTGCAGACATGAAATTGAAAGGCACTTGCTCCTTGGCAGGAAAGTTATGACCAACCTAGACAGCTTATTGAAAAGCAGAGACATTACTTTGCCAACAAAGGTCCTTCTAGTCAAGGCTATTGTTTTTCCAGTGGTCATGTATGGATGTGAGAGTTGGACTGTGAAGAAAGCTGAGCACTGAAGAATTGATGCTTTTGAACTGTGGTGTTGGAGAAGACTCTTGAGGGTTCCTTGGACTGCAAGCAGATCCAACTGCTCCATCCTAAAGGAGATCAGTCCTGAGTGTTCATTGGAAGGACTAATGTTGAAGTTAAAACTCCAATACTTTGGCCACCTGATGTGAAGAGCTGACTCATTTGAAAAGACCCTGATGCTGGGAAAGATTGAAGGTGGTAGGAGAAGGATTTGACAGAGGATGAGATGGTTGGATGGCATTGCTGACTCAATGAACATGAGTTTACATAAACTCCAGGAGTTGGTGATGAACAGGGAGGCCTGGCATGCTGCAGTCCATGGGGTTGCAAAGAGTCAGACACGACTGAGCGACTGAACTGAGCTGAACTGAGCATGGCCTCGCCCATCAGAACAAGACCCAGTTTCCCCATCAGTCAGTCTCTCCCATCAGCAAACTTCCATAAGCCTCTTATCCTTCTCCATCAGAAGGCAGACAGACTGAAAATCACAATCACAGAAAGCTAACCAATCTGATCACATGGAGCACAGCCTTGTATAACTCAATGAAACTATGAACTATGCCTTGTAGCGCCACCCAAGACAGACGGGTCATGGTGGGAAGTTCTGACAAAATGTGGTCCACTGGAGAAGGGAATGGCAAACCACTTCAGTATTCTTGCCTTGAGAACCCTATGAACAGTATTAAAAGTATTATTTGTGTAGGTACTGGCTTAACGTACATCTCCATCTTGGCCCTCAATTTTGCAGGACCAAGGTCCCCACTGAGTGCTTCCCAGGTGGCTCAGTGGTAAAGAATCTTTCTGCCAATACAGGAGATGCCAGAGACATGGGCTCAAACTTTAGGTCAGGAAGATTCCCTGGAGTAGGAAATGGCAACCCATTCCAGTAGTCTTGTCTGGAAGAGTCCATGGACAGAGGAGCCTGGTAGGCTACAATGCATGGAGTCTCAAAGAGTCTGACCAGACTGAGTGTCCACACACATAGACATAATGTCCCTATTATTCCATCCAGTGACTTCAGTTTGTCTCTGATCCCAGAGAGCCATGGAGCAACTTTGACGTTCATAGAGTGATCTTAATACTCTGTTTCTTTACTTGTTTACTAGGTCTTTGTTGGATTCCATTTTCTCCTCTCCTGTTTCTTACTCCCATTATCCCACCTCTAAAATAAAATGTGCTTAGTTCAAACATAACTAAAGCAATATACAAAGCTTCTCCTTGATTCTTGGGCTTTTACTATATTTCACTATTCTCATGGAATTTTTAAAAGTTATTTAATTCAATATTTACGTAACTATATTTATTTTTAAAGCACAGCTGCTATTTTCCATATTTGACTATTTCACTTATTAACTGTTAATCCCATTACTAACCATAATATTAATAGCTGATCAGAATGTAATAAAATTTAAAAACATGGGAAAACCTTTTTAAAGCACTTGATGCCAAATATAATTCTTGCTTTGATTAAAATCCGTTATTTTTTTCAAATATATTTTGAAATGATCTTAATCTAAAATGCAACCATAAATACCAAAACTAAAAATGTGCCATGTTTTAACTTCCTTTTCTAAGATTATAAATATTAGACAAGTGCAAAATTTTTATAATTACCAAGAAAACAAAAAGAGTTGAGGTAGTTCTCCTCTTTTCATCATCAAAACACATTTTAGATGTTCTCTTTATCAAGAATCTTGCCATAAGTGAAATCCAGCTAAAACTAAATTAAGCAAAATGCAAATAGATTCAGAGGTGAAAGTTGGATATATTTGGCTAGCTCCATGAGTTCCTCTCTATTTCTCTCTGTCTCTCTAGGGCTTCCCCAATAGCTCAGTTGGTAAAGAATCTGCCTGCAATGCAGGGGACCCCCATTCGATTTCTGGGTTGGGAAGATCTGCTGGAGAAGGGATAGGCTACCCATTCCAGTATTCTTGGGCTTGCCTGGTGGCTCAGCTGGTAAAGAATCTGCCTGCAATGTGAGAGACCTGGGTCCCATCCCTGGGTTGGGAAGATCCCCTGGAGAAGGGAAAGGCTACCCACTCCAGTATTCTGGCCTGGAGAATTCCATGGACTGTAGTGTCCATGGGGTCACAAACTGCCTGACACAACTGAGCAACTTTCACTTTCACTTTTCTGTCTCTCTCTCACTCTGTCTCTTGTTTTTACTTCACCCTCTGTTGGCTTTATTCTGAGGCTGATTGTCTACATGTAACAAAGCAATATCCTATAACAACTTTAGCTTGCATATTACCAGATAGACATCAAAGAGAAAAAGAGCCTATTTACCAGTAGCTCAAGAAAATGTGTCTTGGGGATTGTGATAGTCCCTACCAGTAGAATCTTCCCTGGTTACTCCGATGGTAAAGTGTGTGCTACAATGCAGGAGACCCAGGTTCGATCCCTGAGTTGGGAAGATCCTCTGGAGAAGGAAATGGCAACCCACTCCAGTACTCTTGCCTGGAAAATCCCATGGATGGAGGAGTGTGGTAGGCTATAGTTCATGGGGTTGCAAAGAGTCGGACATGACTGAGCGACTTCGTTTCACTTGATTTCACCAGTAGGAACACATTCATCTTGTCCTAACTCAATCAGTGTGTTTGAGGAAATTGAGATACTGTGATTGACCAAGGATGGATCACAGGCTCTTGCTGTTGTATTTGAAGGATAGCCACTTAAAAGCCTCAAATAATAATGAATTCTTTTTAAAAAAATTAAACAGTAGAGGGAGAGAAAAGAGGGTCATTATACTTACCATTGTCTTTTCTATGGACGATAAATAGCTGCTTGTTCCTAAAGTGAAAATTCACACTATGACGAAAGTGTATACTGACGTGAAATATAAATAAAAATTGAATACTATTGCTCTTCTCTGAAAGGGTTTGTTCCACCTCAGATGAAAGAAGAATGAATAAATGGATGAATGAATGAATGAGTGAGTCATGAAACTTGGACTTACCTTCTCTGTCCAGGGTAATTCCCACATTCAAGAACTTCAAGTTCAAACCAACTGTTTTTCAATTCTTAAAGAAGTATTATCAACCAGGGGTTGAAGTCATCACCTGTCCAGTATGTATTTGCATTCTTGAAACAGGTCCAAACCCAGAAAAGCTAACAGAGACAATTTAGGCCTGGGGAAATGGTCAAGTTTCAATAGCAAAGTTCTAGTTCTCAAGAACATGAGTATTATAGTTTTTCTTCACATATCTCTTTTAAGACAAGGAAGTTATAATCTAACGGCTCTCTTGAAACTAGATTTTGTAAATGGTCTCACTTTTCAATGACCTAAAATTCCAGTCACTACAGACATTAAACAATAAAATTCAGATTATTTAACCATCAGCAAAGCTTTCAATAACATTCATTTGTGCAATTTTTGCCATGTTGCTTTGAGCAAGTCACAAGTCACTTCTTTTTTGAAATACTCTCCATTCTCCCTCCCAGTGCTTCATTCCTTACCTTTCCTGTCCTTTCCTTATCTTCTCCAAATTCCATATTAAACAATCCAGATTGAATGAATCTATTTTCTTGGTAAACATAGCATTTGATTTTACCATTTATTTTATCAATTTGTAATAATGAGTGTGTGTGTGTGTGCACACGCGTTCGTTTTCTCTATGAGATGGTAAATATATTGAGAACATAGTGCTATTAATAATTATACATCTAGTTCCAAGTCTAGTGGAATAATAGTAATTATCCAGTAAAAGAGTTAATTTCCAATTTTTCAAACAAAAGTACCTGTCTGTGGTGTTTGGGAAAAAAATCAAATCTAACTTTGAAAGAATAGGAAGCCTCATATGGATTCTGATTTCAATTTCTTGGCACTTTTAAGAGTACTAGAGATTACTTGCTATGATTTCAAATTCAAATCATAAAACTTGTTTCCTTGATATGTGTAATGAACCATATTTTTTCTCTTTTTTTCTGTTTAAAAGAAAGGAAAATAGTATATTTTGTGGATAAAGGAACAAATGAAGGAAGTGCAGAGACTGAGACAGATGCTTAAATGGTCACGTGCAAATATATTACATTTGATGGGTGTTTACATATTTTCACTTTGGAGTCAGTTTGATCCTGTATCAAGTAAGAAGGAAAGATACCGTTATCTTTATTTTACAAATCAGTAACTGCAAAAGTAGAAACTAGGGCAAGTTCATGAATCAAGTTAGCAGAGGAGTTCAGCATGTAAAATGGAGTAGGATTACAATTACAGTAACATGTTTCTATCTCCTTTACTTATCATTATATTATTATTATTACTATTAAAAAAATCTCTCCTTTTAGCATCTTTTTTTTTTTTTTCTCATTTTGAAACAGAGATTAAATAGCACTTACCTTATAAAGTCCTGGCAAGGAGAAGGAAAGAATGCATGGAAAGCACTGCTAAATAGGAAGTACTGCTTTGCAGCCACTTCAGCAGCTTTCTCTGACTTTATCCTGCCAACTGCCTCATTTAAGAAAATGTTTGCTTAGAAAAGACAGAGCAAAGTGGAAACTGTATGTTGAATGTGCTGAGATATAAGGAGAAAAAGAGACTTAAGAGACACAGCTTCCATGCCTGGTTTGGGAAGATCCCCTGGAAGAGGGCACAGCAACCCACTCTAGTATTCTTGCCAGGAGATTATCCATGGACAGAGGACCTTGGTGGACTACTGTCTGTAGAGTCGACAAGAGTCAGACACGACTGAAGCTATTTAGCACAAGTGGAAAAGAAGTAAAAAAAAAAAACAAAAAACAAAAAAACAAGCAAAAGACACAAAAATCTCTAGTCTGACATTCATTCTGCAGACCAACAAGAACTGTTACTGGTTGAAAATGGATTGAATGTCATGGGAGAAATGGCTTATGGCTGAAGACAGTGAAGAAGCCTTCATGTACCAGCAGCAGGAAGAAAATGTGTAAGTACGAAATATCAATTCCTCATGATATACTTGAAGAGAGGATGACTGAAAAATTAGCTAAGAACTGTCTTGGACAATGGGCTTCCCAGATTACACTAGTTTAGGTAAAGAACCCACCTGCCAATGGAGGAGACATAAGAGACATGGGTTCCATCCCTGGGTTGAGAAGATCCCCTGTAGGAGGGCAAGGCAACCGAGTCCCCTTGCTTGGAGAATTCCATGGACAAAGGAACCTGGCGGGCTACAATCCATAGAGTTGCAAAGAGTCAGACACAACTGAAGCAACTTAGCATGCACACATACCAGCCAATGCAAGAAAATTTTGCAGCCTTATAGCAGTTTTCTACATTGAAGTGCTAGTTTTAAGGGCAAAGACACTAAAGTATAAATTTAAGGCAAAATGTGCTGGTGTTATTGGTCCACTTTTTAATATGCAAGTTAATTGGTATTTACTAACTTCTAATCAGTTCAGTTCAGTAGCTCAGTCGTGTCCGACTCTTTGCGACCCCATGAACCAAAACATGCCAGGCCTCCCTGTCCATCACCAGCTCCCAGAGTCCACCCAAACCCATGTCCATTGAGTCGGTGACACCATCCAACTATCTCATCCTCTGTCGTCCCCTTCTCCTTACACCCTCAATCTTTCCCAGCATCAGAGTCTTTTCAAATGAGTCAGTTCTTCACGTCAGGTGGCCAAAGTATTGGAGTTTCAGCTTCATCATCAGTCCTTACAATGAACATTCAGGACTGATTTCCTTTAGGATGGACTGGTTGGATCTCCTTGCAGTCCGAGGGACTCTCAAGAGTCTTCTCCAACACCACAGTTCAAAAACATCAATTCTTCAGCGCTCAGCTTTCTTTAGAGTCCAACTCTCACATCCATACATGACCACTGGAAAAACCAATGCCTTGATTAGATGGACCTTTGTTGGCAAAATAATGTCTCTGCTTTTTAATATGCTGTCTAGGTTGGTCACAACTTTCCTTCCGAGGAGTAAGCGTCTTTTAATTTCATGGCTGCAATCACCATCTGCAGTGATTTTGGAGCCCCAAAAAATAAAGTCAGCCATTGTTTCCACTCTTTCCCCATCTATTTCCCATGAAGTGATGGGACCAGATGCCACGATCTACGTTTTCTGAATGTTGAGCTTTAAGCCAACTTTTCCACTCTCCTCTTTCACTTTCCTCAAGAGGCTCTTTAGTTCTTCTTCACTTTCTGCCATAAGGGTGGTGTCATCTGCATATCTGAGGTTATTGATATTTCTCTGGCCAATCTTGATTCCAGCTTGTGCTTCCTCCAGCCCAGAGTTTCTCTTGATGTAATATGCATTAAATTAAATAAGCAGGGTGACTATATGCAGCCTTGATGTACTCCTTTTCCTACTTGGAACCACTCTGTTGTTCCATGTCCAGTTCTAACTGCTGCTTCCTGACCTGCATACAGGTTTCTCAAGAGGCACTTCAGGTGGTCTGGTATTCCCATCTCTTTCAGAATTTTCCACAGTTTATTGTGATCCACACAGTCAAAGGCTTTGATATAGTTAATAAAGCAGAAACAGATGTTTTTCTGGAACTCTCTTGCTTTTTCAATGATCCAGTGGATGTTGAAAATTTGATCTCTGAATACTCTACCTTTTTTAAAACCAGCTTGAACATCTGGAAGTTCACAGTTCATGTATTGCTGAACCCTGGCTTGGAGAATTTTGAGCATGACTTTACTAGCATGTGAGATGATGCAATTGTGCAGTAGTTTGAGCATTCTTTGGTATTGCCTTTCTTTGGGATTGGAATGAAAACTGACCTTTTCCGGCCCTTGGCCACTGCTGAGTTTTCCAAATTTGCTGGCATGTTGAGCGCAGTACTTTCACAGCATCATCTTTTAGGATTTGAAATAGCTCAACTGGAATTCCATCACCTCCACTAGCTTTGTTTGTAATGATGTTTCCTAAGACCACTTGACTTCACATCCAGGATGCCGGGCTCTAGGTAAGTGATCACACCATAGTGATCATCTGGGTCATGAAGATCTTTTTTGTACAGTCCTTCTGTGTATTGTTGTCACCTCTTCTTAATATCTTCTGCTTCTCTTAGGTCCCTACCATTTCTGCCCTTTATTGAGCCTATCTTTGCATGAAATGTTACCTTGGTATCTCTAATTTTCTTGACTGACTTGTAATATTTGACCAAAAAGTTACTGCAGATTCTTATATTAAGTGTGAGATGAAACTGTGTGTAAACTAGGTACTATAAGGTCTGTGTTAGCAATTAATCCACTTTGTAAGAGTCCTTCCGAGTCGTAAGTGTTACAACTTTCTATTTCATTTTTTTTTTCTATTGTGATGACTCTCTTTCATTCTTTTTTTTTTAATTTTTATTTTTACTTTATTTTACTTTACAATACTGTATTGGTTTTGCCATACATTGACATGAATCCGCCACGGGTGTACATGAGTTACCAATCCTGAACCCCCGTCCCACCTCCCACCCCATATCATCTCCCACCCCATATCATCTCTCTGGATCATCCCCGTGCACCAGCCCCAAGCATTCCATATCCTGTATTGATCATAGACTGGCAATTTGTTTCTTACATGATAGTATACATGTTTCAGTGCCACTCTCCCAAATCATCCCACCCTCTACCTCTCCCACAGAGTCCAAAAGTCCGTTCTATACATCTGTGTCTCTTTTGCTGTCTTGCATACAGGGTTATCATTACCATCTTTCTAAATTCCATATAGATGTGTTAGTATACTGTATTGGTGTTTTTCTTTCTAGCTTACTTCACTTTGTATAATCAGCTCCAGTTTCATCCATCTCATTAGAACTGATTCAAATGTATTCTTTTTAATGGCTGAGTAATACTCCATTGTGTATATGTACCACAGCTTTCTTATCCATTCATCTGCTGATGGAAATATTCAATGAATACTAACTTTAGATTCATTCTAGTTCTCATGAAAAAAATTCTTCCATTTTAGTAATACAGATACAGATAATACAGATATTTTAAATGTCTCTCTAAGAGTTTATTCACATGATGTTCTTGCTCTACCTGAAAAAAGTTAATGTAATTAAAAAAAATGATCCTCTTAATACTTGCATTTTGATAGCTATTTACCTGAAAAAAAGAGTGTATACCTCTGAAATGAGTGGTAAAATGTAGTTCCTTAGAATGGCCCTAAATTCAAAGACTTCTTTAGGAGGAAAATTTAATTGAAGAACAAAAACAGATATTGTTGATATCTATTTTTTATTCTAGTTATTACTATTGTTATATGAAAAACTGCTGGCATAGGTCCAGAAACCAAAAGAGATACATTCGGGTAGCTTATCTAAGATTTTGAAATAATCCTGAGATAAAAATCAGAACTGCTAGGTTTTAAAATAATAACACAGTCAAGTCTCTCTGAATTAGGAACTCAAAGAATCATTATGAAGATGACAATATGATGAAGTCAAGGGCTCAAAGTTAAGAAAAATACCTATTTAGAAATGGATATACCAGCCATAGATCCAAACAAATGGGACCCTGCAAATGGATTCACTACATTGAGGAAACAGAAAATATTCCCTTAAGAAGTGCTGAATTAGAATATAGATTTTGCCCACACACTGACATGCATATCCACACATCCCCATATTCAGTTTCTTAAGAAACTAGTGTCTTTATTAGAAGGAGTTCCAAGATCACCTTGCATGGATAAGTGAGTAGTATCTTGCCATTTCTCCACAGTTACTATAAGATCTTTGAAAGGCATGGTACTAATAAGGGACTTCAAATTTAAAAAAAAATTGAACTGTCTATGCATATTATTTGTCTACAGATCTTGGAAAACAGGCAAGAAATAATATTACACAAAGTGAATAAAATTTTGAGCCATAACTAGAATATACTACAGACACTGAATAGAAATTTAAAAGATTACAGGGAGAAAAGAGTCACTGTTTTTAATTAATCTTCAAGCCATTGTTGCCACTGTGACTTAAAGCTATTAAAAATAACATATATATAAAAAGTACTAACTCAGTGCCCTAGAACAGTATAGACAAACAATGTTTCAGAGGCCAAATCCAGCCTGCTACATGTTTGGTGTGGGTTGTTTTTGTTTGTTTTTTAACCACTAATGGGAATGGGTATTATTTTTAAGTGATTATAAAACCAATATCAAGAGAAGAATTATACTTGGTGACATGTGAAAATTATTTAAAATTTAAATTTCAGAATCCAAGGTTTTATTGTGACACAGTCACACTCATTCGTTTACATATTGTCTGTGGCTGCTTTCACACTGCAAGATCAGAGTGGAAATGTTGGGGCAGAGACCATTTAATGGCCATACCATCTAAAATTTTTGTCAGCTGACCCTTTATAGAAAAGGTTTACCAACCATTGTACTGTAATAAAAATATAATAGAAGAGAAGACCTCTCTGTCTCTGCCAATTTCATAAATGTACATGGAGCTGGGGAAATATATTTTGTCCCCTGGTTAGGCTGTTCTAACCCTAGTAGACAGTTTCACAATGGACAGTAGAAGAAGACATGGATGCTCAGAAATGAGTTGAAATAGAAGTGATTTGGAGTAAAGAATTCATACCTTCTACTGAAACCCATTGTTCTTTCAAAATTCCCCAGACTTGCATTGTTGGTGAAGCACAGGAAAATGAGGACAGATTAGAAAATACCAGAAAATCTGGATCAACTAAGAAATTCAAACTGAAGTACCGGGATGAATCTGATATAACAGAAGGGATAAAAATGTCTCTGCCTTTAAAAGATGAAAGATCCCAGGGGGCTGAAATAAATACTTTCCCTTCTTAATCAATGGACTCCACTAGTTACAAGTTAAGACTGGACCTAGGAAGAATTACTGTGCTTGCATTCAGAACTCAGTCAGGATAGAATTGGTTACACATTTGCTCTAATTTTGGCAAAAAAAAAAAAAAAAAACACAAACTTTTCTTGGTCAATACCTATTAATGTTATAAAGTAAGTGCAATCTATTTTTCAAACTGCTGTTCAATGACACCTAGAAAGCACAGGAAATAAATGGTGAATGCCCTTCCCCCAGTCTAAAGTAGAGAAATGAGACTGTAATAAACCCAACAATGCCCTGCTTGGTAGTGTTTCTAGAGTTTTTCCAGACAATTACTCAATGCTCACCAAGCCCTCATTCTCTGCTCCCAAAAAACAGAATTAAAAGAAAGGGAGTTAGGGTGCAATTGATTGCCAATACAATGATCATCTGAAAGTCCTATTTAAATATTGGATTTGCCTTTGAAGGCATTCTGTAAAGATTGACCAGGGTAAATGTGTTAAAAGGGTAAAATTTTTAACTTATAAATTCCTCAGTTCTTTCTACCTGTTAAATAAAGAGAATGTACTCTCCTTATTTAGTTTTTCCTTGATGAAGTGTGTCTTTGTTAGAATATTATGATATAGAATCAGATAATAGTCAGAAAGAAGAAAGAAGTAGATGGAGTAAGGAAAGCCTTTTTGTGAGATACATAGTAAAAGTAAAGACTGGAAAATAAATCAGAAAGAAAAACCTGCATTAATTGAGACACACTAAAAAAGGGCTTTGTTATCACTTATTTACACTCAAATATATTTCGAGGTATTGGCTTTAGAGAAAGACAGACTCCAAAGCAATATACAGTAGAAAAAAGAAAAGAGAACATGAATAGAGTCCCAACATTTGGATAGCAGAAGTATCACTGCATTTCGTTTTCTGCATACCTATTTGCATATGAGGGTAAATAAGATGATATCAGTTCTAGGATTCATAAAGTTTGTAATATACTTTTATCATGTAAAGCACTTATTCAGTAAATGATTGCTGCATAGACCTTTTATTTGGAACAGTACTTTATTCACAGGAGGTGAATCAAATTCATAACCTGGGTGACAAGCCATGGAATTTCACTGCACCCTAGAGACTGTTGGTTGACCTGTTATAGGCATGCCATCTTGGATATCTCTTTGCCCTCATATTAGTGTTAACAAATCATTTTTCTATAACCTCTCCCCATAATTAATAAACAGTCATAAATTTTAATTTTTGAGATGATATGATACTATTAAGCAACAGGACATGGAACAACAGACTGGTTCCAAATAGGAAAAGGAGTACGTCAAGGCTGTATATTGTCACCCTGCTTATTTAAATATATGCACAGTACATCATGACAAACGCTGGGCTGGAAGAAGCACAAGCTGGAATCAAGATTGCCAGGAGAAATCTCAATAAGCTCAGATATGTAGATGACACCACCTATATGGCAGAAAGTGAAGAGGAACTAAAAAGCCTCTTGATGAAAGTGAAAGAGGAGAGTGAAAAAGTTGGCTTAAAGCTCAACATTCAGAAAACTAAGATCATGGCATCTGATCCCATCACTTCATGGGAAATAGATGGGGAAACAGTGGCTGACTTTATTTTGAGGGGGCTCCAAAATCACTGCAGATGGTGATTGCAGCCATGAAATTAAAAGACGTTTACTCCTTGGAAGGAAAGTTATGACCAACCTAGATAGAATATTAAAAAGTAGAGATATTACTTTGCCACAAATGTCCATCTAGTCAAGGCTATCGTTTTTCCAGTAGTCATGTATGGATGTGAGAGTTGGACTGTGAAAAAAGTTGAGCGCTGAAGAATTGACACTTTAGAACTGTGGTACTGGAGAAGACTCTTGCAAGTCCCTTGGACAGCAAAGAAATCCAACCAGTCCATCCTAAAGAATACCAGTCCTGGGTGTTCATTGGAAGGACTGATGCTGAGGCTAAAACTCCAATACTTTGGCCACCTCATGAGAAGACCTGACTCATTGAAAAAGACCCTGGGAAGGATTGGGGGCAGGAGGAAAAGGGGACGGCAGAGGATGAGATAGCTGGATGGCATCACTGACTCAATGCATCTGAATTTGGGTGAACTCTGGGAATTGTTGATGGACAGGGAGGCCTGGCATGCTGCAATTCATGGGGTCTCAAAGAGTCGGACACGACTGAGTGACTGAACTGAACTGATACTCTTTACTTTTCTAGGAAGACAATAAAATCTCAATATTTATCTACTCTTGAGAATATCTTGACAGCATATTTCCCTCTTATGCTCTAAAAGGAAGATAAGTATAATCAATGCACAGTGAAATATTTATGTGCATAACTTCCTTCCTAATGCATTATCAAAATATCTGTTAGCACCACTTAAGCAAAAGTTTAAAACATTGTGTTTCTCTAATCAGACAATATCACAAAATCTTTAAAATGTAAAGGACTAGCACACTTTTGGTGGCATTTTGATGTTCTGAAGCAGAAATCTGACAAAATTGTCTCCAATCAGACCTCCTCCTAAATGTGAGGAGACAACTTATACTCAAAGATTGAACACTTTTTTTTTTTCCAACCTGGAGATTACTGTTTTTAAAAGTATCTCTTAGAGATATTCTGCAACTGAATAGGAAGGTGAATATACGTGAAGGGCAAGCACATTTAAGAAAATGACTTTTGATGAACAACAAATACTTCTCCACTGAAGAGAAATATGTGTCAAAGAATCAGTAAAACATATGCGCTCATTCAATCAGTTCATCATTCATTATCTTCTTCATGAAGGCAATGAATTAGGTGTTGGGGTATAAAGATGAGAAAACCACAGAGTAACATGAAATAAATATCCCAGTTTCTCCACTCTAATGCCAAGTGTGCTAGAGAGTCACAGTGCACAACTGGGGAGAAAGAGGAATTATGCTGACTGTAGGACTGAGAATGACTTCATGTCACATGTGGGTTTAAACTGGGACTTCAAGGATTATAACTAGTTTGATAATATGGAGGAATGTAGAAAAAAAAAATTGAACAAAGTAGAAAAACTCACAGGGAATGAGGTAGGGAGGAGTGGTGTGAGTGAATGCAATAGAGGAATTAATTCCAAAAACACATCAAAGAGAGAATTAATAGGGCATAATGGCGTAAGATTGAGATAAGGGATCCAACATTGAAAAGTTTTCATTTGGAGCATCTTCCTGCAAAGTTAGGTTCTTAAGTGATTCTGAAAATTCAGGATAAAATGTAAGTTTTCAGGATAAATAAATCCATTCTGTTTTGATCATATTATCTTGAGTTGACTATAGGACTTTGAACCAGAAATAACCGGCAAGCAGTTAAAATCCTAGTTTCTGGACCAGAGGAGGAGCTTCAGTCAATTATTCATTCAGTCAATAAATATTAAGTATAATGTGTTAAGCACTGCGGTGGAAAAGAAAGTATAAAAATTAATTAATATGATCCCATTCTTTAGAGGCTTCCAATCTAAAGTGAAATTGAAGTTGCTCAGTCGTGTCCAACTCTGCGACCCCATGGACTGTAACCTACCAGAGGAAACTGGTATGGGATTTTCCAGGCAAGAGTACTGGAGTAGGTTGCCATTTCCTTCTCCAGGGGATCTTCCCCACCAAGGGATTGGACCCGGGTCTCTGACATTGCAGGCATATGCTTTACCATCTGAGCTACCAGAGAAGCCTCCAATCTAATGGTAGAGCTAAACCTGTAAACACACAACTAGAAATCAGTGTGAAATGTGTCCACCTCAAAAAAAGGAATTACATACAAAAGGTCATAAAAGGAAAATGGGAGACACACAACTCCACCTGAGAAAAAGGGAAAGTTGGCTTCAAGGCAGGGCTATTTCTAAGAAAGTTGGACCATGTTATCTGACTCTTTTTGGCTAGAACTCCTTCTTATGGGGCTTCCCAGGTCGCTCAGGGATAAAGAATTTGCCTGCCAGTGCAGGAGCTGCAGGAGAAGTGAGTGTGACCCCTGAATTGGGAAGTTCCCCTGGAGAAGGAAATGGCGATCCACTCCAGTATTCTTGCTGAGATCCCATGGACAGAGGAGCCTGGCGAGCTACTGTCCATGGGGTCACAAAGATAACAGTCATGGCTGAGTGACTGACAAATAGATGGAAAAACAGGGGAAACTGGCTGCCTATTTTTCTGGGCTCCAAAATCACTGCAGATGGTGATCGCAGCCATGAAATTAAAAGATGCTTGCTCCTTGGAAGGAAAGTTATGACCAACCTAGACAGCATATTAAAAAGCAGAGACATCACTTTGTCAACAAAGATCCATCTAGTCAAGGCATTGGTCTTTCCAGTGGTCATGTGTGGATGTGAGAGTTGGACTATAAAGAAAGCTGAGCGCTGAAGAATTGATGTTTTTGAAATGTGGTGTTGGAGAAGATTCTTGACAGTCCCTTGGATTGCAAGGAGATCCAACCAGCTCATCCTAAAGGAGATCAGTCCTGGGTGTTCATTGGAAGGACTGATGTCGAAGCTGAAACTCCAGTACTTTGGCCACCTGATGTGAAGAGCTGACTCATTTGAAAAGACCCTGATGCTGGGAAAGATTGAGCGCAGGAGGAGAAGGGGACGACAGAGGATGAGATGGTTGAATGGCATCACCAACACAATGGACATGAGTTTGGGTGGACTCCAGGAGTTGGTGATGGACACGGAGGCCTGGCAAGCTGCGGTTCATGGGGTCACAAAGAGTTGAACACAACTGAGCAACTGAACTGAACTGAGCGACTGACTCTTTATTGACCTGGGTTTCATCCCACTAAGAACTTGCATAGTGGTACCACTCCAAGGTAATGCATTTAAAATATCTCTATATCCATCCTAATGGCTGTACCTGCCACTTGAAATGCAGTTTTCTCATAAGACTAATAAAGTAAGTAATAGGATATTAAAGATACATAGTATTTCCAATATAGGGGCTTTTCCGCTCCTTGAGCTCAAAACTTATGCATATTATTGTCTGTTATCTTTACTTGATTTCAAACTTACAATATTCAGAATAAATGTGCTGATAAACATTCTAACTTCTCACTCTATAATACATTTGCTTCTCTCTCAAGATTCCTCATCTCAGTAAATGGCACCTTTGTTCTTCTGGTTGCTCAGTCAAAAAATTGAAAGCTATTTCTCTCACATTCTCATATCTGAATGGTCTTGCTGATTCTGCCCTGCCTCTCAAGACAGCATTAAGGGTGATTTTGGGAAAAAAAACTGATCTAGCTATTCTTCAGTTTGGGCTTTCCAACCCTCTCTGAGGAAAAGGGGAAATCCTCAGTATAAACCATAGGGCCCTAAACGACATTCCTGATTTCCTATGTTGAATCACTCCAGGCACTCACACTTCTCTGTTATTTCTCAGATACAACAGGGATATTCCTATCTCTGGGCCTTTGCTATTTCCTCTGAATCAAACATTCCTTCCCAGTCATCCCTAGACTTGCTGTCTTCCCTCAATCAAGACTTAATTTTCTTGTTTTCAGCAGACAAAACGTACTGTGATCATGTTATCTAAAAGTTTAACCTCATTCTTCATACATACACACACACAATATACTTCATCTACTTTGTCATTGTTTTACTATTTAATACTTTTCACTAGAACATAACTTCCACCAGGTCAGAGAATTGTTCTTTTTTTTTTTTTTTTTCACTGTTATATCCTCTGTACCTAAAACAGTGCCAGAAACATAAGGGGTGACCAATAAATAAGTTAAATTAATACTTTAAATCTAATTAATTAAAATCCTTGTTGTTGTTCAGTCTCTCAGTCATGTCTGACTCTTTGTGACCCCATGGACTACAGGCTTCCTTATCCTTCACTATCTCCCAGAGTTTGCTCAAACTCATGTCCATTGAGTCGATGGTGCCATTCAACCACCTCATCCTCTGTCACCACCTTCTCCTCCTGCCCTCAATAATCCTTGAATAATTGCTCAATGTAGTACTTTAATAGAAAGGAAGGAAGGAAGGGATAGAGAGAGGAAAGAAAGATAGTAAGGCATGAAATTAGAAAAGAAGGGAGAGACGAAGGGAGATGAAGATGGAAGGAAGGAGGAAAATTTGGAAAGAAGGCAGCAATGAAGGGAAGGAAGGTAAGAGGGAAGGTGGGATGGATGGGGGAAGAGGAAAAAAGGAGATGAACAAAGAAAAGGAAAATAGGCCATGCATTTTCCAAAACAATCTACCAGGTCTCCATGCAAGGTACTTGCCCATAGTAGAAGAGGCTCACTTCTAGATCTCCCTGCTACAGCTAAAACTGAATGGAGGACCAAATTATCTGAGATGTTAGCATTAAAGAAAGAATGCATATATGATAAAGAACAAATCCAAGAAGCAAATTCTGCTTTGTATCAGTTAGTTCCCCTGTTAACACTGGACTTTTCCCAATTACCAAATTAGAAGTAATCACTCAATTTTTAAATTTTACTTAACATTGTTTTGTGTATAAGCCTCTGATGGTACTACTGGAAGCCAGAATAACTGATTTCATATTTCAATTGCTTCCACCTGATTGTGAAATAAAGAGAGTTATGGTAGCATTTCATTTCTCTTTGATCCTCAGTCTTGCATGCTACCTATCATATAATAAGTCTTCAGTAAACTGACTGAATTTAATTGTGCAGACAATAATGAAATATAAAGAGCAAACTTAGAATTACAAACTTTTTCAAATTTAACTTTAAGAGACAACTCTACCCCTCCTTCCCCATCCTGTCCTTCAGTATGGTCAGATTTGAATGAGTGATAAAACGAACACTCATACGCACACACACACACACATTTATTTTTTCCTATGTAGCCATGCTCCTAAAGTTCTCAGTCTTTTAAGACACCCTTCAACATATCTTTAAATTTAAACGTTATTTACCTAGAGCCAATGCCTTGCTGACTATGAGAAATCCAGTGCCTTCCCCCAGTACTTTGGTATTTACAGTTCGTTTCCTCTGGCCAGGTGACCTAGATGGGTGGGATGGAGGAAGGTGGAAAGGAAGTCCCAGAGGAAGGGGATATATGTATACATAAGGTTGATTCACCTCATTGTACAGCAGTGTGTGCTAAGTCGCTTCAGTCATGTCTGATTCTTTGAGACCCTACGGACTGTAGCCCACTAGGCTTCTCTGTCCATGGGATTCTCCAGGCAAGAAAACTAGAGTGTGTTGCCGTGCTCTCCTCCAGGAGATCTTCCTGATACAGGGATCGAACTCTTTCCTCTTACTTCACCTGCATTGGCAGGCAGGTTCTTTACACTAGCCTAAATCCCAAAGAAAAAAAGTTACGGGTTTTTTTGACTCACTTCCACTACAAAATGCACATACCAACGTCTCCTTCTGTCTTATAAATTATCACTCATCTAAGATATTTTTGAATGCTGTATTTAAAAATAGCATCATAAAAATTAAAATTAACCATTAAGTCTGGAAGATTTCCCTTTACCCCATGTCCCTAGTGTTAGCTCTTTTCCCTTCACCTAAATTTGTCACCTTGGTCCTAGGGCTCACTGCTTAAACTAGAGACATCTTCTTAAATTCTCTGTTTATTAAGTCCTTAAATTCCATATCTGGTTTGAGTCCTCAGATAACATAATAATTATCTATACAGAAATATTCCTACTTAATTCTGGGTCAGAAAAATCCCCTGGAGAAGGAAATGACAACCCATTCCTGTATTCTCGCCTGAGAAATCTCATGGACAGAGGAGCTTGGCAGGCTACAGTCCATGGGGTTACAAAGAGTCAGACACAACTTATAGACTAAACAACAAACATCAACAATAGACAAATAAAATTATACGTTTGGTATTTACCTAACATCTGCATGTCTATAAGCACTCTTAAAAATGTTAACTTCTAGAAACAAGGAAGAGCCCACCAACAAAAGTATATGGCTTCTATCCTTAGAAATATAGATCAGCCTCAAAACAACGTATTAAATAGATCAATGTAAACAAAGAAATTAAAATTATGGATGTATAAAGTGAGAGTTGAGGACTTTACAACTTAGTGTCAAGGAAATTGGAACCACATGTATAAATATCCTGACATTCAGAAACTTATTCTTGGTCCTGGAATTATTGTAATGACATACCAAAAATAATTTTTGATACTATACTTTTCTGAGTACTTATAAGGATATAAACCTGATTGCCCAATGAATGAATGGTGATGATTTTAATTCTGAACTGAAGTTTCTTTCTTAAAATTTCTATTTACTGAAATGTTCCATTAAATAATAATTGTTTGGGGTTACATTTTGAGAACTGTATGGTCATATCTTTTAGCCAGTTGCTTTGCTTAAATGTGCTTGAATCTTCATAGCCCTTCAAGGTGGGAATTTTCCTTTTTTTTTTTTCTTCAAGTGAACATGGATAAAATAGATTTAATGGCTTTATAGCTCATGCTCTCAGTGCACTGTGCTACACTTGCTCCAAAGAGAGTGAATAAAATAAATCATTTATTTCTCTGCTCCTTATGATATGAAGAATCCCATGAAGTTAAGAATAAGACAAAGGATAGCCTGAAGATAATACTTGTAGTACAAACACATATTAATTATGACAATGAGATATTTTTATTACTCATCAATATTTCTCTTATCTTTAAAATTGTGCTTATAGGCAACTGAATGCTTAAATTTTCTTCTAACCACATTCTGTCATCTGAGTGATCTCTTGCCTATTTTTTCAAAACACATTTACAAATATATTTTTACATTAGCAGAACATATTATATATACTTTTTACTTGAATAAATTTAAAACATAATCTGTATTCATGAGAATAGTTCTTATTTCATTCTTACTAAAAGGAAAGAAAGTCTCATTATTTCTGCAAAGAATTTTGTAAGGGTGGATGGGGTGAGGGAAAAGGGATGGGATAATTTGACAATTTTTTCATTACAAGAATTATTCACAGAGCAAAGGTTAGGAATCTCTGTAAAACAAAATTCATAATGAAATCTTTCTTGGATTCAGAGCTTAGAAAATATTGTCCTAAGACTGCATTATCTAAAATACTTAACACACTAGTATACACAGGTGCTACTTAATAAAAACTATTTTAATACCATGATTTGTAATGAAGTCAAATAAGACTTATGCCTTAAGATTTACAAAGCCTCTTTAAAAAATGTTCATGGTGTGTAAGTGTTGCTTTTAAAGTTTGTTCAAGTTCTAACAGTATTAAATAATTAAGTTATCGTGTTATTTTAATTGCCCAGCTGCCTGTAGGCATTTGGAATATATTTCTATGAATAGTTAATGTGGTACAAAAAATCAGATACCTGTATATAATGTACCTAATTCAACTAAGCTGGAAGAAGAATTTATTTTTTCCAATTTCTTCTCAAATTAATCATATGCGTTCTAAAATGAAATAATGTGTCAAATTGGTTAGGGCAAACTACTTGAAAACTTTAAAAAGCTCAAAGGATTCTAAATTTCAGTTGATACATGTTACAGGCCACAATAGAAATATTAAAGCTTCCTCCCACAAAATCTAGAGGAATGCAAGAATTAGTGTTTTCTTAGTGTACCAGAGATCAAATTGCCAACATCTGTTGGATCATCAAAAAAGCAAGAGAGTTCCAGAAAAATATCTGCTTTTGCTTTATTGACTAAGCGAATCCCTTTGACTGTATGGATCACAACAAACTGTGGAAAATTCTGAAAGAGATGAGAATACCAGACCACCTAACCTGCCTCCTGAGAAATCTGTATGCAAGTCAAGCGGCAACAGTTAGAACTGGACATGGAACAACAGACTGGTTCTAAATTAGGAAAGGAGTACATCAAGACTGTATATTGTCACCTTGCTTATTTAACTTATAGCCAGAGTACATCATGTGAAATGCCAGGCTGGATGAAGCACAAGCTGGAATCAAGATTGCCAGGAGAAATATCAATAACCTCAGATATGCAGATGACACCACCTTTATGGAAGAAAGCCATAAGGAGCTGAAGAGCCTGTTGATGAGAGTGAAAAAGGTAGCTTAAAATTCAACATTAAAAAAACTAAGATCATGGCATCCAGTCCCATCATTTCATGGCAAATAGATGGGGAAACAACGGACACAGTGACAGACTTTATTTTCTTGGGCTCCAAAATCACTGCAGATGGTGACTGCAGCCATGAAATTAAAAGACACTTGCTCCTTGGAAGAAAAGGTATGACCAACCTACACAGCATATTAAGAAGCAGAGACATTACTTTACCAACAAAAGTCTGTCTAGTTCAAGCTATGGTTTTTCCAGTAGTCATGTATGGATAGGAGAGTTGGACTGTAAAGAAAGCTGAGCACCAAAGAATTGAACTATGGTGTTGGAGAAGACTTGAGAGTCCCTTGGACTGCAAGGAGATCCAACCAGTTCATCCTAAAGGAAACCAGTCTTGAATATTCATTGGAAGGACAGATGCTAAAGCTGAAACTCCAATACTTTGGCCACCTGATGAGAAGAACCAACTCATTAGAAAAGACCCTGATGCTGGGAAGATTGAAGGTGGGAGGAGAAGGGAACGACAGAGAATGAGTTAGTGGATGGTATCTCTGATGCGATGGACATGAGTTTAAATAGGCTCAGGGAGTTGGTGATGGACAGGGAGGCCTGGTGTGCTGCAGCCCATGGAGTCTCAAAGAGTTAGACATAACTGAGCTACTGAACTGAACCGAAGTAGTATATTATGACTGCAGAATTTTGCACATTTCCTAAAAGTATATTAATTATCCTATTGTCTGAGTTTGTTCAGAGAATTCGTTTATTGGTAATTAAGTTTTTTTTTTAACATAATTGTCTGTATTCTAAATATAATTAGAAATCTTTTTATTTAAAAAAGCTTTGATTTAGTTTATCAAAATTAAAACTTTTCAAAATCTCAGTCTCAAAATGCCAACATCATGTTATGCATATATATTCATGACTATAAGTACTCATGTTTAAAATATCATAAATCTCTATATAAATAAATGATTTAAAACCCAGCATAACCATATCCAATGAAACCAGGATTCTGATGTGACAAGTTATACAGTGCAAATTGCTAAGAGATGTCTTTGTGAAATCACTTGTAAACAATTAAATCATTGCTCACTATTATCATTGCAATTAGGCATTTGGAATTCTAAGAATTTACAAACTTAATAGCAATGTCTGCTTTCAAGTGGAATGGAGCAGCTTACAACAGACCAGTTCTTCACCTAGAACAATAAGAAAAGTTGGATAAATGGAAAATTCAAAGAGGTGCTTAGACAATGATATTATAAGAGTTAAAACTCCAGAGAGGAAATCTTTGAAAAGTTAAGTTTGCTTTTACAGCCATTTTTACCCTGGAGCATTTGCCAATTAGAGTGGGAGGGACTCTGAATAAGGTAGAGAGCACTTCTGTGATTAGATTATGTTGACTAAGGAAAACATTGCCCTTGAAGGGCTAGGTCATATTTGGTGAGAGATTCCAAAAGTGACTGGTATTGAAGGAGTTTCTCCTTTGCTATGTTTGAAAATGGAAGGGGGCACATGGTAGGGCATAGCAGGAAGTGAAAGGGCTGGGAGTAACCCCTGGCCAACATACAGCAAAAAGATGGGGACCTCAGTCCTACAACTCCAAGGAACTGGATTTTCCCAACAGCCTGAATGAGCTTGAAACCTGATCCTTCCTTAGTCAACTCTTCACATGAGCACACAACCTACTTGTCTTGATGTTAGCCGATAAAGCAGAAATTTTCAATATACTTTACATAAAATGATAAAATATACTTTACATAAACATATCAGAATAATTAAGTTAAAATCAAGGATAAAATCATTTTGGAAATTATAATAACAAATTTAAGCTTCTGTCAGTTTATAGTAAATTATTATGAAATCGATCCTAGATTTATTCATATATATAAATTAAAAGCCTTTTACGCTTTAAAAAACAATATTCTTTTATTCTATATCCATTACTGAGTATTATAGACAAGTCTCCTAAAATGGGAAAAATGAACTCTTCTTTTTCTAGTAGTCATTAAAATGAAGCCAACCTGTAAAGTATTTCAGATCTGAGTTTAGACAACACTACATTTTCAGAATTTTGAATTTTCTTCTATAATTCAACTTTTGTATTTATTTCAAGCTTGAAAGTGAAAGTGAAGTCACTCAGTTGTGTCTAACTAGAGTTAGACACTCTATCAAGCTCCTCTGTCCATGGGATTTTCCAGGCAATAGTACTGGAGTGGATTGCCATTTCCTTCTCCAGATGATCTTCCTGACCCAAGGATCGAACCCTGGTCTCCCGCATTGTAGACAGACACTTTACCGTCTTAGCCACCAGGGAAGTCTAAAATTTCACATTCTATGTGAACGGTTATTTCTGATCTAGGTCTTAAACTGCACTACAGGTGTATGCTAAAAATGACTTAGCAAAACAAATAATATCAAGCCTTCCTGCTTTCCAGATTTTAACTGCTAGATTAAAGAATGACTAATAGACACTAAATAAATAAGAAAAGATCAAAGAAATATATTACACATATTTATCATGATTAGATATGGTTTATGGCTTATGCTTATGTAACCCATATCTGAGATGCCTCAGGCTTGCAGCCTACTTTATTTTACAAAAGGCGAGGCAAGGAAACAAATGACATTTTGGTTGGCCTAAGCCCCCATTTAACTCTTAGGAAAAAATATTTCCTTGGATTTAACTTTATAAGGATAAAGGAGAATGAACTTTGAAGTTGACAAATCTTTGTTCCCATTCTATTCCTTTCCCTTGTTTGCTTTTAGAAATTTAACAGATTTCTTGATTTATTTTAACCTGAGTTTCTTAATCCATGAAGTGATATGCACTGTAGATGTCCTTGCCTGTATAGGAATTGTCAGAAAGGGTTTAATTTCTCCCTCTACCTTTCTTGAGGCTGTACTAATAATAAAATTGATAACAGACAGGTTAACAGAAGGAAAAGAAACAGATTTTAACTCATGCCCACAGAAGTCACATAGAAATGGAAACTAAGAAGTGGCCAAAGCAGACAGCTTTTATACATTTTAGACAAACAATAAATTTGTGAGTAATTGACAGGGTAAAGAAACTTGGGTTTTGGGGTACTCAATTAGTGAAGAACATCTATACCGAGTTTGGGCTTCTGGCAGTAATTATAGTAACAAAGTTTGTTTATACAGACTTTTCAGCTCTGGATTCACAGTCTCTGGTGATAAGGGTGTCCTTCTGCCTCCAGAGGCAAGGAGGGCATCTTTTGCATTAGATTTATTTCCTGGTTTCAAGGGGACAGAGGAGGATCAGAGTTTCCTTCTTGCGTCGGCAGCTTCTCAAGCAACTTCAATTCAAAATAATGAGTGTGACATTGTGGCTCATGTTGGGGTGACATGCCCTGAACCCCAACAGATATGAATATGTATTTTAAACTCTTAGCCCTTGGTGGACATTCAGTAGATGGTAGATATTCTTGAATGCCATGACCCTCTACTGGCCAGTATTCTATCCAGTGGTTCAAAAGAGTTAATCAACAGAAGATAATGCTAACTAAATCTGAGGAATGTGTAAAATGACTAAAACTAAAATTCATGATTGGCATCAGATCCCACAATGAACGTTTTTCATCTAGCTAATACACAAGTATTGCAACAAATTTCTCAACAATTGCTTTCCTAGTGAGCCTTGCCAGGTATTGTCTTGAATGTGACTTCTGAGGCACTCAAGACACTTTTGCTTGGAGCACGTTTCATTTCTTAGATGAAGGAAATCTCTCTAGTTATTTGTAATATTGCAGATCCTTTTCTTTGCTCTTTCTAAAGCAATTCTTGCTTAGGAAAATTACAAAGTATGATGCATGTGTAAGTGTATTTCTCCTTCCCAGTCTCCTCCATCACAAACGCCAGTCCTACCTTCTTTTTTCAAGGGAAATTCATATTTTCCTTGATGCTTTTTCAGTGTATGCTTTGAGATATATGTGACTTTATCTCTCTCTTATTCTCTATATCCTGTTTGAAGCTCATTTTCCAGATTGAGCATCCACACAAAAGAAGTACAGAATGGCAATGGCAACCCATTCCAGTACTCTTGCCTGGAAAATCCCATGGACGGAGGAGCCTGGTAGGTTGCAGTCCATGGGGTCGCACAGAGTCGGACACGACTGAAGCAACTTAGCAGCAGCATCGTAAATGCACTAATTGAAATTATGTAAGATTTTTTGTGTTATTACAAAATCTGGCTCACTGACGTTCAGTTAAAAGGTCAATCCCACCATTAAAGTTTCCCTCATCAGCTCAACCTTCCTCAGAACTCCAATTGCAATTTATAACTCTTCAGTTCATATCATTCTTGGGCTTATATTACAGTTTTGTAAGTCTATGGCTTCTTGTTTTTTAAGCATATGGGAACAGCATGAGGAATAAGAAAGAGCATGAACTTTGAATATTACACAAACTCAGGTTGAAATTCCAGCCTCACAATGACTGCCTGTGTGGCCTTAAAAGTTACTTTCATCTTGACTCAATTGCTTACTTACTGTTTGACATTAAATCTCACTGTATCCCAATCATCTATAAAATGTGGATAACAATAGTAATAGGTCATATGCAACTATTGTGATGACTAAATCAGATATTTCATGTTAAGTGTTTAGTACAGCTACTGGTACATGGTAAGTGCATTAAAATATTAACTTTCATAAGAGTAAAATAATTACATTGTAAAATTATCATTATTATCAAACTCTCTACATTTTAATTTGTATAATATGTGTTATCATACTTTCTTTTCAGGGATCTTGTATGAGTTAAATATGATATTTTATGAAAAGAATACCTAGAATATTTTCTGACAACTAATGTGTATTTTGTAAATTAATCTATCTTCTATTTCAAAATCTAATTTTCTTCACAACAATAAAGTATTTTACTCATTTTTGAAACTCTCAAATATTTTTGTATATAATTGAATCCAATAAATGTTTGTTGAAATAATTAAATAATAGAGTCAAATTGAACTGAAATAAATAGCATCCTACCAAATAAATTTTTTTTGTAAGGTTAGATCTCATCACCATTTCTGATTCTGAGAATTTGCAGATTCTGACAAATAGTATTAAAATTTGCTATTCACTTATGAATAAATATTCCCTTCTTTCTCCAGACATCTGGAGAAATCTGCCTCATTCTTATATCCAAAGAAAGTGATTTTTGAAATCAGAGAATTTAAATAGAAAATATTCTATGTATTTTACATCAAAATTGAGAAATACCTAAAAGAAAAGTAAAAAATTTGTTTCATTATCAAGTGAACACACTTTAACTCATTTAAAAAACAATTGTTAAATGCATACTATGTTTACTTCAGGGATAGGCATACTAGGCCACAAGGACATTTAAGAGAAAGTCATACTATATTTTTAATAGGTAACACAATTTTAAGTGGATTAGGCATGCAAATGAATGAATATAATATGAATAATGTGGTGATTTGCATGGCAACATGGAACAAAATATGTCTTAAACTCTGAAAATGAGTATTTCTAGCTGAAAAAAAATGGGAAAAGACTGAAACAATGTATTATCTGAGTAAAGCCTTACAGCACAAATGTGTTGATGAGTCAAGATGGAGAAAAGAGCACTATCAGACTTTAATAGAGTGAAGATAGTCTTTGTGGGTTCAATTATGTCCTGAAAAAGATAGGCTCAAGCCTTAAGCTATGGTCCCTATAAATGTGACCTTATTTGGAAATAGGATTTTTGCATTTGTAATCAAGTTGAAGTCACACTGGATTAGAATGGACCCTATATCCAATGGTTGCTTACCTTATAAGGCGGCAAAGATTTGGAGACACCTGGGAAGATCCCCTGGAGGAGGGCATGGAAACCCACTCCAGTATTCTTGCCTGGAGAATCCCATGGACAGAGGAGCCTGGCGGGCTGCAGTCCATAGTGTCACAAAGAGTCTAACATGACTGAAGCAACTTAGCACACACACACACACTAGCACACACACACACACACACACACACACACACACAATCACGTTAAGTTGAAGTCCTACTGTATTAGTTCAGTTCAGTCACTCAGTGTTGTTCAACTCTTTGTGACCCCATTAACCGAAACACGCCAGGCCTCCCTGTCCATCACCAGCTCCCGGAGTCCACCCAAACCCATGTCCATTGAGGTAGTGATACCATCCAACCATCTCATCCTCTGTCTTTCCCTTCTCCTCCTGCCCTCAATCTTTCCCAGCATCAGGGTCTTTTCAAATGAGTCAGCTCTTTGCATCAGGTGGCCAAAGTACTGGAGTTTCAAATTCAACATCAGTCCTACTGGATTAGGACGGACCCTAAATCCAATGGTTGGTCTCCTCTAAGGAGATGAAGATTGGGAGACACCCAGACACACAGAGGAAATAAAGCCATATGACTATGAAGGCAGCAATTTTAGCGATGCCCCTACAAGCCAAGGAACACCAAGAATGCCTGCCTTCACCAGAAGCAAAGAGAAGCAAGAAAAGACTTCCCTAGAGCCTGCAGAGGGAGCCTGAATCTACCAACAGTTTGATTTCAATCCTCAGAACTGTAAGAGAAATCCTTGTTGTTTAAGCCACCAAGCTGTGGTAATTTGTTATGGAAGTCTAAGAAACTAATACAACGGTCAAAAAAGATGTTTTCCACAGTTTTCCTCTTCTGTTGGAGTGAGCTTTAATAAAACAATTTGAGATTTAATCCTTATTAAAATCTTGTCTGTGTCATTTTTACTAGATGTATAGCTTTGGGTAAATTAATTACTTTCTCCTAGCATCAGCTTCACTACAAAAAGAATATGAAAATAACCTACAAGTTCTTCAGATTTTTTTTTTGGATCAATTGAGATGAAGTATATCTGTCATCTGATACAGAGCAGATATTCAGTCAACATTGACAGTGATAATGTTATAGTGATTACCCAGTTTCATTCCGGGGAGGGTAGATCCACTGGAGAAAGGATAGGCAACCCACTCCAGTATTCTTGGGTTTCCCTTGTGGCTCAGCTGGTAAAGAATCCACCTGTAATGTGGGAGACTTGGGTTTTATCCCTAGGTTGGGGAGATCCCCTGGAGAAGGGGAAGGCTACCCAACCCAGTATTCTGGCCTAGAGAATTCCATGGACTGTATAATCCATGGGGTGGTAAAGAGTTGGACAAGACTGAGAAACTTTCACTTTCATTGTTGATTGCAGTTATCAAGATGACTGGTGTTGTCATGATAATATACAGATAGCCTCATACTTTAAATTATACCTCACTTAAATTTACTAAAGATTTTGAAGATGACTGCAAGGAGATCCAACCAGTCCATTCTAAAGGAGATCAGTCCTGGGTGTTCTTTGGAAGGACTGATGCTAAAGCTGAAACTCCAATACTTTGGCCATCTCATGCGAAGAGTTGACTTATTGGAAAAGACCCTGATGCTGAGAGGGATAGGGGGCAGGAGGAGAAGGGGAGGACAGAGGATGAGGTGGCTGGATGGCAACACTGATGTGATGGACATGAGTTTGGGTGAACTCCGGGAGTTGGTGATGGACAGGGAGGCATGGTGTGCTGCAATTCATGGGGTCACAAAGAGTCGGACATGACTGAGAGACTGAACTGAACTGAACTGAAGATGTACCTGAGGCTTTTAAAATCTTGAAAAGTCAAGATTTTATTTGAAAATAGATAAAGGAGTTACTAGATACACCATTTTTTCTTCTTATTTGTATAATTACAATAGATACACCTGACTCAAGCACCATGTTTGATTGACATTGGTTGTAGTCAGATGATATGATTAAATAAACAAATGTTACAAAATGTTATTTTGTAATGGGATCAACAATATGTTGGCATTATATTAAATAGCATTAGATACAGTTTTAAATATGGACGTAATTCTTGGTACTATGTATAACTGCATAAGTTGAGGAATCACATAGTCCCAGCTTTGTCCTTTTCTGATAAATAGAAGATAAACAGTGCCATATGCTTTGATGATGCTTCTCAAAATGAGAATAGGTGTGTATAGCACTGTGCTAGGTGATACTTAATAACTTCACTAGTAAACAGTGCATACCTTCCTATAGGTTAAATTTTAGGGAGACTAAAAAGGTAATTAAATGTGTAATATCAAAGCAAGCACACCAATGAACAATAGCTAACAGTGCTGATTCTAAAGCCACATAGCCTTGGTCCATTTTCTTGGGTCAATCATTATCTTTGTGAACTTGGGGTAAGTTTCTCAACCACTTTGTGCCTCAATTTTCCTCATCTATAAAGTGGGGATAATCATTACTATGACACTTAATATTCTCATTAATTGAGCTAATAATATATGTAAGCCACTTAAAGGTAGAGTGCCTGACACTAGAGTTGGATTTACCATGAAGCTGTAAACCTTAGCATCAGGTTTTTATTTTTCCTTTGAATTTCTTATTTTAAGCCTTGGGAGGCACCCTTGCAATGTTTTCATAAGCACTTAAGACAGCTGTCTCCCTCCATTTTGATTCCCACTGCATCAGCTTCCTTTAACGTCAAATGAGTTGAAATGGCCCTGGGCATTCTGAACCAGCCGCGGGTAAGCTGAACTGGGGACTAATTGAGTTTAGGTTCAGCACAGTAATTTGCATATATAGTTAAGGTACTACTGACTGTCTTATTGAAGGAATACATTCCAGGACTACTCCTAGCATACTGTGCTGATGTGCCCAGTGTCATAACATGAAAGTATAGGACCAGAGGATAAACTCATCCTTTAGCAAGTTGAACTTATCCTGTAGCACTGGCAGTGGAAGCATGTTGGTAGTTGAGAAGAAACAAGGTTTGAACTGTATACAGCCAGAAATTAGTTTCTAGAAAATTCATCCAAGTCTTGCAACTTATATATGAAATAAAGTTGATAAAAGATTTCCCCTAATTTGAAAACAGTCCAAAAAATTTATATGGTATTTATACATAATAATTGTGATGCTGAAAGAAGTTTTTCTAATGTCAGTATTAGTTTAAAAAAAATATTAACCAATCAGTTATGCTAGAAAGAAGACTAAATTATCTTTCTATTCTCTCTATAGAAAATGATATTTTATGATTCTTGCCACAAAAAGGCAAGGAAAGGTATGAAAACAAAAGAAAAAGAAAAGATAGTATAGAGATATGTTATGCATTTAATTACTAAAGATGTTTTATTAATTTTTTATTTTATGATCCTGGTGATATTTGCTATGATTTCCCTTCTAAATAAATGATCACTTACATATTTATAATAATTTTATATTCATTTTCTTAATAAGCCAACAAAATTTTAGAATCTACAAAATCTGGACAGGGTTTATATTATTAAAAACAATCAAAGTGACATTAAAATATGTGATATATATATATATATACAAATATGAATGTATATGTATACATATATGTATGTATAATTATAAATAATATATATGAATGTTTTAAATGCCCAATTTTAAAATATAACCTTGAGAGTCCAAAGAAATTTACAGCTCACAGAGGTCAAACTACCATCATCTTGTATAAGTCTGAGATGTATTTCATTGAAACCATTCAGCAGATATATATTGAGCTTCCACTAAGTGTTGACTGGAATACAAATTGAAGACTTCACTGTCTCCCTCTTCGAGGCAGAGAGTATCTAGAGAGACAGAGAGTTGCTATATGACGAATGAGAATGATAGGAAAGAAGGAAGGAAAGAAAAGACAGGAAAAGAAGGAAGAAAGAGAGGAGGGAGCACAGAAGTAGAAAGAAAGTGTGGTGACACTTCTACTTCATTTTGTTTACTTGAGACCTTGGATTTTGTGATACCTCTTGTTGTTTTCTGATGTTAGTCATCCTTTTATCATCCCCAAGAGAAATTAATCAAGAATACTAAACAACAGACATTATGTAGTCCCAAGTAATTAGTGCAATATTTCCAGATTTTACCAAATCAAAAGAGTACATCAGTAATTATATATAACAAGCAAAAAAAAAAAAAATGGGTGAGAAGAAAACAGTGAAATGAGAAACATGGACATAGATGTTTCCCTTTATGTAACTGATGCTATCCTTGAAACTCAAAATTTGGTTTTCATAAAATCACTGAGAACAGTTTCTCAACATAATATAGAAAATCCCTTTGTAAAATGAATATTCCTTTCAATTACTTTTAAAATAAGTTAAAAAAAATAGCCAAGTGACAAAAATAGGAAATCAACCTGAAAACATGGAAGCAAGTATAACAAATTAGTGAATCAATGGAAAAGCTCTGGTGAATTAACGCAAAGAAGTAAAAAGAACAGCACAGGAATCAAAGGTAACATATTACTGGGTCTCTCATCGAGTTAAATAAAAGCTTTAACATACGTTACTTTCACATTTTCGTGAGAGTCTTAATTTTATACTCTTAAAACCTGTCCATCAAGATGCCCAAGGGTTTCCCATGAAAGAGAATGGTAAGCTGTGCTGCCAGATGATTGCATATAATAGATGGCTTAAGCTCAGACATATATTTTTTGAACTCCCAGAGATGAATCACAATCTTCAAGAATTTTACTTTTCTATTTCTCTAACTCTTGTTCTCTGCTAATGTTGTGTTTTGTTTAGTTTTTGGTATGCACAGGGCAGAAAATTTTTTGCCCATTGATGGCAGCAATGACTGATAATTTCATTTTATGGCTTTATCATTTAGTGGTTTCTGAAAATAGATTAATAAATTAGAGAGATTCATTCCCTCTTGAGTAAGAGCTGAAACAGAATGTGTTTTCTTTTGTTTGTTTACTTGGAGCTCAAATAATTTAAGAATGTTATGTCTACCAGCAATGATAACAATTATTTGTATATGGATTTCTTAGGCAGTGTGTTTTTGTTTACCTGTGATTAAACTGCAGATTTTATCTTATAAGATTATTGTATGTCTGCATGTCTACGTGTCTGTATTTCATGAAAACCTTTCTTTTGATGTTGTTATATTAGTGTGAAATATGTTTTAATTTCCAGAAAGTATTAATAATTAGACTATAAGTTATTTGAATCCTGTTCTAATTGGTTTGTGGAGATAAGTGAATATGTAAAGTAAATATTCTTAAAATTGCTAGAGAATAAGAAAATTTGACTTTTAATATTTTAAATATGCTAGACATTTAAAAAGTATTCTTATAGATACTCAGCAATATTTTACAAATACAGGTTCATATATTTAAGGCATACTTAAATAATACAAATTTTATAAAATTAAGGTCAGTCTCTGGTAAACAAGAACATTTTATAATTTTGGTTTAATAAAAAAGGGGTATGCCTTCTCTCTGCATTGGTTCAGTTCAGACGCTCAGTCATGTATGACCCTTTGTGATGCCATGGACTGCAGCATGCCAGGCCTCCCTGTCTATAACCAATTCCCAGAGTTTACTCAAACTCATGTCCATTGAATTGGTGATGCCATCCAACCATCTCATCACTGAACCCATCTCTTCCTGCCATCAATCTTTCCCAGCATCAGGGTCTTTCAAATGAGTCAGCTCTTCACATCACATGGCCAAAGTACTGGAGTTTCAGTGTCAACATCAGTCCTTCCAATGAATACTCAGGACTGATCTCCTTTAGGATGGACTGGTTGGATATACTTGCCGTCCAAGGGATTCTCAAGAGTATTCTCTAACACCACAGCTCAAAAACATCAATTTTTCAGCACTCAGCTTTCTTTAGAGTCCAACTCTCACATCCATACATGATTACTGGAAAAGCCATAGCCTTGACTAGATGGTACATTGTTGGCAAACTAATGTCTCTGCTTTTTAATATGCTATCTAGGTTGGTCATAACTTTCCTTAAAAGGAGCAAATGTCTTTTAATTTCATGGCTGCAATCACCATCTACAGTGATTTTGGAGCCCCCAAAAATAAAGTCTGACACTGTTTCCAATGTTTCCCCATCTATTTGCCATAAAGTGATGGGACTGGATGCCATGATCTTCGTTTTCTGAATGTTGAGCTTTAAGCCAACTTTTTCACTCTCCTCTTTCACTTTCATCAAGAGGCTTTTTAGTTCCTCTTCACTTTCTGCCATATGGGTGGTGTCATCTTCATATCTGAGGTTATTGATATTTCTCCCAGAAAACTTGATTCTAGCTTGTGCTTCATCCAGCCCAGCGTTTCTCATGATGTACTCTGCATATAAGTTAAATAAGCAGGGTGACGATATACATCCTTGATGTACTCCTTTTCCTATTTGGAACCAGTCTGTTGTTCCATGTCCAGTTCTAACTGTTGCTTCCTGAACTGCATTCAGGTTTCTCAAGAGGCAGGTCAGGTGGTCTGGTATTCCCATCTCTTTCAGAATTTTCCACAGTTTATTGTGATCCACACAGTCAAAGGCTTTGGCATAATCAATAAACAAGAAATAGATGTTTTTCTGGAACTCTAGTGCTTTTCCAATGATTCAGTGGATGTTGGCAATTTGATCTCTGGTTCCTCTGTCTTTTCTAAAACCAGCTTGAACATGTGGAATTTCATGGATTAGGTATTGCTGAAGCCTGGCTTGGAGAATTTTGAGCATTACTTTACTAGCATGTGAGATGAGTGCAATTGTGTGGTAGTTTGAGCGTTCTTTGGCATTGCCTTTCTTTGGGACTGGAATGAAAACTGACCATTTCCAGTCCTGTGGCCACTGCTGAGTTTTCCAAATTTGCTGGCATATTGAGTGCAGCACTTTAACAGCATCATCATCAACTGGAATTCCAACATCTCCACTAGCTTTGTTTGTAGTTATGCTTCCTAAGGCCCACTTGACTTCACTTTCCAGGATGTCTGGCTCTATGTGAGTTATTACACCATCATGATCATCTGGGTCGTGAAGATCTTTTTCGTACAGTTCTTCTGTGTATTCTAGCCACTTCTTCTAAATATCTTCTGCTTCTGTTAGGTCCATACCATTTCTCTCCTTTATTGAGCCCATCTTTGCATGAAATATTTCCTTGGTATCTCTAATTTTCTTGAAGAGATCTCTTGTCTTTCCCTTTCTACTGTTTTCCTCTATTTCTTTGCACTTAGAGATGAGAAACTTCCCTGGTGGCTCAGATGGTAAAGCATCTGCCTACAATGAGAGATCCATGTTTGATCCCTGGTTGGGAAGATCCTCTGGAGAAGGAAATGGCAACCCACTCCAGTACTCTTGCCTGGGAAATCACATAGACAGAGAAGTGTGGTAGGCTACAGTCCATGGGGTCGCAAAGAGTCAGACAAGACTGAGTGACTTCACTTTCACTTCACCATTGAGGAAAGCTTTCTTATCTCTCCTTGCTATTCTTGGGAACTCTGCATTCAAATGGGTATATCTTTCCTTTTCTCCTTTGTTTTTTCACTTATCTTCTTTTCACAGCTATTTGTAAGGTCTCATCAGACAACCATTTTGCCTTTTTGGGGAAAAGAAATGGTCTTGCTCCCTGTCTCCTCTACTATGTCAGGAAGCTCCATCCATAGTTCATCAGGCACTCTGTCTATCAGATCTAGTCCCTTAAATCTATTGCCCACTTCCACTGTATAATCATAAGGGATTTGATTTAGATCATATCTGAATGGTATAGTTTTCAATTTTTTTTCTATTTTATATATAATACAAGCATACATTTTATTCTACCTGGGTTTGCTTCAAATTTTAAAAGTTTACTGATTAAATAAACTGATTATACAACTATATAATGTTTTCAATTATTAAAATATACATTTGTATTCAACTACATTGAATAATTGTTCTGAAACTTTCGATCTCAAAAGTAGTTCTATTTTGTAGTGTCAACTTGAAGATAATTTCCAAATTATCTTAACGTAGCTTAAACCAAGGATTCAATTAATTGATGGATAATCATTGGATCCCTAATTAATTTGTTAGACAGAATACTGAAACATCCAAACCATTGATTAATACTTGGAACATAAAGTTTATGTATTTTTACCTATTTTCCTGTGTTACAAAGAAGCTATATCTTTGGGTGACATTAATGAGTGTTCATTTTTGCCACTTCAAGGAAGTGTAAAAGGGATATGTTGTTATCAAAAACTTCTTAGTTTCACAAACTGTGCTAATCTGTTTAAATGCTTGCATAAAAGGAGAGCTCTCTATTATTCACTCTGCAGTCCACTGTTTTCTATGTGAAATAGTAGTTATTTACTTTTGTTAAAAATATATAATTACAGATATTCAAGCTCGTTTTAGAAAAGGCAGAGGAACAAGAGATCAAATTGCCAACATCCACTGGATCATTGAAAAAGCAAGAGAGTTTCAGAAAAACATCTATTTCTGCTTTATTGACTATGCCAAAGCCTTTGAAGGTGTGGATCACAACAAACTGTGGAAAATTCTGAAAGAGATGGGAATACCAGACCACCTGACCTGCCTCTTGAGAAACCTGAATGCAGGTCAAAAAAGCAACAGTTAGAACTGGACATGGAACAACAGACTGGTTCCAAATAGGAAAAGGAGTACATCAAGGATGTATATCGTCACCCTGCTTATTTAACTTACATGCAGAGTACATCATGAGAAAACCTGGGCTGGAAGAACCACAAGCTGGAATCAAGACTGCCGGGAGAAATATCAATAACCTCAGATATGAAGATGACACCACCCATATGGCAGAAAGAGAAGAGGAACTAAAAAGCCTCTTGATGATAGTGAAAGAGGAGAGTGAAAAAGTTAGCTTAAAGCTCAACATTCAGAAAACGAAGATCATGGCATCCGGTCCCATCACTTCATGGCCAATAGATGGGGAAACAGTGGCAGACTTTACTTTTTTGGGCTCCAAAATCACTGCAGATGGTGATGGCAGCCATGAAATTAAAAGACGCTTACTCCTTGGAAGGAAAGTTGTGACCAACCTAGATAGCATATTGAAAAGCAGAGACATTACTTTGCCAACAAAGGTCCGTCTAGTCAAGGCTATGTTTTTTCCAGTGGTCATGTATGGATGTGAGAGTTGGACTGTGAAGAAAACTGAGCACCAAAGAATTGATGCTTTTGAACTGCGGTATTGGAGAAGACTCTTGAGAGTACCCTGGACTGCAAGGAGATCCAACTAGTCAGTCCATTCTAAAGGAGATCAGTCCTGGGTGTTCTTTGGAAGGACTGATGCTAAAGCTGAAACTCCAATACTTTGGCCACCTCATGGGAAAAGTTGACTCATTGGAAAAGACTCTGATGCCTGGAGGGATTGGGGGCAGGAGGAGAAGGGGACGACAGAGAATGAGATGGCTGGGTGGCATCACCAACTCGATGGATGTGAGTTTGAGTGAACTCTGGGAGTTGGTTATGGACGGGGAAGCCTGGCCTGCTGCAGTTCATGGGGTCACAAAGAGTTGGACACGACTGAGTGACTGAACTGAATTGAATGACTACTTAAGACAAAACGATGAGAATTCAACTTTTTTTTTTTTTTTTTGCTTTTTAAGGAAAAATATTTATTTGTTCCAAAGCAGGAGTTCTCAGACTTCTTAGTCTTTGGATACCTTCCCATTCTTAGGAATTATTGAGGCTCTCCAAGAGCTTGCATTCATGTGAGTTATACTTATCAACATTACCATATTAGAAATTGAGATGATTTTTTATTTCTTTGAAGAGAGTAGTGATGTATTCACATGTATGAATACATAGATACATATGAATCTATCATTGTATGATGAATTCATGAATACATCACAATGTATTCATCATTACTCTCTTCAAAGAAATAAACACTGTGTGTTGGCAACAATATCTTAGTATAATTATGAAATTAGTTTTACATGGTAGAGCTATCCTAACATAATTGTATGAGTTTTACAATATGAAAAGGCATAATAAAAAATGAAACTTGGAAGGCAAATTGCATTTTCTTGCATTATAGTAGGTAAATCTAAAAAGATATTAAGCAATATATTAATTTTTTTACCAGTTAATTTAATCCTGAGTGGCTTGCTTCCTTGGTTTACTGATTAATACCTTCATCTACAATATGAAAGGTAACTACCTTCTATGTACTCTGCCTTGTTGTTGTTTAGTCACTAAATCATGTCCGACTCTCTGTGACCCCTGAACTATAACACACCAGCCTTCTCTGTCCTTCAGTGTCTCTCAGAGTTCACTTAAACTATGTCCTTTGAGTCAGTGATGCCATCCAACCATCTAATCCTCTTTCACCCTATTCTCCTCCTGCTCTCAGTCTTTCACAACATCAGGGTCTTCTCCAACAGGTCAGCTCTTTGTTTCAGGTGGCCAAAGTATTGGAGCTTCAGCTTCAATATCAGTCCTTCCAATGAATATTCAGGGTTGATTTCCTGTAGGATTAACTGGTTTGATCTCCTTACTGTCCAAGGAACTCGCAAGAGTCTTCTCCAGTACCACAATTTGAAAGCATCAGTTCTTAGGCACTCAGACTTCTGTATGGTCCAACTCTCTCATCTGTACATGATTACTGGAAAAACCATAGCATACACTGTAAAATTCTGTGTTTTCACCAAAATGGTTTTCTGTGCTTTATGTTAATTTGTATTAGGCCTTGAATACTTTGAAGAAGAACAAAAACAAAAGTTATCACTTACCAAAGAACTAAGTTTCTTTAAATCTTGTTATCATATATTGCTTTAAAATATTTTATTGTCACTTTAATTAAATGGTTAACAAAGCACTGTTTCTCAGATATCCATGATCCTTTTAAACCAGTGTCCAAATCTCTCCTAAAAACTTTTTAAAATTCTCCTTTCAAAAATCAGATCTTAGAAGCAGAAAAATAAGATAAAAATTCCAGAATATTTTAATATCTGAAACTATCAGATTATATCAGAGGGTCCCTGGAAAATCACAAAGATTTGTTCTTTCACTTCAAAAAGAGATCAAAAAAAGTATCTAATTAGATTTGTTTGATGAGTTGTATAGGCAGACTTGTCAAATCAGAAGAGACACTCAGCCTTCCTTAGGTTAAAACTGATATTGGTAAAATGTTATTAATATAAATATTCCAGAAGTTTCAGAGTTTATGGGAAGTCTTTGTGTATTTGTTACTGCCCTTTCTTTCAATAACATGTTTCAACCTCAGGGAAAACATTGATCTAAACTCTTATGAAATTTTTTTTTTCAAGTTTTCCTGCATTTTTCAATCTTCTGGTAGTGCTTTATCTAATATTAGTGAATATCTATATAATTTTATCAGTCACAGTTTCAATTATTACTTGAAATATTTATTGACCACCTCCTTACTTCTGTAATTTCAAACTACCATCTTCAAGGCCAGTGATTCTCAAACAGTGAGACATAGTAGACTTACGTATGTGTAAGCTTTACTCCAGAGTTTACTTGACATTTTTGGTAAACTTTTGATTTGTATGTTTCAGGATCATTAAATGTTATATATCAAGATTCTTTTCATCTTATACGAAAAACTCCATCCATCATTTAATAGAACAGTCACTGACTTCTTTAACAAAAATATATCAGTCTCCTTCAACAAAATATAGTCTCAAAGGTTTATGGAAAAGGACTGTTCTAGGTACTTTACACTATTGACATTTCAATGAATAGAATTTTGGATATATGTTTCTGACTGACATTGTTTAGACCACTTTTAGATTCTGCCAGTGGACTACATCAGGATTTCCAGAACTCTTTTCAGTCGAGAAGCAGATGGCCTCATCAAAATGCCAACCCAATACCAAATAAAACAAGAATTAATTACATAGGGCTGAATAAGCTGGTGAGGGGAATTTTAAGGTAGATTTTTAAGGGAAGGGTATATTATTAATATATCTTTAACGTTTTATTTCCTGAATATATAAGAAAGTATTTTCTCATTGTTAAGCTCTCTGAAACACAGAACTGCATAAACTCTGCTTTTGTAAATTGAGATGAACTATTTTAGATGATATCTAATTCTCACTAATCATCAAATGCAGAAACTTACTACTTCTACTTACTATTATGCCAATATAGTTATTTGCAGAGGATTGATAAAAATGTCTTCCTTTTTACCAGAATATAATAAAACAAAATGATTTTGAAACCATGGCCTTATCTCAAGAGTTTCATGTTTGAGAACAATGCTCATTTAATCAGATATGACAAGCTGCTTTGGAAAATAAAAGCTAGCTTTCTTACGGAGACAATGACTACAAAATTCTTACAGGAAAACTGCCTGATACCTGGTTTGCAGAGCTCAGCCTCACAGATAGTAAAGAAAGCTATTTCCTGTTTGGTCAAGAACCTTATACAATTTGGGGTACTATGAGAGGAGAGAAAAATGATACAAGTTTAGAGTTACTGCTAATGAATGCGGTGGAAGGAGCATCTTGGACTTTATTTCCTTACCTTGGACTACTAGATAATTAGAGCTTTTATAAGTCAAATCTGATATTACTTACTGTAGTTTTCTAAGAGAAGGAAATGGCAACCCACTCCAGTATTCTTGCCTAGAGAATCACAGGGACAGGGGAGCCTGGTGGGCTGCCGTCTATGGGGTCGCACAGAGTCGGACACGACTGAAGCAACTTAGCAGCAGCAGCGGCAGTTTTCTAAGTAGATGTTAGCCTTGTGATGTTTGCAGTTGTTACCTATTATATGGCTCTTGATGTGCAAAAAATCTAAGGTGTCCATGGTAAATTAATACTCTTACTGTACCTGTGTAAGTAATCAGACCAACCTAGTGAGACCAGACTTATTTTGTAATCAAGAAAATCTTTTCTTGAGATTATCATGATTATGAGGGAAGGGGAACCTGTCAGGAAGAATTGTGAAAGACACTGAAAGGTATAAAAAAGATTACTAGGTATCTGTAGTGGAAAATTATGTATTGTTTAGAGCACACCATTTCAGGTTTTCTGACGCTAAGGGGTTTGCATTTTTCATTGTCTTTGTTCTAGTTTATAACTTTAGAAATTGTAGAAAATCAGTGTGAATGATTCTTGCCCATGAATGTGTAAATTAATAGTGTTTGGTGGAATTAAATTGATTATTGCTCTGTGGATATTGATGAATTTTGCCAGTTTTGCATCTATTAAGCAAATTTATTTGAATATTCACCATGGATCTACATAAGATGGCTGCCCTTTGGATATTCCTGAAAACTGGTTGCAACATTTTACAGGTTCACTCATTGCTTAATGGATTATGTAGAATTTTGGGCATGTATTCTTTTAAAATATAAGAAGTTATGATAAGTAGAATACTTGAACAAGTAGCAAGAAGAAAAGTAGGCCACTAAAGTTTCAAGATTAACCATATTTAATATATTTAAAAGGTAATGTATATAATTAAGGCTTAATTTTTGATTTTACAAATGCCATGAAGAGAGAAAAATATTAGATATTAGTTTTATGTCAGCACATTTTATATCTTTATCTTTATTTTCTATAACACTGGTTGGCTCATCTCTCAGAAATGGTTTATATGAGCACTGTTCAGTCACATAGTTTCATTGATATTTTTAAATTGGTCAAAAGGCACAATGGTTGCATTTCTAAAACAATGCAAAAGTTTTGTCACCTAAAAAATGGTATCTCTAAAATGAAAGAAACCAAGCTCTGTATATTGAATGGTGTACTCCTGAAGATAGATTTCTAAACATTGACAATTTTTATCAATGGACAAAATTTCATATCCCTGCTCTTGCTTATCAGTGTTATGATAATAAGGTACCCAGTGTAGAGATGATCAATTGTCTTAAGAAAACTTATGTTAACATGTCATTTATCAAAGTAATATAAGAAATATTCATTTTTATAGAAATTTGATAAATATTTTATGCAAAAAGAATTCAGTATCAATTAAAATTGGAAGATTCTCAACGAAAATTAGAATATTAGAAGCTCTGTGTACTCTTACCATTGAAAATTGTAACTGTGAAACTTTAATTAAAGTTTTCCAAACCTATGTGAGCATTTCATCCCATAAATACCCATTAAGAGCATGTGGAATAATATTCCTCATAAAAACAGTTTAGAGTATGCTGTACTGTTATGAACCATATATTAGATTGTTAATAAACTCTTGATAAATCCTATAAAAATAAGGTACTTCTAATGAGAGCAATTAAAAGTGCTTATAATAGAAAGAAGTATAAATATAAATAAGAATAAATAGAAATAAATTATATATAATCTATATATATATTTTTCTAAGTGTGTCATTTTAAAACTTTGTGTCATTTCTGTATGCATTAGTAAGTTCACTTTTATAAAAAAAGGAATCATACTACTTTCTTTTCTATAACCTCCAATTTTTATTACACATAAACATATTTCTAGGCTGTTAAATGCTTTAAAACACAATTTTAATGGCTTCAAAGTATTCTATTTATGAATATACCAAAATATTTTAGACAATGGGCATTATAAATTGGTTTGCTTTTCACTATCATAAATTCCCCACAGAATTCTTTTGACTCTTTAGGATAAATTTCTAATCCAAACATAGTAGATCAAAAAGTATGCAAGATTCTAATGTTCTTCATCTGTATAAGTATTTGGCCTCCCACCTCCATCAGGTTTTCGAACTGGCAGACCTGTGTTATGTTTGTATTTTACTATCAGTTCTCTTGTTACTTTTTGAAGATGTTTAAAATCATGACTAATCTCTTCAAACCTTCAACCATATTCATTTTCAGCCAGTTGAATTCACATCCTTCTTTTGAAAGAAAATAGAACACATGCTTCCTCACCTAAAATAATTTTACATACTTACTTGTGTCATTGTCTATCCTTTTCACTTTTACTCAGATTAAAATGTAAATCTTTGTCTTGCATCTTGGATTCCACTCTTGTGTTGCTCATATTCTCTATTCCGCATATCTCTTCATGTCTATTGATTCTTTCACAACACAGACCCCAAGCAAACAAATAAACAAAAACACTCAACACCACAGTCCACTCCAGCTATTACTTTAAACTTTTTCTCCCTCCACAGTCAAAATTTTTCAGAATATTGTTTCTACTCACAGTTTTAATTTCCTTACATTTAAGGCTTATTGAATAAGTCTGCTGCTACTGCTGCTGCTAAGTCACTTCAGTTGCGTCCGACTCTGTGTGACCCCATAGGTGGCAGCCCACCGGGCTCCCCCATCCCTGGGATTCTCCAGGCAAGAACACTGGAGTGGGTTGCCAGTTCCTACTCAATGCATGAAAGTGGAAAGTGAAAGTGAAGTCACTCAGTCTTGTCCGACCCTCAGCGATCCCATGGACTGCAGCCTTCCAGGCCCCTCCGTCCATGAGATTTTCCAGGCAAGAGTACTGAAGTGGGGTGCCATCACTTTCTCCGTACAAGTCTGACCCATCTCCATCTCCTACACTGCTTTTGCCAAGTGAAGTTGCTCAGTCGTGTCCAACTCTTTGCGACCCCATGGACTGTAGCCTCTCAGGCTCCTCTGTCCATGGAATTTTTCAGGCAAGAGTGCTGGAGTGGATTGCCATTTCCTTCTTCAGGGGATCTTCCCGACCCAGGAATCAAACCCAGGTCTCCTGCATTGCAGGCAGACGCTTTATCATCTGAGCCACCAAGAAAGCCCATTTTTACTAATAATTTTAGTGAAATTTATCATTTGGTCCTTATTTTATTTGCCTTACCTGCAATATTTAGCATTCTTGATTACTCCATCTTTGAAATATTCACTTTCCCATGTTTTACAAAAGCATACTCTTCTATTTTTGCTACCTTTCTGACTCTCTGATTACTCTGATTTGACAGCTTCTTTTATTGTATACATGCTTTAAAGTAAGTTATTTCTCAAGTACTCCACCCAGCTCTTTTTTCTTTATTATTTTTTGTTTTGCTTCTTCTCTGCATAAAATATACTCTCTCTAGGAAATATCGTCTATATACGTGCTTTGATTATCATCAGTCTCATGTTTCTCCTGTCCTATAGTACTAAGTATCTGGTAATTTCCATGTACCAGCTGTATCCTCACCCAAGTTATTGATAGTTAAGTTATCTCAATGTTAGTTTTCTCATTTGTAGAATGGGAATAAGAATTGCGTATCTGCTTTGGGTCACATTGGATAACACCAGTGAGATAATTTAAACATTTTACTACAGTACCTGGCAAATAACAAGTGCTTAATAAAGACCCTTTATTCCTAATCTATACTGTATTCAAAACAATTTTGGGCAAAAATGTTATAATACTCAAGTAACTACTGGGAAGAAAATCCTTGGTGAATAACAAAATTAAGGTCAAAATAACACATTGGTATGTACATGAAAGTATAAATTAGTTAAGATGACACTAACTGCAATAACAGATAAACCGGAATTTTTCAATGGTTTAACACAATAGAATTTTATTTTTCATTCACTTAAATAGGTGGGGCAGAAGCTTTGCCCCAGACTGATGCAGATTTGGTATGCATAGAGTCTGCCATTTAGCATACTGTAGATAGTATTCTTGCCAAATATTTTGGCACTGACTATCTTAAGTCTTTCCAGCCCCTAACACAAATTTTCTTGTCATCCACTGCCTTCTTACTAAGCCATGATATATCTTTTAGGGTTTTGTGTTTTAGAAGTCCTACTCACTTCTACTGGCAATTTGTGTATTAGTTGTAGTAATACAAACTGCCTAAGAGATAATTGCCAAAATCTCAGTGGCTTACTACAGTGATCGTGTAACACTGATAAAATTAATATCATTTGTATAGTAACTTCTTCCATTTCTTGATGACCTGTAAGTCAAGAAACATATATTAATTCTGACATTATAAGCAATTGCTAATCAATAGAATGACTTGGGCTTCCCTGGTAGCTCAGAAAGAAAGAATCTGTCTACAATGAGGGAGACCTGGGTTCAATCCCAAGGTGGATAAGATTCCCTGGAGAAGGGAATGGCTACCCACTCTAGTATTTTTGCTTAGAGAACCCATGGACAGAGGAGCCTGGCAGGCTACAGTCCATGGGGTCACAGAGTTAGACATGACTAAGCAACTAAGCATGCATGCACACAGTATGATGTAGGTGAAGTTATTTACCTTTGTCACTTCTCAGACTTGTATATCTGCAAATTAAGGGGCAACAATGAAATAAATGCTAAGATACCTTCAACTATAACTTGGTCAATTTAACATCATATCAGGATAGCCTTACCAGATAGAGTGTTCATGGTCATGGGTTTGTTTGTTTGTTTTTCTTTTTCTTTCATCATTTTGACTGTAGCATCTACTATCATCTGGCTTGCAAAGTTTCTCCTGAAAAATAAGCTGGTTGCTTTATGAGCTTTCCTTTGTACATCAGTTCAGTTCAGTTCAGTCGCCCAGTCCTGTCTCTTTCTGACCCCATGAACCATAGCACACCAGGCCCTCTGTCCATCACCAACTCCCAGAGTCCACCTAAACCCAAGTCCATTGAGTCGGTGATGCCATCCAACCATCTCAAACTCTGTCATCCATTTCTCCTCCTACCTTCAATCTTTCCCAGCATCAGGGTCTTTTCAAATGAGTCAGCTCTTCGCATTAGGTGGCCAAAGTATTGGAGTTTCAGCTACAACATCAGTCCTTCCAATTAACACCCAGGACTGATCTCCTTTAGGAAGGATTGGCTGGATCTCCTTGCAGTTCAAGGGACTCTCAAGAGACTTCTCCAACATCACAGTTCAAAAGCATCAATTCTCCAGTGCTCAGCTTTCTTTGTAGTCCAACTCTCACATCCATACATGACTACTGGAAAAACCATAGCCTTGACTAGATGGACCTTTGTTGACAAAGTAATGTCTGCTTTTTAATATACTATCTAGGTTGGTCATAACTTTTCTTCCAAGCAGTAAGCATCTTTTAATTTCATGGCTGCAGTCACCATCTGCAGTGATTTTGGAGCCCAGAAAAGTAAAGTCAGCCACTGTTTCCACTGTTTCCCCATCTATTTGTCATGAACTGATGGGACTGGATGCCATGATCTTAGTTTTCTGAATGTTGAGCTTTAAGCCAACTTTTTCACTCTTCTCTTTCACTTTCATCAAGAGGCTCTTTACTTCTTCACTTTCTGCCATAAGGGTGGTGTCATCTGCATATCTGAGGTTATTGATATTTCTCCCGGCAATCTTGATTCCAGCTTGTGTTTCTTCCAGTCCAGTGTTTCTCATGATGTACTCTGCATATAAGTTAAATAAGCAGGGTGACAATACAGCCTTGACGTACTCTTTTCCTATTTGGAACCAGTCTGTTGTTTCATGTCCAGTTCTAACTGCTGCTTCCTGACCTGTATACAGGTTTCTCAAGAGGCAAGTCAGGTGGTCTGGTATTCCCATCTCTTTCAGAATTTTCCATAGTTTATTGTGATGCACACAGTCAAAGGCTTTTGTATAGTCAATAAAGCAGAATTAGATGCTTTTCTAGAACTCTCTTGCTTTTTCGATGAGCCAGTGAACATTGGTAATTTGATCTCTTGTTCCTCTGCCTTTTCTAAAACCAGCTTGAACATCTGGAAGTTCATGGTTCACATATTGCTGAAGCCTGGCTTGGAGAATTTTGAGCATTACTTTACTAGCATGTGAGATGAATGCAATTGTGCGGTAGTTTGAGCATTCTTTGGCATTGCCTTTCTTTGGGATTGGAATGAAAACTGATCTTTTCCAGTCCTCACGGCACTGCTGAGTTTTCCAAATTTGCTAGCATAACTAGCATATTTTCTCTTGCTCCTTTTAAGATTCTCTTTTTGTATTAAGTTTTGCTATTTTAATTGTAATATGTCTTAGTGTGAACATCTTTGTGTTCATCTTGTTTCAAACTCTCTATGCTTCCTGAATCTGAGTATCTGTTTCCTTTCCCAGATTCTGCAATTTCTCAGCTTCTGTTTCTTAGAATAATTTCTCTGCCCCTTTCTTTACCTCTCTTCACCTTCTAGGATCTCTATAATGCAATCTTAGTGTGTTGCTGTTGTCTCAGAGGCCTCTTAAACTCTGCTCATTCAAAAAATTTCTTTTGTTCAGCTTGAGTGATTTCTGCTACTCTGTCTTCCTGTTCACTGATCTGTTCCTCTGTATTGTCTAATCTACTCGATTTTATCTAGCATATTTTTTATTTCAGTTACTGAATTATTCAGCTCTGTTTAGCTATTATTCATGTTTTCTCTTTGTTAAAGTTATCACTCTGTTCACCCATTCTTTTCCCAAGATTGTTAAACATACTTCATTTGGAACATATTCCTCTATCTCCTCATTTTGCCTTATTGTTTGCATTTCTATGTATCAGATAGGTTAGTTATGTTCCACCTCTTGGAGAAATGGCCTTATGTAGGATACATTCTATGGGACCAAGCAGCACACTTCTCTCTGGTCACTAGAGCTAGATGTTTTATGAGTGTCTCTTATTTGGGCTGGGTCGGCTCTTCTCCTTTGGCAGATTGACCACTATGTGTATGATGGTAAGCAGAAATGGCCCCCAGCCCAGTTGGTTGCCAGGTCCACCTTGTGCAGTGGCTGGCAGCCCACTTGTGGGCAAGTAAGCACTAATAGGCTAGAAGGAGAACTCCAAAATGGTCTTCTTGCTGGAACAAACTCCCCAAAATAGTTGCTGCCAACACCTGTGTTCCCAAGGGGAGTCCCAGTGGCTTTCTCCTTTCCAAGGGACTCTCCAAGATCAGCAAGTAGGTCTGACCTAGGTTCCTTTCAAATTACTGCCTCTGTGCTGAGACTTGGAGCATGTGAGATTTTGTAGCTGCCCTTTAAGAGCAGAGTCTCTTGTTTCCTATAGCCCTCTGGCTTTCCTATATGTTAATCTCTCTGGCCTTCAAAGCTAGATGTTCTGTGGGCTCCTCTTGTTGGTGCATGGAGTGCAGACTCTTGCTCTTTGGAGAGAACCTCTGAAACTGTAATTATCCTTACTTTTTGGGTCACCTACTTAGAAGTGTAGGTGTTATCTATACTTCATTGTTCACCCCTCCCATCTACCTTGTGTGGTTTCTTCTTTACATCTTTAGTTGTAGAAAATCTTTTTTTCTAGTCTTCAAGTCATCCTCATAGTTGGCCTGTAAATAGCTATAACTTTGATGTGCTTATAGGAGGAAGTGAGTTTGGACTCTTCCTATATCATCATCTCAGTCATATCTAGTAAAATTCATTTTATCATATAAAACTTATAAAATACAGATAGATAGGTAAGAAAGGAAAAGAAAATTACTTGTAATCACATCACCTAGAGATCTACCATTAATGTTTTGATTTATATGCTTCAAACAGCTACTTTATAATTACTTAGGTACTTTGTATTTGAACAATTTATGAATGATAGCATATATATATATATATATATATATGTTATGTGCTTAGTCAATCAGTTGTGTCCGACTCTGCAACCCCATGGACTGCAGCCTGCCAGGCTCTTCTGTCCATGGCAATTCTCCAGGTTAGAATACTGTCGGGTTGCCATGCCCTTTTCCAGGGGATCTTCCCAATCTGGGGATTGAATTCAGGTTTCCTGCATTGCAAGCAAATTCTTTACTGTCAGAGCCACCAGGGAAGCCCAAGAATACTGAAGTGGGTAGCTTATCCCTTCTCCAAGGGATTTTCCTGACCCAGGAATTGAACCAGGGTCTCCTGCATTTGCAAACAGATTCTTTAACAGTTGAGCTACCAGGGAGGGCCCTATATATCATATATGTGTATATGTGTGTGTATTGTGTGTGTGTGTGTGTGTGTGTGTGTGCATGCACATTAAGTTGCTTCAGTCGTGTCTGACTTTTTCAACCTTATGGACCATAGCCTGCCAGGCTTCACTGTCCATGGGATTCTCCAGGCAAGAATACTGGAGTGGGTTGCCATGCCCTCCTCCAGGGTATCTTCTGAACCCAGGTCTCCTGAGGCTCCCATATTGCTGGTGGATTCTTTAGCACTGAACCACAGGGAAAGACCCGTGTGTGTGTGTGTGTGTGTGTGTGTGTGTGTGTGTGTGTGTGTGTATGTACACCTACATATATATTTTATATATGTATAGAAAGTTTTCTAGTGTTTCTATGTGTTAAGCGTTTTTCTAAGCACTTCATTTCATATTTATTAACTTCTTTAATATCCACAAGGACTTTCTATTAGTACCCCTGTGTACAGATAAGTGAGCTGAGGCCCAGTATATCTACATTCACATTGTTTTCTCACTGAGCAAACTGATTCTAAAAACTAGTATATAATAACAAGGATTGGTGAAAGGGAATATAGAGGGAACAGTCACTCTGGGAACCCTCAATATGGAGGGTCCTCAAAAATTAGAAATAGTATTATGCTAAGTGAAATAAGTCAGAGAAAGATGAATAGTGCATGATCTCATGTATAATGTGGATTCTAAAATAGAAACAAACAAAAGAGAAACAGATTCATAAAGACAGAGAACAAACTGGCTGTTGCTAGAGGGCAGGAAGATGAGGGATTAGAAAATAGAGGTGAATGGGACTAAGAGGTGAAGACTTCCAGTTATTAAATAAACATATCATAGAGAAGTAACACACAGCATAAGTAACATGGTCAAAAATATTGTAATACTGTAATAACTGAATGATGACAGATGGTTACTAGACTTATTGTGGTACATATTTCATAATGCATTTATTTAAATGTCCAATCAGTACATTGTACACCTGAAAAATAACATAGCAGTGTGCATCAACTATACTTAAATTTTAAAAGTTTGGGAAAAATTTTTTTTAGTTACTGGTTTGAAAATTTTAAACACATCATTAAGAATATCTTACTTGTTTACATTTTAACAAAAGCCTTCTAGTGACACACTTTGTCACTTTCATAGGTTTCAGCAAATGATGAAAGAATAGTAGAAACCCTGACAAATCCTTAATCACCACTTTTAAAAAAACACACACATTTTTTTCATTTCTATATAATGCAAGTCCAGAGGTCAGCATTTCTCAAAAGATACCCTGGAATCCAGCTGCTGGAGAAGAGGACAGACTTATGTTAGCATCCCATGTGGTGGAATCAGGATTAAAGGAGCTATTCTGAGTTATCCACCACTCCTTCCTCCAACACCTTAGGTTACATCTCCTTACACTTGATGAGATCTGGAAAACACGTGGGCAAAATGTCCTTATTACATTCAGAGATAACAGAGGAGCCAGAAGGTGATTTAAAACCCCAAACTTAGCATAATAGGAACTGTGGTATTATTCTCAACTGTGAGACTCAAGAATCAGTGGAATGTCAAATCAAGCAGCATTTTATAAAACTGTGACATCCCTGCATTGATTGAAAGTTGCCAAATACGCTTACTATATTGCATTCTCTATCTTGAGAGAAAACATTAAAAAAATATATGTAACATTTGGTGATTATATCTTTGCCAGTTTGATGTAAGAAAATGTTCAGTTTTTATTATTTGTATTTTAAATAAAGAAATATCTCCAATATACCATAGTAATGACATAAAATATTACTATGTTATACTACATATCGTGCATATAACTATGCTGCTGTTGCTTAGTCATTCTGTTGTGTCCAACTGTCTGTGGCCCCATGGACTATAGCCTGCCAGGCTCCTTTGTCCACAGAATTTTCCAGGCGAGAATACTGGAGCCACCTGCCATCTCTGAACCCAGGAGATCTTCCTGATCCAGGGAATTAACCTGCATCTCTTCCATCTCCTGCATTAGCAGGAGTATTCTTTACCACTAGTGCCACCTGGGAAGCCTGTATATAACTATACATAGCTACAGCTTGACCACTATGATTGTCTTTTCAAATTTAATCTTCATAATATAGAAACTTTTCTGAGTTGCACACACTGAATCCCCTAAGAATGGCTTTGTGTCAGGCATATATACATATTCATTCATTTAATAAATACACTTGACTACATACTATTAACAAGGAAACAAGTTACAGAGACTAATATATTCAGGTTCACATAGCTAGCCTACATTGGTTAGAATTCAAGATTATACCTAAAGTAATTCGTCATCACCATCAAGTAGGAAGAAAAAGGTTACAGTGACAGATAGAACTCTAGAACTCACACAAACCCCTAAGTCTACCCTAGAAGTGAATGCGAATGTATTAGTTGCTCAGTTGTATCCAACTCTGCAATCCCCTGCCAAGCTCCTCTGTTCGTGAGATACTCCAGGCAAGAATACCCGGGTGGGTTGCCATTCCCTTCTCCAGGGGATCTCCCCGACCCAGGGATAAAATGCAGGTCTCCCGCATTGCACACAGATACTTTACTGTCTGAGCCACCTGGGAAGCCCTAGAAGAGAGTCACTAGAAAATATTTTCAGTCACAGAATTTGAATCATTGTCAAGATCCATATCTCTACCTGCTTATATTAATGGGTATTTTTGTTTCCAAAATATGTGACTCCATAAAAAATAAACTTTATGCCTTATTCATATACGTTACTATGGAGATAGTTGACACAAAAGACCTAGTAAAGTTCTAATGAATTGAATTAGAGATGAACAATATGTCAGTGGCACAACTGATTATACTGAATATCCTTTTTATAGGACAATGACAATCCATTAGACACATGTATGTACAGGCATGCAGATTGATCTACTATCAATACAGGATCAAACTCTAAACCAAAAGGTTATAAAGTGATGTTTCTTCCTGAATTTTATAGAAATATAATAATTATAGAAATAAAACAAAACTGGATTTTCCATCAATGAAAGGAATACTTCCCATGAGTTGAAGCTGGCAGTGATGGGCCTGAATCTCAAACTAGACATTGATGCTTAGTTGTAAAAGGCACTTTGAAAGGCAAATAGTACAGGAAAAGTCAACCAACTAAAATATAGGGCAGGTAACAGAAACTGTGGTTAGCATTGATATAAATACACACCAGCACTTCCTGTTGGACTTTCTTATACCATTAATATGCATATATGTGTATATACACATGTGTGCACATACAGGTATGTGTATACATACACATAGCAACAGATAGATGACAGAGAGGCTCACATTCAGAATTGAGTCTATCAGGCCAAAGGTAACAAGACCTCCTATGTAGATCTGGCCTTTAGAAGGGATACAGTCTGGGAAGAAGAGAGATTATAGAAAAAGTTTATCAAAATAAAGAAATGCTCTATTCACAGAGGAAATGAAATATGAAGACAGGTGGTCAAGCATAAAAGAGTAAAGCAGCTGTCCCAGCTACTCCAAGTTGGATTCAGAGCAAAAGCTTGTTCAGTGAATCTAGGGAGAAATTATTAACTTAAATGGAAGAAAATTAGCAGAACCAAACCTGAAACATTGAAACAAATGTTAAAATTTCTCACGTCTCTTTCTCTTTAAGTCTCTTTCTCATCTTTTACTTTTTCATCTTCAATAGGAAAGGTAGGTATGGTACAAATTAAGGTCACAAATGACAAAACTGTAACATCATTTAAATAATTACAAGAGACAAGTAATGATGGGAACAATAATCATCTCAGACAACAAAGTCTAGGGAAATTCTTACTATTGTGCACAAAACCAAATGCTTATCTTTCAGGCATTCAAAGCAAAAGGGGAACATAATAGGATACATAGCTTTCAATAGCTAATAAGTAGAAAACCAAATTATCAGGAAAGAGATATGCCCCTAGCTCTGAAATCTGAGAAGAAACATTGTATGGATCTACACTGAAACTTTTCAAAACCACACAGACAGTATTACAATAAGGTCTTTAAGGAGGAGGGGAAAAAAAGACATAAAGAAACTTCGGATGAAATGACATGAAATCATAGAAATAAGATAGAAAAAAATCAGCAATGCAAGTGATGGTGAGACATATAAGACTAAAGGAGAGAGGTAGAAATAAATAATTACAAAAGGTAAAGAAGCACCAAGAAGATAAAAGTGGTAGAATCATTTTCACAATTGAACTGGACATGAAAAAAATACAGATTTTAAAATTATAAAAAAAATCCAATGGGCAATATCTGTCATTATAAATGTCTCCATTTTCCCTAGGAATGTATTTCTCATTTTCATATAGGTTTCTCTGGCAAAAAATCATTGTTTCATAATTATTGTTCTAATGCAGTGGCTACTAAGTTAAAATTTCAACTATTTTATAAAAATTCATTTATGTTATCTTTCAATATCTTGCTTTAAAAGATTGTTCCACTCTGAAATGCTATGTTATTTTGTAGAATTGATCTTTCGCTAATCTGAACATGAAAGTGAAGGAACGTAAGTTTTAGAATTAGATAGGTTTAGGTCTGAACTAAGCCCTTCAACTTATTGGCTGTTTGACTTTGAGCAAGTTAGCCAGCCCTTGGCCCTCTAAATTTACAATATGAAGTAAATAACTCCTATACCTCTGAGTTGTTTTTATTGTTAAATGAGATCATGTATATAACGTTCCCGGTAAGGTTCAAGGCAAGTATTAGATGAATAATACTGCTACTCTGATAGGCTTCAGACTCCATATCTTAAATAGGTAAATGAAATACATTTGTGGCAGGTAGTAAAAAAGAAACTTTCAAAGGAAATAATTTTTTAAATATTTATACAATAAAAACAGCCTTAAGAAAATAACATTATAGTTTTTAAATTGTTTCACATTCAATGGTTCAATCACTGAATATCTAGTCAATATGAAAGGGATCTTGCTGGGTAATATATGTACTAAAATAAATTTCACTGCTTCCTCAAGAGTCTAATGGAGGACAGACATTTTTAACTAAATATTGAATGTTAGCCAAGTTTTGAGGAAGACACATGAGGCTATGGAAAGTAGAACAAATGGGAAATTTTAGAGTAGTTCCAGAAACAGTCAGGAAATACTCATGAATGTTCCTGATCAGCTGTACATTTAAATATTATGCATATTAATAAATGTATGCAGCACTGTAATGATTTTTGCTTCTCCTCACATTCCTCTGAAAAGGATTTCAGTGACTATATCCTAAGAAATTCATAAGTACTAGGATCCTTCAGTACAAAATCAGCAATATTTATACCCCTGCAAGTTTAACTTCAGTTTTTCCAAATCAAATTGGAGGTATGATCTCTCCTTTTCTAATAAATACAAATCACATTTAGTCATTTTTTTATCCTTGCTCCACCACCTGAGACCCACCAGTTTCACAGAGCTTTTTTTAAAATTTTCATTAAAATAAATCTCTATAATACAGCAACCACACTATAGTTTAGTTCTATAAAATTATCTAAAGTTATTTTTTTCATGATTTATTTTGTTATTTAAAAGATATTTCAAGATTATGGTTTATCTCTAGGTAACAGCAAACTTTTTCTTATAATTATTCAAGGAAGTTTTTCTAATTTCAAAAAATATCTGTTGTGATATTTGTAATAACTTATTGACAGAGTATATAACTTGTCAGGGCACCAAGGTGGGTTACAGAAAAGTAATTCCTTCAGCTCACTTACCATAGCTTCTCAAGGTTCCCATGAGTTGTATAAGGTAGAGTCCTGCGGTTAGTTCAAAGGCTGGTTAGCCTATTGCAGAATTATTCTTGAAGTTTTAAGTGCTGAAGTGGAAGTAACAGTACATTCTAGGTTAAGCCACACAAACCAATTTCACTAAGGGAATGGAAAACTAATTCTAATGGAAAACCAAGATGATATTTTTAGCCATTCATATGTTCAGTAAATATTTATTGAACATTGCTATATGCAGTTCCTGTTTTACTTGTGGAGAAATATCAATGAGTAAAACAGAAAAAGTTCTCATCCTCGAAGACCTTACGTTCTGATGGGGAGAGTTATAAACCAGGGCCAACTTATCCATTCTTATAGAGCCTAAGGCCCATGGTACTTTAGGGCCCATAAATATGTTTTACTTTTGATTTATTTTAAAACTAGAAGAAAAATGTGAATGTTATAATAATGCACCCATCCTGCATTATATTTTTCTTTATACCAATGCAGCTGTAAAATATAATTTAAAAAAATTTTTGAAGAAGGGGACCATTAAAGCAGAAGTGCCTTGAGACCACAAAAGTCATATAGTAGACCAGTAATAAACACATATGAACAACTAAACTATGTGGTATATTACAAAGTGAGAAGTTCTGTGGAAGAAAAAAAAAGGAAGTGTGATAAGAGTCTGGGATAAAACTGTTGGCAATTTTAAATAGAGGTGAGAGAAAGCATCCCTGAGAAGCAATATTTGTGCACAGACTGGAAGGAAGCAGTGCAGACCTCTGCAGGTATACAGTGCTCTAGGTGCAAGGATGAGCAGATGCAAAGCCCTGAGACAGGGGTGTGCTTGGAAAGTGGATAAGCAGCAAGGAGGCTGTTATGGGTGTAGCAAAGTGATCTCTGGAGCTAAAGGTCAGGCTTTAGAGGTGTTGGGAGTTAGACTATATTGTGCTTAGAAGGCCATTTCAGACCTCTCTGAGTGATAGAGGAACAACTGGAGGATTTAAGGCAAGGCCACTTGTTAGGTGTTAAGTTGAGCACCCTAAAAAGTTACTGATGTCCTAACTCCAGGTACCCGTGAATCAGATATTTGGAAACAGGGTCTTTGTAGACATAATCAAGTTAAGATGAGGTCACTAGATTGAGTCCTAATCCAACATGGCCATTGTCCTTATAAGAAAAGGAAAATACTATGGAAAGACAGAGACACAGGGAGAATGCCGTGTGATGACAGAGGCTAAATTTGGAGTGATGCAGCTGCCAACTGGAGAAGGCCAACAATTGATGGCCACCATCACAAGCTAGGAAGAGGAAAGGCAGAATTCTATCCAGAGCCTCAGCGGGAGCATAGCTCTGCTGACATCTTGACTTCTAGCTTCTAGTAGAACTGCTAGACAGTGAACTTCTGTTGTTTTAAGTTACCCAGCTTGCGGTACTTTGTTACAGTAGCTCTAGGAAACTAATACAGTCATTTTGCTCTCACAGCATGTTTCTGACTAAGTGTCAAGAAAAAACTATAGCAAGGGCAAGGGTAGGAACTAGGAGGCTATCTTACATCAAGTGTCCTGGGAAGCAGATTCTAAATCAAAGACTTGCATTCAGAAGGTTTATCCAGAAGTATGCTCAGAAACAATACTGGCTGGGAATGGAGGTGGGGTGGGGGGATAAGGGACTCAGAACTAGACAGGGGGAAGAGTGGAGCTTGCAAAATACCCAGGAAATTCAGTGTTTCTCACTGAATGTGAGATGCTCCTTCAGGGTCAACTTGGAGGAGGTGAGCCTACCATAAGTATCCCTGTGAAGGACAGGTATTGAATTAGTTTCCTGGGAAGGGAACATAATCTTGAGTTAGAGGTCTCCCTTCTGTAGAGGGAAGGAAATACTTGAGGAACTCCTCTGTGAGCAGCCCACATGTTTTAGGCTACGGAAATGAATACTCTGGTCCTGGGGAGAAGGAATATGCAAGGTGCTTTATATCATCTCCAGAAGAGGATACTGCATTTCTAGAAGAGAGATTCAAACAGCATGGGAAAACTGGAATTGGAGTATAGCTCATGGAATTCTGTGTGTGTAAATGGTGTAGTTGTCTATGGGGGTGTGTGTGTGTATCCTAGCAAGGATCTTCCATTTGCACAGTACACTAACTTTATAATATATGTAATTTGATGGCCACATTAACCTTGTAGTGCAAGTAAGACAGATTTTTAAAATACTAATTTCTCCAATAAGGAAAACAGAGCCTAGAAATATCAACTAATTGCCCAATACTTGGTGAGTTAATGATAAAGGCAAGACTGAACATATGCTTTTCTGAATCCATGTCCGGAGTTGTTTGTGGCAAGTCACATGGCTTAAATATCACTTCAGATATGTGATAGTGCTTGTACTACACCATTCTGCATATTCTTTTACACTTTGTTATATTGCAGTGCTCCAAGAAAGTATGTCGAAAGAACTGCATAATTGTTTATCAAATTCACAGCAGTTTCTTCCTGGATCCAAAGCTAGACCACATTTGCCAACTTCCTTTACAGTTAGTGTAGCCATATGACTGAGATCTCATGAATGGAATCTGAGCAGTGATAAGGATCATTGTTGTTGTGATCTCATGGACTATAGCCCGCCAGGCTCCTCTGCCTATGAGATTTTCCAGGCAAGAATAGTGGAGCGGGTTGCTATTTCCTTCTCCAGGGGATCTTCCCTGCATATGGATCAAACCCTTGTCTCTTGCATTAGCAGGCAGATTTTTTACGACTGAGCGACCAAGGAAGCCCACCATAACATTCATTTGTATGTGTGTGTGTGTGTGTGTGTGTGTGTGTGCATGCTCAGTCACATACAGACTGTAGCCTGCCAGGCTCCTCTGTCCATGGGATTGTCCTGGCAAGAATACTGGAGTGGGTTGCCATTTCCTCCTCCAGGGGATCTTCCCAACTTAGGGATCGAAATCCCATCTCCTATGTTTCCTGCATTGCAGGAGAATTTTACTGCTGAACCACCAGGGAAGACTGCAATAAGAATCCTGCAGGCCCATAAACAAAATGCTAAGGAATCATCGCTCTCTGTTCCCCAGGGTCTTCCCAGTGCAAAGCCATGCGTTAAAGATGGACGAGTATCCACTAGCCTGGATCTCTCAATGTTTGAAAGGAACAAAGATACCCATACACTAGTCCCTGTTTCAGTTTAGATTCCTAATCCAGTGATTTTTTTTTTTTTTTAACGACTAGAGAATTGGAAACACAATATGTTTACCTTGGTGTAAGATACATAGTATAGTTTGGGGGTTTTAGTTCCTGACATTTCACATAAGCCTAACTAATGTATCTTATTAAAATATAATGCTAAATAACTTAAGAATACATCAAGCTGTTTATATATGTATATTTAATTGTCTCACCATTTTGTGAGAAAATCATTATTTTATTTTTGTAGTTAAATCCCTGAGAGATGAACTAATTAACTAATTACTAAGCAAACAAAAACACTTGAGATTTAAACCATTCCAGCTTGAAAACACACCAGAGAAGGTGGGAAATTTACTCAGTGTTCATATTTTAAAAACCGCATGGAAGAACTCTGAGTAGCCTGGCTTAAGTCACATGGCCATCTATAACAAAACACTGGGTAGAGCTGGTTACAATATGTGATTTGACCTGGATCATCTGCCTTTCCTGGATGCCATAGGCACAGATCATTACCAATATATAAGTGCAGAGGAAAAGGACACCCAAGGAATAAGCATGCAATTTTCAAAAGCAGGAAGAGGGAAATGACCAGACAAAATCCATTGATGACTATGACTAAGTTATGCTGGCTTCATCAAAAAGGAGAATGTACTGTAACATCTCAAGGGCTGATTTCCAGACTATAGTTTCCTACTATAGCAATGTAGCTGGATCTTATAAAAGAAATAGAACTCAGGTCCAGACAGCCATTTAAAAACTCTCTGCATTTCATGTAGACTCTTCTCATTGCATATGTTTTATGACTCTTTCTGCAGATTGTCATCATTTTCTTCACTTTTGCTGGGTGCCTAAAGGCAAGTTTAAATGATGATAGACTAGTCTAGGTCTCCCATCAAACACAAACTATCTCTGATTCTTGAATTAAAATGGCAGGGAAATGAGGGCCACACCACAATTTGGTAGCTTACCTGGCCTGTTCAGAGAAACAATGACTCTCTCAAGACCAACTCCCTGGAAACAAGACTTGTTTATCCTGCTAATCAAGCAGCTTACCTCCTTCCCTTCCTGATTCAAAGAACCGTAACCAAAGAGCAGTGTTCTCATTGGAAAAACTCACTTTCAGGATCTCTACGAATGTTGCCAAAAGTTTAATAAGATAAATGTGTCTAAATGCTGTACTCTATTAATACTAAATGTTCATCCTTGAGAGAGATATTATACTCTCTGAATCTTAGTATCATTATTATTAAAGTAGAAATAATACCTATGTCACTGGTTTCTTGGGAGGATTAGGCCTTGCCCATAGAAGATGAGGATGAGATGGTTGGATGGCTTCGCTGACTTGATGGACATGAGTTTGAGTAAGCTCCAGGAGTTGGTGATGGACAGGGAAGCCTGGCATGCTTCAGTCCATGGGGTGGCGAAGAGTCAGACATGACTGAGTGACTGAACTGAACTGATAGAAGGTGAGGGTCATTACTTTAAAAGAGTTTCAGTGCAAAATTAATCCACATAAAAATTAGTCATGCTTTATTTCGAACAACAAAACATATTTTTTTCCTGGCTTGATGGCTAATTAGATGATTTCCAAGCTCTTTTCCAGTTCTTTAATGCAAGTGATTTTTTCCAGTGGACTTCAAACCATTAGCCAAAAAAATAGTGCTTTCAAAGCAAGAGATTCGTTAATATCTCAAGGATATTCCAAAGCATGTCATAGCATAAAATTATTTCAGAATATTCAATTTGTTTTAAGCAACAGCAGCCTCCCCTTGTCAAGGTGACTAACTTGAATTTGATAGCTTTATTTTAGATGTATAACTTTTATTAATATATAATCTTAATAGAGTGAGATATTAATATTAATCAGAAATAACCGATAAATCACATGTATTTTATAACATATATCATATAACACTTGCCTTGCATTTTTTCATCACCAAACATTTATTAAATATCTAATATGGTCCTGAGCACTGTATTTTTAAGTAGGCAATAACTATTATTTTTCCTACCACTCTTCATTTTGCTTTTATAAGATAAGAGGTGAGGTGTATGATTGAAGCAAATATCAGAAATGAGAAAATTATCTAACTGGGAGTTAGATAACTACAAAAATATGACTGACATTCCAAGAGGAACAATGCAATATGTGTTCTATGAGCTAAGCTTACAGGAAAATACAGCAGAGAGTATTATAGGGAACCTAATTTCCTAGATATCACCATAATACAGACTGTATGTTAGACTATAACAACATGTCCATACAGAATTTTCCCTTTGTGTACATCTTTATTAGGAGTTTAGATATAGATGCCAAATAAAAAATAATTTCGTATTAAGGCTAGCAGTATTTTTAAAATCCGATTGCTTTCTTCAAGAATATATTGCACTAAATCAGTCTTAGATATATAGCAGAAAATGTGACCATGTACCCCAGATCCTCCACTATCAGGGATGTTGAGACCCTTTGCATAATATAGCCTGAAAACCCCTAATGAAGAATTCTGATTAGCGAAATTTGGGTCAGCTGCCCCTGCCTGGATCAAACATAGCCAAGGAACAGGGCCAAACAGTATCACCAAAGCCTCCTCATACTTCTGTTTAGGAACCACTCTAAGAGAGGGGGGAATAATTATGAGTCAGTCAGGAAGATCCCCTGGAGAAGGAAATGGCAACCCACTCCAGTATTCTTGCCTGGAAAATTCCGTAGACTGAGGAGACTGGTAGGCTACAATCCATGGGGTTGCAAAGAGTTGGACATGACTGAGTGATTTTTCCCTGGTGGCTCAGAGGTTAAAGTGTCTGCCTGGAATGCAGGAGACCAGGGTTCGATCCCTGGGTCAGGAAGATCCCCTGGAGAAGGAAATGGCAACCCACTCCAGTACTCTTGCCTGGAGAATCCCATGGAGGGAGGAGCCTGGTAGGCTACAGTCCATGGGAGCAACTTCACTTTCACTTTCATCTCCTACTGGTGTCTAAAAAGAATAAGGTTGAGGAGCAGAGCCTAACAGGGTACAATATTTTACAAAGAAACAAAAAGTATTTCCCTTTTGTTGCAGGCCGTGACAATCATTATTAAATACCTGGTTGATCATGATATTTTAATTTGTAATGCATAAGCACGTTTGCCTTTACAAGAGGGAGATCTTAAGAAAAAAAGTTTTGGGTTTTGGAATATTTTTATATTTCTAGAGTCTAGAAGCTAGATACTGTGTTGTGATACTTTTAACAGCAACCATGCTTATAAGGGTGCTGAATCCTTCTCCAAGGGCCAGTGTTCTATTCGTAACTTTTATAGTAAGTAGTTTAAAGCATTTGGTGTTGAACCTAATTTAAAGTTATGAAAGGTAATTTAATTGTGGGATCTAAAACAAAGTAGCAGGGAAAGTTAAAAAAGAAAAAAGCTAAAAAAGAAAAAGCTTGTTTCCTTCACAGTCATGCAGAACTGGCAGGCATGTATGCAAGCATTAGGGAAATTATGTAAAGGAGTTCTAGAGAGACTCTCCACTGAGAAGAAAAAAGTTAGGATATAAAAAGAATGTTAAACAATTAGGAGAAGCTGTTTATAAAAATATCTATATCTAGATTTATTTTGTCTATTGATAAATTTCCAGTTTATTTAGAATGTGTAATACATAGATCCTCTTTTGGACCAAAAAAGAATAAGGCTGAATTGCTTTGAATCAAGGTAAGAATAGATGATACCAAATCAGAAGGGATACATAACCAACCTTTTAAAATGGGTCCTTTGATGTACATACCAAGAAATGAAGAACATCACTGGATACTTCTTAGAATTAAACTATCCCTTAGTCAGTCAAATATGTTCTGATAGTATATATAACCTTCACTTGAGTCATTATTCTAGTGAACCCCAAATCCCTTAGACTTCTAATCATACCATGGCATACTAGGAATCTGAGTACTAAGCTCTGGTACATATTTTGCTTGCAGGTATGATTAACCCTGCAGTGTATCTAGGCCCAGTAGCATTTAAGATGATAACTGTCTGCTGATAATTGATTAGGTATTAGAAAATATTTTTCCTAATAACAAAACTTAGTAATTTATAATCTGAAAGTTTACGTCTGGTTGAAAAATACAAGGTCATTTCATGTGAAGATGGCATTTGTCTAGTGTCTGCAGAAGGGACCATTTGGTTATTAAAAGCCTCAAATATTTGAAGCTCAGCCCAGGGTAGTGTACGTCAAGTCATAGGATAAGGAAGAGTTGAATCATTAATGAATCCTGATTTTCACTTTCATGCATGCCTGCCTGGAATAGTCAACGTTTCTCTTTATACTTGTAGCTAGGTGTTACCAGCTCACCATTTCAGAAAATGAAATGAAAGGGCAAATGGTGTGTGCAACTTTAGGAAAATGTCTCTGGGTGTGAGTACGCCTTTCTTTTCTTCCTTTTCTTCTCTGTTTCTGCAGTGTAGGCATGATTGTGAGAACTGGAATCGGGAATAACTACCCTGCATGGCTGAGCAAGAAGATAAGGAAGGTGTCTGTTACAGGTTGGAATGCCACAACAGCCCAGGATCACTAAAAACTATACTTTAAACTGAAAAAATAAATAAACTTTTATCTTATTTATTGTTGATGTGTGTTTCTGTTACTTGTAGCCAAAGTGAATCCTAACTAATATAGAATAAGTTATTAAAAAAAAAAAACTTTGTTAACTTTAACTTTCCCTGACTAATTGAATAACTATCAATTCCAATCAGGTAAGAAGGCATTTACTGAGTATGCAAAAACAAGATATCCTACATACTTACTTTCTTTATACAACAATTACAACTGAGAGGTGTGCCACTGTGCAAAAGCCTTGTCTATACCTCTGTTTATTTCTGTAGAAGTGACATCTGTGACTAGAAACCATGGTTGAATGTATATATTCTATAAAGCAGTTGACATAATATCAGCTTTCTTTCCAGAAAAATCGTGTCAGTAAATATCACTAGCATAGAGGCAGGCCTGTTTCAGTTCAGTTTTGTTAGAGTTTAGTAGTAGGAAACTGCTATTTTTCAGCTAATTTCATGAATGAAACAAGATGGATCTGGTACTTGTATACATTTCTATGTATTGGATTTATATTGACAGAACATATTTCCTTTTTTGGCCATTTGTATTTATTTTGTGAACATGTTATGCATGTTCTTTTCCTAAATTTCACATGCTGGAGATTTTAGTATATTTCTTATTGGAAAAGACTTTTGGTCAGGAAATTTTTTTAATTATTAAAATATTTTAATTGTGATTATCTTATTTGATTGCCTATTCAGCTTTTAAAAATTTTGGGGGAGGGGTTCTTTTCAATTTTATAAATATTGATTTATTTTTAAATTTTAATGTCGTTAAAGTCAACAGTGGGATCTTTTTTGAAAACCACTCTTGCACACAGAACTACCACATATAAAAGCTTCTTTGCTCAAACATCATCTGCCCCGAGAAGAAGGCGTTAAAAAAAGTTGTGTAGCAAAGAGGGCATAGCATTTTATTTGATGGTATTTTTGTGGAAGGTTCACCTTAGAAAAATATTGGCAAGAGTCATGGATTTCCTGGCAATGGAGTATTGACACTTTGTATCTTAAATCAAATAGAGAAGACTATGGCCATCAGATTAAAAATGATTTGGAAGCATGAGGTTTGAACCTAAAGTACAGGTAGCTGCTGTAAAAATTATTACCTTGACATTTGATTAAGTTGTATAAACCTTTAACCTATTCTTTCTTTCCAGTGCTTTTCATTAACCATCAGCTATTTTTATTCACACATTTTTTCCCCTTTTTGGTTCTTTCTTCCTCATTATTCTGTTTGTAATTTTGATTGTTTGAGTCAACTCCTCTGTGGTGAATACTTTATTTATTTAACTTACAATGCTTAGTTTTCACTTATTATATCTCACATGTTGATAAACATATTAATTATATTTTAAAATTTATTTTTCTCACATATTCTTCCAGACCTGCCATATCGTGATGTCTGATTCTAAAAATTGGTCTATAGGTGCTGTTTATTTATATTTCTTCTGCTACCACTAATATCATTTAATATCTATATAGCACCTTTCATTCTATATTCTGTTTTTATTACTTTTCTACATATCTACATTTGGGGGATGAATTGAGTACTTTCCATTTTTCCTCCTTTACAAATAAGAGCCTCTTGTCACAATTGGTTAGAGTCTACTCTTTCCAAAATCATTTAAGTAACAAGTGACTCCAGATGTCAGTTTACGGTTTCTTTAAGTACTCTGGGGAATTCATGGATGCCCCATATTAAGCAAATTCAAGTAGCCTAACTTAAGCCTGTGGATATTTAGTTGGTCAGAATTCAGCAATATCATTCAACCTCTTTTCCATTTTTTTTCCAAAATAAAAAGAATTATAATGTGCAAAATAATGTGGTTACAGATTAATCTTACACAGATGATTGAAATTTGTAATTTAAATTCCAGGAAGATACTCTAATGTGAAGAGGTATACAGACAAGCAACGAACACCTTTAAAAGAACAAGAAAAAACCAGAATGAGATGAGTGTAGAGATACAATCAAAGTGCTATGGGAATATAATAGAAGGGGTGATTATTTTGAATGAGTAGCAGTTGGTACTGGAATTGAGTTTTGAAGACTGAATGAGATTTTGATAGTCACTTGTATTGGGTTTGGTCTGTTAATTCGAATGCGGTTTTATGTTCTTCAGATGTTGACTCTACCTCCCTAATAACTGAGAGGGCATTAGATCATTCTGAATATATTATATACAAATGTAATTTGGATATAATGTGCTTGTTGGATGCATATAATAAATCTTGGTTTCTCTTATAATTGCAACTCGAATGTACTGATATAGATAATAACACCTTAGCCATTTCAAATTATGAAATTTTAGAGCAGGAAAAGACCTTAGAAATTACCTACTTAACCCTCTCATTTACAAAGAAGGCAGAAAGGGGCTCAGTAATTGAACAAGGTCACTCAGTTAACTTGAACAGACTTTTCCTCCATCAAAAGGCACTGCTTTGGAAGCGGCACCTTTCCATATGCATTATGGTAATTTTTACTGATGTGAAATAAAATCATTTAATCCTCACATCGGATTATCAGAAGATACTTTAACGACTGCAATGAACTTGCACGCCGTGTAAGTTTGAAGGAACATAAAATGGACCAAAGGCAGAAAACGCACTGGGACTGGATACCTGCATAATGAAAATATGGAATAATTTGCACCTGTAAAAAGAGACGCTGGCAGTAGTTTCAATCTGATGTCACTTATTCACCTGGGGTGGAATGAAGCAGGAAGAGAAGAGGAGGGCGGGAAGAAAGAAAGAGGGGAGAGGGAGATGGAAGCTCGAAGGGGGAATGGAGGGGGCGAGAGGGAGCGGGGGGAGGGAGAAGGAGAGAGAGGGAGAGGGAGAGAGAAAGCTTGTCTCAAAGCCGCGAGGAGAGGTACCCTTTGTTTGACAAACCCTGAAAGGAAAGCCTCTTGTAGCAGCTCTCCCGTTGCCACCTCCAAGCGTTTGTCGAGCTGCTAGGTGGAGCCCGCGCGGCGGAGCCTGAGCGCACTCCAGATCCGGGTTTTGCCTCCCGCCACCCCTTCTCCCGGCGCGAGCCCCCTCTCTTCGGCTCTCGGCGCTCGCTTGCCCGCGGCTCATTCTGGGCTCGGCTAGGGCCCCGGCTGCGTCCGCCGCACGCAGGCTGCACGGCCACGGCGCGCCAGCGCTCCGACCGGTTCTCGGCGCGTCGCCCGGTTGTCTGCTCGCCCCAGTTCCCAGGAGCGGGGATGCAGATGCTGCCGCTGGTCCGGGTGGGCGCCGCCGCAGCCGCTGCCGCCTTTTTCCGGACTGCTCGTGGCCTCAGCTCCCGCAGCTGCCGCCTGTGACTCGCCCCCTCCCCTTTCTTTCTTCTCTTTTTGCCTCCGTCTTCTTTCTCCGGGTGTGCGCGCGCGCGGGTTGCACGGCTGGCTTTGGCAGGAGCTCGCTCGTGTGTGCGCGTGTGTGAGTGTGCGTGTCTGGAGAGCGCCAGAGCCTTGCTCGCTCGCGGGGAGTCGAAGAAGAGAACGAAGCGAAGAGGCGGCGGCGGCGGCAGCGCCGAGCCCGGGGCCGCGCGATGAAGCTCCCACATGTCCGCAGCTGCCCAGCCCGGCCGACCAGCTAATCAGCCACCCTCCGGGCTCGGGGTTCCGCGGCCCCCTGGACGCAGCTCTAGGCGGCCGGGCTCCCGCTCCGCCGGCGAGCCCCCGCTGTGCACCTGGGAAGGAGTTTGTGGGGCCCTCGATCCTGCTCTCGGCGCAGGTTTCGGGCGCGTGGGGAGACCCTCGGCGGCGAGAGAACCCCGAGAGGAGAAGGAGCCACCCCTGGCCCTCGCGGCTCCCCCTACCTTTTCCATCGCTCCCGCTCTCCAGCGGAAAGGGGAGGACGAGGAAGAAGAAGAAAAAGAAAGGGGGTGGGGTGGGAGAACTGGATATAAAGATCGACTGGGGGGATGGTGGCAGATTTTTGGTCTCTTCAGCAGCGTGTTTCCTTAAGCGGCAGCAGCAGCAGGAGGAAAAGGAGCCCCAGCTATGACTGCCGCATGTTAATAGCTGCCGCTGGGGTCCCTCGGCTGCTTCTGGAGCCAGAGCCTGACTCCGAAGTTGTGCAACTGTGGACTGGGAGAGACATTTGAACCCTCCACTCTGTTTGCTCCGTTTTTACTCCCTTGGTGTGTGTGAAGCGAGGAAACGTAAAGGAAGACAAGCATTTGGCTTCCCCCGCCCCCCCATCCCCGTCCCTTTTTTTCATGGCTGTGTAGCAGAAGAAAAGGGGGAAGGAGACTTTTCGTTGTTTCCTTGGCCGGGGTCTCCACCCTCCCGCTGCCTTCTCTGCGCACTGGTTATAATTCCTGGACGCGTGTGCTGGGGGTGTCTACGCTGGGGCCGCTCGGTATTTTGCCCCGGGCTCCATGGTTCGATTGTGGAAACTGCACCAGGCTGCAGGTTGTTGAGCAACTGATGGGACGAGCTCAGGGACCGGCGGTTACGAAAGGTAATTTATTCTTCTCACTCTTCCTAATAGTGGTGGCCCCGGCCCGGCGCAGGCGTCTGCGTCCGCGGGGCAGGCGACCGAAGGGGCGCAGGATTCACGCACACTCAGCCTCCCACTTGCACACTCGCCCGCACACACACTCATCCAGTCGTGATGTGGGGCGGGAAGGGAACCACACGGCGGGTGGGTGCTGGGGGTTGGCACGGGTTCGAGGTTTTTCCAGCCACTGGGCGGTTTGGCGGCTGAGAGAAATGAAGGGGAGAGTGGCCGGGGGGCATTCGCAGTCCAGCAGTCTGGGGGATAGGAGCGGTTTCCACCCTGGGAATTTTCCCTCCTGTCTCACCCCAGTATCATTCCCCTGGTGGGAGCCCAAAGCAAACCAGGGGGCGCTTTCTCTCTGCCGGCCCGGAACCTGTGCCGCTTGAGGCGGGAGAGGGCTGGAGGACCTACAGGGACCTGGTGAGGAGCTCGGCTCAGGGGTGATGGGGACAGAGGGGACCCTCTCAAGACACCTGCCTGAAGCATCCATGGGGGTCGCGTTTGCCCAGTTCGTGTCCCGGAGTCGCGGAGCCTCACCACCTCCCCATACCCAGCCCGCTGTGTCCCCTTCACGGGCAGTTTGGTTTAGACCTGCTTGCTCTAGCTTTTGTTAGGCGGTTTTGGCTGGAGAAAGCGGCTACTTTCGTGGGTGGCCGGGGGCGGCGTGGTGTTGGGAGTGGGCACTGGGCGGGGGGTGGGGGGGCGGTGTTGCAATAATCAGCCCGGCCGGGGCGCCGGGGCAGGGTGATCAGAGCATTGGTGGCCGCGGTCGGCTAGGTTACAGGTAGGAACGCAGGCGCCCTGTATTTTCTCACCAGTGAAGGGAAAGCTCCGGGCTGCGGCGGAGCTTCAGTGTCACCGCACCCCGGCCGATGGTCCCGCGTCGGAGCTCAGAGGCTAAACGTGCCAGGGCCCCTGGCACTGTAGGTGGGTGGGTGTGTATGTGTGTGTATGGGGGGGAACCTCCGCTACCAGGGTTAATCGGCAGCGGGATCGGCATGTTCAGGTCTACGTGTGCGCGCGTTAGTGCGCTCCGGAGATGGCCCGGAGATATTTGCCGGGATGACAGAGCTGATGCTACTTGAGCTGAGCTTGCTTATCGAAATCGCCTGCGATCCGCTTAACCGGAAAATCTGGTTTGAGGAGGCCGCAGGGGAGGTAGGGGTTCTGAGGAAGCCCTACTGTGTCCCCTGTCCCCTAGTGAGCACCTCTAAGACATGCGTGCTGCGCGTGAGAATCTCTGGTGCAGCGCGCGATGCACCCCAGATTGGCCCTGGTGAGGACCAAGCGATAGAGTAGTCCTCTTTCGGTCAGGTTGAAATAACCAAGTCAAGCCAGCATAACCCTTGTTCAGAATTCTCTGGCCACTCTCAGATAGAAATGTGCGCTGCATAATTTATGGCCAGAGATATAACAGCAATTGGGCGAACTCGAGGCGTGTGAGCCACCTCTGGGTGTCTCCTCCCTGTGCCTGTGTGTGATCCTGCCTGCAGTAGTTAGAGCACATTGTAAACAACGGTGTAAGCAGCCCTGCCAGTCTCCTTCGGAGCCCGACCTGGTGATGTCTGTTGTGTTTACTTTCTTGGGTGGATTACTCATTAGGAAGTATAAGCCTTCTTGGACCTCTGATTTTACATCCTTTCAGCCAGCTGCTGGGGAAATGAAGAGATGCACAGACTCTGGCAGGAAGGAAAAATTGCCTTCTGTGTTTTGCTCTGAAGTAAATAGGCAGTCTGCTAATTTAGTGTCATATGGGCTATCAACACTAGTTAAAGGTTGTCACTGTAGAATCTCCAGAGAAATAGTTCTTCTGTAATTTTTCATTTGGAGAATGTACTTTGTTTCCCTGAGATTAAACAGAATTTGGGTAGATTTCCCTGGTATATTTTTCAATCTGTAATGGTACTAGATGACCTAGAGTTACAGCATCCAATTTGTCTATATATGGATTATAGATAGAATTGTCAGTTCTTTTATAGAATCACCAAAAGAGGTTTGCAGATATTTGTCTAGGAGTTAGAATATTTGTAGTGAAATATCTCACCTTTGTTTCACCCAATCTTTTGTTGTTGTTATTGTTGTTGACCAAGGGTTAAAAATGTACAAAGACAGTTATTAAAAGTTGGAAAGCTAATCACTTTTCAGTTTCAATAATCAGAGACATGAAATTCTTTAGTTGTAGATTAACCCTGACTGCTTTCATGTTTGTTGCCCATGGTTTTGTTGAAAGAAAGTCTAGCACTGTAAATGTAAAAGGGTACTTCGATTCTGGGTACCATCATTTTCACATCTCTTTCAATTTTAAGATACTGGCGTCTTGGAAAAGCTTAGATTACCCCTCACTTCCCTTGCCAAAAAAGGAATACTGAATCACTGATGCCTGATTTTGATTAAGTTATATTTGTATGGGATAGGGCTAGTGGAAAACTTAGAAAATTATGATTTCATCCATCTGATTCTAGCTTCTTACATTTCTTTCCTTTCTAGAAGGTATGTGTTAAAACCTTTGCCCTTGCAAGTATTTCTGAAGATTAAAGAGTACTTGTCCTCTTATTTTAGAAGATCTAATCACAGTGATTCCAGGTCCTGTGTTAGAAGATTTGATCAGATCTGTTCTTTGTTTCCTAGCAGCATGTGTTTCCTAGCAGTCATACATTCCACAGGTCCTGATGTCATTAGAACTGTGTCTGTCAGGGTATTGTGCTGTCTTTAGCTGAAGGTGAATGTGTCACAAGTGCCTGAATGCCATTCCCTAGCACTTCTTCATAACTAAGTATTCAGTAACCTGCTCTGTTGGTGTGCATGTTGATGAGACTATTTCTGTAAACTCAGGGTAGGAGGAATGATTACTATGAAGGTTTATGTGAACTATTTAAAAATTTTAGATAGATACATTAGGTTGCTCCAGGCATCCCTGGCCTAAAGAGCGATAAGCCAGCTTGTGATTTGCTTGATGGGTAAATGCTTTTGATGTCTCATTTTAAATTGCTTGGGTGATTCTCCTTCAGATTGGGAGCCCTCCATGAAAATATGAATGGAAGGTCTTTTAGAAATGAGTTTATTAATGATGATCTTCTTGCATTTTGGAGATTTTAAACATTTCTTTAAAACATTCCTTTGCACAGGGAATAATAGTGAGTATGAGACTTACTGGCTCCAGCTACTGTGCCTGGCATTGTTTCTAGTAATTAGGAAAAACAAATTTTTTTATGGACTTGTTTTCCTTTTGATTTCTTGCTGAGCTCTAGCGAAGTTAATCCTAAACAGCAGATTTTTTAAAAAAAGTTATCAAATCGAAAGAATTGAAGTCAGTCAAATAATATTATGCTAAACTGAAATGTTTTTTCAGATTTCCTTTGGACAACTTTAACTGCTGGATGAAACTCTCTTTGAAAAGAGCTGCCAAGTAGGAGTGATAGTTGCTGTTAGAAGTGGGGCATTTTTTGCCCAGAAATCAGCAAGGAAAACTACTTGTGTATTTGAAAACAAAATAATTTTGAGAAATGCTATGCAGCTTTAATTTAGCATGGTGTGAATGGCTAGAGCATTTGGAATTAGAGGGAGAATATCTTTCCTTAAGTTTTGCAAATGACTATTTTCCCTTTGATTTCTTAGATTTGCATAGCATTCAAAATATGCTCTTGTTCACATAGGGAGGAACCCTAAAGACAGAGGCTGTATTGTAATTTAGCATTTGTTTGCCTTCAAGGACATGTTTGCGCTTTGATCACTATTGGATTTATGTCTTTTTCTTTTATGCAAACGAATTTCCTACTAGAATATCCTATTTTATAATAAAATATAAACGCAAACTTTAAAATATGAGTAAGGGCTTCCTGACATGCTTCTTTTCTTATCTTTTGAGTGTGTGTTATTAGGGATTTGCTGATCAGTGGGAGAAAACCCCAGAGTTTTTTGATATTGATGTTTATTAGCCAGTGTGAAAGAGTAGTACAAGCGTGCCTGTGAAAAGCATTTATGAGCCCAAATATGTGCACACTGTCCCCCAAATTCTTTCATGTCAGTACCCTGGTCTGAGTGTCTACATGGCCCACTGAAATTAACTTTTCTACTGCATAAAGTAACCAGGTGTCATTTTTTTCTTAGAATTGTTAAGTGTGCCCATGCGCTCACAAATACAAATATATATAAAAGACTATATAAAAGACAAATATATATAATAGCTGTTCTACTCTGAGTTCATTGAAATTCTCCATCTGTTTTTAGAGAGTGGGTAAAAGGAAAAGTCCGTTCTGTATTTGATAATAACAGATTCTATGTGTGTTAGTCATTCAATCATGTCTGACTCTTTGCAGCCCCATAGACTGTACCCAGTCAGGCTCCGCTGCCCATGGGATTCTCCAGGCAAGAATACTAGAGTGGCTTGCCATTCCCTTTTCCAGAGAATCTTCCCGACCCAGGGATTGTCTCCTGCATTTCAGGCAGATTCGTTACCGTTTGAGCTACAGGGAAATCCTAACAGATTCTATAGATCTTAATAATTTATATCTTACTAATGTCTTGTTGACATTTAAAACAAGAATTTAGTTAAATATTAACAAATTTCTTCAGGAGTGATTACATATACACATTAGAAGTTGTTAGCATTTGGTCCATATTCAAGAACTTAAATGGAATACTGTTGGTGGTAATCATAGTTATTGTAAACATTATCTCTGGGATGGAGATTTGATTCATCCAACTGAACATTTCTATCTGGTAAACTTCTGTGTCAGTTATTTTATAGAGTAGACAACCTTCTCTTTTCAAACTTTATTCTGGAGAAATCTGTGGGTTTTTGAAACCCTTTCAGGGGTACTCTAAGAAGAAAACATTTTCACAATAATGCTAAGACTTTTTTTTAAACCTTTCAATCTCATACTTTAACAAGTTTATGGTAGAGTTTTCCAGAAGGTATACAATATGTGATGGCATCATTACTTTGATGGCATATGGCGTGCTGGTGTATTCTTCTGTTTTAAAATTTTATGAGCTTAACTATTAGTATTTAAATATTGATGGTTATAAACAATATAATCAACAGTTGCTTTAGGTCACCAATTTTAAGTGTGTAAAAGGGTCCTGGAACCAGAGAATTTGAGAACCACTGAAGTTGACTTCAAGATCTGCCTCCTTGTAGTCAAAAGTTCGCCTCACTGTACCATATAAAGAGTCATCTAGGATGAGAAAACAAATTATTCAAGTTTTAAAAACACACAAGCCAGATGGTTATTTTGCTAATTATTTGACATTTTCACTTTCCCCTTCCCAGAGAGCTTCTTTCTAGTTTCTTTGGTCCCCAGTTAGTGGAATGGAAACGTTAAGGCTGCGGGTCTCCAGCATGACGTGCTGATAGTAGCAAAGGAGCTCCTGGGAAAATTTAAAATCTAGGCCCCAGTTCTTGATATTCTGCTATTTAGACAGGCAGAACAGCTTGGTGGTGATGAGAAGGAACTCTGTGGTGTGTTTGCCGAGGTTTGATAAATTATTTGAGTTTTGCCAAGATATTGGATCTCTCTCTCTATGCCTTAATTTCCTGGTATGTTTTGGTGGGTATAACAACTGTTCCTAATTCATAGGTTTTTCCCATTCATAAAATTTAATGGGAAAATATATGCAAAGTGTTTGAAGCAGTTATAGACACAATTGTAACTACTTGCTACTGTCATTATTATTATTTTCTAGGTCTCATGAGGGGCCCAGGAAACTTTAATCAATTCCCCATGTGACTATGTGACTGACATTTGCAATTATGTGTTATCTCATTGCTTTACAGCATACCTTAAAATGCAATTAAATTTGAAAATTTCATATAAAAGATAATCTTGGCTGTATTTTACACTTGCACATGAAAACTTATGAAGAGTTACTGGATTTTTTTTTTTTTTTTCTTTCTGTATAGTAAGAATGAATCAAACACCTTTTTAGTCTGGGCCAAGTTTGAAGTTTGGTAGAGGATGAATGCCCAATTAAATTGAGATTTCAAAGACCCTAATTGAATATTTATGTATCTTGGGAATTATTAGGGAGGAAATCACTTTTCTGAAGTGATATCAAGACGATTCACTACACTCTTAGTCTGTTAATCACTATCGAAACAGGCCATTTTCAGTGAAAAACATCCTTGGGGTAATTCTACACTGCAGTCTGTTTGTGAGTGGTCATATGCTTGACGAGTAACAGAAATCCCACATAGAGATTACTTTTAATAGATGCTGAAGTTTAAAGATGATCTGTAATACTTCCGAATGGCACTTTGATATCTATTGGAAAACCTTCTCTCTCTCTCTCTCTCTTTAGTTGCTAAGTCAAGTCCGACTCTTGAGACCCCATGGACTGTAGCCTGCCAGGCTTTTCTGTCCATGGGATTCTCCAGGCAAGAATGCTGGAGTGGGTTGCCATTTCCTTCTCCAGGGGATCTTCTTGACCGATGAATTGAACCCAGGTCTCCTGCATTGCAGGCAGATTCTTTACCAACGGAGCTATGAGGGAAGCCCTAACCTTATAGAGATATTTATAAATTCCATACATATATTTGAGCATATTTCATGGCTAGTGAGAGAAGGAAATGGCAACCCAGTCCAGTACTCTTGCCTGGAAAATCCCATGGACAGAAAAACCTGGTAGGCTACAGTCCATGGGATTGCTAAGAGTCGGACACGACTGAGATACTTTGCTTTCACTTTTCACTTTCATGCATTGAAGAAGGAAATGGCAACCCATTCTAGTATTCTTGCCTGGAGAATCCCTGGGACAGAGGAGTCTGGTGTGCTGCCATCTATGGGGTTGCACAGAGTCAGACATGACTGAAGCGACTTAGCAGCAGCAGCATGGTTAGTTTAATTTCTGACTTAGGGTGAGCACTATGAAATGAGTACTGTAGCACTGATCTTCTCCAGCTCGTTGGTGAAACCTGACTTTTTCTGGAGAAACTATACTATACTCCTTAGATGGGCATACCTGGACAGTGTTCCAGATTATGACCTGCTTAGAAATGGCCTTTGGAAAGAGAGACCCTTGAATACAGTCTTAGATCTACAACTTTATAGCTATATCATTGCTCTTTGTGAAATAAAGGTAATAAAATCTGCATTGTTGGTTTGGGGTGAGAAATAGGAAATGAGCAGAAAAGGACCTGATAGAGTGAGCATTTAATAAATGGTACCTATTATTATTAGAGTAATAGAAATGTCCTTCGCTACTGGTATTAAGAAAACTTAGCTAAATCAAATATCTTTTTTTTATTGAAGAGTTCTCGATGAGCTATGAAAATCAATAGCATTTTCTTAAGAAGTTGAGAAAGGTTTCACATGTATTTTTGTCTTTTCCATGATGTTTCCCTCTCTCTTGTTTTAACCTTTTAGTCAGTACCTATTTCTGAGCTCTTCCTTGTAATGTTAAAATGTTGTATGTACTTTGCTACTAATTCTGCCCCCCTCCATCATAATCCTGACAGGAAAATATTTTTGACAGCCACAAAGTGCTGTGTCTGGAGATTGACTTTAAATCAGGTATAAAATGAAAGTAGCAATTTAACTTAAGACATTTTAAATTAAACTCCTGATCATCTTTTCACATGGCGTCAGCAGCTCTTTAAGCTTTAACTGCATCAGAATATTCTACATGTTGTAACTAAATCATCATAAACTTCCAAGATTTAAGAATTTCTCATATTTTTGAAGGATTTATAATCTTAAAGTTTAGTCCTCATAAGATTGCTATAAATGCAGATGAACCCTTAAAATTCAGATCCCCAAATCATTTTAAAGACTAGAAGTATGGAAGGGGTCATAAATAAGTCCATGTTTTAGAATGAACATGTGTATTTCAGTGACAGTTGCCATTAAGAGAAGCTATTAAAATGTGTGACTCATATCTAATCATTCAGAATTTATGTTAAATGGAAAGAGTACAACATGGTTGGTGGTAAAAATGAAAGAAATAATAAGCTGCACATTGGACAGCTGACTTGCTAAATTGTACCAGACTTAAGTGTCTTAAAGTATGACTCAAGAAAACGAAAGCCAAGTAGAAACGACACCCCCTTTTGTTTGATCAGCTTGTGTTGGTGTTTATGCATCCCGCAGAGGCAAAGTGTGTTACTATTCAAGACAGCCCCAGTGGCTCCACAGTAGCCTGAGCCTGTGAGAATAGGGGAGAGACTTAAGCCCAGTTTTTGATGTTCTGCATGGGTGGGTAACCTGAATACTAAAGTGCATTCCATTGACAGCTGACCCTCTAAGAGGGTTTTCAACAGTCTCTTGTTTTGTTTTGGTCCCCCCTCCCCATTTTCCTTTCCTCAGAGTTCTTCCAAATACTTTTGGATAAGAGGAAATGGGCCTGACGGATGATTCTTTTTTTGTATGAGATTTTATTTCTGGCCAGAACGGAAGGGCTCAACTGGTTAACATTTCTGTCTATTTTTTTTTTTTCATATTTTCAGTGTTGATTTGTCAGTGGCTGATGATTGTTGTTTGAACCTTGACTCAGAATACTGATCATGACTTCAAGGAGTAGACAAAGAGTCTATTGAGAAATAGGTTTGTATTAGCATGAGGCATGTGTATATCTATAGACTTCTTTCTGCTGGCTTTAACTGTTCAGTTGAATTTGTCTGTTGAGTTTTAATCATAATATTAACAGTAGTTGACTTTGGAGGAAGAGCTTAGGGAATCCATTTTCTTTTAAAATAACATACCATCATGATTTGAATTTTAGGCATATTCAATTTCACGTTACTTTTCAATAAATTTTATGTGTGACAGTTAAATATTATTTTGCAGTCATTCCAAAATGCAGCATAGTTTATAACATCTCAGTTGATGCTATATGATATATCATAGTTATTATGATTATATATGATAACCATCATATGATATATCATATGATAACCTCACCGTATGATAACATCTCAGTTGTCAAATGGACTTAAATTTAGCTTAAATGATTTAGTAGAATGAGTGTGTTCATTCTTTTTCTTTTAATTGCAGACACCTCCCAGTCGCTTTAGGCCATAAATGATTAGGGGGAGGTTTTTGTGTCTCTCACCTAAAAAATCTTGGGGAAGGATGGAGGTTTACCTAGGCATCATAAGACATTAGCACCTTGACTACAACTAGGATTCTGTTCCCGTTTCATGATCCTGTTCCGACTGTCTCTTTTCCTTCTCTCTGGCTTCACTCTGGATTCTTAACCTTTCACCACAATCTTAATTAGGTATTCAGCTTTAGATCAATCTGTTATCACCAGCTTATGGAGTCAGTGAGAACACTGCAGTTCCTCTGTGGATGGACTAATATCTAGAAGAAAGAAAGGCTCAATTAAGAGAGGGATATTGTCGACAGAAAAAGGTAGAGGGACTGATGAAACCTGAATGTCCACTGCAGTGATCCTTTGTTAACTCATATCAGGCATTAGGAGAATTGGTTAGAAAAGCCATTTAAAAGGGATGTTTTCTTTTCTTTTCAGTAGCCAAAGTGATCATGGAAAACGGTTTCCTTTTACTTGACTCAGAAAATGCAACAAAAGCATGCCGATCAAGGGAATTCAAATTTTCAGATTCAAGAACATCTGTGACGCTGTCTAATTTGTCCAGGCTGTCCATGTCTGAAAAGCCATCAAATATCTGCAGATATTATTTACATAAACAGTGTATGGTATTCCATCATTTGATGGCAGAGTTGCCATCCCACAGTGCTGAATAGGGGACACTGGAGACAGATTCCTTGGTACACAGAGTGCTAACTTTTTGCTACTCTTCCCCACAGTGCTGATCTTACTGGTTAGATCATTTAGGCATTGAGTCCTAAAATCCAGGTGGAAAATCCCCTAAGATGTGCCACTGGGCATGGAACTCATGGTTGGGTTAACTTATGTATGAGCTCCATTAGCCATATTAGATGATCCTTACTGAAAAGGAACAAATTGTTCCTAAACCAGAAATGGAAGTTTCACAGAAGAAAAAGTTATCTCAGAAGAAATCAAAGAAACAAAATGGGATTAAATACAGCATAAAATAAGTGCAAGTAGAAGTAAAGGGAGAAAAAAGTGGATTTACAGACATAAATCCATCCATCTGTTTGAAACATCTAATTATTTTACACTTGCTAGTGTACTCATTATGTCATGCTACTGATGGGAATATATTTTTATTCAAATTAACCTTATGTTTAGAGACAGAATATTCAGAAGTACATCATGTAGGATATTTCAAATAATTGATATTTCAAATAATTCTATTTGATAGATAGCTTTATTAGCTAAAGCATCCAGTGAAAATATATCTTCAATGTATCCACTAATAAGGTTATTGAAATGATAGACATCTAATTTGGATCCATCATCACAAAAACTAGAGCCTAGGTAGTGTTTAATCCTGACACTTGACCAGCTGAAGTTAAATGATGCTTTAGAGCTATTATTTGTGTAGGATGGGAAACCTCTTTAAATTTACTGTGTTTATGTTTTATTTATTCAAACAGAAAGTTATTGTTGACTTTTCTTTTAATATGACCAACTTGATATAAATAGTAACATAGGAAAATTTGGGAGAGTTTTTAAAGGTTGATAGAAACCTTAATTAGAAGAACTCCTGTGTGCTTTCCTTATTGTTGCATATCTTTGAAGAAGAAAGAGTCCTAAAAATTAGTAGACTGTCAGCATTTTATTTTTATGATCTGACACTATTAAGCAAACTTTGGGAGTATTTCTTTTTGTGAAGCATTTGATTAAAGGTGTGATCTTATCTTGGTGAAATAGCCTGCTGGGCTGCAGACAGTAGTATTCAGAAATAAAATTTGCTTAGAGCCTCTGAGCAGACATGTATTCATTGAGACCCTTACTGAATAATGGATGATAGTGAAATTGCAGGAGTGTGTATGTGTGTTTTCTTGCCTGAATATAAGGGTTGAGATAGAGCAACAACAAAAACACAATGGTGCATGAAAGATAGCATAGGTTTTTAAATGAGAAATTAACCTACATTATTGCAAATGAATGGACTCTCTGTGTGGAGGACTCGAAGTATCACTATCAAGACGGTGTGCTAGTCCATTCGCTTTGTTTCAGTAATCCTGCTGAGTTCCTTCCTTTTCTGCTATTCTCTCTTAGCTTGGTAGATGTTATTCTGGGATTTGTGCCACAATCCCAGTGTATATCCTTTATGCTCTTTTGATTCTACTTGGGTGCCAGTGATAGCTGAGTTTTGATTCCTATTCATTCTTCCTAGTGCAACTTATTCTACATTCTTAGTGATCACACTTAAATTTTTTTTTCCTATGGCACCTGCTCATGTTGAATACTTGTGAAATATAGTGATATACAAAGTCAAAACAGAAATCAACCAGTATTTCATAATATAATGGTACATTGCAGTGTTCTGGAGAAGGCAATGGCACCCCACTCCAGTACTCTTGCCTGGAAAATCCCATGGACGGAGGAGGCTGGTGGGCTGCAGTCCATGGGGTCGTTAAGAGTCGGACACGACTGACCGACTTCACTTTCACTTTTCACTTTCATGCATTGGAGAAGGAAATGGCAACCCACTCCAGTGTTCTTGCCTGGAGAATCCCAGGGACAGGGGAGCCTGGTGGGCTGCTGTCTATGGGGTCGCACAGAGCCGGACACGACTAAAGTGACTTAGCAGTAGCAGTAGCAGTTGCAGTGTTCACAGAGGTTATGTCACACATTTTTAGGCTGCTTATCCATGTATTTATCTATGTATTATCTGTATTTTATGTGTGTTTGTGTCTTTGTTTTAGAAGAATTGAGGTTAAATATATATATAGTTTGTATAATTCTCTTCAGGTTCCCAATGGCATTAATTTTTTAGAGCATTATTTTTAATGTTATAAAATATTTATTTTATAATGTGGATATACTATGATTTATTTCAACATTTTCTGAGAAATTCCCTGGCAGTCCAGGGGTTAGGACACTGTACTTCCACTGTAGGGGGTGTGGGTTCAATCCCTGGTCAGGGAACTGAGATCCCACATGCCACATGGTGTGGCTGAAAAAAAAATTTTTGAAAATTTCCTTATTAATGTGAGTTGTATTTTGCGATGATAAATAACATGAAGGTTGGCCCATTCTCTGATGATTTTTGTAGTGGAGATTTCTTGAAGTACTGTTATCAGGACAAAGTAAATAATGACTGTTTGACTTTTACTACTTGGTTATAGTAATCCATATGCATCATTGTCTAACTGATTTTCATGGGAAATTTTGAAGAATTATCTATTGTCAATTGTGTAGAATTAGTAGTTACTAACTTTTCATTATTTATAAAGTTAGTAACAGTTGTAATAATTAACAAAGTTGTGTGATAATTCTAAAGAATTACTAACTCTCATATCAATTATAAAAGCTGAGGTCAGTAAACTTCTCAGTAATAAAACAATGAAATATACTGGCTATTAATATTTAAATAAGAAAGGTAGTACCAAAGAATGCTCAAACAACCACACAATTGCACTCATCTCACACGCTAGTAAAGTAATGCTCAAAATTCTCCAAGCCAGGCTTCAGCAATATGTGAACCGTGAATTTCCAGATGTCCAAGCTGGTTTTAGAAAAGGCAGAGAAACCAGAGATCAAATTGCCAACATCTGCTGGATCATCAAAAAAGCAAGACAGTTCCAGAAAAACATTTATTTCTGCTTTATTGACTATGCCAAAGCCTTTGACTGTGTGGATCACAGTAAACTGTGGAAAATTCTTCAAGAGATGGGAATCCCAGACTACCTGACCTGTCTCTTGAGAAACCTGAATGCAGGTCAGGAAGCAACAGTTAGAACTGGACATGGAACAGACCGGTTCCAAATAGGAAAAGGAGTACATCTAGGCTGTATATTGTCACCCTGCTTATTTAACTTATATGCAGAGTACCTCATGAGAAACACTGGGCTGGAGGAAGCACAAGCTGGAATCATGATTGCCAGGAGAAATCTCAATAACCTCAGATATGCAGATGACACCACCCTTATGGCAGAAAGTGAAGAGGGACTAAAAAGCCTCTTGATGAAAGTGAAAGAGGAGTGTGAAAAAGTTGGCTCAAAGCTCAACATTCAGAAAACAAAGATCATGACATCTGATCCCATCACTTCATGGGAAATAGATGGGGAAACAGTGGAAACAGTGTCAGACTTTATTTTTCTGTGCTCCAAAATCACTGCAGATGGTGACTGCAGCCATGAAATTAAAAGACACTTACTCCTTGGAAGGAAAGTTATGACCAACCTAGACAGCATATTAAAAAGCAGTATGACCAACCTAGACAGCATATTAAAAAGCAGAGACATTCCTTTGCCAACAAAGTTCCCTCTAGTCAAGGCTATGGTTTTTCCAGTAGTCATGTATGGATGTGAGTGTTGGACAATAAAGAAAGCTGAGCGCTTAAAAATTTACGCTTTTGAATTGTGGTGTTGGAGAAGACTCTTGAGAGTCCCTTGGACTGCAAGGAGATCCAACTAGTCCATTCCAAAGGAGGTGAGTCCTGGGTGTTCATTGGAGGGACTGATGTTGAAGCTGAAACTTCAATACTTTGGCCACCTGATGCGAAGAGCTGACTCATTGGACAGGACCCTGATGCTGGGAAAGATTGAGGGCAGGAGGAGAAGGGTTTGACAGAGGATGAGAGATGGTTGGATGGCATCACTGACACAATGGACATGGGTTTGGATGGACTCCGGGAGTTGGTGATGGACAGGGAGGCCTGGTGTGCTGCGGTTCATGGTGTTGCAGAGTCAGACACGACTGAATGACTGAACTGAACTGATCCTTATTGTCTTTGAATTTAACTTAATATTAAGATGAAACCAATGAATGAAACTAATTTATGAAGAAATAAGAAATCCACCATCCAGTTTATGTCCCCATAAAATTTCTTAGTTTTGTTCTCTGCTCTGAATGGACTTAATCTCTCAAGGTCATCTGTAAACATCAATTTTTAACAAAGTTCTTCTTTTCCAAACCTCTCATGAAACAAGAAAATTGGTGGACTAGATTTGGGCTATTTTAAAATTTAAGGATGAAAAGCGGGAATAAACTGTCAGTAAACACATTTATGGTAATTAAAGATTGCCTGTAAAAGGAGAATGAGATCAGTAAAGAAAGTAACTGACAGAACAGTATGGCGCATAATTAGTAAATGTGAGCTCAGTTTTTGCTAGGTTTATGTTTAGTTAGAGATCTGTCCATTGGATAAAAAATGACTATAAAATATTAACGTGTTCAGTAGCACTGAAGTGAGATAGAAGAGGAAAACAGTAGGTATGTAATACAAATTTTTATCTTTTTAATAATAATGCCAATGCCTACTGAGTTTAATTTCATTATTTCATTCTTGGGTCAGAGGGACCAGTTGTTCTATTTTTAACAGTATCTTTGTGATTTCTGCATCCATCATAAAGACATTTATATGGGGTACACTTCCTAGCAGTCAAGTTGGAGACCAGTTCTTACTTCACTTTCTATATTTTCTTTAAAAATATGTACCAGAACATATTTACGGAACCAAGTTTAATGCTACATTAATAATGAATGTATACCTGCATGAGTGTGGTTTATGGACCTAGAAGAAATAATTGAACATGAAAGCAGTTTTTGAAGTTACTGTTGCAGGATAAATTCAAGTGCCATTCAAAATTGCTTTGCACCTGCAAGTAAAATAATAAAGGCATAGAAGGAATTCTAAAAGGCACAGTCTTGCACACTTTGGTTCCTTGAAAAAAATTAAAATTTTGGTTAGCAATTCCCTGTTTACTAATCAATGGCTATAAAGTTTCAGTTATGCAAAATAAGTAAGTTCTAGAGCTCTGCTGAATAACATTGTGTCTGTAGTTAATAATATATTGTCTGTTTAAAAGTGTTGTTAAGCGGGTAAATCTCAAAGATTCTTACCATAGTAAATCTTTTTGAAAAGTGACAAGTCTGATGATTATGAGCACATAGCCCGAGGCCTCCTAGAACCTAAAGACGGAAAATGTTAACCCCGGTGACACCACCCTGTTACCTATGTCAGAGAATTGTATCCATTCTGATCACATACCCTGTGACCCCCCACTCCTCCTGCCTTTACTTGGCTTTTAAAGGTGCTTTGTTAAAACCCTTCAGGAGTTTGAGGCTTTGTAGGGCATGAGCCACTTCATTTCCTTGCATGGCCCTGCAATAAACCTTTCTCTGCTCAAAAAAAAAAAGTTACTTGTGAGGAATTGAACTGACTTGCCCAAAGTAACATGACTGGTTTATAGCATATGCTGCCTTTTGTCAAGTGTATGCATTGATATGTTTAGTGTATACTTAGATGTATACTTAGTGTTTCCTTTTCACTCGTTTTTTTCTCACATGGCTGAATTTACTTACATAAAATTATTACAAGTTATTGTAAGGTTTAAGCATTAACTTGCATTTAGTTCTATATTAATGTTCTTTACCCAAAGTAATAAATACACATGTAGAGAAATACAAAATACAAGAACATATAATGTATATTAATGAGAAGCAAAGTGGTAGAATAGCAGAAGCTTGAGAGTTAGAAGTGCATGATTTCCAACCTGCTCTCTGTTGTGACTCTGAAAACATAACTCAGCCTCTCCATGGCTTTGTGTAAAATGGGGGTAAAAATAATGCTTACCTTTCCACGTTATTTTGAGGATTAAATGAGATGGTAAACATAAAACATATAGCACACTGATAGCTTGTATAACGTGTGTTAGTTTTTCATAGATCTTTAAAGCAGATATCTTCTTTTAAGTGCGACTCTAAATCATTCTGCTTTTTCTGCAGTTCTCAAAAGACCAGCTTTATGAAGTCATTAATTTTGTCATTCACTATGTATTTGTTAGCACCAGATGTCTGCATGATGCTGGGGATGTGGAACATAATATGGCAAAAAGAGCCTCTGACTTTAGTATTTGCACAGACATAGAAATAAAGAGGTATTAAGCAATGTATCTATCATGAATTGTTAAAATTCTGGTAAGTGCTACAGAGGTCAAGTTCAGGATACTATGAGATAGCAGCAGGATCAGACCTTGTCTGAGTTGACGGGGTGAGTGAGTCTGCAAAGACTTCCCAGAGCAAGTGACATTTGAACTGAGATATGAAGGTTGAGTAGGCAGCCCTAGAGAATGTGCTGGTTCACTGCTTCCTTCACATTCTGTCATCAGAAGAGCTCATCACAGACCCAAGCATGTTCAAGTGGAGGAGGTTAATAGAGGTGAGTAAAGGGAAGAAAATCGAGCATAGTTACCGTGATTTGACAGTAGAGACAACACATTACAACATACCTGAATTTTTCATTTTACCTGAGTTAACACAGAGAATGGTTTAATACCAGTTGTCTGGCTATGATGCTAAATTTCAGAATGTCTTAAACTGTCTAATGACCATAAAGTATGATCAGGCACTGTAGATTTGAGATGAGGACAGTACTTAAAATATGTATGGATATTGAAATCAAGATTTCCTAGTTTAGCTTTAGGCACATGTATCTGTGTGTGTGTGACCGGGAGAGAGTTTTACTCCAGAGGGTTAGTTTCTGTTCATTTTTGTCTTAACTTCTCCCCCTGCCCGTTGTCTTAGTAAGTGTGTGGTGTTTTTGGTTCTGAAACTTTAGAAATGGAGGAAATAGTTTTAGGAATACCAGTTCTATAGTTTGGCAGTGGTTATAACTCTTTACTTGTCAAAGATCAGTAGTAAAATATCAATATGGAAAATGATTGTTAAGAGAGATATAGTATAATCATTTAGTAAAGACAATAGATTTTCTCTAGCATCTCAATAAAGTAACAATGAAGTATGTTCTAGAGAAAATGATATTAAAGTCTATGAATGAAAAATAAGTGTGATTTAAGAAAATTATCTTAGAATAAAAAAATTAATATAGGAAAATGCTGTAATAAGAAGATAGCAACTTTGGAATCAGTGATCTTTTGCATCCATTTATCAACATTTTACTGTGTACTTCCTGTATAATAAAATTACACAGAAAAGTGATAGAGATTAGAAAAAAGAAAATAGAATAATTGCCCCAAGAATCTCAGGCACTCCAGGTAAAAGTTTTTCTCACCCTACCAAGCCCTGGAGGATTTGTATGAGCTGGCTAAGCAGACAACCTTCCTGCAGAGGGGATCCTCCAATCTCAAGGCCTAGAGTGAGATTGGAGCTCAGCTCCTGTGAAAAACTCAGGGAAGGTTCTAGTAGCTGGAACATCAGGATTGAGAGAGGCATGAAATATAGCTAGAGGAGTAAGTAGGAGTCCAGAATTTATAGGTTTCTTTTTCTTTTTCTTTTAAGTATTTTGGGTTTTATCCTAGGAGCAGTGGGAAAATCATGAAAGGTTTGAAGTGAAGTGAAGTTACTTGAAGTTGCTCCATTGTGTCCGACTCTTTGCAACCCCAGGGACTGTAGCCTACCAGGCTCCTTGGTCCACAGGATTGTCCAGGCAAGAGTACTAGAGTGGGTTGTCATTTCCTTCTCTAGGGGATCTTCCTGACCCAGGGATCGAACCCAAGTCTCCTGCATTGTAGGCAGATGCTTTACCACCTGAGCTACCAGGAAGGCCCTAAAGGTTTGAAGCAGGGTAACAAGAAGATCAGATTTTCATTTTACAAAGATCATGTTGGCTCTTCTGTGTAGATGTCATTGGGGGAGGCTTAGAGAGGGGATGTGAAGAGACCAGTTAGATGAGAGTCTAAGCTTCTGCCTCACTCCTTCTCAGTTGGGAAGTGTAGTCTAGAGCTTTATGTATAAGGAGGGAGTTTGTATTATATGATATCCCTTTCAACTCTAATATGCGATGCTGTGCTTAGTCACTCAGTTGTGCCCAACGCTTTGTGACCTCATAGACTGTAGCCACCTGGCTCCTCTGTCCATGGGGATTCTCCAGGCAAGAGTACTGAAGTGGGTGGCCTTTTCCTTCTCCAGGGGATCTTCCAAACCCAGGGATTGAACCTGGGTTTCCTGCATTGCAGGAAGGTTCTTTACCTTCCAAGCCACCAGGGAAGCCCAAAGTCATTCAAAGGAATTCCTGTTTTAATGACACCTGAAAAGACAGTAATATAGGTTTATTGCAACACTACAGTGGTGTGATAGTCTGACAAATGCAGACATGTTGACAGGATATTGTTTAAGACTTTCTAAGACATTTTACCCCTCATATACTTCATTAACAATTTAAATACTATATTTTCCCCTTGTATTCTGTTTTCTAATTTCCCATAACACATTTTAAATATCTGTTTTATAGCATTTATAACACTCTGCCATGGCTTTTGATTATTTGTCTTCTTGTCTTATACTTGTTTGGAAATATAATTTCATTTATAGTTGGGACTGCTTTTAGTCTTTTGATAACCTAGAGTAACTGATTATGTAAATAGAGTTTATGTTTTATGTTGATAGGTTATTTTTTTTTAAGGATGGAGGTATAGTATGCTAGGTAAGCTTCATGAATGAAATATATCTTGGATGATTTAAAAAATTAATAGTATAACTTCTAATAACTTGACTGTGTCCATGAGACTTACTGTTTTAGAACATAGACGTTAAGAGTCAGATGAACTTAAGTCTAAACTTTAGAGATGCATACCAAGTAAGAGCTGTGTGATTTAGGGTCATTTTTTGAGTCTCAGTTTACTCTCTATATCAATGGTTTAATGATATCTATTTCATAGTGATATTGTGATAATTAAATTAGTTTCTGTTATATAATACAAGATTTGTATATTGCATATGAGAGTCAGATGGGAAAAATAGATACTGTCATGCTTGCATGTAGCAAGAAGTGAAACACAGTGGTTCAAGCCATCTCTTTTTATCCTTTAATCCCAAAATTTTTGCAAGATTGACATCACTTTACATGTTGTCTTCAATCTTCATGGCCTTCCATTTGGGATTATTTTGTCATGTTCCTTCATATATACCGTACTATGTTGTTGTTTTTTTTTTAATCTCTGACTTATTCTGAAAGGAATGATTATCTAGCAGTTTATGAGATACAAATGGAAGCCTAAAAAAAAAAAATTTAAATTTGAAGAAAGTTGCTTATTTTAAAAAGGGACTGTTTAAGAAAATAGCATTACTCTCATAAAGAATTAACTCTTAGGAAGGATAGGGTATGAACTCAGTGTTGAATGGAATACAGTTTTATAAAACCCTGAAGCAATAGGGAATTATAATTAGGTAATAGTTACCAAAATTATTGGTGGTTTTGAGAAAAAATTATACAGTTGGTATGCGTAATAAAAGCAGTACAGTTTTCAAAAATATTTTGTAGCCAGTTATTCTGAGAACAATTGCAGATGTGTAAGAACTAGGGCTTGGTACCCTTTGTACTTAGCTTGTGAGAACTTGTTCTTCAGAGATAGCCTTGTAGTATGTCAGTACTTGTATCCTCGTGAAGAGCTGCTCTTTCAATTTAAAGTGAAGTCGCTCAGTGGTGCCCGACTCTTTGCAACCCCATGGACAGTAGCCTGCACCGAGCTCCTCGGTCCATGGGATTTTCTAGGCAAGAGTACTGGAGTAGGTTGCCATTTCCTTCTCCACGGAATCTTCCTGACCCAGGGATCGAACCTAGGTCTTCTGCAATGTAGGCAGACGCTTTACCGTCTGAGCCACCAGGGAAGTCCATTTCAATTTAAGATCGTCTCTATTCTCTAATTGTACTGGGTAGAAGAGTTGCAATTTTAAAACTCTCTTGACAACTAAAAGGACTTTTTGAATGAAAGTAAAAACCCTAAGTTGTTCTTCTGGGTAATTGAATATCTAATATTATTTATAATCCTGACTGCTCTAAAAATGAATTATTAATTTTTCTGTGAGTTTTTGAGTCTTTCATTGGAATTAATATTTTATTCTGTAATTGTTTTATTATTTTTTCTGAATGTTGTATTAAAAAGAACTGTTAAACACAGAATGACATAGTTAGGCATATCAAAAAAGAACTTATTTTAAATAATTTTGGGTAACTGTAGCAAACCAGATGTTGCTAAGTTCTTATTTAATCAAAGATAAAAAATATTCACAATATAGTTTTGTCTAGCTGTCAGCTTAGATAAATGAATCCATTTCAATCAGCATGCTCCTAGTGAAAAAAGGAGAGGATATAATAACATTTTTCTAGCTACATTTGTTGAAAATAAATATTAATCTTCTGTGTGGTTAAAACCATGCTGTGCCAATTTCATCATAACCATAATTGCGGTGAAGCCATTTAGATTTTTTATTTTTATAAAGTTTGCTTCTTTTTCTCCTCCGGAGGCATTGAGTTAAATTCTACTTTTCATTTATATTATATGTCCATGTAGGTTTGTGTTAATCTTATATTGTCTTGAGGCTACTTGTTAAGACACTATTGGGTGATTTATTCTCCAAATATAATGCTGTGACATGGCCAAGATGTTTTTTCCCTCCCAAACCTAAACTTCTATCTTTTAAAAAAAATATTTTGTAATTCTTGTGAGAAATTTAAATATTAATACTATAAAGATTCCCTGTTCTCTTTTGTTCAGTAGCTTTAGTTAATACAAACTGCGACTTGAGCTGTGCTGATTTCTTAGAGAATAATGTATAAAATAAAACACTAAAGGAAAACAAAAATCAACCTAATACAACAAAATAAAATAAGACATTAGGCCAGGAAAAATACTGTTATTTTCAAGCTCCATTAGAAATGCCAGTGAGAAGAATGGCAGAAAAGGGTGATAGGTATCAGGACCAAGTTGGTAAGGAATGAGTTTATATGTTTTTGTCTTTTTGTTGTGCAGTCAGGGAAGGTGGAAAGAAAATCTCAGACCATAAAGTGAATAATATCTTCTTAAGAAAGTATCGACAGTGTCATACTTTCCTGTACTAATAGAAGTTTTGAATTTATGTGCTGTCTTAAGGGATTCCTAGATGGCACAGTGATAAAGAATCCACCTGTCAGTGCAGGAGATGCAAGAGACTTCAGTCCAATCCCTGGGTTGAGAAGATCCCCTGGAGGAGGGCATGGCAGCCCACTCTAGTATTCTTGCCTGGAGAATCCCATGGACAGAGAAGCCTGGTGGGATACAGTCCATGGGGTCTCAGAGTCTGGCACGACTAAGCACACACACACACAAACACACTGGGCCTCTACTACTGTTGTATACAGGAGTTGTAATGAGGGGTTTGATATCATGGTTGTAATTGTTGATTTTTATCAAATATATGGAGTGCTTTTAGGGAAAATTGTTGGAGCCTTCTAGATGTGGCTCAGAGGGTAAGGAATCTGCCTCAAATGCAGCAGACCCAAAACCCAGCTCATAGATGAGCTGTAATAATTGCCAGAACAAATTGATTGTTCCAGTTTATGCAGATGCTTGTCTAGGCTATTCATAGAGGAAATATAGAAAATAAAGATTGAGTTGGAATTTTATTTCTACCTCTAAGAATAATTCTTAAGGATGTGTCTTAGATTATTATTTTTTTTCTGAGTCAAACTCTTATCTCAATTCTATTTGTGTCCTTTTCAGAAAGCAAGTTTTAAAGTGTTCTTCTTAATTGATAGTTAGAAAATTGGTTGGAAACATCACAAAATTCTCTTTGGAGAGAGATTAGGATGCCAAGGAAGAAGGGAGAAATCATAGGTATAATTTTATCTCCTTTTACTTTTATTATGGCAGTTTGAGAGAAGAGCAGAAAGCATATTTAATGGTTTATCTGCAGTTATGACTAGTAGTACAATTTGAGCAGTGAGAAGAGAGTGATGCAAAATTGTCCTGTTATGGTTTTCTCATTGGTCTTCCTGCTTCAGTGACTTTGAGAGAGAAGTAAAACAATTCTCTTTGCTTCTCCTGGAACACAGTGGTTTTGAATGTAGGTGTAGAACCAGATTGGTGAGTGGTGGTGTCAGTCAAACGCCTATACTTATGATTAAGATTCATATGTCAACAATTGTGGGTGTTTTGCCCACACACTATGGGGTAACAACCTGTATTTTATTTTTATTTTTTTCCTACTGTGCTGAGGGTGTGTGTCTGAGTGTTTGTGACTTACTGATTGTTCGGCGGAAGAGTAGGATTCTTTGAGGTACCTTGTCATTCTTACACTGCCTAGTTTCTGCCTGCCTCCCTATGCCTTTTGAAGCACCATAGAAATGGCAATCTAGAACCAAGCAATCAGCTTCTAAGCGCAAATACTAACAGATCCCAGACTTTAAATGTATCTGAAGAAATCTCCAAATATTGCAATCAAAAATGTGATAGGAAAAAAGGTAAGTGTCTTTACATTTGCTACCCTCTCTTTTAAAATTCTTGCTGCGTTGTTTTAAGTGGTCAGTACTTTTTGCACTCTAACTATTTTATTGATAAATTATAACTTATTTTTACTGTTTAAAAATCATACTTTAATTTTTTATTTCCAAAAAGAATATTTGCGTAAATATCTAAGTGGGGTCTCAAAGATGGATCTGATGAAAATTTCATATCTAACAAACTATCTTTATCATTACTTTTTTTTTTTCCAGGTTTGAGAAAACTTTAAATATGTTTATTTTCCATAGTTAAAATTTTTGGGGTGGACATGCATATCTAAAGTTTGTTTAAGAGCCTTTATTTAGGTTTTTGTTGACAATGTATTCTACATGAATGTGGAATCCACTCTTTTGTTCTTTTAAAACTGGTTATAATTTGATATAGTAGTGGCCAGAAACTTGAAATGTATGGACGTTCTTCTGGTATCATGATATGACATGAATCATTTCCTGGCTGTTACTGTGGACTAGTTAATTTCCAATCAAACCCACCTTCCTGGAGTTGATAGCCCTGTGGCTGAAAGGGCTATGTAAGACTGAATCTTTTCAAACATGTCCAGTTTTATGTAGTTACTGGGTCAATGTCTGGTTTTCCCATTTCTCCCCTTCCTATCTCTATGCTGTTAGGGACATTATCTTTTCTGCCTCATCTTCCTTAATCTCAGTGTTGTCCCCAGGCAATATAATATCACTTAACTATTCTCTACTAGGGAAAAATAGTCCTAATACCATAGTCAGTGTTTCTCTGTGCAGATAATTACAAATATTACCTTGTTGTTCACCCTAGCTGTATGTAGCTTCATATATTTTAACAGGCATCTGGTTTTTTAGGCATTTCCCTTTTTTACTTCCTTTGCTCTTTTAGTGACATCCAATTTAATTCCAGAGCTGAGTTTAGTTCATTCTTAGAGGAGCAAGGCCGTTTCTTCTGAGCCCTAATCAACAATCAGAATTGGTCTTCCAGCAAGAACTCTGGGTCATCCAGGTTTTGGATTCAGTCCTATGTGTCTGTTTCCCTTCCTGGCCCATGGTCAGAATGAAAATCCATTGACTGTTCCCCTTGTTTCATTTCTTAATAACATCTATTCCATCACTGTTTTTTACCATCTTGTTATCTGACTCTTGTTTGCTAGTAGCTCTCAAGTTCTCATTTTTCTCTAGAGTGCTCCCCACCGTTATTCTTTGTCTCCCCCAGAATAACTACCTAGAATTTATAATGACTCCTCATGGGTTATAGGTGAATCACTTTGTCTATCTTAGAGTTAGTTCTTTATTGTTCCTTTTCAATTCAAATATCAGCATAAGCATTAACATTTCTAAACCCATTTATAATTATCATGCTTTCCATCCAACCTTAGCACAACTCTTCCTCTTAGCTTGGTGAGGGTTGTCTCAATATCTGTAGTTATCCTAGTGGCTGAGCTTAAGGACCACTTCTTTAAAAGAAACCACTGAAAATTTATATTAGCTGTAACTGGACACACTTTAGAATTTGTACCAGTAAATAAATCATTTCACTTTGAAGTGTGGGAGATAGGAAAAATCTTTTTTTTTTTTTTTTTTGAAATATCACATTGGTTTCCACATGGTCAGAAATCTCTTGTTTTCTGTGCATGTATGATTATTTTAGCTTCAGGGTCATTGATAGAGCTGAGATTTTGATGAGTGGATAGCAGAAATTCATTCATTTTATGGGACTCATTTTAGATTTATGACTTTAGGTGAAATGCAAATACCACTGCTTAGGTGAATAATCTCTGAGTTATAAAGTAGAATATATTTGACCTTTGTTTATTGGCCTCACTTTATGAGAAGATGGAGGAAGTGAAAACCCTGAGAGATTTTCTACTTTGACTGCAAATTGCCTAGCAAACAACTAGAGGGACAGCTCAGATGGGAATGTGGCATGAAGTTGTCATTTCAGCTCACTCTGGAGAAATGTGGGTGTCAATTAGAAAAAATTAATGGAAGGTAGATAGCCTATAAAATTCAACTCTTGTCTTCAATCCTCAGAATAATTTGAAGGTATATGAAAGTAGAGCCTCATTATCTTTGTAAATTTAGATTATTTAAGCTCAGTGAAGAAGAAACAGAAAATATACCTCTCTGAGAAACCAAATTTAACTCTTTTAGGTATTCAAAAGTAGATTATTTTACTAATTTGTGCTTTGGGAGCAAGTTATATATCAAAATGATAATATTTTTATTTAAGATTTTGTTTTCTGGAGCTCAACATGAATGGCAATACTAGCACATAATACATGCTTCATAAATGCACATTGATGAATGAAGACGTAAAACTTTATTTCCTTAGCAATGATATCTGGCAAAGATGGAGTGGGGAATTTTAACCTTTTCTTATGGCAGTGTATTTCCTGTAAGTGTTTCTTTTCTTTCAGAATTATATTACAATCCTAATGGAAAAAAGCATAATCTGTCCTTTAATTCTGCCCTTGGCTGAACTGAGCCTTGGAATTGTATAACTAATGAGATACAGTGTTTTGCTTCTCGGGTTCAAATGTAGCACTTAAGTTTTCATTTTTCATTCATGGCTCTATCTTTGTAAAACCATTCCTTTGTCAAAAATCAAAGGTTAATAAGCCCTAATTGTTAAACACAGCCAGTAGAAGCTATGTTATGCTGGTATTCTAAAGCTCAGAATATTTGAAATGGTCTTCATTTGATGTTCAGTGACATCTGGACTGCTCAGCAAGCTACTCTAAAATTTTCTGTTAAAGGAACTGGCAATTTTCTTAAATGTTTTATTTTGGATCAATTTCAACTTAGAAGTTGTAAAAATAATAGAAAAGTTCCCATATACTCCGTAAGTAGTGTCCTCTAATGTTATTGCTACAGTTTGAAGGTGTCCTAAATTTGATGTGTTGAAATCCTGATATCTAATGTAATGGTATTAGGAGATGAGGCCCTTAAGAGGTCTTAGGTCGTGAAGGTGGAACCTCATGAACCAATGGAATTAACGGTCTTATGAAAGAGACCCCTCAGAAATCCCTAGCCACAGTGAAAAGACTGTCATCTATGACCCAGGAAGCCCTACAAAACACTGAATCACTGCACCATGAACTTAGAAGTTCTATCTCCAGAACTGTGAGAAATAAATTTCTACTTTTATAAGCCACTGACATCACTGGTAATTTGCTATAGTAGCCTGAACAGCCTAAAACAGTAACTATAGTTCAATTATCAAATCTGGAAATTAATGTTGGTAAACTACTATTAACTAAATTCTGAGCAGATGTAAAATGGCCTATGCAAAGTGAGTCATATAGCTAGTACATCTTCGAGGGAAATCTTTCAAATAGGTAGTAATTAGGCAATGAAAAGAGTTATTCAGGTAGTCTTATCTAGACATTATTTGCTTCATCGTATTGTTTTGAGAAAACTTGAATTTTTGGATAAGATTTTGTACATTTGAAATGTAATGTAGATTCACACTGGACATATGACTTTTTTAACTTAATTTTTTCTTTCAACCATACATGTATTAATTTTAATTCATAGATATGTGAGAAAGAAGCCAGGCTAACATCAAATGAGTATGAATCAAAATTTTAGAATGTATTTTTAAAAAACTTATTTCAGCATCAGATATTTATGTGAGGCCTGAATAATGTGTGGAAGTCAACATGTCCAAAGTATAGGTTTTGGCTCTGGCAATGGCTGGCTAGGTGATATTTCCAGCTTCCTGTGTCTCTTGCAAGTTGGGAATACTAAATAGTACTTACATCCATAGTATTTTAAGATTCATGAGACTATATATTTAAAAATCATAGCACAGTTTGGTCCACAATAAAAACAATAAATATTAATTTTTATAATTCTTTAAAGAAGGCATCATTTTAGGATTTTAAATCACTGTGTATACCATATGACATATTTTTAAAGAGGATCAAGGACAAATCAGCAGAGGTATCATTGTTAGGTAATTAGAAGTTATATTGTTACATTTTGGTATATTTTTATTATTTTCATTTTAGCTAAAGAAGAGATTTGTTAACTTGCTATTGAATGAATTTAGAAATTATCATAAGATGTAACTGTTTTATCCACGAATGGGTAGATAATGAGGAAACCTTAGGAATAAAGAGAAGTAGAGAGGTGGGGATAAATTAGAAGTGGTATGACAATAAGAAAAGAAAAAAACTATTAAATAATAGTGACAAATAAAATTTCCCCTTAGTATTTTAGTAGTTAAAATACTGCCATGTGCTCAGTTGTGTCCAACTCTTGTGACCCCATGGACTATAACCCACCAGTCTCCTCTGTCCATGGAATTTTCCTGGCAAGATTACTGGAGTTGGTCACCAGTTCCTACTCCAGGGTATCTTCCCAACAGAGGAATCAAACCCACATCTCTTGTGTCTCCTGCATTGGCAGGTGGATTCTTTACCACTCTGCCACCTGGGAAGCCCCAAATACTGCCAGAGAGGCATTGTAACTTTACCAGACTCCTAGAATAAGAATATTGCCAATTCAACAAAGTAGAAATCCAGATAAGACAATGCATGAAAATGCTTAAAGAGGTTTAACTAAATATAGTTTTGATTTTTTTCATGCAAAAATAGTTCCAGAAGTGAGTAGTCCAATGCTAGTGTAACATGTTTTTGATGACCGTGAGACCTGAAGCTCCTATTACTTAAGCCTAGTTGTGTTGCTCCCGGCTATGGGGTCACACAGAGTCGGACACGACTGAAGTGACTTAGCAGCAGCAGCAGTCATGTTGCTCTTACATCCTATGTATTCTCATAGTTGGCCTTCACATCAGCCATGGGAAGAAGGAGAAAAAATTGTGTGGAGGTACTGGAACTAGTAAAGGTAGAAGAAAACTTTTCTAGAAAATACTCAGTTTCTATGTCTTTCAACAGTGATGAGTCATAGGACCACTCCTAGCTAGAGAGGTGTCTGGGAAATCAAGTAATTTTTAAATAAGTGTATTCTTACCCTGAACAACGTGAAGTTTCTGCTACTTAGGAAAAGGGACAAGCAGCTAATACTGTCTGCAGAATCCCTTGGCACAGTTCTCAGCACCTAGTGAGTCCTCATCAGCACCTAGTGAGTCCTCATTGTCTGATAGGCATTCTGCTTTGTTGTTGCTCTATTACATGTGAATGCTTTTAGACCATCAGCATTAGACCCAGTTTGGTTAAATGAAACAGTACTTAGTAGAACTGTCAAGTGTTGTGAAAATATTCCAGATGTTGCAATCTTTCCTTATCTTTTCTGAATTTCTAATGTGGGGTTCACTGCATAAGTTGTTAAGAAACTGTACTGAGGTCTTTTCCCCAATTTTCTTAACCCTTTCACTCCCGTTGTTGTTTTTTTTTAATTTGTATGTTATGATTTGTAAAAAATGTATTATTTTTGATCCCAACCACCTGTCACAGGAGTTTCATAGTAGTAGAGCTTTATTTAACCATTCAACAAAATATTTTTTGTGTACTAATTAAAGTTTATATCATGATATGCCTAATAATATCTTGAGGCTTATCAAACTTGCAGATAGGTTGCAAAGATTTTAGTCTTAGATGAAAGCCAGTAGTTTTCTGGAGAGAAGTGCTGATAAGAACTAGGCTAGTTGGCTTGGGCACAGCCAGGTGGGCATGTGTCCCAGGCAGTCCCTCAGCCCAAGCAGGTGTTGTTTGTGCTATACAAGGAGACTGAGGCAGCAGCCCAGTTGGATAAAATGGCCCAGTGTGAGGACTGTTCTGTCTCTAGGAGACGATGGTCTCAGTGTGTGCAGCACTGAATTCAGGCATGCCAGATAAGCAGTTTGTAGCCATAAAGGTAGATTCACATGACTCCAGGTGAGGTTGTTGTTATGCTTGTCTTCTCTGGAGGCTGGGTGGGACAGGAATTAAAGTTGGAAGACATCCTATGATTCCAGGTGAGAGGTTTTGTAGAATGAAGAGGCTGCTAGCTAGTAATTCATGCAGGGAAATCATTTATGGAGGGTGTTGGGAGGGGACAAAACACAAAAACAAACCCTCTCCCAGAGTTTGGCCTTGAAAGGGAAAGTGTTAGTCACTTAGCTGTGTCCTATTCTTTGTGACCCCATGGACTGTTACCTGCCAGGCTCTTCTGTTCATGGGCTTCTCCAGGCAAGGATACTGGTAGAATGGGTAGCCATTCCCTCCTTCAGGGGATCTTCTTGACTCAGGGATCGAGCTCTGGTCTCCTGCATTGCAGGCAGGTTGTTAATCGTCTGAGCCACCAGGGGAGCCTGAGTTTGGCCTTGGTCTTTTCTTCCGGGTATACTTTACTGGCCTTCCATCTCTCCATCCTTCCCTCTTCACCGGGCAATTTCAGGCTTATCATTTAGGACTCAGCTTAGACATCACTCAGCTCCCAAATCTGGAGAAGGTTATCCTTTTCTGCATTTCTTAGCAACTGCACTTTCTTTGTTGTGGCATTTCTTAATGCTTTTTGTAGCTATCTATTTATTGTATTTCCCACAAATAGTATCTGTATTCTTCATTTTATCCCCTAGAGCAATCTTACTGCCTAGGACATGGTAAATGATAAACATAAGGTAATTAAAGATACCCATAGTGTCAGATATCTGCATTGCAATGTACAATACCTAGATAGGAGTTTATTTGAGTGTATAACACTGAGGAGGTAATGATGACTGTGCCATGCTATTACAATGCAAAAACGAGACCATTAGATAGGAAGGAGGAAAGAAGCATTGTTCGACAGATAGAGGTGGGAAATTTAGAGATATGAACTTGTGCAAGTACTTAACCTCCCAGAGCCCCAGTGTCCTAATCTGAAATGGTGGAGAGAATGGTGATTTCTCCCTCCTGGGATTGTGTGGAGATTAAATGTGATGATGTGTATGGAGAAATCAGAGAAAGGCTTGCTACAGAGTAAGTGATCAATTATTGTTACACATATTGTATTACATCTCTTATATATTCTTATCTAGATTTAAAGAGGTAGGATGTCTATTCTAATGTTTGCTTAGGTTTGAATTCCAGTTCTTCCAGTTACTAGCAGTGTCACTTTAGAAAAGTAAGTTTATTCATCCTGAAAATGAGCTAACGATAGCAGCAGCTTCACATTGGTGTTTTAAGGATTGACTGGCTTGAAGTATGTAATATGTTTAGAACAGGGTCTGGCATTTCGAAAATGTGCTTTAAGATAGTTGTTATTATAGCTAAAGTCTCTGAAAATACTGTATTAAGAGACGGACTTTCTGCTTTCATTAGAGCACTCAGCAGAATAGACCCAGAGGAGGCCACACTGTGTGTGGAACCGCCGCCAGCACAACTCACCCAAAGGTGTCATCAGCCAAGATAATTTTGTTGCCTCTGTGTCAGCCTGAATGTAGATAGTGACAAAGCTTCAACATTCTGTAATGTTGCTCTATGACAAAATTATTTGCTTGAGTATTTATTATTATAGACTTTTAAAACAAATTTATTTTATAATTAGTACTAAAATTCATTATGAAAAAAGCCATCTGGTTTATTTGAGTACTCTCATGAAAAATCCCTTAATAATGATAACATGTGGCACAGTGGTAAAGAATCTGCCTGCCAGTGCAGGAGACACAAGAGATGTGGGTTTGATCCCTGGGTTGGGAAGATCTCCTAGAGGAGGAAATGGCAACCCATTGCATATTCTTGCCTGGGAAATTCCATGGACAGAGGAGCTTGGAGGGCTAAAGTCCATGGGGTAGCAAGAGTCAGACATGACTGAGTGCACATGCCCACACACATAATAGTAATAATAATAAAACCTTATATTCAACATATTAAACTTAATTTTAGTTAAGCTCTTCTGAACACATATTTTCACTTAGGACCAGGTCATCTCTTTAGGCCGTCATGAGTGATTAAAGTGATATGGGTTAAATTCCTACAGTTCTTCTTTTACAAACTATCTTCCTTTATTTTAGTTTCCTGTGCTTTTGTCTTCTTTCTTTTTAAAAAGGCCACTGCGCACCCCTGCTTTATGCCATATACTACTACTATATTTTTTCTTCCTTTATCCCTTTGCAAGAGCGTTAGCTGTTCTTCCCAAGCTATTTTGTTAGAATAATACAGTGTTTGTATTTACCATCTAGATCCTTCATTTTATAGACTAAAAAGTTGGAGTTGTAGAAAGGAGAAAGTATTGGGACAGAGTGCTCAGAGGAACAAATGATAATGAAGTTACCCTGAAAAGCCTGCATGTCTCCTGACCAGTCAGCAGCCCTTAAGTCAGTGCTATCTCCACTGTGGGAGTTGGAGTCCTGGAGAAGGGTACTGAGGGATTTTCAAAAAATCCCATGGGCAGAGGAGCCTGGTGGGCTACAGTGCATGGGGTTGCAAAGAGTTGGACATGACTGAGCAACTGAGCACATAGAACTGGGTGGTGGGCCATATGATATGCGAGAAGATATAATAAGGTTAACTTCTGTGGTGCTGACCTTGGGAACATTCCCATCTTACAAGTATCATTTTCATCATAGATTACTGCTTATTAACCAGTTCAGACAAACAGGTGAAATGAAATTATGTATTTAATATTCAACCAATGTATATTTGAGTACCTATTCAAAACCAGATCCTGCTCTGGTTACTTGAGATGAGAAATAAGCAACAGCCAAAGATTACTGTCTTCCCGGGATGTTTTTCTGTGGTGGAGAATATGTGTAGTAGTAAAGTTAAAAAGTGAGTGAATTACGCTGCCTTTTGGAAGGTAGTAAGTGCTCTAGAGAAAAGTCAGAGCAGGATAAGGGGATTAGAGGAATAGGTTGAGGGGAAAGGAAGGCAGGTTGTCATATTAAACAGGGTAGGCTTCATTGAGAAGGTCACACTTGAATAAAGACTTGAAGATTGTCAGAATGTATAAGGAAGTTCAATACAAATTTCTACACAATTTTAGTTGTATAGAAGTTAGAAGATGAATAAGGAAGTGAAAACATGTTGCTTAAAGTCTCTCCTGCTTGGGGCATTGAGATACATCATCCATAGCTATACATATGAACTATGTTCTACAGGTAAATAGCCAATTTCAAGGACATTTGTTAGAGAAATTTTTAATTTATTAATAAGGAGAGAGGCATCTTTTGCTGACAGAATGAGAATGATATATAAAATGACCTGCTTAGGTTAAGAATTTTGGCATTCTTAGTCCCGCAATGAAAAGGACCTCTTTATGAAGGAAAGATTTTTTTCTTATGAAAAATTACATTTTCTTCACTTTATATTAAGTTCATTATATCTTAAAATATGTTCTGTATAATGGTTGCTGTATATATCTTTGGTGACATTTGCATCAATGTTTGTATCCAGTTGGGTATGGAAGACAGTGTTATGTTATCTGAGGGAATGCATGGGCTTGCTCTCAAGGCTCAGCATCAAATTTAAGTTGTTTCTTGATACTGGAAGTTATAGAATATCAGAAGTGCTTGCTAGAAACTCTGAGCAACATAATCACATATTCAGTATTCACAGTCTTAGTAACATTAGCATTCTGTTGTTAGTGTAGGGGTTTATTATTATTGTGAGCTAAAACTGCTAAGTAATTCAGAAGTTCTCATATAGTAAGGTATGAGCCCTGTTATTACTGGTGGATGTAGATAGAAAGCTTCTTAATTTGTGACAGTGAAGAACATGATAATATACTGTGTCCATAATTCTTGTTATGGTGGAAATTGTGGTTTGGCAGTTGTGGTTTGGCATATCTAAACTGGCGACATGAGAATTACTTCTGTTGACACTTAACTGAGAAGAGAACTCTGCAATTTTTATAATCATGCCTTGGTTTTAAAACATATTGTGGATCAGGTCAGTCAACAAAGAGGTTGAAATTGGCTTCCTGAGACTCCATTAGGTGTTGGATCAATGTGGCACTGACCTGAATATTGTGCTGAAAGGTATAACAGAAAGAGGATGAACTAACTTCAGGATAAATTTGATGTGTGTGCACAAGCATGGGTGTTGTATTGATGTGGTTTACAAGAGGGGTCTGGAATTCTGGTGAATAAAGTTGGAGAGGTATGGGGACTTCCCTGGTGGTCCAGCGGCTAGGACTCTAAGCTCTCAGTGCAGGGAGCCTGGGGTTGATCCCTAGTCAGGGCACTAGATCCCCCCATGCTGCAACTAAGAGTCTGTATGCTACAACTAAAGTTCCCAGATACTGCAATGAAGATACTGTGTGCCAAAGCTAAGATCTGGTGCAGACAAATAAATAAATCAAATATATATATTTTTAAAAAGCTAGAGAGGTAAGTTTGAGCCAGGTTCTGGGGCTTGGACTTTCTTGTGGTTAACAAGTGTAGGACATGGAGGATAAGGAATTCTGCAAGAAGGGCCAGTCTTAGGTGCCTCTTGGAAAGATGTTAGGGACCTCACCAGGCAGTAGCCGTGGGGATGGTGAGAAGGTTGTAAGGAAGTAAAATATTTTGGAGCTAATGACTAAATTGTGGATGGACAGTAAAGGAGAAGAAATCCAAGTTGATCTATATGTTACCTGCATGATAGAGAGGATGGTGGTGTCATTTTATGGTGTTAGAGGAATATTTAAAAAAAAATGATGGGAAAGGTATTGCCTTCAGTATAGGCCATTTCTTTCACTTCCTCATAGATTTCTGAGGCTATGGGGAGGATTTGGGCTAGAGATACAGATTTTGGCATCTTTGGGTGGAGGTTGAGGCCAAGGTTATGGATTAAATTACTAGGAGGAGTCATAAAGTACAGGCACAGAATATAGCCAAGGATAAATTCATGAGGAACTCTGAGGGATCCAAACTAGAAAAGGAAAACAAAAAGATATGGTCCCAGAGTGTGGAGGAAAAATACTTAGATTTTAAAATAGAAGCAAAGAAAGAGTATTTCAGAAGTTCTTGTTCAAATGTAATTAGTGACCTTTTTCCAGAGTGTTTTCAGTGAAAGTTGATGCTGGCCAAAAAAGATGATTGCAGAGGGTTGGTGATTGAGGGGGAGAGGTGGGTAAGAACAGACAGCAAGTATAAATTATTTCCCCATTTGTTGGGAAGAGCAAGAGAAATTTTTGGCAGTGTCCAGAGGTGAATTATAGATGGCTGTGAGGGTTGGTTTTTTGTTTGCGGCATTGCTCACTTGCACTTTGAAGATAAGAGAGGGTGGAACATAATTGTGAGTTGTAGAAGTCAGTCTGAAGAGAAAATGTGAGCAGATGAAGAACTTAACTAACAAAGCAAGGTCTCAGGAACACTTGGAAGGAGAGGCTTAGCTTATTCTTCTGCTCATGGAGATAATGCCTACCCCATGTCTATAAGGAATTTATGAGAAAATAGGTTCTCATTTATCTAGTTTATATGTCTAGAGGTAAGAGGCATTCAGTAAATGTTTGATCTATTCAGCCTCCAAATCCTCACTCCTGAAATGTGCTTGCTGACCTAGAGTTTGTACTAGCAGATAAGTATTAAGTGTTTAACTGCACTCTGTTAAACTTCTGATCATTTTAAGAGGGTGGAACTAGTTGATCTGTAATTCTTAATTTGCTGTTCAAACCTGTTTTTTGGCTAATCTTTTTTATTACCACATCTTTTCTGGCTATGCCACTGATTGTATCAAGCTTTACAAATATAAGCCTTACACTGCAGAATGATAGTGCAGTGTGTGAGAGCTTAGAGACCAAAGTGTTGCTTATATAAGTAAGAAAGAAGGGAAATAAAAATTCCTCTAAAGGTGAGATAAGCACAGAGTGGATAAAGCATAGGTGTGTAAAACCATCTCAAAAGTGACTGAATCGCTCTTTGGCCTATAGCTCTTTGCTAGATTAAAGTATGACTAGATCTGATGAATACTGTGTCACTCAAGAGAAGAGCTGGTTAACTATGGTTGCATAGAAAGGAAATTCTTCATCCATTGGTGAGACCATCTGCCCTTAGAGAAAGAATGGGCCGATGGCTGAGACTCTAGTATCTGGGTCCCTGTGAAGGTTATTTCTCCTTGTAAATTAGTAAGGTGACATTCTACTTATCTATGTCAATCTCTGTGGGCTTGGATATAGTGAGTCTGCTTTTGAGAGGCCTTTTCTTCCACTCTAGATGTGCAGCTTTCATTAATGTTTCTAAGTATATGAGAGTGAATCCTTCCTGTAAATGGTCAAGGAGGAAAAATGCTTTTTTCTTTGGTGAATCCATCAGCCATTTTCCTACTCAACACCACAAAGATAAAATAATACTACTGAAGCTTTTCTTCTTTATCTTTTGATATTTTGTGAAAACAATCTTTACTAGATAGAACATGACTGTTATTCTAATAAAGCTGTTTAGGGCTTATACATATAAAATGAACTTTTATGAGCATATATCAATATTATGGTAGCCAACTAATTATTTTAGTGATTTTTAGCATCTGTAAGTAGAGGTCTGTTTAAGAAAAGCATTGCAAACCCTAGTAATAATTCCTCTGAATTACAGTTGTCACATGAGGTTGTTTTGGAAAAAGTATTATTTATTTTATAATTCAATAAAGTGAATTAGAGCTGAGTTTCCTCAGTGTGGTATATATCAAAACTTTTTTGTCCACCCAATGAAATCATAATTGTAAATCTGTCTAGGCTTGCTTTCTTCCTATCTTTTTAGATAAACAAGGCTATGAATTTGACTTTCTCTTTCAGATTTTACTACATTAATAGCTTTCGCTCTGCATGTGAATTTACATATAATTCTTTACTCATTCCTTTTTCAGAATGCAAAGATATTTATTCATCTGTAGTTGTGTTCCATCAGAGTTACAGTTTCATATTTTACATTATTGTTGTTGCTGACTAATAAGAGATTGCTTAAGATTATTTTCCCTAAAGTTTTTTATTTTTCTTTTTAATACATGAGCAGTACATTCGGAAGATGTTAGGAATCTTTTCATTTTCCAAGTGTATATTCATTTGGACTGCCAGGAATTTGATGTAGATTAAACTTTTAAAATGTAAGGAATCTAGAAAAATGGTACTGATGAACCTATTTTCAGGGCAAAAATAGAGACGCAGATGTAGAGAATGGGTATGTGGATGTGGGGTGGGGGATAAAGAGAGGATAAACTGAGAGATTGGAATTGACATATATATGCTACCATGTGTGAAATAGATAGCTAGTGGGAAGCTGCTGTATAGCACAGGGAGCTCAGTTCAGTGCTCAGCGATTACCTAACAGGGTGGGATATAGGGGTTGGGTGGAGGTGGGGAGGTCCAAGAGAGAGGGAATGTATGTACACATATCGCTGATTCACTTTGTTGTTCAATAGAAATTAAAACAGCATTGTAAAGCATCTATCAGTTCAGTTCAGTCACTCAGTCATGTTCGACTCTTTGCGACCCTATGGACTGCAGCATACCAGGCCTCCCTGTCCATCACCAACTTCTGGAATTTGCTCAGACTCATGTCTATCAACTTGATGATGCCATCCAACCATCTCATCTTCTGTCATCCCCTTTTCCTCCTGCCTTTAGGCTTTCCCAGCATCAGGGTATTTTCCAATGAGTGTCTTGTCAAGGCTATGATTTTTCCAGTGGTCATATGGATGTGAGAGTTGGATTATAAAGAAAGCTGAGCACTGAAGAATTGATGCTTTTGAACTGTGGTGTTGGAGAAGACTCTTGAGAGTCCCTTGGACTCCAACCAGTCCATTCTAAAGGAGATCAGTCCTGGGTGTTCATTGGAGGGACTGATGTTGAAGCTGAAACTACAGTACTTTGGCCACCTCATGCGAAGAGCTGACTCATTTGAAAAAACCCTGATGCTGGGAAAGATTGAGGGCAGGAGGAGAAGGGGATTACAGAGGATGAGATGGTTGGATAGCATCACTGACACAATGGACATGGGTTTGGGTGGATTCTGGGAGTTGGTGATGGATAGGGAGGCCTGGCGTGCTGTGGTTCATGAGGTCGTAAAGAGTTGGACATGACAGAGCAACTGAACTGAACTGAAAGCATCTATACCCCAAATGAAGAAAAAAAAAAAAAAGAAGGAAAGCATTGCATGTATGTTTTATATATCTTGCCATCCCTTATGTCATAATTTTTAGTTTTTTGGGGGTGGGTTCCTGTTGAATATTTAAAGAAACTTTTGGCCAATAAAGCTAGGTTAGCTGCATTTTCCCCCACTTTAGGGGGAAGGGGAGAAGGGAGATAGTTCAGTTCAGTTCAGTTCAGTCGCCCAGTCATGTCCGACTCTTTGCGACCCCTTGAATTGCAGCACGCCAGGCCTCCCTGCCCATCACCATCTCCCGGAGTTCACTCAGACTCACGTCCATCGAGTTCATGATGCCATCCAGCCATCTCATCCTCGGTTGTCCCCTTCTTCTCCTGCCCCCAATCCCTCCCAGCATCAGAGTCTTTTCCAATGAGTCAGGTAGGTTCCTAATAGTCTTTGTTCTTTGACACAGGGAAGAAGACAACATGTAATGGAAGAGATCACCACTGACCAAATCCTAGATCTTTTGTCTGTACCGACTCCTTGAGTGAAGCTGAGAAATACCATTTTTTTATTTGACCTGAAGTATAACCCTGTCTGCATTTTAGATGTCAGGAATATTGATAAACATTATAAAAGATAGTCCTATTGGTTAGCTTTAAAAAAGAAAAAAAAACAAGCAGCTGTATGATAATTGATGCAGCTGAGGTTTTCTGCAGTTATTAGTATTCTGGAAATACCTCACTAAGTTGCATTAGCTTTTTGAAAACTCTGCAACATCTATTTTTAAAATCTGGTCAGTAGTCATATCTCTAGTATATTAAATGTAAAACAAGATCTCCTTAAAAGCCAGATGATATTATAATATTGTATATAGAAATAATATGTAAGTGAATGGTCAGAGTGAAATATAGAAACAGAATAAAAAGCATTTCTTTTGTAATGATGTGAATCTGTGTAGCTGAGGCATATATTAATAAATTGACACTAGCTCTTTTGCACTCTTGATATTTCACTGGTATCAATTCATTGGAGGCTGACAACTTTCTCTTTTCAGTTGATTGATTTTGAGTTTTTCAAACTGATTAATGTTTTTCATTTGAATGGTAATGCTGACTTTGCAGAAGATGTGATCTTTTAATTAGCAGATGCTGAGATTAGCATTAGGGCTGAACAGTAATTAGCATTTGTTCTTATAGTACAAGAGCACAAACTAAGTGCTGAAGCAAGTAGAGCTACTGTGTCTACTTTCCATTGTTCTTTAGATCTCATTTATGAGAGAGGTTAATAATTATTGAAATACTTAATCACTGTGGCTCTCAAAACATTTTAATACGTTGAGGATTCACTGAAGAGAAAAATATTTTCAATTCCTTAAGAATTTCTATGTGTGTATACGTATTGTATTGTTCAGTCACTCAGTTGTGTCCGACTCTTTGCAACCTCATGGACTGCAGCACACCAAATTTCCCTGTCCTTCACCATCTCCTGGATTTTGCTCAAACTTATGTCCAATGAGTTTGTTGGTGATGCCATCCCACTATTTCCTCTTCTGCTGTCCCTTTCTCCTCCTGCTTTCAATCTTTCCCTGCATCATGGTCTTTTCTAATGAGTTGGCTCTTCACATCAGTTGGCCGAATTATTGGAGCTTCAGCATCAGCCCTTCCAATGAATATTCAGGATTGATTTCCTTTAGGATTGACTTTCAAGAGTTTTCCCAAATGCCACAGTTCAAAAGCATCAGTTCTTTGGCACTCAGCTTTCTTTATGATCCAACTTTCACATCTATACACTACTACTGGAAAAAGGATAAATTTGACTATACAGGTCAGGAAGCAGCAGTTAGAACTGGACATGGAACAACAGACTGGTTCCAAATAAGAAAAGCAATACATCAAGGCTGTATATTGTCACCCTGCTTATTTAACTTATATGCAGAGTACATCATGAGAAACGCTGGACTGGAAGAAGCACAAGTTGGAATCAAGATTGCTGGGAGAAATATCAATAAGCTCAGCTATGCAGATGACACCACCCTTATGGCAGAAAGTGAAGAGGAACTAAAAAGCCTCTTGATGAAAGTGAAAGAGGAGAGTGAAAAAGTTGGCCTAAAGCTCAACATTCAGAAAACGAAGATCATGGCATCCAGTCCCTTCACTTCATGGCAAATAGATGGGGAAACAGTGGAAACAGTGTCAGACTTTATTTTTTTGGGCTCCAAGATCACTGCAGATGGTAACTGCAGCCATGAAATTAAAAGACGCTTACTCCTTGGAAGAAAAGTTATGACCAACCTAGATAGTACATTCAAAAGCAGAGACGTTACGTTGCCTACTAAGGTCCATCTAGTCAAGGCTATGGTTTTTCCAGTAGTCACGTATGAATATGAGAGTTGGACTGTGAAGAAGGCTGAGCGCCGAAGAATTGATGCTTTTGAAATGTGATGTTGGAGAAGACTCTTGGGAGTCCCTTGGCCTGCAAGGAGATCCAACCAGTCCATTCTGAAGGAGATCAGCCCTGGGTGTTCTTTGGAAGGACTGATGCTAAAGCTGAAACTCCAGTACTTTGGCCACCTCATGCGAAGAGTTGACTCATTGGAAAAGATTCTGATGCTGGGAAGGATTGGGGGCAGAAGGAGAAGGGGACGACAGAGGAGGAGATGGCTGGATGGCATCACTGACTCGATTGACATGAGTCTGAATGAACTCTGGGAGTTGGTGATGGACAGGGAGGCCTGGCGTGCTGCGATTCATGGGGTTGCAAAGAGTCGGACACGACTGAGCGACTGAACTGAACTGAACTGACTATACAGATCTTGTTGGCAAAATAATGTCTCTGCTTTTTAATATGTTGTGTAGGTTTGTCATAGATTTTCTTCCAAGGAGCATACATCTTTTAATTTCGTGGCTGCAGCCCCCATCTGTGGTGACTTTGGAGCCCAAGAAACTTGTCTCTCTCTGTTTCCATCATTTTCCCATTTATTTGCCATGAAGCGATGGGACTGGATCGGCTGCCATGATCTTTGTTTTCTGAATGTTGACTTTTAAGCCAGCTTTTTCACTCTCCACTTTCACCTTTATCAAGAGGTTCTTTAGTTTCCCTTCACTTTCTGCCATAACTGTGGTGTCATCTGCATATCTGAGGTTATTGATATTTCTCCTGGCAGTCTTGATTCCAGCTTGAGCTTCATCCAAGCCTGGCATTTCACATGATGTACTCTGCAAAAAAGTTAAATAAGCAGGGTGACAATATACAGCTTTGATGTACTCCTTTCCCAATTTGGAACCAGTCCGTTGTTCCATGTTCAGTTCTAACTGTTGCTTCTTGACCTGCACACAAGTTTCTCAGGAGGCAGGTAAGGTGGTCTGGTATTCCCATCACTTTAAGAGTTTTCTACAGTTTATTGTGATCCACACAAAGTCTTTAGCATAGTCAACAAAGCAGAAGTAGATGTTTTTCTATAATTCCCTTTCTTTTTCTATGATCCGATGGATGTTGGCATTTGATCTCTGGTTCCTCTGCCTTCTGTGAATCCAGATTGAACATCTGTTAAGTTCTCTGTTCACATACTTTTGAAACCTAGCTTGGAGAATTTTGAGCATTACTTTACTAGCATGTGACATGAGTGCATTTGTGCAGTAGTTTGAACATTTCTTGGCATTGCCTTTCTTTGGGATTGGAATGAAAACTATATATATACATATAAAATCCTATTTTCCAGGTTTACCTAAAATTTTTATAATGGAACTTAAACATTATTTTGTGAAAGTGTGAATTCTTATTTATATATATATGTGTATGTATACACAGGTATGTGTAGTAATCAAATTATCCAAAGTCCTTGTTTGCAGATTGTGCTGATTTCATTAACACGCACTCTGTCCAAAGCTACTTTGGGAATTAGTTTAAAATTGATGAACCCCAACTAGAGACAGTAGCATGAGGGTTTTAAAAATTGAGGTTTGGTACAATGAAATATCACCTCACACCAGTCAAATGGCCATCATCAAAAAGTCTACAAAAAATAAATGCTGGAGAGGGTGTGGAGAAAAGGAACACTCTTGCACTGTTGGTATGTAAATTGATACAGACACTATGGAAGACGGTATGCAGAGCCCTTTAAAAACTAGGAATAAAAGCACCATATGACCCAGCAATCCCACTCATAGGCATATACCCTGAGGAAACCAAAGTTGAAAAAGACACATGAATTCCATTATTTATTGCAGCCCTATATAGAGTAGCTAAAACATGGAAGCAACCTAGATGTCCATTGACAGATGAATGGATAAAGAAATTTTGGTACATATGCACAATGGAATGTTCCTCAGCCATGGAAAGGAACACATTTGAGTCAGTTCTAATGAGGTGGATGAACCTAGAGCCTATTCTACAGAGTGAAGTAAGTACAGAGAAAGATAAATATTGCATACTAACATATATATAGTCTCTAGACAAATGATACTGAATAATTTATTTCTAGGACAGCAATGGAGCAACAGACATAAGAATACACTTATGGACATAGGGAGGGGGAGGAGAGGGTGAGATGTAGGGAGAGAGTAACATGGAAACTTATATTACCATATGTAAAATAGATAGCCAACTGGAATTTTCTGTGTCTCAGGAAACTCAAAAACCCTAGAGGGGTTGGATGGGGAGGGAGATGGGAGGGAAGTTCCAAAGGGAGGGGAAATATGTATATGTATATCTGTTTCATGTTGAGGTTTGACAGAAAATAACAAAATTCTGTAAAGCAGTTATCCTTCAACTAAAAAATAAATAAATTTAAAAAATTTGGGGTTTGGAATAAGACTTAGAGTAAAATCCCTATATGATACTTTCCAGGTGTATTACTTAACAGTTTTATTCACAGTGTCTTTAACTGTGCAAACTGAAGAGTGTAATAGAATTGCTATGAAGATTAAAACTGCATTTTACATAAAGCATGTTCAGGCTGCATGCTAAGTTGCTTCAGTCGTGTCCGACTCTGTGTGAAGCCATGGACTGTAGTTTGCTAGGCTTCTCTGTCCATGGGATTCTCTAGGCAAGAATACTGGAGTGAGTTGCCATGCTCTCCTCCAGGGAATCTTCCCTACCCAGGGATCCAACCCATGTCTGTTATGGCAGTACAGTTCTTTACCACTTCCACCACCCAGGAAGTCTACATAAAGCATGTAGTGTACATTAAATAATGAGTAACTATTACTGTTCTGGAGAAGGCAATGGCAACCCACTCCAGTACTCTTGCCTGGAAAATGCCATGGACGGAGGAGCCTGGTAGGCTGCAGTCCATGGGGTCGCTAAGAGTTGGGCATGACTGAGCGACTTCACTTTCACTTTCATGCATTGGAGAAGGAAATGGCAACCCACACCAGTGTTCTTGCTGGAGAATCCCAGGGACAGAGGAGCCTAGTTGGCTGCCATCTATGGGGCTGCACAGAGTTGGACACGACTGAAGTGACTTAGCAGCAGCATGCAGCAGCATTACTGTTCTAGGGCTTCCCTTGGAGCTCAGTTGGTAAAGAATCTGCCTCCAATGCAGGAGACCTGGGTTCGATTCCTGGGTTGGGAAGATCCCCTGGGAAAAGAATCCCACAGACAGATGAGCCTGGCAGGCTATAGTCCATAGCATTACAAGAGTTGGACACGACTTAGCGACTAAACCACCACCATTACTGTTCTAAAAAAACCTACTGTAAGTAATGTTAAATAACATTATTTGGCAAGAGTATTGGAGTGGGGTGCCATTTCCTTCTCCGATTATATACATTATATATACATATATATATAAATATATGTACATAAAAATTATATACATACAACATATATAAAATATATGTATATACAAATTATATACATACAACATATATAGTATAATACATATAAATATATAAACATATATAAATGTATGTATATGAAAATTACATACATGTAATATATGTATAATATATAGTATAATGTTAAGTAATATGAGATAGGAGAATGAGATGGTTAGATGGCAACACTGACTCAATGGACATGAGTTTGAGTGAACTCTGGGAGATAGTGAAGGACAGTGAAGCCTGGCATGCTGCAGTTCATGGGATCACAAAGAGTGGGACACAGCTTATCGATTGAACAACAACGTGATGACCTACATTTAAAAAATACAGAAAAACCATTTATTTTAGCTTAGTTAAGCCTAACAAAGAAAATAAGTGCTAAACACCTGTAGGCTAGCTAAACCCCCTTTTTGTACTCTTGTGAGCATTATGTATGCCTTTGCCTCTTCTCCAGAAAGCCTTGTTCTGCTGGTCATTGTGTCCATCCTAGCTCTTCATATTTCTTACAGATAAGCTGAGGTGTCCTCTCCAGAATTGCTGCCTAGCAGTGGCAGTTTCTGTTTTGTTTTTTATTTAAATGGTTTCCACAACAAATGACAGGAGAAAACAATCAAACCATGAATGGTGAAAAGCTTATATAAATTGAAGGCTATTTTTCCACATATACAATGTGGACTGCATTTTTAGGCTGAAGGTAGAGAAGAGAGTGATAATGTATAGGGATGCTTAACATGTGGCTGACTCAATGTATATCAAACATCAACATCATGGGATTTTAGCCAATAACATTTAAAGAGAAAATTGCTGCTAATCCCTAGTGCCTGGGAGACACGTTTCTATATAGAATTTTTTTAAACTAGTCATACCATTTAAAATAGCCCTAAAGTAAGTGCTTTTACATCTGTTACTATGGATGTTACTTTCTCCCAGGAGACATCAAACAGAACACTTAAGCTCTGAGTGAGCAGAATAATTGACAATCTAGATCTCTATTCTCACAGTTTGCTGCCTGCCCACTTAAATACAAACACAGGGAAAGAGTAAAAAATGAGTCAAAGAAGATTTCTAGAAAAGAAAAAAAAAAACCTTTAAGATATAATGCTTTATTTCTTTGGCGGGTTTAAGTGGTACTTGAATGTAATGAAATTTTAACATGGAGAGAATAAGATTTTCTTTCAGGGTATCACATCCATTGAAAATAGGTAAAACTGAATATGACATTGAAGCAGGAGAGTTTTCACTTTAGAATTACAAAATAGTTGAGAACCACATTCTTGAGAAAAAACCTGGCTTAAGTTTGTAAACTGAAATATCTGTTTACTGAAGTGTGTATTTAGTTGAATATCAAAAGATAATAAGGCGATTGACTGTTTGGCAAGCATTTCAGTTTTCAGACCTGACTAACTGGAATGTTTCCAAATAGATCTCAGATTTCCTTTTCTGTTCATCTCTTCAGTTCAGTTCAGTTCAGTCGCTCAGTTCTGTCCAACTCTTTGCGACCCCATGAACTGCAGCACACCAGGCCTCCCTGTCCATCACCAACTCCTGGAGTTCACTCAGAATCACGTCCATCGAGTCGGTGATGCCATCCAGCCATCTCATCCTCTGTCGTCCCCCTATCCTCCTGCCCCCAACTCCTCCCGCCCCCAACTCCTCCCAGCATCGGAGTTTTTTCCAATGAGTCAACTCTCCGCTGCTCATCTCTACAAGAACTTTTATTCCCTAAGTTCAATATAAAGAAAAGTCCATCTTCAGTACCATGTAAATCAATGAAGTTAGGACAGTTCCTCACACCATACACAAAAAATAAACTCAATGTTTTCTCAATAAAACTCCGAGAAAAGAACATAGGCGAAACATTCTCTGACATATGTCATACCAATAATTTCTTAGGTCAGTCTCCTAAGGCAATAAAAAATAAACAGATAAGACCAAATCAAGCTTATAAGCTTTTGCACAGCAAAGGAAACCATAAATGAAACAAAAAGAACCTACAGAATGGGAGAAGATAACTGCAAACGATTTGACCAACAGCTTAATTTCTAAAATATACAAATAGTTCATACAGCTCAATAACAACAAAACCCCCAAGCAATCCAGTCAAAAATGAGCAAAAGATCCAAATAGATACTTCTTTAAAAAAGACATGTAGATGGCCAATAGGCACATGAAAAGATGCTCACCATCTCCAATTATTAGATCAATGCAAATCAAAACTACAAAGAGATATTACTTCATGCCAGTCAGAATGATCATTATGAAAAGATCTACAAATTACAAATGCTGGAGAGAGTGTGGAGATAAGGAACCCATTGAATACTGTTGGTGGGGATGTACAGCCACTTTTGTAAATAATATGGAGATTCCTAAAAAAACTAAAAATAGAGTTGCCACTTGATCCAGCAATGCTACTGTTGGGTATATATCCACAGAATACTAATTTGAAAAGATACATACACCCCAACGTTCATAGCAGCACTGTTTTCAGTAGCCCCATATATGGAAGCAACCTTAATATCCATTGACAGATTAATAGATACAGCAAATGAGGTGTATATATGCAGGGGAATACTATGCCACAAAAAAATGAAATAATGCCACTTGCAGCAACATGGATGGACCTAGAGATTATCATACTAGGCATATGTAATCTTGAGTTAGGCATCAATATATTGAAATTACTTTTGTCAACATCCATTTTAGCCAGTTTAATCTCTACATGGCTTGGAAATGCTTTTGCAAGGCAATAACTTTTTCATAATTGTTTCTGTTTTTAGGATGGGTAATATAAAGGAAAAAAATTGTACTTTCTATCAATATATTTGGTTTTTATAAAATTTGTAAATTACTTATAAGCAGAATATGTAGTTTGAATTGGGAGTGACCTCTCTTCCATTGTCCAATTTTAACCTGAATCTTTCTGGTACTTTAGTAAGCATCACCATATTTATCACTTTGTTATAGCATAATGTAACTTTTTTTACTTGTGAGCACAAAAATACACTTGATACACCATGTACTCTAGGCATAGTTTATTTATATTCCCGGATTTTGCTTAACAGTATATTACTTGAGAGAAATAGGTTTTATGTTTCTTAATATATGTAAATGTTGCTGCTGCTGCTGCTAAGTCACTTCAGTCGTGTCCAACTCTTTGTGACCCCGTAGACGGCAGCCCACCATGCTTCCCCGTCCCTGGGATTCTCCAGGCAAGAACACTGGAGTGGGTTGCCATTTCCTTCTCCAATGCATGAAAGTGAAAAGTGAAAGTGAAGTCACTTAGTTGTGTCCGACTCTGTGCGACCCCATGGACTGCAAAATTACTAAATTTGTGATGGTATATGGCACGATTTAGATTATTAGAATATTCCTGATCATGTAATTGTTTGCTCACCACTCTCACCTAATTCCTTTTTTTCTGGGCAACCCTAAATCATAATTTTATTCGCCTGATTATCTGTTTAATATCTAGCACTTTATACCAATTGTAACCTCAGTGAAACTGGGATTTATGTCTATTATGTTGCACTGCTGTACTTCCAGTCCCTGTAGAGGACTGGGCATGTAGTTGGTGTTCAGTAAATATTTGTTAAATGAGGTGAATGAGTGCCTTTCAGACTGATGAAATTGTGCTTAAGTGTTTTATAAACATTGTTAATTGCCACAAAGAAGCCTATGTATAATTATTAGAATGCTTCTGCAATTTTCCTTTTTGCCATTATTTCCTACACTGATTTATATTTGAATCAAAGTATATTTGCGTTATTTTGAACATTAAATCTCTTATCTATATGTAAGCATAAAATTAGGATTAATGTCTGAAATCTCAAGAAAAACCAAGGTCTGGGTTTATCAGTGAGGAGCTTTCCATTGAAAGAGTTGTATAAATTTTTCATAAACATTAGAACTAGCAGTGCAGAAAATACATAGAAATTCCCAGTGCACATGTTATCATTGCCTGAAGGCTGCTGGCTAACAGTTTCCCCTGAACTATTCAGGAATGTGGTCTTATTTGTTGGCTAAATAGAATATATATGATGATTTCATTTTTACAGACTGTCATTCTCTTCATACTTCATAACACATTCTTGATTGCAATATCCTCACATTGAGGAATATATAAATTTTAGAATTTAATTTTATAATTATTGAACAGTTCTATGCAAGGCATTGTTTGAAAAGCACACTAATAATTTATTGTCGCTGGCTTTATTTGTAAGCTAGTGAAGAAATAGGACAAGTGCTGTAAGCAAACTACAAAGTGCCCTGGGAACATTGAGGAGAAAGTTAATTTCAACAAGAGAATCAATGAAATGTTTACTGAAATAGGTGATACTAGACATGAGCATTTAAAGATGAGTAGAATTTTAGGAGGTGAATTGGTAAGAACACTGTGACCCCACTGTGTATTTGGTATAGGGAGTTCAATTTCAAACCAGATGGGAAATAAACACAAGTCAGGTAGAGATCAAACCATCTACTTTATTATTACTGGTTCTGCTAAGTCGCTTCAGTTGTGTTCGACTCTGTGTGACCCCATAGATGGCAGCCCACCAGGCTCCCCCGTCCCTAGGATTCTCCAGGCAAGAACACTGGAGTGGGTTGCCATTTCCTTCTCCAATGCATGAAAGTGAAAAGTGAAAGTCAAGTCACTCAGTCCTGTCCTACTCTTCTGCGACCCTATGGACTGCAGCCTACCAGGCTCCTCTGTCCATGGGATTTTCCAGGCAAGAGTACTGGAGTGGGGTGCCATCCCCTTCTCCATTATTACTGGTTATATATTACTTTATTATTATATCAATTAGAAACCACAGTCTGGCAGGGTAGCAGTGGAGATGCAGACAGAGAACAGAGTTATGGACATGAAGGCAGGGTGTAGGACGAATGAAGAGAGTAGCATGGAAAGATAGACAGCAACATGTAAAATAGATAGCTGGTGGGAATTTGCTGTATGACTCAGGGAACTCAACCCAGGGCTCTGTGACAACCTATAGGGGTAGGGTGAGAGGTGGGAGGAAGGCTCAACAGGAAGGAGACATATGTATACCTATGGCTGATCCATGTTGATGTATGGCAGAAACCAACATAATATTGTAATTATCCTTTAATTAAAAAGAAATAAGAAAAAAAGAAAGAAATCACAGCCTGGACTTGCAGCCAAATGGCTTCTCAAATACTTCTTCCCTGGAGTTAAACTTATACAGACCAAATGGGAAAAGACATCCAGGTCTCGGGCAAACTTTTTACATCTTTCCCTCCCTAAATTGAAGTACATGAAATTACCCACCAAGTAATCTCTGCTTCTGAGAAGGACAGCAGTGACTACAGAGTGAACAGATTGTTAAATATGTTTTCCTCTTGGGAGTAGAAGTGTCTGCATGAGAGAGGGGATTATGGTTCCCCTTAATAGTAGGTATCTTGATATAAACTAGCTTAAGCTTTAAATACTTACTAGTAATATTTAAAGAAAGCTTTGTTAATTCTAATATTGGCTTTTCTTTAGAGCTGTCATTTTGTTTTGACGGAAAGCTATTTAATATCCATTCTAGTTCCTTTTCCTTCAGAGACCTTCCAAGGGAATTTATGTTTGTATTGGTAGAAATCTTCAACAAATAAAATTAAAAGTCTCATGTCTGATTTGTGAATGAAACCCAAGGTTGATTTTAATACCATCATCATAAAATAAGTTAAAGGACATTATATCACTGTGCAATCCAATGAAGCTAACCACGCTATTAAGATTAATTTAAATTAAATTTTACTTCACTACTAAAATATTTTGATTAAATTCTACCCTTGGGTTTAATGATTTTTTTTCTCCATTGAAAGTAAATTTGTACTGGCAATTTCAAATACAACTCATAGATAGAATATAAAAATTAGGATCATTTATTGCTGTCCAGATCTACCTAACTTTCCCAACCTGTCATATTTTATAGAGCAAATATTTGTGGGTTATGGAGTTCAGCATGAGACCTTTGGTTGTGAAAGTTTATTAGCTGACTCCAGTTACACTGATTTATGCAGCAGTAAATATGATGAAAGGGGAGGGATTGTGTTTTACTGATCAGAAAACACATTGAGAGTTAAACTTGTATTTCAAGTCTTCTGTGGGGAGTATTTTCCTTATAAAAGTGTTTTAATGACATAAATACCCATTTGATAGAATAGAAATAAAAGTCACTTAAATAGTATTTTAGAAGAGTTGCTGACCTTGGTTTACTTTTTCCATGAGGCCTAAATAACTGTACAAGTAATAAACATAAAACTCGTGTTTCTTTTTCTCTCTTTAAATAGATGTATGCATATGTAAATATATGTATGGCATATTCTCTTATATCATGTGACTCTGATCTGGTTTTCTTCTCTATGTTTCGCCACTCATCTTTGCTTATTATACCTTATACTGTTTTTCTTTACTGAAATAATACTTGTTCAGAGAGATGTGAAGGGTTTATTAAAAGGGACCCTTTCCACATAATCCTCTTCTTACCCTACTCTTCTGCAGATCCTGGTGTGAAGAACTAAGATGTAAACAAGAGAGAAGACTGGGTAGTAGTAAATGGAGAGACAGCATCTTGGCATTGTCTTTCTTTCTCATCATTTCTCCTCTGAAGCACATTCAATTTTTTTAAACAAATGTATTTTTTATTCATTTTTGGCTGTGCTGGATCTTCCCTGCTGTTAGGCTTTTCTCTAGTTGTGAGCAAGGGCTACTCTTTGTTGGGGTGCGAGGGCTTCTCATTGTGGTGGCTTCTCCTGTAGGGGAGCACGGGCTCTAGGACATGCGGCTTTCAGTAGTTGTGGCACATGGGCTCGGAAGCTGTGGTTCCCAGGCTGCAGAGCACAGGCCCCATAGCTGTGGCCCAAGGACTTAATTTCTCCTCTGTCTGCATGTGGGATCTTCCCAGACCAGGGATCAAAAAGGTGTCCCCTGCATTGGCAGTTGGATTCTTAATATTGAGCCACCAGGGAGGCCCCCAGCATATTCAATTTTGCTGTCCTTACTTCTGCTTTCTTTGGCAGACTGTCAAGAACAGTTAAAGAAAACCAAATAGACTTGTGGATCAGTGCTATTACACATGTAAGGTTTTTAGCCTCAGCCGAACCTCAGCAGATCCTTTCACTTGTCTCCCAGTCAGCTTCCTTTTCCCATCTATCCTGGTGTTCATATTTGCATGTGCTAGTCTTTTCCTGAAATATCTTTTTAAAAAGTTCCTCTTCAGATAAACCCCAGTCATCCTTCAAGACTGGCTGGGATGTTACTTGAGTTTATGAAGCTTTGCAGCTTGCCCCTTTCTTCTTCCCATCTTCCCCAGGTCCTTCCCCTAGCCTAGCTACTGTCTTTCTTTTGCACGCTTTTAGTGTGTCACAGGTAGCATTGTTATTAGTGTTGAAACCTTTCTCTCCCACCTGCAGTTGCTGGAGGCCATGTCCATGCTTCATTCATTTTCTAGTCCAGTGGAGGGCAGAGGGTAGGGGAGGCATAGTTGACATCAGTCTAGGTTTGCTGAGTAAACTAATGCCTTTGAATAGGTTGTTGGTCTCAAAATGTGGTCTGCTGGGGAAGCCAGAATCGTTGTCTTCTTAACATTTGTCACAAATATCTTCCTGTTTATAATTGCCATGCTGCTGCTGCTGCTAAGTCGCTTCAGTCGTGTCCAACTCTGTGCGACCCTATCACTACATGGTAATAGCATTAAGTGGTAAACAGATGGAAGGGTGAGGAAATAGTTCAAATAATAATCTGGCTTTGCTCCTTTTAGATAAGGCAATAAAATACCTTCAGGCAGATATCTGTTTTTTTTTTTTTAACAAGGTCTCTCATTAGCTCCCATAATTTCTATAAGTGATTCCTGCTACACTGTGTTCACATCAGTAGGCTATTTCTCTGTGTTTCTCTTCTTCCTGTTTCTTCTCCACCCTCCTCTTTTTTCCTCTGTGCTACTCTGTTGCCTCCTGACTATGGCTCTCCTCTAAAAATCTACATAAAATCTACAACTCCTTTCAGATCTCTTTCCATCGGCCACCTGCCAGCTGTTGAGGCAACAGCTGATTCTCCTTATATAGTGAAAGGGTGGGGCCACAGATTCACAGGTGCCAGGCTTCTGGTTCTTTTCCCTCCCCACATTGAAAACCCAAGTTCCTTATTACATAAAATAGCCCAGCTGCCATCTGTCTTGTTACTGGTGATCAGGGAGGAGTTTTCTGTAGAATGGTTCATAGTGAGACTCATTCTGGGGGGAGTAACAAACTTATCAGGCATTGGCATTGGAGGTAAGTTTAGTCATTGCTTTCTTGCTGCAGTTTGGGACCCTAAAAGGGTATTATATTATGAAAATGTTCACAAACCTTAATAATCGTTTGTCCATAATTATTTAGTTTCTCCATAACTTTAAATTTAAATATGTATTTAGGTTGGAATTTGGCATTATGACTTTGACTGTCTCAGTCTGTAGCAAGTTTCAATTTTGTCTTTTGTCATGTTATTACGTTAATTTTATTTTGCCCAGAACAAATGAAGATTCACTTATATCCTAAATAATAGATTTATGCTAATAACCCTTTTCCTATATAATATTTTAACCAAGATGAGTTTTCAAATTTTTGAGGGGAGGGGTAATGGATCAGAATTGGGGTGAGTATTTTTTACTATGATTACCTATATGTGGAGCATCAAATTTTATCATGTGCTTATAGGAAAGAAAGTAGGTTTACAGTCTATAAGGCCACACAATTGAGTGCTTCTACTGATTATCTTTTAAGCAAACACTAATAATGTAACAATCTGAGATTGAGATGTTTTTAAAGAAATTTTATCATGTGCTTATAGGAAAGAAAGTAGGTTTACAGTCTATAAGGCCACACAATTGAGTGCTTCTACTGATTATCTTTTAAGCAAACACTAATAATGTAACAATCTGAAATTGAGATATTTTTAAAGAAAAAGAAAGGAAGCAAATCATTAGTTTTTTTCCATATACTTTACTTTCAGATATTTTTGTCAGGAGCATATTGGCTTTTTAAAGCATGATCAAAAGCAGACACTTTTAGTTGTAGCTGAATTCATTTAGCCATTAATAAAAAATATAATGTTCCTGACACTGAGCTACATCCAGGGGATAGAGAAATGAGTACACACAAAGAGTACACACAAATGAGTACAGCACACAAAGAGCCTTCATCATATTCTATTCCTATTCAGGGGGTGCTTTTATAAACAGAAATCTCCCTTGTATACTACCTCCTATAGGCAGACCAAAATTTTTATGACAATTTGTGCATTGTAAGTTTTATAAAGTTTAGCTCTTTTGTAAAAGTTCATAGGGCATTCACTTTTTGATGGTGTGGATTGTAAAATTTAGGTAGGTTTCAAATACCTCATCTGCATAATTTATGATAGGAGTTAAAATATTTTGAAGGGCACATTTTGCACCATGCTGCTGCTGCTCCTAAGTCACTTCAATCATGTCTGACTCTGTGTGACCCCATAGACGGCAGCCCACAAGGCTCCCCCGTCCCTGGGATTCCCCAGGCAAGAACACTGGAGTGGGTTGCCATTTCCTTCTCCAATGCCTGAAAGTGAAAAGTGAAAGTGAAGCTGCTCAGTCGTGTCCAACCCTCAGCGACCCCATGGACTGCAGCCTTCCAGGCTCCTTTGTCCATGGGATTTTCCAGGCAAGAGTACTGGAGTGGGGTGCCATTGCATTCTCCGATTTTGCACCATACTTCCCACTTAATGCCATAATTGACAGTTGTTCATTTTCTTGCCCCACAATGGTATTTAACTAATGACACTTTTTGCTACATTTCAGTCAGTTGTGGGGTTTGAATAACAGAATAATTCTACCATTATTTACATTATATAGCATTTTATATTTTAATGCATTTTCACATAAAGAAATCTGATTGCATTTTCCCAACCTCCATGAAATTTAGCTTTACCAGAAATTGTTATTCCTTTCCTTAAATAATAAAATGATACTCAAAGATGTTAATAATAATAGCAGCTTTTCCTTTTAGATCAAGAACAAAGGTTTGTCCAGAACAGTACTAGGAACAATACATCACAGTGGTTGTGGAAGTTATGCATTATTAACTTTTTCTTTACAGTTGAAAAAATGGAAGATCAGGCATGGTAGATCCTTCCCTACTGCCTGGCTATATCAGGATTTGAACCTAGATCTATCTCAAACTTGCTTGGAGTGTATTATATATTCTAATATATTAAAATACGAATATTCTTTATTATATATTCTAATTATACACTTCTGTCCTCCTTGTATGAATTAATCAAGTCATTCAGCCAGTTATCAGAGCTGGAATATCCAGATCTTATGGGACATAATCTGGTTCATTGTCATTTACTGACTCATTATTTATTCAAAGGTTATTTATTGCATGCAGACTCTATTTCTGTGATTGTGTCCTGGCTCACAGAGTTAAGAGCAAAGACACCGATATGAATTTACAGTTTATTAGTAATGCTTTAAGGAAACATGAAACCATTCAAAACAGAATTAATGTGATTTATGTTTTAGAGCTTTTCTATTTACTCCAGATATCCCCCACAAGGAGAGCAGTAAACTAATTTGAATACCATTTAAAAGTTTCAGAGAGGGAGGGTCAAAAGGGAGAGAATATATGTATACCTATATCATGTTGAGGTTTAACAGAAAACAACAAAATTCTGTAAAGCAATTATCTTTCAATAAAAAATAAATTAATTAAAAAAAAGTTCCAGAGGGGTAAACTGCTACATGTGTGAAATGCAGTGTTGACTTACTGAATTGAAGATTTCTCATTTACTTGTCTTTGCTTCTTTAGCAGTATGATCAAGTGGTACTGTATATATTTTTTGTCACTCTCATAGATTTTTAAGATTATCTTCTAAAACAGACCCATGGTGAGTTGTTGAAATGCTTCATTTTAGAAAGTTACATATGACTAGGCATGCTGTAAATTGAAAAGTTAAATTACTATTATGTAACATTTCTTTCCAAGTATATTGAGTTTGATTTCCATTATTTTCTAAGCTATTTCCACTGCCTGAGTCTATTTGTTTGTTTAAAGTCTTTTAAAGAACAAATTTCACTGCTGATTTTGTAATCAGTTGACTAAACAGCAAATACTGATATATTGATTGATATAATTTGATCTGCAGTAAAACCTAATCTGACATGATTTGTCTGTGGGTTGATGACACATGGGCAGAAATGGGTAATAGCTAAAGCATCTAAAATTAGCTGTCTTATATTTGTCTAAAATACTGTTCTTTTAGACATTAACCAATTTTTCTTTTAACAGTACATCTAATCAATTTCAAAGTGAAGAAAAATAAAGCCTGAGCCAGTTTTGAAAATTATTCCTCCTTGAAATGTTCTGAGTGCTGGAATTTATTTTACAGTTCCAGCTAAGTAGGCTTCTAGGCTGAAAAGAAGGGGATGAATAGTGTCTAAATCTGCTTTAGCAGAGAGCTTGTTTATCGAGCTACACCTCATTTTCCTTTATCTGTCACTGGGTAAATAATGGGTGGAGTTTTTTGGTTGGTTGTATTGTACGTGCACAGCATAAAGCTTTGAGTCAACTAACTGTAGCATTTCTGATTCTCCCTCAAGCTGTCTTTAACTTGCTTAGCTCCCTTCTCCATCTCACCTCCCTGCATGCAATATGATCCAAGCAGAATTATACAGTTTAGACAATTATAGTCTGCAGTGTCTATCTTTAAATTTGTACATTCAATCTTGAAGTATAGATCCTTTGCAGGATGAAATAGAAATTACAGTGAAGTAGATTCTTAGGTATGAATTGACTTTTAATTTTTTTAGGAGCTTTCAACATTTTGTTTGGCAATATTTTTCTGTAAAGGTAATACATTAGTAAGGATTAGCTTTGTCTCTTGGCATTTATCAGAAAACCCAGCATGTTAGGAGCTTAAACAATATAGAAGTTTCTCTGTCTTAGAAAAGAAGTCTCTCAGTGGGCATACATGGTTGTAGTTTGTTTCCATGGTTTTCAGAGACCAAGGCTCTTGCCTCCTTCCACCTTTTGACTCTGGCTTTCATTCTCAGGATCACCTTATGTTATGTCATGGCTTCTGGAGCTGAAGCGACCTCATCTACATTCCATATTGCAGGAAGGAAGGGAAAATTCAAAGCAGGAAGCACAAAAGGAATGCATATTTCAGCTGAATCAAGGCCTTCTAGGAAATTCCACACAGCACATATATATATCACTAGCCTGAATGTAATAACACGGCCACACCTAGCTACAGGGTGGTTGGGAAGAAACCCAGTCTTTACATTGGGAACATTGCCCCCTTAAATGACATAAAGAAAAAAAAAAGAGAATGGATTTTATATGCAACTGTCATTGTTCATATACATGATGGTTGCTTTTCCAGTTTTCAGTTTTTCCAACTGTAAGTTTGGCAAAAGAATATCCTCCCCATGGTGTTTGTGTGAGGATTGAGGGAGATACTGCATGAGTGATACTTAGTCCTGGGACAGAGTAAACATCACCACGGTTGCTTTTCTAATTCTCGTTTCCCTTGTCATTATTGCAACATTAGAGCAGCAGGAAGTCTCAGGGCTTTATGGACACTTAGTATATGATGATCCACATTAACTTGTGAATTACTTCACTTTCGGGACTAATATGTGCTTTGTTTGCAATTGGTGTCTCCTCGTATTGTCTCTCATCTATAATGCCTTACATAGCAAAGGGACATTCTATCTTCATGCCCTAAATATAACCGATAACTGGGGATTAGTCACTCTTTGAAGTGGAAAAGGATTAGCCACAGCCAGGATTAATCTATTCTGAAATTTTGGGGGCTACGGAGTTCACTGAAATAATCAGTCTCCTTAAAGAAGCAGGCTGCTCTTTAGTCAAGGATGCTAAAAGAGTGTCAGGAAAGAAGGGCAGGCCTGGGCAAGTCACATGGCTAGTCTCCTTGTCAATGGAGGGATTGGATTGGGTGATCTCAGAGGTCCTTCTTTTTAAATGATGTAATTGTAGAAACCTCATTCTCTTAAGGTCTTTTAAGACCATGTAGGTCTTTGTGGTATTTGCTGCTTTTATATGTAGAAGGATAGTGAGGGTGGGCCAATCTGGTGGGATCTAAGCAGCCCTTACAATTTTATACAATTAAGTTTTGCTTCCTGAGGTATCAAATTCTTTATTTTCCTCTCTGGAGTTCTAAGAATTGCAGATTTAATCAGATTTGAGCTATTTCAAGTAAATACTCTTGAAAATAAAAGTTCAGTGGCATATACATTAATACATTTTTTTGTTGTTGTAAAATGGCTGTCAGATTGTACATTATTTTCCTTTCAGTTCAATTCAGTTCAGTTCATTTCAGTTGCTCAGTCATGTCCGATTATTTGCTACTACATTAACCAGAGCACACCAGGCCTTCCTGTCCATCACCAACTCCCGGATTTCACACAAACTCATGTCCATCGAGTCGATGTTGCCATCCAACCATCTTATCCTCTGTCGTCCCCTTCTTTTCCTGCCCTCAATCTTTCCCAACATCAAGGTCTTTTCAAATGAGTCAGCTCTCTGCATCGGGTGACCAAAGTATTGGAGTTTCAGCTTCAACTTCAGTCCCTCCAATGAACACCCAGGACTGATCTCGTTTAGGATAGACTGGTTGGTTCTCCTTACAGTCCAAGAGACTCTCAAGAACTGTCTCCAACACCACAGTTCAAAACCATCAATTCTTTAGCGCTCAGCTTTCTTCACAGTCCAACTCTCACATCCATACATGACCACTGGAAAAACCATAGCCTTGACTAGACAGACCTTTGTGGGCAAAGTAATGTCTCTGCTTTTTAATATGCTGTCTAGGTTGGTCATAATTTTCCTTCCAATGAGCAAGCATCTTTTAATTTTATGGCTGCAGTCACCATCTGCAGTGATTTTGGAGCCCCCCAAAATAAAGTCACCCACTGTTTCCACTATTTCCCCATCTATTTGCCATGAAGTGATGGGACTGGGTGCCATGATCTTAGTTTTCTGAATGTTGAAATTTAAGCCAATTTTTTCACTCTCCATTTTCACTTTCATCAAGAGGCACTTTAGTTCTTCTTCACTTTCTGCCATAAGGGTGGTGTCATCTGCATATCTGACGTTATTAATATTTCTCCCGGTAATCTTGATTTCAGCTTGTGCTGCTTCCAGCCCAGCTTTTCTCATGGTGATGTACTCTACATATAGGCTAAATAAGCAGGGTGACAATATATAGCCTTGATGTATTCCTTTTCCTATTTGAAACCAGTCTGTTGTTCCATGTCCAATTCTAACTGTTGCTTCCTGACCTACATATAGGTTTCTGAAGAGGCAGGTCAGGTGGTCTTGTATTCCCATCTCTTTCAGAATTTTCTACAGTTTATTGTGTTCCACACAGTCAAAGGCTTTGACATAGTCAATAAAGCAGAAATAGATGTTTTTCTGGAACTCTCTTTCTTTTTTGATGATCCAAGGGATGTTGGCAATTTGATCTCTGGTTCCTCTGCCTTTTCTAAAACCAGCTTGATCATTTGGAAGTTTATGGTTCACGTATTGCTAAAGCCTGGCTTGGAGAAATTTGAGCATTACTTTACTAGCGTGTAAAATGAGTGCAGTTGTGCAGTAGTTTGAGCATTCTTTGGCATTGCCTTTCTTTGGAATTGGAATGAAAACTGACCTTTTCCAGTCCTGTGGTCACTGCTGACTTTTCCAAATTTGCTGACATATTGAGTCCAGCAGTTTCACAGCATCATTTTTTGGGATTTGAAACAGCTCAACTGCAATTTCATACCTCCACTAGCTTTGTTCGTAGTGATGCTTCCTAAGGCCCACTTGACTTTACAATCCAGGATGTCTGGCTTTAGGTGAGTGATCACACCGTCGTGATTATCTGGGTCATGAAGATCTTATTTGTACAGTTCTTCTGAGTATTCTTGCCACTTCCTCTAAATATCTTCTGCTTCTGTTAGGTCCATACCATTTCTATCCTTTATTAATACATTTAATTTAAAAAATATTTATTTTTAATTGTAAGATAATTGCTTTAAAATACTGTGTTGGTTTCTGCCATATATCCACATGAATCAGCCTTAGGTATACCTATGTTCCCTTCCTCTCACCTCTCACTGCATCCCACCTATCTAGGTCGTCACAGGTCACCATTTTGAGTTCCCTGAGTTATGCAGCAAATTCCCACTGGCTATACATCTATATATAGTAGTGTATATTATTTGACATGCACTTTTATGAAAGGAACTGGACTTCTTTTCCTCCCAAATGAGCAATGGATTACTAAAACTAAGTTCTTCCAAATCACTCCCAAGTAAATACTTGTTCTGGTATGTGTTCTGTCATTTTCAGAGACTACTTACTATCTCATCTGCACAAATGGGAATATTTATTATACTTGTTTTTTAGGTCAAGGAGGGAGAGTTAAAGAAAATCATGAATGTGAAGTTTGTTAACCATTTGTCTGGACCTAGAGATTATGACTATTATTTTATTACTGGTACTAAATAGTATTCCTCCTATTATGGAAATGAACTTGATAGCTAATTTAATTAGGGAGATGATTATTTATCTATTGCTAAATAACAGCTATCAATAACCATTTTATTTTGCTTATACACTATATGGGCAGAATTCTGACAATATGTGGAGGGTTTGCCTCTGTCCCACACTTGTCTGGACACTCAGTGGGGAAGATTCCAAAGACTGAGGGTGCCTCAGGTCTGGAACCTGGCTCATCTGGAGGCCCCTTCACTCACAGGTCTGGTTTCCAGGGTGTGGTGCCTTGAAGGCTGTATCCAGCTGGACAATTGACTAGAAAACCTCTACATGGCCTCTCTGTGTGGTTTGGACTTCTCCCGGTATGACAGCTGTGTTTGGAAGGGGACATTCAGAAATCAAGTGTTCCAGGCGACCCAGGGGAAGTGGCATGGCACTTTTTGACCTTGCTTCAGCAGGCACATAGCATCACTCCTGCCACATGCTATTAGCTGATGAATTCACAAGCTCTCCTAGGTTCAGGGGGCGGGGCATAGACCTTCTGTGTCCTTGGAAAGTGTGTCAAAGGACTGTAAGGCCATCCCCACTGCCCTCCTGTCCTTACAGGGTTGAAAGTGATGAGCGATAAGCATGATTTCATTTGAAGATAGTTTGTAAGTTATTCTCAGAAGTAATGAAACTCTAATTTGTCAACATTTTAATATGACCAAGCAGGTAAAGTTTTTCATCAAAGGTGTAAAATTTCTGAAAATATAATCCTAGCTTTTAATCCTGCTAATCTTCGACCTTTATACTCTCAACTCTATGATAAATCTTTTCTAAAAAAAAAAATTAAAAGTCATTGTGGTGGTCAGGCACATTTTATTTTTCTCATATAGGAATTATATCTTCCTAAGGTTTTTGAAAAAATAATCTATTAATTGATATTTATTTTTGGCTCCACTGGGTCTTTGCTGTGCAGAGTTTTCTAAAGCTCCAGTGAGTTGGGGCTACTTTCTAGTTGCGGTGTGTGGGCTTCTCATTGTGCTGGCTTCTCTTGTTACGAGCCTAGAATCTAGGGCACATGGAGTCAGTAGTTGTGGCTCCCAAGCTGTAGAGCACAGGATCAGTAGTTGTAGAGTACTGGCTTAGTTGCTCCATGACATTGATCTGGGATCTTCCCGGACGAAGGATTGAACCCATGTCTCCTGCATTGGCAGGCAGATTCTTTACCACCAAGCTACCAGGGAAGCCCCTAAGGTTTTAATAAAGATAAAATTGACTATTTTTAAAATGCTTAGACCAGTACCAAGTATATATATTACAAATCCAAAATAAGTGCTTCGGTTCAGTTCAGTTCAGTTTAGTTGCTCAGTCGTGCCTGACTCTTTGCGACCCCATGAATTGCAGCACGCCAGGCCTCCCTGTCCATCACCAACTCCCGGAGTTCATTCCAACTCCACGTCCATCGAGTCAGTGATGCCATCCAGCCATCTCATCTGTCGTCCCCTTTTCCTCCTGCCCCCAATCCCTCCCAGCATCAGAGTCTTTTCCAATGAGTCAACTCTTCGCATGAGGTGGCCAAAGTATTGGAGTTTCAGCTTTAGCATCATTCCTTCCAAAGAACACCCAGGGCTGATCTCCTCCAGAATGGATTGGTTGGATCTTCTTGCAGTCCAAGGGACTCTCAAGGGTCTTCTCCAACACCACAGTTCAAAAGCATCAATTGTTTGGTGCTCAGCCTTCTTCACAGTCCAACTCTCACATCCATACATGACCACTGGAAAAACCATAGCCTTGACTAGAAGGACCTTTTTTGGCAAAGTGATGTCTCTGCTTTTGAATGTGCTGTCTAGGTTGGTCATAACTTTTCTTCCAAGGAGGACGTGTCTTTTAATTTCATGGCTGCAGTCACCATCTGCAGTGATTTTGGAGCCCCCCAAAATAAAGTCTGACACTGTTTCCACTGTTTCCCCATCTATTTCCCATGAAGTGATGGGACCAGATGCCATGATATTTGTTTTCTGAATGTTGAGCTTTAAGCCAACTTTTTCACACTGCCCTTTCCCTTTCATCAAGAGGCTCTTTAGTTCCTCTTCACTTTCTGCCATATGGGTGGTGTCATCTACATATCTGAGGTTATTGATATTTCTCTCGGCAATCTTGATTCCAGTTTGTGTTTCATCCAGCCCAGCATTTCTCATGATGTACTCTGCATAGAAATTAAATAAGCAGGGTGACAATATACAGCCTTGACGTGCTCCTTTTCCTATTTGGAACCAGTCTGTTGTTCCATGTCCAGTTCTAACTGTTGCTTTGTTACACTTTAAAAAGATTTTCCAGGTGGCTCAGTGGTAAAGAACCTACCTGCCATTGTAGGAGATCTGGGTTTGATCCCTGGGTGTGGAAGATCCCCTGAAGGAGGAAATCACAACTTGCTCCAGTATTATTCTCTGTCTCCCATGGACAGAGGAGCCTGATGGGCTGTAGTCCATGGGGTCGCAAAGAGTCAAACACGACAGAGAAATTAAGCATGCGCACATGCATGCACACACACTTAAAAAATGCTTGTAAATTCCTTTTAAAATGGCATAAGGAATAATAAAAGTAACTTATTGTTAAATCAACATAAAATTTACCAATATTTGTACCATCAGGATTGTTACTATAATATTTTAGCAGATTTGATTTTGTTAATTTGTTTTAAAGGTCAAAATTTATTGTCAACTAATTAGTGATTCTGATTTTAAATTACAATGAATATTCTTTCTCAGATCTGTAGTTACAATTATATTTCAGATGTGAATGTCTCATTAATTTTCCAAATTGATCTCACTTATTTTTTGGAAGCAACAGCATATCATCATACTTGTTCAGATTTATTTTGGATCATTTCTGACTTGTGTTTTAGTTGTCTCAAATTTAAGGCACATTTTTTGAGGGGCCCCAGTTGAATGTTTTAAAACCTGAGATTATAGCACCTGGTGGCTGATGATGCTCTTCTAAACTTACTCAAACCAGAAAGCAAATTTATTTAATCTAAATAAGTAGCTTATTTAATAATTTATCTACATCTAAATGACCATACTTTCTTTTGCTAAGTATCAAGCCTGCTATTTCATTGTTATTTATAGTGACCTCATGCTTGGAGTACCTTGCATAAGTAGGAGTTTAAAAATTATTTGAGTAGCCAGGATGAATATGTCTTTTCTTGTTGTTTTGATTTCTGAGTGAAGTGAGGACACTGAGGTTAAAATGTGTCATGCATATTTTTTTAGTTATCACTCTCAGTCTAAACTAGGCATGTGGACAGTTCTGACAGTTAATTCTGTAAGTCATTCAGGAATCTGACTGCTTTCTCAAAACATACCTGGGTCTTTCACGCAGAAGTCTGCAGGTGATTGCCTCTAGATGTTTGCCTAGAGATGATTTAGAAAATTGGTGGGGACTTTGCTCTTCCTCAGCTATCAAAAATTAACCTGCCAGAAATTTGCAGACACAGCAATGATATGTTAATGATTCTGCACAAGATTTTTTTTTTCTTTTAAGAAGTTGGCTATTCCAATTTCAGAGATTCAGCATTTACTTACTTAACTTCTTTATAGAAGAAGTAATTTACTTCTTTATTTGTGCTATGAATAGAACATTAATTATCAGGCTCCTTGACTCTCTCAAACCTCTAGAGTACTGATTGTATTTATTGAACTCAGGTAACCAGCGTTCTGTTATTCCAGTGGTGAACAATAGTTCTCATTTGCTGGGAGAAAAGAGAGGAAAATCTTTGCACCAACAACTTAACTCCAAGAGGGACTGTTGTCTGATTTCCAAACAGGCCAGGGAGTAGTACACTGTGCTGCCAGATCCCCTTTGGTATTCATTAGAGCATCCTGACTGGGTCATAGGGGTGAGAGCCCAGAGAGTGAGAGGGGCCAAGGTTGTGACGTTTTGTTTATATGTTCAGTTCCACTCATGTATGTATTTATGACTTAGTATACTTTCATAGCCTTTTATAAATTCATAAATTAAAAAAATCATTGCTAAAAATTTTATGTACTTTATAATTAAAGTTAGCTTCAAATGCTTTGAGCTTTTACGTATAAGTTAGTTAATTTATCTCTGTGAGGATTGAACCAGGTGATCTCCAAAGGCAGTTCTAAATCCCTATGTTTCTGTAATACTGGTTATTTTTCTAAACTTTAGCCTCCAGTTTGATTTTTTTACCTTTGTTTAATTTTTGGCATAACCATTATTCTGATCAAAGTGCTGTACAAGCAGTCAAGGTGAATTATGAATATTATTGGTAAGAACAGGAAAGCTTTTTACCTTTAGCTTTTGCTGTTTTAACTACTTCTCAACCTCCTTGTGCATTTTTTGTTTGCTTGTTTGTTTCATTTACAGGAGTTGATTTACATTCAGCATCTTCAGGTTTAGTCAAAGTGCATGGTTACTCTTCCATCCCGCTTATACCCTCCATCCTATAGAAGTATGTATGTGGCTCAGTTCTTTGAAAGTTTGAAAATGGGATCATAAACTCAGAAGCTTCAAGATCTAAGCAGAAAGTCTTAATAAACTAGGCATATATTGTGTAAGCGCTGCCAGCTCCTCAGATTATTTTACTAGAAACTGGAAACCTAGATTTTTACTGTTACATGTTTTACCTACTTGGTGCCATTTGAAATGATTTTAAAACTCTGAGGGAAAAAAGATAAAAGAAATTAAAAGTGATACGACTTTGGAAGACCAGGTCTACTAGTCTTTTAACTTCTAAACCTTAAACCTTACAAGGCACACTTTTCAGCTTTGTGCTGATTGCTACTCTGTTGTGAATCAATTCCCCAGTAGACCCCTCCTCTGGGGAATCTCCATTCCTGAGTGCTATGTTTTACAAGTGTGAACTTGCCCAGGAACTATAATTATCCCTGGACTTCAACATGGGTTCCTCAGTAGTAGTTGCCATGCTTAATAAGTTCCTGAAAAATGTCTGTCTCCTGAATTAACATCAATTTCACAGGCATCCAGGGTTGATGCTGATCCTTAGGTCATCCTCACACTCAAAGCTCTTCCTTTTTACTAGTCACTTGTCTTTCTGTCTACAATATTTTGCATGTTTTCTGAGTTATTCTTCATTTTTCAGAGTCACTGCCATTCCTGACTCAGTGCTCATCTCAGCACCAGTGATTGCTTTCATTCTTGTTATCTTTTCACTTCTGTCATTGTATACTCCTTCTTACTACTTTTTACACTCTTGCACTTTCTACATGAATGGAAAAAATGGAAGGGATAATGGCAATAAAGTAACTTAAGTTATAGCATAAATATAGCAACCACATGTTAGATTAAAGAAGGATGCTGTGGGTTAGTATTAGAATGACATTACCTGACCACTGAATGCATTTGTTGTTGGCAATCAGGTTTGATATCCCGTTGTTCTTCAACACAGACTTGCTCACTTTTGTGAAATTTTGAAAGTTCTAAGTTCTCAAGAAAAGAGCTTCTGTTCTGAAGTAGCTTTTACACACAAAAGTTAAAGTATACACAGTATACTGTATATATATTCAGTATACATAGACTGGTGCATTAGTGGTCCTGAAATGATTCAGCTGGCCCTCTTATTAAATGCTTTTTGGGTTTCTCTTACTAAACTTGCAGCATGTCAACACTCAGCTAACTCGCTTCAGTCATATCCAACTCCTTGTGACCCTGTGGACTGTAGCCCTCCAGGCTCCTCTGTCGATAGGATTCTCCAGGCAGGAATACTGGAATGGGTTGTCATTTCTTCCTCCAGGGGATCTTACTGACCCAGGAATCAAACCCATCTCTCTTCTGTCTTCTGCATTGGCAGGTGTGTTCTTTACCACTAGCACCACCTGAGAAGCCTTGGCTTGATTTTATTTCTGTACATCCCATTGTGAGGACAAGACTGTCATGAGTGATCTCGCCAATTGCCTTGTGTTGTTGTTTAGTCTCTAAGTCATGCCCGACTCTTGTTGTTTAGTTGCTAAGTTGTGTCTGTCTGTTTTGACACTCCTTGGAACCGTATTCTGCTAGACTCCTCTGTTCATGGGATTTCCCAGGGAGGAATACTGGTGTGGGTTGCCATTTCCTGACCCAGGGATCCAACCCATGTCTCCTGTATTAGCAGGTGGGTTCTTTACTGCTATGTCACCAGGGATAGGACTGATTAAACTCAATCTTCTTTGCTTCCCTCTTTACACATCTGATATGTTTAGAAAGGATGATGTTGTAGTTAGAGATGCCATTTTAAATTATTTATGCTGAAGAAGACGTGCATTATTGTTTTTTGTCATCACTATTAAATACATTTATTTTTCATAACTCTGTTATGAAGAGGTCCTATTATTACTGTTATATAAATAGGAAATCAAATTGTAGTGAGTGGAAATTACTTGCCTGGATCACACAGGTTGTACATAATTCCTGGGAGCTCTCACTATTCACCTTGGTTCTGTGCTGTCTGTGTCTCAGTACTTCATTTTTGATAACTCATGGTTAGTGTAGCCAGGTGGCCCCTGGTAAACAAGAAATCCTTTTCTAGCACCATACAAATCAATTCCTAATAAGTTGTTATGTAAGCTTTTAAAAGAATAATGTAAAATTCTTATGTCGATATCTTGAAGAATTTACCGTTCTCTTCTTTTGCAAACTGAAAATGCATTTGTCTGAGTCTGCCTGGTGACTCAGGCCCCCCTCCAGTCTTTTAAGTTCCTGCAAAGATAACTGCGTTCGTTGGATCTATTTTGCAAGTCCTTTCAAATAATCTGCTCTTCAGTCAAATGGTCTAGGAGATTGGAATACTTTCCTAGCAATACAATATTTCTCAACACATTTTCACATTTTCTTACCTTTAGCACTATTTTTCCTTCTGACCAGTTTTTCTTCTGCTCTTTACAGTCATGTGATCATTCTCTGATAGAGAATTCTGAGGCAACATGAACATTAGTTATTTGGTTATCTTTTAATCATAATTATCCTTTATCATTTATATCATTAATTTAAAAATGTATGTCTCCCTTGTCCTCATTTGTGGGTATTTGCTTATTGCTTTAAATTGTTGCAGCACATAGTTAGTATTTAGTTGTTAGAGAATTTAAAAGTAAATCAAAAGTTATTTTCCTGCCAAACTGAATAGAATTTACTAGAATTATGAGTCTTCTCTGAGATATTATCAATAATTACAGATATTTTTTTCCTCTGCATGAGTCAGTAAACGTACTCGACATTTTTAGGAACATCATATCTTTCAAGATAATTCTTCAAAGTTTAGCTTCTTTTGCTTATTTGTTTTGTATGAAGGAGTATTGTGAGTTAATCAACACTAAATCAGCCTAAGAAAGCACATTTTTACTGTGCTTTGCTAGTGATTTACTTTCTATTAATTTTTACCTTTCATTAACTGTAATCTAGAACAAACCAAGTTTATAAACTCTAAAGATGATGAAGGACATCTAGGGTAGAATCACATTTTAAAAATGCAAAGCCAGCTAAGTGTGTCATGCATTTGACTATGTGTATTCTCACATCCTGTCATTTGTATTTATGGAAAAATATTTATATTTGAAAACTAACTTTAATAGGTGGTGCACTGTTAAAGAATCTACTTGCTAATGTAAGAGACACAAGAAATGTAGGTTTGATCCCTGGGTCAGTAATACTCTCTGGAGTAGGAAGTGGCAACCCACACCAGTACTCTTGCCTGGGAAATCCTATGGACAGAGGAGCCTGGCAGGCTACAGTCCATGGGGTTGCAAAGAGTCAGACATGACTGACACAGCATATACATTAAAAATTCTAACATTTTTGTGATTACTTTTCTCATTTCTTCTGTATATAGCCTTTTATACATACAATCAAATTTTAATATGAACTGAAATGTGAAAATTATATTTCCAGCTGTACACAAAAGTACGGTGAAAAAGTCTTAACATGCTTAGAGTCAGTTTAATTGTAAAATATATTGAGTGCTTTTATTTCACCTTTCACTATTTTGAATTCTTTGGGATTGAAATCCAGTATTTCCATTAGGTCCATGTTTCCAAGTCTATTCCTAACATACTTGCCCTCCTATGAATAATATCATAGTAGTTTATGATAGATCACAGTGTCAAAAATGGTCATAAGATCACACTGATCTTGGTCTAATTTTTCGCTCTGTTGAAAGAAATAAGAAATTCAGTTTGCTTCCAGATTTTGGAGAGAGGATAATGTTATTCAAACCAGTGAAGTGGCTCAGCTGTGTCTAACTCTTTGCTATCCTATGAACTGTAGCCCACCAGGCTTCTCCATCCATGGAATTTTCCAGGCCAGAGAACTGGAGTGAATTGCCATTTCCTTCTCCAGGTGTTATTCAAAACAATAGTTTAAATATTTATTCATGATATCTAATTAGTGCTATTTATAATTGTTATTTTAAAACCATAATAATCCTTTGGTATCAAGTTTATATTGTGCGGACCAGTGAATCTATTTGTTTAAGGTCATAGACTAGGTATATATTTAGACAGATCTGTGTTCCTTGAACTTAGTTTTAGACACACTGACTGGGATAGCTTAGGAATACTTTAAATCTATTCTCTCAGTACCAAATTTAAATAGTGGTGATAAATATTAAAATTAAGTTAGAAAGCCTCACTGATGATAACAGTCTTGAAATAAAAATCAAATAAAATATTGTAATGCTCTTATGTTGTCCTTGCTCTATAGTTATGTCATGTGAACTTATTAAAGATTATTTCAGTTCATAATATTTTTGGATCCATTTTTCTTACTGAAGGTATGGATGTATGTGTGTGTGTGTGTGTGCACCTGTGTGTACATGTGCATGCACACTTTTGGGCAGAAGGCACAGTGGTTTGTGGGGAAAATGTGTATGTGGTTTCAATTGCCTGTTTTTCTCCAAAGTAGGAAGAGATGTATGAACAGGTACAGGTTAGAGTGCTTTAAGGTCTTCATTTTAGCTACCAACTGCCTTGGGACCCCCAGGACTAATATTTTTGTAAACCTGAGTGTTACAGTTTCTACCCCACCAATACTAAAATATTGGTAATACCGAGAGATCTTGCTTATTAGCACTGAATGAACTAATGGACCAGGTCCCTTGATAAAATTTAGTCTTGGTTCCAGTAAAAAAAAAAAAAAAAAAAAAAACCCTTATAACATCAGAGGATCCCCAGATGAGGATATACTTTGCCCTATAAGCCTCCATGGTTTCGGTATTGATGGTTTTTCCAACTGTAATGGAATCTGCATGTTGCTCTTGCAATATTTAGGACCCACCAGAACCCTGGGGTGTGTTAGCGTGTGTGTTACATCATCCTAATGTGGTTCATGTGGCCTTTGGATCAAGTTTTTGATCTATTCTTCTGGGATGTGTGACATTGGGGAGATTATTTTACCTTCCTGATTTCTACCTTGTAGAAGGGGAATACAAATAGTAACTGCTTCTCGATTAGGTTAAATAACAGAATGCATATAAATTGATTAGTTCTGTATCAGGCACATAGTAAGTGCTCAGTAGTATTGAAATCAACTAATTGTCATTGACACTCCTGAGATGTTGTCAGACTGCTTGAAGAGTAAACTTACAGTACTATTCCGAACTACTCGTTGTAGCCCCTAAACCTATAAAATTAGTGTGTCCATAAACAGTAGGTAAGGTGTTTACCTCAGGATTAATCACATATTGTTCTTACATGAATATATAATAAAAATAAAGTAATTCAGTTTTGAAATATAGACAGGTATGTTGGGTATTACAAGTATTAAAGAGAAGCCCTCATATACTAATACTTTGCATTCTGAAATACTATGTCCAAGATAAGAGGATACAAATTTGGCCTTTCTTTTCTTCATGCCAAGATTTTTAAGCATTCCCATATTTGCCTGATTCGCTCCCAGTATCACTTCAGGCATGCTTCTTCATCAATTGAATTTATTTCAAAACTAATTAATGATATATTCCAATAAAATTTTTCACCAGCATCCTCCCATTCCCACCATATTTAATTATTTTAAAATCAAGACAAATATCAATTTGATATAAGATCATCACTATTCAGAACTGGTCAGCCTTTTTCCTCAATGTAAGCAACTCAGCAAAGCAGTTTTCCTTACAGCCTGGAGTCTTGCAGTTTTATCCTCACAGTGTTTGTGTTGCATAAAGACTGACTGAAATGCAAGTTAGTCCTTGTGTCTCACTGACATGATGACATAAAGGAGAAAAATGGCATAATTAGCTTTTTGTATCTTTCTCTTGTACATTTTTTTCTTTGAACATATTTATGTTCTAAAACACTCACTTTCATTGGAAATATATGAGTTTCTGTTATAAAGCGATGCTAATCAATGCATACTCAAATAGGTTAACAAGATATATGCCATTGACACATAAGATTTCCTCTTTTCTACAATTTTAAAAATCATTATGATTCAATTTAGAAAACATTTAAATAAGTACTTAGTATCTAACATTGTGCTAGAGGCTTCAGGGATTTGCAAAGAAGTATAAAAATGCTTCTTGCAATCAAGGAACTTCCATAAGATGTGTATGATTAAATGTCAAAATATATGATGAGCATGAAAGTGAAGTCATTCACTCGTGTCTGACTGTTTGCAACCCTATGGGCTGTAGCCTACCAGACTCCTCTGTCCATGCAATTTTCCAGGCAAGAGTGGGTTGCCATTTCCTTCTCCAGAGGATCTTCCCGACTCAGAAATGAAACCCGGATCTCCCACATTGCAGGCTGTCGCTTTACCTTCTGAGTCACCAGGGAAGGCCATGATGAGCATAGTAGAGATTAATACCACACAAGGTCAGAGTTGAAAGAGATCAGAATGATTTAGATATTTGAAGATGGTTTCATTGCATATTAAACCTGTAAATTTGTGCAGCTTATGAAGAATATTGGAAACCTGATAATGGTTTGGTTGTTTTATACTTTTTGGACAAGAGATAGACTAGATAGAGCCTCAAATTTTATATCTCCTACCAAAACATTTAGCTAAAAGCTATTTTTACTAGGAAACAAAATGTGCTTTTCTGTCTGTTATTTCCCCTGGGCATTTCTTGATCTACTTGTTAATAAATAATGAAGCCTAGAGACAGTCTAGCATAGTACATTTGATGGAGTTAATGGTAAGATCAAAGGCTTTGATGTAAACAGTGTGATTTTGGCTCTTAATTTTGATACTTACTACCTTTCCAATTTTGGAAAACTGTTTAATATCATCATGTCTCTTTTTTCATATATAAATAGTATTTCATGGTAGTTATGAGAATTAAATAAGGTAAGTGAAAAGTACTTAGAGCAAAGTGTCTGGCACACAACACACCTCAACACATACAAATTTAGCTCTATGTTAAACTAAGAGCCTGGTTTAAGATCTTTGTTAATTGTATGAAACCAAATCTGGTTTTTTCATCTCTATGAAGAGGACAATAGCGATTTACCAAGGTGTTTGAAAGGATTGAATAGATTGGTATTTTGAAATTGGCCATGAAGTGTATACGTATGTGCAGTGCTGGCAGGGAGAGAATGTTTTGCCATGGAAATTGATAAACACTGCAAATCAGAGATCCTTATTTTTTTCAAGAGTTGACTTACAAGCACACTGCTGGATAAAAGAAACATATGATTAAAGAATCACTGTAAAGACTATGATACAACTGTAATACAGTGTTTCAGTTTAGTATTTACAAGGATGTTGAAACCAGCCAGGAATGTCAAGGAAGAGTATCTCCTTTGAAAAAGAGTAATGTCTATATTGAATATTTGCCATGTGATAAGTGAGGGCAACACTTTCTGAAACAGAAGGTAATAACCTATGTGAGGTTCTAAAGCTAAGAGCGAATTGTTCTTTCAAACAGCTGAGTTAAGTCGGGCTTAGACTTCTATGGAGATAGAGATGTTAGGAAAGGAGAGGTCGAAGAAGTAAAATAGAGATCAGGGAAGGACTTAGCCATGGTTAGAAGATTTGACTTTTAAAATTATTCCATGTTAAAGTATAATAATCCAGCCTTATTCATGAGAATCATCTTTATAATAGTTATAAAATTTATTATTTGCAATTTTAAGCAGTTCCACAATCTGTGGTAATTCATAGCCATCTATCTGGTGTGGTCATTCAGCCATCTCTACATAATTATATTTTTCATTCTTTTGTATTATGTGTTTTATTTTTTTTAAATGGAAGACTTTATGAAATTAAATATATGCATATCTGAATTCTACCTGATAATATTAACTCTCAAAATTGGAAAATGAAGTTAGTTTGCTATGACTTTCCTAGGAACCTCTATAAGTGCTCATTCTATTTTATACCTGTTTCAGTTTTGCCAGGAAGAAATATTAACCTCAGAATTGTGTTATTTCTAGGCTTCACTCTTCTGAAAAAAACTCAACTAATGCTTTCTTTCACATTCACTAAACAGCATATTAGTGATCACCACTGTTAGATCTTTAACTAACCTGGCCTGCTTCTTGCCTGGCCAACCACCCTGAATTAAAAAAAATAAAAGTGTGCCTTGGTTTCTTTTCATTATATTTTCAATTTGGAACACTAGTTTCTTCCTGATCATATTTATTTTATAATAGTTTTACAAGCATTTATCTTGTTATAGAAAGAAAAAAATAAAAGTGAGGACTTCTGTCTCCTCTAATTTTGCCCTACTTCATACAATGCCACCTATACATCAAGAACTAGACTTGTTATCTGTTTTATCTTGAATAATAAGGAACCAGTTCATTATTTTTGTCCTGTGATGCACTACCACTCTTAAAAACTTCGATGACTCAACCATAAAGGAGTGTATCTTTTAAAATATTTCTGGAAAAACTATCAGCATATCAGCTTTTAAATGGTAATGCTAGGGAAGATTTAAAAAATAGTATTAGGAACTGTGCTTATTTAGATGAGTTTAAAATGTAAAAGTGGGGATTCCACATTTAAAGTTTCTGAAAATTGTTCAATACAATCTTGATATAAAGAGTCATTGGGTAAATAATGAATTCCTGGATGGCTCAGTGGTAAAGAATCCCCCTGCCAATGCAGGAGACTGTATTCCTGGGTCTGGACAGTTTCCTGGAGAAGGGAATGGGTACCCACTCCAGTATTCTTGTCTGGGAAATCCCATTGACAAAGGAGCCTGGCAGGCTACAGTCCATAGGATTGCAAAAGAGTTGACTTAAGACATGACTTAGCCACTGAGCAACAACAACAAACTGAAAAGTTAGGTAAATGTAAAATCATTGCAGAAACAATTCATAGACTGCTTTCTGCTGTGTTATTTTCCAAGTAAAGTATGTACCATTTTATTAGCATTAAATGAAAATAATTGGAATGAAATCAACAGTATGCAATATATTATTTAATAGGAATTGAGCTTTGTAGTAAAGATATCCCTAATTTTCCCAGAGAGAGGGCATTTAAAATAGTTCATTAATTCACTTTGATATTTTGAAAAGTTAGGAAATTCTTAAGAGGAGGAACCTTGTGGTTGGGGTTTAATCTTTTTAATCTTAGCTATAATTAAATATTAATTATAAAACACTTGTCTTTATATATAGTACCTTAAGGAACCTGGAAAAGCCTGATTTCTTTGAATTTTTATGTATAGTTCTAGCTCTTCATTTTGCAGGAAGAAAAAATACTTCTGAAACTTTCATATTTGGATGAAATATCTGTCTATTCTGAAATGCCAGAAAAAGCCTTAAATGACGTGTAATGTGCTACTAGTCATCTAATGAGGCGTTCAGTGCAATGTGATTATGACTACATTACATGGGTACTGTGGCTACTGGTTTCTCAAATGAATCAAAAAAGTTTCCAGGGACTGCAAGTACTGAAATAGTGCTGCTGCTAAGTCACTTCAGTCATGTCTGACTCTGTGCAACCCCACAGATGGCAGCCCACCAGGCTTCCCCGTCCCTGGGATTCTCCAGGCAAGAACACTGGAGTGGGTTGCCATTTCCTTTTCCAATGCATGAAAGTGAAAAGCAAAAGTGAAGTTGCTCAGTCATGTCCGACTCTTTGTAACCTCATGGACTGCAGCCTACCTCTGTCCATGGGTATTCTCCTGGCAAGAATACCAGAGTGGGTTGCCATGCCCTCCTGCAGGGGATCTTCCTGACCCAGGGATCGACCCAGGTCACTGGCCAACAGCAAATGTAACAGAGAGAGCATTGTGATTGTGGATAAGATAGACTGTATTTGTCCATTTAGGGTGGACTTTTACTCATTTGCTTCAAGATAATTTTGACTTTCCTTGAAATAAATGGAAGTTATAGACTTGTTGGTATCTTTTATTATCCATGTGGTGTCTGCATGAAAGAAGAAGCAAGTAGATTTCAGGAAGTTTCCATAGCAGTAACAGATGCAATCAAACCGGCCAATATTTGGAATAATTGTTCCATAAGTAATTGTGGTTGGTTTCTAACTTTGATTTTATTCAGTCTAATAACAAGTATTGCTCTAAAGATAATTGTTGATGGTTGCAGACACTGATTTCATTCAATTAAGCTGGTAACCTTTTTAAGAAACTGCCTGGGAGAAAGCCAAGAATTCCAGTCAACTGATTTCTAGGGGAAGTGAATTGCAGTTGTGCTAGCCTAGAAAATGTTCCAGGTAGACACAGCTGTGTTAATTAACCTTTTCTTTAAACTACCTTCTTTATACAGAACTCCAGATGAGCAACATAGCTGAGGACCATGTTATCTGTATTCAGATTTTGCTCAGAGTGATTATAAAGTTGGTAAGACATTATAAAATATGTTTGAGACATATATTAAGAGTATAAAGGATGGTCTGTCTTTGTAAATCACATCAAAATTCAGATTCTCCCTCCTTTCTTCCTTTCTAAAAATCACTGATGTGTGTATTCAACAAAAGCAGAACCAGTGTGTATTATACAAAGGTTTGCTTTCTTTATGTCAAATTATAAATCCATAATGATAGATAATATGGTGGTCTAACATACTTTTTCTTAATGAAATATAGAATTATTTGAGTAGTATGATTGGCCTATGACTAATATGGGCAATACTGAAAATTTGCTGTTTATATCTTTTTTGTTTCCCAGAATGGGAGAGGAAAAAATAATTTGTGTTGAAAGTATACATTATATCTGGGGAAAAATGTTTCTTTAAATAAATGAAGCCTTTTGTGTAGGTACCAATGCAAACTAGGAAAGCAAAAGTCATAGGTCCCAGTGACCATGTGTGTCAATAAAGGGCATTTATTTGTCATAGCTACACCTAGTCATCTATGAAGTTGTATTGTCCATCGACTAGTAAGAGGCAGGGAAGTATTAATGGAATTCCACAACCATCCATCCTTGCCTAGGTAAGGAAGGAAGAAAAACTGATAAACTCTTCAAAATATACTCATTTGAGTGATCTTTATATACAGTATCAGTTCAGTTCAGTTGCTCAGTCGTGTCCAACTCTTTGTGACCCCATGAATTGCAGCATGCCAGGCCTCCCTGTCCATCACCAGCTCCCGGAGATCACTCAAACTCATGTCCATCGAGTCGGTTTGAGCTAATTCTTAACTGTATCAACCTGATTAATATTTTTATATTTTTGAAAAAATAGAATCTACCAAAGAACAACTTGCTAAAAAATCCATTCCTGGCATTGCTATTGATACTGGGTTTTAGTAGGTGAAGATGCATCATCTGCTGATGATATTCATGTTCACAATTAAAAAGATTATGTCCAAGGTGATTTTGATTGATTGACTTTTCCCTGGCTCATGGCCAGGGTTGCAGCATATGTGAATTTCTAGGTTGTATCTTTTAGGTTTTGATCTAACTCATGACAGCAGCAATTATTTCCTATCTTCCTGGGCTGAATAAAAGGAGGAGAGTAGTTAATAAGGTGACTTTGAACAGTGACAGAGGGATGTAGTGGGTATACCTTATGCTGTAAACAAGTTCTGATCTCTCTAAGAGCTGTAAGTAATATAAGATAAAAAGTATAAATCAGGAGTTTTTACTTGGGGAGGAAAAAGTAAGATAATTGCCTAAAATGGACAAGTTTTGAAATTTACTAATCTTAAACGTGATGAGAAGTTTAATTCAAACTGGTTTTGGAATCAAAGCAATATAGCATATTGTGGGGGTCAGTCAGGTCCAGTAAGTGGGAGGTACTGGCACACATAGTAAGATAATGTAAAAAATTAACTACAACCCAAGATTTTTGACCTTCAGTGCAATTTCAAAGTTGAAAGAGATTAACTTAAAATAATGATCTTTTAAATTTGCATTTTGGAATTTATCTTTTCCTTAGTTCTTGCAAAAGCACATTGATACACATAGATATTTGGGGTATTATCTACAGTGGTATAAAATTAATAAGGAATTTTATCATATTACCTTTTTAATTTTACCTCTTTTAGTCTTTATGTGTTTCTAGAATTCTTCTTTGGGCAGTTACAACTTGATAACAAACCCAAAAGTAATTTGTACCATTTCAGGTTAGGCTTTTATTTTTGTAATGAATCCATTTTCAGAAAGTTTGTCTGGTCTTCCTCCTTCATGCCTCTGCTAGCCGCCTGGCACAGCTATATCCTAAAGGGCTTGGACTTGATTCTCCACTTCATGTTTTTTCTGACTCAGGACTATTTTAGAAAGAGCTCTATTTTCTAGGCTTTTCCTGTGCTTCGCTACAATATTACCTTTAAAAAGTGCATTTAGGGATACTTTAGAAAGACTAAATTGTACTCATACATATTCATAAGGCAGAATAAAGAGCTGACTCTTATTTGGGGAGACTTTAAGAGAGTAGGGATTCTAGACTCTTAAGAAGATGCCATTCAATTTTAACATACTTTTGTAGGAAAGGAGATTTGTTATATATTTCTTTGATTCACTAAATCTTTACTGGATGTTTTTGCACATATTTGAACAAGCATTCATGCCTGGAAAATCCCATGGGTGGAGGAACCTAATGGGTTACAACCCATAGGGTCGAAAAGAGTCGGACATGACTGAGAGTCCAAACATATAGACTCGTGTGAACTAGGACAAGCATTTGTGGGCAGGGAATGTTCTACAGTGGATCTTATACTGCGATTTTTCTTACATACAATTTACAGACTGTTCTGAAAATATAGGGATAAAGATTCTCAGGAAGTAGTTTTTCTACTATAGTCACTCATTCTTATAGAATGAAATGGTTTTATATATAAGAATAATCTAGTCATTCCAAAAATTTTTTATGCTTGAAAAAAATTCTTTTGATCTGAATTGGGGCTTCCCTGGTTGGCTCAGATGATAGAGAATTTGCCTGCAATGTGGGAGACCTAGGTTCAATCCCTGGGTTGGGAAGTTTCCCTTGAGAAGGGAATGGCTACCCACTCTAGCATTCCTGCCTGGAGATTTGCTTGGACAGAAGAGTCTGGTGTGCTGCAGTCCATGGGGTCACAAAGAGTCAGCTATGATTGACACTTTCACATTCATATAGTAGTCCACTAATTAAAGTAAGCCATAGGCAGTGTCAGTGCCTTTGTTTTTAATAATAGTCATAGAAACATTACTGCTATAGAGCAATGGAGAGTTAGTGTTCAGAATTGTATGTTCAATGGTGAAAATGTCCTGGACTATTGCTAATAAATGAATTCAGTTTAGTTTTGAATAGTATTTTTGTCAATATTCTTCATTTTGATGTATTGTATTTTGTCTAAGTATTATAATTCTGAGCTCAGTAGCAATTTTAATGTGTTGAATGCCATGTTTTTAAAAACATTTAAAAGATTGAAACAAACTCAAACAAGTTACATAAAAGCAATTGCAGTTCTTGTTTGAAAATTAAGCTTTCAACTCTGTTGGAATATATTTTTAATAACCTTTACTAAAAGCAAACACCCTATATAATAAATTACTGGCATGTGATATTTAAGAGACATCAATCAGGATTTCTTTTTTTTTTTTCAGAGAGGGTCCCAGCTACAACTAGCATGAATAAAAATCTCTATCCCTTTCCCTCAGAGAGAGTTATATGGTAAAAATATGAGTTATATAGTGAGTTCTTGTATCACCACTGATCATCATTGATCTCAGAGACTGGCCTACCTGTAGACTTCTTCCTCATTTCTGCTGTACAGTAGGCCTGAGAAGATGAGGCAGCCCAGATTTTATTCATTTGCACATAGAGGATCAGTTTTCTTCTTTTCCCTTCAGCATTCCAGTACAGACTAGAAAGAATATTTAAAGTGAGTTGATGTCAGCTTGGTAAAAAAAAAAAAATACTGTCCATCTACTAATACCATGGTTCAATTAAAAAAAAAAGGGGGGGGGAAGATGTTTTCTTTTCTCTGTCTCTCTTTTATATACTCACAGAAACTGAGAGCTATTCAATTAAAAGGCAGGCTATACATGGACTAAGTCTCTGGATCTGTTTCAGTAAAGCATTGTCCACCTCAAATTTGGATAGGGTGTAAAATATTTTAGTTGTCTTCACTTTTTATTTTGCTACTTTGTTTCAAGTATTGTAATTATATAATAAATAGTGTACTGGTATTTTTGGGGAGGTATTGAACGAAATTCTTTTGAAAATACAGAATATTAAGTAAGTTTTGTGGAAGTATATGAGCATGTTCTTGGTCCAAAATCTTGGCAAGAAAATATTGATAACTGATTTTTAAAATTATGAATATGTATAATTATTAGTGGCCAACATGCCATTTTTTAATGAGCCCATGTAAATGATTGATTTCCTAAAACATGGGCTTCACTTTTTAGTCTATAAAATTTAGTTTGCTTTTGTTATGAATCCAATGTATTAACTGATCCAAATGGAAAATATATAAGTAGTTTATGGAGAAGTTAATATTGCTTCAGTTCTTTTGAAAGTTATTCATATTTTGAGTGGACAGTGTCAACTTCTTAGTGTAAAAGTCACAGGCCTAATATGCTAATTTGAAATCATTGCAGGTATTCGCTCCTGAATTCAATTTTTCCCTCTTTGTAGATGCAGGGTAAAGAACTTCATCCCAAGATTAGCTATCTGTTTTTACTTGCTGATTAACCAAATTTATATCTTCCTACTATCAGGTATGTTTTAGTCTAGGGTCTAATAAAGTATATAAGAATGTATTGGACTGAGCTATTTTGAGGGAGGTAAATTCTATGGTTTAAGGAAGATATTTGTATATCATAATTTCCTGTGGAAATGCCCTGTGAATTATTTAACATCAAGTTGCTAGCATACCTTTTTAGTACTTAGTACTAACAGCTTCCTCTAAAGAAAAAGAAATGGCCTTCCTTTTCTTTTTATTCTAGTTGTGTGTGATGTATTAAAATATGACACATATTTGGGAAAAAAACATTATGTAAAATTAAATGTTAGACTTGTAGCATCATTTATTAATTGGCAAGATAATTTCTTGAGAAGCACTGCTACAATACTATAGAAAGTGTGACCGAGTTTCTCAGATAGCAGAAACTATCTTAATTCTTTAAAACAAAGGACATTTATTTGGAGAGCACTCTTGGAAAAATGAATAATTTTGTCAGCTCATTCATTATTTGCCCATTATACTTAGGGCTTTAAGAAGTGAAAGGCAGGTGATAGTATATCCACTGTTTCTTGGTCATTCAGATGGTAACTTGTTCAATTAAAAATTCTTGTTAGGTCAGACATAATGGATTCTTGTTGTTACTTTAGTATTTATTCAATGAAAGGGATCAATATTTTGGGCCCGAGGGAGCTACATGGATAAGAGACTCTGCAGTAAGTCTCTCTGTTCATTATAAACTTTTGGCTGGTTGGCTGGCAGGTGCAGTGTCTGCTGTAGGACTTATTTTAATTAGAAGATCAAGGTGGAATAAAAATTCACATATTCTTTTTCTCCCTTTTTAATAGCACATAAGCTTTGTTAGTGCATTTTACAGTCTCCTCCCTGTTCTCTTCTGTGTGTGCTCTTTTTAGAAAGGATTTCTAAAAGAGAATTTGAGAACAATAGATCTGATTTTGAGAAATTTAACTATCGTGCACTTGAACTCTGTACAGAGGCCATTTGTTTCGAGTTTGAATAGATTAAATCTTATCGTGGTAATGTACACTCTGGTGGTACCTGATAGGTAGAGAAGTAATCATTCTTCATTAGCATAGTCACCTTTGCCAAGTTTTAAATGTATCTTTGTTTAAATTTAATGAAACTGATTTGTGATTTTTCTGAAGCATGGCATTAAATAAAGCTATAATAAATTCTATTTTGCTTTGCTAGTTGAAGTACTTTCCAAATATGGCCTAATGCTCTATTCAAGTAATAATGTCATTTGCAGAACAAGCTGTCAAATTAGACTTGCTCTAAATTTGGCAAGAGCCAGTATTTAAAAAATTAAACCAAAATGCAAGTCCTTGCCATTCTGCAGCAAAACCTTACTCAGACCATTACATTCAATCTAATAGATGATTTATTAACTTGCCATTTAATTCATCTGAGTAAAAGATTTAAATGAGATCATCGATTTGAGAGCTGGCAAGAACCTTTCCAAATCCTTTAGTTCTGCTCCCTTGTTTTACAAATGGAGAAACTGAGACCAGGAGAAATTAAGTGGCATGCCTAAAATTACATAGCAAATGGTTGCCAAGAAAACCCGGTTCCCTCAACTGAGTCTTCTTTTCAAAACATCATGTCAAAGAGATTGGTTGCTGTCTATAATAAACAATAATGGTTTAAAATTTATTTATGTGAGGACTTCCTTGGTGGTCCACGGGGTTAAGACTTTGTCTTCTAATGCAGAGGGTGTGGGTTCGATCCCTGGCGGAGGAGGTAAGGTCCCAAATGCCCTGTGGCCATATATAACCAAAACATAAAGCAGAAGCTTTGTAACAAATTCAATAAAGATTAAAAATGGGCCACATCTAAAAAACATATGTAAGCCAGTTTGTCTTCAGATCCCAATTTACTTAGAATTATCATAGTACAAATAATTTAGACATGTGCAGCTTGCAAAATCCATCATATTTAAGGGTTAGAATATGTAAAGAATAAATGTTAGAGGCCCAGAAATGTTAGGTATAGCCTATAAGACTAAATTTAAAATTATAGGCTCCTGAGTGCAGGGCCTCTTCCTGAGTGCAGGTTTACTTCCACGTCTTTATAAAAGAAAAGCTTTAGGGTTAAAATTCTAACAGGATGCTATTGCATGACTGATTAAATTCCATAAAGGGTGAGAATTTGAGAAAATTTTACTTGTGACTAGCACCAATATTTCCCACATGGGAATCACATAATTTGTATCACTTTTCAGTTAATATTCTTAATAAGAAAAAAAAATTGTTTATCTGAGATTAAACATCCCTGGAAGCATATCTCTGTCTAATTGTGAAGGTCCTAAGCATCATAGGAGAGTGGCAGTCATAGTAGTTTAGATTTGCTTGTGAGATAACACTGCATCAGAGGAAAGAAGTTTGAAATGCAAAGGCAGTTGGAGAGGTTGTCAGTAAATTAATGTTATCCGAAGCATGTTTTTATTATTGCTGCCAATAGGCAGATGAAATGTAAGAATGGCCAAGAAAATCAGAATGTCCTAAACACCTGCCATTTATAGCAGCTAATACAGTAAGAAAGCAAGCATTTCCTTAAATATGGAATTGAGCTCTTGCTATGCCATGAATATCTGATATTACTTGAATGACTTTTCTGATCACTTCCTTCATTGGCTACAGTTATGTTGAAACTTAATTTTGGAAGACTTGATGCTGGTAGGTTCCAGATTCTTTTCATATCATGTGTATGGGAGATGATAATATTTGTATGGCATATGTAATTCTAGAAAACTCCATCTCTTAATAGACTGTCAAAACCTGGTAGTTAAAGGAAACAACAGAAAAGCAGTAGTGGTTATTGAACATCTCTTATATGAGAGGAATATGAACCCTTTTCTTGGAGAGCGATAAAGATGTGTATCAGTGTTCTTTTCCTATAAAATTAATGCTCAGGAAATACAGCTAAGAAGTAATAGAACACTAATTCAAATCCAGGTGTTTAGTATCCAAGTCAGGGCTATATAAACTCAAATGTCTTTAGGATACAAGAATGTAAAATGAAACTGAAATTTATATATGTTGTAAATCTTTGCTCTTTACTATTGTAATATATTGATTGTCCAAGTCCTTGATCTTAGACAAAGATTTGACAGAATTGAATGTTGCCCAGTTTTACAGATATCTCAAATGAGGTCATACTATGGCATTAAGAAATATAATTATCCTAGAGCTTTTGGTTTCTCAGAGTAAGTATTGTTTAGGTTTTGTTATTATTTCAGATATTTAAATAAATGGGAAAAGTTTGTGAAATACAATCTATCTTATATCCATATCACTTCCATATACACATCAGAGTGAAGCAGGTCTTTCTACAATTGATTTTGTGGCATTTAAGAAAAGAAAGTAAATTACTAAAATCAGAAATGGATAAGGAAACAGAGAAGCCTACTCTTCTCTGAACTCTTTGCTGAAGGCAGCTGCACTGCATCCCAGAGCTAACTAATTTATGGGAGAGTATTCACTGCTTTTGAGCTTCAGATTATTCAGAAGCAGCAATCAAGGCCAGCCCAGAATTAATGTGCAAGTGACCTTTCTCAGAACTGGGACAGAGGAAAATGTCACTTATCATTGGAAGAGGTAGATTTTCAGATGTCATGAACTTCTCTTGCTTCTGTTTAAGCTAAATGGTAGAAGGGTTTCCTTTTCATAGATGTTCATTCTTAGTAGAGAATGAAAGGGTGATATAGATCCATCTAATTCTGAATTCTTGCTGTTCATTTGTGTGACGTTTAATGCAAAGCCATAGGGAAGAAAGTGATGTGTCCATTTAACAAAGGACTTTTCAGTGCATATTAAATTTACCATTAGAGGTGAAAATACATTGTTTTTTAAGTGCTTGATATTTGTGAGATCTTCAAATACAAGAACTAATTCAGTCAATTCCAGGTAATTTGAATATGTGGGAATTATTTGGAACATCTGATTTCTCTAAGTAACGGTGTCTCATAGGACACTAAAACATTTAATTTTCTCATATAAATTAGTGCTTATGCTAAAATAAAGCTTCTAGAGTTTTGAAAATGATATGGTTTTATGATACTAAGTTTAAAATTTTTGTGTTCATTTTTTTGATTTCTGTGACAAACTTAAAATGTTAATGAAAAAACTATGCCTAGAAGCAGAAGTATGTTCAAAAGTCATGATTTAAAAATAAGCAAAGAGAGTGAATCTAAAAAAAGGGGGGAGGTAGGGTAATAACTTACATTTTTCAAATGAAATTAAAGTAATTCATTGGTAAGATTAATGTTGCGTTCATGTGTATAAATCAAATATCTGTATAAGCCTTGCATTCTGTGTAATGAGGGCTTTGGATAGATTTTACTTTTGAACAGCCTTTTAAAATTAGAAAACAATGTAGTCATGATTTTCATGAAATAAAAACCAAAAAACCTGTTCTAACATTTCCCCAAACAGCTTGGGATACACAGCTAGTGAGAATACTACAGACTTTTAAGTCTGGCTTCTACAGACTTTTAAGATGAGATGGTAACTAAAACCAGCATGGATATGGCTATGCTGCTGCTGCTGCTGCTGCTAAGTCACTTCAGTTGTGTCCGACTCTGTGCGGCCCCATAGACGGCAGCCCACCAGGCTTCCCCGTCCCTGGGATTCTCCAGGCAAGAACACTGGAGTGGGTTGCCATTACCTTCTCCAATGCAGGAAAGAGAAAAGTGAAAGTGACATCGCTCAGTCGTGTCCGACTCTTCGCGATCCCATGGACTGCAGCCTGCCAGGCTCCTCCATCTATGGGATTTTCCAGGCAAGAGTAGTGGAGTGGGGTGCCACTGCCTTCTCCTAATGATAATCCTAATTAATACTTAGTATGAAAAGTAGGTTTTGAATAACTTTAACTGTCAGTCATATTGAATTTATTTTGATATTATTAAGATAGGACTCTTCATTTAAAGTAAATTAGGGAAATTTTGTGTAATCAAATGCCCATTGAAGAGCATTCAGACTGCTGTATATGTATAAAGTATATTCTTCATAGACAGTAAGTTGAAAATAGATAAAACTTTGAAAGAGACACATGTACCCCAATGTTCATCGCAGCACTGTTTATAATAGCCAGGACATGGAAACAACCTACATGTCCATCAGCAGATGAATGGATAAGAAAGCTGTGGTACATGTACACAATGGAGTATTACTCAGCCATTAAAAAGAATTCATTTGACTGAGTTTTGATGAGATGGATGAAACTGGAGCCGATTATACAGAGTGAAGTAAGCCAGAAAGAAAAACACCAATACAGTATACTAACACATATATATGGAATTTAGAAAGATGGCAGTGACGACCCTGTATGCAAGACAGGAAAAAATACACAGCTGTGTATAACGGACTTTTGGACTCAGAGGGAGAGGGAGAGGGTGGGATGACTTTGGAGAATGGCATTCTATCATGTATACTATCATGTAAGAATTGAATCGCCAGTCTATGTCTGACGCAGGATACAGCATGCTTGGGGCTGGTGCATGGAGATGACCCACAGAGATGTTATGGGAAGGGAGGTGGGAGGGGGTTTCATGTTTGGGAACACATGTAAGAGTTAAAGATTTTAAAATTAAAAAAAATAAAAATAAAAATAAAACAAACAAACAAAAAAAACTATTATGTAGTATTCTGGAGTGATTTTTTGGGTTGACAAAGAAGTTCCATAACATCTTATGGAAAAATCCAACCAAATTTTCTGGTCAATCCAATAATATATTTTGAATTCTATTGTCTGCTGTCTAGATTTGCTTCCTTCCCATACATGCTAGCTGTTTGAGTAAGTTACTGTCTCAAGTCTCAATATCCTCAGCAATATATAGGAGATAATGAGGAAAACTACTTTTGGCAGGACATGGGGCTGGAATGGAGAGGGGAATGGCAAACCACTTCAGTATTCTTGACTTGAGAACCCCATGAACAGTATGAAAAGGGAAAAATATAGGACACTGAAAGATGAACTCCCCAGGTTGGTAGGTGCCCCATATGCTACTGTAGATAAGTGGAGAAATAACTCCAGAAAGAATGAAGAGATGGAGCCAAAGGAAAAACAATATCCATTTGTGGATGTGACTGCTGGCAGAATTAAAGTCCAATGCTGTAAAGAACAGTATTGCATAGGAACCTAGAATGCTATGTCCATGAATGAAGGCAAAGTGGAAGAGGTCAAACAGGAGGTGGCAAGAGTGAACATCAACGTTTTAGGAATCAGTGAACTAAAATAGACTAGAATGGGTGAATTTAACTCAGATGACCATTATATCTACTACCGTAGGCAGGAATCCCTTAGAAGAAATGGAGTATCCATCATACTAAACAAAAGAGTCTGAAATTCAGTACTTGGATGCAATCTAAAAAATGACAGAATGATCTCTGTTCATTTCCAAGGCAAACCGTTCAATATCACAGTAATCCAAGTCTATGCCCCGACCAGTAATGCTGAGGAAGCTAAAGTTGAATGGTTCTATGAAGTCCTACAAGACCTTCTAGAACTAACACCCCCAAAAGATGTCCTTTACATTATAGGGGGCTGGAATGCAAAAGTAGGAAGTCAAGAAACACTTGGAGTAACAGGCAAATCTGGCCTTGGAGTACAGAATGAAGCAGTGCAAAGGATGATAGAGTTTTGCCAAGAGAACGCACTGGTCATAGCAAACATCCTCTTCCAACAACACAAGAAAAGATTCTACACATGGACATCACATGGACACTGAGCATAAGATGCTCAGTACTGAAATCTGACTGATTATATTCTCTGCATCCAAAGATGGAGAAATTCTATACAGTTAGCAAAAGCAAGACTAGGACCTGACTGTGGCACAGACTATGAACTCCTTATTGCCAAATTCATACTTAAATTGAAGAAAGTAGGGAAACCACTAGAGCATTCAGGTATGACCTAAATCAAATCCCCTATGATTACACAGTGGAAGTGAGAAATAGATTCAAGTGATTAGACCTGATAGACTGAGTGCCTGAAGAACTATGGTTGGAGGTTCCTGACATTGTACAGGAGTCAGGGATCAAGACCAACACTTAGGAAAAGAAACACAAAAAGGCACAATGGTTGCTGATGTGGCCTTACAAATAGCTGTGAATAGAAGAGAAGTGAAAGGCAAAGGAGAAAAGGGAAGATATACCCATTTGAATGCAGAGTTCCAAAGAATAGCAAGGAGAGATAAGAAAGCATTCCTCAATGGTAAGTGCAAAGAAATAGAGGAAAACAACAGAATGGGAGACTAGAGAACTCTTCAAGAAAATTAGAGACAAAAAGGGAACTTTTCATGAAAAGATGGGCTCAATAAAGGATGGAAATGGTATGGACCGAACAGAAGCAGACAATATTAAGAAGAGGTGGCAATAATACACAAAAGAACTGTACAAAAAAGATCTTCATGACCCAGATGATCACGATGGATTGATCACTCACCTAGAGCCAGATATCCTGGAATGTGAAGTCAAGTGGGCCTTAGGAAGCATCACTATGAACAAAGCTAGTGGAGGTGGTGAAATTCTAGTTGAGCTATTTCAAACTAAAAGATGTTGCTGTACACAATGAAGTATTACTCAGCCATTAAAAAGAATTCATTTGAATCAGTTCTGATGAGATGGATGAAACTGGAGCCAGTTATACAGAGTGAAGTAAGCCAGAAAGAAAAACACCAATACAGCATACTAACACATATATATGGAATTTAGAAAGATGGCAATGATGACCCTGTATGCAAGACAGGAAAAAAGACACAGATGTGTATAACGGACTTTTGGACTCAGAGGGAGAGGGAGAGGGTGGGATGATTGGGAGAATGGCATTCTATCACGTATACTATCATGTAAGAATTGAATCGCCAGTCTATGTCTGACGCAGGATACAGCATGCTTGGGGTTGGTGCATGGGGATGACCCACTGAGATGTTATGGGGAGGGAGGTGGGAGGGGGGTTCATGTTTGAGAACACATGTAAGAATTAAAGATTTTAAAATTAAAAAAAAAAAAAAAGAAAAAAAGAAAGTGCTACACTCAATATGTCAGCAAATTTGGAAAACTCAGCAGTGGCCACAGGATTGGAAAGGTCAGTTTTCATTCCAATCCCAAAGAAAGGTAATGCCAAAGGATGCTTAAACTACTGCACAATTGCACTCATCTCACACGCTAGTAAAGTAATGCTCAGAATTCTCCAAGCCAGGCTTCAGCAGTACGTGAACCGTGAACTTCCAGATGTGTAAGCTGATTTTAGAAAGGGTAGAGGAGCCAGAGTTCAAATTGCCAACATCCCTTGGATCATTGAAAAAGCAAGAGAGTTCCAGAAAAATGTGTACTTCTCCTTTATTGACGACACCAAAGCCTTTGACTGTGTGTACCACGACAAACTCTGACAAATTCTTTGAGAGCTGAGAATATCAGGCTACCTGACCAAGCAAAAGTTAGAACTGAACATGGAACAGCAGACTGGTTCCAAATAGGGAAAGGAGTATGTCAAGGCTGTACATTGTCACCCTGCTTATGTAACTTATATACCAGTACATCATGAGAAATGCTTGGCTGGATGAAGCACAAACTGGAATCAAGATTGCGGGAGAAATATCAATAACCTCAGATATGCAGATGACACCATCCTTACGGTAGATAGTGAAGAAGCAAAGACCCTCTTGATGAAAGTGAAATAGGAGAGTGAAAATGTTGGTTTAGAACTCAACATTCAGAATATTATGATCATGACATCTGGTCCCATTCAGTTCAGTTCAGTCGCTCAGCCGTGTCTGACTCTTTGTGACCCCATGAATTGCAGCACGCCAGGCCTCCCTGTCCATCACCAACTCCCGGAGTTCACTCAGACTCACATCCATCGAGTCTGTGAAACCATCCAGCCATCTCATCCTGGGTCGTCCCCTTCTCCTCCTGCCCCCAATCCCTCCCAGCATCAGAGTCTTTTCCAATGAGTCAACTCTTCGCATGAGGTGGCCCAAGTACTGGAGTTTCAGCTTTAGCATCATTCCTTCCAAAGAAATCCCAGGGCTGATCTCCTTCAGAATGGACTGGTTGGATCTTCTTGCAGTCCAAGGGACTCTCAAGAGTCTTCTCCAACACCACAGTTCAAAAGCATCAATTCTTCAGTGCTCAGCCTTCTTCACAGTCCAACTCTCACATCCATACATGACCACAGGAAAAACCATAGCCTTGACTAGACGGACCTTAGTTGGCAAAGTAATGTCTCTGCTTTTGAATATGCTTTCTAGGTTGGTCATAACTTTTCTTCCAAGGAGTAAGCGTCTTTTAATTTCATGGCTACAATCACCATTACTTCATGGGAAATAAATGGGGAAACAGTGGAAACAGTGACAGACTTTATTTTGGGGGGCTTCAAAATCACTGCGGATGATGTCTGCAGACATGAAATTAAAAGACACTTGCTCCTTGTAAGAAACGTTATGACCAACCTAGGCAGCTTATTAAAAAGCGGAGACATTATTTTACCAACAAAGGCCCGTCTAGTCAAAGCTATGGTTTTTCCAGTAGTCATGTGTAAATGTGAGAGTTGGACTATAAAGAAAGCTGAGCACTGAAGAACCGATGCTTTTGAACTGTGGTGTTGGAGAAGACTCTTGAGAGTCCCTTGGACAGCAAGGAGATCAAACCAGTCCATCTCTAAGGAAATCTGTCCTGAATATTCATTGGAAGGAGTGATGCTGAAGCTGAAACTTCAATACTTTGGCCACCTGATATGAAGAATTGACTCATTTGAAAAGACCCTGATGCTGGGAAAGATTGAAGGCAAGAGGAAAAGGGAACGACAGAGGATGAGATGGTTGTATAGCATCACCAACTCAATGGATATGAGTCTGAATATACTCCGGGAGTTTGTGATGGACAGAGAGACCTGGCATGCTGCCGTCCATCGGGTCGCAGAGAGTTGGGCATGACTGAGTGACTGAGCTTAATGCTGAAATGTACTTTTTGGGGTGGGGTTGGGCTGAAATGAGGTAGATGGTGCATGTAAATGCTTAGTACAGTTTCTGGTATAACTCACTTATTGTTTTGTTTGCTGAAGTTGTTTTTAATAGAGTAAGGACACATGTTGATGCACTCAGGGCCAGATTTCAGTTTCCTTTGTTGAATTTATTTAATTTGGAAAGGAACATAAATATTTAAGTATGACCACTGCCATTAGTCCAAACCTCTCTTTCCTAAGTATCATATTTGGAGGAAATTGTGCAGTATGTTGTCTTTCTACAATTGTCAGAGGCAAGGCAGCACTAAGACCCGTGTGCTGTGTATGGAGAAAGCTGGAGTCATGACTTTGCCTCCATATGAGTGGCAGAGTTGCCACTTTTGCCTCCCATATGCCTGTCCACCCAGCTGTTTTTGCAGAATTATACAAAAGTCCTGTATTTGCTGAAAAATATGCTTGTATGGAAAAGACTTTGTGACATACTTTGTGTCTTTGAATTACTTCCATCTGTTTCTTAGTCAATGTTAAAAGACAAAGAAAAAAAAAAGAGAAGTGGTGTTAGAAAATGGAAGTGTAGTTTTATAAAAGCTGTGGTAAAATGTTTGTTTATGACCCATTCCCCACCCTTCACCATGAGGCATTTGAGAGGAGAATGGCTGCCACACTCACAATTTCAATTTTACCAATTCACAGCTGCATATAATAAAAGCATTTAGAGGTTTTAAAGAATACCTTTGCTGTTAACTAACGTCTGTTCCCCCAAATGGAATTTGTGGTGCAAGTCTTAAATGGTTCTTTGTTATTTACCTAATATATATTTTAAATGTATTTCCTCCTACAAACATATCTGTTTCTAGGCATAAAGAATGCCATTTTAAGATAAACTGATGTAATATATTTTAGTGGTTTTAAAAATTGTGAAAACTGTAACTGTTTCCATATAATCTATTGTCTTCAGCAATCTTGACTACAATAAAAGATCCTAAAATAACCTTCATCTTTTTAGTAAAAGGAGAATCTACATGCAACATAATAAAGAGAAATTAAGAAACTTTAAAGTGCATATGTAGCGATATTAGAGGAAAGTTTCTATAATTTGGAAAGGTTTGGCAAAAAAAAGTTAAAGTGTGGAAGTCAGAAATATTTGATGACAGAGTTCTGGCAGGAGTGGTTTTCTCCTACCTTTCAACATGAAGAGTCTCTAGCAGTTTAATGAGCAAATATAAAAATGATAAATGCTGGCATTATTATATAAACCACAGGAGAGACTGCTATCTCCACTATGAAATTGAAGAGTTTTAAATTGTATCCCATTAGTGGAAGATGAGAAGGGACGAATATGTTACAAGCTTTCAACTACATTGGCTCCAAGTTGTAGACATCTAATTCCCCAGGGTACTGCCTTTCCATGAGGGCAGGACTGTTTATGTTGTGTTTAGAAACTTAAACCCAGGGTCTAGCCTAGAACTCCTCAGCAAATGTGTTGAATGAATGACTGTATTTATCAAAATGAATGATTTAAAAACTAACATGTTTAGGGTTCATAATCTGTCTTCTCTGTATGTTTATTTTGTTATCATAGGTACAGTGCTGTTTAGGGAAGAATGCAAGATGGACACTTAGAAATTGGTTCCTGGCTTTGCCCCTCACTTATTTTGTGACTTTGAATAAGTCAGTTTCTTTTTCTGGGCTCTTTCCTGGAAGACATTGGTCTAGAATTAAAATTAGGACAATTTTAACCTTCAGACTTTTTTTTTTCCTCCAGCTTTATTAAGATGTAATTTGCATAAAACATTATGTAATTTTAAGGTGTACACCATGTTGATTTGATTCATTGATAGACTGCAAGATCATTACTGCCACCCAAAGGAGGTTTTAAATAAGGGTCATTATATGGTTTAGGGCCACATGTGTGACTGTATTCAACTTCACCCTGGTCCTTAGCCTTCAGAGGATAGGGTAAATCTATGTCCGTATTGTCCTACAAACTACATACTCTCCATACTGCTGGAACTAAGTGTTTACTCCTTTCTGTCAGTATTGGCTGCTCTACTACTTAAGCCTAAACTTCACTACCTTGCATTATCAGATAACTATCTTCTCTGTGACACTACAAGTTTATCGGAAGGTAGGAGTTTTACCTTTATCAACTTTGAATGGTACCTGTGCTGTGTTATACCTAACAAAATACATTCTTCACTAACAACAAAAAGTACCTTTTAGTAATAACTATTTTTTTCCAAGAGCATCTGTACCAGCTGAAGGGTATTTGCTTCTAATTTCTCAGGATGTGCATATACAAGTTCATATTGATAAAGGGTCTGCTATCCTGTCACTGTGTTATCTGAAAGGAAATACCAGGTCTCTGGTTCTTTTCTTTTCTCCAGGCATCACAGAATGTCCTGCAGGGTCTACCCTGCCTGCAAAACTTGTCTCTAAGTGCTCTTTACAGATTTTAATGAGATCCCTGTTGAGGAGCATGTGGGCTTTAGTGTACTTGAGTTTTCACTACTTCTCTTTGCTTCTGCCCTGTCCACTTGACTCATTTAAACAACCTGCCTGGTTCCTGCAGGGCCTTGTGTTTGAACCATGTCTAGACAGATCAGGATGGGCATTCAGGTACTTATGTATCTAAAATAAAAGCAATGTCTGTTGGCCTCAGGGGACACTCTGTTGAATTTATTGATTCTCTTAAAAGTAGAAGTAGAAAACTAAATAAGGATTTAAGAAGTAGACATTTGTGTCTCTACATTTTTTCTTTAAGCAAAAGGTCTGAGACTGTTCCACAGGCAAAAGACAGATGTTAGGGAAAAGACAATAAGCTGCCATCAGAGTTCATGATAGAAGAGTGTGTGCCCAAAACAGAAAGATGGGAGTTATTCTGCTAAATGAGGAGTACGTACCTGGGGGCAAAGACTGAGAAAAAAAGTTGATTATCTTATTCAGCAAAACAATCTATTTCAATAAAGGTCATGATGTTGGGCAGAAAGGAATATATGATTTTTTAACATCTTCAAAATGTTACTGTCCACAACAGAGGGTTCTTTCCTTATCTTAAATTTAGAGCTTTCCTGCCCAACTCCGTTAAAGGCAAATCATCCATAAATTTAGACATTTTAAAGCCATTTATCATTTCAGTCCATACAACTTCTTGGGTTCACATTTAATGGTTTCAGTGTAGAGAATATGTCTTTTTGTTTGTTATGTATTTACCTCTTTCAAACTTAAAAGAATGGCACTCAGTTCTACAATATGTGGCTTTAGTAAATTCCATGTAGTCATGATTTTACAGGTCATATTTTGATTGTATTTATTTTTTTGTTTTTGTCTTTCTGGGCTATATGAAATAGTTCATTCTTTAGTGGAGTTTCCACAGATGTGTTTAAAAGATTATTTTATATCATAGATTTTAGAATTCTTGCTGTTCATTTATAATTCCTGTTAATCAACTTAGATGGTAATGTATAACTAAGCTCTGAACTTTATTTTATGTTAATCTGCCTATTTTTCTTATTTAGAGAGTTTTCTCTATTCTTTTTTCAAGCTGATATGTTAGTAAGAAGATATCTCAAATTTAGAAAAAGCCTGCATTTTATTTTTTTCCTAAAAATTTTTAACCATCAAATCTTAAGCTTATTACTTAACTTTTTAAAATGACAGGGTACTCACCTATAAAATAGGGATAATATACATAATATTGGATTAGACAAAAAGTTCATCCAGATTTTTCTGTAAGACAACATAGATAAATGCAAATACAGTTTTTGGCCAACCCAGTAGATACTGGTATGCACATAATTTGCAATAATAGGTAATATATATAACAGATATAACCAATACACATGCTATACATAGTAGATACTGTTGTGAGAATCAAATGATTTGTGAAAGAAACTGGAAACTGAAGGACTAAATAAGTTGAAATGCTTTTTCTCGTTTTTAATGTAGCTATTATTAAAAAATAATGTCTGAACTTTCAGCAAGTGTTTTTTGATCATTTCTGGCTTCCTATGGGTGGAGTTTATAACATATACATTTTATTTACTCAAACTTTACTAGAACCAGCAACCTGATTTCAGTTTCTGATATTGCCATATAATGGATGTGCAATTTTGGGAAAAATAAGTCATTTAACTTCTTGAGCCTCAAGTTCTATATTTTGTGGATGATATGATAGGAGTGACTGATATGGGTTAGAATTATGCCTGTGAATCTTAGAATAGCACATGGATTAAAGTAGTTCAGCAGGGGTTGATGTTGATTTATCTTGATGAATGTGGGTAACATATAAAGCACCTAGCATGTGACAAGATCTAGGTAGACACACATCAAAATTAATTCTGTTTCACTTTCTTGTTAAGTTATGGCATTTTTAAAAACTATGAATGCCATTTTGGTCAAATTTTCAGTTACTTAGATAAGAGCCAACATCTTGGCATAGAATTTCAATAGAATCCAGAATCTAAAATCACAGGGATGTAGTGGAAAGAATCTTTAAATAGAGAGTCTCAAGATCTTAATTCCAGTCCCACAGCCACACCTTACCAGCTGTGTTGTTCAGAACAATTTACTTCACCTTCCTGAAATCCACTTCTCATTTACTAAAATAGGATAATAATATCTATCCTGCTGCTGATGCTGCTAAGTCACTTCAGTCGTGTCCGACTCTGTGCCACCCCATAGATGGCAGCCCACCAGGCTCCCCAGTCCCTGGGATTATCCAGGCAAGAACACTGGAGGGTGTTGCCATTTCCTTCTCCAATGCTGGAAAGTGAAAAGTGAAAGTGAAGTCGCTCAGTCGTATCCGACTCTTAAGCGACCCCATGGACTGCAGCCTACCAAGCTCCTCCGTCCATCGGATTTTCCAGGCAAGAGTACTGGAGTGGGGTGCCATTGCCTTCTCCGAATATCTATCCTATGTACCAGCAAAGATTGTTGTGAGATTTAAATGAAATAAATACATGTCAAAATGTTTCGTTAAGTTCCATTGCACTATAAATGATTCTATTGTTCCTATGCAATGAAAAAGTTAAGAGGGAACACTCAGAATAAAATAGGTATACCCTCAGACCTATAGAAGAAGCAGTGATGGGTTAATTCCATGAGGGAAGCCAGCCAAGAATTTATACCTGTGGGGTAAATTCTCAGTTGTAAGGGTTTGTGGCTGTGAGCAGTCAACAATTTTCAAGAGGCTGGTTAGGAAATTAAGAGAACAGATTAAAGTAAAATTGGGTAATGTTTCCCCTAGATCTTTATACTTGAAAATTTTCAACTGAGACACAGCTGATCCTTTCATTTATTTTTTAACGGTAGCTAAGTTTGGCTGCCTGGGGTTACACCATGAATCATGTTTATATTCTGAAAAAAATGGTCTCTTTCATCTGCCCTTTCTCTTGCCCCACAACATGCAACTAAGATCTAAAAGTATTTTTTTCTCAAGGGAATTTTTTCGTCAGATCAAAACTCTGGAGTTCTGTGCAAAGATAATGAGCTAGTAGCAAATTGAATTTTAGCTTTTCTAAGACTATTGAAACATTTCTTATAGTATATCTGGTAGGGTTCAGAAGTGAAAATATGATATGTGACATAAAATTGCAAAATATCTTAGGAAACATTGCAGTGGTGTTTTGAAGGGAAAATGAAGCACTTCATTAGTAAGAAATGGTTTTGAATCCATATACAAAAGGACCAGATATGAGCATGTGCAGTATCATTCTGATATACCACAGGTTTTAGTTCATTTGTGTACAGACATGCCAACTCTTAATTCACATTGAACAAGACTCCTTTAATGATAAAGTCCTTATGTGGCTACAATTTAGTGCCTTAAGTTTGTTGCTGCTCCATGTCTGTTCATGATCATAAAAGAAAAATATTTCAGTCTCCAGCAGATTCTGTTTGTCTAGACTGGTTTCAAAAAAAGTATTGCTTTATTTGATAATGGAAGTTGTAATATTTCAGCTTAGAGGCAGTTCGTTTTAAAATATAGATCTAGTTGGGCTGTCTTGAAGCCAAAAATGTATCACTTCTGAAACTTAGTTTATTGGTACACAAGTAAACTGCTGCATTGAAAACTGGGTATTCATTGACATTTCTGAGTGGGCTTTTGTTTTGTGTTTATTAAGTAAAAATATTTGTTTCCCTGAATTAGATCCTGTGTTTTGTATTAGCCAGCCGACTGTCTTCCGGTTCATCTGCTCAGAGTACATTTACTGAACACCTTATACAAATGGCATAATAGCAGAGGTTGTTGAGAGGGTGAGCAAGGAAAGCATCTTTAAAGGGATGACATTTAAGGTCAGGCCTAAAACATTAGAGCTGGCCCTTCATTTCTGTAAGGCTGAACTTAATGATATCTAAAGTCATATCTGTGATTCTATGTGTGCCTGAGTAATAGAATTATCTGCTGTGACTGACTTTATCATGTCTCGTTATGGCCTTATATTCTGGTTTGAGAACTTAAGAGATTTCTGCTGATGTTTTTTGTTTGTTTTGTTTTTTACCTCATTTTCCATCTATTATTTATTTTATCCCATCTCCCCTTTCTCCTTTACCTTGTGACAGAAGCTCTTGGCTTTACAAGATTAATGTTAAATATGTCGTTCTTATATTGGTCCTCTTAATAAATGTATGCTTGTGGCCAAGTCACTTAACCTCTTTGGGACAAAGTTTCCTCATCTGGAAAATGAAGATAATTAATCTTTGTAAACTACTTCAGAGTATTCGAAGGTTACTGATAGTTCAGTATTAAATGTACCTGTGAAGGATTCTGAGAAGTATAAAATATATGGGGAATATAATGTGTGTTGGTAGTTTCACCCCAGGAGACACTAACACTATCAAAGAAAATTTAAATCGTTTGATGTATTGCTCTCTGAAATATTTTTAAAGTATTGTTTTTAAGAAAAAGGACAAATTAATGGAAGTAAAGTAGGTTTCTTGGAGAAGGCAATGGGAACCCAATCCAGTACTCTTGCCTGGAAAATGCCATGGATAGAGGAGCCTGGTAGGCTGCAGTCCATGGGGTCGCTAGGAGTTGGACATGACTGAACGACTTCACTTTCACTTTTCACTTTCATGCATTGGAGAAGGAAATGGCAGCCCACTCCAATGTTCTTGCCTGGAGAATCCCAGGGACTGGGGAGCCTGGTGGGCTGCCGTCTCTTGGGTCGCACAGAGTCGGACACGACTGAAGCGACTTAGCAGCAGCAGCAGCAAAGTAGGTTTCTATATAAGGTGCTGTTTGTTATCTCTAATCCATCTATATACAGTGTTGACCTTATAAACCACATGTAATTTTGGGAGATATTAATAGGGATTACATATTGGATATGTAAATTAAATGTTAACATTTTAATGTGAAATTAAAATCCCCTCTACAAAGTAGGGCTTCCAGGTGGCACAGTGGTAAAGAATCCTGCCAACGTAGGAGATGCAAGAGACACAGGTTCATTCCCTGAGTTGGGAAGATCCCCTGTAGGAGGAAATGGCAACTCACTCCAGTACTCTTGCCAAGAGAATTCCATGGACAGAGGAGTGTGGAGGGTTATAGTTCATGGAGTTGTGAAGAGTTGGACAGAACTGAGTGAGCATTCCAATGTATAGTTTCTTATTATCTGATATTATTTTTCCTGAGAAGATTATTTCAGAGTAGATAGGCTTTCTGAATTACAGCTTTGTTATTGTTTAATGATTCAAAAGGTATATCTTTTTTTAAAAGTAAAACACAGAAGTCCATGAAAAGATATATATTTTAATAGCAAATATCAGAATCAGTTTGTTTGCCTAACAAAAGAGCTTAATTAAATGTATTGTGAAACATTCACTTAGTGAAATGCTTTGCAGCAATTCAAACTTTTGATGTGAAATTTAAATATGTTGACCCAGAAAACAGCTTTTAGTTGATTGACAGATAAATGTAAAAAGAAGATCTGGTATATTGCACACACTCAATATTACTCAGCTTTAGTCCAGAAAAAAAAAAAGAATGAAATAGTGCCATATGCAACAGCATGGATGGGCCTGTAGATTATCATACTAAATGAAATAAGCAAGACAAAGACAACGTCGCATGATATTGTTTATAGGTGAAATCTAAAAATATGATACAAATGAACTTATTTATAAAAATAGGCTCTAAGACATAGGAAACAGTATTCTGGTAAGGAAGAGGAAGACAGGGATACATTTGGAGTTTGGGATTAAAATATACATATGCGCTGTGCTTAGTTGCTCAGTTGTGTCTGACCCTTTGTGACCTCATGGACTCTAGCCCCCAAGGTTCCTCTGTCCATGGGATTCTCCAGGCAAGAATACTGGAGTGGGTTGCCATGCCCTCCTCCAGGGCATCTTCCCAAACCAGGGATTGAACCTAGGTCTCACACACTGCAGGCAGATTCTTTACCATCTGAGCCACCAGGGAAGCCTAAAATACGCATACTGCTGCTGCTGCTGCTGCTGCTAAGTCACTTCAGTCGTATCTGAATCTGTGTGACCCCACAGACGGCAGCCCACCAGGCTCCCCTGTCCCTGGGATTCTCCAGGCAAGAACACTGGAGTGGGTTGCCATTGCCTTCTCTGAAATATACATACTACTATATATAAAACAGATAACTAACAGGGACCTACTGTATGACACAGGGAGCTATATTCAGTATCTTGGAATAACCTATAATGGAAGAGAATGTTAAAAATGAACGTAGGTATTTATATATATGTATAATGGAATAACTTTATGGTAGATGTGAAACTAGCACCACATTGTAAATTAACTAATTTCTATAAAAATTAAAACAAATATATTTTAAGAAAATTAAAAAAAGAATGATGAGTCTCATAATATGACCAACTTTGTAATAAGCATATTGATATATAGGATATTGAATATTTTTGAATATTGTATATCAAGTAGTATTTTAATTCGTACTTCTGGAAATTTCTGATAGTACTCATTTTTATATGTGACTTTATATATGTCTAAATTTTTGAAAGGTAGCAAATACTACTTTATTATCAGACAAAACAATAAAGCTGCTTTCTGTTTTTCTTTTTCGTGCTACATTTATTTTAAATGTAGCAGTATATGGATTGACATGAGTTTGAGCAAACTCTGGGAGATAGTAAGGAACAGGGAATTCTGGTGTGCTCGTCTATGAGGTGACAAAGAATTGGGCACAGCTTAGGACTGAACAACAGCAACAGTGTATACATGTCCATCCCAAATTCCCAAACAATCTCCCCACCCCTTCCCCCTTTGTAACTCTTAAGTTTGTTCTCTAAGTCTGTGAGTCTGTTTCTATTTGGTAAATGAGTTCATTGAATCATAGTTACAATTTATTTGAAAAAAAAAAAAAAAAGATTGGACTGTTTGAATTACATTTCCTAAACGGGAATGTTATTCCAAAAACCAGTGAGATTATGATACTCTAAACCAGATTTTTGTTGTAATTATTGTAGCAAGTATTTTTTAAGCTTTTCACATGTAAAGCTCCTTGTGTTATGATTCTTGCAGTATTTCTCTGATCTAACCTTTTGGTACCTCAAGAATAGTATTTCTTGCACATTAAATTGCATTCTGATGAGAAGGTAATATTTTAAGATGATTTAACATACTTGGGAGTAGTTATATTTTTGCAATAAGGAATTGTTAATTGTTAAGAATATCTATAGAGATATGTTTCTTGGATGAAGCATTAAGAACAAGGTGTGGAAAAGAAGGCAGGATTTAGACTTTAGAATCTTCAGACTGATACACTCTTTACCTTTGATTTCTTCTAAATGCCTTAAGGCCAAGGGAGCAAAGGCAGGAGAGAATCCTGAGAAGCAATTCTATAGCATTGGATTTTTTATATCTGAGCAAGGTGGCTGACCTCTACTGAGCCTTGGTTGTTTTTCTGGTTACAGTTTTCTTGTACAGCATTCCATTTCTTTTATTTGACAAAACCATAATAATGGTTTGGGAAATGATTGGGAAAAAGCATTTTTAATGAGATATATTAAATGACAAAAGTAGGTATGTTTCAAAGTTTAGAAAATCTTTTCAGTTTGTTATTGTCAATATCTATCCAGAGTCACTGAAGTGAATGTGACTTTCAAAACACCTACTTAGTTTCTCTGTGTTGGTAAGGTACTTGGTCCTTATTCTCTGGGTCTTCCAATTCACAACTATATCCAACCTATTTTTTTATTTTGCTATCAAGATTCTAAATAGGGTACGGTAGCTCCTTGCGTTGCCTCCAAAAGTGGAGCATTGCATAGAGTCAGTTCAATTCAGTAGCTCAGTCGTGTCCAACTCTTTGTGACTCCATGGACTACAGCACGCCAGGCCTCCCTGTCCATCACCAACTCCCGGAGTTGACTCAAACTCATGTCCATTGAGTCGGTGATGCCATCCAACCTTCTCATCCTCTGTTGTCCCCTTCTCCTCCCACCTTTAATCTTTCCAAGCTTCAGGATCTTTTCAAATGAGTCATTTCTTTGCATCAGGTGACCAAAGTATTGGAGTTTCAGCTTCAGCATCAGTCCTTCCAATGAATATTCAGGATGGATTTCCTTTAGGATGGGCTGGTAGGATCTCCTTGCAGTCCAAGGGACTCTCAAGAGCTTTCTCCAACACCATACTTCAAAAGCATCAATTCTTTGGCACTCAGCTTTCTTTATAGTCCAACTCTCACACTAACACATGACCACTGGAAAAACCATAGCTTTGACTAGACTGATCTTTGTTGGCAAAGTAATTTCTCTGCTTTTTTATAATCAGCCAATAGATTGATTATCGGAGAAGGCAATGGCAACCCACTCCAGTAATCTTGCCTGGAAAACCTCATGGACGGCAGAGCCTGGTGGGCTGCCGTCTATGGGGTCACAGAGTTGGACACAATTGAAGTGACTTAACAGCAACAGTAGCAACAGGTTGATCATAGCTCTTCTTCCCAAGGAGCAAGTGTCTTTTAATTTCATGGCTGCAGTCACCATCTGCAGTGATTTTGGAGTGCCCCCAAATAAAGTCTGTCAGTGCTTCCACTGTTATCTGATCTATTTACCATGAAGTGATGGGACCAAATGCCCTGATATTAGTATTCTGAATATTGAGTTTAAAGCCAACTTTTCACTCTCCTTCTTCAATTTCATCTAGAGACTCTTTAGTCCTTCTTTGCTTTCTGCCATAAGGTTAGTGTCATCTACATGTCTGAGGTTATTGATATTTCTGCCGGCAATCTTGATTCCAGCTTATGCTTCATCCAGCTCGGCATTTCTCATGGTGTACTCTGCATATAAATTAAATAAGCAGGGTGACAATATACAGCCTGAAGTTCATCTGTAAGTTCACAGTTCACATACTGTTGAAGCCTGGCCTGGAGACTTTTGAGCATTACTTTACTAGCGTGTGACGTGAGTGCAATTGTGCAGTAGTTTGAGCATTCTTTGGCATTGCCTTTCTTTGGGATTGGAATGAAAACTGACCTTTTTCAGTCCTATGCCCACTGCTGAGTTTTCTAAATTTGCTGGCATATTGAGTGCAGCACTTTCATACTATCATCTTTTAGGGTTTGAAATAGCTCAACGGGAATTCCATCACCTCCACTAACTTTGTTTGTAGTAATGCTTCCTAAGGCCCACTTGACTTAGCATTCCAGGATGTCTCGCTCTGGGTTAGTGATAACATCATCGTGATTATCTGGGCTGTGAAGATCTTTTTTGTATAGTTCTTCTGGGTATTCTTGCCACCTATTCCTAATATCTTCTGCTTCTGTTAGGTCCATACCATTTCTGTCCTTTATTGTGCCCAATTTTGCCTGAAAAGTTCCCTTGGTATCTTTGATTTTCTTGAAGAGATCTCTAGACTTTCCCATTCTGTTGTTTTCCTGTATTTCTTTTCTTTGATCACTGAGGAAAGCTTTCTTATGTCTTCTTGCTATTGTTTGGAACTCTGCATTCAAATGGGTATATCTTTTCTTTTCTTCTTTGCCTTTCACTACTCTTCTTTTCATAACTGTTTGTAAGGCCTCCATTTGCCATATTGCATTTCTTTTCCTCGGGGATGGTATTGATCCCTGCCTCCTGTATAGTGTCATGAACCTCGATCCATAGTTCTTCAGGGACTCTATCAAATCTAATTCCATGAATCTATTTGTCACTTCCACTGTATAGTCATAGGGATTTGATTTAGGTCATACTTGAATGGTCTTAAAGAGAGGGGAATACCAGACCACCTGACCTGCCTCTTGAGAAATCTGTATGCAGGTCAGGAAGCAACAGTTAGAATTGAACATGGACCAGCAGACTAGTTCCAAATAGGAAAAGGAGTACATCAAAGCTATATATTTTCACGCTACTTACTTAACTAATATGCAGAGTACATCATGAGAAACACTGGGTTGGAGGAAGCACAAGCTGGAATCAAGATTGCCAGGAGAAATCTCAATGACATCAGATATGCAGATGACACCACCCTTATGGCAGAAAGTGAAGAAGAACTAAAGACCCTCTTGATGAAAGTGAAAGAGGAGAGTGAAAAAGTTGGCTTAATGCTCAACATTCAGAAAACTAAGATCATGGAATCTGGTCTCTTCACTTCATGGGAAATAGATGGGGAAACAGTGGAAACAGTGGCTGACTTTATTTTTCTGGGCTGCAAAATACTGCAGAAGGTGATTACAGCAATGAAATAAAAAGATGTTTACTCCTTGGAAGGCAAGTTATGACCAACCTAGATAGAATATTAAAAAGCAGAGATGAAACTTTGCCAACAAAGGTCTGTCTAGTCAAAGCTATGGTTTTTCCAGTAGTCATGTATAGATGTGAGAGTTGGACTATAAAGAAAGCTGAGGAGCGAATAATTGATGCTTTTGAACTGTGGTGTTGGAGAAGACTCTTGAGAGTCTCTTGGACTGCAAGGAGATCCAGCCAGTCCATCCTAAAGGAGGTCAGTCCTGGGTGTTCATTGGAAGGACTGATTTTGAAGCTGAAACTCCAATACTTTGGCCACCTGATGTGAAGAACTGACTCATTTGAAAAGACCCTGATGCTGAAGATTTAAGGTGAGAGGAGAAGGGGATGACAGAGAATGAGATGGTTGCATGGTATCACCAACTCAATGGACATGAGTTTGAGTACACTCCAGGAGTTGGTAATGGACAGGGAGGCCTGGCGTGCTGTAGTCCATGGGATTGCAAAGAGTTGAACACTACTGAGCGACTGACCTGACTGATGTTTAACAACTGCTCTCAGAAGATTGAATTCAAGACTGTATAATGAGGTTTTACATCACATTTAAAATCCAGCTTTGGTTATTAAGTTCATTGGTAATATTTTAATTTCAATATAAGACAATTGTGTTAGAGTTTTTGGAATATGTGCTAGTGTAGCATAGTGTGAAGTTGGCTTTAAGAGTGAGGAAGTTAAATTCATAATGCTTTTAAATTCATAACATTTTAGGTGTTTTTTGAGTAAATTTTTTGGATATTTTGTGGATTCACTAAAGATATCCCACAACTTTTATTATAATTAACATGATATATCCTTTGTAGTTCCTTTTTTAATAATCTTTTTATGTTATATCAGATGAACTGTTTATCAATGGTGAATACAGTTGATATAAATAAAATCTGAAATTCTACAGCAGCTGACATTCAAATTTGATCTTTAGACTCACAATTCAAGTTTACTGAATAGTTGGAACCTCTTGCCTGAAGTGTGACAACCAGTGGTTATTTCATTCATTCACAATTACTTGGCAAACCTAAAGTTTTTGTTATCCATTGAAAGTCTCTGAATGTGAAGGACTTCCTTATAATATGACATAAATTTTCATATTTGAGATTGTTTTGTTTAATCATGGTCCAGCTAGTTTTCATAGTGAAGAACACATCTTTTTTTTTCCCCTTTGTTTAGTCATGGTTCAGCTATTAAAAAAAAAAAAAAAGATCTACACTATTGTTTGTAATATGTTCTCATGCCAAAAGAATCCTAATAGAAGGTTGCATTTAGCTTAGTAGCCAGTCACACATTGTAAATGTCTTCAACAAAGCCACCAATAATTCTATCACATACTGCCTAATATAATTTGGAAGAATGAAAGTATTCCTCTCTGATTCCTTTATGTCTATGTTTTTCTTGCACATAAAGTAGTGAATGTATAACTTTGGTATATTGGAATTGGTTAGCCTTCCTGCTCTTCATAACTGTAGGTAGCACTGGCTTGATGGCTAAAACTTACTTTCCTCAGAAATGGCTAATTAGCAATTGAGATTTTTTTTCAGGGACCCCTTTTCAGTGGTAGTCATGAATAGGACTTTCAGGTCTTTTAATTCCATCTTTTTCTATTTTTTAACTTTTTCTTTCTATTTTTTTTCCGTCTGCAGTAGCTGCCTCACTCAGGTGTTGATGACCTCAGTTAGACTTGCCCTAGTCTATTCCTTCAGCTCTGCTGGTTATAAATTCTGTTACCTTTTACGTAGGAATTCAGAGACACTACTCTCTGTTAACTAACTTTCAGACATGGTGCCGACTCTTCAGTTCTCCAAAGTATAGGAGAGAATCGACTCCAGTGGTTCAGACTTTACTGGTAAAGTTCAAGGATAACAAAGGAAAAATAACACACAGTTCAATACAGATGTTAAAGAAATTTCATATCTCAAAGGCTTACATTCATCCTAAGTCTTGTAGCTCCTTACCTGTTTCCAGAACCCTGGGGCAGCTTACTCTACCAAGTGGAGTACCTTATGCATCCACCTCACTGCCCTCTACATTTTGGTACAAATTTGCGAGGACCGTGTCCAGAGTCCTTAATCTCTCCGGATGTTGAAATGATTCACAGTGCTAAGGTCCACACTCCAGAGCATCCCCCTACAATTATGTAACTATATGCACTTAATCCATAATTACACAGTTGTGGTCCTGGTCCCTAATACATGATCGAAGCCAGTGCATTCTGGATTGTTTATTCTTAATAACATATCCTGACTATTTCAGTGTCTTTCCATGCATCTTAATTGATGTGAAGTGACACCGAATGATCTTTAATTCCAAATCTCCTTACAAACAACTATTCAAACAAGCAGGAATTTCCATAGAGCCTTCTCCAGAAGGAACAAAACAGCATAACCTGTAACACATTTATACTTAAGACATGATTGCCTTTCTTTACCAGAGTCCACTGTCTCTCTTTCTAAAATATCTGTATCAAGTGATTCTATTGCTTTTAAGTCTCCTGTGAGAAATAATAGACAGTTGTTTGCTTTATATTAACCTAATAGGGCCATATTCTGCACCTAAATGTCCAGAAAAGTGTGTGGCAGATATAAATAAAAGCTCAGTACCTACTCTCTACCGAAGCATCTCACCACATATTATTTATGAGCTCCATATGAATGATGGATCCAGAGATATATTTTTCCTCATTCTAAAAGTATGCAGCATTTTATCTATTAATTGGTGTTTTTTGATTATCAAAGAAATCAGTTCCCTATTTATAAAAATATTTTCATTGTATTACTATGGAAAGTTTAGAAATTATTATCAGTTGCTCTTAAATTAACTTTATCTAGCTGTAAAAATAATTTAACTTTATCTAGCTGTAAAAATAATTGGTGGAACATATCCAAAGTTTTAGCATTGGAGTATTTACTTATATAATGGAAGAATTCATTGAAAGAATGTGTGTTTTCTTAAAATGTCTAAAGAAATAGTGAGATCTCATCATATTGATGTAGGCAGGAGATCAAACTGGAAAATATCTCAGCATATGTGAATCGACAAGACACTGTCTGTGCTTCCTTTCCTTCCTTTCTTTTCTCCCTCCTTCTGTCCCTTCCTCTATTCTCCTTCAAGTTATCCTGAGTTCTCCTTATTTTATTGTCTTATTTTACCAATGGCTTTGTTTCATCATTCCATGTTAGCTTAATGATCTTAATGTTTAAAAATATGTATTTGTGAGATGGTTGGCCACAGGTAGATGGATATGGTTTCAGGCAATGAAAGAGAAACTACTTAATCTGTCAAGAAAGAAAGAAATATGACCCTGACTTTATTTAGTATAGTGCTTTAGCCAGCTGGAATACCATACATTAAAAAGAAAAAAAAAAGAAAAGAAAAAACCACATCTCCAGATGCTAATTACAACAGAACGGTTTACCACCTGCACTGATTAAATCAACCTTAAAAAACTATGCATTTATCTTACTGAGTAAAAATATAGAATATTTATCAACAAGTGGAAGAGCAGATATATATATATATATATATATATATATATATATATATATATATATAGTTTTAGTTTTCATACCTGGAATACTGCTGAGTTTTAAGTTATATATATAAAATGAGGGGTATATTTCTTAAAATTTTCATTGGCTGCTAGAAATAGTTAAGTAATTTTCTTGACGTTAAACTTGACAAAATATAATTTCTAAAATATAAAATGCGTATCAGTACCCTTTTTTAGTTTCCCTGGCTGTGTATCTAGACTGCCAAATAGTCCATGGATTGATCCTCATGTTGTCCCCTTGTGGAGCAGCCTTGTCCCTCAGTCCCACTTTGCAAATCCTAGTGTCAGTGTCTTGCTCAGTGCCTTTCGGTGCCACTAAATAAACATGCTTCAGGCTTATGAAACAGGCCAGTCATTCATTGTTGCAAACAAAAGAAAATGTCATCTCCAGACTCACTTTTTACTTATCCTTGCTTCAGTCAGAAGTTTAAAGGGATCCAGTTTGGAGCTCAGCATTATGTTAAAAATCATCTTAGGTTTTATGAAATACTTTCTCCTTTCGGTGCTTTCCCTGTGTTCCAGTGATCTTGAATCAATTAATATGGTACCATTAAGAACAGAGAGGGGGCTATTCCCTCTTAGGAATTTAAAAATCATTTTCTTTTACTTGGTGCTTCCACTTGGACTTCTAGTTTAACTTTCCTTATCTTTTCTTTTCTTTCTTTTTTTTTTTTTTTCCTGCAACTCATGCATAGGAGAACTGAAGAAGAGTGTTTAGTTCTCTTAAAATTTAAAAAAAAAATTAAACATTATCTTAAATATATTAAAATACTTTGATTTATTCTGCTGTAAAATTAATTCTCTTTGTGGTCAGCTGTTTCACAGCATCTTGGCATGGGGATATATAGTGTGTTTTTAAAAATATAGTTATTTGAAACTTGATTTATCATTTTGGCTCAAATATGTGAACCCATCGAATATTTCACATGGATTGCAGTGCCAAATTCATGTCATCCCCCAGAACAAAACACGAAGTTTGTTTTTTGATTGGAGCTTGGAGTCACTTGTTTAGTATTTTTTTTTTTTCCCCAACAGTTAAGATTTTTCACTTTGACATGAAAGCTGATTGCCCTTGGCAATGGAATTTTAAAATAATGTTTGACTTTTAACAATCCTCTTTTTGTGGAAGTAAAATTTAAAAGTTTTTTCTAGAATATTTTAAAGCATTTCAGATGGTGACAGAAGTCATAAAATGAGAGAAGATAAATTCAGTCTGACACTTTAAGATGGTATCTGTGTAACCAGGGCAAATTGGTGAGTTGTATGTAAATACCCAGTGAATTAGGAAACTGCAAATAGTTAAATATAATAATTCAGTCCGACATGAATTTTTCCCTCTTTTGTATACCCAGATGGACCCTGTGTATCTTTGTAAATTCTTTTGTAAATTCATCATATTCATTGAATTTTTTAGCAGTATGTTTTTTCTAGAAGTCCTAATTTGAATAAGATAAGAAAAGGAGGGGAAAAAATCCCCAAAATTCAGTACACATACATTCTTTCTCTCAATATAGAGTGTTAGAAATAATATTTCTTTCAAAGTTATAAAATCCACAATTTTTCTTTTTAAATATGGTCACCAGTTTTATGCACATTTCTTTTTCTCCCCCAAATTTAATCCTCTTGTTTTTGGTAAACAAGGTGTCTGTGAAGTGAAAGTTGCTTGGTTGTGTCTGACTCTCTGCGACCTCATGGTCTATACAGTCCCTTCTCCAGGGCATCTCCCCAGCCCAGGGATTGGACCAAGGTCTCCTGCATTGCAGGCAGATTCTTTACCAGCTGAGTCACAAGGGAAGCCCAAGATGTCTGTATTCTTTTGTAATTACGAAAGGACTTAAATTGGAGAAGGAAATGGCAACCCACTCCAGTGTTCTTGCCTGGAGAATCCCAGGGATGGGGGAGCCTGGTGGGCTGCCGTCTGTGGAGTCACACAGAGTCGGACACGACTGAAGTGACTTAGCAGCAGCAAAGGACTTAAAATTACTAAAGTAATTTTGTAATTACTAAAGTCAAAGGACTGCTTAAATTTATAAGAAAAAAAGCAGTGTCCAGCTTTACTTTCACTGACTCTTATTTAATGACTGAATATCAGCAATAATTATGGAGCTCTTTATAGTCATGATTTTGCATAGGTAGAAGAGACCAAGTTCTTAGTTCTTGAATAGAAGATACATTATAACACACCAAGCTAGAAACAGTCCAAGCACAAACTACTTGTGGATATTGTAGTTATATTGTAGAAGTGTAGCTATGTAGAAGGTGCACTGCAGTGATCATTTGCCCCCTTTAACATCTTAGTATTTTAATAATAGACCATTACTAATGCAGTCTTCTGTACTGTGGTCTTGCACCAGAGTATAAATATGTTTGACGCTCTTGTTAAGGTGACACATCCTTTTCTTGTATATTGAGATTTTCATCTTAATGCATTATACCTGGCCGGTGAGGAAAACTTTAATGTGCTCTTCGGACGGGGGTTTGGGTGAACTCCGGGGGTTGGTGATAGACAGGGAGGCCTGGCGTGCTGCAATTCGTGGGGTCACAAGGAGTCAGACACGACTGAGCGACTAAACTGAACTGAACTGAAACATTAAAAAAAAACACAAAAAACCTGGAAAGTAAAAATGTCCACTATAAAGAATTAGAGGTAATTTTACTGACTATTTTTTCTGTATTATAGAAAAGTGATTGTTTGAATAAATGTTACTATTTTGTATAGATTTATTAAATTGTATAAGAATTCTGTAAGCAGCTTTCTCAGTAGTGATCAAAAGCATAAAAATATGGGCTATGCTTGTGTGATGTTTTTCAAAGGTACTGTTTATAGCTCTGCCTCTTTAGGAGAAATCGAAAATATAGGATGATGGATACAGATTTTTTGGTAACTTGAGAAAACTTATCTTTGAGGACAGAGAGTACCTGTCTTTTGATATATAACTTTAGTAAGTTAAATTGTTTAATATGATTAATGGTTTTGAGGTTTTATTGTTGAAGTAGTGATAATGATTTTAGGAACAGGTAAAAATCTGACCTAGGTAACTTAATAAAATATGTGAATGTATTGATTTTACTAGTGAGTTGAAGGATATATCTGGCTTCAAGCAGTATGATCAGAACTAGCATTTCTCTGTCTCTATTTCTTGGTGCTTCTCCCTCACTGTTGACTGTGTGCTCTAGTGACCCAAAGATGGTGTGGCCACAAGCTGTAGGGCTACAGGATTGTTTTTTAAAATCCTGATCGAGACGAGAAAAATCTGCTTCCCATGTTTTGTAAAAGTCCCAGGATCAATGCTATTGACTTCAACTGGCCTGACTGGGAGAAGAGACCTACTCCAGTCCATCTGTAGGTCAGTGAGGATGGCATGTACTAATTCACCTCAATCAATAAAGGGTTATGTTTCAATGAGTATGAGACCAGTTTCCTATTGCTGAGAAATTTGGGGTACTATTTAGAAAAGATAATGGATGCAGGGTTGACAACCACAGATTTTCACTGTAGTCTTAATTGTTTTATTTTTGGAGCTCATGGACAGTGAGACTACTGATGGGTTGAGTATGGCTTAGCATACTTGTTTTTTTAATGTTTTGAACACTGACATTCACCTCTTTGTCCTTATTGTTATTTAGTCACTAAGTAGTACCTGACTCTTTGCAACTCCATGGACTATAGCCCACCAGGCTCCTCTGTCCATGGAATTCTCCAGGCATGGATACTGGAATGGGTTGCCACTCCCTTCTCCAGGGGATCTTCCTGACTCAGGGACTGAATCTGGCTCTCCTGCTTTGCAGACAAGTTCTTTATGGTCTGAGCCACTAGGAAAGCCCAGAAGCAGACTATAACATAATTCTTTTAGACCTTACCCTAATGGGCTGCTGGAGAGGACCATTTTCTCAGTTCTACATCAATAGTAATAGTATGCCATCAGAAGTTTTGCTGGGAGAAAAATGTTTCTCTGTGCTTTCTAGCTGCAATGTGCCTCCCTTCATAAATGGATTTTTTAACCTAGTCCTTAAGATATCTCCTTGGTTTAGCAGCTTTTGGCTCTGTATAACAGAAGATCAAGCTAGCAGTGGCCTTATCCAAAGGACACTTGCTTACTTCAAAAAAATTCCGAAAGAAGGTGGTACCTGTGATGATTTGGTTTTTCAACTGAATCATCAAGAACCTTTTCCCTTTTCAGAGGCTTTGGTATATAATTTTGCTAACTGTAGGTAGTAAAATGGCTTTCAGATATCTTGGCATCAGGTCCTGACATAACAGCATTCATAAACAGAAGTATAATAGATGACACAAATATTTTTCTGAAGTCACCCAGTACTCCACCCATGCCCCCAATTCTATATCATTAACTAGAACAATAGACTGTAAATAAATGTTATCATTTTCTATATTCATAATAGAGACTGCCAGGTAGAGTGTGACTGAGAGCAGTTGTGTGGCTGATATCTCCCACAACTGGTCAAAGTAAATAGGAGATAATTCCTTCGTTTTATGTAGAGTCATACTGAAGACTTTGTAATGAAAAGCACTTTTTTATCTGTTTTACTTCTTGTGCTTTTTCAGTGGTTCTGAATCTTTAGAATAATGTCATTTTAACAAAGTATTTCACATAATAGAAGCAAGTTCTGCTAAACTTGTTATCCTCACCTGCTTCCTCCATCAAGATGCTAATGATGAAAACAGGATAGGTCAAAATAAAATAGGCAAAAAATTAAAATTATGCATATATGTGCATATATACACACAGAATGTTATATACACCTAGATATGTATATGTATTACCATGTATTTTGGAGGTGCGCATTGCCATGATGTAGCACAACTGAAGAATTCTAGTAATTTAAAATAACCTTATCATGTTTTCCTTTCATTTGCTGATTTCCAAGATTTTCTTCTTTCATAGCCTCATATACTGCTCTCTTTCCATTCAAAATCACCCACAGAAAATATTAGCATCATCTTAGAGAAGTGTTTGCTTATTACACTTTGCACCATCTTTCTCTCTCACTTCATGTCTGACTAATAAGATACTTATCGTTGCACCAGACGTAAATAATTATGAGGCAGATAATTTTGCTTCCCTGGTCGCTTCCAACATTAGAAGACTACTGACATGTTGTGTACTAAATTATATAGATATAAATTATGGCAATAGTTGTCTTTATGACATGGTCATGATTTATATTATAGAAGACATGTTTATAGGTAAGTTATAGCAGAAAGTGAAGAGGAACTAAAAAGCCTCTTGATGAAAGTGAAAGAGGAGAGTGAAAAAGTTGGCTTAAAGCTCAACATTCAGAAAACTAAGGTCATGGCATCTGGTCCCATCACTTCATGGCAAATAGATGGGGAAATAGTGGAAACAGTGTCAGACTTTATTATTTTGTGCTCCTAAATCACTACAGATGGTGATTACAGCCTTGAAATTAAAAGACGCTTACTCCTTGGAAGGAAAGTTGTGACCAACCAAGATAGCATATTAAAAAGCAGAGACATTACTTTGCCAACAAAGGTCCATCTAGTCAAGGCTATGTTTTTCCAGTAGTCATGTATGGATGTGAGAGTTGGACTGTGAAGAAAGCTGAGCGCCAAAGAATTGCTGCTTTTGAACTGTGGTGTTGGAGAAAACTCTTGAGAATCCCATGGACTGCAAGGAGATCCAACCAGTCCATGATGTATGGCAAAACCAATACAATATTGTAAAATAATTAACCTCCAATTAAAATAAATAAATTTATATAAAAAAAATAAAGGAGATCAGTCCTGGGTGTTCTTTGGAAGGAATGATGCTAAAGTTGAAACTCCAGTACTTTGGCCACCTCATGCGAAGAGCTGACTCATTGGAAAAGACTGTGATGCTGGGAGGGATTGGGGGCAGGAGGGAAACGGGATGGCAGAGAATGAGATGGCTGGTTGGCATCACTGACTTGATGGATGTGAGTTTGAGTGAACCCCGGGAATTGGTGATGGACAGGGAGGCCTGGCATGCTGCGATTCATGGGGTGCAAAGAGTCGGACATGACTGAGCGACTGAACTGAACTGAACTGAACATAATAGTAATTTTTTCTCATGCTATCGATTCAGAACTTCTAAGTCAATTTTTTCAAACTTTTGAATGAGCCAGATATTTGGATGTTGCTATACCAAAATTTTTCTCCATGATTATTATCTTTGTTCAGGTGAGATATATTTTTAAAAAGAAAGAAAAGGCAAATTTAGTGATTCCAATATAATGTAAGGAGATAGTAATAGGATACTAAAGACAAAATGTTTTAATCAACATTAATTGTTAAGTCTAATCTGCCTGCAATGCAAGAGACATAGGTTCAATCCCTGGGTAAAGAAAATGCCCTGGAGAAGGACATGGCAACCCACTTCAGTATTCTTGCCTGGAGAATCCCCTGGACAGAGGAGCCTGGTGGGCTGCAGTCCATGGGCTCGCAAAGAATTGGACACAAGTTACCAACTAAACCACCACCTTCAATTTTTAAGTTATGCAACTAAGAAGGGAGAATCAAACAGTGCCCCCATTAGAGTAGAGTAAATGAGATGGAATTGGAGTTTCTCCAGTGTCCATTGACTGGTTTAGAGTTTGTAGGGTCAAAAGTATGGAGCCACAATTATAATGTAGTCAATATAAACCTCAATAAAAAATAGTTATAGAGTGTCCATGATCTCTTCATAAATAAAACTACCTTATATATACTGAAATATACTTATTTTTCATTATGGCTCAAGTATAAAATATCATTCTGGATATTTAATCCAGTTTGTTCAGTTCAAAGAGAAAGTCTTCTAACTTTGATGAAAGAAAGCAAAGTAATAAAATAATCTCTGGGGGTTTGGGGACTATAGTTATAAAACTAGTAACATTTATTGTGGTTTATATAGAAAGTACTGATAGTGTTTGAAAATTAGATTTTTGTTCAACTAGATGACGAGCTTGTACATGTTTGTAATTACCTTTTGTTTATATGAAAACATCTTTGTGTATGTATGTGTAACTTTGTATCCATAATTTGAGCATTAAAAAAAAAAAAGGCAGTCTTAAGACTGCCAACAACATAGTTTTCATGACTCTGCTGTGCATCTAATGAGTGCATGGTGGTATAGGAGTGAATCAGTCAAATAAAGAAGGTCTGCCCCAGGGCTTTTCTTTGTTAATAGCAAAGTAAGAGACCTGGAGTCTGAGAAAATCCTGAAAGCTAGAAGGAAGCTGGAAGGCAGGAAATAATCTAGCTGACAAAGGAGGAGAGTTTTAGAGACTCTTCTATGTTCTCTTAGATGCCTTTTCTCAAAATGCCCCTTTCTTCAGATTGCAGCACTGGGAAAGCAAACAGAACCTCCTTGACCAACAACCAAGATTCATTTTAACAAAATATCTGCCCAAGTGGCTTGACTATAATTTTCTGAGACCACCTGTCCAGTTTGAGGCTCCAAGGGAACAGTAAGGAGAGATATCACAGACTGTTCAGGTGAACCTCTTTTCTCTCTGTTTCAATCGCAAACACAGCTCGTTATCAGCACCAAGTACTTGCCTCAGCAAAGCCAGGATGTGCAGAAAACAGAGGTGGTGGATTGCTCAGATAGGTTATGTACCAGCTGGAGGTTTTGTGAAATGAAAGACACCAAGTCAAACCCAAGCACTGGTTATACTGAGGGGAAAAAACATGGAGCGGACTCATCAGAAGGAAGAGTGAAGGTATCTGGAGTGGCGGGAACAGTAGCATTCCCCTTCCTCTTTTGTCTTTTAAACGCTTATGACGCCTAAGATATTCTACTAGGTTTATATTAAATATGATTGTTGAATAAAGCTTTCTTGATTCCACTTGCAAGTCATATGATTTAAAGCAGTTGCTCAGACATTTCCAAATGGATTTATTTTCATTTCCTCACAATGATATTGAAACTCTACCTTTTCCTGTAAATGGAAGTATTTAAATAGATGAGGTACTCAGAATTTAGACTTATGACTTATTTTATTTGTGATGATATATACTGCAGTACTGAATATGATGTTAGCAGATACCTTGCCTATCTGTGTATATCACAACTGCATTCATTAATCAGAAATTAATAAACTCAGAAAGGAATATTCTGGTTGATGCTAAACTAGTTGATAATACTTAGAAGAAAGTGACAAAATACAGAAGCATAATCTATTGGCCCCAGGTATTTGTTTTCTCACTTTTTAATAAGTGAATCCAATTTCAAGTCTGCTGATGAGAATTCAGACCTAGCAAGCGTAGGAATTGAGGAAGGTTCAACCAATGTGGGACTCATTTAACATCCTAACTGTGACCTTCCTACTTGTTCTGTTAGAACAAGTAAGTAAATCTCCCTCTGCCAGTTTCTCTGCTTCATAAGTATGGAATGCTCTCTTGTGGTTTTCAGGGATAAAACGGTAATGACCTTAAGAGTTTTGTACAGTGACTGGAACATACTATAATTTATCCACTCAAAGGCATACATTATATTCGTATTTTTGTGTATCTGAAAATGGATGCCTTATAATATTTGATAGTCTATCAATGTAATTGGTAACATGCATTTCCCCTTAATGGTGCATAAACTTATGTTCTATCATATAAACAGTGGCATCGTGTGTTTTTTTGAAATATGAGTCATAAAATGCCTTCTAAAATAATACTTCACCCTATATTGAAAGGTGTCTTAATGTTTTACAAATTGGGAATAGATGTACCCAAACTGTTAGTTCCCGTTCCTTTTCCATAGAACTGTCGTTTGATGTTAGCCACTGTTTAATACTAATGGCTAATTTAAGCCTCAGTCTATGCTCCTTTTGTGATGTTTCAGATTTTATATATATATATATATATGTGTGTGTGTGTGTGAATTATTCTCAATTAATAAATATAGACATCACAAATATGAAGCAAGTAATAAAAATAGTTAAATTCTTGTAATTGCACTTGTTAGTAATAGCTGTGCTTTGATAAAGATATTTTCACACATCACCAAGTTTCTGATTAAACAGCTGATCTCTACATAATACATGGGGGTTATAAACAGAGTGGAGAATGGCGTGGCAAACCACTCTAATATTCTTGCCTGGAGAATCCCATGGACAGAAGAGCCTGGTGGGCTACAGTCCATAGGTCACAAAGAGTTGAACACTACTGAAGTGACTTAGCGCTCACACATGCATTAACAAACACTCCATTCAGTATGGAATTGATAATATATGTTATATGTTTTTAAGTGGACTTTGCCATGGTGTCTCATCTAAAGTAGACTGGTTTTTGTGACTGTGTTGTATGGATGTATGCAGTATGAAAAAGATGCTGTGAAATAGAGGCTATTGGATTTTTCTGATAAGAAATTAAACAAAGCTAGCTTAATAACACTTTTTTTTTTTTCCCCTGCCACTTCAGCAGATGATGTGATGTAGGAAACTTGAGTGCAGTGATGAAATATCAGGACAAGAACATAAAAGGTTGAGTAATAGGAAATGAGACAGAAGGTAGACTGACTCTTTACCCAGAACAAATCTCAGGTTAACTGAAATTCTGGTGCTAGGAACAAAGAAAAACTCATTGCCTTTTCATGGTAAATGTCTGTAAACCCAGTTGTGAGGGAACTTCTGAGAAGCCCTGGTGTGCTTTTCAACAGATTTGTAAATTCAGTTGATACATGAAATAAAAATCAGCAGTCGGGAGTCAGTGTTTTGCCTTATATTTTGGTAGATCAATTGCTTAAGGATTTAAAATCCATCTGCAGTAAGGATGGTACATACTGGATTAGAATTAAGGGATTTATTTGGTCTTCTTTTCCCAGAAAACCAGGATTACTTCATGTCAAAACAGTGTCTTGAGAAAGTGTAAATTCAAAAGGCTTTACCTGAAACTTCATTTGGAGATGAAGACTTTTATTTCCAAAATATATTATCATTATATGATTTTGTGTACCTGTACTTTTGAAAGTAAGTAGCTTGCTTTATACAAAGCAAAGCTTGTTAAATTGTGTTTATAAAATGCTACTTGTGAAAGTAGCAGTGCTCAAATACATAGTTTATATCTCTCTTCTTTGCCTCCCTACTTTAAAGTTACATTAATTATACCTATGGAATTAAAAATGCTTTATTATGGTATATTTGACATAATGATATTATTTGAAAACTCTCACCAAAGTATTTTGCAAAGAGAACATCAGTTTTATAGCAGTTGATATTCTCCCTATACCTCCTTAAACTATGCCTGTGTGTGTTTGCATATTTGCTCAGTTGCTCAGTTGTGTCCAGCTCTTTGCAACCCCATAGACCGTAGCCTATCACGCTTTTCTGCCCATGAAAATTTCCAGGCAAGAACACTGAAGGGGTTACCATTTCCTTCACCAGATGATCTTCCCAACCCAGTTATCAAACCTGAGTTTCTTGTGTCTCCTCCATTGGCAGGCAGATTCTTCACCACTGTGTGTCCTTAACCCTATAAATGTTAATAACATGAAAACAATAGATCAGGTACCATAATTGATACTGTTTGTTGTGCTTTTTAATTGAATAGGTAGCTATTTATTTTTAAAGTATTGTTTTGTTTCCTGGATAAAATGGATAATTCTGATTTCTAAATAGGTACATTGAAAATCATTGCTGGATACCAGAGATGTTTCTGGGGTCCCTTTAATTGCATTGAATAGACTGTACCTAATCAGTTTTTGTATTTGGCCCTATGCCTTCCATAATATATGCCAAGTTACAGATTTCAAGTCTTTTGTCAATAGAATGGTGATGTTTATGTGTACTTTGAAAACTGTAGGGAACACAAAAACACTGAAAGTTGATTTCTAATTTATTAGTAATGGTGATAAAAATTTGCTGCATTTTTAAGTTTCTGCCTTGAATTTCTGTAAAGTATGAGACTGCAGATCTTATATACTAACAAGATTAACAAGAAAAGATTTTTCCCCTTCTGTTTTTTTTTAACAATTATTTATTTTTAATTGTAGGAAGATTACTTTACAATACTGTGTTGGTTTCTGCCATGTGTGTGCATACGCGTGTGTGTGTTAGTCACTCAGTTGCGTCAGACTCTTTGTGACTCCATGAACTGTAGCCTGTCAGACTCTGCTGTCCATGGAATTCTCTAGGCAAGAATACTGGAGTGGGTTACGTATGTCCCCCTCCCTCTTGAACCTTCTTCTCACCTCCCACCCCATCCCACCCCACTAGGTTGACAAGGAGTACTAGGTTGAGCTCCCTGAGTCACATAAGCAAATTCCCAGTGGGTATCTACTTTATATATGGTAATGTATATGTTTCCATGCTACTCTCTCAATTCATCCCAGCCTCTCCCTCCCACACTCTGTCCCCAGGTTTGTTCTCTATGTCTGCATCTTCATTGCCACCCTACAGATAGGAGCTTATCAGGACCATCCTTCTAGATTCCATATACATCCATTAATATACGATATTTGTCTTTCTCTTTCTGACCTACTTCACTCTGTAGGTTCATCCATCTTATTAGAACTGAATCAAGTGTGTTCCATTTTATGGCTGAGTAATATTCCATTTTCTATACGTTCCATGACCTTTTTAATCCATTCATCTGTCCATGGACATCTAGGTTGCTTCCATGTCCTAGCTATTGTAAATACTGCTGTGATGAACACTGAGGTACATGTGTCTTTTCCAGTTATGGTTTTCTGAGTGTATATGCCCAGTAGTGGGATTATTGGGTCATATGGTAATTTTATTCCTAGTTTTTAAAAGAATCTCCATATTATTCTCCATAGTGGCTGTTATCAATTTGCATTGCAACAGTGCAGGAGGGTTTGCTTTTCTCCAAACCCTCTCTAGCACTGAATGTTTGTAGACTTTTTGGATGATGACCATTCTGACCCATGTGATGTGATAACTCATTTTAGTTTTTATTTTCATTTGTCTAATAATGAATGGTGTTGAGCATCTTTTCATGTGTTTATTAGGCATCTTTATGTCTTCTCTGGAAAAAATGTCTGTTTATGTCTTCTGTCCACTTTTTGATTGGGTTGTTTGTTTCTCTGTTATTGAGCTGAGTGAACTGCTTGCATATTTTGGAGATTGATCCTTTGTCAGTTGTTTCCTTTGCTATTTTTTTATCCTATTCTGAGAGTTGTCTTTTCACCTTATTTATAGCTTCCTTCACTGTGCAAAAACTTTTCATTTTAATTTGGTCCCATTTGTTGATTTTTGTTTTTATTTCCATTACCCTAGGAGGTGGGTCATAGAAAATCTTGCTGTGATTTATGTCAAAGAGTGTTCTGCCTGTGTTTCTCTTAAGAGTTTTATAGTTTCTGGTTTTACATTTAGGACTTTAATACATTTTGAGTTTATCTTTGTGTATGGTGTTAGGTGGTGTCTTAATTTCATTCTTTGAAATGAAAATGAAAATGAAAAAATGCAGCAGATTGTTATCATCATTACTAATAAAAGCTGTCTAGATTTTCCTGTACCACTTATTGAAGAGACTAATTTTTCTCCATTGTATATTTTTGCCTCCTTTGTCAGAGACAAGGTACTCATTTGTATGTGATTTATCTCTGGACTTTCCATCTTGTTCCATTGGTCTGTATTTCTGCTTTTGTGCTAGTGCCATACTGTCTTGATTATAACTTTGTCTAAAGCCTGAAGTCGGGCAGGTTGATTACTCTGGCTTCTTTCTTTTTCAAAATTTGTTTGGTTAACTGGGATCTTTTGTGTTTCCATGTGAATCTTGAATTTTTTATTCTAGATCTGTGAAAAATATCATTGGTAGTTTGATAGGGATGGTATTTAATCTTTAGATTACTTTGGTCATTTTCACAATATTGATCCTTCCAATTTAGGAACACAGTATATCTCTCCATCTGTTTGTATCATCTTTGATTTCTTTCATCAGCATTTTATAGTATTTTCCATACAGGCCTTTTGACTTGTTAGGTAGGTTTATCCCTAGGTATTTTATTCTTTTTGTTGCAGTGGTGAATGGGATTGTTTCCATAATGTCTCTTTCTGATTTTTCATTGTTAGTATATAATAATGCAATGAATTTCTGTGTATTAATTTTATATCCTGCAACTTAGCTATATTCATTGATTAGTTTTAGTAATTTTCTGGTGGCATCTTTAGGGTTTTCTATGTATAGTATCATGTCATCTGCAAACAGTGAGGGTTTTACTTCCACTTTTCCAATCTAGTTTCTTTTTATTTCTTTTTCCTCTCTGATTGCTCTAGCTATGACTTCTAAAACTATTTTGAATCATAATGGGCACTCTTGCCTTGTACCTGATTTTAGAGGAAACACTTTCATGATGGTGTGATCCCTCACACTCACCTAGAGCCAGACATCCTGGAATGTGAAGTCAAGTGGGTCTTAGGAAGTGTCACTATGAACATCTAGTGGAGGTGATGGAATTCCAGTTGAGCTGTTTCAAATCCTGAAAGATGATGCTGTGAAAGTGCTGCACTCAATATGTCAGCAAATTTAGGAAAGTCAGCAGTGGCCAGGACTGGAACTCAGGACTGGAAAAGGTTAGTTTTCATTCCAATCCCAAAGAAAGGCAATGCCAAAGAATGCTCAAACTACCACACAATTGCACTCATCTCACATGCTAGTAAAGTAATGCTCAAAATTCTCCAAGCCAGGCTTCAGCAATATGTGAACCATGGACTTCCATATGTTCAAACTAGCTTTCAAAAAGGCAGAGGAACCAGAGATCAAATTGCCAACATCCGCTGGATCATGGAAAAAGCAAGAGAGTTCCAGAAAAACATCTATTTCTGCTTTATTGACTATGCCAAAGCCTTTGACTGTGTGGATCACAATAAACTGTGGAAAATTCTGAATGAAATTGTAATACCAGACCACTTGACCTGCCTCTTGAGAAACCTGTATGCAGGCCAGGAAGCAGCAGTTAGAACTGGACCTGGAACAACAGACTGGTTCCAAATAGGAAAAGGAGTATATCTAGGCTGTATATTGTCACCGTGCTTATTTAAATATATGCAGAGTACATCATGAGAAACACTGGGCTGGATGAAGCGGAAGCTGGAATTAAGATTGCCAGGAGAAATATCAACAAACTCAGATATGCAGATGATACCACCCTTATGGCAGAAAGTGAAGAATAACTAAAGAGCCTCTTGATGAAAGTGAAAGAGGAGACTGAAAAAGTTGGCTTAAAGCTCAACATTCAGAAAAGTAAGATCGTGGCATCTGGTCCCTTCACTTGATGGCAAATAGATGAGGAAACAGTGGAAACAGTGGCTGACTTTGTTTTCCTAGGCTCCAAAATCACTGCAGATGGTGATTGCAGCCATGAAATTAAAAGACGCTTACTCTTTGGAAGGAAAGCTATGACCAATTTATACAGCATATTAAAAAGCTGAGACATTACTTTGCCAACAAAGGTCCATCTAGTCAAGGCTATGGTTTTTCCAGTGGTCATGTATGGATGTGAGAGGTGGACTATAAAGAAAGGTGAGCGCCGAAGAATTGATGCTTTTGAACTGTGGTGTTAGAGAAGACTCTTGAGAGTTGCTTGGACTGCAAGGAGATCCAACCAGTCCATCCTAAAGGAGATCAGTCCTGAGTGTTCATTGGAAAGACTGATGTTGAAGCTGAAACTCCAATACTTTGGCCACCTGATGTGAAGAGCTGACTCATTTGAAAAGACCTTGATGCTGGGAAAGTTTGAATGTGGGAGGAGAAGGGGACGACCGAGGATGAGATGGTTGTATTGCATCACCGAGTCAATGGACATGGGTTTGTGTAGACTCCGGCAGTTGTTGTTGGACAAGGAGGCCTGGTGTGCTGTGTTTGGGGTCTCCTTTCCGCATGCAGGGTGGGAGGTCATAGTTCCTTTTAATTGTGGAGTCTTTCCCCTCATGGGTGAGGTTTGAACAGTGACTTGTGAAGGTTTCCTTGTTGGGAGTACTTGTTCTGTGTTCTGGTGGATGGAGCTGCATATTATCTTTCTGAAGAGGCTTGACATGTCCACTGGTATGTCTTGGGGTATCTATGTGCTCGGTATCACTTTGAGTAACCTTTCTGCTATGGGGGAGGGTTGTGTTTCTGTTTTGCTAATGGTTTGGCATGAGGCGTTCAGCACTGGAGATTTCTGGCCTTTGGGTGGGGCTTGGTTTTAATGTTGATATGGAGGCCTTTGGCAGAGGTCTCATTGATTAATGGTCCATGATGTCAGGAGTTCTCTGGTGGTCTAAAGTCCTAGATTCGGATATCCCACATTGGGGATTCTGGCCTGTCACTTTATTGTAGTATCAAGACTTCACAGGCCTCACAGCACAGAAGACAAAACCCCGAGGGTAACAATGAAATCACCACTCAATAGCCAAGGACACCCAAAGAAACTTGCACACTTACAAAGGGAAAAGAATAAAAAAGAAGAAGAAGAAAAAAAGGATAAAAACAAGAGCCAAAAAAGAAGAGATCAATACTGTAGAAATAAGGGAGAATAATGAATTTATTTAGAAATAAGACTTCTAAAAATAGAAAAAGTTATAAAAAATAAAAATTAAAGGAATAATAAAGAACATGAACAATGTGAAAAAGAAAATACTAAAGGGAAAAAAGGAGGGAGAAAAATGTATATAAGTGGTAGTTCCACCTCCACCTCCCTAGAAGGCCATCCAATACTGTACTATTCTCTGGACCTGCTGTGGGGACAACTTAGACTCTAATTTGATTCTGCTTCTGTGTACTTGCCTTCAATGTCCACGGTTGCCAGAGCTAGGGCTTTTTCTTTTGTGTGACCACTCATCGTCCTCTTATATATTCCACGGATACAAAGTCTACTTAGTTGATCATGTGGATTTACTCTGCAGCTTGTACAGCTGGTGGAAAGTTTTTTGATCCTCTTCCTTAACTAGAGGACCCACATCCCTGTTGAGGTTTTGTAGGGCTGCAGTACAGATTTTCTGTATGGTTCTCACTCCACTCAGACTGTCACAGATCAGCTGCTTCACTCTCCAACAGCCCATATGCCTCCTCTCTGTCCCAAACTATTACTCTGATGTGGGAATCTCACCCTTGCTTCAGTTCCTCTATCCCCCAGGTACAGGTCAGGTCCTGCTCTCTCTCCTCCTCCTTTCTCCTCCTCATTTTCCCTTCCTTCCTTTGCTCTACCAAGTTTTGTGTGGATCCATATTCGTTTCTGGTGGTTAGGGACTCCTGGCCAGCTTTCAGCTGGTGCTCTGTGAGATCCTGTGCTTTTGAATATGTATTCCTAATGTATCCCTGGAGAGAGAAGTAGTCCATGTTCAGCTATTCCTCTGTCATCTTGATGTCTTATTCCTTTCTGTATTTTTCTTGAATCATGTTTCTATAACTGAAGGCACAGGGTATCCTGGGGAAAAGGAGGGTTTTTGAGGAGACAAAACTTACTGAAATTTACTGCCTTATTTTTCACCTTAGTTAGAATACCCTCTTCTCTCCTTTCTGATGTGTGGGTATAAGGGAGGAAAAGTAATTTTCCCTCTACCCTTGTAAGTTCACAGCTGTGTCTCCTGTAATAAAAGACAGATAACAACAGAAAAACAAAAGAAGTTTATTACCTTGTATAGCTCATGTGTATTTAGGAGATACCCAGAGAAAAATGAGTAGTAACTCCCTGAAGTGGCTTAGAATTCAGTCTTGAATGCCATTTTAATAGAGAAAGGGTAGGGGGATTTAGATCTATAAGTTGGAGAGAATAGATGATTTTAGGGAAGATGAATGGGCCCTTGGAAAAATAGATGTGGGGATGATAGTTTGGACAAACTTTGGTTTGTCTTGGTGTGGTGTCAACTTTTAGTCTCCTATCCTGTGACAAAAGTCAGTCTTTCTTGGGGATGAAGTTCCCAGGAAGTGATTTCTGATGTTGAGTTCCTCTTGGGAGTTCTATCATTAGGCAGATGAGAGAAATTCAGGGAAAGCCTCTCCCTACATTTGCTGTTGTTCATATGCCTATAGCTGAAACTAATCAGTGTTTCAGAGCAGTATAATTTGTAGTAAGATATCTTGAACTCCTGTAGTCATATTTTGGGGTAGTATATTTTGATATTCTTCAAGGGTTTGTTTTAATTAAGTCAGGAGATTCTTTTTATTTTATTTATTTATTTATTTATTTTTTAGTCAGGAGATTCTTATGAACTTTAAATAAGATACCTTCTAGAATGGTCCTTAATACTCATATATCACTGTTACCACCACCACTCAGTTATTAAAACACTTACCATTTGCCAGGCTTTCTCTTATGTGTTTTATTTTTAGAATTTTGTATAATCTTCCAATTTGTCATTTTACATGCATGGAAAAAGGTTTGAGGAGAATCAGTTCCTCAAGATTACATAGTTAGTACATATTATAACCAAGGATTTCAGCTATTTAAAAAACAAACAAACAAACAAACAAAAACAAAAAAAACATTTTTAGTGATTTTTGACGTTTGTTGTAAACTAATTTGAGCATGTTTTAATTATTAAATGTTCTGTAATTCATTATAAACTTGTTCATGTGAAAGTTATTTAAATTGTTCCTATTTCTATGTGCTTCTTTTTTTTTTTTTTTTGAGTAAAAGCATGAAGATATTAAGAAAGCTGTCATGAGAGTATCATAATAATATTAAGGGGATAGAATCAGATTAATACTATCTATGCTGTGTTAACTGGCCTACATTTGTGATACATCTCCTTGGGCACACAAGCTGCTTGCTGTATTGTGCTGGTAAAGATAACCCTTAATTCCTCTGTATCCTGTTTTTGAATCATTTCATTAAACAAAAGCCTTTGAGTCTTCTTTTGTTGTGGAGAACAAATGGTTAGATTTTAGGAACTGTAGCTACTTTTGTTGTTAACAAATTCCGGAGCCTTTCAAAATTTATCATTCACATTCTCAACTCTGCACACAATCAGTCATTATGTCAGCAGCTGCCCAGGGAGCCTCACTTCAATTCATTCAGCCAAATAATAACCATCAGGACAACCATTGGTACATTAAAAATAATAATAAAATCAAATCCTTAAATAGCAGAGTTCTTTACTTCTGTAGCTAAAAAGCTTATATTGAGTAGAAAACCCATGGTACATTTTGACAGGAAGAGAAAAGTAATATCTGTTGAAAGTTAAATTGATTAGATTGATATGTTTTAATAATAAGAAAGGTTAGAAAGGGTTCCATTTCCAAATAAATGACTTCAAATGATTTATTACAGGCTACCATAACTTAATCAGATGTTGGCTTTGGTTTTTGTAGTCTAGAGAGTGAGCAATCAAAAATCTGTAACCATGTGAATAATTATACATTTTGAAATAACTTTAGCGTGAACGGATATCTTTTCTACTTCATTAGCGGTAATGGACACATTGTATATCGAACATTTACCTTGTTTTTGAATATGTGATATAATCTATTTGTAATTAAATAATTAAGAAAATAATTTCTAAAATTATAACTTGAGTGTTTGTCTCCATCCTTCTTCCACCGTGTACACTCTCCTCATCTTTTTTCTCTGCTTTCCTATGATGTGTCAATTCCTACATTCCGTGGCACATTGCTGTTTAGAACACTGAAGAAGCACTTCATATATTGCAGGCAAAGCATTAACATAAATATTAATTTATCAGCATCATTGTGAGGCTGTGTCAGGAACATGTTCGCTGAACTCTTTTGTGTAATGTCAGGTTCTCCTTATTTTAAATGTCCTTGATCATGTTCTTTACTGGTGTCTTAAAAGAAAACCTATGTTTTTGTCAGCATCTTCACTTAATTTCCTTCTTATGCTAGAAATAAAGAATGAGAGGTAAGTGCTGACTCAGATGATCAGTTTGCTGGCAACTTGCTTTTAAGTCACATGGAATTAGAGCCATTAATTTATGCACAACGTTGCCACCTTTTGCATAAAACTTTACATCTTTGAAAAGATCTGTTTTACTTTCTGAGTTACTATTAATTTGAAAAAAAATGAGAGGTTTTATGTGAATCTAAATTCAGTTTTGGTTATATGAAAGTTAGATGCATATGTCAGGTGATATGAAGACTTCTTTTTTTGGATATATATAAGGTCTATTGTTAAGAATCTGGATAATTTTCCTTAAAGATTAATGTTGTATATTTTCTCAGTTATAGGCAAAAACTTAGTAATTAACAATTTCACTGTTCATTAGCAAATCTGGTATAACAGATGTGATTTCTTAAAAGGTAACCAAGATAATTTTGGTGTTTATAGTAGAAAATCTATATGGTATCTTTTATTATTTATTACTATTATTATTATTACTCAAGAATTCAATGGGTAGAGAAGCTTGGTAGACTGCAGTCTATGGGATCGCAAAGAACTGTACATTACCAAGAGACTGAGCCCCTGGAGAAGGAAATGGCAATGCACTCCTCTATTCTTGCCTGGGGAATCCCATGGACAGAGGAGCTTGGTGGGCTACAGTCTTTGGGGTCACAAGAGTTGGATACTACTTAGTGATTATACCACCACCACCAAGAGACTGAGCACAGCGCAGGACATTATTATTATTTTTACCTTGAATGTTTTTAGTTGCTGTCTCATTTACCATCAAATTTGGGATCCAGTTTTCTATTTTAGACAAGCATAGCAGCTTGCTGAAAAGTGGCTTTTTAAATTTAAGAATTATTTAGTTTACGCTTATTAATACTGGATAATTCTAATATTTTCTTTTATTAATCTTGAAAGAAATAACTCATTTAGTTGAAATACAAGAACTTCTTAAGTTACATTTACCAAGTAAATCATTCTCATATATAATGCCAGTGTTTTATCTCCATTTAATCTCAGGTTACAGCTGTCATAGCCTTCATTCAGTGTTTCAATGCAAATGTTTCTAAAGGGTTGTTATGATTTTGCAAATACTTTAAAATCTGCCAAACAAATATAGATGCTCTAAATGCATAAATCTTCCAAACAGATCTGATATTAACATGAAACTGGAATAGACCAGACTAATGAATGCCAAACTTAATGTAAGTCTTTTTTGAATAAATTTTGCAGGAGAATTGCAGAGTTTGTAAATTACATAGCCATCATAAATCAATACCCTTTAGATTGCTCTGCCTTAGATAAGGAGTTGCCCTGCAAACGGCCATGGCATACTTGAAAGTGAATGTGAAGAAAGCAGTTAAAAGGAGAGAGGAACACCCATTAAGGAAAAGGAATGCTTAGGAAATTATTATAAAAGTTGAGGACACAAATTACACATTCCTGGGCACTGGTTATTTTATGCAGAGTGCATGGATGGATGAAATGGCTCATGCTGGTTTTTACTCTAGACTGTTATAGGATTAAGATGTTTTTGAACTGTTCTTGTAAATTTGCCCTAATGCTTGAGAACAAGTCCTCAAATCTTAATGTTGTTAGTTTCTTAATAAAGATTTTGTGCTTATTGATAAGGGGCTTCCCAGGTGACGCTAGTGTAAAGAACCTGCCTTTCAATGCAGGAGACGTAAGAGACAGGGGTTCTATCCTTGGGTTGGGGAGGTCCACTGAAGGAGGGCATGGAGAATCCCATGGACAGAGGAACCTGGCGGACTATAGTCCACAGGGTTGCAAGGAATCAGAAACTACTGAATCAATTTAGCACACATGCAGTTATTGATAAAGCTGTAGATATAATCATTTTATTATAATAGCTTACTCTGCTATCCACTTTACAATTTTACTAAGTGAAAAGTATTAGCATAAAAAGATTGTGAGGTTAAAACACTATTTAAAATACTGTCTATAGTGGCAAAACAAGTTTTGTGAAGAGATGTGAACACTTTTTATTTATTTATTTTTTTAAAGCTTTTTCACAGGATCAAATTAACTGCCAGGAAGTTTTGCCAAACAGATTTTAAGGGGAAAATCAGGCTATCCTAACTGTCCAAATGTTTTCTCACGTTTCAAACAAGCAGCTGCCGGGAGTTCATGCCAGTAGTAAACCTTTCAGGCAGAATGTGAGCAGCTGTCAATCTTGTGTCAATATTTTAAATTCACTTACAACTATCTTAACTGGTGTAAAAATGTCTCTTTACCCCAAAAGGACTAATAGATAATTCCTTTTCATACTTTGCCTCCTTTTACTCCTCTAGTGATGAAATAGCTAAGTAAGCAGCTCAGGAAGAGAAAGAGAGATTTCTTTTGAGTATTAGGAATAAGAACAAATCTCAATTTGTCTCTTGATGAGGGTAAATCAAAAATACCAACAGCAACCAAAATATACTAACAATATGAAAAGTGTTAAAAATTATAAACTGTAAATAGTTTAGCAAATATTTGCATAATAAATTTTAGGGCTTATTGCTAGAGCTTTTTTATTTTTAGTTTTTTGTAAAGACAGTCTAGAATTTGACCTTCAGAAGCTTATATGTAAAGATTGACAGAAGCAAGAACAAAATGCTTAGAAATTAGTTTGAAGATATCTGGTGCATAATTATCACCTTGACTCTTAGATTATAATACAAAGATTATATTGTAATCCTTGGTCTTAAGAAGTTTTCTTTGAAGTAGATAAGACTCAAAAGTGTCAGATATTATTGTGTATGTAAATTGAGAGGAAAATGTAAAAGATTGTGCTTGAGATATGATTGTATAAATTTTGTTTGTTAGAGTAGGAGGATTTTATTAAAAGCATGATGATGGATAATCGTAGGGTGAGTAATGAGGGGAAAAGATGAAGAAACAGCAAACTGCAGCCACTTGTTTGCCTGGAGAGTGAAGATTTGTACAGAGCTAAATGGCAATCCACTCCAGTGCTATTGCCTGGAAAATCCCATGGACAGAGGAGCCTGGTAGGCTACAATCCATGGGGTCACAAACTGAGCCACTGAGCCACTTCACTTACTTACTTCCCAGACAGGGAAGTGAAGGCTATCGATGGAGACACTGAAGCAAATGGTTAAATCTCATCCTGTCCTTGAATGTTTTTATCTAACAAGTAGGCATTGGGGGAGTTTTTTTATAAAAAGCTGAATGATTTATGAACTAAGCATTGTCTACTTCTCCTTGAACAACTTTTCACTTTCTGTGTTTTTTTTTCCCCCTGCTTAAAACTGAAAAAAATTCTTTTAGTCATGGAAAATTTTTATAAGATTTAATTTTACCGCTAATGTTACATTTTTGCTATCCAGGTTCAAAAACTATTAACATACATTTGATGATGATTAAAAAATGGCCATAAAACAAAATCCTAACTCATTTTCATATTGGATTATGGGATTTAACTACAAAGTAATGATATTTAGAAAAAAAAATTCAGAATTGCAACGATTAATGTAAATAAGACAATCTTTTAAAATAGTCATTTTGAGACACTATACTCTTATTCTAGTGATAAGGATATTGCTAACTCATTTTTGAACTTCTCAGTGGAATTGTCTTTATAACTGGTAATAGATAAGAAAGTAAGAACCACTGTTTTGTTAATACTTATGAAATATTTCTGTCACATCATGATCTGACTTGGCTCAAAATATATTTAGCCTTTCAAATGTGAAGTCTATTCCTTACAGTTACTATGAAATGTAATATGGACCTCATCAGTATCCCTGAAACTTTAGTGAGAAATGAATATGAAAATGAATTCTGTCAGAGGTGCTAAATTGAAAAAGAGATTCCAACATATATTTTTTAAAATTAATGGAAAAGTTGCTGTATTATTGCATAAATTCTTAAGGTAAGTTATAAGGAATCATTCACATTCCTTATCATGTATAAATTCTAAGAAACTGTTAAAATTTTCTTTTATAATATCAACTCATATGACTATTCAAATTTATAACTTTTCTTTATGGAGTTAAAACAACAAACATCTGCATCTTGAAAGAATAGTTATATACTAGTTGTGTGGTACTTAGGCTCTCAGAGCTTGTGAGATAGAATGGCTACTTTGAAAGCGCAGCTTCAGCTTTTACTGATAAAAGCCACCTTGGCTTCCCAGGTGGTGCTAGTGGTAAAGAACCTGCCTGCAAATGCAGGAGATTCGATCTCCGGTCCCTGGGTTAGGAAGATCCCCTGGAAGAGAGCATGGCAACCCACTCCAGTATTCTTGCCTGGAAAATCCTATGGACAGAGAAGCCTGGTAGGCTACAGTCCATAGTGTTGAAAAAAGTCAGACACAACTGAAGTGATTTAACACGCAGCACATACACAGCTTTTACATGCTGTGTGGTCTTAGGGGAAAAATATCACTTCTTCTTCCTGTAACTCCAATTCCTCATCTGTGTATTGGGAATAATAAGAGTGTCTCATAGGTTGTTTTAAAGATTAATAACAGTGTATGTGAAGTATTTAAAATGGTGCCTTGAACACGGGAAATGTTATCTAATGTTGACAGTTATTAATACTGATAAATTTGAATTTTTTTTCTTCACCAGCAAATTTAATATTAAATGATCCTATGTGTGATTTTCATCTGAAAGTAGTTATGACAGAAACTCTTTCTGGAAGAGCACTGTTATATGCCTAAATCTGTAATTTCCTTTTATTGTTAGGAGTCTTACACTTTTGTAGTAAAAAATTAATTAGATATTTATACATTTTTTGAATTTCAGGTGGCATCATTAAATGCCTGTAATGTGAGATTTTTAAGTTTAGCATAGCTTTCTTTCTCAAGGTTTTAAAGTAAGTCATTCTGTGTTCATATACTACAGTAGTGAATTTTATGCATGGTTCCACAAACTACCTAGTATAGGTTGATTTCCTCATTTAATTTAGTAAATACTGAAAAGTGCATAGCAATCTTGGATGGCTACATAAAACATGGATGTGATGAAAAATAAAGATATGTTAAATCTTGCAGAAATCACAGTTTAACTGCAACACAGAATCTTTACTCTCTTCACAGGCATTATGTTCAGTATTAGCAGATGATAATAGACAGCTTGTTTTTTCAAGGGTGTGAACATGTTCATTTCTGTGCCTTGGGTAGCAGCTGTGGCTGCTGTGCACAGATGTGACAGACTCTCCAGGTAAATGAGAGCTACAATGTTGTTTGTGTAGCTGCTGCTGCTAATTGTAGAATATTTGTGCAGTAGCCCTGCTGCCTGACTCTTCTGCTGCTTTCATAGTGGTGAAGACCTCATTGTGTGATTGCTCTTGCCCTCATGTAATTGATTCACTTCTTGTTTTTTGCTTTGTAGTGAAATGCATTTGATTTTAATCCAGTAGTTGTGCAACTCTCAAGGGAATAGACATTGTTCTATTGTAGGTGAAATACTCCCTGTGCTCTTGAGGTCTTGGGACTTCCAGTTTGTTTGTTTATATTATTTGGTAAAGTGATTAAATAATTCACCCCTCCTTTAGGTTATGCCATTGAAAAACAAACTCCTGAATTGTAACAGGCAGTGAGGAGCCCTTATTTATTTTTAAGTTTTATACCTGAGGTCACTGTGTGCATTCTTACATTTAGTAGCTTTGAATGTTTTTTGGCTTTTGTATACTAATTAGTGCTTTCCTCTTCTTGTGTTGGTTAAAATTTTCAGATTTTCATTTTAGAAGTTATCTGTGTGTGTGTGTGTGTGTGTGGTGCACATGGCAGAAGGAGGAAGGGGGAGTGCTTCCTTGTAACAACATGTTTCTGATCATTTCTGTTTTAACAAGCTCCAAAGGACCTTGGTGTAACGTTTCCTGGGTGTCTTATTGATTTAAATCTCAGTGTTATTAATACAGAGAGTGTTTATGGAAAATCCCAGAGCAAAGTAATTTTGATAGGAAGGTTCTTCCATCTTAAAAATCACCTGAAATAATCCTGGTAGTCTTAGCAGTGAATCAGTTTCAACAGTGGACCAACAGTGCCTACCCTAGAATCCTTTGTCTTTGGCTCAAATTTCAGTCAAAAAAGCAGAGTTCTTGGTCATATGTATTAAGTTATGAGGCAAGATTAAATTGTTAAATTATGAAGTCATATTCTGTTATTCAAGATCAAATAGCTAGTGTTTGTTATCAGTCCTAAGCCTTATGCCTCACATGAACCATTCACTGGAATAATTTGAACCATTGATTTTTTTGAAACAGCAGATTTTACAAATAATTTTTTCCAACTATTTTACTTGAAGTCTATAATAAACAAGACATAGTGTTCATGCTTAGTCACTTCAGTTGTGTCCAGTGACTTTTTGTGACCCCATGAACTGTGGCCCGCCAGGCTCTTCTGTCCATGGTATTTTCCTGGCAAGAATACTGGAGTGGGTTGCCGTTTCCTTCTCCAAGGATTTTCTTGACCCAGGGATGGAACCTGTGTCTCCTGCATTGCAGGCGGATTCTTTACCACTGAACCACTAGGGAAGCCCCCATAATTTAGTTCCAACACTTAAATTGTGAATATTTTTCCATGAAAAGTGAGTTTTAATCTACATTTGGAGCTTTGGTAGTAGGAAATACTAATACTCATGTATTAAAATTTCTATATTATTATATCGTTCCAGAACCTATAAAGCATCTCGTGCTCCTTCTGAGGAAAGTTCAAGTCTAAAATAACAAAACAACTATATTATATATTGTTGTAGATTGTATTATAATATCAGTGAAAATTTGGTTCACAAAAGTATGGTATGTTGGTGTAGGAAATGCTAGAGTTGGTAGGGTTTGGGGAAACTCTAAAGGTTCTCTTTTATTTGTCTTTCAGTTCAGTTAAGTTCAGTCGCTCAGTCGTGTCTGGCTCTTTGCAACCTCGTGGACTGCAGCATGCCAGGCTTCCCTGTCCATCACCAGCTCCTGGAGCTTACTCAAACTTATGTGCATTGAGTCGGTGATGCCATCCAACCTTCTCATCCTCTGCCGTCCCCTTCTCTTCCTGCCCCCAATCTTTCCCAGCATCAGGGTCTTTTCAAATGAGCCAGTTCTTTGCATCAGGTGGTCAAAGTATTGGTGTTTCAGCTTTAGCATCAGTCCTTCCAATGAATATTCAGGACTGATTTCCTTTAGGACTGATTTTAAAAGAAAAGTAGGGCATCTAGATTTCCAAGTAAATTTTCCTATTTTTAAAAAATTTTTTTAATAATATGTGGTTCATAGAAGAAAAGATGTATAGTATCTTTCCATAAAGTGTTTTGATTTTCTGAGTCTCAGATTAGCTTAAATTTAAAAAAATGGTATTGTAATTAACATGAAATATACACACCTCTTAAGCCGTCTGTTTAATGACTTCTGACAGTATACATACAACTGGATAACCACCACTTAAAACCAGGTTCAGAACATTCTCACCACCTCAAGCAGTTCCCTTTCCAGTCAATTCCCTATTCTCCAAGTGTGCAACCATTTTCTGGAACGTTTTCATAAAGGACAAAGAAATTCTGTCTCTACATCAATCTTTAAAGCCCAAGGGCTAAAACTTCCAATGGCCATTTTCTGCTATAAAGAAAACAAAATGAACTCAAAGTGAACTTCCTCTGGTCAAGGGAAGGAGGGAAAGGAAATAACATTTGTTTAATGCTTACTCTGTGCTGACCACTTTACATCCATTATTGAAGCCTTGTGTGCAAAATAATGCAGTTTTTAAAGCATCTAGATGCAGGGACTGATGCTTGTAATGAAACAATGACTTGCCCAGTGTCAAACAATTAGTAGGTAAGGTGAGAAAGAAAAACCAGAATCATAATATTAAGCATTTCTTTTTCCTGGTATAAACTTGGAAATGTGTTTTTGAAAATTAATGTAATAATGAAAAATGGTTTTCTATGGTTTCATTACCACATGGTGACAACAGCATCTAAAATGTTAATATTGTTGTTCAGTTGCTCAGTCACGTCCAACTCTTTGCTGCCCCATGGACTGCTGCACGTCAGGTTTCCTTGTCCTTCACTATCTCCTGGAATTTGCTCAAACTCACATCCTTTGTGCTGATGATGGCATCCAACCCCCTCATGCTCTGTTGTTCTCTTCTTCTCTTGCTTTCAGTCTTTCCCAGCATCAGGGTCTTTTTCGAAGAGTCAGTTCTTCACATTTAGGTGTCCAAAATATTGGAAATTCTGCTTCAGCATCAGTCCTTCCAATGAATATTGAGGGTTGATTTCCTTTAGGATTGACTGGTTTGATCTCCTTTCAGTCCAAGGGACTCTCAAGAGCCTTCTCCAACACTATAGTTTAAAAGCATCAATTCTTTGGCACTCAGCTTTCTTTATGGTCCAACTGTCACATCCGTATATGATTACTGGAAAAAATGATAGATTTAGCTATATGGATCTTTGTAGGCAAAGTGATGTCTCTGCTTTTTAATAAACTATCTAGATTTGTCATAGCTTTTCTTCCAAGGAGCAAACGTCTTTTAATTTCATGGCTGCAGTCACTATCTGCAATGATTTTGGAGCCCAGGAATATAAAGTCTGTCACTATTTCCAATGTTTTCCCATCTATTTGCCATGAAGTGATGGGACTGGATGCCATGATCTTAGTTTGTGGAATGATAAGTATTAAGCCAGCTTTTTTTCACCTTCACCTTCAATAAAATATTAATATATTCATTTATTAATTGTCTGATGCTATTCTGACATACTATATTTGACCTCACAATCAAATTTAAGAGGTATTTATTTGTATTTCATAGATTAGGAAAATAAGGACTATAGAGTGTATAGTCAGGCCACTCAAAATGGCTGCTGTATGGCTTTCTGTATGTCTCCTTCCTGACCTGGGCCTTGCTTCACTTGTATCCTACACATATGACTGACCTTCTTAGATACTTGCCGCAGGACCTAGCTAGTGATTGTTCTCATCAAAGGGGCTGTGAGGGCGTGTGCCCATCTACTGGTTTCCCTGGTAACTAGTGAGACCACCTGACATCAGTTCCCCTCTCTAACTGGTAATCTCACCCCCCCAGCATGCCCTATACTGCCACCGTGTCCTTCCTGCCTTGGGATGCAGAAGATGAGGTGTCACTCTAGGACTTTGCTTCATCCATCCAAGCTTCCCTCATTCATCTAAATGACTGACGTTTCTGTTGCTGACTCCAGTCTCTTACGTCTTAAATCTGGGCAAGTACAGATCTTGTAGGCCTGGGAGTGGTGGTGCAGCCCAACAGAGATATTAATTACCTTTTTCAAATTCACATATCAAATGAATCAATTAAACCAGAATTTAAACAGGGATCTTTCTAAGGACTGTACTTTTTATAAAACTATTTTGTTATTTGTTATATTTTAATAATTTAATATTACTGACTTTTACTTTGAAAGAAAACGACTTATTCTGTGACAAATGTTTATGGATTACAGATTACAATTTTAATGGGATATGAAGTGTGAAAGTAAGCAAACACTATAAATGTTTCTAAAAGTGTGGAAACAATATGGGTGAAAGATTATATATTTTATATATGTGTAATATAGTAAAAAGAAACTGTTTAAAGTACAATTAAGATGTATATTATAATTTACTGAATGGTGGTGTCTGTAGTCCAGATATTAAATAATTAGCAATTTAATGTTTTGTCTCATTGGTGGGGTTGAATAGTACACAAGTCCTGCCTTGGTTCTGTCTCATTTAGGAACTAACTGGCAAACTAAAATCAAACTATTTTTTGAGTCATCAAGGCTAATTTAAGAGAAGGTAGCTTGACTAAAATGTGCTGTTTTAAACTATCCCCCTGAAATGGTCTCACCTACCTCTTTGTAGAGGAAGAAGCTGGAGAACCATGATCTCCCTGAAAGCAAGCTCAAGACTTGTCCTAGTAATTCTCTTCCCAGTGGGAAGAAAAGGATGCTTAAGGGCATAGTGGCGTGTGGAGAAGGGAAAGAGCCCAGGGACAGACCCACATAGAAGTGTTACCTTAACATTTTTACCACTGCTGAAATTGAGTACATGACGTACTTAAAGTTAGTGTCTTGCCAATTCTATTTCTCCTATTTGGGGAACAAATACAGGTAGGAGACATAGTAGGATTTTCCACTGATTCTGCCCCTGAGAGAGGAAGGGTGTTGGGGGAACGCAAGCACCTTCTTCCAAGGATGGAAGAGAACAAAGGGGCGGAGGGAGGGTGGCCCATTTTATTAGCTACTCATTATTGTTTTCATGTACCTTGAAGTTTCCCTGTGAATGACACTAAAATGTTTGTGTGTTTATAGTTTAATGTTTTTAAGACTTCCTTCCGGGACACTTGCTGTGCTTAACCTGCTCATTCACTTCAGTCAGCTGCTAGTGTGTTAATTCACCCTGACACTATAAGTGCATTTGAAGTTCACAATAAAATAAAAACCATTAGTGAAGGTATCAGTCAGCAATAAAAATAAGATCTGCAAAACTTGTACTTTAATTAAAAATGGGGGCTGTTGAAATGAGAGATTAATGGAGCCATAAAGTAGAAAAATTAAAATGCATATGTAAAACTGAATGGAATAATAGTTCCTAAGATTTACCTTGTCTTAAAATGATTTTTGAAACCTTACTCTCATTAGATTGTAATTCAGAAGGTCATGAAGCCACAGAAGCAGGAATTTGCACAATCATCATTATTGGATTGATGATAGGTATTATAGTTTACTGTCTTATTTAAAAAGGTAATAGTGGAAAACAATACTATTTTGCCTTTGCATTTTATTTGTCTTAAAAACAAAATAAAATATTTATTTGTTTGGGAAGTTCTTTAATTATATTTTTGTTGCACATATAGAGAAAAGACTCCTTCAAATTATATGGCCTCAAAGTATATCAAAGTGTTTTGAGTCATTCAAATGTAAAGCTTTAAATGATGCTCATTTCTAATTGATTTTCCAGAAGGGAGAATGATAGGAAGGAAGAAGAAAAGTCACATCTGTCAATTACTTCCATGAAACCCATATGAATTTGGTAAATTAAGAGATGCCTTGGTCCACTGTGTGGTTCAGTATCTGAGGTCAGGACATCTGGTACCCTAATTTGGCTCTGTCATATTTGTAAGTGGAGATTTGAGTCAAACCATTTAAACTCTTTTTGTTTTGCCCTCTACCAAGCCTCTACAGATTTAACATGCTGGAGGGTAAAAGCTGGGGTATGATACTGGCATCTTATCTACTCCTTGTTTATATCTGAAATTAATAAGACATTTACTTCCATCTTGATGCTTCCTTATTGCTATATAGCAATGATCACTTATCCTACTAAAGAATCTCTGATACATGTACACTACTCTAATAAATCATGTTTAGCATAACAGTGTCTTCAGATAAGAATAGCAACCTTACGCTTTAAAGAGGTTGCTGCTGCTGCTGCTAAGTCCCTTTAGTCGTGTCCAACTCTGTGTGACCCCATAGCCGGCAGCCCACCAGACTCCCCCGTCCCTGGGATTCTCCAGGCAAGAACACTGGAGTGGGTTGCCATTTCCTTCTCCAGTGCATGAAAGTGAAAAGTAAAGAGGTTAGCAGGAAAAAAAAAAAAAAAAAAAAGACAGATTGCTGATAATTCACTGATTCAGAGTACTGGTTTTTAGGTATTTTCATCAGTGGACATTCTCCATAAAAACCTCCCTACAAAGTCTTCCACCCCTCAGAAATGAAAGATATGAGTTGGTTATCCAATAAATCATCTTTCCAAGAAAGCGAGCTGTTCTTGCAATAGGATGGCAGATGGAGCAGCTTTTTACCAGTGGGGGGTTGTTCTCTGCTGCCAAGTATACTGAGGAAAGAAGGAATTATGTTAATTTGTCTGTTATTCTCCTTTGTAAGCAATTTTATATGTATAAGAAGCTCATTCATTTGGGGATCTAAGTTATTATTTTTGGCACTTTGTGTGCTGAATGTATATGCACTGGTTAACCTTTAAACAGATATAAATGCAATACACTATTAAAGAGTCTTCTGCTTGTTGAATTTCAAAAAGTCATGGGAGGTTAAGGTGTAGAAAGCATTATAGGTAGTCTCTCTTGCTGCCCAGTTTCTCAAATGTGCGGAGTAGGAGAACTCTTATGAGAGGAGAAGTTTTCTTTACCCTGGCTAAAACCTAATGAAAAAAATAAATAAATAAAATGGTCCAACTCTTACTCTGATTAAGCATGCGAAGATTATTTTATTAAATGACCAGATTTATAGAGGAATAGAATGCTTAGGCTCTTGGTAAACTTTATTCCTGGTATTGACTTTTTATATACATACAGATAGTTTTACTGTTTCTCCTGACTTTATGCAATGACTACTTAAATACAGAATCTGTTTTCTCTCTGTGAAGTACAATACCAATGTTCTATTCTTTGCCAAGGGCATGGGTTATTCCAGGGTGTACTCAAGTGAGCAGTCCATCAGGACACATAATTATATCCTGCTCTTTGGTGCCATCAAAGAGAATATTTTGAGAGAATTATTAGTTTTCTCAAACAGCCACACATGTATTGAAATAGCAAGATCAAGTCCAAAATCCTATGAGCTCTTTTGCTAAAAAAGATAATATGTGAAATGCTGCACATCTTCATTACAGTTACTGCTTTCTAAGAAACCCCCTTTCCATGCTGTCTAAGATCAGCTTATTTTTTTAGAGTTCCTGTTTTCTTTTTTCTTTCTTTTTTTCACTTGTCCCACTTGAGGGGAAGATAACCGAATCACCTCAGGCTCTGTGCTTGTGGACCCTATGAATTTAATGCCAATAAATAAATTATGCATGTTATATAGCAGTTAGAAAGAATGAAATGGGTATCTTCCAGTCTAGGTTGTGAGTAGTTAGTATCTTAGGTGTTTTGTGTTATTTGATAGGGAGGAGATAAAAAAGGATATCCAGATCTTAGGAAGGGACATTCTGCTTTGTTCCAGATTTTAACTTTAAGTAAAATACTGTGTTTTCAAATAGTATTTTAAAATACTGTCTTCAGTGTTCTGAGTGCGTATAAGGTGATTTTCTTGAGTATTTCTCTAATACCTTATTGTAGATCCAGGTTACTTCCATTGTGTTGTTATTCTTTCTGGAATATGTGGCTTCTAATATTGCTGTGGGGTTTCCCAGGTGGTTCAGTGGTAAAGAATCTGCCTGCCAAGCAGGAGATAAGGGTTCAATCCCTGGGTTGAGAAGATACCCTGCAGAAGGAAATGGCAACCTGCTCCAGTGTTCTTCCTTGGGATATCCCATGAACAGAGAAGTGTGGTGTGCTACAGTCCATGGGGTTGCAAAGAGTTGGGCATGACTTAGTGACTAAACAACAACAAGAACATTGCTATGGTAGTATAAAGAGAGCTAGAAGACCAAGAACTATATTTTGCGGGGCAGGTCTCACACATTTCATAATGCAGAACTTACTTATTCTGCAACCTCACTGCAAGGAGAACTGGGAATAGCCCTCTTTTGGTATGTCTAGGAAGAAGTAGCAACGGGTTGCTAGGCTTCATTGTCTCTGCCAATAGTTAGTGCTTTTATAAATTCATAACACAACCTATAATATTATCATCAGAGTCAATTTGAAATTATGTTACTCACACCTGGATACATTATGTATCTTAGTGTTCATAAAACTCTCTAAGAGAAAACTAGAATTTAAGACTACTCAACTTCAAGATTTAAGAAAGCTACAAGAGTTAAGGTAGTATGGTATTTGGTGAAGAGTGAACAGACTGTTTTTGTCAAGATTAATGGAACAGAAAAATAATCCAGAAGTAGACCCACAGAAATACAGTTAACTCATCATTCACAAAAGAGCAAAGACAATTTAATAAAGAAAAGATAGCTTTCTAACAAATGGTAGTGCAGCAACTATATATCCACATGCAAAAAATATGAAATTAGAAACAGCCCTTAAACTTGTCACAAAAATTAACTCAAAAATGAGGTGGGAGGGGGGTTCATGTTTGGGAACGCATGTAAGAAAGATTTTAAAATAAAAAAAAAATGGATCAAAGACTTAAGTCTAAAACCAGAAAAAAACTCCTACTTGATCACATAGGATAAAGTCTAGGTAACCATGGGTTTGGTGAATAATTTATATACAACAACTAGAGCACAGTATATGAAAGAAAAATACTGACAAGTAAGGCTTCATGGAAATAAAACCTGCTCTGTGAAAGGCATAGTTAAGAGAAATGAAAAAAGATATTATGTCTGGTAGAAAAATCTGTAAAACCTATGGGTGACAAAATTGATATCCAGTATATGGAAAACTCTTAAAAATGCAATATTGAAACAAAAAATCCAGTTAAAAAGTGAGGAAGAGAACTGAACAGACTGCTCTGTGAAGATGATATGTAGTTGGTAAATAAGCCTATGAAAATATGCTGAGCATCATTTGTCATTAGAATATTCTAAATTAAAACAGTGAATTACTATTACACACCTTTTAGAATGATTAAAATCCAAACCACTGACAGCACCAGTTTGTTGAGAAGGCAAAGGAGGAACAGGAACTCTAATTCGTTGCTGATGGTACTGCAAAATGATACAACTATTTGGAAGACAGACAGTTTAACAATTTTTTTTAAACTGCATTATTACTGTGTGATACAGCAGTCATGATCCTTGGTATATATTCAAATCAAATGAAAACACATGTTACACAAAAACCTGCTCACAAAAGTTTATAGAAGTTTCATTCATAATTGCTAAATCTTGTTAGATATCCTTTAATAAATGCATGTAAAAACAAACTATGGTACATCCAGACAATTGAATATTATTCACAGATAACAATAAATGAGCTAACAGTGTGGTTCACTGGTTGAAATTTCACCTTCCAATGCAGGGAGTGTGGGTTTGATCGCTGGCTGGGGAGAAAAGATACCACATGCCTCATGACCAAAAAACGAAAGTATAAAACAGAAGCAATATTGTAACAAAATCAATAAAGACTTTAAAAACTGGTCCACATCAAAAATAAAATCTTAAAAAAAACACAATGAAATGAGCTATCAAGGCACAAAAAGACATGGAGAATTTTAAACACATGTTGCCCAGGAAAGAAGCAGTTTAATTCCACACTGTATGATTCCAACAGTATGGCATTTTTGAAAAGGCAAAACTTACCAGTAAAAAAAATCAATGAGTGATGTTGAGCATCTTTACATGTGTTTGTTAGCCATCTGTATGTCTTCTTTGGAGAAATGTGTGTTTAGTTCTTTGGCCCATTTTTTGATTGGGTCATTTATTTTTCTGGAATTGAGCTGCAGGAGTTGCTTGTATATTTTTGAGATTAGTTCTTTGTTAGTTGTTTCATTTGCTATTATTTTCTCCCATTCTGAAGGCTGTCTTTTCACCTGGCTTAGAGTTTCCTTTGTTGTACAGAAGCTTTTAATTTTAATTAGGTCCCATTTATTTATTTTCGCTTTTATTTCCAGTATTCTGGGAGGTAGGTCATAGAGGATCCTGCTGTGATTTATGTCGGAGAGTGCTTTGCCTATGTTCTCCTCTAGGAGTTTTATAGTTTCTGGACTTATGTTTAGATCTTTAATCCATTTTGAGTTTATTTTTGTGTATGGTGTTAGAGAGTGTTCTAGTTTCATTCTTTTACAAGTGGTTGACCAGTTTTCCCAGCACCACTTGTTAAAGAGATCGTCTTTTCTCCATTGTATATTCTTGCCTCCTTTGTCAAAGATAAGGTGTCCAATAAATGCTGGAGAGGGTGTGGAGAAAAGGGAACCCTCTTACACTGTTGGTGGGAATGCAAACTAGTACAGCCATTATGGAGAACAGTGTGGAGATGCCTTAAAAAACTGGAAATAGAACTGCCTTATGACCCAGCAATCCCACTACTGGGCATACACACCGAGGAAACGAGAATTGAAAGAGACACATGTACCCCAATGTTCATCGCAGCACTGTTTATAATAGCTAGGACATGGAAGCAACCTGGATGTCCATCAGCAGATGAATGGATAAGAAAGCTGTGGTACATATACACAATGAAATGTTACTCAGCCATTAAAAAGAATACATTTGAATCAGTTCTAATGAGGTGGATGAAACTGAAGTGAATTAAGCCAGAAAGAAAAACACCAATACAGTATACTAACACATATATATGGAATTTAGAAAGATGGTAATGATAACCCTGTATGCGAGAGAGCAAAAGAGACACAGATGTATAGAACAGTCTTTAGACTCTGTGGGAGAGGGAGAGGGTGGGATGATTTGGGAGAATGGCATTGAAACATGTATAATATCATATATGAAATGAATCGCCAGTCCAGGTTTGATGCAGGATACAGGATGCTTGGGGCTAGTGCACTGGGATGACCCAGAGGGATAGTACGGGGAGGGAGGTGGGTGAGGGGGTTCAGGATGGGGAGCACGTGTACACTGGTTACAGATTCATGCTGATGTATGGCAAAACCAATACAACATTGTAAAGTAATTAGCCTCCAATTAAAATAAATACATTTATATTAAAAAAAAATCAGTGGTTGCCAAAGACTCAGGAAAATGGGACAGGATGAACAGGTAGAGCACCAGGGAGCTTCGGGCAGTGAAAATAGTCCATAGGACACTCTACTGTTGGATCCGTGTTATTATATATATTTAAAGTCTAAGAGTGAAAGTTCTCAATATGAGATGAGAAAGATTATGGTGAGCAAAGGGTATTCCAAGTGGAGCTCACATTCTCAGAGATTTGTAAAAATCAGGTTAGAGTTCTCAAGATGAGGAAGTCTGCTCAATTCTTGCCCAAAATCTTAACTCAGAGTTGCCTTGTCTCTGAATCCGCTCCCTTCCTTCTAATCTGAGATCTAAACCCTTGGTTGTCTATGGACAGTATGCGTTTGATCCTTTATCTCATTTCCACAACATAGAATTAATGACTATTCTTTTAACCCATTTATGGGAGTTGAGTGGAAGTTCTTTCTAACCTATATTAGCCACAAACACACTAGTGATCAGCCTTGGGATATTAGACAAAGGGTCTATGTAACTAACACCTTCTTCCCAGGTGGTTCAGTTGGTAAAGAATCTGCCTGCAATGCAGAAGGCCTGGATTTGATCCCTAGGTTGGGAAGATCTGCTGGAAAAGGAAATGGCAACACACTCCAGTATTCTTGCCTTGAAAATGCCATGGACAGAGGAGCCTGGCCTGCTACAGTCCATGGGGTTGAAAACTACAACCAGGCCAGAGACTAAGTCTCCAATGGTAGTGTTAAAGTGTAGTTCAAGTGATCTTGAAGGATGTGCTGCAGAGTCAAGGAATCAGGCTAGTCTTGATTTTAAGTCTTGGATATATAGATTAACAGGTACCTTTTGCCATCAACTTCTGGACACCATGAATGATCAAGGTTAAGGACCAATAGTCATATATATGTACTAGGAGTTAGACTAGGTTGGATTTTGTGCAGCTCTTGACTGCTGTAAACAATCATAAGACCGTATTCAGATCTCAGTCTAGGTACTAGAGTCGTCAAGATGACACTATTTTTTGGCAGCAAGTTAAATGAACTAACAGAATAAATGTGTCTCATTTTCTCTCTGTTTTCAAGATATGTACCATGTGTAAAAATAGTTTTGAAATATCATAATTTAGGGTTTTCACAGATATTAATTGAGTACTATGTAACAGATATGTTTAAGGCACTGGAATATTCTTGTTCAGTCACCCAGTTGTGTTTGACTTTTTGTGACCCCATGGAGTGCAGCATACCAGGTATCCCTGTCCTTCACCATCTTCCAGAGTTTCCCCTAGTTCATGTCCATTGCATCAGTGATACCATCCAGCCAACTCATCCTCTGTCACCCTCTTCTTCTGCCTTCAATTTTTCCCAGCATCGGGGTCTTTTCCAATGAATTGGCTGTTCTCATCAGGTGACCATAATGTTGGAGCTTTAGCTTCAGAATCAGTCCTTCCAATGAGAATTCAGGTTTGATTTCCTTTAATATTGAATATAACAGTAAGTAAAATTTACCCTTGCTATCATAAAACTTCCTCTGTTTGAAGAAGACTGATTATGGAAAACGTTTATAAATAATCTAGTGAATAATTCCCGGAGAAGGCAATGGCAACCCATTCCAGTGTTCTTGCCTGGAGGATCCCAGGGACAGAGAAGCCAGATGGGCTGCCATCTATGGGGTCGCACAGAGTCAGACACGACTGAAGCAACTTAGCAGCAGCAGCTTCTTTTTTATATATTTTTGGAAACTACATAAATGGAAGTAGAGAATTTTAGACCATTTTTAATGTCATTTTTCCAAGATGTGCTTTATTAAAAATATTAGGAAAATTATTGATAATGTGGAACTTGAGCAGTGTAAATTGATTTTTTTGAAGTCTTTTTCTTCAGGCTGAGGAAATTGTAAGCATTCACCCAGACTTACCTTTTGCGGGTATATATTTTATTATCCAGAAATTTATAAGAGGAACACAAACTCTGAAACTTGTAGAAATAAAAGCACTACTGAAAACTTTGGTCACGTTCTGATGCGTGACCATTGTGGAATAAACCATGAGGCTGGATTGTATGTGCTTTAAGAATGCTAGTACATTTTTGTGAGCTAAATCTGGGGGTGGATCTGGCAGACCAACACCCTAGTTTCTGGTATCACTAAAGAGGTAGCAATTATTTTCAATTTTTAAAATATAAAGCAGATTTTTGTTGGAAGCATGTGCAAGTACCCAAGTAGACTGCAGGACAGTTTCGGCCCAAAGAGTAATGGGACCATTACAAAGGCTTTCACCAGGTTGTAATTCTAAGGGTGGTTAGAGTACATTCATTATGTACTTCCAGGATACTTAAGGGGTTTTTGGGAGAGCTGGCAATGGATCTTTCTACATCAAAAGCTATTAACTTGTTTTTCCCTTCTTATGTAAGGCATACATTAGTGACTTTTTAAAAAATGCATTGAATTTGCTACATTTTTGAAGCACAGAGTAAAAATGAATTGTGAAATATGAGTACTGATTAGTGGAGAGCAAATTAACTTAGTTCCCAATCATATTTTATCACTGTGTAAAGAAATGCAAAACTGAGAAGTGTAGCTTCTATCTTTAAAGAATAACGAGGGACTGTATTAGCTTTCCAGTCTGCCACACTGACAATTTAAAAACTGAATATCTTCTTAATATCTTTTTTCCCCTCTCCTGTACCCTGATGTAACACTCAAAAAGAGAGCTATTATTTCTGTACACTATAAGAATAGGATATTATTGTAAATAAATGATTTTTTCAAAATCAGTCTCCTCAACTTTGGAAGAAGATTGTTACAAACACCACCACATGAGGAGACTCAAGATAAGGATTTTAGCTCTGGTTTTGGTAATGGGCCAGATTATTACCTTCTTAGAAATCCAGTTCCCTTAGTAGCAAAATTACCTTCTTAGAAATCCAGTTCCCTTAGCAGCAAAAGGGCCATAGTATTAGGTTGCTGCGAACATAATTGTGGTTTCAGACCATGCATTTTAAATCATTATAACTATGCTCAAACAGATCTTTATTAATCAACATAGGAACTCTTACAATCAACACATTTTTGCCAATGAGAAATAAGTTTGTTTATTTCTGTAGTGTAAAAAGCATGCTTCAGGATTCAACGAACCTTTGAAAGCATTTTCTGCCTCCTGCTGGCTGTGGAAGCATTTTCGCTGAAAAATGTCAAGATGCTTGCTGAAGTGGTCATTTGTCGGTGAGTGGTCAGAAGAATATGGCAGATGAGCAAATCTTTCTAGCCCAAACATTCAACTCTTGTGGCATTGGATGTGTGACATGTGGTTGGACGTTATCTTTGAGAAGAATTGTGCCCATTTTGTTGACAAATGCCAGCTGCAGCCCTTGAAGTTCTGGGGGCATCTCATCGACTTGGTGAGCATACTTCTCAGATGCAATGGTTTCACAGGAAATTAGAAAGCTGTAGAGTTTCAGACCAGCAGCAGATCACTAAACAGTGACCATCGCCTTTTTTTTGTGCAAGTTTGGCTTTGGGAAGTGCTTTGGAACTTCTATTCCATCCAGCCACTGAGCTAATCATTGCTGGTTGTCCCATGCAATTCACTTTTCATTGCAGTTCAAAATCCGATTGAGAAATGGTTTGTTGTTGTGTAGAATAAGATGACACTTCAAAACAGTGATATATTTAAGTTTTTGATCAGCTCATGAGGCACCCACTTATCAAGCTTTCACCTTTCTAATTTACTTCAAACTGCAAATGACCATAAGATGGTATGGGTTGAGTTCTTGGGCAACTTCTTGTGTAATTGTAAGAGGATCAGCTTCGGTGATGCTCTGAGTTGGTCATTATCAACTTCCAATCACCGGCCAGTATGCTTCTCTTCAAGGCTCTTGTTTCCTTGGCAAAACTTTCTGAACCACCACTGCACTGTACATTTGTTAACAATTCTTAGGCCAAATGTGTTGTTGCTGGTGCAAGGTGTCTCTGGTGGTATGACCCATTTTGAACTTGAATAAAAAACTTGCTTGAATTTGGCTTTTATCTAACATTATTTCCCTAGTCTAAAATAAATATAAAATACACAGCAAGTGATAAGTCATTAGCAAAACAAAATAAAGTGAGAAATGTACATAAAAATTATGTGTGACATAGCCATATTTATTTAAGAATGTATTCCAATATCAAAAGGCTAAGCTCAACAATGCAAAACTGCAGTTACTTTGGCAAAAGCCTAATATATGCCTTGCCTTCCTGTCAAGACATTTTGAGGATCAAATGAGGTAATTCTTGGACAAGTTTGTGAATTATGAAGTAGTATAATATCATTATAGTTTTCTTGATTTGAGTCATCACTTCTTTTCAGAAGAATTAGCCACACACTGCTGCAGTTTTGTTCTGTGGAGTTAACCCCTGGTAGTCGACAGAATGACAGAGGCACTATGAATTAGTCTTCAGATAAGCATCAGATCTCTGATCAGTGTAACAGCTCTGTAATCACCCTAGGACACTGCAAGTACAGTTATAGTGCACAGTTTTGTCCAATTATAAACAGTTTCGTTTTGCAAATATGAAAACTCCCTCAGTTAAATTTTCTGTTTTTTCTTGACAAATTTAATGTTCTAGAGAATTTGAAATATTTTAAATAGAATTATTATGTTGACAGTCACAATGCTAACTAAATGTCATATTTATTTAGTAATTATTGGTTGTCAGATATTTGACAAGTCCTGTAAATTCTCAAATTTAATCCTTACAACAACCTTGGATTATTATGCCTGTTTTAGCTAAAGGAAATCTGAATCTTCACGATATTAAATAACTTGTACAGTTTACAACTGGTTAAATGGTGTAATTAAGAACCAGACTGCCTGGTTTTAAAATATGCACTGAAATACTACCTTTTAATACCTTCCTAGAGTCATTTTCTGGTAAAAATATTTCAGAAAAAAATTAGATAGAAATGCAGCATTTTCATAAACTCAAAGAAAATACCACTTAAGAAAAACACATGACAGTTCTTCACTTTTATTTCGTTCTGGGGAGAGAAAATTTTAGTCCTCTCTACAAACACTTGGAATAAGTTATTAAGTCATTTGATAGAAATCTTCACATTAGTATTACTTTCAGTCCCATATGCCCAATATATTTAAAGTTTATCTTTTATTCTATTAAGAACTCGATAAATTTACATATTCATACTTGACTTAGGATACTCTGAGCTAAGAAATAAATGGGAAACTGTGAATAATTCTTGAAAATTGACTTTATTATATTAGTCTCTAGATTCTCCCACTTTCTCTCTTGTATCACAGTTGATGAGTATTTCTGAATATGCAGAGCCTATGGTATTTAGAAGCAATGCATGTAGGCTCAATTCCAGCTTGCTCTTTGTGAGACTATAGTATTGAGATTTAGTGTATCCCACTGAATTCTAATTTGATCATATATAACATGAGAATAACTATTAAATTTTTCCAAATCTGAGAGAATTTTATAAAGTTTCAATGCTATATAAATTATTATATTATATGATAAACCATAGGTTTATAAGCAGTTGATTAAGATAAGGTGTTCATATCTGTGTAACTGTCATAAATTTTAAATATGAAAGCTACTAAAATATGTACATGTGCTTTGAAGAACTGTTACTCCTCTGCTCTGGACTGAATTGTTCTCCATTCTTATGTTGAAGTCCTAACCCTAATAATGTGACTGCATTTGGAGTTAGGACCAATCGAAGAGTGCCTTTATAAGAAGGGGGCTTGCCGGGTGGTTCAATGGTAAATAATCCACCTGCCAATGCAGAGACGTGGGTTTGATCCTTGAGTCAGGAAGATCCCTTGGAGGAGGAAGTGGCTACCCACTCCAGTATTCTTGCCTGGTAAATGACATTGACAGACTAACCTGGTGGGCTACAGTCCATAGGGTTTCAAAGAATTGGACACAACTGAGCACAGATGCATACACACATGCGTGTATCTATGAGAAGGTGAGAGACAGCACCTTCTTCTTCCGTAAGAGGGCATAGTGGGAAGCCAGCTGTCTGCAAGCCAGGAAGAGAGTCTCACCAGGAACCAAGTTGGCTTACACTTCAATTTTGGACTCCCTAGCCTGTGAGATATAAATTTCTGGTCTTTAAACCACCCAATCTGTGGTGTTTTGTTATGGCAGCCCAAGGTCACTAATATACTTTCCTAAGTATACTAATAAACCTAAGGATAGTTGTAATACATAGGACTAGGAGCAAGTTACTAGTAGTAAGTTAAACATATAGTGTGAGATTGGGTGAGGGGGAGAGAAAGAGAGAGAGTGAGATTGACTTTAAGGAACTGGCTTAGTCTGGAGAGTCAGTCAGGTAAGAATTGGTGTTGAATTTTTAAATTGCAAGACTGGTCATCAGAATTTCTATGCTGCATCCTAGAGGTAGAATATTTTATTCTTTGAGAAAACATAGTGTGTGGTCCAAAGGCCTAAATCTTATTGTGTGAGACCCACCCATATTATGAAGAATATTCTGCTTTGCGTAGTTGCTGCTGCTGCTAAGTGGCTTCAGTTGTGTCCGACTCAATGCGACCCCGTAGATGGCAGCCCACCAGGCTCCACCATCCCTGGGATCCTCCAGGCAAGAACACTGGGGTGGGTTGCCATTTTCTTCTCCAGTGCATGAAAGTGAAAAGTGAAAGTGAACTCGCTCAGTCATGTCTGACTCTTCGCAACCCCATGGACTGCAGCCCACCAGGCCCCTGCATCCATGGGATTTTCCAGGCATGAGTACTGGAGCGGGTTTTGCATAGTTAACTGATTATAAATGTAAATCACATTTATAAAGCACCTTTACAGGAACATCTAGTCTAGTATTTGGCCAAAAATTGGTAAACCATTTGGTTAGCCAAGTTAACATACAAAATTAACCATTGTATTGCTGTAACAAATAAGTATAAATTTAGTAGCTTAACAGCACAAATTTATTATCCCACAGTCTGACAGTCAGAAGTCTGAAATGGTTCTCAGTTGCCTAACACAAAGATGTTAGCAAGACTCAACTTCTGGAGAATTTGTCTTTTTCAGCGTCTAGAGGCTGCCCCCATTTCTTAGCCCATGGCTTCATTCCTCTGTCTTCAAAACCAAGTATGTCTTACATTATCATCTCCCTATTTCTCTTTCTTCTGCCTTTTTTTTTCCATTTATAAGAATCTTTATGGCTACATTAGCCTTATACTGATAATCTTAGATATTCTCTTAATCTAAAAGTCTGAAGAGTAACTTCCTTAATTCCATTTGTAATCTTAACTCCCCTTTGCCATGTAATTTAAGATATTCACAAATTTGAAGGGTTTGGAACATGGATATCTTGCGGCAAGATGGGGTGGCTTCTTCTACTGACTTCACTACCTGACTTATGTGGCCTAAGAAGGGTATGGTAATTGTTGAGACCAGACATTCAAGCAAAAGCACCTAAATTGGTAGTTCTAGCTCTTCCTTTGAGTTCAACGGGCAGATGACTTTATTTTTTCCCAGGTTGAAGTGATAGTTGTTAAGTTATGTTTGACTCTTTGGGACCTCACGGACTGTAGTCTGCCAGGCTCCTCTGTCCATGGGATTCTCCAGGCAAGAATACTGGAATGGGTTGTCATTTCCTTCTCCCAGGGATCTTCCAAACCCAGGGATTGAATCTGGGTCCCCTGCATTGCAGGCAGATTCTTTACCATCTGAACCAAGAGGTTTGCTCATCTATAAACTGAACTGAAAGTGTTTGAAAGGATTAAGTGGTTTGATACTTGTAAAACATCTAGAAGACTGATTAACACATAATAAGAAATCAGCTCATTTATCTGTTATTATTTTGATTACATAGTTCATCTGTGTTTTTTTTAGAAAATTAAAAGTAATATAAATTGGTTAGGGGAAATGAGAGATATATAATTATTATCACTGTTCCATGACTTTTCTTTAGGTTTTATGCAGTCCAAGATAACTTACTTTTTCTGTTTTAAATTATCTTAAAATCTACAGACACAATGATATTTTATGCATATACATATGTATCTAGTAAATAAAAGATACTTCATGCCTGGCAATGGAAACAGAAAAAGCATCACCAAAAATATTGAGCACATTAAAATAAGAATTTGAAAGAAAGATTAATTTTTTTCCCACCACTTTCTTCTGATTTGAAGGAGGTGGAAGTTTTAGGAAAAAGTTAGAGTGAGGCAGACTTGATTATTTTTAAGAATATATAACGTTATAATTAAATGTAAAATATTCTCAATAGAAAGTCTAAAGCAAAACCAGACTATATTACAAAATCAACTTTAGTCATACATACGTGTTTGTGTGTGATTTTTATTGTTAGAAATGAGACTTAATGTGCCAAATGTTTTACCTGTTAGGCCCTGGCAGCTCAACAGACAAATATGGAAGCCACAAAAATGATATATCTTTATTACATTGAATTTATAAATATTTACAGAACATTTTGATGTGCACTTTTTAGATTTAATATTTTTGACATCCGCGGCCACATATTGAACTTTTCTATATTTTTCTTTCTTGGCTTTGAAATTCCTATCTGTAATAAATTTTGTGAATTTAGTACTTGCATTGACATAGCTTGGTACCTGGATAATGTAATCCATTAACACATACATGAAATAGAATGTTAAATTCTGAAAGCCTCAGGTAATAACCTTATTATCACAATCATAATAGAATTCTTCTGTGTGGACCTCTCACTTTAAAGAGTACTGAATGCGTTGCTTAAGAATAGTGTATGCAAAATCTATAACAGATTTTGTACTGATAATTTCATTTATGTTGTAGTCCAGTATTTAGATATTGATATATACTAAGGTGGAAGTACTGTTGAAATGTGAGTAGAAAAACATTTTTAGTAGCTTAATAGAATGCTATCACTTTGAAAGTTACGTATGAGTTCTCATTTTACAGGCTTTTTCTTTTAAATGTTTTTCATTTAACAAATATTTGTTGAGCATGTTCTAAAACAAATTCTAGTGGTTGCTGCTGCTGCTAAGTCACTTCAGTTGTGTCCGTGTGTGCGACCCCATAGACGGCAGCCCACCAGGCTCCCCCGTCCTCTGGATTCTCCAGGCAAGAATACTGGAGTGGTTGCCATTTCCTTCTCCAATGAATGAAAGTGAAGTCACTCAGTCGTGTCCAACTCCTAGCAACCCCATGGACTGCAGCCTACCAGGTGCCTCCATCCATAGGATTTTCCAGGCAAGAGTACTGGAGTGGGTTGCCATTGCCTTCTCTTCTAGTGGTTGAGGAGAAGTTAACAAAATAGAAGATACACTTTTTCTATGCATCTTATATCCTAGCCTTAAAAAAAACCAATATGATGGCTTTTAACCTTTTCTGGTAATTTTGTGGTAGTATACCTCTGTTGTTGGATTAGAGGAGTAAACATATATTTAATATAATTCCTTATATAAAAAGTTAATTTTGAACTAATAGGATTAAATAGATTGCTGTGAAATAGAGAAGGGCTTCCCAGGTGGTACAGTGGTAAAGAAACTGCCTGCTGAGGCAGAAAACATAGGGTTCGATCCCTTGATGGGGAACGTCCCCTGGTGGAGGGAGTACACTCCGGTACTCTTGCCTGGAAAATTACATGGACAGAAGAATCTGATGGGGTATATAGTCCATGGAGTCGCACAGAGTTGGAGATAACTGAGCATGCACAACCTCAAACACAAAAAGAGAAGGGGGTCATTGAGCAACTAGTTATTGATTACTTACATATTTAAAAGGATTATGTCCTTTTAGGAATACTAAAACTATTATACTGAACAGTATAACTTCCTCATAGCAAACTAAGAAGTAGGGCCCATACAGAAGCTGGGACCTTAGAAACTGAATTATTTGCTGTGGTTGTACATTTGAAGAAGCTGAGTCCAGAAACCAAGTATGTTTTATTCCAGGATAGAATACTCTTGACCCAAGTGCAATGTGGTATCTAAGTTTGTAAGTTTTTTTAAAGTATTTTATTGAAATATCACTGATTTATAGTCTTATATTGATTTCTGCTGTGCAGCAAAATGATTTAGATATATATATACACACATATATATTATTTTTCATATTATTTACTATTATGGTTTGTCACAGGACATTGAATATAGTTCCCTGTGCTATGCAGTAGGACCTTGTTGTTTATCCATCCTGTATATAATAGTTTGCGCTTGATAATCTCAAATTCCCAGTCCTAAACTCCTGCACCCTCCTTCATGTTGGCAAGCATGATTCTATTCTCTATATCTGTGTCTGTTTCTGCTTCACTTATACATCCATTTGTGTTGTATCTTAGATTCCACATGTAGTGATATCATGTGGTTTTGGTCTTTCTGATTTATTTCACTTGGTATAATAATCTCTAAGTCCATCTATGTTGCTGCAAATAACATTGTTTCATTCCTTTTTACGGCTGAGTAGTAGTCAGCTCTATGTATGTTTGTATACATGTGTGTGTGTGTATCATATATCTCATATCTTCTTCATCCATTCATCTGTCAGTGGACATTTAGGTTGTTCCTATGACTTGGCTATGGTAAATAGTGGTTTTGCTACAAACGTAGAAGTGTATGTATCTTTTGAAATTATAGTTTTGTCTGGATATCCCAGGAATGGGTTTGCTACAGCATATACTAAGTTGCTTTAGTCATGTCTGACTCTGTGGCCCTGTGGACTGTAGCCTGCCAGGCTCCTTTGTCTATGGGATACTTTAGGCAAAATACTGGAGTGGGTTGCCATGCCCTCCTCCAGGGTTTTTTCCCAACCAAAGGATAGAACCTGTGTCTTTCATGTGTCCTGAATTGGCAGGTGGTTCTTTACCACTAGTGCCACCTCTGAGGCCCACGTGCAGCATATGGCAACTCTATTTTTACTATTTTGAGGAATTTCCATGCTGTTTTCTATAATGGCTGTACTAGTTTACATTCCTACCAACAGTTTGGTTTGTAAATAACTCATTCTCTTGAGTGAGATGTTTCTACTTGTTAATATGTGTTGTGTTACGAAGAATTTGGAAGTCTCTTTGGCCATGGTGCTTGTATGTATTATCATACAGAAGAAGTCCTCTGACTTCAAGCCATTACAACCTATTGGAATCCACATGCAGGGAATAAAATGGTCTCTTTTATCTACATGTCAACAGGAATTCTAGGAAATATATGATTTGTATATAAATTTCAAGTGAGCACTTAAATATTTGAAAATTGTATAGAAAAATTACTATTTATTACTTGTCTAATTTGTAAGCTGTTTTTTTCATCAACAAATTTAAATTTGAATTTCCATAAGCATGAACTTACTTTCTGTAGTTGAAATTTATTTCTAGTTTTTCTCTTTAATTTTTCATACATGGAAAATTTTTGTCAATGTAATAAAAAGTTACTTTGTTTATGTGAAGAATACTACATGTTTAATATGTTGTTAATGTAAAAAAACTGGAGAAGGAAATGGCAACCTCCTCCAGTATTCTTGCTGGAGAATTCCATGAACAGAGGAGCCTGGTAGGCTATAGTCCATGGGGTTTCAGAGTGGGAAATGACTGAGCTACTATCACTAATGTAAAAATAATATGTGTTTAATAAGATCTTCAGTTCAGTTCAGTCACTCAGTCGTGTCCGACTCTTTGCGACCCCATGAATCGCAGCACGCCAGGCCTCCCTATCTATCACCATCTCCCGGAGTTCACTCAGACTCAAGTCCATTGAGTCCGTGATGCCATCCAGCCATCTCATCCTGGGTCATCCCCTTCTCCTCCTGCCCCCAATCTCTCCCAGCATCAGAGTCTTTTCCAATGAGTCAACTCTTCGCATGAGGTGGCCAAAGTACTGGAGTTTCAGCTTTAGCATCATTCCTTCCAAAGGAATCCCAGGGTTGATCTCCTTCAGAATGGACTGGTTGGATCTCCTTGCAGTCCAAGGGACCCTCAAGAGTCTTCTCCAACACCACAGTTCAAATGCATCAATTCTTTGGTGCTCAGCCTTCTTCACAATCCAACTCTCACATCCATACATGACCACGGGAAAAACCATAGCCTTGACTAGCAGGACCTTAGTTGGCAAAGTAATGTCTCTGCTTTTGAATATACTATCTGGGTTGGTCATAACTTTCCTTCCAAGGAGTAAGCACCTTTTAATTTCATGGCTGCAGTCATCATCTGCAGTGATTTTGGAGCCCCCAAAAATAAAGTCTGACACTGTTTCTACTGTTTCCCCATCTATTTCCCATGAAGTGATGGGACCAGGTGCCATGATCTTTGTTTTCTGAATGTTGAGCTTTAAGCCACCTTTTTCACTCTCCTCTTTCACTTTCATCAAGAAGCTTTTTAGCTCCTCTTCACTTTCTGCCATAAGGGTGGTGTCATCTGCATATCTGAGGTTATGGATATTTCTCCCGGCAATCTTGATTCCAGCTTGTGTTTCTTCCAGTCCAGCGTTTCTCAGAATAAGCATTTCTTGGGTAATTACCATTTGATCTTTGCTGGATGTGAGGAGGTGAATTTGCCAATCTCTTTCCTCAGGAGGGAAATATTTAGAAATACAGTCATTTCATTTAAATGCTGTTTGAGACACAAAAATACGTATCTGGTCATATGCTATATTTTATTAGAATTTTTACCAGAGAAAGTATTTATAGTCATATCTATTTTGCTGTTTTAAAACTACTATAAAAAATAGAAAAATTTAGATAGCTATCTGATATTACTCCTGCTGCTGCTGCTGCTGCTAAGTCTCTTCAGTTGGGTCCGACTCTGTGTGACCCCATAGATGGCAGCCCACCAGGTTCCCCCATCCCTGGGATTCTCCAGGCAAGAACACTGGAGTGGGTTGCTATTTCCTTCTCCAGTGCATGAAAGTGAAAAGTGAAAGTGAAGTCACTCAGTCATGTCTGACCCTCAGCGACCCCATGGACTGCAGCCTTCCAGGCTCCTCCGTCTATGGGATTTTTCAGGCAAGAGTACTGGAGTGGGGTGCCATTGCCTTCTCCAATATTACTCCTAATAGTAGCCAAAATTAAGTTCAATATGACAAAGTCTATGAAATTTTATTAAATTTTATTTAGAAGAATTATTTAATCATGTTTTTTCAGTGTTAATAATCTCCAGGTAGCAATTATTCCAGTTTAAAAATGTTATTACAAAAAAAGAATTCAAAATTTGATATTTAGAATATGTTTCACTAAGAATTACTGAGAATTAGTACCATCTGAGTATTTTTTGCCAAGCTATTATCATAGGCAACAGAAAACCATTCAGTGAAAGTTGCATATTCTGGTAAGGACAAGATTACTAAGCCATCTGATTTTTGAGTGAAATCTCCAATTAAAATATTTGGAAGAGTTTCTCAATGAGATTAATCTTAATGGGGTACAGACCTATACTTATTAGAACTTGCTACTCCTTTGTTTTCACTTTCAAAATAAAATGATGATTTTTACAGAGAAGAATTTATATTCTGAGTTCAAGAATGGTGAATTGTAGTTATATCAGAAAAAGATAGATTTGTGTTGGAAAATTTTAAATTTCTTTTGGGGAGCTTTTGTTTACATGCTTTGGGGTAAATTTTCAACACAGTGTGTGTTAAGATTGAACCATGATGCTCTTACTGATGTTATTGGGAATCTCTAGGCTACATTTGGTCATGCTGTGCTGAAAATGTACCTCCTAATGTTTGAGTAGTTTTCTGGCTATCATAGATGCTAAAATAGAGTGATTATGGCCCACAGTATAAATATATACTTAGATAGTTTTAAAATATGTGTTTGATAAAGTGTTATGTGAATTGTTATATAGAGCTCCAATCTAATACACTACAACTTAACATGTAAAATAGTAGTGTTCAGTGAATTATAGCTTATATTTCACCAGGACCAGATGATATGCTTCATTTTGACTTCATTTTACTCCTTGCTATGATTCTGAACAGAAGCCACTATGGCACAAATGGAGAGCACCCCAGTGGATTCATTTGTGAAACGCCATATGCTAAGAGTATTCTTAGAGCTTCCCCCTCTTTCCCCTTGTCCTTATTTTTAATCGGTACATCCAAGGTTTCAAGAACAAGGCTTCTATCTAGTGTAAGCTACACAATGAATTTTGCTAATTTTTATTCTTCATTTTGCTTGTTGAGGCAAAGTACAGAAGTATTTTCTGGAAAGTGTGTCCCTAGATTACTTTCTTTTTCTATTTAAGTGCAAGTAGATGCTTTATCCAGAGAAGGCAATGGCACCCCACTCCAGTACTCTTGCCTGGAAAATCCCATGGATGGAGGAGCCTGGTAGGCTGCGTGCAGTCCATGGGTTCGCTAGGAGTCGAACATGACTGAGTGACTTCACTTTTACTTTTCATTTTTATGCATTGGAGAAGGAAATGGCAGCCAACTCCAGTGTTCTTGCCTGGAGAATCCCAGGGACGGGGGAGCCTGGTGGGCTGCCGTCTCTGGGCTCACACAGAGTCGGACACGACTGAAGAGACTTAGCAGCAGCAGCAGACGCTTTACCATTAACATCCTTCCCCATGATTGATTTAGAGAAATTAAAACTTATTGTAAAACTGATTTATCAGATACTTACTGTTTTTTGCGTGGTTTTTGAATGTTTTTTATACTTATAGAACTCTGTGAGTCTTTAAATAATAAAGAGTCTATTATTTTGGTCATTGAGAAATAATTATAGAATGTTTCTTATCTAGTACTTTCGAGTTAGTAAGGTTCAAGTGAGAAGCATCCTAAGTTTTGCTTTGTTAGTGTTTAGCATTTACTCAAAGAAACATTGACATATGAAATTTTACAAGCAATATAAGAAAGAAATGTAATCTGAAAATATACCTATATTAAGCCATATGCATTTATCATTGTGATATATTAAATTAAGAAAAAGGAAATGGAGAAGATTGATTTTTTTTTTTTTTGAAGACAAATCAGACTAATTCCACAACATGTCTGATTTTAAATGTTTGGCTTTCTCCATGTCAAAAATGTTTTCGCTTTTATACACTTTACTGAGGTTATTGAATATTACTATCCAGGACTAAAGTACCATTAGATACTCTCCAAGTTAGAAAGATGAATAAAGCCCTTGGAATTAGAGCAAGATTACACATATAAGAGTGATGAAAATGAGTTTGGACTTCTTCAATTCATCAAGCCTCTTGATGCCATAAGGAAAATCTACCAGCCTGATTAAAACTGAATGTCTTGGATTTGGGGGGGAAAGTCAATTCAAGGGACAGATTTAGATGTCACAGAGTTGGTAGCTGAAATTCTGGGATTAGAGTAGATCACTCAAGAAAAGGAAGTAGAATAAGAAATGAAACATCTAGGGAAATCATACAAATAAAGAGAAAGAAAAACAGAGAAAAACAAGCAGAATTTGAAGAGTTAAGAGACTGTGAAAATGATAGACAAGAAAGAAGCAATTTTAAGAAAATGAAGAGCTCAAATATCTAATGTTTCATGTTGTTTTTGGCATATTGAGTGAGAAAGGGGAATTTAGTTAATTAATTCATGGATATATTTAGTAGCTTTAAAGAGATATACCTTGAGCCCTAAAATATTGAAGCCTGAATGGAAAATAAAATGGAAACTGCAATTAAGACTGTCAAAAATTATTTCAATACATTGGCCAGTCCCTTAGACTGCAAGGAGACCAAACCAGTCAATTCCTAAAGGAAATCAACCCTGAATATGCATTGGAAGGACTGATGCTGAAGCTGAAGCTCCAATACTTTGGCCACCTGATGCAAAACTCTAAGTCATTGGAAAAGACCCTAATGCTGGGAAAGATTGAAGGCAGGAGGAAAAGAAGGCTGCAGAGAGTGAGATGGTTTGATGGCATCATTGACTGAATGGACATGCGTTTGAGCAAATTCCAGGAGATAGTGAAAGACAGGGAAGCGTGGTATGCTGCAATTCATGGGGTCGCAATGAGCTGGACACAGCTTAGTGACTGAACAACATTGGCCATGAGAAGAAGGAATCAAGTATGATGGTGGTATGAAACAGAGCAGGAGTTGTGGGAGGATGTTTTGTTGTTGATTTGTTTCTTTTTCATGGGCAAGATTTGCACTAATTTTTCACTAGGAAGATGTGTTAATTTATAGTCCACTGTCACCTCTGACAGTGAAAAGGGGCTATTAGTATTTGTTTCAGGATGATAGGCATATACAGGAACTCTGAGTAGCAAACTAGGATATAATAGTTACCCTATTAGGTAGAAGAAATTAAGCCTAATAATTTTCAGTTCTAGACAGACTAAGGTAGCATAAAAAGCTTTTAGGTGTCTGGATGACATAGAGAGCAGAAACATTGCCACATTCATTCCGGAGATAATTGGATACAGTGACACTTTCCCAATGATTGACTGTAAAGTAGAGGCAAAACATATAAGGCCTATGCCAATTTTTTCATTATATATTTTAAGGAGTATCTTCTTTGCATGAAAGGGAAAGGCAGAAAAAGCATTTTACACTCTAAACAGTTGTTACAGAGGCATGTATACACAACCCATAAACGAAAATGACAGAGAATATCATCCATTACAAAAGAAAGCAGCCAGATTTGCAATTTTTTTTTTTTTCTTCATTTGTTTGTTTTTAAGTTCAGGTTAACTTTTTTGGATATATTAAAGGAAACTATATGAGATTTCAGTGAAACTTTATTTGCATATTTTAAGGGTTTTTTCCTAAGGCAAAATGTTTCTCTGTAAATATGGTAGGAATGTTAGGTGATACAAATGGCCTCTCTTTATACTAAGAGGATCACATTTGGTTTTTTTTGTTACACTATTGAATTCTCCTGGTCCTCCTCCTGCCTTATTGTGTGCTGTTCCCCTTAGTCCCTCAAGCTGAAAATTGATCTCCAGTCAGTAGTGTGCATTTGTTCAACCTGCTTCGTAATCGGTCCTGCTCTGTGAATGAAATTCATCGTGGGAGACTTGTTTACTATCTCTGTTAGGACTGACCTGGTTGAAAGCCCTGTCAAGCTGTCTGAATTTGGATGCTTTGGACGTTTGCCGTAAGGAATTCTTTGCTCACCAAAGGAGCTAAATTGAGCAGAGATGAAGGACTAGTGTTCATTGATTTTTTTCCTCCTTGCTTCTGAACAGCTTAGAGGACAGGATACAAATTTAAAAGCTGTACCATAAGCATTTAAATAAAATACTCTTCTACTCTTACAAGTCTAACTGATGTGGTTTCAAATAACTTTATAAAGTAAAACAGGTTTATAATTGGGAAAGCATTTAGCTAGCTAATAGAAATTCAAAGAAATCTTTGGCAATATTGTATCATCTCTTGTACCTGCTCTTGAAAGCTATTAGTAATGCCAGGGTTTCCCTCTTAGAGGGATCAAACCATCCTTTGTTTGAAATTAAAATTCAGTCCTTTGATGTTTCACTGGGCCTTTTCTTTCTCTTGCTCTTTTCTTTTCTTTTTTTTATTTTATTTTATTCTGATTTTTTTTTGAATGTAGAAATTTGATTTTTTCTGACATATAAAAAGATAAATGCTCAATGAAAAGCCAACAATACAGGAAATTATAGAGGAGATAAAGTCATCTGACATGTCTGAAAAATTAATTTTGTTAAGCTTAGGTCACTATCCCTCTGTGCACATATATTGAATTGATGGTGTTCTGTAATCTGCTTTTTTTTTTTTTTAACTCAACAGTGTGTTGTGACCATTTTCTGGAACAATAAAGATAGGTCTGTGGTATCTTCCTATGACTTAAAGCATTCTGATTTACAGGATTCAGATATTTTACTGATTTTCTAAAAATGGACATTTCTAAAATCACAGAAGAATAACTTTGTGTTAATCCTTGTTTCATATCAGAAGAGAGCTATTCATGCTGTCTGAGCACAGGGAAATGTGTTAGCCAGGGACAGGTGCACCTCAGAGAACCTGAGGATATTCAGTACAGTTGGGTCTTCTTTAAATTCTGGAATCAAGGAATAAATTTGGAATACTTTTTTGGCACATTTCATTGTCTTAGCTTCTTTTCTTGCATCTGCTCACAGTCTTTACATCTCTGTGGTTGTTCAGTTGCCCAGTCCTGTCTGACTCTATGTGACCCCATGGACTGCAGCACGACAGGCCTCCCTGTCCCTTATCATCTCCTGGAGTTTGCCCAAGTTCATGTCCATTGCATTGGTCATGGCATCCAGTCATCTCATCCTCTGACACCCTCTTCTGCCCTCAATCTTTCCCAGCATCAGGGTCTTTTCCAATGAATTGGCTCTTCACATCAGGTGACCAAAATATTGGAGCTTCAGCTTCAGCATTAGTCCTTCCAATGAATATTCAGGGTTGATTTCCTTTAAGATTTACTGGTTTGATCTCCTGCAGTTCAAGGGACTCTCAAGAGTCTTCTCCAGCACCACAGTTCAAAGGCATTAATTCTTTGGATGTCATGCTTTCTTTTCGGTCCTGCTCTCACAACCATACGTGACACTGAAAAGACCACAGCCTTGACTATATGGACCTTTGTCAGCAAAGTGATGTATTTTTTTTTTTCAGCACACTGTCTAGGTTTGTCATAGCTTTTCTGCCAAGAACTAATCGTCTTCATGTCTGCTGTTACCATCCACGGTGATTTTAGAGCCTAAGAAGAGGAAATCTGTCACTGCTTCCACCTTTTCCCCTTCTATTTGCCATTAAGTGATGGAGACGGATGCAATGATCTTAGCTTTCTTGTTTTTTAATATTTAGTTTTAACCCAGCTCTTTCACTCTCCTCCTTCACCCTCATCAAGAAGCTCTTTAGTTCCACTTTGTTTTCTTCCATAAGAGTGGTATTATCCACTTACCTGAGGTTCTTGATGTTTATTCTGCCAGTCTTAATTCCAGCTTGTATCTCTTCTAGCCCAGCATTTCTCATGATGTGCTCAGCATATAGGTTAAATAAACAGGATGACAACAAACAGCCTTGTTGTACTCCTGTCTTAATCCTGAACCAGTCAGTTGTTCCATACAGGGTTCTAATTGCTGCTTCTTGACCCATGTACAGGTTTCCCAGGAGACAAGTAAGATGGTCTGGTAATTCCATCTCATTAAGAGTTTTCCACAGTTTATTGTGATCCACACACTTGAAGGTTTTAGTGTAGTGGATGAGATAGAGGTAGATGGTTTTCTGGAATTCCTTTGCTTTCTCTATGATCCAGCGAATGTTGGCAGTTATGTCTCTGGTTCCTCTGCCTTTTCTAAACCCAGCTTGGACATCTGGAAGTTCTTGATTCCTGTAACGCAGAAGCCAAGCATGCAAGATTTTGAGCATTACCTTACTAGCATGGGAGATGAGTACAATTGTCTGGTGGTCTGAACATTCTTTGGTACTGCCCTTCTTTGGAATTGGGATGAGGATTGACTTTTTCCAGGTCTGTGGCCATTGCTGGGTCTTCCAGATTTGCTGACATGAGTGCAGCACTTTGATAGTATCATCTTTTAGGGTTTTAAATAGCTTTACTGTAATTCCTGGAGAAGGAAATGGCAACCCACTCCAGTATTCTTGCCTGGAGAATCCCATGGATGGAGGAGCATGGTGGGCTACAGTCCACGGGTTGCAAAGAGTCAGTTACAACTGAGCGACTTCACTTTCACTTTCACTGTAATTCTATTGCATCCACTAGCTTTATTGACAGCAGTGCTTCCTAGGGCCCAGTTGACTTCATACTCCAGAATGTCTGGCTCTGGGTAACTGACCACATCATCATGTTTATCTGATTCATTAATATCTTTGTGTGTGTGTGTGTAGTTTTCCGTGTCTGTGTATTCTTTCCATCTCTTCTGCTTCTACTAGGTCTCTACCATTTCTGTCCTTTATTGTGTCCATCTTTGGGTGAAATGTTCCCTTGATAGTTCCAATTTTCCTAAAGAGATCTCTAGTCTTTCCCCTTCTGTTGTTTTCGTCAATATCTTAGCATTGTTCACTGAAGAAGGCCTTCTTGTCCCTCCTTGTTATTCTCTGCTGCTGCTGCTGCTAAGTCGCTTCAGTCGTGTCCAACTCTGTGTGACCCCATAGATGGCAGCCCACCAGGCTCCCCCGTTCCTGGGATTCTCCAGGCAAGAATACCGGAGTGGGGTGCCATTGCCTTCTCCGTGTTATTTTCTAGAACTCCACATTTAGTTGTGTGTACCTTTCCCTTTTCCCCTTACTTTCTACTTCTCTTCTCTCTTCAGCTATTTGTAGAGCCCCCTCAGATAGTCAGTGTTTATAGATTTTCCCAGTGTTTCTTCCTTCTGTTTAAATTTCACAGATGAATTTCTGTATGATCATCTTTGGCTCAATTTGCGGGGCCTTTTTTTGTTAGCATTTGGGTTATTAATACAGTATCATTGATTAGAAATTATTTTCCCACTTAGATGTTCAGCCTTGTTTATAATAGCTTTGCTATATGGGCATCTAAATTTTTTTATTTCAAAAGTTTTTAAGCATGACAAAATTTTGGGTTAGAGGAATATATATTCCAAGTAAAATTAACTTTAGCTGTAAGTAGTAGTTTCTGTTGTTGCTATGTATAAGTTGCTAATGCCAATATAAAAGTGTATATAATTACTTGCTGAATTTAGTCATTATTCTAACTTGAATGTACATTGCAATTCCAGACCAGTCTTTTCCTTTTTGATTTGGGGAAACAGGAGCACAAAGTTAGAAGCTCGCTCATAGCACTGAGACTTAAAAAGCTGGGCACATTTACTGTGTTGAAAGTAGACGAATCTCTTAGATACCATGGGTTTCATTTCATCTGTTGTAAAGCAAGGCATTTGGAATTGTAATCTCTACAAATGTGTATTGAGCATCTATAATTTATTAGTCTATTTACATGTGCTCTTTATTTATTCATCATTTCAACTGTGTAAGATGAGTGTTTCTACCTGCTTCCCATGTGTTGAGAATCTAAGGTTCAGAGAAATGAATTAACCTTTCTTATCATCATATGTTTAACAAATGATAGAACTGAAATATGAATTTAGTTCTTTCAGAATTTAAAACCTGTTGTTTTCCTGATTATATCATATATTTATATTAATTTGATATACTCCATGTGCTCCAGAAACTTAGTTTATAATTGGACAGAGGGAATATTGCGTTGGCCAAAAAGTTCATTTGGGTTCCCAGAGTAAATTTTTGACCAACCCAATATGTATTATTTGCCATCCAGACCAGTGATGCTTAACTAGAATGGTACCACCCCTGGAGCATTTGAGAATGTCGGAGAACATTTTCATTTGTTACATTGACTGGGAGTTGCCACTTGCATTTAGTGATTGAGACCACAGGAGTATTAAACATTTTGCAGTGTCTACTTCAGGCTCCTGGAACAAAGAATTTTCCCCCACAATTGTGCCCTTGGTGGCCATGTTTAGAAACAGTATTTTTCTGTGATATCTGTGAGGGCAGGAGACATTTCTTCTTGTTGTATTATTACTGCCTAGTAGAAGTATAATGCTTTAGTTTCTCATAATGTGTCCTGAAAACTTCCTGGAGTCATAGCCACAAATAGCAGTATCCATACCAGTAGGATACTACCACTTAACATACAACCCAGCATTTCAGTGCTGAACACATTTGTTTACTAAGAGATGATCCAAAGCCTTCATGATATTATGAATTTTACATCATAAACTCTCTTACGATATTAATTGTTCTCTGCCAGAGTATTTCACTGGTTACTTCCTTCACACTTATATTCTGTTTATAGTTATCTCCCAAAGAAATTGTTCTTTCAGGTTACCCTTTCTTGGGTCTTTTTCTATTCTATACTAGGAAGGGGAAGTATAAGTTGTTCAGTGGTGCCTGACTCTTTGTGAGTACATGGAGTATAGCCCATGTACTCTGTCCGTGGGATTCTCCAGGCAAGAATACTGGGGTGGATGGCCATTTTATTCTTCAGGGAATCTTCCCGACTCAGAGATTGAACTTCACTCTCTCACTTTGCAGGCATTCTTTACCGTCTGAGCCAGATTCTCCCTTGGCATGCAGTTCCCATTTTTTATTACCTTGGTAGATCTAACTCATTTTTCCTTACCTAGTTTAGGTTCTTCTTGCACAATTCCAGAATACCCTGCTCATACTGCTATTAAGGTGTTTACCACAATACTGTGCTTTAGTTTTCTGATCTTGTTCTTCCTCTTGCCTGTAAGCTCCCTAAAGGTAAGGGATTGTGTTTACTTCAGTAGCTAAAAGACTATAGGTTACTTTCCCCATAACTTGAACTATTTCTGATGAGAGCAGTTTTATACCGAGTAGTCCTTCAGCCAGTTCAGACTATCCAAACTTTGTATTATGTCTTGGCATTCTTTTCATTGGAATGAGTTGTAAAAATCTGAGTATATATTCTCTTCACAGAAGATATATTTATACAGCTTTAAATCCATCACTGATTTTTAAGTCTGTCATCATTTGGCAGTAGACACATTTTTTTTTGGCTTAATAAGGCTAATTTTTCGTTAAAATTTACTCTCTGTAAAGGCTCCATTCCAAAAATATTTAAATCATTTGCTTTAAATAAGCATTTAACCAGCATAGAAGATAACCGCATATACTTTGAAAGTAAAGTACGAACAGGAATGAACAACTGTGAATAGGAGCAAACACTTGAAAATTTATTATTTCTATTTTGTACTGCCATGACAAATTGACTTAAAAGCAAATTGTTTCTTGATTAAATCCTTAAAAGGAAATCTTTAGTGGGCCTGTGCCACTATTAAAAATGCAAATATTTTAAATTCAGACTTAAGAGAAACCACTTATAAATAGAATTCTTGGATAATTAACTGCTCTGACTTAAAGGATCTTCAAATTTATCACAATAAAGTATAAACCAGTTACCTCAATTTTTCAGTTGTATTAAAAATACTTCTATAATACTTTAGTCCATTAAATTAAGGATAGAACACTATAGAAATGATATATCCTCTTTGATTTAGGCTCTTGCAGTATTTGATCAATTTTTGAAATATGAAGTTCTTAATTGTAAATATGGGTTATAAACAAAATTATGTTATACATTTCTTGAGTCTAGGATGTACTCTGGATGATAATGTTTTAAAAATAATAATTTATAATATACTTTCTTGTGATTTATCTTTCTCTTAAAAACTACATACAATAAGAAAGAGTTTATCTTATTGGGACTTTGTTGAAAATTAAGGTTTTAATATGTCTGTTAAATATAAGCTCATTTGCTGATGAGTGCTAATGACCAAAATGAACTATGGAAATATTAATTCAAATAAGTGGCTAGAGGATGAGAAAAATAGTAAAGTATCACTAAAATTAATGAAATATTCTTTCCTATTATGATATATATATATATGTATGAGCTTATTTTATCTTAAAATTATGTATACTTACAGTAGTGAAGGAAATCAAGCTGTTCCATAATTCTCTTTAAAATGGTATATTATTTTATTCTACTTTTTATAATTAAATTGAAATGATGTGTATAAACTGAACTTCAGTGAAAATAAAGTTGTCCTCTCAAGCTTTGTGGATTTTGTCTCAAAAAAACACATGATTAAACATGTTAGATCGAGGTTAATGGATGTATTGTCTTTGAAGGCTCTGACAGTTGGGTTGCTGGCATGGTAAAAGAATTTGTATTCCATTAATGGGTGAACTTCTTACCCATGTAATAAATAATGTCTTTTTCAAAGAAGTAAAATAATGAGATTTATTTCCTTTGCTTCAAGAAGATGAGGCAAGGTGCATATGGCTATCTTGACTGACAAAGTTGTCTCCTTTTCAAGAAATGACAGGTAAAAATGGCTAAATTCCCAATCATGAGCACTTGAAAATATTTATTGAAATTTTATTTTATTTGAACTCCTTTGTATATTAGTAAAAAATAGTACATTGTTAAATTTTAACTTTGATATAAACAATACTAATATTGTTGACAGTATTAATAACTTTGTTATAAGTTAAGTATATTCTATGTCTTTAGTACATAGAGCTGTGATAACTCAGGGAACATGATTTGAAATCTGGAACTTTTGCATCCTTATAAATATGAACTAATGGAATTTTACTTTATTTTTTGTTCTGTTTCTCAAAGTACAGTAAAACAGCATGAAATAAGTAGTATAATAACTTGGGAATGTACTCAATTGGAAGCTGCACTGTTTTATTTTGGAATGTCACTTAAATATGTTGTGTTTAATCTGCGTATGTTGAATTCTTACTTAACCTTTCAACTTTATTAAATGTCCTGATCTTCTTATTCTCAAAATATCCTTTAATATAAATTCTATTTGCAAAAAATTAAAATAGATTTCCATAGTTTGCAGAGAATTTGAATTTATTTCTCTCTTCAAGGGTTGGAATAGATTTTCTGGAGCACTGGGGAGAGAATGTCCACCCTCAGAACTAGTTGGTCTCCTTCCTCTGGTATGATCAGGAAAGAAGCTCTGAGAAAACTGTATTGTGAAGAGATATTAATTACATGTAGCAAAATGTAAAAGTGTGCATTTGGCATGAAATGAAAGTGAAAGGAAACATTTCAAACTTTACCTAATGCATTCCGAGAAAAAAGCAGAGATGTGACTATCAAGAACCATCAGTAAGTGTTGTCAGGGACAACCTTTTCTTCCTCATACAAACTGATCCTTCCCACAGATCTAGAAAGTGTACCTCAGAAGCAAGGTTTTTCTATACATTTTAGGACTCCAGGGAAGCTTCTGTAGATGTCTCCGCTTGCATTTTGCTGTGTTAATCTCCCCCCTCCCTTCCCCTTTTTCTTTTTTTGGTTAGGAATAACCAATATGAATAGAACGTTATACATTTTAAAAAGCTTCCTAGACAAGACTATAAAGTATGTCTTTTTCAAATTCTGTCGAGTTAGATTTGTGACAGCTTTGGTTGAATTTTTCTATTTATCAAATTGGATTTAGAAAGAGATTTATCACTAATCTGTTAAATGAGGATAAAAATCTCATCTTAAGTTGTTTTCATTGAATAAAAGTTATCAAATTTATATAGTAGATACAACATTTGCTTCCTCATTGAAGAATTCCTATTATAATCCATATGAAAAATTCTCCACTCTTCCTTTTAATGGCACATTTATAAGCTATTCTTATGAAAAAAGTAGAATGATTTCTATCTTTTCTTGGTGGAGATTGCTTAAAGTAATGAAACTGGTTTGTTAATATACTAGTATAATGCTCAGTTAATAACCAATTATTGTGGTTTTTGTTTGAAGAGACGTTTAGATGAACCTCATCTCTTTGTAGAGAATTTACCTCTGGGATATGACCCTGGACTTTTCTCACATTTCCGGGTAATACCTAAAAAGCAGTGCCTAATGCATAGATTCCTTTTCATTCTGTTTTACTCTTAAAGTTATTCAGCTTTTAAAGGAATATCATTACTGCTTGAGATTATCCCTATAATGAGAAATCACAGCATGCATCTTGAAAAAATGGTTCCACTTCATCTTTTCTCATTCATCTCCTTGTGAAATTATAAATGCATGAGTGCAATGTATGGCTATTCAGGTCAAATTCTCTTTCAGGACTGATGTTCCTGTTATACAATTTATCCATCTATTAGCATGCTGAAATGTCAAAAGCTTCATTTTTTTAAGAGTAGAATGTCAGTTTCTTTTTTCACTTAGAGCAATTTACCCAGGGAAAAAGCAAGAGATTTGACAGTTATAGCCATCAGGGCAAAGTCTGGCTGATGATTTGAGAAAATAGGAGTAAATGTTCAGATACAGGGTGCTTTAAGTTAATATGTTTTCAGGATGGTGTATGAGGTAAAAGGGACAGTGCATGGGGTAAAAAGTAAATAAAGATCAGAATAATCTGTGCCTGTGTATATAAAAAGCTGCATCTCATTCCTAAATTTCAGGTTTTGAGAACTATTTTTTCACTCCCCTAAACTCTTGAGTTTAAACTCTTGAGTGACTTTTGAGTTGCAGCCAAGTGTATCATTGTGGTTGCCTGAAAGTAAAGAAGTTTTCTGTCAACTGTTGTTTACATCTAAATATTTAAAACTGTGATTGAGAGCTTTTCATTGATAATTAGAGTTTTATTTATTGTAAAGATAGCATATGTATGTGTAAAAGAAATTGGATAGAGTACAAAGATTCTGCATATTAATGTAGAATATATAAGATGTATTCAACAAGTACTTCATTAGAATATATAAAGTGAAATTATTTTAAAAGTACTATAAATATAAATATTAACTGAGTTGTATTGATCATTTGGCAGATAGTATTGGGATCAATGAAAGACTGCACAAGAGCACAGTTTTCAAGGTGCCAGTCAAAGCCAAACAATGAGCTTCCCCTCAAATTTCTGAAAATTCTCCCTTTGTGAGATAATGGATTGGGGTGGCTCTTTTTCTTTCCCATTTAAAAAGTCAGTTGGCACTGGGGAATGATGTGGTTGTTATCCACATTCCACATGGATTGAAAATCCCTTCCTGCATGCCCATGCTGTGGGATCTGTATGAGTCCACGAGATCCTGTACGGTCTGTGAGCCTCTGCTCCTTTCTTTTATGTTCTGACTCTGGATGGGACTGTGCTGTCTTGAGAGGTCTATCTGTTGAGAGTATTTCCCCCATGAAAGGAAAGTGACGAGCTTGGAGGGTAGCAGGTTATTTTGCAAGCTTCTGAGCCTCAGTGTATAAGTGTGTGGGGAGGTGTTAGGGTGGAAATTGGGCTCATTATGCCTTTCAGTTTATTCGTTTGTTGGTTCCCTGTCAACCTGCCAGCCTCTCTGTGGGACAACTGCCCTTTGTATCATAATCTGCCAACATTCATGGTGGTTGCATTCACTGTACCCATTGTACTTTGGAACTCCATTACAACTGGGGTTTGAATGCAAAGCTTCATGATATCTGGGTATACAGACAGTGTGCTGAGCCACAAAGGCATCCTTTGTATTTCTTAGTCTTATAATCCTTTAAAACAAAACAAAACAGAAAAATGCCCAAGCCAGCTTTGAAGAAGTGATTTTCTGAGAATAGGAAGGAAAATATGCTTTCACCACGCTGTTCCATACTTTCATAAAACAGTGTTTGGGAAGAAGGGGAAATTTCTAATATTAAAGCTAGATTTGTTTCTTTGGTTACAGTTGGCTATGTCTAAGAGTAATTTTCTACTTGTGGAGATGTGGGTGACTTTGCACCTGTCTTCATCTGTTACCTTGCCTGGCGGGTGGCTACATTGATTATTTTTGGCATATGCTTTAGAAGTACCTCTGTGACCCTTGTGAGTCCCTGCATTGTCCACAGCAGTCCTGGACTATTCTTAACTTTGAACTCCCTTTTCAAAGGAAGATGTGTCTCTGACCTCTTTATGGCCACCTCCTCTGAGTCTCTTGTTTATCTTTTCTTTTCTGTGAGTGTGCAGTTTGGTTTTGAGAATAAAGAATGACAGAATCTTCAATCAGCAGACAGGTGACAATTACAATGAAATAAGGAAGGTTTGTTTTTCTTTGTTCCACACCCCCTCCCATTACTTTAGAGACAGAATTCCAGTTCTGAGTTATGAGGAAAAGCGACACAATTGGGGTGCTACAGCAAACTCAGATAAATGCTATGCTCTGCTTCTGTCCTTCCTCCCTCTTCTGGGGGCTGACACAAGCTTTGTGAGGGTCAAGGTACTCTCTTCCTTTCTTCCTCCTTTCCGTTGAAATACTTGACATAATTGGAAATGTTATATTTACTCTTTTTGTTAAATTTCAGTGTAAACTGATATTTAAGTTAGTGCATTAAGGCACTGAGCACTTGCCCAGTACTCTGGTTCACATGTACTTTTCTCATTTAACTGATAAACTTACATAGGACCATGGAAGTCAGAGATTCCTTTAGAGATTCTTCAGCTTCTTAAGAATCCTAAGTCTGTTCATGCTACTGTACTTGTTGTTTTGGCAGACCATTGACTTTCATAAATTCATACAAATGCACGTGCACACATGCGTGCGCACACACACACACACACACACAGAATACACTAGTTATAGTACCGTCTATTACGGTCTTCATCAGTGCAGATGAATACAAGCAGATCCTAGGTCTTTTAGTTACTGTAATTAAAAGAAAAGAAAGTCCCTGTTACATGGTGGTCTCTCTAACATTGACTTTTACTACATCTTCAGAGTGGTATTTTCAGGACTTCAATGACAATATATAAAAGAAGGAGGGTGTCTTTCTGTTCTTCCTGTTTGTATGTGGTTCTCAAAATTTAGTGTGCATTTAGTTCACTTGTGTTATGGTAAGTGTGACAGAGATGAGACTGATTTGATTTAATAGCTATTAAATGGCACAGAGATATGTATATTAAATAAACATTCTAATTTTCAGACAAGAGGCTCAAAAGACATAGTTTGTGGACCACTGAGGAAAGCCTTCCTGTGTGGTCTCTAATGTGTTATAAATGAATCATTCTGTGTGAGGCTTTGATCATCTAAGCTAGTTTAACTATCATTTCTAAGTTTGATCACTATAAGGACCATTTAATCTATATATAGTCATTATATATATATAAATATATTTTAGATAACAGCCTATATTGGTTTGCATTCATAATTCAAAATTATTGACTAACTATTAAATGAATGTCAGTGTACAAATCATAATGAACATTTTATATGAATGTGGGTTGTTGTAATCTTCTGACATTGTAGGGAAACTAAATGAATAGTACATTATTATGAAATTGTCTTTTACATTAGGTAGAGCTTATCAAGTAACTCTATTTCCATGTGTCTATAACTTAACTCATGATCATTCCATTTCACACATTTGTATGATTCCTAATCCATACCTCCTTGCTCATTAATGAGTACTGAAAGATTTTGCTGTTTGTAGGCCCACCAATAAAACATTTAAGTGCTTTCTCATCAGTCTGACTCCAGCAGTGATTGATACAAACTCACTCTTTTCTAGTCTTTGCTTAAGATCCTTAACTTCTCAGTTGTTGCTGTTGTTCAGTTACCCAGTCATGTCCGACTCTTTGTGACCTGATGGACTCCAGCACACCAGGCCTGTCTGTCCCTCTTCTTCTCCCGAAGTTTGCCCAAGTTCATATCTAGTAGCATCCAGCCATCTCATCATCTTATGCCCGCTTCCCCTTTGCCCTCAATCTTTCCCAGCATCAAGGACTTTTCCAGTGAGTCAGCTATTTGCATCAGATAACCAAAATACTGGAGTTTCAGCTTCAGCATCAGTCCTTCCAGTGATTCAGGGTTGATTTCCCTTAAAATTGACTGGTTTGATCTCTTGTTGACCAAGGGACTCTCAGGAGTCTTCTCCAGCACCATAGTTTGAAGACATCAATTCTTCAGACAACAGAGGGTGAGATGGTTGGGTGGCATCACTGACTCATTGGACATGAGCTTGAACAAGCTCTGGGACATGCTGATGGACAGGGAAGCCTGGCATGCTGCAGTCCATGGGGTCGCAAAGAATCAGACACGACTGAGCGACTGAACAACAAGAACTGTCCAGCTCTCACAACCATATGTGACCAATGGGAAAACCATAGCCCTGACTATATGGACCTTTGTTGGCCTTCTCAGTACTTGGCATTAAGAAACTATAAGAATAGTTCCAAATTAAAGGTTTATTTTGATGCTTGATGAAAATATATTTGCAGAACCCTTAGCACAGTGCTTCACACATATTGAACCTTCCATAAATGTTTAGTTAGGTGGTCAAGAGTGTCTAGGAAGCACATACTGTCTCTGGATTTTTTTTCTCTTTGATTGTGGGTATTAGCAGTTTTGTTTTTTATTTAGGTATTTGTCAAACTCAAGAAAGCAGTTAGATTGGTTTACTTTATACTAAAATAGATCTTAGAGATGTTTATATGAACACCCATGCCAACTTCATGTAGAATAGTTAATAAGCTGGCACTGGAACTGGTTTACTTGCTCCAGCAATGGAATACATATCTCCTAGCCTAATTATACTTCTGAATATTTAAGTATGGTGTTCGATACATGATACAGGGTGCTCAGGGCTGGTGAACTGGGATGACCCAGAGGGATGGGATGGGGAGGGAAGTGGGAGGGGAGTTCAGGATGGGGACTACATGTACACCCATGGCAGATTCATGTCACTGTATGACAAACCCAATACAATATTGTAAAGTAATTAGCCCCCAAATAAATAAATAAATAAAGTGAGAAAAAAAAAAAAAGTATGGTGCCTTAACTCACAGAAATTGGGCTATAATCACTTACACTGTATAAGATATTTTGTGGTAGTGGTTGGTGGTTTAATCATTCAGTCACGTCTGACTCTTTGTGACCCTATGGACCATAGCCTGCCAGGTTCCTGTTCATTGGATTCCTCAAGAATGCTGGAGTGGGTTGTCATTTCCTTTTCCAGGGGAACAAAGACATTTTGTATGTATTTTAAATATTTGCAGGAATATAAAACTGTTTTATACTAAATTTTTAACATTTTTCTCTTTGAGTTGGGTCGAAGAACAGCATACAGCATTTATCAAACAGCCTTGTAACTACAATTGTCTTGCGCTTTGTATATTAATAAAAATTGGAAGACCCAGTTCTATAGTTTGGCAGTGGTTTTGCATGATGATGGAGCCCAGGGGGACAGTCTTAAACCTCTTGGTCCTTGGGTTTGTGAAGCTCAGGTGTTTTGGAGCCAGTTTGCTGCCAGCTGGCTTATTCTCAGAGGCGGTGCTCTGGCAATAATTCTTCAGACAGATAGAAGCAGTCAGATTGGTCAACAAAACAGAACCAAAGTTTTGGAATTCCTGTTCAGGATAATTCCTTTTCAGTTGACACTGGCTGCCATGTAAAGAAAAGTACAAAGTTGGAGGGGTATTGACAGAGCTTGTTCTGTACTTCATGACATAACTCCATCTGAAAATGCAGTGTTTTATTTTGGCAGCTGTGATGTGGTGATTAGGCACATATTTTAGACAGGACATGCATCAGAGCCACCATCCCTCAGAATCAAACTAAATTGGGCATTTTGCTCTAGGGAGTAATTCTGCCCTACTCACGTCTTACTACTTGCTGCTTATCAGAGAGTGGCCCGACTGGCCCCATTAATCCTCATTTTAAAGTCCAGACCAAAATATTACCTTCTTAGTAAACCCTTGTCCACTGTCCTCTTTTATACAATATCTGCCATGCTGCTCTCTATTTTAGCAATCACTGATTTCTTTGTCTCACTTTCGTCTCACAGTGTAAATGATTATGAGAAGGTTGTTATTTGATGACAAGTGTGAGATGGGCATTCTCACACTCCTACTGTACAGCTTAATTTTGGTTTTTCAAGTCCCCAGTATAATGTCTGGTACAGTCTCAGTGCTTAAAAACAGTGGAATGAATGAATGTGCCATTTGGATACTTCTTTGTAAGGTAGAATTTAATAGATATAGCTGATCTTGAGTGAACAGTGTTGCCATTGTACAGTGTAATTAAATGTACTTTATAATGTTCCATCTCAAACTTTCTTGCTCTGAAATAGTACAGATCATCTGGAAAATTTTGCTCAACTTTCTCCTTTAAAGACACTTTTGCAAAGCTATTTTTCATGTTATTTAACAGTAAATCAACATTCACAAAGCTAAGATCATGGCATCTGGTCCCAACAGTTTATGGCAAATAGATGGGGAAACAATGAAAAGAGGGACAGACTTTATTTTCTTGGGCTCCAAAATGACTGTGATTGTTGACTGCGGCCATGAAATTAAAAGACACTTGCTCCTTGTAAGAAAAGCTACAAAAACCTAGACAGTATATTAGAAAACAGAGATATTACATTGACAGCAAAGGACCACGTAGTTGAACCTATGTTTTTTCCAGTAGTCATGTACGGATGTGAGAGTTGGACCATAAAGAAAGTTAAGAACTGAAGAATTGATGCTTTCTGAACTGCGGTGCTATAGAAGACTCTTGAGAGTCCCTTGGACTTCAAGGAGATCAAACCAGTCCATCCTAAATGAAATCAACCCTGATATTCTTTGGAAGGACTGATGCTGAAGCTCCAATACTTTGGCCACCTGATGTGAAGAACTGAGTTATTGGAAAAGACCCTGATGCTGGGAAAGATTGAAGGCAGGAGTAGAAAAGGATAGCAGAGGATGAGATGGTTGGATAGCATCACCAACTCAGTGGACATGAGTTTGAGCGAATTCTGGGAGATAGTGAAGGATAGGAAGCCTGGTGTGCTACAGTTCAGGGGGTCATAAAGAGTTGGACGAGACTGTGTTGACTGAACAATTGAAAGACAACAATAATAAATAATGATACACCAAGAGCCAAAGGACTTTCTTTAGGTTTTTTTGTTTTTATAGCTTTCTTTCTTTCTATTTTTAATGCAGTGTGTCTGTGTGCAAGGGGTCATGTGGTACGAACAGTGGCAAAAACTGCATTAGTTTGAGGAATAAAGACAATTTTGAAGTGAAAGATTTAATATCAGTTCTTTAAAGGGAGTTTGCTTTAAATGTACCCTTATATGAATTGTACCAAGGTAACACTGAGGTTTTTAAGATTCGTATTTGGTATAATGATTTGTGTGTATGTGTATTTTTGTTGTTCTTATATTTATTGCAGAGCTATTTTGTTTATAATCTATTGAAATTAGTACAATTCTGAGGAATAGCTACTTTCATATTTTCAAAGCAGTTAATCTAGGGAGATATTTGTTAACATTGTGATAGTAGTTACTATTTCCTTTGGGAAAATTTCATTTTAATATATTATAAAATAATTATGAAACTAATTTATAAATACTTTTAAAAATTAAGGACTAGAGAGGTGTATCAAGTTGAGTAAAAATTCCCAACTCCTCTTATTGGCCATAAGTAAATATGGTAAATGATTTAGTATGTATTTTCCTGGATTTTTCTTTATGCATGCAGTCATATGTGTGCTCAGTTCAGTTCAGTTGCTCAGTCATGTCTGACTCTTTGCTACTCCATGAATTGCAGCACTCCAGGCCTCCCTGTCCATCACGAACTCCCGGACTTCACTCAGCCTCATGGACATCGAGTCAGTGATGCCATCCAGCCATCTCATCCTCTGTCATCCCCTTCTCCTCCTGCCCCCAATCCCTCCCAGCATCAGAGTCTTTTCCAATGAGTCAACTCTTCACATGAGGTGGCCAAAGTACTGGAGTTTCAGCTTTAGCATCATTCCTTCCAAAGAAATCCCAGGGCTGATCTCCTTCAGAATGGACTGGTTGGATCTCCTTGCAGTCCAAGGGACCCTCAAGAGTCTTCTCCAGCACCACAGTTCAAAAGCATCAATTCTTCGGCACTCAGCCTTCTTCATAGTCCAACTCTCACATCCATACATGACCACAGGAAAAACCATAGCCTTGACTAGACGGACCTTAGTTGGCAAAGTAATGTCTCTGCTTTTGAATATGCTATCTAGGTTGGTCATAACTTTTCCTCCAAGGAGTAAGCATCTTTCAATTTCATGGCTGCAGTCACCATCTGCAGAGAGTGAAGCCCCCCAAAATAAAGTCTGACACTGTTTCCACTGTTTCCCCATCTATTTCCCATGAAGTGATGGGACTGGATACCATGATCTTTGTTTTCTGAATGTTGAGCTTTAAGCCAACTTTTTCACTCTCCATTTTCACTTTCATCAAGAGGTTCTTTAGTTCCTCTTCACTTTCTGCCATAAGGGTGGTGTCATCTGCATATCTGAGGTTATTGATATTTCTCCCAGCAATCTTGATTCCAGCTTGTGTTTCTTCCAGTCCACTGTTTCTCATGATGTACTTTTGTGTCAGGTTTTATTTGCAGCAAGCGAGATCTTCAGTTATGGTGTGTGGGATCTAGTTCCCTGACCAGGGTTTGAACCTGGGCCCCCTGCATTGGAAGCTGAGACACTTAACCACTAGACTGCAGGGCAGTCCCTATGTGTGTGCTCAGTTGTGTCCAACTCTTTGTGACCCTTTATACTATATCCCACCAGGCTCCTCTGTCCATGAAATTTTTCAGGCAAGAATAAAGAAGTGGATTGCATTTCCCTCCTTCAGGGGGTCTTCCCGACCCATTGATCAAACCTACCTTGCCTATGTCTCCTGCATTGCAGGCAGATTCTTTACCACGGAGGTATCAGGGAAGCCCTATATAGTCATATATAGGGTAGTGTATTTACATATGGGCTTCCCAGGTGGCACAATGGTAAAGAATCCACCTGCCAATGCAGGAAATAGAAGAGATGTGGCCTCGATACCTGGATCAGGAAGATCTCTTGCAGTAGGAAATGGCAACCCACTTCAGTATTCTTGCTGGAAAATTCTTTGGACAGAAGAACTTGGCGGACTACAGTCCAAATGGTTGCAGAGTCGGACATTACTGAGCACACATGCACACAAACACATTCATATATGCAATTTATGCTTATACATATATGTGGTGTATACCTATAAAGCTAATAGAATATTCATTAAAATGGAAATGGTATTGTTATTCATAGCATTCTCAGATGTTTTTTTGCTTCAAAACTTACCTTAGAAATCTTTCTTAGTGTAGATAAATTTGTTTCTTTTCTTTTTATCAGCCTCTGAAAGTGAAAGTTGCTCAGTCATGTCCGACTCTGCGACACCATGGACTGTATAGTCCATGGAATTCTCTAGGCCAGAATACTGGAGTGGGTAGCCTTTCCCTTCTCCAGGGGATCTTCCTTCCCAATCCAGATATTGAACCCAGGTCTCCTACATTTCAGGCAGATTCTTTACCAGCTGAGCCACAAGGGAAGCCCAAGAATCCTGGAGTGGGTAGCCTATCCCTTCTCCAGGGGATCTTCCTGACCCAGGAATTGAACTGGAGTCTCCTGCATTGCAGGCAGATTCTTTACCAACTGAGCTATGCTCTAGTGGTTCTTTGTTTACCAGGTCCACAGTATAGTGATTCAATCTCCTTTTCTTGGCCTTTTGCATTGTTTTCAGGTTTTTCCTACTTTGATTTCTGTTACAGCAGACATCATGGGCATATTTATTGGTGCAAGTATTTTGGGAGATTGCATTTGTAAAGTGGAATTATAGGGGAAATTATGAAATATATAATAAATGCTTTCGCTAAACATTGCCAAAACACAATGCAAATGCAGGAGTTCTTTCTTTCACATGGTCATTTTAATAACAGGATCTTGCTATTTTAGAGTAAGTACACTTTTTTCTAATTATAATATAATGTATATCCATTATAGAGAATTTAGAATTATAGAAATGTCAAGGGATAAAAAGAAAAGCTTTATAATCCTACCATCTAGAAATAAGCACTGTTGCTCTTTTGATACGTTTAGTTCCAGTCCATATTTTCCTATGCATAATTTTTAATGTATTTATACCTCAGATTTTCTTATTTATCATTATAGTGCATTTAACTCTGCATCATTAGAAATATTAAAACATTGATATACTGATTCCCTCATTGTTCATTATATAGTACTAGCATGATACTTAAACTATATTCCTCTGTTTTATATTGATACTTAATATGTCTCCATTTTTAGCAGTCATAGATAGTAAGAAATATCTTTCATGTAAGCTTTCTCTGTGTTTTGTATTAGTCTCTTAGCACACATTAAAAGTCATGTAAATACTGGGTTAAATAGTAGTAATACTATGACGTACTTAGATGCCAAATTATTTCCCACAAAGACTGTATCAGTTGCAGTCTTTTTTGTACGGTTTAAGTATGCCTATTTCAGCATTCCCAGGCTGCTACGGATGGGTTTTAATGATGTTTGGAAGGCTACGATCCATTTCATTTTTAGCCTTAGAATATTATTTCTTATTCGTTTTAGGTACTCCTTTATAGTTTTGGCTTAAAGTTAAAACTTGTTTTAAACCTCTTGAGCTTTGCCAGTTGGCCCAAATTATTAGACATTTCAGAACTATTTACTTATTGTGTAGTTTTACATGCATCATGTGTAGTGGGGTAATCAATGATGAACAATTCAATAACATAAATGTTTAATAGTAATAATGAAAACCTAGAGTCCCCAGAGAAATTCAATATGCATGAAAGTTCCTTTCAACTTTATGTATTTCTTGGTGCTCCCTTCGGAGACCATGTCATCTGCATTCATTTGTCATACACACTGTGCACCTCAGAGAAGGAAAAAGTGTTAGTTTCTTTTTCTGTTGCTGTTTCCTCCTTCATATATGTCTTCTTTTTGTGGTAAGCCATATTCCCTGGTGCCTCAGATGGTTAAGAATCTGCCTACAGTGCAGGAGACCCTGGTTCAATCCCTGGTTCAGGACTATCCTCTGGAGTAGGAAATGGCTACCCACCCCGGTATTCTTGCCTGGAGAAGTCCATGACAGAGGAGCCTGGTGGGCTACTGTCCATGGAGACGCAAGATTCAGACACGACTGAGCGACTAAAGCTGTGTTTTTTTGAAGCTTCTGTCACTGAGCTTTACCACTTTCTTTCCTTTTATTGTTGACATGACTGAGCTCTTATCATTTTCTAATTCAAGGAACCTTCTAGGATTATTCTCATAGCTTTCATCTTACTGAACCTGTAACTTCAAACAGCCGTGATTTCAATGCAGCTCAGTTATCAAACTATCTCATATAAATTTACCCATCTACCATGATTATCGTAAATCTTATCACCAGATTATTTCAGTTTTCAAAACCACAGAAATCAGACCTACCTCTGATTACAGTCTTCTCTTCTTCCAATTAACTTTCTCAGGTACAGTCATAATATCAGTACCATTAATATGTTGATTTTTGCCCTTACCATGTTCTATTCATTGATCATCATTTTTCTCACAGTCTTGCAAATACTGTCAAAACCCTTCTTGCTCTGTTTTCATCACACTAGCCTGGCAAGATGCCTTACTGTATGTCAAAAATGATGTGTTGGAAGGACCCTGGCCACATCAGAGTTTAGTCCTTGATCTCTGTGCTGACTAGCAATATAAACTTGGCAAGTCACTACACTAATCTAGCCTGTATAAATTGTAGTGTTTAGACTAGATCATCATTTTCTAAAATATAATAGACACTAGATCCAGATGTTATATATAAAAAAATTCCATAGTCAAATACATTTGGTAACACAGCATATTATGCCCTCTTACAAATTCACTCTGCATAATAGCATTTTAAAGGTTCTGAGGAGTCCTATGGGGAGGAAAAAGCAACTTGACATTATTTATCCTACTATTTGACTATGGAGCCTCACACACTTAATTTCTATTTGCAGAACTTAACTCACATTGACCACACATTTGGGATTGCTGGGCCAGATTATCTTTGGCATTGTTTATTTCTGATCTTTAATTTCATGATTCTGTAATTTATGTGCTTGTTTTAGTCACTAAGCATATCTAGGATAGATACAATCCAGTGTGTCCATAATTCAGTGAGATGGATTTATACTACATATCACCCACAAATAGTGCTTGACAGTGGTCCTTCTTAGGAAGTATTTTTTTGAGATCAGTGGTATTTTATATACTGTATTAGAGAGAAAGAGAAACAATGCCTATGACTTATTAACAACAGTGTGGCGAGTAATCTCTTATTCCACAGTCATCAGTCAGTGAATAAGAAGGTTTCTTTAAGACCTTCCTTCAAAGTCACTTAAATGAAGAAGTAGATGTGGGGGAGGCAATGCATATATGTGAGAATTGCCAATACTTGCTTTGCATAATGTAGTGATTCTGATAGGTTGCTGGAGTAAGTACAAGTTAAAGAGATGCATGAAAGTACAGGATTGTAAAGTTCAAACGAAATGGAAACTTGATTAACAGAAGTCACTGTCATAGACTAATTGTAATTCTGCAGCATATGAATCCTTGAAAAATGTCCGCTAAAAGGTCAGCCAAAAGTCCTGCTTCTGTCTACTGTTCCCCTGAAGAGAATTTTCAAACTTAGGTATTTCCTGGCATGGTAAAAAGCAAGGGACCTTTAAAATAATTTTTTAAATATGTATATAAGTTAAAACAACATGAGTTTGGTGGAAATGACAGTAGAGCCTTTCTGGTCATTAAATAATATGAGATTTAGCTTTCAATTTAGTTAACTAAATGTACTGTATGCAGGAGACCTGGGTTTGATCCCTGGGTCAGGAAGATCCCCTGGAGAAGGAAATGGCAACCCACTCCAGCATTCTTGCCTGGAAAATCCCATGGTCAGAGTAGCCTGATAGGTTACAGTCCATGGGGTCACAAAGAGTCAGACACAACTAAGAGATTTCACTTTCATTATATGTGAATGAGAGCTCTTTAAACTGTATATATCTCTTTATTTTTTGTTTCCATGTTTCGTTTAATTTACTTTTTTGAGAAAATATTTCTAAATTTGTCCTTTTTCATGTATTAAGTTTGCATATAAAAGATTCATGCAAATGTTATTAGGTATGCATTTTAAAATAATTATGTTGGCTTTATTATAAATATGGGATATAATTCCCTAAGAGCATGGCAGAAATAATGAATTAGTACTTAGAGATTTTTCTAGTGCTAATGATTAAATGATTGCTTCAGTAGTGTAATTTTTCAACTCTACATAATTAATGACTCTGAGTAAGCAATTAAATTATGTTTAATTTTGATAACTGTTATGATTAAATAATTACATATTTTGTTATTTCTAAAAATTAATTGTTTTATTGGCTGTGATGTTGATTGAGTCCTCACTTAATTTATTGATTTTCGTTGTATGGGAAATGTTTTCTAAGTCAAACAAAATCCCATGATACAACTAGGCAAAATCTCTACACATTTACTACACAGGCAAGAATAAAAACTGTGGTTCAAATACAAGAGCAGTTCCATTTATTACTAACTGATTCACGAATTATACCAAGAGGATGGTCATTGATATTTTCTGAAAGGAAGTCCTTAAGTGGAATACTGCAATTTTCTGTCTCTTTTGTCCTCTTATAAAAAGTTCAACATTTTTTTAATGATTTGAAGAAAGACATCAAAGGGAATATTTTCAAGATTTGAGGAGGACATTTATTTGGTAGCAAAATGTCATGTTTCAGAAATAAATTCTAAAATTGGTCTCTATAGACTATAAAATTTGTTTGAGTTATACAAGAAGAGGTTTATGGCATCTTATTTCTTCAAGAAACCATCTGAGAAAATACTCTATCACAATGAAGTGAGTTAGGAGCTGCAAGGTGGGATAGGACTAAGGATTTTTTTTTTTATTCATTCATCAAACCTGATTGAGTGCTAACTACATGCTAGGTTCAGCTCTTCCCGAGCCCCCAAGAAACTCTTAGAACAGTTGAAATAGGTGTTTGCTAACTGGTGGTGTTAGTGAGAATAGATGCTCTTTCAGAAGTAGAAGGTCTGCGTAGACACAAAATTAAGATAGTTTTAATACGGACATTACTTAGGATGTTTGAGGTTTCAATTACCATACCACATTTTGACCTTGTGGTGCTATCATTAATGACAATTATTAATATTATTCAGAATAAAACATTGTATTAAAAATTAAAAATTTGAAACTTAAGAATTAGGGCCATTAGTACAAACGCTAACTATGAGAAATATAGCGGTGTAGAAGGTCTAGACTGTATTATATAAAGAAATATTGAAAGACTGTTTAGCCTAAGCAAGAGAATGTTTAGGGATATGAAAGCTTTGTATTGATATGTGCAAATGCCATAATCCATGTTTTTACTATTCTTTGTGTCCTGAAGTGTAAGTGTCCTGAAGATGTGTGAGAGTTAAAACAGTTTTCAGTTTAAAACTGTTTAAGTTATAAACAGTGAGGATAGTAGGAACCATAAGCTTCTCTATTGGTATGTGAAACTTTCTTTGAAATGATTGTGAGGAAAATTGCTTTAAACTCTTTATGTACCTTTCATTACACCAAAGTGAATATTTCCAACTGTAGGAAGAAAGTAAAGAGGTATAAATATATATACTTCATGATATTGAGTAGGAAGACAGTATATTCAATCTGATTAATCCTTGTAACTAAGTTTCTTCCTATTGCTATTGGAAGGCATATTAGCTCTTTTAGGCCAGCAGGTATCATTCAATGCATTATTCAAATAATAGAGCCCATTGGGTTATTAATTCACCAATCTTGTTTTCAGTATATAACTCATAATTACTTAGAATGGTTCTTAGAACTACAGTCTTAGAGTATGATGACTGAGTTCACCAAAACAAACAAATGAAAAAAAATCAGTGTATGCCTGGGTTAAACCTGATTCATGCTTAAAGTCTCAGGGAAAGCAATGACTTGAATCAGATCAAAGGACCTATCAGAGGTACTTGAAACTCTTGGATATTCTGTGAGGAAAATTGCTGAAGTTTTACACTTGCTCAAACCAAAATCAAGAGATACTTTCACCAGTTTGAGCCATGCTGTATTTCTTCATTAAGCCATATTTTTACATTTTATGTATCAAGAGTTTGTATTTGTTTAATCATGGTAAACATTCAACTGGAGATACTTGTTAAAATATTATTAGAACTTTTATATCTTTATACTTTCTATATCTATGTATATAAGCTCTATGAAGAATTTTTTCTTCTTACATCTTAAGAAGAGTCTGTTAGTGAATTATTGTATCCCTAATGGATCATTTGTCTATCATTTATTAAAATCAGACAAAATGACTTGTTAATATTTCTTCATCACCTGAAACCATTGTAGAGCACTCTTAGGGAATCTTAGCACATTTTCTAAGCTTGTAATAAAAGCAGATATTATTGGAAAAGCAGAAAACACGATTACCAAAGAGAAGAAACCAAATCAAACCCCCAAACCCAAGGACAGACACTTTTTATTCTTAAATGTACATATGAATGTTTTAATCAAAATGATTACAAAGTGATTATTTTCCTATGTAATTGACTCTGTATTGTGTATATATTTATATCATAGAATTTGAAATTACCTCATGGGTAATTTTTGAATGTTCATTGAGATATTTGTTGATATTTTCATTTAAAACATAAGTCACAGTTGCTCATTCAACATTTTGTAATATTCTTCCAGGAGTACTTCAATGAGATCATGTAATAAACAGTCTTTATTATTGCAGAGCAGAGTTGTGGAGAAAGCATGGTATATTCAAATGAGTATCCTAGTAATACTATCAGAATAAGTCTATGTTCTTAAAAAACAAAACTTATGTTCTTTGGGACGTAGAAGCCTAATTCCTAAGTTAAATTTTTACAAGGCAGAATTAAGATTATTTAATTGGTGAAAATAAATTTCTATAATACAGAAAGCTTAAATCTGAGAAAATGAATAGTCAAAGGTGTAAAATATGGTAGAAATAAAAATGAAATAAAAAATCATAGTAAGTCATGACTCTGCTATTTTATTAAACTTTGTTTCATAAATTGGAAGACTTGGCAATCTGATAAATTTGCCTTTTAATATTCAATGGTTAATTTTTTAAATAAATTATTCCTTTGTCTTCTACCGCAGTAGTTAGCTAAATCTGTCTTAAGGAATGTGGAAATCTGCAGTCTTGACTAAGTAATAATAGAGATAAAAGTAGAAAAGTTCTGGACTTAAATCCAAAACTGTTATTTTAACCATATTCTTGATATAATTTAAGAAGAGAATTTGAAATAAAGATGAATGAGTTGGACGGGTAGTTATTTAGGATATATGCATTTCATTTAACTGCCCTAAGGTAGTTCTATAAGATCTGATTATGTTTGAGTGCAAAGAAAAAAGCTTGTATCACATTACTAGTTTCAAATACAAAGGTAGTGTTATTTTTAAAAAGTTACGGAACATTTTGAATCTTATAAAGTAGTGAAACTTGATAAACAGACTTTCAATTTTATATTTAGATATATGATCCAGATTCCCTGGTGGCTCAGAGGGTAAAGAGTTTGCCTGCAATGTGGGAAACCTGAGTTCAATCCCTGGGTTGGGCAGATACCCGAAGAAGAAAATGGCAACCCACTCTAGTATTCTTGCCTGGAAAAATCCAATGGATGAAGGAGGAGCCTGGTGGGCTACAGTCCGCAGGGTCTCAAAGAGTTGGACATGACTGAGCAACTTCACTTTCACTTTCCACTTTTGTATGTTGATTCCTTTCCTATAGTCTCTGAATTGCAGAAAAGAATAACAATTTTTGAATATTTTCATTCTACTGAGAACCACTTATGATACATTTTTACTTTAAAGATAATTAAGTGTTTGGTTATTGCTTTTCTGTGATTATAGAAAATACAATGCAACAATAATACCCTATGATTATTTCAGAAATAAACCTCTTCCCTCTTCCTAAAATGCCACACCATAATTATCTGTATTCTCTCTATTTGGGTCACCACACTATAATATAGAGTGTCCCTTTATAAACTTTGTTCATGTCCAGAATCCTGGCTGCATCATACACAATGCTATGACATACTTCTTGGATCATCTGTTAGACAGCACAGTATTAGTACTTGTCTTGTAGCTTGTAGAGGGAAACGATGAAATAAGGCTTCATAAATACTAGTACCTTTACATCAAATAACCAGTCAAGAATGTTAGATGCCATTATTTTCCTTTAAATTATGGGTCCATGTGGCTTCATTTTCTGTAATATTTATCCATGACTTCCAAAAGTGTGCCTCCCTAGAGTCAATGATTTTTAAATGAATCAGAAAATAAATGAATGAGTGGTTCATAGATGGACTTTTCATACTATACCTCACTCCTACTCATTTTTGAGTTAGCCATTCAAAATTTAAAAACATGCTTTACTTCCTACATTTATTCTACAAATGCTTATTGAGTAATAACTTAGATCCATGACACAGTCTGAGGTTGTCTGTAAATTGGTGGTGGTGTTCAGACGCTGAGTTGTGTCTGACTCTTTGAAACCCCATCAACTGCAACACACGAGGCTTCCCTGTCCTTTACTATCTCCCAGAGTTTGCTCAAACTCGTGTGCACTGAGTTGATGATACCATCCTACCATCTCCCATCTCACCCTGTCACCCCCTTTTCCTCCTTCCCTTAATTTTTTCCCAGCATCAGGGTCTTTTCCAATGATTCACGTTGGGTAGCCAAAGTATTGGAGCTTCAGCTTCAGCATCAGTCTTTCCCATGAATATTCAGGGTTAATTTCTTTTAGGATTGACTGGTTTGATCTCCTAGCAATCCAAGGGACTCTCAAGTGTCTTCTCAATCACCACAGTACAAAAGCATCAATTCTTTGGTGTTCAGCCTACTTTATGGTCCAGCTCTCACATCAGTACATGACTACTGGACAAACCATAGCTTTGACTGAACAGACCTTTGTTGGAAAAATGATGTGTCTGCTTTTTAATATGCTGTCTAGCTTTGTCATAACTGTTCTTCCAAGGAGCAAGTGTCTTTTAATTTCATGGTTGCAGTCACCGTCTGCAGTGATTTTGGAACCCAAGAGTTAAAATCTCTCATTGTTTCCATCCCCCCCACCCATCTATTTGCCATGAAGTGATGGAACTGAATTCCATAATCTTAGTGTTTTGAATATTGAGTTTAAGCCAATTTTTTCACTCTCTTCTTTCACCTTCCTCAAGAAGCTCTTTAGTTCCTCTTCGCTTTCTGCCATTAGGGTGGCATCACCTGCATATATGAAGATACTGATATTTCTCCCAGCAATCTTGATTCCAGCTTGAGCTTCGTCTACCGTGGCATTTTGGATTATACACTCTGAATATAAATTAAATGAAATAGTAGATTAGGATGTATTTATTTATTTTAAAGGTTCATTCATTTTATAAATGCAGATTGAGTATTTACTGTCGGTTTGGGCCAGGTGTGGTAGAGAGTATTTCAGAAGGGACTCAAACTGGAAACAGGGAAAAAAATTCAAACACAATGTTGATAAAAATTAGAGAACACTATTTGAGATCTGTTGTCAATGGAGCATGAATCCGTATCTGTAATATTTTCAGTTAATACAGACTTTATTTTCGTTTTTGTATTTTGAAATTTATACTGAAGAGTAATTGCGAAGAAGAGAGTGTATTTTTCCAAAAAAAGTATGCCTTCTCCCAAATATTCTCATATAGAATATTTTCTTTCTGTTTAGGCAGATGTATACCTTTGTAAGAATTGTTCTGTCAGAACTATAAAATTAAAACCAGTGACGTGGTGCTCTTTCTGTTATTCATAATTACTACTTTAGTACATTCAGTCACCTAATGATTTAAGTTATGAATTGAAAGTACTTTTAAAGGTGGCTTAGAGGTGAAGAATCCACCTGCAATGCAGGAGATTTGGGTTTGATCCCTGGGTTAGGAAGATTCTGTGGAGAAGGAAATGGCAACCCACTCCAGTATTCTTACTTGGGAATTCCCATGGGCAAAGAAGCCTGGGAGGCTACAGTCCTTGCTATTGCTGAGTCGGACACAACTGAGCGTGCATGCATGAATTAAAATATTCAATGCATGTTAGTTTCCAGACATGTCATTTTGACATGACTGGAAAGGATCTGAGTCTATCCATCTCTTTAATTCATGGCTGAAAAGTCACAAGAGAGAAGTCTTTTCTGTCTAACTGCTATAGCTTAGGCTGGTCCTAGCATTTCCAAGGAGAAGTTTGGTGATGTTCTGGGCAAAGTGCTCCAAGTTTTCTAAATTGTCATTTATTTGTGTACAGTTTTTTTTTTTTTTTTTTTTTAAGCCACATCACAAGACTTGTGGGATCTTAGTTCCCAACCAGAGATAAGATCGACGCCCCCTGTAGTGGACTACCAGGGAATTCCTTTGTGTGCTGTTTTGAATAGGTGCTGCATGTACTTATATATACACACATTCAAATATATAAGTATATATATATGTCTATGTGTGTATAGCTATATACATATATAAATTATGTTACACTGTGCCATTTTACAGAATTTCTGTTTCTTGTGCATTTTAAATTTATAAGTTCAGTTCAGTTCAGTTCAGTTCAGTTGCTCAGTCATGTCCAACTCTTTGTGACCCCATGAACTGCAGCATGCCAGGGCTCCCTGTCCATCACCAACTGCCAGAGTGTACCCAAACCCATGTCCATTGAGTTGGTGATGCCATCCAACTATCTCATCCTCTATTGTCCCCTTCTCTTCCTGCCCTCAATCTTTCCCAGCATCAGGGTCTTTTCCAATGAGTCAGCTCTTCACATCAGGTGGCCAAAGTATTGGAGTTTCAGCTTCAGCATCAGTCCTTCCAGTGAACACCCAGGATTGATCTCCTTTAGGGTGGACTGGTTGGATCTCCTTGCAGTCCAAGGGACTCTCAAGAGTCTTCGCCAACACCACAGTTCAAAAGCATCAATTCTTCTGTGCTCAGCTTTTTTTATAGTCCAACTCTCACATCCATACATGACCACTGGAAAAACCATAGCCTTGACTAGATGGAACTTTGTTGACAAAGTAATGTCTCTGCTTTTGAATATGCTATCTAGGTTGGTCATAACTTTTCTTCCAAAGAGTAAGCATCTTTTAATTTCTTGGCTACAATCACCATCTGCAGTGATTTTGGAGCCCCAAAACAGTTATTTCCATAAAAATCCTTGTTAAAGGCCCATTGCTTGCTCCGTCACTTCAGTCGTGTCTGACTCTCTGCAACCCCATGGACCATGGCCCGCCAGGCTCCTGTGTCCATGGGATTCTACAGGCAAGAATGCCCGAGTGGACTGCCATTTCCTTCTCCAGTGATAAAGTATGAAGTGAGTGAAGTGACGTCGCTTAGTCATGTCCAACTCTTTATGACCCCATGGACTGTAGCCTACCAGGCTCCTCTGTCCATGGGATTTTCCAGTCAAGAGTACTGGAGTGGGTTGCCATTTCCTTCTCCAAAAGCCCATTTGAAAGTGAAAGTGAAAATGAAGTCGCTCAGTTGTGTCCGACTCTTTACGACCTCATGGACTGGAGCCTATGGGGCTTCTCCGTCCATGGGATTCTCCAGGCAAGAATACTGGAGTGGGTTGCCATTTCCTTCTCCAAAAGCCCATTCAGTAGTTTAAAAATGTTTATGGACAAGAATTGTGTGCTCAACCATGTCTGACTCTTTGTGACATCATGGACTGTAGCCTGCCATTCTCCTCTATAGAATTTTCCAGGCAAGAATACTGGAATGGGTTGCCATTTCCTTCTCCAGGGGATCTTCCCAACCCAAGGATCGAACATGTGTCTCTTGTCTCCTGAATTAGCAGGTCGATTCTTTTACCGTTGTGCCACCTGGGAAGCCCAGAGAGAGAGAGAGATTTGTATTCATGTGGATTAAAAAAATCATATAAAATGACCATTAGTACCCCAAGGAGGTGCCTTAATAGGTACCTTTATCTTTCAAACTGTTTTCATGAAAATATCTGTGTTAGTTTCTCTGGGCATTTTCTAGTCAATTTTGTATAATTTTCTAAGTTACTTACAACTTTGAGGATAAAAAGAAAACTATTTGGTTTTCTATTCATCATTTTAATGTTTATATTTAGGTTTTGACATTAAATTTGTTAATGGATAATAGAAAATGAGGAATTTGGTATGTGACATTACTGAATATAATTAATGAGAGCTGTAAATGTTAAGTGATTGGTAAGAATGTGGAACAGTTGTTCTGATCCTCTTTTGGGAAGTTGTGCTTCTTTTGGTGAGTGTGTTGAGAGAATTGAAAAACTTGGAAAATTTTTGTAAAGTATTATTGATTAGATTAATATATCTGAAAAGAATGTTGTATAAGTCTAAAATAATTGGTGGTTGTGGAGTATTAATAAACTAGTTAAGATTAAATAGGAAAGATATTAAAATGTACTACTGTGGGAGAAAGTCTCTTCTAGACTAAAATATCATTAAAAGCCATATTTAAATATTGACTATAAACCATTTTAAGATACTTTTTGGATAAATCAGCAGTAAAAAATAAATTAATAATGCATGATACTAAATAGTGATTGTTAAATCAGGTTTGAGAATAGAATGTTGGCTAAATAGAAAGTATTCTTGTTTTTTGATTATTGGGAATGAAAGGCATTCTGAATGTAGTTAAATTTAAAATAACCTCCAACCACCATTCTGAAAGAGATGAAGAGACAAGATACTTAGCAGTTTTCAATATGTAGATGATTTATATAAATTCATACTTAGCATTTTTCTCTATACTTCTCTAGCTGGAATTAATTTTTTGAAGTAATAATGTCTACCAGTATGATTTCCTACTTTCTTTCTAATACCACAAATGGGTTAAAAGGACCATTTTCATTTTCTTGGTAGAACTTACCCCCAGCCATACTTAGTTTTAGAGTCTCTCTTTTTTTCTCTCAAAGACATACTATATAAATCATAACAAATACCAGCCATTTAATTGGTTGCCATTTGCCAGATATGGTTTAAGTGATTGACTTCTGTTAAATCTTTAAATCCTCATAACACCCCTATGAAATAAATAATGATATATTACCTTTTCAAAGGGGAACACCTTGGTATACAGACAATCAAGTGGCTTATTTTAGGTCACACATCTAGTCATTGGGGCATCAGGGAATGGAGTCATTAGGCATCTAACTACATTGATCATGCTATCAACCATTGAACTATTCTGCTTCTTATGAAATATTTTATTTCATCACAATATAAAATTTACATTACAATATAAAATTTGCATTACAATATAAAATTTACTTCCAGAAACAAAATTAAGAAAAAAAGATGTGTCAAGGGCAATGCAAATAATTGTAGAAATGAAGGAAAAGTTAATGGCCAAGATTGTTTATTTGGGTATGAAAGCATGATGGCATATGTTACATACTTATATAAAGTTCTCTACTATTCACAGTGGATAAGACTTTTTTTTCCCAGTGCTTTACTGACCCAAATTAAATTCCGACTTTGAACTCTGACTCAATAAACTATTGTAATATATATAACATTTTAAAAATTATTAATCAGGAATGTGAATGATCTACCCATTACCTGTGGGTTCAGAGAGGCCAGGACAGTGGTTTCTGAAGAAATTAGCATGATTTATTAGTAGTTCCAAGTTGTATTCATTTCAATTTATCAGCATGACCTTGCTTAGACTCTTTAAAGAGCTTCTAGTTCACCTTGAGCCTCTGTCCTGCCTTGGTCTGAACAGTGGTATAGTTTTATGGCCTCTTTTCAGTTTATACTTGCTAGAGCAGGTCAGTCTCTGGTTTCAACATTTCCTTCTCTCATAGTCTGAATTGATCAGAATACTTAAGGTCAGTGGAGCAGAATAATTTGTCCTTGGCCCTTTCTTTAGTTCCTTAAAAGTAAAAATATAAAGACTAGTTTCATTTATAAAAATAGGAGTATAGAGATCTCCTTTCTCTTATCAATTCTTTAACTGCCTGATGGGTAATATTAGATGAGACACTTAACTAAGCAGGATTCATTCTCATCTGAAAGTCTGGTAAGACGAAAAGTTTACTGTTCAGAAATGTGAAACCCAAGTAAGATAAAACATATTCATTAGCTATAAACAAATCCCATATTGTATTATTATATTATTATTATAACTGATTTTTGTTCTTTTTTAAGCCTCTTCCAAAAAGACTTCCTCTAAGATACACATTTTACTTTTAGAATATATATATATTTACATATATGTGTGTGGATGTGTGTGCGTAGTCTATCTTTTTTGATAATTTCTTAATCTTTTAATAATAGTAATGTATTATTTATGTAAATGAAGTTAATTCCTGTTATATAAGCACAGCTATTGTGCTTGGTTTAAATGCATTTCTAAGTTCTTGAATGAAGAAAGTACATATCCAACTATGGAAATCTCCTTTAGTCAACTAGAAAAGTAATAGATAATATCTTTCTAAGGTAAAGGAGTACCTTTCTAAGAAAGCTAATAGATAGATGATACTTTTCTAAAAGTGATAATTTGGCGATTAAATTGAGTGTTTTCAATTTGTGGAAGAAATGTAAATGACTCCTTTTTGGCCATGTTTGTTGACAAAATATGCCTTGGCATTCAGAGCAGACACTGACCCATTCTCTTTCAGTATATATGTACTTTTATTTGCTGATCATTTCATTTCTTAAAACAGCTATACTAACTTTCCTATGAGAGTAATGTATCTAGTAGAGAAGAAAAGGAATGAAAGATTTTCAATAAATGTTGCTTAAATGAATGAAGAGTAAATTCAAGTTGATGTTTCACTGGTAGTCTTGTGGCTTCAGATATAATTTTCATGGTTATATTCAGATTTTGAAGTGTTATCCTAAATCTGTTACTTCAGTTCAGTTCAGTTCAGTCACACAGTCCTGTCCCACTCTTTGTGACTCCATGAACTGCAGCACACCAGGCCTCCCTGTCAATCACCAACTGCCGGAATCTACCCAAACCCATGTCCACTGAGTTGGTGATGCCATCCAACCATTTCATCCTCTGCCGTATCCTTCTCCTCCTGCCCTCAATCTTTCCTAGCATCAGGGTCTTTTTCAATGAGTCAGCTCTTTGCATCAGGTGGCCAAAGTATTGGAGTTTCAGCTTCAGTATCAGTCCTTCCAATGAACAGCCAGGACTAATCTCTCTTAGGATCGACTGGCTGGATCTCCTTACAGTCCAAGGGACTCTCAAGAGTCTTCTCCAACACCTCAGTTCAAAAGCATCAATTTTTTGGCACTCAGCTCTATTTATAGTCCAACTCTCGCATCCATACATGACTACTGGAAAAACTAAAGCCTTGACTAGATGGACCTTTCTTGACAAAGTAATGTCTCTGCTTTTTAATATGCTGTCTAGGTTGGTCATAACTTTCCATCCAGGCAGTAAGCATCTTTTAATTTCATGGCTGCAATCACCATCTGCAGTGATTTTGGAGCCCCCAAAAATTAAGTCAGCCACTGTTTCCCCTATTTCCCCATACTATTTGACATGAAGTCATGGGACCAGATGCCATGATCTTAGTTTTCTTAATGTTGAGCTTTAAGCCAACTTTTTCACTCTCCTCTTTCACTTTCATCAAGAGGCTCTTTACTACTTCTTCACTTTCTGCCATAAGGGTGGTGTCATCTGCATATCTGAGGTTATTGAGATTTCTCCCGGCAATCTTGATTCCAGCTTGTGCTTTATCCAGCACAGCATTTATCATGATGTACTCTGTGTATAAGTTAAATAAGCAGGGTGACAATATACAGCCTTGATATACTCCTTTTCCTATTTGGAACCAGTCTGTTGTTCCATGTCCAGTTCTAACTGTTGCTTCCTGACCTGCATACAGATTTCTCAAGGGGCAGGTCAGGTGGTCTGGTATTCCCATCTCTTTCAGAATTTTCCACAGTTTATTGTGATCCACACAGTCAAAGTCTCTGGCATAGTCAGTAAAGCAGAAATAGGTGTTTTCTGAGACTCTCTTGCTCTTTTGATGATCCAGTGGATGTTGGCATTTTGATCTCTGGTTCCTCTACATTTTCTGAAACCAGCTTGAACATCTGGAATTTCATGGTTCATGTATTGCTGAAGCCTGGCTTGGGGAATTTTGAGCATCACTTTACCAGTGTGTGAGATGAGTGCAATTGTGCAGTAGTTTGAACATTGTTTGCCATTGCCTTTCTTTGGGATTGGAATGAAAACTGACGTTTTCCAGTCCTGTGGCTATTCCTGAGTTTTCCAAATTTGCTCACATATGGTATTCATTTGGTTCTTTTTAAAATTTACAACTACTAATGTTATTAATGTAATAATTTTTGATACACACACACACACACACACAGTTCATGGGGTCACAAAAATTCGGACACAACTGAGCAACTGAACTGAACTGAAGCCTTCAGAAATTTGTTAAGTGGAATTTTTTTAATGCAAAACAGTTAAGATTCCACCAAATATACTGTATTCTGGCACCTCACTAGTAAAATGGTACATTGTTTCTGTGAATACAGAAAAATTATTCCACATATTAAGAGGAGAAATCCAAGACTGTTTTTCTTCAAAGAGGAATAAACTTCAGTTATGTAACTAATGGCTATATACAGTAGCTTTTTTCATTTCCTTAGCTTTTTTCATTTCCTTAATACTAATCATAGCTTTTAATTCATTTTGCAAGCATGTTTTAATACTCTCGTGAAGCAAATGTAACTCATTCCATGTGATATTTGACAAGGTCATTGCATTAAATGGCTTCTTTAGTTTTTGCTTCTGAATTTTCTTTGCTTGGTCTCATTTTAAATTAAAAGCAAACATTGAAATTTTCCTTGCAGCTTCTCTTCATAAACAAAATAGTGTGCAAATGCAAATGCATTTTATCATTACTCATAGGAATGGAAAAGATAAGTGTGAAAACATAACCAACTAAAATATCAGGACTGCAGAGTCCTACCCTGAAAAGGTCTGTGTTTTTCTCCAGAACACAACTGCTTTTTTTAAAAACTGGGCACTCCTTCCTACCTGAATACTGTAAACTGTAGTTCAACTTGGTTATTGGTACTTAGTAACTTCCCATTACACTTTTAACAAAGTGTAGTGCCATATATATAATTTTTCAATAAAATGTTGGTGAGATTAAATGTGCAAAGATGATTGAATTAGTCAATTAAAGTAGCATTGCTTTAAACCTTGTCATCGTATATTCAGTTCATTATCCACTGATGCTAGGGAATTTTAAGTTTTATTTTATTATGTTGCTCTGGGGAAGGTAAAGACCCATAGCTGCCTTTTATCAAATAATTATGTTTTTGATTTTATAATATGAATATAAAAATTAGCTGCTTAGTGAAGATTAATATATGTTTCTTCATATATGATGTTAACTAGAATAATGATATGAAATAAGAAAATGTTGTTGGGTACGGATTTTGGCATAATTAGAATTAAATAATATGTTAGAATTTTTTGACTTAAACTGAATAATAGTAGAGCATGTTGATATTTTTCCAGTATAATATTAATGTATGTCTGCTGCTCCTGCTGTTTAGTCGCTAGGTCATGTCTGACTCTTTGCAACTCCATGAACTCTCCCACTAGACTCCACTGTTCATGGGATTCCCCAGGCAAGAATACTGGTTTGGGTTGGCATTTCCTTCTCCAGGGGATCTTTCTGACCCATGGATTGAACTTGCATCTCCTGCTCGACAGGTATATTATTTTCTACTGAGCAACATGGGAAACCCAATGCATGTCTTTTAAAGAACAAATAGAGAAAAGAGGAAAATGAGAAATCTTCACTTTCAGTATCACCAATTTTTAAAATATTTAATATATTCATTCTTTTCACAGCTATTTTTAAAGCATATTTTCAATAATTACAGAAAGAGCTGACTCATTGTAAAAGACCTTGATGCTAGGAAAGATTGAGGGCAGTAGGAGAAGGGGGTGACAGAGAGTGAGATGATTGGATGGCATCATCAACTCAATGGACTTGAATTTGGGTAAATTCCAGAAGATAGTGAAACACAGGGAAGCCTGTCATGGGATCACAAAGAATTGGACATAACTTAATGATTGAACAGCAACGATATCTACATTACATATGTGCTTTCTACTTTATTTGGTTCACATTGTATTATAAGCCTTATTAATTGTGAAAGTGTTTTAACATTTTTCATATTGAGAGTGGTTTCATTTAGGCATAGAGACCCACACTTTTGGCAGCAATTGGCACTAATAACTGGGGAGCATCTTGATAAATATCTAAAAATGTATTTTTACGTATTTTCAGACATACATGAAAAGTTCTAAAACCCATAATGACCTGTTTGGGGAAAAGCAAAAGATCAGTTAAGAATTCATATTAATACATACCAATGGAACATTTCTATGGAAAAAAAAAATTCTAATCAGAAGCAGTTACTTACAAATTATATGTGAAAGAAACTTCATGGCTTTAAAAGGAAGTATAGCAGTGTGGTTAAGATATAGACTTTAGAACTAGAATGGCTAATTATTGACAATTTGCTTAGCTTCAGTATTTCCACAGTGTTACAAGTAGTTATGGGGGTGAAAAGTACTAGTAGAACTTTCTTGCTTCATCCTCTTTTAAACCTACTCCCATCTCATTTTAATCCTGACCATTCTATGAAAACTATTCTTTTCAGTATTTGTGTTGTTAAATTGAGGGGTAAATTTAGGTTCCCATTTTACTTGATCTTTCAACAGCCTGATACAGTTCATCATCTGTCCTCACTGAAATTGCAACTGTCTTCCAGGTCATCACAATTTCCTAGTTTTCCTTGTATATTTTTGGCAACTCCCTCAATTTTCTTCAAAGGTTTCTTTTCATCCTCCCTAATCAATAAATCTTAGACATTCTCACAGCTCAGTCTTTGCTTCTTTTCTATCTCTGTTTACATTTAATTCCTTGTAATATAGTTTGTTATTGTTTTTGTTCAGTCACTAAGACACGTCCTACTCTTTGCAACTCCATGGATTGAGGTTGCCCCACCTCCCTGTCCTCAACTGTCTCCCAAAATTTTCTCAAATTCATGTCCATTAAGTCAATGAGAGTATTTAACTATCTTACTCTGCCTCCCCCTTCTGCTGCCCTCAATCTTTTAGTCTTTTCCAGTGAGCTGACTCTATCTGATGGCCAAAGTACTGGAGCTTCAGCTCAGCAGCAGTCCCTCCAATGAATATTCAGGGTTGATTTCCTTTCAGATTGACTGGTTCCTTGCAGTCCAAAGGACTCTCAAGAGTCTTCTCCAGCACCACAATTAGAAACCATCAATTCTTTGATTCTTATCTTTCTTTATGGTTGAACTGTCACATCTGTACATAACCACTGGAAAAAAAAAACTAACACATCTTTGACTATATGGACATTTGTCGGCAAAGCAGTATCTCTGCTTTTTAATACTGTGTCTACATTTGTCTTAGGTTTCCTTTCAAGGACCAAGTGTATTTTAATTTTATGGCTGTAGTCACTGTCTGCAGTGATTTTGGAGCCCAAGAAAACCTCTATCACTTTTTCTATTGTTTCCACATCTATTTGCATGAAGTGATGGGACCAGATGTCGATGATCTTACTTTTTTGAATCTTGAGTTTCACATCAGCTTTTTCACTCTCCTCTTTCAGCTTTATCAAGAGGCTCTTTTATTTTTGCCATGAGGGTAGCAAAATCTGCATATTTCTGGTTTTTGATATTTCTCCCAGCAGTCTTGACTCCAGGTTGTGATTCATGCAGCCTGGCAATTTACATGCTGTGTTCTGCATAGAAATTAAATAAGCAAGGTGAGAGTATACAGCTTTGTTGTACTGCTTTTCAAATTTTGAACCAGTCTGTTGTTCCATGTCTGTTTCTAACTGTTGGTTCTTGACTGGCATAAAGGTCTCTCAGGAGACAGGTAAGGTGGTATGGTACTCCTATATGTTTAAGCATTTTCTGCAGTTTTTGTGATCCACACAGTCAAAGGCTTTCACGAAGTTTACAAAGCAGGCATAGTTGTTTTCTGGAATTGCCTTGCTTTCTTGATAATCCAATGGATATGGGCAACTTGAACCTTGGTTCCTCTGTCTTTTCTAAACCTATGTATATCTGGAAGTTCTCTGTTCATGTACATCTGAAACCTAGCTTGAAGGGTTTTGAGCATTACTTGACTAACATGTGAAATGAGTGCAATTGTATGGTAGTGTGAACATTCTTTCACATTGCTCTTCTTTGAAATTGGAATGAAAATTGACCTTTTCCAGTCCTCTGGCCTCTGTTGAGAGAGGGCAATGGCAACCCACTCGAGCACTCTTGCCTGGAGAATCCCATGGATGGAGGAGCCTGGTAGGCTGCAGTTGAGAGTTCCAAATTTGCTGACATATTCAGTGTAGCACTTTAACATCATCATCTTTTAAATATCTCAGCTGGAATTCTGTTACCCCCTTTAGGTTTGTTAGTTCTAATTTGTCCTAAGGCCCACTTGACTTCATACTCCTGGATGTCTGGCACTAGGTGAGTGACCATACCATCATGGTTATCCAGGTCATTAAGACTTTTTTTGTATAGTCCTTCTGTGTATTCTTGCCCCCTCTTCTTATTCTCTTCTGCTTCTGTTAGGTCCTTACAATTTCTGTCCTTTATCACGTCCATCGTTGGTGTCTCCAGTTTTCATTGGAGACATCTCTAGTTTTCTCCATTCTATTTTTTCTCTCCATTTCTTTGCATTAGTCATTTAAGAAGGCCTTCTCATCTCTTCTTGCTATTCTGTGGAACTCTGCATTCATTTGGGTAAGTATATCTTTCCCTTTTTCTCTTGGCTTTTGCTTCTCTACTTTCCTCAGATATTTGTAGAATCACCTTAGACATCCATTTCGCTTTCTTACATTTCTTTTTCTTTGGGATAGTTTTGATCACTGCCTCCTGTAGGATATTATGAACCTCCATCCATAGTTCTTCAGGCATTCTGTCTACCCGATCTAATCCTTTGACTCTAGTCATCACCTCCACTGTATAATCATAAGTGATTTGATTTAGGTCATACCTGAATGACCTACTAGTTTTTCCTGTTTTCTTCAGTTTGAGGCTGAATTTTGCAATAATGCATTCATACTCTGAGCCACAGTCAGCTCCAGGTTTTTTTTTTTTACTGACTGTGTAGAGTTTTTACATCTTTGACTGCAGAGAACATAATCAGTCTAATTTCACTGTTGACCTTCTGGTGATGTCCATGTGTAGAGTCACCTCTTGTGTTGTTGAAAGGAGGTGTTTGCTAGGACCAGTGTGTTTTCTTGAATAATATAGATTAATATATAGTAATATAGGTTAACATTGAACATTCTCTAAATTCTCATTTTTCCTGAATTTTATCTCTGGCCCAACCATTTACACCAAACTGACTCATATATATACTCCCTTTCCACATACCTAAGATCAGTTTGTCTGAAGCCTTTTCAGTTCAGTTCAGTTCAGTTCAGTCTCTCAGTCGTGTCTAACTTTGCGACCCCATGAACCGCAGCATGCCAGGCCTCCCTGTCCATCACCAACTCCCAGAGTCCACCCAAAACCATGTCCAGTGTGTCGGTGATGCCATCCAACCATCTGAAGCCTTTACAGTATCACAATTGCAACTGTTTGCTTTCCACTGCAATAGTAAAAAATAGATAAAAAGACTTTGCTATCTCTCACAGCATATATATAATTCACAGGCAAATCCTAATGGCTCTATCTTATATATGTATCAAAAATTCTACCACTTCTCATCTTTACTGTCACCACCTTGCAACCAAGTCACTTTCCTCATTCATCTAGATTATCATCACTTTTCTGACTAGTGCTGCTGGCTTCCTGTTCTTAACACAGCAGCCAGAGTCATTGTTTTAAAATACAAGTTGTATTATTTTCTTCCTCTGCTGAGAATCTTACATTGGTATTGTCATACAATCAATGCCAGAGAATGAATAATAGGCTACACGGTTCCATTTGAGTTAGGATTCTGTACCCCTTTCCCCTATTAGCTGTCTAATCTCTGCTACCATCTCCTCCTCACTCAGGATGCTTCAGACCTTTAGGCTTCTTGATGCTATTGAAACATCCTTTTCAGCTCTTGCCTGAGGGTCATTGTAGAAGTTCCCTCTGCGTAGCATGCTCTTGCTATTGATACCCAAGTAGCTTGCTACCTTGGTCCCTTCCTTTAGATCTTGTACTGAAATGTCACCTTCTCAGTAAAGGAGTCTTTCATTATATGATCTAAAAATTTATAAATCTATATGCACTTTTATTATCACTGTACTGTGTGAAACATGCAATATACTTTACTTATCACATTTTGTTATCTATGTTCCATGATAGGAATATAAGAAAAAAATGTCAAGCACACAGGAAAAGCTCAATATATTTATTGAAATAATCAGATATTTTTTGATGAATGCATTTAAAATCACTTAGTGCATATTCAGTTATTGTGTTATTTTTTCAGTATTATACATAATATTATATATAGTACAAATTAGCCTACATCTGAAGTATGGGTTTCCAACTGTTACTGCTTGGGACCAAGAATTTCATGTTGTGATTTTAAGGATTATAAATATTTCTAAGATAAATAGGAATACAGTTTATAATATTCAATCAATGTAAAAATGGACTTTTTTTTTAGACATAGGAATCCTAAAAATGACCAAAACCCTTAGGAAAGATGATACATGTTAAATTTGTAAAAAATTGAGATTATTTAGCCTGAAGAAGAGAAATGTCATATGTATATGACAAAGGGTATTGATGAAATGGTTTCTATAACTACCAAAAACAGAGAAAAGTAAGGTAAGAAATGATCTATGGCCCCAATTGTATTACTTTCCTTTAAGATAGAATTGTTGAATATGAGGATATTAAAATAATAAAATTATCTATATAAGAAAATTATCTTTCCATGATCAGTTCAGTTCAGTAGTTCAGTCATGTCCAATTCTTTGTGGCCTCATGGACTGTAGCATGCCAGGCTTCACTGTTCATGACCAACTCCCTGCTGCTGCTGCTGCTGCTAAGTTGCTTCAGTCGTGTCGGACCCTGTGCGACCCCGTGTGACTCCATAGACGGCAGCCCACCAGGCTCCCCTGTCCCTGGGATTTTCAAGACTAGAACACTGGAGTGGGTTGCCATTTCCTTCTCCAGTGCATAAAAGTGAAAAGTGAAAGTGGAGTCGCTCAGTTGTGTCCAACTCTTAGCGACCCCATGAACTGCAGCCTACCAGCTTCTTCCATCCATAGAATTTTCCCCCACCCAGAGTACTAGAGTGGGTTGCCACTGCCTTCTCCTACCAACCCCCTAGCTTTCTCAAACTCATGTCCATTGAGTCAATGATGCCATCCAACCATCTCATCTGCTGTTGTCTCCTTCTCCTCCTGCCTTCAATCTTTCCCAGCATCAGGGTCTTTTCAATAGAGTCAGCTCTTGGCATCAGGTGGCCAAAGTTTTGGAGTTTCAGTTCCAACATCAGTCCTTCCAATGAATATTCAGGGCTGATTTCCTCTGCGATGGACTGGTTGGATCTCCTTGCAGTCCAAGGGACTCTTAAGAGTCTTCTTCAGCACCACAGTTCAAAAGTATCAATTCTTTGGTGACCAGCTTTCTTTATGGGCCAACTCTCACATCCATACATGATTAAGGGGGAAAAATAAAACATAGCTTTGACTAGAAAGATCTTTGTTGGCAAAGAAATGACTCTGCATTTAAATATGCTGTCTAGGTTGGTCATAGCTTTTCTTCCAAGGATAAAGTGCCTTTTAATGTCAATGCTTCAGTCACCATCTATGGTAATTTTGGAGCCCAAGACAATAAAGTCTGTCACTGTTTCCATTGTTTCCCCATCTGTTAGCCATAAAGTGAAGGGACTGGGTGCCATGATCTTCATTTTTTGAATGTTGAGTTTGAAGCCAGCTTTTTCACTCTCTTTCACTTTCATCAAGAGGCTCTTCAGTTCTTCTTTGCTTTCTGCCATAAGGGTGGTGTCATCTGCATAACAGATTATGATACTTCTCCCAGCAATCTTGAGTTCAGCTTGTGGCAGTCAGCCCAGCATTTAGCATGATGTACTCTGCATATAAGAAACAAGCAGGGTGACAGTATACGGCTTTGACGTACTCCTTTCCCAATTTGGAACCAGTTTGTTGTTCCATGTCTGGTTCTAACTGTTTTTTCTTGACCTAAATACAGATTTCTCAGGAGGCAGGTAAGGTGGTATAGTATTCTACTCTCTTTAAGGATTCTCCACAACTTGTTGTGATCCACACAGTCAAAGAGTTTGGCATAGTCAATAAATCAGAAGTAGATGTTTTTCTGGAACTCTCTCACTTTTTCTGCTATTATTCAATGGATGTTGGCAATTTGATCTCTGGTTCCTCTGCCTTTTCTAAATCCATCTTTTACATCTACACATTCTCAGTTCATGAACTGTTGAAGCCTTGCTTGGGGAATTTTGTGCATTACTTTGCTAGCGTGTGAGATGAGTGCAATTGTGTGGTAGTTTGAACATTCTTTGGCATTGCCTTTCTTTGGGATTGGAATGAACCCTGACCTTTTACAGTCCTGTGACCACTGCTGAGTATTCCATATTTGCTGGCATAGTAAGTGCAGCTCTTTAATAGCATTATCTTTAGGACTTGAAATAACTGAGCTGAAATTCTATCATCTTCACTCTTTTTGTTCTTAGCTACGCTTCCTAAGGCCTGCTTGACTTGAGACTCCAGGATGTATGGCTCTTGGTGAGTGATTACACCATTGTGGTTATCTGGGTCATGAAGATCTTTTTTGTATAGTTCTTATGTGTATTCTTGCCACCTCTTCCTAATAAATCTGCTTCTGTTAGGTCCATTCCGTTTCTGTCCTATATTGTGCCCATCTTTGCATGAGATGTTCTCTTGGTATCTCTAATTTTCTTATAGACATCTCTAGTCTTTCCCATTTTATTGTTTTTCTCTATTTCTTTGCATTGATCACTGAGGAAGGCTTTCTTATCTCTCCTTGGTATTCTTTGAAACTCTGCGTTCAGATGGCTATAACTTTCCTTTTCTCCTTTGTCTTTAGCTTCTCTTCTTTTCTCAGCTATTTGTAAGGCCTCGTCAGACAACCATTTTGCCTTTTTGCATTTCTTTTTTAGGAGATGGTCTTGATCACTGCCTTATGTACAATGCCAAGAACTTCTGTCCATAGTTCTTCAGGCACTCTGTCTATCAGATCTAATCTCTTGAATCTATTTTTCACTTTCACTGTATAATTGTAAGGGATTTGATTTTTGTCATACCTGAATGGTCTATTGTTTTTCACTACTTTCTTCAATTTAAGTCTAAATTTTGCAATAAGGAGTTCATGATCTATGCCACAGTCAGCTCATGGTCTTGTTTTTGCTGAATGTATATAGAGCTTCTCCATCTTTGGCTGCAAAAAATATAATCAATCTGATTTCGACATTGGCCATCTGGTGATGTGCATGTGTGGAGTCGTCTCTTGTGTTGTTGGAAGGGGGTGTTTGCTATGACCAGTGCCGTCTCTTAGGAAAAGTCTGTTAGCGTTTACCCTGCTTCATTTTGTACCCCAAGGCAAAATTTGCCTATTACTCCAGGTATCTCTTGACTTCCTACTTTTGCCTTCCAGTCACCTGTGATGAAAAGGACATCTTTTTTCATCTTTCCATGATAGGTTTTTTTTTTTTTTTTAATGAAAATCCTTTTCCTGAGATCGATCTATAAACTAAACTCTTAGAATGATTTGGCTTTTAGGTTATTAATAATAGTTGCTCAGTCACAACATACTTAATTGGGCTTTCTCTCATAAAGTAAAAATAATGAAGACTAAAACCCTTCAGACATTTATCGAGATCTTTTCCTTGCATACTGAATACTGATATGCAACATTTTTGAGGAAATGAACTTTCAAGTAGCTATTTCCCTAGTAAATGACATTGTCATGTAAATAGCAATTATATTACTAATAATAGGTAAATTTTATGTATCAGGGTCTTTTAGGGAATATGTGCCTATGTTATTTCATTTTTTTTCTTCAAATAGTCCTGTTAAGTAGATACTATTTTTATATTAATATTCATACCATTAAAGAAATTGAGGCTTAGAGGTACAACAATCCAGCAAAGGCTGTGGATATAGTAAGAGACCTAGATATAAGCCCAGAGTTTCTCATCCAGTTCTTTTCTTTCCAGTAGCAATGGAATATTGTGTGCTGTGTGTAATGTGGGAAGCACAGCTTCTTAGTTTGAATTTCTACCAGCTTACTGTGATCTTTTAAATGCCTTAGGTCTTCCTTTGTTACATTTATAAAGTGGAGATGATTATATTACCTATATCATTTGTTAGGTGACTCATGTATAGAAATAGTGCCTAGAATATAATGAGTATTAATAAGCATAAGGGATCAGAGAACGGCTCCAATGGATAAGGGAGAGATGCAAGCTTTGTTTTGACTGATTGCTTGATATTAAAAAAATAATCTTTTGAAATATCTACTTTTGATTTGAGTCTTGATGTAATTGGAACAGTAAAGAAAGGAGAAAGCAAAATGAAATGGTTAAACGTGTGGGCATTGGGGTTAAATAGGCTTGATTTCTAGTCCAGGTCCTGACAATTACTAACAGATTTCTAGACCTCCATTGCTACATCTTAAAACCAGGACAGAAATGAAAGCTTCCCTCATGTTGTTGAGGGGCTTCTTTTGTGGTTCAGATGGTAAAGAATCTGTCTGCAATGCAGGAGACCTGAGTTTGTTCCCTGGGTCAGGAAGACATCTTGGAGAAGGCCATGTCTACCCACTCCATCCAGTATTCTTGCCTGGAGAATCCCATGCACAGAGAAACCTGGTAGGCAACAGTGCATAGGTTACAAAGAGTCAGACATGGCTGAGTGACTTAACACTTCACATGATGTTGAGACGATTAGATGAGTCCCTGCATGCAAAAAGGCTTAGTGCGTGGTCCAGCATATAATAAAGTTAGGCATTTTATTTAAAAATTTACCTGTATTTTAGAAAACATACTGTGGAAGCAATAAACAGTGTGAATCAGTAGAGAATGGGAGATATATTAGTTAAAAACTATGATCATGCTAAGTCTCTCAGTTGTGTTCAACTCTGCGACCGCATGGACTATAGCCCGCCAGGCTCCTCTGTCAATGGGATTCTCCAGGTAAGAATGCTGGAGTGGGTTGCCATTTCCTACTCTAAATAAATAACTATGATAGATTTCTATAAATTAAATTTAGCAAAAATGTTATTAAAAATACCACGGAGCTTATTTAATATTTAAAAAAAATAAATATAAATGGTGAAACATACACATTTGGTCATAAAATTGAAGACAAATATACAGAAACAATTAAAGGAATTATGAAATCTTGTGTTAATGTAGAAAGTATTTTGAGGAAGGATGTATTTTCTTTTATGCTACACGGATATATTTGAAAGTGCTATTTTTATTATATGTGTGTAAGCAAAAAAGGTTCAGTTCAGTCAGTTCAGTTCAGTCGCTCAGTCACTTTCTAGTATTTCTGTTGTAATATATCCCAGGGTCTATTGTTAGTGTCTATTTTTAAAGTTTGTTGAGACATTTACCAATGACAAGCTCATGTTCCTGTATTTTAATTCAGAGCATGACATTGACACCAGTGTCCAAGGGCTAGCCCTTAACTACTTTTTCTCTGATTTTAAATTCTGTATTGTTAATACAACTGCCTAGCATGAATAATTTAAAATATTTTTTTTGCTGCTGCTGCTGCTAAGTCACTTCAGGTGTTTCCAACTCTGTGCAAGCCCATAGATGGCAGCCTACCAGGCTCCTTTGTCCCTGGGATTCTCCAGGCAATAAACTGGAGTGGGTTACCATTTCCTTCTCCAATGCATGAAAGTGAAAAGTGAAAGTGAAGTCACTCAGTCGTGTCCTACTCTCAGTGACCCCATGGACTGCAGCCTACCAGGCTCCTCCATCCATGGGATTCTCCAGGCAAGAGTACCAGAGTGGGTCACCATTGCCTTCTCTGTACAATATTTGTTTTAGAACTTTATATTGGATGCATGTTAGAATTACAGTTTCTCTATTTAAACAATTTGTCAATAATATGCATTTTTATATCTAAATTTTATATGATACAGTCTTACTCCAAAAGACTGAAAGATATTAATATCAATTTAAATATTTTCCAATAGGCATAACATAAAATATCAGAAGTGATTACTTAATGTTCTTGTTTGTTTACTAATAAAGAATGCAATGATATCTATATTTTGTCTAGATCCCTGAGACAAGAGTCCCAATCAAAAAAAATCTAAAGCTAATGGTATTTGAATATTCAGGATTTTTTTTTAATGTTTGAAAAAGAATGTTTTCCTTTGTTTACTCTGGCAAGTTTTTTTTTTTTTTTCTTGTAGTGATACTCACTTATTTCTCAAAATCGCTAGAATTGTAAGCCCATAACTTATGATGCCTAGCATGATATAAGCATGTCATTTACTCTGTCCTTTTTGAATACTGTAGAGCTATATTATCTTTTGACTCTACTGTTTAGTATTTATCTCAGGATTTGTAAGTTTTACATTCTCTATGCTGCAGATTCTTCATCTGTTGAATGGTGGTACTCTACTTTGTAAAATAAAATTTAAAAAAATAAAATAAAAACTTACACACATAAAACATGCAGTGTAACACTTATGGCCTTGATAGCAAAAATAATTGTGCCTATTATGTGCTGAAAAGGATTTCAGATTTTTCATATCTTTTTTAAAAAATCTTTTCAATAACACTTTAAGATACTCTAAAATAGCTCATTTTCCAAGTTTTACAGATGAACAGATAGGAACATAAACAACTTAAATTAATCCAATTATTGTCAGAGTCAGAATTTGTAACCAAGTAGGCTGGTTCCAGAGCATATACTTTGTTTCTTTCTTTCTTTCTTTCTTTTTTTTTTTTTTACTGTTATTACATAGATATTTTATATGTTGTATGTATAATTTATGATAAATAATTGGAGGTGTAATAAATCACTCAGTAGTGATATATCCTATCTTCTATAGGTTTATCATGTGGTTCTTGAAATATGAAATAGAGTATACAGAACAAGACGATATTATGCTTATCTTATATAAAACCCTATTGTGCATCTTTGCTGCTTTCAGTTCTTTTTCTATAAAACAAGATATTTACCTTATGTTTTTGAATATTTATTTTTACACGTTTCCTTGTTTCTTCCATTGGGTGTGGAGCTTCTTAGTAAGCCAGGTTCTCATTTTTTAATTTTGTATCACACATTATAGCATAGTGACTACCGCCCAGTAGATTTTGAATACATTTTGTAGGATGAATGAGTGAACAAGGAAATGAAACCATTAGCATAAATGGAGAATTAGGAAAAGACAGTCTAAATATTTCTCATGATATGTATAATACAAACAGGTTGGAGTTTGAAATGGGGACATTTGCTAGATAACCAAAATGCAGTAATAATACTAATGGTTACTGACTTGCAGTAGTCTTTTCATTAATAAGTGCACCTTGATGTTATCAAGTTTTGAACAGCTGTATTTTGGGTAATGTTGTAGTAGATGTAATACACAGAAATTGTGCACTCTTGTTCTTAAAATGATGAGATGGTTGAATGGCATCACTGACTCTATGGACATGAGACTGAGCAAGCTCTGGGGGTTGGTGAAGGACCCGGAAACCTGGCATGCTGCAGTCCTTGGGGTTCCAAAGAGTTGGACATGACCGAGCGACTGAATGTTGTCATTCTTAAAACCATTGGAACAAATATGATAAGCCTTACTTTAGCCATAGGTTGTATTTCTAGAGGGAACATTAAGCAGCAGAATATTCTCTAAATGACAAAAAAAAAAAAATTGTCTGGTAAAGGAAATGAAAGATAAAATATAACCTGATATCATTATACCCAAGCCATTAAACAATGGTTATGATCTGATTTTCGTGCAGATGCCACTGCCTAGGTGTTCTAACTAAAGTTGGTTGTTCTAAACAGGAGAGAGGGGAAAAAGACACTTTTAGTCTTGAGTTTACTTGACAACTTGACTTTGGAGATGACAATGCCAAAAGCTACAAAACTTCAATCTACCACCTGAAGGTTGGCTGACTTTTCTAAAATGTAAAAATGTATATTTTAGCTCTAAAGAGACTGCTGAAAAGACTAGTACTCTGGGAATTAAACGCTTATAGAGAGCCTCTCAGCAAAGACAGGCTAATTGATGTTCAAGATCATTTGAACTGAACTACATCAAAAGAAGAATTACACCCTCCATGTACTGAAGCCACTTACCATGTCCTCGGTGCCACTCTGCAGGGATAGTTTGCTGTCATCCTCTTGCATGTCAGAAACTCTCAGTTTTTGAATCAGCCAAAGTTTTGAAGGGGTATTTCATGGTAGCAAGTCTAAAATTGCTTCTGCTTCAGAACTAAGAGCAATTCCTAGAACTCCTCAACTTCTGCACTACAATATTTTTTGTCTAAAGTATATGTGTGTATGTGTGCTTAGCTGTGCCTGACTCTGCAACCCCATGGGCTGTAGCCCCCCCACACTCCTGTGTCCATGGGATTTTCCATGCAAGAATACTGGAGTGGGTTGTCATGTTCTTCTCCATAGTATCTTCCTGACCAGGGATTGAGTCTTGCATCCCCTGCATTGACAGGTGGATTCTTTGCCATTGTGCAACCTGGGAGGTGCCTAAAGTGTAAACTGTAGAACAACAGTTAGTATCCTTAGAAGTTGCAAATGTTAACCCCAAAATATTTTGCCTTCTCTTTCTCTCTTGCTCCCCAAAAAACATTAAAAAATGCTTATTTCTGTTTTGTAAGAATTCTATATAATGGCTGCAACAGTTTCAACACGTGATGAATATAAATTCATGAGAATAATGATGAAGGGAGGTTTAGGAAAGCTATTATCCTAATTGTGTTATGAAGTTCAGTCAGTTTTTCAACAAAGTAGACTACTTATTGAATAACTGATTTGAATGGGAGTTTACAATTTACAATATAATGAAATGCCAGATAATTTTCCCTAAAAGTAGGGTAGTAATTTTAGGGGGAGAAAATTCATTTTATTTTATTTTTTAAAAAGAGATAATGGTACTTAATAACTTTATTTTAAAACAACTCTTCTCCTTCCAAATTGTATAATCACTAGAAATGCTGAAAATTTCAAGATTTCTATAACGCCATAATTTTATGGAACATTTAAGTGTCAGTAGTTTGACTAGCTTTACCATTAGACACATAAACATCAGTGTCTGTTGACACACTGTAAAGGCACAAGTGGAATGTAGCCTGTCTTGGTGCTGTCTGTGCTGAGTTTTAATAGTGCATCTGCATCTGTTTTTCCCAGTGGAAAATGACTGCATGTCACATTGTAGTTTTTTTTTTCTTTTTTATAACTACTGTATAATAAAATATAGCCACGATAAATAGCATATAAGCAAATAAAGCAGATTTGGACTGAATCCATTTTGCCTTCATCACTCAGGCTTTTAAGTAGTTGTGTATCCTAAATCGGTTTAATTGGATCAAATTGTATTTGCAGTGAAGTTGAGAAAGATTTTATTTTTATTTGTTGTTTAGGTAATGTTTTCAGTATAGTTTCCTCTATACTCCACTGTGTTTGTCCAGATTGTAATGTAAATTGCCATTTAAGATAATTGACCTCTTCAGCTATTTTTTTCTCTTTTTTGTTGTTACTATTATTTGTTATTCCAAATGAAGGAAAGAAAGTGAAGTTGCTCAGCAGTGTCTGCCTCTCTATGACCCCATGGACTGTTTGTTGCTTACCAGGCTGCTCCCTTCATGGGATTTTCCAGGCAAGAGTACTGGAGTGGCTTGCCAGTTCCTTCTCCAGGGGATCTTCCCAACCCAGGGATCAAACCCGGATCTCCCGCATTGTAGGCAGACGCTTTACCATCTGAGCCACCAGGGAAGATTCCTAGTGCTGGTAATTAAATAGCTCCAAATCAAGGTGTTGTACATTGTTAATAATTTGCAAAATTGCTCTGAGTGTCCTGGGAGCAGGAGTAATGTTTGATTGAATTTTGTAGCTGTTAGCTAACTCAGCATCCGATTTTCCGTGGTTTTGTATATTGGATTGATTATTGAATGAAAATGACTATGAATAGTTTTCTTAGTTAAAAATCTAAATATATAAATAGGTTTGCTTTATAATATATTTAAAATTTCCATACACTTTAATGTAAAATTACAAAGTGAGATATCTAATTTAATTTTGTGGGTGAAAAATGATTCCAGCCGTTTTTCAAACCCTTTCTTACTTACTCTTCCAAAAATACCTTATTCATCTTTGGTCTTGATTTTTAACTATAATAACCATAGCATGCTATGTTTGCAATTACAATAGGTATACAATAGTCATATAAGAGGGAATAGATATATGCCCGTGTTTTCTATAAGGCATGGTCTTTTAGCTCTAAATGCTATTTGAAGGAGTGAGAAACATTACAAACTTTATTTTCATTTAATAGTTAAAGGTAAATTTATATTTGCATATTTTATCACATATAAATTTGAGAACTTAGCTTTATTTGTTAAGAGGAAAATACAAAATTTTTGTTTGAACAGTTAGTATTAATATTTTCTGTATGTTTTGCCTCCCGAAAGCATAATTTACAGCAAATTGATTGTATTCAGTAACAATGGAGACTAAAATCAATTCCACGTAAATTTTAAAAGCTCAATATTTGTATTCAGTGATTTTTTTTTTGTGTTATAGTCTTTGATTTGTTAATCTGAAAAGTACGATTTTGGTTTGATCAACCTTACTTTTTAAAGATTTGTATTGATTGCTTGCAAGCAATATGTATTACTTTTAAAAGATCTGTGAATAAATATGCTTTCTGCCTGTCTCCTCCCAAAATTCCAACTAATTAAAAAAAAAAATTTGCCTGGACAATATTTAGAAGGAGTGATATGAATTTCCCCCTTCATGGGTATGTGATATTTAAATAACTTAAAATGTGGGTTTATATGCTCTTCTTTTGATATACATGACATATATAAGTGAAATATATATACTTAAAATCATGTCTTGAAAAGGCATGGACAAAACACACTTACGTATATACATATCCTTTAAACTTTATCAAGGGTGTTAACTTTTAATTGTATTTAATACAGCATAATTTGACCTTACTGAATTGAACATGAATAAAAATGCAGTTGTATAGAATCGGGTTTGGGTATTGTGTACTTTGCAGAGAAAAGCTTCCGAAAATTGGAAGCAACCCCCACCTGATAAAAATGGCAAAACTCCAAATGGTTGATACTTTGAATAAAACCATTTCCAAACTTCTTTGTAGGTAGATTTCAGTTTTCCTTAGAGCTTTAGGTGTTTGTGGTGGTGGTTAGTCTGTCAGTCTCACAGTGCTGCCTCTTCTGATTTCGACTTGATAGGCCCTCTAGAAAATAAACAATAAGAGTTGACTGAAGGCCTCGCTGTGAGTCAAGCTCACTGAGTTTTAGTGCACTGTATTTTCTTTTTACACCATATTTCTTGATTAAGGACTGTATGTTAGATTAATCTGATTTCCAGATGGTGGAGTCTCAGATAAGGGCCTTATTTCAGTGGCATATAATGTACATCATTTTAAAGATCTCAGTGCTCAAAATTTTCTGCTTGAAATCTTACACAAAGTGAGGAATAAAGCTATAGGCAGTGTAAGAATGGAACAGGAAAAAAAAAAAAAAAGGAGAAAGCAGAGCAGTGTGCTGCAATGGAAATCTGATATTTGATATGTTAGCTAATCTCTTTTGGTCCTGCAGCCAGATTTTTCTCTTTTTTTCTCTTGTGAGAAGAATTTCTTTCTTTCTTTCTTTCTGCTTTTTGATCCCATACTCTGCCCCTTGCACAGTTGGAATGTCCCCAAAAGACTTTGGCAGAGGTCACTTCTCAGAAGCTTTTTAAACTTTAGTTAGAATACATTTATTGATTTTTTTAATGACCAGTGGAATGAGAATTTTTGGAAAAAAGCTCACCTGAGATTCAATGTCTGACTTGGCAGTCCGAACTCTTTTAAACCTTTGAGAACACTTCATTAGACGCCAGGTCTTCATCGTTAGTAAAACTCTGTGAGGACTCTGGCATATTGGATTTTCCTTGGGATTGATATCAGCTGACAATTTGGCCTCACAGACATTGGAGATAAAAAGCATTTTTCTGGAGCTAACAGTCAGAAACTGCATAAGTATGTGAAGTTCAGTAACAGTTGAAAAAAAATTCAATCATGTGCCTGTTGACATTATTTCGTAGAAAGAGTTGGCACAATAACTTGTTCTTAGACTCTTTTCCTTATTTATAATCATTTGAAATTAAGCTGTTTTGTTTGTCTAAATGAGCCATGTAGGGAAAGTACATTTTTGTTAACTAAGAATCGGATAATACTTAAAAAAATATATCTTTTTATATTTCAGGATTTCTGCTTCAGTGTACTTTAAAGTTTTTGTTAAAATTTTAAACATGAGATAAAACATGACAAAATTTTCTACACCAACATTTCTGAGATAATTCTCATATGAATCCATGAGTGTACTAGCTAATTTATTCAAGTTAATACCATCCTAACACTCATGCTTCATGTTAGGCTCTAGTGTCTGCTTGACTGGTATCAAAGGTAATAAGATGTATTGATTGAAGGGTATTTAAATAATATACATTGAAAGTTGATTATTATGCCTTTTATTTAAATGTTATTTGGGGATCATTTAAATAGCAAGTATCTGTAATATATTCAAAATGAATGAATTCATATGCAACCATTCAAAACTACCTATAAAGAATAAGGTGACTGTATTTTCTTTTTGTAATCTACCTTTAAAAGGACACATTATGAGCTTTAAAATGTATATTCAAGGAAGCAGTAGCAATCAGTATCACTTTATTGAGGTATGTATTTTGAAAATTAATTCTGTATAATTTAGGAATCATAGTTTCATATTTTAAAAAGAATTCTGAGACCACATTTTTTGTAACTCCTCTATTTAAAAGAAAACATTTATTATTCAAAATTTGATATCATATATTGCTACTGAAGTTGAAGCAAATGGACATGGATCTAAATAATCCTCTTTTTAATAAAAATTCTTAGGTAATCAATTATTATATATTTCATTACTAATAATGCAAACTGTTCAAATTATTTTGCACTGCTCTGTTAGAAACCATATAAATATGTATATTTTTTTAACAGCTGATACTTCATGATATAAGTAATGAAATGGATTTTAGTGTATTTTACCAGAAAACGATTATTAAAAGTATATAGAGTAGGTACTTTTTACTATAAATGACAGAAGCTAGATAACACGTCTTATTATAGAACTTGCAAATCATGACTAGGAAGCAAATATGTGTTATTATGGTTGAAACATAACCATTTTTGAAGGTTAGAAAGAGATTAAATTGGATAATTGTTTTTTATATTGATAACTTGAAAGCTATTTCTCAAGCAGAGAATGCAAAAAACATTCATTGCTTAGGAAATAATCTTCCTAGAACTCCACCAACTCTTCTTAGGGTTAGAGCAATGGGCTGCTGACTACTTGTAATGCAGAAGTGTTAAAGGGAAAGCAGGAAACCCTTCAGACCTCAGCCATTAATCCATCTTCCCTACACAAAGTTTCTATTATGAACTGAGTCCTTTAAAGTATTGGTTCTACCCTTCAATAGTCACATCTGTTGTATATTTTACCAACTTTTCGGCCATCATAGGAACTTTCTCATTTTTCCTGTAAGCAATAGAGTGCTTGAACTCCTTTTGATGGTGAATTATTCACAGCGGGTCATGTTTTCTTCCTTATGCCATAGGGTGATAGCTGCAGAGTTCCTTACATAGGAACAAGCTAAAGCATCTGTGACTCAGTGCTAGGCCAAGCCATAAGAAGGAAGTACCTGTGGGTATGAAAACTTGAGTAAGATTAATACTCTTGCCTTTTAGTATCATAATCAAGGCCAAAAGAATACAGTGAAAGCAGACCCCTGAAGGAATTCCCAGTCAAATGCAATGCCTTAACCAGGATGAGAGTTTTGGTATTATTTATGCCATGAACTTTTAATTAATCAGAAAATTACCATTTCTGTGGGGCAGAAACAATCTTTGTATGTAATTGAATTACAGACAAAGTAAAACGCTTGTTCTTTGGGTTTATTTTTAATAAATAAAAATTGTTCTCTGTAAGAACTTTGTATACATTGTTCTAATCCTTGATATTAACCACGGAGACTGGGTATACAGTGGACACTGATGATGCGCTTTTCCTTTTCCTTCCTTGTGTCTATTTATCCTATACTCTTCTACTTTATCTTATCTAACAATCCTATTCTCTATATCTAGGCAACCAATGTACTTGTCACCATAATATTTCTTCCCTTGTCTTGTTTTAGTTATAATTTACTTTTTATTCATCTAAACAAAATGTGAGAAATTCAGCATTTGATCAGTAAAAATGTTGGATAATATATTGATCTTTGAAGTCTATTCTCTATTTTGCATTGTCTGTGTACTTGTCCCCTAATAAACTATGACTTGTCATGTACTGTATATAATTTATATCCTTTGTAGGTCTGTTGACTGTTCCAAAAAATATGTTATTTTTTTTTTCATGGGGAAAAAATTTATGACTAATTTATTCTAATTTATTCACATTAAAAATGAAGACACTTTAGGTCTAAAAAAGACATGAAATTTTTTGTAACATAAAATATATAATTAGTGGGAGTGTGTTCATCTTAACATTGGTCTTTGGTCAACATTATCCCTTCTTTCCTTTATTATTCTCTCATTTTTGTTAAGCTTGCATTTAGTTTGCTCTTTTTTTCAAGATGTCAGCTTTAGTTATTGATTTAGAAACTTCTTTTGTAATATAGGTGTTTAAAACTATATATTTGCTTTTAAGCAGTACTTTAGCTGCAATCCATAAATTTTGTCATGTGTTTTAGTTTTCCTTAGTTGAAAATATTTTTAAATTTCTCTTGTGATTTATTCTTTGATGCACTGTATATTTAGAAAAATTTTTTAAATTTCCAAATATCAGGGATTTTCCAAACTTCTTTCTTTTCGATTTGATTTTAATTTTATTTTGGTTTGACAACTGACTTTGTATAGTTTTCAGTTCTTTTAAATTAGGAACAAGATGGTAAAATTCCCAGGTATAAATGCCACAGCATCCCTACTGTTCTTACCAAAAGTAGGATAGTTTTTCTGGCTTAAACACTTAATCTGTTGTATAACTAGTCAATTTCCATACTCCTGAAATAGCTAATTTTTGACAGTGTTGTCTAGTTTTATAATTGATTTAGAAGTCTGCCTTAAGACACTCTCCTTCATATGTGCTAGGTCACTTCAGTTGTGTCTGACTCTGTGTGACCCTATGTACAGTAGCCCACCAGGCTCCTCCGTCCATGGCATTCTCCAGGCAAGAATACTGGAGTGGGTTGCCATTTCATAGTCAGGGGATCTTCCTGACCCAGGGATGGAACCCATGTCTTTTATGTCTCCTGCATTGGCAGGCGAGATCTTTACCACTAGCGCCACCTGGGAATTCTCCTTTTTACAATGGCATACATTCTTGAGTCCTTAAACTATCATGTGTGAAAAATATGGTGCATTTAGAACTAAACTTTGTACTCTCAGTTTCAAATGCACCATGAGTCAAATGCACCATGAGTTTAGAGATGTATTTGTACCCAAAGTATTCAGGCTAAATTCATGGGGTTTACATTAACAAGGTACTCTATCTTAGCTGTATTCTATCTGAGGAGCCAGCCAGCAACCCAATCTGGCTGATGGGAAAATTCTATTTAATGGTGTAGACAGTGTCAAAAAGACTCTATGGAGAATAATAGGGACATTTTTGGATTAGTGAGGAAAATGAGATCCTAGATTATTCTGGCAGATAGATTTAAGAGAGGGATAGATGGTACTCCAAGAATATCAAGGCCTATTGCAGTATGACAGATGGAGGGGCCACATGTAATAACAGGTGGCCAAACTAAGTGTCCAGTGGTTTGGATTCCTATTTTGGCACTTTTACTTGAAAGCCATGATAATCTTTATGAGTTGCCTTTTCTAATCTGTAAAATAGGGGTTTTCTTTTGTTTTGTTTTTTTTTTTTTTGGTCTCTGCCTGCTTCACGTGACTAGGATGATTATGATACTGGAAATAGAGATGAAAAGCAAATCTAAACACTCCACAGAGAGAATAATATAGTGAAACATAGTAATGCTCATCCATAAGGACTTAAAGTAGAAAATATTTGAAGATAACTCATAGACTAGTAGATTGAGAGACTGAAAGATGGTATTTGGAAACTGATTTGAATAATACGATCTTATGGAGGTAGAATGTCAATAGTGTTGTTACTGTATCTATTTATAAAGCTTTATCTTATATTTTCTTAACTTTCAAACAATTTGAAATGATAGATATGAAGACTATATACTTCCTTTTACAGTAAGATAATAAATTGTGGTACCCAGTGTTTATTTAATTTAAAAATGAATTGAGCTCTAACTCTCATAGATAAAAATTTGCCTTATGATAATTTCTTTGATTCATTGTATTTTTATATGAACTTAAGTTCTCATTGATCTTTTAAAAATATCTTTCATCTTAGGCTGCAGATCATCTATTTACTGACATTAAAATGATCTTTTTTTTTTTTTTTTTTTTTACATTGGATTTTTTTTCCCTATGGTCAGGGTAGATTAACTAACATTCAGATTAGCTCTAGTTAAAGTACAGCAGAGACACAGGATTCTGCAGGTGGCCAGGTTAGGAAGGAAGGTAGGAGCCAAGCTTCCAGAAGAGCGTGGTGGGCTCCTTCCTCCCTCTCATCTTGGCTTCTTTCCTTCTATCCCACCTGGGCCTGGAAAGTTACAAGAAACCGCAGCTGCCTAATTACCACACCTCGTTTGGGGAGGTGAGTGTGTGCAGCTCCCTGATGTACCCTAACCATGTACCATACCTCTGAACAGTGGAGAATTGGCTAAAGCTTGTTGGAACAATGATGTTTAGTTGCCTGTTAATTATATGTTTGTACATGTCACTTCTTTATCGCTTCATGAACCTTTCCTGGACAGTTGAGTAGGAGTTGTCAAATACTTTTGAATTAATGCCACACAAGGATATGGTGGTATTATAAAAAAATGTTATTTCATCTTAATTCTAGACTGATTTTTACTGAGATTTCCTGGGGAATTTCATTTAAATATCAAAATATGAAGGTATCTTCTAATAGTCATGAATCTTAGGAAATTCTGAGATGACTATTTCCTGAAAAATTCACTTAAGGAAGCTTGTTTTCTGTCTTCCATTGTAAATGTGCTCTTAACATATATCGACAGTAATAATCAGTATAATGCTATTTGAGTAGCTTGAGGGTTTAGACTCTGAATCTGGAATATTTGTGATCAGATTCTAATTTTACCATTCAGTGTTTCAGAATATTTATTTGTAAAATAAAGGAGATAACATTTATACCAACCTCAGAAAATTTTTCTAAAGATTAAGCAGAAAATAAAATTTTACAGTATTTAAATATTTTTAAGTTCACTGAGAATATTAATTGTTCAGAAAATAGTGTTTAAAGTTTAAAAATGTTTTCAAAATGTCTGAAGAATATAAAGTCAAACTTACTCTCTTCCTCTTCCTCTCTTTTTCTCATTTTGTTCTTAGTTCCCATTGAGAACAAAGTCTAAACTCTGTAAGTGATATTTTTGTCTGTTTGGTTCATTTCTGAATCCATAGTACCTAGATCAGTGCCTTGACACAGGGTAAATAAATACTTAATTGCTGTTGGAAGGAAGGAAGGAAAAAAGGGAGAAAAAAAAGAAGCTAGTCTATTTTTTAAACTTGCTATCTCAGGATCAGAAGATTTATCTTCAACTTTCATGTCTTTATCTTGTTTTTTTTTTATATTAGAGACTCAAACTTTATTGTTATGTTATTTTCCATTTTGATATATATGTGTTTGTTTACAGTTTATCAAGAGCAGGGTCTAATTTAAATTTATTTTTTAATTTAAGCAATCTAGTATTCATATCCAAAGTACTTCATCTAACTAACTCTTACAACTGACAGTCAATTTCAATAATTGATCATGAATTGGTTTTTATGTAACTTTTATTTTTGGATAGGGAAACTTTTCATTTTTAATAATGTTTTCTGGTGAACATTGAGTTCCTATTTTAATGCTATCATATTTGCAAAATATTTACTTTAAAAATATACCTTCTTTTTACAGAAAAGAAAGACCCCAAAACAAATAGAACAGACCCCCAAAGTATATTTTTAAAGTAAAGAATGCTCAAACTACCGCACAATTGCACTCATCTCACACGCTAGTAACGTAATGCTCAAAATTCTCCAAGCCAGGCTTCAACAATACATGAACCGTGAACTTCCTGATGTTCAAGCTGGTTTTAGAAAAGGCAGAGGAACCAGAGATCAAATTGCCAATATCTGCTGGATCATGGAAAAAAGCAAGAGAGTTCCAGAAAAACATCTATTTCTGCTTTATTGACTATGCCAAAGCCTTTGACTGCGTGGATCACAATAAACTGTGGAAAATTCTGAAAGAGATGGGAATACCAGACCACCTGACCTGCCTCTTGAGAAATCTGTATGCAGGTCAGGAAGCAACAATTAGAACTGGACATGGAACAACAGACTGGTTCCAAATAGGAAAAGGAGTACGTCAAGGCTGTATATTGTCACCCTGCTTTTTAAACTTATATGCAGAGTACATCATGAGAAATGCTGGACTGGAAGAAACACAAGCTGGAATCAAGATTGCTGGGAGAAATACCTCAGATATGCAGATGACACCACCCTTATGGCTGAAACTGAAGAGGAGCTAAAAAGCCTCTTGATGAAAGAGGAGAGTGAAAAAGTTGACTTAAAGCTCAACATTCAGAAAACGAAGATCATGGCACCCAGTCCCATCACTTCATGGGAAATAGATGGGGAAACAGTGGAAACAGTGTCAGACTTTATTTTTTGAGGGGTGCTCCAAATCACTGCAGATGGTGACTGCAGCCATGAAATTAAAAGACGCTTACTCCTTGGAAGGAAAGTATGATCAACCTAGATAGCATATTCAAAAGCAGAGACATTACTTTGCCAACTAAGGTCCGTCTAGTCAAGGCTATGGTTTTTCCAGTAGTCATGTATGGATGTGAGAGTTGGACTGTGAAGAAGGCTGAGCGCCGAAGAATTGATGCTTTTGAACTGTGGTGTTGGAGAAGACTCTTGAGAGTCCCTTGGACTGCAAGGAGATCCAACCAGTCCATTCTGAAGGAGATCAGCCCTGGAATTTCTTTGGAAGGACTGATGCTAAAGCTGAAACTCCAGTACTTTGGCCACCTCATGCAAAGAGTTGACTCATTGGAAAAGACTCTGATGCTGGGAGGGATTGAGGGCAGGTGAAGGAGACGACAGAGGATGAGATGGCTGGATGGCATCACTGACTCGATGGACGTGAGTCTGAATGATCTCCGGGAGTTGGTGATGGACAGTGAGGCCTGGCGTGCTGCAATTCATGGAGACACAAAGAGTTGGACATGACTGAGTGACTGAACTGAACTGAAAGCCAATATTTGGCGAATTTGATAGCATTAAAATAAGAATTCGATGTTCATCAGAAAATATTAAAATTAGTGAAACAATAGGCCACAAATAGAAGGTATTTGTACCATTTAACCAAAAAAAGATTACTTTCAGAATTAGTATATAACCCTAAAAGTCAAAAAGGAAAGACAAAAGAAAGTTTATGGAAGTCATGAGTAGACACTTTATTAAATGTAAAAGTGAAGTCGCTCAGTCATGTCTGACTCTTTGCGACCCCATGGACTGTAGCCTACCAGGCTCCTCTATCCATGGGATTTTCCAGGCAAGAGTACTGGAGTGGATTGCCATTTTGTGAAAGGGCAATGAAATATTGCAGTGATTCTCAGTTAATTGTATTTATATAAATATTGAACACTAGTGAAAACATGTCAATATAAACACATTGAACTGTTATGTCCTCCATGAGTGTTTTCCTTCAAAGTAATCACTTTGATCAAAAATAATTCTAGCAACTCTTCTTTTAAAAATCCCTTTTAGACATGTTTACTAATTAGAAAAGAAATTCAGCCTTATTGCTCTATACTGATAGAAGAGTGTTATTTGGTCTGGTATCTCTGTTTGCTTTTCTAGTCCCTTTATCAGGTCTGTTTCTTTCACTGCTTTGGTTCTTGTCTTATTACAGCAAAGATTTGAAATGATGGGCTAAAGGGTTTAAACCAACAGAGAAGCTACAGCTCAGTTGCAGCTCAAGCAGACAGATCTTTTGTTCAGTAGACCCTACGTAGACATGGGAGCAGTCCAACCATGAAGGAGTCATAAAGATCTCTCTTGGCTTCCTTTTTCATACTTCAAATCTCATTCTCTTGGTTGTGCACTGTGTAAAATGGGACTTGTACCCATCACCAGTCAGGAAAGGGAATGCAAATAGGCATATGTATGACTGACTGACAGTTGCAAGTTATATAACAGGCTCTGTTGTGTAAGTCTTCTCAAAATTCAGTCTGTTATAATCAGATGTATGTATGTATATAATATTTATATATCCTTAATGGGCTCCTAGCTGCCTAAGGTTACTTGAGGAAGCACCCTTAGTTAGTTTGTATCTACTGTGTGCCTAGGGCCCAAATGCAATAGTTGGAAAAGTCTCTGTGGTTTTTTTTTTTTTTTTTTGGTAGTATTATCTGTGAGCTCTCCTGGGTGTGTCTGGGATGGGTTTTACAGATCAGCTTGCAATCCTTTTCAGCTAGGCCACTTCTTGTTGCTCATGCCTAATGTGAGTTGATGTTCATGAATAAAACAACCAGTCCCATTGCTTTAATGTTTTTAAATCCTGAAACAAAATATAATGATTCTATTAGTGAATATTTTTCCACTAGTTGTTTTCATATATATCTGATGGTAATCAATAAAGTCTGTAAATAAAACCTCAATTTTAATTTTATGCTAATTGCTTTCTGCCTATAACTAGTTCTTAATCCATTTGAGGGACAAGATACTAGAATAGATAATAGATTTTGTCATTGTTTTGACATGTACATGATTACTTAACCTCTGCTAATAGCACAATACTAACAGCATAAAGAATACCAAATATCATAATTGATATAATTGATGCTTGTATAAAGCATTAAATGGATTCACTGTAAATTTCAGAAATTGAACTTGTTGCATGACACTGAAAACACTGAAATACCAAAGAAAATAACCTTGGAGGACATTATTCCTTTTAAAAATTTTTATATACATGTGTGTGTGTGTTTATATTATTTCTTTTTTGATAAAATATCTGACATTGATAGTATTTCAATAATAAGATAAATAGAAACTATAGTAATTTACAGAAAATAAAGACTAAAATTTGCCATTTAAGGAAATTTTAATGTTATTGTTTATTCCTTCATAATATTCTTAAAGTCTGAATTCCTCTAAATTATTATAATCACATTCTGTGTGTGCTGTGCTGTGCTAAGTCACTTCAGTCATGTCCTACTCTTTGCAACCCTATGAACTGTAACCCATAGGCTCCTCTGTGGGATTCTCCAGGCAAGAATACTAGAGTAGATTTCCCTGCCCTTCTCCCTTCTTCCCAACACCTGGAGAATCCCAGAGACGGGGAAGCCTGGTGGGCTGCTGTCTATGTGGTCGCACAGGCACAACTGAAGTGACTTAGCAGCAGCAGCGCCACCTGGGAAGCCCCTAAACACTATCTGTTTATTCAGAAATACACAGAGCATGCATATTTTGGGGGTTTGTGTGTATATGTCTAATAGAGTAGCAAGATATACAAAGGCCTTCCTCCAGTATTTTCTCACAATAGTTCTAGTAATAAAAGTGATTAAACATATCCCAGGATCTTAGCTAAAAGTCCCTATGGCAAGAAATAAGAAAGTTTCTTTGAAATCTCAGAATTTATTTTAAAACCCTGTGTGTTCATTTAATTAGGAAAATATTTAAGCTCCATACCTATCAAATTCATTCACTTTTCCCACTGAACATTATAGCAAATTAGATGGTAAAGGAAGATAAATCACATGTAAATTGAATTCTGTTTTTGTATGTGGTTTTGCTGCTCTGGACAGAGAAGCCTGGAGGGCTACAGCCCATGGGATCACAAAGAGTCAGACATGACTTTGTGACTAGCTGCTGTACCCTAACCTTTGTTGGAGAAATACATTTGACAAACAATAAGAAATACATGTCTACTCAAATAGTCCTACACCTATAACTATAAAGTGTATCTTTTTTCTCATCATCTAATTAATTTCTTTTTTTACAGAAATGTTTAAGTGTTCAGTAAATCGGAGGAAAAAAAACATGGAGTTTTAGCAACTGAAGCTCAAATTAAGGTAATTATTAGATTATTGCTGCCAATCATGATTGTTAATAATTTCAAAGTATATTTAATATATTCAAGTTAGTATATGCTTTTATGTGTTTCACTGAAAATTGAACATATTGTTTGATGGGCTACTGAAATGCAATTTTACATAGTCTTGGAAAATAAATTGACATCGGTGGTGAACAAATATGTAAATAATATACTACAAAGTACTTGTTGTGAAGAATTGTACTCTAAATATTTGAACACTAAATGGGCTACTAAAAATAATTTTAGCAGTGTTCTACTTTTGAAAAGCATATGGCTATCTTACACTTCTAAGTAATATTGGATAACTATACAGAGTGTTTAAAAAAATTAGTACATGTATATGACAATTCATTAAAGTCACTTTTGCTTAATTTGTTCTATTTGCTCTCAATTACCTATCCATGATGGTGAAAATGAATATTAGGAAATAAAATGTATGCATGTTATAGACCAGACTATTTAATGTAAAGCACATTCTTTTCAAAAGTAATGTTTTTATTTATCATAAATATATGTATGCAGTACAACATAAGAGCCTTTAAGGAGTATGACAGTAGGTCAGTATATGTAGTTTGTTTTGCAACAAATCATTTGAAGACAAAATAATTAATCAATGGTAAAATTGGAATTTCCTTTCTTCTTGAAGTTATTAAGTTAAATTCCTTAAAGTGATTTTGAAATTTCTAAAATGTACACTATTATAAACATGCACCTTGAAAATAGAAATATTAACTTTATTTTCTTTATATTAAAATTGTATTAATCTACTTTTGAATTGAGGATATAATTAGTATGTATTATAAATCATTATAAGCCTGTTTTCAAAGATTCTGTATTTTGCTTTTTACTCTAAGAATATTGAGTGACTTAAGACTGTAAAAGCACTGCACTCACCTTTGTAGATACTAAATTTTCCCCTTGATTTTCTTTCTTATAGATATTTTGTTTCAGTTTCTTTGTCACTGTTCTCTTCTGCCCATTCCTTTACAAATGCAAGCAAATAACATTATCCCTCTTTTCCAGTATAGATATGATTGAATCTACTAGCTTATCTATACACTGACATATAAATTTCACAGAAGTTCTTTTATTGACGAGTAAAGTGGTTTTTCTGGCACTTAATGAAAGAAATAAATTTTAAAACAGCCTGAATCATTTAAAAAAAAATTAATCCAAGATAAACTTAGATGTTCTTGCTATAGAGAAATTAAGGCTAATGAGAAAGACATGAAGCTCTATAGAAATGATTATATATATTTTAAAAGCATCAGTAGCAAACTGCTAAGGAAACAGACTTGGGAGAGCTTACTTTTGCTGGAGGCCCTTGAAACCTTCATGCATGCTGTGAAACTCACTGAGAGGGGTTGCTGATACAGAGAAAGGGAGGCCATGTGGGAGGCCATGCATTCCAGATCAACACAATACCTTGTGAAGGAGTGCATAAAGGAGAAAGGGATGGCCACTGAAGGACGAGGGATTACATATGTGATAGTACTATGTTAAGAGATGAGTCTGGAAAAGTAGATTTGGAGCAGCTCATGTACTATATCATGTTTACCAGACGAAAGCTTAATTTTCCATCTTAGCTGTCTCTAGAGTACTTAAGTATCCATAAGGTTGTAAGAAAAAATTTTCAGAATCTCTCCTGATGCCTATTTTCATTAAGAAATATAAGAAACAAAAAAACCTTATAATATTTAATATCATGATTGCTACTGGCCCCCAAAATATGAAATTTCTGGAAAATTTTTGAAATTTTTACAGTATTAAATAGTAGTATTTGCTTCCTGGTTTTTTAATTAACCTATAATACATATACCATAGGTTCACCCTTTTAAAGTATATAATTCTGTGATTTTTAGTATATTTACAGAGTTGTGTACCTGTTACCGCTATCTAATCTAGAATAATTTTCTCATTCCTAAAAGAAACACTGTACCCATAACCAGTTACTCCCTTTCCTCCCTCATCTCATCTGCAGGAAGCCATTAACATAACTTCTGCTGCCATGGATTTGCCAAATAAAGGGAATCATACAATATTTTTGTATCTGCTCTTTTCACTTAACAAAATGTTTTCAAGTTTCAACTCTTGTGTAAATTAGGACAATTATTTTATGCATGGATAATAGTAATGAAATCACATTTTGTTTATCCATTTATCAGTTGATAGACCTTGGGTTTGTTAACACTTTCTGGCTATTATCAATAATGATGCTATGAACATATATGTCCGAGTTTTTGCATAGACATATGTATTACTTTCTCTTGGATGGATAAGTGGGGTGGAATGGTAACTGTATGTTTTACCTTTTGAGGAATTTCCAAATTGCTTTCCAAATTGGAAGGATTTTACATTCCCACCAAAATTATGTGTGTTCTAATTTCATCATGTTCTTGCCAAAAGTTTTTATTGTCATTTTGATTACAGCCGTGGATATCAAGTGGCATCTCATTGGATTTTGATGGCAGTTGTATTTTTAAGAGTATTTTAGTATACTGATGTTACAAGTGTTTTGATATGTGTGTTAAATAGAATCATTGTCTATTTTCGACTAGACTGATTCTCATATTTTGACAATAGTCTCAAAGTAAAAGTGAAAGTCGCTCAGTCATGTCCAACTCTTTGCGACTCCATGGGCTATAGAGTCTGCAAAATTCTCCAGGCAAGAATATTGGAGTGGGTAGCCTTTCCCTTCTCTAGGGGATCATCCCAACCCGTAGATCAAACCCAGGTCTCCCGCATTGTAAATGAATTCTTTACCAGGTGAGCTACAAGGAAAGCCCAAGAATACTGGAGTGGGTAGCTTATCCCTTTTCTAGTGGTTCTTCCCACCCTAGAAATCAAACTGGGGTCTCATGCCTTGCAGGTGATTCATTACCATCAGAGCCATCAGGGAATTTTGAGTTAAACTTATAAAATAAAGGTTATTTGATTAATCCCATGCATAAATCAACAACAAATGGTATAGCTGGCATCATTTTCTCTATTTTTATTAAAGGATATTTTCAGATTCATTATAAGCATTGATAATCACCTTAAATTTATTCAGGGTTTCAAAAACAACATAATCTCTTACATGTGATTAAACTTGGCCTAAGAGCGTATTTGTCTTGAGGTATAGGTTAGTGACAGTACACAGCATCATTCATACCAAGATTTTAATAATATCTGGAACACAACTGCACCCCTTTCTGGGTTTTTCAGCAATGTTTGAAGTCATGCTCAGTCTAGCCATTTACAAATTTTCACTAAATTTATGATAAATGTTTGGAAGTTGTATTTGAGATTTCCTACAGGGAAGGAATGAAATCATTGGAGAAACCATAGTCCTTCCTGCTGTGGTAAAGATGGTTGAAATCACACAAGATAAATTACATGACAACAAATAAAATTATGTTACTTTATCACTAAATATTCTTAGAAAATTACACGAGAAACATTGCTTTAACCAGAAAAAAAAAAGTAATGTTAGAACAAATTATGTAGTATGAGAGATTTGTTTTGCCTTTGGACAAAACCTGTTTTTCCAGTATCAATCAGTTTATGATATTTGCTAGATTTCTTTTTAAATTCATATTTTTTGATATATAATTATGTATATTAAATGCATTATTTTTAATGTACAATTATATTTTGATGCATAAAGCTGTGTTAGAATGTACCACCAAAATCAAGATGTAGACTATATCCTTCACCACAAGTTCTCTTGTGCCTGTTTGTCGTCATTCCCTCCTGCCAGTATCATTCCTGGGAATCTCTAGATTGTTCTTTAGTAATGAAATACAACAAAACAAAAACAATAACCCCTGAGAGGAAGCTGACTGAAGAAGATGCTGACTAGTTTTGAAGAAGGATTCTATATATGACCTTTAAGGTGTTACTTATCTTCTCTCTGCTTCAATTTCTTTATTAGAAATACAGAGTTAACAACATCATCTACCACATATCATTTAGGGTAGAGCTAGGTATATTTAAACACTTCAGGACACTCATGTTTTTAAAATTAAAATTTTTTGAATCTTGTACAAAAGATTTATTGGAGTATATTTTCCACCATAAATGACTTCTTAGTATCGATTCAGTCGCAAAGAATCAAATCACATTTTTCAAAATAATACAAGTAATTCAGAAGCATCATGCTCACACAAGTTTTGGTTAATGGTTCCATTCTTCCAATTCCTTCAGTACAGATTCTAAGAGTGACTCTTGAATTTTCTTTCAAATGCATTGTATATTCATCAGCATCTTTTGTTGAGCTACTGAGTACCTCTTCTGCTACTGCCTTCATCTAATCACAATCCACTTGACTGGAGAATTGCAACAGTCTCCTGTTTTTCTTGCTCCACTGTTTTCTCTCTGCAACACTCAGTCTTTCTTGCTCTACCTTCAACCTTATCTAAACTCCAGCTGCCCTGGCATCATTTTCATTCACTGACCACAGGAGCCCTCTCTACCAAGGAGCCTTATCCCAAGATATCCCATGGCTTATTTCCTAGGCTTCAGATACCCTCTTCTCATGGCAGCCTTCCTTGAACAACCTATTTAATATTGAAACTGTCTGGGGGCATACCCTACCCTCCTCTCTTGCTTTCTTTTTCTCCAGATCATATAATACAACATTACACACAATTCTGTTTAATATTTGAAATATTTCCTCTTTATAGCCTTCTTTTAATTTTTACTTTAATGTGTCTTTTATATTGTACCACTGGCCTTGCTCATGACTTTGAATATTAGAAAATTAATTCTGGAGGCAGGCAGTGTGGGGCATTGTCTGACTTGAGGCAGGAGAATTGTCTGGGAAATATTTGCAATATCTCATGTAAGAGATAATAAAGATTTGATTTAAGGTGACAACACTGGGGATTGAGTAGTAGTAATGGATTTGAGACTCTGTATTTAAAGAAAATTGACAAGTAATAGTGACTGATTATATCTGATTAGTGAGAGTTGAAGTCTCAGTGGGACAAATCTCAAGAAGCTTGAAACTGATGTCTCTCTCCGTGGATGGTGGTACCATTTACTGAGCTTTAGGGAGCAGGGTTCTAGAGAACCCTGTGTGTTTTTTACAGAAAAACAATTGTCTTCATAGAAATAATAGAGCTTGTTTTTTTACAGAAATTATTTCCAAAACTAGATGTTAATTTTTATATCTAGGTAGGAATGATCTTTGAAAATAGAACACTTTAAACTGAAGGTCAATTCATTAATTGTCCCAAATTATTTACCCATTTGTTTATAGAAATTGAGAAAAAAATGTTTTGGTATGCTCTGAAATTACATTTTCTAGTTTCAAAACCACAGTCAGAAAGTGTAAGATGTATAAACTGGCCATGGGCAGAGTAAAAACACATTAATTATTCAGACAGTCATCCTTACTTATTCCATTCTTGGAGATATAGTGGCTGTCAGAATCTGTCAGCTGTATAGTTAGTACCCTTCAGAATTTACATGCATAAATGGTGACCTTTGGAAATTTGCATAAAGATAAGTCTGGCATTGGAATGATAGCTGCCAGTCAGTTTTGCAAGGCAAAAGTTGTCAGCCACCATTTAAACCACAAAATGGGCAATGAAGCAGGGATAGCAAATGGAGTATATACAAAAACAGCAATAATACTTATTTGACCAAAACAAAAATATAGCTTGTTTATAACTAGAGCTTTATGAAGTTAAAAAAGTTAACCAATTACTAGATATCTTTGGAACAGTATTTTTGTTTTTCTCATAACATATTTATTCAAAGTTTTGTTTTAGAATATAAGAATTTAAAAATTTAATCATTTAATATGTTTACTAGATTTTGTATTATAAAATCAGTGTATAATTATCATGGACAATTTAGAAATATTGCAAAGAAAGCTAATAATTATCCATAGCCTCACACTCAGAGAAAGCCATAGTTAATGTTTTACTGTAAATTCTTATTTATCCTTTTAAATAGATAAATATAGACATACATATTTATTTATTTAAATAGATAAGCATATTCATAGCCTCATAAATGGGTAAGTACTCTCTTACTGTCATTATACTATATTTTATTCTCCATAAATATGACAGATAAACATGTATAAATCCTTTGATACATAGTGATTATTTTTTGAATAGATTTTTAGTGGTGGAATTATTTGATTTAATTTATAACTCTTTTTAAAACTTTTGATGTATATTAAAATTTCCTTACAGAAAGTCAATTTATTGAAATACCTTCTCCCTTTAATCATTTTCAGATGTTATATTTTAAATATCTGATTAAAGATTGCCATTTAGGGAATGTTGTACTAAAATAAAAATCTACATAAGGCATAAAATCATTTTCAACTAAAAGTATCTTTTCTTTTATTATTGTTACTAATTTCAATTTCTATATTTCTATGTATGCATGTCACTTACTACTTAACATACTCATCACCCTAAACCTGAAACATTCATATTTCAGAACAGTGCTGAATACCTAAACCAAAGTAAAAAATAATGAGAAACAAAATTAAAAAACTTTATGCATTCAAAATAATTATATATAAATCGTGTGATTTTTAGAATGTCTAGAATATTGAGATTTGTCCCACTGAGACTTCAACTCTCACTAATCAAATACAACCAGTCACTAAGACTTGTCAGTTTTACCCTTTAAATACAGAGTCTTCAATGCAGTACTGTCACTCAGTCCCCAGTGTTGTCGCCTGACACTAAATCTTTTTTATCCCTTACATGGGATAGTGCAAATATTTCCCAGATAGTTCTCCTGCCTCAAGTCACACAACCCCTACACTGCCTGCATGATTTATGACGTTGGAAATATTGTGATGGTTCAGAAAAGACTGGTCATTTCTGCCTGAATTAGAGATATTATGTGGAGTATAGAGAGGACTGCTCTAGAATATAAATATTTATAAGTTGAAGGGAATGGAATTTTTATTTTGTGCCATAGTGAAAAACTAAAAATAGTTTATTGCTGATGATTTTTATTTATTTTTTGCAGGAGAGGGATTTTTAAATAATTTTTAAATTGAGTATATATATTTAAAATGTTTTCCTAAGTACATGTATTTCAAATTATGAAGTAATTTGAAAATACTGGAGGAATTTTATCAAATGTGTACACGCATGAAACTGTAACTGTTCCTTCCTTGTCTGTCTTTATATCTGTCTAGATATCTGACTATGTATCTATGCTTATAGTGTTTGTTTTGTTTTCTACATTCTATTCTGAGATTTAAGACTTGTATAGAACTATGTTTTTATCACCATAACTAGGATACAAAGTAGTTATAGCACCTAAAAGTTTCTCCTTGCTGCCCATTTTTAGTCATTTTCTGCCTGTGTCTCTAATCCGTAACAACCACTATTCTGTTCTTCATTCCTACATTTTTAGGTTTTTTAGAATACCATAGAAACGAATCATACAATAAGCAGCCGTTTGAAACTGACTTTTTTCACGCATAATGCCTTTGAGATTCATCCTTGTTTTTGAGTATATCAACAATTCATATGTTCTTTATTGCTGGCAGTATTCCAATGTATAGATGACTCACAGTTCATTTATCCATCTGTTCCCTTGTTGAAAACATTTGCGTTGTTTGTAGTCTTTGGTGAAATTAAAGTTCCTGTAAAAATTCATATGTATGTGTGTGTGCATAAATTTTCATTTCTTTAGTTTTAATACCTATGGATTGCAGTGTTGTGTCATGGTAAGTGTATATATATATATTTTTATTTTTTCTGTTTTGTATTTCCAGGCTTATTTTCTTCCTGTTGCTATTTTATTTGTATCTTATGTGACTTTGTTGTTATATAAATTGGTGCTATGCAAAGATTTTAATATTCAAGTGCTAAGTTAACCTGTTACTTTTTTAATGCTAACTTCAAGACCTGCTTTTCTTTATCTCTGAATATAAATAGAGAAAATTCTATCATCCAAGTGGAAAATGCCACTTTCATGATATTTCCTTCTATAATATTTTTCACTTTTCTTTAGGATATGTCTTGTTTCCTTTAGTAAGTGATCCCCAAACGATTAACCATAGGAACTGCAGTTTAACTGTTTATCCACTAGGTACAATATTAGCTTGTATTCTAATTAAGCAAATTAGTTTTATTCTAACTAAAGCACTTTTTACATAGAAAAGATCCTCTCTGAAAAAAAAATACAATATATTCTAACAAATTTGGTCATTTAGCATCCAAGACTTAAGAAGTGAAAATTTTAAAAAACCACATATAAAACTTTAGAAATACTAAAAGCTAAATGTTAATCTGTTTATCAAATATGAAGCATGAATAGCCATTGAAAGTCATCATAAAAAAATCTTGTAAATGTAGCACTCTATTATATTTCAGAGTAAAGTTTCCATATGTACCTAAGTGTCTCTGAATTATACATATTTTAGAAATATGGTTCCCATTAGGAACACCTCTGAATCAGGTTCTGTTCCCTCTAGGCTTGGTCTTGCCATTAACTTGCTATGAGACTCAGGGTACATCATATAATCTCTCTGGATTATAGTATTCTCCTTTGTCCAATTAGTGAGGGTAGCACTAGATTATCCATAAAGGACCTACTTGCTCTTAAAAAAAAAATGGGATGCTGCAATTCTGTAGTGATCTTGGGTCATTAAGAAGAAAAGTTAGTTTGTATGTGTTTAATATATTTTGTCACAAGGCAAGGATATATACAGTATGTTGTAAAAGACTTAAAAATATGTATAACTTTGTAAAACAGTATTGGTACTTGGAAGAAATCCACTAACTATTCTAGGAACCTTGACTATTATCAAATCATTAATTTTCTTACTATTTTTCAAAAGTTAAGTAATTTTAAAAATTCTAGAATTTGTTTTATATTAAGTATTTATTTGAGTAAATATAAATTGATAACTCCTTTTTTAGTACTATAGAGCTTTATTGAAAATAGCATTTAATCATTTTTTCCAGAATTTCTGTCAATACAAATTTATTGAATTAGTACTTCTCCTTAATTATGAAACATAGACTTCATAATGATTTCTCAAATTTTTTCAGAGTAAATATGAAGTTTCTTTGAAACAATTTTCACTTATATAATCACAAGGAAAGGCGACTGATTAAAAACATCATCTTTGGTTATATTTACTTAATGCTGGGTAACTACTACCTCATTAATTAATATATTTCAAATGCTGAAGAATGTCATTGTGAATCTTGAAGAGGAATAAAGGTTAAAACATTAAATTTGTTTTTAAAAAGTGATTTAGTGGGTATTATGTTAATATCTGGGATACTTAAGACCTCTGGTGTGGTCTAGAGGGATTGTGTTGTCCTTGTCCTGACACAGAGGAAATCACAGCTCTAGCAGGGGATAAAGGATCATGTAAAACTAGCTACATTATAATGTCCTAAATACTATAATAGAAACATGAGAAAAAGGACATAATTAATTCTGAATAAAAGGCCTTAGGAAAGCTTTGCAAATTGCTAGCGTATGGGAAGGATTTTACTTTCTGAGAACAGAGAATGGACATTCTAAAAGAACAGATATTCTTTAGAAAATACTGTGTTCATTAGAAAATAGTGAATATTCTATTTGAGGGAATATAGTTTTCCTCAGTGATGGAGAATTAGATAGATACCTGAGGAAATTTAAGAATAGTAAGAGATCCTTTTGATATGACTATATATTAAGTAGAGAACTAACTATATAACTATATTGTCATGCCTTTTTTTTTTTTAAGAACTTCATGCCTTTTTTTTTTTTAAGAACAACATCTCTTGGAAGTGTGGGAGTTGTATTAAAGGTGGGATATAACCATCAGATAGGATCATTAACTAGAGGGCTAGAACTGATAGGTACTATCTTCTCTAAGCTGATCAGAAACACTAGTGTTTTCAGCATTGATGAATTCCAAGTGCTTAACTTCCTCCCTTGTATTTTTATATAAAACTTTGACATATATACCTTTAGAACATACCTAGTTGAGGAGGACTACAGTTTTTCTTCTTTAAAACGTTATAAATTTTACACATAAATACAAATTTCTTTCATCTTTCCAATTCATCTCACGTACATTATATACATTTTGTTATTGAGTCCTAAAATGTGTTAGTGGAGGAGAATTTAATTCTTTAAGAAAAAAGAATAAAGAATTTGAATTTCTTGGTTTGGCTTAGTGTTGCCTTCAATGTTCTGAGAACAATAATGCAATTAGATAAAATGTTTATCTACAAAATTTAATTCCTGGGGAGTAGCTTCTCAAATTGCCTCTTACAAGTGTAATGGAAGCAAGCAGTTGTTTGCTGGCTTTGTTGCCAAAAATTGTGAATGGCTAGATTTTTATAAAACATGGTGGTAATGCATATATAATCATGTAAACACTCCATTGTCAATTTGAATGAAGAAACTGAATTTTGTAGACAAACACTTTTTGTTATATTGTCTCAGTGTTCTCAGCCATGAGTGAAGAAATCTTTGATGTTATTAATTATTCCACAAATGAAGTTCTTAATAGAGTTCTTTTTCGTTTCAATTTAATTTCATCCCTGATTAAATACACTGAATTAGTACTATTTTGGATTGTTATTTTATGGATAATCTAGTGATAAGTAGTTGAAAATGAAAGTTTGATATTTATTCTGGAATATGTAAATATCCAAAGAAAACAAATGCTTCTTATCATTATACCTCTATCAATGAATATTGTAGCAGTAATTCCCTCCCATTGGCAGCTAATGATGACATAGCTGAATATATTTTAATTGGCATGAACTTCCATATAATGACAAAGAATACATTTAATATAAAACAATTTGGAAAACATTGATACGGAGGGGAATAGCCCAACTGTTCGTTTAGAAAGAGTGACAGTGAAAGTTGCTTGGTTGTGTCTGACTCTTTGAGACCCCATGGGCTATACAGTTCACGGAATTCTCCAGGCTTGAATACTGCAGTGGGTAGCCTTTCCCTTCTCCAGGGAATATTCCCAACCTGGGGATCGAACCCAGGTCTCCCACATTACCACATTACCAGAGGATTCTTTGCCAGCTGAGAGACAAAGGGTAGCAGGGTTTTTAATCCCATCTTTAAGATTATCCCACCTTGGGCTAATGGTAATAGATCAACAAGGAATAATGAGCTAATGGAGTGTCCAACAAACTGTATTCATCATAAATTGAAGACAACATCTGAACTGAGATCATTTCCAAATTGCATTTACTATAGCTTTTGTTACCTAAAGGGGAAATGATGTGTTTCTGAAGTGCTATTATGTGTGTTTTTACTCAAATGCTTGATACATTTCCTGTACATACATGATGCCCACTGATAAAATTCTTTTAACTTTAATTACAGCAGAAAATAAACATGTAGCATAGTTTAAATTAATGAAATAATATTAGATTTTGTTATGATTATGTGTATTTGTCTTTAATACATTTAGAATGTTAACTCAAAGTTCTGGTCCATTTCTGCCATTAATGATGATAAAGTCTTAATTTTTATATATGTATTGATATCTTTCATAATGTCATAGATCAACAAAACTTGGGTACTCTGAAACTTTTTAAAGAACATATATATATCGTTACATTAAAACACATTTCTTTTTTTTTACCATTTAAAAATTTTATTGAAGGATAACTGCTTTACAGAATTTTATTGTTTTCTGTCAAACCTCAACATAAATCAATCATAGGTATGCAAATATGCCCTCCCTTTTGAACCTCCCTCCCATCTCCCTGCCCTTCGCACCCCTCTAGGTTGATGCAGAGCCCCTGTTTGAGTTTCCTGAGCCATACAGCAAATTCCCATTGGCTATCTATTTTACGTATAGTATATAAGTTTCCATATTACTCTTTCCATACATCTCACCCTCTCTTCCCCTCTCCCTGTGTCTATAAGTCAGTTCTCAGTGTCTATTTTTCCATTGTCACCCTGTAAATATATTACTTTTGTTTTTATTTCCCTTACTCTAGGAGGTGGGTCATAGAGGATCTTGTTTGATCTTGCTCTGCCTATGTTTTCCTCTAAGAGTTTTATAGTTTCTGATCTTACATTTAGGTCTTTAATCCACTTTGAGTTTATCTTTGTGTATGGTGGTGGAAGTGTTCTAATTTCATTCTTTGATCCGTAGCTATCCAATTTTCCCAGCACCATTTATTGAAGAGGCTGTCTTTGCCCAATTGTATAATCTTGTCTCGTTTGTCAAAAATAAGGTACACATAGGTGCATGGGTTTATTTCTGGGCTTTCTGTCTTGTTCCATTGGTTTATATGTCTGTTTTTATGCCGGTACCATATTGTCTTGATGACTGTAGCTTTGTAGGATAATCTGAAGTCAGGAAGGTTGATCCCTCCAGCTCCATTGTTCTTTCTCAAGACTGCTTTGGCTGTTCCGGGTCTTTTGTGTTTCCATATGAATTGTGGAATTCTTTGCTGTAGTTCTGTGAAAAATGCTATTGGTAATTTGATAGGGATCACACTGAATCTGTAGATTGTATTTGGTAGTATAGTCATTTTTACAGTATTGATTCCTCCTACCCAGGCACATGGAATGTCTCTCCATCAGTTTATGTCATCTTTGATTTATTTCATCGGTGTCTTATAAATTTCTGTATACAGTTCTTTTGTCTTCTTAGGTAAGTTTATTCCTAGATATTTAATTCCTTTTGTTGCAGTGGTGAATGGGATGATTTGTTAATTTCTTTTTGTGGTTTTTCATTGTTAGTATATAGAAATGGAAGTGATTTCTGCATATTGATTTTGTATTCCTGCAACTTTGCAAATTCACTGATTAGCTCTACTAATTTTCTGATACTATCTTTAGGGTTTTCTATGTACAATATCATGTCATCTGCAAACAGTAAGAGCTTTACTTCTTTTCTGATCTGGATTCCTTTTATTTCGTTCTCTTTTCTGATTGTTGTAGCTAGGAATTCCAGAACTGTGTAGAATAATAGTGGCAAAAGTGGACACCCTTTTCTTGTTCCTGACCTTAGTGAGAGTGCTTTCAGTTTTTCACCGTTGAGAATAAAGTTTGCCATAGGCTTATCATATATGGCCTTTAATGTGTTGAAGTAGGTTCCTTCTGTGTCCATGTTTTGAGGAATTTCAATCATAAATGGGTGCTGAAATTTGTCAGAGGCTTCTTCTGCATCTGTTGAGATTATCATATGGTTTTTGTCTTTCAATTTGTTAATATGGTGCATCACACTGTTTGATTTGCATATGTTGAAGAATCCTTGCATCCCTGCAATAAACCCAACTTATTCATGGTATATGAACTTTTTGATGTGTTGCTCAATTCTGTTTGCTGAAATTTTGTTGAAGATTTTTCAATCTATGTTCACCGGTGATATTGGCCTGTAGTTTTCTTTTTTGTGTTGTCTTTGCCTGGTTTTGGTATCAGAGTGATGGTGGCCTCATAGAGTGAGTTTGGTAGTGTTCCTTCCTCTGCAATTTGTTGAAAGAGTTTTAGAAGCATAGGCATTAGCTCTTCTCTAAATGTTTGATAGAATTCTCCTGCAAAGCCATCTGGTCCTGTGCTTTTGCCTTTTGGGAGATTTTTGATAACAGCTTCAATTTCAGTGCTTGTGATTGTGTTGTTCATAATTTTTATTTCTTCATGGTTCATTCTTTGAAGATTGAACTTTTCTAAGAATCTGTCCATTTCTTCCAGGTTATCTATTATATTGTCATATACTTGTTCATGTAGCCTCTTAAAATCCTTTGTATTTGTGCATTGTCTATTGTAACCTCTCCTTTTTCATTTATAATTTTGTTGATTTGATTCTTCTCTCATTTTTTCTTAATGAGTCTGGCTAAAGGTTTGTCAATTTGTTTACCTTCTCAAAGAACCAGCTTTTAGTTTTATTAATTTTTACTGTTGTTTCTTTCATTTCTTTTCAGTTTATTTCCATTTGGATCTTTATGATTTATTTCCTTCTACCAATTTTGGGGTTTTATTGTTCTTTTTCCAGTTGTTTTAGGTGTAAAGTTAGGTTGTCTATTCGATGTTTTTCTTATTTCTTGAGGTGGGATTATATTGCTATAAATTTCTTAGAACTGCCTTTTCTACATCACATAGGTTTTGAGTTGTCGTGTTTTCGTTGTCATTTGTTTCTAGAAATTTTTTGATTTCCCTTTTGATTTCTTTAGTAACCTGTTGGATATTTAGGAACATGTTTAATTTCCATGCGTTTGTGTTTTTACAGGTTTTTTTTTTTTCTTTCTTGTAATTGATATCTAGTCTCATAGCATTGTGGTTGGAGAAGATGCTTGATACTATTTCAATTTTCTTAAATTTATTGAGATTTGATTTGTGACCCAAATTGTGCTCTATCCTGGATAATGTTCCATGTGCACTTGAGAAGAAGGTGTATTTTTCTGCATTTGGATGGAATGTCCTGAAGATGTCAATGAAATCCATCTCATCTAATGTATCATTTAAGACTTATGTTTCCTTATTAATTTTCTGTTTTGATGCTCTATCCGTTGGTGTGAGTGGGATTTTAATGTCTCCTGCTATTATTGTGTTACTGTCAATTTCTCCTTTTTGTCTGTTGGTGTTTCTCTTATGTATTGAGGTGCTCCTATGTTGGGTGCATAGAAATTTACAATTGTTGTGTTTTCCTCTTGAATGATCCTTTAATTATTATGTAGTGTCCTTTCTTATCTCTTGTAATCTTCTTTAATTTAAGGACTATTTTGTCTGATATGAGGATTGCTACTCCAGCTTTCTTTTGCTTCCCATTTCCATGGAATATATTTTTCCTTCCTCTCACTTTCATTCTATATGTGTCTTGGAGTCTGAAGTGGTTTTCTTGTAAATAACATTTATGTGGGTCCTATTTTTATATACATTCAGCTGCCTGTGTCTTTTGATTGGAGCATTTAATCTATTTACATTTAAAGTAATTCAGTTCAGTCCAGTTCAATCGCTCAGTCGTGTCTGACTCTTTGTGACCCCATGTACTGCAGCACACCAGGCCTCACTCTCCATCACCAACTCCCGGAGTCCACCCAAACCCATGTCCATCAAGTTGATGATGCCATCCAACCATCTCATCCTCTGTCATCCCGTTCCCCTCCTGCCCTCAATCTTTCCCAGCATCAGGGTCCTTTCCAATGAGTCAACTCTTCACATCAGGTGGCCAAAGTATTGGAGTTTCAGCTTCAACATCAGTCCTTCCAATGAACACCCAGGACTGATCCCCTTTAGGATGGACTGGTTGCATTTCTTGCAGTCCAAGGGACTCGCAAGAGTCTTCTCCAACACTGCAGTTCAAAAGCATCAAGTCTTCAGTGCTCAGCTTTCTTCACAGTCCAACTCTCACATCCATACATGACTGCTGGAAAAACCATAGCCTTGACTAGATGGACCTTTGTTGGCAAAGTAATGTCTCTGCTTTTCAATATGCTATCTAGGTTGGTCATAAGTTTCCTTCCAATGAGTAAGCATCTTTTAGTTTCATGGCTTCAGTCACCATCTGCAGTGATTTTGGAGCCAGAAAAATCAAGTCAGCCACTGTTTTCACCGTTTCCCCATCTATCTGCCATGAAGTGATGGGACCAGATGCCAGGATCTTAGTTTTCTGAATGTTGAGCTTTAAGCCACCTTTTTCACTCTCCTCTTTCACTTTCATCAAGAGGCTCTTTAGTTCTTCACTTTCTGCCATAAGGGTGAATGTCATCTGCATATCTGAGGTTATTGATATTTCTCCCGGCAATCTTGATTCCAGCTTGTACTTCCTCTAGCCCAGTGTTTCTCATGTTGTACTTTGCATATACGTTAAATAAGCAGGGTGACAATATACAGCCTTGACCTACTCCTTTTCCTATTTGGAACCAGTCTGTTGTTCCATGTCTTGTTTTAACTGTTGCTTCCTGATGATATATATGTTCCTATTTCCATTTTCTTAATTTTGAGGGGTTGATTTTGTAGGTCTTTTTTATTCTGTTGTATTTCTTAACTGTATAAGTCCTGTTAACATTTGTTGTAAAACTGGTTTGGTGATACTGAGTTCTCTTAACTTTTGCTTATCTGAAAAGTTTCTTATTCCTCCATCTATTTTGAGTAAGATCCTTGCTAGGTACAGTAATCTTGGTTGTAGGTTTTTCCCTTTCAGTACTTTAAATATATCCTGCCATTCACTTCTTGCCTGGAGAGTTTCTGCTGAAAGACCAATTTAAGTGTATGTGGTTAAGTGTATGAGGTTTCCCTTGTATGTTACTTGTTGCTTCTCCCTTGCTTCTTTTAATATTCTTCCTTTGTGTTTAGTCTTTGTTAGTTTGATTAGTATGTATCTTGGCATGTTTCTCCTTGGGTTTATTCTGTATGGGACACTTTGTGCCTCTTCAACTTGATTGACTATCTCCTTTTCCATGTTGGGAAAATTTTCAATTATAATCTCTTCAAAAATTTTCTCATACCCTTTCTTTTTCTCTTCTTCTTCTGGGAGCCTTATACTTTGAATGTTGGTGCATTTGATATTGTCCCAGAGGTCTCTGAGACTATCCTCAGTTCTTTTCATTCTCTTTTCTTTATTCTGTTCTTCAGAAGTTATTGCCACCATTTTATCTTCCAGCTCACTGATTGTTCTTCTGCTTTAAATATTCTGCTATTAATTCCTTCTAGAGTATTTTTAATTTCAATAATTGTGTTGTTTGTCTCAGTTTGTTGATTCTTTAATTCTTCTAGGTCTTTGTTAATTGATTCTTGCATTTTCTCCATTTTGTTTTTAAGGTTTTTGTTCACCTTTACTATCATTATTTTGAATCTTTTTCAGGTAGTTTGCCTATTTCTTCTTCATTTATTTGAATTTCTGTGTTTCTAGTTTGTTTTTTCATTTGTGTAGTATTTCTCTACCTTTTCACTTTTTGTTTTTATTTTACTTATTATGTTTGAGGTCTCCTTTTCCCAGGTTTTAAGGAAAGTTGAATTCTTTCCTTGAAGAAGTTTGAATTCTTTCTTCCTCTTGGTTTCTGCCCTCCTAAGGTTGGTCTAGTGGTTTGTATAAGCTTTGAATAGGGTGAGATTTGTGTTGAGTTTTTGTCTGTTTGTTTTTCCTCTAATGGGCAAGGGTAAGTGAGGTGATAATCCTGTCTGCTGATGATTGGGGTTTGCATTTCTGTTTTGTTTGTTGTTTAGCTGAGACATCCTGCACAGAGTGCTACTGGTAGATGGGTGATGCTGGGTCTTGTATTCAAGCGGTTTCGTTTGTATGAGTTCTCACTATTTCTTACACCCTAGGGTTAGTTCTCTAGTAGTCTAGGGTGTTGGAGTCAGTGCTCCCACTCCAAAGGATCAGGGCTTGTTCTCTTTTTTTCCAGTCTGTCTTGGACTCAGCCAGTGAGGCATGAAAGATTCCCAGTGAACAAATGAAAGACAATCACTTTCTCCTCAGGGTCAAGGGCCCCTCCCTTCTGTCCCTGTAAGTTCTAGATCTCTGGCTCATTACAAAAGATTAATCTCAGTAACAGCCACATGGGAAAGGTGCAGTGTGGACAGGGTCTGAGAGGGGAGGACTCTTTCCAGGCTGCCGTTCTCCCCAAATCTCCACATGGTCACCTGAAAACATTTTTAATATTAATCTTGAAAGAGAGATTTTTGACATATATGAAAATTATTTCCATCATGACTCATTTGCACTGAATTTTTGAGTAGTTTGTCATCTGAAAGTCTTTGATCTCTGACAACATATTGTGTAGTATAGGTAAAAATGAAGAGTAACCAAGACGCTTTGGCTTTCCGAGGCACTGCATTTTCTGTAATATCCAAGTTTAACTCATCTAACAAGAAAATTGTATTTGTTGTTTTATTAATGTATACTGTAGTTACTGTAAATTTATTCTAAATCTAGATTTTTTTCTAGATAATTAGTTTTTAAAGTGACATGATAGCATGTATTTGTGCCATGCTTTGGTGTTTCTGATGCTTTTCACATTCAAATTCATATCACTGAGTATCTATTATTTCCCAGATAGTAGGAAACATATTTTAATGAGATTTGTAGTAACTCATTACCTAGTAAAGAAGAGATTGTCACTCTAGACATTGCAAGGAATGGAAATTTGATTTAGTAGAATAACATTTGATATTTCATAATTAGTTTCCAATATAATAAAATTATATTAAAACTATAAAATAATACATAGCAATAACAATAATGCAGTTTCCAGCATTTATTTTTTATTATTATATTAAAAATTAATCAAATCATTACATCATCATTCACCAATTATTACAAAATTATATAAAGTTAGGAGTTTTAAGCAATGAACTTTTTCTTTGTTGCATGTTGATATAACTTATGGCTTTTGTCCTATGACAAAGCCTTCTTGTTCTCACAGAACTTTCTCAATTTTAAATTTAAATGGTTTTACAAGATCAGTTAAGGAATAGAACCAATGTGACTGAAACAGAATTCCCCTTCATTTCTGTGATCTGGCCAGCATTAAACACTAAATGGTAAAAAAGATATCCAAAAAGGAAATGGAGCAAAGGTGGGAATATGAAAATATGAATGTACATTTTGCCTTTTAAAACTTGTTTAGATACCACCTTAATCCTCCAGAGATTTTTGAGTTTCATAGCATCTTCCTACCTCTTAGTGCCTAGTTAGCTATGTTCCCTATGTCTTCACCAACTTTTCTTCCCTCTTTTGCATAACAAAGTGGAACGCCAATGTTTCTAAGATGGTCCTTAAAACTAATTCTATTCTATTCTTTATGTTTTCTGAGTGCCACATGTGAGTACTATCTTTAGAAAAATTAAGTAACTGCAGGAGTTTCTAAGCCAGAGTGAAAAAATTTTAAAAATAGTAAATGTTTTTTTCAGGCTTCAGAGAAGTATACTGAATTTCTTATCTCTTAAGAATCATTTCTTTAAAGAAGGAATTTTAAAGCATAAAGATTCAACTTCTCTCTGTATTGTACTCCAAAGATATTTTGAGTGTATATTTGTAGAAATAGAATGGATGAGTAATAAATCGTTCACTGGAGAACAATACTAAACCATATTTAGAACAGGTGAATAAATCTGGAACTGTTGAAAGCTCTACAGTGAATCATTTTTCATAATATTTTAGAAGACTTTATCACACCCAGCAGGTTAGACTCTCAATGATGAAATAATAAAGTTATGTTAGTTTTGATATGTTTATTTTGCCTTGAGAAAAAATTTCAATAAACAACGTTTCACTAAACTATAATCCTGAAAATTTGTCAGTGCTCTTTGTGAAATGTCAAAAAATTAAAATTAAGTAAGTAGTTGAATGTGATAAAGTAATTATAAAAAATCAGCCTTTGTGAAGCTGAAATTCCATATAAAATTTGAGATTTTAACTTTGGATTTTGGATTTTTATCAATTGAAAATACACATTTAAGCAGACCTTTCATTAGATATCAGAAGGTGAGAAATTTTAGCCCCTGTAAATATATTGATGCTGAATAGCATCACAGTTCAACTTAAACCATATTTTTTTCATTAAAATAAATTACCTTATCTTTTTTCTTGTCTATTAGCATTTAAAGCCTGGCAAAGAATATCATATTTAAAGTCATCATCTGAACTTGGTTAGCAAGTTCAATTCATGATAATCCTGTCCATCAACTTTACTATGATTCAGTTAATACCTGGGAAAATAGTATCTCCTTTTCTACCTTTCCTGACTTCACTAAGTTTGCTGACCAATCCACCTTTTTGGCCTCCTTTGTACTTTTGCCCTCTGACACCATATATGGAGCCGGTGGTACTAAAGACTTTCTACACATTCTTTAAAAACATGTTTTACTTTATTGGTATACTTCTGAAATATGAACCAACATATTCAAATGATCTGTCAAAATCTAATATTCAGTTAAAAAAGTGAATCAGATCTGATGTCTAGAACATTTAAATAAAGGAATCGTCTCTTTTTTTCCTTTTCTCCTCTTCTCTTTTGCATTGTGTTTTTCTCCTTTCATAACTGTCTCCCTAACACACACACACGCATATACACACCTAAGTGCTTTTTTACTCATTTATTTTTTCTTACGGTAAAGAAAAGAATAATGTCTGCTAGGGTTACTTGATTGGAGAAGGGAATGGCAACCCACTCCAGTGTTATTGCCTGGAGAATCCTAGGGATGGTGGAGCCTGGTGGACTTCCGTCTATGGGGTCGCACAGAGTCGGACCCGACTGAAGCGACTTAGCAGCAGCAGCAGCAGGGTTACTTGAATTTATTCACATATTCTAATTAAAAATAACAGCACTGAATGGACCATCTATAGGACAGGACAGTTCCTTACTTGTAAGTAGAAAGTATATGAAAATAGAAATTGTCCACAGAATTGAACATTACTAAAATTACTCTTATTCAAATATCAACAGAATATTTGATATGAAAGTTTCTTAGTTCAGTTAGTATTCTGTTCTTCATTAATATATAAATAACATGAAATGAACTGTGTGAAACTCTCAGGAACAGAGATGATTTTTTTATGTGTTTCACAATAGAAATTAAGATTATTTGGAAAAGGCCACTGGTGACTAGTTTGACATTGACTTTGAAAGTGTGTTTTCATGGCTAAAGATTTAATCTTTAAAGCAGATTATTTTCCATATGAAATCTAATTTTTAGATGATGTAGATCATATATTAGACTACTTTATAGCAGAATTATTAATTCATTCTTGTTTCATCTTTTTGGCTAATTTGATTAAGTTTCAAGATCTATTTTAAAAATACTATATATACTTCATATTTTTAAAGTTTAAAGTTTTTAGGTTTGTAAGCAAGAATAGCAAAAGGTATCAATTAATAATAAGATATTTAACTCTTCATAGTGAATAAAAATGCTAAATGTGGTTCTTTCACTGTACATATTAAAGATAGGGTTTCATTTCCGTGGACTTGAGTTTCTGTTGTAAATTTGAGAGCATTGAACTTAATGACTGAGATATCTTTCTGATGTTAAATGTTTAATATTTAAATTTTCCTTTGTGCTCTACAAACTTAAACTCTTCCCTTTGGGAATTTAGAAGTGAGAAAGAATGTCATTTATGTTTGCTCTTATATATGATAAAGTAGACAAGAACTTCAGTCGGAATGACAGGGTATAATTTCCAAATTTAAAATGTTGTGTTGACAAATGCAGTAAATTTATACTTAGTTAAAAGTAGAGGCAGTGAGTAGCAGGACACATGATAAGTGCAAATATGCTCCTGAGATAATATAATTTTCTATAGATCAAAATAATCAAGAGAGCACATATTTAATGGAATATGGAGAGTTTATCAGCTTCTATCAGAGTATTCATTTAAAATAAACGAAGAAAAGGGAAAAGATCTAGTTGAATTTCTAAATCTCAGTTAATTAGAAAAATTTTGCATATATAGTATCTTAATGATTAACATATCTGGAAGGATCAATTCCATGTTGAAAGTAGTATAATAATGATAGAAATGAATATAATTATTAAAAAAAGCTTTTCCTCCAGTGAAAGTCAACTGAAATATAAGAACTAAAGACTTACAATATAAGAAGAAATATTATATATACATATATATTTTTTTTGTAGAGGAGACTATTAAGACACTAGAAATGATTCCTGTTAAAACCTGGCATTTAGTAAAAGAAGACCATCACTATATATTGTCTATGAGATTCCTTGTGAATAACTGGCAATGTGAGGCTATAGTAGTCAGAGCTCTTTATTCCTTCCAAACCAGTTATTGTGCTGCTAATTAGAATTGGATATTGCTGGTAGTGGAAATGAGGGAGACTATCAATGTTACTTTGTGTTAAATTTTAATCACACAAGTTAGGACATTCAGAATTATGGTTTCCATGGTAACCACAACACTAAGCCCTGTGTGAAGGCATTACAGTGGGGGTCTTTGATTAAAAGAAAGTAAACCAGAAGTGAAACTAAATGCTCCATATGTGCAGCTAAAATTACAAAAAAAAAAAAAAAAAAAAGTTCAGCTCCCTTGTCCTTAATTATATTTGTTTAATAGTATGTCACGTGTTTGTGCAGTATACTGAAAGGTCTGTTGTAATTCTCATGTGGATGCTGTGTTTTCATTAGGTTTCAAATGATTATTTTTATAGCAGCTTTTGCATTTTTTAAAATTTATTCAATTTATGATTTTCATTTTTAACATCTGCAGAATCTGACCCTAGGGAATTCATGATAATTCATGTGGAAGAGAAGTGTTTTTCAGTGAGAAATTTTTATTAAATGTGTGGATAGAATTGTGTGTTGTGTGCTAGTCGCTCAGTCATGTTCAACCATTTGCAACCACATGGACTGTAGCCCACCAAGCTCCTCTTGTCAATAGGATTTCCCAGACAAGAATATTGGAGTGGGTTGCCATTTCCTTCTCCAGGGGATCTTCCCAATCCAGGGACTGAACCCAGGTCTCCCACATTGCAGGCAGATTCTTTAATGGGTGAGCCACCTGAACTTTTGCTTATAAGGCTTTTATTTTTTTAAAAAAATATTTAGGTTGACAGCTATTTAAAGTTCCATTTTTAGTAAGTTAATTTTTACCATCAAAGTGAAAAGAGTCCCAAGGAAGAAATGAGACTGACTAATTAAAGGCATTGAAGAGCACTGGAACCATAAAGAGAATGTCCTGGTGGTCTAGTAGTTAGTAATCTGGGCCTTCACTTACAGGGGCTTGGGTTCAGTCCCATTGGTCCATTGGGTTCAATGGCCAGGCAAGCCAGGCATTGCAGCCAAAACAAAAAACCACAAAACAGTGAACCCATGAAGAGACTGGTATAGTTAAAAATTAGTTGAAGACACTGATCACTATAGATAAAATGTATTTACAGAAGAATTTATTTTTGAAGAATACATTTTGTTCAAAAATGGGGATAGAAATCACTAAACCATTGTGTCACATTCATGTCTCATTTTTACAGAATATAATATTTAGCATATACTGGAAAACAAATGTGTTTCATACAGTTGAACAAAAATACACATATATGTATAAGCATGACAGAGTAATGTTTGTGCTGTAAAAACAGAGGAGATATACTCTGATGAGGATTTTTCCCCTTACTATAGTAGTGATTTATTGAGCATCTCTTATAAGGTTAATTATGCTAAATTTGTCAGTATCAAAATTTAAGTGCTTTAAGAAACAAATGATATGGTGACATTTGACAACAATAAGTAAAAATAAGAAAAATATTTTTCTACATTTTCATCTGTAAATATAAAACATACTAATCATACTACTACTTCCCATAAATATCTCAAAATATAGACTATAACATATATTCAAATGAGTAACATAGATAAAGTACTTTTCTATGAATACCTAATCATGGAAGAAATGCCAATGGGTCAGACATTGGCCCATTGTTATACAGACAGTTAGTCTGTTGCAGATATCAGCAAACTTTTTTTATAAGGGCCAGATAGTAAACATTTAAGTTTTTGCATGACATATGGTGTCTGTCCTAACTTCTGGGCTCTGCTGTCATAGTGCAATGGCACCTGTAGTCAATATGTTAAAAAATAAGCATAGCTCTGTTCTAATAAAATTTAGATGAAATTTGAGTTTCATCTAATTTTCACAACATGAAATCTTCTTCTTTTAACTACTCTAAAATAAATAAAGTAACTCTGAGTTTGTGAGATGTACAAAAACAGGAAACATGGCAGGTTAGTCATGTGGGCTGTAGTTTGCCAAACACTTGTCTTTATTACATTCTGATTTTTGTTTTATTTTTATATTTGGAGAGGGTTTGTTTCTTGGTTTATCGAAATACAAATACAATTTAAATACAAATATAGTATCTACCTGCATGACAAAAATTAGTACTAGAAACACTAGACACTAGACTAGACACTTAAGTATTCAAAATTCCTTTTTAAAATTCTACATCAATTTCTGTTGATGATGTGAATATTTTATGATCATTCTATCTTGAAACAATGGTAATATCATCTACCTAGATTTAATAGTATCCCAAAATAACATGTTTTTCCTCCACTTATGAAGTTTAATCAAGGTAAGAGCTAGGCAGATATTTGGGTAGGTGGAGATCAAAATGTGAATAAAGTGATTGGAGAAGGTAGTGTATACAAATAGGTGTAATGTGCATTGCAGCCCAGAATTAAGCAGATGAATACGTATAGGCCTCCCCATGTAGATTGTTGCTGCTGTAAAATTTATTGAATGATACGCTAGAATCTGTGTTTCCAGTGTGTGTGTGGCTGCTCACAGATGGAATAGAGAGAAGAAACTAGTTAGGTATGTCATGTTCCTTTTCTGAACTCGTCAGATAAGTCTCAATGTCTTTTTCCCTATAGCAGAGTGAAGAAAAGCTGGCAAATGCCAGAAAGTTACATTAATGCTATTCTTTGACTGAAAAAATACATTTAGAGGGAAGGCTTTTGTTTTTCCTATCTTTTATTCCTTCATTTATTCAATCCTTCAACACGTCTTTTTAGTTACCTACTCTATTAGTTGTAGTTACCTACTCTATTAGCCTTACAAATAGCTGTGAAAAGAAGAGAAGCAAAAGGCAAAGGAGAAAAGGAAAGGTATACCCTTTTGAATTCTGAGTTCCAAAGAATAGCAAGGAGAGATAAGAAAGCTTTTCTCAATGATCAATGCAAAGAAATAGAGGAGAACAATAGAATGGGAAAGACTAGAGATCTCTTCAAGAATATTAGAGATACCAAGGGAACTTTTCATACAAACATGGGCACAATGAAGGACAGAAATGGTATGGACCTAACAGAAGCAGAAGATATTAAGAATAGGTGGCAAGAATACACAGAAGAACTAACAAAAAAGATCTTCATGACCAGATAACCATGATGGTGTGATCACTCACCTAGAGCCAGACATCTTGGAAGGCAAAGTCAAGTGGGCCTTAGGGAGCTTAACTAGGAAAAAAACTAGCAGAGGTGATGGAATTCCAGTTGAGCTATTTCAAATCCAAACAAATGATGCTATGAAAGTGCTGCACTCAGTATGCCACTAAATTTGGAACAGTCAGCAGTGGCCACAGAACTGGAAAAGGTCAGTTTTCATTCCAGTCCCTAAGAAAGGCAATGCCAAAAAATGTTCCAACTACTGCACAATTGCACTCATCTCACACACTAGCAAAGTAATACTGACAATTCTCCAAGCCAGGCTTCCACAATACATGAACCGTGAACTTCCCGATGTTCAAGCTGGATTTAGAAAAAGCAGAGGAACCAGAGATCAAATTGACAACATCTGCTGGGTCATCAAAAAAGCAATAGAGTTCTAGAAAAACATCTATTTCTGTTTTATTGATTACACCAAAGCCTTTGACCATGTGATTTACAACTAACTGTGGAAAATTCTTAAGGGGATAGGAACACCAGACCACCTTACCTGCCTCCTCAGAAATCTATATGCAGGTCAAGAAGCAACAGTTAGAACTGGACATGGAACAACAGACTGGTTCCAAATCAGGAAAGAAATACATCAAAGCTGTATATTGTCACCCTGCTTATTTAACTTTTGTGCAAAGTACATCATGAGAATGCTGGACTAGATGAAGCACAAGCTGGAATCACCATTGCCAGGAGAAATATCAATAACCTCAGATATGTAGATGACACCTCTTATGGCAGAAAGTGAAGAAGAACTAAAGAGTCTCTTGATGAAACAGAAAGAGAAGAGTGAAAAAGTTGGCTTAAAACACAATATTCAGAAAACTAAGATCATGGCATCTGGTCCCATCACTTCATGGCAAATAAATGGGGAAACAATGGAAATAGTAATAAAGTTTATAGAGTTTATTTTTTTGAGCTGCAGATCACTGCGGATGGTGACTCTAGATATGAAATTAAAAGACACGTTCTCCTTGGAAGAAAAGTTATGGCCAACCTAGGCAGCATATTAGAAAGCATAAACACTTTCTTAACAAAAGTCCATCTAGTCAAATCTATGATTTTTCCAGTAGTCATGTATGGATGTGAGAGTTGGATTATAAAGAAATCTGGGTGCTGAAGAATTGATGCTTTTGAACTGTGGTGTGGGAGAAGACTCTTGAGAGTCCCTTGGACTGCAAGGAGATCCAACCAGTCCATCCTGAAGGAGATCAGTCCTGAGTGTTCATTGGAAGAACTGATGCTGAAGCTGAAGATCGAATACTTTGGCCACCTGTTGCAAAGAACTGACTCATTTGGAAAAGACCCTGATGCTGGGAAAGATTGAAGGCGGGAAGAGAAGCGGATGAGAGGATGAGATGTTTGGATGAAGTCACCAACTCAAAGGACATGAGTTTGAGTAAGCTCTGGGAGTTGGTAATGGACAGGATAGCCTGGCGTGCTGCAGTCTGTGGGTTCGCAAATAGTCAGAAATGACTGAGAGATTGAACTGAACTGAACGTTATTAGTTGACTCTAGCTGCCATAACAAAATATCATAGTCTGGGTGGGTTACACAGCAGCAATGTTATTTTTTCACAATGTTGGAGGCTAGAAATCCCATCTCACAGTGCCTGCTTATTTGGTCTCTAGTGTGTGCTTCTTCCTGGCTTGTGGCTGCTCTCTCACATGATCTTTCTCCATATGTGTTCATGGAAGGAGAGGGAAGAGGGCTCCCAGGTATTCTTTTTATAGTTATACTGTCCTATCAGATCACAACCTCATCCTCATGTTCTTTACCTTAATTGTTTTTTTAGAGGCCCCATATCCACATACTATCATATATGATTTTTTAAATGGACAACTTATACCATAACAACTACTCTGTGCCTGGCTCTGTTATAGTTAATGTGCTTATATTAGTTAGCAAGTTTCAGTGCCATGATGTTTATAGTCTATTGGCAGAGAGAGATATCACTCAAGTAATTTCACTAATTAATGTGTAATAGAAAGTGAAATAACTTCTCTAAGGAAAAAAACCACTATTTTGAGATCATTATAATTATAAAGAGTATATATATATATAATAAAAATCCTAACCTAGATAGGTTCAGAGAAGGTCTCCTTGAGGATTGAAGAGGAATCTTCTAAAGAAAGAAAGCAGCTTGTGAAAAATTAAAAAAAAATCCTTGTTACAGTGGGGAGCATGCTCCTGTAGTCTTTCCTGTTCAGTTACTATGGGGAATAGTACCTTGCTTTTTCCAATTGTAGCTTAATTTTTGATCTGTAGAAATAAAAAGAAATAAATCCATAGTCTGAAATATTTAGTTGCATTTGAAACAAATTATCTGAAGAAATTTAGAATCACATCATATGATATTTGTTTATCTTGGCTTTAATGCTTATTAACAGAGGATGCCTCAACTAGGTGTTGCTGCTATGAAGTAGAACATTCTTTCAAGTTATCCATTTTTTATTACCACTTGGAATGCAATATAAAAATCCTGATAGTGTATATAAGTAGTTTAGTCTAAGCTGATATCGTATTTCCTCTTTTCCTTAGCAAAAAAAGGAAAAAAGAAAGTCTGGTTAATATTAGTCAAAGGGAAAAATATATTATTTAAAAAATTCAAGTCAAAAATATCAGAATTTAATATTTTTGATCAGAATATCAAAATATCAGAATATCAGAATCATTAGATAATGTCTTAAATAAAAGCTTTGTTTTTTTTTGAACTCTAGTGTGTTAGTAGTCCTAATATTGCCAAAAAATATAAAATAATTGAAATATTCATGAAAATAACATAGGGAGTGATGATAAATACATATACCGACAACTGAGATATAACTAAAGATGTGGTGAAAGTGAAAGTGAAGTCGCTCAGTCCTGTCAGACTCTTTGCGACCCCATGGACTGTAGCCTACCAGGCTTCTCCGTCCATGGGATTCTCTGGGCAAGAATACTGGAGTGGGTTACCATTTCCTTCTCCAGGGGATCTTCCCCACCCAAGGATTGAACCCGCCGGGTCTCCTGCATTGGAAGCAGACGCTTTAACCTCTGAGCCACCAGGGAAGCCCATATACTTAAAATGCACTCCGTTTGACCAGTTCTTTGCTAGAGCTTGGATTGTTTTCATATAACTACTTAACATCTTTGAAAAGAGATGGGGTTATTTGAGGAGGGAAGATGTAGATGTCAAGAGTCTTTGGAAACACTGCTACTTGCTTATTATGGGGAATACTAAAGATTGGCAGACTAAAAAACAACATGATTTTATAGTGAATAAACAATTCCATTTGGAAAGGAAGCATAAAATTTCGTATACTTTGATAAATTTTTCCATGTGTGACAGGAGCTCAGTCTTAACTGCACTTAGTATTATAGTAACTATTTGCATTTCTTATTACTATGTGTAAAAGGGCATAGTTCTGTAAGAGGTACAATTTGTAGACTCCTAGCCCTTAATCTTAATTGTATTAGTTATGACCTACCTAGTCCAGGTACATATCTGAAGTAATACCCAAAGGAGCTCTTTAGCTTGAGATTTATGATGACAATAAAAACTTTTGTTCAGAGTGATTTAAGCATTCCTATGGCATGAGAACTATCCATGAAGCCCAATGAAACACCAGGTAATATTCTGGTATACATCACTTATTGTAGTTGATTCAAATTCCTCCTAATTGTGAAAAATATCTGATGTGAAATTACAAGTGAATATTAGTACTGACTATGAGACATAGATTGTTTTTTGAAATTTAGGGATGCAAAATGAAATTTAGATTTTATCCTGTCTTTACCAAATTCTTATGTTGAAAGGCTTCTTTATATTAAATGCAAAATATGTTTTTCAGATTGCTAAATGCTAACATTTCTAAGTAATGAATGTTACCCTATGGTCAGCCACAACAGGAAAATAATGCATTTTGATCTGTATATTTCAACATCTGGTTGTCACTATGATGCTAAACCTATCAGAAATACTCTTTGCCAGATGTGACTTATGGTTGCATTATATTTTATTTAGTTCCGCAAAATGTATTTGAAAAGAAATCAAAGATATTACAGGGAATAAGCAAACCTAAGCAGTTTATTCATTCATTAATTAAAACAGTAAAACATTCATAATGAAAACAGTTAACATTTATTGAGAAGGACCTACACACCTTCTATTTGTATGCATAACAATTGTTTAATTTTTAAATCAACTGTATGAGAGCAGATTCTATTTGTTCTTCATGGTATAGATGAGAAAACTAAAGAGAAAAAAGTTGTGGGTAGTCATATAGCTAATATGGGCTTTCCCACATCATATGGCAAGCTTTGAATCTGAGCTGAGGCCAAAATGCTATACAATACAACCTCAATGTATGCTGCTTTAGTTTCTACTTGACTTTTGACCCTACCTAAAAAAGAATGAGTGGTTAAATTTTACAGGTCAAATGACTTTTTAATATTAATGAGGACTATAGGCTACTTTTATGAATAACTAATACATTTTAAAGATGGTACATATTGAGGGAGATAGAGAAGGCAATATTTTATTAAGGTATTTTTCTCTGATGAACATACACTTTTTTTCTGTATTTAAAATTATTTCTAAAATGTGTTGATAGATAATCCACTTGTATTTCTAAAATGTCATTTCTAGATTTGTATTATTTTTAGTTTAAGTCATTTTCTTTTCTTATTTATGAAAATACAACAGCGTAAATAATGTGGCTGATAAATCATTGAAATTATTAAACCTTTTCAATATTACACATTCATGTTTGAAGAGGCAAAGGTAGTTCAAATATTTTAACTATAGTGTTTGTGGAGTAAAATACTCTGTGCAACTTATTCATCATGTCAATTTAGTAAAAATATAAAACACTGTTAGTATTGTTCTTTAATAGGTGAGCTTATCTAGTGTAATGGCTGAATGATGTCATTGGTATTTCCTTTAGCTAAGAACAGTATGCGTTATGCCACAAATCATTCCATGGAACCAACTGTCATAAAATACTGTATAGGGTTTTACATTACAACTAAGGTTAAAAATAACAAAGTAGAATGTTATGAATTTGATTACTTTAGTCAGATTTGTATAGATTTTATTTCATTCCGATGGTATGTGAGTTAGGCAAGTAATTGTATAAGTAATTCAACAGGACTTCTATACTTGGATTTCAGTGATAAAATTTATATTCAATGCCTAAGTCTGATACAGTGAAATCTCATAGTACTTTATTGTATTTTTGCAGAATTAATAATAAAGATAATTTGAGGTAATATTTTTCTAACTGGAAGCCAAGATTTGAGCCATATGGAAAAAACTGTTGAAGAATTATACTAAAGAAATATGCTTTAAAATAATTTATTTTGATATTGCAAAAGAGGATATGTCATTAGTCTTTCACATATTAATTTTCTCTTTGCTCAAATCATAATGATAGAATAGTGCCAACCCTTTAAGATTTGGACTTCGTCTGACAGTGTAATTCAATAACTATAGTAGTTAATCCTTTAATTTCCCTCCTTTATATCCTATGAAACCCTCAAACTTCTAGGTTTGAGGTTCTCATAATCTTTCTCTATTTGTAACATCTTGATTATGTCTTAGAGTTGCCCATAAGAAACAAAAGAAAACGCCAGCTGTGTAAACCAATTCTGAGTTTACATTGCATCTGGTTTTACCTTCCAAACAAAGTTCTCTATAACAAGTTTCTCTATCATCATCATAGCTTGAAGGATTGGGAAATAATAGAGCGTTGAATCCCAAGAGATGAAGGAGACTGGATTAGCTCATACATAATGTATATACTTTGCCATTAATTTCAGAAATGCCTGTACTTAAAGCTATAAAAATTATTGGGGGCTTCCCTGGTGGTCCAGTAGCTAAGACTTCAGGCTCCCAATACAGGGGGCCTGGGTTTGATGCCTGGTTAGGGAACTAGGTCCCACATGCTGCAACTAACACCTGGCATGGCCAAATATATAAATAAAAATATGAAAAATTCTTTTGACTTCCATTCTCATGTTTATATGTGTATAAATTATAACTGAATGAATGAATTCATTAGAGAATGACAATATATTAGTAAATGAAGGGACTCTTATAAATCATAAATCATAGACTCAAATTATAAATTAGTTTTCCATAACAAACATTTTATAGACTATATTCATAGAAATGCATCTGAAAAAAAAGAAAGAAACATTTAAATACAGAAGATGGTGAGCCTACAGTGCATCATATTTTCTAACACAGAGGACAAAGGACAGAAGGGAGAAGAAAAGTAAAAAGATAAAACTTTAAAATAAGGAGTCTTAACTGCTGATTCCAAGATGAATATGTGATTATCAAAGAAATTTTACAAAATTTAACATCCAGCAAAGTTCTTTTGAACATTGCACTAAATTGACTATTATACTCTTCTCTATTCTTACTTTTTTGGGTAAAGTTTCCCTGCTCTTTGCCTGCAGTGGATTCCAAATGTGCTAGGCTTATTAGTTTGGCCCTTACTTTTCTTCTGGGCCCCAGTTAACCAATGAGAATGTTATTTTAAACTACTAAAGCTGCACCTGGATGTTTGTAGCCCATGGAGATATTAGATCTTTCCCTGTCTTTCTTGCTTGTAAAGATTTGCCTGGGTGCATTAATAGACTATACAGAAATTAATTTGATCATTCCCTGCTTATGAGAATAGGTTACCAGAAGCTGCACATCAATTTTTCCAGCTCTTACTGATTTTTGACTGAATCGTGGTTTTGCCTCTTTAAGCCTTGTGCAAATGTCCCATGCATACCAGTATTTAACTTGGAATTTGCTTTTTAAATGTAGATTATTCAATTTATATAAGTTTCGAGATAATCAGTAATGATAAATCTCAAGTGGATTGCCACTCCCCCCTCCAGAAATATACTATTAAATTTACTTTTTTCTGAGTTTTATAGATTATTCTTATAGATTAATTTAGAAGAGTCATTAGTAATGCAGAGAGCTGCTGATCAGATTTACATATATTGACTTTTAAGTCTGTGTAATGTAGTTTACTTATTAATTTTGTCTTCTTTTCTCTTAGTGTGTCAGAGCAATTATTTTGTGTATGGAACTCAGATACTGGCATTTGATGCCTCATGACTAGCTCTGCCTGGTTTATTAGTTTTTTTTTTTTTTCCCCCGAGTTTTTTATACCTTATACCAGTATTTTATATTTTGTTATATTATATATTTATTTATATTATTTATTTATTATATAACTATTTTTATATTTATATATGATATTTTATATCTTATTCCAGTATTTTATATCTTATTAAAACAAAGATATGTTTAGAAAAGTCTCAAAAATTCTAATTTTGTTGAATAAATTTATGAAGATTATGTCTCTTCTCAAACTTTCCTTTTAATATTTATGAAGTCGCTAAATCATGTCTGACTTTGCAACCCCATGGACCCCTCCAGGCTCCTCCTTCTGTGGAATTTACCAAGCAAGAGTACTGGAGTGGTTTGCCATTTCCTTCTCCAGGGGATCTTCCTGACCCAGGAATCAAACTTGTATCTCCTGAATTACAGACGGCAGTTGAGCCAAAAAAAGGAAAAGCATTTTAAAAACAAAATTGTGAACAGAGGTCTGAATGTTTCAGTCATACACAAAGTAACCTCTTGTTATTCTTTTAAAGTAATATCTAAAAAAAAAAAATAATAAAAAGTCATTTTAACCAAAATTTGAACCAGAAAATAAAATGTTGTACTTTCTTTTTAAGGTGACTTGTAAACATGACAATGAGTCCCTTTACTGGGATTCAGAAAATGATTACACTTATTTTTATGCTTGATTTATATTCTTAAAATTTAGAATACTGATAATTTGATCTGTAAAGTTAATCAAAAGGAAGAATGGATTTTGTTGTGCCTTATTTTTAAAGAAGTGTTATCCCAACATTTTTAAGTGAACTTTTTGAATATTTATTCTTTCATAGGATTAAAACTTAATTCAGAGTTTAATTAAGGGATTAAGAAAAGGAATTTTAGGACAGAGGAAATGCATTACAGTTACATTTTTGTCTATGAGTATGTACCGCATGCTGCATCCCCTTCAGTCATGTCCGACTCTTTGCAACCCCGCTGACCATAGCCCACCAGGATCCTCTGTCCTTGGGATTCTCTAGGCAAGAATACAGGAATGGGTTGTCATGCCCTACTCCAGAGGATATTTCTAACCCAGGGATCGAACCTGTGTCTCTTACATCTCCTACGTTGGCAAGTGAGTTCTTTACCACTAGTGCGACCTGGAAAGCCCCAAGATATAAATCTACTTGATTTTTATAATAATCAATCCATATTAAATTGTGTGTGCATGTATGTAATGTTCTTTTTGGGGGAAAAAAGCGTCAATCAGCACCTTGGCAAATGAAAGGGAAGAAAAAACTCTGAAACTTATTTGTTTCCACTTATTCATTAAACAAATTGGTATTGGACATTTTAAAATAGCATATTTTTCCATAAATTTATATTTGTAATTCTTTAAACCTAAGCTATAAAAATGAAGTTTTGAGAGGTAAGCTGGAAAACATGATATTTTTTATTCTTTTAATTTGTCATATTTCAAAAATTATGCAAGAATTTCTGTATATTCTTCAACCACATTCCCCCAAATATTAAACTTTTACCTGTAACCACAGTTCCTAAAAAAAGAATAACTTTTTTTAACATAGTGACATACATGGTTTATCATTCTTTTCAGCTTCACGTGCAAACACAAATGCAAAGATAAAATTATGAAAAATTTCAAAATAATTTCTGAAGAGCATTTAGCCTAAAGTGCTGAGTGTTGAGTTCATGTGACTGCATTGGTTACATATCCATGATGCCATCACTGTTTATAAACCTCAAATATTGTCCATTTTACCAGTAATCTCCATTATAGCAAGAGAAAAATCCCTAATCGTGCATTATATTCAGTGATCATGCCCCTTTAGACTTTTTTCCTTTTTTTTTTTTTTTTTTGGTGGTGTTTTCTCAGCCTTTCTTTGTATCTCATTAAGTGATATTTGTAGATTCTATAAGATAGTTCTTCTATAAATGCCCCTCAATCAGAGTTTTTCTTATTTTTTCTCATGATTAGATTTATGTTAGACATTTTTGTACAAGAATACCACAGAAATGATATGATGTTCTCAGTACATCATATTAGGAGGCAAGTGATGTCAATAACAAAAGTTATTGCTTCCTCTATTCAGTTCAGTTCGGTTCAGTTGCTCGATAATGTGACCCCATGGACTACACGGTACACAAGGCTTCCCTGTCCATCACCAACTCCTGGAGCTTGCTCAAACTCATGTCCATTGAGTCAGTGATGCCATCCAACCATCTCATCCTCTGTCGTCCCCTTCTCCTCCTGCCTTCAATCTTTCCCAGCATCAGGGTGTTTTCCAATGAGTTAGTTCCTTGCATCAGGTAGCCAAAGTATTACAGTTTCTGCTTCAGCATCAATTCTTCCAATGAAAATTCAGGACTGATTTCATTTACAGTTGACTGGGTTGATGTCTTTGCAGTCCAAGGAACTCCCAAGAGTATTCTCCAACACCACAGTTCAGAAACATCCATTCTTTGGTGATCAGCTTTCTTTATGGTCCAACTCTCACATCCATACCTGACTGCTGGAAAAACCATAGCTTTGACTAGATGTACCTTTGTTGGTAAAGTAATGTCTCTGCTTTTTTTTTTTTTTTTTTAAAGCTTTATCATAGCTTTTCTTCCAAGGAACAAGCACCTTTTAATTTCACGGCTGCAGTCACCATCTGCAGGGATTTTAGAGTCCAAGATAATAAAATCTGTTACTGTTTCCATGTTTCCATATCTACTTGCCATAAAGTGATAGGACTGGATGCCATGATCTTTGTTTTCTGAATTTTGAGTTTTAAGGCAGTTTTTTACTCTCCTATTTCATCAAGCTTTCATCAAGAGGCTCCTTAGTTCTTCTTCCCAACAATCAACAGAAAATTGGATTAAAGATTTACTGAACATGGCCCTCCCCATCAGAGCAAGAACCAGATTCCCTCACAGCCAGTCCCTCCCATCAAGAAGCTTCCAGAACCTCTTATCCATCAGAGGGCACACAAAATGTAAACCACAGTTGCAGAATATTATGCAAACTGATCACTTGGATCACAGCCTTGTCTAACTCAATGAAACCATGAGCCATGCCATATAGGACCACCCAAGACAGAAAGGTAATGGTACAGAGTTCTGAGAAATCATAGTGCACTGGAGAAGGGATTGGCAAGCCACTTCAGTGCTGTTGCCTTAAGAATCCCATGAACAGATTGAAAAGGCAAAAAGATATGACACTGAAAGATGAGCTCCTCATGTTGGAAGGTGCCCAACGTGCTACCAGAGACAAGTCAAAATATAGCTCCAGAAAGAATGAAGAGATTGAGCCAAATGAGAACAACACCCAGTTGTGGATGTGACTGGTGGTGTAAGTAAAGTCCGAAGCTGTAAAGAACAATATTGCATAGGGACCTAAGATGTTAAGTCCATGAATCAAGGTAAATTGGAAGTGGTCAAACATGAGATGGCAAGAGTAAACATAGACATTTTAGGAATCATTGAACCAAAATGGACTGGAATGCACAAATTTAATTCAGATGACCATTATATCTAGTACTGTGGACAAGAATCCCTTAGAATAAATGCAGTAACTCTCATAGTAAAAAAAGAGTCTAAAATGCAGTACTTGGGTGCAATCTCAAAAACAATAGAATGATGTCTGTTTCCAAGGAAAACCATTCATTATCACAGTAATCCAAGTCTATGCCCCAAAAACTAATGCCAAAGAAATTGAAGTCGAATGGTTCTATGAAAATGTACAAAACCTTCTAGAACTAACACCGAAAAAGATGTCCTTTTCATTAGAGGAGCCTGAAGTGCAAAAGTAGGAAGTCAAGTGACCCCTGGAGTAACAGGCAAGTTTGGCCTTGGAGTACAAGATGAAGCAGGACAAAGGCTAACAGAGTTTTGTGAGGAGAATGCACTAGTCATAGCAAACACCCTCTTCCAACAACACAAGGGATGACTCTACACATAGACATCACCAAATGGTCAGTACCAAAATCAGATTGATTATATTCTTTGCAGCCAAAGATGGAGAAACTCTATACAGTCAGCAAAAACAGACTGGGACCTGACTGGGGCTCAGATTTTGAACTCCTTATTGCAAAATTCCCTCTTCTGTAAAGATGATATTGGAAAAGCAGAATTCTTTCTTAAAAGTTTGCCACAGTTTTGTGCACTTCTTACGTGGATAACTGTCTGATTCACACTAATATAATACATATTAACACAAGACCAGTATTTAGCTTCTAGGTTTGAATCATTAATATTTCATTCTTTCAGATTACAATTTTAGCCAATACCTCTTTCAGTCTTTATCTTTTTTGGATAAATGATCAATTCTCTTTATCTTATTTTGAAATTTTATTCTTTACACTTTTCTGACTTGTCAGAAATTTCAAGTATATCTTAAGCTGAACTGCTGAAATGACTCCTTATATGTTACTACTGGACATCAGGATATACTTGGGAGATTTCAGAGATTTCCTGAACACTTTCAAATGTAGTGATATTACTGAGAAAATCACTTTAACAATTCAGCTAATGGAGTGATAATTCTATTTTAGGATGAGAACCAATTATTGAAATGATTTAAATATAAAGTCATTAAAACTTCTCTTAGTTTTTAAATTAAATAATAAAAATGTGTTAATATGAATTCTAGCACTCATTTATTCATCTTAATACACACAAATTGAGTTCTGGGAATACGTCATCTCTCAAATGTCCCCGCTTGATGACTACGTGCTGTGATAGCTTACTTCAAAAAGCTCACTATTTGGCTAGAGTCATAGAAAGGTAACTCAATAATTTTAGTTCAGTGGGGCTAATTCTTATGACAGGGGCAGGCAGAGGATGTTCCTGGAGCACTGATATGGGTGCCTGACTCAGCTTAAAAATGTACTGAAGTGTTATGTTTCCCAGTAAGATTGCCTGAATATTTAATAAATTTTAAAGGATGACTAGAGGCTGGGGGCCGGAGAAGGCAACGGCAACCCACTTCATTACTCTTGCCTGGAAAATCCCATGGATGGAGGAGCCTGGTGGCCTGCAGTCCATGGGGTCGCTGGGAGCTGGACACGACTGAGCAACTTCACTTTCACTTTTCACTTTCATATACTGGAGAAGGAAATGGCAACCCACTCCAGTGTTCTTGCCTGGAGAATCCCAGGGACGTGGGAGCCTGGTGGGCTGCCGTCTCTGGGGTTGCACAGAGTTGGACACGACTGAAGCAACTTAGCAGCAGCAGCAGAGGCTGGGGGCAGCACTCTAAATAGAGTAAATAAATTGGAGATCTCATTCTTTTATCATCTCTAATGGTTATTCACTTTATAACACTGGTTCTCCAAAAGAGGTTCCATAACTCTGTGAAAAATACTCCACCTACCCTATGCAGAAGCAGAAACTTATGATTAATAAATAATATATGACCAACCAAGATAGCATATTAAAAAGCAGTGACATTACATTGCCAACAAAGGTCCATCTAGTTGAACCTTTGGTTTTTCCAGTAGTCATGTATGAATGTGAGAGTTGGACTATAAAGAAAACTGACTCTGAAGAATTGATGCTTTTGAACTGTGGTGTTGGAGAAGACTCTCAAGAGTCCCTTCGACTGCAAGAAGATCCAACCAGTCCATCCTAAAGGAAATCAGTCCTGAATATTCATTGGAAGGATTGATGAAGTTGAAACTCCAATACTTTGGCCACCTGATGCAAAGAACTGACTCATTTGAAAAGACCCTGATGCTGGGAAAGATTGAAGGTGGGAGAAGGGGACAACAGAGGTTGAGATGGTTGGATGGCATCACCAACTCAATGGACATGAGTCTGAGTAAACTCCAGGAGTTCTTAATGGACAGGGAAGCCTGACTTGCTGCAGTCCATGGGGTCACAAAGAGTTGGACATGACTGAGTGACTGAACTGAACTGAATTGAGCTACACTGAATCTGTAACTAGTGCTGCAGCGAATATGTGGATGTATATAACCTTTTAGAGTTAGGGTTTTTTTGTACTATTTGAATAAATAATCAATAATCCGAAGTATAATTGCTTAATTATGCAATAGTTCTGTTCTTAATTTTTTTAGCAACAGTCTTCATTTTGTTTTCCATTGTGGCTGCACCAATTAACATTCCTATCCACAGTGCACAAGTGTTCCCTTTTCTTCACATCCTTGTCAACACTTTTTTTTCCCTGTCTTTTTGGTAAGAACCATTCTAACAAGTGTGAGGTGATTATTCATTGCAGTTTTGATCTGATCATCCCTGTTGATTAGTGGGCTTTTACATTCTTACTTCACTCTACTATAGTTTAAAGTGAAAAGTTAGATTTTCTTTAAGGTAGTCTTTTTATTTACTTGTTAATCTCAATTGAAGTCTCCGAAATGTTTTGGGTTTTCAAGGAAACTGATTAAAAAGATGATGTGACATTATTGCAACTAAGCTTTGACACCAAGCTTGTGATATTCCAAATAAACTTCACCATCTTGGGGAAAATTTTCCATACACTTTAAAAGGTACATAAAATGTTTAATATAGTGAATAATTTAAAAAGTGTTGTCAGTTTAGTTCAGTTCAGTCGCTCAGTCGTGTCTGACTCTTTGCGATCCCATGAACCGCAGCCCGCCAGGCCTCCCTGTCCATCACCAACTCCCGGAGTCCACCCAAACCCATGTCCATCGAGTTGGTGATGTCATCCAACCATCTCATCCTCTGTTGTCCCCTTCTCCTCCTGCCCTTGATCTTTTCCAGCATCGGGGTCTTTTCAAATGAGTCACCTCTTTGCATCAGGTGGCCAAAGTATTGGAGTTTCAGCTTCAACATCAGTCCTTCCAATGAACACCCAGGACTGATCTTTAGGATGGACTGGTTAGATATCCAGATTGCAGCCTATGACAGGAGGCTTAGATTTGATAATGCTTTGTAAAATAATAAAAATAAAAAATACTATAAAATTACCCACATTAAAACATTCCCACATATTAACTGAAAACTTTGGTTTATTGATTTCATACTAAGGAATTTCAAGTACATCAAATATATTCGATATATATATCATTGCTTAATATTTCCATAGCATACAGTGTTTGGCATCAACCATGTACTAAACAATATAATGTTTTTTTTAGTAAATTGCATCAATTTTATAATTTACATTTAATTTTAAGTAGTATGTAAACAGAAAGAGACAGACGTAATTCCTGAAGTTATCCTTACATCTTTAGAAATGATACCGATACTTTTATTTTTGTGATTTAAGAAATAATTAATGATGTGAAATTTATTTTAAAATAATACTAGAAGTAATTAAGTTGTCTAATAAATATATAATTACGTTTATTTAATTCAAAGTTATGTATTGTAAATGTTTCTATTTTGAAATACTGTATGTTTTATGTATATATCTATAACAGTTGAATATGTATGCACATTTTAGAAATTTAATTGCACAATTTCCCTAGGATTTAACTTTACTAATCATTTTGGTGAATATTTGAGCATTTTATTACTTAGATCAAATTTTTGATATCATTGTGAAAATTATTGGAAAAACTTAATATTTGTATTAATTTACAAATATGCATAATTATAGTGCCTCATTATTCCATATTACAGTTCCTATCGAAGGCCCTGTAGTAAATTATCATAAGCAAACATCAATTTAAACAAATTTTAATATTAATTTTTATTTTGTTTTTAATTAAAAACATATAAATTTTACAGATAGATGTAGGTTGACATGTAAGAAATACTATGGATAGACTTCCTTTACTAAGTTTTTCCCAATAGTGATACATGGCAGAACTGCTGTAGAATATTATAGATTGGGTTTGACAATGGTTCAGTGAAATACTTTTGCTTTCTATATGCCTATCTGCTTATATCAATATTTGAAAAGAATTTCTTATAGATACCATATCTGCCAATCTTTGTATTTAATTTGGTTTAAATTTTCATAGTATAATATTTAATATGTTAAGGCTTGCAACTTCACTGTTGTTGGTTTTGTGTTGGCTATACTGTACAACTTCTGGGATTTTAGTTTCTTGACCAGGGATTAAAACCTAGACTCTTGGCAGTAAGAGTGTGGAGTCCTAACCACTTGACCAACAGGAAAATGCCCTGTCTTTATTGTCTTTTATGTGTTTTTATATAGTTTCTTTCTTTAGGCATTATATTATATATAAATGACATCATGGTGAACTGTTGTCAACTTTTCACCGGTACAAGTTTCTCCACCAAAATTGCCAAGACTTTATATCCCTTATCATCCCTTTACCCTCCCTCATGTATAAATAGTTGTCTTATTTTCTCTCCATATGTTCAGAACCATATCATTGTCAAAATTGTGCTACTAAAGTCAAATGTAATTTAAGAAGAAAAGGAAAATCTGTTTTATTAATACATTTTTATCTTACTGTTTTCCTTTATAATCAGTGATCCCTACTTTTATTATTTCCATTCTATTTTGAGAACCACTTTCTGGCATTCTCTTAGAATAGTTTGTTTGGCAACACATTTCTTTAGGATACTTTTATTCCCTGTGGTTCCTGAAGGAAATGTTCATATGTTCCTTGATATATAGTGTAGTGTGTTCACAGGTTCCACTGATTAGTATTTTTGGGGGGTTGGGGGGGGATTTTGTGTCTATCAAAATGAGGATAGTAGATCTTTTATTATAGTTTCTAAGATTTTTCAAATTTTTTTCATTTTTTTCTCCTCTGTGGTTTAAATTTGATAATTATTTTGCTCTATATAAAATTATATATCAGTTCATTTCAGTCACTCAGGCATGTCTGACTCTTTGTGACCCCATGAATTGCAGCACGCCAGGCCTTCCTGCGGAGAAGGCAATGGCACCCCACTCCAGTACTCTTGCCTGGGAAATCCCATGGATGGGGGAGCCTGGTAGGCTGCAGGCCATGGGGTCGTGAACATTTGGACACGACTGAGCGACTTCACTTTCACTTTTCACTTTCATGCATTGGAGAAGGAAATGGCAACCCACTCCAGTGTTCTTGCCTGGAGAATCCCAGGGACGGGGGAGCCTGTGGGCTGCCGTCTCTGGAGTCGCACAGAGTCGGACACGACTGAAGCGATTTAGCAGCAGCAGCAGGCCTTCCTGTTCATCACCAACTCCTGGAGTTCACTCAAACTCATGTCCATTGAGTCGATGATGCCATCCAGCTGTCTCATCCTCTGTCATCCGCTTCTCCTCTTGTCCCCAATCCCTCCCAGCATCAGAGTCTTTTCCAATGAGTCAACTCTTTGCACTGGAAAAACCATAGCTTTGACTAGACGGACCTTTGATGGCAAAGTAATGTCTCTGCTTTTGAATATGCTATCTAAGTTGGTCATAACTTTCCTTCCAAGGAGTAAGCATCTTTTAATTTCATGGCTGCAATCACCATCTTAAAAATCTCAAAGAAAAAAAATCAGATGATGTCAATAAAGTGATGACATCTGACTAAGCTTTTAAGGTGACTATCACAAAAAATGTCCCAAGAGCAATTACAGAAACACCTGAACCAAGTAAAATAATCATAGCAAAGAAACAAAAAGTTTCAGTAAAGGAACATAAGATGTAAAGAAGAACCAAACAAAATTTAAAGCAGAAAAATACAGTAATCAAAATTTAAAAACTCAATGTATAACCCCAAGAGCCTAACAGATAATTTTCTTTTTTTATTTCTTTGAGATTTTATTGGTTATTCATATGATGAATAATTTTCTTTTAAACTTGAACATTTTGTGTATTATGTGATGAAGCTCTGGATTTTGTTTAAATCTTCTCTTTTAGCTGATTTCTTTGGTTACTGCCCCAACTGGGAAGATTGAGTACTGCTTTGTTATTTTATTACGGAGATAGAAGTTCTCATTTGGCCATTGTTAAAACCTGAAGGGGAGCCCCTTATCACTGCTGGATGAGGCTCTAACATGCAGTTCCCAAGAGTCCTCTACTGATACCTCCCTGACTGGGAGGAAGAAGAGTGCTCCATTATTACTAGATATGTGGCTTCCACTTCCTGTGTGTACTGGTAAAAGTCTCGCTTGGCCTCTGCTCACCGACCTTATAAGAGGTATTTCATTACTCTTGTTGAGTGTGGATACCCAAGTTCCCCATGTAGCTTTGATTGATAACATGGAGTTAGGAGTTCTTATTATTGCCTAGAGGGGATGAAAGTGTGACCTCTCCACTGTACCTTCTCTGATATCACCCTTGTGGGAAGAGTATTAAGCTATATTGTTATAATCTAGTAGGAGCTGAACTTCAGACATTTCTTGGTATTTGATGATATCAATGTTCATGGGGTACAATGAGTTCTATGTTGTTTGCCTTGGATAGAGTGTTTCTGTTAAGTTTCTGGCATTGCTGTGATATGTTTTTCCTTATTCCTTGGTTCAAGAGAGGAAGCTTTAGTTGAACAGTTTGTTGTCTGCATCTGTTCTGTTTTTAGGTTCCCAGGTTTTTGTGTTCCAAGCCTAAGTTCTATAAATCCAAGAGAAAACCCAAGGATTCACCACCATGTTGTTCCTTGAATCTTGAGGACCCTCGCTTGTCTGCCTATTCTCTCCAGTTTTCAGGGTCTTCTTATATTTGTTTATGTATAATGTCCATGGTTTTACTTAACTGAAGAAATTAAAAAAAAAAAAAAAGCAACAACAGCAAAAACTCATGTACCTTCTCCCTGGGATCAGAGTTCTCTTTACCTTGTTGTTAAGCAGATCAATCCCAGATACTGCTCTAATTTCCAAATATCTGTCCATTTGGATATATTTAATATTCTGTGTGGACTCAGGATCAAGGAGAGTGAATTGGTTATTGCTAATTTTTTGACTATTAATGAAAAAATATTAAAATCATATCCCACTGATACGAAGTATCTTTGTGTATAAAGGCCAGATTAGTATGAAAGTTTATATTTAATGGAATGCTTTCTTGTTACCAATCTACAACTTTACTATTAGCTTCTAGCTTTATATTGTTTTAATTTTATTTTTGTTATCTTATTCCCTTTCTATGAGAGTATTTACTTTAGTGATTCATACTAATTCAGTCCTTTGACAAATTTTTCATTCTTAAGATATTTGTATGACCAAGTTTTTTTTTTTTTTTTAAATCCTTGCTATTAATGTACTAGCAGTTTAATGATGGATATGTTGAAGAATGAGAAATTATTGTGGTTTTTATTTTGGAAATATGAGAAAATATACATGTAAACTTAATTTCCTTCTATTTGCTTTATTTCTTTCCTTTGTATTAAGTCTTGGTATCTCAGATTAAGAAACCAAACAAGAGTCAAATGTTCACATGGCATGTCATAAATCTTATTGTTTATTAAAGATATGCACTTTCAAATAGTAAATATACATTTGGCAGCTATGTGTGATTTTCCTGTATTTATTGGGAATATTTATGCCCCCAAATCCTATTTATAATATTAAGTTAAACCATATTGTTGTAACTGAAATTCATCACTTTCTGGAAAACATTTCAGAAAATTATCCAGAAGACCCTCTTAGGCTGTCATAGATAATTGTGAAGAGACAAAAGCATTACATAGAAATAGGAGCCCAGAAGCTAACTCATCTGGAAAAGTGGAAAAAATAATATCAAAGGATTTCACTTTCATAACAAGTTTCATAACTAATGAAGTGAAAGTCATTCAGTCATGTCTGACTCTTTGGGACCCCGTGGAATATACATCCATGGAATTCTCCAGGGCAGAATACTGGAGTGAATAGGCCTTCTCTTCTCCAGGGGATCTTCCCAACTCAGGGACTGAACCCAGGTCTCCTGCATTGCAGGTGGTTTCTTTACCAGCTGAGCTATGAGTGAGACAGACAAAGTTTTATCAACTCTTTAATAAAAATGCCTCACTAACTTAAGATACATCGTCCCTTGTATGTAATATAAAGGGGTACTGCCAAGACTATTCTTTCTACTACTCAGTGCATATTTATTATTTTGAACACTGGAGCTGATAATTAAAGATTTGAACATTTTATTTATTCTTTTATAAGTATATGTCACTCTTTTTCCAGAGAAGAATTTTATTGCTTGAATTTTCTTCTCTTCTGATAAAGGTAACATGATCCAAGTGAATATTTTCAAAAGTTTCTCTTATTATGTTTGATATTTTGCCTAACTCTTTGACTACTATTCTATGCTCCATGTCAGTTTTTGCATTTTGTGAGGGTTTCCTTTTTATTTATTTTGCTCTTATTCCACCTATAAGTGAAATCATACAATATTTGTCTTTCTCCATCTGACTTATTTTACTTAGCATAACACACTCTACATCCATCTGTGCTGTCGCAAATGGCAGATATATAGCACATGCTCTTTATCCATTTATCTATTGATGGGTACTTAGGTTGCTTCCATATCTTTACAGTAAATGATGCTGTGATGAACATTTATCTTTTTCAATTAGTGTTTTCATATTCTTTGGATAAATAGTCAGAAATTGAAATATTAGATCATATGATAGTTTTGTTTTTAATTTTTTGAGGAAACTCCATACTGTTTTCCATATTGGCTGCAGCAGTTTACATTCCCACCAACAGTGTATGCTGCTGCTGCTAAGTCGCTTTAGTCGTGTCCAACTCTGTGTGACCCCAGGAATGGCAGCTCACCAGGCTCCCCCGTCCCTGGGATTCTCCAGGCAAGAACACTGGAGTGCGTTGCCATTTTCTTCTCCAATGCATGAAAGTGAAAAGTGAAAGTGAAGTCGCTCAGTTATGTCCGACTCTTAGCGACCCCATGGACTGCAACCTACCAGGCTCCTCTGTCCGTGGGATTTTCCAGGCAAGCGTACTGGAGTGGGGTGCCATATCCTCGCCAGTGTGTATCATCTTGCCATTTTGATAGTAGCTATTTTAACAGGCATGAGGTGATACCTCATTTTGGTTTAGATTTGCATTTCCCTACTAATTAGTGATTTCAATATCTTTTCACATGCCTATTACCCCTCTATATGAGGCTTCTTTGAAAAAATGCCTATTTATCTCCTCTGCCCAATTTTGTTGTTGTTGAGTTACATGGATTCTTTATACGTTTTGGATATTGGATATCCATTTTATTTGGATATATAATTTGCAAATATCATTTCCCATTCCATAGGTTGTCTCTTTGTTTTGTTAGTCATTGTTTAGTTCCTGAAAAGTTATTAGTTAACCTGTGCTTATGCGTTATATTAAGGGAAATGGAGGAGAGGAGACAGCAACAAAGAAAATATGAGAATGGGTTTGTTTTTTGCTCACACTAGTGGGAAAGAATTTGCCTGCCAATGCAGGAGATACCAGACACGGGTTCAATCCCTGGGTTGGAAAGATTCCCTGGAGAAGGAAATGTCTACCTACTCCAGTATTCTTGCCTGGAAAATATCATGAACAGAAGAGCCTGGTAGGGTATAGTCCATAAATTTGCAAAGAGTCAGACATGACTGAACACACAAATACTTAACTTTGCAATAATATAGTAAATCCAAGAATTGTATTTATGGATTTTTCCTTTTGGTTTTTCTCTGCTTGTTACAGGAGTTGATATTTGTTATAAACTGTAAAAGTTTTTTTCAAGTAATTTTTTGTAAAAGACATAAAAATTTTATTTTTCCAACTTTAGTCATCAAAATAATGATATGGAAGTTTTTCTGTTATCATTTCGGCTTAAATTCTCCAACCTTTCATGGCCATCTTAAGCAAATACAATATTTACTTGGACTTCCTAGATTGCTCAGTGGTAAAGAATCCACCTACCAATGCAGGAGACATGGGTTTGATCCCTGGGTCAGAAAGATACCCTGGAGAAGAAAATGGTAACCAACTCCAGTATTCTTGATTGTGAAATCCCATGGACAGGGGAGACTGTCAGGTTACAGCCCATGAGGTCACAAAACAGTCAAACAAGACTTAGCAACAACAATAATAATGTTTACTTAATCTACCTTGTAGCTTTCTGGTTATCATAAAATAATTGGAAATTTGCAAACCAATATTCTAAAATTTCTAAATTTTACCTGAGTGGAAGGAGATGCTGTGTTTTTATTTCCAGCTATTTTTTTTTTTTGCTTTTTTTTAAAATAAAGTTCTATATGTCTTGAATAAAAAGATGAGAGCCATTAAAATAGGCTTTACTAAGGTATATCACTAAATGCTAACTAAATTTATTGTGAAATACTTTAAAACAGTATTCTATGTCAATTATATAGTAAATTAATTAAAACTAGGAATTGATTAAATTACAACCTACTTGCTAGGAGTCACATAGTAAGAAACTTATATTTATGTTTGTTTACCTTTGATGTATTGGTAATTCACTTTTGAAAATTTTATTTATTTGTAAATAGTTGCCTATTTTCATGAATTCTTTTTATTTTAGGCAGACTTTTTTAATGAGGAACTAATGAATTATTGAGAAAAGACAAAAATTTTTCTTTTTTTCCCCCAAAGTTGTGTATGTCAAGCAATTTTTGTAGAATGTTAATACTAACTAGTTAGGAAAACTTTAGAAATTTATATTCTGAAGGCAACAATAATTTAAATTTGTACCACCTAGTACATCATTTACTCAGTTCAGTTCAGTCGCGCAGTCGTGTCCGACTCTTTGTGACCCCATGAATTGCAGCACACCAGGCCTCCCTGTCCATCACCAACTCCTGGAGTTCACTCAGACTCACATCTATCGAGTCTGTGATGCCATCCAGCCATCTCATCCTCTGTCGTCCCCTTCTCCTCCTGCCCTCAATCCCTCCCAGCATCAGAGTTGAGGTGCTATTTTTATAAAGATGATAAAATTCTAATGAGTACTAGTAACACATATAATTGACCATGTTAAGTTTATCTCATTTTCCTTTGTCTTTGTTTCTACTTTTTACCAGTCTTTTCTTTTTCTACTTATTCCTCTTCTTCATCCCCATTAAAAAAAAACAAAAATAAAAACACACACCTCTATCTAAAGTACCTTTTTTTCCCCCAATATAGTATATATTTTCAGCTTTTCAAATAATCGCTTTATAGAGCCAGGGACATACACTTCAATAATAGGGGTTGTGATATATCTCAGTGTAGGGAATCTAGATGAGGACATTTTTCCCATGTTCTGACACTAACTATTATTCTCGTTTTTGAGCTATTCTCCAGCAGTGTTTCAGAAGTTAATAGTAGTCTATGCCTTTTAAAGGCAATTTTTCCCTTTCTTCTGTCTCTTTTGTGGTTTAGTTAGACATTCATCAATATTCCTCAGTCTCACTAATAAGAAGTTTAGGATATTATAGAAAGTAATTTTCAGAATATTAAAAAAATACATTTTTAAGTTATGTGCTCATTTTTAGAATTGGTAAATGATGTAAAATATATTATAATGTGTTATTTAATGTTATTGTTAGTATATATTCACAAGCACAATATTGACTTACATCAATCTCAGTTTTGGCTGAAAACATAATTGGAGATAAGAAATTAGTATTTTTTCAATAAAAGCTAAAATGTTGAGTATTTTTAATATTTATATACCTATTAGAAAAAATAAATAAATAACTTTGAACTTCTTTCAAAAGTCATTGAACTTCCTTTTATTCTTCATCCAAGCCTTCCCCAGATTCCTCAAAATGATGCTGCTTTATTCAGTTTCAACTTATGATAAAGAAAAAAGGATAACTGAGTACTAAACTGGGTCAACGTATGTAAGAATCATGTTTAGAAAAATATTTTTGCTTATATTTTTGAATTCCAATACAAATGATTTTGAAAAATGGTATAGTAAGTATGGCTTTGGATCAATTCCAAAACGCTAATAACTGCTTATTTCTAGTGTGCAACAAAGCAAGAAAAAATTGAGATTAATTTTTGGGAAACTTTTATTGCACTTTGATATCTGTTGCAATCTCTAAACATATAATCAGTGGGTTTGTTTTGTTGAGAGGGATGTATTTCATAAAAGAATTGGTCTGTGACACATTGTATTGAAAAAAAGAAGTCCTTCACCACAGATAGTTTGTAAAACAATGGTTTATAAAAACAGTACTCTTGTCTAGTTTGAATGGCTATTTTTGAGAAAACAGAAACGTTTTCCTTAGTGGTAAATATAATGATAACAGATGTTGTAGTTTAAGTTAAATTTTATTTTTTAGTTTAAATCAAATTTTATTTTTTCATTATAAGAGGAGTTATATAGAAATATAATTGAGAATGCAATTTTGTGCTTAAACTCCGTCTAACTCCATGACTGACTTACGGAGTTTGAACTTTGGTGAGGCAGATAGTTTTAGAGCAAAACCTTTGACTGCTGGAGTAATAGACCCAAAAGAATCAAATTCATTGCCTGATAGTAGAGAAGTAAAGATTTTCAGTAAAATATAATTTCATTTTTAATGAGATACACATTTTAGGCACAATTACTAGTTAGCAGTTGAACTTGGTCCAACTCGAGTAAAGATATAATTTTAAATTTTTTACTATGATGAATCATACAGACACAGGGAAACAATGTAGTTTCCTAGGACTAAGCTTTTCTGTTGTCCTTAGTATGTAGCCTTCATTCTCATGATTGCAAACTGGTTACTATCTAGTGCCAATCACCATGTTCTGGCTGGAAAGGGAGAAGAGCAGGATGCAAAAGGCATATTTCATCTAAAGGTACCATTCATTTTGGAGATTTTCTAGATGTTGTGCTTAATGCTTAATAGCTTTCTTATTGTATCCTTTCGTATCTGAAAGAGTTGAAAATATTTCTTTTTTGGGGTAGAACATAGCTTCTGCCACAAGAAATGAAGTTCTGTTACTAAGGAGACACTAGAGAAAGGATAAGGCAATGGCACCCGACTCCAGTACTCTTGCCTGGAAAATGCCATGGATGGAGGAGCCTGGTAGGCTGTAGTCCATGGGGTCACTGAGGGTTGGACACGACTGAGTGATTTCCCTTTCACTTTTCGCTTTCCTGCATTGGAGAAGGAAATGGCAACGCACTCCAGTGTTCTTGCCTGGAGAATCCCAGGGACGGGGGAGCCTGGTGAGCTGCCGTCTATGGGGTCGCATAGAGTCGGACACGACTGAAGTGACTTAGCAGCAGAGAAAAGATATCAGGTAATCATCTGGAAGTATCTGCCATCACAATGGCTTGATATTCCCCAGTTCAACATATGTTGACCTCTGAACATCTGGCCTGCTTATGTCTTCAAAATGGCAAAGCAAATTGATATAAAATTTTGTTTAGGGCTATCTCTGTTCATTACTTCAGTATCTTGAGTAGTATTATTATTTTTTAATGTTCTTGCAGTACTTTATTCCTGACGGTCTTCCTGTTAACACTATATCTTTTTCACTTTTTGTTGGTCTTGGCAAGGGCTATGTTCTTTGATAAAATGATATGTATTGATACATTATATAAAAGAAAACACTTTAAATGAAAACAGACCACTTGAATAGGGAAATAACATCCTGCTCAGAAAATTCTCAGTAAGGCCCAACGTTTGTTTTGTTAATTTTCTCATAAAATGTTCTTTTCATATCAATATGCATTCATATAATATGCCTCAGTAGTAATTATATTAACTATGTTGAATATTCATGCTTCTATGAGTAGAGTTTAAGAGGAAATTCTTGATTGGATATACAGGTAGCATACAGTAAAATTTAAAGGCTATGTATTATTAATATATAGGAAGAAAAAGTATATGATTTAATTCAGATACTATCTACATGCTACTGATTATAAACTGAAATCCTTTGTCATATGTCTCAATAGTATACTTGATTTAGAGTGGTTTCCATGGTTTTATACTTTTATAAATTCATATATGATACTTATTTTATTAAAATGTATGTATAATACATGTATGATACATGCAAGTAGATTTTTAGAATTATACTACTCTATTTTGATATTTTCAGGGAAGTAAAATATATTCAGATATGTTAAAATATCTATGTTTTACAGCTTTATATAGATCTGACTGTTCATGACTACAAAGTTAAAATTTTAAGATACACCTTTCTATTTTCTTTATTTTTTTTTTTTTTCTTTACATGATATCTTTTACGTTAGGGAACCTGACTCTGTGAATGTGCTTAAGAGTTACTAATCAGGAATTTAAAACATTTTGGTTTCTGTAAATGCACACATGGGTTAATAAATCTTTAGACATATTTTTATCATGGTAAATTCTAATATAATAATAAAACATTTGCAGTGGATAAAAGTGTGGTGATTTATTCAAAGTCTCATTTCTATAGATGAAGAAACTAAAGCATAAAGTAATTCGGAGTCATACCCAAATTTATAAAAAGTGACTTATTGGGTGAGGTCAAATAAAATTTCATCCTCTCAATCTTTATTTTTCTATCACCTGTCTCAAAGAGGAAACTTGCATGCCAGATAGGAAATGCCACTCTGGTTGTTTTAGAATACTATTGGAAGACTTCAAGTTTTAGCTCTGGTTCTTAAGAACTGCATAACTTGGAGCAAAATACTTGTTATCAGTTTTCTGTGAAGCTGGCAAATGCCATCTTAGTAACAAATTCACACAATTGCTGTGAAAATCAAATAAGATGTGTGTGAAAAGCATTAGAAGCCTTATAATAGTATCCACAACAAGAGTAATTTATACCTCTATGGCACTTTTAGAAAGTACTGTTTATTATTGCTCTCATGCCTAATTCATTTGATCTGCTTATTTATCTTTCACTTTATGGAATTTTCAGGTGAGTGTATTCTCCTTGGTTCTGTCTCTTCTCAACAAAAATTTGAAGCGAAGGGCATTTAAGCCCTCAGTGCATCGCAGCTCTTGGACAGACCGTGTTATAGCTCTTAGACAGATCAGTGTTACAGCTCCAGGTTATAGGTCAATTTTATTTAGAAAATAGCAGGAACATACATCCTTGAGGCGTGAGGGCATGCAGACCCAAAGACGGGAAGAGAAGAAAGGGCGAGCATGTGAGTGCATGTGGTGGGGGGGTGGGGAGAGAATGATAATAGTAGAGAGAGAGACCCCCAGCCCTATGGTTCCTCTTTTTATATGTTTTTTTCCTCCCCCCGGGGCCTGCCCTATGTAAATTGGGCTAGCCAGGAGTGCTGTTTGTTCTACCTGAGATCCTCACTCCAGTCCTTGGACCTTCCTTTGACCTTCCTTTGTTCTATTTTTGTGGGCTTTTCCCTTCCTTGTCTTTTGGCCACCGCCATTTTGGACTCCAGTTTCCTATTGTAACTACCTAACAGATATATAACTGTTTTTATGCAAGTGTTAATTTTAGTATTGGTAAAAAGGTTGGGTAAACTCTGGAAGTTGGTGATGGACAGGGAGGCCTGGCGTGCTGCGATTCATAGGGTCGCAAAGAGTTGGGCACGACTGAGAGACTGAACTAAAAAAGGTTACCAACTAGGATATCCTGTTTAAAACATCTTCCTTAATACATTCTTAAAGATTTGGTTTTTCTAAATGTTAGTTTGATTTCTTCAGTTCAGTCGCTCAGTTGTGTTCAACTCTTTGTGACCAATGGACTGCAGCATGCCATGCCTCCCTATCCATCACCAACTCCCAGAGTTTACTCAAACTCATGTCCATTGAGTCAATGATGCCATCCAACCATCTTATCCTCTGTTGTCCCCTTCTCCTCCCACCTTCAATCTTTCCCAGCATCAGGGTCTTTTCCAATGAGTCAGCTATTTGCATCAGGTGGCCAAAGGATTGGAGTTTCTGCTTCAGCATCAGTCCTTCCAATAAATATCCAGCACTGATTTCCTTAGTCTATTTGATTTCTCATCACGTATGTTCAGTTAAAATTTTAACAAACATATGTCATTATTATGCTTGTTAATATATGCAAATGTATTCACAAACATAGCCTGTTTATGTATACACACAGATAAGCCTAAATGGTTTATGGTTAAATTATGGAGCATCTTACTTTTTACTTGGTTATTAAGTACTAGGGCTTCACTAGTGGCTCAGTGTTAAAATATCCAACTGTGATACTGGAGACATAGATGATACAAGTTTGATCCCTGGGTTGGGAAGATCCCCTGGAGGAGAAAGTGACAACGCACTCCAGCATTCTTGGCTTGAAAATTCCATAGTTTGAGGAGCCTGCTGGGCTACAGTCCATGGGTTTGCAAAGATTCAGACATGACTAAGCTATAGAGCATATTGTGTACTAAGGATTCCAAGATACATTTTAAAACATGATAAAATCAAAATTGATCTGAGAAATTTTTCTGTATAGTATATTCATATAAGAATTTTTGAAGCTAATATGAATGCTGCTGATTATCTAATTTATTGGTATTATAAATTTTGATTAAGTGGCATGGGGGTATTACATTGTCTAATTAATTAGTAAATTTTTGATTGTCATTGGTGGTTTTATTTTCTTATGAATAGTTTTAAGAACTTATATATTATTCATATATAAACTCTGCCCATAAGATTATATATACTTAAGAATAGGTCATATGATTGAAAGAAAGAAATTAGAAGTCACTGTTTGGCTTTGGCCAAAAAGCATTTTGTTAAACAGATAATAGGAAAAGTAACAATTTTATTTGTGAAATTTTGATAAATATAAATATAGATGACACATTAAAACTTAGCCTTAATATTATGAAGAGGTATTGCTAAAAGTTTTAAGGGGATTGTATTTTGTGATTTTTAGCATTATTTCTGGTGTGTGGGGAAGCATGCCTGAGACTTTTTAAAATTAAGAGCAACTAGATTTTGTTTTGAGTTAATATATAGTTTGTTTGTATTGGCTACATCTTGATTACTCCCAAAGTTTTACACTTCTTTTAATCTGTTATGCATAATATTTGTATTGCACATAAACCTTGGAATTGAGAGTCAACCGCTCAGAAAAAACAAGAAAGGCATTCATCATTTCACTAAAGAAACTGAATTATTAAAATTCTGTTAGGTAGAGAAGTAACAGTGGGAACAGTAGGATAAAGCAAGAAGCCATGAACTTTCTTTGTATTTGGGGGAACGTTGAATCTGGTATGGAGCAGATTAGCAAGAGATGAGCTAGAAAGGTATACTGAGGTTGAATTTCAAGAGTTTTTGAATGTTATGGTGGGCAGTTTGGGTTTCATGCTACAGCAGTATGAAGTCATTTGAGACTTGAAGAGATAGGGAGAGACCTTTTCAAATAAGCCTGGCTGACAGCAATGTAGAAGATAAAAGTCAGACAAGAGTTCCCAGGGCCCTGAACTTGTGGAATGATGGATTTGAATGAAGGAGATGTTGTTAAGAGGTATTCTGGATTTGGTTTAAAGGAATTCACAGGCTTATATGTGGAGAAGAATGAGGAAGAGGGAAATCTCCACAATAATAGCAGGATTTGTAATGTGACTGACTAGAAGACCAGTGATGTTATTTTAATAGGTTGAAATCACAGGATGTGAAAGAGTTGGATTACTGGGAGAGGGTGATGATTGTGGGATGTTTCAGAACTGCTGAAGATCTTGGTTGTTTTGTTCCTTACATGGTTGGAAATGTGTTGTTTTGGAACTTAGAAACAAGGCCACAGTTAAATAAAGATATGAAGGATGGGATGCAGTGTTTATAGTAGCCATAAGCCAAGGATGAATTGTAGGGTAAAACCATGTTTAAAAATGGAACTTTGATGAAAACTTCCCTATAAAGATGAAATAGAGGATGAGGTGTTAAGTGAAAGAAGCTGAGAAGGGTTATTGTTAGAGATTCAGAAGGAAACACAGAAAGGGAGGACAATGTCACAGAGCTAATATTGAAGAAAGATTGAAGGAAAACAACCCACAGTGTCAAAGGTTACAAAAGATAGATCTGAAAAGATTCTATGGTCTGAAAATAGAGTTTGTATTTAGATATTGAGAAGAAATATAATAGCATATCAAGTGAGAGTTAGCTCAAAGTCCCAGGAAATAAAGGAGATTGGTTGTTGAAAATTTTAAAATGAAATTTAGCAAAGCAACTTTTGTTGCCTAAAAAAATACTTCCAGCAATGAATGGGGAAACAGTGGAAACAGTGTCAGACTTTGTTTTTTTGGGGCTCCAAAATCACTGCAGATGGTGACTGCAGCCATGAAATTAAAAGACACTTACTCCTTGGAACAAAAGTTATGACCAACCTAGATAGCATATTCAAAAGCAGAGACATTACTTTACCGACTAAGGTCTGTCTAGTCAAGGCTATGGTTTTTCCTGTGGTCATGTATGGATGTGAGAGTTGGATTGTGAAGAAGGCTGAGCGCCGAAGAATTGATGCGTTTGAACTGTGGTGTTGGAGAAGACTCTTGAGAGTCCCTTGGACTGCAAGGAGATCCAACCAGTCCATTCTGAAGGAGATCAGTCCTGGGTGTTCTTTGGAAGGAATGATGCTAAAGCTGAAGCTCCAGTACTTTGGACACCTCATGGGATGAGCTGACTCATTGGAAAAGAGTCTGATGCTGGGAGAGATTGAGGGCAGGAGGAGAAGGGGACGACCCAGGATGAGATGGCTGGATGGCATCATGGACTCAATGGACGTGAGTCTAAGTGAACTCCAGGAGATGGTGATGGACAGGGAGGCCTGGTGTGCTGTGATTCATGGGGTCGCAAAGAGTTGGACACGACTGAGCGACTGAACTGAACTGAACTGAATGGAAAATTAGACACACAAGAGTATCTAATGAAATGTCACCTTCAAGATGTTTCCATTGTGCCCTGTCACTCCAGAAAAGAGTGTGTAGGTAGAAAGCACGCTGAAAAATTAGAGGTGAAGGAAGATCAAGCATGTTAAGTAAATAGTTGGAGAAAGAAGACTCTTCGGACCATCATCTTTAGGAGTATGTGGGTTCATATATTATGTAAGATATATTATATTCTAAAATTGCATGTGGTCATTTTATATTCAATATAGTTGAACTGATTTTTACCCCAGTGCTCTTGTTTAGAGTTGGGGAAATGCTTATAGCTTTATCAGTTTTTCTGTGAACATAAGAGGAAGCTCTGTAAATTCTCATGTCTACATTTCAAGAATGTCAATAAATGTTTTTTTAAAAAATTCCTGTTTGTAGGCATTATGAGTGAAGAAGTCAGGGCATTAGCTTGCCTGAGTACTGGATATTCAGACTCTCAAGTTATTATCAATTACAGTTCAGAAATATGGATGGGAAATAGTCATTTTAATTAGGAAGAGACTCTTGGAAATGAAGTTATTTTTTAAGGTAATTTTCTTGGTGAATGATCACTTGAATTTATTTGTCACATGAATGTCACAATGAAATAGATATTTATTGGGTAGTTTTTAATTAGAAATAATGGCTTGTAGAGTTGAAGTGCTGAATCATTTTATCAGTATCATGGCTCAAGTGTCCCTAGTGAAAGATGATTCCATTGATAGCTTTGGAGTATGCTACCTGAATGCTGTGTCTTCTAAAACACAGAAAAATCAGTCTTATATTGATATTCAAAAACTCTACATCAACAGTGAAGTACAAAGATAATCAAATTATTAACCTGTACTTTGGAAGCAAACAGGTAATTTTGCCTTTCATCATAACTGAAGCACTTTATAAATTAATAGAAAAATAAGTTATATGGCTACCTATTTCTAAATGTAAATAGGATTGGAAGTGAATCAACCAACCTTGTCAAATTTATGAGCATGAGTGCAATAGTGTAACTGATGAGATGGCTTCACTGGTATGAAGGATGTGTCATTCGGAAGGACACATTGATTCAAGTTAGTTCTTTTCTGTTTGTTTGCATTTAATTATGTCCTAAAAAGATTGGTATAGAGAATAAAATATACATGAACTAGCACTTCTGATTTATAAAAGTATATCAATGACATTTCAATTTTGAATGCAACCTCTGTAAGGAGAATAGGACTGAACATGCAACTTGCATTAACAATATTGAATTCAAATGAAAATTTATTCCTATTTCTCATTCATCTTTTAGCCAAGATATTTCATCCATACTGAAATGTACATTTTAACATTGCTTGTACTTAAAACCCACAATCAATAAAACTGAGATATAAAAATAAATGAAATTGAAAAAATTATGTACTTAGTTTTATTATTTGTTCGTCCTTTATATAAATGTGGTGTTTCTCAGTGCCCTTTAGGAAATAATGGGATTAAGGAATTGAATCTGCCACTAACTGATTATGGATAGTTAAATTTTTTCTGTGAACACAGCATATATCTGATATGTTTATATCATATCAAAATATATCCAACCTAGTATTTTGATATTAAGGGTAGGAGAGGTTTAGCAGCAACATTAAAACCTCAAGCTCAGGAAAACCTCAGGGTGATTATAAAAAGAATAAGGAATGTTAAACAGTAGTTTCAATGATAATGTCTTAGATGTTTAAGTAGTCATTGAATGCTACTAACAGCCTTCTCCTTCCATAAGTCTTGATTTGTTTCTCAAAAGTTTGAGCCGCACCAGGGTAAGATAAACTGGGTCTCTCTTTAATTTTAAATTATTTGTCTTTGTAATCATCATTATCATCACTTGAAAGCAAAGAAAAGAGGTGGATTGGGAATGCAGTGTCTCTATAGTTTCTGTCATTTTAATTGAAACAATCTGTCTTTGTGAGGAATCTAAGGTAAACTGTACGAACCATGAAATAGGATCTTTGAAGTGCTTAAACAATCCCTCTATAAAACAAAACCAATGGACGTGAGGGCCATCTGGCAGAACCAGCTGTCCCTTGTCTCCCCTTCAATGGCTATTCTCATTCCACAGTAGGTACCATTCCTTTGTCCAGGGAAGCTGTTGTCTCTTTTGAGACTGAACACTCAACACAAGATGACCTACTGAGATAGACAGCTATTTGTTGTAGGAGTGTTCAGCCTCAAAGGGGCTTGAGACTGATTCTGATGGCTCAGACAGTAAAGAATCTGCCTGTATTGCAGGACACCCGGGTGCTATCCCTAAGTGGGAAAGATCGCCTGGCAGAGGAAATGGCAACCCATTCCAGTATTCTTGCCTGGAGAATTCTATGGATAGAGGAGCCTGTCAGGTTACAGTTCATGGGGCTGCAAAGATTCGGACACGAATGACTAACACTTTCAGTCTCAAGAGCCTGGACATTTTGTTACCTATAAGTTCTACTGATATTGAACTGTTCTAATTTGTGTGTGTGTGTGTGTGTGTGTGTGTGTGTGTGTGTGTTATACAGAGAGCAAACTACATATAGTTGACTGTGGAACAATACCAGTTTAAACTGTGTAGGTATACTTATAGGAGTTTATTTTTCAACAGTAGATACTCCAGGACTAAGTCCTTGATTGGTTTAAATTATATATCTAGGGGAATGGAGGTTACCTGCACTAAATATAAATTATAAGAGGACTAACCTCTGCATTGTTCATAGTTTATATGTATCAACAGAATGAATTTGAATAAACAAATGTCTATTGTAAATTCACCATGTAAGAAATGATTGGGAAAGAATGAAAGCAAGAAAACCTGAAAAGATAGATTTTAATATTAAATTTCATCAGGAAGGAAGATATTTTAAGTCATATTTTTAATGTTGTAGTAGCTCATAATGTACTTTTCTCATAGAATCAGTATTTTTAAAATAACTATAAGCTCTTGCCAACAAAGGTCCATCTAGTCAAGACTATGGTTTTTCCAGTGGTCATGTGTGGATATGAGAGTTGGAATATAAAGAAAGCTGAGCACTGAAGAATTGATGCTTTTGAACAGCGGTGTTGGAGAAGACTCTTGAGAGTCCCTTGGACTGCAAGGAGATTGAACTAGTCCATCCTAAAGGAGATCAGTCCTGGGTGTTCATTGGAGGGACTGATGTTGAAGCTGAAACTCCGACACTTTGGCCACCTGATTCAAAGAGCTAACTCATTGGAAAAGACCCTGATACTGGGAAAGACTGAAGGCAGGAGGAGAAAGGGACCACAGAGGATGTGATGACTGGATGGCATCACTGACTCAATGGACATGGGTTTGAGTGGAATCTGAGAGTTGGTGATGGACAGGGAGGCCTGGCATGCCGCGGTTCATGGAGTCGCAAAGAGTCAGACACAACTGAGCAATTGAACTGAACTGAACTGAATAAATTAATAGCAGTGCTATCCTCTGTTTCAGTGACCATAGGTAAGGTAATTAATTTGTCTCTGTTTCAGATTTCTCATAAGTAAGATAGGGTTAATAATAGGTACTTTATATTTTTGTCATGGCAATTGAGCCAGTATATGTTGAATATTCAGAAGTGTTCTAGGGAAGTAAGTTAAATATTTGATATTATTTTTAAAAAGTAATAATAGCAGAATCATTTGTTTTGTTTGATTTATGTAAGCCAATTGATCTTTTCCCCTGAAGAACTAGTGTAAGACCAAGTTCTTGAAACTGTCTTATTTTAAAACATAACTGAAAATGTGCTGCCATTTTATGATTCTGTAAATGTAATAAATTTTTGCTTATAGTAACTGCACATATAAAAGTTGACTGTTTTAAATCAAGTTATTATGTCATGTTGGCCGGGTTATGACTATTCGGCTATGACGTATTTCATCAATGCTCATCCATTTTTAGTCCATTTCACATGTCTAAATTACCTATTATGCAATAAGATTATAAGGCAGGCTTTAACTTTTAAAAGACAAGAGAAGCCTGATAAATCGCAGGTACATTAGACCTTGTCCTAATCCTAAATTGCTAATGTCTCATTAATTATAATACTTTTCTTACTCATGCTTGGTGTTTTTTGTGTTTCTAATGCTCCATTTAAGCAAGAAGTTACTAATTTCCTTAAGCAAAGGATCAGGGTATGCTACAAGACCAACAGCCTTATAAGGAGGGCTCTCTTAATATTTGGTAGTGGCATTTCTAGAATAAAAATATATAGAATAGAGATATGATTATTTTCCTGCATTCCAATGATCCCAGTACTTCATTATGCACTGTTTCTATCTGGTATTTTCAGTGTTGCTTATGTATATTTTTTCATGATGTTTTGGGCTCATTATATGTAAGGATTGTATCTTGTGTATTATCCCTCTGAGTTGCCATCTCACAGCAGATGACTTGTCAGTAGAAACTTAATAAAAGTTTGTTAAGTTTAATTTATGAATGTGTACATGGTGGATAAGATATCTAGGTATCATATTAGTGAAATGTATACAAAGGCATGACATGATAATTTACAGAGTCAAGATTGTGAGTGGCTTTTTTTTTTTAATTGACCTAGCAAGCCACCTAACTCAGTACAATACTGTAACTTCTGTGTTGCTAAATATGATGGAGAATTTCCAGTCTCATCTTAGTTAAGTGTCAGTAGTGTTCAAAACACTTAATAACTCCCCTTATTTCTGACACCTTTTTTTTTATGCGATGAACTAAATCACATCTCTGGAATTTTCATATCAGTTTCAGGCACCACCATTCAGTATTCCCCTTTGCCTGTTTACTGAGTTCTTTCATTGAGTTTTTTTTATCCTCCTTGACTTCTTGCATTCCTACTCTGTAAATACTATTTCTGGCTCACAAATATATATGGACTCTTGAGATTCCCTCGGACTGCAAGGAGATCCAACCAGTCCATTCTGAAGGGAATCAGCCCTGGGATTTCCTTGGAAGGAATGATGCTGAAGCTGAAACTCCAGTACTTTGGCCACCTCATGCGAAGAGTTGACTCATTGGAAAATACTCTGATGCAGGGAGGGACTGGGGGCAGGAGGAGAAGGGGACAACAGAGGATGAGATGGCTGGATGGCATCACTGACTCGATAGACGTGAGTCTGAGTGACCTCCGGGAGTTGGTGATGGACAGGGAGGCCTGGCGTGCTGCAGTTCACCGGATCGCAGAGTCGGACACGACTGAACGACTGAACTGAATTGATATGGACTTCATTCCAGATTCATATTTAGCTATCTCCTGACATCTTGATGTGGGTGTCTTATAGTCTTCAAGAGAAACTTTCATGCAAAGATGGGAATGATAAAGGACAGAAATGGTATGGACCTAACAGAAGCAGAAGATAAGAAGAGGTGGCAAGAATACACAGAAGAACTGTACAAAAAAAATATCTTCACAACCCAGATAATCAGGATGGTGTGATTACTCACTTAGAGCCAGACATCCTGGAATGTGAAGTCAAGTGGGCCTTAGGAAGCATCACTACGAACAAAGCTAGTGGAGTTGATGGAATTCCAGTTGAGCTATTTCAAATGCTAAAAGATGATGCTTTAAAAGTGCTGCACTCAAAATGCCAGCAAATTTGAAAAACTCAGCAGTGGCCACAGGACTGGAAAAGGTCAGTTTTCATTCCAATCTCAAAGAAAGATAATGCCAAAGAATGCTCAAACTACCACACAATTGCAATCATCTCACACACTAGTCAAGTAATGCTCAAAATTCTCCAAGCCAAGCTTCAGCAGTACGTGAACTGTGAACTTCCAGGTGCTCAAGCTGGTTTTAGAAAAGGCAGAGGAACCAGAGATCAAATTGCCAACATCTGCTGGATCATGGAAAAAGCAAGAGAGTTCCAGAAAAACATCTATTTCTGCTTTATTGTTTATGCCAAAGACTTTGACTGTGTGGATCACAATAAACTGTGGAAAATTCTGAAAGAGATGGGCATACCAGACCACCTGACCTGCCTCTTGAGAATAATCTATGCAGATCAGCAAGCAACAGTTAGTACTGGACATATAACAACAGACTGGTTCCAAATAAGAAAAGGAGTATGTCAAGGCTGTATATTGTCACCCTGCTTATTTAACTTGTATGCAGAGCACGTCATGAGAAATGCTGGGCTGGAAGAAGCACAAGCTGGAATCAAGATTGCTGGGAGAAATATCAATAACCTCAGATATGCAGATGACACCACCCTTATGGCAGAAAGTGAAGAGGAACTAAAGAGCCTCTTGATGAAAGTGAAAGAAGAGAGTGAAAAAAATGGCTTAAAGCTCAACATTCAGAAAACGAAGATCATGGCATCTGGTCCCATCACTTCATGGGAAATAGATGGGAAAACAGTGGAAACAGTGTCAGACTTTATTTTTGGGGGCTCCAAAATCACTGCAGATGGTGAGTGCAGCCATGAAATTAAAAGATGCTTACTCTTTGGAAGGGAAGTTATAACCAACCTAGATAACATATTCAAAAGCAGAGACATTACTTTGCCAACAAAGGTCTGTCTAGTCAAGGCTATGGTTTTTCCAGTGGTCATGTATGGATGTGAGAGTTGGATTGTGAAGAAGGCTGAGTGCTGAAGAATTGATGCTTTTGAACTGTGGTGTTGGAGAAGACTCTTGAGAGTCCCTTGGACTGCAAGGAGATCCCACCAGTCCATTCTAAAGGAGATCAGCCCTGGGTGTTTATTGGAAGGACTGATGCTGACACTTAAACTCCAATACTTCGGTCACCTCATGCGAAGGGTTGACTCATTGGAAAAGATACTGATGGTGGGACACATTGTGGCAGGAGGAGAAGGGGATGACAGAGGATGAGATTGCTGGATGGTATCACCAACTCAATGGACATGGGTTTGAGTAAACTCCGGGAGTTGGTGATGGAGAGGCCTGGCGTGCGGCGATTCATGGGGTTGCAAAGAGTCGTACAGGACTGAGCCACTGAACTGATAGTCTTCTCACGCTAACATTTTCAAAAAGATAAAAAGTAAAAAAACAAAACAAAACAAAACAAAACAAATCCCTCTTTCACACCTGTTCTAACTGCCAATCTTTCCATATCAATAAATAAGATTTCCATTATGCCAAAGACTACATACAGAAAACTAAGATCATGGCATCTGGTCCCATCACTTCATGGTAAATACATGGGGAAACAGTGGAAACAGTGTCAGACTTTATTTTTTTAGGGCTCCAAAATCACTGCAGAGGTGACTTCAGTCATGAAATTAAAAGATGCTTACTCCTTGGATGGAAAGTTATGCCAACCTAGATAGCATATTGAAAAGCAGAGACATTATTTTGCCAACAAAGGTCCGTCTAGTCAAGGCTATGGTTTTTCCAGTAGTTATATATGGATGTGAGAGTTGGACTGTGAAGAAAGCTGAGCACCAAAGAATTGATGCTTTTGAACTGTGGTGTTGGAGAAGACTCTTGAGAATCCCTTGGGGCAGGAAGAATAGGGAACGACAGAGGATGAGATGGCTGGATGGCATCACTGACTCAATGGACGTGAGTCTGAGTGAACTCCGGGAGTTGGTGATGGACAGGGAGGCCTGGCGTGCTGCAATTCATGGTGTCACAAAGAGTCAGACACGACTGAGCGAGTGAACTGAATGAACTGATTGAATCATTTATGATAACTCTATCTTGATTGGACACTGCCAGAATATGTCTTAAATGAATCTGATTTTCATTATATTTCTAAAGACCATCTGCTTAGTCCAAGTACTTAGTTTTCTTATTAATCTCCTTCACTAGCTTATAACCTCTTAAGCACAATACTTAGATATGTTGAGGTTCTTGTTATTTTTCAAGTGATTAACCCAGCACCGGGCTCACAGTAGTTATTTGAATATATTTGTGAATGAATGGATTTATTAGGGCTTCCTGGAGGAAACTCTTCTATACCACTCTTAAATGATACTTTCATAAAAGTTTGTCACAGTCATGGTGGAAAGACTGCTGGGAGATAGTGTATTAATTGATCCTAATATTATTTGAAATAAATGCCAATGCCCTTTTGATGAAATCTCTCTAGAACTTTGACAAAGTGATAAGTTTTGACAGAGCAATTCATGATTTAGATAAAAGTGTTGTGAAAGCCATGAGCGTATATATCTTTAACTCAAAACATATGCTTCTCACTGTGAAACTCTATACATTTAATAGTAATAAAATCAGGTGATATTCTGATTTTTATCCTTTTCTTCTATAGTCAGAATAGATAATATATTCATAGAGTAGTTTCTTTTTTTGGCATAAATGAGAGCTTAATGATTATCCTGTATCTTCCTATTTTTAAACTTCTCAATTTGACACGTAGTAAGTTTGAATCAGAAAGAATAGTTTATACTACTGTATTTAGTGAATATTTATATTCTTATTCATTGAGTAATTTCAAAATTAACCAAAGTACTTCAGATATGCTGGGTTTTTTTTATTTTTAGTTTTTTTTGTTAGAGGTGATTTTAAAACATACACATAGCTTGATTTTAACTAACATAAACCAGCAAAATGAAGATTTGTAAATTTGAACATGTGCATTTATCACTCCCATTTTTTTATTCAATCAGACTTTACAAATATTTTTAAATATTAATTAATAATAACTTACATTTATAAAACAGAACTGATTCATTTGTGATATATTCAATTGAGATAAATAATATGGCCCACTGAGACTTAAGAATGATATCACTCATGTTTTAAAGAGAAAGTTTTCAAACATTAAATTGAAGAACATAGATTTTATATTCCATGTATTGTAAATTGTGAAATAAAAATGTAACTCTTATTTTTAATTGTAAGAACAATTTACCTTATTAATTATGTTAAAAGTATTTTAATGCTTTTAGTATTTTAATATTTTTAATAATTTTTGTTAATTTGTGTGATGTGACCGTTTAAATTTAATATCCTTTATGTAGCTAGAACTATCATTTTTATGGATTGTAGACCCTGAAATTAAAAAAGAATAATTGATTTTGCCGTTTATCTCATTTTTTTCATGATTATAACTATTTTTCACTGTGTGTAAAGGAGTTCAAGGTTATGAATAAATATAAAAGAAAAAAATAATAGCAAATATAGAGAGCAAAATGTAGAGATCACTTTCTAATCCTCTGCTTAAATTTCAACTACCACCAGACATTCATGTATTCATCATAAATGTATTAAGTTCTCTATACCAGTTTATTTCTTTGTGAATGTATCAATACATGTGCCCGTTTTCAATGTGAAAATAGAAAGGTTAACTTAGGTTTCTATGTATTATATAGAGTTTGCAATGTATTCTATTCTGTACAGTGTATTCTATTCTGTATTCTGTTATCTATATAATATCATCTCTTTCTAAAATATGTATTAATTTGTATAGTATTCATCATCTCCTTTAATCAGTGCATAATCCAAATGTTTAATCCCTCACCTAGGAAACTGTACAAATCTTTTTTCTGGTCCTCTACCTTGTTCCCTGACAGTCTTTCATCCTTAAAACAGCAAGTGACGGAATTCATTGATGATCCAGTGTTTAGGACTTTGTGCTCTCATTGTCAATGTCCTGGGTTTGATCCTTGGTTGGGGAACTAAATTCCTACAAGTCACGTGGTATGGACAAAATAAATACACACAATATAAAACAGCAAAAGGAACCTCTCAATTTTTATAATCTAGCATATTTCAAAGAATATATAAGAATTTCAATTAATAGTAGTTCCAAACTTATATGTATACATGAACAGAACCTTGCATAATAGACACTTTTTATAAATTTGGAGTTTATTCTAGGAATTTAATTAGTATATAATTCTTGCAGACCTGGTGTACTCTGAATAACTTCATTAGTATGAAAGGCCAAAAAAATTAATTTCATTTTACATGTAATTAAAGTAAGCCATGATGGTTATTGAATAAAGCTTATGATTCCAGATGTGAGCTTTTCATAATAATAATTTTTTCAATACTGATTAATTCCCATCATTAGGATGTATTTGTTGGTTGATTAAAATTTATTCTTTGTTTTTTGGGAAAATCAAAGATGACAGCTTCAATTCATTTTTGCCTTTCTTTGAATTTTAAAATATTTTAAAATTTTGATTTTATATATGGAATAAATGTTTGCTGCTGCTGCTGCTAAGTTGCTTCAGTTGTGTCCAACTCTGTGCAACCCCAAAGATGGCAGCCCACCAGGCTCTCCTGTCCCTGGGATTCTTCAGGAAAGAACACTGGAGTGGGTTGCCATTTCCTTCTCCAATGGAATAAATGTTTATGGATATACACTGATCAGTACCTCATGCTATAAGAGAACGTGATTAATAGATCACTCACCATGTGGATAAATTCATTCTGGTTCTTCTGTGTTCATTCACGTGTTTATCCATGAACAGTTCCTGAGTGTCAGTCTGTTTTCTGTATTAGTACTTGTGATGCCCATCTGCCTGGACAGTTTCTGTTCTCAAGAAGCTCATAGTTGAGTATGTCATAGTTGATATGGGAAGGCTGACATAAATAGTTATAGAAAAATGTAATGAGTTTTTTAAAAGATTTATGTAAAAGGCTTTGCTGAAATTTAGGACAACAATACAATCTTCAAAGTTTACAGAGAGAAGAAGCAAGTACTAGGAGATTATGATACCTAGCATTGGCAGCTGCCCATTCCAGGGAATATGTTCAAAAACACAGAAATGTGAAACTGTGTTCTGGTAGCCAGAGTTAAAATACAGCAGTAGAGCTGGCTCCCTGTAACTGTTAAGGGCAGTTTTCTGGAGACTCTAGTGGTAAGGTTTAAAGATGAGAAAATTAACACATCATATGAAATGCAGGGTCTATACAAAGTCATTGAATGTATGAAAGACTGAAAAATGCTTTAGAGTTTGTAAGATTTGACATTGAAGAAAGAGGTCTTACCTGGAGACAAACATTTGAAACTGGTCAGCTGATAGGTAAGAGAGATGAGTTGGGATTGCCTGAAATTCTAGGAATCTTGAACTTTATATGCCTTTGAAAGTGAAAGTGAAGTTGCTCAGTCATGTCCAACTCTTTGGGACCCCATGGACTGTAGCCTATCAGGCTCCTCCCTCCATGGGATTTTCCAGGCAAGAGTACTGAAGTGGGTTGTCGTTTCCTTCTCCAGGGGATCTTCCCAACCCAGGGATCAAACCCTGCTCTCCCTCATTCCAGGTAGATGCTTTAACCTCTGAGCCACCAGGGAAGCCACCAGGAACCTTGAATTTTATATGCCTTTAGCACTTTCCAAACTTGTTTCTTTGGTTCAGTTCAGTTCAGTCATGTCCGACTCTTTGTGACCCCATGAACCACAGCATGCCAGGCCTCCCTGTCCATCACCAGCTCCTCAGAACTAATTGAATTACTTGATGTATACAGATAGAAATCCATGAACAAAGTTGTCCACAAGCAAACCTCCCTTTCAGTACAAGTGTCTCCTTCTACAAATACAAGTATCTCCTTCTACATAAGTTACACTTCAGACAGACTTTCTCCATACTTAGTTCATCCTCTTATTTCTGCTTACAATTTTCTTTGTCCTCCTCCCTCTCTTTCCAACACTTGCTCTCACTTCATGCTCCAGATCATATCCTATTCTTCACTGGACATGAGTGACATTTTTCTCTGAATTCTTTTGAAACTCATCCACACTTAGAAGTTAATCCAAATGAATTGTTAACATTATTAACAAATCTCCATAATTGACTTCTCAGCCCTGTGTACCTTGTTTTTCCTAGCTACCTGGAAAACTCCACTAGGACTGGCTGCACACTTTTTTCTGTTCTTGGAGTTCCTCATACTTAGTGTTGTGTCTGTCAAAATACAGCGTTTCTTTAAGCATTTTAGGATGGAATGATAAGGCAAATGTGCCCTCAGTGAAGTGATGAATATGAATATGACACAGTGGAAAGAAGCTATGAATATTTTAATACACTTTTTAGGAATTTGCATGCTAAAATGCATGCAAACCTATAAAACTGTCTGTAGGTATTCAAGTCACTCTATCACTCTCTTTCACATTAACCTATTTCAATTCCTTCAAAGTACTAAGCATCAGGAATGAAATTATTTCTTTACATATTTAGTTGTATTTCTGTCTCCCTTTTTATCCATTTTGATACCTATTTTACACATGCACATATACATGAATATATACAAAAGTAGATTGAACATGTATGCATGTCATATGCAATAAATATCATTGTATTAGTTGTTTCCATCAATTATATATCTGTCCTATCTTTCTTGTAATATAAAGTTTATGGTTCTTAAATTTAGAATATTTTTTTCACACTTCATATGGAAACTGACAAAGTTTAGAAGAAGCACTTAGTAATTGGGGTGCTCAAGTCATGTAACAGGTGATTCAAATCCTATTTATAAAACACCATCTGTTGTCTCAAGGGACTTCTCAGATGTATTAGCCATGTCAGTAGATTTCTTAAAGTTTGTCAGTGGCTTTTCTTAAGAGAGCATGAGGCAGATGATTTTGTAAGAGGGTAACATCTGCAGATGGCAGAAGTTGAGTTGCTATTTGAAATTTTGAAATAGAAATACCTATAATGTATCATAATGTGTTGTTGACCTAAGATGTCCAACTCAGTTTTCCTGTCATGGTTTGTATTGTGCTAAGTGTTCTGCACCAGACCACCTGACCTGACTTTTGAGAAATCTTTTTGTTCTTTTTTTTTTTTAATTTATTTATTTTGTTTGGAGGATAATTACTTTACAATATTGTAGTGGTTTTGCCATACATTGACATGAATCAGCCATGGGTGTACATGTGTTCTCCATCCTGAACCCCCCCCCCCCACCTCCCTCCGCATCCCATCCTTCTGGGTTATCCCAGTGAACCAGCCCTGAGCACCCTGTCTCATGCATCAAACCTGGACTGGCAATCTGTTTCATATATAATAATATACATATTTCAATGCTATTCTCTCAGATCATCCCACCCTCGCCTTCTCCCACAGAATCCAAAAGACTGTTTGTTACATCTGTGTCTCTTTTGCTGTCTCTCATATAGGGTTATCGTTACCATCTTTCTAAATTCCATATATATACATTAGTATAGTATATTGCTGTTTTTCTTTCTGGCTTACTTCACTCTGTATAATAGGCTCCAGTTTCATCCACCTCATTAGAACTGATGCAAATGTATTCTTTTTAATGGCTGAGTAATACTCCATTGTGTATATGTACCATAGCTTTCTTATCCATTCGTCTGATGATGGACATCTAGGTTGTTTCCATGTCCTGGCTATTGTGTTGGGGTACACGTGTATTGGGGTACACGTGTCTCTTTCAATTCTGGTTTCCTAAGTGTGTATACCCAGCAGTGGGATTGCTGGGTCATAAGGCAGTTCTATTTCCAGTTTTTTAAGGAATTTCCACTGTTCTCCACAGTGGCTGTACTAGTTTTCATTCCCACTAACAGTGTAAGAGAGTTCTCCTTTCTCCACACCCTTTCCAGCATTTATTGTTTGTAGATTTTTGGATAGCAGCCATTCTGACTGGCCTGAGATGTTACCTCATTGTGGATTTGATTTGCATTTCTCTGATAATGAGTGATGTTGAGCATCTTTAATGTGTTTGTTAGCCATCTGCATGTCTTCTTTGGAGAACTGTCTGTTTAGTTCTTTGGCCTATTTTTTGATTGGCTCATTTATTTTTCTGGAATTAAGCTTCAGGTGTTGCTTGTATATTTTTGAGATTAATTCTTTGTCAGTTGCTTCATTTGCTATTATTTTCTCCCATTCTGAAGGCTCTCTTTTCACTGTGCTTATAGTTTCCTTTGTTGTGCAAAAGCTTTTGAGTTTAATTAGGTCCAATTTGTTAATTTTTGCTTTTATTTCCATTACTTTGGGAGGTGGGTCATAGAGGATCCTGCTGTGATTTATGCTGGACAGTGTTTTGCCTATGTTTTCCTCTAGGAGTTTTATAGTTACTGGTCTTACGTTTAGATCTTTAATCCATTTTGATTTTATTTTCGTGTATGGTGTTAGAAAGTGTTCTAGTTTCATTCTTTTACAAGTGGCTGACCAGTTTTCCCAGCACCACTTGTTAAAGAGATTGTCTTTTCTCCATTGTATATTCTTGCCTCCTTTGTCAAAGATAAGGTGTCCATAGGTGTGTGGATTTTTCTCTGGGCTTTCTATTTTGTTCCATTCATATATATTTCTGTCTTTGTGCCAGTACCATACTGTCTTGATGACTGTAGCTTTGTAGTAGAGCCTGAAGTCAGGCAGGTTGATTCCGCCTGTTTCATTCTTCTTTCTCAAGATTATATGCAGGTCAGGAAGCAACAATTAGAACTAGACATGGAACAACAGACTGGTTCCAAATAGGGAAAGAAGTACATCAAGGCTGTATGTTGTCATCCTACTTATTTAACTTATATGCAGAGTATGTCATGAGAAACACTGGGCTGGATGAAGCACAAGCTAGAATCAAGATTGCTGGGAGAAATATCAATAACCTCAGATATGCAGATAACACCACCCTTATGGCAGAAAGTGAAGAAGAACTAAAGAGCCTCTTGATGAAAGTGAAAGAGGAGAGTGAAAAAGTTGGTGTAAAACTCAACATTCAGAAAACGAAGATCATGGCATCTGGTCGCATCACTTCATGGCAAATAGATGGGGAAACTGTTATGAAGGGAAGTGGATGATGAAGTGGAAGGGATTTTTTTGGCACTCCAAAATCACTGCAGATGATGACTGCAGCCATGAAATTAAAAGACACTTGCTCCTTGGCAGGAAAGTTACGAACAAACTAGACACCATATTAAAAAGCAGAGACATTACTTTGCCAACAAAGGTCCATCTATCAAGGGTATGGTTTTTCTAGTAGTCATGTATGGATGTGAGAGTTTGACTATAAAGAAAGCTGAGCACCAAAGAACTGATGCTTTTGAACTATGGTTTTGGAAAAGACTCTTGAGAGTCCTTTGGACTTCAAGGAGATCCAACCAGTCCATCCTAAAGGAAATTGGTCTTGAATTCATGGAAAGGACTGATGTTGAAGCTGAAAATCCAATACTTTGGCCACCTGATGCGCAGAACTGACTCATTTGAAAAGACCCTGATGTTTGGAAAGATTAAAGGGGGGAGGAGAAGGGGATGACAGAGGATCAGATTGTTGGATAGCATCACCAACTCAATGGACATGAATTTGAGTAAACTCTGGGAGTTGGTGATGGACAGGGAGGCCTGAGGTGCTGCAGTCTATGGGGTCTCAATGAGTCAGACCTGACTGAGCTACTGAACTGAACTGAATTGAACTGAGTGACTGAACTGAACTGAACTGAACTGAAGTTGTCCTGATTCTCATTGTTCCTTCCTTTCCTCTTTTTATCCCTGATGGTAGGGGATGTGATAATGATTATTATAACAATATAGCAACAACAGCAAAAAGTAATGATCAAATTGTGTTAAAAATTATAGTCCTAGTATGTAATAGGTCATGTGGTATTTAATTTAAATATTGTGACAACTGATCATCATTACATTTTAAAATTTATGTTAAATAATTTGTGCAGTGCTTGTATGTTCAATCACTAAGTTGTATCTGACTCTTTGCGACCCCATGGTCTGTAGCCCACCTGGCTCCTCTGTTGATGGGATTTTTCCAGGCAAGATTACTCCAGTGGGTTGCCATTTCCTCCTTCAAGAGATCTTCCTGACCTAGAGATTGAGCTATCGTGTCCTGCATCTCCTGAATTGGAAGGCTGATTCTTTAAAACTGAGGCACCTGAGAAACCCATTTGTCCTGTATTGTGCAGCTAATAAATATCAGAACCAGTGTCTGAGTTCAGTTCTCTTTGAGAGCCTAAAGAGTGACTCTGTAAGCTTTATTTTTTCCAGTTATTCCTCTTCTTTTTGTACTTTATATTTCCTGCCAAACTAATTCATTCTTGAATCATCAATTTTCATGTCTTTGTAGATAATTCTTAAATTGATATCTACAACTCCATTCTTCTCTTTCTTCTGACATTTGTGTCTCCAAATGTCTGACCAATGCCTCTGCCTGAAAAGACTCTAGAAATATCACAATCTTTCTACAGTATTTAAAATTAATTCTTCTTGGTTAAATCATCCTTATCCTTTTAAATACCCTCACTCAAGACATTGTCTTTGTCTCTGTTCTCTCTTTCAGTTGTTGTCTACAAACAGGAGGCACACAGTGTTGATTTTTATCTTGTTTCCTAGTTTCTTTCATTGTTCTTCAGATATATAGCATTCTTTTAAATATTATTGCTATTCAGCATGTTCTAAAGCCTACAAATAGCCCTGCAAATTAAGTCTACATGTCACTGCTGAATAATCTTTCTGAAATATTGAAAAGATTCTCTTTATGCTCTTAACAGTCTTCATTGCCTACACATTTTCAAAAATAAATAGAGAGGGCATGCTTGCCATATTCCATTTTGGTATTTACTATCTTATGTAATTGCAAGCCAACACATATTGGTTACATCCAGAAATCTCCTTCACAATTCATAAACTGAAGCTGGACAACTTTTCATTACTTATCAGTATGTCCAAGTCCTTGGGCATGACTCTTTCATCTTCCTGAATGTCCTTTACTCCCCACCCTCTGCCTTTCTGAATTCTACCCTTTATCCATTCTATTTGGGTAACTTTTCCAATGGGAAGTAATCTCTCCCATGAACAAATTGACCCTGGCTGGCTGAACTTTCTTCTGTCTTTTCTAGATGTTTAATGAATGTCTATTGAATTGAACAGGCTTCATCTAATTTCTAAGTTTGGCTATTAATATATAGATAATTTTATAGTTCCAAGTTCACATATAAACTGTTTTTGCTGTCATCATATTAATTCTGATTTTGAGCATATTGTTTGAATATGCTTTCATTTTTTACTACATGAATATAGTTTGAGATGATGTTCATGAAACTCTTGTTTAAAATCTGAGAATATTTTTTACTATTCATTGAAAATTTGGAAGAGTAGTTTCAGCTAAAGGAATAATTTGATTGCAGTGAGCAAATAGTTTTCTTCATCAAAACTATTAATATTTTATTTTAGTGCTTATAAAGTATTCAGTTCAGTTCACTTCAGTCACTCAGTCGTGCCTGGCTCTTTGCGACCCCATGAATCGCAGCATGCCAGGCCTCCCTGTCCATCACCAACTCCCGGAGTTCACTCAGACCCACGTCCATCGAGTCAGTGATGCCATCCAGCCATCTCATCCTCTGTCGTCCCCTCCTCCTCCTGCCCCCAATCCCTCCCAGCATCAGAGTCTTTTCCAATGACTCAACTCTTCGCATGAGGTGGCCAAAGTACTGGAGTTTCAGCTTTAGCATCATTCCTTCCAAAGAAATCCCAGGGCTGATCTCCTTCAGAATGGACTGGTTGGATCTCTTTGCGGTCCAAGGGACTCTCAAGAGTCTTCTTCAACACCACAGTTCAAAAGCATCAATTCTTTAGCACTCAGCCTTCACTAAACTGTAAAACGTACTAATTCAATTTTTTTGAGCTTGAGAAAATATTTAGAGCACTTAGTAGGTGCAGTGTTCTGAATGTCAGGAAGATGAAAAAGAACCCCAGTCTGTACTTAAAATAGAACTCCAATTATTAACAAAAATCCTTTGATAATAACTATAATACTATTTCAAATAAAGTATTTGAGAAACATTGAATAGATACAGTAGTTTATTTCACAGAAAGAGTTATATCTGATTTGAACCTTGAAGCATAAACCTGAGTATAGGAAAGACATTACAAGTAAAAACTATTAGTCATTCAGTCATATCTGATTCTGTGACCCTATGGACTGTAGCCCACCAGGCTCCTGTGTCTTTTTGATTTCCCAGGCAAGAATACTGGAGTGGTTAGCCTTTCCTTTTTACAGGGCATCTTCCTGACCCAGGGATGGAATCCTGGTCTCCTGCAATGCAGGTGGATTCTCTACCATCTGAACTAGTAGGGAAGCCCTATCTATGATAGAAGCCCTAGTTCTATCATTACAAATAGAGTAGAGTGTATACAACAGTTTTTGGAGGGATGACTAGTGTGTTGTGCTAGAGAAAAAGTAAGTTGAGCTGATGAGGTAGAGTATTAGATATGTGTGAAAAAATGATAAGAGGTTAGGCTTAAAATAGGCTGGAATAGGTCAAAGAATACCAGGCTCCTCTGTTCATGGAATTCTCTAGGCAGGAAACTGGAGTGAGTTGCTGTTTCCTTCTCCAGGGGATCTTCCCAACCCAGACATCAAACTTGTGTCTCTCATGTCTCCTAATTGGCAGGTAAGTTCTTTACCACTAGTGCCACCTGGAAAGCCACAAAGAAAGCCATTAGATCCTTTTAAGCAGAGAGACCACACAGTCCTAGTTATAGCATTATAAATTCTGGATTTGAGAGAGAGAACTGGTCAGAGAGATCATTTAGGAACCACTTCCAATAATTTTGGTAAGAATATCATGCTTAGACTGGGATTTAGAACAACAATGGGATGAGAAGTGTGGAAAGTCAAAGAAAATAGTACTCCATTGAGTAAGCATTTAAAGGAGAGAGTTAGGTTTCATCTTGAATTCTAGCTGGATCATAATAATACTGCTTACTTAATAGAGCAAGTAGGGGAGTTTAGGAGGAGAAGCGATCATAATGAATTTGCCTCGAGTTTATTAAATACTTAAGCTTATATGTAGGTTCCTTGAAGTCAAAACATGCTTATGCATCTTAATCAGTTCAGTCACTCAGTCGTGTCTGACTCTTTGTGACCCCATGGACTGCAGCACGCCAGGCTTCCCTGTGCATCATCAACTCCCAGAGCTTACTCAAACTGATGGCCATCGAGTTGGTGATGCCATCCAACCATCTCATCCTCTGTTGTCCCCCTCTCCTTCCGCCTTCAATCTTTCCCAGTATCAAGGTCTTTTCACATGAGTCAGTTCTTCCCATCAGGTGGTTAAAGTATTGGACCTTCAGCTTCAGCATCAGTCCTTCCAGTGAATATTCAGGAGTATTCAAGACTCAGTTTTCCCCACAGTCAGTCTTCCCCATCAGGAAACTTCCATAAACCTCTTATTCTTATCCATCAGAGAGCAGACAAAAGGAAAACCAAAATCACAGAAAAGTAATCAAACTGATCACATGGACCACAGCCTTGTCTAATTCAATGAAACCATTAGCCATGCTGTATAGGGCCACCCAAGACAGATGGGTCATGGTGGAGAGTTCTGACAAAACATGCTCCACTGGAGAAGGGAATGGCAAACCACTTCAATATTTTTGCCTTGAGATCCCCATGAACAGTATGAAAAGGCAAAAAGATAGGACACTGAAAGATGAACTCCCCAGGTCAGTAGATGTCCAATATGGTGCTGGAGATCAGTGGAGAAATAATTTCAGAAAGAATGAAGAGCTAGAGCCAAAGCAAAATAAATAAATAAATAAACCACCCAGTTGTGGATGTGACTGGTGATGGAAGTAAAGTCTGATGCTGTAAGGAGCAATATTGCATAGGAACCTGGAATGTCAGGTCCATGAATCAAGGCAAATTGAAAGTCAAACAGAGATGGCAAGAGTGAACATCGACATTTTAGGAATCAGCAAACTAAAATGGACTGGAATGGGCGAATTTAACTCAGATGACTATCAAGTAGTAATGACTACTACAACTGTGGGTAAGACTTCCTTAGAAGAAATGGAGTAGTCCTCATAGTCAACAAAAGAGTCTAAAATGCAGTACTTGGATACAATCTCAAAAATGACAGAATGATCTCTGTTTCCAAGGCAAACCATTCAATATCACAATAATCCAAGTCTATGTCCCAACCAGTAATGCTGAAGAAGCTAAAGTTGAACGATTCTATGAAGACTTATAAGACCTTCTAGAAATAGCACACAAAGCAGATGTCATTTTCATTATAGGGGACTGGAATGCAAAAGTAGGAAATCAAGAGATACCTGGAGTAACAGGCACATTTGGCCTTGGAGTATAGAATTAAGCAGGGCAAAGGTTTACAGAGTTTTGCCAAGAGAACGCACTGGTCATAGCAAACAGCCTCTTCCAACAACACAATAAGAGAAGACTCTACATGTGGACATGAACATATGGTCGATACCGATATCAGATTGATTATATTCTTTGTGGCTGAAGATGGAGAAAGCTCTATGTCAGTTGGTTCAGCTGCTCAGTCATGTCCGACTCTGTGCAACCTCATGAACCACAGCACGCTAGACTTCCCTGTCCATCACCAACTCCTGGAGTCCACCCAAACCAATGTCCATCGAGTCAGTGACGCCATCCAAGTATCTCATCCTCTGTCGTCCCCTTCTCCTCCTGCCCTCAATCTTCCCAGCATCAGGGTCTTTTCAAATGAGTCAGCTCTTCTCATCAGGTGGCCAAAGTATTGGAGTTTCAGTTTTAGCATCAATCCTTCCAATGAACACCCAGGACTGATTTCCTTTAGGATGGACTGGTTGGATCTCCTTGCAGTTCTAGGACTCACAAGAGTCTTCTCCAATACCACAGTTCAAAAGCATCAATTCTTCGGTGCTCAGCTTTCTTTGTCGTCCAACTCTCACATCCTTACATGACTACTGGAAAAACCATAGCCTTGACTAGAAAGACCTTTGTTGGCAAAGTAATGTCTCTGCTTTTTAATATGCTGTCTAGGTTGGTCATAACTTTCCTTCCAAGGAATAGGCGTCTTTTAATTTCATGACTGCAGTCACCATCTGTAGTGATTTAGGAGCCCAGAAAAATAAAGTCAGCCACTGTTTGCCCATCTATTTGCCATGAAGTGATGGGACTGGATGCCATGATCTTAGTTTTCTGAATGTTGAGCTTTAAGCCAACTTTTTCACTCTCCTCTTTCACTTTCATCAAGAGGCTATTTAGTTTTTCACTTTCTGCCATAAGTGAAATATCTGCATATCTGAGGTTATTGAGATTTCTCTGGGCAATCGTGATTCCAGCTTGTGCTTGCTCCAGCCCAGCGTTTCTCATGATGTACTCTGCATATAAGTTAAATAAGCAGGGTAACTATATACAGCCTTGACATACTCCTTTTCCTATTTGGAACCAGTCTGTTGTTCTATGTCTAGTTCTAACTGTTGCTTCCTGATCTGTATATAGGTTTCTCAAGAGGCGGCTTCTCAAGAGGAGAAGCTCTATACAGTCAGCCAAAAAAGGACTGAGAGCTGCCTGTGGCTCAGATCATGAACTCCTAAGGCTACCCATTCCAGTATTCTGGCCTGGAGAATTCAGGGTCACAAAGAGTCAGACAGGACTGAGCATCTTTCACTTTCTGCATTTTAATAATTCATACTTTAAAAAATACAACATAACCATTTACTTGTTAATAGAGTTTTCCATTCATAAGCTAGGAATTTTTTTTTAATTTTAATCATGAAAAGTAAATATAAAATATTTTTATTCAAGGCACTTACTGATATGGGGCATTTTTCAATTTGAATTCTTTTTTATCTAATGTATCTTGCATTCTGTAGCATTTTAAACAGTAGTTGAAAGACTCTAATACAAAACCATTTTGTTCTAAATCTAGTGTACCATTTCTGACCCCTTTCCTACCAAATTCAGCCAGTTATGTCAATGAAATCATATAATTTTCTCAACTAAAGGCTACTTAGTTTTGTTTTGTACAAAACAGTCTGTTTACCAGCAAATGAAGTAATTTTCCAAATCCCTTGCAGCATACACAGCTACATTCTTTGCAATTACTCCACTTATTTTTAGATGTTAAATGAGGATTTATAGGAACTCATGCTCTAAAGAACATTTCAAGACTTGCTACTTAATCTTACTTAAAATTTAAGTAATTTTTTTATTTAAAGCATTAGGTTCCGTTTAGTTTTATGTTTAACAGGGATGTTATATATTATCACTGTTCAGTCTTTATGGTTATTATCTTATCTAAGTAATCCTTTAAAAAGCCCAGGAACTTCCCTGGCAGTCCAGTAGTCAAGACTAAGTGCTGCCAGTGCAAGAGGTGTAGGGAAATGGGAACCCACATGCCATACAGCAAGATAAGAAAAAATTAAAAACTCCAAATAAACTTAGCATATAAACCAGCCAGCCTTTAATTCTGTTATTTAAAAATATTTCTTTAATTTTGAACATATTTTTGATCATGTTTTTGTACTTCACGTGATTGTGGTTTTCCTTACTTTAGACCAGCGGTGTGTGAGCAGTATACTGGGTTTGCCAAAAAGTTTGTTTGGGTTTTTCTGTAACAACTTAAGGAAAAAACTAATGAAGTTTTTGACTGACGCAGTAAAAATTTGTTCACACATTTTGGCCCTTCCTACTCTCTGTAGTCACTGAGTAACCAGCTATCAATTTTTCAACAAAAAACAGAATGAAGATAAGTCATAACTAACTTCTAACATTAAAGCCTTATGTTTTTGTTCAGAGTAAATGTGTTTATAAGGACTGAATTTCTTGTGAATAATGTGAGATTTATATGAAAAACATTAATTTATTAACACTAAATTTAGATGGTTTCATTCTCAATGGATATCACTTTAAATACATTGCAGATATATCTGATTCTGATGGCTGAATCAGTGTGTCCTGTTAGATGAAAAACAATGACAGGAATTTATATTATGTAGTATAGGCAAAGGACTCCCTTATTGCTGGAATAAAAAGACATTGCTTCTTCATAGTATCAGATCAGTTCTATGCATTTAATAATCATAATAATTTGGGATGGAATGACATTCCATATATGAAGCCATATTTGGATTGCTTCTCACTTGGTGTTTTTTTTTTTAGTGTAATGTCATTAATTCTTTCAGGTGAGCAGCTTTTAGAAGTACTTTGTCTCTGGTCATAGGCCTTTTATTATTTTTTCCCAGCTTATGAATTGTTGAATCCTTAGCTTTGTCTGCTTTTCAAACTCTTGGGTTGGGCTATGGACCCCTCTATCACCATGCTCAACGCTCCCTCTCAGGCACCAAATTCAGTAAGTGACTTTTATCTTGATAACTGGGCCCAGCCTCTGATTTGAACCGACTTTGGCTCAACCTAAATTTTTTTCCCTTACTCGTATGCTTAGATCCCTGCATTCATCTCTTTTTTAATCTTCTGATAAATTACAAAGATCTTGGTCATGGCCCTAGATCTTACCTTAAGGTAATTCTTGCATTCTGTATATCATGTACTTACATAGTTTAATCTCCTATTATAGATGTTCCTTTGGGTCACTATTTCTCAGTTCACTCAATTGCACTTTATTTTTTTTATAACCCATCACTGGCATTCAACCAACCCAGTATGGTCTGTATTACCAGAGGCCATACCATGGTTATAAGCTCATCATGAACCAAATTTCATGATTTTTTCCACCTTAATAATCCATGGATTCTTAGGACAAATACTTTAGATTAGCTTTCTGGAATCTATGAGATGGAATTGACAGCTGACAAATTACTAAAATGTGCTTCTTCTATATTGAATTTCCTTTCATGTTTGTAGGTTCTGCATCTTGAAAGACAGTCTAGGCCCCAACCCAGTCTCAGTGCCAGTAGCACTGCCTGTTGGAAAAGATGTATTCTGTGTGTCCTGTCTAGGGTGGTTGAAGAAAATATAGATGAGCATGAGGGAAGTCAGAGATTTATAGAAAAGCAAGGGCAAACTTCTTTTTGTTTAAATCCCCAGAATTTTCCTCAGTGGCAGGCACAGAGCAGTGATACATATTGGTTGAAGTCACTAATATTGTGTTGATATTACACATTACACAGGAGAAGCAGGAAGCTTCTCCTGCTTCCTTCTCAGTTCTTGGCAGCCAGGTGTATATTTATTTAACTGCTTTTAGGCTTAGCCTGGAACAACAACAACAAAAAAATGTATTTGCTAGCAAATCGTTTGCTGCTACAAAGCTGAAAATATACCTATTAAGAAGAAGTGGACACAGGGACAATAGTAAGAGATAAAAGACCTTGGACAATAATTCTAAGCAACCTAGCTGTTTAGGATGAGATTCTCTTGGGGAATTTTGGGCAAGTGATTTACCTGCCTGTGCTTCAGTTCCACTCCTTATTTGTGGAGTGAAAATAATAAAACTGCTTTATAGATTATTGTGAGGTTTAAATGACAATTAAAAGTGCTTAAAACACCTCTCAGCATATGCATCATTTGATCAGTCTTACACCTTCTGTCCTGTGGACTTCAAATAATTAAGTTGAAATTAGATTCAAATGTACTTCATTAGCAGCTTTAAAGGGCAAAAATGGCATTGAAGATTGAGTGTTGGGAGGTTGAAAAACCCTTCATCATTTAATTTTTTTAAGCAGACCTAGATTCTTAACTCATCTTGATAATTATTTACTGATAAATTTATGTTTAGAATTTATCTCAATAAATTGCTTTTAGAATTTGGAGTGATGCTGTTAGAATATGTCAGGCCAGAGAATAATGTACATATAGAAAAAAAATAACCTATTGGTTTTCCAGTCTTTTGGAGTCTTTGACCACAGGTATTTATAATCTGTAGAGTGTATGACTTGCTAAGAATAATGGTGTATGAAACCACCATTTCATTTACTTTGTCTTAAATGAAACAAAATGAAAAACTTTGAGAACATATAGAATAATATATACATACATATATATCTAGATTCTCTTTTTCTCTGCTGATGTTCCATTTGATTTTTCTCATAGCAGTACAGTTTCATAGTCAGTTAACAGAATATGTAATCTTATATTTTGGACAACATTTTCATGTGCATTGCTTTCTAATATTTGCAGGGTTGTCATGTACAATGTATAGTTTGTTTACTGTGCAAGTCAAGGAGGCAAATAAAGTCTGAATCCAGACTCTGCTTTACTTCCCATATGCTCTAGTATGGGCACAGATGGGGCATCTTTCTCTGATGAATTTGCAGTTACCCTATGGGCTAAGAGCAGCCCTGTATATTTGGGTTTGATATTCATCTAAGTTACAAATAACAGTAAGCATTAGATAATATAATTGAATTCTGTCACAGATGTGTTATGTCCTAGAGTTATTCAATGGCAGATTTAATTATTCTACAGAAATACTTCTCCCCAAAAATATGGCACATTCTTATACGCATCTTTTAACTCTGGGGAAAAAAAAAAAAATCAGAAACAGAAACTCTTTTTGGACATTTTATCATTCTCCCTCTGTTAAATAGATGAAGATGGATCATGCAGTTATAATCATGACTAGAACTTAGTATTGTAGACCAAGAGTTGAATATTAAGATCAGCTTATTTTTTCTTGATTGCTTTAGGCTGATAAAATATTCAAACAAATAATATTAAAGGTCCTAGTAGAGTGTTAAGAGAAAATGTCAGATTATAAACCATTGATGTGTAATCTGTGAGAAAATGGAAATTTTTCATGTGGTTTTTTTTTTCACATTGCAAGGGAAGCAAAGGGAATTTAATGAAATATGAAAAATATGAAGTGACTCTTTTAAGCTCAAACTTTATAAAATGAAGAGAAATCATATAGCTTCTTTTAATTGTGGATATACTAAGATTTCCAGACTTTTAATATCATTGCAGAGTTTGATTTATAGCTCACTATTTGATTAATTTACTTTGCTCCTTGGTTTCACAGTTTATAAAAAGAGGATGATAATAGCGTATATTGTTTGGATTTTTCTAAAAGTTAAATATCATAATGGACATGAATAACTAAAAACAATGCTAGTTAAAATGTGCAGACTCAAAATGTGAGATATTATTTTTATAATTATTGGTTTTAACTACATCTTGCATAACTGTTTATTTACTCTGTCATCTATAAGTTTAAGCCAATGGTTATTTTAGCATTTTAATACCACACCATATAGTAATATGATAGAAATACATATATTTTATCTTCATTGTCACTTTCAGTTTAATGAGAGCATTGGAGTTGGGGGATGTTTAAATAACAAATGAATAGACATGAAAAAAATAATCACCAAAAATTCATTCTTTAAAAGGAAATTATTGTATTATCATTACCTTCATCATGCTGTGCTGTGGCGTGCTTAGTCATTCATGGTGTCTGACTCTTTGCAACCCCATGGACTATAGCCCACCAGGCTCCTCTGTCCAAGAGGCAAGAATACTGGAGTGGATTGCTATGTACTCTTCCAGGGAATCTTTCCTGAAGCAGGGATCAAACCCAGGTCTCCTGCATTGCAGGCAGATTCTTTTCTGTCTTAGCCACCAGGGAAGCCCAAGTCAGATGCCATGGACTACCATTAATTGTATTATTGAAGGTGTTAAATATGAAAACTTTACTTTTTGTTAGTTTCTAGAGTTCTTATTTAGTCAACTAAATATTAGATATATTAAAAAAAGCTTTAGCTAAAGAAATTATATTTTTGCTATCTAGATGATAACTTGTGTGAACATACTTTAAGTAATTAACATCATGTTAGAGAGTGTTACATACCACAATGTTTTATGTTCATGGTCCAGGCTGGGCATCCAGGAAGTTGTGTGATTTTGAGCAAGTCGTATCTCTTTATTGAATCTAGTTGTGCTTTGAATAAATAAGTGAGACTTGGAGAAGGAAATGGCAACCCACTCCAGTGTTCTTTCCTGGAGAATCCCAGGGACAGGGTAGCCTGGTGGGCTGCCGTCTATGGGGTCGCACAGAGTCGGACATGACAGAAGTGACTTAGCAGCAGCAGCAGAGTTTTCAAACCATATCTTCCTAGTCACACAGTCCGATAGTTTTTTTTCTTCCAGATAATATTTAGCTAAAAAAAAGAAAAGTGAAAAAAAAGGACAGTCTGGCAAAGGCAGGGGAGCCTTTGTTCAGGTTCAGGTTCCCCTGCCTTTAAATTCTAAGTGCTCTAAATAAATTATTTTGTCTCTTTGTGTCTTTTGTATAGATGTATTCTTTTAAAATGTGTTACTTTTTGTTGCATGACACAATTTTGTGACAGTATTTATTTTAGTCTTAACCTTTTATACAGTTTATCAATCTCTGCCTGTTGAACTGGCATGTTGAGTTTTGTTGTTGTTCATTCACTAAGACCTATCTGGCTTTTTGTGACCCCATATTCTGCAGCACACCAGACTTGCTTGTCCTTCACTGTTTTCCAGAGTTTGCTCATATTCGTGTCCATTGAGTCAGTGATGCTATCTAACTGCCTCATCCTCTGCCACTCTCTTCTCCTTTTGCCTTCAGTCTCTCCCAGCATCAGGGTCTTTTCCAGTGAGTCAACTCTTCGCATCAGGTGATGAAAGTATTGGTGCTTCAGCATTATATCTAATATAATTATTTATTTTGGTATAAGACTATTATATTTATGATTCATATCTATTTGCCCCATCTGTTTTTGTTCTCTCAGCTCATTTAAAGTGCAATTGTTTATTATTAAAGTCTATGTTTAATAAAGGCATCTGATAAAAATAAAGATAGAAAGTTTTATTATGTATAGATTTAATATGTATAAGCAAAAAATGTTTCAAATTTTGCTGTCTAGAAATTTCTGTACACTACAGTCTTAGACATTTCAAACATTTATGAATAACTAATGAAAATATTGAAAACCATTTAATGATCACTTGTTTGCTGACTCTTTTGTTTATTATCTAACAGGTTAAATATTCTTGAAGGAGTAAATCTGATACAAGAATAGTCAGACAAATCATTAGAATAGAATAGGTAGCCTAGAAATTGACCTTGATTTGTGTGTGATCAGATTATATGATAAAATAGATGACTCAAACAAAAGAGATTGAAGTATTTCAGAACTGTTGCTCTGTTAATTTGTTAGACACCTCTATAAAAATATATTTCCTCTCTTTCAAACTGTATAACTAATACATTTAAAAGATATAACATTTTAATGAAAAAAAAGGGGCAAAGGGTAATGGAGCACTTTCTCTGAATAGTGAAGGTTGTTATGAGCTTGCAGGTAATGAAAAGTATCACGAAGGCTATACAACCACTGTGTTGAATATCAATAGATTCAACAATTTCCAGATTGATGGATTGGCCAGGTTAGATACTGCTAAGGTACATAGAGGGGTTACTTATATAACATGTTTTTAAAAATCTCAGAGCAGTCTGGATACAGCGAGATGGGCAATATTTTCTATATAAATAGACATTCAGACTTTTAGCTCATGTTCCACACCAGAGAATACAGTGGTGAAGAAAGTAACATTTGTAAAGATTACATTATGCCTTTGGAAATCCAACTGAAAACCTCCAACTCTCTCTATAGATGAATGCAAATGTCTGCATGTTTGGAGTAGTCAAAATCATAGCCTAATCTGAACGTATTCTGGACACCACTTCAACTGGCCAGCCTTCCTTATCATTTCTGCTCTGTGTGGATCAGAAAGGGGTCAGCTTCCCAGAAGTCATAAGAAGTCACAGTAACAAGACCAGCTAGAGAGTTTTTGCTAAAGTAGACTAAGGTTAATATGTACTGAACTCTGATTTTGTATCACATCATTTTCAAATCCCCTTTTTTCCTCCCTATATAAAAGAGATCACTGATTGGTGATTTATGTTTTATATAGGGTCCAGAGTCCTCTCCTTTAGAGCCGATTCCCCTAATTGCCTGGAGTGTGGCTGCTTTGGGCTGACAGCCAAATCTCTGAAGGAATTTTCCTTAGACTGGGAGGTGCCTTGATCAAGGTTTTGTCTCTGTCCTAAGGAAGTCTTCCTCCAATGAATGGTCAATGCTCGGGTACCCAGGCCTTCTCCATTGCTGTATATGACTGCCCTCAAGGGCCATCTTGTTTTGAAGTCTCTTCATTATTAGCATGAAGCCTCTGTACTCTTATTACAGTTCAACCTTGTCCTCTGCTTAGCTCAGCTTTCCTAATTTCTCTTGGTTCCCCAACCCCACCCTCAGTATTCTTCCTGCAAATATATCTTGTACCCAAGGTGTGCTTCCCAGGGAATCTGACTTAGAACTCTAGTCATATTCATGATAATATTCCAAACCTTGCAGATATTGTTTCAATTTTTGTTGATTCCTAGAACAGGAAGACAAACTTGTTCTTAGATGAATTTGGAGTGATGTTTGAGAATCTTTTAAATGTACCTTACTTGGTGTTTGAAATTATTGTTGGCATCTTTTTAATCCTTAGCAGGACTTTACAGCACAAAACATGTAAGACTAATTCTGTATTCTCCTCATTCTCACTAAAATTGTACACATAACTAGAATGATTATGATGTGTTCACAATCTGTTTTGAGATTTGGAGTGTTTGTGACATGAAATTTCATGATGTACTTTCACTTGATAATGGAATAGGCAAGTGAGACAGCTCTTTTTTCACAAAATGCCTGAAACAAAGATGACAGAATGTAAAACAGCTTGGCAATTTATGGACAGTTTATTATTATTTTTTCTTGATTTTTAAATTCTATTTTATAGATTACTTTGGAGAAATTCTCCAAAAGTTTAATGTTGACTTTGCAATGACTTAGAGAGACATGCATATATTGCTTGTTCAGTAATCATAAATGAGAACTGATTAAATTTGTACGTGCTACTGTAGTTCAGAAGTATCATACTATATGATTGGAAGACTGTCAGAAGAGACTAGTTCAGTAGTGAAAGATTTGGATACAGCATTGGGAGAACATCTTGAGTTTGAATAAGGTCAAGTAAAATGGGAGTAAGTTTTAAAGATTTTGACTGTTAGTCTAAGGATACTGAACTTTTCCTTTTAGGTAATATGCAGTTTTAAACAATTTAAGAGGCAGGTTAGGTAACATATGAGAAATACATTACAGATGAAAAAGTGATACGTAAAATGAACAGGTAAAGGAAGAGAATGGTGGAAGGGCCCTATTTAGGATGTGATCTCAATAAGACAGAATATAAGTCTTCTTGATTGCCATATTTTCAATTCCATTATTTGGAAATCTTACAAATATATTTATGTTACATATCCCTTGGAATGATTCCTATGGTTACTGTTGATATGGATTATCTCATATGTTTGTGTGGCTGACAGACCCCTTTTTGGCAGGGGGACATTGGTGTATTTAGTCACAAAATTATAATTTTGGGATATAATGGTTATTTTATTGATTAAAATCAAAACAGTCACTGAAGTCCACAGATTAAATATACTGCTTTCTCCTTATCTTCATTGCCTCAGAATTTATCCCAGGAGAAAATTAAATTGGTTTGGAAACTTATGTTTTACAAACCCATGTTGGATTTACCTAGTATCTCATGCTTATGTAAATAATGAAAAATTGATTTGAACTTAGATATACGTTAATCTGTACTTAAAATTATTGTCCATTTCTTATACAAAGACTCAGTTTATCACTAGATTTCTGTTGTCTCCACTATCTTGCTTATTTCATTTAAAGATATTTTGCTAGGTAGTAGCCCTAGGAACATGGACATGGAACAACAGACTGGTTCCAAAAGGAAAGGAGTACATCAAGGCTGCATACTGTCACCTTGCTTATTTAACTTATATGCAGAGTACATTGTGAGAAATGCTGGGCTGGAAGAAGCACAAGCTGGAATCAAGATTGCCAGGAGATATATCAATAACCTGAGATAGGCAGATGACACCACCCTCATGGCAGAAAGTGAAGAGGAACTGAAGGCCTCTTGATGAAAGTGAAAGTGCGGACTGAAAAAGTTGGCTTAAAGCTCAACATTCAGAAAACGAAGATCATGGCATCTGGTCCCATCACTTCATGGGGAAACAGTGGAAACAGTGTCAGACTTTATTTTGGGGGGCTCCAAAATCACTGCAGATGGTGACTGCAGCCATGAAATTAAAATACGCTTACTCCTTGGAAGGAAAGTTATGACCAACCTAGATAGCATATTCAAAAGCAGAGACATTACTTTGCCAACAAATCCCGTCTAGTCAAGGCTATGGTTTTTCCTGTGGTCATGTATGGATGTGAGAGTTGGACTGTGAAGAAAGCTGAGCACCGAAGAATGGATGCTTTTGAACTGTGGTGTTGGAGAAGACTCTTGAGAGTCCCTTGGACTGCAAGGAGATCCAAGCAGTCCATTTTGTAGGAGATCAGCCCTGGGTGTTCTTTGGAAGGAATGATGCTAAAGCTGAAAGTCCAGTACTTTGGCCACCTCATGCAAAGAGTTGACTCCTTGGAAAAGACTCTGATGCTGGGAGGGATTGGGGGCAGGAGGAAAAGGGACGACAGAGGATGAGATGGCTGGACAGCATTACTGACTTGATGGATGTCAGTTTGAGTAATCTCAAGAAGTTGGTGATGGACAGGGAGGCCTGGTGTGCTCTGATTCATGGGGTCACAAAGAGTCGGACACAACTGAGCAACTGAACTGAACTGAACTGAGCCCTAGGAATAATACTAGGTAAAACTTGTATAAACATTTCTATAGAGACACATTTCTTACATATATGCTCAAACAAATATATATATACATACACCCAGATTCATTGATGTATAAATATGTGTTTATAAATATAAATATACTTATAAATGTATTACATTTATACAATTATAAATGTATGCTGCTGCTAAGTCACTTCAGTCATGTCCGACTCTGGAGACCGCATACACGGCAGCCCAGCAGGCTCCGCCATCCCATGGGATTCTCCAGGCAAGGACACTGTAGTGGGTTGCCATTTCCTTCTCCATTATAAATGTATAAATATGTATATATTTATATATACATATGTTATAATATGTATATGTATAAAATGTATAAATATATATAAGTGCAATTATAAATGTATACGTGTGTGTGTGTGTGTGTGTGGTGTGTATATATATACACACCACCAGGGTCCTCCATCCATGGGATTTTCCAGGCAAGAGTACTGAAGTGGGGTGTCATTGCCTTCTCCAATGTATATGTATAAAATTTATAATTATGTATATACATAAACATTTATACATTTATAATGTATAAATGTAATACATGCATTGTATAATGTGTTACATTTTTAATTATATACACATATTTATACATATATATATTTATAATTGTATAACTGTATAAATGTTATACATTCATTGTATAATGTATTACATTTATAATATATATACACATATATATTTATACATTTATAATTGTATAAATGTATACATTTATAAGGAGTAGGCAATGGCAACCCACTCTAATACTCTTGCCTAGAAAATCCCATGGACGGAGGAGCCTGGTGGGCTGCTGTCTATGGGGCCACACAGAGTCAGACATGACTGAAGCAACTTAGCAGCAGCAGCAGCATACATTTATAAATATATTAATTTGTACAAATACAATTGCATTTATACAATGTGTGTGTGTATATAAATGTATATATCTGTACACCTGTGACTGATTCATGTCTATGTGTGGTGAAAACCAACACAATATTGTGAAGTAATTAGCCTATTGTTAGAAAAATACATGTATGCAATTATAAATGTATTACAATGTACACTTCTACAAATATGAATGTATAAATATGCATATATATGTATGCATATGTATATATGTATTATAAATATAATACATTATATAATAAATATATTACATTTATATAATTACAAATGTATAAATATGTTTATATAGATATATATATTTACTTGAATTCATTTGGCATCAGATAGCTAGCATTTCAAAATTTAAAAAATTGTTTGGCATCTGCATTTGTATTTTACTTGTTTAGATTCTATGAACTCACATTTGCTAACTTGTTTTCCATGTGGTTAATGGAAATAAGTAGTATCACCTTTCCAACCACAGATAGGCATCACTCTTAATGAACTTGTATCTTTCTAATTCCCAGATCTGTCACTTAATTGTAAATATGTCATTATTAAAAGCTATGTGACTAATGTAAGCAGAGATCTTGTTTATGTTAACAGAGGTATCATTAAGAGATAAGTAAAAAGTAAAAACTTGAAGTAAATGTAGGTAGAATCTTTCCAACCTATTTCCAAATGTGAATAGCAGCCCCAGTGAGAAATAATTATCAGGCTTGCCATGACTCTACAGTGGCATGCTTTGTTCCACCGCTTCACCTAAAAATAAAGCAGCACATTCTATGCTATTTTTTTCTGAAGTGTCATTTATCCTTAATTTTATGTATTCAACACCAAGCCAGCTATTACTTACTAGCTATTTTGAATATAAATAAAAGTTATTAATGCTCACAATTTTTAATGTAATATTCTAAGCAACAGTTTTACCTGTGTGCTCAGTTGCTCAGTTGTGTCTGACTCTTTGAGACTCCATGGACTGTAGCGCTCCAGGGTCCTCTGTATATGCAATTTTATAGGCAAGAATACTAGAGTGGTTTACCATTTCCTACTCCATGATTTGACATTAATAAAAGTTCTTACAGGGCTTCCTGGGTGGTGCAGTGGCAAAGAATTCACCTGCCAGTGCAGGAGATGCAAGAGACTTGGGCTAGATCCTTGGGACAGGAGTATCCTCTGAAGAAGGAAATGGTAACCCACTCCAGTATTCTCACCTGGAAAATCCCATGGACAGAGGAATCTGGTGGGCTACAGACCATGGTGTCACAAAGAGTCAGAGATGACTGAGTGTGAGCATAAACATGATCATGAGCAAGAAATTTTTATAATGCAAAGTAAAATGTCATAGTGAGGAGAATGGATGTGGAACATTCAGGTCTTAAATACTGGCCCTGCCAGCTGCTTGGTGAGTGGCCTTGGTCAAGTCACTTACAGTCTCAGTTCTTATCTTATTTGCATAAAGGTTAGGGATACTAAAAGTTCTACTTTGTAAGGTTGGGGTGAATATTAAAGGGATTAACACATGAAGAGTGCTCAGCACAGAGGAAAACTTCAGCTGTTTCCTGTTACAGAGGAAAACTTCAGCTATCTTGTTGCCTATCCTGAGTTATAATTCTCCCTACAGCTGTAAACCTCCATGAGGCTTTATTTAAATAGTTCCTATAATTAAGTTTCACCTTCACTTAGTGAAATTGGAAAAGAATTGAAGAGAATACCCTAGCAATCCAGCAGTTAGGACTCTGTGCTTTCACTGCAGGGGCCTTAAATTCCATCCCTGGTAGGATCCTATCAAGTGGCCCAGCCATAAAAAAAAAAAAAAAAAAAAGAAGAAAAAATTAAATCTGTACTACTTTCTGAATACAGGTTTTACTGAGAGAAAAGAGGACTATCTTTAGGGAAGATAAATTCTTTTGCTCGATTTTCTTTTCCTTGCTTGAGTTGTTTTTCATTCCTACCTTCTGTTTAGGATAATATTTAGATAAATTATAATATGACACAAATATTTTACATTTTAAATTCAAAACAAAGATTTATTTTTAAAACAAAGCTATGAGAATATATGCAAGTAGGATGGTGTTTTTTGCAAAAAAATGTGATCTATTATTACATTGTACTGGAGTGTGAAGAGCTTGATTTATAACCATGGATAGTTAATATGAATAAATCATACATTACAACAGTGAGCATCTTCTGAGATTTAGAATGCATTTTTTGCATATAATCAGAATGAATTTGGCTGAACAAGTGGTAGCTTTTTGTGTGATGTGATATATATATATATTTGTGTGTGTGTGCGTATGGTAAGTATATATGTATGCATACCCATAGTCTACAATCTTTTGTGCATGTAGATTCATGTATAAATATATATAATCACAAACTAAATCATACAAATACATGATTGGGCAGAATGTAAGATTTTTTTTTTCCCCTTTAATTTTTGAGAAGAGTATTTATCTTTGGAATTTCTTTTGTTTAGAGCTCACTTTATCAGTGAGCATGAAGGCCTTTCACATTGGAAATCCTTCCTCAGTGACAGTGGTATTGTAGTTTAAAGATGAAAAATTTAATTATGTAGCTAGTAATATATTTTAAGGGCTTCCCTAGTGGCTCAGAGGTTAAAGCATCTGCCTGCAATGTGGGAGACCTAGGTTCGATCCCTGGGTTGGGAAGATCCCCTGGAGAAGGAGATGGCAACACACTCCAGTATTCTTGCCTGGAGAATCCCATGGACGGAGGAGCCTGGTGGGCTACAGTCCACAGGGTTGCAAAGAGTTGGACACGACTGAGTGACTTCTCTACCTGTTTGTTAAGGCAAAACAAAAGAAAACTCTTAAAAAGTTACTTCGTTATTTTGGACTTACTATTTAATCTATTTTTCTTTACATAACTAAAAGTAATCAGTCAAACATAGTGGTGATGGGGTGGGAAAAGACATTTTAGATTTGAAAGACTCCAATGACATTATTTTCTAACTAATGATGACAATTGCAGCAGAAGGAATATCCCATTAAGGCTGGAGGACTGGACAAGGCAGTGGAAAAGCATCAAAGCACTATTATTAAAAATAAAAAAGAAGACTTAATCATAACTTTGGAATATTTTCAAATTTGAAAATGTTTCCCTATGACAGGGATTATAGATGAGGACACTTATAACTAGAAAAGGTAAAAATATGGCCAAAGCTTAGCTATATCCTGAGGCTGAATGCCGAGACCATTGTATTCTAAGTAGTTTATTCATTTATTCAACACATGAGTATCAGCCATGTGCCTGGCCCAGAGCATTGTAGGTATGAATAAAACAGACAGAAAAAATGCTTTTCTGTAACTATTACTATATTAATATAGTATATGCAGTATATATATATTATATGGAGTATATATAGTATATGAGGTATATGCTGTAGTAATATAATAATAGCCTATACATATTCAACTATAGTAATAGTCTTATCTTTGGGCTTCCCTTGTAGCTCAGTCGGTAAAGAATCTGCCTGCAGTGCAGGAGACCCGGGTTCGATCCCTGGGTTGGGAAGATCCCCTGGAGAAGGAAATGGCAACCCACTCCAGTATCCTTGCCTGGAAAATCTCATGGACAGAGGAACCTGGTGGATTGCAGTCCATGGGGTCGCAAAGAGTCGGGCACGACTAAGTGACTAACACACACAATTCAACTCAGCTATTTTTCTATTCTGTTCTATCCTATTCTACTACATTTTCTTCTTTATTTGGTTATGAAATAAAAGCATTTCCAGGTAATAGCCCTATTGTACTTAAAGAAACTCATTCTTTTACATAACTGAGGTATTTCAAATTGAATAAACCTGTTACTTCAGAATTAGATGTAAAGCACCTTTGATCTATAACATTATAGATATATGTGTTTAGTTGTTTGGGGCTTCCCTCAGGCTCAGTTGGTAAACAATCTGCCTGCAGTGTAGGAAACCCCTGTTCGATTCCTGGGTCGGGAAAATCTGCTAGAGAAGGGATAGGCTACCCACTTCAGTATTTTTGGGCTTCCCTTGTGGCTCAGCTGATAAAGATTTCATTTAGTTATTTGTTACAGACAAATTTCACTCAAGTACTAGGCCTTAAGGAGATCCAACCAGTCCATTCTAAAGGAGATCAGCCCTGGGTGTTCTTTGGAAGGAATGATGTTAAAGCTGAAACTCCAGTACTTTGGCCACCTCATGCAAAGAGTTGACTCATTGGAAAAGACTCTGATGCTGGGAGGGACTGGGGGCAGGAGGAGAAGGGGACTACAGAGGATGAGATGGCTGGATGGCATCACTAATTCGATGGACGTGAGTTTGAGTGAACTTTGGGAGTTGGTGATGGACAGGGAGGCCTGGCGTGCTGCGATTCATGGGGTCACAGAGTCGGACACGACTGAGCGACTGAACTGAACTGGACTGGACTGAACTAGGCCTTATATCTGTATTATTCATTTTATCTCTACTAAATTGTCTTTTTGTTTCACATGTATTTAATAATAAAACTGATGATTGTACAAAGTATTATGAAACAAACAGATGTTAAAGGAACTCAGTGACTTATTTATCCCATACCTACTGCCTGTCTTTGCTTTGTTACTTAGAAAGGTCAAATATAATGTAAAACACAGTCCCTAGAGTTTTGGGAGGGCTTCCCTGATGGCTCAGTTGTTAAGAATGCACCTGCAAGGCAGGAGACTGAGGTTCTTCCCTGGGTGGGGAAGATCCCCTGGAGGGGGAAGTGGCAACACACTCCAGTATTCTTGCCTGGGAAATTCCATGGACAGGCGAGCCTGGTGGGCTACAGTCCATGGGGTCCCAAAAGGGTGAGTCACAGCTTAGCTACTAAACAACAACAACAGCGGAGTTTGGGGAACAAGTGAGGACAGACAAGATGATATGTTGCTCAGATAAAACTATGTAGGTTTACTTTTGGGTCTGCTGCTGCTGCTGCTGCTAAGTCGCTTCAGTCGTGTCCAACTCTCTGCGACCCCATAGATGGCAGCCCATCAGGCTCCCCCATCCCTGGGATTCTCCAGGCAAGAATACTGGAAGAGATAAATAAGAGTTTTTAAAAACTGTGTAATTATGCGAGTCCCAAAATATGCATAAGCATTTGTCAAAAAGCGAAGATGGTTAAAATTTAGTCATACAAATTTTATTATATAGTAAAATGTCGAGCTTTCCCTGGGGCTCAGTGGTAAAGAACCTGCCTTCAATACAGGAGACACAGGAGACTTGAGTTTGATCCCTGGTGAGGAAGAATCCCTGGAGTAGGAAATGCTTCCCTGGAGAATCCCATAGACAGAGGAAGCTTGTGGTCTACCAGTCTGTGTTGTTGCAAAGAGTCAGATGTGACTGAGTGAGCACTCACAGCACAAAATGTAGGGAGTTATATAATTCACTTTCTCTCTAAATTCCTTTTTGATGTCTTCTACCAGTGACTATCATTTATATTTTGATATACATTTTAGTCTTCTGAAAAAAAAATGTACCTATGATTTTTTTTTCTAATATAGCATCATTATAGATGAGAATGCATGCATAGTTTGTATCTTTTACTTAAGTCAAAATATATCATGAAGTACTCTGCATCCCCATAAATGTTTTTCAAAATGTTATTCAGTGGCTGTTTGAATTGTTTCTAAAAAACTAGTGTCCCTTTATTAAATCATGGTTTGAAAATATATAATTGCCCAAGTTAATATCTTTTCCAATGTAAAATGGTTACATAGTAATTAAAAAATTTATTTCACTCAATTGTATGTAGTTATCCTCAAATACTTAGGGGTTGGCATATGGTGGTCTTAGTGCTTAATTTGGAAAATGGTTGGAAATTGATCATTAAACATAAATTAACAAAAATATAATTTTTGTTAAATTACCATCTTATATATTAAGAAAAAGTGAAAAAAATTAAAATTCAGAAGACTCTGTTCATTGTCTTACTCTTTTCTGAGAATACAGTTTTGAAAGCAGAGCCCCCACCTTAAATCATGTAATAGTCATGTTCTGAAGTAGCTTAGTTTGAAAACCTCTGTTAAAATGCAATTACATAGTTTAATAATGGAAATTTAATCAAACTAATGGAGCCTTAATTTACATTTTTAATCCCTTCTGACTTGTTTTTTGTATTTTGTGACTTGTTTTTTGTTCTTTTGTAATTTTAGATTCTGGAATATAAACTGGTAATTAAGATTCATGTATTAGCTTTTAAGGTCTGTGTCAGTTTTAGGAAAGTCATTTAGCATTTCTTATTTTACTAACAAAATGATTCGATTGGACAAGGTTAGAATTTCTTGGTTATTCACAAAGATCTTGAGTTTTTGGAGTTCCTAATCCCCCAATATAAATAAATAAACTGATTTATAATGCTTCTTGTACATATAGAATTCAGTCTTTCTGGAAGTGTTCAGATTTCATGAAGTGCTTTTTGCCATAAATTTGTCAAGATACTTTGTAGGAGTTAATGTGTTTATACATGGTAACTATCTAAAAATAGTTTGCAAGTGATAACATTTTTCTCTTTCTCATAATAAGCGGGGTACTTTCCATTATGATTTTGACCACTGCAATTTAATTTTTATCTTTTTCATCGGAAGTGAAACAAACTAATTGGATATGTCCATAGATAGGAAAAGTGGTGTTTTAGTTCATTAAAATATCATGAAAGGATTGTTAGTTCACATATAAAAATTCAAATTTTCTTTATTTTTAAAAATTTGAATTAAATGAATTATTCTGCTGGATTTTCATGGAGATTTCTAAAAATGCAGTAAGTAAAATCTTCATTAATAATTGGTCAGAAGAATTAACATAATTTCAAGACTAGAAATATCAACTCCAATGATGTTTCTTTTTCTATGAAATATGTTGTAGATACATGATTTATAAATGTTCTTAAAATACGAGTGTGATCTAATAATATTCTCCTTTGCTTTCAAATAGTGATGTGTCTTAGAAGACATGAACTTGGAAAAATAATAGAAGTAGATAAATTCCAAAAATTTAATCTTATTTAGTTAGTTCAGTCGCTCTGTCGTGTCTGACTCTTTGCGACCCCGTGAATCACAGCACGCCAGGCCTCCCTGTCCATCACCAACTCCTGGAGTTCACTCAGACTCAAGTCCATCGAGTCAGTGATGCCATCCAGCCATCTGATCCTCTGTCGTCCCCTTCTCATCCTGCCCCCAACCCCTCCCAGCATCAGAGTCTTTTCCAATGAGTCAACTCTTCCGATGAGGTGGCCCAAGTACTGGAGTTTCAGCTTTAGCATCATTCCTTCCAAAGAAATCCCAGGACTGATCTCCTTCAGAATGGACTGGTTGGATCTCCTTGCAGTCCAAGGGACTCTCACGAGTCTTCTCCAACACCACAGTTCAAAAGCATCAATTCTTTGGCTCTCAGCCTTCTTCATAGTCCAACTCTCACATCCATACATGACCACAGGAAAAACCATAGCCTTGACTAGACGGACCTTAGTCGACAAAGTAATGTCTCTGCTTTTGAATATGCTATTTAGGTTGATCATAACTTTCCTTCCAAGGAGTAAGCGTCTTGTAATTTTGTGGCTGCAATCACCAAAAATTTAATCTTGGATACTCATTTAACTTAAAAAATAAAAAAGTTTTCTTGCCCTGTAGTTGAATTTTACCTCATCAAATTACCCAAGACAAATTATTCAGGTCATCTAATGTTACTGACCAAAATTAATTTTAAATTATATAAGAAATGCAATTTTAAATTATGGAGCTTTTATTTGTTTCCTTTTTGGAAACCCATTATCCCTAAGTGTTCTTGAGATAATTTATTTTTTGAAATAGTGATATTGTAATGTGACGTGGGTGACACTAGCATCTCAGAAATTCAGTTCCATTTATTTTTCTAATTCTTATTTTTCATGTTTTCTTTTAAAGCATTTGATACATTTAGAATATCACCAAGAGATAGTTATTCAAAAACACGTTTATATTTAATGATATAATGGATGGTAATTTGTTAAGGTTGAACTTTATATCACAGTCAAAAATAAATATTTCTTATTTAGCTCATCTTCTACTGTATATAAATTATCTTTATAAATTTGTCTCATTAGATATTAAGGATACACATTTAATCTTAAGTTTTAAACCTTTTCTCATTTTCTGACATTATGTTTTTAGGTATTTATCTTAAAAATCAGTAGTAATTCAAAAAGTAGTTAGGAGCCGAATTGTTTCATCTTTCTAAGTCAACCAGCACAGATCTTTGTAGACACGATATTTCATGGATCTATATAAATGTGGTATGGTAACACATAAAACCCAAGACGAATCAATGATTCACCTCCAGATCACACCTAGTGTAAGTTCCATGTGTGATAGCTGATATAAGTCGGCTTACAAGTGCATTCTTTATTTTTTGTTTCATTTGTTCAGAGAGGCTTCCTTTTCCTAATTAATGAAAAGAGTAATTTAAAAAAAAAATCAAACAAACAACAACGTCATAAATGCCAAAGCATGTATTATTAACTGCATGAGATAGAGTAAAATGTAATATTTATACATGCAATTAAATAGCATCTTCTTATAAAATTTACATTTGACCTTTAATTTTTATAGCCCTTTTAGGAGCCTGGTTATCTTCATTGCATATGTAAATGGGGATAGGAAGAAATATGATTTCATCAAGTGTTTCTAATTTGACCTATTCTTAATAATAGCCATAGTAAATTGTTGTATATCTGTTGTTATTTCTCAAGGGTTCCAGAAGGGCCCTGGATCCACTAATCCCTTCTTTTCTCATGAATTTAATCTCCAATAAGATCAATTCCTGGTTTTCATTGAAATGCAGATGTTCCAGGTGAGGATAACAACTTGAGCGCTAGCAGAACTTTATGCTTTATAAAGGAACTATTCACATTATCCTCTAAGTAAGGCAGGTAAGAAAGGAGTGAGAATTTGAGAAAAGGGTGCCTTTAAAAGAAAAAGACACAGTGTGGGGACAATAAGTTTGAAATAGAAGATATTGGGCATCAGTCCCCTGGATGCTTTGGGCTTGGTTTGGTCCAGTTCACCAAATCAGTAAAAAAATTTTGTTATGTACTGAAACATAAACTAAAATTCAAACTACTGCACAATTGCACTTATCTCACATACTAGTAAAGTAATGCTCAAAATTATCCAAGCCAGGCTTCCGCAAAATGTGAACCATGAAATTCCAGATGTTCAAGCTGGTTTTAGAAAAGAGTAACCAGAGATCAAATTGCCAACATTCACTGGATCATGGAAAAAGCAAGAGAGTTCCAGAAAAACATCTATTTTTGTTTTATTGACTATGCCAAAGCCTTTGACTGTGTGGATCACAATAAACTGTGGGAAATTCTTCAAGAGATAGGAATACCAGAATACCTGACCTGCCTCTTGAGAAACCCGTATGTAGGTCAGGAAGCAACAGTTAGAAATGGATATGGAACAACAGACTGGTTCCAAATAGGAAAAGGAGTACATCAAGTCTGTATATTGTCACCCTGCTTTTTTAACTTCTATGCAGAGTACATCATGAGAAACGCTGGGCTGGAATCAAGATTGCCGGGAGAAATATCAATAACGTCAGATATGCAGATGACACCACCCTTATGGCAGAAAGTGAAGAGGAACTAAAAAGTCTCTTGATGAAAGTGAAAGAGGAGAGTGAAAAAGTTGGCTTAAAGCTCTACATTCGAAGATCATGTCATCTGGTCCCATCACTTCATGGGAAATAGATGGGGAAACAGTGGAAACAGTGTCAAACTTTATCTTTTTGGGGCTCCAAAATCACTGCAGATGGTGATTGCAGCCATGAAATTAAAAGACACTTACTCCTTGGAAGGAAAGTTATGACCAACCTAGATAGCATATTCAAAAGCAGAGATATTACTTTGCCAACAAAGGTCCGTCTAGTCAAGGCTATGGTTTTTCCTGTGGTCATGTATGGATATGAGAGTTGGACTGTGAAGAAAGCTGAGTGCCGAAAATTTGATGCTTTTGAACTGTGGTGTTGGAAAAGACTCTTGAGATTCCCTTGGACTGCAAGGAGATCCAACCAGTCCATCCTAAAGGAGATCAGTCCTTGGTCTTCTTTGGAAGGAATGATGCTAAAGCTGAAACTCCAGTACTTTGGCTACCTCATGCGAAGAGTTAACTCATTGGAAAAGACTCTGATATTGGGAGGGATTGAGGGCATGAGGAGAAGGGGACGACCGAGGATGAGATGGCTGGATGGCATCACAGACTCGATGGACATGAGTTTGAGTGAACTCCGGGAGTTGGTGATGGACAGGGAGGCCTGGCGTGCTGCAATTCATGGGGTCACAAAGAGTCCGACATGACTTAGCAACTGAACTGAACTGAAAACATAGTTAGGAAAAGATATGATGACTTGAGAGTGTCCTTGTCCCTTGATAACCTGTTTCTTAACTGTCAATAGTAATGGATCTGATTAATTGAGATTAATTTAAAAAATAGTAGAGAAAGAAGATAGAAAACTTCTTTTGCGTTTTGTTTTCGCCTTGCCCTAGTATGTTGGGCCACTCAGCCTGGCCAGATGACATGGTGTTACTCAGGATACACAGTCATTGTTCAATGAGTATAATGGTTGTACAGTACCTGTTTCTTGGCAAAAGGCAGATGGCCAAAGCCAAGTAGCACAATCCCTATAACCAAGGAGATTTAGACTCAGTTACATTTGAGGCTAATGAGAACAGTTTCAATGACCTCCTGCTCTGATGTTTGCTTGTTCTCACCTCCAGGGTGTTTGGTAGAAAACTAAAAACCTTTGTTACACCACTAATATTCTTCCCAAGGTGGAATAATTTAAAAGTACAGTGAATGTAGAAAGGAAATGTGAAAAGGAGCAGACAAAGCCCCTTTTAATTTTTCTCTTTGGAAGTTCAAGGGATTGGCAGGGTATGTGTAATCACTGGCAATACTCAAGACATACAGATATACACCATATAAAAGTATATGCTGTTCCCTTGAAATTAAAATTTTACCTAGCATCCTGCATGTTTTACTATAATCTGGCAATCCACATTTAGGGAACAAATTAAAAAAAAAAATAAAGCAACAAAACACACACAATACATATGGTACTTTACCTTGAAAAAGATTTTAAATTTATTATGCAAGTGGGCATGAGTTTGTGAGTTGTGAGGAAAGAATTGATATGAAGTTTATGTGAAATTGGATAGAAAGTTTCAATGTCATATTAGATACTAAAGCCACCTGTGGACATTTGAAGTTGTGTCTGTTCATATTCCTTGAGCTAGAAAAGGCTGTGGTCCAAGTGATCAGTTTGGTTAGTTTTCTGTGAGTGTGGTTTTCATTCTGTCTGCCCTCTGATGGATAAGGATAAGATTCTTATGGAAACTTCTGATGGGAGAGACTGATTAAAGGGGAAACTGGGTCTTGTTCTGATGGGCAGGACCAAGTTCAGTAAATCTTTAATTCAGTTTTCTGTTGATGGGTGGGGCTGTGTTCCCTGTTGATCTGAGGCCAAACTGTGGTGGAGGTAATGAAGATAATGGTGACCTCCTTCAAAAGGTCCTATGCACCCACTGCTGCACTCACTGCCTCCGACCCTGCAGCAGGCCAGTGCTGACCCAAGCCTCCACTGGAGACTTCTGGACACTGATGAGCATGTCTGGATCAATTTCTTGTGGGTCACTGCTCCTTTCTCCTGGGTCTTAGTGCACACAATGTTTTTGTTTGTGCCCTCCAAGAGGCTGTTTCCTCAGTTCAGTACAGTTCAGTTCAGTCACTCAGTTGTTTCCAATTCTTTGCGACAGCATGTACTGCAGCACACCAGACATCCTATCCATCACCAACTCCCAAAATGTAACCAAACTCATGTCCATTGAGTTGGTAATGCCATCCAACCATCTCATCCTCTATCGTCCCCTTATCTTCCCACATTCAATTGTTCCCAGCATCAGGGTCTTTTCAAATGAGTCAGCTCTTTGCATCAGGTGGCCAGTAGTTTCAGCCATAAGATCATTGCTTCTGATGAACACTCAGGATGGCTCTCCTTTAGGATGGACTGGTTAAATCTCCTTGAAGTCCAAGGGACTCTCAAGAGTCTTCTCCAACACGACAGTTCAAAAGCATCAATTCTTTGATGCTCAGCTTTTTTTGTAGTCTGACTCTCACAGCCATACATGACTACTGGGAACACCATAGCTTTGACTAGACGGACCTTGGTCAGCAAAATAAAGTCTCTGCTTTTTAATATGCTGTCTAGCTTGGTCATAAATGTCCTTCCAATAAGTAAGTTTCCTTAAATTTCATGGGTATAGTCACCATCTGCACTGATTTTGAAGCCCAAAAAATAAACTCAGCCACTGTTTCCACTGTTTCCCCATCTATTTGCTGTGAAGTGATGGTAGCAGATGCCATGATCTTAGTTTTCTGAATGTTGAGTTTTAAGCCAAATTTTTCACTCTCCACTTTCACTTTCATCAAGACGCTGTTTATTTCTTCTTCACTTTCTGCCATAAGGGTGATTTCATCAGTGTATCTGAGGTTATTGATATTTCTCCCAGCAATCATGATTATAGCTTGTGCTTCATCCAGCCTGGCATTTCGCCTGATGTAATCTGCATATAAGTTAAATAAGCAGGGTGATAATAAATAGCCTTGACATACCCCTTTTCCTGTTTAGAACCAGTTTGTTGTTCTATGTCCACTTCTAACTGATGCTTTCTGATTTGCACACAGATTTCTCAGGAGGCAGGTCAGGTGGTCTGGTATTCCCATCTGTTGCAAAATTTCCCACAGTTTATTGTGATCTACACAGTCAAAGGCTTTGGCATAGTCAATAAAACAGAAATAAATTAATTTCTGGAACTCTCTTGCTTTTTTGATGATCCAGTTGATGTTGGCAATTTGATCTCTGGTTCCTCTGCCTTTTCTAAACCCAGGTTGAATATTTGGAGGTTCATGGTTCACATATTGCTGAAGCCTGGCTTGGAGAATTTTCAGCATTTCTTTCTAGCATGTGAGATGAGCGCAATTATGCAGTAGTTTGAGTTCTTTGGCATTGCTTTTCTTTGGGACTGGAATGAAAACTGACCTTTTCCAGTCCTGTGTCCACTGCTGAGTTTTCCAAATTTGCTGGCATATTGAGTGCAGCACTTTCATAGCATCATCTTTTTGGATTTGAAATAGCTCAACTGGAATTCCATCACCTCTGCTACTTTGTTTGTAGTGATACTTCCTATGCCCCACTTGACTTCACATTCCATGATGTCTGGCTCTAGGAGTGATCACAGTATCATGATTATATGGGTTGTGAAGATCTTTTTTGTATCATTCTTCAGTGTATTCTTGCCACCTCTTCTTAATATCTTCTGCTTCTGTTAGTTTCATACCATTTCTGTCATTTTTTAGATTGCATCCAGGTACACATTTATGTCATTTCTTAGATTGCATCCAAGTACTGCATTTTGGACTCTTTTGTTGACTATGATGGCTACTCCATTTCTTCTAAGGAATTCTTACCCACGGTATTAGATATAATGGTCGTCTGAGTTAAATTTATCCATTCCTGTCTGCTTTAGATCGCTGATTCCTATAATGTCGACATTCACTCTTGTCATCTCCTGTTTGACCACTTCCAATTTGGCTTGATTCATGGAGCTAACATTCCAGGTTCCTATGCAATATTGCTCTTTATAGCATCAGAGCTTGCTTCCATATCCAGTCAAATCCACAATTGGGTGTTGTTTTTCCTTTGGCTCTGTCTCTTCATTCTTTCTGGAGTTATTTTTCCACTGAACTCCAATAGCATATTGAGCACCTACCAACCTGGGGAGCTCATCTTTCAGGGTCCTGTCCTTTTGCCTTTTCATACCGTTCATGAGGTTCTCAAGGCAAGTTCACCGAAATGGTTTGCCATTCCTCTCTTTGGTCAGTCCTCTGCAAGTTCTGTTGGTTTCATTGCTGTATTAATGGCAACCTCCTCCAAGAGAACTTATGCCATACTCAGGTCTGCTGCACCCAGAGCCCCTGCACTAGGCCACTGCTGACCTGTACCTCCACAGGAGACACTCAGACACAGTTCTGGATTAGTCTCTGTGGGTTGGACATGCATTTCGTGCCCTTCCCAGGTCAGAGAAACTCAGGAGACCAGGTGCTTGGTGAGCTCACTGTCCTAGGTGGGCCATGCATCTTAATCACTTCCCTGGGTGCCGCTGCTCGCTTTCCTGGGTGTGCCATGGGAGCACTGTCTCAGGTGTGCCCTATGTCTCCTCTGGAAAGCTGGAGGCATCACTAAAAACAAAGCTGCTGCTGCTGCTGCTAAGTCACTTCAGTTGTGTCTGACTCTGTGCAACCCCATAGATGGTAGCCCATCAGGCTCCCCCATCCCTGGGATTCTCCAGGCAAGAACACTGGAGTGGGTTCCCATTTCCTTCTCCAATGCATGAAAGTGAAAAGTGAAAGTGAAGTCGCTCAGTCGTGTCCGACTCTTAGCGACCCCATGGACTGCAGCCCACCAGGCTCCTCCGCCCATGGGATTTCCCAGGCAAGAGTACTGGAGTGGGGTGCCATCGCCTTCTCCGAAGAACAAAGCTAGTGGAGGTGATTGAATTCCTGTTGAGCTATTTCAGATCCTAAGATGATGCTGTGAAAGTGCTGCACTCAGTATGTCAGCAAATTTGGAAAACACAGCAGTGGCCACAGAACTGGAAAAGGTCAGTTTTCATTCCAATCCCAAAGAAAGGCAATGCCAAAGAAAGTTCAAACTATGGCACAGTTGCACTCATCTCACATACTAGCAAAGTTATGCTTAAAATTCTCCAAGCCAGGCTTCAACAGTATGTGAACTGTGAACTTTCAGATATTCATGCTGCGTTTAGAAAAGGCATAGGAACCAGAGATCAAATGCCCAACAGCTGTTGGATCATTGAAAAAAAATAGAGCTCCAGAAAAACATCTTTTATTTTGCTCTATTATCTATACTCAGTCCTTTAACTGTGTGGATCACATCAAACTGTGGAAAATTCTTAAAGAGATGGGAATATCAGACCACTTGATCTGCCTTTTGAGAAATCTATATGTAGATCAGGAAGCAACAGTTACAACTGTACCTGGAACAACAGATTGGTTCGACATAGGGAAAGGGGTACATCAAGTCTGTTTATTGTCACCTTGCTTATTTAACTTATGTGCATAGTACATCATGTGAAATGCCAGGCTGGATGAAGCACAAGTTGTAATCAAGATTGCTGGGAGAAATATCAATAACCTCAGATACTCTGATGAGATCACCCTTATGGCAGAAAGTGAACAAGAAATAAAGAGCCTCTTGACGAAAGTAAAAGTGTAAAGTGAAAAAGTTGGCTTAAACTCAATGTTCAGAAAAGATCAGGGCATTCTGTCCCAACACTTCATGCTAAATAGATGGGGAAACAATGGAACTTGTGACAGACTTTATTTTTTGTGGCTCCAAAATCACTACAGATGGTGACTGCAGCCATGAAATTAAAACATGCTTGTTCCTTGGAAGAAAAGCTATGACCAACCTAGACAACATATTAAAAAGCAGAGACATTACTTTACCAAAAAAGGTCCATCTAGTCAAAGCTATGATTTCCCAATAGTCATGTATGAATGTAAGAGATGGACTATGAAGGCTGAGTGCCAAAGAATTGATGCTTTTGAACTGTGGTGTTGGAGAAGACTCTTGAGAGTCCCTTGGACTTCAAGGAAATCCAACCAATCCATCCTAAAGGAAATCAGTCCTGAATGTTCTTTGGAAAGACTGATGCTGATGCTGAAACTCCTATACTTTGGCCACCTGATGCAAAGAACCGACTCACTGAGAAATACCATGAGGTTGGGAAAGGTTGACGACAGAGGATGAGATGGTTGAATGGATCACCTAAGTGATGGACATCAGTTGGCGTAGGCTCCAGGAGTTGATGATAGACTGCGAAGCTTGGATTGCTGCTGTCCATGGATTCGAAAAGACTCGGACAAGACTGAGTGACTGAATTGAACTGAATTAAACTAAACTGTTCATTTTGTGTGTTCTTCTGCAGGTGGGTTCAGTTTAGTGCAGCCTAAAGGGGTTGCACTTAAAGAGATGGGAATATCAGACCACTTGATCCACCTTTTGAAAAATCTATATGTAGGTCAGGAAGCAACAGTTACAACTGTACCTGGAACAACAGATTGGTTCCAAATAGGGAAAGGGGTACGTCAAATCTAACCCCTTTTACCTAAGGGGCTAGAGAGGTCAGTTAAAGTTATTGGACCTTTAAGCCTGAAAGTAGTAGACAATACATGAAATGATGGTCCTAGCTGTCTTCCAATAAAACTTTTTTTAAAATAAAAACAGGTCACTGCTGATTTCATATGGGTTTGTAGATTTTGGCTTAAAGTTTTCTGCCTACCAATTCTTAAATAAGCAAATCTAAAAACTGCATTATGTTCAAATGGTTCCTGAACCACATCAGTTGCATCAGAACAAATTTATGTTTTCAAAATGAGTTTTCAATTTCATTCTTAAGTTTGGCATATTGGAGTACATGGACATATGTATATAGCAAAAGAATAAAATTTCAAGAGTCATTAATGCCTGTACTAGGAATATAAATATGAACATTTGTTCACTGCAACATGCTAAGTCAGGTTACTCTCTCTGCCAAGGTGTCTTCATATTTTCACTTCTTAAATTTAATTTCTTAAATTTAACTTTTGGCTTACACTGTTTATATATGTGGTATTTAAAAGTGTCTATTTACTCTAGCAACCTTGGTAGTGCATATTTAGACATTCGGAAACATTTTAACTAAAGTTATAAAATCCAAACATTTAAAATATATATTTCTATTATTTTAAAATAACATATAACTAATATTATAATTCCTAAACAATGTTTGTTTTGTAATACACAGTTTAATATTGGAACTAGAAATATGTATTGCTTGCATTTGATATGGAAGGTATTCTTTCTTCACCTCCTGATTTAAAATTGCTTTATAATTTAGGTAGTGTATTTATTAATTATATATTCCTTAGAATACTTATCAAGGTTGGAAAATATAAATACTTTCTTTACAACCTTCTCTAATGCAGGCAAGCAGTTTCTGTTTATAATATATATTATTGAATGCCCCTAATACTACTATAGGGATATAGTATATATGCTGCTAAGTCGCTTCAGTCGTGTTCAACTCTGTGCGACCCCATAGACGGCAGCCCACCAGGCTCCCTTGTCCCTGGGATTCTCCAGGCAAGAACACTGGAGTGTGTTGCTATTTCCTTCTCCAATGCATGAAAGTGAAAAGTGATAGTGAAGTCACTCAGTCGTATCCGACTCTTAGCGACCCCATGGACTGCAGCTCACTAGGCTCTTCCATCCATGGTATTTTCCAGGCAAGAGTACTGGAGTGGGGTGCCATTGCCTTCTCAGATATATATATATATACACACACTAATATTTTTCCTTTGATATCTGTATCTTCTGAATCTTAAGCTGCAACAAAAGGCTCTGGGGTAGCCTTTTGAATTGTTCTTTATAAATCATTGTCATAACTGTTCCTCAACACTGGGATCCTGATGTCATTGAATGTTTTAGGAAAATGCACTTAATTAAGTATTAACATATGTAATTATTTTAGAATACCCATGTAGACAATACTTAATGCTGCATTTTGAGTATTTTGTATATCAATAAAATATCAGGAAAATATATCTGCAAATGTTTTCTTTGTGGGTGTATATATGCGAATATAAAAATAGTGTTATTTGCAAGACTGAAAATATATTTCATTTTAATAATTATTTTTTTTTGTTTTAAAATTAGTAAAGCTTGTCCAGAAGAAGATTGGAAGGATTTTAAGAAATAATTGTGAGAAATTTTTAAATAGCCTAAATACAACCAACAAATAGCTACCTTTTTGTCCTAAACAAGCAAATTAAGCTGTAATACAATTCATAATCTTATGATTAAATATAATTGGGATACAATTGCAAATATTTTTATTTGTCCACTTTATAATCTCGATAAATTTTTATTGTAGTTTATTGAAAAGATACAAATATTCTTTATACTTATATTTCTTATAATTTTAAAATTAAATGTTCAAAAAGTCCAGTAATTACTTGAGTATGAATTATTTCTAACTGCCAAATGATTTTTCCAAAAACTTCTTTTCTCTTGGTAAGTTAAGTTAGATCAACAGGATTGTGGAAAATTAAAGTGTGATTTGTTTTGTGTTTTGGGGCTGGTTCTTGAATGGTACAGTAATATACATTTAAATATGAAATACATAGCTTGGACACATTGTATCCAATTCAATAAAGATTACTTCATCTTTAATGTGAGAACTAAAATTATTTAACATTTGACAGTAATATTTAAAATAATTTCTATTTACTGATCTTTTTCAATCTTATTTTTAGATTGTCTCATACATTAGCCAGTATCAGAAAACAAAGCCATGGGGAAATTTGTCCTCTCTAAAATGGCTGTAAAATACATTTCATACATTATTTTCTTATATGAAAATTTTTTTGAAAAATTCTGAACATTTTGTATCATTAGTGTCTCATGTGAATATAAAGAATGATGAACACTGGATGATTCTGCTATAGTTTGTCTAGTTTGGTAGACCAGGGAGGATACAAAAATTAGATTATGAATGAGTATGATTTACATTACCTTCTTCATGTTATTAAATTGCCAGTCAGTGTGTCCAATACCATTGGAGAATTCAATATCTTCAAGAGACTGTATGTTCTATAAGCTCAGAGACTGCTAGCGTCATTCCCTGCTCTCTCCTGACTTAGAATGTCTGGTATAAAGTAGGCACTGAGTAAATATTTGTTGAATGAATGATGTCTTCCTGTGTTTGTTAGACCAATGAAAGTTCAATTAAACCAATAAATCATTTGTGAAAATTTTGTATATGAAAAACGATGAAGTCAATTTAAAATCAAATAGAACCCAGCTTGACTGTTAGCTGTGTTGATTTTAGAAAAGCACGTGAGTGGCCACATTAATAAAGTACGGATGATGATATGTAAATTATAAAACTATTATAAGGACCAAATAAAAAAAATTATTTTAAAGCACTTAACTGTGTGTATAAAAGATAGAAGGGCTTCCCAGGTGGCTCAGTGGTAAAGAATTAGTGTAGGAGACACAGGAGCAATGGGTTTGGTCAGAAAGATACCCTGGAGAAGGAAATGGCAACCTACTCCAATATTCTTGCCTGGAAAATCTCTTGAACAGAGGAACCTGGAGGGCTACTGTCAATGGGGTCACAAAGAGTCAGACAATACTTAACGACTAAACATCAACAGACCATACAATTAGTTTAAGCATTCCAATGCATAATATACATTTAAAGAAATTCAGTGTCTGCTGCTCTATAAATAATTTTTGAATGAGTGAATGAATGAATAAACTCATTAATGTGAGGTTTGATTGCATTTGAAGTGTGGACACAGTGAGTGAGTTAGTGAATGAAAGTCGCTCAGTCATATCTGACTCTTTGCAACCCCATGTAGCCTGCCAGGTTCCTCTGTCCATGGAATTCTCTAGTTAGGAATACTGGAGTGGATTGTCATTTCCTTCTCTAGGGGACCTTCCCTACCCAGGGATCAAATCCAGGTCTCCCGCATTGAAGGAGGAATCTTTACCATCTGAGCCATCAGGCAAGCACATATATATGTGAATAAATGAAATTTTAGGCTTATATAGTTGGAGAAGAGTCTCTTTAAGAAGTGAGGCAGTGAAATACGTTCTTATTTCAAGTTGGAACACTAGAGTAGAAGTGATCTGTAGTTCTCTTTTCACAGTTAATATGAATGTAGCTCAATCACCTCCTAATTATTTTACACCTTTTTCTTCCATTTGTAACTTTGCAGATCTTACTTTCATTGAACATTTTCCCTTTTTCATTAAAAAAAATCTTTGATTTATTTTCATGGTTTTCCACCTCTCCCTCTCTTTCTCGCTTTTCCTCCCTCTTTCTCCCCCTCTTTCCTTTCATCAACATTTGATTTTTGGACCACTGTAAATATTTATGAAAAACCACCTATATTTTCTTCTCTATGCATGACTATTGGCTGCATGTTTGTCTGTTTATGTCTGTCTTATTAATCACTGAATTGACATGTACACCTGGGAAAATGTTCTAATTCTTGTAGACAATTATGTTCTTATTACCTAAAAATGTTTTGTCTATTCTTTGACCTTTGTCAAAGGAAGAATAGATTAGACCTTGTATAATCAGGCAAGTATACCATGATATCTCAGGTAACACAGATAAAAGGGACAGGGAGACGAACACAGGTCTCCAGAGAAGAGAACTTGGTGTAAGGGGGTGAACTGGAGTAAGAAATAGCTGCCTTAGATATGATCTATCAAGCATTTGTCGATAAGACAAATGTGTGAGACAAATGCTCATATTTTAAACTTTGGAGTAATCTGGCTGGTCAAAATACCTCTTTTATATGAACAAGTCATAACTGTGGAAACAAGCCAACATAAAACCTTGAGAAAGCTTTAAAATGGTAGCACTGAATATTGATGCAAAGTTTTAAAGATATCAATCAAATTATTTGTCTTTGTTTCTTTGAATGTCTGTTGTTATCGTTACAAAATATTGAGTTGTAGAAGTTCACATATAATAGTTCTAGGCTATGTACAATGTACAATACTTTAGGATTAAGTAATTGAAGATACATGAACTTCTGTTCTGACACATTCATATGTAATACTTATTGCTTTCCTTTACTTGTGTGCTAGGGAAGCAATAAATAGCCAGGCTCCAACAGGTTTTTAGCCTGTAGTCTTTATACTTATAAAATCACTTCAGAGTAACAGCTTTCTAAATCATAGCAGCATATAGTATATTGCAACAGGTGCTACAGAGGAAATAAGCATAAAAGGGAATAAAAAAAGTAAAAACCCCATTGTTGAAAAACAGTTATTACCTCAGGCATAATTTCTTCCACACCTTCCCCTGAGCCCCTGCGTGTATAACCATCACAATCTCTTAAGCAGCAGTCAGGTCACTTTGTGAAACTGTGTCTGTGTTTTACTGCCTAGCATATAAATACCAGGTAGCTCAGCTTTAGCAGTTGTTTTCCTGACTTCATAGCTTTGGTAAATCATTATGAGGTGCAGCTGGAATGCCAGTGCTAGAAGGCTAGAGAGGGATCTCTTTTTTCCAAAAAGGTCTGCTTTTGTTAAATCACCCTGAAAGGAACCATTTTTCTCAAAAAGGCTTTTTCAGAATGTCCCAAATAGTCTGTCATATACAGGATGACTAGAGTTTAGAGAAGGATTTTACTTTATCAACAACATCTTAAACTCAACTGAGTTAAAATTCTTTCCTTTGTCCAGAATAATAGTATCTTAGGAAGCTACATGTTGGAAATAGTGGAGCACGAACTGAGTGAGACTTGCTAGAAATAGGAATAGGATGATGATTAACTGTAAGAAGCCATTGTTTCTTATTTAATGGACTTAATAAAAAGGGCTCTGTTGCAGTGACTAGCATCAATAGAGGGAATGTCATTTAGCAGAGCCTACACTGCAAGGAGATCCAACCAGTCCATTCTGAAGGAGATCAGCCCTGGGATTTCTTCGGAAGGAATGATGCTAAAGCTGAAACTCCAGTAGTTTGGCCACCTCATGCAAAGAGTTGACTCATTGGAAAAGACTCTGATGCTGGGAGAGATTAGGGGCCGGAGGAGAAGGGGACGACAGAGGATGAGATGGCTGGATGGCATCACTGACTCGATGGACGTGAGTCTGAGTGAACTCCGGGAGATGGTGATGGACAGGGAGGCCTGGTGTGCTGTGATTCATGGGGTCGCAAAGAGTTGGACACGACTGAGTGACTGAACAGAACTGAACACTGTAACCTCAAGCATGGGAAGGACACAGCTTTTCAATTTCAATCATTGGCTGTGAACCCAATCGCCTGTTAGTACTGACAGAGCTTCTCATTTCTCAAGTAATAGGTAAAATGGAAGATAAAAGTAAAATAGGTTACTAAATTATAAACATGTTGTAATTAAACTCTTCCTACTTCTTAGTGTCCCTGGAGCCAGACAGATTTCTGGCTTGTGCGCCCTATTTGGCTGGGCTTTGTCATCTTACCCTGCCCTTACTCCAGGGAGTACGGCATTTTCCTTTGTTCTTATGCGAGGTCTAGCTACCATTACTCCTTACTGATTCCCAGTCAGTCTTCGGATCTTAAAAGGGAAGGCAGTACACTGCCTTGTGGTCCTGAGTTTAAACTCGAATCAGACTACCTGGTTTGAATCCCTTTTGGCCATTGTGTAACTAGGTGGACAGAGATGTCTTCTTTGAAAATTCTTAATTGTTCTATATTTCAACTTTTTTCATCCATACAGTGATGAAAATAATGTTTAAAGAATGTTCATGAAGAATGAATTAATTAACCTTTGTCAGGTATTTTGAATGAAGTTGAGTGCACTGTAGGTATTCAGATAGGAAAGGCTTTCCTAATTATAAACCTCTGTTTATGAGCACATAGCCCCATAGATTTTTGTTTGGAAGCATTGGTCAGAGTTGCACTTTTCTGTTTGTGCGTGCATATGTGTGTGTTTGTGTGATTCAGTTTTGTCCCTTCATTTGAAAGCTATGCTCTTTGACATTTAAAAACCTGTTTTATATTAAAACTTGCTTTTTGCATCATCCTAATAACATTTGCATTGGAGAAGGAAATGGCAACCCACTCCAGTATTCTTACCTGGAGAATCCCAGAGACAGAGGAGCCTAGTGGGTTGCCACAATAACATTTTATCCCTTGTAAAATATTTTCAGTTTCTCTTTTGAGATTGAATTTAGATAGAAAAAAAAGATAAATTTGGCTGTATGAAGGTTCATAATTTTTAAATGCTATCTATTTTCAAAACCAATTGTAATTTACAGCATGAGAATATTACACAGAATACAAGTGACAAGGGACTATATAATGTGGGCATTAGTTTAGGATATAGTTATTTATGAATTGTTTTGAGAAGTCAAATAGAACTCTAGGGCCCTACTTGTATGTGCTTAGGAAGGAAAAGTAGATATTATCTTTTCTCATGGTTGTGTGCTCCATAAGAATGTTTCTCTGTATCTTATTTGTTTAAAGAAGAAAAATACACTGAAGGAATGGTTTGATATTCTACAAGGTGGGTGCCTAATTTTTCATTATTAACTATATACATTGATTCAGTTCAGTTCAGTCACTCAGTCGTGTCCACCTCTTTGCAACTCCATGAATCGCAGCATGCCAGGCCTCCCTGTTCATTACCAACTCTGAGAGTTCACTCAAACTCACGTCCATTGAGTCGGTGATGCCATCCAGCCATCTCATCCTCTGTCATCCCCTTTTTCTCCTGCCCCCAATCCCTCCCAGCATCAGAATCTTTTCCAATGAGTTAACTCTTCGCATGAGGTGGCCGAAGTACTGGAGTTTCAGCTTTAGCATCATTCCTTCCAAAGAACACCCAGGGCTGATCTTTAGAATGGACTGGTTGGATCTCCTTGCAGTCCAGAAGACTCTCAAGAGTCTTCTCTAACACCACAGTTCAGAAGCATCAATTCTTCAGTGCTCAGCTTTCTTCACAGTCCAACTCTCCCACCCATACATGACCACTGGAAAAACCATAGCCTTGACTAGACGGACCTTTGTTGGCAAAGTAATGTCTCTGCTTTTGAATATGCTATCTAGGTTGGTTATATCTTTTCTTCCAAGGAGAAAGCGTCTTTTATTTCATGGCTGCAATCACCATCTGCAGTGATTTTGGAACCCAAAAAGATAAAGTCTGACACTGTTTCCACTGTTTCCCCATCTATTTCCCATGAAGTGATGGGACCAGAAGATCCCAGTGATGGGATCTTCGTTTTCTGAATGTTGAGCTTTAAGCCAAGCTTTTCACTCTCCTCTTTCACTTTCATCAAGAGGCTTTTTAGTTCCTCTTCACTTTCTACCATAAGGGTGGTGTCATCTGCATATCTGAGGTTACTGAGATTTCTCCCAGCAATCTTGATTCCAGCCTGTGCTTCTTCCAGCCCAGCATTTCTCATGATGTACTCTGCATATAAGTTAAATAAGCAGGGTGACGATATACAGCCTTGACGTACTCCTTTTCCTGTTTGGAACCTGTCTGTTGTTCCATGTTCAGTTCTAACTGTTGCTTCCTGAGCTGCATACTGGTATCTCAAGAGGCAGGTCAGGTGGTCTGGTATTCCCATCTCTTTCAGAATTATCCACAGTTTATTGTGATCCACACAGTCAAAGGCTTTGGCATAGTCCATAAAGCCGAAATAGATATTTTTCTGGAACTCTCTTTTTTTTTTCGATGATCCAGTGGATATTGGCGATTTGATCTCTGGTTCCTCAGGTAAGACTAATTTAAATGCTGCTTTTTATTCTAATCACTTTGTCACACTTTTTTTTAGACAGCACATCATAGTAAGATTCTAGACAGCTCATAGGAAAGCCTTTTCCTAAAATTGGAAAAACTATGATTTTGAACATCTATTTCTGCTTTCTTGACTATGCCAATACCTTTGACTGTGTGGATCACAATAAACTGTGGAAAATTCTGAAAGAGATGGGAATGCCAGACCACCTGACCTGCCTCTTGAGAAACTTATATGCAGGTCAGGAAGCAGCAGTTAGAACTGGACATGAAACAACAGACTGGTTCCAAATAGGAAAAGGAGTCCTTCAAGGCTGTATATTGTCCCCTTGTTTATTTAACTTATATGCAGAGTACATCATGAGAAATGCTGGGCTGAAAGAAGCATAGGCTGGAATCAAGATTGCTGGGAGAAATCTCAATAACCTCAGATATGCAGATGACACCACCCTTATGGTAGAAAGTGAAGAGGAACTAAAAAGCCTCTTGATGAAAGTGAAAGAGGAGAGTGAAAAGCTTGGCTTAAAGCTCAACATTCAGAAAACGAAGATCATGGCATCTGGTCACATCACTCATGGGAAATAGATGGGGACAGTGAAAACAATGTCAGACTATTTTTTGGGGCTCCAAAATCACTGCAGATGGTCATTGCAGCCGTGAAATTAAAAGACGCTTACTTCATGGAAGAAAAGTTATGACCAACTTAGAGAGCATATTGAAAAGCAGAGACATTACTTTGCCAACAAAGGTTCATGTAGTCAACGCTGTGTTTTTTCCAGTGCGAAGAGTTGACTCATTGAAAAAGACTCCGAAGCTGGGAGGGATTGGGGGCAGGAGGAGAAGGGGACGACAGAGTATAAGATGGCTGGATGGCATCACCGACTCGATGGACATGAGTTTGAGTGAATTTTGGGAGTTAGTGATGGATAGGGAGGCCTGGCATGCTGCAATTCATGAGGTTGCAAAGAGTCGGACACGACTGAGTGACTGAACTGAACTAAAATATGATTTTGAATGGGGAGAAAAATCTTGATCCTCAGTACTTTCTGAGGCAGAGTCATTTTAAAAAGAGAACAGGTTGAATTTTAGGTTCTGGAAATTATCTTAAAGCTATCTGTCTCCTATACCTTTTAGAGAGTCTTTCCATATTCCCAGAGGAGGCGTACCTGAGTTTATTTTACAACTTCGGTAACAACTGAAAATAGCAGTAGAACAGATGATACAGGATGGCTCTTATCTGATTGACAAAACATTTACCTAACAGTGTTTCATAGAATTGCAGAAGTGGTCGATGTAAATATTATTGTACAGAATTTTTGTTATTTTTGAATATTTTAAAATAATATTTCAATACCTATTCTATAAGGTTGCAAATGTTCCAATAACAAATAGCAGATAGAAACCACGGTTTATATTTCAGAAACAGTAAACCAGTTAGCACAAACTGGAAGACTTTGGTTGTCTTTGGGTACTAGATTCAGTATTTTTAACATATCTGTGTTTGTTACTATTTTTATGACATTGCTTATGGGACATTTAGTAACAGAAAAACATCATGTGTGTGCTGGTGTTGGAAGGATAATGGGGTAGAACAATACAAAATAGGGTGAAGAGATACTTGAAGTAATAATTTTACAAGTAGTTTCAGGATAAGATGTATTATCTTTGATGCATGTAAAAAAATTACTCAAAAATAAGCATATTCTTGTAATTCGATGGGTTATGAGTCTTAGTGTTACTTATTTGAGTGTCTCTAGCTTTGTCTCTCTCAGGAGATTGCAGTCAGGCTGTTGGACTGCAATCTCATCTTTAGGCTCAACTGGAGGAGAATCCACTACTAAGATTACTCACCTGGGACTCTCTACTGGCTATATCATGATGTCATGACATCATACCAGTTACATCGTGACCTTACATCATATATCATGACGTGGCAGTTGGATTCCTCCAGAGTAAACAACACAAAAAGCCTAAGATGAAAACCATAGGATTTTTATTATCTGATCTTTAAAGTGACATCCTATCACTTCTGCCATTCTGTTTCTTTGAAGTGAATCAGTAGATTCATTTCACCTACAAGGGGATGGATTATGTGGGAGTATAGATACCTGCAGGCAAGAATCATTGGGGGTTCATCTTGAGGCTGCCCACCACAGATATGAAAGCCTGAGATATAGATTTGGTAGAAGTACTGAAAGAAAGATCTATGTTGAAGAAAGTATTGATAGACTTTGAAAAGATAGCGCTAAATTTTAACCATAACTCTGTGTCAATACAAGATATGACCTTGAAATAGTTAACTTAAGAGTTCCCATTGTAAAGTGAAATGTTGGGTTCAGTTATACCTAAGTTTTCATTATTATTTCATATTTCCTTTTATCCTTTGCATATCATTGAATTTTAGGAACCAAGGAATCTGATTGGTATAAAGTTCTTCTGTGGTACTAATACATTAAATAGATTGAAAACTATGAAGAGGTTGCTGGATTTGACAATAAGGGAATTTTTTTGACAGAATTCTCAGTGAGTGAAGAAGACAGACCTGACTGGAAGTAATTAGAGGGTGAAGTGGCTGTGAGGTATTGGAACCAATAATTTTTGGTTTCTAAGGTGAGAAATTTGACAATGAAATGAAAAAGATATGTATGTTTTTGAATGTATGTCTTTTTTTAAAGCATTAGAGACTTTCATGTATTTCTGAGAAAGATGGTGACCAGAGAGCCTCAGCTTTATTCACCTTTGTGCCTTAGATACTTGTGTAATGCCTGAAGCAAAGCAAATGCTGTACAGGGGATGGTAGATGAATGAAAGCAGCTTTTCCTTCTCCCTTCATTAGAGGAAGGTCTGTGTGCCTAAGAGCAGGCACTAGACTGAGATTGCTTGGACTGAATCAGTTTGGTGACAGGTATTGAGCAAGTTCCTTAAAGGTCTTGTGGCTCACCTTTTCCATATGTAAAATGGGTATAATAAATGAAGAAAAACAAAGACAAACCAAAAACATTTATATTGTTTATAATAGGGCATAAGACCTTAATATATGGTAAATTTTATTATTACATACTTTTATTTAAGAAAAAATATTTACAGTCATTTTCTCTTTGACCTAACCAGCTCTTACTTTTCTTTTATCTGAAACTTTAATCATTGGCTTAATTCTATTACATATTAGTGAAGCAGAAATTTATTTACCTTCTATTAGATGCCAAGCTTTGTGCTAGTTGATGCAAATGTAGAAATGAATGAAATATGACCATGTACTTTTAGGCCTCTCTCTAGGAGGAGACACATACACGTGAACAAATGAGAATAGTAAAATATTCTTAACCTTGTGATCGCATGTACACCCATGGTGGATTCATGTCAATGTATGGCAAAACCAATACAGTATTGTAAAGTAAAATAAAGTAAAAATAAACATTAAAAAAAATATACAATTGTGAATATAAATTTTTATGAATTTGTCATAAAAAATGTTACAGGGAAAGAGATTTGTAAATATTATAGAAGATTTACTTTGCGATGGATAAGATTAATGAATGTATTATTAATATTGATGATTGTGGAGCTATCCCTGAATCTTTAATTTTACAATAGAGCAAGCAGAAAGCAAATTTTGCAAGGCTCAAGTTCTAGTGTACAATAAGAATGTTAGGATTCTGATGTACAATAAGAATGTTGTGCAAATCCCTCTGAAATATTCAGAATGTCATCTTGACATTTAGGTACAACTGTCTTATATGAATAAGTTTTAACTAAGGGAAAGAAAATAATTTGAAGATCCTATTTTATCTTTTGTGAATGACAGTGAGAACAGTTAATTTGAGTCTTTTCTATGGGAGGCTTTGTTTTTCCATAGGATGTTCTAAAAGTTAAGGACACATATCAACAATAACAACAACAAAAATATCAGTATTATGGTAAATAGTACTTTTGGGACACAGAGATGGCTTATTTACATTATATTTTTTTTTTTACCGCAAAGGCTTTATAGAATATTATTAGTTGCTAAATTCTTAGGAAACAAAGTCATATCATTGAACTTAAATGCTGATAATATTTTTTAAGGGAAAACCTGTAACAAGAAGGAAGAGTGAGAACATTTCAAATAGTAAAATAAACAAAAAATCAGAAATGTCCTCATTGTGTTATTTTTAGAGTTTTTCCACCCTAAATAGTAATGAGTATATTAACTTACTCAATACTGTAATAGATTTTATTAACAGGAAAAGACTTGCCTATCTTAAAGCTATAGCAATAAGGAATTATCTGCTGTTTAGTATCTAAAGCATTAATTTATTTCACTTGAGTGCTATTATACTTCATCTATTTATCCAAATGCAGTGTATCTCCTCCAAAGATAAATCTATTTTTCCCTGCAGGATTTTGTTGCTGATTAAATTAATATAAATTGCTGTCCAACTCTGAATAAGTCATTGTTGTCCGATTGTACAAAGTTACGTTTTATTTGAAATGATTATTTTCTCGCTAAAGAACGTGTGTGCTTAATAACAATCCAACTATTTTAGGCTAATCTAACAAACTATTTTAGAATGTGATGGAAAATGTAAAATAAATATCACCTCACTGTGCTCTAATTGAACATTCTGAAGAGAATTTTCACAAGCTGGGGCATTTTCTTGTGCTTCTTTTTTTACTATTGATTTGTTCTATAGTAGTATCTATTGCATGTCACATGTCAAAGGGTCCCTTGATTCTCTGTGTAAAAGACAATGATATTTGAATCATGAAATTTTAAGCATTTTTTATTGGAACCTGAAGGAGGTAAAATAAATTGGGTTACTGTTAACAGCACTGCTATGTTACTTTAGCTAAGAGAAAAAGAATACGGCTCATTATGATTGAATTCAGGGCTCATTTCTAAAAGTGACATAGATTTATAGTTTCTTTTCTGTCAGTCCTGCTTGGTCCCCCTGGTACTAGATCTTTTTTGATGTACATAAGAAAGAGTTAGTGCTAGTGGCAAGATTTTTTCCTATAAAGTTGTATTTTAAGTTAGATTTGGGAAATGTTAGCAAAGCCGCTCTGATTTTTTGAAACTGTGATGAATTATGACTACCAAATATAGGTTTTGATTAATATTCATAAGACAGATCTTACATTTTCTTTGTTTTGTCAAAATACCTGCCAAGATCTTATGTTAACTGCTGCAACCATAGAGATTCCTCAGAAGCCTTGATAATATTTCAGGGATTTAAACTTCAATTCAAGAATATTAAATCGGGGTAAATGAAGGTTCTAAATTCTATTACCTCAGTAGATTTACAGACCATGTGTGTTTAGTACTGAAATCTATAGACATCATCCTATTCGTATTGAAGCAAATATGTAGACTGTATAATGATGAAAAAAATAATGACAGCCTTTAATTTCAAAAAGCACATGATGTTACACAAGAATTTTAGTTAAGAATGTAGACTTTACTCTTAAAAGATTAAATGGCTTTTCAGAAAAATCTGGCAGTGTCACAATCAGTCTTGGCCCAGGGGCATTTTTTGGGTTGTGTTCAGTTTGGGTTATAAGGTTCCTAATAGTTATCATTGTATTTATACATCATATTTTCTGTTGTATAATAGCTACTCTTCTATCTTCTGGTGAATTCCTTTCTATATTAAGTATTTGAAAACCTTTGTTAACGTAATCAAGTATTCAACAAATATCCTTGCATATCAATACTTTTAAGAGTGATTATTGCTTCTAGGGAATTTCAGTCCCACCTCCTACTTCCCATTTTATTTATTTATTAAGCAAAAACTTGAACTCAGTTCATGCAAAAAAAAATGATGACATATACAGAAATAAATGAAAAGATAATGCACTAAATCTTTGTAGTTTGAAAAAAGAAGTGTATTATAATATGTCTGATACCTAATTTTAAAAATCTTCTATAGCTTTTCAATAATTTTTTGTTCAATTTATCTAGTTTCAAGTACAGTGTGGGTCTCCATGTATGTACATGCTTGACTCTTGCAATCCCATGGACTGTAATCTGCCAGGCTCTTCTATCCATCGTGTTTCCCAGGCATGAAAACTGGAGTGGGTTGCCATTTCCTTCTCCAGGGGATCTTCTCCTACATTGGCAGGCAGATTTTTTTACCAAGAGCCACTTGGGAATCCCATAAAAATAGTACAAAATCAAAAAAGTCAACTGCATTAGAGACATTAATGAAATTCCTCATTATTGTGTTAGAGTATTCATGGTCAGAATTTTTATCTGGTAGTATGGTCAAGCTTTGGCCTGGTGGCCATTTATGTGTTGTTATTAATAAGCTACGGTAACATTTATTTTATTTAAAGAGGTAATGATCCACATCAATAATTATCAAAAAGAGTTGAACCAAAAAAGACTGAAACTTTTTTTTTCTGTGTGAAATCATTAATGTTACAAGAACAATTTAATTCTCTGAACAAAACTACTTGGTACAAAAATGTGTGGAATCAAGAATTTGAACTATACCCTTTAGCTCCTTGGCTTCCCTGATAGCTCAGTTGGTAAAGAAGCCTCCTGCAAGGCAGGAGACCTGAATTGGATTCCTGGGTTGGGAAGATCCCCTGGAGAAAGGATAGGCTATTCACTCCAGTATTCTTGGCTTCCTGGTGGCTCAGCTGGTAAAGAATCTACCCACAATGCAGGAGAACTAGGTTCAATCCCTGCGTTGGGAAGATACCCTGGAAAGGGAAAGGCTACCCACTCCAGTATTCTGGCCTGGAGAATTCCATGGACTGTATAGTACATGGTGTCGCAAAGAGTCTTGGACAAGACTGAGCAACTTTCACTCTCACTTTCGCTCCTTGTAAACAGAAATCTATTCCTACTGTATTTATATTTTCTTGGTAAACGTATTGCAATACTAAGAAGTGTGTATAGGAGAAGGATGCAGGGAGCTTAGGGAAGTTTATAACATTATCTCCTTCTCACTTGGCTTAGGGGATTTAAAAGTTTGTGCATACATACTACTGTATATAAAATAAACAACAAGGACCTACTGTATTGCACAGGGACCTATATTCAGTATCTGGTTAATAACCTATCATGGGAAAGAATTTGAAAAAGAATAGATAGATGTGGGGTTGGGGTGGGAGGTCTGGGGTGTGTTTGTGTGTGTTTGTATAAAATTGAGTCACTTTGATGTACACCTTAAACTAATATGGCATTTTAAATCTACTATACTTCAATTAACAATTATTTTGAAATATATTTTGTGTTTGAGTTATTACTTTCTATCTTACTCTTATGGTTCCTCTTTATCTTTATTAATTTAAAAACTATACTTTGGCAAAAAATGTATAAAAGCTCATTGACTTTTAATGTTTAATTCATTATATTCTCCTCTTTAAAAAAAGCTTGGAGAAGATGATTGCAAGAGTTTTCCTTTGTTCTGACACATCAAAATTACCCAAATATGGAATTTGCACTTTTTACATCTATAAAATAATTTCTAGTTAATTTCTCCATAGAGTATCTTGTGTCATATGTTTCATTTTTATTTCTTTATAAATTTTCTTTGAGAATAGAACATAGAATAATAATTACTTCACTTAGAATATGATCTCCCAAAACCAATAAATTATTGATCCTTATCAGAGTACTTTTTATAGATGTCTAGGAATAACACTATGCTAAAAGGATTAATGCTATATTTCTTTCCAGATAATTTTGTGTCTTCTTGTTAATTTTTAAGATACACACACTCACACTGAGACATGCATTTGTATCACAGGGGGATTCTGGTAATGGGGTTAGTGATCCTTTGCTTTCTTAGCTGACCACTAAGTCAACAAAGCAAAAGATGAAGAAAAAAAGAAGGAAACTTAGTGGGGTCATGTCTGAGAGGGGCTAATGGATGCTTTCGGTTTAATGATATCTGAAATGTATTTTTCAATGCTGCTTAGAATTCAAAGAAACTTTTCCATTAACTGTTTTAGTCCCAGGGAATACTGATGTTCTCCACAATGCCATTCTGTCTCTGCTATGTATTTTCATTTCTGAATCTTTAATATTTAAGAAATCCAGTGTGGGGCTATTTGACTCTTTTCTGTTTGAGATGAAGTGAATCCTTTCTGTATCTTTGTCTTGGATTTGGATGGTGAAATTGTTTTACATTGGAAGTTTCCTGGCAATATTCAGCAAATTTTCCCTTAAGTACTAATTTGTAATAATACATCCATTTCCATCTAAGATTTTTAAAGGTGCCTGTGAGTGCACATGTGTGTATGTTTTATGTTCAAATGAAATAATAATATAATTATTTCAGGTCATATTTCAGTGATGTAGAAAATGTATAGATACACTGTAAAAAATGCTCTTTTCTTTCTATAGCGTGGGTCACATAGGAAATATTCATTGTCTTTTCTCTGTTTGATTGTTTGGTTAATATTTGTTGGTATACTTCAGCTGAACTGGTGAAGTTTTTCCTTTTTTTTAAATCTTAGTTATGGGCAGATTAACTCTATACAAGATTGTCAAAGAGATGCCTCTTTGACATCTTGATTCCCAAATAATTTTTTTCTTTTTTGACACCAGGCTCCCAAACAGATTGAAATTTTTCTGTTAGAAGAAAATTAATAAACCACAAATACCTCAGTATAAACCAACTATCCATGCTTTGTTGTTATTGTTGTTCAGTCGCTGAACCTTTCGAGCTCTTTGTGACCCCATGGGCTGCAGCACGACAGGCTTTGTTGTCCTTCACTATTGCACTGAGTTTGATCAAACTCATATCCATTGAGTCAGTGATGCCATCCAATCATTTCATTCTGTCACCTGTTTCTCCTCCTACCCTCAATCTTTCCCACCATCAAGTGTCTTTTCCAGAGTAGACTCTTCACATCAGGTGGCCAAAGTATTGGAGATTCAGCATCAGTCCTTCCAATGAATATTCAAGGTTGATTTCCTTTCAGTTCAATTCAGTTGCAAAGTTATGGGTGACTCTTTGTGACCCCAGGGACTGCAGCACACCGGGCTTCCTTGTCCATTACCAACTCTCAGAGCTTGCTCAGACTCATGTCCATCCAGTCAGTGATGCCATCCAGCCATCTCATCTTCTATCTTCCCTTTCTCCTGCTTTCAATCTTTCCCAGCATCAGGGTTTTTTTTTTTTTTTTTTCCCTAAGGAGTCAGTTCTGGGCATCAGGTGGTGGAAGTATTGGAGTTTCAGCTTCAGCAAGGGTCCTTCCAGTGAATATTCAGGACTGATTTCCTTTAGGGTTGACTGGTTTGATCTCCTTGCAATCCAAGGGACTCTCAAGAGTCTTCTCCAGCACCACAGTTCAAAACTATCAATTCTTCAGTACTGAACCTTCTTTATGATCTAACTCTTACATCAGTACATGAGAACTGAAAAAATTAAAAAACAGCAACAACAAAACAACCATCGCTTTGACTGTATGTACTTTTGTTGGCAAAGTGTTGTCTCTGCTTTTCAATACACTGCCCTGGTTTGTCATAGCTTTCCTTCTACATAGCAAGCGTCTTAATTTCATGGCTGGAATCACCATCCACAGTGATTTTGGAGCTGAAGAAAATAAACTGTCACTGCTTTCACTCTTTCTCCTGTTATTTACCATGAAGTGATTGGACTTGATGCTATGATCTTAGTTTTTTGAATGTTGAGTTTTAAGCTAGCTTTTCCATTCTTCTCTTTCACCCTCATTAACAGACTCTTTAGTTCCTTTTCACTTTCTGATATGAGAGTGATATCATCTGCATTTGAGGTTGTTAATATATCTCCCTGCAATCTTGATTCCAGCTTGTGAATTATCCAGCCTGGCAATTTTGCATGATGTACTCTGCAAAGAAGATAAATAAGGAGGGTGACTATATACAGGCTTGTCATACTCCTTTCCCATTTTTGAACTAGGGTGTTCTATTTCTGCTTCTAACTGTTGCTTGTTAACCAGCATACAGATTTCTCAGGAGACATTAGGTGATCTGGTGTTCCATTCTCTTTAAGAACTTTCCTTGTTCATTGTCATCCACACAAAGTCTTTAGTCAATGAAGAAGAAGTAGATGTTTTTCTGGAACTCCCTTGCTTTCTCCATAATCCAATGAATGTTGGAAATTTAATCTCTGGTTTGAGAGTGTATTTATCTGTGTTTTTTTTCTTCCTGTTTTATTAGATAAAATTGACATACAACTGAACATTAGTTTAAGTTGTGCAGCATAATGATTTTATATATATATAAATTTTATATAAATATATAAAAATTATTTATATATAAAACACAAATAAAATGATTAATATATATTTTATGATACATATATCATATATATATAATGATTATATATATATATCATATAATGATTGCCACAGTAAATTTAGTGAACATCTATTGCCTCATACTGGTATAATATTTAAAATGATTCTTTTTTTTTTTTTTTTGCAATGAGACTTCTTAGGATTTACTCTATTGATAACTTTCATAGATAAATACAACAGAGTTAATTATGTTGATTGTGTATTATATCTCTAGTATTCATTTATCTTATAACTGGAACTTTGTGTCTTTTCACTACCTTTGTCCCCATACAAAGATACTAAATTGTTATTGACTATGTTACCCACTCTGTACATTTCATCCTTACTCATTTATTTTATAATTAGAAGAATCAGATACTAAAGTATACATTTTTCATTAAAGGTAATAAATAAGACTTATCATAAAGAATAAAAGAAAGAAGAGACCCTTTTCAAAAGGCCATTATTTTATTTGACTAAATAATATTGCTTTACAGAGAAAAATAATTACCTGCCTTTTATTTTAAGAGGTTTAGGAAAGAAAAGCAAGGGCTATAAGCTTTGTTTTTAAACTGTGTTATGTTTCATGAATAACATTAAAAATTATTGCAATAGTAAATATTCCTAAAAGCAAGACTATGTTTCTTTGGAAATGCAAGTTTCTGAGATATTTCAGAGCATACCTTATTTTTTTTTAATATCCTTGAAAGGTAAATCAATGTATGCAAAACATGAAGAAATAGTCTTTTGCGTGCCTTCAACTATATCTTATTCAGTAGTTATAGATGTACTAGGAAATGAAAAAGCCAGATAACATAGATAATTGTTGCTTCTAAAAAGTAAAGTTTTATAATTATTCTAATCCACAAAATTTTAACTGCTCCAAAGTTAGTGCAAATATAGTTATTGTTTCAAAAAATATTTTTAACCTAAAGATGCCTCAGCAGTTTCCATGGTAGAAAATCATGCACTTTGGCTCTTTATCTGCCTTCACTATGAATTATATTAGAAGAATAGTTAAATAAAATGTTGGTTAAAAAGGTCCAGATATTACTGTGTATAGTAATCTGCCAGCTTTGTTGTTTCTGATGGATTTTCCATCACAGTTGATCTGTGTTTCTTTACTATATTTCTAGCTAGAGCCAAGTGTTGAACAATGATGCTATATATCTTTTTTGTACAATTTGCCAATTTTGGTTATTTTAGAACCTAGGTGTTCCTGAATTGTCCTTGTGAATCATCACCATTCTGCAGAGAAAGGACTGAAGAAAGAAATGATTTATGTACTGAAGCATCAATGGGATTTTTAAACTACATAACTCAAAGATATTTTTACCAAAGACAGGGACAAGAGCTTTTTCTAGGGGATCAAAACTGCAGTATCTTTAAATAAATAGAAGCCATTAAGTCATTTTAGAAATATTAATTATTATTTTATATTATTATTATTTATTATTTTATTATTATTATTATATTATATTATTATTTAAGTCAAATTTTATGAGGAAAGTTTCTTACAGGCAGTGTCTTAAATAGTGCTCTTTGTCCCAATAATTTTAGGCAGCTACTTTTGTACTGCTCCTTTCCAAGTTTTGTTTCCTTATGCTTTTTCAGTTGCATAGTTTCTAGAATGGATTACTTTTAGCCTAAACTCAGTTAAATATAACTTAGAAGTAATGCTATAGCATCCTCTTATCTAATGAGAAATAAAAAACCAGTTACTGTATATTAAAGAATATCTTGCTCAAATTTCATTTGATTTCATTGATGTGTGTAGATTTTGAACACTGAAAAGTATAGACAACCAGAGGATGGAGTGTCAAGACTTCTGGGTGAGATGTGTATGGTTTGTGTGGCTTGGTCTTCATGCATTTTCACAGTTCTTAATGAGACCATTTTTTTTCCACAAAAACAAGAACAACTTGATTATTCTTCCCACTAAACAAGGCTCTCTTTTTGTTCCTTTGTTTTTACCAGTTGTCATAATTAAATCACCATACTTGATTGATTTAATTATCTTTCTACATCAGAAAATGTGTGCTGTTATTTGTGTAGACATCTTTAGGAGTCATTCAGCTTAATTTTTTAAAAGAAAATTATTGACATTATTATAATTTAAGATGACACTTATTTTTAACATTATAAAATATTCTAGATATATAGAAAGTATACTGAGAGTTAGAAATTGACTATTTGAATGATGATTCTCCAGTACTCTTGCCTGGAAAATCCCATGGACTGAAAAGCCTGGTAGGCTACAGTCCATGGGGTCCCAAAGAGTCGGACAGGGCTGAGCGACTTCACTTTCACTTTGTTTTATCTATCATATGCATTCTGTTTTATTAGGTCACTAAAATCATAATATTTATCAAATAAAAATGAACATGATAAAAGATTATATGTTATTACTTATTAATATTATGACATTTATATAAATTGTGTTATATATACATGAATCAATAAATTAGTATATTAATGACTAAGTATAATAAGTTCTGTTATAAAATTATTTAATTATGGGAATCTTAACAGGACCTGACTTACATTTTTTTTTTTGTCTAAATACATCCTTTATTATTCTGTAGTTAAGGACATTCGTGAAACCATTTCCTTTTCTGTTGAGGTACTGCCACTAGGAAATCTTCTATTTACTTCTTTTCCTTGACATTTTCTTTCCCAGGCTGTTGGTTACTGAGTCCCAGATGTAATTGCTTTTTAGTTTTTTCCAATGTTGCTCAGGTCAGCTTCTATAGTGATAGGGCTAGAAATATGATGAATGGAACATAAAGATGGTTTCATTTTTGTTTTGTTTCATTCCTGTTGACCGTTTTGCCTACTAGTTAAACCCTGGAAGTTGAGGAAATGTTGCTGATATGAAAATAAATTTCTTTACCCTAAACAGCAATACCCATAGCTCCATCATATACTTGTTTTATAACTCCTTGAGAATAGATGTTATAATGATTATTATTTCTACTAAATTATACATATTTTATTATAAAGATTAAATATAGTTTAGATATAATTTTCTTCCCCATGAAGAATATAATTTGAGGTACAAGCAGCTGTCTTAAAAGTTGAGTTTTGTAAAATGACTGTTTCATAATTTGGTAGCTATCTGTAAATGCTAAATCATCAAAATATTAATATAAAAATGTATTGATGCATTAAAATTTTTAATCTGTATTTTGGTGTTATATTAAACCAGACTATGGTAGCTATTGATTTTAAAACCATTAAGTGTATATTTAAATAAACTCTCAGTCATGTTAAAGTTAAAGCATAAATATTGCATCATATGCTACAACCTTAGAAAATCTCCCTTAGCATTAATGGTCCCTGACTCCCTTTGGGTAATTCAGGAATTGATACTCCATAATGGGCCATTAAGGAAGATGTTTAATTTGAGACCTATCCAGGTGCACCCTACTGAGATGAGATAATTTCAAAACCTCTGATTTTCCTCCTGCCTGGTTACTACTGCTACACTAACTGCAAGGAATGAAACATAGCAAAGTTATCTGTATGACTCTTAAAGGGCACTACATTTCTTTCATGATCTCAAGAACAAGGCATGTAAAATATATAGATATCCTTATGTTAGGAGGTTCTAAAGGAATTACTTTTAGACCTCATCTGTTACACATTTAAAAAAAAATCCACTATTGTATATTGTTTAAACTTCTTTTGAAAAGATACATACTGATCTTTTTTTTTTTTTTTAATGTGAATATCAAGGGTTTAAAGTCAAACTGTTTATATGTAAGAGATGAATGGGACTGACTAGTCATGATAACTAAACCACAGTGAAACTCTGATATAAGCATCTAGTTCATAATGAGATTTAGCTTCCCCTGCATTCCACTTGGTTTTGGAAAATCTTCAAAGAAACCGTAAGTTTTTTTGTAGTTTTCTTTTTTTTTCTTGTGTGCCTGAAGGAATTGGAATAGAATGAATTTGATATTACTACCTCAGTTCTTATAGCTTTTCTATTCTAGGATTTACTTTTAATTAAGTCAGTTACTAAGTAACTGTCATTGTTTTCAGAGAAGTTGTGTTAAGACTCCCCATCCTCCCCATTCAGCCTTCTAAACTCATTCTACAGCTTGATATGAGTCTAGCATCTAAGTTGACTTTTAAGTATTGTTCCCAGCTATGCAAATAGCTTTTTACCATTGTCAACTGTATTACTATCTGCATTGGTGTGATATTTTTAAAATTTTGCTAGAGAAAACATAATCATGTTTTTTATTTCTCCAGAAAACCCTGGTACTTAATTTGTAACTAAAACTTATGCTAGATATAATATATTATCATGATTGTCAATTATGAAGTACCCAGGTGATTTCAGTTATAAAACTGTCAAAAAGAAAGCAACATAAGACAATACTAATCTATCCCAATCATGAAGTCAGGGCAGATAATAAAAATCCGATAAATATTAGAAATGTTTGAGGTTCATGACCTAATCACCTCTCAAAGCCCTCATCTACAAATTCCATCACATTAGTATTTGTATTCAACATATGACTCCTTGGGGAAGGGGGACAAACATGTGGGTTTTAGTATGTAGGCTGTAGAGTCAGTAGTCAATGGAAGTGATGAGATAGAGTAGGATCTTAAGAATGAAAGTACACATCATGTATCTAGACTATTCAGGTGCAAATCTGAGCATGTTTATTTTTAGCTTTGTGACCTCAGCAAACTCTTTAACCTCTTGGTCTTGCAATTTCCTCATTTGCCAGTTAGGAATAGTAATAGGCCCTTTCTTTGAAGTTGTTACAGAATTAATATTAATGTTTATTTTTAAAATAAATTAAGGGTGTTACAACAGTGCCTGATAGTAAGGAATCAGTAATGAGGAGGACTATTATTTTGCCTCATGCTCTAGATTTTGGAATAGATTCACCTTCTCCTGTCAGAAGTAGAATTACTTACTTTGAAATAAATCTGCTTGTGTTAAATATAGCTTGCTTGCCTTTGTTAATTTCTACTTCCCTTGGAAATAGAAATCAGTCGTTGAATATTATCATAAATGACATATTATAAAACTGTTGTTGATTTTTTGAATATCCTTTTAAATAATGGCTGCATTCATCAGGCTTATTTTTTCACAGCTTAATAGTGATGATAAAAGTTTGAGATTCTATTGATGACAAAAGTTTTCCTTTGTAAAGACCATAGTATCTATTTTACAAATCATGTACATAGAAAGAGTGTGAGATCCAGTTTTAAGTTTTCCTTATCTCATTTCAAATAGCATTATTTTTCAAACTGGTTGCATTAATGCTATTATTTATACTTATGTTAGTTTCAAACTCACTATTTTATTTCCTGTTGAACATAAAAATGGAGGCAAATATCTTATCCATACCCTATTGGAAATAACCAGATGCTTTGTGGAATCTCAGGGAAAAGGTTAATTCAAGGACACTTTGCAAGGAAATGATCCTTAGTAAAACATCAATCTATTTCATGGCTAAATGATATGCTGCCCTAAAGCTAAAAATAGCATTGTTCATTAAATCCAAATTTGTTCCTAAACATTAATAGACACTTGTTAGATCATAAAATTATCTGAAAGACAATTAGATGGGACTTTTACTCTAGAGGACTTTCTTATAAAAGTTACCTTTCTGGATTACCTATTTTCTTACATAATATCAAATTATGTTTGAAATATAAGGCAGTATGTGTTTTACTTAAGCAGTAAAAAAAAAAAGTACTTTGTTAGTGTTTCAGACAATGGGTAGAGACTTAGCATTTCATTGCTTGAAAAGTGTGGTGGGTAAATAAAAAAAATTAATTGAATACAAATGGGTCTTTTTTCTTATTGCTATGTAATTTGTGAGACAATAGTAGGGAAGGAATGAGGAAAGAATGAAGACTTCAGGAAAGTTCTAGTGAAAGTGTAGTTTTACTTTGGGACTATTTCTAACTCTAATTTTTTTTTCCTGTATCTTAACTATCTTCTATTTTTTCTTTTTCATCCTGATTTATTCTTTTTCTTTCCTACTCTTACAAAATATATAACTTTGATATTCTATAATATGAGAAATCGTTGTCTTGACTTTCTTCAAGTGATCTATACTTTAAATCACAGTTCTACGCTTGGAGGTCACTGTGAACTCCCAAAGTACAAACACTGGTTAATATTGTTACTAATACCACTAGCCTAATTTTCTTTCCTCTCTGTTTTTTTCTCGGTATGCCAGGACCAATTTAACCTTCTAAAAGTGTGGTGTTTACATTATGCTTTCTGATTCTATCGCAGTTCTCACACAGCCAATCATCCATTCCTATTGAACATTCTTCTGTCCCAGTCACCACCAAATGTAATCTCATTTACCATTTATAATCCTACTTTTGAATATAAAACCTTTCATTAAATAAAAACAAAGATTTTTCTCACATATTAAATTCCTGCTCTTGCCAGGTATCTTTATAGGTCATGTATGTGTATAACTTTTATTTAAGCCTTTTAACCATCTGGTGGAATAAGTATTAATTTTAGATGTGAACATTAGAGTATAGAAAAATTAAGTCATCTGCCTGTGGTCACACAGCTCACAGCTTGAAGAGAGAGAACTTTAAAACTTTCTTACTCCAAAGCTCATATTATGCCTTCTATTCATGCTGATTCTGATGGCTCTGTTTAATACTTGATAATAGGAGTTTTTTTTTTTTTTTAATTTGCAGAAATAAGAGACTAAGAAAGATATGGCTGCATCTGGTTCTAGGTCAATGCAAATATACTTAGTGTATGTGAAATTTCTTCCAGGTTGTATTTGTCTTGAATGTTGTATAAAATATGCATCTGATCAGATAAGTAGCAGAGTTAAACACATAGTCTGTTATTTGGTTGTAATACACTTCTGAATGCACACCGCTGCCATTGTATCTGAAAGTGTGGTAATTTTCTGAAATCCGTATTTGATCTCAGATAGCATGACAGCTGCTTAGAGATGTTATGCAAGTTTAGAACCCTGACAAATGTATCATATTATGAAAATGCAAAGTGATATTTTTGTGTGGTGTCATGTTAAGTACTATCTAAATACTAGTTAGTTTATTAATTTGATGGTTCACTTAATACTTGTTCTATTTAATATCTTAACTCAGTCTCTTTATATCAAACCAAAGATGAGTCACATAAATTACTTTCAGAGAAAAATGCTCAAGTGTTTAAGAGTAATTTAGAAGATTAAAAAAATTTTAAATATACTTTGTATAAATATTTGACTTCCCTGGTTGCTCAGATGATAAATAATCTGCCTACCATGTTAGAGACCCAGGTTTAATCCCTGGGTTGGGACGATCCCCTGGAGAAGGGAATGGTTACCCACTCCAATATTCCTGGGGCTTTCCTGGTGACTCAGAAGGTAAAGAAACTGCCTGCAATTCAGGAGACCTAGGTTTGATCCCTCCATGGGACAGATACCTTGGAGAAAGGAAGGGCTACCCACTACAGTATTCTTGCCTGGAGAATTCCGTGAATTGACTAACACTTTCACTGTAAATATATACCCTTGTTTTTGAAAGATAATGTTTGCAGTGATTTTTATTTATGCAAATTTTGCTTTTAAAATAAAGAAATTAAAATTTCAAAATTCATCGTTGCAAACTAAGTAAATTGAATTCAAATTCTTTGTATAGCTTTCACAACCTTTTCTCTTCTACCCAAATCTTTCTTTATATTATGTTCCCTTGCTCCTTACTTACTCAGTAGACCTCACATACTAGACAAATTAGAGTTCTATAGCTGTTCTTTATCTGCTCTTAACTTTCTTCATAACAACTCATAACCTAGAATAATCCTTCTCCAACCACTGTTTAGCCAAATTTTATCTACTCATGCTCTAGCACAAGTATCCTTACAAACTTAAAAATTCCATAGTCTACTCAAATGCACTCTCATTTGAGAAGTTATATATAATAATTCTCTTGGCAAGCAGCAAGAAAACTTTAAAGAAAAAGTACTACTCTTTTCAAAGTTTTAGACCTTGTAGATTATAGCTCATATTTAAAAAAATATGTATTTTACTCAATCTGAACTTTAAACCTTATTTTGCTTCTACCCAGTGATCATTAACACCAGACATTTAAACATTTTATAGGATGGTGATGGGAGGAAGTTGTGTAATAGTCATCTAATTTTTCATTTTACTGCTCTACTTCTTTTCCCTAAGAGTTAATTATAACTTGGAGCATCCATTCACAGCAGAATGAGTCTTCCATGTAGAACCATGCTGGAAGGGCATGTTTGTGAGAATAGATACCATCCATCGTTTTATAGGACATGGATTATGGAGCACTGACCTGTATGTGCTTATGATTGTGTAATATTAATAAATCATGGAAATATTGCCATATTAAATTTGAATATTTAGCACTTAAACCCCCTATCTAAGCATCTATGCATAATTAAATACTCTATTTGAAATATATTTTCCAGCCTTGTTAAATGAATATTTCTCAGAAACACTTGATCCTTTTTGGTTAATATGGATAAACTTTTTTTGAAAATGTATCACTTTCATTAAGTTACCATATATCAGTTTTATATTGCTAAGAAGTTAATATTTGTTAATGAATGTAATTGCAAATCATTCAAATTTCAAAATCTGTCTAATAACCTGAAAGAATACAGATTACACTCAAACAATATTTATAAACATTTCTAAAGTAAGAGTTTTGTTTTTTTTTTTGAAAATAGCTGCAGTTTAGCTATTTGGAATGAAAAAATGTTGCTGAATGGGAAACTGTTGTTTTATAGTTAGCAATGGTGTTGTAGGACTATGTACCGATCAGTTATTAAAACAGTGCCACAAGGCATTTTAAACATTCGGCGTGTGCCAAACATGTAAAAAAGATCAAGCTCTAAAAATACTTAAATTGGCAAAACATGTAAATATATAAAATGAAAGGTGGATTAATATGAACTTTTAAAGGAGATATGGAATACAATTTATAGTTAGGAGAATTTGTAATAAGTGAATATTTAACTAGTGGGAGGATATAAAAACATTATAAAGAAGATATTATAGTGTCTTCGGTAGGTTATTATGAGGGAAAAGTACAATAATGACATGCAATGTAATTTGGAAAAAATTGAGGTTCAGTTATTTTGTAGATATGTGGTTAAGAATAGCTTAAAAGTAGAAGCAACAATTCCAAGATACTAATCTTTATTTAGAGTGTAGAAAGAAAGCAAATATAAAGTAAAATTTCAAATATGATTTGAGAAGGCTATATGAAAAAATTAAATTGAGAAAAAATTATGCCATCAGAATTTAAGGTACCAGTTTCCTCAAAGTAAATCAATCTCCAAGTTCAGAAGAAATTTTATTTCAGCAGTAACAAAAAAAATAGTTTTAGCATATAATTGTTCTAGATATGAATTAAGTTTAATCTGAATTAAATACATTTTATTAAATTTTAATCTGAACAAATAAGGAATTTTCCATGTAATTTATGAGGAAAGATTTTACTTACATAAAGCATTCATAGAATGTTTTCTGTATTGTGAATTTTTTTAATGTTTAGTTGAAAATGAGTCAAACCATAGTTTCCTAATTATAATCTTAAATATTAGTGATATAAATTAGAACACTTACATCAGACTCAATATTTCCTTTCTAATATTGTTAAGTGTAGTGAAGTTATATAGTTTTGATGGAGGACAGATAACCTAATGAAGATAAATATATTCCTTCCAAGTTTTTGAGAGCTTCTCTGGTGGCTCAGACAGTAAAGAATCTGCCTACACTGCAGGAGACCCAGGTTTGATCCCTGGGTTGGGAAGATACCCTGCAAAAGGAAATGGCAACCCACTCCATTATTCTTGCCTGGAGAATTCCATGAACAGAGGAGGTTGATGGGCTACAGTCCATGTGGTTGTAAAGAGTCCTTCATGACTGAGTGACTTTCACTCACTCCAGATTTTTGATACGGTAACAGGGAAAACTGTCTGCCATCATCTGATAATCTTTGATATATGTTAGAAACTATCTTTCAGTAGTAATTTTTAAAGTAATTTAATATGTTTTATTACTGGAAATTAATATCCTAAGTAACAGTGTATTTCAAACAAGAAGAACATACTGAAAACTCTTTTTAAAAAACAAAATCCTACATTGTTTTAGTATCCATTATTCATCCGTAGCTTTCTTAAGGACAGTGTACATCTCTCTCAAGGAGACTGTGTATGATTTTCCTAAATATGTAAGTGAGAGGTGTGGGAGTAAAGCATATGGTCTGTTCCTCAGTTTTGAAAAATTAAGGAAACAAAGGAATTGGTGAATTACAAACAAGCACTGGTAGACATGCATGATGACATGACATCTCTGCATCATGCAATGTGTGTGCTAAGTTGCTTCAGTCTGACTCTGTGGACACTATTGACCATAGCCCCCCAGACTTCTCTGTCCATGGGGATTCTCCAGGTAAGAATACTGGAGTGGGTTGTCAAACTCTCCTCCAGGGGATCTTTCCAACCCAGGAATTGAACCTGCGTCTCTTACATCTCCTGCATTTGCACGTGGGTTCTTTAACAGTAGTGCCACCTGGGAAGCCCCAGTAATTTATGGTATTGCTAATCTTCTCAACAAAATACAGGTATATATTTTTCTCTTATGCAGTTGAAGAAACCGAAATTCAGAGAGCTTTGTAAACTTGCCTAGCACCAGAATGTTCAGCGTGTTTTTAAGTCCTTTGCTGTTTCTTTCAAAAGACAATTTGGCAAGTTGTATGTGTGTGTGCACATGTTTCTAGAATATCTCACTTAACACATATCACATTTTGCACAGCATTTTAAATTATTGGTGAGTACACCTTCTGGCATCCATATTTTACTGAAAGTTGTTTAAAAATGGTGATATTTTAGACTTTCAGCCACATTCTCCTTATTTGACCCATAGTATTAACATAGAGCTTTCTACATGGAAAAGTTTAAAGAAATTCTTTAGAGTTGGAAATATATGGTGAACTTGACTTGTCAAATTCTTTTTGTTAGTAGTAAATTTTTTTGAGTAACCATTTTGTTCAAATGTGATTTAATGAGTCTTATGTCTTTCCTTGTTTTTTCTTCTATGTGTTTCTTCTATGTTTTCAAAGTGATTTGAGTAAAAATCCCCTTTATATGAAAACTGATTGGTTTGGCTAATAGCAACATGTAGTTGGAAAAAAAAAATTCCAAAAAGTTTTCTTTCTTTCTTTTTTTTAATGTTAGTATTGAAAGAGTAATGGCTTATTTTTCTGTAGATTATGAACAGTCTGGTCTGGAACATTATCTACTAAAATTTCAATTTTATTCTTTGTACCTCCAAATTAGCATATTATTGTGGAACTGTGAGTGAAAGGTCCATGGATGGTGAGGCTAGAGTGTGAGAACATGTCACTGTCCTCAAATAATAGCTTCCATTCATCTAAATTCCTTTCCCTACCTCTGTTTACACACAGGTGTTTACATAGTAAACAGTACATGGTTACACTGTAATCATGAAAACAAATTGTTATGCATAAATCAAGTTCAAAATAATCTTAGTAGACATGGCTTTATGCCCTGCCATGATATCCTAAAATAAGTCATTGTTACAGATAATCACTTTCTTATACTTTCCATAATTTTCTCCTGTTCCTTCAAGTTGAAAATACATGAAATAAACTGCTGGTTTTCACTAAAACTAGACTTAATTTACTTCATAATTGTGATACTCATATTTCAGTATGGAAATAATTTTTTGATTCCTTCACAGGGTACAATATTATAATTAGTCCAGTTTCCTTTTTAAGCATGTCTATCTTCTTTCTCTTTGTCCCTCCAGACCTACTTCATATATTCATGTTGTTCCTTTGTTCTTTACTCAGCACAACTGTGTAACATGTTTAAGCAAAGCCTAAGTCTTTCCTTGGTGTGCTGCGATTCATGGGATCGCAAAGAGTCGGACACAACTGAGCGACTGAACTGAACTGAACTGAAGTCTTTCCTCAAAAGCTTGGTATATTTTGTCTATTCCTTTCCATAAGTAACACCCCTGATTATGCTCATAAGTAAGTAAGTGTTATTCGCTCAGTAGTGCCCGACTCTTTGTGACCCCATGGACTACAGCCCACCAGGGTCCTCTTGTCCATGAGATTTTCCAGGCAAGGATACTGGAGTGGGTTGCCATGTCCTTCTCCAGGGGATTTTCCCGTGCCAGGGATCAAACCCGGGTTTCCTGCACTGCAGGCAGATTCTTTACCAACTGAGCTACAAGGGAAGCCCCATACATCTTGTTTATTTCTACCATAGAGAGAAGAAAGAGCACTAATGTTGGAGGCAGACGTTCAGTTTGAAATTCTTGTTCAGTAACATGTCTGATTTTCCTTCTCAGTAGACAGGAGACAATATTATCTGCACGATAGATCTGTATGAATAATTTAATCATATAATTGTGTAATACCTAGAAAAGTAGTTGTCATATGAAAAGAACTGAAAAATATTAATTCTTCGCTTTATATTGAGACTTCATTTATTATGATTTTCCCATTACAGGAAAATTTGTGGGAAAAATTTTTCTACTTTAGTTGCATACTCAATAGTATCCACCAAGGAAGATATTTAGTATATATTTTAGAAATAGTGAATAAATAACTCACCTAGATGAGTTGCTATTAAAATAGTACTGTATATATTTATGGGCTTCCCTGGTGGCTCAGACAGTAAAGCATCTGCCTGCAGGAGAGCCGGGTTCAATCCCTGGGTCAGGAAGATCCCCTGGAGAAGGAAATGGCAACCCACTTCAGTACTCTTGCCTGGAATATTCCATATGTGTGTGTGCGTGTGTTTGTCTGTGTACATATACATGTCCCTTAATGCTACAGTTATAGAGGGGAAGAAAAGATAATTGAATGTTGAGGGGGATTGTTTACTTGTTGATGGCCAGTCAATTTACATATCCTTATTTAAGTATCCATAATCACATACATGTAAAAGAAGGCTATTTTAAAGTAGTACCTGCTTTCAAATTTATTTTCAGAAAGAGTTATATACTTGTGACATGACAATTAAATATAAGTTCTAAATGTTTTTTTATGTCAGTGTTAATTAAAAAAAAACAAGCAAAATGTTGCACAGAAATTATTTTCACATTATTTATCTCAACCTCATTTTGTCTTGTCAATGCTTTCTCTGTTTGTAAAAGTAAAATGTTATGAGAGTGTTTATTATGAGCTTAGTTTTCCTATTATGTCTGTGAGTTTAGAAAGAAAATTATTATATCTGTTGTTTCCAGATTTAGTTTATTCCAAGCCTATCGGTACAATAGTGACTCAGTAAATATCTTTGCTTGAATTTTCAAATGTCTTGCTTCTTACACAACCACATTAAAAAGTAAAAGTAAGATAAAATTGAAAATTCATGAGATGTATAAGAATTGTTAATATATATAGGACTTTCATACTTATTGTTCTGAACAATATGTATTTTAGGTATTGCATATAATATATGACAAATTTTAACATATTTAATGTTCATGTAACCATATGAATTAAGTAACATTGCTTCCCCATTAACAGACAGGAAATCGAGAAACTGAATGCTTAAAAGACTTACGCAATGTCTTAGTACTAGTAGAGTTGTGTGTATGTTAGTTGCTCAGTCGTGCCCAACTCTTCGCAACCCCATGGACTGTAGCCTGCCAGGCTCTGCTGTGCATGGAATTCTCCAAGCAAGAATACTGGAGTGGGTTGCCATTCTCTTGTCCAGGGGATCATCCCAACCCAAGGACTGAACCTGGGTCTCCTAAATTGCAGGCAGATTCTTTACTGTCTGAGCCACCAGGGAAGCCCACTAATAGAGCTAATAATTCAAATTAGATGGTCTTGCTTCAGAACCTGTGCTCTTAATTAGATACTGTGTAGTGCCAGAAATTCAGATAAATATGTGTAATTTTGTCTTATAATGAATGGAAGCATTTCAGAAATATTTTCCAATGTGTTTTGATAGAATGAAGGTTATTACAATCCTCAGTAAGCTATCTCTATTTTGAATATTTCTTTCCAGAAAAGAATTTAAATTTATACTCAAAATGTGAAATATATTTCACACTATTTCACAATAGTGAAATATATACTATCAATAATTGCTTGAATAGAGGGAAAGAGAGAGGAAAGAAAAGAAAGAAAGAAAAGGAAGACCCAGTTAGTACTTGATTGATCAGTTTTAAAGATGCTCACTGTGAAAAACAACATCTTCAGAATTGAGGTCACGTACCTTCAGTACTTTTGCTTTCTAAGATATATATGTGCAAACTTTAAAGAGAGGGCAGCTATATCAGTTTGATTCAGTAAAATAACTTTACAATACTTAAAATTTATAGTGTCTTCTATATGTATTTAACACTTTTAAGGAAAATTACTCATTTTGAGTTGTAGGATCCTGGAAGATAGGTTGCATGTTTTATTCAATATTTTGCCCTATTTTCTTAGCATAGTACTTTGTAATTTAAAGGGTACTCAGTAAACTTCTGCTAAATGAATTGATTTTGATTGAGAATAATTAATTAACATAAATTATAATTTTCACAAATTTAATTACAGAATAATTAGAAAAATAATATAGTTAAAATTTAGAATAATTTCTGAATTATTCTCAGGGTCTGGAATGAAAGTAAGACTCATACATTTAACTTTTTTGTTTATACATATAGTAATCATAATGAATGATTTTTTTTCTATTATTAGTAAAAATTATACTTGTGGATAATATTTACCCTGAGTAAACACCAAATGTTTAAATGTATTGATAAATTGTACAAATTAATTATTATACTAATGAGTATAGTTTATTTATATTAATTTGTTCAGTGAGACTGAATTATTTGTGTCAGTTTGGGGGTTGGGAAATAAACACTGTGGTAATGCATAAGTTAATAATGTCTTTTAGGTTACTTACTTATTTTTATGTATGATGTGTGTATTCATTACAATGAGGAAGGGAGGAGGTGTACAGATGTTCTTGTCAGCAAGGAAACTTTCAAGGAAATGATAAAACCTATATTTGATAACTTTTTTTTTTCTTGTTTGCAGGATTCTGAATTGGGTATTGGTGTTTCTGTTTTGAAGAATATTTCTTTTTGAGCTGTTTTGTTTTTAATCATCCATCTTGGGATACAGAAAAAGAATCAGAGACACTTATTTTAAGTTTAGAATACTCACTCCTGAGGCACCCTCACTGCCGAGCTCACGACCATGTGGCCATCACAGCTACTAGTCTTCATGATGCTCTTAGCACCGATAATTCATGGTAAGACTTTTAATTATATTTTTCTGTGACACTTAATACTGTCTCAATAATTTACATTAGATCCTTTATTTTAAATTTTTGTGCTATGATTTTGCAGTTTTTGCCTACCATGTAATAATAGCTGTAAGTAATGTACTTTAAGCTGTAATAAATAGAATGCTGAGTTTTATTTCTTAAAATACCATTTAAAATGTGTATTTAACCAAACTATTTTTTTACTTTCATGTTTGATTATTTTTATCACCCTTAAAGAGTATCATTTGAATTATTAACTATCATTTATTATGAACTTAATTGACCTATTTTACTAAGTAAAATAGCTTTTAATATAGTAAATGCCCTTTGAAAGAAATCACTCCAAAATTCTACTTTCCTGAACCCAGTAATTATTTGCTTCTGAGTGTTTAGTACCCTGCTCAATCCTTAACACACAAAATTAAATTGAAACCTGTCGTTAAGGCAGAATTGTGATATCCCTTTTAACTAGAAAAGAGACAAAAGGCATTATCAAAACAGTATCAACATAAGGAAAAATGTATTTTTCCTGAAACATGCTAATATACTCATGAAAGACTGTATACATTGTTCATTTAGACATCTTGGTACTTATAGCATGAGTATGACAGTTAAGAAATGCTATCTTCCTTTGCAAATTTTTATAAAACATCTAATGAGTCAATAAATAAGCAAAACAAATTCTGTACCACTTAGAATAATATTTATTTAATCCCTCTAAAAATTGCCAGATTAAAGTCTATCCATATGCTACTTTTTCCCAATTTAAAGTTTTCTACTGATTATCATTGATTTTGCCCTTAAATGAAAATGGCATAATACAGTCACTGTTGCATATGTTAATGATAATTATAGCAAAGAAAAAAGGACACAGCTGTACTTGCCACTGCTTAGGAGGTCTCAGAGTATTATAGTTTAGCAGGCAACTGAAATGACTTTTTAGCCTCCTTGGCTCATTTTTGGTTTTTAATTGACTATAGAAATCTATTGTAGTTTTTCAGTGATGCAGTTCTTAATTTGACTCATTCATATGTTTTAACATGAATTGCATTCTACTGTCATTATAAAAACAGGATAAAAATCACCTGTCTTGACATTTTCCCTAAAATTTCCCTGCTTGCACAGGTTTATTTCTAACAAATTGCTATGAGAGAATGCTTTTTTAAAAAATAAAAGTAAAGTTATACCACCATCTCATTTTAAACAATGTAAAATTGTTAAATATTTCAAAATTTTCCCTTAATTCTTATACTGATGAGACATTCACATACTTGGGCATGTATGACACTGTGATATGGGACAGTATAGGAATTACGTTCCTTTAAACAAATGCTTTTCTAATTGTCAGTGTACCTAAAGATTATTCCACTTAGCCTTTTGATTTTCTGAAAATGTATCACTTGTAAGGTTATTTGAAGATTAAATAAATAGGATGTGTAAAAAATCTAGCACATAACATGACTGATATTAAGTGATTGAACATGTTAGTTTCCTTCATCATACTATCTACCCTTCCAGTATATTTTTGTTCCAGTAAATTGTAATGGCTAAGAATTAGCTTACCCTGAGAGCTTCTTCATTTGATACTGATATTCAAGAAAAAAAACTCTAAATATATATACAATTCATGTTTACAAAGTCAGTCTAAAATTGTACTATTAGAGCAAGGTAGGTTAAAAATAGCAGAAATACACATTGTAAGAAAACCTTTCTGTTCAGAGGTGTAGTTTCTGGTCTCCTAAACCTGACACCTACTTTGTATCTTATGGGTCCCAAAGATCACTGAGCCTTACACCATGATTCTTGAGTTGAGACCTGTATTGAACAAGCATACAGAAACACACATATAATCTCTTCAAGTAACTAATAACTATTTAAAAACTAATAGAGAAAATATTGACTCTGGTATATAAAAATGTATAAAATATTTTGACTAAAAAACTAAAATAATGTTTTCATTTTCTGTGAACTTCTTTATATCATCCTATGCATATCAGGCTAAACAATATAGAAACTTTCCACTTAAAAACTTTATTCTTATTACCTTGTGTAAGTATTTTAAAATTTTTCACCAGAGAAAATGCAAGTCAGTTTTGATTGCCTTCTATGGAAGGCTTTCTCCATTGCCTTGTGGTGCCACTTCAGACTTGTAAATGAAGGGCTCCATGTCAGCAGATTTTTTGAGTTCAGCTTGCTCATAAACAGAAAGTGTGTGTGCCTTTGATCAACGCAGAAATATAATAGTATTAGACATTTTTGGAGTCCCCACCAGTCTTGGCTTGAAGGAATACCATATAGCTTGAAACCTGAGAGGACTGAAATAAAATAGATGTCTTAGTAATAGAAGTTCTTTATATCCAAAACATCCCTGGATAGTATGTCCTTGCCTACTAGCTATATTTCTTCTCCTGATCAGAGAGACTTAACTTTTCTGGATATGACCCAAATTTCTGGCCTTTTCTCCAGAGTAAATAATAGTAATGACTACTTCCCTGGTGGCTCAGACAATAAAGAATCCGCCTGCAATGCAGGAGACCTGGGTTTGAGACCTAGATTGAGGAGATCACCTGGAGAAGGGAATGTCTACCCACTCCAGTATTCTTGCCTGAAGAATTCCAAGAACAGTGGAGCCTGGCATGTTACAGTCCTTAGGGTCACAAAGAGTTGGATATGACGGAGTGACAAGGACATAGTGATTCAATAGCCATAAACTTTAAATGTGTTGGTACAGTTAATTATCACAGCATTCTCATGGGTTTAATATTACTTATTATTATCATCATTACCATTAATTTTTTATAGTGAAAGTATTGGGGTACCAAGTGACCAAACAACTTGAGTAAAGTTGCACATGAGACCCCGAGAGGTCTTAAAATGAAGGATTTATCTTCTTGAGCTCTGATTTTAACTGCCAATAAATAATCAGTTCCTGTTAAAGCCATTCATCCCTGTAGAAAATTCCACATCAGCTCTCCTGGTTCTTGTGAACAGGCGAGGTAAAAAGATAGATTTCTGCCTCTTCCATGTTCTGGGCATAGACTGACCGGGCTTTGAAGTCTTAACAGATCTGAGATAAAATTTCAGCTCTACTGCCTACAAGTTCTGTAACAGTTACTTGGTAAATTAGTTAACAAATAACATTTATCATAGACTTTGAGTCAGATGACTGTGCTAGCTACTAAAGCTATGGTAATGAACAAGGGATTCTTAATTCTTCCCTCAAGTTTATAGTAACTTAGAAATTTGTAAGCCTGCTTTTTATCTGTAAGAACAAACACTTACTCCATGTAGGATTATTTTAAGAAATGAATGATATACACATAGTTCCTAACATAGTGCTTGGCACTCAGTTAATCTTATTTCTGTTTTATTTTCCTACCCCTAATTACTTTGAAATAGAGCTAAACCTCTCAGCATTAGGTAAGGAAGATATACAATTATCCTTATTCTTATCCTGAGAATTGAAGTCTTTTGCTACTAAAATCTCAACATTTTGATTTTACCAGAACATTTTAATACTAGTATCTAAACAAAATTATTGTCAAACTGATTATATATATCAGACATATATAAAGACAATATATAATTGTCAGTATATTATATTATAGTATATAATTGTCAGTGGTAGTAGTATGTAATTGCCAGTGATGCATTTTTTGCATGATTTCTGCGTGGGTAAAATTATAAACTAAGCTAAATAATTAATTCTGAATAATATTTACATTAGTTGAGTAATCGCCCACATCATCCTAGAGAGTCTGGCCAGTATTTTTTATAGGAAAATAAAGTTAATTAGTATATCCACATTTTGTGTATATTTATATATATATATATATACAAATTTAAACTTAAGAAATGTCTCTGGTTCTGTGTTTATCTGTCCATATTTTATGTCTCTGTGTACCTCTGTATTTCTATTTTTCTGTTTTCCATGACTGTGTCTCCTTCCTGTATAACCATAAAATCCTTATCTATAATGCAATGAGACCTGGCAGAAGTAAAGAGAAGTACTGAAAGCAGATGGCCAGTTCTTTGGTGTTAACTAATGTAGTGTTGCATGAAGATAAAAGACTTTTTTGTTCTAATGATGTGGTTGGGAGCAAGGGAAAAGAGAGGGATCAGAGAACAAAAATCCAGTGATAACATGAGCACCTGGGAGTCATCCTGACTGGCGGTAAAACAATATCATGGTTCAGTATAGGACCCACACTAGGAGATCTGTCCTTGGGAGGGATGCCACCCAAGCCATAATGGGTTGGGAGTTGAGAAGGTGATTGCCATGCTCAAATATTTTAACTGCATCTTATGTTAATTAAACCATACTTAGCAAGTGTATCACAATGATAGAGATAGAAAACAGGGTCATTGTAGCTTATTGTGTGTAAAAGGAAACAGTATTTTTAGTGTTATCTTTGCAGAAAAAAGTAGAATTTAAAAAATTCTTTCACGAGCCACCATATATGTACTTTTTTGCCCAAGTCTATTTTGTGTCGGTAAAATTGCATGTGTAGTTATATATTAGTGAACTTTAAAGCTAACAAATTAATTATTATAAACAGTTCTTAGCAAGGAGAAAACAATGATCAGACACATATATCTTGTACTATTATGTTTTTATGTAATTCATTTTATTATTAATCTATTTTTAGTTATAGTATCATTTAATGTGTCAATAATTTAAAATAATAATTCAATAATATGTGAAGTTTGAGGAAGTACCAAATTATATTTTACCACAGAAAATATTACCATATAATTTTTTTTATGAAGTCATGTTTTATTAATGGTGAAAAAGGTAGGTTGACTTCTAAGCTCTGCTTTGCTATTTTTTTTCTTTTCTAGAAATTAATCATCCTTTAAATGTTTACAATGCTTGCCAGCCTAGATAATTTGTAATACTTGCAGTAATATCACTATCTGTATGGTCAAATATGTTATACTGAGAAATCTTTGTCATCATCATGATACATGAGATTATTGAGAACACATCCAATAGCATCTGTTAATACATTAGCCACTTGGTACTTAAATTCAAAATAAATATTAATATATATTTCAAAAGTTAACTATGCAGTCTCTAATACAACAGTATGTACTACCAATATGTACACCTGACAGCTTTCCTTTGTAAGAATGTGTTTAGGAGCCTTCCCTATGCATTCAGTATGCAGTTTGGCAATTGGAAAATAGTTTTATTTTGCCTTTGCATCTGCAAAATATGTTATGTGTGAATTTTATCGTAGTGACACTCCTCTACAAGTAACAAATGAGCACTTTGAGAGCAAAGTAGCGTTTTCTATCTTCAGATTTTATGTACTGTGACTGTTTTGAGGGTATAGAATCATGCATTATTTTTCGTGCTTCTTGGCTTTGGGGTAGACTGATTATACTAGGATGGTCGTTGTGCACTTGATGTTGAATAAATTTCAAGTAGTTTGATATGTAATATATAAGTATCTAATTATCTGTCTCCCTCTTCTTTGCATTGCTATTTTCATTCTCAATGTAAGAATAGTGCTCTTACATTTATAATTTCATGTAAATAGCCATAGGACATTTTTCATACAATTATTTCCTGCATGCAGATTGGAAAATAATTGCTTAATGACCAATCAAAAAATTGAAATGCAATAGGAAAGATCTCATCATGAAAATAAGATGCTATATATCAATGTTATATTATGATCTGTTTTGACAGTTTAGCATAAGGCCCTGTTGAAAACTAGGGTTAAGTCATTCTCTAATTTATTTCAGATTTTTTTTTTTTTTTTTTACTTCCTATCATTCTTTTTTTTTTTTTCACTTTTTTTTATTAAATTTTAAAATCTTTAATTCTTACATTACATTTTTATTTTATTTGAATCTATGTTTCTTTACCATCATAGCAGAACTAGTTTCTTTTAATATAAAAACTTGTCTTTGTATCAGAAAAACTGTGTATGAATGATTTGACCAAAGGAGTTAGGTTAGGTTAGCTAAGGATTTGCAAGACAAATATGCTGGTTGTATTTCCAAAAGTAATGGATATACACCTTCAAACAAAACTAGGCTCTCACAGTGACACTTGATAAACTTTCTGTGTTTATTTGATCTATACACACTATAGTTTGTGGTGATATGAATGTCATGAAGTAAAGGTTATAGCTTGATAAAGTATAAGAACATAGTCTCATATATTTCTTTGTCATTACCAGTGTCACCTATTTTATTGTCTAAGTAATCCTCAAACAAATTTAAATCAGAAGGCAAAAATTCAATAGTCCCATGACCTGGTGGTACAATTAATACTAATGGTTAGATATTTTTTGCAGTCGGGCAAGTGCTTATTTGTTAAAAGTGGAATAACTTTAGAAATAAAAGTTGTATCTTTAATACTGATTTCACCTTAAAATGACATTTCTAGCCCTTCACTAAAGTTTAAAAAATTATGATAGCATGTTATATGAAGGAATCATTGTTTATCTAAACATATATTATTGGCTCAGCTTTGAAGGTCATTGATACATTACAGTTATAAATCGCAGTATAAGGGAACATGGTTGTATATAAAATTTGACTGTATCTTTGTACCCATAGAAGAAAATCTCTTGATAATATGGAAAGTAAAAGAATGACTCATTTTTGATTAATTCACAACTATCTAAAATAAATGGTCATAAAAGATCAAAACAGCCTTGCTTATTATCACCACCATTTGTTTAAAATAATTCCACAAGTTTTGGCTACTATAATAATCAACAAATGTAAATAAGAATAAATATTCAAATATTAATATTTAATTGTTATTTGCAGGTAGATTATGATGCATTCAGAAAATAATATAATAACTTTCTCAGAATCAATGAAAGCACTAAGTTCAAGTTTATGATTCATACATGCATATATGATTACATCACAGTGGAAATGAAATGCCTGAATTACTTAGGAAATATAGGAGGAACTAAATTAAACCTAGGAGAAGAAAACTGTGAAACTTACTGTGAATTGTAAAATAACACACCCAATATACCATGTTCCTGAATAAAAAAAGACTAGGAACAGGAAAATTGTAAGTTATTTCCCAGTTAATTTTTATGTATGTTCACACAACTGCTTTCAGAGTACTGATGTGAGCTTTTCCATGTAGAAATTTAATAAAATTATTCTAAAATATATATTGATATATATAGAATATTAAGCAAAAGTTTACAAAAGTGAAAAGAGTAATAGGTAGATATAAATTTAACATATATATTATGAAAGAACAGTAATTAAGATATAATATCAAAATTAGGGTAATTGATCAATTGTGAAAATGAGATTCCTTAAAAATCACTGCATTCTATATTTGTATTATAATTTTCAAGGAATGACTCCTCAGAAAATCAAATATCTAAGACAAAAAAAGAGTCAAATAAGGATCAAATCAACTGTGTGTGTATGTGTTTCCAATTATATATTATGGAACTTCTAGAAAAAGACTTCCTTGAGTTGCCTACTTTAATTTCCATTCTTACTGTATTAGAATGTAATGTAAACTTTGGCTGTGGTCACGGTAGAATTCAAAATGAATAATAGCTTCTAGAGAATATATTCTTGTTCACCAAACGTTTCAAGAAAGGTAAATATTTCTGGTTGGGCAGTATATGTGTGTGTGTGTGTGTGTGTGTGTGTGGGTGTGGGTGTGTTTGTGTGTGCGTGTGCATGTCTCTGTGTTTGAAGGACAGAGGGTATGCCATTCTCTTGTTCTCACAGTTATTTATAAACTCAGTCTATTAATGGCACAAGAGTTCCAATATCTTTCTGAGACTCATTGTCATTCCTCTCCACAGAAGGAAGAAGAGTATTGGGAGGATTCCAGTGGGAGTTTCTTATATGGATATGCTTGGAAATAGAGCACATTACTTTTGTTTCCACTTCCATTAATTAAAACTGTGCCTCATAGCCACACCGATAAATAAGTCTGAAAATTGTGGTCCTCTTGTGATGAAGGAAGAAGAAAATATTTATAAAATATATTGTAGTTTTTTAAAAAACTAGATTTGATGCATCAATATCTTTTTTAATGTATAAATGGGTACTTAAAATATCTTTCTTGAGATATATTTCACATACCACAAAATTTAGTTCAGTTGATTTTAGTGTTTGCATAGTTGTGCACCTTTTAGAATGGAATTAGTCCTCCAAAAAGAAATCCTATATCCATTAATAGTCACATCCATCTTTCCCTTGGGAAGACCCCGTCCCTGACCATCAGTAATCAATGTCTCTATGCATTTCCCTATTGTAGACATTGCAACTTGCTTCTTTCATTTAGCATATTTTAAAAATATATCTATACCATGGCATGTATCAGTAGTTCTTATTTTATTTCCAGGTAGCCTGTTGTATAAATATACCACATTATATTTATCAGTGGATGGAAATTTAGATTATTCCCTACTTTTTGGCTATTCTGTATAATGTGGTTATGAAAATTCATGCATAAATTTTTGTGTGGACGTTTTCACTTTTCTTGGGTATAAACCTAGGAGTGGACTTGCTGAGTCACATGACTACTATATGTAACATTTTGAAAAAGTGCTAAACTACTTTCCAAAGTGGTTGCACAGTTATACGTTGCAAACATTCTTGCGTTCTCAACTATATTTGTTACTGTCTTTTTTCTTTTAATCAATCTGGTCAAAATGAAGTAGTATCTTGTGGTACTTTTTTTATTTTTTTGCTACTCAGTAGTTTCTTTTTGGTGATCTATTTTAGATATAGTAGTTTGTACATGTCAATTCTAAACTCCCAATCTTGACTTAACATTTCTCTATGGCATAATCTTGAGCCCATTTTTGTGTACTTGGTTATTTGCATATTTTACTTGAAGAAATATTATTTAATCATTTCTTAATTTTTATTTTTCATTTCTAAGTATTCTTTATATAAATATATTTTTTGTAAAAAGATCACAGGGTACCATTGTTACAGTACACTTGGATTTAAGAAATCTTTAGATTGCATTTTCTAAGAGGTTTTTTGCTTGGATTTGCCCACTTACATCTCAGCTATTTTAAATTCACTTTGAAATCATATATCATTTGTCTAGCCCCATTCCACCTTCTTTTTTACTTATGAATTTGTGTCCTAAAAATAGTTCATTAACTTGTTTTTTTTTTATGATTGCAAAAACTTCTAATTGACAATTATTGTAACTTTATTCTGATATGTGAATTGTATAGTGGTGAATGATACACAGAATAGTTAGGTAATTCATTGGATTCTTCTAGTCAGTTTCCAATTACTCCTCCTTAAGAAAATGCTAAAGAACATTAAGCTTTAATTGTGATGACCAAAAGCGTTTCTATTTTTGTTCTAGTCTGAATTCTTCTACCAGATTCAGAAAGTCCTCTTTTTTACATTTTTTTTGTATCTTTGCTCAAATTATAAACAGTGCATCTTTTATTTCCATAGACTTATTTTCTCTGGTATGTTCTACAAACAACTCAATGCCTCTTTAAATCTCAAGAAAGTTATGCAATTTGTTGTGTCTGTCAAATCTACGCATGTTACTTAGTATCCTTTGGACTCACTCATATCATATCTTTAAACAAACAGAAAAAGACGAGAAATGGAAAAGGACTTGAAGTATTGTTTGGAAAGAATCCTAGTCAACTTGCACTATTTCAGCCCATTGGACTTTTCTGAAATATTACTATTTCGGGAGAAAAGATTAGGACATATAGATAATGATTTATAAATGTTACTACTGAACAGCTGTTACATTTTTAAGAAACCCTGAATAATGGAAGATGTCCTATTTAGAAAGTATTGCTTACATGAAGCCCAGAAACTGAAGTTTATAGTATTATTCAATTTAAACTGCTTTGAAATTCTAATTTGCATGGTTCTATTGAATGAAGTGAAAAGATTTCAGGCCTTAGAATCTAATTCCAATTCTGTTACTGCTAAGAAACATGACCTTAACCAATTTGAATCACAGTTTCCTTGTTTTTTATAAGGGTAATTAGGCCTACTTTGTTGTAGTATGAGGATTAAGTAAAATAATGTATAGAAAGGCCTTAGCACCAAGCTTCACACATTTAATCTTGGGAAAATGTGGTCATTAAAACATACCTTCAGGAATTAGACCTAAAAACCAAATGACCTGGATAGTTAGCAAATTTTAAAATACTACAGTCTTGGGTCACTTACTTTCCATAGTGTTTTTCAAAGACTGCATTGTATATTCTTAACCCCCAAATGTGACAGTTTCTCTAATTATGAGTCTACACATTTGTACACACATTCCATCATTATATTCAGGACTCACCCATTGGACTGTAACTAAGTCTTTAATGAGTTACTAATGAACATCTTAAGCTTAGATAAGCAAGAAAAGAAAAAAAGTTTGAGCATTTTGAAAAACTATTCATAGTTAAGCCTGTTGCTTTTAATTAGGCTATAAGCCCAGTGAAATTTCCTGTCTTTACTCATCTTCCCAGGTTTGAAGAAATTGAATAATAAGTGACAGATGTACCCTCCCTTTGATATTATTAATGTAATGTGAAGTAAAAAGGGATAAATACATTGAGCTAAAATAGAGAAATCATTGTTTGATTAAACACAAAGATAATATACAAATTCAAAATAGTATTTTTCAATGATTTATTTTTTTTCTTAGACTCTGATGACTTTAAAACCAGTTAATTTTGTTGTTGAATTAGAAAATAACAGATGTCATGAGGAAAAAAGATCCAGGCATGATTATACCTTGTAGATTAAAAAAAAAATCCTCTATATGGATGAAAGAACAAACAGCTTTTACGTATTACTGCTTCTTTCCAAGCTGTTAGAGATACTGTGAAAGTAGTGATCACAGACACTACCTGAATTAGATCAGGACTATTATTTTCTGTAGCTCTTGTTATAAATCAACCATGGTGGTGACTGTTTAGCAATGATCCATTTTAAAAATTCCTTTTGATAGTGAAGTTAGTGAAACCATTCAGACCTTAAGGGCACATGATTAAATAATGAAGAGAGATAATACATAAAATTCAAAGCAACAGGCTGGCATGATGCTCACTCCAGGGAGCACTCATATTTGCTTAAAAGAAACCCTTTTATATTAGTCACAGTGGCTCAGGACAGTGGGAAGAGCTGAGATAGCCCAGATGTTTTATGGGTTACACACTGTTGTTAGAGGCAGGCTTGACATCGTGCCTCCACACACAAATTAAAAATCAGCATGTCAATTTTTAAAAGTAAGTGCCCAATAATAATCACACTCCCTCTATATATATCATAATATAAAAACATAGTCAGTTGTTTTGACCTGTGAGCCTGTTAACATGTCTGCTTTCTTGTGAACCAGCATGTAGGCATTCATTTTGTATATGTACTGAGGATGGAGTTGATTGGTAAAAGTTCCTTATTATTTGAAAAATAATACCAAAAACATTTTCATTCTTCTCAACTACCTTCAGAAATGCCAGTTATGATTAGCTTAGGATGGGGAGAAAGCACTCACTAACAAGACAGATCTCTGTCAAAATATGTATAATTTTTACTGTTTTCTTCCCCCTATATGTCAAGTACAGGTGTCAATGGGATTAAGGTAAAGTGCCTCATTACTATAGTTATAAAGATTTTCAAAGAAATTATTTAGAACATTGTGAAGGCACATTTTCTATACCATTAAAATGTTAACATTCTTTAAGAGGAGAGTAGAGGGAGGGAAATTAAAGGAATATTTATATTCTCCAAAGAATAAACTCCTGATTTATACTTTTGTTATCATGAATTGAAATCTGTTTGTATTATGTTTACAAAGAGACAGTTATGATATTTTATTTAATTTAAATGAAAATAATGTGCTTTCAAGAGCTGATTTTTTTTACAAATTTGTATCAGTACCAGAATTTTATTCTCTGCTTATTCATTTTAACAAATATTTGAGATATTTTTATTGCAGTATTTCAGTGCAAGCAACCATTACAGTGAGCCACAATTTTTCTTTTATTTTTAGAACATAGAAGATGTCATGGTTGAAAGACAATTAAAAATAATCTTTTAATGTTGTTTCTATTGTTTTTTTAACACTGGGAACTTAATTTCCCTTTAGCTTTATTCATAACAGGTGTTTGCTTTTTCCACTAGTCTCAGGATATCTTATGTTGCTTTCAGAACTTGAACTTTCAGTCTTTTGATGAAAGTTTAAAACATTTGAATGTGTTTTATTTTCCTATAACAAGCTCTGTTTTAGAAAAGAGCAAGAAACTCTGTTTGAAAGGAAAGTTGCATATACACATAGAGCATATGAACACTACATAAGACAAGCATTAGAAGAATCTGTTGAGTTAAATAATATACGCATATACTCTAAAAGTTGCTTTATCATATACAGGTAGAAAAGTCATCACTTCTGAGCCATTTCTTCTAAGATCCAGAATTAAATCAGAATTTTCTCTGTATTAGAACTCCCATGATGTAGTTTCTACCTGGTAGTTTCTACCTTAGTCAGGTAGAAGTGGAACGTTTATGACAATTGTTAGAGATTACTTCTTTGTTGTTAAATTGCTAAGTCATATCCGATTCTTTGCCACCCTGTGGACAGCAGCACCACAGGCTTTCCTGTCCTTTACCATCTCCCAGAGTTTGCTCAGATTCATGTCCCATCAGTCAGTGAAGATATCTAACCATTTCATCCCCTGCAGCCCTCTTCTCTTTTGCCTTCAATCTTTCCCAACATCAGGGTCTCCAGTGAGTCAGTTCTTCACATCAGGTGGCCAAAGTATCTGAGCTTCAGCTACAACATCAGTCCTTCCAATGAATATTCAGGGTTGATTTCCTTTAGGATTGACTGGTTTGATTTCTTTACAGTCCAAGGTACTCTCAAGAGTCAAGGGACTCTCTGGCACCACAATTTGCAATCATCAATTATTTGGTGCTCAGCCTTTCTTATGGTCTGAGTCTTATATACATACATGACTACTGGAAAGATCATAGGTTTAACTGTATGGACCTTTGTCAGCAAGGTGATGTCTTTACTTTTTAGGTTTGTTATAGCTTTCTTTTTCCAATGAGTCAACTCTTCGCATGAGATGGCCAAAGTACTGAACTGAACTGACTGATAGCTTTCCTTCCAGGGATCAGGTGTCTTTTAATTTCATGGCTGCACTCACCATCCACAATCATTTTGGAGTCCAAGGAAATAAAATCTGTTACAGCTTCCACTTATTCCCCATCCATTTGTCACGAAGTGATGGAACTAGATGCTGTGATCTTAGTTTTTTGAATGTTGGGTTTTAAGGCAGCTTTTTCACTCTCCTCTTTCCCCCTCATCATTAGGCTCTTTAGTTCTCTTCACTCTCTGCCATTAGACTGGTATCATCTGCATATTGGAGTTTGTGGCTCTTTCTCCTGGCAGTCTTGATTATAGCTTTTGATTCATTCAGCCTGGCATTTTACATGATGTACCCTAAATATAAGTTAAATGAACAGGGTGACACTACAACCTTTTCTTATTCCTTTCCCAATTTTGAATCAGTCTGTTATTCCATTAAGGTTCCAACTTTTGCTTCTTGACCTGCATACAGATTTCTCAGGTGGCAGGTAAGGTGAGCAGGCAGGTAAGTTCTCATATTCTTATCTTTTTAAGAATTTTCCAGTTTGTTGTGATCCACACAGTCAGTGGCTTTAGCATAGTCAATGAACCTGAAGTAGATGTTTTTCTGGAATTTGCTTGCTTTGTCTATTGCCCAACAAATGTTGGCAATTTGATCTCCGGTTCCTCTGCCTTTTCTAAATCCAGTTTGTACATATGGAAGTTCTCAGTTCACATAGTGGTGAAGCCTAGCTTGAAGGATTTTGAGAATAACCTTACTAGCATACAAAATGAGTGCAATTGTACCCAGCCTATAAGGTAATTTTGCAGCTGTCATACTTACTTTAGGAAGAAATCAGGAAAGAAGTAATTTGTTAATATAGCCAAGACGAAGGCGATGGTAGAAAGGTAGAGTCTTTCAGGTGTGCATAAAGAAGCACAAAAAATGGGAAATGACTTAAAAAAAAAGAAATAATAGCAATCATATCTCTCCCTCTCCTCCTTTTTTCCTTCCTGCTTCCTCCCTCCTCTTCTACCCTGTCTCTATGGATAGATAGATAGATATACATATGGCACTAAATTGGATTAGATATTTTGTATCACTCAGTCATTTTTTGTTAACAAGAATTTCAATATAATTTGTAGCATTTATGTAGCATGTTGCCATTGCTGCTGCTGCTGCTGCTGCTAGGTCGCTTCAGTCGTGTCTGACTCTGTGCGACCCCATAGACGGCAGCCCATGAGGCTCCCTGGTCCCTGGGATTCTCCAGGCAAGAACACTGGAGTGGGTTAGTTGAACACTTTTTCACACAATAGCTCAGTGACTACTCATAGCAACTCTTTGAATCATACATAGTCGTATCATTAATTCTAAGAGGCACAAATAAACTTGGAACTGTCAATCTAATGATTCAGTGACATTTCAATAGGTATTAGACAAGAAACTCAAATCAAAATCCCTTAACAAGCTCTTAGAGGCTTCTTCCAAAGTATTTTAATAACCTATTGAGAATCACCTTATTTTGTAGACCTGTGATTTTAATTAGAAATAAACCAATCAGAGCAGCATATGTTACTAGAAGAATGAACTAGAAATAAAAGAGGAAAAGGAAAGAAGTAAAGTTTGTAAAGTTTGATTTAAGGAAAGCAATATTGTATTTGCTTAAATCTTGGAAATTAAAAGACAAATATTTGAATACAGGTGTCTTCTAGAAGTAGATTAATGTGTTTTGCACATAGCCTATTTGCATTGAATTTAGACAGTGGGTGGAGAATGCCATAGTATAGATATCACATATTTCTCAACATGAAGAAGGATTTGCTTCTTCATATGTAATTGGGTGGGTGGCTCAAGAACAGAGTGAATTTGTAGTCACAGTCTCCTCATATGAAACTTAGTGATTTTTAGCAGGGATAATCTTAGAGTTATTATCTATTGTGTGAGTTGAATGGTTCTTCCCAGACTTGAGATTGCATATTTTTAATAGAATGCCAGACATATAACTGCAATATATATCTTGAAGACTTAGTTTTATAATAGCTTCAGGAAGAAAAATTAGATTTATATTTATAACTCAAATATTTCCCCAGAATTTATACAATACCTTAAGGATAACATATATACTAATTTTTAAAACTAAAATTAAGATTTTAGCTCTGTTCTAAGAATATTAGAGATACCAAGGGAACATTTCATGCAAAGATGGGCTCTATAAAGGACAGAAATGGTAGGGACCTAACAGAAGCAGAAGATATTAAAAAGAGGTGGCGAAAATACACAGAAGAACTGTACAAAAAACATCTTCACAAGCCAGATAATCACGATGGTGTGATCACTCACCTAGAGCCAGACATCCTTAAAGTCAGGTGGGCCTTAGGAAGCATTACTACGAACAAAGCTAGTGGAGGTGATGGAATTCCAGTTGAGCTATTCCAAATCCTAAAAGATGATGCTATAGAAGTGCTGCACTCAATATGCCAGCAAATTTGAAAAACTCAGCAGTGGCCACAGGACTGGAAAAGGTCAGTTTCCATTCCAATTCCAAAGAAAGGCAATGCCAAAGAATGCTCCAACTACTGCACAATTGCACTCATCTCACACACTAGTAAAGTAATGCTCAAAATTCTCCAAGCCAAGCTTCAGCAATACATGAACCATGAACTTCCAGATGTTCAAGCTGGTTTTAGAAAAGGCAGAAGAGCCAGAGGTCAAATTGCCAACATCCGCTGGATCATGGAAAAAGCAAGAGAGTTCCAGAAAAACATCTATTTCTGCTTTATTGACTATGCCAAATATTTGACTGTGTGGATCACAATAAACTGTGGAAAATTCTGAAAGAGATGAGAATACCAGACCACCTGACCTGCCTCTTGAGAAATCTGTATGCAGCTCAGGAAGCAGCAGTTAGAACTGGACATGGAACAACAGACTGGTTCCAAATAGGAAAAGAAGTACATCAAGGCTGCGACTGTCCCCCTGCTTATTTAACTTATATGCAGAGTACATCATGAGAAATGCTGGGCTGGGAGAAGCACAAGCTGGAATCAAGATTGCCGGGAGAAATATCAGTAACCTCAGCTATGCAGATAACACCACCCTAATGGCAGAAAGTGAAGAGGAACTAAAGAGCCTCTTGATGAAAGTGAAAGAGGAGAGTGAAAAAGTTGGCTTAAAGCTCAACATTCAGAAAACTAAGATCATGGCATCTGGTCCCATCACTTCATGGCAAATAGAGGTTGAAACAGTGGAAACAGTGACAGACTTTATTTTGGGGGGCTCCAAAATCATTGCAGATGTTGACTGCAGCCATGAAATTAAAATACTCTTACTCCTTGAAAGGAAAGTTATAACCAGCATAGACAGAATATTAAAAAGCAGAGGCATTACTTTGTCAACAAAGCTCCATCTACTCAAAGCTATGGTTTTTCCAGTAATCATGTTTCAATGTGAATGTTGGACTCCAAAGAAAGCTGAGAGCTGATGAATTGATGCTTTTGAGCTGTGGTGTTGGAGAAGACTCTTGAGAGTCCCTTGGACACCAAGAAGATCCAACCAGTCCATCCTAAAGGAGATCAGTCCTGGGTGTTCATTGGAAGGAGTGATGTTAAAGGTGAAACTCCAATACTTTGGCCACCTGATGTGAGTAGCTGCCTCATTTGAAAAGACCCTGATGTCTGGAAAGACTGAGGTCAGGAGAAGTGGACGACAGAGGATGAGATGGTTGGATGGCATCACCGACTCAATAGTCATGGGTTTGGGTGGACTCCAGGAGTTGGTGATGGACAGGGAGGCCTGGCGTGCTGCGGTTCATGGGGTCACAAAGAGTCTGACATGACTGAGCTGAACTGAACAGACTTCGTCCATGTGGGCCACATTACAGCCTCTCCACTTTTGCTGCTAGTGGTGACTCAGATTCCTTTGTTGAGATGGTCAATTTAAAGATTAGTTTGATCTATTCACCCATAAGATACTCTGGCTTCATGGAACACCTTGCAATTCATAGTATTTTTGTGCTTCTCCATCTTACCACATGAAATAATTTTATTATCTGATCCAAACCCATTCTTTATAGGTCCCCAGACCTTGCTTTCTAGTAGTTTTAGCAGTCTTATTTCTTGTTCAAGCTGAGATTCTTTCATTTAATGCAGACACTCATGCTTTTCAACTGATAGTGATTCCATTCCACATGCATTTTCAATCAGTTAGTTTTCTGCCTACTCTAGCAATTTACCTTTCCTGAAATAATTGATCTCTAGTTCCATTGTTATGTCTTTTTCCCTTTCCTACCCTAGTCCTTTTTTCCCTAGAAGCTCTATTCAGTATTCTAACCAAGTGGCTGGTTGTTCCCAAACTAGACTCCTTACCCTGGTTTACAATGCCAATAATCTGGCTGTTGCTCACCTCTCTGACCTCAGTCCAGAACATTCTTCTCCCAGTCTACTGTACAAGTTTCATTGGTCATTGTGATAATTCTTGATCAGCCCAAGGCGGTTCCAGATTGAGGCCTTTGGAGTGCTCTTTACTCCTGATTTTTTATGACTAGCAACTTCTAATTTTGCTTCCATATGTAAATCTGTAAAAATCTAAACATAGTAGAATTTATTATTCTATTTAAACTTTCTGTGGATTACTCATATCTATATATTAAAATTATTACTATATTTGCATGTTTTCTGTCTCCCACACAAGAATGGGTTATTCATTAAAGTAGGTATATGATCTCTCTTTTTCACTAAAATCTCCAGCGCCTAGAAAAGGACTTGACATATAATTGCAACTCAAAACATATCTGTTGAATGAATGAACAAGTAAACGCATGCTCCATCATTCCAGATCTTCTTGTTAATTTGGCAATATCTCTTAACTTTATTATAACTGAAGCTTGAAGGATACATAATAGCTTCATAATCTTTTCCTAATTTCCTTCCATAGACCATAGATATTTTAGAGAAAATATACTTGTACATGTTTATGTGGCCTGACCTGGTGGCTCAGCAGTAAAGAATTTGCCCCCAGGGCAAGAGACATGGGTTTAACCCCTGGGTCAGAAAGATCCCCTGGAGAAGGAAATGGCAACCCACTCTAGTGTTCTTGCCTAGGAAATCCCATGGACAGAGGAGCCTGTTGGGTTACAGTCCATAGGATCACAAAGGATCAGACATGATTGAGCAATTGAGCACGCACATATTCATGTAAAAATAATTTAAGAAATAGTCACATTGTCAACCTGGGTACAAGGAGAATGATATTTTGGAAGTTGAAAGATTGGAAAAGATGTCACTGGAAGTGATTTTTTAGATATTTTAATTTTTGTCACAGCTGTATTTGGCCTTAAAACTTGTTACGTCTTTTGATTCCTTTTCATTCACACAAACTGTCAAAATAGCATTCAGATTACCTTTTGGCTAGATATTTTAGTGTACATACATTATAATGAGTTTAAATAAAAATTTGTTTTAGGGTGGTGCCTTAAAGATATATTTTAAACTTTGTCATTGTGGATGGATTGTTTGACAAATTTCTTAATATCATTTTTGGTTTTTATAAGAGCTATATCATTTGTCATGAGTTGGAGGAGAATGTGTTTGTCACTCTTAATTTTCAAATACTTTAGACACCAAGAGATTGTAGCACTACTGTATAAGCTTCTAGCATTAGAAAGATGATTATAAAATTCTCTTTATCAGATTTCTTAGTTTCTCTCCTGACTGTTGAATATAGCATCATTATCATGTTTTTAATATGCATGTTATAATATGTTAAAATAGTTGTGTAATGCAAAATTGTTTTCCTTGTAAAGTCTTTTTCTTTCTCTTAGCAGGAACATTATCATTATCACTCCTATTTATTACACTAGTTGCAATTAGTATAGAAAAGTATATCTGTACCAATTCACACACACACAAAAAGAACTCCTGTACTTAAACTGTTGTTTTTCATAGCATAAAATGTATGACTGTTCTGTGAATATTAAAAAATAGTCATGTGTGTGTAATTTTATTTTTTCATTATTGTCTTAGTCTTCCATATTTATCCATTTATGTAATATGTACCATTTGTGAGTAAAATCACTGTGTATATATATATGGCAAAAAATGTATGTATATATTTTTCGTCCTAATGTCTATCACAAACCTTAATACAGCATCTTTCCAAAAATGTTAAATAACCTGAAACATAAAAAGAAATATAAAACAATCCATGTAACAATTCAACAAACAAAATTAATAAAAATACTTTCTGAAAGTTTCTTCACCCATTATTATATCAAGCTTTTTGTGTGTAAATATATAATTCAATAACCAATATTTTCATTGACACAGACATGAGTGCCCATAAATTAGAACAGAAGGCAGTGAATCTATAACAAATATAATCTATATTTTTTTCAGGTAGCTTTTTCTGCTTTTGATAATTTTAGTTAATTTTCTAATCGTTTTTAGGAGTTAGGATGAGGTTTTTGGCTTACTTAAGATGGTGATTAACTAGGACAGAGTTACACAGTCCATATCACACTAGCAACCAGGAGATGTGAGCTCCTTAGCTCCAAGGTTGCCTGTGGGGCCTGGGGTGGTGGAGTCCACGGCCTAGGGCCCGCAGCAGAGAGCAGCCTTGGGAATAGCCCCAGCAGGGCTCCTCTGAGGCCGGCCTGAGCTAAGCGGAGTCTGATGGTGCGCCCTGCGGTCCCCGCAGGTGGCAAGCACAGTGAGCGACATCCAGCCCTTGCTTCTCCTCTGCGACATGCTGAGCGCGGCCCAGGAGGCGCTCTACCTCCCAGACATCTCCTTCAGCAGCCAGCTGCGGAGCGCGCCACTGCTCATCGCGGACCAGGGCCCCGTGGAGCTACCAGAGGAGTTCGTGGTCCAGGTGCCCATGGAGCTCAGATCTCAGCCCAAGGTGCGGCCAGCGGTGGGGAGAGAGGGCTGGGGGTGGCTGGGTAGGGGCCCCTGGGAAGCTCGTTCCCAGGCAGTGCCCCAAATGTGTCTTCTCATAGAACTCTGCATTCACTCATTATGGCCGATGTTTGCACCAAGTGAGATACCGACATGTTGAACAATGCATGCTTGTTCTATTTTAGAACCTCATCGCTGTTTGAAAATGTTTGACTTTAAATTTCTGATTCGGTTTGAAATATTTTCACTGGAAGTTTAAAATTACTCTTAGTGACCATGTCAATGGTTGTAAATTTGAATGGTTGTAAAAGACGCATTTTAACATTTCCGATCATCTGTTTGAAAAAATATTCCCATCAATGGAAACTGGAAAGATTTTTGAGGAGATTATGGTGAAAACATCTTGGTTAGGAATTGTGTGTAGTCATTTAAAGAATCCATCCTGATAGGAAAGTGATGGTTGCAGAGGCAACCAAATTTTTTAATGGAAATGTTGGAAAGTGCTTTATTTTTATTATTGTCTCTTCAGTTAGCAAGTACAGTGTGAGACACCCAGCCTTTGAAGTTCCAACGAGGAAAATTATATAATATTTTTAGAAAATTCAGTTTTATTCTTTTCCTCAGTACTATATATATATATATATATATATATATATATTATCTTTACATAATATTTAGGCAATAGAGTTTTTTTTCTTTTCACTCATCAAACTTTATGAAGATACTCTTATCTCTCTAATTTCCCTCAGGGAACATACTATGTATAATGAATATAAAATAATATATACAAATATTATATAGTACTTATGTGCATATAATACACTATTTATATTAATACTTTATTTATAATTTTCTATGTGTCTGCAACATGAAAAAGGTTGAGAAACATTTGGCAGGTGGAACCATGAGTATCAAGCTTTATCCCAAAATACACTCACATCTCCTACACCATGATTTAATAATACAGGAAATACTGTCTAAGGAACCTGAAATGCCACTATATTAACTGAGCTTATCTTCTGAGCACCATTACAGAACTCTCTGGTAAAATACATTGGAATACTGTATTTTAGTTCAGGGACTAAGGGTTATTCATCACCTCTTTATCAATTTGAGATTTAAGAGACCTGTGATATTTAAACCTAATTCTTCAATTACTTCAGGCACATAGAGTAAGTGTGTGGTGATGCTGGCACTCACAGTGGCTCTTTCCACTCAATCACATATTTTAATCAGTGGCCTAGAGTCTTTCAATTCAGATTAGCACTACTTCCCTGATAGTGATGATTGGGGGTCAGTGGTGGGAGCTTTGTGCATATATTTCTACAGAAGCACATAGAATTGACTCCAGTGTTTTCGGAAAAATCAGGGAAAAGGTATAATAAATATTCTTTAAGAATTCATTTTTTTTTCTTTTCTGTTTTGTATTATCATTTTAAATCTGAAATTCTCTAAATTGGGTACAGTTATATTTTTCACAAAATGTGCTTTAGCAATCAGAAAGTTTTCATCATGACATTGGCTTTTGATTTATATTATGAAACAGTAACACTAAATTAATGTTTTTTTTGATTTGCTCAAATACATATGTGTTCATCACAATTTCTAGTGCTAGTAAAGAAGAAATCTAGAAATGAATTTTACTTTTTGAGATGTTATAAATGTTTAAATCAGCAACTGTAACAGAAACACAGAAACACACCAACACCTGCTGGCAATTCAAAATAGCAGTCAATTAGCATAAGTTTTTTCCTATAGTACTTTTACTAATATGTTGGTAAGCTTTATAGCTTAATAAGATTTTTCTGTATTACTAGCTTTTACATTTTGCCATGTGTGTGTCAGGTTACATTGTAGTAAGGAGATTAAGTCACATTTTTCTATCTATTTACAAATAGGGAAATTGAATTATATTCTATTTTGGGCAAAGACAAAAATGAGAGTATCAGGAAACCTTTACTTGATCTTATAAATGAACACTGAGATAAATATCATGTGATTTAAAAGGAGCCTAGGTTATTATGTTAATCTGCTATGATGAGGTAATACTTTCTGAAAGTCACTTTTGTGCAAAAGTAATTTTATCAGTCAGAGAGCAACTAAAGGTCATCTTTGAAAGCTCTCTATAGAAAGAATAAAGAAGATGAAGTAAATATTACAGGGGCATAATCTTTATTGATATGGAAAATAGTACATACAGCTAGAACACATGAACTGGTATTAAATATGAAATTAAAATAAGAGATATTACATTAGTTTGAGCTCTTCAAACTGAAAAGACATGAAAGAATTCAAACTGGAAAATGTCAATGAACTCCAGCTTCCTCCCTTCTTCTACCTGCCTTTCTAAAAGAAAAACAATAGTCTGTTATAGAAACAAGATATTTTAAGATACAGAAAACTCAGAAAAATATAAATAGTAAAGCTTGATATTAATGCAGTCTTTGATTGGAGTACAACATTGTTATTACTTTAAAAAAGTTAACCTCTGTTTGTTCTGTAGATAGCCAAAGGAGCAAATAGAAACCCAACAAACCCAGCCTTCATAACATAACAAAAACCCTTTTATTTGTTTGAAATTAAACTTTGCCCTTTTTTCCCCTTTATATTCATTTGATTCCAGATAGCTAATAGCATTTCTTGAGAGTTAACGAGTGTTTGGATTCACAGGAATTAGGACTTCACAGTAGAGCAGCAAAGCATAAAGAATTAAAAAACATTGTTCTCAGAAGACATTTTTCTCTTTAGCATATTAAGGCAGAAGGATGTCTGAGGGCAGATTGCATGGTTAATGACTAGATATCAAGAGTTTTCCTTGAAGCTGAAGGAATGTTAATGTGTTTTTTATCAGCATTTTCCTTGCTTTAATTGTGATTTTCATGCAGAAGCATAAAAAGTTCGTTGAGATGATCTACAAATAAGCTTCCTGCAAGCCACACGTATAGTGTGCAGGGTTCATACAAGTGTTCTCTCGGAGTACAGCTGAAGCATTTCAATCCTGAGAGGTTATAAAAACTCTAGGAGTCTGTGATTATTTTTAAACTTACTTTTTGCGGAAGTCAAAATGCTTTTCAATGTGGTTTGTGTAGTCTCTCAGTCTCTTGAGGAATTACATCCACTTCTGCCATCACTATTTTTTTTTTTCCATTTTCTCCCATTCTTTCGTCCATCTTATTATGTTTATAGATGGTAATTCTTTCATGCTAATTAAACTATATTTGATTTTTTTCCTTTTTTAAATATAAATATTTATTTTAATTGGAGGTTAATTACTTTATAATATTATATTGGTTTTGCCATACATCAACATGAATCCACCAAAGATTTTTTTTTTATTGCTTTAAACACAAGTTAGTCTTTAAATTAGTCTGCTGCTGCTGCTGCTAAGTCACTTCAGTCATATCCGACTCTGTGCAACCCCACAGATGGCAGCCTACCAGGCTCTGCCATCCCTGGGATTCTCCAGGCAAGCACACTGGAGTGGGCTGCCATTTCCTTCTCCAATTAAATTAGTCTGAATACTGGTAATTCCTTCATTCATTCTTGCCTTCACTATGTTTTCCTCTTTCGATTGTTCATAGATGCATGCTGGGCCTTGCTCTAAAGTGGCAGGAAGGCAGAGATGGAGAACTAACAAACTTTAATGGTATTGGGAGATAAAAATAATACATTGTGACAAAAGTTTGGTAGAGGATATCTCTTCCTTGCACCCAAAGAGTCAAGAGATTTGTTTGTAAAGTATTTGTAAAGAGATTTGTTTGTAACGTATGCTTTTGTATATGTGTGTGTGTGCATTTGATGGTAGGTGCTACCTGTAGGAGCAGTGTTTTAGGAATTCATAATTCTGACTTCCCTGGTGGTCCAGTGGTTAAGAATCTGCCTTGCAATGAAGGGAACACTGGTTTGATCCCAGGTTGGGGAAGATCCCACACGCCGCGAAGCAACTAAGCACACATGCCATGACAATTGAACCCATGGGCCAGAACCCTTGAACTGCAGGAAGAGAAGCCACCACAGTGAGAAGCCCTCACAATGCAACTAGAGAGTAGCCAAAGAGCTTGCTCGCTGCAAGTAGAGAAAGTGAAAGTGAAGTCGCTCAGTCGTGTCTGACTCTTTGCGACCCCATGGACTGTAGCCTATCAGGCTCCTCCATCCATGGGATTCTCCAGGCAAGAATACTGGAGTGGGTTGCCATTTCTTCAGGAGATCTTCCCAACCCAGGGATTGAACCTGGGTCTCCCACATTGTAGGCAGATGCTTTACCATCTAAGCCAACAGGATGTCAAGTAGAGAAAGTCGAAGAGCAAAATTAAGATGGAGCACAGCCAGTAAATTAATAATTAATTAATTTTTTAAAAAAACAATTCTTATGGAAATCTAAGGACTATTAAGCACTGGACCTTGGTTATCAGTAAATGATACCAGGGAATTTTTTTTTCCCCCAATAGGCCGAGTTCCTCTTTGATTCTTCTCTAGCTTTCTGACAGCTTTCTTTGCTCATTTACATTGTAAATGACTGCCTGCCTGAATTATATACCACTGCCCTTAGCAATAGCACTAACCACCAACTGGTACTTGTCTTACCTTTTAGTTTGAATTTCCAAAAAGAACATTTAATCCTCAATGGTTAGGCCTGATTAAACCCCTGATTTAATTATTCATGTCACTGGCCATCTTAGGATGTAGGGCCACATAGAAGCAGTTTTGTAGTAAAGAGGAAATACTGAGACCCTATTACAAAACTGAGTATAAAGTCCTATGGTACACATAAGGAGAGTATCAACTCAGTTTTGGAAGACTGGAAAAGATGCTCTTGAAGAAACATGACATTTAACCTGGGATCTGACAGCCAAATAGTAGATAACCCAGTATAGAGGTAGAATAAGAAAGAAACTATTAATTTTTAAAGAAATGGTATCAGACCACCTTACCTATCTCCTAAAAAACCTATATGGAGATTATGAAGCAACAGCTAGACCCAGACGTGGAATAACTGGTTCAAAATTGGGAAAGGAGTACAACAAGGCTATATATTGCCATCCTGCTTATTTAATTTATATGCAGAGTCCATCATGTGAAATGCCAGGCTAGATGAATCACAAGCTGGAATCAAATTTGCGGGGAGAAGTATCAACCTTAGATACTCAAATGATACCATTCTCATGGTAGAATGTGAAGAGGAACTAAAAAGTCTCTCAATGAGGATAAAAGAGGAAGCTTGAAACTCAGCATTCAGAAAACTAATGGCATCTGGTCTCATCACTTTATGGCAAACAGAAGAAGAAAGTGTAAGCAGTGACAGATTTTCTTTTTTGGGGGTCCAGACGATTGAGCGACTTGACTTTCACTTTTCACTTTCATGCATTGGAGAAGGAAATGGCAACCCACTCGTGTTCTTACCTGGAGAATCCCAGGGATGGCGGAGCCTGGTGGGCTGCCGTCCATGGGGTTACACAGAGTCGGACACGACTGAAGCGACTTAGCAGCAGTAGCAGCAGAATCACTGCAGATGGTGACTCTAGTCAGTCATGATATTAAAAGACACTTGCTTCTTGGAAGGAAAGCTATGACAAAGCTAGACAGTGTATTACACAGTAGACATTGCTGACAATGACTGTATAGTTCAAGCTATGGTTTTTCCAGTAATCATGTATGGTTGTGAGAGTTGGAACATAAAGAAGGCTGAATGTTGAAGAACTGATGCTTTTGAATTGCGGTGCTGAAGACTCTCGAGAGTCCCTTGGACTTCAGGGAGATTCATCAGTCAATCCTAAAGGAAATCCGTCCTGAATATTTATTGGAAGGACTGATGCTGTAACTGAAACATCAGTACTTTGGCTACCTGATGCGAAGAGCCAACTCATTGGAAAAGACCCTGATGCTGGGCAAGGTTGAAGGCAAAGGAAGAAGGGGGCAGCATAAGATGGGATAGGTAGATAGTATTACTGACTCAATAGAAATAAATTTGAGTATATTTTGGGAGTTAGTGGATGACAGAGGAGCCTGGTGTTCTTCAGTCTATGGGGTTGCAAAAGTTTGATATGACTCAGCAACTGAACAACAGTAACTAATATAGATAGGAAACAGTAGTACACAGGCCTAATTCAGAAAGGATAATTTCTATTTGTTTGCCCAGAAATAATCTACAGAAGGTAAATATGGCATGATATAATGTCATGAAGAGTTTGGAATTTCTCTGATGGCAGTAAGGGTAATATTAAGTTAATTTTAGAGGAATTGAGGGAAGAATGAACTGCCGCCTGCATTTGACAAATAAACTAGAGGCTTCAAGGCTTGAAATGGGAGATTATTCTATTAATTCAGATAAGAAATGATGTGGCACTGACTCTGCGAACCAATGACTTTGGTGATAATGAGGGTCTATTGACAGGAGATATAGGATTCATTGGATAAGTGAGTAAGACAGAGGGAAAACCCAAAGAAGACTACCAGGTTTCTATCTTCCATGATCATAGGAATGATCCTATCACTTACTGAGATAAGAAAGACAAGAGGAAACAGAATGTTGATAAGGAATGGTGGTGGTGTTACCCAAACATTTACAAATGACTTCTTCAATACATTCCTTTGAATAGAAACCCAGGTTTCCGGCTCTGAATTTAAGAATGCTCAACTTAAAAATAATGTTAGTCTGAAAAAAATATATTAATGCTATTAATTGAGCATGATATTCTCATTAAAAAGAAGAAAAATATTATTATTCTTCATTAGGTATTCTATTTTGCCTTAGGTGTAATAAGATTCTTCAACAAATGAGTGTCTGGTAGGCATTCAGGCATTCCTTCTATCTAATGCTTCCCAGTAATACCTAGCAGGGCTGTAATGGAGCCAAGACGAGATTTGATTTTGACCTCTCCTGTGTTGCCATGAAACAGCTGGAAGAATTCTTCCTATATATATTCTTTAGGAATGTATACTTTTCAGTGCTATGGCAAAGAGGCAAATTGAATGAAGTTAAGACAGTTGATCTGCAAGCCTAAATATATTTGGCATTCATTCAGTTCTTAGTACAATGTTCCATGTCAAAATTCAGATAGGAAGTAGGAGACTAGTCTGCTCATATTTGAGCTCATTAACAATGTAACGGAGAACATTGTTTAATGAAATAATAACAAAAAATAATCTTCATGCGCATGTGAGAATACCTCAGAAATGAATCTTTATACTTTTGCCTATTTAAAAATGATTAATAAAACAGAATATCTCTTGATGACATTGTAAAATGATGTTTTATCTTAAGGAAATGTTTAATCAATTATTACTCTGCTATTAAAAAGAATACATTTGAATCAGTTCTAATGAGGTGGATGAAACTGGAGTCTATTATACAGAGTGAAGTAAGTCAGAAAGAAAAACAGCAATACAGTATATTAACGCATATATATGGAATTTAGAAAGATGGTAACAATGACCCTATATGTGAGACAGCAAAAGAGACACAGATGTAAAGAACAGACTTTTGGACTCTGTGGAAGAATGCGAGGGTGGGATGATTTGAGATAATAGCATTGAAACATATATATTATCATATGTGAAATAGATCACTTGTCTAGGTTCTATGCATGAGACCGGGTGCTCAGGGCTGGTGCACTGGGATGACCCTGAGGAATGGGAGTGAGGTGGGAGGGGGGTTCAGGATGGGGAACACATATAAACGCATGGCTGATTCATGTCAATGTATGGAAAAAACCACTACAGTATTATAAAGTAATTAGCATCCAATTAAAATAAATTAATTTAAAAAACCAATTGATTAAAAGTCCCCCCAAAATAAACACTTTCAAGTCATACGTCCAAGACCACAGCTGCAGAACTCACCTAGTTGTACATGAACGTGAAGTTGCTCAGTCGTGTCCGACTCTTCGCAACCCCATGGACTATAGCCTACCAGACTCCTCTGTCCATGGGATTTTCCAGGCAATAGTACAGGAGTGGATTGCCATTTCCTTCTCCAAGTTGTACATATGAAGGCATTAAAATAAACTGATGGAGGCAGGGGGAGGTTAGCAAAAGCTCATTTACTCTGATAGTTGTAAGACAGTGATTTGGAATTGGAGCCAGTTATACCATGATCTCATCAACATCATAGGGGAGGTCATGGACACTGAAATAAGGGAAGAACAGGAAGAGGTAACATGGGATGCTTTAAAACTTACAAGCCAAAGTACATGCATCCAGTAAATAAGATTAGTTCATGCATGCTCAGTCATTCAGTTGTGTTGAACTCTTTGTAACCCTGTGGACCATGAGATTCTCCAGGCAAGAATCCTGGAGTGGGTTGCCATTCCCCACTCCAGGCAATCTTCCAGACTCAAGGATCAAACCAGCATCTCTTGCATTGGAAAGCAAATTCTTTGCCATTGAGCCACCTGAGAACCCCAAAACAAGATTAGTAGGTAGCGCACTTTTTTCTTACCTCACACTACATCTCCTTCCACACTTTTCTTATCTTTCAAACTCATGGAGTTTCTAACAATTTGTTAGACAAGCCCTGCCCTATTCCTTCCACATCTTTGGCAGTTAATCTTATTTTTGCTGGTTGGCCTGTCCTATACTACCTGATTCCTCCTTAGCTCAGCTAAAATTTCAATGAGGACTGCCTTGAATTGATTTTTCTCTCCTTGCACTCATCCTTAGGTGTATTCTTGACCAAACAATTTCTATCTTCCCTCTAATTCTGAATTAGAGTGGCCCTAGGTTGTGTGTGTGTGTGCAGTTGGTAAATAACTTCACTTCCTCTTCGCTTTTATATTTTCATTTTATATAAGTAATGATCACAGGAAAACCTGACACTTTTTTTACTCTTAATATGTTTATATATGTCATTTATATTGACTTTGATGAGTTATCCTTCTAGCATGTTCTCATGTTCTTACTCCCCAAATTTTGAAAATCTGGTTTTTGTTATTACATCGCAGTCTGAAGTGTATAGGTTAAGTCCAGGAATTCAGGGGGAGCTAGAGAGATGAAAAAGCTTATAACAGAAGAACAGAGATAAATGTTGCTACAAAAATGGAAACCCTCTGTTTTACAATCTCAGTCTTTTGGATAAAACTGTTACTACAAGACAATAGTATAACATGGCCTTCAAAGTGCTGTGTTAGCTTCTTATTTTACATGACAGTATAATATTTTAAATAAAAGCCCCTGCTCATATTTGTTTCTTTCAATGAGGTTTGCCAGTTTAAACAAAATGTCAGGTCGAATTGATATGCAAAATTTATCATTTGGACAGCACCCTTTAGAATTATTATGTGTATGTGCTAAGTTACTTCAGCCGTTTCCGACTCTTTGCAACCCTATGAACTGTAGCCTGCCAGGCTCCTCTGCCCATGGGTTTCTCCAGGCAAGAATACTGGAGTGGGTTGCCATGCCCTCCTTCAGAGGATCTTCCCTACCCAGGGATCCGACCTGAGTCTCTTAAGTCTCCTGCATTGACAGGCAAGTCCTTTACCACTAGCACTAACTGGAAAGCCCTTTAGAATGATTAGGTACACAATATTATATTTTTATATGAGAAGGATAATAGGTATTTAGGAAAATAGGTAAAGTATTGAGGTTAAAAAAATAATAAACTTTCTGGCCTAAAACGTGATATTTTGAAACATTTCTTTAGGATCTTGTTTCTTCCCCCAAATAGTATAATTACTAGAATGATGTATCCAATGAAAAATAAATGTATTAATGAGATTGGCCTTCAGATATTTCCAGTAAAATATGATAAATACTTTTGTTTCTTTATGTTTCTTAAATTGTAAATTATTTTTCCTTTCCATCTGTCAAGTAAATTTTTACTAGCTTTTCAAAATGCTCATAGAAATTATATTTTTTGCCACTGAAATTTTCTTGTTACCAAGAATTTGTATCATGAAAAATATTCAAAACCTTGACATTCTAGCCCAAAAAGAGTTAATTAGGGATATATAAAGTGTTTCATTAATTTATTGAGTGTTTGCCACATAATAACAATTGTGTATATGTTCCAAAGAAATAGGTTTTACTCTTCCAGTCACAGGTGCTTTTCAGAATAAATTATTTACTGGAAAATCTTTTCCTTTTTCTTATGTTTCCCTTCAACTCAAATAATAGGTGATAGTGAGAAAGATCCGAAGTATATTTCAGATACAGAGAGAAAGCTTCCATTATATTTATAAAAGCCTTAACTTTAAATTAAGATGAAAGGGAAGAAGAGGGCAGGTGTTGTTTTGCATAGACTATCATACATTCATAGATTGGTTTATGTCTGGTTTTTAGATTTTTGCATTATTCATGTATGTCTCCAGCACAGAAATGAAAACATTTGGCCAGGCACTCTAATTTATTATTTTTCTCTTTCATATGTATAGTTAGCTAAACTGATAATTTCCCTCCCGAGTAATACATCTTAAAGAAGCAATTCCTTTTTCTTAATCATTAAACATGTCTTTAACTCACCACCATTTTGTTTTTATTGCGATTATAAGAGTAGTAGTATGGAATTACAGTAAATGTATGAAATTTAGAGTCTGACAGTCTGAGTTCATTCTCACCAAGGCCTTCCCTGGTGGCTCAGACCCCACCTTCAATGCAGGAGACCATGGCTCAATCCCTGAGTCGAGAAGATCCCCTGGAGCAGAAAATGGCAGCACAATCCCATATTCTTGCTGGGAAATCCCATGGACAGAGGAGCCTGGCCAGTACAGTCCATGGAGTCACAAAGAGATGGGTCACAACTGAGCGACTAACACTTTCAGCTTTATTGTTCATTAACTGTATCAACTGAGGCCAAGGACTTATATTTTAAAAAATCTTCATTATCTCATCTGTATAGTGTACTAATAAAAGTATATACATTGTTGTTCTTATGATTAAGCATCATATGTAAATATATCAAATAAGATTAAGCTCATAGCTTTTGAGACCTGGTATGCATTCCTTTTTTTGGTGTCATTTTATGATAATCATACCATAGATAAATAATACAAGATCCATGAAAATTTTTCAATGAACTGTTTAGTTTCTTTTAATATTTTTGTTGACTTTGGAAGAGACAAAATGCTGTACTCAATTACTGGCTTCATGTTTCTGTCACAATCATGGGTTCATAGCTAGGGTAATTGAACACTGAGTGTAAGTATTCTGATGAGAAAATAACTTCAGTTAATTTAGTTTACATGTTGGTTTTTTCTGTATTGCACATAGAACCCTCTATAAAGCTATTTCTTTCCTCAAGGATTTCCAGTCAGTTGCTGGTGACAGAGAGAGTTGGCAAACCATAGGCATTTGACTCAATGGTTTGGTGAAATGTGGTGGTATACAACCCCTGGAGAATGGAATGGCTACCCACTCTACTCTTCTTGTTAGGAGAATCCATGGACAGAGGAGCCTGGTGGGTTACAGTAGCATGAAATAATACAAATGCTATAGAATTTTAAAGGAGGAAGAAATGGCTTCCCTGGTATGAGCTGGGGATTTTGGAGAAAGGAGTACAGGTAAAGCTAAGACAATGTGGTATTTTTTTATTTCTAGATTTTGATGTGAACAATTTTTAAAGCCTTTATTGAATTTCTTATGATATTGCTTCTGTTTTATGTTTTGGTTTTGGCTGCAAGGCATGTGTGATCTTAGCTCCCTGACCAGGGATTGAACCCACATGCCCTGCATTGGAAGGCAAAGTCTTGAAGCACTGAACCACCAGGAAACTCCTGATAATGTGATATTTTAACAAACTCTTGAAAAATCCTCAGAATCATTTACAAGCTTAGATGGGAGGTGCTGGCAGTGGAGGATGCTCCAGGGAATTGAATTATGTGAACAAAGTTATAGGTGAAGAAAATTATGACATTTTCATCAAACAGTGAATAGTCTAGTTTAACCCACAATAAGGGAATGAGGGAAAAAGTAGTGGGGCAGGAAGTTTGAAAAGTAGTCCGTAGCCATCTTGTAGGGGGTCTTAAATGCCTGGGTGAGACTTTGTATGTAATTTTGTCTGTCATAGGGATTGTTTGGAAGCTTTTGATCAGAGTTGCAGTTTAGAACTTGTCAGGATTATGTAGGAAGGTTTGTGGTAGAGAGAGACTTGAGCATGGAGAGATCAGTTAGGTTATTGCCCTAGGGCAGAAGGTAATGAGTGTCTGAACTGAGGAGAAAGCAATGGGGATGGAAAGAAGAGGAACGATGTGAGAGATGCACAGAAATTGAATCTGCAGTGCTTGACTACTAATTGGACGTAGGAAGTGAGGATGAGGGAAAAATCAAAGATGCCTAGATGACTAGGCCATTCATAGAATTAGGATGACAAGAGTAAGCTTTGGTTTTCAGGGGGAAAATGATGAATCTGATCTTAGAAATATTGAGTTAGATGTATAAATGAGAACCAGACTTTGAAATATTAATCTAAATATTGAGAGAAGTTATTGCTACTAATAGAAGTTAGAAATTTTCAATATAAAGGTGATAGATAGTTAAGGTTACTGGGGTTTAGGAGATTGTCAAAGCAGAAAAGAGAATGAGTAAGAAGATATCCTGGGGGCACGCTTTCATTTAGAGGAGGGAATATTATAAGCCAGTGGAGGGGTAATCATATCATGAATTGATACAACTGGCAAAGGGAAGTCTCAAACTTTTAATATGCTTTACCACTCTGGCAGCCTCTGCTGATGTTAATCCACAGAAAGTTCATAAATGCATGATAAGATGATGAGAGAGTGTGAGCTAATAAGTGACAAAATAAAAGTATTTTTGATTCTCACTGATAGATTTGTGATGCGACGATCTTTCTCAAATATCTTCTAGCAAGTAGAGCATATGATAGATGATTAGATTTATTAGTATATATGTTAGAATTGGAGGGGAAATGATTATGTCTAGTGATTTTCTTCTGTTCTGGAATTTTCACATATTCTTTTTTCATCATGGTTTAGTTGTCCATTATCAGGCTAAAGTAGTGCTGGGTTAGACACATGTTACAAGTATGTAAAATTTTTTGAAATTTTAATTTCTAGAATGTTGTAATACTATTTGAGATTAATAGAAAAATGCTGGGATTTTTTTGATGAGACTTGGAAATTAGTAACTAAGCTAAAAATTATATACTGTAATAAGTTTTCACTAGCTGAATCTAAATATATGCAGTCAATAGCAAAAAAAAAACTTGTTTAAACACTTATATCACTTTAAAATTTAATAATTATACAAAGCAGATTGATTTTCAAATTTTATTTGAAACTGCTGGTCTTGTGAAAGAGTAATTTATTCCCACAGTTTCACATCTGAAAGGAAAAAGATACCATTTGTTCATCTGGTGTTCATAAATTTTCTTTTATTTATATTAAGTAATGTGATTATTTATAGCATTAGAAAACTAACATGTTTATATTGGGAAGATATTCTATCAGAATTATTTGACTAGCCTATGAAGATGTATGTTTTGTTGGTTTTCTTCTTACCTCTTACCTATATTTTATTTGTCCTGTTATACAGATTTGTTTACCATCTTAAATATCTATGACAGCATAGTATTGTTGAAAAGCTACTTGTATGAGGTCCATTTTTTCATTTCTCACATTTTTAGTCAACATATACATAAATTCATATTCACAGGAATTTAAACAAAATAAACATGTAACCCATGGTTAGGACTATACTAGATTAGATGTAAGTTAAAATCTTTATTTGTATTGCATTGTAGTTCAGATAATGCGAAATTTTTATAAGATATTGCCTTATATTAAAGGAAAGTCTTCACTAATTGAAGACTTTGAGGCTTGTTTTATTTTTTGCATTTCATTCCACATAATGTATTTACTTGTTTTCCCCTTAAAATATTGTAATGTACACATTGAGTTATGGGGACACATGACAAGGAAGGTGATGAGGCATTTTGATAAAGCCTATGGTAATCTCCAGAGAAGGCAATGGCACCCCACTCCAGTACTCTTGCCTGGAATATCCCATGGGCGGAGGAGCCTGGTAGGCAGTCCATGGGGTCACTAAGAGTCGGACACGACTGAGCGATTTCACTTTCACTTCTCACTTTCATGCATTGGAGAAGGAAATGGCAACCTACTCCAGTGTTTTCGCCTGGAGAATCCCAGGGACGGGGGAGCCTGGTGGGCTGCCGTCTATAGGGTCACACACAGTTGCACACGACTGAAGCAATTTAGCAGCAGCAGCAACAGCATGGTAATCTCAGTTTCTGAGCCCCACCTAATGTAACAGCTTCATCTCTTTCAATTCCTCATATCTGTGCCATGTTTTTAACTCTGTTGAAGTATGGTGGTTGTCTTAATTCGGATTCTCACTGTGCACTTTTCTCCCTTTTTTACATTTCTAATTCCCATTCCTGTTGTAGTGCTTGGCACCTGGGATATGACACAGTGTAATTTGGTGATGAAGAGTGTGGTTTCTTGGGCCAGAGAGCTCTGCATTCAGTCCTGACTCTTCTACTTGGTAAATGTGTCCCCTCCCTATGCCTTCCTTCTCTTATTTTTCAGCTAGGAATAATAACAATACTAATTCATAGGGTTGTTATGAGGACTAAGTGAGTTAGAAAATGGTACAGCATGCAGTAACAATAAATGTTAGTCCTTGTTTTCCTTCTGTTCTGTTTTGTTCTATACTGTATTCTGTTGTGTCCCTTTCTGTAGGAAGCCTTCCTTGATCCTGGGAGGCTAGGATATAACAACATTATTGTATCTTGTCTGTTTGCTCATGTGTTTTCCTCCTTGGACTCTGTTTAAGAACAGAGGCTGTGTCTTTCATTTTTATATCCCAGGCACCCAGAATTGAGCATGCTGTGTGGTAGATACTCACATTTGTTGAATGAGTAAATAAATTAATGAGATTTTAGAGATATGTGCTGTTGTGTGGGAATTTATATCAGTGCAGTAAAAGCCTCTACATAACTACCAGACAAGTGAAATTATGACGGCAAGACACTCAGACCAAGGCATCAAGATTCTGGAATTGCATGCTTTATATATTCTGTCGTGGGAAGCCCATTACAAAGCTGTAGGATACATTTGCACAGATAGGAAGAGTTCCATTGGATGGTTGGAAAGGTCACACTTTTTAAATTCTGTTTATGCAGTATCACAATATCTCATTCACTTTCTGCTTCATCAGCTATTTCTGCTACTGATGTGGTTACAAAAAACAGATAAACAAGGAAGTTCAATGTTTGGGAGGTATCTACAGGTAACACTAGCTTACTTTATTGGAGAGATGCAGAGACTTGTACACTTGACTGCAGCTATACCCTGCTGTTTAATGTATTGGGCTGCTGTAGCTTATATCTGCCATTTTCAAGAGAAGAACACATGGAATCAGAAATGGACCATAACAGATGTAACTAAGCGGTACAGATGTAGCTGCTGCTGCTGCTCCTGCTGCTAAGTCGCTTCAGTCGTGTCCGACTCTATGTGACCCCATAGACGGCAGCCCACCAGGCTCCTCCACCCATGGGATTTTCCAGGCGAGAGTACTGGAATGGGATGTTGTTGCCTTCTCCGCAGATGTAGAGGGGAGGTAACTATTAATCTAGAGGTGATATAATGTGGGCTTTATGAATGTTTAAGATGTATGGTCTTTAAATCTCTTTCTAAGTAACACTCTTACATGTTCCATTCTTGTAATTGTTTCATTGATTCTGTAACATGTGTAAGGGTTACTAACTTACTCTCTATTCTTCATATATTTTATGAATTTTGTCTGTATCTCCCAAGTTATTTGCTTATACTTAATGCATATTTAACATATAAGTTTTACCTATGCATTTGTTTTTTATATCTATAGCAGATTAAATGTTCTCAGTTGAAGTAGCAAATACACATTGCATGTGTTACGGCTAACCATAATCTCTGGTTTCCAAAGAGACCCAGTTTATACCTGTTGTCCTCCAATCATCCTTGATAGTATCCTCTCCCATTCTCAAAAGTGTCCTGTTTTGAATGATAATGAATCAGGTTGGCCAAAAATTTTGTTTGGATTTTTTCATATGATGTTGCAGAAAATCTGAATGAACTTATTGGCCAACCCAAAATATTGCCTCCTTAGTATTAATCCACCATCTGTTACTTGTGAAACTGTAAATTGAGGTAAGTTATGAAATACCCCATCTATACAATTAGTGGATTAGCTAATATTTATAAAGCCCTTGTGAAATCTAAATGTCTTTGATATTTAGGAAAAATGTATAAACAATTTTACTTCATTGAATCTATTCATATAACTACTACCCTGAAGACAAGAACATTTTTTCCATTAGAACTGGACCTAAATGAAGGTTGCATGTAAATGTTTGCATTAACTACTTTGAATTGTACAAAATTACAGTTTTAATTTATATTTGAGGTGAAATATTTGAGACATTGTGACCATCGACTTTAAAGTTCAAAAACTAAAAGCACTTTTATTAATTTATTTAAAAATGGAGTATATTAAATAAAACATTTTGAAACTATTATATGTGGTTTTTAAAATACTTTATGGCTGTGAGTTCAACCTCTGCTTGTATTCTATCTATATATTGAATTAAATGGTTGGCAAGGAATACTGTTTTTTGAGGGAGGTAATAACTTCAGTTTTCAATGTGATATATTTTCAGATATCCATAGCCAGTTCTGTAGGGATTTTGAGAATAATGGGAATTAAAGTAAATCAGATTTTTAGCACAGATATGGATATCACCTACAGAGAGGAAATCACATAAATATATGATTTGCCCCAGAAGGGTTAGTATAGATGTAGAAGGGAAGTGAAGAAAAATTTGGATAACACATTTTTTACTGGTGAATCAGTTCTTGCTTTGTGGGTCTTCCAAGATTGACAACTAAAAATCTTACCAGAGAGTAACTGAATTTTCTCTACTCTGTAAAAAGAAATCTTCCTAAAATATATGGATATCTGAACTATTTCATTTTAATGCAACACTGTTTATTTTAGTTTTTTTCATGGGTAGAAAATCCCGTGGCCCAGGATTGAGTTTGTTGAACACAAATTATCGAGAGGTTTTGCTGTTTGGAATTTTGCACTTATATATGGTTATTCCAGTTTGAAGGGGCTGGGGTAATACAGTCATCTATTATTCAAGTGTCCCTACACCCCTGCTTAGGTGATGACCTGATACCACTGAAAAAAAATGATTCTACCAGTGTGCTCTTGTACCACATTAAATTTGAAAAATCCAGGAGATTTCATGGGTGATTAAATGACATGAGCTCAGTGGAAACCCTCCTTTTTGTAGGTGGATGGAGAAGCAAGATTGATGGAACTGTATTGATTTGTGTATACCTAGCAGTTTATAGGAATTCATATAGTTGTAGATGGTAACACTTGGCACTCAAATGTAGTAGAGAATTTATCACACTGTCACATTATAGTTATTTATATATGTACCTTTTCCTCCTTACCTGATTAGAAAAGTCTTGAGGAACTTTTATTCATCATGCATTTGTCTGGGTTCTTAATATTATATTATCTATGACATAGGTATTTATCCAATAAATATGTCTTTAATCATATATTAACTGTAATACAAATAGCACAATATTTGTGAGCTGTAGACAACCATTTATGAAAGCAGGAGTTAACTGATAAAATACTGATATTCTTGTATGGCATATCACTGATGAGCTTATTAAGCAAATAAAACAAGTGGGCATGTTTGCACACATGTTCTTTCACAGACCTGAATCTCACTTAAATAATTAGATGCTTTGCTCCCATCTCTACCCTGCAGGAAACATGTTTTTCTCCTAGTTTAACTTGTGTTATACTAACAGGCTGCAGTTCTGATTTTAGTTGTTTGCTTCTGGGCTTTGTGGAAGCTGCTCATTAATTCCTTTGGGGTTGTGGAGGGGAGTGAAGGTAAGTACCTTTCATCATTCTGTGATAGCCTCGGGGGTTCATTCAAGAACCTTAGTGGCTTGCTGTGGTGAGAGCAATGAACAGCTCTCTAGTTAGAAAGACATTATAATTAAAGCATTTCATTTCCTTCATTCAGCAAGCATTTACTATGAACCTAGTGTGTGCAAATGAATGACTCTTTTTAGATAAATAATAGGGATCTGAAGATTTGACTCCTGCTTGGGAAGAAATCATAAACCAATAAATAAGACAGAAGATGGAATAGAGAGGAGAGCAACCCTGTTGTAAATCATTAGAGGAGAAGGGATAATTGTTGGAATAAAATTCCCATATATGATGTACTCTCTGATTTTCTAATAGTATGCCTTGTGTTTCCTCCTGTTTGCTTGACTTTGCTCTTAGTAATTCCTAAGAAAAGCAGACAGGTCTTTTTATTCTCTAGTATACTTTTGTTAGCCTGTGGAAGTATTATGTTTTACCTACCATGATACCATGTCTGTGTTTCAAATTAAGGTGGTATGTTTTCTACCACATGCATGTAAAATAAGGAAAGGATTATTTTGGCTGTCTGAGCAAATTACTTATTTGATTCAGTTCTGTCTGTTTTATAATACTGAATCGTTAACAAGCTAAAACAAGCTAAAAATATTTGGCAGAGTTGGCGATCGCTTTCCTTAGGTGAGCTCTTGGAATCAGAAAGCATGCCTCAGTTTATATGAAGGTCACCGGATTATACTGAGTGTGTGAGGAAAGGAGGCAGTCAGATATGCATGGCTGCATCTGGACAGGAAAAGCATTGTGCATATAGCCACACCAGCTCTTGCTTTATCTTCAAAGTTGGAATAAAAGCTTGTGTGACTTGGAGTGGAAAAAGGTTTATCAGCAAGATCATTAATAACTTGGTACTCAGCTTTTCAAGTTACAATTAGCTGCTCAACAGCTGTGACCTTCAAGAACTACTCATTATTGTTGGTCTGATTGTTCACTCCCACTCAAGATCTCCTTTCAGAAATAGTTTCTCTGACATCATTGACCCCCAGGGGTCAGAGTGAGAAATGAGTCTTCAAGCTTGCATTTGTAAGTCTTGCTTTTGCAGGATGCTATACATGTGTGGATGTGTGTGTGTGTGTCTGTGTGTGTTTGTCTGAGGAATTCAGCCGATGGTTAATGTTTCACTGTAAATCCAGCTGTTTGGTCAGATCCCAATTAGGATGATGCCTGTTGGAAGAGGGAGCACCCCTGGGAGTAGGGAGAAGATTTAGTGGCCTCAAAAACAGTAAAACTGATGGTAACACAGATTCCATTTTATTTAGATTTTTTTTGAAGTCTCAGTGTACATGCTTGCCAAACTCTGTCATGCACTGTGTAGCATCTCAACGGATCAACAGGGATTTTAAACATGCTGTGTGTTTGGAATACACTGCAACCCAAAGAGAAAGTGAGGATTAGAGCAACTGTAGTGAAGTATGAAATGAAAGCTCAGCTGGAAAAGGCGGACTGGATTATGTTCAGCTTCTTTGCCTCAGTTCCTTTGGATATTAAGAACATGGCGCTCTTAGGAAAAAGGGATTTGCTTTCTCAAGGTGCAGTGGCTAATCTCTGTGTTCTGAAAGGAGGCTTAATTAGGGAAAAGCTATCTGTCATAAAACAAAGAATGAATAAATCGACAAGAAGATTGATAGAATTTGTTGATGAAAAGGACTTTTCTGCCCAATTATGACTCAGAATCATATCTTTTACTCTTTAGGGAGTCTGGTCAGTAAAATGTATATATAATGAAGTTTGTGAAAATGCAGTCTTGGCAGTTTCAACCTAAGATTTCAAACATGTGAAGTCATTGTGACTCTGGATGGAGACCTCTGGAGAGGACAAGATGGTCTGGTTTCTAGTTCTGACTCATTTGCTTCTACATCATGTGGTCCAGGACAGCGTCTCTGGCCTGAGTCCTTTTTAGCTTTCATTTGAGAAGATGGTGGGACTGGGTTAGACTTGCATAGTTTGTAAAGTTTGGGGGGAACTGCAGTTCTTGGCATTGTAATCTCTCTGAGGGCATTCGTATTTCTCTTTCACCTCTATTTTAACCATATTCACTGGTTTTACTATTACTAGCTTTAGTGACCAAAAGACCCACCAAATAAAATCTAAATAAATTTCAAAGGTCTCTTCCTTTGTTCTCTGACATTAGCCTTTCTACCACAAATCTGTCATTTCTCTGTCATGTCTAATATGAAATGTTTAGGTTACTATTTTCTATATTTTGAAATGTCCATATTCATGAATTTTTTCAAATTATGATTTCTAAAGCACGGCTTTTTCATACTGTTCATGGGGTTCTCAAGGCAAGAATACTGAAGTGGTTTGCCATTCCTTTCATGAGAAATGCTGGGCTGGATGAAGCACAAGCTAGAATCAAGATTTCTGGGGGAAATATCAATAACTTCAGATATGCAGATGACACTACCCTTATTGCAGAAAGTGAAGAACTAAAGAACCTCTTGATGAAAGTGAAAGGGGAGAGTGAAAAAGTTGGCTTAAAGCTCAGCATTCAGAAAACTAAGATCATGGCATCTGGTCCCATCACTTCATGGCAAATAAATGGGGAAACAGTGGAAACAGTGGCAGACTTTATTTTTGGGGGCCCCCAAATCACTGCAGATGGTGATTACAACCATGAAATTAAAAGACACTTACTCCTTGGAAGGAAAGTTATGACCTAGACAGCATATTAAAAAGCAGAGACTTTACTTTGGAAACAAGATTCGTCTAGTCAAGGCTGTGGTTTTACTAGTAGTCGTGTATGGATGTGAGAGTTGGACTATAAAGAAAGCTGAGTGCTGAAGAATTGATGCTTTTGAACTGTGGTGTTGGAGAAGACTCTTGAGAGTCCCTTGGACTGCAAGGAGATCCAACCAGTCCATCCTAAAGGAAATCAGTTCTGAATATTCATTGGAAGGACTGATGCTGAAGCTGAAACTCCAATACTTTGGCCACCTGATGCAAAGAGCTGACTCATTTGAAAAGACCCTGATGCTGGGAAAGATTGAAGTCAGGAGGAGAAGGGGACAACAGAGGATCAGATGGTTGGATGGCATCACCGACTCAATGGACTTGAGTTTTATTAAACTCCAGGAATTGGTGATGGACAGGGAGGCCTGGCGTGCTGCAATTCATGGGGTCGCAAGGAGTCAGACACGACTGAGTGGCTGAACTGAACTGAACCGAACTGAACTGAAAGCATGGCTTTGCAGTCAAATATCTAAGTATCCTCTAAAACATAACTTATTAATGATGAAATTGAAACTTCATCATTAAAGTTGATACTTTTAGCTAAAAGACTATACAGATGAACAGCAGCAGCAATAAAAATAGCTTACTTATTAAAAATGTACTGTGTACTAGGTGCTTTTTGTTAAGTACTTCACATTAATATATGTACTTCATGCCAACCTATGATGTAGGGACTATTTTTATTCCTTTTACAAATTAAGAAATTGAGACACAAAGAAATTAAATACCTGCAAAGTCATTGCAGAAGTAAGACTTAACCCCAGGCAATCTGTAGCAAAGTCTGAAATCCTTACCTCTATAACCACACTAATACTGAGTGAAATAAAAGGACTTTCTTCAGGAAATCTAAGATTTCCATATGTTTTAGATATTAGAATTATTAAACACATTCCTAAAACTGAATTAAATATAGTAAATTCTTGAGGGATAAAATTTGAGAATATAGCAAAATTGTTGTTGAATTCATTGCATTTGAAAATTAACCTGAATTTAATACCCCAAGTTGATATTTCAAAGGTATATTTTAAGAAAGTTTATATTTGTGCTATTGGAAACCTATCGCTGATCACTGCACCTGATTAATTACCAAAAGGGGCATCCTTACATGTAGAAAAGAAGTTGAAATATACAACATTCATTCACTAGATTTTTATCAAAGGTTTGATATGGTAAAAAGGGAAATAGTCACCAAAATCGGAGAAGGCAATGGCACCCCACTCCAGTACTCTTGCCTGGAAAATTCCACGAACGGAGGAGCCTGGTAGGCTGCAGTCTATGGGGTCGCTGAGAGTTGGACATGATTCAGTGACTTTACTTTCACTTTTCACTTTCATGCATTGGAGAAGGAAATGGCAACCCACTCCAGTGTTCTTGCCTGGAGAATCCCGGGGATGGGGGAGCCTGGTGGGCTGCCGTCTGTGGGGTCGCACAGAGTCGGATATGACTGAAGCGACTTAGCAGTAGCAGTAACAGCAGCAGTCACCAAAATAAAGAAAAAAAAAAAAAATAGCCACACACCTTTAGTCACAATGTAATTAGGATCAGCTGGGTTGAGCTGGGACATGAATGACTTTGAAGCTTGGTAAGCGGAAACCTCTAGGACATTGTTATCAGAGACAGAATAGGAGAAACTGTCCAAGTTCATAGAAATTGCTGGCAGCCTAGAGAGTCCTAGGAAATGAAGGTCCAGGGCAAGATGGACAGAAGGAGTTCATGGCCCCAGCAGCAAAGGAAAAGCACTGAAGCAGCTTGATTGCTCAGGGTTGGCTGTTTTTATTTGTTTCACCCCCAGTGAGAGTTAATCCTGAGAGAACCTGGCCAGCAGGTGAGAATAACCGAAAACAGCTGGCTGTTATGAGGGCAGGGCTTAGAGCAGATGCTATTTTCTCGTAGTTTTTTTCTTTTTTTTTTTACAACTGGACAAGTCACATGTAGTTTACTCTTTTAGCCAGACATTTTAGTGGTTCTTCCAATAATCCCATACCCACGAGCCTGCCATTTCTTACGTGATTGAAGCCTGATCTAAGGCATTATAAAGGAAGGGTCGGGAATGAAGCATTGATATTCTTCAGTAAGGTTGATTTACTTCCATCTCATAGTTAACCTCCAAAGTCATCTTGACAGGGAAGCTCTCATTGGAAAGAGGAAGAGAGTTCCCAAGAAAGCGAGAAGGAATAAGTAAGTGTGAGTTCTATTCAGCTGGACTACCTGGAGAGCAGTTCCTCTGTACATTTCCAGAGGGAGCTCTGGGCTAAAAGAACTAGATGGTGATACAGAGTTCCCTTGAGCCTGTAAATGTATCCTCTTCCCTCTTTTCAAAGCAAGCCATCTATAAAGAAAGACAACCAACAAGGCAGATGGAATGGATATATTGAGACATATACACACATATATACATATCCTAGTATTTCAGTGGCCATGCTGGTTGAGTTTTGAAATCGTTTTATTTTATTTATATTTATTTTTAATTTTGTTTTTATCACCAAAAACATTTTGTATTGGGGTATAGCTGATTAACAATGTAATCATTTCAGGTGAATAGCAAAGGTACTCAGCCATACATGTACATGTATCCATTCTCTCCTAAAACCCCTCCCAACCAGGCTGGCACATAACATTGAGCAGAATTCCATGTGCTATACAATAGGTCTTTGTTGGTTATCCGTTTTAAGTATAGCAGTGTTTACATGACCTTCCCAAAGTCCCTAAGTATCCCTTCCACCCCACCCTCTGGCAACCATAAGTTCATTTTCTAAGTCTGTCTCCTTCTGTTTTGTAAGTTCATTTGTATAATTTCTTTTTAGATTCCACATATAAGGTATGCTATATGATATTATTTAAATTGGCTTAAGTCTATCCTTGCCTGTGACCATATTTAGTGACATAGTGCTGTGGGGTTATGGCAAATGCATCCAAACTTTCACAAGCACTAATTACCAGAAGTGTAGTCAATGAGAGTGTCTTTTTTTCTGATGATTTTTGATCTAGGTAAATTATATGATTTTTTTTAGTGTAAACATATAATAATTTATTCAACATTTGAAATTGACAAGTAATGCCATGTCTGCACATAAATCTTATTTCATTTTGCCAGTGTATTTTTTAGTTAAATCTTTGACATTTGAATTGCAGGCTACGCAGGTAAAATGCATGTATTCATTTCGCTAGTTATTTCCAAACCAGCTAGATCTGAGAGTGTTTGCTCTCCCATAGCCCCACCAAAAGAATATGCTGTCAAAGTTTTAGGTTTTCCAATCTGATAGTAGATAAATGAATATTTCAATGAGTTTTAGTTAGCAGTTTTCTTAATGTGAGAAGGCTGGACAGTTTTCTTATCATGAAGGCTTGAGATTAGTTTCTTAAGGTTCAGGTCCATTTCCATTTCTTTTTTGTGTGGATTATTCCCAGTTTTTCATTTATCTTTTATAGATTTTTATATAACAATTTTATATAAATAAAAATTTTATAAATATTTTTATAGAAACAAAAATCTCTATTTCCCTATTTGAATTTGAATCTGGATATTCTCAAAAATATTTAAGCTTAGAAGGATCGTTTGAGATCATGTCCATAATCCACTTATTTATAAATGAGAAAATTGTGGCTCAGAAGGTTCATGTAATTTCCCCATAGTTAATGGGCTGACACCAGACCCAGTTTCATCTCTAAACAAGTTTTAGTTTCATCATTGTGAACACATATGTTTTTTAAGTGAACTAATTATATTTTCATTTTAGTTGTTTAAACAAAAACAATTTTGAGGAATCTAACTATGTCTAAACATTTACATTATTTCTAGAAATTAAAAAATAATTTATGTGCATAATATTGGAAAAATGTAGGAAACTTAAAGAAAAAAAGCATAAATCAAGCTGCTAAAAGCAATCACTATGAAGAGCTCTACATACTTTTTTATCTTTTTATCTATGCTGTTTATATATCTATATATTTAATGCAGTTGTGATTATACTATAGTTTTTATCTTTTTCCAAGAGTTTGAAAACATCAAACTCGTTAAAAGTGTTTATAAAGTTGTATTTGCATGATATTCCATTAAGAAATAGAATAATTTGTGTGTTGTCTATTTTGTGACATTTAATTTTTACTAATAGGAGATTTTTGCTTAATATAAATATACCTTTGAGAAGTGACATTGTGTTTTCACACCATTTCTACACCTAACGTTCTCCTTAATTTTAATTAATTACTTAAATTCACTTTAATTCAGATTCATTCACTTTAATCGTGCATTCGTTGCTACCACTGTACTCAGATTGCTTTTCTTTGGTTCACCAAGAATTTCCATTTTGACAAATTCACCGTTTGTTTCCTCTGTCGTCATCTTAATTGACTTTTCAGCATCATCTGACATAGCTGACAACACCACAATCTCATAGTCCGCTTTTTTCTACACTATTTTAGGATATCAGGTACAGGGAATTCAGAGATTATTTGATTCCTCATGGGTGTCACACTGTCATCACTCTTCCAGCTTGTTCAATCTTTATTTTTATTTCTTCATTTTTACCTTTCCCTGTGGTGGGCAGAATAATGGCTTCCCTAAGTGATCATCATTCTAATTAATTTCTAACTACTATATAACCCCTAACTACTTTCCTAACTACTCCAGAAAGGAACACAACCCTACTCAACCCTAGTCTGTTGAGAACCACAGCAAATTTCTGAATGTAGAACTGTAGAATGACATTTGTGTTGTTACAAGCCACTTAGTTCATGGTAATTTGTTACTTCAAAAGTAGAAAACCAATATATGCTTCTCATCTTCCTTTCTCAAACTAATTCTCCTTCTCCACTCTAGTGCTTTGGATATATATTCTTTTAGTCATACTTTCCACATTTGTTTAAATGTACCTATATTCTTATAAAATTAGGAAATATTTTGTGTGTTTTTTTTTTTACATAGATGAATGCAGAGATGGTTTGTGCTATTCATCTTATTTATTGCTTTTTTTTTTCACTCACTATTATTGTTGAGCTTTATCCATATTGATGTAATGTTTGTTCAGTGACTCAAACATACTCCATCATCAGATATTCCACTGTTGGATCGTATTTCATCATATGAATGTACTGCATTTACCCATCCAGTTCTTGTAGTGATTCTGTCTGCTTATCTTAGCCCATTATATGTGTGGTTCACATTTTACTAATCCAGTAATGGATACTTAGGATGCTTCTAACTCTTCATAATCAAAACCAATGTGCTACACGTTGTCCTAGTTGTCTCTTTGTGTATCAGTATAAGTTTCCTTGCAAATAAATATATTCCAGGGTAGATCACACACAGATAACTAACTTCACTAAGCAGCAACAAGTTGCTCTCCAGAATGGTTGCAGCAGTTTTCACTTCAACAAACAGGTCAGAATTTTTCTTTCTTCTTAGCTTCACCAAAGCTTAATTGTAGAAGCCAGCTTTTTATTTTGTCTATGGATAGATGTTGAGACTTCCCTGGTGGCTCAGATGGTAAAGCGTCTGTCTACAATGCAGGAGACCTGGGTTTGATCCCTAGGTCAGGAAGATCTGCTGGAGAAGGAAATGGCAATCTACTCCAGTACTATTGCCTGGAAAATCCCATGGACAGAGGAACCTGGTAGGCTACAGTCCATGGGGTCGCAAAGAGTCAGACACGACTGAGCGACTTCACTTCACTTCACTTCACTATGGATAGATATTAAGTGGTATTTCAGTGTTTTAATTTGCATTTCTCTGATTACTAGTGAGAGTGAATATTCTCTTTCAAAACTAATTGGCCATTTGGACAGTAACTTCTGTAAATTGACTCTTCACAGTCATTACCTGTTTTTCTCTGGGGTTGTTTTTTTCCCCTTAGGTTGTAAGAACTCCTAATGGTAAGTCTTTGAGATTTTTAATTGTGCAAATGTCTTCTTCCTCACTTTTTCCATTTAGATAGGTTTGAGCGTAAATCTTTCATCGAAATATAGTCAGAAGATGCCATTTTCAACCTTTCGGTTTGTGTTAGGAGGTATTTCAAAAACCATTCCTCACCCAATATCATACATATTTTACCTTTCACATTTAGAGCCACTCCTAGAATTCAAGTAAATTAGGTTGAAGTTTTTAATATGTTATGAGCTAGAAATAAAATATTTTTTGGATGTAGTGAGCCATTTTTTTTCAATACACATTACCAAATAATACAAGCTCTCTTCAGTGGTTTGTGATGTTATTTCTATGTAACAAATTCTCATGTACTCATACCTTTTTATTCTCTTTCACTGGTTCATTAGCCTGCATCTAATCCAGTATGCCGCTATGACTTTGTAATACTCTTAATACCTGTAGGAGCAAGTTCCTTCCTTTTACTCCTTTTTAAAGTTGGCTTAAGTTTTTTTAAACTAGATTTTCAAGTTTCCATCCAGATTTTATGATTAAGTTTTAATTAGAAATATACCGAATTTAGATTGATTTGTGGGACACTGATAAAGTGAATCATATTAATATCTAGTAAAAATTCTAGAAGTTCTCTTCAATTTTTATTTTTGTTTACCTCCTGCTAATGCTATGTTGTCTTTAATATTTGTGGAGCTAGAACAGGGGCTTATGTGGAAGCCTGCATATCATACATTCTAGTTGAAAGTTATCAATTAAGCTATCTTCCATACTCTGCCCGTGTTACTACCCTGAAATATAGAGGCTAAAGGAGTTCCCCTCCTTGTGGGACAAATGCTAATAAGCTTGAAGGTGGTTCTGTTCTGCTTGTAGGAAATGCTCGGAAGCTGGGCTTATCCAGGATCTACCCAGAGGCAGGACCGATATCATCAAACTCTAATGAGACAGGGTGGGCAATGCCTTTCCTCTGTATCTCACTTTTCCTACTTTGGGTTTCCAAGCAGTCCTAGGTTCTTGCAAGCAGAGGGGAAAAGAGAAGGAACTCTGTCTTCCTAGACATTGACTCCAGCTAATTTGAGAAAGACAACTTTAAGCAAAAGCAGCCACTCTTTTCCCTAATTTACTACTGCACAATTTTTCCTCAGTTTTCTCCTTCTACCACCACTGTCCCACCCTTCCCTTCCAGTGCTCAGACTTGCAAGCACTTTGGAGACAGTTCCTGTATCTCTCCCTGTGATTCTCTTTGGGTATGGAGCTTTTAAAAAATCTTTCTTATGACCTACAAAGGAGTTTCTGTGAATGTCAGATGTGGATCTTCTTAGCCTGACCCAAGGGCTCTGCTGTCTCCACCTCAAACCATCAATAAGTCAAGTTCCTTCCAAAACATCATTGCAATGAGTACTTTCTTCCCTAAGCCATTATTATCTCTAACCTAGGCTTTTATAGTAACTTCTTTCTGTTCTCCCTGTATCTGTTTTTATGTTTTTGAAATTAATGCTCCAGAGTACTGAGAAGGAATGTTTTAGAACACAAATTGTCACAGCTCTCCCCTGATTCCCACACTCTAGTGGTTTTTCCTTATTCTTTCAATTAAATAAAAACTCCATCCATTGGTTTATAAAACCTTTACCTGTTATGTCCCTGTTTATATCTGCAGCCTTGTTTATATCACCTTATATCTACATTGAACTGGAGCTGGCTTGCACTGACTGTGAGAATGAATTGATAAATTTTCAAAAAATTTGCAAGTCAGTTGTTAAAATGAACTATTAAAATATTATATAATCTTACAATAAATTAAATTACCTACTAAAAAATAACTAGTTCAAGCTCAGTCAGTTCATTCGCTCAGTTGTTTCCGACTCTTTGCGATACCATGAATCTCAGCACGCCAGGCCTCCCTGGCCATCACCATCTCCCAGAGTTCACTCAGACTCACGTCCATCGAGTCAGTGATGCCATCCAGCCATCTCATCCTCTGTCGTTCCCTTTTTCTCCTGCCCCCAGTCCCTCCCAGCATCGGAGTATTTTCCAATGAGTCAGCTCTTCGCATGAGGTGGCCAAAGTACTCGAATTTCAGCTTCAGCATCATTCCTTCCAAAGAACACCCCGGGCTGATCTCCTCCAAAATGGACTGGTTGGATCTCCTTGCAGTCCAATCAAGAGTCTTCTCAATTCTTCGGTGCTCAGCTTTCTTCACAGTCCAACTCTTGCATCCATACATGACCACAGGAAAAACATAGCCTTGACTAGACGGACTTTGTTGGCAAAGTCATGTCTCTACTTTTGAATATGCTATCTAGGTTGGTCATAACTTTCCTTCTAAGAAGTAAGTGCCTTTTAATTTCATGGCTGCAGTCACCATCTGCAGTGATTTTGGAGCCCCCCAAAATAAAGTCTGACACTGTTTCCACTGTTTCTCCATCTATTTCCCATGAAGTGATGGGACCAGATGCCATGATCTTCGTTTTCTTAATGTTGAGCTTTAGGCCAGCTTTTTGACTCTCCTCTTTCACTTTCATCAAGAGTCTCTTTAGTTCCTCTTCACTTTCTGCCAAAAGGGTGGTGTCATCTGCATATCTGAAGTTATTGATATTTCTCCCAGAAATCTTGATTCCAGCTTGTGCTTCTTCCAGCCCAGCATTTCTCATCACTTCCTAATTATTATATTGCATTTTATTATACTATTTTTTAAGCTCTTGTGGTCTTTTCATGTATATTGTGTGGGTATTGTTGAATACTTTCTAATGGTTTTACTTAGTGTATAGTGAAGTCATGTTGATAGCTTGATATCAGCTCTTGAGAGAGAATTTTCACCATAAAAAAGAACAAATATTACAAATCAGTGCTTACTTAATGTTTTGTTGATTGTCTAGACATAAAAATGTATTGTAAACAGTTGTTAATGCAGAGTAAACTATGAGTGGGGCTTCCCTGGTGGCTCAGATGGTAAAGAATCTGCAATGCAGGAGACCAGGGTTCAATCCCTGTGTTGGGAATATGCCCTGGAGAAAAGAATGCCTACCCACTCCAGTATTCTTGCCTGGAGATTTCCATGGACAGAGGAGCAAAGCAGGCTATAGTCCATGGGTTGCAAAGGGTTGGACACAACTTGAAGGACTAACACTTTCACTTCACTTCAAACCATGGATAGCACAAAAATTTGAGGAGATATTCCAGAATTTAGAAGCTACTGTGCAATATAACTGGAGAAGGCAGTGGCACCCCACTCCAGTACTCTTGCCTGGAAAATCCCATGGATGGAGGAGCCTGGTAGGCTGCAGTCCATAGGGTCGCTGAGAGTTGGACACAACTCAGTGACTTCACTTTCACTTTTCACTTTCATGCATTGGAGAAGGAAATGGCAACCCACTCCAGTGTTCTTGCCTGGAGAATCCCAGGGACGGCAGAGCCTGGTGGGCTGTCGTCTATGGGGTCGCACAGAGTCGGACACGACTGAAGTGACTTAGCAGCAGCAGCAGTGCAATATAATACAGAAGTTACATTGGTGATGAACTAGTCAAGTTTCAACATTTGTGTTTGTTTTCATCTTGCTCATTAAATAAATAGAAATATCAATCAACATTAACTTTAACTACACTTGTTCATTAGTTACAACCTTACCTTGGCTATAGATAGAAGAAGTTAGTGACAGCATTCCGTGAGAGTCAATTGGTTGTGTGGAATTTATAACATAGGGTATTATATGTGTTACTATTGTTTACAGATTGTACACTGTACACCTTTTATATCAGTAACATTTATAACAAATGTAATATTTGTATATACCCATGGTTTTCTAGAAAGCCAGTCAAACATTTATAGCACATCATTGCTCTTCCTGCAGTATTTTTATCTTTGTAAGTAATATTTTTTTATTAGAATCATTTCACTTTGGAATTCAGTTAAAGTCCAAAAGATAAGTAAATTCATGAAACTAGGTTGTTTTTTATTGTGGTTTCTGAGTTAAGAAAATTAACTGAAGGGTGCTAAGAAAAGATAATACTGTTAATAATGACAGAGTCAGCATGACAAATTGCTCCCCAGGTTGCTTACTGGTAGATAATATGCCTGACAATGCAGGAGACATAGGAGATGCAGGTTTGATTCCTGGGATGGAAAGATTCCCTGGAGGGGGAAATGGCAACCTACTCCAGTATTCTTGCCTGGAGAATCCCGTGGACAGAGGAGCCTGGTGGACTACAGTCCATGGGGTCACAGAGTTGGACACAACTGAGCAACTGAGCACACACACATACAGTGTGATAAAGTAATTCACTTTTCTTAGACAATTTTGAACTTGTGTACTTTTGTTATCAACTCTCTCACATTATTCCCCAGCAAGAATCCTTCTGCCTAGTGTTTGAGCTAAGAGAATGAGACTGAGTTTGGTTCAGAAACAAAGGAATGTTTCATTCTTTGATCAGAGGATGGAGGGATGCTAGCTCATCTTTAGTCCAAGCTCTTTCCCACAGGCTGTGGGAAGAGCTGCTCATAGGGCTCTCTTTAGTGGGGAGTGGTTGCTTTGGGCAGGGGCAGCTGTGCTTGCTTACCCTTCATATCCCAGCACCAGGCACAGTGTTTTATTTCCTGCTGACATCATCTTGAGTCTATGTGTCCTCTGGTTTGCTTCTGCACAAACCTGTCCATTTAGGTATCGGGCACAACCATTTTGTAGGAGGAACTCTGGTCTGAAATAACGGGTTTGAGGCTCCTGTGCTCAGCACCCTATGAACACAAAGGAAAAGGAAGAAAAAGCTTAGACTTTGTCTTATTACCCAGATTTTTATTATTTCTTGAGAAGTCTTAATGGATTTATGCCACTGACACTTTCTCAAAAGAGGCATGCCTTATTTGTATAGGAATTTATATGCTGATTCACACATGTGTGTGTTTTCTAATTGATAGACCAATAAAATATTAAAGGAATACAGATTGCTTCAATGTCCTATAATCTTTGTTTATTTACTTTATGAAGCAACAGACAAAACATTTTGTATATTTTGCTGTGGTGACTGGTAAATCAATGATAAAGGCGCTGAATTCAGAATAACAAAGAAAGGTGTGTATTGATAAATATGATTCCAGAAGTATTCTTACTTGTGAAGCTAATTGATTTTGAGGGACTGACTAAGGCATAGTTTTAAAGTTGCAATATATTTATTAATTTATGGGTCATTAATCTAGGGAGCTGGCCAACTAAGTAGTTATCCTGTTAAATAATAGCGCTATAAATCTAGGTAATTCTTAAATATCTCACTATTTTCATTATAAATTATACTAGTCATGTGATTTTTCAATTCTCAACTGTCAGCTCGTGTGTGTGTGTGTGTATTTATGTGTGTGATTAGCCACTTTTAAAATTTTATATTAGAAATATTTATCATGTTGCATTAATAGCTACATAATACTCATTTCAACTCCACAGTTAATACCCTGTAGCTAAACACCTGATCAAAGCGTCATTCTGCATATTTTTTTGTAGATTAAGGACTCTATGGCTATTTTCTAGCATCAGGTCTTGAGGCATGTTACTATTTGAAATTATATAGTTCAGTTCAGTTCAGTCACTCAATCGTGTCTGACTCTTTGCGACCCCATGAACCACAGCAGGTCAGGCCTCCCTGTCCATCACCAAGTCCTGGAGTTTACCCAAACTCATGTCCATTGTGTCGGTGATGCCATCCAACCATCTCATCCTCTGTCATCCCCTTCTCCTCCTGTCCTCAATTTTTCCCAGCATCAGGGTCTTTTCAAATGAGTCAGCCCTTCCAGGTGGCCAAAATATTGGAGTTTCAGCTTCAACATCAGATTTTCCAATGAACACCCAGGACTGATTTCCTTTAGGATGGACTGGTTGGATCTCCTTGCAGTCCAAGGGACTCTCAAGAGTCTTTTCCAACACCACAGTTCAAAAGCATCAATTCTTCAGTGCTCAGATTTCTTTATAGTACAACTCTCACATCCATACATGACTACTGGAAAAACCATAGTCTTGACTACATGGACCTTTGTTGACAAAGTAATGTCTCTGCTTTCTAATATGCTGTCTAGGTTGGTACATCCTGATTAATTATTTAGAAACTTGCCTACCAAGTATTAGCAGATTCCTAGTGATGTTTTGTGTAATTATAAAACCAGTTATGTGCCTGTTGGGGAAGAAAATTTTTCCTTTTTTCCCTTTTAGGTTCTCTGGTCAAATAATTAAGTTGATATAAAGCAGATTAATAGGAGGAATACAGATAACACTACATGTATATGCAGGAGCCCTATAAAGATGAAGACTCAAAAGGGAGCCAGGTAATTGAAGATTATATAACATCCTAAGCTAAGGAAAGGGCTAAGGGTATGGGGCTACAGAAGGGTGGAAGGCCATACTTAGGAAAGCAGAGATGTTTAGAAAACAAAGGTTGCTGTTATCAGTTTCTTAGGTAAAAAGATAATTTGTTAACAGCTCTCTTCCTGGTACAGGCCCCTTTTTCCAATGGAAATTAAGGCTATTGCAGCGGGCAGGGTAGGGGGCGGTATAGGGAATTGTTCCTCAATCTGTTGTGTCTTTGATTACATTTCACTGAAAATAATCTTCCGGCAAAACCAGCATATTTTAGGAGGACTGACAGAATCTTTTCCCTCATGGTCAATGAAGAAACGTATACCTCAAATGTCATAATTTGAATTCTTCATTTTAGCTAGAGTTGAAAGTATTTACAAAATCATAATACTGTGGATATTTTAGTGTTTAAAATATTTTGGTCTTCTTCTTTGCTTTCAAATATGAAAATTAAGAGTAATAACTATGGAGGAGGCTGAAGGGACTGTGATGACTGAGAAACAATAGACTGTTCTATTCATAGAAGGTACTGTCAACATTTATATAAGGTGTGATTGCATTTATGCATAACTCATTACTGTTGACCCTTTATCAACCTGGGTTTAACTACTCACATTCACTTATGCAGACTTTTATCAGAAGGTAACGTGTGACAAGCTGGTTTTAGAAAAGGCAGAGGAGCCAGAGATCAAATTGCCAACATCCACTGGATCATGGAAGGAGCAAGAGAGTTCCAGAAAAACATCTATTTCTGCTTTATTGACTATGCCAAAGCCTTTGACTGTGTGGATCACAATAAACTGTGGACAATTCTGAAAGAGATGGGAATACCAGACCACCTGACCTGCCTCTTGAGAAACCTGTATGCAGGTCAGGAAGCAACAGTTAGAACTGGGCATGGAACAACTGGTTCCAAATAGGAAAAGGAGTACATCAAGGCTGTATATTGTCACCCTGCTTATTTAACTTATATGCAGAGTACATCATGAGAAACTCTGGGTTGGAAGAAACACAAGCTGGAATCAAGATTGCCGGGAGAAATATCAATAACCTCAGATATGCAGATGACACTACCCTTATGGCAGAAAGTGAAGAGGAGCTAAAAAGCCTCTTGATGAAAGTGAAAGAGGAGAGTGAAAAAGTTGGCTTAAAGCTCAACATTCAGAAAACGAAGATCATGGCATCTGGTCCCATCACATCATGGGAAATAGATGGGGAAACAGTAGAAACAGTGTCAGACTTTATTTTTTTGGGCTCCAAAGTCACTGCAGATGATGACTGCAGCCATGAAATTAAAAGATGCTTACTCCTTGGAAGAAAAGTTATGACCAATTTAGATAGTATATTCAAAAGCAGAGACATTACTTTGCCGACTAAGGTCCATCTAGTCAAGGCTATGGTTTTTCCTGTGGTCATGTATGGATGTGAGAGTTGGACTGTGAAGAAGGCTGAGTGCCGAAGAATTGATGCTTTTGAACTGTGGTGTTGGAGAAGACTCTTGAGAGTCCCTTGGACTGCAAGGAGATCCAACCAGTCCATTCTGAAGGAGATCAGCCCTGGGATTTCTTTGGAAGGAATGATGCTAAAGTGAAGCTCCAGTACTTTGGCCACCTCATGAGAAGAGTTGACTCATTGGAAAAGACTCTGATGCTGGGAGGGATTGGGGGCAGGAGGAGAAAGGGATGACAGAGGATGAGATGGCTGGATGGCATCACTGACTTGATGGACGTGAGTCTGAGTGAACTCCGGGAGATGGTGATGGACACGGAGGCCTGGCGTGCTGCGATTCATGGGGTCACAAAGAGTCGGACACGACTGAGCGACTGAACTGAACTGAACTGAACTGAACATGTGCTAAATACTAAAGCACTACACTATCCATGGTTGGTTTAATTAGGTGTAGAATTGTGGAAATATAGAAACTGTGCATATAGAGAACCAACTATAAGTTATATACAGGCATTTGAGGGCACAGAGCTTTGTGCCCCTAACCTCCATGTTGTTCAAGGGCCAACTCTATATAAAGACTTAGAAGGTCAGGAATATGGTTTTATAGGTGAATTCTATCAAATATTTAGAGAAGAGCTAACACCTTTCCTCAAAACTTCCAAAAAATTGCAGAAAGAAGAACACTCCCAACCTTAAGAGGCCACTATCACCCTGATACCAAAATCAGACACAGATATCACAAAAAGAAAATTACAGTTAAAATCACCTATGAACACAGATGCAGAAAGCCACAACAAGATACTAGGAAACTGGGATTTTATCCCGGGGAGGCTAGAAATCTTCACTCTATGCAGATCGATCAATGTGATACACCATATTATCAAGGGTTCCTTTGGACTTATTCACATAGTTACATTTTCGAAGATGTTTCAAGTGAAACTGGACCTTATAAATTCTGTGCCTGATAATTTAGAGAACTCTTCTTTTCAGTTGTTCAAGAAACAACAATATTTATATATCCCACAGATCGCCTTTGTCAAAGTTAATTTTTCTTTAAGTCCTATCTGGAATCACCTTCTTTTGCTCATAGGCAAAGAGCTGGAAGGTGGCTCTTTGGAAAAGAGGTAAGTGCCAATTTGTAAGCCCTTGGGATAAGTTGGACAAGAAAGGCAATTAAATAAATCTTATCTTGATGCTCTCAGGCCATAACAGCTAGTTTGAAAAGACTGCATTAAGTCTTTTAGGATGAAATCTTCAAAGAGAACTCAGGATGCAATTGGTATAGAATCTGCCTGCAAATGCAGGAGATGCAAGAGACATGGTTTTTCAAGTTCAATTCCTGGGTCAGGAAGATCCCCTGGAGGAGGAAATGGCAACTTGCTCAGCATAATACTGAATACCTACCCACAGCAAATATCATTCTCAGTGGTGAAAAACTGTAAGCATCTCCTGCTCGGCCGCGTCGAATTTACCTTGATAAATGGCAACCCACTCCAGTATTCTTGCCTGGAGAATCCCAGGGAAGGGGGAGCCTCTGGGCTGCCTGCCGTCTATGGGGTCACACAGAGTCGGACACGACTGAAGTGACTTAGCAGCAGCAGCATGGACCTTACATTCCAGGTTCCTGTGCAATATTGCTCTTTGCTACTTTGGATTTTAGTTTGACCACCAGATATACCCACAACTGAATGTGATTTCTACTTTTGGCCCAACCAATTCATTCTTTTCTGGAGCTATTAGTAATTTGCTCGTTGCTCTTGCCCAGTAGCATATTGGACACCTCCAACCTGGGGTGCTCATCTTCTGGTGTCACATATTTTTGCCTTTTTGCACTGTTTATAGGGTTCTCATGGCAAGAATACTGCAGTGGTTTGCCATTCTGTCCTGCAGTGGTTCACATTTTTCAGAACTCTTCATTGTGACCTATCCTTCTTGGGTGGCCTTGCCCAGCATGGCTTATAGCTTCATTGAGTTTTATGCAAGCTCCTTAGCCACAGCAAGGTCATGACTCATGAAGGGGACATAAACACTGCTGTACTTATAAATTTTTAATCCAGATCAAAACTAACAATAAAAATAAGAATAAATGTTTTCAATGCATAGGTAAAATGGAAAAATAGATATAGATTTGTTTTAGGAAGAGGAGAAAGAGTTGTTTTAGCTGGATAAAATATTATAGCACAACTATTAATTATGCTCCTACAAACATACAAATTATAAAACTTCTCAGAATGCTAAATGAAGAAAATTAAACTGTATAAATGATTTAGCTTTAAAATAGAGCCAACCTCCCCAGTTGATTATACAACTGGTCGATTTCTGTGACTTTTCACCATCATTTAATTTTATTTTTTCACATATGGACTAATTAATTATTGGCTAACTTTGCAGTACAATAGGGCATCCCTAGTGGTTAAAATGGAAAAGAATCTGCCTGCAGTGCAAGAGACCCGGGTTCAATCCCTGGGTCAGGATGATCCCCTGGAGAAGGGAATGGCAACCTACTCTGGTATTCTTGCCAGGAGGATCTCATGGACAGAGAAGCCTGGCCTGCTACAGTCCATGGAGTCACAAAGAGTCAGACACGATTGAGCAACTAGCACTTTCACAATATAATACAAGGGATGGTTTTTAAGTATTATGATCAAGTGTAAGCATGAAATAAATGACAATAATTCTCATTCATTGGGCATTTTTCTATCATGTTCTCTGTAATAGATTGCCAGACATTTCTCTAGCAAAGATAGATTTATTCAGAATCAGCAAACAATTATAATTTGGAATCTGTGACAATGGTGTACCACAGGCAGTTATGTATACAGGAAGGAAAGAAAAAGGAAAACTTTTTTTTTTTTTTTAAAGGAAAGCACTTTTTTAGAGGAGAAAAGGAAGTTGGGAGAGCTCAAAGTGTCTGGAGGAAGAGGTGCTTTTTTTTTTTTCTTCCAATATTGGGCCCTGTTATCATCATAAGGCATGAGAGCTCCTCCTTCTGGTTTCTCAACTGTATTTAAATGAGGATTCTGTATTAAATTTTCACACTGTTGTTCTAAACACCTCACCAAGTGGAAGTATTTGGTTAATTAGTGGCTAGGCAACAGGATGATTTGTAGACTTGCTAGAAATTTTCTGAACTTCTCAATTAACTTCTGCAATTGATATCTTTGGGTTTTTAGATTCTCAATCTTGAAACAGAGTTAAAATCCCATTTTTAAATTAGTTTATGCAAATGAAGAGTATTTGAGCTGAAGCAATCAGAATTTACATATCAATGATATGTGGAATTTCCTTTAAATTAGCACTAGGGTAGTGCCTCTGCTTGTTGGAGGACCCTGGAGAAAGTTTTTAAGTGAAAGCTATTAAAAGGAGAAGTAAAGCATCCATTTTTTCAGTCTTTGTTTTAGGGATTCATGGTAATCCTCATTAATTCATGATTATTAAGAAATACTTTTAGCTCAATTTGGAATGATAGTTCTTTAATGAGTATCTCAAAGTCACATTAGCTACAGATTTTTTTTTCCTGTAAATTAGACTTGGACCTTTAAAATGTTTGATTCTATTTACTTGTAAAAAATTTTCTCTCCTGATTTAGGTTTTTAGTTCTGTCATTTATATTCATATTTTCTGCTGTTTCCTAATCCAGCATCCATGTGTATGTTTGTGTGTGTGTGTTCCTGAGAATGAGAAACTGAAAACAGGTGAAAGAAGGAAATTTGATTACATATCTAAGTGTTTAAAAAACAATTACAGGTTTTTTTAATGGCATTTCTACATTTTAATTTCAGGGTCTCATTGAATTAAATTGTGTGTCAGAGACTTCCCTGGTGCTCCAGTGATTAAGACTTCATGGTACCAATGTGGTGGGGCAAGGTTTTGATACCCAGTCAGGAAACTAACTTTCTGCATGCCATAAGGTGCAGTCAAAAAAAAAAAAAAAAAACTGTAAAATTGAGTGTAAAACTTTTCTTTCTGCTTTCTTAGATTCAATATTTGGAGGCTTCACATTAAAGTGACACAGGACAGATTAGCAGGAGAGAAGTTATATGCATATGCATACTCGTATGCATACAAGAGGACAACACAGAAAAGAAATGAAATCCCCACAAATGAGATATATGTGGGGGCTTACATACCATTTTAACAAAGCATGATAAAGTGTGGATAAGGGACTTTTTATAGGAAATGCTTTGGGGATTCTAGTGGAGAGAAGGAATTGTAGGAAGGTGACTGAGAAAGGTAGGGTAATGAGGGTTTTCTAGAAGGTTTGTTATACAGACTCCAGTCATCTCAGGTAAGAGTTGTCTCCAGATTTGTACACTCACTCCTGGAAAGGGAGAGGAGGACACATTTACAAGTGGAAATTTCCTTGATATTTTCTCTTCAGAAAGGAAATATATCTCCTGCTTTTAGGTAGAAAGTGAAAGGACAACTCCTCCTGAGTTGTGTTGTTGTTCAGTTGTTCCGTTGTGCCTGGCTCTTTGCAACCCCATGAACTTCAGCATGTCAGGCTTCTATGTTCTTCACAAACTCCTGGAGGTTGCTCAAACTCATATCCATTGAGTCAGCTCTTTGTTAATAGCTTTCAGCTCAAGATAATCCTTACACCAATGTGGCTTATTTTGGGGTGACATGTTCTGGTCCTTTTCATCTGCTTTAGAATGTCCAGTAAGGGAGTGTCCAATAAGGGAATTTTCTCCCAATGATAAAGGGATGCTTTAATTTTAACATATTGTATACCTTAGCTGTTTGTGTGTGCTAAGTGGCTTCAGTGTTGTCAGACTCTTTGAACCCCTTAAGACTGTGGCCTGCCCGGCTCCTCTGCCCATGGGATTTTCCAGGCAAGGATACTGTAGTGGTTTGCCATGCTCTCCTCCAGGGAATCTTCCTGACCCAAGGATCAAACCTGAATCTCGTGTCTCCTGAATTGGCAAGCATGCTCTTTATCAGTAGCACCACCTTAGCTCTTTATTTCCTATCTTAAAAGTAGCAGAAATCTATATTTTAGTGAATGCACATTACAAATGAGCATATTAAAAAATAAAGCCAGGGTTATATACATTCTGCCTTTTTTCAGTAAATATTCATTGACTACCATTGTACTCTAGGAGCTCTTCTAGATACAAGAACAAAATAATGGGATAGAAATAAGCAATAGACAATATTCTGTTTTCTTCAGTAGGCAGCCTTGGGAGAGCAGATAGAGAAAACAAGATTGGAAATAAAATTCATTGGTATACTATATCAAAGGAAAATATTCCTATACCCTTCTAGCTTCTTCTGGTATTATAGAACCTAACTTTCATCCATGTCTGATACACAGCAAAACAGTTTACTGACACTAAGAAAATTATAGCATTTAATGCAGGGTACCAAGCAGGGAGAATGGACAATTCTTTTCAAATTACTTGAACTACCTGATGACTTTCATAGAAGGGTTTTTAAAGGCAGTGTCTTGAGTTAAGGTTATAGGATACATTACTTTCTGATTGGTTGGTGATGAGGTAACAGGTGGTATTTTGGGAATCTCAATCATCAACCTTATAGTTCCAACTAGTCTGGGGTCTACAGGCTTATGGTCACCATATTCCCCCTGGATAGAGGTCTCAGTTTTTGCCTAAGAACTTAACGTTATCTATCACATTGTTATATGTATCTTTTGAGGCAGAACTAGGACTCTTATTTAATGGCTGAACTACTGTTCAAGCTGCCTTGCCTAACTTCTTTTCCTTTGTTTCTGCATTCCCTCACTTCTCTATTTAGTAGCTGCTCTTTGGAACTCAGCAAAAGCCTAGGAGATTAAAACCTTTTTTCTGCAAATAAGAAATGAGGGACATGGAAGAGATATTGTACCTGGGAGGGTTTTGTAGGGACCAGATTGGTTTCAATGCCCTCTCTTTTGATACTCATCTATCCTAAGGGGAGCAAGGGTGAGATAAAAAGGGAATAAAGTTTTGAATAGAGAAGTTAATCATAAACTTGGCAGGGGAACTTGTTTTTAGGGGGACTCTGTTTCACTGGATGTTCTAAGAATAAAACTGACATGAGACATGAACACAAGAAAATTGAATTTAATTTCATACATGCATTAACCCCATATACATGAGAGGTTCAGAGACAGAATGGTAAAATGAACTATACATGACATCCTGGGCTAAAGAATGGGATAAGGGCCTGAGATTCTCAAGGACATGAGGGTCATTCACAGTGCAATAAAAAGAAAAGATATTGGGTAATTAGATGTTTGCCCTGCCATACAGATGGAATCATTTAAATAAAATTTCTCTCTGGTAATAATTCTGTTTTGGGGGGAAAAAAAAAACAAACACAAATTCTTCTAGGTAGTTAAAAGAAGGGCAGTGATTTCTCTTGAACCTCAAGGTCTCCATTGCCTTTAGCATAAAATAATCCACATACCAAGTTGATATGTCTCTGGGAGGCCTGTTCTGAAGCTCTGCAATGAAAATGAAAGTGTTAGTAACTCAGTCATGTTCAACTCTTTGCAACCCCATGGACTGTAGCCTGCCAGGCTCCTCTGTCCATGGAATTCTCCAGGCAAGAAAACTGGAGTGTGTTGCCATTTCCTTCTCCAGGGGATCTTCCCAACCCAGAGGTTGAGGCTGGGTCTCCTGCATTGCCGGCAGATTCTTTACCATCTGAGCCACCAGGGAAGCTCATGCAGTATTGTATATCAAAAACCATGGTATATCTTTCATCAAAAAGTAATATAAAGAAAAATGTTAGGGTAGATGAAAAAGGTTGCAAATATAAAGAATATAATCAGGAAAGAATTCAATGAAAAAGTGACTTCTGACTAATATCTTAGGGGAGATCATTCCAGACAGAAGGAACAAATAGCAAAAGAAGGCTGAGAAAGGAGTGTATTGAAGAACAGCAAGGAGATTGATGTAACTAAAGCAGAATGAGCAATGGATGAGTGTTGAGGAATGGGAGAATTATGGAAATGGGAGTTGTGTGTTGCGGGGGCTGGTTGGGTCAGAGTAAGGAGTTTGCATCTAAGGAAAATGAGACTTTGAGTAACAAGACTTGACTACCCTGTTTCCAAGGATCATTCTGCCTATTATATAGAGAAGAGTAGGGAAGGACGTTCCGTATTTTGAGATGGAAAGTTTTCCTAAAGCTCTACTGAAAACACTTAGATGCATATAGGGCTTGAAGTTAGCATAAAAGAGTGAAGTTTAGTATTGAAAGTGGCTGAGTGTTAAGAGGATTAAGGAAATGGGTGCTTTGCCTCAGTGATAAGCATTTTACATGTGGTGAATGAGGAAGCACATTGTGAAAGGGCTGTCATTGCTCACCTCCAGTTTTCACATTATGATAGCATGGGCCCAAGTGTTTCTAGGTCTTCAGATTTTTTACAAGAAGCCGAAAAAATATTAAGTTTTGTGTTAAATCTGCTGATCTTTAGAAGTGTGGCCTCTCACTCACATTTAAAACACTCAATCACCCAATACTATCTCAGCTGATAATAATATTTCTGAGGGAAGAGTTTAAAGGAAGGATTCCAGTTTGCATTTTCTAATCTATATGTAGCAAGATGAAGCCGGTGGGTTCAACATTGATAAATAAGAGATGAGATAAAGACGAAGGGAGAGAGATCTGCTCTTATATTCTGATCTTTATAGGTAAAACACTTATGAAAATTTTCTTCTTAGACATATTTCATCATAATCCAATATTGACTCTGACCTAAATTATTTTACCTTTAATAATCTTCAATTTTTATCACAATAAAATGATTCTTAAGACATTCAAACACAATAAGACTTTATCCTTAAACAAGAGGAACTCATCAGTTCAGTTCAGTTCAGTCACTCAGTCATGTCCCACTCTTTGCGATCCCATGAATCGCAGCACGCCAGGCCTCCCTGCCCATCACCAACTCCCAGAGTTCACTTAGATTCACGTCCATTGAGTCAGTGATGCCATCCAGCCATCTCATCCTCTGTCGTCCCCTTCTCCTCCTGCCCCCAGTCCCTCCCAGCGTCAACGTCTTTTCCAGTGAGTCAGCTCTTTGCATGATGTGGCCAAAGTATTGGAGTTTCAGCTTTAGCATCATTCCTTCCAAAGAAATCCCAGGGTTGGTCTCCTTCAGAATGGACTGGTTGGATCTCCTTGCAGTCCAAGGGACTCTCAAGAGTCTTTTCCAACACCACAGTTCAAAAGCATCAATTCTTCGGCGCTCAGCCTTCTTCACAGTCCAACTCTCACATCCATACATGACCACAGGAAAAACCATGGCCTTGACTAGATGGACCTTAGTCAGCAAAGTAATGTCTCTGCTTTTCAATATGCTATCTAGGTTGGTCATACCTTTCCATCCAAGGAGTAAGCGTCTTTTAATTTCATGGCTGCAGTCACCATCTGCAGTGATTTTGGAGCCCCAAAAAATAAAGTCTGACATTGTTTCTACAGTTTCCCCATCTATTTCCCATGACGTGATGGGACCAGATGCCATGATCTTTGTTTTCTGAATGTTGAGCTTTCAGCCAACTTTTTCACTCTCCTCTTTCACTTTCATCAAGAGGCTTTTTAGCTCCTCTTCACTTTCTGCCATAAGGGTGGTTTCATCTGCATATCTTAGGTTATTGATATTTCTCCCGGCAATCTTGTTTCCAGCTTGTGTTTCTTCCAACCCAGCATTTCTCATGATGTACTCTGCATATAAGTTAAATAAGCAGGGTGACAATATACAGCCTTGACGTACTCCTTTTCCTATTTGGAACCAGTCTGTTGTTCCATGTCCAGTTCTGACTGTTGCTTCCTGACCTGCATACAGATTTCTCAAGAGGCAGGTTAGGTGGTCTGGTATTCCCATCTCTTTCAGAATTTTCCACAGTTTATTGTGATCTACACAGTCAAAGGCTTTGGCATAGTCAATAAAGCAGAAATAGATGTGTTTCTGGAACTCTCTTGCTTTTTCCATGATCCAGTGGATGTTGGCAATTTGATCTCTGGTTCCTCTGCCTTTTCTAAAACCAGCTTGAACATCAAGGAGTTCACGGTTCACGTATTGCTGAAGCCTGGCTTGGAGAATTTTGAGCATTACTTTACTAGTGTGTGAGATGAGTACAATTGTGTGGTAGTTTGAGCATTCTTTTGCTTTGCCTTTCTTTGGAATTGGAATGGAAACTGACCTTTTCCAGTCCTGTGGCCACTGCTGAGTTTTCCAAATTTGCTGGCATATTGAGTGCAGCACTTTCACAGCATCATCTTTCAGGATTTGAAACAGCTCAACTGAAATTCCATCACCTCCACTAGCTTTGTTCATAGTGATGCTTTCTAAGGCCCACTTGACTTCACATTCCAAGATGTCTGGCTCTATATTAGTGATCACATCATCATGATTATCTTGGTCGTGAAGATCTTTTTCGTACAGTTCTTCCGTGTATTCTTGCCACATCTTAATATCTTCTACTTCTGTTAGGTCCAGACCATTTCTGTCCTTTATCGAGCCCATCTTTGCATGAAATGAAAAACATCTTAAAGAACTGTAATTGAGTCCAGCACTTTTTCATGAGAATGGATTAACAGATTGCCTGGATGACAATATTTACAAAACAGATGAGGTAATATGGATCTTTATTATAAAATCTTGTGGGAAAGTAATGGGTAAAAATGGCACCTTTGATATAATGGCTTGTGAAATATGATTTAAAAAGTGCCCTAAATTTGGAGAATGTCACAATATATATCTTGAGTTTTATTAAAGTACCCCTGTTTATTTCAGATTTTGATGTTATTGATTTATATTCTTTCCCATCACAACATATTTAAATTTCTGGTTACAAAATATGATCATAGTCTGGTTGAACGGAGCTTTGCTAGAACTCTAATATAGTTAAATAATTTTTCTTTTGTGTTTCTAGCTCCTTTCCTCATGGACTTTCCCAGTCTATATTTGATGACCGTTTTAGAAGCTGAGTGGAAAAAAGTAGCACTGTGAGATTGGTGTTTAGCCCTTTGGTAAACCTCTAATAGATAATATTGCTTTTAGTTCTACTGTCTTTTACCAGTACCAGAGATAAGATAGAGGTCTCCTTTTTTCCTAGGTACCTATCTATCTGCATAGATTCACTGCCTATAAAATTGCTTGGAAGAATTATTGTTATTATCCAGTTGTTTTTCAAAAAATCTCAAAATTCCTCCAACATAAACTTTTTATTTAAAAAATGCATCATATTAAGGTTCTCACTGAAATAGATACTATTTCTAGGTCCTGAAGGAAGTATTTGACATATTCAAGTGTCTTACAAAGTTTCAAAGTGCCTTGAACAGTGGTGGATGACTTGAACTTTCTGAGTGGACTTGAACTTTCTTCTTTTCTCATTGGGAAGGGCAGATTCTAATACCCCTCAGGTTATCATAAGCGTTAAAGTAGCGTACTGCTGCTGCTGCTAAGTCACTTCAATTGTGTCCGACTCTGTGCTACCCCATAGAGTCGGACCAGGCTCCCCCGTCCCTGGGATTCTTCAGGCAAGAACACTGGAGTGGGTTGCCATTTCCTTCTCCAATGCATGAAAGTGAAAAGTGAAAGTGAAGTTGCTCAGTCGTGTCCGACTCTTAGCAACCTCATGGACTGCAGCCTACCAGGCTCCTCTGTCCATGGGATTTTCCAGTCAAGAGTACTGGAGTGGGGTGCCATGGCCTTCTCCCAAGGAGCATACCATGTGTACATAATAATAATATTGCAAATTAAGTGAGATTAATGGTTAGCACAAGTCCTGGTGCAGGATAACTGCTTCGTCATACTTTGGGATTATTATCATGACATATTGTGCTATACATGGCATAAATGAGACAGGTTGCATAATCCATTTAATGCTGTCTTTTGCGCAACATAAGCTCTCTGTAGCTTCTTATAATTGCCACCCCCACCATCATCCCTAACCATTGGCACTTGCTCCATATATAAATCCCATATTTTATTTTTTGATTAAGAATTAAAATAATCTATCTGTAGAAACATGAGACAGTCAGTACAACTGGTTTAATTCCCTTTAAATTTTGTGTGGAGACTTGAAAGTCTTCTGGAAGTTGTTCTCCCTTTGCCAATATAAGCTGCTTTTGTTTATGGCCTAGCTGAATACTTACATAAAAATTCGAAAATGAAAAAGTTTAAAAATAAAACCTTGGCTTGCACCCAGCATGGCATTTAGTGTTATTAGGCTGAATTTGGCTCTTTCTTGTCTACTAATAGTCAGTGCATCTGACACACTGGCAGTAGGTTTTTCCAGCACAAATGTTCATGCCTTGTAATATTTTGTACTCAATGTGTGGACATATTTGTTATGTGTTACTTTTTTTTTGGCAGTACCATAAGGGGATGAAAGTGTGACTAAAAATGTTGGAAACAAGAAAAGCATGAGTAAAATATTTGTGTCTCTCTTCCTTATTTGCTTATGTCCGTATTAGGGTATATAGTCCACTGACCTAAAGAGGAAATAATGGGATAGTTACACATAATCATACTTATGTTATGTTTATCCTAGTTTTATAGAACAAAAATGAGCTTTGATGGAATTGTGGAACTGAATATGATATGCAATGTATGTGTTACCCTTTGCGAGTGCTCTATTCATTCATGCCCATTCTGTCTGTATAGCATTCTCTTCTCTTTCTTTGATCCTTAACCATACCCCTCTGATTCACATGACAAACTCCTAATTATCTTTCAAGATTCAGCTTCAAGACTCATTATATCCTCCTGTGCTATTACTTCTTCCCTGGACAGGGAAGATTAGAGAGCCCTCTCTCTGCTCCCATGGCTTGCCTTCCACAGTCTGTTATGACACTTAGCCTGTTATATTGTTATTGATTACTTGCCTGAAGCAAAATAAAAGTATGAACTGGGGAAGAATGCTCGATGTGTCTTTCTGTTCTTTTAAATCTATTATGCCTAGCACAGTGATTAACTTATGATATACAATAAATGGTTGTTTTATGAAACAATGCATGCTAACTATAATAGTTAATAAGGTATCTTTTATGTATCCAGAAATTACAGTACTGTAATGTCATTTCCCTACATTTCAAAGTAAAAATGATAAAAACTAATGAAGACCCAGGTTCAATCCTTATCCTCTGGAGAAGGAAATGGCAACCCACTCCAGTACTCTTGCCTGGAAAATCCCATGGACGGAGAAACCTGGTAGGCTACAGTCCATGGGGTCGCAGAATCGGACACAACTGAGTGACTTCACTTTCGCTTTCATTTTCAATGGTAAACTATGTTTGACCTTTAACTGACCAGGAGACTCTAAATATCCTGAAGACTCTAATACCCAGGAGACTCTAAATATCCTGAAACTGTTGTGATAGTTAGCCTTCTTTTTTGGGAAATGGTGTGATAATCTGAGCACATAAAGTGATTATGGTGGATACCTACCTTTAGATGTCACTAAGTGTGTAGGGATTGAGAAAACCAGTCCTACCAAATATGTCCAATATTTTGGATCCAACTGCATTTCCCTTGTTTTTTTTAAACCTTACTTTAAAGAAAGTAATCTTTAGGAGATTAATCTACTAATCTCCTAATTAGTAATCTACCCCTTCATAAGAACCTAAATAAGTCTTTTATCTTCATCTGTCTGATTTCACATGGCCTCCACACTTTGACTTGCTATCCATGGATCTCTTTTACTGTGACAGTAAGACAGTGGGAAAACAGATTTGTTCTCCAGTCATAGTTTTGTTTTCATTGTCACTAAAATACAGACTCTGATTTATTTATGGTTGCAGCAGTTTTCTTTTAAATGAAGTGTCATGATAACTTGTGTTGCTAATAAGTTTAAAAAAATTGAGAAAGATACAGTACCATATAGATAAATGAATGTGGCACCTTTTATTTTAACTTTCAAGGTGCTTAAGGAATATAGTATGCTTAATAATAATACTGATCAGTACATACATTCTAAGGTTTTATATCAAATTTTTTTCCCATCCAGGGAGAATTAATTTTGCCATTCAAGACTCGTTTCTATTGGGATGCAGTGCTCCATGTTGAATACCTTCTTTGGCAGTAGATAAAAGAAAAAAATAATTCTGCTTGTCTTATTTAACAATGTGATTTAAAAATAATTTAAAAGAACATATTTTGTTGCCATTATTCTTACTGAGAAAAATGTCAAGAAAAGAATACATGTTCTGGATGAGATAGATATTTTAATTATCAATATTTAATTATTTCAACATATATCTCATTTATAATCTCATTTACCTCTAGGTACATTAGATTTCTTGATACATATTTTCTTCAGAAAGAAAAACAAGTAATTTACTGCTTTCTTTTTTTAAAACAGATGATTCAAGGAAATGGGTAGATTTTTGAATACCTGAAATTTTCATAGCCTTATTCTAAATAGTTATTAGTTAATTTCTTACACAGAAAGGTGATATTCTCTGCATGTTTCTTTCTATTACTGAACATACTAACAATTGTTCCATTTCCACTTTATGGAAATTATAAATTACAGTCTACACATCTCATAAATCTACCAAATAAATAGGAATTATTAGTTTACTTCTCAGTAAGATTGACTTTAGAAATTATTTTTCATTATATATCATAATGTTTGCTTTTATCTTGTCATTTCATCTATCCTGTGGTTTATTAATTCTAAGCTCAGACCTACCATCTTGAGAATTTATTTATTACTCAGAAGATGACCCTAACTCTTATTAGTGTTCTGAGTAAAGACTTATAATTTATATTTAATCACATATTATTTTGGCACTCTTGATGATCACTTTAGTTCAGTTAGTCGCTCAGTTGTGTCCTACTCTTCGCAACCCCGTGGACCACAGCACGCCAGGCCTCCCTGTCCATCACCAACTCCCGGAGTCTACTCAAACTCATCTCCGTTTGTCAGTGATGAAATCCAACCATGTCATCCTCTGTCGTCCCCTTCTCCTCCTGCCTTCAATCTTTCCCAGCATCGGGGTCTTTTCAGATGAGTCAGTTCTTTGCATCATGTGGCCAAAGTGTTGCAGTTTCAGCTTCAGCATCAATCCTTCCAATTAATTTGCCTGGGCTGCTGTAATAAAGTATCACATAGTGGCTTGAACAACAGAAAGTTATTTTCTCTTCAGTTCTGGAGACCACAAATCTGGGAACAAGGTATCCCCAAAATTCTTTTCCTCTAAGTTCTGTGAGGGAAGGACCTGTCCCAGGCCTCTCTTTAACCTATTGATGGTTTTCTTCTCTCTGTGTCTCTTCACGGAATCTCCCCTCTATGTTTTGTCTCTGTGTCCACATTTTCTCTTATAGGGACATCAGTCATATTTGATTTCACTCTATCGTAGTAGCTTCATTTTAGCTTGATTATATTTGTAAAGATCCTATCTCCAAATACGGTCACATTCTGAGATGCTGAGGGTTAGGATTTCAACATAGAAATTTTCCTTCAATATGTGTAACAGGAAGGAAAATTCGCATTTCAGAAAAACATCTGCAGCTTTTTTTCCTAGTAGAGCTGGATCTGCTATTTAAAGTTGTTGTTGTTGTTGTTTTTTAATATGAACGATTTCTCTTAATATCTGTTAAAAGAAATTTAACAAAATGTGTTTTGGCATAGACTCAATAGTTTTATTGTGTCTGATGATGATAAGACATGCATGGTTAATAAATAAAATTAAATATTATTTACAAATGCAGTTTTGACACTATGCAAGAAATTTTCGTTCTTAAAGGATATTTTAAAAATAATTTAGTATAAAATTGTATAATTTTACTATCATTAGTAATACATGTGTGCTCATTTTTATTAAAGAAATGAGTTCTTTATATGAGTAAATATGATGTATTTGCTCAACAGAAATATGACATTTTAACTCGTAGAATATGGAACTGCCTGTATTTTATCCGTCACCTATTCTACTTGAACTCTAAGCTTGGACAACATTCTTAATCATTTATTTACCATGTTTAATGAGAAGGAAATAGATTCCTGAAGCAGAGAAGCAGCTTGTCATATGCTAGGCAATTAATTGAAAACGTCCGGCAAGAAACCAAAAATTATAGAATAAAAATCCAACCAATTTTACAACTTTAAATGACCTTTGAGTTCATCAGCTTTGTAATTTTCCAAATGAGGGAACTGAGGCTCAGAGAAGTTGAATAGTCAAAATCATACAGTTAATTCAGTGACAGAGTAAATACTAAAATGCATGTTTAACTAGTGCACTCATTTCAAAATCAGTTCAAGCAATATCAATGTCATGGGATGTTTTAGGGGCCACTAGGTAACCTACTCTGATCTTCATCAACCCTTTCTCCAAAGACCCCTATAGGTAAGTGCTAAAAATAGTTAAGCAAATATATACATAGGTAGGGAAAACAGGCAGAGAATCTGCAGTCTTCACACTATTGAAGTCACAGCTCACTTTGTACTACCACTGGTATCAATAACCAGTCATTAGGAAGAAAAGTATATTAAAATTTAAGGACAAGACCCTTTGTTCTTCTACCTTCTAATTATCCAAGTAGATTAACACTCCTTAGCTCCGTCTGAAATCTCTATTGAATAAACTGATGATTCCCATACACCATTCTTTTCAAGGCAGTAAATAAATTAAGTCTAATAATTAATTTGTTTTGTTGTGATTTTTCTTATTATGGTGCCTTATGTTCTGCCTCATTCGGTTTCCATTTATCTTCTAATCTACCTAATTATATTAGTATATGATCTGATTTTGTTTGAAAACTTCCTTTCCTATCAATATGTAAACTTATCTCCTTTCATTTTGAATCTTTTTGCATGGCCCCATACCAAATATTTATAAACACTTTAAGAATTCTCCAGCAAATAAGCAAAGAAAACAAAATAGCAGCAATTATAATTTCTAAAATCTGTCTACAATACCCTTCAACCTATTTTCTGCTGCTACTTTTCCATCAAATCATACTAATAATTTGAAACTAAATTTATTCTTTATCTTTTGTGGGTTTAAATTCCTGTTTTTCATTCTTTTAACTATACTATAAAACTAATTCTTGTTACATGGAAGCAGTAGAAGAAAGGAATTCTGAAATAATTGTTCACAGTCATAGCTGAAGCTCTGAGGAATTGAGAAATTATACGATGGTTATAAACTGAACAAGTGATAAGTCAGGACTCGGTAAAAAAGAATTTTTCCAGAGTTCATATTAGTCCCACTGTAATGCTGCCACTGTAATATATTAATGCAAATCTATCAACTAAATGTCTTAGTCTGTTTGGATTGCTATAGCAGTTATATACCATGGATGGGGTGATTTATAAACAACAGAAGTTTGTTTCTCATACTTCTGCCGAGTAGAGAGTCTTAAGATCAAGGTGCTGGCAAGTTTGTTGTTTGATGAGGACCTGCTTTCTGATTCATAGATGGCCATCTTTTTGCTGTATTGTCTCATGGTATTAGTGGTATAGGTGGAAAAATCATCTCTGGAATCTTTATTAGGGAACTAATCCCATGTGTGAACGCTTTGCCCTAATGATTTAATCACCTCCCAAAGACTTCCCACCTGCAAATACTATCATATTTGGAATTAGATTCCAACATATGGATTTGAGGGGAAAGGAGATATTTAGCCTGTAGCACTAAGTTATAGGTCTTTTTCACTCTTCATCATCAGTGAAAATTCTACATTACTTGATATTAATTGCTAGTTCTTTCATGATCCCCTTCACTCCATCTGATTTTGTAAAGTATAACCATGGTTCTCCTCTTGCTTCTTTAATTCTCTTTTCCCTTCACAATTCTTTCTTCTATTTTTACCCCTTCTCCTCCAAATAAATCTACTTCTGAGGATAACTCTCAGCTTTCTTATCTTTTCTAGAATTGTGTTGTTGTTGTTGTTTTTTTAATCTGTAGATTATGATTGATGATTGATTTAGAAAGTCAATCTAAAGGGTTGAGTTTAGAATTCTTTTAATGTACAACAATAGAATAAACCTCATATAGTGAGCATCAGTATTAGTTGGAGAGGCTTCTTTCCACTGTATGTGTGTGTGTGTGTGTGTGTGTGTGTGTGTGAGAGAGAGAGAGAGAGAGAGAGAACTTTGTATCGGGTTAAGTAAAAATGTATTTATTTCTAGAGAGTCATGGTCAAAAAAGTTTCAGAAATACCTCCCTGCATAGATTGTTTTCCTTGGCAACTGAAAAAAAAGAGCTTTATGTAAAAGTAGTTCACATGCAGTAAAATCTGTCCTCATAAAATACACAATTCTACACAATTCAGTGATTTTTCATATCTTCACAGAATTAAGCGTCATCACACAGAATTTAGAATATTTCCATCACCACGATAGAAAATCTATAACTATTAGCAGTCACTCACCATTTTTTTTTTCAAATTCCCAAGTGCTAAGCAACCACTAATCTACTTTCCGTCTCTATGGATGTGACTGTCTGTATATTTAATATAGATAGAATAATAGAATATATTATATCTTACAAACTGGCTTCTTTTACTTGGCACAGTGTTTTCAAAGTTCATATAAGCTATAGCATGTATTGGTACTTTAATTTTTTATTTTTATTTTTCTACTGAGTTGAAAGTCACATAAAGTCAGCCATTTAAAACTGAACACTTATATGGCATTTAATACAATCATTATGATGTGCAATAACTACATATATCAAGTTGTAAAAGTTTTTGTCACTTCATTCCTAGTTATTGCTGGAGGATCTTCGGCATTTTGTTTATCATTCATCAGTTGGTGAACATTTGTTTTATTTTCATTTTTGGCTATGACTATTGCTGCTATGAACATTTGCATCACATTTTTACTGGCAACTTTTTACAACTGTTGTACGTCATGTATTATTTTTAATTCAGGTGATTATCACATGTCGCCCAAGATTAATTTACACACGCACTTGAAGTTTAAGGGCTAAATAGTTACTGAGTCTTTATGTATATAAAAACTTAAAGTGAACTTATCTTTGTCTCCTTTCCCAGCAGTTTGAAAACTCCTGAGTTTTCCATTCTCTGCTGTTCCTACCCTTTCTTCTCACTATTGAAAGTCAATCAGTTCAGTTCAGTCACTAAGTCATGTCCGACTCTTTGCATCCCCATGAATCACAGCACGCCAGGCCTCCCTGTCCATCACCAACTCCCAGAGTTCACCCAAACTCATGTCAGTCTAGTCGATGATGCCATCCAGCCATCTCATCCTCTGCCTCCCCTTCTCCTCCGGCCCCCAATCCCTCCCAGCTTCAGAGTCTTTTCCAATGAGTCAGCTCTTTGCATGAAGTGGCCAAAGTACTGGAGTTTCAGCTTTAGCATCAGTCCTTCCAAAGAACACCCAGGACTGATCTCCTTTAGAATGGACTTGTTGGATCTCTTTGCAGTCCAAGGGACTCTCAAGAGTCTTTTCCAACACCACAGTTCAAAAGCATCAATTCTTCGGCACTCAGCCTTCTTCACAGTCCAACTCTCACATCCATACATGACCACTGGGAAAACCATAGCCTTGAACAGATGGACCTTTGTTGGCAAAGTAATGTCTTTGCTTTTCAATATGCTCTCTAGGTTGGTCATAACTTTTCTTCCAAGGAATAAGCGTCTTTTAATTTCATGGCTGCAGTCACCATATGCAGTGATTTTGGATCCCCACAAAATAAAGTCTGACACTGTTTTCCCTGTTTCCCCACCTATTTGCCATGAAGTGATGGGACCAAATGCCATGATCTTCGTTTTCTGAATGTTGAGCTTTAAGCCAACTTTTTCATTCTCCTCTTTAACTTTCATCAAGAGGCTCTTTAGTTCCTCTTCACTTTCTGCCATAAGGATGGTGTCATCTACATATCTGAGGTTATTGTTGTTTCTCCCAACAATCTTGATTCTAGCTTGTGCTTCTCCCAGCCCAGCGTTTCTCATGATGTACTCTGCATAGAAGTTAAATAAGCAAGGTGACAATCTACAGCCTTGACGTACTCCTTTTCTTATTTGGAACCAGTCTGTTGTTCCATGTCCAGTTCTAACTGTTGCTTCCTGGCCTGCATATAGGTTTCTCAAGAGGCAGGTCAGGTGGTCTGGTATTCACATCTCTTTCAGTATTATCCACAGTTTATTGTGATCCACACAGTCAAAGGCTTTGGCATAGTCAATAAAGCAGAAATAGATGTTTTTCCTGCAAGGCTCTGTTTTTCTTTATTATCATTGTCATTTCTTCTTATTTGGATGATTACAGTTAGCATCTTGTTTTTTGTTTGTTTTACCATTTTTACACTGTAAATTCTCTCAAATCTGTCTTGCTCATCTCAAGCAGATTATTTTTCTTAATGTGCAGTTATGACCAAATCAAGACTCCATGCAAAGATCTCAATGCCTCACATCTGAAACACCTCCTTGTCCCTCAGAGTCTGTGTTCCCTGGGTTCAAGCCTACTGATGGTCATGCTCTCAACTAGGAACACCAGAGACATTCACTTGAGCATGTATTATTTATAGTTAGCCCCACAGACATTTCTGGCACTGGGCCATATTCATGGCTGGAAGGGCCTTGTGCTTCTCTCTGTTATCTGAGGAATCAACTCAGCAAAGTCATCAAGGGACTCTGAAGAACAAAACTTATTGCTCAGAGGTCCTCCAGGGTACACACCCATGCAGGAGCCACACAGGAAGGTTGTAGGAGACAGAGGGCAAACATGGACCTGGGGTTCAGCCTTTATTAGGATCCCTGGGTTCACTTTATTGGCTAAGTTGAACTATAAAAGTGGGAATTAGGGTCCAGGAAGGGAGATGCAGGGTTACTCAAGCAGTTAGTTTTCTAGATTACCAAGGGTTTTCTAAAAGAGGGATCTTAATGGATGGGGGTGGCCTAGTTCCTTATCTGATTGTGTCACACACCTGGGGAATATGTTTACTGAAGATGATTGTCTTTTGAAATGGGCATCTCAAAATCAAAAGTTTAGCATCAGACACTTGCACTGTAATCAGAAAGATTAATGCCAGGATCAAACACTGCAGTCTGTTATATTTTTTGCCATTATACTTACCATTAATGTATGCAACATAAATTTATGGTTCATTTTCTGTCTCTCCCAGTCAGAAGTTAGGCTCCATGAGGTTAGATTTTTTTTTTTTTTTTCTGTTAGTTTACTGCTATGCTTCAGCTTTTTGGATGGTGTGTAGGAACTCAGTAATTATTTGTTAAATGAAGTAAAGATCAAACCCAGACCTCTCTTTAACATAAATTATTATATATTTTCACTAATAGCATGTATTATTTCTTGCCTTATACCTGTAACTATAGCAAAAGTAGACCTCGTGCCATTTCCTAAATTAATTTCTGTGTTAATTTCAATTTAAATCAACTGGAGAAGTGGGTGGTAATGGAAATTGCTGAGGCTACAGGCTATGGCTCTGGATTATGGAAGAGGGTTGATCAAAGTGGTTCTGAAATCAAGGTTATCTGAAAAGCTATCATTAAACAGTGGAAACACAGAAAAGGACATAAGTATGATCTAAAAAAAAAAAGCGTGAAAACCAAAGGGTATTTATACTGAAGTGGAGACCACAAACATAAGGTACTAAATAGTAGACATCAAGGCAATTAGTGGGCTCAGATAAGAGGAGTGTGAGAGTTTGGGACAGCATGGAAGCAGGTAGCTGTTTTACTGGATGCCTGTGTAAACCTCCCCGGCCCCAAGATGATGCTCTACAGCTTTATTCATACCATCTAATCTACTAGGACTTATTTTGTATATAATTCTCATATCCACTTAAAACTCAGTCAGTATTGAAATTTACTAGATGTATAACTTTGATCAAGCCCTTATTATGTTCCTGGCACTATGCTTGACAATTGACTTAATTCCTATGAAGGAGATTCAAATTATTATCTTCATTTAATACAGAAGAAGACTACTACTTGAAAAGTTTGAGAAGGTTGTTCATGAATAGATAGCTTTGGATAGGAAACATGACATTTAAATTCATTACACTCATATTCATCTCACAGAGAATAAAGCTTATTTCTTGGCATATAATAAAAATCAACAGCTGTTTGTTGAATTAATGGCTGAGTAGATAGATAAATAAATTGTATTAGCTTACAAATAATAATAAGATGTTCACATCAGATGATGTTTCCCAAGTGAAGAGTTTGAGTGTTTTTGAATATTTTAATAATATTTGTTAGAGAGTTTTCAAAAAAATTTTTGGCTTGTTTTAAATCCTTTTTCTTGGCAAAACTTGCTTTAATCGATTTAGTGTTATGGTAAACAGACCCGTAAACCATAGAAAACACTATAATTATGCAATTCACCACTTTTTAAAAAGTGCAAATATTATTCCAGTAGGCTTATATTTTCTCTACAGTAACTGATCAGGGGACCACAAATATTGAAGAAAAGACACTTCGGCTCTTCATGAATCCTATCTGTGCAGTCATTCTTACTTGTGTTACTTTTTTGCTTCAGTGAAGACCACTTTTAATTCAGCCTCACTTGGTCTTCTGTTTTATCTTGCAGACCAATGTATAGCCCAGTTTGTCGTTAGACTTAATAGTTAAAGTTCATTTATCCAAATATTGTAATGTGAGAAAACAAATATGATTTAAATGCTTATGTTTTTAAAAAGAACAATTTATGAGACTGTGAATTATCTAAGGGACTACAGGTGAATCCCTTTTTAGTTATACTTTTAAAAATACATTTCCCTATCTTAGAAAACCAAAAGCATGTGACATGATATTCATGGCAATGTAGTATCTCAAATACTACAAATTAAATAACATACCAGCAACTTATCATTTATAAAAATGTCACTTATTTCACAATTTCCCTCCTAAATAACACTGCATTAATTTGGGTCATGTGAAATTAAATATGGCAAAGATTATTACATATGTGAAAATTGCGTGTGTTCTCAAGGCCCCATTCTGTGATATGACCTGTTCTTTGAGACCATTGAAATAAAGAAGTGCCTTTGACAATTCGAATCTCCAGGCATCTTTATGTAAATGATCATTTTTTGCCAAAAGTTCAGGATTTCTGTGACAAATTCTTAGTATATTTCTGAAATAAGATTTATAGGTCATCTGAGCAAAGCTATAGGACCAAAATAACAGTTGTTCGTTAGTGCAGAAAATCAGCAATAGAAAGACACTTATTCAGTAATGTGTGCTAAGGCATAGTACTAGGCATTGAGATCTGGTATTATTAGGTATTATATTCTTTGCAAATTAAATCAAAGATCTGAAAATCATTTGTCTACAAATGTCAGTATTTCTATCAAGTTTGCTTAAACATACTTGTAAAATGACATGGTTTGATTGAAGTGGGATCAATATTGCAGTTTATCCCTTCATTTTTTTGGCATGAATCACAGAAAGCCAATTATGAATATAATCATCCTTTTTGCTCTGTTCTTCAACAACTTATTGATTAAAGTCAATGTCTGTTTATAACAATACATTTTTGAAAGCTTCCTCTAATAGGAACTTGAGCAAGATTTAATGACATTATTTTAAATAACATTGAGCTCTATAAGATTTTAAAATTGTGTTTTAGTAACTTTAAAAACAATCTTGTTAAAATCATTTTAAACACTCTCAACTTCCTTGGATAAACTAGAGACAGACATTTGTTCAGGCTTCAGTTGGTGAAACTATGCTGTGTTTTCTCAAAGTATCATTTTTTTACATTTCTTTTTTCTTCCATAGTCCTCATGATTATCTGGGGGTTAGTTAACCACTTGCATATTTAATTGTTCTTAATGTGTATTCCTTTCTTCCATTTATGTTATAAATTCCATAAGGTCATGAATCAGTGTTTTATTGACCATTGAATACCCACAACCTGGAACAGTGTTGGGCACTTCCTTTAACGATCAATTTATTTTTGTTGAATGAATAGATGAAACTAATCACTGATTTATATTTATCTTTTAAGCATGTCACAATATGTATTTCTCAACCATCACCTTGACAGTTTTTATTTCACAGCTTTCTTGTTTAATAATTTGAGGAACCATCAAGGTGGATGCTCAGAGAAGTCAATCGCACCCCATTCCAGTACTCTTGCCTGGAAAATCCCATGGGCGGAGGAGCCTGGTAGGCTGCAGTCTATGGGTCACTAAGAGTCGGACAGGACTGAACGACTTCACTTTCACCTTTCACTTTAATACATTGGAGAAGGAAATGGCAACCCACTCCAGTGTTCTTGCCTGGAGAATCCCAGGGATGGGGGAGCCTAGTGGACTGCCATCTATGGGGTCGCACAGAGTCGGACACGACTGAAGCGACTTAGAAGTAGCAGCAGCAGAAGGTGGACGTTTAGAACTTTATTTCTTTGGTTTTAATCTATTTCAAAAAAGTTGCCGTGTGGTCCTGAAAATACATAAATACTTTGTACTAACTTTTTTTATAGGTGGGAAAATTTTATTAACCTCAATAATGTATTTTGAGGTTGAGCTGAATAAATAAAATAGAATGCTGGACATGTCTTATATAATTTCATGACACATATACAATTTTTATCCACATATACAATATTCTTTGGTATAGCCTTTATCACCTGTACCCTGTGATTTTTTAAAATGTGGTTTTTGAAATCAGTTCCTAAGAATTTTGAAACTTAAGTGTGTGAGGTGAGTTTCTGCCTTCAGAATATTTTTGTTGTATTTATTGTTGTTAGAGAAAAGAGAAAAATCTATTCAGAATCCTTCTGGTGGCTTTGCCTCGAAGTTGGGGAGAGGTGAAAGTTCACTTCTGACCCAGCCCCATGTATTTCATTTTCACTCAAAAGATCTTCCCTAATGTTCAGAATTATTCAACGTGTGCTTGGATTTTTGTTTGTATGTTGCTTTGCCTAAGATTTAGAGTTTCATTTTAGCTAGATTTTTTTCCACATTCTGATTCCTTGTTTTTCCTAATTTGAAGATGAAATCATCATCAGTATTTATGAAAAAGCATGTTACTATTCTTCCTAATCCTACAGTTTGCATGTTTAGCAAATATCTGAGCTTTCATAGGCTTATAGGTTTTGTTAGTTAGTACATTCCTTATTTACCGATATCACTAAGTATTGATTTCACTGTATTTAAAACTAGGATTTACATTCAGTATTTAGTGTTTAGTCAACTTCTTAATGAAATGTATTCATTTGAAAGAATTGTTAATAAAATATTCACTGGGAATAAAGAATAATTCATTTTGCAAACAGCATTGTCTATTTGCAACATTTGTTAGCTTCTGTAAACAGGTAGTAGGAAACGTGGGCTAAAAATCCAATGAACATGTAGATGTGGATTTGGTCAGGCTCTTCTTGATTAGATTTTTTTGTTCTAATCTCAGGTGTATTACACAGACACTAATGCTCAGCACTGGTCTGACAAGTTTATATATGTGAAAGCTGTTGTAAATCTTGTGGATAAAGAAATTATAAATATTGTTCTATATGTTTTTCGATACTGAAGATTACCAAAGAGGATATTACAAAGTCTTATCTGTTGAACATTTGTGCTGCTGAATTAGAAAGAGATGTCTTAGCATTGCTTTCCTTAAGGATAAAACAAAACAAAAACATATAAGCCACTGAAAGCTCTTTATCCTTTCAAGTGAATATACTGTGTTTATGGGAAATTTGGAGGAGGGGAAAAATGTGAGTAGGTGCTGGTTGTGTATTTCTGAATGGTGTTTGCAGTGCATTTGAGAGTTCATTCACTGTTTAGAAACAGTGAATTGTAATTCCCTTTACAATTAAACATCATTTGGTCTTAACCTGTGACATCACTGTTTGTTCAAAACTGATATTTATCCTTCTCTAAATTTCCTGTATATTTCTTATTAAAATCTGTATGACTGCAGATTTTCTCTGCTGTGTGACAAGACAAACATATATTTTAAACTTGGTGATTTGCAATAAAGAAAATCATTTATTTATATACTGTAGTAAAAATATAATTGCATTTGAAAATTAATGCCTTATTGTAAAATCAGTGATTTTCCGTCTTACCACAGTAGATTTTCACACAAAGGAAATTTTCATATTAGTTTTTGTGATATAATATTGAAATGTATTGAATGTTGGAAAGAAATTTTAAGATTCTTGAAATAATAATAGTATACTGTTATATTTTGTGCTATTAAAAAAAGGCTCTGTCAGACACAGTAAGTGGAATAATAACTTGCATTTTGATTCAGACATTAGGCTCAATTTCACTAAAGAAATGGCAATCCATAAATTTTATATTATTAATAACTAGTGTGATATTGTCACATCGCCTTATGTATCTCCTGACATAACCCCCCCTCCCTTTTTTCTCTGTGAAACATATGAAGAGAGTCATTGCATCTTTCTTCCTATATGACTTTCTAGTTAAATCCTCTCATTCTTGCAATTTTAGACTAAACCATTTGCCTGGAGAATCCCACGGACAAAGGAGCCTGGTGAGCGACAGTCCATGGGGTCCCAAAGAGTCAGTCATAACTGAGCAACTAACACATAGTTTCTTTGTGTACACCAAATAGGGATGATGACGTTGACAAGCTTTATAGTTTGGAGTTTGAAATACAATGATATATAAGAAAATAAAATGATACTTTCAAAGCACCTGATATATATCAGCTTACCATCATCATATGATCTTAGAGCTTATTGCAATATTTGTTTCATCAATTTCTAGACTGTTATTTTTCACTCTGTTCTTTTTGAATAATCTTTTGGCTAGGGCTTTTAGGATTAATTTAATTAATATTATGTTATTCTTTTAGGCTGTAATTTTCCACTATCCTATATCAGTTCAATTAAGTTGCTCAGTCGTGTCTGACTCTTTGCAACCCCATGAAGCACAGCACACCAGGCCTCCCAGTCCATCACTAACTCCCGGAGTTCAACCAAACCCATGTCCATCGAGTGAGTGATGCCATCCAACCATCTCATCCTCTGTTGTCCCCTTCTGCTCTTGCCCTCAATCTTTCCCAGCATCAGGGTCTTTTCAATGAGTCAGCTCTTCGCATTAGGTGGCCAAAGTATTGGAGCTTCAGCTTCAACATCAGTCCTTCCAATAAACACCCACGACTGGTCTCCTTTAGGATGATCTCCTTGCAGTCCAAGGGACTCTCAAGAGTCTTCTCCAACACCATAGTTCAAAAGCATCATCTCTTCATTGCTCAGCATACTTCACAGTCCAACTCTCACATCCATACATGACCACTGGAAAAACCATAGCCTTGACTAGATGGACCTTTGTTGGCAAAGTAATGTCTCTGCTTTTATTAAAAAGACACGCTGTCTAGGTTGGTCATAACAGAGACAAGCTGTCTAGGTTGATCATAACTTTTCTTCCAAGGTGTAAGCGTCTTTTAATTTCATGGCTGCAATCACCATCTACAGTGATTTTGGAGCTCAGAAAAATAAAGTCAGCCACTGTTTCCACTTTTCTCCATCTATTTGCCATGAAGTGATGGGACCGGATGCCATGATCTTAGTTTTCTGAATGTTGAGCTTTAAGCCAACTTTTTCATGCTCCTCTTTCACTTTCATCAAAAGGCTCTTTAGTTCTGATTCACTTTCTGCCATAAGAGTGGTGTCATCTGCATAACTGAGGTTATTGATATTTCTCCCGGCAATCTTGATTCCAGCTGGGTTTCCTCCAGCCCAGCATTTCTCTTGATGTACTCTGCATATAAGTTAAATTAGCAAGGTGACACTATACAGCCTTGACGTACTCCTTTTCCTATATGGAACCAGTCTGTTGTTCCATGTTGAGTTCTAACTGTTGCTTCCTGACCTGCACACAGGTTTTTTGAGGCAGGTCAGGTGGTCTGGTATTCCCATCTCTCAGAATTTTCCACAGTTTATTGTGATCCACACAGTCAAAGGCTTTGGCATAGTCAATAAAGCAGAAATAAATATTTTTCTGGAACTCTCTTGCTTTTTCCATGATCCAGCAGATGTTGACAATTTGATCTCTGGTTCCTCTACCTTTTCTAAAACCAGCTTGAAAATCTGGAAATTAACGGTTCACATATTGCAGAAGCCTAGCTTGGAGAATTTTAAGCATTACTTTACTAGTGTGTGAGATGAGTGCAGTAGTTTGAGCATTCTTTGGCATTGCCTTTCTTTGGGATTGGAATGAAAACTGACCTTTTCCAGTCCTGTGGCCACTGCTGAGTTTTCCAAATTAGCTGGCATATTGAGTGCAGCACTTTCATAGTGTCATCTTTCAGTATTTGAAATAGCTTAACTGATATTCCATCACCGCCACTAGCTTTGTTTTTAGTGATGCTTCCTAAGGCCCACTTGACTTCCCATTCCAGGATGTCTGGCTCTAGGTGAGTGATCATACCATCATGATTATCTGTGTTCTGACATCTTTTTTGTACAGTTCTATGTATTCTTGCCACCTCTTCTTAATATCCTATATGATTTGGACTATATTCTGAATCTGATTTCAAGACTCTTTCTGAGTTAACTACTCTTTAGTTCTTTCTGCCATCTACTGACCCTCTTGTGAATATATCTTCTCTTTCCCACATTTGAGATAGAGTTGATAACATTATGTTTGTTTAAGGTATACAATATGTTGATTTCATACACATGTATTTTGTGAAGTGATTATCATAATAGAGTTAGTTAATACCTTCATCATCTCATATAATTGCGATTTATTTTTTGTAATGGGAACATTTAAAGTCTACACTCAGCAAATTTCAAGTATATAATACAGTTCTGTTAATTGTACTCACCATGCTGTACATTAGATTTTCAGAATTTATCCATCTTATAAATACTAGAAATTTAAACCCTTTGAAAATATATCTCCGTTTCCTTAACTCCAGCCCCCAGAGACCACTAATCCATTCTCTGTTTCTATCAGTTTGGCATTTTAGATTCCATATATCAGTTCAGTTAAGTCACTCAGTAGTGTCTGACTCTTTGTGACCACATGGACTGCAACAAGCAAGACTTTCCTGTCCATCACCAACTCCCATAGCTTACCCAAACTACTGTCCATTGAGTTGGTGATGCATTCCAAACATATCATCCTGTCATCCTCTTCTCCTCCTGCCTTCAGTCTTTCCCAGCATCAGGGTTTTTTCCTCCCAGTCACTTCTTTACATCAGGTGGCCAAAGTATTGGAGTTTCAGCTTCAGCATCAGTCCCTCCAATGAATATTCAGTACTGATTTCCTTTAGGATTGACTGGTTTAATCTTCTTGAAGTCCAAGAGACTCAAGAGTATTCTGCAACACCAAAGTTCAAAAGCATCAATTTTTCAGAGCTCTGCTTTCTTTAGGGTCCAACTTTTACATCCATACATGACTACTGGAAAACCCATAGCTTTGACTATATGGACCTTCATCAGCAAAGTAATGTCTGTACTTTTTAATACACTGTCTAGGTTTGTCATAGCTTTCTTCCAATGAGGAAACATTTTTTTTTTTTTTTAATTTCAAGGCTGCAGTCACCATCTTCAATGATTTTGGAGCCCAAGAAAATAAAGTCTCTCACTGTCTCCATTGTCTCCTCATCTATTTGCCATGAAATGATGGCACCGGATGCCATGACCTTTGTTTGCTGAATGCTGAGCTTTAAGGCAGTGTTTTCACTCTTCTCTTTCACTTGCATCAAGAGGCTCTTTAGTTTTTCTTCATTTTCTGTCATAAGGGTGGTGTCATTTGCATATCTGAGATTATTGATATTTCTCCTGGCCATTTTCATTCCAGTTTGTACTTCATCCAGCCCAGTATTTCGAATGATGTACTCTGCATATCAGTTAAATAAGCAGGGTGACACTATACCAACTTAATGTACTCCTTTCCCAGTTTGGAACCAGACCATTGTTCATGTCCAGTTCTAACTGTTGCATCTTGACCTGCATACAGATTTCTCAGGAGGCTGGTAAGGTAGTCTAATATTCCCATCTCTTTAAGAATTTTTGACAGATTGTTGTGATCCACACAGTCAAAGGCTTTGGTGTCAATAAAGCACAAGTAGTTGTTTTTCTGGAACTCTGTTGCTTTATTAATGATCCAACAATGTTGGCAGTTTGATCTATGGTTCCTTTGCCCCTTCTGAATCCAGCCTGAACATCTGGAAGTTCTTGGTTCATGTACTGTTGAAGCCTAACTTGTAAATTATGAACATTACTTTGCCTAGTGTGTGAGATGAATACAATTATGTGATAGTTTGAACATTCTTTGGCTTTGCCTTTCTTTGGGATTGAAATGAAAACTGACCTTTTCCAGTGCTGTGGCCACTGCTAAATTTTCCAAATTTACTGGCAGATTGAGTGCAGCACTTTCACAGCATCATGTTTTAGAATTTGAAAAAGCTTAACTGGAATTCCATCACCTTCATGAGATTTGTTCGACCTCTACAGGCCACTTGACTTCTCATTCCAGGATATCTGTCTCTAGGTGAGTGCTCACACCATTGTGGTTATCTTGGTCATTATGATCTTTTTTGTATAGTTCTTCTGTGTATCCTTAAGCTGTATTATACAGTAGTTGACTTTCTCTTATCTGACTTTCCTTACTTAGCATAATGTCCTCAAGGTCTATCAGTTTTGCAAATGATGTGAATTCCTTTTTTCACCTGACTGAATGATATTCCATTGTGTACATATACCACATCTGCTCTTTTCATCCATCCATCATTTTGTACATTGTAATATAATTACACTGTTTCCAATTTTTGACTATTGAAAATATGCTGTAATGTACAAGGGGGTTCAGGCATCTCCTGAGATCATTACTCAGGATGTTGAATATATCTTTCTTTGCTCCTAACTTCTGCCTGGTATATTATATTTTCTTTTCTCCTATATTCGTATATTATTTCATCTTTAAAGGATATCTCATGTTTGCTTCCTTAAGAAATCTATCTTAAGCACCCAAACATGTTTATTGCTTTGTTACTTTGCATTTGTTTCCCATTTTCCTTGTATTTTGGTTTGGTTAAACTTTTCATAGGTTGTGCATTTTCTTATCAACTATAAACTTCCAGAATGGCAGGAAACACTTAGGAAGATTCTCAGTTCTTTTGCTCTGGACCATCTGTCTGTCTGCTCTCTCCTGCTATGAAGTTTTACCCTTCGGATCTTGTCATTATTCTGTAACCTTTGGTTTTAGTAATCATGGATACTGTCTTTTGGCTTTGGGGGTTTTGCCACACTCACATCATTAGGTCTCTCTAGATTGTTTTCCGGTTATATTCATGAGGAATGAAATTTCTAAGCTGTCATATTTCACATATCACATTATCCATATTATCTTTATATCAAGTCTATCTCTGTTATCTGTATCTATGTTTATTTGTCTATTAAGAGATCAGATCTATTAATTGTGTGAGGGATTGACTCACACAATTATGAAGGCTGAGAAATCCCATGATTTGCTCGTTTGCAATCTGGCAGCCTGGGAAATGCAGTGATACAGTTCCAATCCATGCTTGGAAACCTGAAAATCAGAGGGTCATTGATATATGTCCTGGCCTGTGTCTGAGGGCCTGTGACCAATGTTAGAGGGTGTAAGATAGTTATTCCAGCTCATGCAGAGAGAATATTTATACTTCTCCATTTTTGTTGTATTCAGACCCTCAACAGCCCACCTTAAATTGGTGACAGTTATTAGTCTTCAGAATCAGATGCTAAAGTCTGTTAATCTTTACTAGAGAGGCCCTAAAGATACTCTCAGAAATACTGTTTGAGCAGCTACCTGGAGCATCCCTTTGCCCAGTCACATTGACACAAACAATTAACCATCACGTACAAATGTCTGTCATTTTCTTGATTTCATATGATCACTCTGAAGGTCTTTTTGCCAGACTTTTGGAATCCCAATCTGTAGAGGACCACTGCTAGGCCTGAGATAATCACCCATGTGGATGGAGAATTTAAACAGTATCCATGTCTTATGTTTAGTAACACCCAGCAGCCACCTTGTTGTTGTTCAGTTGCCCAGTCATGTCCAGTTCTTTGCAACCCCATTGACTGCAGCATACCAGGCCTCCCTGTCCTTCAGCATCTCTCAGAGTTTTCCCAAGTTCATGTCCATTGCATTGGTGATGCCATCCAGCCGTCTCAGCCTCTTACACCCTCTTCTCCTTCTATCCTCTATCTTTCCTAGCAACTGGGACTTTTCCAGTGAGTCGTCTGTTCACAGCCACCTTATAACTGATAAATATACATTTCAAATTAAATTGGCATATCTTTTAAAATCTTTTGAACTGTATATTTTTTTTAGTAGACTCTTGTTTATCTTGAAATTATAATTTTTAGTCTTAAGAACATTTTGAACAGCCAGGTTGGTGTTTTTGACATTTAGAAAAAGACTGGGATAATTGTGATATGTAAAATTTGACACAGTTTTAGACATTTTATCCCTCATGAATATAATTGGAAGGAATGTCAAATATAATTTTGTTAAATGTTGAAATTTATAACAAGTAGATATGAATTCATTTATTCAGATACTTCTTACATTTTTTAGGCAACCTCCATGTGGATAATTTCACTTAAAGGTCACCAATTTGTATATGTATTTTTAAAAAGAATGATTAGTGTTACTCTCATGTTGAAGCTTGATAATTCAAAAGGATAGCTTTGCATTAATTGTTTCATGATATTAATCTCTTTAGAATACTTTAGAAATTACAGGAGTAATTTCAGAATTGTAAATTTCATGCTTTTTTTTAACCTCAGACCATAATTGGCTTTGGTTATTTCTTTATGATGTCAGTTTTAATTGTCACTGTTACACTTAATTAAATACTAAAGTATTTAAATGATATGTATTCTTTATTGAAGTAGACTTGTTGAAATTCAGTGTATTGGATGCTTGCTGGTAGTAGATGTCCTTTTATATAAAGTAGATTGATAGGTTGATATTTCACTGGGTTTCCAATATTATTTTTGCAGCCAAACATTTCAGACTAGATCTTCAGAGCACATTTTAAAAAATTTGGATAAGTATGTTGGCATGTAAAACAACACAGAGAAACTACACATATTTAAGAACATTATGTCATAGGCTCTGTTGAAACTTAGAATTGGAAATATTTGCTTTTTGGCAGCATTTAAGTAATGAAATAAAAGGCATTACTGATAATTTATGGTAGAAAGTAGCCCACTCCCAGATATGTTAATATTCTTTATAATTAAATTCCTATAAAATCATTAGCTTTGACTTATAAATGGTTTAATTTACTTCTTTCTCTTAAGGAAAGAGATCTATATATATATATATTTTTTATTTTCAAGTTTCCAAAATAACTTTTCTTTTTTTTTTTTTTCTTTTATTATCATTGGAATACAGAGGAAGAAAATTAACACCTATTAGTAATCTGTTTTTGGTACCAAAAATTGATTATTTATGTATCATAAATAATATAAAAATATGTGTATGATAAATTGGATAATAAAATACAATTATATATATAGTTGTATTTTTAAAAATTAATTGCCTGAACTATGTTTAAGCAAAGGGATGGTAATATTAGACTGTTTGTGTGGGTCATTCATAGTATTTTTCTTTTATTGACTTGGTAATTCTTTAATATCATCCAACAGTTTCAATATCCACTCTTTAAGTATTCCTTCGGACTTGATTCTACACTCTTTTATTAATAGCTCCAAAATTACTGGCTTAAAAGAATAAGCATTTATTATTTTCTATGGTTTCTTTAGGTTAGGTATCTGGAAGTAGCTTAGTTTGCATTTGCTGGTTCTGGTTCAGTATCTCATGGGTTTATAGTTCTTCTTTCTGGTGGCTGAAAGGTCAGCCTCCAAGATGCCTCACTCACCTGCCTTACGAGTTCATTCTAGCTGTCAGCATAGTGTGCAGTTCCTTTTCTGGACCTCTCCTTGGGGCTGCTTGAATGGTTTCAAGATTTGGTAACTACCTTTGTACAAAGTGAGTGGTTCAAGACAGAGGTTAAAGCTGCAGTGTCTTGTTAATGAACTATTCTTGGAAAGTGTACACTCTTGTGTCTATCAAGCTATGTTCATTTGAAGTGTATTACTACAGAGGATAAGATGGTTGGATGGCATCACCAACTCAATGGGCATGGGTTTGGGTGGACTCCAGAAGTTGGTGATGGACAGGGAGGCCTGGCGTGCTGCGCCTCATGGGGTCGCAGAGAGCTGGACACAACTGAGCGACTGAACTGAACTGAACTGAACTGAACCGAACTAAGTAAAGCACACATTCAGGGTAAGGACGATGAAACTGGAGAAGTAGCAAAGAATTATGAACATATTTTAAAACTGCCATATAGACCTCTTTAGTAAAATCTGTTCTGCCTCTTCTGGGTTGTTTTTATTTACTGCTTTGGTTTTAAGTACTACTTTACAATTCTCAAATTTATAAAGATCTCTTTTCTAAATCATGACCTTTTCAACTTCCTAATAGATTTTGTTCATGGCACTGTACTCTAACTTGCTTCTTCCAGAAACCTGGCTGTCATCCTTGTCACCCTCACTTTTACCCTTCATGTTCAACCAATCATTAGTCATGTAATTTTTTTTTTTTGTCCCTAAACATAGATATATTATCTGTCATTACCCATTTAAAGCAACCATTTTATCTTTATTACTGCAAATATCCTTCTAATATGCATTTTCTTCTCTATGCTTAATTTTTTCTTAGTAAATTTAATTTTGTTTAATACATGGGATAATATGCTTCTCAGGTGGTGCAGGAGAGAATCTGCCTGCCAATGCAGGGGACACAAAGACACAGGTTCAGTCCCTGGGTTGGGAAAGTTCCCTGGAGAAGGAAATGTCAACCTGCTCCAATATTTCTTTTCTAGAAAACTCCATGCACAAGGAGACGGGTAGGCTATAGTTCATGGGGTCGCAAAGAGTCCGTTGCGACTGAAGTGACTGAACATGCATGTAGTCACACATACTTGATTCAGCTGTCCTGAAGCCAAGTTATAGTGGCAGGTATATTAGTCCTTTTAGTCAAAATCTTCAAGTAGATAAATAGTGCTTTTCTCTATGTTATAGACATCCAGCATCTAATCAATGCACTCATCTATGTGTCTGCTGCGGCCACTGATACTCCAACTTCTGCATTTATCCTCTGCTACTCTGTATGTACTCCTCAAGCTATTTTGTGTCATTACCATGGTTTTAGCCTATATTCTGTTCTTGAATTCTAGACTCATGAATCCAAATGAGAATTAAACATTCCTGAGTATTATCATGACACTTAAATTCAATGTGTTTAAAGACTTAGTTAATTATACTAGATTAATGCCCTCAACCAACTAACTGATCGCTTTCCTCTTAATCTGTTTAGTCTTTTACTTAGTTGCTATCTTTTGTCCTGAAATCCTGTGTTTCAAGTTCCACCCCCTTCTTTGAGTGTTCCCCTCTATAAAGCTCTAAAGTTATTCTAGCAAGGCTCTGATCCCTGTTCTTGAGTCCAGGTGGAAGCAATTAATTCTGCTGTGGTCATTAGCTTTCAGCACCCAGGTTCCAGCCTCACCAACCACCTCCCCGTGCCCCTGACCCCTGACCCCGTTCTGCCCAGGCAATCTTTAGATTGGTATATTTAGTTACCCAAAACTCACCAAGAATTTAAAGTATTTTGAGTCAAATATCATCAACCCAGCATTATGATAGGAAAGCAATAAGAAGTTTCAATAGCAGAGTGGCCAAAGTCTCAAAAAATGAAGAATCAGAGTGGTTTGTGCTGAACCAAGTGAGCAAAAACTGGGATCTAATTTTATTTTTTTTTGGGGGGGGTGGGGAGGCGTCTGATTTTCTTGTTGTTTAATCCCTGGTTAGGAGCACTATTAATTAAGGATGTTTTTCACATAGAACTTGGGCACTTTCTGAGGTTCTGGCCATTGGTAGCAGAGAAGTTCATTTTCATTTGTGTCCCCTAACTTAACTAGGAGCACTATTAAGGATGTTTTTCACATAGAACTTGGGCACTTTCTGATGTTCTGGCCATTGGTAGCAGAGAAGTTCATTTTGTCCCATGGTCAGTGGGTAGTCCCAAACTGTAGTATCCTGTCAGAAGTCTACCAGGTTTCACGTTTAGTTTTTCCAATTTATTCCCTCAAAGTCTGTCTATCACATACATAATAGGTAACACTCATTACTACAGAGTAAGTCATGGTAAGAAAGTGGGATGGAGCTCAAGAATATATCTTCTTTGCCCCATATTATTTTTCCATAGCCGCTTCACAATGCCCAGTACAATATATCCTGATTAAAAATATGGTAGATGATTTCACTGGCTAAATGCAGTAAATATACTATGAAAATACTATGACATTTTCCATGTCACGCTATCTTTCTATAGTAACCAAAGTCTCTCCATTGTTATCATGATAAGTGAATGGAAAGCAAGACAAAATGATGAAAATAAAAACTTTTCACTTAAGCATTTTATTTTTACATTTGTTGCTTGCTGATTAAAGCATTTAGCAACATAATTAGAAGTAATTTAAGTAGCTAATCAGATAATGTTATAAAATAGTTTCCAGTGATACATTCCTTTAAACAAAGCATCCACATTTAGGAATGTAATTTATCACTGAGTTATTGATACAAATGCATTGTATGTTACATAGAAGAAAGCATCCACAAATCAACCATGAAGCCTTGTAAAAATGTTCATATCTGTAACTTTTGAATAATTCTCATAGGGTTAAAAGAGATACATGGGAAACTGGTCCTCCACATTTTAGCTCTCTTTGCATTTTTTAGTGTCTGGTTCTATATCATATTTTGACAGTTAAAGACAGATAAAGCTATGTCTGTGTGTGTGCTTGCTTTAGTAAAATTGACTGATGAGTTTAATCAGTCAAATTGTCCACTTAGACAAATGCTTTGACTGTATGATTTGCTTATTTGCTTTTCTTTATTAAATTAACTTGTTTTAAACAATTTGATTTAATTGGTTAGGTTAACAAAACATAGCAAGATCAACTCAATGTTTGGAAACAATTTCGATGTGATTTTTTAAATAGTTATACCAAAGTTAAGAAAAAAATTATCTCGTAGCAAATGCTCAAGTGTTTACTGTAAAACATTCTGAAAAATTCAGATTTCAAGAATGTTTTGTAAATAAGCAAAAAATTTCTATTATTCTATTTTAACTGATCAAAGTTATGAAACTAGATTCCAAAATTGGAGCATTTTTATTGTTCAGTGATTTTATTAATTAAAATACTATATACATTAATGAAAATGTCTTTTTCCTTGAAAGAATTTCAGTATTAAAAAGAACTTCAGGTTTAAAAATAGGTATCTAATTTCTAAGTTATATATATATATTTATATTTTATAATACAAACCATAGAAATGCACTTTTTAGAAATTCAGTGTCTGTTGTGAGACTACCCTGTCAAATATTGACTCAAAATCAAACTTTAAAAATAATGTTACCTCCAATCTCTATGTTCATTCTGTTTGATCAGTGCTGTGGCTGTGCTAGATTTGTGTGTGTGTGTTTGTGTGTATCTGTCTCTCTGTGTTTAAAGGTGGCGGAGGATGAAATAAGAAAGATGCTGAGTGAAAAGAATGGAATTAACTGTACAGTGTGGCTTGAGTGACTTACTTACTTGGAAGTTATGCATGGGGTCTTTGGGGGTGCTTATGGGTTTTCCAAAGTAGTATTGAGATAAAAACTAATGTCAGTCTCAATTTAGAAATGAGTTATGGTTTCATAAAACAAATCAGTATTTTCTCTAAGTTTCAAGTGAAAATGTTTGTAGTAATAAAATCTCATTTCTCCATTACAATTCTTTTTACACTTTCTTGTTTCTCTCCTCTCTTCTTTGCTTTTCAGGTTTCATACTTAATGTAAAAGCCATAAGAAAAGTTGAATGTATTTCTTTAAATTCAACCATCAATTAAAATGTAATGGTATCATGTGTTTATCTCTATAATTAATTCTCTTATGTGAATATCAACTTAGTAATTGGTTGGTAAACACTTAATTTTGGAATTTCAGTCATGTGCTTTTAAAAGAAGACTTGACTTATTCCAATTAAACATTTGACTATCTTGCAATAATGTACTGATTGTGTTCACAGTCTTGGATTATGAAACTGTTAAATCTGAAATGAAAAGATAGATGGTTTGCTGTATGAAAATGAAATATATATGCACAGCAAATATCTGAAACCAAACAGCAAATGAGAAAAACACAAAGGACAAAATTTCAATTTTCTTGCTATGCAAAAAAGTTTTGCAATAACAAACTGTAAATGTGAGAAAGCAGTTCACAAATGAAATATATGTAGAGGATTAATAAACATATGACAATATATTTCATTGTATAAATAAAATAGTGAAAATTAAAATAAGGATGATTGTTATATCATTATTTGTCTATCACTGGCAAAGTATAAAACAATTGGTAATCTGTAGTTTTAAAGACTGAAATGACTTAGCAGTAGCAGCAGCACTTTTAAAGAAGAAAGTACTGCTGATGGAAGTGTGCATTTATGTTAAGCTTTTTGGACATTTAGTTGATATTTGGCAAACTTCATATATATTTACCCCCGCTATAAATTTTATTTATAGACCTATGCCATAAAATATATTTAGATAATTATATTTTTTCTAAAATATCATAGCCAAGTACACAGATTTGTACTTCTTTACAATATTATGATACAAAAACACTGGGACAATTCTAAGTACCTTTTAACATAAGACCAGTTAAATAACATTTTATGTGTATATGTATATGCAATGCAGGTGTTAAAAATGTGAGATTCAACTTGAAATGAAAAGATTTCCACCATATATTGTTAAATTAATAAGTAAAATAAATCAGTGTATCAAGCAATATGTATAGTGTGATACTACCTGACTGAAAGTTCCTTAAGTAAAATTTAAAAAGGGAAGGGAAGAAAAATACAGTTTTTTTTCTGTAGACAATTTTTATAGAAAGGTCACCACATTGTTAACTAGTTACCTCCTGACACTGAAAGATAGATACAGCAAGGGACCTGAAGGAATTGTAATTTGTCTGCTTACAAATCTCTATCTTCTAAAAGAACATTCACTATTTCTATCATTAACTGAAAAAGTATACTGATTTATTTTCATTATTTCTTAAAACAATAAAATAATTTAAAAATTGAAATAGATTGCCTTTTTAAGTAAGTATATATAAGCTCAAGAACAGTACTTTTTTGGAGAGGGATAATGGTTTCCGTCAAAAAATGAAACAGGTACAGTATTCCTGAGATTAATTTGAGACTCTTGTTTTACAGATTGGATGCTATTTCTGTATAGTCTTTAACTCATCTACCAGCCAGTGCTTTAGAAAATCCAGAGTGCTTTGTTTCCATTTATAAGGGGGAAAAACAAACAAACAAACTGTAAGACTAGGTTTTTAAGAAATAATTGTTATAGTTAGATTTTTTTAATTTTATTTTATTTTTTAACATCAAAAACATTTTTTATTGCAGTATAGCTGATTAACAATGTTGTGATGAAACAACACATCACATGAAGTTCTTAACATTCATGTTTCACATGAACAGTGAAGGGACTAATCCATACATATTCATGTATCCTTTTATCCCAAATCCCGTTCCCATCCAGGCTGACACATAACATTGAGCAGAGTTCCATGTGCTATACAATAGGTTCTTGTTGGTTATCCATTTTAAATACAGCAATGTGTACATTTGCTTCCCAGAGTCCTTAACTGTGCCTTCCACTGGCAGTCATTTTCTAAGTCTGAGTCTCTGTTTTGCAAGTAAGTTCACTTGTATAATTAGATTTTTTAAAATCCTGTCAAGTTACTGAAGTGAAATGCTCCATTTTTAGTTAAATTTGTGAATAGAAATTGCTTTATTCTTTTGTGTTAGTAGACCAAAAACACATATTTTTCTTTTGTATGTAACAAAGATGTTTTATTTTTCTTTCTTCTTTTGGTAGCTTTCAGCCGTGCCCCCATTCCAATGGCTGTGGTTCGCAGAGAGCTCTCCTGTGAGAGCTACCCCATTGAGCTCCGCTGTCCAGGAACAGATGTCATCATGATTGAAAGTGCCAACTATGGGAGGACTGATGACAAAATTTGTGACTCTGACCCTGCTCAGATGGAGAATATACGATGCTATCTGCCTGATGCCTATAAGATTATGTCTCAAAGGTATGATATTTCTAATATTCTTTCTGCATTTAGTATAGACAGTCAACATGCATCTGTGTGGCATATTAAGCATAGGTAAGAACATAAAATCCTGTACTTTAGAATACTTTACAGTGCTTTTCAATATCAAACTGTTCCCCATATCACTAAAATGCTAGTGCCAGAAATTGCAAATGGCATTGGAAAATATTAAAATGTATTAGATTATTTATTTTTTCATATGTTCTCTTCTGCATTCTCTTAGACCTAGATTCATTAGTTGAGAAATCAACTTAATTTTTCAGTTTTCAAAAACAGAATTATGTAATTTTCTCCAGAAATTACAGAAAAAAATATGTTACTGCTAACAGTAATTTCCCATCAGTGTGGGAAAAGCAAACAAAATTTAGATTCATGGGCAATTTTATTAAAAAAAAATACAGTAAAGACTGTTTATTAATGATTATTTGACCTTGGAAAGCAATTTTAAAAGTTTTCCTTAGATATCTAGTATATGAATTAATTTATTTAATACATTTAAACTATCTGAAGTATTACAATATTAAAATAAATATTAATTAAAGTATCATGCAATATCATTGGATAAGTAAAAGAAAATCTTCAATTCTAAAGAGACTGGTTAATTCAAATTTATAGTTTAGAAAGTTTATATTAGAAGTTCTTAACATTGTTATTCAGTTATTCAGTCGTATCTAATTCTTTGTAACTCCATGGACTGTAGGCTTCCCTGTCCTTCACTGTCTTCCTGAGTATGCCCAAACTCATGTCCATTGAGTTGATGATGCCATCCAACCATCTCATTCTCTGTTGCCCCCTTCTCCTCCTGCCCTCAATCTCTCCCAGCATCAGAGCATTTTCCAGTGAGTTGGCTCTTCACAACAGGTGGTTAAATATTTCTTAATAAATTAGTTAAATACTAAGTATCATTCATATATTTGCTCACTATTATGATTTATCAGAAATCAGTAACAAAGTGATTCATCTTTGACAAGCCTTTATACTGTCTGACTGCTTACTCACAAAGTAATTTTTTAAAACTTAAATGATTTAGTGAATTTGTTTTTAGTTAGAATTTCTATTCAGGCATTTCTTTCTTTTGTTTAAGGATTTCTTAAAATATGGAGGAAGTCATACCATATGTAAAAATAAATTCAATTAAAACTACAAAAACAGTGATTTTCAGGATTATCTTTCCTGTGCTTATGAAAGATTTCCTTATTTTTAACCTTCTTGATACTTAAAATTCAGATATATGTTTATATTTTTATAAATTACTGTTGTGTAAATTATTCAGAGAAATTATAACATGCCAGGATTTTGATGATAGAGCATCTGGGGTATAATGGAAGGATAGTTAGTGGTCTCTGGGCAAATCTGAGGGCTCTTATTTGTCTGTTTCTAAAATGCTGGCTTATGGTAAGGTGAGTGTTAATGGGAAATAAGATTTTAAAATTAGGAATTCCATTTGATACAAGTTTGGTGATTAGAAAGCTAATCATTTTGTTGCATATAGGTGTTAATATCATCTTTCAAGAACAGTTTTTCCACAAGTAGTATGGAATTGGCACCATGACTAAATTGTTATTTTATTTGTTTTGGTTAGAAAACCAAACATAGGATTTTTCAGAATCCTTTTTGGGAGTGGGTTGAGGAGGAATTTCTGCTTTTTGGTGATTACATTTTCATTTAAAATGTAGAGAAGCATTAACTTCTCTAGCTCTTTGATCTCTGTATGATTTTTCACAAAAAATTGTCTTAATCCTTTCATTGATATTATTAATGGCTCCCAAAATAAGCCCTTAATCTTATAATTATTATAAAAAATATCATTACAATGGATTTTCTGGAGCTACTGAATTAGATGAGATGCATCTGTAAAGTGACAAATCTGCAGAGGAAGATTGCTTTAAGCACCCTAAGTAAATAATTTACAGAATCCCTGCAGGGGGGCTCTCAAATAAGAATTGTCAGTTAACTGTAATAGCTGCAGTTAATTCTCCATGGAGGCAAGATTCTTGCTTGTATTTTAACTATTAAATGTACTACATTTACACCTGTCCAAAATAAATGGAGAGAAGATATCTGGTTCCATTTTGTAAGCTCCCAAGATATGGGATGATCACGTCTACTTAAGCTGCCTCATTTTTTTTTTTTCTTTTTTTTTTATTTTTTATTTTTTTCAATTACCAAAAATAATTTTATTTTAGGCATTTTAAACAGGGAGATTATATGTTACAGATATGTATAATCCAGTCTTTCGAACAAAACTAAAATTTTGTTTGATGACTGCTGCTGCTGCTAAGTTGCTTCAGTCATGTCTGACTCTGTGCGATCCCACAGACAGCAGCCCACCAGGCTCCTCTGTCCCTGAGATTCTCCAGGCAAGGATATTGGAGTGGGTTGCCATTTCCTTCTCCATTTTAAGCTGCCTCATAATGAACTCTTACTGTCATGCCAATGCTAGCATGTTAAATAATGCTCATAATTACTAAGTAGCATATTAATTATGATGTTGACAGTTTAAATAATATGTTTGAATTAAAACCATAATAGAAAACATCTTTTTAAAAGGTATTTTAGATTAATTATTGTGTTTTGTTTTATTTAAACTTCTAGAAGGACATTTTATCAGAGTCTACAATTTTTAAGCATGTCTCTAATGGGTGAAATATTACTGAAGTCAAAAAATTATATATGTATCTTTGCAAAACCTTGTTTAAAAAGCCTTCATGACTTCAACCTCATAAATTAGACAGATGTCACAGACAAGGACAGGCATGACATGTTATTTCTGTGGTTGTTTGAATACACATTCAATGAATGCATAAATAAATTGTATGCTAATGTGTACATTTGGTGTGAAAAATTGGGGACTTGAATCAAAAAGGGTATGACACATGATTTCTACAATTTTTTTTCCCCAGTAGAACTATAGAATCTGCTCTGGAGAGTTCAGTTTCCTTACTGCCTTTCAGATTAAGCCTGCTGTTCTCAAATCCAAGTGTGTTTTCATACCATTCTTCCCCCAATTTCTCTGAGTATTTTGTGCTTTTTTTTTTTTTTTTCATTATATTGCTAGAAGACTTGTTAAAATGTCAGAACACATTTACTTTCCCTTCTCATAACTTCTCATGCTGCCCCTCACCTATTATCATCTACATCCATTTGTTTTGCATCTAAATAATAGATGCGTATTACCATATTCCTTCTCTAAAGTAAATAGTAGGCTTCTAGTGTGCAGACTTGCCCTTGATTTTACCTAAAAGTAAATTTTGAATGTAGTAATCGTATATATGTATATATTTCAAGTCAAGTCAAATACATATATCTTAAATCAAATATATGTATTAATGAAGAAATACATACGCTGTCCAATTTTGTCATGCCAATTAAAAGCTTTCTTAAATTTATTATCTGATTCACTTTTGTGTATTTTCATTTTATGTTTATACAATTGAGTTTAAAATATAATATATATAACTTTAGAATCTACATGAACATGACTGGCAACTAATAACTGCAGGACTTTTACATTTTGAATGCAGCTGTTATCACCATCTATTAATGGAAATACTTGTATTTTTTAATTCTACCAGTATCTAAAAGTTCATGATATGAAGTTCATTGTGAGAGTTACTCTGGAGTTTGGTGGATAAATATATCAGTCATGATTCTAATTCATAAAACTATATATTTTTGTTCAATAAAAACTAAATTGCTATATCATTTGTTCAGTAATTTATTCTTATCTCATTTACATTAATTGAAGAGTTCAAACAAGAAGTTCTCTTTTACCTACATGGTATTAGGGAGCATGCAGCTGAAGTGGCAGAGAAGGCAATGGCACCCCACTCCAGTACTCCTGCCTGGAAAATCCCATGGACAGAGGAGCCTGGAAGGCTGCAGTCCATGGGGTCGCTGAGGGTCGGACACGACTGAGCGACTTCACTTTCACTTTTTACTTTCATGCATTGGAGAAGGAAATGGCAACCCACTCCAGTGTTCTTGCCTGGAGAATCCCAGGGATGGGCGAGCCTGGTGGGCTGCCGTCTATGGGGTCACACAGAGTCATACACGACTGAAGCAACTTAGCAGCAGCAGCAGCAGCAGCTGAAGTGGAAGTGCTAGACTGGTCTTTGAAGGATTGCAACATTAGTGGAACTGGAAGAGACCAAAGCGATGTTAGATATAGAAGTGGATGAATACTGAAAAAGAACATGGGGTGCAGCTTCTATTCAATAACCATCCACTCATCCTTTTCTGTCAGGACTTCATATGATTATTGATGTCTGATGTGCACAACTTAATCTCTCTAGTTCCTCTTCCCAATGTGCCTGAGGCCAGCATCTCACCACCAACCATTCCTGTGGATTCAACACTTATGCTCTAAGGAAGCCTTGACGATTTGCCAATAAACTAGCTTGGATGCTATTCCCTTATTAATAAAACTACTAGTGTCCATCTTATAAAATAAACACAAATTCCATGTAAATGTGGGAAGTTTGAAAATCATATTTTATGACATCCTCAGCTAACTTTTGACAAGTATTTTAAGTATCTGATATAATAGCCTTACGTTACATACAACTGACCATAATGTTAAAGTTGAAAAGGAAATTTGAGTAAACATATGTATATGAATGGGCTTCCCTGGTGGCTCAGCTAGTAAAGAATCCTACTGCACTGTGGGAGACCTGGGTTCAGGAGAATTGGGTTCAATCCCTGGGTTGGGAAGATCCCCTGGAGAAGGGAATGGCTACCCACTGCAGTATTCTGGCCTGGAGAATTCCATGGACTAGTCCATGAGGTCACAAAGAGTCAGATACGACTGAGCAACTTTCACAGTATGTATATGAATATGTATATGAGGGATTCCCTCATAGTTTAGTTGGTAAAGAGTACACCTGCAATGCAGGAGATCCCAGTTCAATTCCTGGGTCAGAAAGATCCACTGGAGAAGGGATAGGCTACCCACTCCAGTATTCTTGGACTTCCCTTGTAGCTCAGCTGGTAAAGAATCCACCTGCAGTGTTGGAGACCTGGGTTTGACCCTGGGTTGGGAAGATCCCCTGGAGAAGGGAAAGGCTACCCACTTCAGTATTCTGGCCTGGAGAATTCCATGGATTGTATAATCCATGGGGTCGCAAAGAATCTACAGGACTGAGCGACTTTCAATTTCAATATGTGTATGAAATACTGTAATTTATTGCAGTATAACATACATACTGCTAATTGCACACTGCTGTTGTTCAGTTGCTAAGTCATGTTGGACTCTTTGTGACCTCGTGGACTGCAGCACACAAGGCTTCCCTGTCCTTCACTATCTCCCGGAGTTTCCTTAAACTTATATCCATTGGTGATGCCATCCATCAATCTCACCCTCTACTGCCCCCTTTTCCTCATGCCCTCAATCTTTCCTAGCATCAGAGTTTTTCCCAATGAGTCGTCACTTTGCATCAGGTGTTGAAAATATTGGAGTTTCAGCTTCAGCATCAGCCCTTCCAATGAATATTCAGGGTTGATTTCCTTAGTATTCTCTGGTTTGATCTCCTTGCTGCAAGGGAGTCTTGAGAATCTTTTCCAGCAACAAAATTTGAAAGCATCAATTTTTTGGCACATAGCCTTCTATATGGTCCAATTCTCACATCTGTACATGACTGCTAGAAAAAACATGGTTTTGACTAGACATACTTTGTCACCAAAGTGATGTCTCTGTTTTTAATATGCTGTCTAGGTTGGTCATAGCTTTTCTTCCAAGGAGCAAGCATCTTTTAATTTCATGGCTGCAGTCACCGTCTGCAGTGATTTTGAAGCCCAAGAAAATGAAATCTGCCACTAGTTCCATTTTTGCTCCATCTATTTGCCTTGCAGTGATGGGACCAGATGCCACTGTCTTAGTTTTTTTAATGTTGAGCTCAAGCCAGCTTTTTCACTCTTCTCTTTCACCTTCATCAAGAGGCTCTTTAGTTCCTCATTAGTTTCTGGCATTACGTTTGTATCATCTGCATATATGAGGTTTTTAATATTTCTCCTAACAGTCTTGATCCTAGATTGTGATTCGTCCAACCCGACGTTTCACATGATGTACTCTACATATAAGTTAAATAAGCAGGGTGACAGTATACAACATTAATGTACTCCTTTCCTATTTGGAGCCAGTTCATTATTCCATGTCTGGTTCTAACTGTTGCTTCTTGACCTGCATACAGTTTTCTCAGGAGGCAGATAAGCTGATTGGTATTCCCATCTTTTTAAGAATTTTCCAATTCATTGTTATCCACCCAGTCAGAGGTATTAAGATAGTCAATGAGGCTGAAGTGGATTTTTTTTTTTTTTTTTTTAATTTTATTGCCTTTTCTGTGATCCAGTGGATGTTGGCAATTTGATCTCTGGTTCCTCTGCCTTTTCTAAATCCAGCTTGAACATCTGGAAATCCCCAGGTTCACATACTGTTGAAGCCTATCTTGAAGGTTTTGAGTGCTACCTTGCTAACACGTGAAATGAGTGCCATTCTACAGTAGTTTGAACATTCTTTGGCATTGCTTTCTTTGGGATTGGAATGAAAACTGACCTTTTCCAGTCCTGTGAACACTGCTGACTTTTCCAAATTTGCTGCAATATTGAGTGCAACACTTTAAGCACATCATCTTTTAGGATTTGAAATAGCTCAGCTAGAATTCTATGACCTTCACTAGCTTTGTTCATAGTAATGCTTCCTAAGACCCACTTGTTTTACCCTCCAGGATGTCTGCCTCTAGGCGAGTTTCCACACCACTGTGGTTATCTGGGTCATTAAGACCTTTTTTATATAGTACTTCTGTGTATTCTTGCCACCTCTTCTTAATCTCATAAGTGTACATCTTAGTGAATTTTTACAAACCAAGCTCATCTAACAGCAACCAAGTGAAGACGGAATATTAAATATATCTCAGATATCCCACCTTGTGCTCTGTACCAGCCATATTCCCCCCAACCAAGAATTGCTGCTACTGTGTTGTCTATTACCTTAAATTAGTTTTATTCAATTTAAATTCAAATAAATTGATTCATACAGTATATGATTTTTGGTGTCTAGCTTCTCTCACTCAGTGTGTTCATTTAAAAATACAACGTTATTGAAGCATTTTTATATACTGTGTAATTCACTCATTTTGCATTCATGATAACTTTTTTCTGGTATGGTATCAAGAGGTGCAATCATTTCCATAAATCAGTTTTAGGATGTTTACGTCACCACAGTAAGATTATTCATGCTCTTGTTAATCTCCATCTCCTTCTCTACCCTGTATTGTTTCTACTGTATCTTGTCTTTGTGTCTATCCGTAATGCATTCTTTTTTACAGCTAAAACCTGAATATTTGAAGTCCAGTTAGATTTAGTGGGTGTTTCAATGGGGATATTATCAAAGAAATTTTAGCAGTTATTTCTGGAGGCATGGACATAAATATGTTTATTACCTTTTGAATTATCTTGGAATCAAATATGAATCTAGACATTTAAAAATACCCTCTTTAGAGTTTTCTATCAAGAAGAGATGTTAAATGTATAAAGTAGTAATTTTTTTCTATTTAAATAAATGATTTAGTTTTTACTTTTAACCTGCCAGCACCATTTTAGCAATATTACATTTCCACATGTCATAGTCACATCAGGAACATGCAAAAAAAAAAAAAAAAAGGGTGGGAGAAAGAAAATCGTTTCTCACTTTTCTGAAAAAGTTCTGTTTCAGTTTATATCAGTACCACTGCAGGGGATTTTACAGTGTACAAAAAGGGCTTTGTTTTTGTTGCAGTCAATCCTAGTAACGTTAAGAACTCTTTCAATAGCAGTAAAGGAGGAAATGCCAGTGACAGATTTTGTATGTACATAGCTGAATATATTCTGCAATAGGTTTGTATATAGACATGAATTTTTCAGTTTGAGTATTCTCCTTTGCTCTCTGGACAGATTCATTGCATTATGTCCTGTATTTCTCTTGAAAATTATAACAGATCAAAAACAATTCCACATTTTCAGGAATTTTTTCTTTGAATACATATTTTAATGCAATAAAAAGAACAAAAGAATATAAGGATATAAGTGGTAATATATAACCTTTTGCTGTAGTATGAACAGTAATGTTCGTATGTATGCTTATTAAGAAAACACAAAGAAAAAAAAGAAGAGTGAAGGAAATGAAGGAAGGAGGAAAAGTCCCATTCCCAAAGCCCAAATGTAGAGAATATGGAAAAACTGAAAAGTTTATATCTGAAAGGCATTTATCTCTTCTCTTATATTTTGTCCCATTTTGATTCTGAGAATACCTATTTGATAATACTCAGCTAAAATGCTTCCTATTCCTCCTCACTGGTCATCTGATTTTGAATGAAATTATATTATGTATGTGAAATTTGAAATTTAAAAATTAGTAAATTATTCAAGTGTTTCAGGAAAGATTAGGGGAAAAGTTAAAGGGGGTTGTGTTGGCTGTCTCTTATAGGCCTTGGGGAGTGTTAACCCCTTGTGCAGCCATTCTCTAACACTGTTCACGGAAACTTGTAATCCTTGGGTTCTTTCTTGACATTCCGCAAGATCAAAACTATTTTCATAAAAATTCTGACATAATATTTGCCATTTTTGTTGTATTTAGTGCAGGCACTGATGGCACAAAAGCAGTGGTAGGTAACATTAGCAGGGATCAAGGCACTAGCAACGATGTACTTTTAAAAATTTCTCGGTTATTTAATTTCTAATATGGTAAATATTGGTAGATGTAACTCATATAAACTGATAGTTTGGGAATCTTAATAATTTTAAGAGTTAAGAAGGTCATGAGTCCAAAACTTAGAAAAATTGATGATTTTCCAAAGATTTTTTTTTTCATTTCTAATAATTGGGTGAAATTAGTGATTTATGTTCTGTTTTAATTATTCTTACATTGCATAATACTCATTCTATTTGTTTTAAAATCATGTAGACATTTTCTATAAGTGAATTATTTTTGAAGGGATTAATATTTCTGTGTTATACATTACCCCCTGCTAATATAAAATCAAATGAGAATTAGACTCATGTCGAAAACTTACTAATGTAATTTTCTGTTCAGATACTCATAACTTTCATAAAATTATAAAACCTGCTAAAATTACAAATAAAGTGATTAAAACAATAGAAAGTTAGAATAGCTACTTTTTTGAATAAAATTTCTACACAGGTTAGCAGTATGATTTTGTGGGAATGACGAGATAGCCCTGTTACGATATTATCCTAAACACAAATATTTTAGAGAAACTAAATTTATATAAGTATGTATAGTAGAAAATATTTTTCATTTTTGTGTATTGTTGATATCAGTTTTCTTTTTTAAAAAGAGTCAGCCTTGTAAAGACAAAATTGAAGAATGTTTGAGCAACTGTTCCCTGGCACTCTTTAAATTTTCTGACTTCTTTTTAATTGTTTTAATTCATGCTAATTCCAGTGCCTGAAGCCATAAGCAAATGCACTGGGAAACATGCTAAACAAAATAAACCTAATAGCTACCTCGAAATAGAGATAGAGTGAGAATGATAGATTTACCTAGGATTTGTTCTGTTTCACATTTGACTTCTAAAATATAAGAATCACTTTTTTTCATTCATAGTGAAAGATCATCATAATTGTTTCCCCACTTCTAGAATTTTTAGAAATTTTACACCCTGTGGTCACTATGTAGAACTTGACATCTTGTGTAAAATGTTTAGAAGATACTAACAAGGGAAGAAGGATAAGAATTTTCTGAAAATTAGAGAACATAGGATAAAAACACTGAAGCTATTATCTTGAGTATAATTTCAATTGAAATGGAAAACAACAAACAATTATGAGCATAAATTTTGTTACTGATTAATGCAATGTAACTGGACTCTAAAGGAAAATAAGTTATAGTGATATGTAGCAGATATTCCAAATAACTACCTCAGTTTCTCTTATTACAGTGATTTTAAAAGTTGCTAAGGATATTGTGGGAGTGGCCTTCAGAGTATATTTACTGTCTTTCATTATTCATTTTACTGATGAGAACACTGAGTTGTACAGAGTTAAGAAATTTATCTGAAATTACTTACTGTATGATTGTGCAAACATACCTGCTCTCTTTGGGGACAAAGCCTATGATTTTTTTTGGCTGTGCTCATTTGTCTTCTTCTAAGACACTAAGAGTACCTTTTTATCTTTGTAAATTTATGTGTAGTTGATTTAAACAATTAGTTTAGTTTCAACTATATAGCAAAGTGATTCAGTTATACAGATATATATATAAATTTATATTTCTGATGGTTTTTCTACTACAGGTTATCATATGATATTGAATATTATTCCCTGTGTCATACAGGAAATCTTTATTGCTTATCTATTTATACATAGTAGGTTATATTAATATATGTTAATCCTATACACCTAATTCACCCCACTCTTCCTTTTGTTACTGCAAGTTTGACTTCTATTTCTCGGAGTCTGTTTCTGTTTTGGATATAGATTCATCTGTGGGACTTTCCCAGCAGTCCAGCGGTTAAGAGCTCATGCCTCCAAAGCAGGGGGTGCAGGTTTGATACCTGATTAAAGAACTAAGATTCTATAGGCCATATGGTATGGACAAAAAAAAAAATTTGTTTGTATTATTTTTTAGATTCCACATATAAGTGATACAATATTTTGTCTTTGACTAACTTCCCTCAGTATGATAATCTCTAGTTCATCCGTATCAATTTAAAAAGGATTATTTCATTGTTTTTATAGCTGAAAAATGTTCACATCTTCTTTTACCCACTCATCTGCTGATAGACACTTAGATTGGCTCTTGACTCTTATAAATACTGCTGCTGTGAACATTGGGTTAAAGTACCCTTTTAAATTAGAGTTGTTTTTTTTTTTCTTTTTTCCTGGATGTATGCCCATGATTGGAAACACTGAGTCATATGGTAGCTCTATTTTTTTATTTTAAGAAACCTCTATACTGTTTTTCATAGTGGCTGTACCAATTTGCATTCCTACCAATAGAATAGGAGAGTTATTATTTGTAAACTTCTTGATGATATCTGTTCTGACTGGTATGAGTTGATACCTCAGTGTGGTTTTGATTTGCATTTCTTTGGTAATTAGTGATACACTAAGAATAATTTCCATCATAAGGAAAGGTCTTTTTACTTTTTTAGTATATCAGAAATAACAAGTGAAGTATTCAAATCTATCCACATTTCATATAATTCAATCTATTGTTCAAGCAAGAGAAGGGTTTTAATGAAACCAACCTTACAAAATTGATCAATATAGCCATTTAGTTTCATCTTTGGAAAAATATCCTTTCTTTCCTTACTGATTTTACCTTTTGCTGGAATATTAATGTCTAGAATATTATGTGTGTGAATAAATAGAAAGCATATTTAGTTGTTATTGATAATAATATCTGGACATGTGTATGGGTGCTTTTTATTTGCTATAGATTCTAGCAGTGATTTGTACCTTTCATTAACTCATATATTCTTCTCAATAACACTAGGAAATAATTTTATTATTATTTCCATTATTCAAATAGATAATTAAAGCACATAGAAATTAACTTATGTTAGAATTTATTTTAACCCCATGAAGTGCCTTAGTTGAGAAATTTGAGGTTTTGTTTACTATAGGAAGAATGATAAGGTATTAAGATTAGTTAAGAACAGTACTCCTGATTGTGTTCATGATGGTGAGTAAAGAAACTCATTATCTCTCATGGAAACACTCAACCAAATATTGGGTTGGTTTAGCTCAAGTTTTATTAATATTCAGTTATAGCCACAAATTTTTATCATTGAAGTTTTTGATAGAAAAATTTATTTTTTGTGAATCTGATACTCTCCAGCCTCTCAAACCCTTGTTTATTTGAATCAGTTATATTTATAGAATGTTTAATACAATGTTATATATTTTGTAATTTGAGCTGGTGGCTCACAGGTTAAAGCATCTGCTATATCTTGTATTGATAAATACATGCATTGATAGAACAAATCTGATTGAATTACTAAATATTACAGCTATAACCATATATCAAGCAATATTTATTGAGAACTTCATATTAGCCAGACAGTATTCTAAGCACATTACATGAGCTAACATATTTAATTCTTCTCTCACTTATATAAAATGGGTACTATTATCATTCTTCCTTTACTTATCTGGGAACTAAAGCATAGAGAGTTTAATTAGCATCCCAAAGTTATATAGTTTAATGTCAAAGCTGCAGTTTTAACATAATAAATCCAGCTTCAAACTCATGATAGCTACTACAATCTATTGTCTGATGTGCTCTGTCTAAAATATGTACTATTATTAAAAAAAGGCCTTACCCAGGAAAGAAGTATGAACCAGTCACTATTCCTGAAAAGAAATCAAACACACACATATGTGTGCATGCTCACCCCCCCAAACATATATATACCATTAGTGCTTAGCTGTCATCAGCTCAGTTCAGTTCAGTGGATCAGTCGTGTCCAACTCTTTGCGACCCCATGAATTGGAGCACGCCAGGCCTCCCTGTCCATCACCAACTCCTGGAGTCTACCCAAATTCATGTCCATCAAGTCAGTGATGCCATCCAGCCATCTTATCCTCTGTCGTCCCCTTCTCCGCTTGCCCCCAATCCCTCCCAGCATCAGGGTCTTTTCCAGTGATTCAGCTCTTTGCATGAGGTGGCCAAAGTATTGGAGTTTCAGCTTCAGCATCAGTCCTTCCAATGAACACCCAGGACTGGTCTCCTTTAGGATGGACTGGTTGGATGTCCTTGCAGTCCAAGAGACTCTCAAGAGTCTTCTCCAACACCACAGTTCAAAAGCATCAATTCTTTGGCACTCAGCTTTCTTCACAGTCCAACACTCACATCCATACATGACCACTGGAAAAACCATAGATGGACCTTTGTTGGCAAAGTAATGTCTCTGCTTTTTAATATGCTATCTAGGTTGGTCATAACTTGAGACATGGCATGAAGTTTATTAAATTATATGATATTCATTTTCTCCCTAAGGATAAGTTTTCAGAAAAAAATCACTCAACTGTGAAATATTTTTTCTTAAAAAATAATGAAATCAGATTTTGTTATTCTTCTTAACATTTTAGAATTTATAGGGAAACAATTATCCATAGAAATACTTCAATAAAGATGAACTTATAGGTAATAATGGGGAATAATATACCAGTTTCTGTATGTGTATGGAAATAAATGGAAATAGATATCAGTTCATGGGCAGACTTTAGCAAAGTGAGGCTCATGAATTTGAAACTAAATATATCCCATGGGTATTTGAAATACTTATAAATGAGAAAATGTATCATGTCAATCTTTTTAAAATCAAACTTGAGTAACAGAATATATTAAAATTTCTAATATTTTATGTAATGAGATTTTAGGTAGCATAAATCTCTATAAGGCTTTTGATAACAGTTATAGAAAACAAAGTGGGTCTTTATTTATGCCACTCTATGGTAAGTTTGTTTTATTTGTGGTCAGTTTATTCTTATTTTCTATTTTATTTTGCATATTCTGCCACATCATGCTGAAAACATATTGGTAATTTTGCCTCTATGAATAATGTGTTAGACACAAGCTTAAACTGATTTATTTTCTCTTTATTAACAAGTCATTCTGTGTAATACATTTTGAATTTCTCATTATGTTATGTGATTAATTTATAAAAATGGTATTTCCCAAGTCACTGGAGAATAACCATTACTCTAACATTTGTTAGTATGAAAAATTGCATTAACTGATACCAGTTTCTGTGAAATTAAGTATTTATGATACTTTGTCACATATGTTACAGCAAGATATGTAAATCATATTTATTTGTAAATAGACTTATAAATGGTAAAAGAAAAAATATGTTTTTTTTCATGCATATGGGCTTATTTCCATATATAAATATATGTTGAGAGTTTTGACTTGAAAAGACTTTCATCTTTCCAAAACTGTTAGTACTCATGACTATTAGTACTATCAAACTTATGAAAATAAACATTTGGAGCTGTTTCTTGGACATGTTAGTTCATTCAGGAAGTAATATTATGAAAATAACATAATTCTACAAAAATATTTCCATATGTAAAGAGAAAACATACTTCAAATGTATTATAATATACAAGAGGATATGGTTATGAGCTAATATGAAAAGAGGAATAAAAATGGCTATGGGTTGGAAGTTAACGGTATAGTAATGTTACATGAAAGATTTATAAGTCTTCTACCAATATGAACATCTTACTAAATATACTATTCTAATATTATTTACTGATTTAACATTGAGTTTCTTATTTCATTGTAATTGGTTTTGCTTCAGTTTCAGAATTATGCCCACCAAGTTCTGGCAACATGCTACATCCTTGAGCATTTCTGTGGTATATTAATATATATATTAATATACACATATATATATGATTCTGATATATTTCAATGCTCCTTATTTTCTTTAGATACTATTTTTTTAAATCTTATTTCTCTCCCCAAACCACAACTTTTTGTCTTTCCATTAAAATATAGAGTAAAAATACTTATAATCGGTTTCATCATTTATAATCATCTAGACAGGGTGAGTTATTTCTCTGACAGTATTTTAGTAATTAGGTTCACAAATATGCACACCTTTTTCACAAATTAGTCTCTGCAAATTTGCTGCAATAAAAGATCTTTTACTTTTGCAAGGATTTCAAGAAGATCATTTTTGCCTAAGGAAATAGGATTCTGAATTACTTTCCAAGTTTGGATCTTAAAAAAAAAAACAAAACAGTGGGATCATCCTAATAACTTTAAGTTCAATTATTTCTTCCAATAGCATTTCCCTACTGTGACATTAAAAGAAAACACTGCAACTATAACAATAATAATTATATAAAATATTTTAATGAAAGTCATAGAAAGTATAAATTAATAAAAGAAGCACAAGTCCACATGGATATTAGAATGAAAAATGACCCTTATTCTGCAAACTAATGGAAATAAAAATGTGTCTTAGTGTAAGTTATGAGGTATGTAACATATATCTCAAATGTTACATTATTACATGTAAATAAAAGATGATTTTCCTATATGATATAATTGGATATATATCTTATAGCTGTAATTGCATTATAATAGACTGTCAGCAACAAATGACCAAAAAGGAGCTGCAATATAAGTCATATCTTCCAGAGTCCTTTAGTCTGTTGTACCACAGTTCTTGTAGGAACCAATTGAAGAACATGTTGCTTTGATGGTTGTGGCATGAACTCTGTGTACCCTTAGTTTTGAAACTATTATGTCAGCAGTGTTGGCATGTACACAAATATAAATAAATAATATAACTTCTGAGACATAAGTGTATAGAGCATTTATTTTATGTATTTCTTGGATGTTTATTGATTTTAGGAAAAAAATAATGTGTCTGCCCTGGAATCATGTTGTTATATCATTATCAAAATTTAATGTTTACTTTTTCTTTCATTATTAATAAGTAGAGGGATATGTTTCTCATCCATTTCTTTGATTGTTTTATTTTAAAATATATTTTATTTGCTTTAGGATGATGGAGAAGACATTAATTTTATTTTGCTATTTATGATACTGATACTCAAACAGATAAAATGATTAATCCAGAGTTAAATATGATCCTTTGCCTTGAAGTTTAGATATATATTTATGTTTTCATAGCTAGTTTATTTGGAAAGCAGATTGACTTATCTTTAGTTTTATTAATAAAAGTATGTCTTTTATTAACAAAATGAAAAAACAACAGTTTAAATTCTTAGACTTTTGAATTCAAAAGTAAAATTTCCTAGTATAAGTGGAAACAAATTGGAAATGAAATATTCAGCTATGGTATAGAGACATTTTAAGAAAATATATCTTTGAAGCTCCAAAATCATATTAATATCTTTAAAAAGACATTTAGAAACCACCCCCTTACTCTCATATATGTATGCCCCCTCTTGTAGGTTCAATGCATTGATTGTTTTGCTTTCAGATCTTTGAAGCAGACTTTGGTTTCAAATCCAAGCCATGTATCCCAGTACACATGGATTTCTGAGCAAGTTAGAATTAAAATACTTGCCTTGAAGGGCTATAATGAGAATAGAAAGTTTGTGTTTTTTTTCACATGTGTAATAGCATGTTGCCAAAGTGATTGTTATTATGACCAGAGAAATGTTTTCTATATTATCTTCTATTGTTGAATAAGAGATGTTAGTCTGGATTTTGATGTTTGTTTTCTTATGAAAGTCAAAGTTTTTAAATAATTCCTGTCTCCCTCTATCATCAAGTTCATATTCCAAAGAAATATGATAGGATGTGTTTACATTTGTACATGTTTTTCTTGCTGTAGTTTTTAAAAATGTTATGGTCACTATGTAAAGAGTTCTGGTTCTGGGAAAATCCTTAAAGCATATGAAGTTTATCTTTAAAGCCAGAAAGATTTTTAGGGGTGGATGTGTTGCAGACTTTTACTTCTTTATGTTCTGGGACCTTAGACCTCATTGTTTTAGTATGTTTAGTCTCTCTTCCCTACCCCACTCCTTGCTTTATAGTCCTATATAAGAATACCATTACTTTCTTACTTTAAAATTACCTCTGAAACTAAGAATTGTTCTAATTTCAGGTGAAGCACAATGCCTCATAATGAAGGAAGAATGCTAACCAAAGTTTTATCTGTCTGGAGAGGAAAAAGAGAAATACATGCTGAGGAGATAATCCAAACTAGCCACCCCTGTTCCAAAGACAAATTTAAATTTATGTGGAATATCACAAAATGATTTATCTTTTGTGGCTCAGCTGGTAAAGAACCTGCCTGCAGTGCAGGAGACTTGGGTTCCATCCCTGGGTTGGGAATATCCCCTGGAGAAGGGAATGGCTACCCACTCCAGTATACTGGCCTGGAGAATTCCATGTGCTGTATATCCATGGGATTACAGAGTCTGACAAGACTGAACAACTTTCACTTGACTAGATTAATAACAGGCATAATACTGTACAATATGTTACAGATATAAGCAAAGCTATTATTTCTTGAAAGTGTTTCTCTGAGTTCACCTACATACTTATAAGAGGCTATATTTTGCATTATGAAAATGTCACTTGTCTGAAAAGAAATGTTGCTTCTGAATTTCTCCACAAGTCACTCCTTTAGTCTTGGCATTGAATAATCAAGCTTTGTAGATTTTTTTCTCTTCTGTTTAATTATTGTATTTCAAGCAGTAATCTTCGTAAATTTTTAAAGGAAGTCTTATACTTGTGAATTTTGTCTCACCAGTGTCATTTTATTCTGTCAATATTGTTGGAAACATCTTGATAGACTACATAAGGAATAGTCACCCACACACTGTTTACATTAGTAATAAACAGAGATAGAATTTTAGGAGGGAGTATAGGCAATACCATCTTTCCAGAATCTTCCTCTTAATGAAGTAACTAGCACAATGGAGAGTCAGCTGTATTTTTAAACCCAGCAGGCAAAAGTGTCGAATAGAAACCGTTAAGTGTCAGAAGGAAGGGTCTGAATATAAAGTTTGCTAAAACTGAGCATGATAAGTTCTCCTCTAAGGAAATGCCTCTTGGGCAATCCAGTCTAGGAGCTTAGAAAACTAAGACTCTTTCCAAATTCACATTACCACACAATTTCTTTTATAGCTGGACAGTTTGTGGGCTAAGGCCACAAAGCCTAAATAGAATTTATAATATGATACTTAATTATCTTTGAATTCTGAAGACCCTCCTCTGTAAGACTAAAACCAGAATTATTTAAGTAGGCTCTTTTACATATGCACATAGGTTTGGGAATAAAGTAGTTATCTCTTCTGCATTGAGATATTTCCAGAAGGAAAAATTGAACAAGAAGCAGCTATTTAAACTTACTCCCATTTCTCTTATCCCTACCCCCCTTTCCTGACATCTGGCCTTTGGTTAATAGAACCAATGGCTAAAAATGATTCTGATCTCAGGGAGGCTCATGGCTACAAATAAGGGAAGAACACTCACCACTGCAAATCTGTGTATTCTTGACAGAAAATGAGGGATAGATGGTGGGGTGCTTGTGTGTGCTGGTTGCTTCAGTCATGTCTGACTCTTTGCAAGCCCATGGACTGTAGCCTGCCAGGCTCCTCTCTGTTCATGGGATTCTCCAAGCAAGAGTACTGGAGTGGGTTGCCATGCCTTTCTCCAGGGGAATCTTCCCAACCCAGGGATCTAACCCATGTCTCTTATGTCTCTCTCCTGTTGTTGGCAAGCAGCTTCTTTACCATTAGTGCCACCTGGAAAGCACTAACTGGGAAAATCCTGGGGAGATAATTACTACATATCACCTACTCCAAGCACAGTTTAGTATTTTATGTGAAATATCATGAAACAGTTTCCCCTTTACTGAAAATAACGATGCTAATCACAAAGACTTGGAATCTCAGAATCTTTCAGGCCTCCACAGTACAACCTCCCCTACAAAATCTAAACTAAAGATAAATCTTGGTCCCACAGGCAGTACTTCAATTCTGAAAGAAAAGCAGTGTCTCTGTTTTAGTCTCATAGCACCGGATGCTCTATGATCTGACTGAAGATCCTGCTTTTCAAGAAGAGATTTGGGAAATTAGTTAAACTAGAATTCAGATTTTAGTTTCGTTACATGTTTTACATGAGCCTTTGTGAATTTGTCCTCACTTTTCATCACTGATCTGAGGAGACTAATAATGAAGCCCTGGGCTGGAACTTACTGGAATGTGTGCTGCTACTTCCGACCTGAGACCTGGCTGCCTCTTTTTTTTTCACCTTCCCTCCACTCCAGGTTGCTGAGGTCAGACTAATGAAAGAAACTCGATGTGGGAAGCACCGGTCAGGCTTCATACTAACCACAATCTGTAAAATTACCTAAAAATTTTAAAATCAGTGGTATTTTTCCCTCTGAAATGAAATGTTGTTCACAAAAGGTAAAAAGAAATGTCACATTAAAGTGAAATAACTAGTGAATTCCATGCTGCAAAAGTTTAAATATTTAAAATTTTTATTATGAATAGAAACAAACTTTTAAAACAATGTAAAACTTCAAATAATCCCTCTTCCCCATACTTTAGTTTAAATTGCAGTTTTAAATTTGATAAAATTCTGTATGTTCTACCATAAAAATAATTTCTGCAATTTTTACAGCATCCTGATTTCTATTATTAACCTATACTAAATGAACCATTGTTAGTAAATGGTATAATTCATTTGTAACAGGAAAAAATACATATACATATATGTATGTGTGTATATACACATATATGTATTTATATAGTTCTTGTTCAGTCGCCCAGTCATGTCCGACTCTTTGCGACCCCATGGACTGCAGCACACCAGGCCTCCCTGTCCCTCACTATTTCCCAGAGTTTGCCCAAGTTCACGTTCATTGCATCAGTGATGGCTTCTGGCCATCTCATCATCTGATGCTCTTTTCTCCTTCTGCCCTCGATCTTTCCCAGGATCAAGGACTTCTCCAGTGAGTTGTCTGGTCACATCAGATGACCAAAATCCTGGAGCTTCAGCTTTAGCATTCGTCCTTCCTGTGAATATTGAGGGTTGATCTCACTTAAGATTGACTAGTTTGATTTCCTTACTGCCTAAATGTCTTTCAGGAATCTTGTCCAGCACCAAAGTTCAAAGGCATCAATTCTTTGGTGTTCTGTCTTCTTTACGGTCCAGCTGTCACAACCATACATGACCACTGGGAAGACCATAGACTTGACTGTATGGACCTTTGTCGGCAGAGTAATGTCTCTAGTTTTCAACACACTGTCTAGGTTTGTCTGGCTTTCCTGCCAAGAAGCAATCGTCTTTTGATTTTATGGCTGCAGTCACTGTTTGCAGTGATTTGAAGCCCAAGAAGAGGAAATCTGTCACTACTTTCACCTTTTCCCCTTCTATTTCCCATGCAGTAATGGAGCTGGATGCCATAATCTTAGGGTTTATATATATATATATAGTCTTAAGCTGACTCTTTCATTCTCCTCCTTCACCCTCATCAAGAGGCTCTTTAGTTCCTCTTTGCTTTCTGCCATTAGAGTGGTATCAGCCACATATTTGAGGTTGTTGATGTTTCTTCCACCTATCTTGATTCCAGCTTCTAATTCATCCAGCCCAGCATTTATCATGATGTGTTCAGCATGTAGGTTAAACACGCAGGGTGACAGAAGATAGCCCTGTTGTACTCCTTTCTCAATTTTGAACCAATCAATTGTTCCATACAGTGTTCTAACTTTTGCTTCTTGATCCTCATACAGGTTTCTCAGGAGACGGGTAAGATGGTCTGATATTCCCATCTCTCTAAGAGCTTTCCACAGTTTGTCATGATCAACACAGTCAAAGGCTTTAGTGTAGTCAATGAAACAGAGACAGATGTTTTTCCAAAATTCCCTTGCTTTTTCTATAATCCAGCAAATGTTGGAAATTTGATCTCTAGTTACTCTTTCTTTTCTAAACCCAGCTTGTACATCTGGAATTTCTTGGTTCGCATAATGCTGAAGCCTAGCATGCAAGATTTTAAGCATGACTTGACTAGCATCAGAGATGAATGCAATTGTTCAATGGTTAGCAGATTCTTTGGTTCTACCGTTCTTGGGAACTGGGATGAGGACTGATCTTTTCCAATCCTGTGGCCACTGCTGGGTCTTCCAAATTTCCTGACATAATGAGTGGAAACCCTTGATAGCATCCTTGTTTAGGATTTTGAATAGTTCTGCTGGAATTTCATTGCATCCATTATCTTTATTAACAGCAGTGCTTCTTAGGGGCCACTTGACTTTGCACTCCACAAGGTCTGGCCCTGGGTGACTAACCACACCATCGTATAATCTGGTTCATTAAGATCTTTTTTATACAGTTCTTCTATGTATTCTTTCCATCTCTTCTTGATCTCTTCAGCATCTAATAGGTCTCTACCATTTCATCCTTTATTGTGCCCATCTTTAGGTGAAATGCTCTCTTGATATTTCCAGTTTTATTGAAGAGATCTCTAGGTTTCCCTTCTGTTGTTTTCTTCTATTTTTAAACACTGTACATTGAAGAAGGCCTTCTTGTCTCTTCTAGATATTCTTTGAAAGTCTGAATTTAATTGGATGCACCTTTCCCTGTCTCCCTTGCTTTTCTCTTCTCTTCATTCTTCTGCTATTCATAAATCCTCCTCAGATAACCACTTTGCCTTCTTGCTTCTCTTTTTCTTTGTGATGGTTTTGTTTGCTGCCTCTTGTACAATATTTATTACAGACCTCTGTCCAATATAGTTCTTCAAGCACACTGTTACCGAGATCTAGTCTCTTGAATCTTACCTCTACTGCAAATTCATATGGGATTTGATTTAAGCTGTATCTGTCTGGCCTAGTGTTTTTACCAGTTTTTTTTTTTTTTCTTAAGTCTGAATTTTGCTATGAGAAGCTGATGATTTGAGCCATAGTCAGCTCCAGGTCTTGTTTTTACTGACTGTATACAGCTTCTCCATCTTAGGCTACAAAGAATGTAGTTGATTTGATTTCATTATTGACCATTAGGTGATGTCCATGTGTAAAGTCAACTTATGTTGTTGAAAAAGAGTATTTGCTATGACTAGTACATTCTTTTGGCAGAATTTGGTTAGCCTTTGCCCTGCTTCATTTTGTTTTCCAAGGCCAAACTTGCCTATTACTCATGTATATCTTGACTCCATGTATATCTTGGTCCTAGTTTTGCATTCCAATCCCCAATGATGAATAGAACATATTTTTTGGGTGTTAGTTATAGGAGGTCTTCTAGGTATTCATAGAACTGATCAGCTTCAGCTCCTTCAGCATCGATGGTAGCGGCATAGACTTGGATTACTATGATGCTGAATGACTTGCCTTGGAAACGAACAGAGATCATTATGTTGTTTTTAAGGTTCCACAGTTCCAAGTACTGTATTTCAGTTCCAAGTACTGTATTTCAGACTCTTTTGTTGATTTTGAGGGCTACTCCATTCTTTCTGTGGGATTTTTGCCCACTGTAGCAGACATAAAGGTCATCTGAATTAAATTCTCCCATTCCCATCCATTTTAGTTCCCTGATTCCTAGGATATTGATGTCTATTCTTACTGTCTCCTGCTTGACTATGTCCAATTTTCCTTGATTCATGGACCTGATATGCCAGATTCCTATGCAATACTATTCTTTGCAGCATCATATTTTACTTTCTTCCCCAGACACCTCATCAACCAAACTTCATATCTCCTTTGGCGCAGACACTTCATTCATTCTGGGACTATTGGTGACTCTCCTCCACTCTTCCACAGTAGCATATTAGACACCTTCAGACCTGGGGGACTCATCTTTCGGTGTTACATCTTTTTAGCCTTTTATACAGTTCGTGGGATTCCCATGGGAAATATACTGGGGTGATTTGCTATTGCCTCCTCCAGTGGATACCATTTTGTCAGAACTCTCTGCTATGACCCGTCCTTCTTGTGTGGCCCTGCATGGCATGGCTCATAGCTTCATATCTTACGCAAGTCCCTTTGCCTTGGCAAGGCAATGTATATACTCTGCTTTTAGCAGCAACAAAAGACATGAAATCATTGTCCATTCCAGTCTGAATAGAAAAAAAAAACAGTATATAATAAACACATGAAGTCTGTTTATCTACCAAAAATTAGGAAACTTGGTCATTATGGGAAAAAAAAAAATACTGTGCATTAAAATACAAATAAAAAGCTAACTCTTTTTTTTTTTTTTTTGAAATGTTTAAACTTAACTCACTGTGAAAAGATAGGAAAGGAGAGAGTCAGGTATTAGAGAAAGAAGAGAGGTATTTTTATCTAAAGCCTCAGCCTTCAAGAATGTAACTATTAGCTGCTTCTGATTCCTCTGCCTTGTTACCTGGATATAGTTTCCAAGCCAGAAATGGGGAAAGATAATGAAGGATTCTTCACCATAAGGACAGGATAGAAAAGGGAAACATGTACAGGGAAAAACCAAAGAGAGACAGCTCCCTTATTTGTCCTATATTGTGCCCATCTTTACATGAAATGCTCCCTTAGTATCTCCAATCTTTGGAACTCTGCATTCAGATGGGTATATCTTTCTTCTCCTCCTTTGCCTTTCACTTCTATTTTTTTCTTATTTAATTTTTAGGCCTCCTCATCAACCATTTTATCTTTTTGCATTTTTCTTGAGATATGGTTTTGATCAACAGCCATCTGTTTAATGTTACGATCCTCTGTCCATAGTTCTTCAGACACTCTGTCTATCAGATCTAATCCCTTGAATCTATTCGTCACTTTCACTGTATAATTTAAAGGATTTGATTTAGGTCATAACTGAATGGCTTATTGGTTTTCCCTACTTTCTTCAATTTAAGTCTGAATGTTGTTATAAGGAGTTCATGATCAGAACCACAGTCAGCTCCTGGTCTTGTTTTTGCTTTCTGTTTAGAACTTCTCCATCTTCGGCTTCAAGAAATATAATCAGCCTGATATTTCTACTGACCATCTGGTGATGTCCAAGTGTAAAGTTTTCTCTTGTATTGTTGAAAAAGGGAGTTTGCTATGACCAGTGTATTCTCTTGGCAAAACACTGTTAGTTTTTACCCTGCTTCATTTTGTACTCCAAGGCCCAACTTGCCTGTTAACTCCAGGTATCTCTTGACTTCCTACTTTTGAATTCCAGCCTCCTATGATGAAAAGGATATATGGGTGCATATGTCTTTCTGAACTATAGTTTTTGTCTCAGTGTATTCCCAGGAGCGAGATAACTGGATCAAAATGGTAATTCTATTTTTAGTTTTCTGTGGAAACTCCATATTGTTCTGCATACTGGCTGTGGCAGCTTACATATCCACCAACAATGTACAAGCATTCCCTTTTTTCCATATCCTTTCCATATTTTTTATATATAGATTTTTTAATGATGGCCTTTCTGACCAGTGTAAGGTGTATTATAGTTTTGATCTGCATTTTTATAATAATTACTAGTGTTAAACATCTTTTGTGCCTACTGACCATCTGTATGTCTGTGGATAAATGTCTATTAAGGTCTTTTGTCTATTTTTCAGTTGGGTTTTTTTTAAAATTGTTGTTGAATTGTATCAGCTATTTGTTTATTTTGGAGAATAAGCCCTTGTCTGTTGCATACTTTGCAAATATTGATATTTTCTCCTACTCAGTAGATTATCATTTTGGTTTTGTATGGTTTTATTTGCTAGGCAAAAGTTTGTAAGTTTGGATTATGTCCCATTTTTTTATTTTTATTTTTATTGACTTGGAAGACTTAAAAAAACCTAAAAGTGCAATTTATATCAGAGAACATTTTGACTATGTTGTCTTCTAGGAATTTTATGTTGTCATATCTTATGTTTAAGTATTGAGACATTTTAGTTCCTTGTATCACCTCAACAGAACTTTTGCCAGGCTCTCCTCTTACCTTTTGTGCTTTGACTATGATTCTTTTTGGCAAGATGCTTTGGTTGATAAAACGTAATTTGGAACACAGGATTAACTGGAGTGGATGGGGAAAAAAAAAGAAACAAACTAAGTAACTTAAAGAATTTGTATCATTAAAAAGTGATTTTTTTTTCACTTTTTGTGTATATCCATTGAGTAAATAAAATTGTTAATTTTATTTTGTTAGAGAGACACCTTGATGTTTCATCAGTTCAGTTCAGTTCAGTAGCTCAGTCATGTCAACTCTTTGCGACCCCACAGACTGCAGCATGACAGCCTTTCTTGTCCATCATTAACGCACACAGCTTGATCAAACTCATGTCCATCGAGTTGGTGATGCCATCCACCCATCTCATCCACTATCATCCCCTTCTCCTCATGCCTTTAGTCTTTCCCAGCATCAGGGTCTTTTCCAATGAGTTGGCTCTTCATATGAAGTGGCCAAAGTGTTGGACTTCAGCTTCAGCATCAGTACTTCCTATGGATATTCAGGGTTGATTTCCTTTAGGATTTACTGGTGGTCTGATATTCCCATCTCTTTAAGAAATTTCCACAGTCTGTTGTGATCCACATAGTCAAAGGCTTTAGCGTAGTTACTAAAGCACAAGTAGATGTTTTTCTGGAACTCTCTTGCTTTATCAATGATCCAACGGATATTGGCTATTTTATCTCTGCTTCCTCTGCCTTTTCTAAATCCAGATTGATCATCTGGAGGTTCACAGTTAATGTACTGTTGAAGGCTAGCTTGGAGAATTTTGATCATTACTTTGCTATCTTGTGAAATGAGTACAATTGTGTGATAGTTTGAACATTCTTTGACATTGCCTTTCTTTGGAATTGGAATGAAAACTGAACTTTTTCAGTCCTGTGGGCACCTCTCAGTTTTCCAGATTTGCTGGCATATTTAGTACAACACTTTCAGAGCATCATCTTTTAGGAAATGAAATAGCTCAACTGGAATTCCATCACCTCCACTAGCTTTGTTTAGCGATGCTTCCTAAGGCCCACTTGACTTAGCATTCTAGGATTTCTGGCTCTAGGTGAGTGATCACACCATCATGGTTATCTGGATCATGAAGATCTTTTTTGTATAGTTCTTCTGTGCATTGTTACCACCTCTTCTGAATATCTTCTGCTTCTGTTAGGTCCATACCATTTCTTTCCTTTATTATGCTTATCTTTGCAGGAAATAGTCCCTTGGTATCTCTAAATTTTTTGAAAAGATCTCTAGTCTTTCCCATTCTATTGTTTCTTCTCTTTCTTTGCATTGATTACTTAGGAAGGCTTTCTTACCTCTCCTTGCTATTCTTTGCGACTCTTTGTAACTTATAGGGATATGATTGTATTATGGGTAGTTCAAGATCCTTAATTTCAAACTAAATGCATAAGAAAAACAAAAACCCTGCTGTTTTATTTTGTCAATAAAATTACTTTCATACAAGAAGTGCAAGTTTTACTTTTCAAACATTTAACGAATAGCCAGGGTTTCTATATTGCAGTCAACCTTTATAGAAAGCTTATATATATGAAATGAGTATTGAAAGCTGAGGCTGAGCAAGTCCAGGCTTGATGGCACAGATATATTAAATTAACCATAGAAATAAGCTATTCCTAAAGATTCTCCCACTTAATGCTACTATGCCAGGAATCTTGATAAGTGCCAGGCATTTAAGCATGACTAAAATAGTCCTTCATTATAAGGAGGTTTAATGGAGAAGATTATATAAGCAATTACATTGAAAAAAAATGTAGTAGATGCAGTAAGAATGATGTGGATAAATGATACATTATCCATTTATTATTGTTGCAAACACATGTTTGCTATTGAGAATTGTTGTGAAACATCAAGGTGTCTCCCTCACAAAATAAAATTAAAAATTTTATTTACTTAATGATATACACAAAAACTGAAAAAGATATTTTTTAATGATACAAATACTTTAAGGACTAATCAAAAGAACTCCTGTACTAGACTGAGAAGCCTAAAGTGTGAAATCGTAGCTAAATCTTAAAGTGTATATGAAAAAATCATCAGAAGAACATTCAGGGTTAAGGAGAGTTATGGGATTGCATAGATGGGAAGGGAAGTAAAAACTAATGCAGTTCGGTGACACTGAAATTCTTTCTAGGAAAAGATGAGGTATATAGCCACAAAATAATGGCCTTGACTATCATGTTCAGAATATTGGATTTTATAATGGCTGTAGTAATTTGCTAGGACTGCCATAAGAAAATACCACAAACTGTGTGCCTTAAACAAAAAGACATTTAACTCTGAACAGTTCTGGAAGCTAGTTGTTTGAGATCAAGTTGTCGGGAGGTTTGCTTTCTCCCAAGGCCTCTCACCTTGACTTGCATATGGCTTCTTTGTGCTCTCACACAGTCTTTTTTCTGTGCATATGCATCCCTGGTCTCTTCCTTTTCCTATAAGTACTTCATTCTTATTGAATTATTGAATTGCATAATGGAAGCCTGAGAGCAAGTTAGAATTCCTATTGAATTATAGCCTCATTTGATTTTAGTTCTTTAAAGTCCCTATTTACAAATATGGAGTTTAGGGCCTCAACATATAATTTGGAGGGACACAGGTTTGTCTATAATGATAAACATGAAGAGAGTTGCCTGAAAGACTTTAAGAGAAGAAGCACATTCCTACATTTGTAAAATTTGTGTCTAGATACATAATGAAGATAGATTTGAAGGTAAAAAATAATGGAGGCCTGAGGACAAGTTTGAAACATAAAACAAGCTGTCTATTATGAGAAACTTAATCTAGAGCAGTTGTAGCATGAACAGAGAATGCCAGACAGAATTGAGAGGAATGTATCATTAATTGGATGCAGATGAGAAGGGAATTAAAAAATAATATTAAAGTCCCAACTTCTGTCTTACAAAAATAGTGGTTTTACCTTAAGAATACAGGTTAACATAGAAAGAGAATTTAAAAATGGCCTTCAAAGCTGGAAGTATATACAGAAAAACCTCCTAAGTACAGTCAACATTATAAATAAACCAAGGGAAAAAAAAAAATCCCAAAACAATCAAACAAAAACTGAGGCAATATTAGAAATGCAAAAGCAAAAGAAAACCAGCACTTTGCAGGCTCATTCAATCAATATTTGTTTATTTATGTATTGAATTATAAAGACAGACTGTTAGCTTTAGGGTGGTAATGATGGCAGAAAGCGAAGAGGAACTAAAAAGCCTCTTGATGAAAGTGAAAGAGGAGAGTGAAAAAGTTGGCTTAAAGCTCAGCATTCAGAAAACTAAGATGATGGCATCTGGTCCCATCACTTCATGGGAAATAGATGGGGAAACAGTGAAAACAGTGTCAGACTTTATTTTTTGGGGCTCCAAAATCACTGCAGATGGTGATTGCAGCCGTGAAATTAAAAGACGCTTACTCCTTGGAAGAAAAGTTATGACCAACCTTGATAGTATATTCAAAAGCAGAGACATTACTTTGCTGACTAAGGTCTGTCTAGTCAAGGCTATGGTTTTTCCAGTGGTCATGTATGTGGATGTGAGAGTTGGACTGTGAAGAAGGCTGAGCACTGAAGAATTGATGCTTTTGAACTGTGCTGTTGGAGAAGACTCTTGAGTTTCCCTTGGACTGCAAGGAGATCCAACCAATCCATTCTGACAGAGATCAACCCTGGTGTTCATTGAAAGGACTGATGCTAAAGCTGAAACTCCAGTACTTTGGCCACCTCATGCGAAGAGTTGACTCATTGGAAAAGACTCTGATGCTGGGAGGGATTGGGGACAGGAGGAGAAGGGGACAACAGAGGATGAGATGGCTGGATAGCATCACTGACTCGATGGACATGAATCTGAGTGAACTCCAAAAGTTGATGATGGACAGGGAGGCCTGGCGTGCTGTGATTCATGGGGTCACAAAGAGCTGGACATGACTGAGTGACTGAACTGAACTGAACTGAACTGAAACTAAAGATATGAATACTCTTCAGAGGTTTACTGTAGGAATGCTAGCCATGTGCAGCTAACCTTTTTATTGTTAAAAGAAGTCAGAAATTGGACTTTTACAAAAGTCACCTAAATTCCATTGAATCAATTAAGGTGTGGGTTGAACAAACTATCTGAAGAAGAGATTTACCTTGTATTTGACTGCTGTCTACTAGAATCTGGGAATTCAAATATGAATTATCATGGATAATGATTATTACATCAAGAAGTCAGTAAACAAGGCTCTATTTAACCTTCTGTTTAAAATGCTTTTCAATCATTCAAGGATTTTAATAAGTGTAGACAATCTCTAAGTTCGCAGAACAGACAGTCAGGGTTTGTTTCAGTTTACTTTCAAACTCAGTAGCATGCACATAAGTTCCAAGATTCTGGGTGGTGGTAATGAAAGGAGGAGTAAAGACCATCAGAGTATAGCTTTGAAACACAAACTGGGGTTATGTCAAAGCTATGTTTTCATAATTACATTTGGTTAGCACCAGATAGCAAAATGATAAATGATTATAGGCTTATTAGAAATGTTTTCCCTCAGACATGATGTCATTAGAAACGGTATGCCTTCACTTATTTGTAATTTGAGAAGATGCTGCCTAAGTAGGGCAAATGAGGCAGGACAAATTATCTTTGATTTATCAAAGTTGAAAAATATAGAAACATACTGTTTATAAATTTTCAAATATAACAGCTATTCAGGAAGGAAAAACTTCAGATTTGTTACAGAGTATTCTTTATGATTTGGTTATTTTGCTGGCAGTTTCACATAGTTTACCCTATGTATGTGTGTAAGAGTGAGAAGGAGTTGAAATTTTCATCTATGAGTATTAATCCTTTAAACCTGTGTCTGTTTAACTTTATGAGGTAAGTTATTAACGGGAAGCACTGGAAGTTCATGGGTATATGGAATTTACTATACTTTATATTTAGAGAATTGTCTAAATCATTGATATATGCAATATCATAAAGACGTGACTTAGATTATAAATACACCTGCTGTTATTGTTAGTGGCATCTAGTCAGCTCAATAATATGGCAATGTTTGAAACAATGTATTATATTTTATGGAAAATTAATAATTCACTGACTTACCCATGAGCTTATTTGTAATTTCTTGCTTAGGATTATGATTAGAAAAAACTGATAGTTATTTTTGTGTTAAAATTGTGCCTTTATTTTGCATTTTACAGTTTAGCATTCTGTTAAATACATGATAATGTTTATTTGTTTCTGTTTATATAGATAGGCCTTATCAACTGTGAAGCTATTAACTGTTTAGAGGAAGTCACAGCAGGCATGAGGCAAGGAAATTCGTTGCCAACAATATTCTTATTGGTTATTCTGTTTGCCAGTATTACAACAAAAAAGATATCTGAGTTCCAAATTTTTTAATGTTGAGATTAATTAAAATTTACTCATCAGTATTCCCAGAGAAATCTACACTATGTGTTATTCTGCATCTTCAGAAATAATAATTTTAACTCTGCAGAATTGTGCAAATAAATAATTAAAGAGCAAGGTACAATATGCTGTATATACTATTTTGGACTACACCCTAAAGACTATTTTAAAACCTTTATTGGGTTTCATAAAGTCATTTATGAGTAAGAATGTGCCTGATTAATTTTTATAGCTATTAATATTTAATAGCATAGCTCTTAAAATTAAAGAAGTAAGCATTGTTCATGGGGAAAATACCCCATTTTTGAAGAATTGTTTCATACATATTATTAGCATATTATTTAGTTCAGTTTCTCTGTATTTTCAGAATTCTGCCTTCTGAACTTTCTTTCCTATATTTATACATACAGTCCTGATTAAGCAACCCAGCTTCACCTAATATTATTATGTCTTAATCTTTCTTCCCTTTGGCATGCCCCATGTTACTTTCAAATGTGTAACATTATGATAACAAATATTTCAAATTAGGATCTTCTGGCTTCTGATATGAATTTTAAAAATTTCCCATGAGTAGCTGGTTTTAATATGCAGATAAAATGGGCATAAATTATCATTGGTTTTTTTTGCTGCCTGAGATAAACTCTCCCCCCACAAAAGAAAATGAAATGAAACAAATATATAATAGTTACTAAAGACATGTCACATGTAGGCTGATACATATTTTTTTTAAAGAAAGACATTTTTGAAAGTCAAAGTAGGCATTGTTAGTAATTATGTCAAGATTATAGGAGTATACAAGTAGCGTGTGTGCTAAGTCACTTCTGTCGTGTCTGACTCTTTGTAACCCTATGGACTGTAGCCCACCAGGCTCCTCTGTCCATGGTATTCTCCAGGCAAGAATACTGGAGTGGGTAGCTTTCCCTTCTCCAGGGGATCTTCCCAACCCAGGGATGGGAACCAGGTCGCCTGCATTGCAGGCAGATTCTTTACCAGCTGAGCCACAAGGAAAGCTGAAGAATACTGAAGTGGGTAGCCTATCCCTTCTCCTGAGGATCTTCCCTACCCATGAATCAAACTGAGGTCTCCTGCATTGCAGGCAAATTCTTTACCAACTGAGCTATGAGGGTAGCCCACTGCATTGGCAAACAGGTTCTTTAACTAGCACATGTTCTTTAACTAGACATTTATCTAGCTTCCAGAATTAATCATCTTTTTATGAGCATTTCATGTTAGAATAAGAGAAGTGATACATGTGTCTCTTTTATAAAAGAAACTGATTACATTTTTATTTTTATGCAGGAAAATCTACGATTCAAACATTTGATTATAGATTTACTGACTGTCTGACTTAGCACTTTTCTTTAAGACAAGTATCACATTCCTAAAATCCATTCTTAATTTAAAACTTATTTGAGTAATGCATTGATTCTTCATATCTAATGTATTCTATTTCCAAAGATTGCCAAGAGGTAAGTCAGCAAACTACATTTTAGAAGATGCGTAATTTCAAATTTGTACATATTAACTCAGCTTCTTATATCAAAACTGATCTTTTAAAGATGTCCTTGACCTCGGGGAAATACCACTTAAGGTTTTGATACTGTAAGTGATCTGGCAGATTAAAAGAACAACCAAAATATAAGTATTTGTTGAAGAGAAAGCCTCTAAAAATAACTTCATGGAGATAATAGTGAAATGGCCAAGTGATTAGAGTGGATCATATTTTTCCTTGATTTTTAGCAAGAATATAGACAAATATTCAGATGTTTCAATTTAATTCTTCTAACATCTGCTTGTCAGTGCAAAGAGAAAAGAAAATGGTTTTAACCATGGGGAACAGAACACTACATGAGTACTTTGAAAGAAAAAGTCTTTTATTTCTTTTAGATTAGAAATTAATTTCATAGAGGTCAAAAAATAAATACTAAATAGATAGTGAGGTGAAGAATGTTTGCATATAATCAGCATTAGCAATTTTTCCAAAACGACAACTACTTATAAAAATCTCTTAATATTCCTTGGCATAGGGAAAATATTCTGTTTCTTTTTGTGTCTCAAGTCCATTATGTCAAAAATGTCAGTATATTCAGGGATATTCTCTTTTAGGGAAATGGTAGTTGCTCTCACAAATAAACCCCCAAACTTCAGAGGCTTAACACACTGAAGTGTATTTCTTGTCCTTATAAGAATTCAGAGCTGATGTTTTGGTAGGCTGTTTTCTCTCATATGGTTATCAAAGAACCTGGGCTCCCTCTAACTGTGATTCCCATCTTCTCTGATGCCTAAGAATTCCCTCCATCCAGCTGGCATGGTAGACGGGGGACATGGACTAGATACAGAGGAACCCGCCAGAATTGAAAGTGTTAGTTCAGTCGTGTCTGACTCTTTGTGACCCGTGGACTGAAGCCCACCAGGCTCCTCTGTTCATGGGGTTCTCCAGGCAAAAATACTGCCATTCTCTTCTTCGTGACCCAGGGATTGAACATGGGTCTCCTGCATTGCAGAAGGATACTTTGCCGTCTGAGCCACCAGGGAAGCCCTACAGCTCCTCAAAGCTGTGACCTGGAAAGGTTACCACTTCCAATCATGATACTCTGGTAAGAACAAGTCACATAGCCAAGAATAAGGAAATAAACAGTCATATAGACAGTCCTGATAAAGCTGTCTTACCGGCCTATAGTTTCTGTGAGTGGCTACTTCCCACACTCTGGAGTAAAGAACACAATTTTTTGTTGAATAACTAACTGTCTCTATCAGAGTAACTATGATAAATTTAATTTGATAGTAAAGGTCCATTCCAAAGATGAGTATTAATAAGCAATCAGAACGGTACCTCTAGGTGGAGTAAGCTGAGTCCCCAAGGGGAAAAATATCTTCAGTTACTACCTTTTCACAGCTTGAACTAATACCATGTGTGTGAATTAATTATTAATTATATTTTTAAATGTTTCTATATAAATTTAATGGAAAAGAATTTTAGTAATCAGTAACTCATCTATCCTAGTGTTTTACTGTATATCATACACATTTTCTATTTACTTAGCCATTACAAAGTGGGAATTTGATGATTTGAAGAGATAAAAGTTAAAAAGATGAAATAGGGTTTGCTTAATTTTCCTGTTAGAAAACATTTCCGTTAGTTCACATGATGAAAGAAAAAAAATCCCTTTATTCTGGTCAGATTGAAATCTGGCCAACTTAAGCACATGATAAGTAATTTAGACACAAAAGCAGATATAGCACAATACAGTATAATTGGCATGATTTTGATATTTTGATATTTTCAGTCTTTCATCGTGAATTTTATCAACTGAAGCATTTACCATTGGGGAGTCTGCTCTCTTTACCTTTGAGAAACCTGCAAGTGATTCATTCTGCTAAAAGACTCATGAGAAAACAGAGATGATACTCAAAGGCTCACTAGATATTAGATAGTAAAGGTAATCACAGTGACTCTTGTAATTTATCTTGAAAACATACACCTTTACTTATTTGTGGATCAGCCAATAATATGAAGAGTCTTTTAACTAGTTCTAAATAATTTACCATACAGTAATGACTTTTTCTTTACTTTTTACAAGATGATTATTACCCTTGTTAGAGATGATAATATTCTTTGAGAGAGAATAAAAGATGAAGGCACTCAAAAATATACTTAATACAATTATCAGTCTTTTGCCATTGAGAAAATGGATTATATTACTATCTACAAACAGGGGATGGACTTAGGCTTTTGCGACGTAGTATGCAAAGGTCCATCTAGTCAATGCTATGGTTTTTCTAGCAGTCATGTATGGATGTGAGAGTTGGACTGTGAAGAAAGCTGAGCGCTGAAGAATTGAAGCTTTTGAACTGTGGTGTTGGAGAAGACTTTTAAGAGTCTCTTGGACTGCAAGGAGATCCAACTAGTCCATTCTAAAGGAGATCAGTTCTGGGTGTTCATTAGAAGGACTGATGCTAAAGCTGAAAGTCCAATACTTTGGCCACCTCATGCGAAGCGTTGACTCACTGGAAAAGACCCTGATGCTGGGAGGGATTGGGGGCAGAAGCAGAAGGGGACAACAGAGGATGAGATGGCTGGATGACATCACCAACTCGATGGGTATGAGTTTGAGTGAACTCCAGTAGTTGGTGATGGACAGGGAGGCTTGGCGTGCTGTGATTCATGGGGTCGCAAAGAGTCAGACACAACTGAGTGACTGAACTGAACTGAACTGATGCAGAATAAAGGACCATTTATAGATTTCACTACTCTGAGCACTGCTAAATTACTGATTATTAAACATGGGATGTCTCGAATTGTATGCTTACCAGTTTAGTCTAGCCAATGTGTACATAAAATTGGCAGTCCCACATAAAGTAACCTCAAGAGCATGAATGGAAGCTGATATCTGCTTCAAGGAAGAAAGGGGAGAAGAGGAAATCTTAAAGCTTCTTTAAATCTCAAGAGGGCTAATTTATTTGTCTTTTTATTTTCATCATCCCAAATCATTGTATAGGAAATATATTTAGGCCAAGTCTTTAGCCTCATAGAGCTGAAGTAATTAAAAAAAAATGTTGAAGGAGCAGATTATCCCTTAAATTATCATATTTTTCTGACTTACCATGGCCCTTAAGACTCAATATGATATGGACTCCTGTCTCATTTTATCTCCTAACCATGATCCCTATTCTTCCCATATTCCCTTCGAATGTTATGATCCTAGATTTGCCCCTTTACCATTTTCTTTGTGTGGTCTGGGGAAGTTTTGAAGCTGGCTTAAATAAGAGCATAATTTTAATTTCTCTTCTCTATTTTTCTAGGCCTAAGCATAAAATTCCGAGTTCTTATGAGAATTTCACTGATATTTTTGATGAACTATTTCTTTTAAAAAATTGATTAAGAGTGGGTCCTGGAGACGTGTTGCAGTAGTAGATTTAATTGTAATCAGTACAGTGTTACATGAAATACATAAACTGAGATTCAGTTATGGAAACATTTGTTTTGTTCAGTCATTCAGTTGTGTCTGACTCTTTTCAATCCCATGGATTGCAGCACGCCAGGCTTCCCTGTCCGTCACCATCTCCTGGAGTTTGTTCAAACTCATGTCCATTGAGTTAGTGATGTCATCCAACCATCTTATCCTCTGTCCTATTATGGAAACATATCACGTGTGAAAATATAGAATGCGATAGCAGTGCTGCAACTTGACACTATTGAGTACAAAATTCCAACTGCAAAGACAGAGGTGCTTGTTAATTCCTAAATGGTATATGCATCAAAATCATCAGTGTGAATTTGTCCAGAATTTATTGGTGGAGATGCATTATGGGTAGTGAATTAATTCCCCACATGTTTAATTTTTAATAAAGTTGAAAACAATTATTTTTACAAAGGAAATAAAATATCCAGGTCTCAAGAAAAATATTGCAAAGTAAAAAGTTCCTACTGCTAACTGTATTTGCAATATTCACAGCCACAGAACTGAAAGCTGTCACTGGAAGATTCAAAAGCTGCCAGCATACCATACTCTCACTAATAGCATTATGCATGCTTACATTGAGAGTGATCTCAAAAAATTGAATTTATCCCAAGTGGCAAACTTCAGAAGGCTCTCTTTCCAAACTTCATAGCATGCAGTTCAGAAAGTGATTGATCTTATTAAGCAGCTGCTGTTGTCTGCTATGAGGCAGTGATGCTTAAGGTCACTGCTTATTCTGTGCACCATTTATCCCTACTGAGAATATTTGTACTGCAGGATGTGAGCAATCAATTGGGATCATGATGGCTAAAATATAAAGGCTAGCTTCTGATAGTCTCAATAAGCTGCACTAGATTTAAAGCACATTTTAGCATAGTAATCACCCTAGTGCCCTGAGAATTCAGATAAATTCATCAAGTCTAATACAGAGAAAAAATCCAGGATGCCAAGAAATGATGTATTGGATGTGGAATGATACTTTAATCTCTGCTGAAAAATCATCTCTTAAAGACTTCTTTCCTGACCTCCATATCTGAAAGAACAATGGTGACCCCTACCCTCAAACACACTTTGTTTCCATCTTCTCATTTATTTTTCTTCAGATATGATTACCAATCTGTATAACTATTTAAATGTATGCATGTAGGTGTATGTCTCATCTGACTAGAGTATCATCTCTATGAGGGTAAGGACTTTGTCTTTTTTAGCTTACTGCAAAATACTGTTGCCTAAAACAGTACCTGGAGTATGAGGCACTTTAAAAATAAAAGAATGTTGTGGAGTAAAAAGGAATATATTATCCTTTTTTCTCACTGGAGCTGAAGTAAGGGATTTTTTTAAACAAACAATCTCAGAGTATGAGTATAGAAAAGAGTTTTACAGAGAACCCTTTAAAATGGACAAAAAGCTATTAATGTATAAGATAATGATAAAAAATACAGTTTGAGAGAAAAAATGAATATTTATATGAGATATACATAAGGATGAAGATTTTAAGAAATCTAACATCTTGAATTATGATTGCTAATATGTTGACTTTTAGTAATTATTAAATTATCCCTACTATGCCTGACATTACTTTAAACCTTATGCATAATAAGATTAATAGAGCATATGTCCTGCCCTTCAAAGGTCCACTATCTGGAGAGAGTTGAAAGCAGCTAGAGTATATTTGAATCAATAATGTATGTGTTAAAATAGAAGCTAGTATAAGGCACTGTGGGAACAAAGTGAGGAAATGCCTTGCAATATTGAGGGAAAGCTTTGAGAAAGAAGTACTATTTAAATTTAATTTTGAAATATGATAGAGATTTGTGTATCGGTTAGACATAAAGGATCTAGGTGTGAGAAAGAATTTGCGTATTCTGGTCAGAATCACATGTCTGTGTGACAGACTGTCAGGAGACTGATAAAGAGGGAACAAATTATGGTTTTGAGTATCAGATTAAGAGTACATTTTCATTTTATTCTCTAGCTGATAGGAAGCTGCCAAAGAATTTTAAGCAAGGGCCTATAACTTGAACAAAATTGTATTTTTAAAAAATGATTTCTATGTCCAGAATTTGGTGAATACATTGGAGGGAGACCGTGGCAAGGTGGGAGATTGATATCTTAGACCCCTGGTTTTCCCCCAAAGTTTTTTCAGTGGAATGCTGGCTTTGGGGAATGACTGTTGAGAGCGGATGAAAAAAATATTGCAAGGTCAGCTATGTTTTGGGAATATTAAGCAAAGATAAAAGGTTTATTGTTTGCTTTATTATTTTATTATTGCTATTACTATTATTATTATTATTACAAAACTTCTTAGCAAATTCAGTACTGTTGTGCGCCTCATGAATCTCTGAGTTGGGGGAATGTTATGTCATATTTCCAAAAATGATTAACCATGGAACTATGTATCTTCCTTCCTCCTGTAAACTGCCACCTCTAGTCTATGACATTCTTGAATCATCATTAGAGCTAGTATTCAGGAAGACTCTCTCAGCTGGGCTTCTATGAGAAATTAAGTCCTATAGAAAGTTATTTGAGTGAGTCTTTTGGCAATTTTTCCAGTGGTTCATAGGTAACACCATTCTAGATTCATAAAATATAAGCTAATTCTTTACATACAGTAAATGCCCTTGGATATTAGAAATTGGTTCTTTAATGTGACCCCAATTGTAAGAACACACCTTAAGGGCTGGAGTTAAAGCAGTAGGAGTATTAAGAAAGTGGCTATGCCAAATACTTAAGTGAGTTATTTCGATATGGACAGGAATTTATGGCTTGGATAGACAGCTGTTATCATAGATTTTTTTTATTATTAAAGATAAATGAATAATGCACCAAAAATAATCTCGATACATATATATTTCAATTTAAAGGTCTGACATTTTCTTCCTCATATTTATATGGAATCAAGGCAGAGTTCTGTTCTAAATGATTTAGAGACATCTTAATATAAGGAACAAACTTTTTCTATAGAAAATGATGGCTAAGGAATGTTTGCATCTCAGAGAGTCTGTGAACATATGTTTCAACAAAACTGAACATTTTGTTCTATCACAGGAAGGACATAAAAAATATACTAAAGCTCCCATTGGAAATTATGAGAAAATTAGACACTGAGAAAAATGGTCCAAAATATTTATTTTTTAAGGTTGACAATGTAAGTGGTAGGAAAAGAAAACATAGACTCAAGATATTTGATCAAAATGATTAATTGTTGCATAATAGCTGTGAAGTAGGGATATGTTGAAAACAAACATTATTAGAAATAAAGCTTTTTAAAAGCAATGTCTTATGAAAATATTAAAATTTGCATAACAGATGCCTAAAGCTGATGCAATTAACATTATAAACTATAATTTAAGGTCATTTATATTTTTATTTTCAGAGTGAAAACCATTGAATAGTTTAGTGGGAAAAAAACAATTTTATCACTACTAGAAATTAATTTTCACTTCTGTAATCAGAGAAAGGATTTAAAATTTTCTGTCCTGCAAAGATGTTGTGTAGAATTTTAAGCAACACAAAGACTGCATGAGAAGGCTTGTTTTTCACAAGCAGCTTGATTGATGGAAGATTTCTTTTTCTTTTAAGTAGTGCTCTCTTGCCAGTGAGATAGTCCCAATCCAATTATTGATACAACCTCCCATGTTGACAAATTTTTTTTTTCTTTTTAATTTTTATTTATGATTTTGATTGGTACCTGGGAAGAAAAAGCTAGATTTCTGATACTACTTTTTTACTTTCAATTCTGTTATCCATACTATATAGTGTGACTGATGTTTAAAAAATAAGCTTTTATAAGTATGTTGTATTCTTTTAGAGTGGTATCCAAAATTAGAAAAAAAAAAAGTAGCAATAGGTGGGTTGCTAATATTTAAATATTATTCCATAATTTTTGCTTTCTTCCTATATAAAAATCTGATCATTATGATACAGTGGATATTTATTTTGTTTAATCCATTTCATGGAAATCTAGAATTACTGGGATACTTTCATAGATATGGGATTAATTAATTTTGATTTCTAAGGAATTTGATCACAGATGCAAATGATTTTCCCTTTGTACTAAATGTGTGAAAATACAAATTACACATAAGAATACTGCATTTTTATTTAATAGTGGGCCTATCAAGTTTGATGTTTATACTATTCAGGACAAATACTGGCCTTTAGAATTTCTGATAATTGCTTGAATACATTCATTTTTCCATATTGTATTTATTTTTTTTAACTTTTGTTTCCATTATATGATTCATATTTTCTTAAGCTTCAAATTCCCTAAACGTCTGCTTTATCTCAGCTGTTTCAATGACCACTTCCTTTCTAGGTGTTTAATTCCTCTCATTATTTTTGGTGGTCATTAATTGGCCATTCCAGCTCTTGCTTTTTTCCCCAAACTAGTTTGAGTGCTTCCAGTAAGATTGGCACCTCTCAATCAAAAAGAACCTTATTTTTAAAGTTGCTCCAAATATAAAATGGGAAAGTCTGAGGCAGCCAAGAATTCAAATAGCATCCGCCCCATCTCAAGTCACTTGAATGCTTCTTGTTCAGCAACTCTATTTTTATTTTTTCAATATGAATCTTATTGACATAGCTTGAATTCTGAAGACGTGCTTAATATTTCACCCTGACCTATCTGTTCTGTTAATTTCTGTTACAGACCCTACTTGAGTGTCTACTTACTTCTGTTATTTACCTTAGGGTCTCTCTGACTGCTCTCTAACTGTCAAAACAGGGAACTTGTTCTAGTAAGTTAAGCTCAGTAACATCATATGAATATCTACTATTTTAAAATTTTTAATTGGCCTGAGTTATTAGAGCTCACTGACAATATGACATCTTCCTGTCTTTGAAGAGATAAAAATCTAGTAAAAGTCACATACATAGATAACTTCAGCCTAATATTTTAAGCCCTGTAATTACAGGTGTGATCAGGATTCTGTTGGAATCTAGAAATAAATATTTGCTCAATATTGAAATTGAAGACTAATAGGTTGGTGCAAACATAATTGTGGTTTTGGACTGTGCAGTTCAAATCATTATAGCTAGGTTCAAACACATTTTTATTAATCAAAATAGGAACCATTGCAATCAACACATTTTTGCCAACAATAAATAAGTTTATTTCTTAGCATAAAAATCTTTACTTCAGGATTCGACAGACTCTTGGAAAGCATTTTCTGCCTCCTGCTGATTGTGAAAGCATTTTCTTCCAAAAATTTGTCGAAATGGTTAAAGAAGTGGTACTCAGTTGTTGAGAGGTCAGGTAATATGGTGGACGAGGCAAAACTTTGTAGCCCAATTCATTAAACTTTTGAAGCTTTGGTTGTTTGATGTGTGAATGGGTGTTGTCCTGGAGAACAATTGGGCCCTTTCTGTTGACCAGTACTAGCTGCAGGCATTGCAGTTTTCTGTGTGTCTTTTTGATTTTCTGAGCATACTTTTCAGATGTAATGGTTTTGCCAGGATTCAGAAAGTTGTAGTAGATCAAATGGGCAACAGACAACCAAAGAGTGATCATGATCTTTTTTGATGAAAATTTGGCTTTGGGAAATGCTTTGAAGCTTCTTCTCAGTCCAACCACTGAGCTGGTCATCACTATTTGTTGTGTAAAGTCCACTTTTCATCACCTAACACAGTCCAATAGAGGAATTGGTTGTTGTTGTTGTGTAGAATAAGAGAATATGACATATCAAAACTGTTAACAAGCCCAAGCTCATTCTGCTCACCAAACAACAGGTCAGTAGATCAGGAGACTAGTTGTTGGAGCAAGGAGTGATGGCTTTAATTGAAAGGCCAGCAGACCAGGAAGATGGCAGACTAGCATCTGGAAGAACCATCTTATCTCATTCAGGATACAGAGTCCTTTTATATTCTATGCAGAGAAGGGAAAGGGACTTTCAGTTGCACCAACCAAAGGCAGAGCAAGAGTGTTAACTGGTTGCTACTTGACAGTTGCTCACTTGGTTGGGAGGGGGGCCCACCGGGGTGCCCAGTCAATGGCTGAGTAGGATTGTTGTAGCTGGTGTCTGTCTCAGTGGAGCATGCCAGCCAGAGTAAGGGACAGAAAAGTCCCTTATGTCTGAGGTCCCATCTGAGACCACCAGTGCAAAACAAGAATTTTTTGATTTGTGATCAGCTCACGAGGCACTCACTTATTGAGCTTTTCATCTTTCCAGTTTGCTTCAAATGCCAAATGACCTTGGAATGGTTGACGTTGAGTTCCTCGGCAACCTCTCATGTATTTGTAAGAGGATCATTTTGGCTCTCATTTGGTTGTTGTCACCTTCTGATGTCCAGCCACTGAACTCAGCTTCAAGGCTCTTTTCTCCTTTGCAAAACTTCTTTACCCACACCTGCACTGTACCTTCATTAGCAGTTCCTAGGCCAAATGTGTTGTTGATGTAGCTAGTTGTCTTCACTGCTGTATGACTCATTTTGAACTTAAAAAGAAAATCGCTTAGATTTGTTTTTGTCTAAAATCATTCCCTGCTGCTGCTGCTAAGTCGCTTCAGTCGTGCCCGACTCTGTGCAACCCCATAGACGGCAGCCCACCAAGCTCCCCCGTCTCTGGGGTTCTCCAGGCAAGAACACTGGAGTGGGTTGCCATTTCCTTCTCCAGTGCATGAAAGTGAAAAGTGAAAGTGAAGTTGCTCAGTCGTGTCTGACTCTTAGCGACCCCATGAACTGCAGCCTACCAGGCTCTTCCCTCGACCGGATTTTCCAGGCAAGAGTACTGGAGTGGGGTGCCATTGCCTTCTCCTAAAGTCATTTTCTAGTCTAAAATAAATATAAAAATAAGCAGCAAGTAATGTCATTAACAACAACAACAACAAAACAAGCAAACAAACATGAAGCAAGGAATGTGCAATAAAATGGTGTATAATGTTCCAACAGTTATTAGAATGTATTCCAATATGAATTGACAAATTTCAGCAGTGAAAAACCATGATTACTTTTGCAGCAATCTAATAGCTTCCTGAGAAAGATTCTGTCTTAGAAAAGTAAGCAAGATATAGGAAGATATTTCTAATAGCAGAACCCCAGATATGAAACAGAATGAATGTGAGAAAAACTATAAGGTTTATATTTTTATTTAATTTATAAATGTTTGTATTATTATTAATACTTGCCTTAAAATGTTATCTTTAAAAGTGAAATTTAATAAAACTAAATGCATAAAATTGCCATTATCAGGAGTTACTATTTAACAAATCATCCCAAAACTTAGTGTCTTAAAATGATAAATATTTATCAGACGACCCTGTATGCAAGACAGGAAAAAAGACACAGATGTGTATAACGGACTTTTGGACTCAGAGGGAGAGGGAGAGGGTGGGATGATTTGGGAGAATGGCATTCTATCATGTATACTATCATGTAAGAATTGAATCGCCAGTCTATGTCTGACGCAGGATACAGCATGCTTGGGGCTGGTGCAGGGGGATGACCCAGAGAGATGTTATGGGGAGGGAGGTGGGAGGGGGGTTCATGTTTGGGAACACATGTAAGAATTAAAGATTTTAAAATTAAAAAAAAAAAAGATAAATATTTATCAGATTTGGAGTTTTGTTGGTTAGCTGTGTGATTTTTTTTTTTTTTTATCAGATCTTGGCCTGCTAGGCTGAGGCTTGATGGTCTACGATAGCCACACCTATCGTAGGTAGTAGTGGTTGGCAGAAAAAGTCCATTGGTTAGAGGAGAGTTGGAAGGATTAGATGGAACTGGTTATCTGAGCTTTCCCTGGCCTCCAGTTCTCCAGACTTCTTTAAAAGGTGGTCTCAAGGTTCCAAGGGACTGCAAGGTAGAGTAAGTTGCAGTATTCTAGCACTTTTCAAATCTCTGCTTGAGTCATGTTTTTTTAAAAGTGAACTATTAGCCAAACCAAATCACTTTGGCCAATCCCGGAGACAACTGTGGAGAAAGAAGCTTCACCTCTTTTTAAGGGAATAGTTGCAATTCAGATTTCAAACATTATTTGTATATGGATAGGAATGATCTGTGGCTATATTTGTAATTTACAGTCACCCTGTAGATTTTAATTTTTATCATTTTATTCTTTTTTTCTTATTTCATTGTGTTTTTTTCCATATTGAAAGTTGCATTCCAGTTTGTCTCAGGACTAGTTATTAGTTATACATTTACAGTATAAAGAGTGGATCTGTTTTTTTTCCTTTTTTAAAATTGGTTTCCCTTTTTATTTGAATGTTAAATTATCTGTATTTTATTTTTAATTGGAAGGTAATTGCTTTGCAATGTGTTGGTTTCTTCCATAGAATGAGGCACATCAGCCATAAGTATAAATGTACCTCCTCCCTCTTGATCCTCCCTCCCTCTCCCCATCCTTGCCAAAAGAATGAATGTGAATCAGCTGAATTGAGGTGGATGAACCTAGAGTTTGTTATACAGAGTGAAGTAAGTCAGAAAGAGAAAATAAAATATTTATATTGACACATATATATGGAATCTAAAAACATGGTACTGATGAACCTATTTGTACAGGATTAGAGACACAGACATTTGTTTGCTTTTGTTACTATTAATTGAACACATTTGCTTCCTTACAGACCTCCTTTATTCTTTCTACTTGGTCTTTTTAAATGCACTCTTCCATAAAAAGATTTCCCCAAGTAGATTTTTTTCTACAAATCAAAGTAAGAAAATAATTATTTTCTTTGGAAGGAAATAGTAAAATTATTTTTAAAAGACATTGTGTGCTACTAAGTATCCACATTTGAAATATTCTGTTTTTGTTTGGTGGCTTTATTGCTAGGCTTCTGCAGAGTATGTTGTGTGTGTATATATATATATATATATATGTATATATATATATATATATATATGTAGTCATGCTTTTGGATATATAGCAACTCTGATTATATTTTTTATCCTATTTGCCCCCAGGTGTCCAAAGTAGTCCTAGCTAGTGATTGAAGCTCACAAGGCTCATTGCTGCTTTCTGGCTACCCAAGTGCCATTCAGAGCAGAGACACTGTACCACTGCAGTTCACACTTAGAAGTTCTAGGGACTGAAACTTACCTCACTTTTTTCTTTCTTTCTCTACTTATACCATCAGTTTCAAAAGAAACATATCCTTCCAAAGGATTTTACATTCTGGAAAAAACAAATTTAATGTCAAGAGGTTACTGCTGATTAATCAGAAATATGCTGCTACTTATCCTAGTAAAGAAAAAAATAGTTAAAATTTCTCTGCATCAAGTTTCTGGTGGAGTTTTTACCAGTAAAAAAGAGACAAGTGGAGTAAAATTATAAGCGAAATATTTAAAATCTGTTCTTAGATACTTTTGGGTAGTTTTTTCGATGTTTTAGATATATGTATATATATATGTACATATATATACATGTATTTGATGTAGATATATATATACATATACAGTATGTATAAATAAAATGAAGCTTGCTTTATAGACTTTTTTCTTAAATTGTTGGGAGTTCTTTTATAATATAGGAAGGTACAAACAAGAACAATTTCCAATATATTTAGCAGATTTAACTCATACAACAAAATGCTTTCCCTTCTGAAAACCATAGAAATGACAATGAAGAGATTTTTTTTTAAGATGTAAATGCTACAAGAATGGAAAGAAAAGAGAGAAAAAGTAGCTAGGTAGGTTTTGAAGCTGGAAAGCAGATGGATGAAGAGTAAATAACTATTTGAGTATAACTGATAAATTTCAGTTCTAACGTTGCAGAAAACCTAAAATCAATCCCATCCAAAGGTCTTAAGGAACTGATGGTACTGGTCCAACTGGTGGAAAAGAAAATAAAAATAGCTATTTAATAAGCCACACTCGCAGAGAAGCCTGGACACTTGAATCTACACAAGTGTCTCTAGTTTGCCTTTTATTCTTTTGCTCATCTCTTAAGCAGTAATAGACAAGGAAATAGTTTGGCTGACTTATTTTCTACCCTTTTGTATAATGTATGTAGTGTAAATTATGCCTTCCTGTAGAATAGTTCATTTCTGTATCTAATTTTATGGATTTACTTGGCTTTTTTTTTTTTTTTCCTTCTATTGTCCCCTTTAGTTTTTTGTTTTTTCTGTTTTAAACAATTAAGCCTCCATTGGACTGTGGAAGATTCCTCTCATTCAAAGAGTGTAAGTCAATAGTGAACAGTCTTATAGCTTTATTTAGTATTAATTAATGATTAATGCTTCCAGAGGTTCAAGCTGGACTTAGAAAAGACAGAGAAATAAGAGATCAAATTGCCAACATCTGTTGGATCATCAAAAAAGCAAGAGAGTTCCAGGAAAATATCTCCTTCTGCTTTCTTGACTATGCCACAGCCTTTGACTGTGTGGATTACAACACATTGTGGAAAATTCTTGTGGAGATGGGAATGCCAGACCACCTTACCTGTCTCCTAAGAAGTCTGTATGCAGGTCAAAAAACAACAGTTAGAACTGGACATGGAACAACAGACTGGTTCCAAAATGGGAAAGGAGTACATCAAGGCTGTATATTGTCACCCTGCTTATTTAACTTAAATGCAGAGTACATCTTGCGAAATGCCAGGCTGGAATCAAGGCTGGAAGCACAAGCTGGAGTCAAGATTGCTCGGAGAAATATCAATAACCTTAGATATGCAGATGATACCACCCTTATGACAGAAAGTGAAGAGGAACTAAAGGGCCTCTTCATGAAAGTGAAAGAGGAGAGTAAAAAAGCTGGCTTAAAACTCAACATTCAAAAAATGAAGATCATGGCATCTAGTCCCATAACTTCATGGCAAACAGATGGGGAAACAATGGAAACAGTGACTAACTTTATTTTTTCAGGTTCCAAAATCACTGAGGATCGTGCCTGCAGCCATGAAATGAAAAGACAGTTGCTCCTCGGAACAAAAGTTATGACCAACCTAGACAGCATATGGAAAAGCAGAGACATTAAATTACTTTGCTGACAAAGGTCTGTCTAGTCAAAACTATGGTTTTTCCAGTAATCATGTTTGGTTGTGAGAGATGGACTATAAACAAAGCTGAGCGCTTAAGAATTGGTGCTTTTGAACTGTGGTGTTAAGAGAAGACTCTTGAGAGTCCCTTGGACTGAAAGGAGATTAAACCAGTCCATCCTAAAGGAAATCAGTCCTGGATATTCACTGGAAGAACTGATGCTGTAACTGAAACTCCAATACTTTGGCCACCTAATGTAAAGAACTGAAGTATTGGAAACAACCCTGATGCTAGCAAAAATTGAAGGCGGGAGAAGGGGACAACAGAGGATGAGGTGGTTGGATGACATTACCAACTCAATGGACATGACTTTGAGTAAAGTCCAGGAGTTGGTGATGGACAGGGAAGCCTGGCATGCTGCAGTCCGTGGGGTCACAGTCAGACACAACTGATTGACTGAATTGAACTGAACTGAACTGAATGCATTTCAATCTTGTTTTTATATTCTAACTTTTTCCGTAGCTTCTTTACCTATATCCTTTCTTTATTATATAGCTTATTTTAATAAAATGGATGAATTGAAGCTGATGATTATAATGAAATTATCACAGATTAAATTCTTATCTGTGATAAGAATTGTTAATTTCTTAACAATGATAAGAAATTCTTAACAATGATGACAAGCACACAGTAATCTCTAAAAAGATGGTTCATGCCCCACCTGCACCGCATTGCCCCAGTGGACCTCAAGTTGCAGTTGGCTTTTTTGGAAATTTCTTAGTGCATGTAAGTGTGACAATACTTTAAAATATTACTTAATTTATTTTTGGCAAGTCTGGGTCTGTTGCTGTGTGTGGGTTTTCTCTATTTGGAGTGAGCTGGGGCTACTATGGGTATGTGGCTTCTCATTGCAATGACCCCCCACTTATTGCAGAGCATAGGCTCTAGGAGTTGGGCTCAGTAGTTGTGACAGACAGGTCTAAGTGTTCCATTGACATGTTGAATCTCCCAGATCAGGGATCAAGCCCTTGTCCCTTGCATTGGCAGGCATATTCTTAACTACTGGACTAACAGAGAAATCCTAGGAAAACTTTCTATAGTAAATTTGTAAAATTTGTGTGGAAAGGAAATTTGTTAATCTTGAATTTTATTATGACCCAGCAATTCCACTACTGCACATACACACTGAGTACATCAGAATTCAAAGAGACACATGTTCCCCAATGTTCATTGCAGCAGTGTTTATAATAGCCAGGACATGGAAGCAACCTAGATGTCCATCAGCAGATGAATGGATAAGAAAGCTGTGGTACATATACACAATGGAGTATTACTCAGCCATTAAAAAGAATACATTTGAATCAGTTCTAATGAGGTGGATGAAACTGGAGCCGATTATACAGAGTGAAGCAAGCCAGAAAGGAAAACACCAATACAGTATACTAACGCTTATATGTGGAATTTAAAAGATGGTAACGATAACCCTGTATGTGAGATAGCAAGAGACACAGATGTATAGAACAGTCTTTTGGACTCTGTGGGAGAGGGAGAGGGTTGGGATGATTTGGGAGAATGGCATTGAAACATGTATAATATCATACATGAAAGGAATCACCAGTCCAGGTTCGATGCATGATATTGGATGCTTGGGGCTGGTGCACTGGGATGACCCAGAGGGATGGTACGGGGAGGGAGGTAGGAGGGGAGTTCAGGATGGGGAACACATGTGTACCTGTGGCGGATTCATGTTGATGTATGGCAAAACCAATACAATATTGTAAAATAATTAACCTCCAGTTAAAATAAATAAATTTATATTTAAAAAAAAATTCTTCAATGTTGGGATTTTATCATGTTTTAACATTTGCTCCTCTTCACCGAACTGTTTAAAAATATTATACACTTAATAATAATAAAAGTCTTTGTAAGTATATTGTTTGTTCTCAGTAAAACCAACATTATCCATTATTGCTCATGTGTGCCTAGTTAATTCTTCTAACAGCTAATTTTCCTTTTACATGCTGTCACTAGGACAGCAAAGCTAATTAATTTGTGTGTAAAATGGCAGTTTCTAGGGGTTTTTTTGATGCTTTTAATTTTTGCTGTGAAATTTAAAATTAAAGAAAAAATAGTTGTATTTTCATTTCCTGTTATAAAATGGGAAAAGGGAAATTAATTTTTACTTACATAATTTATTCAAAGGTGGGAGGGTAAAAGAAATTGCTGTTTTCATCTATGTCTGTACTTGTAAGCAAAATTTTGGTCAGACAATTAGACCACTTTAATTATTCATCAAGACACTGCTTATATTTCTGTTACTACTGTTGGTATATTTATATCAAAGTAGTCAGTATTTCTTTAGCATTTTCTGAGAGTTTATAGAACCAAATTTGAGGCATATGCACAAAACAAAGTTTGGAAGTGCATCTCTTTTATATATTGAAAAAATATATATCCTAAAGAAAATGATATAATCATTGATCTGATATTAGTCAGCCAGTTGTATTTATTTTCACTCAAAAAATTCTATAAATTCTATTGAGGGTATTCTGTTAAAGTAAGATAACAGTAATCTAAACCAATATTGATATTATGGCTTCAGGGTTAAAAATTGTCCATATGAAGTCCTCCTTGAACATTATAAAGTGGTCTATCTTAACATGCTCATCATTGCCTCCCGTTTCCCCAAAGCTCTTATCAATTCAATCTGATTTGTTAAGATAACTTTTTATACATTTTGTAGGATAATAATATTAAGATAAGAATACACTATAATATGAAAATCGTGATAAAGGTGAAAAGAATACCTAGAATTTATTAAATATTTACCAGATGCAGGCATTCTAGTAGGTGCTTAATGTGAACATCTTCATTTAATCTTCACTATTAAGTAGATAAAAATTTTGTTTCCATTTAGAGCAACTGGAGCAGGGAAAATTTTTAAATATTTCAAAAGTCATGAGGCTAGTGAGCAAAGAAGCTGAGAATGAAATCAAAGCAGTTATTTTCAAGGATATACTAGAACCATAACATTCTTCACTTCCTCCTTAGTGGCAATTTAGTCCAATCATAATGTAAATATAATAATGCCATTTTTCAGGAAAAATTATGAAAAACTGAGAAAACCAGCTGCTTAGTTCACAGTCTTTACATCTCAGAAGAAAAAATAAAATATTGAAAAATAAATGTTTAGTTTCCTTCAATGGTCATTTTAATAGGAAAGTGAATAGGAAAATATGTTAAAAGCTAATTTGAAGTTGACAGTTAACCAGGATCATTCTTACCCATCATGGCCTAATGTAACATTTTTGCACTTAAAAAAAATGACCCAGTCTTACCTCTTTCAAACTTATTCTACTGTTTTATTATGTCTTTGCCACATATCTTCTCTAATGTAAGGTCCTAACTTCTTCCCTAACTTATTTTATCTATTTGCTTCTTGCTAGTAAAACCAGAGCTTACTTAGCAGTCTTAATTTTCTAAGACCCCATCCTTCAAAAAAAAAAGATAGCTTGAAAAAAAAATGAAAAAGAACAGGACCATGTTCAAACATAGCTGAGCTTGAACTCTAGGTCACAACACTACAATTTAAAAAGATTTTAATATGAATTTATTGTCAAACACAAAAATCCTCTAATATCTTACTTCATGTTTGAATCATATGATGTAATCCTTTCTAAAATAATTTTTTAGGTTTTTCCAAAGATAAAACACATTTAACCTTCGAGAACTGATACAATCTCTTCCTTCATTAACTGTTAGTCAGTTCAGTTGTTCAGTCATGTCCAACTCTGTGACCCCACGGACTGCAGCACGCCAGGCTCTCCTATCCATCACCAACTCCCAGAGCTTACACAAACTCATGTCCATTGAGTTGGTGATGCCATCCAACCATCTCATCCTCTGTTGTCCCCTTCTCCTCCTGCCTTCAATCTTTCCCAGCATAAGGGTCTTTTCCAGTTAATCAGTTCTTCACATCAATTGGCCAAAGTATTTCTGCTTAAGCTTCAGCATCATCCCTCCGATAAATATTCAGAATTGATTCCTTTAGGATTGACTAATTTAATCTCCTTTCAGTCCAAGGGACTCTCAAGAGTCTTCTCCAACACCACAATTCAAAAGCATTGGTTTTTTTGGTTCTCTGTCTTCTTTATGGTCCAGATCTCACATCCAACATGACTGCTGGAAAAAAACCATAGCTTTTACTATATGGACCTTTTTCAGCAAATTAGTGTCTTTGCTTTTTAATATTTGTCTACTTTGGTCATAGATTTTCTTCCAAGGAGCAAGAATCTTTTAATTTCATGGCTGCAGTCACCATCTGCAGTGATTTTGGAGACCAAGAATATAAAGTCAGCCACTGTTTCCACTGTTTCTCCATCTATTTACCATGAAGTGATGGGACCGGATGCCATGATCCTAGTTTTCTGAATGTTGAGTTTTAACCCAACTTTTTCACTCTCCTCTTTCACTTTCATCAAGAGGCTCTTTAGTAATTATAAATGAGCAATAAGAGCTTAAATTACAGTTTGACATCTTAACCTGCTTGCAGGGAAAATTCTGTTTGGTTCTCTAGTATGAAAGATGGTTGCTTCTTTTCTGTCACATTTTATTCTTTCCATTTTTTGTTATTCTTTTAAAGTTTTGAGGGCAGTGTTCATTTCTGAAAGAGATGGCTGTAAGGAGGTTGAGAACTGTTTTGCCATAACTCAACTTTTTCTGCTTCAAATAGCTTAGGGACAGTCCCAGTTAATAATCTTAGTTTTTAAGAAATAAAATTGGACCTTGTTCTTTTTTGATAATATGTAAATTACCTGGAGAATAAGTGCTGCCACAGAATAGTTGTGGTGATTTCTGTTTACATAGCACCTATTCCTGCAAAGCAAATACAACCTTGCTTGCCTGAGAACCTCTGGGTCTCTGAAATGTGAGATCTTGCTACCTCACTCAACTAACAAATCCATGCAGAAAACACAAGTGAGACTTTAGTGAGAATCATATGATTTGCAGATCAGCAAAGTGAGAATAACTGAAATTTACCCTATACAGATTGAGATTCTCTTTAGGAACCTTTTTACCTTGAACATGCTATGCCAATAGAAACAGTTCCTTTTCATTTTGTAAAAGGACAACTTGTAATAATCACAGGCAACTGATGCCGATACTATTAGAAATTCATAGGGCTAAAATGTATATTCATGCTGATGTAGAAAGATTAGTTATTTCTGTCTCCATTGTTACTTATTTAGCGAACTTCCACTTGTAGTTCAGTAACATACATCTTTCCTTGTAGGGCCATACATTATTAGTATCTGAAGAGGTACTACATGTTTTTCCTCCATCTTTAAAACAAAAATCCAAGAAATTTGGATTCACCAGAATCAGTCATTTGCATTGAACATGTGTCTTAATTGTATCCTTGTGTTGGCACGATATTCTGTAGAGACTAATTCTAATCAATTCTGTCTAAACATTCTGGATTTCCCATAAATTACTATGCTAAATCGTTGACAGAATTCCTGCCAGTCTTTGGGCAAATGCTTCCCAATACTGCTATTTTAACATCCCAGAATGACAGCAGCTTGACAGATCTCTTTGTCTATGTATTTTACATACCCACCTTATTTAAATGTGAAAGCTTACTCCTGTGAAATCACTACTTCAAGAGGATTATATTTTTAATGGATTTTATTGTACTGTGTATATTTGACCCATATATTATCCTATTTTTTGAACTGAATGGGCAATTGAAATATTAAAGCAGATTTATACATATGTAATATTCAGGCACATTTTAACTTTCTAACTGGCATGCATGAATGAGTGCTAAGTGATTTCAGTGGTGTCCAATTCTTAGGGATCCTATGAACTATAACTCACCAGGCTTCTTTGTCTGGGAGATTTCCCAGGCAAGTGTACTGGAGTGGGTGGCCATGACCTCCTTTAGGGGATTTTCCTGACCCAGGGATTGAATCTGCATCTCTTACATCTCTTGCATTAGCAAGGGAGTTCTTTACCACTAGCACCACCTGGGAAACCCTCTAAATAATATAATGCTAATCAAAAGGTGAAGTTCAGTTCAGTTCAGTCACTCAGTCATGTCCGACTCTTTGCAACCCCATGAATTTCAGCACACCAGGTGTCCCTGTCAATCACCAACTCCCGGAGTTCACTCAAACTCATGTCCATCGAGTCGGTGATGCCATACACCCATCTCATCCTCTGTCGTCCCCTTCTCCTCCTGCCCCCAATCCTTCCCAGCATCAGAGTCATTTCCAAAGAGTCAACTCTTTGCATGAGGTGGCCAAAGTTTTGGAGTTGCAGCTTTAGCATCATTCCTTCCAAAGAACACCCAGGGCTGATATCCTCCAGAATGGACTGGTTGGATCTCCTAGCAGTCCAGGGGACTTTCAAGAGCCTTCTGCAACACCACAGTTCAGAAGCATCAATTCTTTGGCACTCAGCTTTCTTCACAGTCCAACTCTCACATCCATGCATGACCACTGGAAAAACCATAGCCTTGAATAGACGGACCTTAGTCGGCAAAGTAATGTCTCTGCTTTTCAATATGCTATCTAGTTCAGTCATAACTTTCCTTCCAAGGAGTAAGCATCTTTTAATTTCATGGCTGCAATCACCATCTGCAGTGATTTTGGAGCCCCCCAAAATAAAGTCAGCCACTGTTTCCACTGTTTGCCCATCTATTTGCCATGAAGTGATGGGACCAGATGCCATGATCTTTGTTTTCTGAATATTGAGCTTTAAGCCAACTTTTTCACTCTCCTCTTTCACTTTCATCAAGAGGTTTTTTAGTTCCTCTTCACTTTCTGCCATAAGGGTAGTGTCATCTGCATATCTGAGGTTATTGAAATTTCTCCCAGCAATCTTGATTCCAGCTTGTGCTTCTTCCAGCCCAGCGTTTCTCATGATGCACTCTGCATATAAGTTAAATAAGCAGGGTGACAATATACAGCCTTGACGTACTCCTTTTTCTATTTGGGACCAATCTGTTGTTCCATGTCCAGTTCTAACTGTTGCTTCCTGACCTGCATACAGATTTCTCAAGAGGCAGGTCAGGTGCTCTGGTATTCCCATCTCTTTCAGAATTTTCCATAGTTTATTGTGATCTACACAATAAACTATGGAGTCAGTTGTCCATTTATGACATTGAAGCCTTTTGTTAACCATTGACATTGTTGTAATTTCATATTTATATAATATTATCCATGACATTTCTCTTTTAATCATAGGTCTTTTTAGTGAAAGAAATAGGATCTTAGTAAAAGTAGTTTGATTGAGAAAGTCGTTATTTTTTAGAAATATATTGTGTTGTCTACTGACTACATTTTCCTGAAACAAAGAACTGTTAAGACTTCATAGACTCAGTAAGCTATGGGTCTTTCTCTCTACCATGTACTTTCTCATTCTTTTTTTCTCCATTACTCTCTTTTTAATTCTATTTTTTTCCTTAGTTTTCCAATGTTCAATGTTTCTTACAGTTACTCTGTGTAAGGATTGAAAAAGATCCCATTGAAATCAAGTTTACATGTCTGCAGTTCAAGAAACCAGCCAAAACTGGCTAGCCAAGCACTCAGGAAAGAACATTTAGGTTGGATTGTAAACCTTGGTCACAGAGAGTCACACATTCATTTTCTCGTGAATGTGTGAAAAGTGCATGCATAAATATGGAGCCTTTTTAATGGACAATAATATAGGTGGTAGTTCTCAAAGAAGAGGTGGGCAGACACCATAAGAGGTGTTCAGTTATATTATCTTTTCAAGAATATTGTATTCAGTCATTAAACTATGATACATGGAACTAGATGTTATTTTATTCCTCACTGGCCGCCTACCTAGCCTAAATAATTCTGAATTCTAAATAAATATTTATTGTTTGATTAAATGAATGAAGTAGTTGGCAAGCTAACATACCTATTGGTATCTCAATTTATGTTGATAACTTCATTATTTTCCCATTTCCCAGGCTAAACAACATGACAGTTATCTCCTTTATGCCTCTTTAGTACAGTCTCAGACATTTTTCTTGTTGCTGTCCCTTCAGTATGCTTAATAAATTTGTACCTTTCTCAATATTTCCAATGACATCTCCCTAATTCTGACTTCTCCTAGATCAACACTTTCTAAATTGAGTTTTGTGGAATAGTCATATTCAGTGAAGTATTAATGTGTGTTCTGGGAAAAAGTAATAAAAGGTTTCTTTTTTCAAGTAAATTTGGAAAAGATGCATACTCTATCACCCCTTGGATATTCACAGTGAACATTAGTGTTTTGATAAATTCTGCAATAAAGAAACTGTTTTTAATGTTGATTATCCTAGCATTTCTTTAAACATTTGACCAATTAACTCTTTTATCATGGAGTGTCTGTTTGAATCTCATGAGACTGGTGTTCTATATATCAATGTTTGGGAAATGTTGAGATGTAGAGTGTTAGAAGGAATTAAACACTTTCTCTTTGTTTCTTGTCTTGTTGAGTCTCTGCACCCTATACATTCCTGTTGAAACAATAATTATGAAATAGCACTATGTAATGGGCATATAGAAAGTGGTTACTAATTCTGTTGACCATATTTAACACCTAGAGAAAAAAGAAAATGAGTTTAATTAAAGTCAGACATTATTTGCTAGAATATAACATTTGTTATATTACTTGAAATAAGCTTAAGGTAATTTCAAAAAGGATAACTAGTACTGTTTTCCTTAAAAAAAAACTAATTATTTATGTATCTAAATGAGTAAAGTTCTCATAAGGGAACTATGAAACAAAATATCTAAATAGCTTCTTATACATACCATCTCAAAAGTAATAATCGCTACTGGGACAAAATCAAACTGCAGTCATTTTGTTCATAACTTCCTTAACATTTAGTTGCCTCTGTATATGATATTTTATTTTTAATGATGATATTGGGAAATGTTTTACATTTTAAAATTCCTGTCCAGAAAAGATATGTATTTTTGTGTACCAGAAATATTGTCATTTTCCATTTTAAATAAAACATTTCTCTAAATATTATGAAAGTCACACTAAGAATTTGTTATTGAGCCTTCAAATCTTCATGAGTATTAGCTTGTTCCTTTAAGTTAATGAAAAGAAGCAATAGTGATCATCAAAGCATGCAGTATTTAAAAAAACAATAAGGGATCTGCTCTCTGTTTTGCTCTTTGCACTTTATTTTTTTTCCTCTGCCTTGAAGCTTAGGAAGACTCTTTTTTGAGCATTTAAATGCCCAGTCTGTTGTCATGCCTGTTAAGTCCATGATAAAAATGAACCACGGTCTCAGTCTAACCTAGATACTGGTCCTTGATGTTTTATACCTGGAAGGTAATTATTGTTTCACTTTTCAGAGCTTCATTACCCCCAAACAACTTTCCTCTACTCATGCTTATTTTATTCCTCTTGCTAAGGATGATTGCATATAGTCTTTATTGCTATCCTTAAAGGTGTATAGATAAATTTTCTATACAATGTAATTGTTGGCTGAGGTAAATGACCTTTCTGGGTTTCCAAAATGTTTTCACCTTAATTGATCTACCGTATATGGCTCGCATTGATGTACTATATGTGACTTCACATTATTAATAATTTAAAAGGTTCCTTGCTTTTTGTAGGAAATATCATTGATAGCTTTTGAAGTTTGGAGCTTCCTGATAATAACAGTGATGTTCGCAGATTATATTTGAAAGTAATTTACATGTTTGCAGATGTGCTTTCACATATATTATCTTATCTTGTCCTTGCAGCAACACTGAAGATCATAAATATTGTTATTCCAAATAATGAAGGGATGAACTCATTATTGGAGAGTCAATTACATTGTGTCCTCATATGTATAGTAAGTTTTGGAGCTGAGACTCCAAAGCCTATATTCCTTACTCCTTTATTCCTGAAGTAGTAATTTAATAACACTGACCCATGTTACAATTTTTTGTTTTAAAGAATGATTATTGTTTGGCATACACACTTGGGTTTAACATCTACTTCATGTACAGTCCTGAGTTTGTTTTACCTTTTGCAACTTAATTTTACAGTGCAAAAATCAAGTGGAGAGAATCCCAACATTAATGATAATTTCAAATCACTTCTGAGTTACCATACTTTGTAAGCATATTCTTTCACATATTCTAAAGGCAAAGGAAAGAAACAAATATTATGGTGATAGGAAGTAAAAGCAGTATTCTGATCAAGATTGAGGGCAGGAGGAGAAGGGGATAACAGAGAATGAGATGGTTGGATGGTGTCACCGACTCAATGAACATGGGTTTGGTGATGGACAAAAGAGTCGGACATGACTGAGCGACTGAAATGAACTGAACTGAACTGATCAAGATAACCTATAAAGTCAGAACACATGGGTTTTAATTCCCTCCTTCTAAGTGAGCTTTGTGATCTGGCCTACGTTACTTAAGACTCATTTTTCTTACATGTAAAGGGAATGCCATTAAAGCATTTCCCTTGTTAAATTGTTCTGAAAAGGAAATGACATAGTATGTGTGCTGTGTGTGTTTAGTCACTCAGTTATGTCTGACTCTTTGAGACCCCGTGGGCATGAGGAGACAACCCTCTCCAGGCAAGAATACTGGAGAGGGTTGCTATCCCCTCCTCCAGGGGATTTTCCCAACCCAGGGATCGAACCCAGGTCTCTCACATTGCAGGCAGATTCTTTACCATCTGAGCCACGAGGATAGCCCATAATATGTGTAATTCACTTAATACAGTGTTTCTACTTAGTAACCACTTGCTAATTTTTAGCCCTGAAAATAGTTTTCATAGATTTGAAGTGGAATTGAATTGCTGGTCCTGTTCATGATGCTAGTTGTCTTGCTGTTCACAGTGTTCACTCTGTTCACTGAACGAAGGGTAGGCAAGGCATGGTCTAGGTGGCTGGAAGAAGACTCTAGGAGCCATAGGAATTGCAGACATCTTTATTTTCTCCTGGCTGGCACAGCAGCCATACACAGCCTCTCTCCTGGCTGATACAGCAACTGTAGCAACAGCCATAACATAAGCATAACATAGCCATAATGTGGCCATAACATGACCTTGTATAATGTAACCATGGTATTGCTCCAATGTAGCCCTGATGCAGCAGCAGCCAGGGCTTTCATGGTGAAGCTCATACAGGCATACTGCACACAGTAGCCCATGAGCAAGTGAGTACAACGTGACATTCATGCACAGTGCTATAAGTGATCTCAGATCTCAGCTGTTACATAATCATTATTTACAAAACATGGGGCAAGAGTGAGAGGCTGTGGGGCAAGAGAGCCTGACCACGCCACCTTGGCTAATTTGCTCTTTCCCTATAGGAATGAAAACTTGAATCTATATTGAGACCCCTGGAACATCAAAGCATACAGGCATGCAGAGAAGGGGAAAATGAAAAGGGAAACAGGGGAATGAGATAGGGTAATTAAAAAGAAATGCAAAGGGGCTGCTATTTCTAATGAGGATGTACAGTGTTGCAGGGGAATGTCCCTCCAACCTAACAAGGAAAAACAAGCTGAATAAACTATAAAATCAGTAAGTTTAGCCCATCAAACAATCAGGCCCAAAGCAATTGAATAAATTAAAATCCAAAATTTGACAAACCTCTCTTAGGATATATAGCTGCTTTCATTTTTGAAATGTGGGAGGAGGAACTCACTAAAGTAAAAATAAAGCAGCTGAACTTTTAAATTTTTAAATGCTGAGTGTGGGCTGGGCGTAGGAGTTTAGAATTTCTAGGAGTCCTAGATACAAGAGGAATCTTTGCTCTCTCCTCATCTTCTTTCTCATTGGCCTTCACTTGAGAGCCCTTGAGAAAGGTCAGGATAAGGTCAGGATAATTGAGAAGTTCATCTTACAAGGAGAAGGCTCACCAAGTCTGCTATAGTCTCCATGTGCCGATGAGAACTAAGAGAAATGCTTCTGCATTTGGGGACTCATGTTCAATAAGCAGCAGACGCAGTCCGCCTCAGGAGAGATCCCCCTGGCCCCATCTGAGGTTCATTGGCATAAGGCTGAGGCAGGGTATGGTGGTGGGGAGGTCTAGGAGAGCTGAGACTTCCTGTAGAGCCCACTTAAGTTTGAGGGCAGGCAGAATGGAGAGAAGCCCAAAGGCACCCTCCCCTGAGCGAGTCAATGTCTGTCTTCCTTTAGGGGAGGGAGAAGAGAGTTGAGAAAGAAGTTTCCTAAGTCACAGGTGCAGAGATGCTGTTGAATGAAGTCTGAAGATGAAAAAGGAATGAGTGTCACCAGCGCACTGGGTTTAAGATCAGAACTGAGAGAACTCTGACAGGCACTCTGGGCCCTTGCTATTAAGAGTACCAGGAAGTGTTTTTATATCACTGGGACAGGATATAACTCTGGGACATCTGAAGGCAGACTATGACAACTAAGACAAAATCTGCTGTCACTTAGACTGTAAAGTGAAGTTTCTAATTCTACTTTCAACATTTAAGCCTGTGGTAGACTGAATTTAAACAACACCAAAGCTCTGGTGCATTGTACTAGTTTGATAGATATGCTATTACAAACAACTATAGCCTGAGTGACTTAACAGAAACTAATTTTCTCATGATTTTGAAAGCTGAAAGACTGAGATCAAGGTGTCATCAGAGTTGGTTTCATCCTAAGGCCTTTTTCTTTGGATCATAGGTAACAGACTTCACCATCTGCCTTCAAATGGTTTTCCTTCTATGTGTTTCTGTGTACAGATTTCCTCTTCTTAGAAGGATACTAGTCGTAATGAGAGAGGATCCAGGCTAATGAGTACCTAAAGCCTAATGTAGCTATTTAAAGACCATTTCTTTAATCACAATCATATTTTGAAGTACTAGGAGTTAGGATTTCAACATATAAATTTTGAGGTTACACACTTTAGTTTATAATGTCTATGTAAATTGTTCCAACTTCCAGTCCAAACAAGAGTTGTAATGTACACTTTTCTTTGTATAAATATTATTCATCTCAGTCCCTATTGTTTTTTCATATGATGTTCATTTTCAATCCAAAAATTACAATACAGAAGAAAATATCCTTTGTCAAAGGAGGAAAGAATCAATAGAAGGAGATCCAAGATATTGCAGTTATCAGTCTGATTTTAAAATACCTCTAATAACAGGCTTGTGGACACAGCAAGGGGAGGAGAGAATTGGACAAATTGATGTAGTAGCATTGACATATGTGCAATATAGTGTGTAAAATTGATAGCTAGTGGGAAGCTGCTATATAACACCAGGAGCCCAGCCTGGCACCTCTCTGGGAGGGGTACAGGAGGCTCAAGAGGGAGGGGGTATATATATATATAACTGACTTGTGTTGCTGTACAGCAGAAACCAACACAACATTGCAAAGCAAATATCCTCCTGTTAAAATTATTTTAAATACTTCAGAGGTTAAAGCATCTGTCTGCAATGCGGGAGACCTGGATTCGATCCCTGGGTCGGGAAGATCCCCTGGAGAAGGAAATGGCAACCCACTCCAGTATTCTTGCCTGGAGAATCCCATGGAAGGAGGAACTTGGTGGGCCACAGTCTATGGGGTCACAGAGTCGGACACAACTGAATGACTTCACTTCACAATATATTAAGAAATTTTCTTGAACAAAGGATAACATATGTGAGCAGATAGGGAATTTCAGCAGATAGAAACTATCAAAAAAATCAAATGTGAATTCTAGAGACAAAAAAAAAATACTGCATTAGAGTTAAATAGTTCTTGTGATCTTTTCAGTAATCAACACATGAAATAGTGATTTTGGCCAACACTGAGCAATACAAATTTTCTAGCTTAAAGCACAGGAAGAAATAGAACAAAGTGACTAATTTCTGTAAGACTATGTTTCATTAGCATCCCAAGATGTAAAAAGAAAGAGAATGAGAGAAGAAATACTTGAATAAAAATTGATAATTTCCCAACATTAATGAAAAACATCAAACCACAGATCAAAACACTAGAGAACTTCAATCAGTGTAAATTCAAAGAAAAACATACCTCCAATATCCTAATCAAACACTGAAATCAAAGATAAGAAAGAAAACTCAAGGAGACAACCAGAGAAAGAAGTATTAAATATAGGACAAGTGATGCAAATGATGCTGTTTTTCATCAGATGCAGTGGAATCCATGAAATAACAGAATAGCATCTTTAAAGTTCTGAAAGATAGATCTGGCAACTTAGAATTAACACCTCACAAAAATATTTTTCAGAAAAGAAAGTGAGTTGAAGACTTTTTTTCTAAATTAAAAAAGCCAAAATTTTCTCTGAGTTCTCCATTACAGATATGTTAAAATTAAAAAGAAAAAAAAAAAAGATTCTTCAGCCTCTTGGGAAATGATAGCATATATGTATCTGGTTTGCTTTTAGGTGAAGAATACCTTAAAGATATGAAATATATACATATGAATATATATATATATGTACAGGAATAGGTATGCATGTAATATATGCATATTTTATATAACACATAGAAAGACGTTGAATATGTTATCAATCTAGTTAGACATTTGTGTGATTAAGGAAAAATCTATAGAAGTTAAACATGATAATAAGAGTACAGAAGATGGGTGGATGATAATTGGAAATATATGGTTGTAAGGTTTTTATGTTTTATTTTTATAAGTAGTGATAAATTAAAGATGCATATTGTAATGTTTTGAGCAATAACTGAAGTGAACAGAGCAAGGCATTTATATGAATTGAATTCTCCCCAAATTCAAGTCCTAACCCCAATATCTTAGAATGTACCCTTTTTTAGAAGATGAAGTTGTATTGCAGTAGAGTGGACCCTTCATTCAATGTGATTGTGAACTTAGTCAATCAACCATGTCCAACTCTTTGCAACCCCATTGACTGTACCTCATCAGCCTCTTCTGTCCATGGGGATTCTTCAGCAAAGTATACTGGAGTGGGTTGCCATGCCCTCTTCCAGGGGATCTTCCCAACCCAGGAATTGAATGCAGGTCTCCTGCACTAGGCGGATTCTTTACCGTCTGAGCCACCAGGGAATCTGTATAAAAGGAGAAATTTGGACACTGACAGGAATGCTGGAGAATGCCATTTGAAGATGAAGGTAGAAATAACGGTGATGTTTCAACAAGCCAAGGAACACCAAAGATCACCAGCAAACCACCAGAAGGAAGGGAAAGGATATAGGACAGATTCCCTAGCAAACTAATGAAGACACAAATAAAAAGTCAGTAGAGAAGATAAAATGGGATACTAAAAATATTTGGTTAATGCATGCTGAAAACAAGAGAGGAAGAAGAAAGAGGAAAGAAGGAAGAAAGAAACAATACAGATCGCATGAAACAAAATCAAACACCTGAATAGTGAATTAAATTAAATGGTGCAGTAATTGCAAAGAAGATAAATGGACTCCAATTGAAAGGCAGAAATTGCCAGACTGGATCATAACAGTTCGTCAGATTCTTATAAAAGTTAACATGTATCAACTTTATGACTGAGTAATTCCAATCCTAATGAAAAATGAAGACATATCCACAAAAAATATTTGTATACAAGGATGTTCATACTAGATTTGTTGATAATAGCCAAAAACAGGAAACAGCCTACATGTTTATCCATAGGAGAATGAATAAAACTGTGGTATATTGCTGGAATATGAGATTACTCACTGATAAAAAGGAACAAGCCTCTGATGGATGCCACAGAAAGTTAAATTCTTAAAAACATTATTGAGTAAAGGGAACAAGACTGATAAATATATACTGTTTGATTTCTTGGTAATAGAAATCAGATGAGTTGTTTGTTTGTTTGTTTTAAATGTGTGTTCCAGCAGCATAGGGATGCAGTGAGAAAGGCATATATGGGTCCTGGGATAATGGGAATAACCCATGTTTCATAGTGGTGTGGGTTAGGTGAATCTAGACATCTGCCAAAATTGATTGAAATACATTTAAGATCTCTTTATGTATACAACTTGAAAAAAAATGGAATAAGAAACACATTTACTTATATTGGCATGCAATCAATTTTTACTTGACTTTATGTTGAGTGAACAATGTGCACTATGTTTTAATCCAGTTACTACCACCACTACTAGGGCTTCCTTGGTAGCTCAGATGGTAAAGCGTCTGCCTACAATGTGGGAGACCTGGGTTCAATCCCTGAGTTGGGAAGATCCCCTGGAGAGGGAAATGGCAACTCTAGTACTCTTGCCTGGAAAATCCCATGAATGGAGGAGCCTCGTAGGCTACAGTCTATGGGGTCACAAAGAGTCAGACATGACTGAGTGACTCACTTTCTTTCTCTTTCTACTACTACCACAAATATTTAATATTAATGTTTATACTAAGTTTCAGTTTACAAAGTATTCTGCATATATAGTATTTGACTCGGGCTTCAAAATCACTCCAAGTTAAACAGGAAAGGCTCGGTATGATTGTCCCTGTTTTATAGAGAGGATGATGTCACTCATTTATTATTCCAGAATCAATGAGATAAGTGGACAAAATGAATCTTAAATGAAAATATTTTGACTCTGTCTCATTTCAGTGAATTTCTTCTACTGAAAACATAATTGTATGTAAATTGAGTTCCTCCCTCTCTCAACTCTCACTTAACCTGCCTGCTTATGTTTCGTTTATGTAAAGTAGTTCTCTTGGATCACTGAGTGCCAAAGGGCTTGGTGGCTTATTGCACTGATCCTGTATTCTAGGACTTCCCAGATGGCTCAGATGGTAAAGAATCTGCCTTCAAAGCAGCAAACTCAGTTGCCTTAAGCCAGTCATATTGCACCTCTGTGTCCCTGAATCAAACCTAGTTATTGAAAACAGCCAATGACAAGAGTGAGATTATTTTGTTGTGCGTGTAACAGGTTTAGAAGTAGAAGAAATGCCAACTCGATAAGTCTTTGTACTTTCAAGTATGAAACCTGTATGTTTTTTAACCATATTCTTTTTTCTGTTACCCTCCTTCCTCAACCTCCCCAAGGCTGTTAGATGTGTTGTGATGATTAAAAATATATATATATTCATTTATTTGGCTTCATTGGTTCTTAGTTGCAGCACTCTTGATCTTCCTTGTGTCACGCAGGATCTTTAGTTGTGTAGCAGTAACTCTAGTTGTGGTGTGCGCGCGAGCTCCGTAGTTGCAATGCATGGGCCTAGCTGCTCCACAACATGTGGGATTCTAGTCCCCTAACCAGGGATCGAATCCACGTCCCCTGCCTTGCAAGGCAGATTGTTTAACCACTGGACCACTTGGGAAGTTCCTATTGTGATGATTATTAAAAGATCTTGGGTTGTTGACACATTAGGTCTTAACAACTTTCTTAAGAGAAATGTAAAACTTTGGAATAATGTTTAATATAGTATGTGAATAATGCATATCTTAATAAGTAAAATGATATGCACAATTTAAAAAAAATTGGAAAATGTATCTTCCAAAGTAGTATAAAACATTACTGCTATGTTCTGAAATCTATCATCAAAACTTATATACTGGTGAGATCATAGAAATGACATTTCAATAGTTACATTTGTAACTCAAAACAGGAAAGACTGAATATAAATTAGAATCTCCCTGGAAAGTAGGTTTATCATGCAAAATAGGACAGATTCATTAGGAGGATTTATTTTACTCAATTAATAAAATATAATATCCTGCTGAAGACAATGGCTGAACAAGTATAAACTGGTAGCAGAGAGGTCATAAAAATCTCATTAAAAAGGATTTTTAAATTGTAGTCTCAGTAGTGAGTTAAATGAAAGAAAATGAGTCCAGATATTTCTCACCCAGAATTATGTGTTCATAACCATAATTTTTAAACTTTAGTCATAGAGGCCATATTAAGTTCTAATTAATACTGACCATTTTCTCAAATAATTTTAGTATCTATCTAGATTTCTACTTAGTCTTTCATGTTACAGATTACATAAAAAAACAATTGAGACCATCTGTATTTCACAGAGGCTAACGGGTACTCCTCACTCATTAAAGGAAAATGAAATTGTCTGAATAAATTACTTCTGACTTTACTCTTGACAGCTGGAATCTAGAGAACAGTTCAGAGTGTAATATCCTTACCTCCCTAGGCAAGAAGTGGTCAGAATAGTTAAACCTCTTTTTACTTTTTGCAAACTTACTACTTAGAATCATTTAAACTGCTGTGATCAGATAATCAGATCATATCATGCTGCCGCCACCAACTAAATCTATTCAGAAAGCAGAATATGAAAGAGAAAAAAATATGTCTTCATTTTGTATAGAAAAAAAGTAAAGGAAGTAGTAATTACATGACATGTTTTTTTAGCAGATGTCATCTTTTGAGAATAAGTTACATAACAGATCCTTCTGCCACTGACAGTATCCATTGGAGGATACTTTTGCCTTCTGTAGTGTGAACTAAGAAGGTTAATGCTACCCTGCAGAAGATTGCTCTTATATAGTTAGTCATAATTGCCTTTTTAGGGAACACAGTTTCATAAAGTGGGCTTTTGGGAGCAAACTCTGGTTCACTGTATTCTCCATATGACCATATAGTTGTGACAGTATCCATCATATACTTTTAAAATCTATTTGTCCATATCCATGTCTTCTCCATAGCATAACTCTGGGTGTGAAAATTCCTTTTTATTAATTTATCAGTTATAATGATCTCTGTTAGAACTTTGTGACACGTACTAGATACTCAATAGATAGTTTTTATTTGTATGTGACACTTTCTCTTAAAATAATATTGATTTCCACCAGTCAGTACCTAGAAAAAGATACTATTTTTATAGGTCATTGGGTTTCATTATCATTCTTGAGTTCTGCTTTGATGGGCTTTTTTTTTACCATCAAAAAACCAAAAATGATTAATTTTTCTAGAATAAATTTGTTTTCCTTTGTGAATTAACCAGAGTTTGACATAACTGTTTCATTTTCTGTTTGACTATTCAGTGTTTGAGATTAATGGATATAGATCTTAAAAAAAAATTGTTTTGTAATTTTTTAAAAGCAGGTTTAGGTTAACAAATCAAGAGGAAGGTACAGAGATTTTCCTTATATCTACTCATACCCCCTGTGCTCCACAGCCTCCCTATCATCAGCCTCATTCACCAGAATGATACTTTTTTTTTTTTTAATTAACGGTGAACCTATATTGACACAGTATAATTACCCACAGTCCATCAGTTCATTTCAGTTCAGTCACTCAGTCGTGTCCGATTCTTTGCGACCCCATGAATCGCAGCACACCAGGCCTCCCTGTCTATCACCAACTCCCGGAGTTCACTCAGAGTCATGTCCATCGAGTCAGTGATGCCATCCAGCCATCTCATCCTCTGTTGTCCCCTTTTCCTCCTGTCCCCAATCCCCCCCAGCATCAGAGTCTTTTTCAATGAGTCAATTCTTTGCGTGAGGTGGCCAAAGTACTGGAGTTTCAGTTAGCATCATTCCTTCCAAAGAAATCCCAGGGCTGATTGCCTTCAGAATGGACGGGTTGGATCTCCTTGCAGTCCAAGGGACTCTCAAGAATCTTCTCCAACACCACAGTTCAAAAGCATCAATTCTTCGGCGCTCAGCCTTCTTCACCATAGTGTGCTTTACCGTTTCCCTTTGGTGTTATATAATCTATGGGCTTGGACAAAAATATACTGACATACATGAGTCATCATAGTATCATAAAGAATATTTTCACTGCCCTGAAAGTTCTTTGTGATCTTCCTACCCACTGCCACCATCAGCCATTGATTATATTTTTTATTGTCTTTATAATTTTACCTTTTACAGAAGGTCATATAGTTGGAATCATACTGTCTGTAGCCCTTGCCAATTGGCTTATTTTACTTAGTCATCCACATTTAAGGTATTTCCACATCTTTTCCTGGTTTGAGAGCTGTTTTGTTTTTATAGCTGAATAATATTTGTCATTTGGATTTGCAAGAGTATATCCATTCACCTAAAGAATGCCATCTTGAGTGCTTCTGAGTCTTGGCAGTTATGAGTAAAGCTGCAATATTCATCTGTGTGCAGACTTTTGTATGGACGTAAGTTTTGAGTTCATTTGAGTAATTACCAAGGAAAGTGATTGTTCGATCCTCTAGTATGTTTGTTTTGTAAGATACTGCCTAACTGTCTTCCAAAGTTGGTTATAAATTTTGCATTTCTACCAGCAGTGTATGAGAGTTCCTTTGGCTCCACATGCATGCCAGCATTTAGTGTTGCCTGTGTTCTGGTTTTTGATCATTCTAATATGCATGTAGTAGTATCTGGTTTTATTTTCCTCTAGTGACATAGACATAGGATGTGGAACACCTTTTCATATGTTTATTTGCCATCTCTATATGGTCTTTGGTGAGATGACTTTTATGATTTTTGGCTCATTTCTTAAATTGTGTTGTTTTCAACAGTTCTTTTATGTTTAGGATGCATGCGTGTGTGCTCAGTTGCTTCAGTTAAGTCTGACTCTGTGTGAACCTATAGACTGTAGCCCACCAGGATCCTCTGTCCATAGAATTTGCCAGGCAAGAATAGTAGAATGTGTTGCCATGCTTTCTTGCAGGGGACCTTCCAGACCCAGGGATCCAACCCATGTCTCCTGCATTGCAGGCAGATTCTTTACCCACTGAACCACCTGGGAAGCCCATGTTTAGGATCGCAGTCCTTAATCAGATGTTTATTTCTCAAATATTCTCTCCCAGTCCATAGACTGTCTCTTCATTCTCTTGACACTGTCCTTTGCAGAACAAAAAAATTTTAATCTAAAATTTTGGTGAGTAGGTTTGAAGAATTGGGGAATTAAATCTGCATATATTTTTAAGTAGAAAATAGCTCTTAATGAGTGATTTCCTGTTCAGCAATGCTGGAATGACACAGTCCTTTCTCAGATACTCAGTTAATCAAGTTAAGGATTTGTCCCATTACCATTCCTATCAGTTACAGGTATCATTGGTACTAGGAGGGTTTTGTTTTGTTTTTTGGTTTTTAAAAAATGCCTTTTCCTCTTTCAAGTCTGTGAAGCTACATATCTAATAAGCTATGTGCCTATTCTCTAATTATGGGAGAAAAAACAGTCTAGAATATGAACAGTATTGACTTTCACTAATGAAAAAGGGAGGAAAATGAGTAAACTGGTATTCATGAAGTAACTGCTGTGAGCCAGACTCTGTTAAGCACTTTTCATATATTATTTCAATTGCTCCCCATCTAAGTCAGGCATTTAGATGAAGAAATTCAGTTTTATTGATGAAGAAATTGAGGCTCATTGGATGTGATAGCTTTTAAAAACAGCTTTTCACCTTAAAACTACTAGGGACATAGTAGGAATGCAGTTTCCTAGAACTTCAGCCTTCTCTTTCCATTATTCTTTATACTATCCTTCTCCCTCTTAAGTAATTGAACTTACAGAAGTAATGCCCCCCCCCCAAAAAAAACACATTTTAGTCCTTTTAAGTAACCACTTTTAACAATCAGATATGAATATATTTAAGAAAATGAGATCTTCCTCTAAACATTGCTCCAGATATAAAACAGTTAAAATGGATATTAGCTGTTAAAATAAGTTTTGGAAAAGAATGCTAGTAAAAATAGTGCTATCTAATTTTTTTCTGATTGTTACATATGGAAGAATCATCACTGACTAGTTAATGAGAAAATCAAATTCATAAATTTCTATAATAATATAACAAGTTGTATCCTTCTGATATTTGGTATTTTGTTAATAAGATAAACATCTCTAATTAATTCATCTTTAATAGTGGCAATATCTAAATTTGCCAAATAAATTTTTAAAGCTTTAGGCTTCTTACTTTGGGCATGTTTATGTTTTATTTGTATGCCTTCAGTTCTCAGTAAATTTATAGGTTCAACTTTGCCTTGTTTTTTTATATTATTATTTATTTTTTAGAGGTTTTTCATTTCTGAGAATAAAAAGAGGTTTCTTATTTACTTTGTGCAAGGGTTTAACCTTTTGTCACATCTCTTTATTTTAATGATCTATGATTTTTTTTTTTTAAGCTCTAAGCAAAATACAGAATGTCTTTTGGGCTAATGCTAATGATTGGTTTCTTATCATTTTACACCCTTTGTTGTTTATGATGAAAGTTTTAGAGAAAGTTCAATTACTTTTTCTTAGATGAGAAAATTAACATATCAATACCATATTTCTTTGACCTGTAAATAGCAAAGTTAGAAGCACTCTCTAGTTATTATCTCTGGAAGATATCCATCTACACACAAACATGAAATTGAGTCCACATCTCAATTTGCATTCCTATTACAGAAATCCTTCTAAATTTAGGAGAGAACTGTGATTCTTATTCCAGTAAATGTGGCATACATTTACTAATCTACTCTTGTCTAGCCTTCACTGTAACCTATTTCAGGTTGAGCAGTTGGAGTTGGAGTTGCAATCCATTGTTTGGTGTCTTTTCCGCCCTTTTAGAACAGTATTGTTAATAATTACATATAGTAAAACCAGCTAAAGGTGTGAAAATGAAGAAGTAACTTAGGGCAATTAAATCTACCAAAAGTAATAATACCTTTTAATCTTTGTCTTAAAAATAATAAATATATTTGTATATTTTATGTTATCAGGATTTACAAGGAAAATTTATTAAGGAGGATAATCAATGAAATACAATGCTATTTTATAAAGTATAATCAAAATTAGACTTTGAGTCTTATTCAAAATACTGCATTTTAAGAAAAAAAAATTATAATTGTTGGGAATACATACTCCATAACTTTAGGAAAATTGTTTTGAATGGAAGCACATTATAAGACCTCCAAAAGTTTTATCAGATTCAATATGCAACAATCTTGTAAGCACTCTTTATCTTGTCTGAATTTTCTCTATTTTATATTTTGTAATGATATATTCCTAAAACTTTTATAATAGTATATTCCTAAAACTTAAATAATAAAGGCCAATTTTAATGTTTTCATAACTGTTTATTTTAAAGTTATGACTACTATCCCTCATGTTTCTGAGTTTGGCATTTTTATTTTAATATGTATTTTGGGGGTTTATGATAATTGTTTTCTTTTGTTTTGCAATTTTTTGGCCATAGGTGATTATCAAGTGAACTAGTAAATAAATGATATTAATTTGACCTGTATCCTTACCAATTGAAGGTAACTACAAAGTCATGATGGAGAATAACAGCTATTGTCACCTTAACCATAGTATATAAAATAATCAAATAAAATAAACTATGAAAATAGTGAAAATTAATGTAGCCCCTATATTTATACATGAGTCATCAGTGACGTGGCAAAGTCTATGCTGATTGTGGCCAATGAACAATAAATAATTTTTCAGTTCAGTTAGTTGCTTAGTTGTGTCTGACTCTTTGCGACCACATGGATTGTAGCATGCCACCCTCCCCTGTCCATTACCAACTCCCAGAGCATGTTCAAACTCATGTCCATCAAATTGGTGATGCCATCAAAGCATCTTATCCTCTGTCATCCCCTTCTCTTGCCTTCAGTCTTTTCCAGCATCGGAGTCTTTTCTAATGAGTCAGTTCTTTGCATCAGGTGGTCAAAGTATTGGAGCTTCAGTTCAGCATCAATCCTTCCAATGAATATTCAGGACTGATCTCCTTTAGAATGGACTGGTTGAATCTCCTTGCAGTCCAAGGGACTCTCAAGAGCCTTCTCCAACACCACAGTTCAAAAGCATCAATTCTTCGGTGCTCAGCTTTCTATATGGTCCAACTCTCACATCCATGCATGACTACTGGAAAAACCATTGCTTTGACTAGACGGACCTTTGTTGGCATAGTAATGTCTCTGTTTTTTAATATACTATCTAGATTGGTCATAGTTTTTCTTTCAAGGAGCAGGATCTTTTAATTTTATGGCTACAGTCACCATCTGCAGTGATTTTAGAGCCCAGGAAAATAAAGTCTGTCACTGTTTCCACTGTTTTCCCATCTATTTGCCATGAAGTATGGGACCAGATGCCATGATCTTAGTTTTTTAATGTTGAGTTTTAAGCCAGCTTTTTCACTGTCCTCTTTCACTTTCATCAAGAAGTTCTTTAAGGGTATTTTTTGAGTACCTGATTGCTTGCTTAGGAAGAACAAAAAGTAATAATAATAATAATGATAATAAAAAGACAGGGATTAATGACATGACAAAAGATATTTAAATAGCATAATTAACTTCAATCAATATAATTCTTGAATAAAATAATTTTTCCCACTAATGTTGTAGTTTTAAAATGTTGGGAGGAAGGGTTTTAGCTTATGCAGGCACTTTCCATATGAGAATGAGGTTAAATATCTTAGCAACTCATTACTGGTCCATTAGAAAGGAGAAATGAGTATTTTTTTGGATCATATTACATGGATAATTGCAATCACCAAACAATGCAAATGGGATGATGAAATGATGAAAAATGATAAATAAGGTAATAAATGTGCACAATGACTATAAACCCTTTGTATTTAAACTGTTTCCTAAATCACTAAATTACCACTAGATATATTTACATTATTTATTGAATCAGTAAAAAAAAATTGACTGAATTATTACCATGTCTTGTCATTAATTGTTATATGAGAACATTTCTAATATCCTTATCTAATAGCCTTATCCACCAGCTGCAAATTTGAAAATATATTCCAAGTAGTTGTGCTGTTTAGTGCCTTTTACACAGAGACCAGTATTACTTTGGGAAGGGCTTAAAAGTTGTATTGAGTAATGTTTTAAAATAAATTACTTATTAAGATAATATTTAAGATAATTTTAATGTTTTAAACACAAAATTGTTATTAAAAATATTTAAGCCAAAGAAGGCAATATAATTGAGTTAACTTATTTTTCAGTCTTTCTGACAAAGTTTGCATATGCATATTAAAAATAATTTCCTTAATACCATCTAAAGGAATTGCAAAGTATATAGGAGAAAACATAATTTATTCTCTATGTTTTGCCAAACGTCTAAGGGGTAGCCTTAGTACAATTAACTTCAAAAGAATATCACAGAATACTGAAATGTTTTTTGTTGTTGCTGATAGTGGTTGTGTTTTTTTGTTTGTTTTGTTTTAGATATCAATATATGCATGGAATGCAAATCTATATAATTTTAAATTGGGGGAAATTTTAAAAGTATTACTTAATGGTGGAATGCTTTGGATTTTAATAAATATTGTTCATCTTATTTTTCACCCAGTCAAAAAGTTAAAGGTAGCTATTATGGCTGAAATCAAATAAAGAGGTTCTTTAGGTTCAATGATTAAATAAAGCAGGGGAGATCAAGCAATGCCAAACTAGACCTCATTCCAAACTAGACCTGTTGTAACACAACTTATGTATTTGTTTTTTGTCTGTGGAGACTTTCTTGCTACAATGACAGAGCTGAATAGTTGTGACAGAGCCCATCAATCCCATAAGGCCTAAAATATTTACCACCTGAACTTCAAAGAAAATTTATGCTGACTTCTCAAAGGAATACATACATGTATATCATATATAGATTATTGCCATATTATAGTGTGTTTTAGAAATCATTTTGAAGAAAAACACTTGGCTACAGAATATATAAACTCTTCTAAGATTATCTCTGTTTATGCTTCCCTGATCCACAATATTTATATTTCTGTCATAATCATCTTTTTTCTTGTAAGAGCATGTTTTATATAATGTCTGCCAATGAAATAATTAATTAATGCCTTAATTAATTACTGAACACTTGCTAGATACAAAAACTGTAAGTACTGATGATATCAAAGTGAATAATTTTGTTCACAGTCCACCGAGAGAGTCAGAGATAATCTAAATCAACACATGCATTATATGCAATGGGCAAGATGTAGTCAGGCCTGAAGGAAACTCAGCTGTTTACTACTCTAAACTGCAGGGAGCTCAAGCCTAACTTAAAATGACTTACAGAGAAAGGAATTACTCTCTTACCTGAAAAGCCCCAGATTTAATTGACTTTAGGTCTCTCTTCATCTACGTGCTCAAGTGAAGCCACCAGAAATCTGTCTTTCTCCACTTCTGTTGTACTTTATATTGGGCTTCATTTTTAAGTGTTAGCATATTGGCTTTAAGCAGCAGCAGGATTATGTACTTGAACTTTTAATCTCAGTTTTAGGTTACCAGCATTTTTTCCCCCCCAGTGTTTTCAGCAAAAATTCCAAGCTTGGATATTATTGATTTCTGTTGGATTGCAAGCCCATCCCTGATTCAGTCAGTGTGACCAGGGAGCTTCATTAGGCAGATGTGGCTCACATGTCTAAATAGACTGAGCTTGTGAGCAATGATTCTGCAGAGCAAAATTTTCTGCAGAGCAAAATCCAGATACTCTAATGGTGTGAGTGCTAGGTGGACAAATTGATATTGACTGCATTCAGTTAACCTGAAAACCTCTTCTAGGGAAACTTTTCAATAATATGTCATTCTATATAACTAGGATTTTCTTTGTGATATTTTGGGCTAAAAATAATATGACTTTTATATTTGGTCATGGAGAATCAATCAATAGGGAGAACACTACACTATTTTTTGATAAAAGTTTATATTATGTATATCCTGGTGATTAATTAATTTAGAAATTAGAAACATTTTTTAAAAGTTTCAATTTTTTTATCACTGCTAATGAAAAATTTATAATGAATGTGACTTACATTAATATATATATATTTACATATATATATATACATATATATGTAGGAACATCTTAGTACCCAAATTTAGGTATAAATATAAATACAGCATTATTATTAGATTGGATTCTCTATTTCATTATTCCCTGTGAGGTAAGATTGACATATTTCTTTGCTCAGTTGTGTCTGACTCTTTGTGACCCTTTGGACTGTAGCCCTCCAGGATCCTTTTTCCATGGGATTTTTCAGGCAAAGATACTGGAGTAAACTGCCATTTCCTCCTCCAAAGAGTCTTCCTGACCCAGGGGTCAAACTTGTGTTTTTCATGCATCTCCTGCATTGCAGGCAATTTTTTTACCTGCTGAGACATCAGGGAAGCCCAGAAATATTTCCAGGGGAATATGTAAGATTGTTAATATACTGTAAGATAAGTACCAACTGGAAAATTAAATATGAAAATGATTTTAACAATTTTGTATTTCTTAGAATTCTCTTCCATGCTCTATTACTTCCTAAAATAACACTGATTATGAAATTTATATTAGATAGCAAAAGACCTGACATTGTCTATATAAGTATATAAAGAAAACTGGAAAAGAAACTATTTTGAAAATGCAATTATTCTAGAATAATCATGACCTTTTTACATGAGCTGCCTTCCATATATGTATATATATTTGGCATGGCTTTTGCTATCAGCACTATTAATACCTAAAAGAAAGTATCTTCTTTTTAAGCAATATTGTACTTACACTTAATTGTACTATATGCTTGACCTCTTTTACTTCATACAGGAGCCCTGTGAAATATGGATACTATTATCTCTATTATATAGATTAGGAGTTTGAGGCTTGGAGAGGTTAAGTAACTTATATAAATTATAATAGCTGATAATTGACCTGTGATAGATTCTCAAGTTTGCGTAATTTTTAAGCAAATGTTTTTAAATTGTGCAAGACTTCCTCCAATTTCACGGCAAATAGATGGGGAAACAATGGAAACAGTTAAAGACTTTACTTTTGGGGGCTCCAAGATCACTGTAGATGGTGACTGCAGCCATGAAATTGAAAGATGCTTGCTCCTTCCCTGGTGGCTCAGATGTTAAAGTGTCTGCCTTCAATGTGAGATCTCTTACCCGGATATCTGACCCAGGTTCAATCTCTGGGTTGGGAATTTCACCTGGAAGGAAATGGCAACCCAATCCAGTACTCTTGCCTGGGAAATCCCATGGACAGAGAAGCCTGGTAGGCTACAGTCCATGGGCTGCAAAGAGTTAGATATGACAGAGCGACTTCAGTTTCAGTTTGCTCCATGGAAGAAAAGTTATGACCAACCTAGACAACATATTAAAAAGCAGGGATATTATTTTGCCAACAAAGGTCCATCTAGTCAAAGCTATGGTTTTTCTAGTGGTTATGTATGGATGTGAAAGTTGAACCTTAAAGAAAGCTGAGCACCAAAGAATCAATGCTTTTGAACTGTAGTGTTGGAGAAGACTCTTGAGAGTCCCTTGGACTGCAAGGAGATCCAACCAGTCAATCCTAAAGGAAAGCAGTCCTGAATATTTATTGGAAGGACTGATGTTGTAGCTGAAACTCCAATATTTAGCCACCTGATGTGAGGAACTGACTCATTGGAAAAGACCCTGATGCTGGGAAGGATTGGGGGCAGGAGGAGAAGGGGACGACAGAGGATGGGATGGTTGGATGGCATCACTGCCGACTGAATGAAACACCAACACTGCAGAGTGGTTTAAATCTTTATATTTTAACACTTGCTTCTTACAGCTGCTTTATTTTATATCCCTTGCACAACAACCTACAGGGCAAGCTGCCAAGCACTAGGATTCAGAGACTATACAGTGCGCAGGCGCAGGGCAAAATAACCTTTACCTTGACTTATTTACTGCAGCTAAGACTTTGTTTTGGGGAACTTACTTATCAACTTAGAATCTGTTTTGTCCCAGGGTCTGTTCCTTTTGAGGAATCAGAGAAACATCCTTGTGTGCAAGAAATGTTCTTTTCCCACGGGAACAAACAGGATTCTTAGCTGAACATCTCGTTTGCAAGAATGTTCAGCCCTGGTTGAGAGTCTCGTTTGCAAGCACTTCTCAACCTTCCTTATACCTTGTTCCCTACACATCACCAACTCAATGGACGTGACTTTGAGTAAGCTCTGGGAGTTGGTGATGGACAGGGAGGCCTGGTGTGCTGCAGTCCATGGGGTCTCAAATAGTCGGACACAACTGAGCTACTTAACTGAACTGAACCTCCAATTACCTCTGTCATGTAATTTGAAAATCATGAATTTTAAAATATTTATAATAAAAGCAATAGTATATATATACAATCTTCATTCAGTTCAGTTGTTCAGTCAGAAAAGGAAAGATATACCCATTTGAATGCAGAGTTCAAAGAATGGCAAGGAAAGAGAGATAAGGAAAGCCTTCCTCAGTGATCAATGAAAAGAAATAGAGGAAAACAACAGAATAGGAAAGTCTAGACATCTCTTCAAGAAAATTAGAGATTAAGAAATGGGAATACCAGACCACCTGAACTGCCTCTTGCGAAACCTATATGCAGGTCAGGAAGCAACAGTTAGAACTGGACAAGAAGCAGACTGGTTCCAAATAGGAAAAGGAGTACGTCAAGGCTGTATGCTGTCACCCTGCTTATTTAACTTATATGCAGAGTACATCATGAGAAACGCTGGGCTGGAAGAAGCACAAGCTGGAATCAAGATTGCTGGGAGAAATATCAATAACCTCAGATATGCAGATGATACCACCCTTATGGCAGAAAGTGAAGAGGCACCAAAAAGCCTCTTGATAAAAGTGGAAGAGGAGAGTGAAAAAGTTGGCTTCAAGCTCAACATTCAGAAAACGAAGATCATGGCATCTGGTCCCATCACTTCATGGCAAATAGATGGGCAAACAGTGGAAACAGTGGCTGATTTATTTTGCGGAGCTCCAAAACCACTGCAGATGGTGACTACAGCGATGACATTAAAAGACACTTACTCCTTAGAAGGAAAGTTATGACCAACCTAGATAGCATATTCAAAAGCAGAGACATTACCTTGCCAACAAAGGTCTGTCTAGTCAAGGCTATGGTTTTTCCTGTGGTCATGTATGGATGTGAGAGTTGGGCTGTGAAGAAAGCTGAGCACCGAAGAATTGATGCTTTGAACTGTGGTGTTGGAGAAGACTGTTGAGAGTCCCTTGGACTGCAAGGAGATCCAACCAGTCCATTCTGAAGGAGATCAGCCCTGGGTGTTCTTTGGAAGGACTGATGCTAAAGCTGAAACTCCAATACTTTGGCCACCTCATGCAAACTGTTGACTCATTGGAAAAGACTCTGATGCTGGGAGGGATTGGGGGCAGGAGGAGAAGGGGACGACAGAGGAGGAGATGGGTGAATGGCATCACCGACTCGATGGACATGAGTTTGTGTGAACTCCGGGAATTGGTGATGGACAGGGAGGCCTGGTGTGCTGCAATTCATGGGGTCGCAAAGAGTCGCACACGATTGAGTGACTGAACTGAACTGAAGTGAATATTTCATGCAAAGATGTGCACAATTAAGGACAGAATGTATGGACCTAACAGAAGCAGAAGATATTAAAAAGAGGTTGCATGAATACACAGAACTATAAAAAAAAAAAAAAAAAAACTTCATTAGGAAATCCTCTATGATTGCATTGAACAGTAATGTTCTTCCTCAGGCTTACCATTAAGTCAAATTAACAGTAACTAAGTTAAATAAAATAAAATAAACATTTTAAATGAGAAAACATTTTAAATAATCAAAAACACCTTGACATTAGGGGAAAATAACCTAAAAACTGAGTTGATTTTAGGCAAATGCCTGTCTTCCTAGTTAAAGCTTTTTGCCTCAAGCTTGAGGTTGTTTTTAGCAGCAACTAAGTCCCTTATTTTTCTCTAAATTGATAGGTTCATTCAATAAAAAATTTAAATCAATTAGTTCTGTATGGTGGCTGATATGGTAAATTATGATATAAAAATTGGCAAATTTGGCTTCTGCAGAAGTCAAGTTTCTAAAGAAGATTTATTATTTTTTTCTTATGAAACTCAGCATCAGCCTGTTATACAGTTGACTTGAATTTAATTCAAATAAAATACATGTTACCATAGCTTTAAATTTTGAATAAAAACATGTATTTCCTTTAGATGTATGAGATTCTGTGTATATATATATGGAATATATTTTTCTAACTAGCATTAAAAAAAAAAATACCTGCTTCCTTGTTAATGTTAAAATTCAAGATCATTGGTTGACTTGGTCCCAGCTGTTTGGTTTTCTCCAGTGGCTTTTCATGCATTTTCTTAATCATGCGTTTAATGTTGAAGTAAAGCATTAAGTGTTCATTATATTGCTAAAAGGATGTTTATCATTTTAGTGAGTCATATATTTCATCTTTCAGCAGACAGAGATACAAATTTCATGAATGTCCCTTAGTACTCTCTTTTGGTACGACAACTTATATGTATTATTGTTTAAGTCAACATCTTAAAAATCTTTAAAAGATTAGTATGAATCTGTAGTTCAGGTTTTTTTCTATGAAATTAAAGTTATATATGATCATTTGTTGAGTGAAATAACTTGCATTATACATACATAAATTGGTTGAAACATATAAAAAGTGTTCCTTGTTACACTTTTTTTTTTCCATTTACTGCTGCATGTAGTGAACTCAAGTCCTTGATGATAAGAATAAATATGTATTGGAACCCGTATCCCTTAATTTTGAAATCTAAATTTTAAAACTGCGTGTTATAAATGACTATATAAATGAGTCATTTTGTCCCTAGGTAACATTTAAGTTGAGAAAAAGTTTATTTTGTTTTTATCTCACTAGTTTGTAAATTTTGGCAAGTTGAGATGCAATAGTTACATCCTACACTTCTAGAGTGGGTCTCCATTGATGGGGACAAAAAATGCCAATGTATAATGTAGAAAAAGCAATGAATTTCCTAACTTTTGCTGCCTTCTCACCCAGGTTATACTTGTTAATTGACTCCTTGTTCATGTCCACTTAGATATTTCAGATTCACTTAGCCATTGCTGCTACTTAACTTTTATCCCCTGCTATTTCTCTCTTTGGTGAACTTCCACTGATTTTCTCTGTTGATGTGTTAGTAATGGCAGTCTCCCAGTACTCTTCTCCCCTTGTAAAAGCAGCAAACACATCCTTCAGTTTGCATACATTCACCAAATGTTGACCCTTTTGATATATTTGTAAAAGTCTATTTACTTATCAGGTGAATTAAAATTCTTAAAATATGGTAAGCAGTAAAAAGCATAATTTTTTTTCACCTTTGCTTCTGTCCATTCTTTTTTTTTTAATTTGTATTTTTACTTTATTTTGCTTTAAAATACTGTATTGGTTTTGCCATACATTGACATGAATCAGTCACGGGTATACATGAGTTCCCAATCCTGAACCCCCCTCCCACCTCCCACCCCATATCATCTCTCTGGATCATCCCCGTGCACCAGCCCCAAGCTGTCCATTCTTATACTTTCCTTCAGGCTTCTCCATTTTCTTTCTATCATTTTTATGTAACTTGCTTCCAGCTGAGAAGCCTCAATGGGAGTGCCTTTCTCTCAAACTGAGGAAAGTATTGCTGTATAATTAGACCACAGGGAATGCTGCAGAAGGAAACAGCCACCTTCTTCCTTGTCTTTAGGGACTACCTATCATCTCTGAAACATGCTCAGACATTATAATCCTCAAGAGCTAATGCTACAGACATACATATATGCCATATAAATGCTTATTTATAATTGCATATGTTCAAAAATATATTGCTAGCTGATAGTAACTTTAATCAGTATATGACAGTATGGGATTTTATTCACTTAAGTACTGTTCTCTCTGGAGACCCAGTTCTTTAAAATTTGTTGTAAAAGTTCTCATTTAACACTAAAGCCAAGAAACAAGATTGTCCTTTTAATTCTGTAGCTAACTGACTGCCTCAACCACTTCTAATATTTGTTCTTCTAAGAAATGTGAATCTTTCTAATTTTGAAAATGTTTCTTTCTTTGGAGAATGAACAAACAACGAAATCTGGTTATTTAAATGTGTATATTGCAATGGAAATTGTTAAACATTTCATATTATGTATTAGAAATCCAAAGGGTGTATACCCCAGATATTTCTGTTGACATATGAGATTTAGATTTATATCTTAATCTCTTTAAGGATAATGGTAAACATTGGAGAACAAGAGAATCTGTTTGGAGTCTGTTTAACAGAGTGATACCTTACAGCAGAATATAGCAGAGAAACAGTGCTTGTTGAAGGACATTGGAGGTTTACCATTAACCATTTAGAGTTCCTATTGTATACAGGGACTTCCCTGGTGGCTCAGATGGTAAACAATCTTCCTGTAATGCAGAAGACCTGGGCTCGATGCCTGGGTTGGGAAGATCGATTCCCTGCAGAAAGGAATGGCTACCCACTCCTGTATTCTGGCCTAGAGAATTCCATGGACAGAGGGGCCTGGCAGGCTACCCATTCATGGGGTCACAAAATACACATCAACCCAGAACCAGTGCTTCATGTATCATTTTCCTAATGTAGATCTATTATAAATTATGCCCCTGTGTTCTCTGCCTTCTTTTCAATATTTTTTTAATAATTGGAGGATAATTGCTTTACAATGTTATATTTTTTTCTGCCATACAGCAACATGAATCAGTCAAAAGTATAGATATATCCCCTCCTTCTATTCTCTGCCTCCTTGTGTTGTTCCACCACTAGACATTTAATTTCCAAAGCTAGAGTCTTCAACCTTGGTTCCTCCCTCCTTTTAAGTCTTGACATTTCAAGCAATTATCAAGACTTTTCAGTTTTGCCACCTTAAATATATTTTGAATCCACCTATTTCTCCATCTTTGTTATATAATCCCCATGCCTATAGGCCTGTCCTTCACAGATTCATTTTCTATAGAAATGTCAGATTAACCTATATCAAAAATAATGAGAGCTTATTATTGGATGGACAAAAAAGTTCATTCGAGTTTTCCCATACGATGTTATGGAAATCTGAACAAAATTTTTGCCAACCCAGTACTTCCTTGCTTGTAACACATTCTGGGATCTCACTTAACCAAATAGACTGACTCCAGACTCCATTAATAACTAACTGGATAATGTGTGCACAAACAACAATTTTTCAAAGCCTTGCTTTTCTCATATACATATGTATATAATTCTATTAATGTCATTGTGAAGATTATTACAAGATAATGCACATAGAGCACTTTGCACAGTGTTAAACTTGGAGGAAGCGATTGATTCTTGTTAGCTACTCTCTTTATTAACATGTTATACAAAATCTCTGCATTTGAGCCTCTGTTTGCCTCACTGACCTCTTCTGTTGTCAGACTGTGTCCTCTACTCCAAGGACAAAAAGTGGCTTCTACATCTGTAAATAGTTTCAATTTTCTTTCTCTTGTCATCTGTCTGAAATGCCTGCTCTTTTCTTCTAATAATTTCACCAAGGTGACTATTATTCATCTCTTAACACTCAATTCTGATGTCATATCCAGGAAAGCTGCCCTGATATCCACTGTTCTGTCCCATAAGATATCTGTATTTCCTAGGACTGCCAAAATAAAGTACCACAAACTAGGTGCCTTAAAACAATGAAAATTTGTCACTGTTCTGAAAGTCAGATGTGCTAAATGTCATGGATCTGAGGTCCTGGGTAGAATCCCTCCTTGCCTTCCTAGCTTCTGGTGGTAGCCATCAAACTTGGTACTCCTTGGTTTGCAGCCTCATCACTCTAATCTCTGCCTCAGTTATAGTATGATGTTCTACCTGTGTGTCCAAATTTCTCTCTACTGTGATATTGGATTAAAGGCCCACCCTACTCCAGGCTGACCTCATTTTTCCTAGTTGAATCTGCAAGAAGTCTAAGTCCAAATTAGGCCACATTCTTAGGTGCTTGGGGATTAGCACTTAGACACATTTTTTGAAAGACAATTCCACCAACAATAGTGACTCTCATGTGTACTTTCATATCACCTATTATACAGCTGTTTTTGCATTTAACTCATCATGTTTTAATAAACTGCTCATGTTATCTCCTCTAATAGATTTCAAATTCTCTAGAGCATGTGCCAAGACTAATCTCTTTGTGTTCCTAGCACAGCACACATGATAAGCTTTTAATACATGTCAATTAAGTAAGTATATTATTGTTCACTATTTAAAAATAGGTTTTGTGATACAAAAGATTACAAGAGTTGATAATATCACATAATACCTAATAATCTGATTTTTTATTTTCTCATTACTACAAAGAGAAAGAATATAGAAATACCTTGAATCAGAAACAAACAGAATATAGTTCTTTTCCCTGGGACCTCATTGTTAGTGTAGCTTTGGGGAAAATATCTAATTACTTCATGCTTATTTATAAAATATAAATGAAAGAAATTATAACTTACTAATTCATTTTCAGGCATCATACTCTTTTTTTCCCAGAATTGTCAGAGACTTAATCTAATCAGAAAGTAGAGTCTACTTATGAAGAGTGATGTGTCATGTTTAGTTCTTAATCTGAAGGAAATGAAGGACCATAAAAGTCAAGTAAGGATTATGAGAAAAGCTGAGATAAAGCAGCAGTAGTGAAGTCTGGTTAAGAAGGGATACTGGAGATGGGTTGAACACACAGGGAAGGGGCAGATTAAATGTCGCTAAGGACGAGAAAGAAGTTTAGGAAGCAGTGTTCAATGAATTTTTGAACGTGTTATCAAATGGCAGATATCATGACATGGATGTGTGAGTGTGCTCAGTCATTTCTGACTCTTGTGCCTCCATGGACTATAGCGCACCAGACTCCTTTGTCCATGGAATTGTCTCCTTTGTCCAAGAATACTGGATTGTGTTGCCATTTCCTATGCATATGTTAGTTGCTTCCAGTTCCAGTTCCAGCTCAGTCCCTCAGTGGTGTCCAACGCTTTCAACCCCATGAATCGCAGCAAGCAAGGCCTCCCTGTCCATCACCAACTCCCAGAGTTACACAAACTCATGTCCATCGAGTCAGTGATACCATCCAGCCATCTCATCCTCTGTCGTCCCCTTCTCCTCCTGCCCCTAATCCCTCCTAGCGTCAGAGTCTTTTCCAATGAGTCAGCTCTTCGCATGAGGTGGCCAGAGTATTGGAGTTTCAGCTTTAGCGTCATCCTTCCAAAGAACACCCAGGACTGATCTCCTTTAGAATGAACTTATTGGATGTCCTTGCAGTCCAAGGGACTCTCAAGAGCCTTCTCCAACACCACAGTTCAAAGTATCAGTTCTTCGGTGCTCAGCTTTCTTCACAGTCCAACTCTCACATCCATACATGACCACAGGAAAAACCATAGCCTTGACTAGACGGGATTTTGTTGGCAAAGTAATGTCTGCTTTTGAATATGCTATCTAGGTTGGTCATAACTTTCCATCCAAGGAATAAGCATCTTTTAATTTCATGGCTGCAGTCACCATCTGCAGTGATTTTGGAGCCCAAAAATATAAAGTCTGACAGTGTTTCCACTGTTTCCCCATCTATTTGCCGTGAAGTGATGGAACCAGATGCCATGATCTTCGTTTTCTGAATGTTGAGCTTTAAGCCAACTTTTTCACTCTCCTCTTTCACTTTCATCAAGAGGCTTTTTGTTCCTCTTCACTTTCTGCCATAAGGGTGATGTCATCTGCATATCTGAGGTTATTGAGATTTCTCCCTGCAATCTTGATTCCAGCTTGTGCTTCTTCCAGCCCAGCGTTTCTCATGATGTACTCTGCATATAAGTTAAATAAGCAGGGTGACAGTATACAGCCTTGACGTACTCCTTTTCCTATTTAGAAATGCTATCTAGCATCCCGCAATAGGCATGCATTTTAATATATCTAACCAGACTCTGTACCTTAGAATGCATATAGTATATGCTTTCAAAATAAACTTATTATGTTTTAAATTTGAATAAAGACTTATTTTTATGTCCCAATATTTTTGATAGCTGTGCTGAAGGCTTTATAATATTTTTATATGAGATGCTTTTCACTAAAGAAGGAATCTTGAGAGAATGGTATATCTACATGTTTGCTTGTGACAAACCCATCCTCACTATCAAGCACAATTTATTCCCTCTTCTGTAAGTGGCTAGTGCATCAATGGAGCCTGCTTGCCTCTCTAGCCCTCTGATGAAGAACCCTCACTGGGTTAAACCAGTCATGCGGATTCCCTTTGTGCGATTGTTTTAGGTATAGGCCTTTTTTTGATTTTGGCCACTGTTCTTTAAGGGCTGCCTATGGAGTGGCTTTTGGTGTAGAACATCCTTACTCTTAAAATGAGACACAAGGTAGGAATTTTACTTTTTTGGATTTAACTTATTCATGTAAGAACTACAAATACAGTGCCCATTTTAAGACCAAAGGACATAAATCCAATAAAATTTCACAGAATCCAAGTCAGAGCCATGATGTTAAATGTTCAGTGTTAAATCTCTGAATTAATGAACTTGAATCAATTCATCTTCCAAATTTAATATGTGAGATGATACAACCCTTATTTTTAAGCTACTTTAATTTACATTTGCTTTTTTTGTTTATAATAGCCTAAATTATTCTGATAAAAGTAGAAATGTCCTTGCATTTATCTTGTACTTATTGCTTTCTGGAAATACCTTAATTTAAAGCAGGTAGGATGTACGCTATAGAAGAGTCTCTGTCTGAGGTCATGACTGGACCTAATTCAAAAGAGCCAACCCAACCAGGCCAGGTACCAGAAAGGAGAGATAAAGCATCTTAGAGGAGGCTGACCTGTGAGATTTAATGGTCTTCAGAAACTGGCACATGTGGGCTTTCTTTCACAGTTTATTATGCTGCACCATGTATATTATAGTTACACACCATAAAGATGGCTAAAATTATTTTTTTGTGATATAAATATTACTCTTACACTCTTCAAAAAGCCCATGTATGAGGACAGTTAGACATGAAAGTTTATTTCTGCTGTATATTCTCCTTTGGAAGCCTTCTTATATGCATCCTAATGTAGGCATGTACACACATACACACAAAGTTACTCATTCGCTTTTATTTGGCACTTCATTAAAAGCAAATGTGAAGAAATCAAAGACATCTTTCTGAGCTCATGTCGTTCCTTTCATAAGCTTTCATGTTAAGTGATTTCAGGCACGAACATTAGTGAAATACCATTTGCAATTTTCTTTCTCTGGATTTGATTTTATTCCTTTTTATTTTTATCACACATAAATAGTTTGATCTGAAAATATTACACATTGAGAAGACAAAAGACTAAACTGAATTAGTATGACATCTCTAGTCTTAGTCCTGTCATGGCAGCTGGGACGTTCTTGTAGCTTGAGGAAGAGAAGAATGCTTTGCAGCACGCACAGGAAGTGTAATCAATTATGTCCGTTTTTAACTTAAAAAAAAGAAAATCTGTCTGCAAAGTGAACATTGTCTTCAATAAGAAAAATACATACATGCAAATATTATTCCTCTTTTAGAAGAAAACAAGTTACACCTCCATTTACTATACTTTAAGATAATATATTCAGACACACATTGATTTATTTGATTAACCAAACATGCAACTTCAAAAATGTTCAATTCTGATATGCAGCTGCAAGTAGATGGTTAATAAACTAATATAGAGGCAATTCCAATTATTTTTAAATGAGAAGTTTGTCATAATTCTATATATCCATTGTTGTAGCATTTAGCTAGTACTAGAAGATTACAGCTTAGAAATCACTGGCACATAACTCAGAACTGAAATGCTTTTCCAAGCAATGCTTGTGAGCATGTTAATTTTAAATGTACATTTCCATTTATTGTGAATGCATGCTTCTATGAGTTGTATTCATGTCTGACATAGCTAATCATTTTGTTTTTGGAATGGGCTCCATAAATATTCTGTGGATGGTGACTGATGATTATGATAATTTGTTCTAGCAAATATTACCCAGAGATGTGTGGAATATTTGGCGATTGGACTTCCTTGCAAGATTACTGCATTTTCAAACATATTTCTGTATTTTCAGAATATTACTAATATTACTAAGGCAATTTGAAAAAATATTCCCAGTAATAAACCCTTAAGGTTCATAAATTTGTTCATACTATAGTAAGACAATCTGAAAATTTTTCTTTTTTTAAATTGCCACAGCAATAGTTTCGAGCACAGGCAAATAGTATCTTTTTAGTGCAGTAGAAAATTAGTATATTAAATTGAATTTTGTCAAACTAAAACTGTTTACTTAAGTCTGTAAACTTGAAATAGTCATATAATAACACTGATACATGAATTAATACATCAGTTGGATCTCATTAATAATTTCTTAATGTTTGATATTTCACATTTTATAAAGCTTTATTTGTGATATTTTATACTTTATGAAATAAAAAATTGAAACAATGACCTAGTTTCTGTAAAATGCTTTAATAATTGCCTTTGTTGGTCAGGCAAACCTAGCTCATTTTCTCACATCTATTGCAATATGCTTTATCCACTGAAAATCCCATTGTGATCCAAAAAAAAAAAACAAGTATAACATGATGTCTTTTAGCCAAGCTACAATCAAAATGTTTGTTTGTACTGAAACATTATATATGTAAGTGTAGGCCTATGCATCATTTTAATAAATAAAACTGTATATTATGGAAATGTTGAACATCTTAGCTCTACTAAACAGGCTCTACTATAATAACATGCGTCTTCCTGTGTAAGACTTCTATAAAGTGACTGCCACAGGAAGCAATTTCAGTGAGTCTTTTTGCTTAAGTGCTTATGGTAGGCTGTATAATACTGCTTCAATGGTCTTGACATCTTTATTCCCGTAGCCTGTGAATTTTACTTTATATGGATAAAAGATTTTTATGTATGCAACAGTATTAAGACCTTTTGAGGTGGAGGCATCATCCAGGATTATGGATGTGGGCCTTAAATATGATCACAGTGGCCTTATAGTGGGAAGCAAGAAAGTCAAAGAAGGAAGAAGGTAGTGCTGTGTCAGAATCAGTATGAAAAAGGTGATGTGGTGTGGGGCTACAAGCCAAGGAATGAGGGCAAGCCTCTAGAAACTGGAAAAAAAAAGGCAAGAAAACAGATTCTTCTCAGACCCTTTATGGAACTCTGCCAACACCTTTGTCTTAGTCATAGAAGACTATTTTGGACTTCTACTGCCAGACCTATTTTGTGGTAATTCATTCCAGAAGCAACAAGAAAACAAACACAGTATCCTAGTTTCTGTGGTCCTCCTTACTCCTCATTTTGGTTGTTTTTACTTGCTTGTGTCATATCACATTTGTAATGTAAAGAATGTGAAATAAAATATAAAAATATAAAATATGAGTGACGGGGTTAAAGAATTACCTTGTGAATCATAGAACTTGATTTAACTTCATTGTTACAGTGTCTTCTGTAAGACATTACAATACTTTTGGTTATGGTTTAGAATCAATGTTCTCAAAAATATAAACAGCAAATAAGAATCTTATCACTTTTGTTGCTCTTTTTAAATTGTCACTTAAAGTGTATGTAAACAACTTTGGCAGATTCTTTTGTTAATTTTAGCTGTAAAGCTAAACCATAAGAATTAGAGAATTTTTAAAAATATTGATTTATTTTTCTCTGATCATTTAGTTATCATACTAATTGAGACCTGCATGATTCCTTTATGATACATATATTCATATTCTACCAAAAGATAGTTGCCTTATTCTTCCTAAGCAAGTCCAAACTGAATGATGTATTTGTAGGTCTCAGAGCAATGGACAGTGAAACATAGGGAAAGTAGCGTCTTAAGGAAAAGATAATTATTCTGATTATGGACATTGAGCAAAATGTTATTGATATTCATTGATGAATTCATTTTTTGTATATCACTACAGCCCATCCTGAGAATTAAAAATTGCTAGTAACCCTGTTGTTGTTAAGTCAGCAAGTTGTGTCTGACCCTGCAACTCTGTGGACTATACCATGCCAGGCTCCTCTGTCCATGAAATTTCCCAGGCAAGAATACTGGTTTGGGTTGCCATTTTCTTCTTTGAGGGATCTTCCCAGATCAGAGATCAAACCTATGTCTTCTGCATTGATAGGCAGATTCTTTATCACTGAGCCAGCAGGGAAATCCTGATTACCTAAACCATTTTCAGATTTTTAACACTAATGTAGCCTGAGGATAGTACCTTGCTTTTTGCATAAATTATATGTGCTTAGTCTCTCTGTCATGTTCAAATCTTTGCAACCCCATGGACTGTAGCCCACCATACTCCTCTCTCCATGGACTTTTTTTAGGCAAGAATACTGGAATGGGTTGCCATTTTCTACTCCAGGGGATCTTCCAAACACAGGAATTGAACCCACATTTCTTAAATAGATCTAAAACATTTTACTTTTAGAACAGAATTCCTTACTCATATATGGCTCAGATATTGATGTGCCATATTTTAGATACTGTATTACTTGGGTATACTCAGTGTATGTGTTTCTTATCAGTCATGTGATAAATACTAACATAAATTCATATGGCTAATTTTGCTAGCAAAAGATACAAAGTACCTATTTTTTAACATGATCATATCTTATAATTCCAATGATTTTAAATAGAATTTTATATATTTGCATGACTAAAGAATTAATTGAGAAGTTTCTGAACATTTGTTGGATTGGATTTTTTGTACACACTAATTTAAGAGCATAATAAAAATATGTAATTGGGTTTATTAATGGAGAACCCTATGTGTCACAGTCCCAGTGTATAAATACAATAATACTTTATTTAAATTTTTTGGTTTTATCATAGTAAAATACTAGAGCCATGGAACCAACCAATATAATCTTTATATGTCTATAAGAATGTTTTGAAATACAGTTATGTTTAGTATTCATTTGATATTCTTCATCTATAAGTATTTTAACTAAATAGCAGCTAATGGGATGATAATTTTTACCTAGATATGGAAGTTAAAACAACTGTCACTTTATTAAATTCAGCGAAAAGAGGCTGATTGTTTTCTATATAATTAGAACTTATGGAATAGATAATATGTGCATAAACATAGCAATTTTATTTTTATTATTTTCTGCAATACATTATGGTGAAATTTTGCCCAATATTACTTTTTCATTATCATACTTAACTTTTTTTTTCTTATACTGCTATGAATAATATTAGAATGAATGTTAGCAACAAATGATTCTATATCTAATTTATAATCCTGTAATTATGTATATCTTCCCTGACAATCATCATAAGACATCTACGTTAAGCAATATTACCTTAAAATTACTACTAATATTGCTTTAAAATTAGTACTAATAACCAATCCTATTAAACATATTATATAATATTTTAAACTTTTATCAATAGGAAGCAACTGTGCTTAGTTTGAATCTTTGTATATGGATTGAATTAAAATGGCCTGTTTTTATCCTTTTTCTTTTTTTATGTCATATATAAGTAAATCTTATATAATATGATAATATATATACTTAAATATATATATATATATATATATATATATGTAAGTCTTATCACTCCTTCTAACTTATGTTCAGCAATTCATCTTTCTGATTGCTTCATTCCAATTTGAATTGAGAGGGCCTCGTTATGTCATGTTAATTTAAATTCATAACATCCTTCGAATGCCTGATTCACACCATATCTGAATGAAAACTGGGCAAGTTATATATTTCACAGCAAGTCTACCTCATCAGATCATCATCAGTTCAGTTCATTTCAGTCACTCAGTCGTGTCCGACTCTTTGCGACCACATGAATCGCAGCACACCAGGCCTCCCTGTCCATCACCAGGTGCCTGAGTCTATCCAAACCCATGTCCATTGAGTCGGTGATGCCATCCAACCATCTCATCTTCTATTGTCCCCTTCTCCTCTTGCCCTCCATCTTTCCCAGCATCAGGGTTTTTTCAAATGAGTTAGCTCTTTGCATCAGATGGCCAAAGTATTGGAGTTTCAGCTTCAACATCAATCTTTCCAATGAACACCCAGGACTGATCTCCTTTAGAATGGACTGGTTAGATCTCCTTGCAGTCCAAGGGACTCTCAAGAGTCTTCTCCAACACCACAGTTCAAAAGCATCAATTCTTTGGCGCTTAGCTTTCTTCACAGTCCAACTCTCACATCCATACATGACCACTGGAAAAACCATAGCCTTGACTAGACAGACCTTTGTTGACTAAGTAATGTCTCTGCTTTTGAATATGCTATTTAGGTTGGTCATAACTTTCCTTCCAAGGAGTAAGCGTCTTTTAATGTCATGGCTGCAAAGACCATCTGCAGTGATTTTGGAGCCCCCCAAAATAAAGTCAGCCACTGTTTCCCCATCTATTTGCCATGAAGTGATGGGACTAGATGCCATGATCTTAGTTTTCTGAATATTGAGCTTTACGCCAACTTTTTCACTCTCCTCTTTCACTTTCATCAAGAGGCTATTTAGTTCTTCATTTTCTGCCATAAGGGTGGTGTCATCTGAACATCTGAGTGTATTGATATTTCTCTTGGCAATCTTGATTCCAGCTTGTGCTTCTTCCAGCCCAGTGTTTCTCATGATATACTCAGCATATAAGTTAAATAAGCAAGGTGACAATATACAGCCTTAATGTACTCCTTTTCCTATTTGGAACCAGTCTGTTGTTCCATGTCCAGTTCTAACTGTTGCTTCCTTACCTGCATACAGGTTTCTCAGGAGCCAGGTCATAATAGTACTCCCCAAAACCTATAAGAGTGAATTACTTAGTTTCCCAGAGTGCCATGAAATATATGACACACTCACACAAGGCAAAGAGATCATGGTTTTCAGGTCACCATTCTGGAGTCCAGTGCCTATTGTTCAATTAAGAGAGTCTGAAAAGTTATTTCACATCACCACACCTATTCCCTCTGCTATGAAATTGGGACTAGTAATATTCATCTCAAAAAGAAGCGGCAAGTAAGAAATGCATGAATGTGCTTGATTAAAGAGTTACTGTAAATCTCAAGCTTTTTGTATGCTGGCAAATGTAATTTGCACACAAATAATTTATTTGGCTCAGCTGTAAGGAATCCACCTACCAATGGAAGAGACATGGGTTCAATCCCAGTGTCAAGAAGACCCCTTAGAGAAGGAAATGGCAACCTACTCCAGTAATCTTGCCTGGGAAATCCCATGAACAGAGGAGCCTTGCAGGCTGCAGCCCATGGTGTTGCAAAAGAGTCAGAAATGACTTAGCAACTAAATGACAATAGCTATTTATTTGGCCTACTGTAAAAAGAAATGTAAATCTGCTTTTTTCCTATTTCTACTCTCAATCCAAAGAATTTATGTGCTTTTCTGTGTGTCAGCTTTTTCTGTGTTGTAGGTTTATCTCAAAAGATTCAGTCTATCTAGAATGAAGTGTTACCAACCCATGCCAAAACAAATGACTAATGATAATAATGAGGATAGCAACAGTAATTAATAGTATATCTTGTGCATTTGTATGATACTTTACAGAGTTTTAATACAGTTTTATAAACAAATTAACTTTATGAGGTAGTAAAATAATTTGGCCTCCATGTTATATATGTAAAGACTGAAACTACACAATATTTCTTTGAGAGTTCTACCAGATATTTGTTATTGTCACCTGCTTTTTAATTCAAATGCTTTATTTGAAAATTGTCTATTGTTGATATAGAAAAACTTTATTGCCTAAAGTTTCTGATAAAAAATGTTGAAATTTTTTTCAAATACTGAAGCCTTAATTCTATTATAAGATAATGGCATTTTTTCCTGTGAATATTAGTAGATTTGATTGCATTTGACTATATTTTATAATCTTTTCTCATCCTTTATTGTGAGTTTTAAGAATATCTTTGATATCAGAGATATTGAAAATCATTTTTAAATGTATACTTGAATTAAAATGAAATTAAAAAACTGAATGTAAAACACATCAGAACATTCAATTATTTTATTTTGCTTTTATCATCAAAAGTAGAATAAATTTAGTTATGACAACTTTGATATAATTGTAAAAGTTTTCTTACTGGTATATATTATTCAATAATCTTTAATATATTAATTTAATTTTAATTCACAGTGACTGAAATCATAATAGAGAAATAAGAGGATAGACTTTAATCTGCAGCTTTAGAAATGTAGATAGTTTTTAAACAATCTGTAATATATCTGATACAGAAATAATATTCTAGAAGTTGTCTACCTTTTTATTTCTAAAGATCTTAATTTATGAAAAGCATTTGATTAAGGAAAAGTAATAAAATATAACCTATTGAAAATACTGTAAAGCATTGTTTTCTATAGAATAATGATGACAATAACTGCAATATTATTTATGTAGCATGGTTTGGTTTATATACCTCTTCAAACACATGTCTCATCATTTAGAAGCCTTTCTTGATTCTTCTTTGGTTACCCTTATATACGATATTTGGGACTCATGACAGCATCTAATGTTTATAATAAATGTGGCTTGCTGCCGGGGTCCAGCCCCGGTGGATCCAGGGAATTCGAAGAGGGGACGGCGTTGGCGAGGAAAGACTTATTTATTTATTAATATAAGATTAGATTAGGAAGAAATAGTGTAGTAGGAAAATTTAGTGGAGAAAAGAGGCTGAATAACTTAGTATATGTGGAAAGCCAATAAAGTTCCAGACAAGGAACTTGCACCATCAGTATCGGAGAGTGCCCCGCCTTGGGCTCTCTTATGGATCTTAGAAGCCGGGACAAGTAAGTAAACATGGTGAGCCTCCCCGCTCCAAATGGGAATTCAGCCAGAAAAAGAAAAGAACGACATGGGGAAGCCCAGCATCGGTGCAAGACTCCAAAAACTATTTTTTAAAATCAGCTTATATACCCCAAGTTGTACATAATGGAATATGCAGAGTTATGCAGGGGCAGCAGTCCTGACCCTCATTGAGACAAGGCTTTCTTTTTGCATACCCTCTGGTATACAAAAGGTCTCAGGTGGTTTACATTATCTTCTGGCCAAGAGGCTTGTTAACATTTTTATGGCTCTCTTCCTGGATTAGTGTCTGTCAAGCAGAAAAGTCCTTTTCCCTAGAAGTGTTTTTCTTTACTCTGCATCACCCTCAAAGTACTAAATAAAGTTACATTCCTGTAGAACAAAGGTGCAGTGTGTTATAACAAAGAAAGTACTTAACTCAAAGATCTAATGTTGCTAACACCAGGTCTACTACCTGTTTTTCTATATACCAACTATATCTAAAAATAGAGGATATGAAAATTTGGCAGCAAGTATTGGCTCAACAAATGAAACCTTTAATCAGTGCTATTCTAATGATTTTGACTCCTCAGAAGCCCCTACATTCCTAGGATGTTTTAAGCTTCCTTTGCCTCCCACAGTCAGAAGGCCTCAAACAATCACATGCACAGCTGTATGAGTCCTGCAGGCAGGCTAAAAAGCCATCAGAGGGGTTTTTGGATTGAAACACTCATATTATGCCCAGGAGATTTATTATCTAAAAGCTCTAATTTTTTCCAGAAAAAGGTGGTGGAGGGACAGTCCCCTGTTAATGACAGAAGAGTAGGTGGAAAGCATAACACAGTAAAGCAGGCAGATTCTGGTCTTGGGGGGGGTGGATGCTCAGGAATTTCCAGGGGGAATCCCTGAAGCCGAACACATCCTTGCGTTTTGTCAGGCTTCCTTCCGCATGACCTTGTCACGGGTGGGATTCCTCATGCTGGCTCCCAGCAGCTTGCTTCAGTTTTCCTATGTATACATTAATAATTAGTATTTTTGTTAATTAAATAGTATATGATATGCAGAATGATCAGTTCACATGTTTAGATAGTAAGATGGGTGGATGTAAATAATATGCATATATTTTAATATCTGCATATACAATTATAACCATGTGAAATTATTTTTGATTCAAGACAGTTTTCTTAGAAACAAACTGTCATAATTGCAAATTTTAACCTTTATGCCCTACTCATAAATAACTAGTAATTTGGTTTGCTGGTATCAAACATTGATTGTTTAAACAATATACATTTGAAATTGTCCACTTGTATCTGAAAATTATAAAAATAGCACAAATTCAAAATTAATTTCATTACTATAAAGCTGTCGTAATTAGGAAATAGGTTGATAATAGGAAGTAAAACAATAGGCCAAGAAATAAAACATTATATTTATATATAGGGAGAGTGAAAAAGTTGGCTTAAAGCTCAACATTCAGAAAACGAAGATCATGGCATCTGGTCCCATCACTTCATGGCAAATAGATGGGCAAACAGTGGAAACAGTGGCAGACTTTTACTTTTCTGGGCTCCCAAATCACTGCAGATGGTGACTGCAGCCATGAAATTAAAAGACGCTTACTCCTTGGAAGGAAAGTTATGACCAACTTAAATAGCATATTCAAAAGCAGAGACATTGCTTTGCCAACAAAGGTCTGTCTAGTCAAGGCTATGGTTTTTCCAGTGGTCATGTATGGATGTGAGAGTTGGACTGTGAAGAAAGCTAAGCGCCAAAGAATTGATGCTTGTGAACTGTGGTGTTGGAGAAGACTGTTGAGAGTCCCTGGAGAAGGCTGTTGAGAGTCCCTTGGACTGCAAGGAGATCCAACCAGTCTATCCTAAAGAGATCAGTCCTGAGTGTTCATTGGAAGGACTGATGCTAAAGCCGAAACTCCAATACTTTGGCCACCTCATGCAAAGAGTTGTCTCATTGGAAAAGACCCTGATGCTGGGAGGGTTGGAGGCAGTAGGAGAAGGGGATGACAGAGGATGAGATGGCTGGATGACATCATGAACTCGATGGACATGAGTTTGAGTGAACTCCGGGAGTTGGTGATTTACAGGGAGGCCTGGTGTGCTGCATTTCATGGGGTTGCGAAGAGTTGGACACGACTGAGCAACTGAACTGAACTGAATATAATATATGTAATATTTATTTCAATCTTATAATTACTTGAGATTAACAATAGTATTTTATTTATAGAATATTTAAATATAATCTTGTTTTCATCACGTATATTTTCATTTTTCATTATTTCTACTTTGAATTCATTCCTGATAATAGCTGATTTTTCTGTAATGATCTGGATATAACTGAGTTTATATAGCTGCTCATTGTATAAAATCCTAACACAGATTTAGGATTTTATCTTTTCAAGGTATGATGTTAAAATTGTATTTCTTAACTGCAAAAAAAAGTCATATCTTTTAAGACAACTTTCTCAAAGGGTTTTTGTGTGTAATAGGAAAGTACTGCTGATTTAAAGAAATGTTAATACACTAAAATACTTGCACCACCTATTTTCTATGTATGTTGGTGACAGACACATTTATGTTAATGTTATTATACAATTGTTTGATAATCATTCTTAGACCTAAATCTATGCAAGAGAATTTTATAGTATGTTGACCATCAGAATTAGCTATTATTCTAATAAACTGCCTGATGAGCATGGAATATTGGCCTTTATTACTCTTTCACTGACAATACAAAATATATTTTTAAGTTTAAGACATTCACTAATAAATCTGTTTTAATTTAGGTAATAAATAAAAACCTCATTATGCCTGACAAATGGTAGCCTCAAGTAAACTCAACCATTTTTAGTATAAATCAAAATGAGTTCTGCCCTAAATGCTCCTTATCCAGCTAGTATCCTAGCAAGGATTCAGAGGTATAGGTCATGCAAGGAAATGAAACATATTATTAAGAAAATAATTTAAAAAATAGTAATAATAAAGAAAGAAAGAAACAGAGAGAAAAAATCTAGCTTGAGATATATTTCTGAGAAGAGTAAGATGAGAACATAAAGCAAACGACAGTGAGAATTTCTCATACTGTGTGCTTAGCAATACTCTTTTGGGTAGGAGAAGTCATATATATATATATATTAATAGGAATGTTTACTTATTGATAAATTATTGAGTCTAAAAAGATTTTGAGTGAAATTTGCTAGAATGAGGCTGCTCTGAAATTGACTGTCTTTTTCAGAGCCAAAATCATTTTCATTATATATATATTTACCCATGAGTAAATCTAGGTAGTTTGAGCATTCTTTGGCATTGCCTTTCTTTGGGATTGGAATGAAAACTGACCTTTTCCAGTCCTGTGGCCACTGCTGAGTTCTCCAAATTTGCTGGCATATTGAGTGCAGCACTTTCACAGCATCATCTTTCAGGATTTGAAATAGCTCAACTGGAATTCCATCACCTCCATGAGATTTGTTCAAACTACCACATGACTGAGCAACTGAACTGAACTGAAATCTAGGTAACCCAGATCTGTTTAGCCCAAAGCCACAAAAGATGCCTAATTTGTTTTTCTACTTCATTAGTAATGTCTGATCTTTCTCTTTGGTAATCTTCAGTTCAGTTCAGTCGCTCAGTCGTGTCTGACTCTTTGCAACCCCATTAACCACAGCACACCAGGCCTCCCTGTCCATCACCAACTCCCAGAGTTCACTCAGACTCACGTCCATCAAGTCAGTGATGCCATCCAGCCATCTCATCCTCTGCCGTCCCCTTCTCCTCCTGTTCCCAATCCCTCCCAGCATCAGAGTCTTTTCCAATAAGTCAACTCTTAGATGCTGACATTTGTGAATAGCAATCTGCAACATTAATGTCATTATTTGGCTGATCATGAGGAATATAAGAGGACATTCTTAAAAGTAGTCTTACTTATGGGATTATGTATTTTTATACTAATTTATATAAATTAAATTCTTAGATTTTGATATTTAAATATTAACATTTTAGTGAGTTTATTTTTTAGGTGTAGCTAAAAGTGTTTCAAAAACATATGTTCACTGCCTATAAAAGTGATATGATAATCAGTGAATGTATTTTACTACTGCCTAATAAAGTTCTGTGGTTCTATTTTCTTAATTATTATTATTTATTTATATAATGAGAGTATTTTCCTACCAAATAGTCCTGTCTTCACATTGACAATATCCTATGGGCCAGTTAATGTTGCTTAAGCTGTGTTTTAACTTCTAACTCAATATTGTGCTGTGCTCAGTCTAATATTCAATTAGTTACTATGAATAAACTGAATGAATTTTTTAATGTCTAGCTTTTTAAAGTATACTATAGACATTACCTTAGTAAACCTAAAACCCTGAATTACCCAAAACCTTGCTTAAATCTTTGTAATTAGAAAGTATTTATCAGATAAATTTTGTATTTATGTCAATAATTACTTAACTATATAGACACTTATTATTTTTTCTTTTCCTTTGACTTTAGGTGCAATAACAGAACCCAGTGTGCAGTGGTGGCAGGTCCTGATGTTTTTCCAGACCCTTGTCCAGGAACCTATAAATACCTTGAAGTGCAGTATGAATGTGTTCCTTACAGTATGTATATTCTTATACTTCTTTTAAAAAAGGAAAGATATTAAGCATTGCTTTGCATGCACTGACAACATATTCTCTATAAAACATAAAAATAATCACATAAATTATATTAAAAACTGGATAATTTTGATTTTTCAAGGTCATACATTATCTTCACACTTGGACTAATTAGATGTTGCCTGCATGATCTTGCAGCATTTAATTTTGACTATATTTTTCTATATATCAATCAGTACTTATTCTAAAACTCTTTTCTTAATGTAAGAATATAAAATATTTAGGAAAAAGGATGAATGAATGATATGTCAGTACTATATCCCTCTAATTCCAACAAGCAGCAGTAAAAGTGAATAATATGCTTGTATATAGGGTAGCATAGAAATTGATACATTTTCAGTTGGATAGAAGCAATTAAATCTAAGCTTCCTCTGCTGCCAACATATTGAGAATTAAAACTATTCATTCAGAGGGAACAGGCTGGGTAGAAAATGCAAGAATTACATGAACTAAAGCACTCTTTAGAATGCATCTTTTATACTCTCAAGAAGTTAGTCTTTACAAACCTTATGTCAGAAAAAATATATACCAAGAACTTATTTTTTTCCTTCAGGAATAATAAAAAGCCAAACATTCAAAAATGAATTATTTTTGTTCCTTTTTTTTAATTCAAAGTTAGAATCACCATCTCAAGAGAAAAAATTTTGATCTAACTAGTTAATTATTCATGGAATACCTTAGTGAAGAGCACTTAGGAAATCCTGTATTCTCATACTAAATATGCAGCTCATCCTAGAAGTAGAAAACTCCTGGGATCAAAAACAAATCCCAGGTTCCAATATCCTGTGACATCTCAGAAGAAACGAACTGTCTGGGGATCAGCAAGTATACTGTGCTGAGAGATATTTCTGGGCTTCACTCATTTCTCTTTATTTAAAAAGCAGTGCATTGCTTATGAGCTGTAAGTGTGTATACTCTGATAATAGAGAGAAATTTGGCCAGCAAGAAATGGATTTAAATGTAAAAGTAATAGTGAAAGCAATCAGGAGAAAATTCCATTGTTTATTTATTTAAGATGTGATTGATTAGAAATATATCTAGTGAAGTTTTAGAGGCTAACTTTACTATACAGAAGCATAAGTGTATAAGTGAAAGTGAAGTCGCTCAGTTGTGTCCGACTCTTTGCGACCCTGTGGGCTATAGCCCACCAGGCTCCTCCATCCATGGGATTCTCCAGGCAAGAATACTGGAGTGGGTTGCCATTTCCTTCTCCAGGGGATCTTCCCGACCCAGGGATCGAACCCAGGTCTCCTGCAATGCAGGCAGACGCTTTAACCTCTGAGCCATCAGGGAAGCCCATAAGTGTATAGGTTTTATTGAAATCCCAGTTGAGGTTCCCCTTCTTATATTGTTATCTCCAGAGACTGACCATTGTATAAAAATATAAAGCTAAATGACCATTTATTGTTCATCAGTGTTGTTTTAAAGAACTAAAATTTGTAGTCTATTTTAGAACTGTGACAATTATACTTGGATTGCATAATAATAATATCTATGTGAAAAATGTAGAATTGCTACTTCTGAAGGCATTTTTTAAAAGTATGAATTAAGGTGTGCTTCAGTTTTAAAGACAGTTTTAAGAAACTTACATTCATATTTTTGAAACATAAAAGCTGAAGAAGGCTTGTTTAATATTGGTTTTTTACACAATTTTTAAAAATTAAAGAATTTCACAGCTGTTTCTTCAATTTTATGTGCTTTTTTCAAGTTTATTTGAGGATAACTACTCCAAAATCCTGTGCCAAACTCATTCTGAAAAAATAATTTTCTTAAATCATTTTGATATAAATGAGAACTTGCTCCCACACGTTTGTATAAAAGGATTGTGATTTATCACCGATTTCCTCTCTCTCTTATAAATTTTTAGAGTTGGGCAATTTGATTCCTGAATATCCTGTATTTACAGGTTTCTGATAATCCTAAAAATGTACTGATTACTTTAGAAGTATGTCCATACTATATTAGAATATTTATCTGATTATTTTATTAAATAACAATTATAAACACAGGTGCAACTACTATCCAGGTTATACATGGTTTAATTTATATGATATAGTATGATTATGTTTATTTAAAGTATTTTCAGTCTGCTTCAGTTAAAAGTATAATGAATAACTAGAAATTCATTTAGTAAGTTTAACTTGAATTTAAAAGAAAAGAATCCAAAAGAAGTTGAAAACCATAAAATAAAATAGAGTGAGTCGTTTGAAAGGTAGGATAGTTTACTAGAAAATGCCCAGGTAGCAGGGTCCTGGTTAACTTAACAAAAATCTGGATCTTTTAGCTTAGGTAAGCTGTTAAAATTTTCTGAGTCTCACCTTACCAACTTGCCCTCATCTATAGTACAGTCATCCCATTTTATATGTGATTTCATTTTCCATGATTTCAGTTACCTGTTGTCAACCTCACTCTGAAATTATTAAATGGAAAACTCTAGAAATAAACAATTTATAAGTGTTAAATAATATGCCATTCTAGGTAGCTGGATGAAATCTGCTGTCCTACTGCAGACATGAATCATCCTCTTGTCTAGTATCTTTACTGCGTTCACTACCCTCTTGTTAGTGTCTTAGTAGTCATCTGGGTCATCACTTCAGCTGTCTAGTGATGATAGCTATCATGCCATCATAGTACTTGTGTTCGAGTAACCGATATTTTACTTAGTAAAGGGCCCCAAAGTGCACGAGGAGTGATGCTGGAAATATGGATTTTTTTTTTATTATGACTAATTAATAAATTAAATGTTATCATAGATATGTATAGGAAGAAAAACAGTATATTTGGGGTTTGGTGCTATTTGCAGTTTTAGGGATACACTGAGGGTCTTAGAATATATTCCCCTTAGAATGTTCTTAGCATGGGTAAGTCAGTGGGAGACTATTACATGTCCTGATTTAGGTGATGATAAGCTCCTTTACTTTTCTCCAGAATAAAAAAGCACTGTTTGTTGTTGTTGTTTTCCCAAAAGTGAAAATATTCACTTATAAAAAGAGCTGACATTTATTAAAATTTACTACATGTCATTTACTGAATTGGTTATAGGACTCTTTGTGGGTGACCTCATGGACTACATAGTCCATGGAATTCTCCAAGCCAGAATACAGGAGCGGGTAGCCTTTCCCTTCTCCAGGGGATCTTCCCAACCCAGCGATCGAACCCAGGTCTCCCACATTGCAGGCAGATTCTTTACTAGCTGAGCCACAAGGGAAGGCCAAGAATATTGGAGTGGGTAGCCTATCCCTTTTCCAGAGGATCTTCCTGACCCAGAAATCAAACCGGGATCTCCTGCATTGCAAATGGAATCCTTACCAACTGAGCTATCAGGGAAGCCCTTTATGTTTACATACCCTCTTTTGTTTAATTCTCACAGTCTTCTCCCTGTTAGATATGTGTGTCACAGCTTTACTAAAGAAGAAACAAACTCAATAGTATAAGTAGAGTGTTTCTTATAAAATGTAGAATAGCTAGAAAATGGCAGAGGCAAGAGTTGAGTCTGTTTGTAATATTTGCTCTTAAGGACGCAACTCTACTTCCACACACAGATTTTCCCCTTTATATTTTCATGAGTTATTCCGTGGTGTTCAGTATTCAACTTCATCAGTACAGTAATGGCACATGATGAAGAAAGAACTTCAAGAACCCAGGCCCTTTTTCTCAGTTCTTTTGCTACTTACTTTTAAGAGGTTTGTATTCTTCTCTTAAAGCAGCTGAATCGCTGCAAACTTTTATTTTCCCAAACACCTAGTGAAGCTTTATGGCAAAGACTAATTTGTGCTTTAAAAATACTACCCACAATTTAGAATGAGGCTTTTACCTACATAGTAACTTTAAAAGTTTTTTAAATTACCTGCATTATAAGAAAAAAAAAAAAAATCCTTGTACTTAATTAAAATGTGTGTTAAAAAACCTCATTGTATTAGTAGAAGACAGACTTTATATTTAGGATTCAATATTAATATTTTAAGCTTTTCTAATGTACCACTGAATAAACAACCAAACAACAGATGCTGTTTGGTTCTGTTTGTCATATAGTTTTATAATATCCATTTTAATTTTGAATTTAAGATGATATTTTAAAATGTATATGATGATATATTTTATATTTATGAATGCTTTGATTTTAATATTGATGTATGGGAAAATATTGATATTTTATATTTATATGTATATATATATATGTTATATATATATATATATATATATACACACTCTGTATTTTTCCATGGTAACATTGATTTTTAATGTGATACTTTTTCTTGGCAAAATATAGAAAAGAAGGAGATATAGAAATATAGGGAAAAACAAAATTATGTATAAAAACATATCAATGTTAATTATATATAAGCATATTAAAGGTAATATAGAAAAATTCAACGAAGTCTGTTGTATCACATAGGAGAAGGAAAGGTGAAAATATCTAAGATAAGCTTGCAATAATTTTTGCACAGAGTTTTAGGAGTCAGTAAATAGGTAGATAATTGAACAATAAGTTTTAAAAGAACCTTTACCTGAATCAATCAAATGTTATGACTTCTTTTGAAAAGATGACAGTAGGAAATAAAATAAGGAAAATGAGTAATTGTTAACTATGTAGTGAGGCTACTGAATTGTCCTACACTGAGTTTTTTGGATATCTTGTACTAAGTTTTGTTTTTTTTTTTTCTCAAATTGTAAAAGTTGTATTTAATCTTTTCTTCCTACTATTTGTATTCTCTTGTTTGGGTTTATAAGTACCCTGATTTGGGGTAGGATGAATTAATATTTTTTCTGTTGCTGTCACACCTTAGTGCCACTGTGGCTTTGATAGGTTTTTCCTTTCCTTCTGCAACTTGATTTTTCTCCTGTGTGATATTTTCTCTCCAAGAGATGACCCAAATATTCAAGAGGTTAAACCTCAGCCTTTACCAGTGCCACATATTTGCTCTCTCATCTTCTTCTTACCCTGCCCCATGACTTCTAGTCTGATTTGGGATAAAAAAAATTGTAAGCATCTTTAAGCAGAGCTTCCTTCATTTAGCCAATTTACGGGGATGACTTAGTTAGAAAGAAAACAATAAAACAACTAACCACCTACACAGAGTATTTCTGAGCAAAAAATTCTTTACTTTATATCCTGCTGACAATTTGTCTTTCTTCCAAGGGATACAATTTCACGCACATTACACTCAAAAAGTGCATGTCTTCTCTCACAGTCCAGCTTCCCTATTCAGTTGTTTCTTCTTTTTAAAAATACAAAGCACATTTTACTTATTCTAGTAATCTTCTCCTCTGGTAGATTTTCTTAGGAGATAGATGTGGGAAGCACACAATTGGAGAGGTACTAGAAACAAGTGTTTGGTTAAACCAGTCTTATTTTATAGCACTTACAGACTTTTTCACCATTCACATTAGCCATTTGGAGTTATGTATAAGATTGTCTTTAAAGAAAGACTTGCAAAAAGGGCATTATCAGAAATTAATATTTATAATTATATAATCTACTTTTTTTAACTAAAAAATGTCATAATTTCAACATTTAAAGTGAACAAAGCCTTTAAATATTTAATTATAAATAACTCAATATATTTTATGGCTTCCTTGGTATCTCAGTTGGTAAAGAATATGCCTGCAGTCACAAAATCTAGGTTCAATCCCTGGGTTGGGAAGATGCTCTGGAGAAGGAAATGACAAACTGCTCCAGTGTCCTTGCCTAGAAAATCCCATGGACAGAGGAGCCTGGTTGGCTGCAATCCATGGGGTCACAAAGAGTTGGGCACGACTGAGTTACTAACACACACACACACATAGATTTTACAAGTAATGTTTAACTGAGTATATATTTTAAAATGTGCACTGATTGTATGTTTTAAAGTGTGCACACATTGCTTTCCTACTGGTATTTATTATGTAAATAAGTCATTATATATTTTAAAGCTCATTGTACTGAAATTAACCCATAGGTTTAAGTTTTTAAATATAAAAAAAAATCAAGATATAATTTGATTTCCAATGCCTCAGTACATTTTCCAGCTTGATACGTAGGAGATATTAAATAAATATGTACTGAATGACTGAAAGAAGAAAGGAAATGTGATCAAAATTTAATCCTCTAAAAGTATTATATTCATTGCTAGAATGATAAATAAAGAAACTCTTATCTATAAGACAGACCTTATTAACTCAAAGGAAAGATCTATGGTAAAAAAAAAAAGTATTTATTAATTTTAGTTTCTCCAAGTTATTTGATGTTTGTTACTATATTCCTCAAGAATGCTATATTGTGCTGTGTAAGTCGCTTCGGTCATGTCCAACTCTTTGCAGTCCTATGATATAGCCTGCCAGGCTCCTCCGTCCATGGGATTCTCCAGGCAACAATACTGGAGTGGGTTGTCATCTCCTTCTCCAGGGGATCTTCCCAACCCAGGAATCAAACTGGTGTCTCTATGCCTCCTGCATTGGCAGGCATCTTCTTTACCACTAGTGCCACCTGGGAAGTGCCTCAAGAATGCTACTAGCAACCAATTTGCTTTCCATATTATTATTTTATAACTTCTTTTAATATATCAAGTATTATCCTTCTATAAGAAGAATATCAGTTATCTAAATTCTGTTTTAGAATGATACTTAAAAGAACATCAAAATTCTTCCTTTCCTTTCTCCTTTTTCTCCCCACTAGTTTCTTTCTTAAATATTTTCTCTATACTTGACAGTATCTTGCACCTAACATACAATTTATAAAGCTTTTGTAAGTCAGATTATTTAGCAGTTAATTAAAACTTTTATTGTATATAATAAATATGAAATATTCATAAAAATTGCTATTATACATTTGAAAAACAGGAAGGACGAGTGGACTATATACTTTCTTAGAAGTTCTCATCCTAAACTCTCTCATGCTTTTTGTCCAACTGCTTCATATGTTTATGGAAGTTAGTTTCAACTAGATGATATCAGTTGCTTTCAAGATCTCCTAGTCTTATACTCCTTTCCTCAATCAGTTTATATTGCAGACCAGACACTGTGCTAAATAGTTGGTAGAAAGCTAAGGTAAAAATTCTGTCTTTGAGGAATTTAGCCCAATGAGACTCAAGGTCCCCAAAGTTACACTGTTACTTGTTCAGCAAAGCAGCTGAGCACTTCATATTCACAGCACACTGAGGAGACATGTCCGTCTCATAGCGCTGGATGTTTGTAACAGGTGGGTACATCTTTAGGGAAGGTTTTCTGAAAGAGATGGCCCTTGAGCTGAGCCTCAAAGAATGAGCAGACTTTAGTGAGAAGGGCAATCAGTTTTGGCTAATGGGGCAATGACAGATAAGAAACTGTTATGGTGAATATAAAACGAAAACAGTTCGGTATTTGTATAAAAACAAAATACAAGAATGACAGAAAATGAAGCCATAGATCGGCAGGGTAGAAATCCTGATGCCCCTCTATGCTGGGATTCTTTTGAGTCCTAATACGCGTCACAGTGAGGAACACAAAGGTAGAAAATTACTTTTAATGTAATTAACTAATATATTAATTAGAAATACTTGTTTGTAATCTGCAAAAAACAATTTTGACTAAGATGAAAAACAGTCTTTTGGGGGAGAGAGGGTTGGGAAATAACAGAGTAATAGTTCCAGAATCAAAAGAGAAAAAGGCAAATCTCAAGATCCAGTAATCTAGAGAGTGTTAGTGGACAGCAAGGACTCCGTGTTTGGATAAATCAGTTCCAAAAATGGTCTGTGTAATCTAAGTCCTGTAAATATCTCCGCTGGAACTCAGTGTTAGTTGCTCAGTCATTTCCTAGTCTTTGAGACCCCATGGATTGTAGCCTGACAGGGTGCTCTGTCCCTGGAATTCTCTAAGCAAGAATAATGGTGGTAGTGGTGGTTTAGTCACTAACTCATGTCCAACTCTTGTGACCCCATGGACTATAGCTTGCCAGGCTCCTCTGTCCATGGGGTTCTCCAGGCAAGAATACTAGAGTGAGTTGCCATGCCCTCCTCCAGGAGATCTTCCCAACCCAGAGATCAAACCTGGGTCTTCTGCATTACAGGCAGATTCTTTACCATCTGAGCCACCAGGGACTACATGGTGGCCAGCAACCTGCAGGTATCAAGACTCCATGAAATTCACTTGTTGCCAAGGAAGGAGAATGGGGTTGTCAAAGAGCCTACATGTAATTAAAAAGAAGCAAACTCCTCAGTAGACTGTGCAATTCAGTCACTCAGTCATGTCTGACTCTTTGCAACTTAATGGGCTGCAGCATGCCAGAATTCTGTCCATCACCAAGTCTCAGAGCTAGTCCTGTGCTAAATACAGCCTGCAGGGGATTTCTTTAGGCCTCTCAGATATCAACAAGTCAGTTTTAACATTAAGTCTGGAGAAACACTTGACCTACATTCCCTTGGGCAACTGCAGACCAGAGCTGAGTATGTGCTGCACCTTTTAAACAGGGTCTGTTCTTTGCTACTTCATGTAATTTCCATTACTTTTTGTATTGTACCTGGTACATTATGGGCTCCCCAGATAATCCACCCTCTTCCAACAACACAAGAGAAGACTCTACACATGGACATCAGAGATGGTCAACACCAAAATCATATTGATTATATTCTTTGCAGCCAAAGATGGAGAAGCTCTATATAGTCAGCAAAAACAAGACTGGGAGGTGACTGTGGCTCAGATCATGAACTCATTATTGCCATATTCAGACTTAAATCAAAGAAAGTAGGGAAAACCACTAGACCATTCAGGTAAGACCTAAATCATATCCCTTATACAGTAGAAGTGAGAAATAGATTTAAGGGACTAGATCTGATAGACAGAGTGACTGATGAACTATGGACAGAGGTTCATGAAACTTCACAGGAGACAGAGATTAAGACCATCCCCATGGAAAGGAAACACAAAAAAGCAAAATGGCTGTATGAGGTGGTCTTACAAATAGCTGTGAAAAGAAGAAAAGCAAAAAGCATAGGAGAAAAGGAAAGATTATTCCCAACTGAATGGAGAGTTCCAAAGAATAGCAAGGAGAGATAAGAAAGCCTTCCTCAGTGATCAGTGCAAAGACATAGAGGAAAACAACAGAATGGGAAAGACTAGAGATCACTTCAAGAAAACTAGAGATACCAAGGGAACATTTCATGCAAAGATGGGCACTATAAAGGACAGAAATGGTATGGACATAACAGAAGCAGAAGATATTCAGAAGAGGTGGCAAGAAACACAGAAGAACTGTACAAAAAAATCTTCACCACCCAGATAATCACAATGGTGTGATCACTCACCTAGAGCCCGACATCCTAGAATGTGAAGTCAAGTGGGCCTTAGAAAGCATCACTATGAACAAAGCTAGTGGAGGTGATGGAATTCCAGTTGAGCTCTTTCAAATCCTGAAAGATGATGCTGTGAAAGTACTGCACTCAATATGCCAGCAAATTTGGAAAACTCAGCAGTGGCCACAGGACTGGAAAAGGTCAGTTTTCATTCCAATCCCAAAGAAAGGCAATGCCAAAGAATGCTCAAACTACCACACAGTTGCACTCATCTCATGCTAGTAAAGTAATGCTCAAAATTCTCCAAGCCAGGCTTCAGCAATTTGTAAACCATGAACTTCCTGATGTTCAAGCTGGTTTTAGAAAAGGCAGAGGAACCAGAGATCAAATTGCCAACATCCGCTGGATCTTGGAAAAAGCAAGAGAGTTCCAGAAAAACATCTATTTCTGCTTTACTGACTATGCCAAAGCCTTTGACTGTGTGGGTCACAATAAACTGTGGATAATTCTGAAAGAGATGGGAATACCAGACCACCTGACCTCCCTCTTGAAAAACCTATATGCAAGTCAGGAAGCAACAGTTAGAACTAGACATGGAACAACAGACTGGTTCCAAATAGGAAAAGGAGTACGTCAAGGCTGTATATTGTCACCCTGCTTATTCAACTTCTATGCAGAGTACATCATGAGAAACGCTGGACTGGAAGAAGCACAAGCTAGAATCAAAATTGCTGGGAGAAATATCAATAACCTCAGATATGCAGATGACACCACCCTTATGGCAAAATGTGAAGAGGAACAAAAAGCCTCTTGATGAAAGTGAAAGAGGAGAGTGAAAAAGTTGGCTTAAAGCTCAACATTCAGACAGCTTAGATCATGGCATCTGGTCCCATCACTTCATGGGAAATAAATGGGGAAACAGTGGAAACAGTTTCAAACTTTATTTTTGGGGGCCCCAAAATCACTGCAGATCGTGATTGCAGTCATGAAATTAAAAGACGCTTACTCCTTGGAAGGAAACTTATGACCAACCTATATAACATATTCAAAAGCAAAGACATTACTTTGTCAACAAAGATCCATCTAGTCAAGACTATGATTTTTCCATTGGTCATGTATGGATGGGAGAGTTGGACTGTGAAGAAGGCTGAGCGCTGAAGAATTGATGCTTTTGAACTGTGGTGTTGGAGAAGACTCTTGAGAGTCCCTTGGACTGCAAGGAGATCCAACCAGTCCATTGAAAGGACTGATGCTAAAGCTGAAACTCCAATACTTTGACCACCTCGTGCGAAGAGTTGTCTCATTGGAAAAGACTCTGATGCTGGGAGAGGTTGGGGGCAGGAGGAGAAGGGGACAACAGAGGATGAGATGGCGGGATGGCATCACCAACTCAATGGACATGAGTTTGAGTGTACTCCGGGAGTTGGTGATGGACAGAGAGGCCTGGTGTGCTGCGATTCATGGGGTCACAAAGAGTCGGACATGACTGAGTGACTGTACTGTACTGAATAATATGTAAATGTAGACATGATGCTAATTATCAGTAAACAAGATGAATTACAGTTCAATTCAGTTCAGTTCAGTTCAGTCGCTCAGTCATTTCCAACTCTTAGTAACCTCATGAATCACAGTTTCCAGGCTTCCCTGTCCATCACTAACTCCTGGAGTTCACTCAAACTCATGTCCATCAACTCGGTGATGCCATCCAGCCATCTCATCCTGTGTCATCTCCCCTCCTCCTGCCCCCAATCCCTCCCAGTATCAGGGTCTTTTCCAATGTGTCAACTCTTCAAGGATTAAGAATTAATTGGATTTGGAGAGTTAGGAAAGTATTTGATTTAGGAAGCAAACTGTTATTATAGACTTGCAGTTTGAGAGGTTAACTTACCCATACTCACTTACTTCATTTGAAATAGTAAGATTATATAATTAATGCACTTAAACTTAATTCAAATAAAGTTTTATAAGACCCTCAAATTGAATAACATAAACATGATATTTAAAGAGACATGGAATATAACATTTTGTTTTTAAAATATACAGCATATGGAACAAAAAGTAGTGAAAACATGTGAAAGTGAAGGTTTTCTTTCCAAAGTGTTTGCTACTAGGAACATCTTATAGCAAATATGATGTGTGAGATCTTCAGAGTTTATTTTTCAGAAAAATTTTTTCTAAATTCTTGTAAAATCAATTGAAATACTATGAAAGGGTATTAGTGTATTATAATCATTAATCTTATGAAAGCAGAAAAAATAATCAATTGTGTAGAAAGTACTTAATCCAAATATTAAAATTTTTACATCATAGTACCTCAATAAACTGTCTTATTAGTAAAGGGATAAATGTATATAAAGTTTAATGTTTTGTTTTATTTTTGAGTAATTTCTCAAAATTCCTCCTATATGTGATAGATCACAGATCCTGTGAATGTTGTAAATTTTATTAAATTGCTTAAAATTTTTTCAAAGCCCTGCTATTAAAGCCAAATTATTTTACACAATTAAATACTTATATGGTAGACTCAATATGTTCCCTTAAAGAATCCACATCTTAATCCCATGAGTAGGTGTTTATAAGTGGCAGAGAGACTTTGCTGATTTGATTGCAGACTTTACAGACTCTGAAGATCTTGATAAGGAGAAATTATCCTGGATTATCCATGGAGACCCAATCTAATCATAAATGTCCTTATAAAAAGGAGGCAAGACATTAACAGATGAATGGATAAAGAAGTTGTGGTACATATATACAATGCAATATTACTCAGCCATAAAAGGAGTGAATTTGATTCTGTTCTAGTGAGGTGGATGAACCTAGATCCTGTTATGCAGAGTGAAGTAAGCCAGAAAGAAAAAAACCAAATATCATATATTAATGCATATATATATATATATATATATAAAATCTAGAAACAAATGGTACTGATAAACTTATTTGCAGGCAGTAATAGAGACACAGACATAGAAAAGAGACTTGTGGACATAGTGAAGGAAGGTGAGGATGAGACAAATTGAGTGAGTAGCACTGAAACTTACACATTACTATATGAAAAATAAATCTAGTGGGAAGTTGGTATATATCAGACGGAGTTCAGCCTAGTGCTCTGTGACAAACTAGAGGGGTGGGATGGGGTGGGGTGTAGGGGGAAGTTTAAGAGGAGAGGGACATATATATACTTATGACTGATTCACTTTGTTGTATGGCAGAAACCAACATGGCATTGTAAACAATTATCCTCCAACTAAAAATAAAATTTATAAAAGAAAATAATAAGTAATATTCAAAAGAAGAGATATGACAGCAGAAGCAGAGATTGGAGGGATGCACACTGAAGATGGAAGCAAGGGCTACTGTCCAAGGGATGCAGGTGTCCTACAAGAAGCTGGGAAGAACAGGGACATAGACATTCCCCTTGAGCATGCAGAAGGAACACAATTCTGTTGACCTCTTAAATTTAGCCCTTAAGACCCATTTTGAACTTCTGAAAATGTATGTTGTTTAAAATCACCAACTTTGTGGTATTTTGTAATAGCACCACTAGAAGACCAACCTAGATAGCATATTCAAAAGCAGAGATATTACTTTGCCGACTAAGGTCCATCTAGTCAAGGCTATGGTTTTTCCTGTGGTCATGTATGGATGTGAGAGTTGGACTGTGAAGAAGGCTGAGTGCTGAAGAATTGATGCTTTTAAACTGTGGTGTTTGAGAAGACTCTTGAGAGTCCCTTGGACTGCAAGGAGATCCAACCAGTCCATTCTGTAGGAGATCAGCCCTGGGATTACTTTGGAAGGAATGATGCTAAAGCTGAAACTCCAGTACTTTGGCCACCTCATGCAAAGAGTTGACTCACTGGAAAAGACTCTGATGCTGGGAGGGATTGGGGGCAGGAGGAGAAGGGGATGACAGAGGATGAGATGGCTGGATGCAACACTGACTCGATGAACATGAGTCTGAGTGAACTCTGGGAGTTGGTGATGGACAGGGAAGCCTGGCGTGCTGCAATTCATGGGGTCACAGAGTCGGACATAACTGAGTGACTGAACTGAACTGAACTAAGAATACTAAGTATAACCTATTACATTTTTTTCTGACATGATTAACATATTTGGAAAAAAAAAACATTGTTTACTTATGATGTAAACTAGTGAAGACAGTTTTATTTTCTGAATAAAGATTGTTGTGTATTTCTCTAATGATATTTTTAAAAGGTAAACATGGAAACTGTCTCTTCCATGGAATGGCTGGATATGAGATGCACAACATGTTGTTATAGACAGAAATCATTTTAATTCTATGAATATAGCAAGCCAAAAGCAAACCAAAGTCAAGTTAATCGTTCGAAAAATCACTTTTAATGTATTACATATATCTACTACTTATAATAAGCTGAGCACCAAAGAATTGATGCTTTTGAACTGTGGTGTTAGAGAAGACTCTTGAGAGTCCCTTGGACTGCAAGGAGATCCAACCAGTCCATTCTGAAGGAGATCAGCCCTGGGATTTCTTTGGAGGGAATGATACTAAAGCTGAAACTTCAGTACTTTGGCCACCTCATGGAAGAGTTGACTTATTGGAAAAAGTCTCTGATGCTGGGAGGGATTGGGGGCAGGAGGAGAAGGGGACGACAGAGGATGAGATGGCTGGATGGCATCACTGACTCGATGGACGTGAGTCTGAGTGAACTCCAGGAGTTTGTGATGGACAGGGAGGCCTGGTGTGCTGCGATTCATGGGGTCCCAAAGAGTCAGACACGACTGAGCAACTGAACTGAACTGAACTACTTATAATAGGCAGCAAAAATATTGAATGGGTGAATAAGTGGTTTATGGTAAACATATGAGCTAATCAGATAGGGTGAATAAATGCAGTGAGTTTCCATTTAAATTTTCTTGTACTTTAAGCAAAGAAGAATTTTTCACAGTAACTGAGTAATACTTGAATTAAATCCATTATTTACAGACTTCCAAGTCAACTCTGCATGTATTAATTTAATTCCATTTTATCAGTACTTAGTTGCTCAGACATGTCTGACTCTGCAACCCCATGAACTGTATAGCCTGCCAGTCTGTGTCCATGGGATTCTCCAGGCAGGAATACTGAAGTGGGTTGCCATTTCCTTCTCCAAGGGATCTTCCTGACCCAGGGATCAAACCCTGGTCTCCTGCATTGCAGGCAGATTCTTTACTATCTTAGCCACCAGGGAAGCCCAATAAAAACCTAATTATCTTCAAAAGTTTGCACAATGCCTAAATGCCCCCAATATTATAAATATGATTGTTTTCTAACTTCCAAGAAACCATAATCATCTCATAATTCTGTCATCCTTAGAGTAATCATATTAACATTGAATCAGAAAGGGAAAGGAACTCAATATTCCTTTGTTTTTACAATTGTGTTTTAATAATAGATTTCGTCCTCTTTGTGCTAATTGCTTTATACTTCAACTGGAATAGAAACCAATGCAGGATAGAATAATAAGTGATATAGAGACAAAAGAAGTGACTCCTTCCAGGTGTTTTTCATGGCAATGACATATTTCTAATTATTACTTAGGCACATGGCAGGTCCTGTCACATTTTCCATTCCCTTACCAGTTCTCTCAAGCATGAGACTATAACAGTAAGTGTGAGAACCTTAGAATTTATGTTCTGATTTTGCTATAGCTGTTTTCTAGTGAAATGACTTTATTGCTCTGTGAATGAGTCTTTTCACATAGAAAGTAGGGATCATAATCAAGTCACATAGTGTCTGTGAAAATTAAAATTAAATATACATAAAAAGATTTATCTAGTGATGGCCATATTAAATTAAATTCCCAGTATATATATTAAATTCCCAGTATATATATTAAATTCTGAGTATATCATAGCTATTAAAATTAAGATGGTTGTGACATTTCACCCATTTCTGAAGTTTTTCGACAATCAGTGCTATAGTGTACTTGGGCTTAGAATTGTTATGCTTTTAATTTATCCCAGGAAGCCCTGGGTATCCTAGCCATCTCTATTGCTCTAGACTGTCAGTATAGATTCACAGACAAGACTTTTTGTCTTCGTTCTTGTTTTTGTTTTTGTTTTTTTTAGATCACCTCAGGATTTTGAGTCCTTCTTAGAACTAGTTACAGAGCAATCTGTCCTATGATTTAGCTCTTGAAACAGTGCTGTTTTATGCAGTTGTTCTCTTTGACCCCAACGTGGTACTAAGACACATCAAACAATTTTTCTCTTCCATCCTCAATTCTGTGCATTCTTTTAGCACATATTCCCTACTCTGCATCCTCTTTAGACTTAACCTTCAACAGAAAATTGGATTAAAGATTTACTGAACATGGTCTCCCGCCAGAACAAGACCTAGTTTCCCCCTCAGTCCGTCTCTCCCATCAGGAAGCTTCCATAAGCCTCTTACCCTTCTCCATCAGAGGGCAGACAGACTGAAAATCACAGTCACAAAAAACTCACCAATCTGAACACATGGACCACAACCTTATCTAAATCAATGAAACTATGAGCCATGCCATGAAGGGCCACACAAGATGGATGGGTCATGGTGGAGAGTGCTGACAAAACATGGTTCACTGGAGAAGGGAATACAAACCACTTCAGTATTCTTGCCTTGAGAACCCCATGAAGAGTATGAAAGGTGAAAAGATAGGACACTGAAAGATGAACTTCCCAGGTTGCTAGGTTCCCAATATGCTACTGGAGATCAGTGGAGAAATAACTCCAGAAAGAATGAAGAGACAGAGCCAAAGCAAAAGCAATACCCAGCTGTGAATGTGACTGCTGATGGAAGTAAAGTCCAATGCTGTAAAGAGCAACATTGCATAGGAATCTGGAATGTTAGGTCCATGAATCAAGGCAAATGGGAAGTGGTCAAACAGGATGACAAGAGTGAACATCGACATTTTAGGAATCAGCAAACTAAAATGGACTGGAATGGGTGAATTTAACTCAGATGACCATTATATCTACTACTGTGGACAAGAAGCCCTTAGAGGAAATGGAGTAGCCATCATAGTCAACAAAGAGTCCAACATGTGATATTTGGATGCAATCTCAAAAATGACAGATTGATCTCTATTCATTTCCAAGACAGGCAATTCAATATCACAGTAATCCAAGTCTGTGCCCTGACCAGTAATGCTGTAGAAGCTGAAGTTGAATGGTCTATGAAGACCTTCAAGACCTTCTACAACTAATACCCCAAAAAGATGTCCTTTTCATTACAGGGGACTGGAATGAAAAAGTAGGAAGTCAAGGCATACTTGGGGTAATGAGCAAATATGCCCTTGGTGTACAGAATGAAGAGGGCAAAAGCTAACAGAGTTTGCCAAGAAAATGCACTGGTTATAGCAAACACCCTCTTCCAACAACACAAGAGAAGACTCTACAAATGGACATCACCAGATGGTCGATACTGAAATCAGATTGATTATATTTTTTGCAGCCGTAGAAGGAGAAGCTCTATACAGTCAGCAAAAACAGAACCAGAAGCTAACTCTGGCTCAGATCATGAACTCCTTATTGCCAAATTCATACTTAAATTGAAGAAAGTAGGAGGAAATTGCTTTTTCTAGGGATTAGACAGAGTGCCTGATAACTATGGATGTAGGTTTGTGACATTATACCGGAAGCAGTGATCAAGAACATCTCCAAGAAAAAGAAATGCAAAAAGGCAAAATTGTTGTCTGAGGAAGTCTTACAATCAGCTATGAAAAGCAGAGAAGTGAAAGGCAAAGGAGAAAAGGATAGATATACCCATTTGAATGCAGAGTTCCAAAGAATAGCAAAGAGAGATTGAAAAAAAGCCTTCCTCTGTGATCAATACAAAGAAATAGAGGAAAACAACAGAGTGGGAAAGACTAGAGATCTCTTCAAGAAAACTAGAGATAACAAGGGAACTTTTTATGCAAAGATGTGCACAATAAAGGACGGAAGTGGTTTGGACCTAACAGAAGCAGAAGATATTAAGAAGAGATGGCAAGAATACACAGAAGAACTGTACAAAAAAAGATCTTCATGACCCAGATAATCATGATGGGTTGGTCACTCACCCAGAGCCAGGCATCTTAGAATAATAAGTCTATTGGGCCTTAGGAAGTATCACTATGAACAAAACTAGTGGAAGTGGTGGAATTCTAGTAGAGCTATTTCAAATCTTGAAAGTTGATGCTGTGAAAGGGCTGCATTCAATATGCCAGCACATTTGGAAAACTCAACAGTGGTCCCAGGAATGGAAAAGATCACTTTTCATTCCAATCCCAAAGAAAGGCAATGCCAAAGAATTCTCAAACTACCACACAATTGCACTCATCTCACACACCAGCAAAGTAATACTTAAAATTCTCCAAGCCAGGCTTCAGCAATACGTGAACCGTGAACTTCCAGATGTTCAAGCTGGATTTAGAAAAGGCAGAGGAACCAGAGACTATATTGCCAGCATCCGATGGATCAGTGGAAAAGCAAGAAAGTCCCAGAAAACCATCTACTTCTGCTTTATTGACTATGCCAAATTCTTTGACTGTGGATCACAACAAACTGGAAAATTCTGAAAGAGATGGGAATACTAGACCACTTGCCTGCCTCCTGAGAAATCTGTATGCAGATCAAGAAGCTACAGTTAGAACTGGACATGGAACAGACTGGTTCCTAATCAGGAAAGGAGTATGTCAAGGCTGTATGTTGTCATCCTTCTTATTTAATGTAAATGCAGAGTACATCATGAGAAATGTTGGACTGGATGAACCACAAGCTTGAATCAAGATTACCAGGAGAAATATCAATAACCGCAGAAAATGAGATGACACCACCCTTATGGCAGAAATCGAAGAAAAACTAAAGAGCCTCTTGGTGAAAGTGAAAGAAGAGAGTGAAAATGTTTGCTTAAAACTCAACATTCAGAAAACTAAGATCATGACATCTGGTCCCATCACTTTGTGGCAAATAGAAGGGGAAACACTAGAAGCAGTGACAGACTATATATATATATATATATATTGGCTCCAAAATCACTGCAGATGGTTACTGCAGCCATGAAATTAAAAGACACTTGCTCCTTGGATGGAAAGTTATGACCAACCTAGACAGTTTATTAAAAAGCAGATACATTACTTTGCCAAAAATGGTCCATCTAGTCAAAGCTCTGGTTTGTCCAGTACTCATGTATGAATGTGAGAGTTATAAAGAAAGCTGAGTGCCAAATAATTGATGCTTTTGAATTGTGGTGTTAGAGAAGTCTCTTGAGAGTCTTCTCCCTTAGACAGCAGAGATATTCTGCCAGTCCATGCTAGAGGAAAGCAGTCCTGAATATTCATTGGAAGGACTAATGCTGAAGCTGAAACTCCAATATTTTGGCCACCTGATGCAAAGAACTGACTTATTTGAAAAGACTCTGGTGCTGGGAAAGATTGATGGTAGGAGGAGATGGGGACGACAGAGAATGAGATTGTTGAATGGCATCACTGACTCAGTGGACATGAATTTAAGTAAACTCTGGGAGTTGACGATGGACAGGGAGGCCTGACGTGCTGCAGTCCATGGGGTTGCAAAGAGTCAGACACGACTGAGCAAGTGAACTGAACTGAATGGTGCTGGAAATTGCATGAATCACACCCACTATTACTATGGATTTGTGCATTGTGTCCTTTAGAGTCATGTGTTTCTCACTGATGTTAACTTTTTAGTGCTAGTTTATTCACTTCCAGACCCATTTTTCTCCATAGACTGCAATAGACAGTGAAAGTGTTAGTCTCTCAGTCATGGCTGACACTTTGTGACCCCTTGGACTACATGTAGCCCACCAGGCAAATCTGTTTGTGGGATTCTCCATGTAAGCCTACTGAAGTGTTTTCCCATTCCCTTCTCCAGGGAAGATCCCAACAAGGGATTGAACTAGGGTCTCCCACATTGCAAGAAGATTCTTTACTCTCTGAGCCACCGCCACCAGGGAAGCGCAACACTAGATAAGATGTCAGTGTCCTCTAGCACCTCCAGGTGGATCCTGGCCATGTTCAGTTATTTCACTCAACAAATATTCGTACAGCCCTTATTATATGAGTTTTCACATACTGGCTCTAGGTTAATAACACTAGTGAATAATTAGGAAGCAATCTAAACTTTTTTTTTTTGGTTGGGGGGTAAACATCCTAAGATTCAGAGTATAGTTGTATAGTATGATTGTATAGTTATATGTAAATTGAGCTGTCCTTTCCTCATTCTGGTAGACTTCCCTGGTGGCTCAGATACTAAAGCAACTGTCTACAATGCGGGAGACCCAGGTTTGATCCCTGGGTCGGGAAGATCCCCTGGAGAAGAAAATGGCAATCCACTCCAGTACTACTATTGCCTGAAAAATCCCATGGGTGGAGGAACCTGGTAGGCTACAGTCCATGGGGTCGCAAAGAGTCAGACACGACTGAGTGACTTCACTTTCCATCTTCACTTTCCTCATTCTACTCTGTTTCTTTAAATTTCAGAATAATTTTATGTAGCCTTAGAAAACAATAAAATAGGAAAGACTAGAGATCTCTTCAAGAAAATTAGAGATAACAAGGGAATATTTCTTGGAAAGATGTACACAGTAAAGGACAGAAATGTTATGGACCTAACAGAAGCAGTAGATATTAAGAAGAGATGGCAAGAATATACAGAAGAACTATACAAAAAAGATCTTAATTACCTGGATAAACACAATGATGTGATCACTCACCTAGAGCCAGACATCCTGGAGTGTGAAGTCAAGTGGGCCTTAGGAAACATCACTATGAACAAAGTTAGTGGAGGTGATGGAATTCCAGCTAAGCTATTCAAATCCTAAAAGATGATGGAGTGAAATTGCTGCACTCAATATGCCAGCAAATTTGGAAAACACAGCAGTGACCACAGGACTAAAAAAGGTCAGTTTTCATTCCAATCCCAAGTAAGGGCAATGCCAAAGAATTTTCAAGCTACTACATAATTGCACTCATTTTATATGCTAGCAAAGTTATGCTCAAAAGCCTTCAAGCTAGGGTTCAACAGTTCTAGAACCAAGAACTTCGAGATGTTCAAACTCCATTTAGAAAAGGCAGAGGAACCAGAGAACAAATAGCTAACATTCATTGGATCATAGAAAAAGCAAGGGGATTTTAGGAAAACATCTATTTCTGCTTCATTGACTACACTAAAAACTTTGACTGTGTGGATCACAACAAACTCTGGAAAATTTTAAGGAGATGGGAATACCAGACCACCTTACCTGCCTCCTGAGAAACTTGTATGCAGAACAAGAAGCAACCATTATAACTAAACTTAAAACAATGGACTGGTTCAAAATTGGGAAAGGAGTACATCAAGGCTGTATATGGTCACCCTGCTTATTCAACTTAAATGCAGAGTACATCATGTGAAATGCTGTAATGGATGAAGCTTAAGCTGCTATCAAGATTGCCAAGAGAAATATCAATAACCTCAGATATGCAAATGACACCACCCTTATGGTAGAAAGTGAAGAAGAACTAAAGAGCCTCTTGATGAAGGTAAAAAAGGAGAGTGAAAAAGTTTGCTTAAAACTCAACATTCAGAAAAAACTAAGATCATGGCTTCTAGTCCCATCACTTCATGGCAAATACATGAGGAAACAATGGAAACAGTGGCAGACTTCATTTTCTTGGGCTCCCAAATCACTGCAGGCCATGACAGCAGCCATAAGAAGATGCTTCCTCCTTGGAAGAAAAGTTATGACAAACCTAAGTGTATCAAAAAGCAGACATTACTTTGTCAGCAAAGGTCTGTATACTCAAAACTATGGTTTTTCCAGTGGTCATGTATGAATGCAACAGTTGAACCATAAAGAAAGCTGAGTACCAAAGAACTGATGCTTTTGAACTGTGGTGTTGGGGAAGACTCTTGAGAATCCCTTGAACTACTAGGAGATCAAACCAGTCAACCCTAAAGGACATCAACCCTAAATATTCATTGGAAGGACTGATGCTGAAGCTGAAGCTCTAATACTTTGACCAACAGATACAAACAGCACACTCATTGGAAAAACCCTAATGTTGGGAATGATTGAGGTTAGGAAGAGAAGGGGATGACAGAGGATGAGATGGTTGGAGGCTTCATCGATTCAGTGAGCACGTTTGAGCAAACTCAGGAAGATAGTAAAGGGAAGCCTGGCCTGTTGCAGTCCATGGGGTCACAAAGAGTCAGACATGACTGAACAACTGAACAACAGAACAACAGTAATAGACAGAAGGAGTGAATAAGGCCTTCTTTAAAAGATATAAGTTTAAAATATATCCCCTTTAATTGATATTTGGCATTCTAATTCAGTTTCTCATATTAATTAAAATTCTTCCATGAGGATTTCAAAATTCAAAATTTCCCTCATGTGAATAACTTGGTTATTTTGTGTTTCTTTACCTTCAATATAGCCTGTAATTAATACAATTTGCTGCTACTGCTGCTGCTAAGTCATGTCAGTAGTGTCTGACTCTGTGTGACCCCATAGATGGCAGCCCACCAGGCTCCTCTGTCCCTGGAATTCTCCAGGCAAGAATACTGAAGTGGGTTGCCATTTCCTTCTTCAATGCATGCATGCATGCAGGCTAAGTCACTTCAGTCATGTCTGACTCTGTGCGATCCCATGGACAACAGCCTACCAGGCTCCCCTGTCCACGGGATTCTCCAGGCAGGAATACTGGAGTGAGTTGCCATTTCCTTTTCCATAATACAATTTAGGATAGCATATTGAGGCATCAAAAAACCCAACTTTCTCAATATCATGAAAGAGCAATCTTTTGTGTATACAGTGTGATTTCAAGTCTTGTAACATGTCTCATAAATTTATTTCAAAATTACCTAGAGAAAGCCAATAAGTGAACATTTTTAGAGAAGGTGAGGTGTGCCATTTCTGTTTACTTTTGGAAACTTTCAAATTTACATCCAAATTTCTGCAGCAAATCCTTTCTCATTTTAGTTTTTAAAGTAGCTTGAAATAGATTCATTACTCAGTTACATTGAGATTTAATAGTTTCTAAAAACTGTCTGCAGTTAAAAACAACCAAACAAAACCCAGCAAATGTAATTATGGAGACAAGAAAGGAATAAATCTCTCTCAAAAGGCAGAGAGGAATGATTCTGTCTCAAAAGGCTTTCCTATACTGTGGTTTTCCTTGACTTGCTCTCTTTCCTATTCTTAATCTTAGAAAATTCATTATTAAGTTTATCAAGACAAAAGGAAAAACTCAGATGAAGACCATATTCAAATTTGTTGGAAACAAAATGCATTTATTTCTGCAACAAGGCTTTTGAGGGATTTTTTTTTTTTTTTTTTTACCTTCTGTATTCATTCTGTTTTCTCAGGTACTAATTGAACTAGTAGTTGGCTGTGCGCATCAAATTCTAACAAACTTTTCTTATGACTGTATTCTGGCATAATCCTGATCTGTTCTATCCTATTTATCGAGCTATTTACCCAAATTCATCAAGGCTTAATTCCAGGAAAAGTGCTTGCCTAGTAAAAGAATATTGCAGAGATTATCAAGGACTAATACTCATATTAAATGAGTTTCAAATATCAAGCCCAGATCTCATAAATTATGAAATGACTGCCCTGCAACAGATGGTATGTGTTACTCTTTTAAAGAATGAGTGATAAGTGTAAAGTGAAAAACATAAACTATTCTTTGTCTTTAGGACCCAGCAGTCCTTTAGTCATTTTTCAACATTTGCCTACATTTGTGATTAGCACTGATTCTAACACAAAATTCAAGAGTTTGTAATGTTATATTACTTGATTGAATCTTACCAGCTGCTGCTCCTTGGGGGTGTCAGATGATATTTTCTAAAATGTTGAAATGCCTTTTCTTTATCATCAGGGAGTAGCTTAAACACTGGTTGTGACTCTTCACTAAAAATCCCATTTGTCGTTGGTTCTGAAAGTGCTGAAGATTCAGAACTAATAGGAACCAATGTATGAAGGTCATTTTATTTTACTTAAGTATTAGAAAGCTGGGATCTTGTCTGCCTCATTGATGAAAAATAGAGTTGAAGAGTCTCACTGTTTACCAGAAATATTCAAATGAATCTAGTGTTTTAAAATATGATTTATCTTTTCAATGCAAGCACTTACATTAGTTATTTTGACTCTTTAAATAGCTATACACACAAAAGAATAAAATAATATCTGGTATGTAATTAGTGCTTGATAAAAATTTGCTATTAATATTTTAATCTTTCATACAATATGGGTAGAGAGCTTAGTCTATTGTTGAAAACACCAAATAAATAATAAAATTCTGAACTGTTGTTGTTCTTTAGTCACTAAGTTGTGTCCTACTCTTTGTGACCACATGGACTGGGGCCCACAAAGTTCCTCTCCGTCCATGGGATTTTCCAGGCAAGAATACCGGGGTGGTATTTCCTTCTTCAGGGGATTTTTCAGAACTAGGGATTGAGCCCACATCATTCTTTACTGCTGAACCACCAAGGAATCCCCAAGCTATAATTAGTATTGTACTTTCCTGATTTGGGCTCTTCAGATATTCTACCTGAGTGTGTTTTTAAGAGTTAAAATTCTGATATGGACTAGTATTCATCTATCTTTGAATTATTTCAGTATATACTATATACTTTAACAGAAACTCAAATCTAATTTTACATTAGTGATGGTTGCTAGGTAACTATTTGATGCAAATAGTTCTGAAACATTTAGCAGATCATTGTCTGATTGGAGTGCAAACTGGAGTGACTTAGAACCTGACGGTTCAGGAAACAATTGATTGAGAAAGAACATTGTGGAGTGTTTAATAAAAATAGACTGTAACTCTTCTACTTGATTTTCTTTCTCTTTGTCAAAATTAAAATATAAAAGGGAGAAATCGCTAGAGAAAAATGAAGTATTTTTTCCTGAATAGTAGACATTGTTATCTGGGCAAGTACCAAGTGCTGACACCATGCTAAATACTTTGTATACAGTATCATTTCCTAACAACAAGGCCAAGTGCAGCCTTTAGCATGCAGTTGCTTCTGTGTGCCATTACCGCTCACCCTGTTACCAGGCAACAGGTCCCACTCAGCTACTGGTCTGCACCACAGAGGGCCCTCTCACAAGCAACCAACACTGCAGTGGACCCCACCCACAAGCAGCCAACTGCCAAGGAGTGTCAGTTAGGAAGAGGATTTTAGCCAAAGGTTGGCGAAGTGGTGGTCTTAGTGGAGAGTGAGGTAAGAGGCAGATCCCAGCCTCTCCCTGGGGCCCTCCAGCTCACCCAGCCTTGAAACAGCATGTTAGCTGGGGGTTCAGGGGACGAACTGGGGGCTGTGTTTGGCAGGGCTCGAGAGTCCTCATTAAGGGCACTCACTGGCCTTGGCCCAGGCATTGAGGTAGTGATGAATATCTTCCCTATCCCTGTCTCTGTGACCTAATAGCAGCGCAGTCTGCCTGGGTTGCAGTTTGTGGGAGCTGTCATACCGCCCTCCCCAGGCATTTTGCTAGCCTGAGGAAGCTACCAATTAAAATCTGCCTCCTCTTAGCCAGGACCGAGTCCCTAGAAGGTGAAAGTATTGCCTCAGGACCTGGTCCTTTCTTGACAGGGCAGAGAAAAACTTCTATTTGGTAGAGATTTGGGGCTTCCCAAGTGGTTCTAGTGGTAAATAACCCAACTGCCATTGCAGGAGACATGAGACAGGGGTTCACTCCCTGGGTTGGGAAGATCCCCTGGAGAAGGGCATGCAGCCCACTCCAGTATTCTAGAGAATCCCATGGATAGAGGAGCCTGGCAGGCTAAAATCCATGGAGTCACAAAAGAGTTGGACACGACTGAAGCAACTTAGCATGCATGCACAAATGGCAGAGATTTACAGAAACATCATTATTGACTTCAAGAACAAAGGATCTGACACCAAGAAGTTTGCAACAACTAACCACTCCCATCTCTCACCTTTCCTAGAAAAGGGCTTTGCTAAAGCTTTCGGGAATTTGGTTTTTTTAAAGCCATGAGCCACCCATCTCCTTCTCTGTTCCAGACTCTGACATTGTGGTATTGTTTGGTCTCACTGTGCATCAGGCACACAACTTGCTTTTGGTAACAGTTTTGTCCTATAGCAGTTTGTTTATTTATGTAGTATAGTTCCCATTTAAAAAATAAGGAACACAGGAAAATATTCTTAATCCTTATTTTGTCCAAGTTCCCATGCTTAGTAGCTGCGTGGAAAGAAGGGGTGGGGATTTGAATACAGGTCCTTTTGACTTATGCAATTCTGTTCATTTTATTAAAGGCTGGTAAAAATAGCTTCTTATCTGGGAACTGATAATTCTTATCAGCTATCTTTTGCAAAATGTTTTACTATTCTTTAGGGCGATACCTAAAAATTAGAGTCATGTTTGCTGAAGTTAGCTTGACATGAAAACAATTTTCATCAGGAGGTGGGAATCATTGTTAGGAACCTGTGTTAGTCAAGGCGTACACGAGAGAAACTCATTAGTGAGTAGGGTAATCACTGTCACTTTTGCTGTATCATTTTATTCTTATAGCAATTTTTTTATTTATGTAGTATAATTCCCATTTTAAAAATCTTGCAAGTCTTTCTCTGAACTGAATCTGATTTATAATGCTTTGTTTCTGTTAATAATTGTTAAATACTTGCATTAGTTTTCTACTACCACTACATGGTGATAATTTTATTCCCTTACAGATGTCAAAGTCAGAAGTCTAAAATAAGGTTATTGATGTAATCCATTTCTATTAGAGGAGTCTATTTCCTTGACTTTTCCAGCTTCTAAAGGGTACCTGAATTCTATGACTTGTGGCCCCTTCCTGCATCTTCAGAGCATATCACTCCACCCTCTGCTTCTGCCCTCAGGTCTCTTCTCTGTCACTGACCCTCTTGCTTCTCTTTCATAAGGACCCATTATGGGCTCACCTGGATGACTCAGGATTGTCTTCTCATCTCAAAATCCTTAACTTAATCATACCTGTAGAAGTTCATTTTGCAATGAAGATTAAAACATGCACAGGCTCAGGGGATTATGGTATGGACAGTTGAGAAAGAGGGCATTATTGATCCTTCCACAATTTTTTTTAAATTAAAGTGCATGATTTTATTTTAAAAAGAGTATAATTCAGTATAGAATATACTTCAAGAATATTCTTCAAGAATTTATGTCAAGCTCTATTGCTCTATTGCTTAATAACTAAATATACTTGTTTATCAAATATCAACTATCATAGAATGCTCATATCTCATAATATCTAGGAGAAAATGGGCAGTCCTTGGCTGATTTCGGATTGATGGATTAAATTGAAACCAGTCAGCTTACCTTTTTGTTCTACAGCAAAGTGTCTTTTTTTCTGATTACATAAAGAAAGAATAAGTGATCACTGAATAAAAATATTACAAAAATATAAATGAAGATGAAAGTAAAGTTTACTTGAGTTTCTATAACTGGAGGTAAATTCAACTATCTTTGGTGCCAACCATTATTTTAGGTGTTGCTTTATACATTTATATAAACACATGTGCTTTTACAAGGATGGAATATATATATATATATATATATATATATATATATATATATATATATATATAAAACCTTAATATATATATATATAATGATATTCCTTAAGCAGTTAGTAGCTATTTCCCCACCATATTTCCCCTCCACTGATTTACTGATAATATTTTATCAAAAACTGTGTGAAACTTTGAGTCAAATTTTATTTTCTCAGAACTTGTTTTTCAATATCTCCACAATAGTTGTGACCATTTACTATTTCCTTCTTTACTAAACTCTTCCTTTTGACTTATCAATGTTCTTTAAATTTTGAAGCACTCTCACCAATTCAATCTCATAATTATTATTTTATTTTGTTGAATTTCTTATAGAATCCCATGATCCTAATCCTTCTACAGCCATGTTACAAGTAGCTTCAGTGTATTCTTGACTACTTATGAAAAAATGTGAGTTCTTATCTTGAAAATTAACATGCTCCAGTCTTTTTTCTTCTTTGTGATTTCTTCGTCTTCCCAAATTATTATATAATTTCATTTTTAGAAAGCATCCCAGTGTGACAGTAATTTAGAACCCAGGGAAAAATGCCAGAATCCATGAATGAGTTAAGGAAAATTTTTCTTTCATCCTTACTTTTGTGAGGCTTAATGATCTTCACTTTCGTGAAAAGATTAGAATAATAACAGAAAGTGTATGCTTTTGTTTTATGCTCTTCTATTATTATACTTTAACTCAATATAGCCACTGTTATTTAGTTTCTTACACAAAATAACCAGATTAACCTTTAAACTGTCACGTTCACTCTTTTCAAGCTTCAAAGGAAATGGATCACTTTAGTGCCAAGCAAAATTTATTCCATTTTTTGTGAGAGTTTTATACAAACCAACAATTTAGCATGCCAGAATTCTAACTGGCATGCCTAAAGCTTTTAATGTTATAACCTTAAATTGAGTGTTATTAAATCACCAAGAAGTTTCAAAGTGGTAGAATATAGATTATGTTAAGTCTGAGATTAAGCTGTCACATCATAGTAATTTGATTTTAAGTCTGGCTCCACCACCTCCATTAGTAATCACATCTTTGACAGAGACAAAGTTCATCCAATATGAGTTCTTATTGCAGACGAAGTACTGATGATTTTGTGTTACTTTGGTCAGTCAATAAAGTTAAAAGGATAAAGTTTATTTAGTTTTCAACTTGAAGTCAAATGTCTATTTAATTAAATTTTCCAGTATTTGGCAAGAAAGACTAGTCATGTCATCTTTCTTCAGCTTGATATTAAATAGCATATTGTGAAGGTTGGTAAAGAATATCTATATTAATATGAAACAGATATACTTGGAATCTATTTAGAAGAGCATCAGGAAGTCCAACTTCTTCGTTAAGATAGTTGACAACTTCTGATAGTCCCCTAATGCTACAAGTTTGTATTATATCTGCAGGTTTTAAGTATGATATTCATTTTCTAATTGGCTTATGTTTCTCTCTAGTATTCTACTTCTTCAAATATTGAGTGTATATATATATATATATATATATATATATATATATCTTCTATAATTCACAAAATAATTTCTGAACCAAGCAGATGATAATGACTTTAAAACAGTATGTCTTCTACATTTCATTTCTAATCCAGACACCTATCACATAATCATCTCTTCTACCATGTGCTACTGAAAATTTACAGTGCCTTTTTTAATATACTGATGACATATATAAAGAAGAAGTAAGTAGAAGGTATACTATGAATAATGTGTCACATTATATTTACTTGACAAGATAAAGAACCCACCTGCCAGTGGAGGAGACTTAAGAGACATGGGTTCGATCCCTTGGTCAGGAAGATCCCCTGGAGGAGGGCATGGCAACTCATTCTAGTATTGTTGCCTGAAGAATTTAATGGCCAGAGAAGTCTGGCAAGCTTTGGTCCTTAGAGTCACAAAGAGTTGGGCACTACTCAAGTAACTTAGCATTCATGCATGTATCATATTACTAAATATATATTATACTTAGTATATATTCAGTGACCAATTGAAGACTAACTACAAAGATAACCTTAATATCCTTAACAAGCTTATAACCAATTTCATTAGAAAATACAAATTCCTGAATTACTCTTATAGTTTTATATGTGCAAAATAAAAATTCTCATGAGCCAGTTTCTATAGAAGTAGAAAGAAATATTCAAAAACAAAAATTGCCAAAGATTCAGGGTAGAAGAATACAGTGAAGTGAGTTAAAAAATTAGTTGTAATAATATTTTAAGTCAAAAAGTATTTGATATTATTTGAAAATTGATAAAAAAAAATAGGTGGGAACATCCAAAAACTCAGTGAAACAGCAGAGGACCCTATGCAAGAAGTGGTAGTGATAGAGATGTTTCCAAGAAAACACTATCAACTTTTTCTGTCCATTTCTGAATTCTCTAGAAACTGGCCTAATAATTGTAGCATATAGTGGTTATGTGTAGGGTACATTACCATGTCTTTGAATTTGAGCTAGTATTCTCTTTGTAAATTCACAAAACTTCTGTGTGAGTTCTTCTTGAGATGGTCTATACTGTTAACATGGAACTTCTTTTACTAATCTCAAGTTATTCTATTATGTGCATCACTTAACCACAGATAAATTTCTGCCACATGAAAGCCAGGAGTGATTACAAGACTAGAATAAATCAATCTGATCTATACCCTTATCTCTTAGCTATGGAATAACATTTAAAATTACTAAATACTAGAATTAGACCATAAAGAGTGCTGAGGACCAAAACTGATGCTTTCAAACTTTGGTGCTAGAGAAGATTCTTGAGAGTCCCTTAGACAGCAAGGTAATCAGACTAGTCAATCCTAAAGGAAATCAACCCTGAATATTCATTGGAAGGACTGATGCCGAAGCTGAAGCTCCAATACTTTGGCCGCCTGATCAGATGAGCCAACTCATTGGAAAAGAACCTGATACTTGGAAAGACTGAGGTTAGGAGGAGGAAGAGGAAAACAGAGGATGAGATGGTTGGATAGCATCACTGACTCAATGGACATGAGTTGGAGCAAACTATGGCAGATGGTGAAGTACAGGGAGGCCTGGTATGCTGCGGACCATGGAGTTTCAAACAGCTGGACATGACTTAGTGAGTGAACAACAAAAGACTATTCAAGGAGCTTCCCCCCATTCAGGATTAGGAGCCATAGAGAAGAATATCACTCATCTTAGTTTTCTATTTTAACTTTAATGAAATTAAAAGATGCTTGCTCCTTGGAAGAAAAGCTGTGACCAACCTAGACAGCATATTAAAAAGCAGAGACATTACTTTGCCAACAAAGGTCCATCTAGTCAAAGCTGTGATTTTTCCAGTAGTCATGTATAGATGTGATAATTTGACTATAAAGAAAGCTGAGTGCTGAAGAACTGATGCTTTTGAACTGTGGTGTTGGAGAAGACTCTTGAGAGTCCCTTGGACTGCAAGGAGATCCAACCAGTCCATCCTAAAGGAAATCAGTCCTGAATATTCATTGGAAGGATTGATGTTGAAGTTGTAACTCCAATACTTTGGCCACCTTATGTGAAGAACTGACTCATTGGAAAGACCCTGATGCTGGAAAAGATTAAAGACTGGAGAAGGGGATGACAGAGGATGGGATGGTTGGATGGCATCACCAACATGATGGACATGAGTTGTGTAGGCTCTGGGAGTTGGTGAGGGACAGGGAAGCCTGGTGTGCTCCAGTCCATGGAGTCGCAAAGAATCGAACAGAGACTGAGCGACTGAACTGAACTGAATTAGTTTTTTCTGCTTGGTTTCTGACTCATTCTTTGAAACAGTAGTATCAAAACTTATTCCACTATGTGAAATTATAAAGTATTAATGATTGTAAAATTCAGGATTTATTTTTAAAAAGGCATTTACTGGAGTTTCAGTGCTATATGCTAGACACTTAGTGAAAAGCTGACGCAAAAAGTGAAAAAAATAGTGGGTCACTGACCTTACAGAATGAAAAGAGGTTACACACATTCAAGTTCTTGTGATATTTTCAAATGCTTAGTTTTTAAAGTCCACTAATTATACATTAAAAAAATTATTTAGAGTTGTTTATTTAGTATGTGAGATTATCTCAAGGAAAAATACGATTAAATATCATAATCGTTTTGGTGTGTTCTTTTTCATTCCATCACAGTGTATTGCAATCTTTGATTCCAGCCCCAGCCTATGAAATGAGGTAACTGCATATTACATAGAGTTCCAGAAAATCCACTTTAAATTATGTCTTATGTAAATGGCAGGCTGTTCTTTTGCAATGGGTGGCGTTATTTAATCCAGTTAAAATTACTTTCTTTTTAACTCTGGAGCTTTGACTTAAATTAGTTTATCCTCAGGCTTCAGCATCTCACTTAAACCATTAGTGTTCTTCTTCCTCTAGGGACTCCCATTTATACTTTCCCATCCAGAATGTAATCCTATCAGAAATGGTAATTATACTTTATAGTCAGTAACATCTTTCATCCAGAGAAGTTCTTGAGCATTTTAAAATATGACCTTATTAATGTTTTCCACCTCCCTGAGATGTAGCCACTAGCTGAGAAGAATTTTTGCAGTTTTACAGATGGAAAAAGGGGGTGAAGGAGAAAAATAGAGTTCTCCAAACATGATTTTAAATGTGAAAAGGGATAAGTTGAATATCAGAGGTACTCCACAAGAATATAATTTTTTTTAGAAATATAAGCAATTATAAAATTTAATTTTCATTTAAAAATAATTTTCCAGTCATTATTCATTAACTGGCTACTCTGGCCCAGTGGTATGCTAAACACTGAGTACAGCAGAAAGCAAAACAGAACCAGGTGAAGTGGGACAAGAAGACACAGGGTTCAGATCCTATAAGGCCTATGGGCCAAGAAAAGGATTTTAGACTTGGTTTAAGTTTGTTGAAGGGCTTAGAGCATGTTTAAGCTTTAAAGAAGAATCATCCCCAATAGAATGTGAAATAGGGGATTTAAGACAGTGAGCAGAGAAAATCCATTAGGATTTTTATTTCTAATGTTGTATATTGGTTGTTTTTGCTCTAAAACTTCACCATGTGCTCAGTGGTTCCTGAACATATAATAATAACTTCTAGAAATCTGTGCAATTATATAGGAATAAGTAATGTTGGATGTATTTAATTTTCTAATAAAATATGTTGCTTTGTTTATTCAGGAACTTCTTGAAAATTGTTTAACTTGGGAGAAAGTATTGTAGGTAAATCATGCTTTTATGAAATTGTAGACTGATTGGAAAGTTTAGATCTGTACTCAGATAACAAGTATCTACCTATCTATGTGTCTTGTTGGCTAGATAGGGTATTATAGGAGTTCTAAAAAGAAAATCATCACTTAAGGGGAAAATGACCAGCAAAAGAGAAAGAGGTTATATATTATATGAGTCAGTTCATGAAAGTATATTTAAAAACTCACAAATAGTGGTGTCATTTATTTCCCAAACACTATGAAAAGTTATAAAGAGGATGTAAATGTATTACTCTGTGTTTGTATTCAGTCAGGTGTCAAGTGTTAGTCTCTCAATAATGTCTGACTCTTTGTGACCCCATGGACCGTAGCCCACCAGACTCCTCTGTCCATGGAAGTCGCTAGGCAAGAATACTGGAGTGGGTTGCCATTTCCTTCTCCAAGGGATCTTGCTGACCCCAGGGCTGAAGCCAGGTCTCCAGCATTGCAGGCAGTCTCTTTACCAACTGAACCACCAAAGACTTTGTCTTCAGTGGTCATAGTCTATTGGAAGGACTGCATACTTGCCCCAAACTCTAACACTAGGCACCCTACCAGAAGTACCACAAAATAGAATATGAAAGAAGAAATTTAATCTAACTGGAACCAAAGCAGTTTTTAAATTTGAGAATAGTAGACAATAAAATATCAAGTTTTCATTCAAGAGAGAACAGATTTTACCTTAAATATCAGTTTTTGAAAGAAGACCAATAGATCAGAGAACTTCAGAAAATGCTGTGACAGTTGCATTCAAGTGCCTTAAATTCCAGAAAGAATAGTTAAGTAGATGAATGCCACCATCTAGGTGTTCAGTGATTCCACCTGAACTAAACTGCTAATGATGGTGAGGGGGAGAAATGAAATAGGGTGAAGTGTTGAAGAAAATTTGACAGAAACTAACAAATTCTTGAGTGTGGTTTAAAAAAAAAAAGCAAGTACTGTAGTTTGAGCCATAGAGATTATGCCAATAGCAGTACTATTATTTACAATAGGAAAATGAAGAAATGGTGATGTGTAGAATTCAGTGAAGTGGGATTGGAAGTAAGTTCTTAAAATCTGAAGTTTGAGGTGCTGGGGAAATTTATAGTGCTCAGCAGTGATGATAGCCCTGGGTTTAGAACAGAGCTTGAGGCAGAAAAGAAAAGAATAGCTTATAAAAAATATTTGAGGCATTTTTCCTGAAACCTAACTTCATTCTCAAACCCAAGGTCATACAGCTAATAAGTAGACCTAAAGTTTAACCTCCTTCACCATAATCTTTTTTTAACCAAACCACTATACTTCCACTTCAGAAGGAACTAAATATTTGAGAATCAATTGTAGAGAGGTACGAGTGGAATTTTGAAAGTGGTGCAAGTATCTGAAACAAACCAAAGGTTGGGGTCGGGGAGCGGGGAGTGTAGAGAACATAAACTTTGAAAACAGGATGGAGATATGTATATGCAGAAGGTTTGTCAAAGTTGAAAGATGCTAGTCCAGAACCTAGGGAAAAGGCTATTGTCACCAAAAAAACTAGGAGAAGGAAATTCACAGAAAAAAGGAAACACATTAGCTTGTAGAATTCTGTAGAGCAGAATTTCTCAAAATATGTTCTACGGAACATTAGCCATGCAACATAATTGAGGAGTGCAAAGGAAAGATTGCATCTATCATATCAAGTAAGTTTGTAAGACTCAAAATAATAGGTTATCACAGCCATCTTTCTCCTCATCTTCAGAATCACAGTGTAAATTAGCACATTAAAGCTATAGAGAAATATGAAAGTTAACTTCATCTTAGTGAGCATCTTCTTTTTTTTAATGTTTTAAACCTAGGAATTACATATTTGAATATATTTTTAGGAAAAGAATCATTTAGGGGTAGGATGAAGATTCTTAAAGGGGGGCTCTTGAGTCACTAGATTCTAAGAAATGTTAAAAGAGGTGTTGCAGAGATAAAAGGACAGTTTAAATCTGGACATATGAATTGGGGTAAACAATGAAAGAGAGTTGTGGAATTGTAGAATTAGGAGGAAGGGGTGAGGCCCGCTAGATTAATGACTGTGTTAAAATTACCCTGGAGCCAGATTGTTTACAAAGCTGACAACTACTGGGACTCTGGGCTGTGTAAAGGTTGATAGGAATACCAGTCCCTGAGTTATTCTGTCCTGGCAATGACTCCAGTTTCTCTCTCCATGGTTTCTAGACTCCACTCCTTTCAAGTTTCAATCTTTGAACTCGTCCACCTTGATTATGTTGATCTCAAAAACTATTGCTTAGAACTGAAGACAGAATCCCTTGCCTTTTTCTAGGGCATTGTGTGTTTCATCTTTTCTGACAACATGATTAGAGGGTGGGTTCTCTTTGAATTTTATTCGATTGTATTTAATTTATATGAATCTTTAAAATTCTTCTAGTAGCTATCCAACTTTTATATATGAATGAAACACCTTTTTAAGGTTATTTTATAACTTTGCATTACAATTTACATTTACATTTTATTAGTATAAGCCCTTTATCCTTGCCTGGTATTTAAAGGACTTTTTCAAATATTCATTCTGACTTTCTTTTTATGGAAGCCCCTAGCTTTGTGTGAATTGCAGATTTTACTTTTATGCCTTTGATTTCTCCAGCTGAATATTAATATTAGAGTGATCAGCATGAAGGACAATGGTTTGCTGAAAGCTGCTATAATCATTGTCCAACTTTAATTTACCCAGAAATCTTTGAGTGCAGTTATTAATTGCATCCAGCCCATTGGGTGTGGCTTTTTCTCTTAAATTAATCATCTCTGTTGTTTTATTTCTACAATCTATCCACTTACATATTAGGATAGGCTTTTTCAAAGCCATGTGGTGTCCTGTAAAATCTTTATTCCTGTATTTCCTGATTTTCTATGAAGAAAGTGGTATTACTTTGATATAATTTGTGATTCTGTTTTCATGCACTTAGTACCCATCTCCTAATTCTAGAATCTAGCTTGTACCCTACATCAGTATCACTAATATGTTTCCCTAAACATACATTTCCTCCCTTTCTACTAAAGGCATGTGTCTTTCCTCTTGCTTCCCCACAACTTTCCTTTGTATTTTATTATTCTATTTTTAAGGTAGTTTATCATAGTGGCTTTAGAATCTTCATTTATGCACTCAAATTCTTTCGACCTCAGTTTTCACAGCAATGTGAGAATTAAATAAACTTAAATGCTGGAATGTACTTTGCACAGTAAATGCTGAACAAATCCTGGATATTATTCTTTCAGCATCCTAGTCTTGACTAAGAACCTAGATCCATTTACAAACCTAGGGTGAAAGTAATTTTGGGAACTGTAAGTCATTGAATACATACAAAAGTTTCTTTCAATTACTAAGCTTAAGGAGTGTGAGCCTTATTCTGGGAACTTAGTCTTTAATTGTTTCTACAAAAACAGCTTGTGGGAGAAATCTTTCCAGTAAAAAATATGTAATAGTGAAGGATTCTGTTTATCCATTCAACATCTTAAAATAACTTTCTGAATTTAAAGTTACAATGCCAAGTTTCAGAAAAATAGGGTATGGTTTTAGGAAAAATGGATCAATTTATAAAAGAGATAGACATCAAGACTGTTCTTTCCATTGTTAGCGAGAGCAAATTAGGACAGTCTTGCTGGGTAGTGACTCAGAGAGGCAGATGACAGAAAATGGGTGCTAAAAAAAACCAAACCTTGTCACCACAGAATTTACATCCACTTCCTTCAACAGGCCATAGGATACTCTTTTATGATATATCTCATCTATTGTTTGCTTTGATATTTAACTATTTTTCTTTATGTAAATGTCTTTACATAAAGACGTTTGTTTAGAGGCCAGAATGGAGAAGAGATGAGGAATAGTATCTGCACCTTAAGGAAGTGGTTTCTAATCATTGGGGGCTCAGAATTGCTTGCTTCAAAAGTTGAGTGGAGATACTTTCTTTGGGGGTAGCATCTATACTCTCTAGATGATGTATAGCAGTCTTTGGAAACTCATTAACGATGCTTCAAGGGGCAACACTATTACCAGCTGAAGGATTGTAAGGGGAACATAAAAAGTGTAATTGTTAAAGGAGGTCAAGTGTGCCCAGGCTTTGTTATTTGATATCACAGCACATCTGAGACTGATTGGAAATTATGTATCAAAGTATCTCCACTTATCAATAAATACACATTTCCATAGGAGTACAAATATTTGGAAAGAAAGATAAACTATAAAGTATTTTGGTTCAAAAAAATAAATAACAGTGTGTTGATTTTCTTTTTAATGGTTTTATATCTTTCCAATGATTTGACTTATTTTTGTTGACGTATATTTGCTTTACACTGCTGTGTCAGTTTCTGCTGCATAGCAAAGAGAATTAGCCATGTCTATACATATATCCCCTCTTTTTTAGAATTTCCTTCCCACTTAGATCACCACAGAGCACCAAACTGAGTTCCCTGTGCTACACAGTAGGTTCTTATTAGTTTTCTATTTTATACACAGTAGTGAATGTATATCAATCCTAATCTCTCTATTTACACCTGCTTTCACCCTTGGTGTCCATACATTTGTTCTCTGAAGTCTGTATCCTATTTCTTCTTTGCACATGAGGTCATCTATACCTCTTTTCTAAATTACATGTGTATGGGTTAATATACAATATTTGTTTTTTTCTTTCTAACTTAACTTCACTCTGTATAACCACCTTTAGATCCACCTACATCTCTGCAAATGACACAATTCTCTTACTTTTTTATGGCTGAGTAATATTCCATTGTACTTAGGTAGCACTCTTATCTGTTCCTCTGTTGATGGACATTTAGATTACTTCCATGTCCTGGCTATGGTAGAGTGCTTCAGTGAATATTCAGGTGAGTGTATCTTTTTGAATCATAGTTTTCTCTGGGTATATGCCCAGGAGTGGTATTGCTGGGTCATATGGTAGTTCTGTTTTTGTTTTTTTAAGGAATGTCCATACTGCTCTTCATAGTGGCTATGCCAACTTGCATTCCCACTAACAGTTTAAGAGGGTTCCATTTTCTCTACATAGTCTCCAGCATTTATTGTTTATAGATTTTTTGACTGTGCCATTCTGACCATGTGAGGTAATACCTCATTGTAGTTTTGATTTGCATTTCTCTAATAATTAGTGATATTAAACATGTTTTCATGTGTTTGTTGGCCATCCAGCATTCTTGCCTTGAAAATCCTATGGATAGAGGAGCCTGGTGGGCAACAGTCCATGGGGGTCATGAAAGAGTTGGACACAATTTAGCAACTAAACAACAGTGTATTCTTTAGAGAAATGTCTGTTTAGATCTTCTGCTCATTTTTTAATTGGGTTGGTTGGTTGCTTTTGATTCTGAACTGCATGAGCTGTTTGTGTATTTTGGAAATTAATCCCTCTCAGTTTCCATGGAGGCAGAAGCTGGAAGATGAGGAAGTGGGTTAATGGCTGCCATGCCCCTTGCATGCCACTCAATAACAATGCTTTGCTTCTATGGTGCCAGGGCTTCTTCCACAAACTTTTCCAGAGTCCTAATCTTTTTTATTTCTCTTCTTTTTTTCTTTCTTTCATCTTACCTGTTGTGAAGGTATTTTTCTTGTCCTTTTAGGTTTCTGAAATCTTCCACTTACGTTCAGCAGGTCCTTTCTGAGAATTGCCCCTTTTGTAGATGTATTCTTGATGTATGTATTTGTGAGAAGAGACAAACTACACATCCTCCTATTCTGCCATCTTGACTCCTCCCCTCATCAATGATTTTAAACGTGTTTGTTTGACTTTGACATTTTTAAAGCCTTATTTAGTTTAGCTTTTTTCAAATATGTAAACATCTCTAGCTATCTAATCAGATCTTAGAGACACTTTTCAGCATGATTAAGTGTACTGAGAAATTTTTTAAGCAAACAAAGTATGATGAGAAAGAAATGAAAACCCTGAAGCTTCATGTGCTTGTCTCTCGTCATATGTAACCCAGCGTATACTCCTTGGTGTGTAAGATTGTCTGCTGTTTCAGACTCCCTGATGCAAGGCCCATATGTGCTTGCATATTGGCTGCAAGTCTACCAGGACCCCAATATGAGCACTGCGGAGGGCTTAATTCACCATGTCACTGTCTCTACTACTTTATTTCAAGCTTACTGTGGGTCACTTCATCTTACTTTCATTCTTTGCCCCCTTTTGTGGCTATAATGTATAATTTAAGTATGTTTTCTTCAGAATATTGCATTCAACATTACCCCAATTTCAGACATTCTTTTCTGAAATTCAAGCTTCCTGGGTCATTTGGCACAGTTATTGGCTTATTTCCAAACTTGCCATCTCCCTTTTGTTTAGAATTGCTGACATTTTCATGCTTATTCATGAAAAATACCATGTGAATTTACACTGGCACTGGGAGAAAATGGTTGTGGTGCCAACAGTAAGTGTCATTTGGATTACAGAGGAATTTAAGGCTATAATAAATTCTCTCATTCTAAATAAGGTAATGTATCAGAGTAATAAATCTTACCTTTCAACTGCCTTTCTTTAATTGAAGTGGCTGTTTTTTTTTTTTTTCTACACCACCAGCAAGAAAACTTTGATTATTATTAATATCTTTAAAGATGGCTTAAAACAAGTTTTTAATGGTACTGTTTTCTGCCATGTTACTGGCTTTTTAAACCCTTAAGGTCTTAGATTTTTTAATGAGGTTTCCGAGTTGAAAATTTAGACTCTCTTAGATCTACGTTGGTCTTTTTTTTTTTAAGTAGGAACTGAAAAACTCAATAAAAATTTAAGAAAACACATGATGCTTTCTACTTTTATTTTTTAAGTTATAAATGAAAATTGATCAAAATTAAAAGATAAATTCTAAGATTTTTAACATTTCTTAATCTTTCAGTTTCAGTCCCACCTTAACCAACAGAACATTTCATAGAGTTATATCCATTTTCCTATTACACCCTTCTTACAATTTATAGCTCAATTGTATCAACTTGAATTTAGCCCTTTATTTTAGGCTATTTTATTTTATCTCAAGTTATATTAGGTTAGTGCAAAAAGTAATTGCAGTTTCAGACTGTGAATTTTAAATCAGTATAACTAGGTGCAAATATACATTGATTAATCAAAATAGGAACCATTCATCAATACACTTTGGCCAACAATAAATAAGTTTGTTTATTCCTATAGTATAAAAATCCATGTTTTAGGATTCAGTGAAATCTTGGAAAGTTATTCTGCATCCTGCTGGATGTAGAACATTTCCATGCAAAAAGCTGTCAAGATTCTTGAAGTAGTGGTAGTCAGTTGGTGAGAGGTCAGGTGAATATGGCAGATGAGGCAAAACTTCATAGCCCGATTCATTCAGCTTTTGAAGTATTGGTTGTGTAATGTGAAGTTGAGTGTTATGGAAAAGAATTGGGCCCTTTCTGTTGACGAATGCTGACTGTAGGCATTGCAGTTTCCAGTGTATCTCATCGATTTGTTGAGCATACTTCTCCGATACAACGGATTCACTGGGATTCAGATCTGTCATGGATCAGATCAGCAGCAGACCACTAAACAGTGACCATGATCTCTTTTTGGTGCGGTTTTGGCTTTGGAAGTGCTTTGAAGCTTCTTCTCAGCCTAGCCACTAATCTGGTCATCAATGGTTGTCATAATAAAACCCACTTTTACTCACAGTCACAATCTGATTGAGAAATGGTTCATTATTGTTGCATAGAATAAGCAAAGATGGCACTTCAAAAATTACATTTTTTTGATTTGCAGTCAGCTCATTAGGCACCCACTTACCGAGCTTTTTCACCTTTCTGACTTCCTTCAAATGCCAAAGATCTGTAGAATGGTCAATGTTGAGTTCTTGGGCAAATTCTCATGAAGTTTTACATAAGAGGATCATTTTGATGTTGCTCTAAGTTGTTGTCAACTTTCCATGGCCAACCACTATGCTCCTCATCTTTAAGGTTCTCGTCTCCTTTGCAAAACTTCTTGAACCATCACTGTACTGTACATTTATTGGTAGTTCCTGGGCCAAATGTATTTTGATTCTATCAATTGTCTCTACTACTTTGTGACCCATTTTGAACTAGAATAAGAAAATCACTCAAATTTGCTTTCTAACATCATTTCCATAGTCTAAAATACATATGCAATAAATAGCAAGTAATAATGCATTAGCAAAAATGCATAAAGCAGGAAAGTTACATTAAAATGATGTATAACATAACCATATTTATTTAAGAATGTATTCCAATATCAAATGGCAAAGTTCAACAATACAAAATTGTAATTACTTTTGCACCAATGTAAATATTTAATCTGGTAATTTATTTCATATTTAAATATTACTTAATTGCCATGTATTTAAACTTCTAATTATTCAATTAGTAGAAATAATATCTTTAGCAAAATTATGAAAATCATAAAAGGGACTCATAAACTTCCCTGGTGGTTCAGTGGTAAAGAATCCATATGCCAGTGCAGGAGATTTGGGTTCAATCCCTGGATAAGGAAGATCCCCTAGAGAAAATCTAATGGATTAGTCTTGGAGAATGGACATGAATCCAGTCTTCAGCTTTATAATACCCTTAAATTTATGCCATGGAAGGTCACTCTTCAAAATGCCTATTTAATTGCCTGGAGACCCTCAACTGCAGGATGTAGTTCCCTTTTTCTTAAATGATAGATCCTTTGATTCTTCTGCCCAGATGACAGGCCAACAGGAGTATAGCATTCTGTTGAACATCTGCATTTCCAGACAGAATTTTATGAGCACTGTACTGGGTAAGGTTATTGCAGATTATACCTAGAGTATATATTAATGATTCTGAACCTGTGTGTATATGTATATATATTAAGAAACATCAAATACCAGAATCTTGGTGGGTCTCTTGAATGAATTCAAGTTCATTCAAATATACAGCACTATATATTCACTTTAGTGTGTTCCCATCTCAACATAATACTTTTCTGGACTGCTATCCTTATACACATGTAAAATTATTTTATACAGTTCAAGTAAATATTATTTGGATTTTTCTTTTTTAAAATTAAATTATCTTTTTATTGAAGGATAATTGCTTTACAGAATTTTGCTGTTTTCTGTCAAACCAAAACATGAATCAGCCATAGGTATACATATCAGTTCACTTCAGTTCAGTTCAGTCCCTCAGTTGTGTCAGACTCTTTGTGACCCCATGGACTGCGGCATGCCAGGCCTCCCTGATAGGTATACATATCAGTTCACTTCAGTTCAGTTCAGTCGCTCAGTTGTGTCAGACTCTTTGTAACCCCATGGACTGCAGCATGCCAGGCCCCCCTGTCCAGCACACCAGTAAACTCCCAGAGTTTACTCAAACTCATGTCCATTGAGTTGGTGATGAGATCCAACCATCTCATCCTGTCTTTCCCTTCTCCTCCCACCTTCTTTCTTTCTCAGCATCAGGGTCTTTTCAAATGAGTCAGCTCTAAGCATCAGGTGGCCAAAGTATTGGAGTTTCAGCTTCAACATCAATCCTTCCAATGCATATTCAGGACTGATTTCCTATAGGATTAACTGGTTGGATCTCCTTGCAATCCAAGGGACTCTCAAGAGTCTTCTCCACACCACAGTTCAAAAGCATCAATTTGTCAACACTCAGCTTTCTTTGGAGTCCAACTCTCACATTGATACATGACTACTGGAAAATCCACAGCTTTGAGTAGATGGACCTGTGTTGGCAAAGTAATGCCTCTGCTTTTTAATATTCTGTCTATGTTAGTCATAAGTTTTGTTTCAAGGACTAAGCGTCTTTTAATTTCATGGCTGTAATCAGCATCTGCAGTGATTTTGGAGCCCCCCAAAATAAAGTCTGTCCCTGTTTCCACTATTTCCCCATCTATTTGCTATGAAGTGATGGGACCAGATGCCATAATCTTAATTTTCTGAATGTTGGGTTTTAAGCCAACATTTTTACTCTCCTCTTTCACTTTCATCAAGAGGCTCTTTAGTTCTTCACTTTCTGCCATAAGGGTGGTATCATCTGCATATCTGAGGTTATTGATATTTCTCCTGGCAATCTTGATAACAGCTTCTGTTTCCTCCAGCCTAGTGTTTCTCATGATGTACTCTGCGTATAAGTTAAATAAGCAGGGTGACAATATACAGCCTTGACGCACTCCTTTTCCTATTTGGAACCAGTCTGTTGTTCCATGTCCAGTTCTAACTGTTGCTTCCTGACCTGCATACAGATTTCTCAAAATGCAGATCAGGTGGTCTGGCATTCCCATCTGTTGAAGAATTTCCCGCAGTTTATTGTGATCCACACAGTCAAAAGCTTTGACATAGTCAATAAAGCAGAAATAGATGTTTTTCTGGAACCCTCTTGCTTTTTTGATGATCCAGGGAATGTTGGCAATTTGATCTCTGGTTCCTTTGCCTTTTCTAAATCCAACCTGAACATCTCAAAGTACATGGTTCACATATTGTTGAAGCCTGGCTTGGAGAATTTTGAGCATTAGTTTGCTAGCGTGTGAGATGAGTGCTATTGTGTGATAGCTTGAGCATTCTTTGAAATTGGCTTTCTTTGGGATTGGAATGAAAACTGACCTTTTCCAGTCCTGTGGCCACTGCTGAGTTTTCCAAATTTGCTGGCATGTTGAGTGCAGCACTTTCACAGCATCATCTTTTAGGATCTGATATAGCTCAGCTGGAATTCCATCACCTCCACTAGCTTTGTTCATAGTGATGCTTCCTAAGGCCCACTTGACTTCACACTACTGGAGGTCTGGCTCTAGGTGAGTGATGACACCATCATGATTATCTGGGTCTTGAAGATCTTTTTGTGTAGTTCTTCTGTGTATTCTTGCCACCTCATCTTAATATCTTCTGCTTCTGTTATGTCCATACCATTTCTGTCCTTTATTGAGCCCATCTTTGCATGAAATTGTTTCCTTGGTATCTTTAGTTTTCTTGAAGAGCTCTCTAGTCTTTCCCATTCTATTGTTTTCTTCTATTTCTTTGAACTGATCACTGAGGAAGGCTTTCTTATATCCCATCCCTTTTGAAGCTCCCTCCCATCTCCCTCCCCATCCCACCCCCTAGGTTAATTGAAAATATGTTTATTTTGGAAGGTTTAATTTTTGACAGTGGCTGCAACCTATGTGTTATCACCTGACTCCACTCAATTTACCATTTTATCCAGTGGAATTATGTTTCTCAGTTGTATTATGATAATGATTTTGCACACTGATCAAAATTTGGCCCAACATCTGTAAAGGATTTGTGGTATATTATGAATTCTGTAGACTTTTTAGACTGTCCATAAAAGTCAGCACACATGGGCCTTAAATCTAAGGGACAACTCCAAAAATTTCAATGACCTGATTAGATCCTTTTTATTTTTTTATATAAATTTATTTATTTTAATTGAAGATTAAGATGATTAGATCCTTTTTTAAAGAAGTACAGTCTCTTCTTATATCAGAGATTGCTTTGCTCATTAAACACATATGGTAGCGTGACTGTCAACAATATTACTTACCTGTTATAATTTGAATGGAAAATGTTATTCACTACACTAGCTGTACATGATACTTGGTTTGCAGTGTTGAGTTGCTCTTAAATAAAGAATATGCAAAGATTGCTATTGCTTCTTTTTATCCTTCTTGTCTGTTACTAAAGTTAAGATCCATTTGGCTTCAGCTATGATCCTAACAGTGCTGTCTTAAAACATATGCTTCAGAGATTTTGCTGTAATAGTACAATTATAGAATTAATAGATGCAACTATTTCAGAAAATTAATTAGAATGCCATTAGCTTTAAACAGTGTCAGGAAAAAAACATTTTTGAGGGTTTTTGGAATCATCACAAGTGAAATTATATTTTACATTTGCATTTCATTCCATATTCTATTATATCCACAAATAAACATATAGCATTTTGGTTAGAATGTATTTTTTTTATTATCTGACAAATCATTTATTAACAAATAAGTTTTTTTGTTATCTAACAAAACATTTATTAAAAATGTGCTATGAGAAGTCCACCATAAGTATATCCTGATTATGCAATCATTTGTGTTAAAACTCATAACTTTTCTGTATTCATGGATTTACTCTGAGTATCAGTATCTCATTTTCAATTATAACTAATTTTTGGAAGAATATAGGTTTTTTTAATCTTATGTATCTGGATCGAAATATCAAGCTTGTTCACCACAATTGTATGATTTATATACTTGGACTACTTAGTTCACTGAGCTTCTATAAGGAAATGAAGACCTTAACCTGAGTGTTTTTACCAAGATTGATAAAGAATAGGAATCTGTGGAAAAACATGAGAGGACAAAATGTTTAAATGAAGGTTGGTAAACTGGAAGTAACTTCAGTTCAGTTCAGTCACTCAGTCGTGTCCGACTCTTTGCGACCCCATGAACTGCAGCACACCAGGCCTCCCTGTCCATCACCAACTCCCGGAGTTCACTCAGACTCACATCCATCGAGTCCGTGATGCCATCCAGCCATCTCATCCTCTGTCGTCCCCTTCTCCTCCTGCCCCCAATCCCTCCCAGCATCAGAGTCTTTTCCAGTGAGTCAACTCTTCACATGAGGTGGCCAAAGTACTGGAGTTTCAGCTTTAGCATCATTCCTTCCAAAGAAATCCCAGGGTTGATCTTCAGAATGGACTGGTTGGATCTCCTTGCAGTCCAAGGGACTCTCAAGAGTCTTCTCCAACACCGCAGTTCAAAAGCATCAATTCTTCAGCACTCAGCTTTCTTCACAGTCCACCTCTCACATCCATACATGACTACTGGAAAAACCATAGCCTTGACTAGATGGGCCGTTGTCGGCAAAGTAATGTCTCTGCTTTTGAATATGCTATCTAGGTTGGTCATAACTTTCCTTCCAAGGAGTAAGCATCTTTTAATTTCATGGCTGCAGTCACCATCTGCAGTCATTTTGGAGCCCCAAAAAATAAAGTCTGACACTGTTCCCACAGTTTCTCCATCTATTTCCCATGAAGTGTTGGGACCGGATGCCATGATCTTCGTTTTCTGAATGTTGAGCTTTAAGCTAACTTTTTCACTCTCCTCTTTCACTTTCATCAAGAGGCTTTTTAGTTCCTCTTCACTTTCTGCCATAAGGGTGGTGTCATCTGCATATCTGAGGTTATTGATATTTCTCCCGGCAGTCTTGATTCCAGCTTGTGTTTCTTCCAGTCCAGCGTTTCTTAGGCCTCTTCTTTTGGATTCTTCTATCATCTCGCTGTCTTCTGGGAATGAATAGGCCACCTCTCACAAGATGGCTTAATGACCGACTTCAGGAGAGAAGAGGAAGGTCAGAGAGTCCTTCCTACACCTGAGGTTTCTTAAAATATTTAATTTGTCAAGGCACCATGTCATAGGGTAGTGTATTCTGATCCCCTTCATGTCCATACAGTTACATAGCTGATATCACAATGGGAACATTCTTGCCACCTGTTGACATTCAAAGGATGGCTGTCATCTGCACAAAGGCAAATGGAGCCGCCTTCATTGTGATTTTGGTTGCTTTTGTCTCTTGAAGTCGCATGTCTCTGTATATACTTACTTTGTATGTTTCTTCTTGGAATGTTTTGTTTTCAAACTAAAATTGCCCTTTTTGACAAAAGTGACTATCATATGCTTTCAAAATTGGCCATCAGTTAAACCTGTATCTGAGTTGCATAACACCCAGATACATGGAAAACAATGAGGACTGATATTGCAGTTACTTCCAAATACCCTCCTCATTACAAAGTAATAATATATTCCTGTAATAAGACGTTATTAAAATTATTTTAGTAAGTACGATGCCTATTACTATATTATTAGCCTGATTCTGTAGCTACTTTTACATTAATAAACATACTGTCATTTTATAATAATTATACAAGTAGTTAATGGTCATTGGTACTCATTTCCTCCAGTGAGAAACCAATTATGTTTGTATGAACAGCACTGAGTGCACTCTTTTTTTTTCCCTTTGGTATTTTCTTTCTCTGTCTAGAAATTAGTTCTTATTAACTCATCATTATGTTTGTTAAGTCAATAACTCAGCAGATATTTACTGTGTAACCAGTGCTCAAGAAAGCATATATTTTGTTGCCTTTAAATTGCTTACAAATATTTTAGGTTGCTTCCTAATTTACTGTGGTAGATTAATCGACCGTGATCTACTTCTCAGTTTAAATGATGTCCTCTTGGAATCTTAACATTTACATGGGCTCACTTTTCTGTTTATGAGTTAGTAAATGAAAATATATGAATTTAAATGGCCAGCATTGCCCATCTTTTCATTCTTTATTCAAGAATTTTAGGTTCCTTTAATCATCTTGAACTGTACATGATTTATTAAAATAACTTGACTTGCTATATTTTAAAAGGCCAAGTAGTAAGATACCCAAAAATGAATAATGTTTTTTACATAGGTGGTATTTTAATAGTTTCTTATGACACTATCTTATGGTCTATCTAAACACGTTTTCTGTGAAGAAAATAGGAAGGACTATCAAAAGTCTAAATTTAAATGAATGTTGTCATAAAAAGTAGCAGAAAATAATTATTACATCTGTTGAATCCTTCCTTGTCCACTAGGTCCTAGCTGCTTGTGAAGTGAGAATATGTGATCTCGGTGATTTATCTTTCTCTTTATATATTCCCAGAATTCACATGAGAATAGACAGAATCAGCCACAAGTTCTGTTTTTCCCCTGTCTGCAGCAGAGGTTGTATGGAATGTGTAAATTTTAGCCCTCTAGCTACACTTCTTTTCTGAACTTTTCACTGTCAGCTGCATGTGATCAGAAAGGATGTTGCAAAAATAAGCTAGTAATATTACAGTAGTAAAGATTATTTTTTTGTGGTGGTTGGGAGAAGGAGTGAAGAAAAACTGCTATGTAAAATATCACATGAGTAACTATCTTTTCCTATATCCAAAATTGAAGGGACGACTAAATAAATTTGAAACTCGGTATTATGAGTTAATGGAAGTTAAAGATTAAAGTTTAGGTACTGTTTTTGCTTCTGTACATGCATATACACATCATGGTGGCTCAGACAGTAAATAATCTGCCTGCAATGCGAGAGACCTGGGTTGGATCGATCCCCTGCGGAAGGGTACAGCTACCCACTCCAGTATTCTCACACACACACACACACACACACACACACACACACACAGGCATTTAGCAGATGCCTCTGACATACATGTAGCAACCCCTTGGCTCAACTGTAATTTTAGCTTTTTACTCAGTGAAAGTCACTCAGTTTGCAACTCCATGGACTGTAGCCCACTAGGCTTCTCTGTCCATGGAGTACTCTGGGAAAGAATACTGCCGTGGGTTGTCATTCTCTTCTCCTAGGGATCTTCCTGGCAGAGGGATCAGTCCCAGAATTCTGCATTGCAGGTAAATTCTTTGCCATCTGAGCCAGCAGGGCCACCAAAATTTTACTCAGACCCAAAGTAAACTATTTTGTGAACACTCAGGCCTACCTCAGTTACCTCATCCTCACCTTCTGTGCTTTCTCTTTGTCTTGTAATATTCTGCCATAAGACTTTCCCCAAGTCTACAAGCTTCTATGGTTGGCACTGAGCCATTCACCTGGATACAGGGGAGTTCACCTCGTGAAGATTGTCCTCAACCACTGGGGAGAAGGGCCTGTGTATCATTACTCCAGATTTATGTTATTCACAGAAATGTCTCAGAGATCTGGACAGAATTTGGCTTTCTTTGCCAAAAGTGGCAATTCCAATAATAATGCGTAGTGTGACTTTTCTTCCTTTTCAGTTTCTCTCTCCCATTTCTTCAAACTACTTTCCTGGGATCACCCCCTGAGTAACCTACCTACATCAAAGTTCTTGTCTCAGGCTCTACTTTTCAGAGATCCCAAATTAAGATACCAAACCACATAAGATTGCTTGAATTTATTATGTTTGAATAACTCAAAACATTTGTAGGCATCATCTGTCAGTAAGTATCTACCAACCATTATGTAATTATTTAGTGTTATAAAAATATTGCATATCCTTTTATGTAAATTTGATTTGCAAAACATTAATCATCTCACTACCTCTTTTAACATTTACCATATAATAAGCTTTACATGTTTGAAACAGTTGACCAGTGCTCCTCTATTACTCTACTGAATACTGAATTTCTTGTTAACATACAAATTGAAGTGGTGTCTTACTCCAGATCTCCCAAAGTGAACAATTTCTGCAAAACCTTCTTCCTAAGGCTTATTTTTCAAAAGCAGGCTTTCCTAAAAGCTATGGTTCACATAGGAAGTTGTTGTAAACCTCCTAAGAAGAGGTGGGATTTCAACTAATCTTAGGTAAATGTTTTGGAGAATGGGAAAGTCAGTATTAAATGATGAGTGGTATGTGTATTGTTGTTTAGTTGCTAAGTTGTGTCCAACTCTCTTGCAACCCCATGGACTGTAGCCCTCCAGGCTCCTCCATCCATGGAATTCTCCAAGCAAGAATACTGGAGGGGGTTGCCATTTCCTTCTCCAATGGTATGTGCATAGGCACAGCTATAAGAGAATCATTGTGTTTCATTTCAACAGAGATAGCTTGAGAGAGAGTGACTCTATAACCAACTTGTTTTTTCTTATGTAAAAGGCAAGTTTGTATGCAAGAAAATAGTATATAAAAATGAAAGTAAGACATCAATTCACACACAGCTTTTCAAAAGTAAAATCAAATATATCATAATAAAAATTCTGGCATTTATCTACTGAGACATATTTTGTATTTATGCTAGGTATGTAAAAATACAGTATAGTTATGTTACAGCTGTGGGCATGTTCTGATTTAATAAAAATCAATATTTTCATAATCAAGGATAAAATAAGATTGCCACATAGAACTGGGAGAGTGCAGGTTTTATTACCTGTGAGCATCTATTCTGACTGTTGCATACTTGACCAATTGCTCAGAATGGCTCTAGGGGATTGATTATGTAAGCTTATCTATAACCATCTTCTGTGGGAGGTAAGGGACTGTAACAGGGCAGAGTTTGTCTACCTTCAAAATAAAAAAATGTTTTCTTCTATAATACTGTTAAGGGAAGTACTGACTATTTACAACATTTTGTTTAATCCCTCAATTATCAGTTTAAGAATATCGGACTAAATTTGCTTTTATTTTATTTTTATGGAAATAATCTAGGTTTGTCAATAAGCCATTGTTATAGTAAATTTAAGGAAACCATCAAACTAACATTATAAAATTTAGTCAGTTAAGCTCTCTTGCCTCTTTCTATTCTGAAGAGTTGTATGGCTCGAGAAACAATAGATTGAATCTTTTAAAGTCTTAATATACTTATCATTTTCCCTTTTCTAAATATTCCCAAGTATATATCAGAAATATATATCTAGTCCTCTTAAACATTAACAAAGTAGCATTTCTGTCAGGGACAAAAAAAGGGAAATAACCTATCTCTTTGCCTTCTTGAAGTTTGCAAGATAAATATTTACTGATTTTAAATTAAAGTGAACATCAGCAAGCTAGACAGATTTATAGAGTTATCTTGTAGGAAAAGGAGCTTGCTCTATTTTCACATACTTTTTCTGGTAGCAAATGTTTTAATCTATTGATGCCATGGAGAAATGATACATTAGCTCTAAAGCAGAAAGAGGACACTGATCAGAGACAGGACCAAAAATGTATATAGTGAAGGAACAACTTTGCACAAATTTAATGGCCCTGAATTCAAATAGACAATATATAGTTTACCAGTCTGAGAGAGAAGATTCATAAAAGATTCTCCAAATGCATAAACTAAACTTAGACATGAAATGAAGATAATATTTTTTACAGTGGTGGTAAAAATTAGTTGATTTGAAAAAGAAGGAAAATTCATTTTCATAGCTCTGCTGCACACTAGAATTTTGCACTCTGTTCTTCTTTTCATAGTATAAGCATTTGACCTTCACTTTTGCTGCTAAGGAGTTATAATTTTCCATCAAATCTCTCCTCTAAAATTTTTAGGCACAGTAGAACTTAGTTCCTCACTGTTTTCTAATGATTCCATGGTACATGCATAACAAATAAACTGGTGCTAAGAGAAGACTGGTGAGTTGAGATGCTGTTGTTTGAAACTAGAAAATATCAACTTGAGAAATCTAAGAAACCTCACATTCTCTTTCCAAATGCACATGTCATTTATTTGAAAATGGATACCAAATTCTGTAGGTCACATAATTTTCATGTAAGTGGTAAATCAGCCAACATTCACAACTTGAGAATTCATTCAAAATCATAGTTTTGAATCTGTTTTTCAAATTTATTGACATTTAAAATGGGCATCAAACTGTTGTGTTATTTTATTTTCTGAGTGAGAAACTTTAGTCAGTATAAACTGATAAGTAATTCTCAGGACACCATGTAGAACCATATGATGAGAATAAGCTTTTGGAGTCAGATTGTCTTTTTTCAAATTTTAGCTCTTTTTCTTACTAAATTTGTGACCTTAAGCAAATAATTTCTCCTTATACTTCATCTGTGAAATGGTGATTGTACCTGGTGTCTCAGACAGTAAAGAATCTGCCTGCAGTGCAGGAGACCAGGGTTCAATCCCTGGGCCAGGAAGATCCCCTGGAGAAATGAATGGCTACCCACTCCAGTATTCTTGACTAGAGAATTCATGGACACAGGAGCCTGGCAGACTGTAATCCATGGGGTTGCAAAGAGTTGGACAAATTGAGCGATTAATATTTTTTCACTTTCATACTTCCATTAATGACTTGTTTTGATAATTAAATGAGTTACTAGTAGGGGCTTCCACATAATACACATTCATTAACTGTTAACTGTTGTTAGTATAAATGCTTCTTGTTTCAAATTATGCAGTTATTGCCATGTTTTAAAATGCCAAAAAATGTAAATGACTTTGTTTTCAGTGTTCATTATTTTTAAATGTAGTGGGTTTTTTTTTCTTTTTTTAAGCAATATTAATCTAAAATATCAAATGGGTTTATTAATCAAACAGCATATGTAGAAAATATTTACTTCAATTGTAGCAATTACACAATCTACATATATCAGTTAATTTTTTTCCTTTCATCTTATCTTTGGTGATTTAAGTTTTACCAGTTATTCAAGAGCATCATAGATTGAGACCCTTTGTATTGATTTAACAAATTCAGAATATTTATTGAGTAGCTTCTATATTCTAGGCACTATTCTAGGAGCTAGGACAGAGCAATGAATAAATGAAAGAGGGACCTTGAATATATACAACTAACTTTCTAGTTGATTAATAGAGAATGTCATAATATGGATGCTTCTGAGAAAATATATAGTTTCTATATGAAATTTATTTTTGGTCTTTAGTATCTTTTAATCACCTTCTGTGGCAGATTCAATAATAACATTTTTATGTTATACCTGTAAAAATGAAATAAAAAACTTAAATAATTATCATCTATAGTCAGTTTGTGGAAAAAAGAAAAAAAAAGTAAAAATGAAAGTGTTAGTCGCCAAGTCTTGTCAGACTCACTGCGATCACGTGAACCATAGCCCGTCAGACTCCTCTGTCCATGGAATTTCTTCAGGCACGAATTCTTCAGGCAAGTATACTGGAGTGGGTTGCCATACCCTTCTCCAGAGGATCTTCCCAACCCAGGATCAAACTGCATTGCAGGGGTCTCCTGCATTGCAAGCAGATTCTTTACTGTCTGATCCAACAGGAAGCCCATTGTCAGTTTACAAGTTAGCATTTTTTTTTCCCCCTTTGGTGTTTGTTTATGGGAAGTTTTTAAATTAAAAAGTGAGAAAATTATATATAATAATGTTATATTGTTTATAGTTCCTTCCTGAATGCTCTAACCAGGAAATTTGTGTTTTATGATCCTTCTACAAATAGCTTTTAAGGCAAAATTAACTAACAGACAAACAGCTGGAGTCAAGTTAAAGTAAACTGTAAAGTATCTTGCCAGTGTTCACTGGAGTAAGAAATAGTGATTATTTATTTTATTCTGTGAAACTTGCCTTTCAATTAATTTAACATATTTTCCTAAAACAAACTAAACGCTACATTTAGTGAATTACTGAACAGATGTTAGCTGGGTATTATAAAGAATGGAATAACACACTTTATGCTGTTCATATTTATTTTAAATTTAATGTCTATACTTTGGGTGTTGTAAACAGTATATTCATTTGAAGAGCTGCCTGCATATTATTTCCTTTCGCAACTTTCACCTGGCTAACTTGCAACACATCTTTTAAGGAATAGTAATTCCTTCTGTTATTGTCTCTCAAAGGAAGAACATAATATGACAAGGAAAGGAAGGAAGAATGTGTTCCGGTTATTAAGAGCATAAGAATATGACATAAGAATACTTCTTATGTCAAATAAAACATTGCAGAGCTAAACTCCATTATGAATGCTCTCACCTAGGAGTGAGAAAAAAGTAGGAACTTTTCACTATACAGTTAGCTATGTTTGACTAGACTAAAATGAAATCTTGCTGCTAAATTGTCATAGACATGCTATGATGGGCACTGAAGAATAAAGAAACAGAATGAAGAGTAAAAAAACTTCTATGAGACGTATGCTATGTCTACAGTTTACTCTAGGATGCATAATTAATACAATATATTTTTCTTTCTGTAGGAAAAAAAGTAGCAGATAGTTTTATGTGTATCTATCAACTTTATTATTGTGTCCTTAATTATTCTACCTCTGTGTTTCTTCCCAATCTCTCTGACATTATTGATTTAGGTCAGAAGCTGGCTCTTGTCTCTACAGGTGACCTGTGTGTACCTTGTGAGTCTGGGATGTGACACTGCCCTAAAAGGCATGAAAAAAGAAAGGCTCGTGTCGCAAAAGAGATCTTAAATAGGGAGCTTTGAGAAGAGATTCTTTAGGGAAAATCAGTAAATACTTTTGTTCAAGTTAAGTTATTGCTAGTTATTAATACTAACCCTTTAAAGCTTTTGGTTGTTGAATCACATATTTTTCTTTTTTTTTATATCTAGTGAGTATAATTTAGTGGATGAAGCACTACTGGTATTTAGAAAGTAGTAGGGATAACTGAGATACTATTCCTCAATTGATGGATTTATTCAGCAATTGTTTGCACTTGAAAGATACTGATTAGCACTTAGGTTCTTGGATCAGAGGCCTGGCATTGGCTCCTGAATCTGCTACTTACTATTAATTTATCTTATCTTCATTTAGTTTCCTTCTTTGAATACTGAAATAATAATGCTGCCATTTTATAATGGTAATGTGACTATTGTATGAATTGTTGTTGTTGTACAGTCGCTAAATTGTGTCTGACTCTTTACGACCCCATGGACTGCAGCAAGCTAAACTCCTCTGTCCTCTAGTAACTCTGGACTTTGCTTAAATTCATGTCTGTTGAGTTAGTGATGCTATCTATTATATGAATAGTATACGTAAATTATTTTCAGAGAAGGCAATGGCAGCCCACTCCAGTACTCTTGCCTGGAAAATCCTATGGACGGAGGAGCCTGGAAGGCTGCAGTCCATGGGGTCGCTAAGGCGGACATGACTGAGCGACTTCACTTTCACTTTTCACTTTCATACATTGGAGAAGGAAATGGCAACCCACTCCAGTGTTCTTGCCTGGAGGATCTCAGGGAAGGGGGAGCCTGGTGGCCTGCTGTCTATGGGGTCACAGAGAGTCAGACACGACTGAAGTGACTTAGCAATAGCAATGTAAATTATTTTAAACAATAGATCATCTAGTAATTAGTAAGCCCACAGATGATATTAGTTATCCTCATTATTTTCATCATCATCAGCTTCTTGTTTGCTAGAAAGCATAGCATAGAGGTTAAGAGTGCAAGCCCAGATGTTCAAATAGCAGCTCTACCAACTGCTAATTATGTGAACTCTGAACTCACCTGTATAACACTGACAACATCCTCATCAGGGTTGTGGTGGGGATTAAATAAAATAATTTAGATAAAGTATTCAACAAATAGCCTGATATAGGGTAAGTATTAAATAAATGTTTTAAAAATTAGAAAATCATTTGTTTCAATATCGTTAAGGAGAAATTCCACAGAAATTACAAAATGTTTCTTAATAATTGATTGTAGAAGAAACATTTTGCTGTGTACAATCATTTTGGTAGACAGTGAGAGTTACAATGGACTCTATTATAGAAAGATAATAAGTAGTATCTAAGGGGAATTTTGTCTGTTTACCAGAAGTACTTTACTGTCTGTAAGATTTGCCCCTTCTCTTTTGTGTACATCATCAAATAAAGCATATCAAGTTCATATTTGGAACTATTTGCCTGTGATTTTAAAAGTGTATCAGTGCCAGCATTTTTTGACCAGCTGTTATAACAAGACATTAAGATAGACCCTTATAATCCCTAAGTGAGTGATACAGCAGTTTTGGCCTTCAACAACTTCTAAGTTCAGTTGATCCTTGAATAACTTGGGGATTAATCTGAGTATAACTTATGAATGGCCCTCTGTATCCACTGATTCAACCAACCATGGACCATGGAGTACTATAATATTTACTATTGAAATATATCTGTGTATAAGTAGTCTTGCATAGTTCAAACTCACATTGTTTAAGGGTCAGCTGTGCTTCCAGAAGAAGGATAGAAGGTTAAAATACCAAGGGCCAGGAGAATAGTAAATGAGACAGTATATGTGAAATTAAATAGAATAGATATTAGCAAACTGTGGCCAAGGGATAAATCTCCAGTGGGTTGTCTACATACTGGCCCATGAACTAAGAATATCTTTTACAATTTTAAAGAGTTGTTTAAAAAAAAGGGAGACAAAGACAACTGTGTGACAAAGCTTATAGATGGCTCAAAAAACCTAAATCACTAATTGGCTGTAAAAAGTTCGCCAATCATTTGACTGGGACATTATAGAATACCATCCTTCATAAACTCTGTTGGAATTATATACATATTCAGTATGGACCTAGAAAATAATTATCAATAGTGCTTATGAAGGAATAACCTAAACACAGAGTTTGACTTACTGAGATATATTGTGTGAGGCATGCTGGGTAGGGGCTACAGAGTGAGTAAAAGTTGAAAAATAAATATAGGTGTAAGTATATTGAAAAATATAGGTGTGAAGTATATGAAGGAAAGTGAAAAAAATACTGTGACAAAATAGTAAAACACAAAATGAGAATAATATCATAAAGAACACATTTTTGGAAGTTTATAGCAATGAAACTAAAGACCTAAAATTTATTCAGATGAATTGGTATTATTAGCATGTTAACTTTATCAAATTCCAAAATCTAAATGAGTAAGGATCTTAAATCTACTTTTCAAGAAGTTCATATGACATATGTAAGATTTTTTGGTGTATATTTTGTACTAATGAATTCTGGATCTAGCTATGTTTTTATTTATAGTTATATTGTCATAATTCTATTATTGATCTTATTCTTATTAACCATGCTATTCCCAAATGCAAAATGTTTTCTGCTCTTTGGCTACTGAATCTAGTCCAGTTTGGTTGGGATATTTGGAAGTCATACCAAGTAATAGACTATGTAGCAGCTCTTTAGATCCCTAAGCTATTTCAGAAAATGTTATTTTCTTTTTTGCTTACTGAATGTCATTGTGAGTTTTGTTGTCTTATTCTCTTGCACCAAGTGATTATACAGATTTTCAATTCCAAGAATAAGTCACAAGATCTTAAGAACTCCAGTGAAAACTGAAAGAATAATATTTAGACAATGTAAAGTAATTAGACTTCCTTCAGCTTCTGCTTTTTGCATCGATAAGATATGACAAATAGATTCAAAGGATTAGATTTGAGAGACAGAGTGCCTGAAGAACTATGGACGGAGGTTTGTGACATTGTATAGGAAAAGGTGATCAAGACCATGCCCTCCAAAAAAGGAATGAAAAAGGCAAAAAGGTTGACTGAGGAGGACTTACAAATAGCTGAGAAAAGAATAGAAGAAAAAGGCAAAAGAGAAAAGGAAAGATACACCCATCTGAATGCAGAGTTCCAAAGAATAGCAAGGAGAGATTAGAAAGCCTTGTTCAGTGATCAATACAAAGAAATAGAGAAAAACAATAGAATGGGAAAGAGTAGAGGTGTCTTCAAGAAAATTAGAGATACCAAGGGAACATCTCATGCAAAAATGGGTACAATAAAAGAGAGAAACAGTATAGACCTAACAGAAGCAGAAGATATTAAGAAGAGGTGGCAAGAATACACAGAACTATACAAACAAATTTTCATGACCCAGATAACCCAGTGGTGTGATCACTCACCTAAAGCCAAACCTCCTGTAGTGTGAAGTCAAGTAAGCCTGAGGAAGCATCACTATGAACAAAGCTAGTGGAGATGATGGAATTCCAGCTGTGCTTTATCAAATCTTAAAAGATGATGTTATGAAAGTGCTGCACTCAATATGCCAGCAAATTTGGAAAACTCAGCAGTGGCCACAGGACTGGAAAAGGTCAGTTTTCATTCCAATCCCAAAGAAAGGCAATGACAAAGAATGAGCAAACTATCACATAATAGCACACATCTCACATTCTAGCAAAGTAATGGTCAAAATTCTCCAAGCTAGGCTTCAACAATATGTGAACTAAGAATTTCCAGATGTTCAAGTTGGATTTAGAAAAGGCAGAGGAACCAGAGATCAAATTGCCAACATCGTTGTATCATCAGAAAAGCAAGAGAGTTCCAGAAAAACTTCTGCGTCTGCTTTATTGACTATGCCAATGCCTTTGACTGTGTGGATCACAACAAACTCTGGAAAATTCTTAAAGAGATGGGCATACCAGACCACCTTACCTGCCTCCTGAGAAATCTGTATGCAGGTCAGGAAGGAACAGTTAGAACCAGACATGAAACAATGGATTGGTTCCAAATTGGGAAAGGAGTAGGTCAAGGCTGTATATTGTCACCCTGCTTATTTAACTTCTATGCAGTGTACATCATGCGGAATGCTGGACTGGATGAAGCTAGCAGAAATATCAAGTACCTCAGATATGTAGATGACACCACCCTTATGGCAGAAAATGGAGATGAACTAAAGAGCCTTTTGATGAAAGTGAAAGAGGAGAGTGAAAAACCTGACTTAAAACTCAGCATTCAAAAAACAAAGATTATGGCATCCAGTCCCATCACACCATGGAAAATAGATGGAAAGACAAGGGAAACAGTGACAGACTATTTTCTTGGGCTCCAAAGTCACTGCAGATGGTGACTGCAGCCTTGAAATTAAAAGATACTGGCTTCTTGGAAGTAAAGCTATGACCAACCTAGATAGCATGTTAAAAAGCAAAGACATTAGTTTGCCAACAAATGTCCATCTAATAAAAGCTCTGATTTGTCCAGTAGTCATGTATGGATGTGAGAGTTGCACTATAATGAGAGCTGAATGCCAAAATATACTTTTGAACTGTGATGTTGGAAAAGACTCTTGAGAGTTCCTTGAACTGCAAGGAGATCAAACCAGTCAGTCCTAAAGGAAATCAGTCCTGAATATTCCTTGGAAGGACTGATGCTGAAGCTGAAGCTCCAATACTTTTGCCACCTGATGCTAAGAACTGATTCATTGGAAAAGACCCTGATGTTTGCAAAGACTGAAGGCAGGAAGTGAAGGGGAAGCCAGAGGATGAGATGGCTGGATGGCATCACCTACTCGATGGATATGAGTTTGAGCAAGCTCCAGGACATGGTGGTGGACAGGGAGGCCTAGCATGCTTCAGTTCATGGGGTCACAAAGAGTCGGACATGACTGAGAAACTGAACTGAGCTGAAGATTAGGATAGCCATTTTTGCCCTTACAATGCACAACGTTAAGTGACTCAAAAAGAAAGTCACGTTTCTTATTGATTTAATACTATTGAGTTATAAGGTAAACTGAGTTGAGACTAATATATTAATTCTCTGGCTTCCTTTTTCTAATTTATAAAGTTTTCACTGTGACTAGATAAACACACACACATGCACACACCTTTCAGCTGTAGAACCCAAGGAGAATTAATTGTAAGAATTAACTGTATTTACTAACTGAGATTAGATTCAGATTCACTTTGAAATATATTTTATTTTTAAATATACAGAGCTGGATCCATAGAACCTAGTAACAGGCATCAATCACAAATATATTTCTCAAGAGCAAATGGATGACATTTTCCATAGGAAATTTGATTGTAGTCAAACTGTTATCCCTTGTGTTTGTAACTCCAGTTTCTCATAACAGTTCCCCCTTTCTCTGCTCGTCACTTCTATTCTTTTTCATCTTTCTATATGAGTTTTTTTGAAGACATTTAGAAAGAACTTATCATCGGTAAAAAAGTATTTTGAAAATCACTAGTTATTGGATCGTAAGCATCCCTAAGGCAGAAATCAGTATCTCCTTTGTAACATGTTCATAAAAGTACAACCAAGTTCATCTTTTTGAGGATTAAATTAAATGATCTACTGAATAATTATTCACATAGTACATATTCAGTAATTGTTAGGTATTTTGATTGTTATTACTTATTTCTGTATTCACATCTCTGAGGGCCTTGCACATAGCAGATACATTTAGTGGATCTAATATATAAATATGAATGTATAGTTGAAGACACACTGAGGGGACTGCCTTTGCTTTTTTTTTTAACAACTCTACTTGCCACATGGTTGTTACATAGTGTGACAAATCGTTATGATAAAGGTACATCCTTGATGAACCAAATGTGATGTTGACTTTACTGTTACCAATAATAACTTTGAAAATTATTATTTTTTTACCAGAAACTACTATAATAGAGTCACAAAAGAGTCAACCAGTAGCACCGTTTTATTGAAAGGGTCTAAATTAACAGTTTGAAGGATTTTACAAGTCAATCAATGGAATAGAGAGTTAATACAAAATAAAAGACAGTCTCAATTTCTGCGGCATCTACAGATATTGTACTTAAGTGCTTAAATTATAATGTGGCTAGTGAAGGGATTCTATGAATTATTGATATTTTCAATCTACATACTCCAGGATGAAATTCATTAGGAGGTGATAGTTTAGGAAACACATTATATAAAGCCATTGTAATACAAGCTGATTGAGCAGCACTTTTATTCACTGGTGCATGGGTATCATTTAAAAACATAATTTAGATGCTGAGCTGCAGAGATTACACTTGTCTTTCATTTAAAAAAAGTATTAGCACTTTATTTATGGAAAGAGGCAGATGTCTTTCAGAATTTTTGATACACAGTATACCAAAAATTAATGAACATCACAGATCTTTTTATTTCTGTTTACTGAAGTGCTTTTGTATTTTCTTGGTGGATGTAAAATGCATGAGGAGAGAATTTTCTCTGCTTCAGAATAATAATTAATAGGACATGAGTTACTCAGCACTGGTTTGTTTCTGGTGATAAGAAATATCTTGTTTCCTTGGCCAAGAAATGAGGATGCCATTTTTTTTCTATTATTTTATCTTTTCTGAAGAGATACATTACATCACCATTCTGAAGCCTGCTAGCACTGGAAAGTATGACATTTGGTTCCTTTCTTTGAAAATACCACAGTACAATTCATCATTGCATGGTGGTGTGAGAAATATTAATTGAGCTCTTTCTGTGTGCTGGGTATTGAAGATGCAGTGATGAATAAGACCAGAACTTGGTTTTGAATTTCAATTCTACTACTACTTAATAAAAGAGCCATATATCTTTGTACCTGTTTTGTCATTTGAAATATTAAGATAATGAAAATATATACCACATAAGTTTGTTGTGAGATGATTAAATTAGTATATATGCAATATTGACATATAGTACATGCTTAATTGTTGTTCAGTCACTCAGTTATGTCCAACTCTTTACAACACCATGGGCTGCAGCATGCCAGGCCTGCCTGTCCTTCACTATTTCCTGGAATTTGCTCAAACTCACGTCCATTGAGTTGGCAATGCCGTCCAACCATCTCATCCCCTTCTTGCCTTCAATCATTCCCAGGATCAGACTCTTTTTGGGAGTCAGCACTTCGCATCAAGTGGCCATAGTATTGGGGCTTCAGCTTTAGCATCAGTCCTTCCAATGAATATTCAAGGTTGATTTCCTTTAGGATTGACTGGTTTGATTAACATGCTTAATGAATGTTGAGTTTATAGCAGATCCAGTGCCTGCCCTTAGGGAGATTCCATTTGTGTTACTTATCTCCTCTACACCCCTGCTTGGATTTGGTGACAGAAAGGAAATGGAGAGCAAGAACGCAATAGTGTTTCATTAAGCTTAAATGTTGTGAGAACCAGTATATGATATTAGACGAGTACTCGGAGTCTGCCACCTACCAGTGCTGACCTTGGTTAAGTTTTTAAACCTTTTAAGTTTTGGTTGACTTTTATGTTTGATATGATAGTAACTAGGACCATGTCACATCAAAATATTTTGTTAACTTCAGTTCAGTCGCTCAGTCATGCCAGACTCTTTGTGACCCCATGAACTGCAGCATGCCAGGCTTCCCTCTCCATCACCAATTCCCGGGGCTTACTCAAACGCATGTCCATTGAGTTGGTGATGCCATCCAACCATCTCATCCTCTGTGTTCCCCTTCTCCTCCTGCCTTCAAACGTTCCCAGCATCAGGGTCTTTTCCAGTAAATTAGTTCTTCTCATCATATGGCCAAAGTATTGGAGTTTCAGCTTCAGTATCAACTTTTCCAATGAATATTCAGGATTGATTTCCTTTAGGATCGACTGTTTAGAAAGTACTGTACTAATATATTATTGTGAACTTTTGGTTATCTGCTTATAGGAGATTTTCTTTGTAAATAATGCACTGGCAATTTTTTTTTAGAAGACTGATTTGTTTATTACTTTTGTTTGCTTTTAGCTTAACTACTCAGCTGTCCTGAGAAGTTCAGTTCAGTTCAGTAGCCCAGTATGTCCGACTAATTGTGACCCCATGAACCGCAGCACGCCAGGCCTCTCTGTACATCATCAACTTCCAGAGTTTACCCAAACTCATGACCATTGAGTCAGTGATGCCATTTAACCATCTCATCCTCTGTCGTCCCCTTCGCCTCCTGTGTTCAATCTTTCCCAACATCCTTTCAAATGAGTCAGCTCTAAGCATCCAGTGGCCAAAGTATTGGAGTTTCACCTTCAACATCAGTCTTTCTAATGAACACCCAGAACTGATTTCCTTTAGGATGGACTGGTTGGATCTCCTTGCAGTCCTAGGGACTCTCAAGAGTCTTCTCCAACACCACAGTTCAAAAGCATCAATTCTTCGGCACTCAGCTTTCTTTATAGTCCAATTCTCACATCCATACATGACCACTGGAAAAACCATAGCCTTGACTAGATTAAACTTTGTTGACAAAGTAATGTCTCTGCTTTTTAATATGCTATCTAGGTTGGCCATAACTTTCCTTCCAAGGAGTAAGTGTCTCTTAATTTCATGTCTTCAATCTGCAGTGATTTTGGAGCCCCCAAAAATGAAGTCAGACACTGTTTCCACTGTTTCTCCATCTATTTCCCATGAAGTGATGGGACCAGATGCCATGATCTTAGTTTTCTGAATGTTGAGCTTTAAGCCTACTTTTCACTCTCCTCTTTCACTTTCTTCAAGAGGCTGTAAGTTTTTCTTCACTTTCTGCCAGAAAGGTGGTATCATCTACATATCTGAGGTTATTGATATTTCTTCCAGCAATCTTGATTCCAGCTTGTGCTTCCTCCAGCCCAGCATGTCTCATAATGTACTCTGCATATAAGGTAAATAAGCAAGGTGACAATATACAGCCTTAACATACTCCTTTTCCTATTTGGAACCAGTCTATTGTACCATGTCCAGTTCTAACTATTGCTTCCTGACCTGCATACAGGTTTCTCAAGAGGCAGGTCAGGTGGTCTGGTATTCTCATCTCTTTCAGAATTTTCCAGAGTTTATTGTGATCCACACAGTCAGACTTTGGCATAGTCAATGAAGCAAAAATAGATGTTTTTCTGGAACTCTCTTGCTTTTTTCCATGATCCAGCAAATGTTGGCAATTTGATCTCTGGTTCCTCTGCCTTTTCTAAAACCAGCTTGAACATCTGGAAGTTCATGGTTCACGTATTGCTGAAGCCTGGCTTGGAGAATTTTTTTTTTTAATTTTTAAAAATTTATTTTATTGAAGTATAGTTAGTTGAAATATTGTGTTAATTTCTTTATTAGTGTGTGAAATGAGTGCAATTGTGCGGTAGTTTGAGCATTATTTGGCATTGCCTTTCTTTGGGATTAGAATAAAAACTGACCTTTGCCAGTCCTGTGGCTACTGCTGAATTTTCCAAATTTGCTGACAGATTAAGTGCAATACTTTCACAGCATCATCTTTTAGAATTTGATATAGCTCAGCCGGAATTCCATCACCTCCGCTAGTTTTGTTCATAGTGATACTTCCTAAGACCCACTTGACTTCACATTCCAGGATGTCTAACTAGGTGAGTGGTCACACCATTTTGTTTATCTGGGTTGTGAAGATCTTTTTGGTATAGCTCTTCTGTGTATTCTTGCCACCTCTTCTTAATATCTTCTGCTTCTATTAGGTCCATACCATTTCTGTCCTTTATTGAGCCCATCTTTACACACAGTGTTCCCTTTCTTGAACACATCTCTTAGTCTTTCCCACTCTATTGTTTTCCTCTATTTCTTTGCACTGATCACTGAGGAAGGCTTTCTTATCTCTTCTTGCTATTCTTTGGAACTCTGCATTCAAATGGGTATATCTTTCCTTTTCTCTTTTGCTTTTTACTTCTCTTCTTTTCACAGCTATTTGTAAGGCCTCCTCAGATAGCCATTTTTCATTTTTGCATTTATTTTTCTTGGGGTGGCCTTGATCCCTGTCTCCTGTACAATGTCATGAACCTCTGTCTATAGTTCATCAGGCACTCTGTCTATCAGATCTAGTCCCTTAAATCTATTTGTCACTTCCACTGTATAATCATAAGTGATTTGATTTAGGTCTTACCTGAATGGTCTAGTGGTTTTCTCCACTTTCTTCAATTTCAGTCTGTATTTGGCAATAAGGAGATCATGATCTTAGCCACAGTCAGCTCCCAGTCTTGTTTTTGCTGACTTGTTTTTGCTGTCCTGTGAAAAGTGTACCCAAATGCATTTTAATAATCTAAGCCAAATGTAACCAAGAAAATAGTTTGGTTCAAAATACTATTACATTTCAATAATAAAAATATTTGTTTATAATTATTTAATATTTTACAACTATCTTATTCTCTTCATAAATGTCATTTCTAAATATTAGATTAGGTATATTAATTGCATAAAATTCTGCTCACTTAGAATGTTTAAATTTTAGATAGAAAATGGGTTGTATGACTTACAGTTTAAATGGAAATAAATTTTAAGCTACATTAGCATTAGATAAAATTTCATAGTTCTCAGTTATGGCAATTTAGTTCTAACAATTTTTGGCATGCGACAATTTTATTTCTCTGTAATTTGTAACACTATTTGAAAAAGGTTGGCAATGCATGCATATGCTCTCTCATCCATACATTTTATAATTAAAGAATGCAATCTCAAATATTGCATATGGTACAGATATGGACAGAACTAATATAGAACTAATAACATCTTATTTTTTCTAAACAATAACATGACTGTATTATATTTTATGAATTGTTGTGGAATGAAGGGGAAATTTGCTAGTCTTTTTTTTTTTTTTTTTACTGTTTCTTCCTTTTATTCAAAATGCAGTTACCCTTAATTTGAATTTGCCCTGTAGCTAACCACAGGATTTGCTTATGACATTAAGTTTGACAAAGGACAACAAGAAAATCACTTTAAGGCAGTATATAAACATATTTATGGAGGTTGCATGAATGAAAAAAGTAGTTTGGGTATTAAAATTGAAGACAGAAAAGTAGAGAAACTACTTCCAAGGAGGTTTGGAAATGAACAGCAACAGCTAAAATGTCAGAATTCAGGATATTGGATCAGAGTAACAGACAAGAGGTCCTTAAGACCTAGCAGGGTTGTCATCATACAATTCATTTATTCATGATCCCATAACAGAGAGAAGAAAAGGGAGTATTTTCCACTTTTGTTTCTAGATTGTCATAGACTGCTTTATAGTGACAAATTTCTCTTGCCATTATAACCTCAAGACCATGCTTTTTTTTTTTCCTTTTTTTCCTCTGGTTTTATATTTAATGAGTTGAAGATGCAAATTGCTTATAAATTTACTTTTTTTCCCATCCTTTAATATATTCAAAGAAATCATCCCATGTATGAGTCTATATAACAAACCCAGATTCTTCTTTGTTGTTTTTTTCTTCTTATCACATGCTATAAATATCTTCAAAACAATTAATTATCTCTATGTGGATTGTGTATTAATTCAGTGGATGTTCATTGAGTATACATTATGTGCCAGGCATTGTGAGCTTGTGAAGGATACAGGGGTAAGCATGATTTTTATATACAGGCAGTTTGTTTACATTTATTTCTTCAGGTGAAGGAAGCATCTAGAATTAGATGATGAACAATGACTGGAGAATCCTAAATGTTACTTAGCTTTTCAGTGACAAATTATGTTTGCCATACTAGTTTTTGTTATGGGAATATGATTTGTATGTACTTAACTCAACTTAAATTACAGGATTGTTTTACTTTAGTCTTAGAAATGGCAAATAAATGATGAATGAACTACAGCCAGTCATGACATAGGCAACACCATAATAATTTTCTCTGAAATAGAATTGCCTAATAAATCTTAATTTAAAGTAACAAGCAGTGCCAGAGGTGCACCTTACTTGGGCTACAGTTTATGACAGTTTCTTCAAATTAGACCAGGACCAGAGAATTAAAAGTTAAACTTTACCTAATGACAGTTGAGAAAATAAACGTAAAATTTATTTGAAAAATAAAAATCTCCATTAAATTGTAAAGTAGTAGTTATAAATTGTAATAAATATACCTTATTAATACTTTTTGCCACATATCCATATTGCTCATTAAGTATTTGTTGGAGAGAGAAATACTAGTCACCAAGAAGTTAGAGTAATTGCACACAAAAATAAGATGAATTTTATATGGAATAAGACTAAAGTTGTGTGATTGTATATTTTATGTTGTATAATATAACCAGCTTCATATATAATCCAAAGCATATATATTTAGAGCTATTTCAAAGAATGAAATTAGTTCTAGGAATCCCTTGGTAGACTAGTCCTTGACAAATGTCAACTTCAGTGTAAGACCCCACTGTCAGCCTCCACTTTCATTGTGAAATGAGCCTCCAGTACAAACTTTTTGAGACTATTGATTAATTTTTAAAGTGCTTAGTTCCGTTTCTTCTACTTGTCAGTCTGAGCTCAGGTTTGCTAGTAATCTAGTCATGAAGTTCATCCCTTAGGTAAAGTATTTGAATGGACTATATTGAAGTATACAGTCCAGTAAATACTACATTTACTTGATATAGGTTTAATTAATGTGGACGATGATAAATTATAACAAGAGTAGCATGAGTTTTTTTAAAAGTCCTAAAAATCCTGTTAAAAATAAGATTTGTAAATTAATGACATATCTTAAAAAGGATAACCCCATTTACAACTTCCTAAACATAAGTTTTCCTATATAACATTTTTGTCTTCTAACACATGTGATTTTGAGCTTTCAAAAAATTTAAGGAGAGAAATGAGTGTGATTTTGCTGGTAATTGAAGACATGAGCTTAGGTCAAAGCACAAAATCTTACCTGAAAGTAAATATCCAAAAAAGTATTTCTCCCTTGTTTTAAAATTTTCCTAGATTTTTATTTATTGTACATCATAGCTCAGTTTATCCCTTCCACTGAAATTATCTTAGATTTATATCACTTGGAACCTATGATTTTTCTTTTTAATGTTTGTATTATGAGCCCATTCTTTCTTGAGTCTTTCCCTCTTTTTTCCCCACTGATCCTTTTTTTGTTTGTTTGTTTCCTTGTTGTGATCTTGGCAAATTCTCTCTAATGAGACCAATATTAATTAGAAAAAGATGTCTCTTGATGAGTTTCATGAATATGTTACAGTTTCCCAAAATTTTCCTCTACTTGTAATAATTGATACCTTAAAATCATAATGGAATCTAATTTGAAAGATACATAACCATAACGTGTTTGAGAATCTTAATTTATTCTTAAAAGAGTTTTTTGAAAAACTTGCTTTAGAATTTCAGAAAATCCCAGAGCAGGTGGCTCATTATTTTTATCAACCTTTGGATATATTTTTTCCTGAAGATAGTATTTTTCCACAGTAACATAAAATACTGATGAGTGGGAGGCAGAAAAGCTTCTTCAGTAAGGATTCTAAATATATTTATCCAGAATGAGAGCATTTCCTGTTAATGTGTCATCTCACAAGGTACATTTCTCATTAACTACAGAAAATATTAGGCCCTCAGAGATGAGTTACAAAGTAGTTTCTTCCAAAGAGATCAATTCTTGAGATGGGTAAAAAGCAAAACTATTTTGTAAGTACTGGTATAAATAATAATTAATAAATGAGACTATCCAAACTATCTGAAAGCTTTCTATGTATAATTACCAACCTATCTTTCAAATAGAAAATCCTTGTGTTATTATTATGAATATTGTATTTCCTATGTCTATAGTTTGGAATGATATATTAATTCAATCTTAGCTTGATTAACTTTTGCCTTATTTTTTTTTTCAAACTTATACTGTATTTTTAAGCATATAATGTGGTTGTTTCTTAAAAAAATAATTTTATAGAGGAATGGGTTCTTTTAAGAAAAACATAATGTTCAATAAATCAAGTTTGAGTGCAATAAATTATTTACTTTCAGTTTGCAAGAGGTGAATAAAAAGTGCTTGGCCAATATCGTACCATTAATCTATTCTCTTTTCTCCTTTCTCTCTTTACTTCTCTCTCTCCAATAGAAGTGGAACAAAAAGGTAATTAAATACCTTTCATAAATTATATACTATTTATAGGCTAAGTTATTTAACAGTTTAACATCTAGTTAAAATAATTGTTATTAATTTTTATCTATTTTCTGAAAATTTATTTACTATTTCTGCTGCTCAACTTCACTTTAATCTGTTGTACTGACCAGTGCTGGTTTGATTATTTTTATCCTAAAACAGTTTAACAGTGTAAAGTTTTCAACCATGCATTTTATTCCTCTTTATTTTTAAATGAGTAGTTAGAAATCCAGTAGATGCTGATGCATAATGACTGCTTCAGATTTGTTTTATTTCTAGACTAGATAATTTTCCTAGCTCTGGAGTGATTCCCTGTTCTTTTGATTTTTAACTATTAAGGGAAAAGGGGAGATGGTTTTCTGAAATACATTAAAATAAATTGCTTTTGTAAGCAAGGGCTGATTATTAACTAACATAAAGTTTATATACAATTTTGACAATAATACCTACCCATCCTTTATAATTATAGACATCATATTGCGTGTGTGCTAAGTCATTTCAATTGTGTCCAATTCTTTATGACCCTATGGACTGTAGCCCACCAGGCTCCTCTGTCCATGAGATTCTCCAGGCAAGAAGATGTAATGAGTTGCCATTTCCTCCTCCAGGGGATCTTCCTGACCCAGGGATCGAACCTGCGTCTCTTATGTCTCCCACATTGGTTGGCGGGTTCTTTACCACCACCTGGGAAGCCCAGGCATCATATTAGAGTCCTGAAAAATTCTTCCAATACTGAATTTTATTATTAAGTATAACTTGATGGTCTTCCATCCTTGCTATGGAAGATTTTGACAGTTAAATTTTCCCCTAAATGTCTCATTTTCCCAAAATTGAAACTTTGGACATTTTTTAACAATAAACTTTTGTTCTTAATAGCCTGCAAACCCTAGTTGAGTCTCATCTTAGATTTTCTCTTAGATGTAGGTTTATAATTGCTATTAAAGAGCTAATCACTAATATCAAGACAATAATACTTTAATCATTAAAATACGAGTCAACCTCCAAATTTCTTGTGATTTCCTAATTTCTCTTCCCAATATACTTCTAATCATTTCAAACATAACAGTGGACTACATGATTATTTTTCAGTGTGTTTGCTCTGCAAAAATATTGGAGCAGTGTTTCCCATAGCAGGTTCAGAAGAAAATTACATCCCATCAGGCTCTGTAGAAAGGGTTCTGTTATCAAATTAATTTGTGGAAATTTGCTCACACTCCCTTCTTCTGCCTTGCAGAGTCACTAATGTACCTCAGTACTTAGAATCCTGATATTATTTTAATTAAATATTTCTTGAGCATGTGTGGCTAGGAATCCCTGTTTTTGTGGGGGTTTTTTTTTGTATATTGTATATCTAAACCATATAAATAGGTATTTCAAGGACCTCCTTTTGGGAAACATTGCTTTTTAGCCCCCTTTTTACAGATGAATCAGTCAAGCTTTCCTTACCACCACTCACATGATGTGCTACTGAAAAATAAAACGAATCAGACAAGTCCTGCCCATTTTCAGTCTGAAGTATGAGCAGCAAAATATTATAGCTAGTAATCTTGTTTTTTTAATGTTCTTCTCATGTAACAGTAAAAGGTACATGTTTTTAAGTTCCAATTCTACTGTATTTAACAGGACATTTTTAACTGATTAAAATCTAGATCTTGGGTTCTCCTCTGTAACTTTTCACCTTTTCTTCTTCCCTTATTTCTTCTTTCCTTTCTTTTTCTTCCTTTCTCTTTTTCCTTCCAGTATCCATCCATCACTCATTTTTAATTGTGTGAGTTGCATGCTCTGTGTGTGCTGTAGCAGCTTTAAGGGCTTTTTTTAAGATTCAGTGGCCTGTATCACAAGGTTTTTCTTTCCCCTTATTATGTTTTTAATTACTATTGTATTTTCATTTGCTTCTTAATGATAAGTATAGAGTAGTTACTAGCATCAGAGTGAAAACAATATTTTTTAAAAACTTTCAAATAAGATATATGAAACCATCATGTGTAAATGTTTATATTTGTTATATATCTATAGAATACACAGACATAAGTCACATCTATGTAGATAGCATATCCAAAATTATTGCAACACTCTTGCAAAGGTAAAATGCAAAGGAAAAATGCAAAGGAAAGCACAGCCACTCATGAGAAGGCCAAATTTCATCAGCAAATCAAATCAGAATGATTCTAAAGAAATGTCAAAATTAATGTGGAAAAATACTTTACGTTCTCAGAAGAATGCAGCAAAATAATTAAGTGGTGGTGGGCATTTCTTATTAGAGTTGAATTCCACTTGGTGAAAAGTAAGAATATATGACAAAATATTTAAATTAATATAATAATCATTTTGACTCTTTCCCAATTGACAGTTTTTCTTTGTCCTGGACTACTAAAAGGAGTATACCAGAGTGAACATTTGTTTGAATCTGACCACCAATCTGGGGCATGGTGCAAAGACCCTCTTCAGGCTTCTGACAAGATTTATTATATGCCTTGGACCCCGTACAGAACTGACACCCTGACTGAGTACTCATCCAAGGATGACTTCATTGCTGGAAGGCCAACTACAACCTACAAGCTCCCTCACAGGGTGGATGGCACAGGATTTGTAGTGTATGATGGAGCTTTGTTCTTCAATAAAGAGCGCACCAGAAACATAGTAAAATTTGATTTGCGGACTAGGATAAAGAGTGGAGAAGCTATCATAGCAAATGCCAATTACCATGATACCTCCCCTTACCGGTGGGGAGGCAAATCTGACATAGACTTGGCAGTGGACGAGAATGGGCTATGGGTAATCTATGCAACAGAACAAAACAATGGTAAAATTGTCATTAGTCAATTGAACCCTTACACCCTACGGATTGAAGGGACATGGGATACTGCATATGATAAACGGTCAGCTTCCAATGCATTCATGATATGTGGAATTCTGTATGTGGTCAAATCTGTCTATGAGGATGACGACAATGAGGCCACGGGAAATAAGATTGACTACATTTACAACACTGACCAAAGTAAGGACAGTTTGGTGGATGTACCCTTTCCTAATTCATACCAGTACATAGCAGCTGTGGATTACAACCCCAGGGACAACCTTCTTTATGTATGGAATAACTATCACGTCGTGAAATATTCTTTGGATTTTGGACCTCTGGATAGTAGATCAGGTAAGTTTGACTTTTGATGGTACTTTAAAGGGAACTATTTACAGCTTGAACTTAGTATGTTGATTGTATATTTTGATTAGACTTCTTTCTCCTGGTTTTTCTTCTGGCCTGTGTTTTGAAAGTTATTCATTTTTTTTTTTTTTTTAGCCAGAAAATATTGCTGTTAAGTACTGTTAAAAAAATTTATAGGCATGAGAATCCAACTCTTACTCCTCCACGCAGCTAGTCTCCAATTTTCATCCATTCTTTGAAGGGCATTTTCATTATCAGCTAGTTAGTTTGTGTGTCTGTGTATGTAGTGAACTATACAAAACCTTTGCAAAACTAGAATGCTATCCCACCTAATTAATTGTGACATGCCCTACAATGTGCCCTCTACTTGGAAATGCCAAAGGGTTGGCATTATATGATTCTTCAGGAGCCCTATACCAATATGTTAAACTCATTGAGCACATCATATATGACCAACCCTACTGGGAATATTGTCAGTTAATTCATATGTATCAGTTCAGTTCAGTTCAGTCGCTTAGTCCTGTCTGACTCTGCAATCCCATGAATCACAGCACTCCAGGCCTCCCTGTCCATCACCAACTCCCGGAGTTCACTCAGACTCATGTCCATCAAGTCAGTGATGCCATCCAGCCATCTCATCCTCTGTCGTCCCCTTCTCCTCCTGCCCCCAATCCCTCACAGCATCAGAGTCTTTTCCAATGAGTCAACTCTTCACAAGAGGTGGCCAAAGTACTGGAGTTTCAGCTTTAGCATCATTCCTTCCAAAGAAATCCCAGGGCTGATCTCCTTCAGAATGGACTGGTTGGATCTCCTTGCAGTCCAAGGGACTCTCAAGAGTCTTCTCTTCTCCAACACCACAGTTCAAAAGCACCAATTCTTTGGTGCTCAGCTTTCTTCACAGTCCAACTCTCACATCCATACATGACCACTGGAAAAACCATAGCCTTGATTAGACGGACCTTTGTTGGCAAAGTAATGTCTCTGCTTTTCAATATGCTATCTAGGTTGGTCATAACTTTTCTTCCAAGGAGTAAGCGTCTTTTAACTTCATGGCTGCAGTCACCATCTGCAGTGATTTTGGAGCCCCCCAAAATACAGTCTGACACTTTTTCCACTGTTTCCCCATCTATTTGCCATGAAGTGATGGGATCAGATGCCATGATCTTCGTTTTCTGAATGTTGAGCCTAAGCCAACTTTTTCACTCTCCTGTTTCACTGTTATCAAGAGGCTTTTTAGTTCCTCTTCACTTTCTGCCATAAGGGTGGTGTCATCTGCATATCTGAGGTTATTGAGATTTCTCCTGGCAATCTGGATTCCAGCTTGTGCTTCTTCAAGCCCAGCGTTTCTCATGATGTACTCTGCATAGAAGTTAAATAAGCAAGGTGACAGTATACAGCCTTGACGTACTCCCTTTCCTATTTGGAACCCATCTGTTGTTCCATGTCCAGTTCTAACTTTTGTTTCCTGACCTGCATATAGGTTTCTCAAGAGGCAGGTCAGGTGGTCTGGTATTCCCATCTCTTTCAGAATTTTCCATATATGTATAAGTGTATCTGATATATACAGATAAATGTTCATAACTGATACAGATAAAAGAATAGATCTAATTATAAAAGAAAAAACAGTACAAAACTCAGCTTAAAAAAAAAAAAGATATTTCAACTCCCTTTCTTTAAAAGTATCTTTTTCATCTCTAGGAAATACTGTTTACTTTTAATATTGTTTGAAGACAGTCATGAATTGATCCATCTTTTACATTTTTAGTTGCATAACTGAGCAGATTTATCTTAGTTTAGAAGTTAAATTGTTTTACTAGCAATTTTACTGTTAGCTTAGTTCAGTCTCAGTGTCTGACTCTTTGCGACCCTATGGACTATAGCATGCCAGGCTTCCCTGACCATCACCAACTCTCAGAGCTTGCTCAAACTCATGTCCGTTGAGTCGGTAATGGCATCCAACCATCTCATCCTCTGTCGTCCTCTTCTCTTCCTGCCTTCAGTCTTTCCCAGCATCAAGGCCTTTTACTGTGAGTCAGTTCTTCACATCTGGTGGCCGAAATATTGGAGTTTCAGCTTCATCAGTCCTTCCAATGGCTATTCAGGACTGATTTCCTTTAGGACAAACTGGTTTTATCTCCTTGCAGTCTAAGGGACTCTCAAGAGTCTTCTCCAACACCACAGTTCAAAACCATCAATTCTCGGTGCTCAACTTTCTTTATAGTCCAACTCTCACATCCATACATGGCTACTGGAAAAACCATAGCTTTGACTAGATGGACATTTGTTGGCAAAATAATATCTCTGCTTTTTAATATGCTTTCTCTGTTGTTCATAGCTTTTCTTCCAAGGAGCAAGCTTCTTTTGATTTCATGGCTGTAGTAACTATCTGCAGTGATTTTAGAGCCCCCCAAAATACAGTTTCTCACTGTTTTCATTGTTTTCCATTCCATTTCCCTGAATTAATGGAAACAGTGATAATATTGTTCCTCCTGATAAAATATAATGGAAAAACAAGATATAAGTGTCTGAATTTTGACAGTGACATAGCAATTCAAAGTTCATTTTTTAAAGTTCTTACAAGTTATTATTTCTTATTTTCTGCATTGTTTTTACCATGCTTTTACTAGTATGTCATTTTGCTTTACTAACTTCATTATATACATATCATCTTATACAATTAGAGTCTAAGTGCTAGTAATCTTGCTTTACTTATCTTTTTATTATTTTTCATCTGACCATTATTTCTGCCTTCTTAGATCCTAGTGTACTATATAGCATAAAGTTAATAAAGACTCAATAATTCTTTGCTGAATGAATGAATGGGTGAAAGCATGAATGGATGCCTTTCTATTTCTCACTATGATAGAATTTCAAATTGGGTGGCATTTTCTCTAATGCCTGAGAAGCTTCTACAAGACTGAGAGCTGTTCTTTCCATGGCCAGCATGTTGATATTATGTTGAACTGCTTTTCGTAGAAGAAAAACCCTAATATGCAATAGCAGCAAAAGCAACTTCTCATTATTAGTCCTGAAAAATACCCTAGACCTAGCTAACCTCTGTACAGGTAAGGTTTCTTAAACCAACACACATTTCAGTTAAAAAGCTAAGCATCTGAAATATTCTGGGAAAACAATTCTTTCAGGTCTGTGATATTCTTGAGTATTTTGCCAGTGGAAACTCTATTGTTGAATGGTTCTTAGCCTTTTTTACTTTTAATTGTAACCAAAGTAATTTCTAATTGCCTTAAAAGAAATGATACATAGTAACATAATCATCTTTTGATGTTAGTGAAATAAGGGCAGTAACATACCTTAATTTTATTTATTGGTAAAAGCATGCATTATTTTTTAGACTAATAGATAAGTTTATATTAATTAGCATTCCAGATTTTAACTCAATGGGCTGAAGCAAATTCTTAACTTACTTTTTGTAAATTATCCTTAAAGATGATACTATAGCCCCATGTATTTAGAGACTTGTCAAAAATATTTCTGGCATACATTAATAAAATTATATTTTTATCCCATACATATATCCCTATGTATGATAATAATTCATTGTAATCATGGACATAGGAAAATTATACCACTCACTTAATACTTTTTGTTTGCTTATAGAAGTTAGATTATGAGCCATCTTGCCCACTTATAATAGTTATCATATTTGTTAAAAGGATATTATTAAAGTGGCAAACACTGAGAAATGAGAAAGCTCAGCTTTTGAAACAAATCACTATCTTAATCCAGGAAATTCAGTTTTCATTCTTTTAAATGACAGTGAAATTGTTTCTGTTTTCGAAAAAGTGAAACTTCAGCTGTATTAAACTTAAGCTAGAACTTGGGTGTGTTCCTATAGTGGAGAGGTAGAAAGAAAAAGTAGAGAATAAGAATGTGTCCATTTTATGCATCAATATGAGAATTTAAACTAGCATTAATGGAAGTAGTTCACCCTATTATACAAAAACAGTTTCAACTGAGTGTTTTTCTTTGGTATAAACTATACTGACATTTTTCAAAGAAATTTCCTTTTGACTGTTTTATGGACATTTTTATTTGTCTGTGTAAGGAAACGAACTTACTGTAAATATTTAGGGTTGAAAAAACTACTCTGTAGATTAAAATATCTGGGTATTAGAAGTTGAGACAAATATGTTCCCCTGGTGTATAAAAGTCCCCAGGTGAAACATCCATGGAGGTAGCATACTGCTTCTGAACATGAGTCTGGGAGCCAAAGGACTTGGGTTTTAATTCTGCCTCTAGTGCTTGTTTGACTGTGGACCTCTTGGTCTTAGTTACCTCAACTATAAAGTGTAAAAATAATAATAATAATAGTAATAATACCTGGGTCCAAAGATTGAGTTTCCCTGGTGGTTCAGTTGTAAAGAATTTGCCCGCAGTGCAGGAGACCTTGGTTCGATCCCTGGGTTGGGAAGATCCCCTGGAGAAGGGAATGGCTACCCATTCCAGTATTCTGGCTTGGAGAATTCCATGGACAGAGTTGTCTGGCAGGATAAAGTCCATGAAGATTATTGTTAGATTTTAATGAGATGATATATGTATAGATATAGCAAAATTAACATAAAACTACATACCAACCCTACAAGGACCATTATTATCCATGCTAACTAATTTAGGGGCTTAAGGTACTACTGCTCATATAATTTTATTAAAAATCACCAGCTACTAAAATGCAGCATGAACTTCAAAGTCATGGTCCCTTCTGTGACACTAGAAGTGGAAAGTATGCTTAGTGAAACAATGTGTGCAAATTCATTCACTTGATAGAGGTGATCTCAGTATCCCCATGTGCCAGGCACTCTCCAGATGTCAATTTGTAGATCTCATGATTAGATAATTACCATAGATCTGCACTCCAAAAAAAAGTGCTTCTGATTTTCAGTGGTGAAATCATATACTCTGTGAAGATTTGCTGAATCATTTAAGAAATAAATAAATGAATTATAATATATACATACATATTTTATATCTTATTATTCAGAATATTATGGTAATTGGAGTAATAGTCCAACAATGTATTTTATTAAGATTATACATATGCTTCTCAGGTAGTCCCCTTCACTGTTGGCCATGCACTCCTACGATCTGGAAGTTATTATCTGGAAGTCACCCCAGTTATTCCCCACCCGCCACACACACTTGCTTCTTATCTTCACTCAGATCGTATGATATTTGGTCATATAAAGGAAGGTTTGTGTGGTAAGAAGTGCCAAAGCACGTTACAGCACCTAGTGCATTTTCTTCTGGAAGTAATTATAGCAGTACTCAATAGTTTTACAATGGGAAAGAAAGTGAGTTCAATGGATTTTGTTTTCAGAACATCTCAGATTTTTCCATTGATGAATTGCATGAATCTTTTCAGCTTAGAGAAAATTAAAAGTGTATCCATTGAGTACACCTGTGTATTCAAGTGAGTAAGTGTGTTTCTTTGAAAATATATTTTGTCTGCAGAATAGGTGGTTAAGTTTTGGACACCAGTATCTAAAATGCTTGTAAGCATTACCACCTGAGCTAAAAAGTAAATATGTGAAATTGCTTTTTTTTTTCCTAAACTGAGGACTAGCAAATATACAATTTTCCTGAAATGTACTTTTAACTGAGCCTTTTTCCTCTCATAAAATATGATAAATTATGCATTCATCATTTCCTTCAATGGCTATCTTTTGTAAGATATACTTTTAAAACTTCCAAACAGTAGTAAGCTATTTCACTTGTTATTTGAGTGATTCTAATGTTGCCATCATGATTCTAAAATTCTACTTGATATCTTCATATGTCTGGTGTGAGGGAATCAAGCAGTTACTTTACTTGTCCTTAGTTCACTGCTGTTTAATGACTTTTATTTACCCTTGGAGTTCTTTCTTTCAAATCATATTGTGCCGAGTTCATAATTCATTAATATAAAAGAGATGTGAGGTATTATCATTTATTCTCTCATTTTGTCTCTAAACTGTCGACCGAACAATCTAAATGTTCATTGTCAAATATACAAATATTTTCCACTATTTCATCCTGAAGAAAGAAGAAATATGCACAGGTTGATAATAAGAATATACAGAGAAGGTCAATGCCAAAATTCCTAAAATTAGTACATCTAACAGATCTACAACACTATTGGTTGAGATTTAGTGAAACACACCAGGCCGTCAGTATGAACATCAGACAACAATGACATGTAGCTACTGTCTAGTGCTTGCTCTTGTGCTTTCCAAACACAATCCAAATTTTGAAAGCCATTTTAGATTATGTAAATGTAATCATTTTGTATATGCTTAAGATAGTAGAATCTAAAACAACAAAAAGCCTACACATAATAGTTTAATAATGCAGATAAGGTAAACCTTCTGTCCTTATAATATGTTAATTAAGTGCATTTGTGTCTCCAGTAAAAGCTGCGGCTATGTAGTGATGAATAAGAACTTTAAACACACATGACACCTCGTTAAAACGTAATTTTCACATCATATATCTGAACCCTTTACTTTGACAGCTGAGTAATGTGAATGCTGGGCAGAGAATCTTGAACATTTTGAAGCTGTCACGTGCTTAATAGGTAGCTGAATCTGCTTCCTGAATGGTTTATTTAAATATGTTGCATCCTAGTCACAAAATAGCTTGAAAGTAGTGGGATGTTAAATCAAACTTGCCCTCAGCATATAAGTTATGATTGCTTCATGGTTCCACTTGAGATATCACATTGTCTCTAAAGTTTAATTGATGTAAATCTCAGTAACTGAGTGAACTTCACTGAAAGAAAAAAATAGCTACTTGTTGCTAATTTCATCCAGGTCTTTATTTTTATGCATCAGCTGTTTGGCTGTCTGCAGAGGTGCCCCCTCTCTTTCTCTCCACTGCTGCTGCTTTGCTTTTAGTGACAGCTTCTGATGGAAGGTCATTGCTGCTGGTGACTTTTCAGGGAGCACAGCCAAAACTTAAATATTTTGCAAAAGCTATTCTATTGCCACTTAATGTCAGCTGAATTCTCTTATGTTTGTTTTTACATTTCTTATATTTTTCTTCTTTGTAATTTTAAGGCTAAACCTTTCCAGAATGACACTCTCTGCTTTTCAGTCTCTTAATATCAAAATCTCAGTCCTGTACAAAGCAAAACTTTACTGGGTTTCTACAACCAAACCCAGTGTTAGCCTTTCGTCCCACATAGAGGTGACCTTCTTAATAAAGGAGACAGATGCAAGGGACAAAAATGTTCAAAATATTTATTAATTTTTTTCCTACATAGTGACACTCTTGAAAAATGTATAATTATTAGAACAGTAATCAGAATTATTTATACAAGCAGCTCACAGTCATAAAAGATGACTTATTGTGAATAAGCTTCCCACTCACACCAGCTGTCTTTTCTGTAACCATTTCACTGCTCATTAGCATGTCCACCAGAGGGCAGACAGGTGGAACTGAAACAGTTTGGCTGTTCATTATTAGCACATCTTGTCAGGGTTGGCAGTAGTGATTAAAATGGGATTTCTGGTTATCAAGGGATTCCACTTTAGAATACTCTGCTTCTATCCATATTACCATAGGTAACTGAGAACTGACTTTATTACATAGCAAAGTCTGATTTTTGCTTTACTTTTCCGTTTTTTTTTTTTTTTTTAGACAACAAACAGAATAGGGTTGCCAAGCAAAAATACAAATTTAAGCAGAAAAACATTTCCCCCTTAATAACTACTTTTACACTGCAAAGTTAAATTCTCAGATAATAATGATGAATGACCAAAAATTTAAGATACCTAAATTACAGGAATAATCAACCATACTATATAATTTTATGGAATGAGACATGTTGTCAGATATCCCTGAAAACAAATGGATTATGTATTTTTGTTTACTTTAATAATAATTATTCCTGGTTTTCTTCATGCCCTTCAGTAGTACAAATCCTTGGCCAAACTCTATGTATCCACTTACCCCAAAGAAGACACAAATTGAAAGACACAAATTGCCTACTGTCATGTGACTGAACTAGTTTACCCTAGAATTTGGATTTTTAAAACTAATTGTTAAAAAATGAAATTCTACCAAAAATATACAAATGCACGTGAAATTAGGTATTTGTTAATTTCATGGCTTAGAATTATCTCTTTGAGAAAAAATGGCACTTTATTTGTAAATGCTTTGTTCCATAAAAATACAAAATGATAAACTTTAAAAATTTTTAAAACAAACTTTCAAAATCTATGAAAATTTTGCTATATAGTATATATATTTGCATATTAAAAATATACTTTTATATTTTATAGAGAAGCCCACTGAGATAAATCTGAGAGAAATAGTGATAATAGTGGCGAGCAGTTCTGAAAATTTATTCTTCATTTTGATACAAAAAAATAAATCCCTTGACCTGTTTATGGAGAGGAAGCTTGAAAGTGGAATTGAAAAATATTAAGATAGAGGTGAAAAGTGAAATTCAGGCACAAAATCAAGCCTGCTATAGAAAGCCAAAGCAGGGAGCCAAACTGGGCTTAATTCAGAAGTCCAATGATTAATAATTGTTTCTTCCCCTCTTTCTCTCTTCTTCCTTCCTTCCTTCTTTCCTTTCATTCTTCAAGACACAGGTCTTTAGGTAGCTCAGGTATGCTCTGTGGTTACAACTGTTGAACAGGCCAGGCATTGACCTGTTCTATAAACTTATAGCATAGGGAAAAGTTATAAGAAGAAACAGAAAAAGGGGGATGGTGTGTCAGAAAACAGTGCTACTGATTAGCTACTAATTTTTGAGTATTTTATTTTCTGGCCTTTTACATAGATTAACAAATGTAATCCTAACAAAAATCTCGCAAAAAAAAGCATTCATTTCCAGTTAAAGAAATTTAGGATCAGAGACAGTAAATAACTCAAATGTCACATACATAGTCCAAAGTTGCGGTTAAAGTATCAATTGTCTGACTTTCCACTGTGTCGTGTTGCCTCCATTGGTAATTAAAAAGAATACAGGTGCCATAGTTAAGGAGCAAGGGGAAAGCAGGAAGGCAGTGTACAGGTGGTACATAGAATATAAGCAGATAAAGTGAAGTAGCAAATGCAAAGCCACAAGGCCACATTAAACTCACTTAGAATAAGGACAAGCAAACAGCAGCTAGTGTTGCAAAGTACCTGGTAAACAGTGCCCGGTGTGTGCTGTCTGTGCAGGCGGTAGGGCCTTCCTTTGCATATGCCTTGCCCGAGTGCTTGGCAAGCAGTATTAGCATATGACAACAGGGCAACTGTCAGACAAGCAGACCTTCCTCACCGTGATCTCTGGTTTCATTTGCCTGAAGGATAAGAGCATGCAGTCTCCACTGCTTTCCTGTGAACTCTGCCCACCCGGCTGAGATCTGGTCTCATAAAATTGAGGTGCGCTGGTCTTGTCAGGAAGAAGGTGTAGGATAAGGAGCTACAGGTGTTTCTGGAGAGAGATTTGGAGAATTGAAGAGATCATTCCAGAACACTTCTGTTTTCTAAAAGAAGTAATCTGCCATCCCTCCACATTGCACTAGGTTTCACATACATACCTTAACACTTAAAAAAATACTGTGAAGTACAGATGTGAAAACTAAGACTCAGAAAAGTAAAGTCATCTGTCTGGAGAAATCCAGTTTGTGAACATAGATAGGAACTTTAAAGAAGCCCAGGTTTATTTAACTAAATCATGAAGCTGAGACACTTCATATTTACAATGAAAAAATTGTAATGCACACAAATATACAGTAGAATGTGATATAATAGTGTATGGTTTTCCTGTGTGCATGTGTACGTGTGCGTGTGTCTTCTTATAAATGCTTGAAGAAACAGATTTAATTATTGAAGGATTAGAAGACTTAGAAACGTGCAGAAATTCTGAGCAATTTAAAAGAGTTTAGAGATTTGGGGACTGGCTCTTTATTAGATTTACTTTACTTAACTTACACGAATTCCATTTCTTAATCTAGATGTTTTTCTAGCAATACTTTCATGGTTACTATCTGTGAGCAAGAGTAGTAAAATGGGGGAAAAATGAAGAAACAAAAGAAAGGAGGTGGTAAGGCAAGAAATGAGGGAAATAAACATTTTTCTCCTAAAAGTAATGGACAAGAAATATGGCATACTTATGCCTTGCTGGTTGAAATATAAATTATCATTAGCCACTTTTGAGGGAGACTTGGCAATATCTAGTAGAGCACATGGAGCTTCCCAGGTGACACAAATGGTAAAGAGTCTGCCTGCTGATGCAGGAGACACAGGTTGGATCCCTGAGTCAGGGAGATCCCCTGAAGGAAGAAATGGAAACCCACTCCAGAAATCTTGCCTGGGAAATCCCATGGACAGAGGAACCTGGTGGGCTACAGTCCATGAGGTCGCAAAAGTGTCAGATAAGACTGAGTGACTGAGCATGCATTTAGTAGAGCCCATGTCTAAGTGATACCTTATATACTAGCAAGGGGCTTCCCTGGTGGCTCAGATGGTAAGGAATCTGCCTGCAATGCAGGAGACCCAGGTTTGATCCCTAGGTCAGGAAGATACCCTGGAGAAGGCAATGGCAACCCATTCCAGTACTCTTGTTTGGGGAATTCCATGGACAGAGGAGCTTGGCGGGCTGCAGTCCACCAGGTTCCAAAGAGTCAGACACGATTGACTGACTAACACACACAAATACTAGCCAATCCACTTTTAGATTTGCTTCTGGAGAAACTTTCTTACTTTTGTCCTAAGAGAGCAAGGTTTGTGTGTGGTTGCCCAAGTGACTAATAAGCAGCTGGTATAGGAGATATGAATGTGACATCTATCTTCACTTGCACCAGAAACTATAAAAGCCCTGGTCAGTGTTGAAAAGTGAAAGTGTTAGTAGTTCAGTCAACTCTTTGCAACCCCATGCACTGTAACCCCCCAGGCTCCTCTGTCCATGAAATTCTCTAGGCAAGACTACTAGAGTAGGTAGAACAGTTCCCCTCTCCTTAGATCTTCCCAAACCAGGGCTTGAACCCAGGTCTCCTGCTTTGCAGGCAGATTATTTACCATCTGAGTCACCAGGTCAGTGTTGAAGGTAGAGGGAAGCATTATGTGATCAGTTATCTTAGAAAGAAATATACCAAGTCAGGTACTGGTACACATGAAAGGATAAATAAGAAAAAATCTTGAGATTTACCCTTTCTAGTAATATCATCCATCTGGTTTCATGCTGGCTATAATAACTCAAAGAAGCCAGGATTACAGTTTCCCAAGCACCAACAGCCTTTAACTCCTGTTAACTCTTTCTCAGATATCATTGCACTGTTAGTAAAAGAAGCCCACTTTTGTCAGAAAAGGAATTTTTACTCTGAAATTTTAATTGAGTGTGACTTATTATAGTAACTCATGTGTTTAAGCCACTGTGCATATTAAACAATTCTTAAGATTTAATTCCTTAAAATTTGTTTTATATCACCTTCACTGAATTTTCCCATGAGTATGAATATATTAACCTGCCGTACATTCTAACCTGCCATATATTCCATATTCTTATAACAGCTTTTAGTATAATTTTTAAACTGTCAGGAGAGTGGCAAAATACTTCAGGGACTGAACAGGATGACTGAGTTGGTTGATCATGTTCAAGTTAAGAACTTGCAATGCCATGCCATAAGCTCAAGAGCCCAGATTTTGAAAGCGTGGAAAATATAAAATTTTCTAAACCGAATAGGGAACTAGTGGATTTACATGTGAATGAAGGTTGAGGTTTTAATTCTCTGAGTTACAATAGAAAAAGCTGAGTTAGTCAGAAGAGTTTTGTGCCATAAAAGTATTGTATTTCAGGACAGAATATCACATAAGGAATTAAAAAAATAATTATCTAGTGGAGTTGAAAAGTATATTGGGTTAGATTCTAAAACCATCTATTAAAGTAAAATTAAATATTACCAAATCTATTTTTGAATCTCTTGTAGTAGTTTATAGAATATAATGAGGTTTTAAAAAATATATCCCTAGAGTACAGAGATAGCATTATATGTTATAGTGTAATGTATATTGTACATAATAAATGGTACCTTTACAAAGTATACTTTTACAGTAATTTAATTACATAACAGCACTACATGAATTCATGTAAATTGAGTGTAATATCTGTGATACAATTCCTTTGTATTAAAAAAAAGAGTTCCATAGTTATTCCTGTGTAAATCATTTACATGAGAACTTTTCCCCCAAACATATATTAATTTGTACTTTCCCATTAAACTTATATGGATAGAATACTTATTAAGTGCCTAAATAATACAACTACAAAAGTATTGTGGTATAAGAATACTTAATGATATGAACAATGTTCATTATGTATTGCTAATTCTTTTTAAAGCAGGTTTAAATTATTTAGAATTTAGGTCATTATACATTTTTCTACTTTCATTTGTGTATGAAAAATTTTATACAAAGCTTTTAATGTGGAATAAGCCTACTTATTATATCTGGTACAGTCACAAGCACAGAATCCAAAGTTTTAATGGTAGCTAATTCTTTTTCATTTGGCCTTGCCATGAGGCATGTAGGATGTTCCTCCACCAGGGATCAAATCCATCTACCCTATGCTGGGAGCTCAAAGTCTTAACCACTTTATTTCTTATTGGTTCAGATTTGAGCTTATCTGGGATTCTCCAGATTTCTTTAATGAATATGTATGGTCTTCAAAATATATGAAACACATTTTTTAAAATTAATATTCCACATTACTAGAGTATAATAATCTTTAGAATTCTATGATGAGATATTAAAAGGCCTTCTAGTTGTGTTCAGGACAATTGCCCAACTGATTCTCACCCACTTATGACTAGGACACACAAACAAGAAAGTGCCAAAATATTCTTGAGAGAATGAAACTGAAAGAGGGGAGCCTTGCTCTATTTCTAGCTTTTTTTTTTTTTTCTTTGCTATAGAAGAAAATTTGTAGTTCTTTAGGCAGTGGCAACCCACTCTAGTACTCTTGCCTAACAAATCCCATGGACAGAGGAGCCTGGTGGGCTGCAGTCCACGGGGTCTCTAGGAGTCGGACACAACTGAGCAACTTCACTTTCACTTTTCACTTTCATGCATTGGAGAAGGAAATGGCAACCCACTCCAGTGTTCTTGCCTGGAGGATCCTAGGGATGGGGGAGCCTGGTGGGCTGCCGTCTATGGGGTCGCACAGATTCGGACATGACTAAAGCGACTTAGTTAGTAGACACTTTACCTCTACCCCTTGATTACTGAGACATTACTTGGTTTAGTGGTACTTTCTGTCAATTTTGACTTTTAAACTTTTTAAACAATCAGTTTTCACTAGTTGTTTATAAAGATTAAAATTGAAAAGGAAAAAATAAAAAAAGAGAACCATGTATTTAAATGTACCAGCATTGAAGTTGAGTAAGAGTCAACCTTCCTAATCAGAGATGTAACTTAAATATTTTACTTTTAGCTTTGACAGTAAGAAAGGTTAATTTGCTCATCTATGACATTCAGTATTATTTTCTTATGTATAAAACTGTCCACTTTTTGTGACACCCTCTAGATGACTCAGTGGTAAAGAATCTGCCTGCCAATGCAGGAGATGCAGGTTCAATCCCTGGGTTGGGAAGATCCCCTGGAGAAGGAAGTGGCAACTCACTCAGGTATTCTTCCTTGGTAATTCCCATGACAGAAGAGAGTGTCAGGCTATAGTCCAATGGGTCATGAAAGAGTTGGACACAATTTAGCAAGTAAACAAGAACAGCATGCTTATATTTTCTAAGAAGTAGAAAATAAGTATGTTTATTGAATATTAACTGTTCAGGTCAGTTCAGTTCAGTTGCTTGGTCATGTCCAACTCTTTGTGACCCCATAGACTTCAGCTTACCAGGCTTCTCTGTCCATCACCAACTCCTGGAGTTTACTCAGACTCATGCCCATTGAGTCGGTGATGCCATCCAACCATCTCATCCTCTGTCATCCCCTTTCACTCGCATCTTCAATCTTTCCCATCATCAGGATATTTTCAAATGAGTCAGTTCTTCACATCAGGTGGCCAAAGTATTGGAATTTCAGCTTCAGCATCAGTCCTTCCAATGAATATTCAGGACTCATTTCCTTTAGGATGGACTGGTTGGATCTCCTTGCAGTCCAAGGGATTCTCAAGAGTCTTCTCCAACACCACATTAAAATAAGATATCAAGAAATACTTTAGATGATTGAGAAGTGCTAATGGTTTTTATCTTTGTGTAATTATATTAAAAACTGTTGATAAACTATTAAAATGTTTTACTGCAGTTTTATGTAATTATTTTGGGAGACAAATAATTTTGTTGTGATCAGTGAGTTTAAATACTCTGATGAATTAAAGCCTCTTTTTATATTTCTTTGTATAATAAAACTTCAGTATTTGCAAGTAGGTTATAGGCAAGAGATTGCTAAGTTATATAGCATGCTGCTAAGTTACTTCAGTTGTGTCCGACTCCGTGCGACCCCATAGACGGCAGCCCACCAGGCTCCCCCATCCCTGGGATTCTCCAGGCAAGAACACTGGAGTCGGTTGCCATTTCCTTCTCCAGTGCATGAAAGTTATATAGCATAATGGATCTCAAAGCATAGTCCAACAGAAATTTTTTAAAATGCAAGTTCTCAGGTTTCACCCAAAATTAAATCAGAAACTCTGGGGGTGAACTCAGTAATCTATTTTCAATAGGCTGCTAAATTTGAGAATTGCCATATAGGCCATAATCCCTCAATTATATAAGCTGGGATAGTATATACTACAAAGTATAATAAAAATATTACTTTTTTTTTTTCTTCCTAAATTTCTGATTGCATTTAAGTGTTTCCTAATCCCCTGTCTGAAAGAAGCTATATAAATCACTAAGGGAACACGTTAAAATGCAGATTTCCTATCTCTCTCAAATCACAGCCCTAAGATGTTGCTTCAGTGTCAAGTGGGACCTGGGGACGGTAGTTATAAAAAGTGATTCCGGGTTTGAAAAAATATATCACTACCTTAGATTCCCTAAGGTATAAATAAAATTTGTATCTTAACAGGAATGTTATTTTAATGCATTAAGAATCTGTGGAGTGATATATACTATCTACCTTCTCTCTGAGCTAAGGCTATTCTGGCAGTGAAATGCATCACTTTTTTTTTTTTTTTTAAATGACCCTGTTTTGTGTCCTCATAGAATTACTACCTGTGTGGTTGACAGAGAAGAACAGTAGCCTAATACAGGATGGAAACATCCCCTCACAGGCTTGTCCTGGCAAAGCAAGGTGCCATTCATCTTCACCTTGGGTAGCTGGAATAAATTAACACAGTGAGAAGAGCAATGAGACACTTTGTAATCATGCAATGCCTTAGGAACACTCATGGTTAATCATGTGTTTGGAAACAAACACCAAAGGTAAGAAAAGGGGCAGGAAAATAAGTAAGGACTTTCCCTATAGTTGAAGGACTGTATAGTATAATCCTATGAGCAATACCTCAAACTTCCATATTTTAATTTAAGGCTAAGTTATATTTCATACTCAAAAGTAATGGTAGCTAGAATTTTTCATTAATCTTCATAATTTTCCACGTATATTAACACATAGTCAGGAATACATGATAGTCCTTCTTCTGTCCATTCCCACTAACTTTCATAAACATGGACAGATGCTGAGATGTTTTGAAATGCTATTTTGCTCTCTGAGTCTGATCACCCTTTATGACTATTTCTTCTGGCTATTCAAGGCAGGCATGAATGGCACTCAGCTTTGCCAGCTGAGATCTGAGTGGAATCAGAAAATATGCCCATGCTGAATCAAACTGATGTGTAAACATTCTTTTGTCCAGCCCCCTGCTGCTCTCCATTTTTTTCTTTTTTAAGACAGAAACATCTGGTGGCTTTGACTCAATAAGGATGTAAAATTTAAAAGCACATTTTCAGATATGAACCTGTTGAATAAATATGCTAACTCACTTAAAAGGCATTCAAAATTTTATATCATTTTAATTTTTAAATTAAAATTGTGCTTAGAAGTGCTGTGTCACTAAACAAAGTAACTATTTTTAAGAAAAACTTTTCTTTATGTTAAATCCTCCCTTCATTTTTAAAAATATGTCTATTATTAGAGTTATCCCTAGAAGTGTTTGGCTTAGTAACTAGGTTGAGTAGTAGTTGTTTATTCTGAAGATATTTTTGTTCAGTTTCCTGTAATTCTTTAAATTTTATAGTGTCTCTTCCCCCAATTTAGAGCTGAAAATGCAGTCATTCATTCTTCTTGCATTGAAGTTTGATATATTTTTTTTGAATGTACTCTATTCTTATTAGGATGAAAGATAATTCTGCTATTTTTCCTGTTTAAAATAATATGAAATAGCAAAGTAATAAAATAATATGAAGCGTCACACAAGCTTTGGGGATTTTTTGCATTTCTAAACTGTAGGAAAAAGGAAAATCGAAGAGATGGAAAAATCTAAAAATCATGTTTCACTAATAGCCATCATGATTACCTATTTTAGATTCTAAGTATATCCTCTTCGAGATAATTCAGAGGCTTTTTAGATTTCTTTAATTATTTTACATAACAAGGCTAAAATTTTATGTAATTCAACCTGTTAACAAATCGTTATTGAATTCTTATGCCCAGCTCTGTACTCAAGATCTTAAATTAATTAGAATGAATATGTGATGGAATTGATCCTTTTAAATTTCAAAGCAATTCATTTAAGTGTTAAAGTGGACTGATTATACTGCTTGAAATGGGCTGAGGAGGACACAGTTATCATTTTGCAGAGTATCGATGGGTACTATAAGGGAGAGGATGTAACACTGGCTGCATCTTCAATATATGAGCTCCTTGCATTTTGATATTCTAAGGTTTTACTAGATTCATTTCTTTTTCCATTAATGAGAAGGAATAATATTCACTGATTCAGTCTGTAGCACTTGGCCATTATATGCTGAACTGTATAAACAATGAGCAGCTGTATCTTTGTTTATATTACATGATTTTGTTTATTCATTTAAAAATTTTATGACAGCAGTATGGCTTAGCAGCATGCTTATGATAATGAAGAAGTTAATTAGTAATGTTGAGCAGAATTTCAAGAGATGACTTTTAGTAAGTAATACTGAAAATATTATAGTAGTCATCCACAGATAAACACAAGCTTTAGACAAATGGGAAACATGGTCAGATTTTACAAAAATCATATGAGAATCTTTGGCTTTAAGTTTCCAAAGAATAGTGCAGATAAACATACTCACCCATGTACCACAATTTCCCAGGTTTGTTTTTTTTTTTTTTCCCCCTAACAGTAAACTAAAGTAAGCAATCATCTTTAAATAATAAATTCACTCTGATAGAAGACGGTGACTCTGCCAGTAAAAGAAGCAGACGGCTTACCAAGAATTCTGGAATTGCATGAGCTTTCCAGTCCAGAAATATTGATAGACATAGTCTGAGTGTGTTAGTCTGCTTCATTTTAGAGCCAAAGAAGTCTTAATTCAAGCACCAGGAAATCCATAATTGGAAAGAATCCCACAGTCACTACTGATATTTTCCTCTAATTATAAGTGACTTTGTGTGCCATAAGTCCACTTAAGAACTCTGGATTCTGATAAGAAAAGTATTCTCAGTCTCCATTTACTAGATCTGGTGTTATCAGAAATTCACTTCTGCTGGCTATGCATTAGAGTGTCATGTAGTATTTGATACAGTGATATGAAAATGCTTATATTGGTGTATTTTAATGCAGCATCAATTTTTGCCTGAAGGCTAAACAGAGGTTAAACTTACATTTCTTGATATTTGTACTTTAGTGGATGCTATGACTCATTCAGGAATTCATTGTGATTGTGGCAGGTGACATTACTTTATTCTTGTGTCATGTCACCTTCACCAGTAACGCCATATCTGAGCCAAGCCCACTGTGTGATTAAATATGGATTCAATTATCATAGACCTGAAGAGGTTACTTTTAATGAGGAAAAAAGGTATTTTTCTTCTTTATAAATATCATAGATATGTGTGTGTGTGTGTGTGTCTCATCCGAGTGGGAAGTGCCAATGTTATTAAAGCTAAGAGAAGTTAGAAGCTTGGTGATATGAGATATTTTGAAAAGAGATAATGCCAGGAATTTGTACATAAAGCCTCTCAAGATTTTTTAGTTAGATGGGTTATAAGCACACTCAAAATATCAGATTTTATTTATTCAACATTTCATGAGTATTTATTATATGCAAAATACTTGGCAGAAATGGCTAGAAAAGGAGGGGGAGAGAAAGAGGTTATTGATAAATAAATAGAATGGTTTAGGAGAGAAATCAGAGGTGTCTTCAAAGACCTGAAGTCTGTGGATGAGAAGATCTTCATACTTCATTCTTCCTACTGTGAGCACGAGCAAGTATTTAGAAACCATAGGGTGAAGAGAGATCACATTATGTTATAAAATATAACTTAAAATTTAAAAATTTAGTCAGTTATGATTTTGAAGTCCTTTCCTCCTTCCTAAATTTTGGTAATTTCTAAAATGATGCAGAATTGGCAAAATTAGCTTCAACAACCCTGCAACCTGACAGCTTTCATCCGAACTAGGTGGCAGTGTTTTTAAGGTCTAAATAAATCTCAGAAATATTGTCAACTCCAAATATGGAAACAAAATTTATTCTAATAATGATTTGGAACGTAACTGAGTACATGCCATGTTAGGGCATGACTGCCTACTAACTGATAATATAGCTGGTAACCAGAGGTGGTAGGGTCTTTGTTCCAGCAGTGCTTCGGCCAGAGATTATCTGAATATATTCAAATAATTTTCTTAGCCTCTGTTTTTCTGTAACCAAATAAAATCTCATCAGTACAGTGTTATTACTAAGATTTCTTATAGGAACAGGTCCTACTATAGCGACTTCTTCCTTGGACTGTTCTTCATGGATTTACTGAAACCTCTCCTGCTAACATTAATATAATGTAACATTTTCAAAGTAAAACCATGGTTATGAAGAAAGAGGAGCTTTTGAATTGGTGTTTTTAAAAATTATTTCCTTAAAAGGGAATTGTTTTCTTTTTTCCCTCTTGGTATTCTAAGCCTACAATATTTTTAGGTTATCCAAAAATAATCCAGAAAAATAAGTGTTAGCACATCCACTTGAAGGCTATATACCTCAGATAGTTGTATGTATACTAGCTGCAGTATCACAGCTTCATCTATAGAATGTTAGTGCTGTTTCTCCACTGATACATATCTACATTTATGCTACTAGAAAGCTATGTAATGTTGATTTCACTGTTTTCAAAAAGGGCAATTTTCCCCCTATTAGGCACATGTAAGATTAGGGTTGTGATTAGTAAGCAGTCAATTTTTGGCATTCAGTAAGTTCTCTTATTCGTAATTAAGTTCACATACTCATCTTCATACAGTTTAAACATTTATTAATTACTTCACTGTTTTCAGTGAAGATACTTGGTGGGCACTGTGTGTGAATTTAACAGTATAGAAAAACATTTTTCCCCAAATGAATGCAGGCCAGTTGGGGATGCAAACAATAACTGAATAAACCAGCTGGAGAAAGAATAGGAAGAACATTCCTAAAATGATGATATAATACTCAAAAAGGAAAAAGGCATGAATGACTCTGGGAGAAGGGGAGATATAAGATATTTGGTGAGAAACTCATTCCTCAGTCGCTCTTACCCAACAAAGTACTTTATTTCTCATAGTTTTATATATTTTTTATTTTTTAACCAATAACCTATCCAAAAGGGTATTATATTAAGTAGTATAAACAATGGATTTTTAAAAATTGCAGTTCTTGCTCACAGATGAGCTTCTTAACTAATAATATATTTTTACCCTAAATAAGTTCTTGGTCTGGTTCAATTCAGTTCAGCCACTCAGTCATGTCCAACTCTTTGTGACCCAATGGACTGCAGCATACCAGGCCTCCCTGTCCATCACCAACTCCCAGAGTTTACTCAAACTCATGTCCATTGTGTCGGTGATGCCATCCAACCATCTCATCCTCTGTCATCCCCTTTTCCTCCTACTTTCAATCTTTCCCAGCATCAGGGTCTTTTCAAATGAGTTAGCTCTAGGCATCAGGTAGCCAAAGTATTGGAGTTTCAGCTTCAACATCAGTCCTTCCAATGAACAGTCAGAATTGATCTCCTTTAGGATGGACTGGTTGGATCTCCTTGCATTCCAAGGGGCTCTTAAAAGTCTTCTCCAATACCACAGTTCAAAAGCATCAATTCTTCAGTGCTCAGCTTTCTTTATAGTCCAACTCTCACATCCATACTTTCACTTCAGTTCAGTTCAGTCGCTCAGTCGTGTCTGACTCTTTGTGACCCCATGAATCGCAGCACGCAAGGTCTCCCTGTCCATCACCAACTCCCAGAGTTCACTCAGAGTCGCATCCATCGAGTCAGGGATGCCATCTAGCCATCTCATCCTTGATCGTCCCCTTCTCCTCCTGCCCCCAATCCCTCCCAGAATCAATGAGTCAACTCTTCGCATGAGGTGGCCAAAGTACTGGAGTTTCAGCTTTAGCATCATTCCTTCCAAAGAAATCCCAGGGCTGATCTCTTTCAGAATGGACTGGTTGGATCTCCTTGCAGTCCAAGGCGCTCTTAAAAGTCTTCTCCAATACCACAGTTCAAAAGCATCAATTCTTCAGCGCTCAGCCTTCTTCACAGTCCAACTCTCACATCCATACATGACTACTGGAAAAACCATAGCCTTCACTAGACGGACCTTAGTCGGCAAAGTAATGTCTCTGCTTTTGAATATGCTATCTAAGTTGGTCATAACTTTTCTTTCAAGGAGTAAGCGTCTTTTAATTTCATGGCTGTAGTCACCATCTGCAGTGAATTTGGAGCTCCCAGAAATAAAGCCAGCCATTGTTTCCCCATCTATTTGCTATGAAGTGGTGGAGCCAGATGCCATGATCTTCATTTTCTGAATGTTGAGCTTTAAGCCAACTTTTTCACACTCCTCTTTTACTTTCATCAAGAGGCTCTTAGTTCTTATTTATTTTCTGCCATAAATGTGATGTCATCTGCATATCTGAGGTTACTGATATTTCTCCCAGCAATCTTCATTCCAGCTTGTGCTTCATCCAGCCCAGCGTTTCCATGATGTCCTTTGAATGTAAGTCAAATAAGCAGGGTGACAATATACAGCTTTGACATACTCCTTTTCCTATTTGGAAAGAGTCTGTTGTTCCATGTCCAGTTCTAACCATTGTTTCTTCACCTGTATATAGATTTCTCAAGAGGCAGATAAGGTGGTCCAGTATTCCCATCTCTTTCAGAGTTTTCCACAGTTTATTGTGATCCACACAGTCAAAGGCTTTGGCATAGTCAATAAAACAGAGATAGATGTTTTTTTCTGGAACTCTCTTGCTTTTTCGATGATCCAGTGGATGTTGGCAATTTGATCTCTGATTCCTCTGCCTTTTCTAAATCCAGCTTGAACATCTGGAGTTTCATGGTTCACGTATTGCTGAAGCCTGTTTTGGAGAATTTTGAGCATTACTTTGCTAGCATGTGAGATTTGTGCAATTTGTGTGGTAGTTTGAGCATTCTTTGGCATTGCCTTTCTTTGGAATTGGAATGAAAGCTGATCTTTTCCATCCTGTGGCCACTGCTGAGTTTTCCAAATTTGCTGGCATATCGAGTGCAGCACTTTCACAGCATCATCTTTTAGGATTTGAAATAGCTCAACTGGAATTGCATCACTTCCACTCAGTTCAGTTCAGTCGCTCAGTCGTGTCTGACTCTTTGTGACCCCATGTATCGCAGCACACCAGGCCTCCTTGTCCATCACCAACTCCCGGAGTTTACCAAAAATCATGTCCATTGAGTCAGTGATGCCATGGAGCCATCTCATCCTCTGTTGTCCCCTTCTCCTCTTGCCCCCAATCCCTCCCAGCATCAGAGTCTTTTCCAATGAGTCAACTCCTCACATGAGGTGGCCAAAATATTGGAGTTTCAGCTTCAGCATCAATCCTTCCAATGAACACTCATTACTGATCTCCTTTATGATGGACTGATTGGATCTCTTGATCCAATCCAAGAGACTCTCAAGGGTCTTCTCCAACACCACAGTTCAAAAGCATCAGTTCTTCGGAGCTCATGTCCAACTCTCACATCCGTACATGACCACTGGAAAAACCTTCCACTTCCACTAGTTTGATCCAAAAATATTCTCAGGCTTGCCCATTATTTTTTCATGTATTTATTGTAATATAATTTATTGAGAGTCATTCAGCTATCTGAATAAAACAGGCAGTGGTTTAGTTGCTAAGTCGTATCCAGCTCTTGGGACCCCATAGACTGCAGCCCACCAGACTCTTCAGTTCAGGAGATTTCCTAGGCAAAAATACTGAAGTGGGTTGCCATTTACTTCTCCAGGAGATCTACCAGACCCAAGGATAGATCCCTGGTCTCCTGTTATGCAAGCATATTCTTTGCTGACTGAGCCACCATGTGGTATCCCACAAATACTCTTTATATTGTGACTATGATAAGCCTTACATCCAAAATAGTCCTTTATTAATAAAAGCAAATGTTTTTTATTTAAGAACTTTCATTTTTAATATGAATAACACAAATTAGATTTTTGTGAAGTCTTATCCTGATTACTTGAGTTTTTTTAGTATTAGAAAAGGAAAAAACAAAATTTGTCATACAAAGTGATGCTAATTCTTTTGGCATTCACCAGTATACAAAAGGAGAAGGAAATGGCAACCCACTTCAGTACTCTTGCCTGGAAAATCCAAGGGACGGGGGAGCCTGGTGGGCTGCCGTCTATGGGGTCGCACAGAGTCGGACACGACTGAAGTGACTTAGCAGCAGTATACAAAGATAAAGAGAAATCAAGAATATAAATTAATTATAAAATGCATTAAGTTTTCTTAATTTCCCATATTAGCTATGCCTTGGGAGGTTGCTGGGGCATGTGATGCTCCTCTGTCCATCGGGATTCTCCAGGCAAGAATACTGGTGCAGGTTGCCATGCCCTCCTCTAGGGGATCTTCCCAACCCAGATTTCAAATGCAGGTTTCCCACTTTGCTGGCAGATTCTTTACCATCTGAGCCACCAGAGAAGCCCCCTAAAAAATATTTTTTCTTTATTTCCCATACTAGATATGCCCTGTGAGGTTGCTATAAGAAAGGAAATTGCTGTAATATCTTATAAATGTCAAAATTTGTAAGTAATTGACTAACTTCACAATAGAAGGTATCATTTCTCTTTGATTGATACGTCATATAAGATTTAAAACCAAAAATAACATAATGGATTTTAAAAAGTATAGGGCTATATAGGGCTTCCCTTTTGACTCAGATGATAAAGAATCTGCCTGCATTGCAAGAAACCTGGGTTCAGTCCCTGAGTAAGGGAGATTCCCTGAAGAAGGGAATGGCTACCAATCCAGTATTCTTCCCTGTAGAATTCCATGGGCAGAAGAGCCTGGCAAGCTCATGGGTCACAGAGATTGGGACATGACTGACAGCTAACACATTTCACTTTTTCATAGGACCATATTACACTGAATTTGGATTAAATAATATTTTGCCACTGTGTTCTTTGAAAATCTTATTGTATGCACCTTCAATATTATAAAGTAACATCGTAGAAAGTGTTTGACAGGTTTCAATATCAGCTTAAGCTTGTGAAAAAAGAAAACAATCCAGTGAAATTTAATACTGAAAACAAACCCATTCCAAATAATTCTGTTTTTCTTGAAATTTATCATTCATTGAAAGTTTGCCAGAACTCTTTGTATGTTATATTCCTTATTTTTTTTTATTAAGGCCCTACCTTACTTAAAAAAGATTTTTTTATTTTTTTAATTAAAGAATTTAATAAATTATATAATTTATATATTATATATGTTATATGAAATTATAAATAAATTATAAATTTATGGTTTATAAATATAAATTATTTATATATTTATATAAATATATAAATTATATACAATCAAATTCACCACTTTAGTATAGGTTTCTGTAAATTTTATAAAATGTTTTAAATTCACTGCTATAATCAAGATATAGAATTGTTATTGTTCAGTTGCTATATAATGTCCTACTCTTTGCAACCCCATGGACTATAGCATGCCAGGCTTCCTATCTCCCTAAGTTTGCTCAAATTAATGTCCATTGAGTCAGTATGCTATCCAACCATCTTATCCTCTGTCATCCTCTTCTCTTCCTGCCTTCAGTCTTCCCCAGGATCAGGATCTTTTCCAATGAGTCAGCTCTTGGCGTCAGGTGGCCAAAATATAGGAGCTTCAGCTTCAGTCTTTCCAATGAATATTCAGGGTTGATTTCCTTTAGGATTCACTGGTTTGATCTCGTTGCAGTCCAAGGGACTCTGAAGAGTCTACTCCAGCACCACAGTTCAAAAACATTAATTCTTTGGCATTCAACTCTCTTTATGGTTCAACTCTCACATCCATACATGACACTGGAAAAACCATAGCTTTGACCATACAGGCCTTTGTCAGCAAAATGATGTCTCTTCTTTTTAACATGCTGTCTAGCTTTGTCATAGCTTCCCTTTCCTTGTCATAGCTTCCTTTCTAAGGAGCAAGCATCCTTTAATTTCATGGCTGCAGTCACCATCCACAGTGTTTAAAATCCGTTCTGTTCCCATTGTTTCCCCATCTGTTTGCCATGAAGTGACGGGACCAGATGCCATTATCTTTCTTTTTTGAATGTTGAGTTTGAAGCCAGATTTTTCACTCTCCTCTTTCACCTTCATCAAGAGGCTCTTTAGTACATAGAGTTAAGAGCACATAAATAAAAACTGAAAAGGACTAAGAAAAACAATAAAAAATACAGTGAAGAAAGTAATGTCCAACAGATGTAAAGAACAGTCTTTTGGACTCTGTGCGAGAGGCAAGGGGTGGGATGATTTGAGAGAATGGTATTGAAACATGTATATTATCATATATGGAATAGATCACCAGTCCAGGTTCAACGCATGAGACAAGGTGCTCTGGGCTGGTGCACTGGGATGACCCTGAGGGATGAGATGGGAAAGGAGGTATGAGGGGGTTCAGGATGGGGAACACATGTACACCCATGGCTGATTCATGTGAATGTATGGCAGAAACCACTATAATATTATAAAGTAATTAGTCTCCAATTAAAATAAATTAATTAATTAAAAAAAGAAAGTAATGTCTAAAAAGACATATTATATAACCTAATATCTGGCCACAAATTTGACCATAAAGATCTTTTCCTATTGATGACAATATCATAAAAAATTATTTGTGTATGTTTATGTAACTGAATTATCAAATATCAAAAATCATTAAATGTTTTATATATATTATATATATATTACATTATATATTTAATAGGGCTTCCCTGGTGACTCAGAGGTTAAAGCATCTGCCTGGATTGTGGGAGACCCGGGTTCAATCCCTGGGTTGGGAAGATCCCCTGGAGAAGACCCAGGTTCAATCCCTGGGTTGGGAAGATCCCTTGGAGAAGGAAATGGCAACCCACTCCAGTACTCTTGCCATATATATTCCATTTCTGAGAATGGATTCCACTGTCAAGAACTGATTCTATTTCTTCATTTCAATAATTTTTCCTTATATGAAATCAATTTCTTTTACCAGTTTAAAAGATGTGTTCTACTTCCCTTTGGAGCAGGATGTAAAGAATCAACTTTCCTTTAAAAATAATGTTCATCACAAATGTAATAATTGCTTTTTCTCAGTCTTCTTCTCCAGTCTGAACATCCTTAGTGTTCATTCATGTATCATCATAACAATGTTCTTAAGACTCCTTATTTCCTTTTCTCTTTCTATTCTCAAAACTGGGCACCACATAGAGATATAATGAGACCACCAATATACAGGTGGTTTGACTATCATCAGTGGTTCACCACTAAAATTTATTGAGCTTTTCCAATGAACTGTGAGGTTTCATTTTTTTCCTTTTTATGTATAAAGAAACTGGAAGTGACAAGGATTGAATTATATATATATCTCTGTGATCACGTAACTCAGCTTAAGAACTGAGATTTCCATCTACCTTTAACTTTGTACAGAATACTAAATCATTATAATGCAGACTGAGTATAGCAGAGTTTAAGCATCTGCATTGTTCCATTGGTTCATGATGAATTTATGGGTAAGAAACCAAGTACTATAAAACTTTCCAAAAGATGATTTCATTTGAAATATAAAAATATGTCTCCTCAATCCTATATATACATGTACAATCCACATTTTAAAACAATTTCAGAGTAAGTATGAGATCCTGAAGGAATTCTTCACCTTAAAAACAGAAGTAGAGAATAGGAAACATTTTACTAAATTTTCACCTTGGATTCAGAATATTAGAAATTTATATATTTATGGCATGAACACATGCATTAAAGGTGTGCTATTTATCTTGACTGTGTTTGTAGTTTTTCCTCAAAATATTTTTCTTAAAATATATCTTAAGTTTTATCTATTTTTGGAATGAAAAGCAAGTGTTTATATAGTGAATTTATATTTTCCTGGAATACTTTTCACTAAATTATTCAAATAAAATTATAGATATAAGTATTTATTAACAAAGGAAGAAAATTTCAAATGTCCTTTGAGGACTTAATATGATACAAACACATACCAATTAATTGTCAAATGTGCTAAGTAAAGTAATTGCTTTGTCACTTGCTCTAGGAAAAGCTTACATTCCCCATCACTTTTTCTAAGGCTTATCATATATGTGGGCAGATATTTCAGGAATCTTATACATTTTAAAATTTATTTTTTCTTCAGAATTTAAAATCTATTACTGTTTTAGATTTTCTAATTATGCATGAGATAATATAAGTAGTATGCTAAGCTTCCCTTTAATTGACAGGTTTGAACTTTAAGTACTTAATTGGTACTTCATAATGAAAATGACTGAAAGTCCACTTTCAGAGAATTCTCTAAGGGATGAAATGTCTTCATTACCAGCAAGGTGTAATTAATTTTAAATTATTTCCATTTTTGCCAAGATATATTCATATACTAGAATATACATTCCATAACTCCAGTGGTAAAGATTCCAAAATGACACCAAAAAGTGTTGCGTAATCAAAATTGGAATGTGCATTATAAAGTGTAAATGCATAAATGAACCATGCCCTTTTATCGGCACTCGTTATTAAAACTGGAATGAAAGTTTTCCTATTTGAATCTCTCAGAAAATGAGTCATTTTGAATAGCTGAAATCTCTATGTAAATGAGAATGTTTAAGTAGCCAGAACATTTAAGACACATTTTAATCTTTTTGAAGAGATTCTTTCTGTAAATTCTTCTGTACACTATATATATTTAACCACCCTTTTTTTCCTGTAGCCAAGCTAGCTCAACTTGAATTGACTGTTCTAGATTATCATTATGTTTGTGGCTTTTGACCTGACTTACATATATGTCTTATATAAATTCCTGGTTTCAAAGTAAGTGGGTTATTTTTACTGTGATACTATGGGAAATTAAGTGCCTATAACTAAAAACATATATATTCATTACAAACATTTATAGTTCTAAATTAAACTTTGACATCTCCTATGACAGTAGATGGCTGTGCATTTATTTGTGTAATCATAAATTACTTGGATTACATTGAATGCATTTGTCATATTTAAAATAATAAAAAGCTGAAGCTAGAACAGTATTGTTATAGTGAATTACCTCACTTACATCCATTCTCTTTAAATTCTGGGATATTAGATTTATTTGTATATTTTAAAATTATATAACATTGGCATCCCCCCTTTTACCCCACTGTCACTGTTTTACTTCAGTCCATTGATCCTCTATTCAGGTGGGAGTAGGGGTATTACAAATTATGTATTACAGTCACCTGAACACATGAAGATTCCAAAACCACCTCATCCTCCAGAGTTTCACCTGTTGAGAATTATTGCTGGGTGAATCCCTGTTTTTGATGGAAGTGTGTCTTCCTTACATATTTAGAGACTGAAATGTGGGAGATTGGTTGAGGCTCCCAACATCACTTTCCTATCATCTTGTAGCAACTGATTCATGTTTCAACTTCTAGTCTGAACAGACTCCTCTTCACCCTCATTCCCATTGTCAGTCCGTCCTCCACATAGCTACCAGATAATTCTAAAACTCAAAACAATTATTTAAGTCCTATAGTTTATTTTCTTGACTTCCTATTGCTTTTATGGTTAACCTTATGAACCGTCTCATGAGAAATATAACCTCAATATATAGTCTTCATCATAATGTGTTGTCATAATTTCATCTAAATTTATACTGTAAATTAGAATACATCTTATATTTTTAGCTTCTAAATAAGAATATTAAGGTAAGCTCATTTTAATGGATTTTAAATACATTAAAGAGCTGGAAAAGCTAGAATAATTCCCTGATAATGATCTGCATATTCTTTGTGCTCATGCTCAGTCACTCAGTCATGTCCAACCCTTTGCCACCCTGTAGACTATAGCCTGCCAGACTCCTCTATCCACGGGATTTTCCCAGTCAAGAATACAGGAGTTGGTTGTTGTTCCATAGGAAATATGTTTTACGAGAAAGGATGCTAGGTGCCATCTCCATGATGTCATAACCTATTTTGCAGACAGTCATAGTTGATAAATTTATATTGCCTTTAGAGAACCAAGTAGATCACATTTATTTTTGTAGCTAAAACACTCTTAAACATGTGATATACTCCAGTTGACAATATCCACACAAAATTAGCCATTTTTCCTACTTATAAGTTTGTTTACTATTGGAGAGTGGGGTGGATTCCCTGTCACCTGAGCATTGCTGCTGCTGCTGCTGCTAAGTCACTTCAGTCGTGTCCGACTCTGTGTGACCCCATAGACGGCAGCCCACTAGGCTCCCCCGTCCCTGGGATTCTCCAGGCAAGAATACTGGAGTGGGTTGCCATTTCCTTCTCCAATGCATGAAAGTGAAAAGTGAAAGTGAAGTTGCTCAGTAGTGCCGAACTCTTAGCAACCCCATGGACTGCAGCCTACCAGGCTCCTCCGTCCATGGTATTTTCCAGGCAAGAGTACCGGAGTGGGTTGCCATTGCCTTCTCCCACCTGAACATTGGCTGGGGGTAATTTTATCCTCAGAAAAGTAAAGATGTAAGTGGATGAATTATTACAGCATACAGTCTTTAGTATTTTTCCACTGTAGAAGTTTATACTTTTGTGATGTCCATTACTAACTTCAAAACAAGAAGGAAATTGCTGCTTGTAATACTTTCTAAAAAGAACAAATTGGTTAGTTTTTAAACCAATTAATCTAAAAAAGAGAACACCTGTCTCTTCTTAAATAGTGTGATGTTTTCCTATGAATTCAGTTTGAGATAATGCAAATCTGCATAGCCATGATTCATTTCTAGTTGTCTGTTTCTTCCAATTTAAAACAAATGAAAGCTTCCTGTTATTGAGTTTCCTGGAAAGGAAAGACAAGTGATTGTTCACTTGCCTGTGGAGATATTCTTAGTGAAGAGGAACTCAAATGCACTTGGCGATGATTGACTGACTTTAAGAATAAGGTAGCAGAGTTTAAGAGGCACTTGCTCATTTGTAAGTCGTAGAGTCTAAATGAGGAAAACCATTAGGTGATGGCTTCTTCAGTTTTCTGTCATGTTTGCTTGTGAACTAATGACCATTTTAAGCATAGATCTTAACTGAAAATTATTCTAAAGAAAGTCACTCATCACGGTTGCATTCACAATTACTTCCACATGAATAACTTCTTATCTCTTAACCTCTTTTCATGCCTAAGCAGCTCAAAAAATTCATATGTAATAAATGCATTTTACATGAATGGCTTTATGTCAGGCCACTGAGGAGAAATTGAAGAGCTATTCATTGGATTTTTCTGTATATCAAATAGAAACAATAATAGCTATTTTCTAAAAATGAAAAAAAAATCAGTGTGAGCTCAACCTAGATTTAAGAAAAGAATGGATCAAAAATGATTAAAGAGTAACTACTGATTAGAATTCTTGAGTTTCATTTCTTTCAGTTTATATGTGACCTTGAGGAAATCATTTGAACTCATCCCTGTTTAACTATGACTATAGAGTACTTACATTAAGCAAAATTTTAAAATATAGAAACATAAAGGAAACGAATAACTTTTTCAGCTTATCAGCTACCGTCTGCAAGTGAATACTTTACAGCTACTCACGGTAAATAGAAGTCACTTTTCTAGCTTATCAGCTAATCTGTTCAAAGGAATACTTTTCAGCTATTTGTAAGGGTTTTCATTGTTCCTTAGAATTATATGTAGTTCAGAAAAAAACCCAAAGATCCTTTTTAGAAAAGGATTTTTTTTTTACTCCCCCGAAAGATTATTCTGTGACCTTTTCAGAAAATATATCCAAAATCTGCTCTTGCTTATGTCTCTTATCCCACGTCCCACTTCTTATTCCTTGAAGTTGGCACTCAATACAAAGATGGCCCTGTACTACTTCATGTAAATGAACTTCCCCATTTTCTGGTACCTTGATACTGCCTTTCTTTCTTGACTCAGGAAGCCAAGTCCTCTGTACCTTTTGAGATTGGGATGATCATAGAATTAATCGCCCAAATTGGGACATTTGAGAAGAAAAGGAGAGCTAGTGAGACAGGAAGTGCGAAAATTGATGTCAACAGGGCCATATGGAACCATTACTTAAGAGCCATCTAAAACATTAGCTCCTCTGTGATGGTTTCTCCCCAAACAGAAATGCTTGTCTCGTTTTTATTGCTGTTGACCTCCATTATGGCACTTAACACATTGTATTGGGTTGGCCAAAAAGTTCATTCAGGTTTTTCTGTAACATCCTTAGAATAAACAGTAATAGATTTCATCCTAACAAAGTAGAAACAGATTTCAAAAGGAAAAAAGAAAACAGTTTGCATCCCTTCTGGTGTTTTCAGTTTTATAATCGAACAATTTGATTTTGTGGTAGCGTTGTTTTCCCCTATTCTTTAGAATTTTTAAAAGGTCAGCACTTAACAGCCTGTGTTTTTTCTTTTTTCTTCTCTCAGGATCACTTTATTTTTTCTTCTAAAACACAGCACCCTTTGCTTTTCCGAAGAATTAAAAGGATTTCTCAGAAGTTCTTGGCCTTTTTTTCATTACATGGACAATTAAAATGAAATTTGGTACTGCTTTCCTTCTTTCAGTTCTTTGATAGCTTTTCATCCACACAGAAGTTAAGCAATGTAAATTTTTAACAGAAGAAATTAAGAACTCTGATGTTTAAGAAGAGTTAGATATATTCAGACTCAATGCACATGATAAAGAATGTTTTAAAGTATCAACTGTTTAATTTTAGACCAATGTTAAGTACCCTACAGAAGGGTATATCCAAATTAAAGTCCTTAGTTTTAATTTGAAGGTTATACTTTCTTTGAAATTACTACAAATTTGAGGCAGAGAATATGGGGGCAAAACATATTTAAACTGAGACTTAGTTGTCTCATTTGTTAAACAATGATAACTAGAGCAATTACTGTATTGATTTGTTGTCAGGATAAAAATTGATTTATAAAATCCTTAACAGGATTTAGCAAAGTATTAAATATTCAACAAATATCACCAACATTATCATTATCCTTATTTTTTATATTATCTTTTGTAGCAGTTTATCATTACCCAAACCAATTGATAAACCAACTGAATTAGTTTATTGAATATTTAACCAAATGTTCACGCTATTAGGGGGAAAACCCCAAACACGTATTCCTTTTTAGATTAAATTTGACCATGTGAACATGAATGTGAAAGTGAAAGTCACTCAGTCATGTCCTATTCTTTGCGACCCCATGGGCTATGCAGTCCATGGAATTCTCCAGGCTGGAATACTGGAGTGGGTAGCCTTTCCTTTCTCCAGGGGATCTTCCCAACCCCAGGGATCAAACCCAGGTCTCCCATATTGCAAGTGGATTCTTTACCAGCTGAGCCACAAGGGAAGCCCAAATTTGACCACAAAATATATGAATTCTCAGTTCCGATCATTTCCTAATCACCAAGTTAAACTACTCCATGCTCAAAAGTTTTAATGAACAGTAATGATACTGTCTCCTTTGTCTCAGAGAAAAAAAATGTAAAATAGCCATGACTCAAACAGTAATGATGACAAAAGTTTAACATTCAGGCCTTATTATGTGGCAGGCACTCTGCCTCGTATTTGTGATTTTTTTTTTAATCCTCACCACAATCCTAAGAAATGGCAATGCTATTGTTTGCTTTTTGTAGATGAAATGGACACTAAAGACTAATACACCCACTCCCCAGAATCCATAAGTGATATAACTGTATGGGTACCCACAGGTCTTATGTCTCTACAACCTGTGTTCATAACCATGGTACTACACTGCCTCACTACTGAAACCCATGTGTTCTGGAATATGTGGCTTTGATTAGAATTAGTGAAACATAGCTCAGCCTTGTAAGCGAGGTCTAGCAAAGACCAAGCTTCTTAACCATCTAGTAACAATAAGCTACTGCTGCTGCTGCTGCTAAGTTGCTTCAGTCATGTCTGACTCTGTGCAACCCCATAGACGGCAGCCCACCAGGCTCCCCCGTCCCTGGGATTCTCCAAGCAAGAACACTGGAGTGGGTTGCCATTTCCTTCTCCAATGCATGAAAGTGAAAAGTGAAAGTGAAGTCACTCGGTCATGTCTGACTCTTCACAACCCCATGGACTGCAGCCTACCAGGCTCCTCCATCCATGGGATTTTCCAGGCAAGAGTACTGGAGTGGGATGCCATCACCTACTCTGAATAATAAGCTAGGGAGTGCAATAAATATAGGGAAAAAAATACACAGATACATTCATGTATATTTATTTTTTAAAAGATTCCCTTAGTACAATTGAAGCAAGACATATGCTGTCAACATGAGATTCAGCAGGAATAATTGTTGTATAGGGATATTGAGTGATACTTTAAGCAACTTGTCAAAATTCATTAGCTAATTATTTTCATATTACTTCATATTAATTCTGCTGTAGGGGGTCCATTCTTGCCTGCACCCTTTTTGGCTGTTGCTCGATAAGAAGAGTGGTATTTAGATAAGGATAATTTGTAAAGTTTCCAACCTCAACTGAGATAAATTCAGGTCAGAAAAAATTATAACGTGTCTGGTCATTGGTGTATTGAAAATCATTAACTCAGAGCTGAGATAATGACAACAAAAGTTCAATATATAACTGAAACCCTTCATGTTGTTTTGATAAGTAACCCTGCATGATCAAGAAGTTCCCCTGGAGTTTTCTTGAACTATAATTGAAGATATTTGTTTAAACATCTTTGGTCATATTCTAATAATATAATTTTCTTTAATGAATTATGAGTATCTAGGCTTGGGCTTTCCTGGTGGCTCATCTGATAAAGAACCCACCTGCAATGCAGGAGACCTGGCTTCGATCCCTGGGTTGGGAAGATCTCCTGGAGAAGGGAACGGCTACCCACTCCAGTATTCTGGCCTGGAGAATACCATGGACTGTATAGTTCTCGGGGTCGCAAAGAGTCAGGCACTACTGAGCAGCTTTCACTTTCACGCTTGGACTAAACTCCTCTGGAGCTGGTTGTAGGCCATCAAACATAATTCTATGAAGGATTTTCATGAAAATAGTCCTTTCATGTATATAATATTATATAGATAATGTGATAATCATATTCTGTAATAACCACATACCATTTTTCCTTTAATAGTGTACTTTATGGCAGATAAGTAAAATTGCTTTTTTGTGACCAGCTTTTATTTTCTCAGCCATGTTCTAGTAGTGATGTTCTCCTTCATACTGACGTATAGGACTCCTGTCCTATGCAGTTAGCTGTGCAGTTTGATCAGACTGAAGAGATAATTGAGGATTCACTAGGCTCAAACCTTCCATGAAGTTAGCACAGTATCACCTTTGATATTCAGTGGGAGATAATTCAGCTCATCAATATTCAATATTGCTTTTTTGATTTTGAAACTGTAGGTAAGACCTCATGCTCTTCTGCACAGATAATCTACTTCAGAATATGTATATTTTCAGAAATAAGATTAGTGATGGGTAATCGGTAAAGTCATCACTAAAGTAGAAGCTATAGATAATCACTTTTGGAAGGTTTATGTGAGTTTTTTCTTGAGATAACATTTTTATGAGCATTTAGAACATAATGGCTATTTGAGTATAGCACTAGCACTTGATGTAAAATATTAATGGTAAGACACAATGATTTATATATACCAAAACATGGAAGAAACTTTGAATTAAATTGAAAGGATTTGAATTCTATTCATTCTCTAGCTATTATTTTTTAGTAGATTCTCACATTTATCTCACAGAAATAAGATGTTGGATTCTAGAATAAAGTGACGAATTCTAGAATTCTTTGTTATTCTAGCAATGAAATACAAAAAAAGAAAAGTAAAAATATTATGATGCCTCATGGTATCATGATGGTGGTTGTGGTTTAATCACTAAATAGTGTCTGACTCTTGCAACCTCGTGGACTGTAGCCAACCAGGCTTCTCTGTCCATGCAATTTTTCAGGCAAGGATACTGGAGTGGGTTGCCATTTCCTTCTCCAAAGAATCTTCCCAGCCCAGAGATCGAACGCTGGTTTCCTGCATTGCAGGCAGTTTCTTTACCAACTGAGCCACCAAAGAAGCCTTTGGTATCATAATATAAGGCTCAATTACTTGTTCTGTACTAAAGGAGGATACAGCAACAAGTCCAGCACTTCTATATAATATCAACAGTTCATAGTAGGATTTAATGATATTGATTGACCCCTAATGTCCCTAAAAATGCATTTTCAAGATATAAAAGTATTTTGATATAGTTAATTTCCAGAAATGAATATTCTCCTTAATGAGTTAATGCTTTTTCATCACCAACATTTAGTGATTTAACTAGTTTCTCTATTTTTTGTAGACATTTTTGTCTAAAGTTTCTAAGGCATCCCCCCTTTATTGCCAGTTAATAAGCACTTTAGGAGATATGATAATGAGCAATTTTTTTAAAAAAAAATGTATATTAGCTCTCCATATATCCCATTCAAAAAGTGATAAATTAAGATGTGATAGTTGAGTTATAGGTTGTTGAATAAATTGAATTAAGACTATGTTAGTAAGTTTTTAAATGGCCAAGGGAAAAAAGCTGAAGTGATTAGCTTCCTTTTGTAAGGTGTGCTTATTAAGGGAAGAAAATACTTCTGCTACCCAGACACATTTCTACACACACAAGATGATTTTATTTAAATTAAGAAAAACTCAAATTGGCTAAAGCTAAAAGAAGGAATTAGATGTCTGACATACGTAGACTTCCAAAGAGAAAGGCTTGCTTCAGACCTAAAAAGGAAGTGTTCATTTGTGTTATCAAGGCTCTATCTTACTCATCCCTAAGCTCAGCTTGCTTGTGACTGACTCCTGTTTCAAATATACTTCCTCCACATGCAGCGAGATGATCACTGGCATCTCCAAACATAAGTTTTTCATGGAGCTCAAGTTCTCTTCAAAAGAATGTTCTTTCTGTCTATTAACACTAGCAAGTTCCAGGGAAAATCCTGATAGGATCTTCTGATATATTTGATAGAACTGTCCGAGTAACCAACTTCAGTTCAGTTGCTCAGTCACATCCAACATTTTGCAACCCCATGGACTGCAGCAGGCCAGGCCTCCCTGTCCATTACCAGTCCCGGAGTTTACTCAAACTCATGTCCATTGAGTCAGTGATACCATCCAAACATCTCATTCTCTGTCGTCCCCTTCTCCTCCTGCCCTCAATCTTTCCCAGCATCAGGGTCTTTTCAAATGAGTCAGCTCTTCACATCAGGTGGCCAAAGTATTGGAGTTTCAGCTTCAACATCAGTCCTTCCAATAAATATTCAGGACTGATTTCCTTTAGGATGGACTGGTTGGATCTCCTTGCAGTCCAAGGGACTCTCAAGAGTCTTCTCCAAAGCCACAGTTCAAAAGCATCAATTCTTTGGTGCTCAGTTTTCTTTATAGTCCAAATCTCACATCCATACATGACTGCTGGGAAAACCATAGCCTTGACTAGACAGACCTTTGTTGACAAAGTAATGTCTCTGCTTTTTAATATTCTGTCTAGGTTGGTCATAACTTTCCTTCCAAGGAGTAAGTGTCTTTTAATTTCATGGCTGCAGTCACCATCTGCAGTGAATATGCAGCCCTAAGAAATAAACTCTGTCACTGTTTCTACTGTTTCCCCATCTATTGCCATGAAGTGATAGGACTGGATGCCATGATCTTAGTTTTCTGACTGTTGAGCTTTAAGCCAACTTTTTCATTCTCCTCTTTTACTTTCAGCAAGAGGCTCTTTAGTTCTTCTTTCAGTTCAGTTCAGTTCAGTTCATTCGATCAGTTGTGTCCGACTCTTTGCAACCCCATGAATCACAGCACGCCAGGCCTCCCTGTCCATCATCAACTCCCAGGGTTCACTCAGACTCATGTCCATTGAGTCAGTGATGCCATCCAGCCATCTCATCCTCTGTCATCCCCTTCTCCTCCTACCCCCAATCCCTCCCAGTATCAGAGTCTTTTCCAGTGAGTCAACTCTTCGTATGAGGTTACTTTCTGCCATAAGCATGATGTCATCTGCGGTTAGAAGATACCTGAGGTTATTGATATTTCTCCCGGCAATCAAACTGTATACTTTTACTTTATAAATATTTTCACTTTTATGACAACTTTAACTTTTCATAGATAAGTATAATATAAATGCCAAGTACCTCCAAATTATGCTAATAGTGCTTTGCTCTTCTTTGAGTGTAAAGCTAAATTCTTTTTCAAATTCCTTTGATTAAGACTGCAAACATAAAAGTGGGATAAATCTGCCAAAAATGAACAATTTGCACAAAGAGTTCAGACTTTTCAGCTGACAGCATTTTAGCACACAGAGGGGTGTTGTCAAAATTTCGCTATAGGCAGTTTCATTCTATACAATGATATATTTCAGAGTTTATGAAAAAAATTACATGGTAAAATTCACTGTCGTCATCCTGGGAGAATATCCATACCTTTTTATTTCTTGATGTACAAATTTAGTCTTATCATGTTTGAAGCACTCTGGTCCCACTATTGAAAGCCTATACATGAAATACCTTTTGCACAGAAATTTCTGAATTCAGGTCTTTCGTGGGTGTATATTGATCTCCAGCAACTAACTGAACATGCTGGCAGATCCTGCTGGGCTCTCTTCATGATCGATCCTCTCACAGATTCCATGGATTAATGAAAAGAGAGAGAAAAAGTTCTGACCTAATTGGCCTGATTGTGGGGAAAATAAGCGTCTCCTTATTTCTTTTCTTTGGAGAAAAAAAAAAATTATGATCAAAGTGAAAGTGAAAGTCTCAGTTGTGTCCCACTCTATGACCCCATGGCCTGTAGCCTGCCAGGCTCCTCTGTCCATGGAATTCTCCAGGCAAGAATACTGGAGTGGGTAGCTGTTCCCTTTTCCAGGGGATCTTCCCAACCCAGAGATCAAACCCAGGTTTCCCTCTTTGCAGGGGGACTCTTAACCCTCTGAGCCACAGGAATTGAATCTGGGCCTCCTGCTGTGCAGGCAGATTCTTACTGCTGAGCCACCAGCGAAGCAACTATATCATTACACATATAAAGAACTTCTTTGAACACTGGACCTATAATTAATATATTTGAATTTTTCAACTCCTCTCATTTCAGAAATAACTTGAGGTAAATTTATTATACTATAATATCCAAAGTTCTCATTCTAATTCTCTATAGGTATGCCTTCTCTAATTTTTACTGACTTAAGAGCTGTGAGGAAAAATGCCTGAAGGGTATCATTTGAGAGTAACACATGCTCAGTAGCTTTTACTTGGAGATCTGTGCTGTCTCACTTCTCCATTGATAGCATTTATTCAACCAAATCCAGGCTGTTACTGTTCATATTCTGTACCCTTCTATGGGGACCAGGGCTAAGGGCAAAGTGTAAGCATTTTGTTGCCATCCACCTATGAACTTTTTTTTTCAAGTACATTTAACATGCATTCTACTTTGTGAATAAGTGTTGCTGTATATTTTCTATCAGCAGGGAAGAAAAGAAAATTTAACATGTTATGTTTTTCTTAGCATGCTAAGATAATCTTTGAAGCAGAACTCTAAAAATACAAGCACAGCAGGTCATCTTCCTGGCTCTGTACTCCAGGGAACAAACTTCTTTATTGTGAAGACCCTAATCTATACTTTTCTTGTTGCTACTCGCTTCTGTGATTCTAGAAGCAAATTTTCATTTGCTAGTTCTCATTTAAAGTAATTCGAATAACGCTTTTCAGGCCATAAATGAATTTTCATCAGAAATGCATTGAATTTTACAGTGACTAAGACATTCGAGTGAGTCCTACAATAGCACAGAAGACATGGAATGTTGTTACCCTTCCAGCTGTCATGGAGTCTTATACCTGGATTGTCCTATGTAAAGTCTTTGTGTGTTCAGTGAGCTTACTCTTCCAGTAAAGGCAGGGAAGCCTGGTGTGCTGCAGTCCATGGGGTCACAGAGAGACATGACTGAGCAACTGAACAACAAAGGCAAATTAGAGAAGTGAAAGGGTGTTTCAGTTTTAATATTTATAAAATTGTAACAAATGTTTAAACAGGTTTAGAAATCCTAATTTGAGGGTGTTTGTTTATGTGTGCACGTGACGATAAATATAAATGTATGCACACAATTGCTACTCATATTTTCCCACATAGCACACAGCTTCTGGAGAACATATATTTATAAATATTATATAAGTTTTTATTACATAAAATGAGTATAAAGCCTACATCATCTTATGTATTCTTTAGAATTTGATGCCTAGGCTGCATGTTGAAAAGGTTAAGTAATTGTTATCTTTTGATATTGTTTTGATAGTTGAATTTAATTATAAGAAAAGAAGTGGATTCAATAAATGAACAGAATGCCCTTTATGCATTTCTTGCCATAAATCAGATGCCATGGAAAACACCTCTTTTTCTCTCTCTTGAAAAGCACTTTTTAATATGGTGAATCATATTCCCAAATATCATAAGAGAATTAGGAGAGTGAACATGACAATTTTAGTCTTACAGAGTCACAGTATCTGCCTTGTGCTGGTCCCCTGCCAGTCTTTCCTGAGTCACCTGAGAAGATTTTACATGTTAATAATCAAGGTTATTTTTGTCTTTCTTATAAATACAATTAATAAGTATTTGTTGAACACTTACTCTGAGACACATGCATATTTATTGGGCTCCCTTTACCTTAACAAGTGGATTTTTCACTTAAATCCCATAGTTTTTACCTCTGATTGTAGATTCCAAGAGTTAACAGTTTACTTATTTCCAACACTTGGTATCGATCATAAAGAGTGAAAGTTGCTCAGTCCTGTCTGACTCTGTGACCCCATGGGCTATATAGTCCATGGAATTCTCCAAACCAGAATACTGGAGTGGGTAGCGTTTCCCTTTTCCAGAGGATCTTCCCAACCCGAGGATTGAGCCCAGGTCTCCTGCATTACAGGCAGATTCTTTACCAGCTTACCAGCTGAGCCACAAGGTATAGTAGGCATTCATTAAATATTTATCCTAATGAATAAATGAGTAATTGAGGAAATTAATAAAAGCTATTCACCATTTCTTTTTATTTTGCCATTATTTGAGTTAAAGAGTTATTTTACTCAGTTTTGCAAGTTCCATGATCAATAACTTCTATAAAACTAACATTTGGTATTTTATTTTAAAAATTTACAATTCTTGAACAATGATGTATTATCAAGAACATGATAATCACTTTATTATCACAATGCTGCACAAAATTATATTCTTAATATACCACAATATATCTGAATATTAACAAGAAATTCAGCTGATACATAATAGCCCACATTTTAATATCCCACTGAACAATTAGATTCTGAGTGTTGGAAAAGATGACAAAGAATGATTCCAGTTTAATCCAAAATTTTCATGTCTTAATTTCCTCCTCCTCAAAATTAGGTAATAAAAAGCAATTTTAAAAAATAAATTATTTTTCATTACTTACACTTATCATTTATATTGACTGATGAATTCGGTATCAGAAAATCACTACACAACAATGAAATGATCCAAAAGGAAATATTTAGTAAAGGGGTAGGAGCGGTAAAGAAATGTGTGTTTAATGAGCCTTGATTCTGTACTAGACACTAGTCATCTTTATGTCACTACTGATTTTATTCTCACTGTAAATCTGTGACCTAGATAATTTTGTGAAAGTGTATTGACACCATGTCTCCCTTTTATATAAAACTTAATTTTCCTATAATACAGCATTCCTGGCCTTATTTTGTCCAACCTAGTTGCTACACTTTCTCCATTATCTGTCATAAAAATAAGAGAAATAAAGGAGGAGAGAGGATGAGTCAGCAAAGCACAGAGAATTTTTAGGGCTGTCAGTTCAGTTCAGTTCATTTGCTCAGTCGTGTCTGACTCTTTGCAACCCCATGAATCACAGCACGCCAGGACTCCCTGCCCATCACCATCTCCTGGAGTTCACTCAGACTCACGTCCATCAAGTCAGTGATACCATCCAGCCATCTCATCCTCTGTCATCCCCTTCTCCTCCTGCCCCCAATCCCTCCCAGCATCAGAATCTTTTCTAATGAGTCAACTCTTCTCATGAGGTGGCCAAAGTACTGGAGTTTCAGTTTTAGCATCATTCCTTCCAAAGAACACCCAGGACTGATCTCCTTTAGTATGGACTGGTTGGATCTCCATGCAGTCCAAGGGACTCTCAAGAGTCTTCTCCAACACCACAGTTCAAAAGCATCAATTCTTCGGCACTCAGCTTTCTTCACAGTCTAACTCTCACATCCATATATGACTACTGGAAAAACCATAGCCTTGACTAGATGGACCTTTGTTGGCAAAGTAATGTCTCTGCTTTTGAATGTGCTATCTAAATTGGTCATAACTTTCCTTCCAAGGAGTAAGCATCTTTTAGTTTCATGGCTGCAATCACCATCTGTATGGGAACCTGGAATGTTAGGTCCATGAATCAAGGTAAATTGAAGCGGTCAAACAGGAGATGGCAAGAGTGAACTTCAACATTCTAGGAATCAGCGAACTAAAATGGACTGGAATGGGTGTATTTAATTCAGATGACCATTATATCTACTACTGTGGGCAGGAATCCCTTAGAAGAAATGGAGTAGTCATCATGGTCAACAAAAGAGTCCGAAATGCAGTACTTGGATGCAATCTCAAAAACGACAGAATGATCTCTGTTCGTCTCCAAGGCAAACCATTCAAGATCACAGTAATCCAAGTCTATGCCCCAACCAGTAATGCTGAAGAAGCTGAAGTTGAATGGTTCTATGAAGACCTACAAGACCTTTTAGAACTAACACCCAAAAAAGATGTCCTTTTCATTATAGGGGACTGGAATGCAAAAGTAGGAAGTCAAGAAACACCTGGAGTAACAGGCAGATTTGGCCTTGGAATACGGAATGAAGCAGGGCAAAGGCTAATAGAGTTTTGCCAAGAGACCGCACTGGTCATAGCAAACACCCTCTTCCAACAACACAAGAGAAAACTCTACGTGTGGACATCATCAGATGGTCAACACCAAAATCAGATTGATTATATTCTTTGCAGCCAAAGATGGAGAAGCTCTATACAGCCAGAAAAAACAAGACCGGGAGCTGACTGTGGCTCAGATCATGAACTCCTTATTGTCAAATTTAGGGCTGTGAAAATACTCATATGATACCATAATCGCGCTTCATGGGGTTGCAAAGAGTCGAACACGACTGAGTGACTGAACTGAACAGAACTGAACTGATATCATTATCCATGTGTCCAAATCCATTGGCTATACAACACCTAAAATAAGCCCTAATCCTAAATGGACTTTGGGTAATTATAAAGTGACAGTGTCAGTTCATCAGTTGTAATAAGTATACACTGTGGTGGGGAGCATCAATAATGCCTATACCTGTGTGGGACAGGATATATGGGAAATCTCTACCTCCTCTTTAATTTTGCTGTAAATTTTTAAGTTTTCTAAAAAATTCCTCATAAAAAATGAAAAAAAGACAGAATAGTAAAATTTGTATAATTATTATGCTATCTGCCTCTGCCCTTAACTAGAGGGTGACCTTAGGTGAGTCCTATATCTGCAGTTCAGTTGCTCAGTCATGTCCTGACTCTTCGAGACCCCATGGACTGCAGCATGCCAGGCTTCCCTGTTCATCCTATTTCCTCCTCTAAATCACAATAGTTGGGCTAGATGATGTCTAAGGAAAGTATTCCATCTCTGATTTTTGTTTTGCCTAATTTTGTATAGTTGTGTTTTATGCTTATCATTTATTTATAGTCATCAAGTTATGTTGCCTTGTGAAATGAGCTCTTTTTTGATTAAAAGAACTTTGTCCTGTCTATACTATTGACTGTATTTTAGGTGATTGTACATTCTTAATAATGTAATATAGGAATTTATACACATTAGAAAGATGTGGTTAAGCAGTTGAAGCTCTAGAACTGTCATTTAGAGCAGTCCTGACAAAGTGCAGAATATCAGTGTGTTACAATATGACAGCAATTCAAATAAATAAATACATGGTAGATTGTGTGTATGTGAGTGTGTTATAAGGGCATAGAATAACTCCAGAATGATATACTAGATAAAAGAGATTGCCTGGGGGAAGTATCAATATGATTAAATGCTATCATTTTATCACAGTTAAATATTACCACATCCATGTATTAGCTATTCAAATAATTAGTACATTTAATATGAATGGATGTGTTTAAGATATACATAAGGCTTCCCTGGTGGATCAGACAATAAAAAAGCTGCCTGTAATGCAGGAGGTCTGGGTTTGATCCCTGGGTCAGAAAGATCCCCTGGAAAAGGGAATGGAAACCCACTCCAATATTCTTTTCTAGAGAATCCCATGGGCAGAGCAGCCTGATGGGCTGCAGTCCATGGGGTCTCAAAGAGTCAGACATGACTGAGCAACTAAGCACATCAGTACTTATTGTATTGTGTCTTAATTTTCTATCACTGATGGAACAAAGTACCACCAACTTAGAAGGATAAACAATGGTAATTTATTATGTCTTTATATTTCTCTAAGATGGAAGTTCAACGTGGGTCTTATTAGACTAAAAGTAGTTCTTTCTGTAGACTGTAAAGGATCTTTATGTTTTTCAGTTCTAGAAGCAGCCCTGATTCCTTGATTCAGGTCCCCTTCCTCCATCTTGAGAGCCAGAAATGACTTATTTAGTGTTTCTCACATTGCATCAATCTGACTTACTCTTCTGCCTCCCTTTTTGACTTTCAAGAACTACTGACATAAAGATAATCTCTCTGTCACCACCATAATCACATCTATAAAGTCCCTCCTGCCACATAAAATAACATATTCACAGATTCTGAAGACTAGAAGATAGGCATCTTTGGAGGACTGTTGTTCTATCTACCATAAGCAATAAGCAGAATATCTGAGGAGACTGTAATTCCTAAATCAGAATTGCTCTGAAAGAGAAAAAGTCTTACAAACAGCCTCTTGTATGGCCTGTGCTGATTGGTCAACTGAAGTTTATGACCCCTGTTTTCATGCTAACATCACAATTCTGGTCATTAGGTTTCCCTATGTTTTTTTCCAATCTAGCTTTTCACAGTTCTCCACCCTGAACACATACTATCAGTGGAATAGGTCTGAATATTACCTCCTTCAATAGTATTTTCTTCTTATGCAGAGCATGGGGTTAGTACAATGATGATAAACATTAGGAAAGATTTGAGTTTGTGTATGGAGAGGAAGACTGCCTCAAAACTCTTTTTTTCTAGCTTTTGGATTCAAAATGTTTCAAGGAGATCTGTGTTACTGAACCTTATCATTTTTAAGACCTCCATTAAAATAAAATTAAAAATTCCAGGGGACGACTAATACAGTTAACCTATTGTTAAATAGTACATAATGGTTTGTCCATTGTTTGAGGAAACTGGTTTTAGAATCCTGATTGTTCTGTGATTTAGTAATGTAAATACTTAGTTTTAGGTTAGCTTAGAAAAGGAGAACTATAAATTTCAGAATTTTAGTGTATTTGCCTCTCTCCGCCCTCGTGGGTATATTTATAGGATGTGGAGGCAGTAAGCTATATTCTAAGAACATGGTCTCTGGACTTGAAACCTGATTCCCACCCACACTGTTGTGTAACCTTTGAAAATACACTTAACCTTATAAAGCTTTAGTTACTGCATTTCTATAATGGGAAGCAACATTTACCTCACACGGCGCTTTTTGATATTAGTCTTATAGAAAATAATCATTTTTATTAATATGATCTTCAGTATTCAAAGTGTTCATTCCTCTTTGTTCTTATAGGACTATAAAAACTACTAAAAGAGGACTATAGTTTTTCTATAAAAACTAGAAATTCAGGAAAGAGAAATGCTCTGATTCATTTTCCTTTTTCTATTCTCTTTCTAGTTTATTTTTGTAAACCTTGCTACAATAGGTTTTTGAGACTTCAAGGAATAATTTTGAAGTGATGCCTCCAAAATTCAGTGTTTGTCATTTTAACCACCAAGTCTATTTTTCACACTTGTGAAAGAAAGGGAAGCATTTGTATGGTTTTGTAAAATAGATTCCCCCTCTATATCTGTGAGCACCTGAACTTCACCATCAATATAAAACATTCCTCCACCCAATACAATTTCAAACCTACAACCAGCGAAGTATTTTGCAGGCCGATAGGTTTCATTTCATTTCATTTCTGAAAATTGCTCCATTGAATTTTACATTAAATTCCTTTCACAGTGTATCTTCTTAATTTTTAGGTATCATAATGGTATTGTGGTTGTTTTAAAGAACTCTTATTTTAAAGACACATACTCAAGTAATTTACAGATGAAATTATATGATGTTTGGGGTTTGCACCCCATATTTTGGGATGGGGAAAGAGGCTTGGGAGGAAACCAGTGAAACAACATAGGCCATGATATAGGAAACAACATTGCCTCCAAAAATATGACTCAGGGAATTGACCATTATAAGACAAAAAGGTATGAACATGGAGCAGTAAATTAGTGAAGAAGTAACAAGGCTTGTTTATGCAGCTTTTTCAGCCCTGTTTCTGGGACAGTGATGCCTTCTGTCTGTCCTCCTGGTGCAGAAAGGATACCTTTCCCATGGGAGATTTATGTCCTGCTTTCAGGGAGACCAAGAAGGGCCAGAGTATCTTTATGTATCATTTGTTTCTCAAGTAACTTTAATTCAGAATAATCAATAAATCAGAGTGGCATGCTTTGGGGTGGTATAGTCTATTCTCCTTCACATGTATTTTTGAATTCTTTCCTTTCTAATACATTTTTGAATTTTTATATTATTTGAATAGGCTTTTTTGTCTACCCTCCTTTATGGATTCCTGTCCTGTATCCCTCCCACTCATTTTATTGGCAGGTGTTACCGCATATCCTTCCTTCTACTGCCCCGTGCCTGCCATGCTCATTAACTGCACTGCTACTTGCTGTTCCCTCAGTCTCATCTTTCTTCAGATCCTGTTCTTCCCTCCCTTCACTTACTTCAGTCCAGTGCTATTGTTGTGCTCTGGCTCTCACCTCTATCTGGGTACATATCATACTTCACTGCAATTACCTAAACATGTGTTCAAGCTACAGTCTTTTTATTGAATCATTGTTCCTACGGTTACTGTTAATACTGATCACAGAATGGAATCAGGTACTGAAGAAATATTTGCTGGATGAAATACACACCAAACATAAACAAAACGCACAGAAGTTACCTTTGCTTCAAATTACTCTATTTGTTTTCTGTGTGGCAAGTGATATCTGCAGAGAATCCCATCAATGACCTCTGAGCCTCCTTCAATGACTATATCCTCAATAAGTCAAGCATGTAGTTGTTTCTCTGTTACCTCATATCTTACTAAAGTCACTGAAAATAAGTGTGAGTAATTGGATGAAGGGGGGAATGGAAACCAGAGTGAAAAGATAGTCATTAAATTGGCAAATTTAAACTCTTTTCTTTGGTAATTACTTTTGATTGGTGTTACATCTTCACCTGAAAGCTAGCTTTTTGAATGCCAGATGATTATAGTCAGACTATATGAAGACAGAAAAGCAAGCTGTTGCAATACTAGGCACACCCAGTTTTCCATCAGCACATACAACACACTGATCTCTGTTATCTTTTTTTTCAATCAGTAGCTGAGATTATTTTCAACAACAACAAAAAAAATTAAGCTCTTTTTTGAGGAGGCTCATCTACTTTCAGAGTATTTGAAAAACTTAGAAAAAATCTCATATGCCATTCTTAAAGGTAGCGTAGTGTGTGTCGCCCCCCTCGCCCATTTCATGGATCACTGCCTTCTTGTGGTGATGGGCCTTGCCTAACTCAGTGAAGCTGTGAGCCATGTTGAGCAGGATCATCCAAGACAGACAGGTTAAAGTGAAGAGTTCTAACAAATGTGGTCCACTAGAGGAGGAAATGGCAACCCACTACAGTATTCTTGCCTCAGGAACCCCATGAACAATATGAAAAGACAAAAAGATACAACACCAGAGATGAGCCCCTCAGGTCAGAAAGTGTCCACTGTGCTACTGGGGAAGAGCAGAGGACAGTTACTATAATAGCTCTAAAAATAATGAAGAGGCCAAAGTGGAAATGACACTTAGTTGTGAATGTATCTAGTGGCGAAAAAGCTGGCTTGAAATTCAATATTCAAAAAACTAAGATTATGACATCTGATCTCATCACTCATGGCAAGTCTGAAAGGGGAAAAGTAGAGGGAGTAATGGATTTTATTTTCTTGGGTTCCAAAATCACTGTGGATGGTGACTGCAGCCATGAAAGTAAAAGATGCTTCCTCTTTGAAAGGAAAGCTATGACAAACTCAGACAGCATATTAAAAAGTACAGACATCACTTTGCTGACAAGCGTGCATATAGTCAAAGCTGTGATTTTTTCCAGTGGTCATGTATGGATGTGAAAGTTGGACCATAAACAAGGCTGACCACAGAAGAATTGATGCTTTTGAATTGTGGTATTGTAGAAGACTCTTGAGAGTCTTTTGGATTGTGAGGAGGTCAAACTAGTCAATCCTAAAGGAAATCAACCCTGAATATTCATTGGAAGGACTGTTGCTGAACCTTAAGCTCCAATACTTTGGCCACCTTATGTGAAGAATTTTCTTACTGGAAAAGACCCTGATTCTGGGAAAGATTGAGGGCAAAAAAGATGGGGCTGGTAGTGTATGAGATGGTTAGATAGCATCACTAACTCAGTAGACATGAATTTGAACAAACTCTGGGATGTAGTGGAGTTGGAAGGCTGGCATGCTACAGTCCATGGGATCACAAAGAACTGGGCATGAACAACATTGAACATCAATGATAGGTTCCCACCTCCCACATGGAATCATTATTATAGTAGGGCAGAGAAATGGAGAGATATCACTTGCTATCATTCTAAAGCTTGTAAAAGGAAAATGAATATCATTAAAAACCCTGTGAACAAAAATATGAGATCTATTTTATTGTTTGTAAGAAGGGGGAAATGTCATATCCCTAGAGGAAACAATTAAATTCAGAAGTTGAAAATTTAAAGCGAATGAAAAGAAGGCATGAAATCTTCCTGGATGGCCATAAACTATTAAATTTGTTTATAGCACTGTATAGAAAATAAGGAAAATTTGCTTTGAAAGTTGGTATAACTGGAGAAACCAGTTATTGTTATTTGTTATTAAAGTGTGTTTTTACTTCAGGAACAAAGTTGTATTGCCAACTACATACTGCTATATTTTATTTGTGTCCTCTTTTACTTATAAGTGACATTATTAATGTGTCTGCATGTAAAATGTGAAATAAATATGTTAAGAAAACCATCTGATAGCAGCACATTTTGGTCTTTCATTCTTAATTAATAGAAATAGATTTGGACTCATCCATATTTTTATCTTTTTACAATTTCCTATAAAAGTCAGATAGTATCTCTTGCCTTTTCTTGAACTTTTCAAATGCTATTCATAGAAATTAAATTAGGCCTTCCAGATCATTGTTTAAAATTGCAACCTGCCAGTCCCACTTCAGTTCCCCTTTAGCCTATTTTAATTTGTTTCCATTGCCTTCAGCATCTCACATATATAATATTTATTGTATTAATTGCTCATTGCCTATCTTCCCCTATGTAAGAGTGTGGATTATCATTTGTTATGTGATATATGTCAACCACCTAAGAAGGCACCTGTCACATATTAGGCACTCCATTTATTTTGTGTGATGAATTAATGAATGAATGAATTTATAATATTAATAATCATAAAGCTAAAAATTCTAAGCAATTTGCCACGCACCAAGCACTGTTCTAATTGCTGAAAGTGTGTTAGTTCCTCCGTTGTATCCAACCCTGTGACTCCATGGACTGTATCCAGCTAGGCTCCTCTGTCCATGGAATTCTCCATGTAAGAATACAAGAGTGGGTTGCCAGTCCATTCTCCAGGGCACCTTCCCAACCCAGGGATCAAACCCTGGGCTCCTGCATTGCAGACAGATTCTTTACCATCTGAACCACCAGGGAAGCCCTATATGTATAAATTTAATTTTCAGAATACCCTATGAGCTCCGTGCTATTATAATCCCCCTTATCCAAATGAGGAAATTAAGGCACATAGAAGTTAAACAGCTCTATAGTTACTGGCTAATAACTTATGTGGCTAATAATTCTATGGCTCAAATGTGGCAGAATCCCAATAGTAAGACAGGCATTTCTGTGTCCTGGGCATGATTTTACCTGTTACACTAAGCTGCCTTTAGTTTACAGACCTAGCCAACTAGGAAAAAAAAGGTACATATTTTTGTAAATAAATAGTTTTCAACCCTTAAGGTCTCTACACACCTGAAAGTTCATGACCCAAACACCTTGAGAATAATGGCTTGCTGAGGCTTCAGAGGTAAGAGGGAGCTGAGGGCAGTTTTCTGCAGGCTACTGCATCCCCTTTATCACTGTTCCTCTAACATCACTCTTGACAACCACTGGTTTGATTTGGCTTTTGAAAGTCACCGATTTCTCAAGATGTCAGTATTCTTATTTTAAAATGTTTGGGACTATATGCTATCAAATGTCTTCAGATGTCCAAATTCTATGGTTTTAAAAATGTATTTCTGTGCTCTGATATGCAAGTAAGGTATTGACAGAAAGAGGGGGGGAAAGCCTTCTCCTGTACCTAGTGCTGGCCAAGTCTTTTCTATATTTGAACTTCAGTAGAAATCACACAGAATTCCTAAATGAGATGCAAATTAAATGAAAGTTGAAAGAGAGATTGAAGATAGAAAAAAATGGCTTTTCCAAAATGCAAAATGGCCCTTCAGGTTCTACTAACAAGCACCCTTAATTTTTCTATATTTTGGGCATGCCTAGCACTGGATGGTTCACACATTTTCACTTCAGAATATGAGCTGCTCTTTCTTTTCCTGTGTGTATGTGTGTTTTTTGGCCAGATCATTTTTTCCTCTTCTCTCTCAATGTGGATGAACTATAGAAATTTGACCAAAATCTTGTTTCTATGTTTATTTGGTGAGATTATTTCTTTCCCAGTTGTCTTAATATTAATTATTTCAAGGTTTTATCAACCCTAACTTAACTACACTATCAGCTTAAAATGAACAAACAAGCAAAAAACCCCCAAAACCATCTCTGTGATAGGGGAACCCTAATATGAAATGAAAAGTAAAATGGTACCTGGTGGCTCAGCGGTACAGAATCTGCCTGCCAGTGCAAGAATCACAGGTTTAATCCCTAATCCAGGAAGATCCCCTAAAGAAGGAAATGGCTACCCAGTCCAGTATGCTTGCCTTTGAAATCCTATGAACACAGGGGCCTGGGCTTGGGGCGATATAGTCCATGGGGTTGCAAAGAGTCAGACGCACCTTAGTGACTAACAACTGCTTCTTTAGAAATCATTTCCACAAAAGTTTAAAACATAGAATTTACTGTGTGACCCAGCAATTCCAATTCTAGGTGTATATATTCAAGAAAATTGCAACATATGCCCACACAGAAGCTTGTAGATGAAGGTTCATAGCAGAATTTTTCATAATAGTCAACAGGTGAAAATTATTCCCAAAGTCCATCAACTAATTAATGGATACAAAATACATGGTATGTTTTACAGAGAAATATCTCCAATTTCCTTGAAGAGATCTCTAGTCTATGTATATACATGTGTACATAAATGCATATATATGATACCTTCATACAAATGACATCTTCATACAATGCCATCATACAATGATATCTTCATACAAATGCATACAAATGTATTCATACAAATGCATACAAATGTATGCAGGTGAATGTTAACCTGGGAATATATTTCTTATAAGAAACAAAGATCACAGATCATAATCAAAATGCTATTATAAGTGTATATAGTTCTAAGGATCTAGTAAGGTAGAATCAATAACTAATTATAACAATGAAGGTCAAAAAATATAAGTGAAAGTCACCAAGAAAATTTAGAAATTTTGTTAAAAATAGAGAAAATAGAATACTTGCACAATGAAATATTCTTATAACCAAAGTATAGAAAACTTCAGAAAATATTTTTATTAAAAAGCAATTCAAACAAAAATCAATCCATTTAAAATATATGAAGACAAACTAGTTAGAATGTTTATTCAAATTGTTTACAGAATTAATGTAATTCTAATAAAATTTCAGTATGATTTTTTTTTGCTTTGAAATTTAGAAAACTGAATTAAAATCAGAAGGAAAAATAATCAGATATGTATCCTTTTTAATTTGGAAAAGTAAGGAGAATATCATATATACAAAGCTGTGGTTACAAGGACGAGGTGAAACTAGGTATCAGTTCAGTTTACTTTCTCAGTCATGTCCGACTCTTTGCGATCCCATGGACTGCAGCACACCAGGCTTCCCTGTTCATCACCAACTCCTTGAACTTGCTCAGACTCACATCCATCGAGTCAGTGATGCCATCCAACCGTTCATCCTCGGTCGTCCCCTTTTCCTCCTACCTCTTAGTCTTTCCCAGCATCAGGGTCTTTTCCAATGAGTCAGTTCTTCACATCAGGTGGCCAAAGTATTGGATTTTCAGCTTCAACATCAGTCCTTCAAATGACTATTCAGGACTGATTTCCTTTAGGATTGACTGATTTGATCTCCTTTGCAGTCCAAGGGACTCTCAAGAATCTTCTCCAACACCACAGTTCAAAGGCATCAATCCTTCTGTGCTCAGCTTTTTTTATACTTCAGCTCTCACATCCACAAAAGGCCACTTGAAGAACTATAGCTTTGACTAGATGGACCTTTGTTGGCATAATAATGTCTGATTTTTAATATGCTGTCTATGTTGGTCATAGCTTTTCTTGCAAGGAGCAAGTGTCTTTTAATTTCATGGCTGCAGTCACCATCTGCAGTGATTTTGGAGCCCCCCAAAATAAAGTTTGTCACTGTTTCCATTGTTTCCCCATCTATTTCCCGTGAAGTGATGGGACCAGATGCCATGATCTTCGTTTTCTGAATGCTGAGTTTTAAGCCAACTTTTTCACTCTCCTCTTTCACTTTCATCAAGAAGCTCTTTAGTTCTTTGCTTTCTGCCATAAGGGTGATGTCATCTCCGTATCTGAGGTTATTGATATTTCTCTGAGCAATCTTGATTCCAGCTACTAGGTATAACACTAGTTATAAGACTCAATTATGGTGAAAAATGTGTCAGATGTTTAAAAACATGTATTTGATATGCTTTTTACTCTCTTTGCTCTTTTTGAAGCTGACCACATTGTTCTTGAATATTATTCACCATAAATCCAAGAGAAAATTTTATGGCAGTTATTTATGGTTTAAGCTGGTTCTGGGGTCATTATTTGACTGATGATGGGCAGCGCTGCAGACTAGTATGTTGGCCATAGGGACCTAGGGTACCAGGCCTAGTGCCTGTGCACTGATATGAAGGACCATATCCTGGGCCCTCTGGAGTACAGCCCCACCCTTGTGGGATTACTTGTCCTGATGCATCCCAGTACTGGTATAAACATGCTGGTGGTCAGGGCGAGGTCCCATTGCTAACAGACTTGAGGAAAGATTCCTAACTGGCGCTTACCAGTACCATTGTCCACATGAAAGAATGAGCTCCCCAGAATGACTGCCACCAGTGTCTGTATCTCCACAGTGAGCTTCAGTTTCCTTCTGCCTCTTCTCAAGGCTCTTCAAGGTGAGCTGGTGGGTCTGACCTAAAATTACTGCTTCCGCCTGGAGTCCTGGAATGTGAGAGATTTTGTGTGTGTCCTTTTGAGGAGAGTTTCTCTTTCCCACAGCCCTCTGACATTAAGCCCGTACTGGCCTTCAAAACTAAAAATGTTCTGGGGGTTGGTACAATACTCCCAGACTGCAGAGCCTAATGTGGGGCTCAGACCTCTCACTCCTTGGAGCGAACCTCTGCAATTGTAATTATCCTACCCCTGCACTGCCTAAAATATGTGGGTGGAACACTCTGAAGTTACATGTTTATCCCAAGAGCAGAGGCAAATGTGTCATTTAAAGGGACCATTTACTTCATTTTGAATATAGCGGTGACAGTTTCAAAGGCAGTTACTTGTCAGAATTTAATCACTAAAATCTACACACATTGTTTCAAGGTTCAGTATGCTTTCTTTGAGAAACATCATGATATAGAAGAACAAACTTCAAATTTGTTTGTCAAATGCTTTTGTCAAAAGTCAAAATGCTGCTGGCCTTGCTATTTGCCTATTAGTTACTTACATTTTTGATTTAAAATTTTGATTTAAATTTGATTTAAAATTTTGATTATATTTTTTATTTAAAAATATGTGTATAGTTATATAGTACCTACCTTTGAAACCTTATAGTGATACTGGTTGCATAAAATGAGATGCTGTATGTATGAATACATAGTGGTTATTATGATATGTAGTAAAAGCCATGTTCCTTAGTTAGGCATAAAATCAACACTATTTTATATGCTGAGGTTATTTCGAACCAATATAAAATGACTCTTATTTTCATTTACATAATCAATAAAGTTTGAAACATTCATTTGTAACAACACAGAACTTTAAAAATAAAAATGTTTTTGCAACAAAGTATGCAGCATAAGTAAACATCAGATGTTTTTATAATTAATATAATCTGAAATTTTAAATAAGGTCTATTACACATGAACTTGATAACAGTGCACAATTACTCTCTTATTATTTTTATAATAGTGCTTTTAGTATTCCGCTGAAACATAGCCAGTGAATGCACAATATTCTTAGTTACCATTATGAGGGGCTCTGTATATTACAACCTTTTCACTGTGTCTGCTGTTAGCTAGAAAAATGCTGGGAGCAACAGCAGCTACTATCAACAGGGAGCCATATTAATTATTTGAAATGTGCCTCATAAGAGGAATCAGCAGACTTTATTACAAGTCGAATATTACTTGAAACGGGAAGGTTACTCTAACTGTTATCATAATCTATGTATCGTTAACTTTCCTTGTTTAGGAAAAGAGATTAACAGCCCTATAAAGTGCTTTAGTAAATGTATAAAATACAACTGCATATCCCTTGTAGAAAGAAAATGATGGGTTCTCTACTTGTACCCAATTTTTCTTTCATATAAAGTGGCTTTAGTAATTGAACTCCGTAATTATACTTTCTTGCCTTAAAATTCTAATTGCTTACTGGATTATCAGTATACAAGCTATAGCTACTTTGAGCCTTAGAAAATCCTTTTGTGTTTAAGTTAGAGTTTGTTTTTTTTTTTTCAGTCAGCAACTTGGTCTTCAAAAGAACTAACACTTTAACTCATACAAGAGAAAGTGTATTACAAGTTTGTGTGTGAGCTGGCAAAATACAAGAAACAGAGAATGAATCCATTTACCTGCTTTTTATATTGTAGGTAGTTATTATTTTTCCATCAAATACAATAAGCAAGTAGGAATAGTTTTAAATAATAGTAAAATGTTAAAAAAGTAATAATAAATATAAAGTTAATTTGGATTGTAAATAAGTGCTATCTAAATAAGTGCTATTAAAAGTGTTATCTGACATGGATGCCTGTCTGCAGATTGTTACTGATCTGACTTGAAATAAGTGCAAAAATTAAAAGTGATAGAAACATTTAAAGCAAACAGAGTATTTAATGTCTCTTTAGAAATGAAAAATGGGGACTGTATTTTGTATGTCTTGTTTTCAGTTTTTATATTTCATCTTTTTTACCAATCACTTTTATGGTGTTTTTGAAAGTGTCATTTCACTATAAACATGATTTAAAAGCAACAAGAACAAAATTGGAGAAGGAAATGGCAACCCACTCCTATATTCTTGCCTGGGAAATCCCATGGAGAAAGGAGCCTAGTGTGATTGAGTCCATGGCATCACAAAAGAGTCGGACACTACTTAGCAACTAAACAACAACAATAAAATTAGCTTAAGAAAGAGTGTTTTAATTGGTTGATGTTTGGATGACACATAGTGTTTGCATTCTATAAGGCTATGAATTCAGTGTGAAGAGAGATGTGTGAAATCATAAAACTAACCAAAAAGTATAAAGACATTATTATAATATCTTAACATTTATTTTTGGGTCCACAGGGCAGGCACATCATGGACAGGTATCATACATCTCTCCACCAATTCACCTTGACTCTGACTTGGAAAGACCCCCTGTTAGAGGTGAGTTGTTGTATTCTTTTTTTAAATGTATTATTATTTAAAGAAAAAGAGATTCTATTCATTATTTGATGAAGATAATCAATTAAAGATGATTATAAATATGTATGTTACAGTGCAGTGCCTGTTTAAAAAACAGAAGGAAAATGGTTTGTAAGGAATATGATAACAGAGAGTAAGTCTCATTTATAAAATAAGATGTGAAATATTTTTTTGAAAAATTCTTATAAAACAAATAAGAGATGTGGCTCCATAGTGAAAGAAATACTATTTGAAAACCAGCCTAGATTTAAAGATTATCATATAGTCATTACCTTTTTTATTGGAACTTTCTTCTTCTATCTTTTTATATCTTTTTTTAGTAAATTAAGATATCTTAAACTAAGTTACATTGACAAATTTATTTCCTTGCAAATTGACATCTTATGTTTTATTTTTCTTTTAAAAAGTCATTTTAGTATTAATAAAATTTATTTTTAAATTGTATAAATTTAAATTATATATTTAAATTGATGCCATATGTTTAAAATTTTTAAAAATAACTAGTCATACAAAATAGAAATTAAAAGAAACATTTATCTTATCTACAGAATTTATCTTTCTACTTTTAAAGGATTATTAACAAATTTTAATGTTGTATAATGTTTAATCAGATGTAATAATGGACACAAGTTTTAGTTTCATAAATACCAAATATCCTAGGTTAATTTTTTTTTTATTTAAAGTAATACAGTATGTTTTCTTATACTTTTAATAATATGCAATAGAAATCACTAGATCTGTCTTTTATGAGCATGTCCTCCATACAGTTTCCTCTGCTAGGAGTCTCATTTTTTTCTTTTCTACCCATTAAGTTTCTACCAGTGTTTCAATGCCCTGCTTTATCTTCACTTCCTCTGTTAAGCCTTTGCTGACTATGTATTAGGCAGAGCTAAGTTCATGCCTCTGTCCTCTGTGCCTGCCTCAGTTATTGTACCTAAATCATTGCATTTTATTTTTTCAGGCTGAATGTTTCCCTTTCTTTTTTATAAGGTCCTTGAGGGCAAAAGTGTCATAATTATTATTTCTCCTCCAACCACTGGTCTGTGCTTGGCACATAATGGGAAGTCATACAATGATTTCTGAATGTGACAACCTATATTGTGAAGGATGCATCCTCAATTTTTTCAAGAAGTAAGCTGAGCAGGGATAATAAGAAATTTCACAAAGGGGACACAGAATGTACCAAAATATGGGTTTGTAAAAGTTGTGATATTTTTAAGGAAATATGCTAGGTGCACAGTAACATGAAAGCAGATTTAGAGGAAGAAACTGGAAAGATGTAATGAGGCAGACTGTAAAGGATTCTGTGTCATATGCCAAGGAGTTTGTCTTTTATCCTGGAAAAAGAAAGTCAAATATTTTTAGATAAGTTAATGGGGTGTTACATTATAACATTACCAGTTCTTGATATCAGAAAAATATTGCTGTTGATGTAGATGATGCAAGATTGACAGAGAGAGGCTGATTCAATAATCTAGGTAAAGATGAATAGGAAATTAATAGTGTATTGGTGGCAGTGGTAGGCTCTGAGAAGTATTTTGAAGAGACATAGCATTGATTGAACAGATACAAGGGAAAGAGCTTAAATACCTCTAAGATTGCTATACTGATTAATTACCTGAATGCTTATAATGTAATTTCTCCTCATGAGGGAAATATGAGTTATAAATGGATGCCTTGTTTTAACCTTGCTTAGTAGAATGTCATTTCCACCAGAGGTGGAGGCCTACTTATGCAAGTTAGTGATTTTAATTCAGTTCTTCGTATATAGTCCCAGTATAATTTGGGAAGAGTACTGTTCAGTCATGAGTAGAGTAGTATAATAATCCACTCCAAAATTTAGTGGCTTAAATTAAGAAACATTTTTTATAGTTCTCAGAGTTGGTTGCACTGCATGTGTGCTGACTTGACTGAGACTGGATATTTAGTACTTAGCAGACTGGTCGGTTTTTCAGGGGAGAAAACTCACTAACAGGTTTGGTAGTCATTGATGTCATCTTGGGGCTTCCCTTGTGGCTCAGATAGTAAAGCATCTACTGCAATGGAGAGACCCAGGTTTGATCCCTGGGTCAGGAAGATACACTGGAGAAGGAAATGGCAACCCACTCCAGCACTCTTGCCTGGAAAATCCCATGAATGGAGGAGCCCGGTAGACTGCAGTCCACAGGGTCGCAAAGAGTCCGACACAACTGAGCAGCTTCACTTTCTTTCTTTGATATCATCTGGGTGGTAGCCATATGACTCTCATCTTCTAGCAGGCTAGCACCAGCTCATTCCCATTGTGACAGTATTCCCAGCAGTAAGTAGGAAAGTCCCAAAATTCAAGTATTGTTCAAGACTGCTTGTGCCATGTATGTTATATCCTATTAGCCCAAGTCAGTCACATAATCATCCCAGACTTGAGAAATAGACTACATCTCTTGAAGAAGGAACCACAGTCTAAAGGACGATGGACAGAAGAAGGAGAGGAATTCGGGCCATGTCAACCTATGGTATTCTTGCCTGGATAATGCCATGGACAGAGGAGTCTGACAGGCTACGATCCATAGGGTCGCAGAGTTGTACATGACTGAAGCGACAGACCACACACACATACAAGCAACCTATTATAGCTAGGCAGATAGAATAAAATAAGTTTAGAATAAAATCTGACAAAAATTGAGTGATAAAGGGATTAAGAGACAATAATTTTAAACTTGGGAGTTCTAGAACTTTCTTGTCTTTAATTCCTCAACTGCTACACAGAAGACAGAAATAAGAACTCAACAATGTCTTTGTGAGCATTAGGGATAATATAGACTAGAGTCTGACATTTGATAAGCCCTAGATAAATTGTGGCTATTAGTATGTACTTTTGGGTTTGCTGTTGTGGCATATGGGAAGAACTTTGGCCTTGAGGCCAGACAGACCTGCATGATCTTAAGCAGCTTCTGTCTGTCATCTGTAGCACAAGGCTAGTAATGCAACCCTGGCAAGTTTATAAGGATGATTAAGTGAAATAGTTAGGGTCAATTGCTGGCAAATAACTTGACATAAACTAGACTCTGAAGAGTCAGTTGGCATTATTAAGAGCTTCACTTTAAAGTGGCATCATCTTAGTAAAAGTAGTGATGACACTGATGTGGTGAAGAATGAATTACTAGAATCCAACAGTGTCCCTGCTTTATGAAAAAGTGAAAGTGTTGGTCCCTCAGTCATGTCTGACTTTTTGTGACCCCATGGGCTGCAACCCACCTGGCTTCTCTATTCTTGGAATTCTCCAGGCAAGAATACTGGAGTGGGTAGCCATTCCCATCTCCAGAGGATCTTCCCAACCCAAGGATCAAACTCGGGTCTCCTGCATTGGAGGTAGTTTTATTTTTTACCATCTGAGCCACCTCAAATTGTGCTCTCGACCTTAGAAGGATTGTCCTGATAATTTGTAGTTCTCAAATCTTCCTTCTATATGCCTAAGGCCCTCTTAAACTATGCTGATTAATGCAATTACAGTTATAGTTATTAGCTCATGTGTTATCTGAACCTTTTTAAATGAACATTTAATTAGATAAAGAGATTTGTATAAATCACCAAAATTGTAGTACACAAGATCTTGTTTTTTTATGAAAACTATCTAATATTTAATTTAAAAACAAATATTGGAAATAGTGTAGAGTAGGCAATATTGTTACTTGGGAACCAAAAATATTTCAACTATCACTCATTTATTGTCATTTACTATTTTTAATTGTACTGTATATTTTTGATGTTTTTATGAAGTCAAATGACTCAAATGACCTATAAATTATATTTATATAAGAGTCTCTCATGCATGTTATAGATTTTTATTTGAATATATGCAAAAAGATAATTAAAATTCTTTATTTTGGAATTCTATGTCTAATAATTTTTGTTAGATTATATAGCAATATACTTTGAACTACCTGAAAAACCATACTAGCTATTTTAGCTTTTCTTTTTCTGCTTTTCTTCCATAATTTTATATATGTTGAAACTATGAGAGCTATGTCTTGATATTCCTCTCCCACCTACTAATTTACAGTTCATTGTATTCTTTCTCTCCCTTCCTATACCAGTTTCCATTAGTGTACATGGATGTTCATGTTTTAGGAATTCTTGCTATATACATATTAATTCCTTGAGTATTTTACAGACTTGACTATATTTTCATAGAATATCATACTTAAGTCTTTGACATCAAAAAAGCAATACAAAATGATATTTAGAATGTAGGAAAGAAAGCTGTGACAAAGCTAGACAGCACATTAAAAAGCAGAGACATCACTTTGCCCACAAAATTCCATATAGTCAAGGCTATGATTTTTCCAGTAGTCATGGATAGATGTGAGAGTTAGACCATAAAGTAGGCTTAGTACTGAAGAATTGATCCTTTCAAATTGTGATACTGGAGAAGACCCTTGAGAGTCCCATGGACTGCAAGGAGATCACACCAGTCAATCCTGAAGAAATCAACCCTAAATATTCATTCAAAGGATTTTTTCTGAAGCTGAAGCTTTAAAACTTTGACCACTTGAAGTGAAGAGCCAGCTAATTGGAAAAGACCCTAATGCTTGAAATGAATGAATGCAAAAGATGGGAGCGGCAGAGGATGAGATTAGTTAGCATCACTGACTCAATGGATATGTATTTGAGCAAACTCCAGGAAGATAATGGAAGTCAGAGAAGCCTGGTATGCTGCAGTCCATGGGGTCACAAAGAGTAGGACACAACTTAACAAATGAACAACAGTAATAACAAAACATTTACCAATGTTATCATAGAGGATTTTTCAGTAGAAACTATCATTTATCCAACATACAATTATATATCAGATTGCTTCTGATATTTTGCCATCTTACACTATTCTCACCCCCAAAATTTTGTATTACTTGCTACTTTTTTTTAAATAATGATTTTGCTTTTAGTATTTGAGATAGTGAACTAATTATTGGTAATTTTGGAATTATTTTTAAACTGATATTTTTAAAAATAATTATATAATTGTTTTCAAATATCTATATTACATTTCCATTTATTTTTCATGCTCTTAAATTTTATATAATGTATGAATCACTCCAGTTTTAATGTACATGTCACCATACTACCTCCTTTCAGTTTTCTTGATTTCTTTCACTTTTGCTCTCATTTTTAGGGGCAAAAAGTGTATCTTTCAAAATTGATGCATTTGTTTGTGATAATATATTTCTTCTTTGATAATGTGTATTCTGTGACCAACATGCTTATTGTAACCATATGGAAAATGTAGTAGCACGTTACCAAATAACCTTAAATAAAATGTTGAAATTTATATTTCAGCGTAACTGAAGTATATAAATTCAGGAGCACTTACTCAATGATGAGTAAATTTGAGAGATGCTGTTCTTTAAATCTAATGTGATCATACATGGCATTTGGTCACATAATTTATGCCTGTGATGATTATATATGCATTCTGCAATTTACAGATTTTATTACTGAACAGGGGTGTAAATTCCAATAGTTTACTAGTGCATTAATGTCACAATACATTACAAGGTAGTTAACCAGAGCTGCCACTATAAATAGAAAAATAGTCACAGCCCTCACTATAAACTACTTAATAAAAATAAGATCCTGAATCAGCATTCACCATTATAGTAATTTTAGTCACCACACATCTCATTAATCAGGACTTAAAAAGAAATAGTTTTATCTAGAACCCTTATTATTTTTAAGCCCTTCATTATTAAAATGTTTGTTACAATTTGTACTTAATTTAATGGGGTAGATTATATATTTCTTATGCATATACATTCTCTATGCTTTTCAGACATATTTCCCAATTTTTCGTATTAAACTGGAAATGAAAGTCTACTTTGGTAATTTTGTAGCAGATTTATAAATAAGGACAAGGGAATTCTTCAGTTCAGTTCAGTTCAGTTGCTCAGTCGTGTCCGACTCTTTGCAACCCCATGAATCGCAGCACACCAGGCCTCCCTGTCCATCACCAACTGCCAGAGTTCACCCAAACTCATATCCATCAAGTTCATGATGCCATCCAGCCATCTCATCCTCTGTCATCCCCTTCTCCTCCTGCCCCCAATCCCTCACAGCATCAGAGTCTTTTCCAATGAGTCAACTCTTCACAAGAGGTGGCCAAAGTACTGGAGTTTCAGCTTTAGCATCATTCCTTCCAAAGAAATCCCAGGGCTGATCTCCTTCAGAATGGACTGGTTGGATCTCTTTGCAGTCCAAGGGACTTTCAAGAGTCTTCTCCAATATACCACAGTTCAAAAGCATCAATTCTTCAGCAATCAGCTTTCTTCACAGTCCAAATCTCACGTCCATACATGACTACTGGAAAAACCATAGCCTTGACTAGACGGACCTTAGTTGGCAAAGTAATGTCTCTGCTTTTGAATATACTATCTAGGTTGGTCATAACTTTCCTTCCAAGGAGTAAGCATCTTTTAATTTCATGGCTGCAATCACCATCTGCAGTAATTTTGGAGCCACCAAAAATAAAGCCAGCCACTGTTTCTACTGTTTCCCCATCTATTTGCCATGAAGTGATGGGGCCACATGCCATGATCGTCGTTTTCTGAATGTTGAGCTTTAAGCCAACATTTTCACTCTCCTCTTTCACTTTCATCAAGAGGCTTTTTAGTTCCTCTTCACTTTCTGCCATAAGGGTGGTGTCATCTGCATATCTGAGGTTATTGATATTTCTCCAGGCAATCTTGATTCCAGCTTGTGCTTCTCCCAGCCCAGTGTTTCTCCTAATGTACTCAGCAAAGAAATTAAATAAGCAGGGTGACTATATGCAGCCTTGATGTACTCCTTTTCCTACTTGGAACCACTCTGTTGTTCCATGTCCAGTTCTAACTGTTGCTTCCTGACCTGCATAGAGGATTCTCAAGAGGCAGATCAGGTGGTCTGGTATTCCCATCTCTTTCAGACTTTTCCACAGTTTCTTGTGATCCACACAGTCAAAGGCTTTGGCATAGTCAATAAAGCAAAAATAGATGTTTTTCTGGAACTCTCTTTCTTTTTCCATGATCCAGCGGATGTTGGCAATTTGATCTCTGGTTCCTCTCCCTTTTCTAAAACCAGTTTGAACATCTGGAAGTTCATGGTTCATGTATTGCTGAAGCCTAGCTTGGAGAATTTTGAGCATAACTTTACTAGCATGTGAAAGTGAAAGTGAAGTCGCTCCATAGTGTCTGACTCTTTGTTACCTGTGGACTATAGCCCACCAAGCTCCTCCATCCATGAGATTCTCCAGGCAAGAATACTGGAGTGGGTTGCCATTTCCTTCTCCCGGGGATTTCCCAACCCAGGGATTGAACCCAGGACTCCCACATTGCAGGAAGACCCTTTAACCTCTGTGCCACCAATGTGAGATGAGTGTAATTGTGCAGTAGTTTGAGCATAGCAGGGCTCAATAGAAGTTGCAGTTCTGAAGGTCATCTGTCCTCACCAAGGATCCTTTCTCCCTAACCTTTATTTTGCTTCCTAACTACTCACAAAATACTCTGCACCAGAATAAGATCTATTACAAACAGAATCACTCAATCTCTCAGTGTTTAGGAAGGAGTTTATTTCGGGAACTGCATCAGAATCCTAAGCAGAGGTGAATATTGAGATTCAGCTATACCAGTTGAGGCACCCTCTTCAGTTGAAACTGTTGTTTCATGGTTTGGTTTGGTTTGGTTTCATTGTGTTTTCTATAAAATTGGCTGGCAGCTTTAGCAGTTAAGGATAGAACCCTTCGTATAAATTCTTCACAACATCATTAGCAATTCAATTCAGATAAGTTCCTGTCAATAACCAAGGAAAGACATTAACTTCTGAAAAATGTCTTCCTTGTATGTAACTAACGGTGATATTTTGACTGTTATGCTGCAGAAAAATTTGACTGTTCCCAGATACATTCTGCCTTCCAATATGACAAGACTCTAGTAACAAAGCTGTCAAAAACTTTGTTATATTTTGTATAGTATTGTGTATAATCTTCTTTTAGGTAAGTTCTTATATTTGATCATAAGCCTAATGTGACATGACAGTCATGTCCAACTCTGCAACCCCTTAAATTGTAGCCCACCAAGCTCCTCTGCCCATTGGAATTTCCAGAGAAGAATACTGGAGTGGGTAGCCTTTCCCTTCTCCAGGGGATCTTCTCAACCCAGAGATAGAACCTGGATCTCCTGCTTTGCAGTCATATTCTTTACCGTCTAACTACCAGGGATGCCCCAAAGGGGCTGTTGCATAAATCTAACAATACTCAATACTAAAGGGTGTGTTGCATAAGCCTAATACTCAGTACTCAATACCAATTTATACATTTTAAACTTCTTTTTCTGTACTTAAATGAGTAATATAAACATGGTTCCATTGGCAGATAATCAATGAATAGAATAATGTCAGGCATTAAGTTTCACTTCCAAACTGAATTACATTCAGCAAATCCACACACAGAAAATATTTTTTCAGCTCAAAATAAACAGATGGTCCTGTGTGGTGCATATATATAAAAAATAGACTATAGCCAAAGATATAGAGTCACAAATTTGAGACATTAACATACAATATTATTTAGTGAAATATAAAAGCATTTCATATTGATTAAAATAAAATAAGATCAACACATCTGGTATTCTTACTGAGGAGTCCCCAGGCTTCTTTAATGTGCTGTGATAATGTTTTCCTAACTAATTTGGTTAACAAATATTATATGGTAAAACATAATTCCCAAGCTTTATCCACCCTTATCCTAAGGTAATAAAAATTAAACTTGCATATAATGAAGTACCTTGACCATGTTGGATAAACTTCCTACAGTTGCAAATGCCAAGCTTTTTTTGTTCTGTTTAAAGTACACTGTGAACACATACAGAATAGATACTAAGAGTATATAGCTTGTTATTATTAATGGTAAACACCACCCCCTTTCATTAAGTATGTATCTTATGTCAGACACAGGAAAAAATATTTTATACCCATTGTCTCCTTTAGTCTTACAAGGATCCTGTCACTTTTTATTCAAACTTATTGGTCATCATCATTCTATTTCTAGCATCAAGCATACAACTATAATACAATAAATTAATAATTGAATTTGGGCTGAATTTAGTTGAAGTTAAATTCTAACTCAATGGTAAAATGTACTTTTTCCCCAATATCTTTAGGAATAAGTCGGAAGGTTTTGTAAATTGTAATCTACTTTCAAAGTATAAATTATTGTTGCAAAGTCAACATTTTCATTTGAAATAATTTAGTATACTCTTGAAGGTCCCTTGTGGAAAATAATTTATGTGTTGAGAATAATTATCCAGAGAATAGTGTGATCTGGTAGGTTATCTCATGAGGTTCCTAGTCAGCTTATCCTGGTATTCTCTCAATGAACCTGATTGAGAAGAGAGCTTGTTTGAACTCTCCTTCCCCATTGGTTGATTAAATAATATTAGTATCCAAAGGATATTACATGAAGACAGAAGCTTGATACTGTTATGATATGTACATTCCCCTTCAGATTTGGTGTCCTGAATGGCAGATCCATTGATAATGGTCCTTGACTTGAACATGAAGATTTCTCCATTGGAGCTATTGTTCAAGGCAAGGAAAAGTCTGTGTATTAGGATATCTCTAAGAAGCTATGACCATGGTTCAGTTCACTGAACTTCACACTTCTCCACACCTCCCAACCACCCCTGGCTCTCTGTGCTCCCTCTTAAGATTGTTCAATGGCCCAGCTCTCCTAAGAATGCTACCATAGGTTCCAGTACTTACTTCTTTTTGTCTTGTTTTTATTTTAGTCTCATTAAGATACATGAGGGTAGAACTGCTTTATTTTGTTCAGAAATAAAATATTTAATGTTTTCCAGATGTCATAACTTTACAGTGAGGTAAGACTACTCATTAGTAATAATAGCTAACTTTGATTATACAAATTAACCTTAAGCCATATGATCACGTAAAAATTGTCCATATGATCCCCTTTCTCCCAATTCTCAAAGACAGCTTCTTATAGTATTCGTCAGGATGTTCCAGTAGATACTACTTTTTTGAGTTGACTTGGTATGAACACTTGATATTTATATTTAGTGTTTGTGTCAAGCTCTATTCTAAGTACTTGACATGGATTAGTACTTCAATAATTTCCCAAATCCCGTGAATCAGGTAGTGTTTTTGTTGTAACTTATGAATGAAAAAAACTGAGACATAGAAAATTTCTTTAACTTCACAAATGTCAGACAAGTATTAAGTATTGGAGCCAAGATTCAAACGGAGGCATCTAAAATCTGGTATGACAGTTTTTCATTTATACAAACTGACTTAACTTATAAAACTACATATTATAGCAAGTATTTAGTAATAAAATATTATCAGCAAGCAATGCGAGTCTGACCATCCATAGTAGGGTATTTTATAAAACAAATTCACCACTCTTAGTATTCATCTCAAGAACACAATATGAGGCAAGCAGTTCAGATACTTATGTACTACTGCTCAATGAGAAATAATTTGTGTGTGTGTGTGTATTTCTTTTTCTATAAAATAGAATATTTTGTTCTGTTGCTATTCTTGTTACCTTCTACTCTTCATAAAATGTGTTACTTTTTCCTTACAAAAGGAGTGTATGCTGTTTTCCAGTATTCTCTCCCCAAAATGGTTATTTATGTAATCACTAAAAAATAATGTTTCAAAATAATTGTACTGCCAGGAGCAGACAGCTATCAGTTGTATTCACCACCACCACCAGAGCCTGGGATGGGGAAGAAGGAATTGGCTTGAACTCCAAATATAGCAGTCACCTGCATCCCTACCTGCTGAATACTCACAGCTCCAAGGTTCTCATTTTTTTGGTATACCCCCACAACACATGCATACACATACATATGCCATTCAGAAGTACCATCTTTAAAACCAATTCTTGACAATTGATTTAGAAGATTGGTATGATAAGGATAAAATGTATAGTAAACCCTTAAACTTTAAAATATCTTCTACTTTTACAGTCAGTTGCCTGAGATGTGATAAAATCTCTTTTCTCCAGGTTCATCTTTTTTATCTGGATGGTAGTAAGTGAGGCTGTCACAGATACATCATATATATTATAGGAATGAGGAGAGTGAGGATCATGTTTTCTTAGTTCTAAAAGCTATATGTATGGGAAGCATTGACTTTGGGCATTATTAATCTCATGACACCCAAAAGCAGCATTTCCCTTTACACTAAGAGGCACTTGGCACACTCAGTGCTGAGAAATACTTTTCTCTTAGCTAATTATAGCTTTGGGTCCAGCAACAATTTCCAGTTCTTCAGAGGCCAGCGGGGGGGCGGGGAGGGGCGGGGGGGGGGAATTCCCTCACTGGAGCAGTTAGTCCTGTTGTTTGGCATCAGGTTTTTCTGGGTGGAATATTAGGAAAGCATGCAGCTCCAATTCTAATTCTTGTATTTAATCATGATAACCTTAGTTTACATTAGGCTCAAAATCCTAAAAGCTAAGTGTCAGCAGTATGTGAACTGAGAACTACCAGAAGTACAAACTGGATTTTGAAGAGGCAGAGGAATCAGAGATTGTGGAGAAAGCAATGGAGACTCGGAAAAAAAAATCTACTTCTGCCACACTGACTATGCTAGAAGCTCTGATGGTGTTGAATACAACAAACTGTAGGAAATTCTTAAAGAGATGGGAGTACCAGATGACCTTACCTGTCTCCTGAGAAACCTGTATGCAGATCAGTAAACAACAGTTAAAACCAGACATTGAACAAAGGACTTTGTCAAGGCTATATATTGTCACCCTGCTTATTTAACTTATATGCAGAGTACTTCATGCAAAATGCCAGGCTTAATGAATCACAGCTTGAATCAAGATTATTGGAAGGAATATCAACAACTACGTGAACCGTGAACTCCCTGATGTTCAAGCTGGTTTTAGAAAAGGCAGAGGAACCAGAGATCAAATTGCCAACATCCGCTGGATCATGGAAAAAGCAAGAGAGTTCCAGAAAAATATCTATTTCTGCTTTATTGACGATGCCAAAGCCTTTGACTGTGTGGATCACAATCAACTGTGGAAAATTCTGAAAGAGATGGGAATACCAGACTACCTAACCTGCCTCTTGAGAAATCTGTATGCAGGTCAGGAAGCAACAGTTAGAACTGGACAGGGAACAACAGACTGGTTCCAAATAGGAAAAGGAGTATGTCAAGGCTGTATATTGTCACCCTGCTTATTTAACTTCTATGCAGAGTACATCATGAGAAACGCTGGACTGGAAGAAACACAAGCTGGAATCAAGATTGCTCGGAGAAATCTCAATAACCTCAGATATCCAGATGACACCACCCCTATGGCAGAAAGTGAAGAGGAACTAAAAAGCCTCTTGATGAAAGTGAAATAGGAGAGCGAAAAAGTTGGCTTAAAGCTCAACATTCAGAAAATGAAGATCATGGCATCCGGTCCCATCACTTCATGGGAAATAGATGGGGAAACAGTGGAAACAGTGTCAGACTTTATTTTGGGGGCTCCAAAATCACTGCAGATGGTGACTGCAGCCATGAAATTAAAAGACACTTACTCCTTGGGAGAAAAGTTATGACCAACCTAGATAGTGTATTCAAAAGCAGAGACATTACTTTGTCAACTAAGGTCCATCTAGTCAAGGCTATGGTTTTTCCTGTGATCATGTATGGATGTGAGAGTTGGACTGTGAAGAAAGCTGATTGCTGAAGAATTGATGCTTTTGAACTGTGGTGTTGGAGAAGACTCTTGAGAGTCCCTTGGACTGCAAGGAGATCCAACCAGTCCATTCTGAAGGAGATCAGCCCTGGGATTTCTTTGGAAGGAATGATGCTAAAGCTGAAACTCCAGTACTTTGGCCACCTCATGTGAAGAGTTGACTCACTGGAAAAGACTCCAATGCTGGGAGGGATTGGGGGCAGGAGGAGAAGGGGACAACAGAGGATGAGATGGTTGGATGGCATCACGGACTCGATGGATGTGAGTCTGAGTGAACTCCGGGAGATGGTGATGGACAGGGAGGCCTGGTGTGCTGCAATTCATGGGGTGGCAAAGAGTCGGACACGACTGAGTGATTGAACTGAACTTAGATATACAGATGTTACCACTCTAATGGCAGAAAGTGAAGTGGAGCTACAGAGCCTCTTGATGATAGTGAAAAAGGAGAGTGAAAAAGGTTGCTTAAAACTCAACATCCAAAAAACTAATATCATAGCACCAGTTCCCATCACTTCATGGCAAATAGAAGGGGAAAAGATAGAAGTAGTGACAGATTTTCCTTTTTGGGTCTCAAAAAATCACTGTGAACTTTGCAGCCATGAAATTAAAAGATGCTTGCTCCTTGAAGAAAAGCTATGACCAACGTAGGCAGCATATTAAAAAGCAGAGACATTTCTTTGTTGTCAAAGGGTCTTATAGTCAGAGCTATGGTTTTTCCAGTAGTCATGAAGGGTTGTGAGATTTGGACCATGAAGTAGGCTGAGCACAGAATTGATGCTTTCAAACTGTGGTGCTACAGAAAACTCTTGAGAGCCCCTTGGACTGCAAGGAGATCAAACCAGTCAATCCTAAAGGAAATCAACCCTGAATATTCATTGGAAGTACTTATGCTGAAGCTGAAGCTCCAATACTTTGGCAACCTAATGCGAAGAGTGAACTTATTGGAAAAGACCCTGATGCTGGGAAAGATTGAAGGCAAAAGGAGAAGTGGATGGCAGAGGATAAGATGGTTAAATAACATCATCGGCTCAATGGACATGAATTTGAGCACACTCCCGAGATTATGGAGTTCAGAGGATCCTGGCATGCTATAGTCCATGGTGTTGCAAAGTGTTGGACATTACTTAGTGATTAAACAATAACAAACCTTAGTTTTCTAACTATATATGATCATGGACAAATCCAATAACAGCAACAAACTCTCTCCCAAGATTTTTTAAGGATCAAACACCAAATATGATACTATATGTGAAAGTGCCTCATACACTATAGATTGCTATACATATATTATTAATATAACTTAGTACCAGTGCTTTATTGCTTTAGTCTAAATCTCATTATACCTCATACACATTAAGATCAAGAATATAAGTCCTCAAGAGGGTTTACAATGTTTTAATACTCCTTAAATCCTATTGGCATGTCTATGAAATTTTCACATTAAAAATAACCATGTTTACCCTGTGAATTTCTGTACATTTAAAATCTCAAAAATGTATCAGACAATAAAGCCATACATCAGCTTTTTTGTCCTTTCCTGAGAGATTGATTTTTATTTAATATTCTGTGCTGTTACATCTTATGAATAGGGTACGTTCTGAGCTTATAGGGTAAGACTAGAAAAAACCCACAAAACCCATCTTGAGATACCCTCAAAATTATGCATAAAATATAGCTTATCCAACAGTGAGTTGGATATCAGAAAATGTGAATAAAAATACCTCAATTTTCTCTTGGGAGTAGAGGTATTTTTGTGATGATCGTGTGGGAAGACATAGAACCAGGAAAACATAGCTTTTGAGGTCACTCTGGGCCATGTGTCCCTTCCTTGAGTAAAATGGCAAATGGACTCTTCTCTCAAATCCTTTTTGAGTTAATATTGTTGAATTTAAGTCAAATTAATTTTGCAATAACTATACTATAGGGAATAATTAGAAGGCAATGGCACCCTACTCCAGTACTCTTGCCTGGAAAATCCCATGGGTAGAGGAGCCTGGTAGGCTGTAGTGCATGGGATCGCTAAGAGTCAGACATGACTGAGCGACTTCACTTTTAGTTTTTACTTTTATGCCTTGGAGAAGGAAATGGCAATCCGCTCCAGTATGCTTGCTTGGAGGATCCCAGGGACGGAGGAGCCTGGTGGGCTGTCGTCTATGGGGTTGCACAGAGTCGGACACGACTGAAGCGACTTAGCAGCAGTAGCAGCATCAGGGAATAATTATTATGTGCCGAACACTGTAGAGGAGATGGACAATACAGTGATAGACAGGAGAGAAAACCTGGGCTTAACTTGGTAGTGAAGGAAGTTACCAGTATATAAATATAGATTCAACAACCAAGGTTATGAATAGGTTTTGATTAGAACTATAAAGGAGGTATATAAGTGGATGGTCAATAAAAACAGTTCTAGAAAGATAAATATTGAGCTGAACTGTGAGATCACAATGAAAATGAGTTAACCATGATTAGAGTTGAAGGATAATATAATCAAAGCCCCTGACATAGACAAGTCGTGGTGTTATTTTTTCACTAAGCAAATACTGATTAGAGCTTCATATGTGCCAGGCACTCCTGGGACTGTGCAGTTTAAAGGTCTGTGAACACTTCTGTTCTCATGGAACTTACACTCTAGACAGTGAAAGATAGAGTAAATGAACAAAATAATTAACAAATATGAGGATGTGATTAGTTCTGAACATAGAGGGATGACTGGGGATATAGGCAATCTATTTAGTCAGGACTCAGACTATACAGGACTTTTTAAAGGAAAAACCAGAGTTGGACAGTAAAGTGGTCGAAAAGTTTCTTTTTTAGAACTATTGCAGTAGAATAAAAGGCCCCTGGTATAGAAGGGGCCTCCTCTTCAAATACAGCATGAACTAGTGAGAATTTATAGCCAAGGAACAGGGCAGGGATCAGTGGATGGAAAATTACTAAGAGGAAACATCAGAGGTGAGGATAATTCTGGAACCAGCTTCATAGGATTCTAGCTGAAGACGGGTCAGGGAGATTGGACATCATCAGATGTCCAGTGGTGGAAGATGAGGAATAGGATCAGATGTGGAAGGCAATCAGATACTGAGGGTGAGGTTATAATTAAACTAATTTAGCAGAGTCATTGTTAAAACTGGATTTTACAAGTACACGGATGGACCTGAAAGAAGGTTCAGGAGTCTAATTAAAGTTTGTTCAAGCAAAGAATCTCTGTTGTCCTTGTAGGCCATGCAAGGAGTTTGGGTTTTATATTAAGATCTTTAAGGATCCCTGAGTAATTTTTACACAGAATTTTGCATAATCTGATTTTGATTTTTAAAAAATAACTCTAGATCCAGTGTGGAAAATAGCATAAGATCCAACCATATTGTTGTGACTTATTTAAATTTCATTTAGAGAGTTCCCTCCTGCCACTTGATTTTTTTTTTTTTTTTTAAGATTCTCTTTCCTACTTCCCACTCCATTTTTCACCTTAATGGCCTTTGGGTAATGTGTGACTTCTCTGATCCAGAAGTAGAGAAAAATTTGGAAATTGGCTGTAGGGCTAACTACTGAGCCCTTTAGAAGCAGGACCTGAGGGAACACATGCCTGGATTCCAGAAATGCATAGGAGTTATAGTCCCTGGAGAGAAGAAGGGCATTAGCTGATAACAGATAGCCCATGAAAACACTGTATTTGCTATGCCCAGGCTGGGTACACTGAATATTGACCCTGTTAAAGCAAAAACAGGCTTAGATTATTGGCTGGTGATTACTAGACTGTTAACCTATTGGTCAGGTTGGTCTGCATTGCCTCTGGAACTGGGAAAACCTTCAGTGTTCACAACTGATCTGATGTGAAATGAAAAGGCAGAAGCTAGAATGAGGGATTATAGCAGATCTTGGTGTACTAATCCTAGCAATTCAGTGTATCCTATAGAAACTAAAAATTACTTTGGGTATAGAAGGCTTCCCAGGTGGCACTAATGGTAAAGACCCCACGTGCCAATGCAGTAGATTTTAAGATATGCGGTTCCATCCCTGGGTGGGGAAGATCCCTTGGAGGAGGAAATGACAACCTACTCCAGTATTCATATTGCCTGGAGAATCCCATGGACAGAGGAGACTGGCAGGCTACAGTCCATGGGGTCGCAGAGTCAGAAACGAGTGAAGCGACCTAGCACATGTGCATAGGAGGCATTAATACCACTATTTTGCATAGAAATTTTGAGTACATTGTTTAGGATGGATTGAGAATAAAGAAAATTAGTAGGCTATTTCAAGAAAGGATTCTTGGGGCTGCAAACTTAAAGACAGTAGGTTTGGGAAAACAGATGACATGATGGATTTATAGACTCTGCAGTTTAAGTTATAATAGGTCATGGTGAGTTTTTGGATATATTGGGGAGAAAAAATATGTAATTCCTTGATTTCTAATTCGGATAATTTGGGTGAATATTGATACTGTCCTGGAAGACAAGGGGAATTCATGTTCAAACTAAAGATCACCTGTTATTAATTCTTTGAATATATATGCAAAATGAAACGTGATTGGAACTTGTTTCCTTTCAGTCCACAGGAGATACGAAAAATAATTTCAGGAGTGTCTGAGATTTTTAACCTCTTACAAGTAATTGAATTGGCCCTTTGGTCACCAGGTGGTTAGTTATCCCAAGATGTAATTTATTTAGAAGAGTATGACTAGTGGATTTATGGGGTACTGAGTCTGATAAAGTTCTTTCCTGGAACCTGAAAGGCATGCTTGCCAGATTTTATTTAGGTTTTAATGAATGAATAAATGAAGGCAAAGCTATAGAGTGAAAACCACCTCTGTTCATCAAATGATCCATGCCTTTCCTTTGTTTCATTCTTTTGAACAATTGTACTCCTTCATTTCCAGTGTGTATGTTCATTTGAGAGGGGCACCTCAGGGCATACTTGTTTCCTTTTTTGTTAGATAAAACCATTCTTGAAGATGAAACACATAACATACAGGCTGAACTGCAAGCACATAAAACCTGGGATACCAGCTGGAAAATGTCTTAGCCTCGTACTTCTGATTTCTTAGTTAAAAAAAAAAGGGGGGTGGTGGTGGATAAACATTCAAATTTTGTGTCTGTTGTTTTTCTCTGTTATATAAAAAGGTGATGTTGATGTCTTACAGAACAAGAGTTTTTAGAAGCAAATTCTCAGAATTTTAACACCCCCCAAAAGATGTGGTATTATTTTTCTTTATAAAATTTATCCAGCTAAAATATTTTCTGATAAGTTTAAATGTATATGAATTAAGCCCTGGATAGTTTCTTAACTGACTTCTTCATTTTTCTTTTTTTTTTTTTATTTTACTTTACAATACTGTATTGGTTTTGCCATACATCAACATGAATCCGCCATGGGTGTACGTGAGTTCCCAGTCCTGAACCCTCCTCCCACCTCCCTCCCCATACCATCTCTCTGGGTCATCCCAGTGCACCACCCCCAAGCATCCTGTATCCTGCATTGAACCTAGACTGGCGATTCGTTTCTTATATGACATTATACATGTTTCAATGCCATTCTCCTAAATCATCCCACCCTCTCCCTCTCCCGCAGAGTCCAAAAGTCTGTTCTATGCATCTGTGTCTCTTTTGCTGTCTCGTATACAGGGTTATTGTTACCATCTTTCTAAATTCCATATATATGTGTTAGTATACTTTATTGGTGTTTTTCTTTCTGGCTTACTTCACTCTGTATGATTGGCTCCAGTTTCATCCACCTCATTAGAACTGATTCAAATGTATTCTTTTTAATGGCTGAGTAATACTCCATTGTGTATATGTACCATAGCTTTCTTATCCATTCATCTGCTGATGGGCATCTAGGTTGCTTCCATGTTCTGGCTATTATAAACAGTGCTGCGATGAACATTGGGGTGCAGGTGTCTCTTTCCATTCTGGTTTCCTTGGTGTGTATGCCCAGCAATGGGATTGGTATTTTACTGAAATGTGTATTTTGAAAACATTGGTGAAATTTGCCATTTCCCACCTTGCCCGAGCAGCAGCTGGAGCCTGGACCATTTTCAATGGCCGACACTCAGGCAGCACTAATCTAAGGCAAATGGCACATTAAAAGCTACCTCGCCACCTCTTCTATTAGATGTGCCTAAGGTGAAAGAAAGAGGATAATATTGTATTGAAGTTCCAGCTATTTTCCTTTTTCTCCTCTTCCCTTTCCATTCCTATTACCTTAAATCTATTAACTACTGGTCATGCTCTTAACATCAAAATACTTACAGGAAAAGATTTGTTTTGAATGAGCAGATGGACCAGTTCTAAGACAAGCTGCTATATTACTAAACATGTGTGGTGCTTTATCTGCAAAGGAGCCTATTTTGACATTTCTCCTGGATGATTTGTATAACCTATCACTATCACACCTGGAGCAGGGACAATAAATGGGCACTTAATAGTCAAGCAGTGTGTGAACACCTTCATTATAACTTCATTATGTCAGATATAATCATCTATTACTGAATGTCAGGCATTTAATTTATGAACAGTTACCCTACAGAATTAGTGGCCACACAAATGAATGGTCCCTTCATGTCACTTTTACTGTAAATTTCCTTCTCCCAATACCATCTCCTTTTTTAAACATATAGTATAAATATGATATCTTTGGAGGATTTTAGAATATAAGATGTCTTGTTTATATTTATGAAATTTGAGAATAGGGTAAATGTGAATCACATGTGATATACAATTGCATATATTAATATGCATATCTATTTAAAATAATTGTACAGTTCTATCATTTACTTATGAACTTTTATTTGATTTTGGTAAAGAAGTGATAATGCTCTTAGGAAAAATCAAAAGTTTCCCCAGAAATCTACAATGATATAAGGTGCATATCATTAATAATACTGTTCTTTAGTCCCTAAGTCATGTCAGTCCTCTGTCCATAGGATTTCCCAGGCAAGAACCCGGGGATTGAACCCATGTCTCCTGCATTGGCAGATTGATTATTTATCAGCAAGCACCAGAGAAGTCCTAACAATACTGTACTGTACATCTAAATGTTCATTGAGAGTACATTTTCATTCTAGTATGTTTAGCACAAAATAATAATAATAACAACAACAATAATAATTCCATTGGACCATAATCAGCAGTGAAAAGTGAAAGTTGGTCAGTCGTGTCCAACTCTTTGCAACCCCATGGACTATATACAGTTCATGGAATTCTCCAGGCAAGAAGACTGGAGTGGGTAGCCTTTCCTTCTCCAGGGGATCTTCCCAACCCTGGGATAGAACCCAGGTCTCTGGCACTGCAGGCAGATTCTTTACCAGTTGAGCCACAAGGGAAGCCCAAGAATACTGGAGTGGGTAGCCTATCCCTTCTCCAGCAGATCTTCCCAACCCAAGAATCAAACCAGGATCTCCTGCATTGCAGGCAGATTTGTTACCAACTGAGCTATAAGGGAAGCCCAATCAACAGTGGCACTACCTAAATGATATGTATAAGAGAGATAGTGAGAGATAGTGAAAAGAGAAGCTTCAGTTTGTGAGAGAGAAGCTGAGGGCAATAGGAGAACCAGAACTAGCATTTTGTAATTTTTCATAATTCATGTTCCTACTGGCATCTACAGAACCCTTCAGCCCTTTTCTTTGGACTTAAGAAAATATAGCCAGAGCTTCACCATATCTGTTTCCACGTTCAGTATTAGAGAGAGCTTCAGTTGTTATGAAGACTCCAGATCTTCAGATTGAAATTACTATCTGTGAAAAAGTTCTTTCAGAGATGTCTCTACTGCTGTCTGTTTAGAAACTTAAGACTGGGGTGATGACAGGATCCAGTACATGGAAAGAGAAATCTCAAAGGCTATTAAATGATCAGTGTCACTATTAGACCTTGACCTTTCAGATTAGAACAAAATGAATGATACAGACAGGAAATTATTAACAAACTGACAACAGAATTGTATGGTATGAGGATGAATCTACATTAATACCAAAACCATATTACAATTGCCTTTGGCTGTTTGAAAGGATGGAGCTGCCAACAAGAAGCTTCCTCCTATATATTAATAATACAGACCTGTTTTTCTTCCACGGAATTCCAGCTTTCAATATGATGAATGGTAGCATTCACACAGGAAACTAGGTGGCAGAAGATTATGAATTTCTTCATTAGAACTATAAACTTAAAGAAACCACTATAAACTTAAAGAAACCATGTATTTTGGAAGGATGTCTCACATAACTGAAAAATATCGAGGATAAAGAAGAGGAGGATATTTAGTTCTAATATCCTAAAGAAACAAAAGGCTCTGGTGGTGTGACAGAATCCATTTGCAAAACCTGGCTACACTGACACATCTCTAATTGGCATGGACATAGCTGCCTTTGATTTCTGTTCTCTGTAGATATCAGTGATCAATAGTCATATTAGTCTATAGACTATTTCATTGACTTGAATGACTGGAAAGTTCATTAAGGGACCTGGGTTGTACAAGATGATCTTTTAACAACCAACCCAAATAATATGGTTAAGATTTATTTGATGAAAACTCATGCTAAAGATGACATAGAATGATTTTGGCCAAGACCCTTCAGGGAAGCAAGCTCCCCAAATGAACTGATTAGACTTCTCTCTTTTACAGATCTAAACCCTTGAGCAAGTGTAACCAGAATCAGGGGAGGCTGGTATGAAGGCTCAGTTGGTTGGCAAAAAAATTTCAAAACCTTCAGAGTAAGCTTCACATAGGAGGGCCCTGAGACAGTCAAAGCACTAGATAGCTGACTAGACCTCCATGCCTATTCTAAACTACCAGACTGTACTTTGCAGGAATCTCATTCATTTACTTTCCTTTCCCCTTTGTCTTACATGTATCTCTCTCACAACTTCATTAGATCTCCACTATCAAAAATTTACTTCATTTGGGACCACATTGGAGCATATATCATGATATATAATTGGTATGAAAAATATGGGTTACCCTGAAATTTCATGTAAAATAACTAGCATAATTTTTGCAAGGACACTTAGTTCATACTACATTTAAAAATGTATAAAGGTGAATACCTTGCCTTTTTGCTTTCAGCTATTATTGCAGTCTTTAAAATCCATGTTACTGAGTAATTTTAGTTATCATCCTTACTGAAAGTGGGCTTAACTCCTCCTAAGATATAGGAGCCTGGCACGCTGCAGTCTATGGGGTCACAAAGAGTCCAACACTACTTAGAGACTGAACAATAAGATACGAAGAAAATTCAATAAAATATATGATCAAAGATTTTAAATGTTGAATAAGAGAAGTGGAGATGTTAACAAAAATAGAATTTTTTTTAAATTTTAATGAAATAGTTCATGGTAGAAAATAGTACAATTATAATCTGTAATAATAACAGTGGAAGTCTGTGATCTAACTATAATTTTTTCAAGGTGTGTACAATCATAGTGAAAAGACTTTAAATTTACAAATCTTACCTTTAACACTAACCATTTGACAAATGTTTATGGAATTCAACAGAAAATTTTAAGATATAGCATCTATTTTAGGCCATAGGGTAGCAAAATGTAGATTGCTATCCATCAGCAAAAAATGGAATAATTCTAAAATGTAAACAGCATTCTTTTCCCTCTAATATAATTACAATCATTATTAAGTCAGATACATTAAACTGCTGGGAATTTGGGGACAGTAATTAGATTTATTTACAGAAGTTGATTGACATATACCCAGTCTAATGAGAAATTATATACATCTTTGAGAATTAAAGCTTTTTAATGATTTTATTCTTTTTGTATGTTTTACATAGTTTGGGGCTTAATCTTTTCATCTTCTAAACTATAAATACTTGCTAGATTAAAGCTCCAAAATTCTATGTTCTCTGAGGAACAAATATTGTATAATTAGGGTCTTATCAAATTATGTAAACTCATTATTGTATGCACTGTTGAATAATATATGCAATGCAAATAATTGAAACCTTGGAGTCATAAAGTTGTAAAAGCTAAGTGGAAACAATTTAAGTGCTTTCATTCTTTTATCAAAAGCACTAGAATTTTTTTTTTCTTTTTGTAGTCTATGTTTTAGAATAGCCAGTGTTAGATTACTGACATGAAGTGTTATAGTCTCTTGTTCATTTTACCAATCAAATTTGAACGTGTGATATTCAGGCCATTATACATTTCTAAATCTTAAGTACCCATAATTTCAAATCAAGAGACATGTAAAACCCAAATGTCTTCCTTATGCTAATATTTTCCTTGAATAAAAATATTATTCATGAATGCTTATTATAGTACTCATTAACATTTCATATTTAAGTGACTGTATTTATCATGAAACAAATTTATTTTTGTGGAAATTTTTGATGTCTTCTCAATTAAGAAAAGAATTAGTGAGTGGTTTTTATTTATTCTGTCATGTGAAATCTTTGCCTTTATACACATGTAATTTAAAATGACTTTTACTCAGCTTCTATCCAACTGTAACTGTAGGAGTAGTACTGAATAATAGAAAAAAATTTGAAATCTAAGACTTAGGAAATATCTTTAAAATGCTATTAGCAAATAAAATAAGAACAAGAAAGGTCACCACCAACTGAATGGTAGTTTTAAACCTGGTACAGTGTTTGGTGCTTCACATAGGTTATTTCTAACTCTTATGAAAACTGGGGAAAGTAGGTCTCTTTATCTTCTTTACAGAAATAAGAAGCTGAGACTTAGAGAAGATGCAGTAACTCAACCAGTGTTGTACAGCTATTAAGTGCTAGAGCTGGAATCCTGGAGAAGATTCCAAGCAGTTGCTGTTATTGTGTTCAGTCGTTGAGTTGTGTCCACTCTTTGCGACCCCATGAACTGCAGCATGCCAGGCTTCCCTCTCCTTCACTGTCTCCTAGAGTTTGCTCAAACTCAGGTCCATTGAATCAGTTATGCCATCCCATCATCTCATCCTCTGTCGCCCCCTTCTCTTCCTGCCCTCAATCTTTCCCTGCATCAGGGCTTTTTCCAATGAATCAGCTCTTCACATCATGTGGCCAGTATTGGAGCTTCAATTTCAGCATCCGTCCTTCCAATGAATAGTCAGGACTGAATTCCTTTAGAATAGACCAGTTTTATCTCTTTGCAGTCCAAGGGACTCTCAAGCGTCTTCTCCAGCACCACAGTTCAAAAACATCAATGCTTCAGCCCTCAGCCTTCTTTGTAGTCCAATTCTCACATCCATACATGACCACTGGAAAAAACATAGCTTTGACTATATGAACCTTTGTCACTAAAGCAATGTCTTTGCTTTTTAATATGCTTCAGTATTCTTGCCTTGAGAACCGCCCCCACCAAGAAAAATTCAGGACAGTAACCACATTTTTATAGTCAGTAAAATATATAAAAAAGTAGCAAAATACCAGTATCTCTTAGGAAACAATGTAAAAACAAAAACAATTGTGATAACCTTCTAGAAAGTAAAGATCACACACTATTATCAGGTAATAGTAATCTCCTAGACTTGGAGTTTGAAAGAACGGTATTGAATTTTTATTTTAAAGTGAAATGAAGGAAATGAATCCCATTTGTCAGGATGTACTATATGCAATTAGGAGTAAGCTTTAGAACTGTCTTGTTTGTTTCTGTTGATAACATTTGTTTCTCATCAAACTTTCATTATCATTGGTCACATTACCCAGACCCCAAGTTGTAGCTATATGTAAACCACATTTTGATGGTATTAGTAATAATTACACTTGCTGGATTATATCATGGGGCAAAGAGGAAGAAATGTGTTCATAAATCTCTTTGGTCATCTCATTATATATAAAGATAAGTATCCAATTAAAAATCAAGAAACCTTGTGAAGTTTCTGAAAAATTAGTGCTATTTTATTTGGGTTCATGGTAGTTTAAAATTACTTAAACGTGAACCTAGCTCTATAAAAAGGAAACAGAAATGAACAGGAAATTTTTCATAAGTTTCTCATAGCAATTTAGCATTTGTCATATTTAAAGAAAGATTGTCAAGCAGGTAAATTCGAGACCATTCTTGTATTTGTTGAAACTTCAGGTTTTGCTTCTATGAAGTATACTAGAGCTACATACAAACATGTACAATTGAATTACTTTGGTTGCATATAGATATAGGTTTATCTATATGTGGAACATGTTGAAGAATCCCCAACTCTGTTTATATTAATGAGTGAAGTTTTAACACAAGCAAAGCTGTAACTTCTCTGGCTGGAAGTAAAACAAGGTCTGTGCCATTTATCTTTAAGAAAATGTCTGAATATGCAAATTCTTTTAATTTCTTCCTTTTGTTATATTTTATTGTGAAGGAGATAAGGGAGTTGGTTTAATTTAATGACAAAATAAAAGGCTCTGTCTGTAACTCTCATTCATTCATGTGTCTTAAGTGTCTAGAGAAAATGAAAATGACCTTTTAAGAACTATGAGTTGAATACTAGTGAGACTAGTACAGAGGTGTTCTTCAGAATCACTTAATATAAAGGGTTGTGCTGATAGCTGCTGCTGCTGCTAAGTTGCTTCAGTCGTGTCTGACTCTGTGCGACCCCACAGACAGCAGCCCACCAGGCTCTTCCATCCCTGGGATTCTCCAGGCAAGAATACTGGAGTGGGTTACCATTTCCTCCTCCAATGCATGCATGCATGCTAAATCGCTTCAGTCATGTCCAACTGTGCGATCGCATGGACAGCAGCCCACCAGGCTCCTCTGTCCACGGGATTCTCTAGACAAGAATATTGAGTGATTTTCTATTAAGGAAACTTCATAGGTAGGGTGGAATGAGGGAGACCAGGAAGGAAAAAGGCATGTGCTGGACTATTTAAAACTCTCATACTTTGTGCAGTAGTTCTAAAATTCTTAGTTTTTATATAACTATAAAATTTATAGTTGAAAAAAAATACCATAAGAATACATTTTTCCTGTTAGTATTCTTAGGCTTTTTTTTTTCTTTTTAATTGTCATTATTTTCCAGATTTTCTTCTTTTTAATGATTTGGTTACTTTTGATTTACTTATAGGTTTTAGAGATAAGAGATATGAAAAATTACAGATTATGAAAGCATGGTTCTCATATAATGGTATAGAATGTCATCTATTTAACTTTCCCAAAGACATCTAATGTGATTTTAAAAAATCCAATTTACATATGTTAAAAGATAAACTAAGACATATTAAAATTTAAGAATTTATTTGAAAAAAAAAATTGATCAAATCAGGCAACATCCAATCTAGCACATAGAAAGGAGATCTGAGGAGCTATACAAAATGAAAGACTTTTACAGGCAGAAGAGCATGAAATCAAGGAAGTTATACTAGGTAAAAATGTAGACTAATTATTGCAAGGTTACTTTCCTTTAGGTGATGGCAAGGGTCTATGCGGAGAAGGCAATGGCACCCCACTCCAGTACTCTTGCCTGGAAAATCCCATGGACGTAGGAACCTGGTAGGCTGCAGTCGATGGGGTCGCTGAGAGTTGAATACAACTCAGTGACTTCACTTTCCTTTTCACTTTCATGCATTGGAGAAGGAAATGGCAACCCACTCCAGTGTTCTTGCTTGGAGAATCCCAGGGACGGTGGAGCCTGGTGGGCTGCCATCTATGGGGTCGCACAGAGTTGGACACGACTGAAGCGACTTAGCAGCAGTAGCAGCAAGGGTCTATGAGCAGATATCTAACTAGTGTGCACGCCTGTGTGTGCTCAGTTGTGTCCAACTCTGCGATCCCATGGACAGTAGCCCACCAGGGTCCTCTGTCCATGGGATTATCCTGGCAAGAATACTAGAGTGGGTAGCAATTTCCTTCTCCAGGGCATTTTCCCTACCCAGCGATCAAACCCACATCTCCTGCATTGGCAAGCAGGTTCTTTACCACTGCACCACCTGGGAAGCTATCAGGCAATTCCCAACTGACTAAGACTCCATTTCTGGGGGAGACAAAACTGTACTGGGACGTACCATAAGCAGCTCCATTTTGGGCTTGTTGTCTTTTTTTTTTTTTTTTTTTTTACACATATAAGGAAAGGGAATCTCTAAGAGTTTGTCACTGATAATAACACATTTTGAGTATACTACCCTTTGTAAGTCTAAGTCTGAGTTAACTCTTCTGAATCAATAAGCAGTTTCATGTATTGCCTTTCAGTCAGTTCAGTTCAGTCTCTCAGTCATGTCCAACTCTTTGTGACCCCATGAACTGCAGCACACCAGGCTTCCCTGTCCATCACCAACTCCCGGAGTCCACCCAAATCCATGTCCATTTAGTCAGTGACACCATCCAGCCATCTCATCCTCTGTCGTCCTCGTCTCCTTCTGCCCTCAATCTTTCCCAGCATCAGGGGCTTTTCTAATGAGTCAGAGCTTCACATCAGGTGGCCAAAGTATTGGAGTTTCAGCTTCAACATCAGTCCTTCCAATGAATACCCAGGACTGATCTCCTTTAGGATGGACTGCTTGGATCTCTGTGAAGTCCAAGGGACTCTCAAGAGTCTTCTCCAACACCACAGTTCAAAAGCATCAATTCTTCCGGCCTCAGCTTTCTTTATAGTCCAACTCTCATATCCATACATGACCACTGGAAAAACCATAGCCTTGACTAGATGGGCCTTTACTGGCAAAGTAATGTCTCTGCTTTTTAATATGCTGTCTAGGTTGGTCATAACTTTCCTTCCAAGAATCAAGCATCTTTTAATTTCATGGCTGCACTCAGCATCCGTAGTGATTTTGGAGCACAGAAAAATAAAGTCAGCCACTGTTTCTACTGTTTCCCCATCTATTTGCCATGAAGTGATGGAACCGGATGCCATGATCCTCGTTTTCTGAATGTTGAGCTTTAAGCCAACTTTTTCATTCTCCTCTTTCACTTTCATCAAGAGGCTCTTTAGTTCTTCTTCACTTTCTGCCATAATGTATTGCCTTTAACTGATCTTTTCTAGCTTTGCTTTTCTTTTTCATTGTTGTATTTTACTAGTTACTGTGCTAGGGCCTTTAGTAATAGTAATGGTAGTGTTAGTTACTCAGTCGTGTCTGACTCTTTGTGATCCCATAGAATGTAGCCTACCAGGCTCCTCTGTTCATGGGATTCTCCAGGAAGAATACTGGAGTGGTCCATGCCCTTCTCCAGTGGATCTTCCCAAACCAGGGATCAAACCCGGGACTCCTGCATTGTACGCAGATTCTTTACCATCTGAACACTGAACCCTTTAGGAGGTTATAATAGAGGTGTTTGTTGTTTGCTTAGTTTTCTTGCTGTCCCTTCTTGAAATGACATTTTTTCCCAAAAAGAATGTCAGATAATTAGGGAAAGCTATATTCCTGGATTTACATCTGGATTTGGATGAAGGAAAAGGTTAAAGAATGCCTCTGGATGATCTATCAAAATATGCTACTTAAGGAAGTGACTGCACCTTCAGCCAAGAGGAGAGATGGTTCATGTGTTTTGGTTTAGATTATGTTTTTCTTAAAGGATTGCTTCCTTCCATCCTTCCTTCTCTTTTTCTTTTCCAAGGCTAATAAAAATTTCCTTCTCGAACTTCCTCTAATCTCTAGGGAAAGTAATAACTAAATTCCAGGTGTCCTTTATCAGTATAAACTGAAAGTGTACATTGGCTAAGTTTTAAAGTCAAATATTCCATATTTTACATTAAAGGCAGTCTTTCCACCACCAGCCTCCCCTTTTCTTTCTTCACTATGGTTTCTCCTTTTTTTTTTCATCTCCTGTTTTCCTAAACAAATGCAACCATGGCAACAATAAAAATCCTGGTTCAAACCTTCAACATTCAAAAACTCAAAAGTATGACAGTCTTTCGGCAAAACTGAAAATCATTGGTCTCCATCAGTCCTTTCCAATATGCTGGAGGCTCACTTAAGTATTTGCATATAAATTATGTAGTTTCTTAAATTTCCATATACGTCCTCAGGCCTAACAGATAGTCGCAGGTGATTTCCAAGTCAAAATCACAATAACCAGTACCCTTACGGAAGTTCTTTTAAACTTTTCTGTTCTCCCTACCTTTTCATCTCACTGCTCATCTTAGTTGACTCAAAACTTCATGTCAGCACCACATAGTAGCTGGTAGAGATTTTGAGAATGAAAACTGAGGGAAAAGGTTAACAAAGCAACACAGATTTGTTACTAAGAATATTTTACACAAGAAGGACAAACTGTCTTTCCAGAGAGGAAGGAACACATCCATTGTTGTTGTTTAGTCGCTGTCATGTCTGACTTTTTGAGACCCCATGGACTGCACCTTGTCAGGCTTCGCTGTCCTTCACTATATCCCAGAGTTTTCTCAAACCCATTTCATTGAGTTGATGCCATTCAACCATCTCATCCTCAGTCATCCCCTTTTCCTCCTGATCATTTAAAACCATGAGATAATTTCAAAACTGTAGAGTGGGAGAAAAAAAATTTTTATTGGACAAATAAATTATCATGAGGAAAAAAATTCCAGAGTGAAGTCATTTGTACCTGCTTGCTATTTTCTTGAATATTTGAGTTCCTTGCTGCCTAAAGGACTTCACTCTTATCTTTGTACACACTGCTATTAGAGTAATACTTGTAGTGGGAAAGAAGAGGGCATGGGAAGAGGCCAGCATGTATAGAGAAAAATGACTGAAATTTGACTTTAGTTATCCCTTAGAAGCCAGCAAAGTTGACACTGTGGGTATTTTGCAATCATTTGTTTAATTAGCTGAAACTCCTAAGGGAAAATTTTATGAAATGGCAAACTCCCAAAGACTAATTTAAATCTGTTTTTCTATGTATGACAGAACTTTTGTAATACAGAGCTGTTAAAAAGGTACCAGTGTATAAAAGTCCATACAGTCAAAACCTTTAATACCAAAAGCAATATTTTACAAAGAAATGTGAAAGTAAGTTCTATAGGTTAAAATATTATTCACCTGAGAGAATTGAGATCCATGCTTGCAGGTGGCTAAGAAAATCATATTTTGACTAAGAGGATTTTTTTTAAACAGTCTCCACCCCACCCCCACCCCTTTCTTGTTTCCTGTGGATTTTTCTGTGTAGGTAAGTACATAATTAAGTTTACATTCTGTTTTTACCTAGTGGATTTTTCAAGCTACAAGATAATTCATTTTTGTAACAACTAGAGGCTATTAAGTTTTCATCATCCTACGTTAGTGCTTTCACAGTTTAGATTTAGGTAACTGGTTGATTGGGGAAAGGCAATGGCACCCTACTCCAGTACTCTTGCCTGGAAAATCCCATGGACGGAGGAGCCTTGTAGGCTGCAGTCCATGGGGTTGCTAGGAGTCAGACACGACTGAAGCGACTTAGCAGCAGCAGCAACTGGTTGATTAAAGAGGCTAGAGAACTAGGTTTTCCTTTGCATTTGGTTACAAAGACACAAAATTACTGTGAGTCATCCTCCTAGGGGATAAAACAGCAACTGGCCACTAAGCCTACTCCTCAAGTGTTTTTAGTTTTGTGTTTTGTTTTGTTTTGTTTTGTTTTTAATCTACTGTATCATTTAGAAAATCAAAATCTTATTAATGTACTGATTGCAGTTGAATAAAATCCATCAGATTTGTTATAATCCTGAAGTTAGAGGTTGACTTTATATAAGTTCTGGTTGAAAGCAGTTTGCATTTGTGTGAAGCTGCATCATTTATTGTTTGCAGTAGCTGATGAATTTTCTTGAAAAGATCAGCTAAATGGAAGCTTCTAGTCATGAATGCATGTAGTATACACTGAAGATGTAGTTTACACGCTGGAGATTGGAAACAGGTGTTCTGGCACTGGTTCTATATGGGATTGCTTTCAGTAGGAGCCTATGAGGAAACACACACAGGAAAAAGAGCAACTCATAATTCTTATGATTATTACCTCATTCATACAAGTGTCAAATGACTCAAATGGAAAACGGGTACCATAGGATTAAAGCTTTCAAAACATAAGCCTAGGTGGGAAGGGTGTGATAGTACAGACGCAAACAGGATCGTTGTTCATGCTATGAAATTGTTTCATTTCCTTCACTCTCAGAAGTTGTCTAGTTGACATCATTTCTAAATTTATAGATATAAACCTATAAATATGTAAAATCCATGCATCAGAGACAACTGGATGTCCAGTGCCTGTTTACCTTTTCTTCAGTGGTAATGGTGCTTTCATTTACAGTTGGACCCTTGGCTACTGGGAATAAAGCGATTTTCCCTTACAGTTAAGATATGTCCTAGCCAACAGTACATAAATAGAGGTGATTTGTGAAACTTCTAAGAAGTGTTCTTGGATGAAGGTGGCATTCTCCTTTCCTTCTTTTATCCTCCCCACTGGCTGGTTGCAGTATTCTAGGGGAGCCATTATAGATCACAAAGTAGACTCTTATGTGTTAGAGAAGTGACGAACATGATAGAAGCTGCCTCCTTCAATATTAGCCCTGGAAAGCTGTTTTGTCTTAAGAGAGAGATAAAATGGTCTCGAGTTAACCATTCTTAGGTTGGATTTTTGAATCACCAACAGCTGAATCTCATTCTGTTATACTCTAGCATGAAATCCAATAATAATTTCACCAGTAGACTGTGCCTATTGTCAATTCATGAGGGTCTCTGATTCTCAGAAGTGTATAAAAATGCAAAAATTATATTTTTATGTGGTTTCTCTTTCATCTGTGCTTTCCTTTCTTTTTTTGCAGTTCTAGTTTTACCATAGCAATTGCATTCAAAAAAGTGTCCAGAGAAAAAACTAATTAAAAGCTATATATTTATCTTATTAATTATTTTGTGAAGAGACTGGCTAAAAGTGAATAATGGCAAGAAATTTTCGGTTTTGTAGGTTGAACATTACTGCTTTAAAGATTGTCATTGATTTAGCCTTTGTATCCATTCCAACTGTCCTTGCCTTTTCCAAACCTCTTCATATCTTTATGTGTGGCTCAATTGTAAAGAATCCCCCTGCCAATGCAGGAAACACAAGTCACGGGTTCAATCCCTGGGTTGGGAAGGTACCCTAGAGGAGGAAATGTCAACCCACTCCAGTGTTCTTGATTGGAAAATCCCATGGACAGAAGAGCCTGGCAGGCTAACGTCCATGGGGTGGCAGTCGGACACAACTGAGCTCACAAGTACCAGCCTTATATCCATTCCGACTGTCCTTGCCTTTTCTGCAAAACTTCTTCATATCTTCATAGATAAATAATTTAAAAAATTTATTGTATTACAATTGCTTTTCAATGTGTTAGTTCCAGATGTACAGCAAAGTGAGCCAGTTATACATATAAATATAGCCACTCGTTTTTATTTTAAGATTATTTTCCCATGTAGGTTGTTATAGAGTATTGAGTAGAGTTCAGTTCAGTTCAGTTCAGTTCAGTCACCCAGTCGTGTCCGACTCTTTGTGACTCCATGAGTAGAGTTACCTGTGCTAAACAGCAGGTTCTTGTTAGTTACCTTTTTTATATGTAATTGTATGTATATATCAGTCCCAAACTCCTAGTTTAGCCCTCCTCACCTTATTCCCTAGTAATCATAAATTTGTTTTCTGCATCTGTGACAGTACTTCTGTTTTATACATAAGTTCATTTGTACCTCTTTTTTTTTTTCAGATTCCACATATAAGCCATTATCAAATGCTGTTTTCTTTCTGTGTCTGACTTACTTGACTCAGTCTGACAGTCTCTAGGTATATCCAGGATGCTGCAAATGGCATTAGTTTGTTCTTTTTATTTGCAGTGTTCCAGGAGACTCAAACTGCATTCACAGCTTTCGGACTATTTTTTTTTTTGCCTTATCTGACCAGCTTCCTCATTGCCTTGTGCTGTGGTGTATCTCTTTCACACTTAACAACACTTTGTGTAGTTACTATTTACATGCCAGTCAAAAACAGTGGAAATGTTAGTTCCTACATGCCAGTTATCTGTCTAGACTAATGCACACACAGTAGCTACCCATTAAATATTAGGAAAGAAAAAGGGATGGAAGATAGGAAAGAAGAAAGCAGTTGTTCTTAGAGTAAGTCAGCCTTCTTCTTTATATTAATCAAAAATATTATGTAGATAGGTGTAGTCATATATACTTCTAGTGTGTACAATAAGCTTATTTTATTACAGTTTTGTACTTTGATAGTTTAATTCTTGGTGTCTTAATTTTATTTTTTAGACATAAATTCTCTTGGAATGATCCCTTTACATTTTTGGAAAATTTCTTATGAGGAAAAGTAAGAAACTATTCATAACTATTGATCATAAGTCCTGTTATATTTTTCTTCTATTTTATTAACAATTATTATACTCCACTATGCTCTATTTAATGACCCAGAATTTGCTTACTGGTAATATTAACCCTTAATGATAGAAATCAATAACTATTGTGGGAATGGTGTGGCATTTGGGGGGAAAATTGAAGAGATTATAGGGATACAGTAAAATAGTTAAACTGAAACAGTGTGAATATTTATATGATGACATGTAAACCAATTTCTGTGAACAATTACCTCCACCAGTACTATTCTATTAATGTATACTGCTCAGTGCACTTTTATAATATTTATTGTCATCACATTATTTTATCAGTGATTCTTTCATTCTTTGGTTGCAAAACTTTATATTTACATAATATCTTTATTAAAAATTATGTACTTGTTCATGTAGGACATGTTAAAAATTTAACAAGAGTAAAATTAAAAATTACTCATATATACACTTCCCAGAAAATTACAGTGTTAGTATATGTATAGCTACCTTACCTTCTGTTTTCTTTGTACAGGGAATATTATTGTACATTCTATTTTTCAATCTATTTTATTAACTTCAAAATAGATCATGAAAAAAAGCTTACATCAACAAATATTTTTCTACAGTATTATTTATCTTTGTATTATATTTCATTTGTATGGGTATATTTAATGGTTCTCATATTTTGAGATATTTAGGATAATTCCAATTAATTCATATTATAAATAGCTCTGCAGTGAATATTCTTGCAAGGTGTGGGATTATATCTTTTGTGCCCATCTGTGATTGTGTCCTTAGACTAAACTCCTAGGTAATGAAATTCCTAAATTAGAGGATAAGCAAAATGCTACCACATCTTTTAAAATATTCATTGACAGTTGTCCTGCAGAAATGTTACACTGATATACAACCTAAGTAGGGCTCTCTCCCAAATCTCACTAATTATTTAGAACCACTTAGAAAAAGGTTTAACAATTTAAATGGAGGGATGTGTGTGTTTGTGTGTGTGTGTGTGTGTGTGTGTGTGTGTGTATCACTTGAAAGTAGATACTATACTTTTTGTATGAAGAATCATTAAATTTTTATCTTAGAATTCTATTTGCTTCAAATCCCAGTTGGGAATTTATGTTAAGTGAAAAAATATTTATGTGTTAAATGGTAGTAGAAAGGAAGAATATTTTTAAAACATGTACTATATCTAAAAATTTTATATCATGAACCGCAGTCTTTTTCTTTTTTTTTTTTTTTGGTACTGAAATATATTAGCTCTTCTAACTCTGAAACCACATAAGTTAGTTTCCTAAGGAGGCTATAATAAATCATCATCACATATTTTAATGACTTCAACCAACAGGAATTTATTCACTCCATAGGTCTAGAAGCTAGAATTCAAAGTCAAGATGTCAGCTGGACTATAATCTCTTCAAAGCCTCTAGATCAAGATCCTTTATTGCCTCAGCTCCACAAGTTCCTTAGCTCAGTTCACTTCAGTCACTCAGTCATGTCCGACTCTTTGCGACCCCATAAATCGCAGCACGCCAGGCCTCTCTGTCCATCACCATCTCCCAGAGTTCACTCAGACTCACATCCATCGAGTCAGTGATGCCATCAGCCATCTCATCCTCGGTCGTCCCCTTCTCCTTCTGGCCCCAATCCCTCCCAGCATCAGAGTCTTTTACAGTGAGTCAACTCTTTGCATGAGGTGGCCAAAGTACTGGAGCTTCAGCTTTAGCATCATTCCTTCCAAAGAAATCCCAGGGCTGATCTCCTTCAGAATGGACTGGTTGGATCTCCTTGCAGTCCCAGGGACTCTCAAGAGTCTTCTCCAACACAACAGTTCAAAAGCATCAATTCTTCGGCACTCAGCCTTCTTCACAGTCCAATTCTCACATCCACACATGACTACTGGAAAAACCATAGCCTTGACTAGACGGACCTTAGTCGGCAAAGTAATGTCTCTGCTTTTGAATAAACTATCTAGGTTGGTCATAACTTTTCTTCCAAGCAATAAGCGTCTTTTAATTTCATGGCTGCAGTCATCATCTGCACTGATTTTGGAGCCCCCAAAAATAAATTCTGACACTGTTTCCACTGTTTCCCCATCTATTTGCCATGAAGTGATGTGACCAGATGCCATGATCTTGGTTTTCTGAATGTTGAGCTTTAAGCCAACTTTTTCACTCTCCTCTTTCACTTTCATCAATAGGCTTTTTAGCTCCTCTTCACTTTCTGCCATAAGGGTGGTGTCATCTGCATATCTGAGGTTATTGATATTTCTCCCGGCAATCTTGATTTCAGCTTGTGTTTCTTCCAGTCCAGCATTTCTCATGATGCACTCTGCATATAACTTAAATAAGCAGGGTGACAATATACAGCCTTGACGTACTCCTTTTCCTATTTGGAACCAGTCTGTTGTTCCATGTCCAGTTCTAACTGCTGCTTTCTGACCTGCATGCATATTTCTCAAGAGGCAGATCAGGTGTTCTGGTATTCCCATCTCTTTCAGAATTTTCCACAGTTGATTGTGATCCACACAGTCAAAGGCTTTGGCATCGTCAATAAAGCAGAAATAGATGTTTTTCTGGAACTCTCTTGCTTTTTCCATGATCCAGCGGATGTTGGCAATTTGATCTCTGGTTCCTCTGCCTTTTCTAAAACCAGCTTGAACATCAGGAAGTTCATGGTTCATGTATTGCTGATGCCTGGCTGGAGAATTTTGAGCATTACTTTACTAGCATGTGAGATGAGTGCAATTATGTGGTAGTTTGAGCATTTTTTTGCATTGCCTTTCTTTGGAATTGGAATGAAATCCTGTGGCCACTGCTGAGTTTTCCAAATGTGCTGGCATATTGAGTGCAGCACTTTCACAAAATCATCTTTCAGGATTTGAAACAGCTCAACTGGAATCCCATCACCTCCACTAGCTTTGTTCATAGTGATGCTTTCTAAGGCCCGCTTGACTTCACATTCCAAGATGTCTGGCTGAGGATTAGTGATCACATCATCATGATTATCTGGGTCGTGAAGATCTTTTTTGTACAGTTCTTCCATGTATTCTTGCCACCTCTTCTTAATATCTTCTGCTTCTGTTAGGTCCATACCATTTCTGTCCTTTATCGAGCCCATCTGTGCATGAAATGTTCCCTTGGTATCTCTAATTTTCTTGAAGAGATCTCTAGTCTTTCCCATTCTGTTGTTTTCCTCTATTTCTTTGCAATGATCGCTGAAGAAGGCTTTCTTATCTCTTCTTACTATTCTTTGGAACTCTGCATTCAGATGCTTATAACTTTCCTTTTCTCCTTTGCTTTTCACCTCTCTTCTTTTCACAGCTATTTGTAAGGCCTCCCCTGACAGCCATTTTGCTTTTTTGCATTTCTTTTCCATGGGGATGGTCTTGATCCCTTCTCCTGTACAATGTCATGAACCTCATTCCATAGTTCATCAGGCACTCTATCTATCAGATCTAGGCCCTTAAATCTATTTATCACTTCCACTGTATAATCATAAGGGATTTGATTTCGGTCATACGTGAATGGTCTAGCAGTTTTCCCTACTTTCTTCAATTTGAGTCTGAATTTGGTAATAAGGAGTTCATGATCTGAGCCAGTCAGCTCCTGGTCTTGTTTTTGTTGACTGTATAGAGCTTCTCCATCTTTGCCTGCAAAGAATATAATGATTCTGATTTCGGTGTTGACCATCTGGCGATGTCCATGTGTAGAGTCTTCTCTTGTGTTGTTGGAAGAGGGTGTTTGCTATGACCAGTGCATTTTCTTGGCAAAACTCTATAGTCTTTCCCCTGCTTCATTCCACATTCCAAGGCCAACTTTGCCTGTTATTCCAGGTGTTTCTTGTCTTCCTACTTTTGCATTCCAGTCCCCCATAATGAAAAGGACATCTTTTTTGTGTGTTAGTTCTAAAAGGTCTTGTAGGTCTTCATAAAACCGTTCAAGTTCAGCTTGTTCAGCATTACTGTTTGGGGCATAGACTTGGATTATGGTGATATTGCATGGTTTGCCTTGGAGATGAACAGAGATCATTCTGTCATTTTTGAGATGGCATCCAAGTACTGCATTTTGGACTCTCTTGTTGACCATCATGGCTACTCCATTTCTTCTAAGAAATTCCTGCTCGCAGTAGTAGATATAATGGTCATCTGAGTTACATTCACCCATTCCAGTCCATTTTAGTTCGCTGATTCCTAGAATGTTGACTTTCACCCTTGCCATCTCTTGTTTGACCACTTCCAATTTGCCTTGATTCGTGGACCTGACATTCCAGGTTCCTGTGCAATATTGCTCTTTACAGCATCGGATCTTGCTTCTATCATCAGTCACAGCCACAACTGGGTAGCATAATTCCAATCTCTGCCTCTGTCTTCACATACTGTCTTCCCTGTGTACCTCTATCTCTAAGTACCAGTCAAAAAAACAGAAAAAAAGATAAACACCAGTAGTTGGATTTAATGCCACCCTTCTCTAGTATGACCTCATCTTAACTTGATTACATCTGAAAAGATTCTTTTTTAATAAAGTCAAACCACATTCACACAGGGTCAGGAGTTCAGCCAAGCTCTCTTTGGAGGACATATTTTAACCCATTACTCCATATATCTTAAAACTTATCCAATCAATTATTATCTATTTTGATAATGAGGTAATAGTAGTTCTTACTTGTAGGTCAGTACTTATAATAGTATTATCTAATACAATGAGAAATCAGTTCAATCACCAAACCCTTCACCTTGTGACTACTTTTGTTCCAGAGACCCTCTTATATAGAAACAATAGGAAAATCAAAGTTCACTGAGGATTTTCTGAGACATGCCACTGATATCACAGGTGACTGGATTATGACAGACAGCAATGAAGAAAGTTCCAACCCATTCAATCCTCTGTCCATACCAGTATGTAGAGAAGTACTTTATCAAGCTGTCCAAATACTTTAAAATAACGAAACCAACTCATATAGATAGTATATCCATTTTAATAAGTTCAGCTTTTAACAGCATACAGTAAAGTTATAATTATGTTTTCTTCTAGTGAAAAATCAGCCACTGTTACAAAAGAAAATCATATTTAGCTGATCTGAATATCTTTTTTCTCTGCTTTAAGTTCTATTGATTCTTTTCTCATTTTGAAAAAACAAATTCCTACTATTTTTTTTTTAATAAGGACACTTAACTATTGTCTATAAATGTCCTGAGTGCTTATAGAGATGCTCAAATTTCACTTTAAATCCAGTGATATTTAGCTTTGTATTACCAATGAATTATTGCTTCCTTAGGGCACAAACTTCTAAATGCAGCCTGCTATATTTGTTACCTGGCTTCAGTTAGTGTCAAGTTCTCTGTATCATTAGGATAGATTCTAATAAATATTCTGCTTTTCTGTAAAAAGAGGAATATTGTATACAATTTTTGTGAGATGTGATTCAAAAACTGGATCTCCCTTCTTTCATCGGGCACAGACTGGTATATATTAACTCTTCCTATGTAACCCCCTTCAAAACTCCCTCTGCAGTGCTTGTTGGGGGTCTTTTTATCCATTTTATATAGAAGTTATGTATGTAACCTTCATAAAGAGTTCTGTATCTTCTAGTTCTCATCTCTGATTTTGTCTTTAGGTTAAATTTTCAATTCTTTCTTACAAATATTGTATTCATTTAATATCTAAATGCCAGCAACAACTTTATTTCTTACAAACAAAGAGCAAATGCAGTCAACATAACCAAACACATTTAGTTTATTCTTAATTTGAAGACTGCTTAAAATATTTTCATACTCCAGTGAATATTGCTATGAGTATTTTAGGTATAAGCACCTTACATGTAAACAAAATGCTTCTGCAAAGCAGATTAACTTAAAGAATATTCCTTTGAATTATGATATACCATATTAGACAATTTTTGGCATTATTTTATTTTCCTAATTTCTCTTACTGAGGACATCAGAATCTTAACTCCTAAGAGATAAGTAGTAATATCCTCTGATCCAGGTATTAATGAAAACAGTAACTAGGAATTCTTTAACTCAGGACAATGGCTGGTCAGTTTATCTTCTCTTAATATTTATTGGGCACATGCCATGGACCACATGCACTCTGCTTCTTAACCTTATGATTAACTCCTTTTATCCTCACAATAATTCTGAATTATTATTATTATTAATTTTTTCCACTTTAAAGATGCAGACACTGAATCTTAGAGAAACTGTATTTTCTTTCCCAGCTTTAAGTTTATTATTCAGTTTACTAGATACTTACTGTCAGTGAAATACAATGAGTAGAACAGATGTGATATCAGACTTTAGATTGTCTTACCATTATTATATGATAGCTTTAGTGACTAATAGTACTGATCCTGGAGAAGGCAATGGCACCCCACTCCAGTACTCTTGTCTGGAAAATCCCAAGGACAGAGGAGCCTGGTAGGCGGCAGTCCATGGGGTCCCTAAGAGTCAGACATGACTGAGCGACTTCACTTTCACTTTTCACTTTCATTCATTGGAGAAGGAAATGGCAACCCACTCCAGTGTTCTTTCCTAGAGAATCCCAGGGATGGGGGAGCCTGGTGGGCTGCTGTCTATGGGGTCGCACAGAGTCGGACATGACTGAAGTAATGCAGCAACAGCAGCAGCAGCAGTACTGATCCATTTTAGATCTTTTGTCTTAATTTTAATTCTAAGCTTAAAAGTTTCAAATTATGCAGGCAAACTGTATTGTTAATTATAGAAAATGTCAGCATAATTGTGCTAGTTTCCTGGGATCTTTCTAGAAGGCATTTTCTTTGTAGCATTTTGCCCTTAAAGAAGATACAAACATTAAATACTGAAGAGGGTCTGGAGAAAAGAGAAGCCTCTTGATTGTTGGTGGGAGTGTAAATTGATATAGACACAGTGGAGAACTGTATGGAGTTTCCTTAAAAAATGAATAAAACCACCATATTACCAATAATCCAGTACTGAGCATATACCCTGAGGAAACCATAATTGAAAAAGACACATGTACCTCAGTGTTCATTGCAGCACTATTTATAATAGCCAGGACATAGAAACAACCTAGATATCCATCAACAGATGAATGGATAAAGAAGTTGTGGTACAAATATACAATGCAATGTTACTCAGCCATGAAAAGAGACACATATGAATCAGTTCCAATGAAGTGGATGAATCTAGAGCCTATTATACAGAGTGAAGTAAGTCAGAAAAATATTGTATATTAATGCATATATATAGAAAACAGAAAGATGATACTGATGAACTTAACTGCAGGGCAGCAGTGGAGATGCAGACATAGAGAATATACTTGTGGACAAACTGGGGAAGAAGTTGGGACAAATTGAGAGAGTAGCATTGAAACATATATATTACCATACATAAAGCAGAAAGCCTGTGAAAATTTGCTTTATGACACAGGGAACTCAAACCTGGTGCTCTGTGACAACCTAGGGAGATGGGATGGGGTGGGTATATTAAATAAATTAATTAAAAACACAAACAAAACAAATAAACCAAAAAAAGAAGATACTCTGGACCAGGCTATTACTTCTTTATAATAGCACTAATTTTTTTCCATTTTACATAAGATTGTACTTAAGTGGAAATTTAAATATAGATAGAAAATCTGAATATTTTGTCAGTAATCTATATAAAAATTATCCTCTGTGCAACAAAAGGGAAAATAAAAAAATGCTTTAGATACAACAAAATATAAATGATCCCCATCGAGATATATTGCTATTGAAAATTCTGTCCCCATGTGGAATTATCTTTGCCAGTAGCATTCCACATTGAAATAAACAAAAGCATATTCCCTAATAATGAAAGTGAATTAAAAAGTGAACCAAATGTCATTTTTAACCATTCATTAGTAGAGATTTGAATTGAATGCTTGTATATTTTATTCTAAAACACACATAACTTTATCTGCTTTATCTACTATTTTTATTATTTATATTATGTTGATATTCAAGTCTTTTATCTATTTCTTTTAAAATAAAGTGATTTATCCAAAAGTCATATTATGCAGAGAAATTATGAAATCTTTAGTATTAAGTGAACAAAGATGTATAGATCAGGAAAGATATATATTAATTTCAAGAGCATTTATTAAGTACTTATAATGTGAATAACAAATTAAGGTTCTTATTCAGTGCATTCAAGTGGCACTTTTAGGGGGTAGTTACTATACAGTAACTTTAATCTTGTTAAAAATTTCACCCTAGCTCCATTTCTCCTGATATTATATTTAAAATTGTTTTTTCATTTGAAGTATATTATATAGAATAAACCTCTCCAATGACATGTGATACTGTTTGTGTTTTTAATATAGCATAATGAATATAGTGGGTTTACTTCTTTAAATTTTGAAAGACGTTGTCAACATACTATAGTAAAAATTTGTTTTGCTATACAACTAGAAAAACATAGCTTTTACTTTGTCAGGAACTGATGATATAATTATGTGTTTATGGAGGAAACAAATGTCATAGTTAACATATATATTGTTAATGTCCAAATTTTTCCTAAGCAGTTTAAAATTTAGATCTTTAAGTTTACATGTTAAGAGACTGCCAGGATGGTGGCCATGTTATTAGGTTTTTGTTTACTTATTAGGACAGTTTTTTAAGAGTTTTATTTACTTTTTTTTAAATAAAAAAAGGGGGAGAGTTTGTCCTGGTTTCTCTAAACTCTGCTTCATTAGCACTGATATTATATTGGTGTGCTACTTAATACAATTAAAAACTGTTTTTAAAATGTAGATGCCATGGTTATTTAATCTGCTTGTTTCATTTAGTTCAAATGCGTGAAGTTAAAAGTGGAAAACTTTTATGAATGAAGGTTCAAAATATGTGGAATTATCAGACAGATATTTCTGCCCACAGTTCAGTTTGTTTTAGAACTCACCTTCTTACTTCTTAGAACTACTTCTAACTTCCCTCTTTTGAAACCACCAGCTATTAACTATAGAAGAAAGAAACTTGTTTTGTGCCCTAGAGGTGTGAGCCTGTCTTATCCCTCTTTGTATTCCTGTTCTAATTAGCACAGTGTCCAGGTCAGAGGTGGGGGTAGTGATTCACAAGGGCAAGATTTACTAATCTGATACTCACTGATGGCCTTAAGCAATCCCTGTTTCTTAAAGAAATAAATGTAAACCACTATCTGTTTAAGGATCTCCTGGTTTTCACAGTGCAATATCCTTAAGAAATACCTGGCATGCAGATTCCCAGGATCCATCTCCCAGATTGTAACCCTTTAGATTTATGACGTGGAGAAGGAAATGGCAAACCACTCCAGTACTCTTGCCTGGAAAATTCCTTGGATAGGGGAGCCTGGTAGGCTACAGTCCATGGGGTCGCAAAGAGTCAGACACAATTAAGCAACTAACACACACACACACACACACACACACACACACACACACACACACACAGACTCAAGATGGTGGAATAGAATTTGCATTGTTAATAATGTTGATAATTGTAGCTGATTTATCTCTCTGATCTGGAGAAGTGAAGTGAAAGTTGCTAAGTCATGTCCCACTCTTTACGATCCCATGGACTATACATTCCATGGAATTCTCCAGGCCAGAATACTGGAGTGGGTGGCCTTTCCTTTTTCCAGGGGATCTTCCCAACCCAGGTATCAAACCCAGGTCTCCCGCATTACAGGTGGATTCTTTACCAGCTGAACCACATCCCTGTAAAACTATTATTATTGACAGTTTGTGTTACAACTATTTATTAAATACTTGTCATGTGCTTGACAACATAGCATGCACTTTTTAAAGTTGTTATTGTTGTTTCTGTTCAGTTTTAAGTCATGTCCAACTCTTTGCAGTCCCACAGACTGCAGCATACCAGGCTCCTCTGTCCTCCTCTATCTCCTTGAGTTTGCTCAGATTCATGTCCATTAAGGCAGTGATATTATCTAACCATCTCATTCTCTACTTCCCTCTTCTCCTTTTGCCTTCAATATTTCTCAGAATCAGTGTCTTTTCCAGTGAGTCACCTCTTCACATTAAATGGCAAAAGTATTGCAGTTTATGCTCCAGCAATAATCTTTCCAGTGAATATTGAGGGTTGGTTTCCTTTATGATTAACTCGTTTGATCGGCTTGCCGTCCAGTCTCCATCACAACAATTTGAAAACATCAATTATTTGGCCCTCAGCCTTCTTTATGGACCAACTCTCACAACTGTACATGACTACCGGAAAGGCAATAGCTTTGACTCTAGGGACCTTTCTCGACAAGGTGATGTCTCTGTTTTTTAATAGACTATCTAGGTTTGTCATAGCTTTCTTTCTGAGGGGCAAGCATCTTTTAATTTCATGACTGCAGTCAGTGTCCACAGTGATTTTGGAGCCCAGGAAAATAAAATCTGTCACTGCTTCCACTTTTTCCCCTTCCATTTGCCATGAAGTGATAGGACCAGATGCCATGGTCTTAGCTATTTGAATGTTGAGTTTCAAGCCAGCTTTTTCACTCTCCTCATTCACCCTCATCAAGAGGCTCTTTAGTTCCACTTCACTTTTCTGCAATTAGAGTGGTATCATCTGTATTTATGAGGTTGTTGATATTTCTCCCAGCAGTCTTGTTTCCAGCTTGTGTTCCATCCAGCTTGACATTTTGCATGGTGTACACTGCATACTAGTTAAATAAGCAAGGTGACAATACACAGCCTTGCTGTACTCCTTTCCCAGTTTTGAACCAGTCATTTCTTCCATGTCTGATTCTACTACTGTTTCTTGACCTGCATACAGGTTTCTGTATACAGAAAAGTAGGTGGTCTGGTACTGCCATCTATTTTAAGAATTTTCCACAATTTATTGTAATCCACACAGTTAAAGGCTTTTGCATAGTTAGTGAAGAAAAGTTCAGTTCAGTTCATTTGCTTAGTCATGTCCGACTCGGCAACCCCACAGACTACAGCACACCAGTTCCCTATCCATCACCAACTCCCGGAGCTTGCTCAAACTCATGTCTGTCGAGTCAGCGATGCCATCTAGCCATCTCATCCTCTGTTGTTCCCTTCTCCTACTGCCTTCAATCTTTCCCAGCATTAGGGTCTTTTCCAAGGAGTTAGTTCTTTGCATCAGGTGGCCAAAGTATTGGAGCTTCGGCTTTAGCATCAGTCCTTCCAAAAGTAAATGCTTTTCTGGAGTTCCTGTGCTTGCTCCATGGTTGAGCCACTCTTGGCAATTTGATCTCTGCTTCCTCTGCCTCTTCAAAACCCAGCTTGAACCAAAGTTCATGGTTCATGTACTGCTGAAAGCCTAGCTTGAAGAATTTTGAGCATACTAGCATGCTTCCATGGTGCTGCTGCTGCTGCTAAGTCACTTCAGTCATGTCCGACTGTGTGTGACCCCATAGACAGCAGCCCACCAGGCTCCCCCATCCTTGGGGGATGTTGTCTATGCCCATGGTATTCTTTTGACAAAACTCTATTATCCCTTGTTCTGCTTCATTTTTCACTCCCGGGGGAAAATTGCCTGGTACTCTAAGTATCTCTTGACTTCCTACTTTTGCATTCCAATACCCTGTGATGCAAAGCACATCTTTTATTGATGTTAGTTCTAGGTCTTGTAGGCCTTCATAAAACTGGTACACTTCAGCTTCTTTGACAATAGTGGTTGGGATCTAGACTTGGATTGCTGTTGTTGAATGTTAGCCTTGAAAAGGAACCAGTCATTCTGTCATTTTGAAATGCACCCAAATACTGCATTTCAGATTTTTGATAATGAATATGAAGGCTACTCCATTTCTTCTAAGAGATTCTTGCCCACAGTAGTTGATATAATGGTCATCTGAATTAAATTCTTCCATTCCTATCCATTTTAGTTCACTGATTCCTACAATGTCAGTGTTCAATCTTACCATCTCCTGTTTGACCATGACCAGTCTTTCCTTGATTCATGGACCTAACATTCCAGGTTCCTATGCAATATTGTTCCTTACAGCATTAGACTTTACTTTCACCACCAGACATATCCACAACTGAGGGTAATTTCTGCTTTGCCCAGTCATTCATGCCTTCTGGGGCTATTATTAATTGCCCTCACCTCTTCCCCAGTAGCATATTGGACACTTTCCAAACTGAAGGATTCAACTTCTTACTTCATATCTTTTTTGCCTTTCTGTACTGTCCATGGTGTTGTCTATGCAAGAATACTCAAGGGAATTGCCATTTCCTATGGATCATGTTTTGCCAGAACTCTTCACTATGTACTTTTTAAAGCACTCCAAGTGGAGAAGATCCCCTGGAGAAAGGCATGGCCACACACTCCAGTATTCTTGCATGGAGAATCCCATGGACAGAGAAGTCTGGCGGGCTATAGTCCATAGTGTTGCATAGAGTCAGACATGATTGAAACGACTTAGCACACACTGCTTTTATATCCTTCTGATAACTTTTTCTGATAGAACTATTTCTCCCCTTTTTACAGACAAGGTAACTAAAGCCTAGAGATCATGGTTACCTTCCCCAAAATAGCAAAGTTAATAAGTTTGATTTATGGAAATCCTTCACTTAAATTTCTTCACATTTATTTGAGTAATCATGTTCCCAAATGATTTTCACAAGAATGAAACAAACAAAACAGTAAACCCAGATTGCTCTCATATACACATTCTATATCTGCCATGTGATATCCACTAAACAATGGTTTAATTTGTCTCATTAGAATAGCACCGATTTTTAATGTAAAAATTTGACAAAATCCCTTTAAATTCAGTTTTTCTTTAGGTTCCGACCCACTTTGGTCTAATTAAACATACCATCTCATGTTAGAAGTGAGTTCTTCACAATCAAGAATGCAGTAGTTCTTCAATGAGATTTAGCAATTACTAAGTAACTTAAAGAAATATGAATGAATACTTTGCTTTTCAGTGATAAATAATGCTGAATGTATTTATCCAGCTTTGTGTCCCACCGTTGCTACCTAATATATTATTATCCTTAACATAGTTCACCCAAACTATACTAACAGTGTATGTTATATGCCCTACAGGAGCCTTTTTTTCACTAGTAGAACTTAACCAAATACATACATAAATACATATATATATGTTTAAATCAAGGATGATACACCAAGAATGACAACATTTTTGCCAATAAGAATATTAATTATATATGTATATTAAAAAAACTATTATTTGCATCAGTTTCATAAGAAGAAAGAACATTTTAGTCCCTGTTCCAGTGATGAAAATGAGAATAAAAATCATAATCTCAGAGTAAAAGATATTACTTTAAGTTATGGATGGAAGCGACATGGATTGGTATATGTTCTTACATGGGCTCTTCACAACTGCTGGTTTAGGCAGGTACTGGGTTTGTCTTTTCAAGAGCTTCCTAATGACTTATTCCTTGCTTTTGTACTTACTTATAAAAACCCACCCTTCAATTTTAAACAGTTTTTTGACTAATGCAATATTTAACATTTCTTTTTGACTTTAAGATTTTGCAGCATCATTGCTATGATGCATCATTTCCTCTCTAAGTGGCAAGCAATTTGTAGTGCTTTTAAAATTTCTATAAAAGTGCATTCCTAGTGCTTTTCTCTGTCTTCTACTTCCTTTTCGGACTAAGAGCATACTTGTTATGCTATTGGTATCTAATATTATCTTTAAAAAAGGATAAAGAAGTTCTCATTTGCAATTTCAAAATAATAACAATAGTTCTTTTGTTTCTATTTCTTTTTCTTACTACTACTGCAGTAGTAAAGAAGCTGCCTGCCAACTCAGGAAACACAGAGACACAGGTTAGATAGATCCCTGGGTCAGGAAAATGCCCTGGAGTAGGCAATGGCAACCCACTCCAGTATTCTTAAGTGGAAAATCCCATGGACAGAGGAGCCTGGCAGACTACAATCCATGGGACTGCAAAAAGTTGGACACGACTGAGCAACTGAACACATGCTACATTGAAGGCACTAAGAAAAGGAAGTCTGGAATTAGAATATTTAGGGACTGTATGGTGTGCTCAGTCACTCAGTCACGTATGACTCTTTGAGAGCCTGTGTCCAACCCTGGACTGTAGCCTGCCAGGCTCTTCTGTCCGTGGGATTTTTCCTGGCAATAATGCTGGAGTGGGTTGCCATTTCCTTCTTCAGGACTACATGGTATATCTTTCATTTTTTAAAGTATGTTTTTATATTGTTTGTGTGTATTGTTTTCTGACACAACTCCCAAGAAGACTGTCCCCCACTCAGATGCCACCCACACTTCTGGCTGCCTGACTACAAATTCAAGGGGTAACTATGATTCCCTTCCCCACTGCAGGTTCAATAATTCTGTAGAGCAACACATGGAACTCTGAACTCATGAAAATGCTCTATTATTATTTAGGATTATAGCTTTACATGTCACTCAAGACAAGCCAAATTGAAGTAAGAAGAGGTGTGGGGTTCTGCACAGCCTCAGTATCCTCTCTGGGTGTCACTTCCCAGCACATTAATGTGTTCAACTAATCCAGAAATTTTCAGAATGCTAGAATTCAAGAGTTTTTATAACCAACTCTCCAGTCCCCTTTCCCCTCCCAGGAGGTTAGACAAAAAGGCCTAAAATTTCCACCCTCTAATCCTGTGTTTGGTCTTTCTGTAACCAGCCCCCTCCATCAAGAGATCCCACTCTGAGTCACTTCTATTAGGATGAACTCAGAATTTGTTATTAATGAGAAAAGACACTCACAATACTTAGGATATTCTGAGAATTTTAGGAGTTCAATGACAGGAACCAGGGATCAAGACCAAATATATATATATACATATATGTATATATATATATATATGTATATATATTTTAACTTTACTAGAGTTTGGTTTCTGAAGTGAGTGGAATATTATGATCAGATTTTCCACTCCCAAAGCATTGGTAAGCATTCATAGTGTGTTTACTGTCATCATCTGGTAATTTTATGTTCTACTACACAATTTCACTTTTGGCTGCAGCATAATGGCTACAAAAATACTTGGAGAAATTAAAAAGTACTCTCTGCTATAAAGTATTATTATTACTTTAATAATTTTGAAGAACATTGCTCTCCTGAGTCACTAAAGAAGCATGTTTGTGTCCCTTGCCTCTGACCCATAAGAAGGTAAACTCAAAGCCACCTGCTGAAGCTTTTTTGCCATTGTTGTTACATGATTTGCATTCCTTGAATTGATGTTTATATATAGTTCCTAATATTTGAAATATATTCTTAATTTCCAGGAGTCCCAATATCCATCATAAGAATCAGGTTCATTTGTAAAACTCAATAGGGGAGAGCCACATATGGAAAGTATGAACCATAATGATTACTGTACACAATTTTTATAGAAAAGGGTTCTTTTCAATAGCCCAGACTTGAGACCTATACTTTGAAAGCATATCTTTTATTTTTTTTGGTGGTAGTTATGGATTTTGATATGTTACAGCTTTCATTTGCAGATGTAATTGTTTATTTTCTAAGAAAACTTCTTTCTTAGCATATTTATAAGCCAGAGTACTGGGGAATTTTTTGTTGTTCAGTCACTCAGTCATGTCTAATTTTTGCAGCCCTATGGACTGCAGCATGCCAAGCTTCCTTGTCCTTCACCATCTCTCAGGGCTTGCTCAAACTCATGTCCATTGAGTTGGTGGGAATTTATTGCTTCTTTATTGGTAGAACTACATATGTGTGACCATGCTTATATTCATATTCTTAGAAGGAGTGATGGAATAATGGTGGGCATCCAGAAAGTTGACTAGTCAATATCTTCCTTTCATAATTGAAACCAACCTCAAAAATAAAAGAAACCATGTAGCACTTGATTTCTGAAATGATTCTCCAGTCAAGGAACCAGCTTCTTGGAGGAATGTCCAATTCTGGGACTAAGGCAGAAAGTGTACAGAACAAGCCTGGAAAATCTTACAGTGACAGAAAGTGAAAAAAGTCTCAAAAACTAAAACAATGGTGATGTGTCAAAGAGAGATGAGAGTGACCAAGAGGGTAGAGCTCCAATGGCCAAAGTGGAAATAATTTGTGCAACAGACTAAATTATGTAACATTTGAATACAACTTAACAATGTAAGATGAATATCCATGAATCCATACTAATACCATTAAATGATTAAACAAGTAAATAAATGGAGGGGGAGAGACTGATTTCCTTTAGTAACTTGTTATCAAAGAATACAATATGGAAGGGGGCAGAAAAAAACCTAAGTAAGTTTACAGTGGAGAAATTTGGGAAGCACTACCTCACTCATAGGATCGATGCTAATATCTTTACCAGTCAGACATGTTAATAGCTTATTCACTTGACGTAATGTGATTGAAATGACACTTCACTTCTGTGGCCATCTTTCCAAAAGACTACATTCCCAGTCTAATCATGAGACAGGGCAAGAGACAAGCCCTAATTTAGGGACAGTCTACACATTATCTGACCAGAACTCAAAATTATCAACATCCTTAAAAATAAGCAAAATGGGATGTGGGAGGGGGGTTCATGTTTGGGAACACATGTAAGAATTAAAGATTTTAAAATTAAAAAAATAAAATTAAGTTAAATTTAAAAAAAAAAATAAGCAAAATGCAGGAAAATGTCACAGTCCAGAGAAAGTTGCAGAGATGTGGCAACTAAACGTAAAGTCACATCCTGGGTGTGATCATATAACAGAAAAAAAGACATTTAGGAAAAGCTAATAAACTGGTGTTTATTTAACCTGAATATTCATTGGAAGCACTATTACTGAAGCTCCAATATTTTGGCCACATAATGCGAAGAGACTCACTGGAAAAAGCCATAATGCTGAGAAAGATTGAAGGCAAAAGGAGACGGAGGCAGAGCATGAGATGGTTATAGCATCATCGATTAAAGGACATGAATTTGAACTAAATCCAGGAGACAGTGATGGACAGACAAGCCTGCCATGCTGCAGTCCATGGGGTTGCCAAAAGTCGGACATGACTTAGCGACTGAACAGCAACAACGAATTAGTTATGACAAGTATATTACAGTAATGTAAGATGTTAAAAATTGGGGAAACTGAGTCCTGGGTATGTAGGAAGCCAGTTGCAAGGTAATCTTTGCAAATTTTATGTAGTAAACTAGAAACCATTTTTAATTGTAAAATAAAAAATTAAGAGAAAAAAATATGAAACAAAAAATATCACATTTATAAAGTTGCCTGGGATTTTATATAGAAGAACGTTTACTTTCTGGAAGCAATCAAATACAGAAACTGAAAGGTTTATGGTGTTCGCTTGCTTTCAACAGAAAGGAGTTCTGATTTAAAAGACACTGTTTTATGAGTGAATTGACAATCAATGAAGAATATTGAGATAACAATAGGGGATATCAATAAATATTTTTCACTTTTAACAATTTTTCTGGGCTGTTTAAAAGATCATGACAGTTTTAATTTTGTTCTTTAGATATCAGCAGTTTGTTACTAATAAAATGCACAACTGGCCCACACTGGGACTTTAATAATCCACTTGAAATCATCTTAAAGTAGTTTTATGGGGGTTATGTGCTATAAATGAAGAAAATACTTTCCTAATATTCACTGAAAGGTGAAAGATATAATTCCTTTTATTTTTTTTTCAACAAACATTAATTGAATGCCTACCAGTTGTTAGGCTCTGGAGATACAAACTTAGTCCCTAATTTCAAAGAAGTTATGGTCTAGTAGAGGGCAATGAGCATATAATCAATAACAGTAATTAAGTAAACTATGCCTTGGTCCATTGAGAGCACTGAAGAAGGAATCATCAATTGCAGAGGACAGGGACAGTTTAAAAAGGCTTTGCAGAACCTGTTATTCCAGAGCTTAAACATCTTTCATCATGCTAAAAATGTTGGGAAACCAAACGCATAGTCTGAAGCCTGAAAGCTTCAGATTGTTAGATTCAGGCCGCTGCTAGTATTTGAGAACTTCTCAGCCATGGTAAGAGTAGAAATTCTATAAGAGAAAAGCCTAGAAATACAGGCATACTTGGGGTAAAACACTGAAGAAATCTTTGGAAGAGCATAAAATTGTAGACAGCTGAGATTAACTGTTGAATGACTATTTTAATAGTCCACATGAGAGATCCGAATTAAAGTTTAGCAATAATGACAGAGAGGAAGACAAATTTGGGATAATTTGATGAGGCAAAATCATTTGGAACTTAATCATTGATAAATAGTGAGAATAAAGGTATCCCAAATGAGTTTTCATTATTGAAAGGAACATAAGTTGGCTTGTGAGGAAAGATAATGAATTAAGTTTTAGCATATTGAGTTTGAGATACCAATGGGAAGCAGAAATGACATACCCAAAAGGTTATGAATAACATGATCTAGAGCAAAAGTTGCAATTTTTTACTGTAAAGGACTAGATAATAACTCTTCTCATCTTTGAAGGTTATATAAGGTCTCTGTCACAGCTACTCAGTTTTGTTGTTGAAACTGGGAAGTAGCCAGGGTCACTATGTAAACAAACTGAGAGAGGCAATAAAACCTTAAAACACTAAAATTTGATTTAATATAATTTTCATGTCATGTAGTATTGTTTATTTTTTCTAACTATTAAAAAGAAGAACAAAAAAAATTCTGCTCTCATGGACCATTCAAAAACAGACTGGGGGTGGGGGTGGGGCAGTGGGCAGATTTGGCCCAAAATCCTATAATTTGCTGACTTTTGATCTAGAAAGAGGTCTGGCTTAGAGATGGGAACTTTTTGTTGGTGGTGGTATTAACCTATACAAAGAAGTCTGAAGTGATGGTTATGGATACCATAATGTGAATGCATTGATGGAGAAAAGAGCATGGTTAGTATGTGGTTAGGGAACCAGAGTGTATGGACAAGGAGTCAGTAATGAGATTTGAGAGGTATCAAATGAGATCTGGAAAGTATCAATAAAACAAATCCTATATTTTTTAATGAATAATCCTATAATCATTATTCTTTACATATACTATGAATCTGAATACTATTAGCCTATAAACTCTACTGCATTTTTCTGTGTATTTTTCACTGATTAGTGAACCACCTACAGTAGAATTTGCATTTGAAAATTGTCTGAAGGAGGATGAATGGTTAGTAAAATATTTTAAATACCCTTATTTAGAACTGTTTGATTTAACTTAGGAAGTTGTAGGTTGTGTTCTTTTTCTACCTATTAATCTAGATAAGCAAAAAGGAAACTAAATGAAAAGCTTAGAACTTTGAAATAACTTGTAGGTTAAGTAATAATAAAATAGTAATGGTAATATTGCAAATTAGTGGTTATATTTAATTTTTTCATAGTTTAGTCATGATGGTCTTAAGTGTGTATGTTTTACTTAATTCCTTGATGGTGAAAAATGATTAACTAAAACATGTGTTAATGAAGTCCCTCACCATTAGGTAGGTTTCAGTGACCCAAAGCTCCATATTTTTTCAATGTTCTCTTTCCAATTTGTAAGTTGTTAAAAAGTATGACATAGTAATAATAACCGCATGTGGTTCTGTAAGAAGTAGAGGAAATTCAAATGTCAAAAAGTTAAAAACATTATTAAGTGGTATTTATAATTTAGTTCTGATAAAATGCTAGGAAATTAATGTGATTATGAATCCACAGTAATGATCTGTTTCAGCAGTGTGTGATATTAAAGTGGCATTATTCTTACTAAAGAGGCAACTACTAAACAGAACTAGTCATCTCATTAGTGAAACCAATTTTAAAGAAAGATAGTGCCTAATTATGTTAGCAAAATAAATGACATTATGTTTTTCGGATGCTTGTCTGAGTTAGAGAAATATGATCTTATTGCCTTTAGGTTAATAAAATACCACTATACTAAAAGCTGTTTTTCAGAGCAAAAATCCTCATACTTAACTTAAAAAATAGAAGTAAATGTGTGTGCTGCTGCTGCTAAGTCACTTCAGTCGTGTCTGACTCTGTGTGACCCCATAGCCGGCAGCCCACCAGGCTCCCCCGTCCCTGGGATTCTCCAGGCAAGAACACTGGAGTGGGTTGCCATTTCCTTCTCCAATGCATGAAAGTGAAAAGTGAAAGTGAAGTCACTCAGTCGTGTCCGACTCTTAGCGACCTCATGGACTGCAGTCTACCAGGCTCCTCTATCCATGGGATTTTCCAGGGAAGAGTACTGGAGTGGGGTGCCATCGCCTTCTCCAAATGTGCATGTATTTATTTATATATATATATAGTCATTATTTTGGAATAAAACTTTTAATGACAGGGTATATTGCAGGTTTACCTGTGGAGACTTTTTATTCTGTAGCTTCAGAGTGGCAGGGCTTTGTAATTTTTTAAAGCTCTCCAGGGGTTTTCTAACTTGCATGTCAAAGGTAAGAGACATAGTTGTGTTGTGTGCAAGTATATATACAAGTCTGTGTATTGTTTACTTCCTTCCCTGCACCTGGCTTAGGACAGCTAACCTGAGAACAGTGTCATTCTCTTCTCTTTCTTTTTCCTTAACAATATGGAGATAAACTGAAGCCAGATGAACATTTATTTACCAACACTGTCCACAATAAAATTATCAGAATTGAAGTGAAATGTGGAATTATTTGCCATGCTGATCAGAAAGTGAACAAAGTTACCCACAAGCAGAGATAGATAACAGCAGCTGTCAGCTAATCCTTTATCTCTCTGAATCTGGGCAGAGTAGAAGACTTTCATGATGCTGGCATCAATGCACTGTGCTGATGCCAATATCTTGGTCCGTTTGTTAATGCCGACATTATACAAATCTTCTCATCCACTGTACTTCATCTGCAGTACTTCCCCTGGGTGCTATATCTAAGAGTTGTCACTGAATGCCTGATTCCCATGCAGTTGCCTCTCAGAGTTCCTTCAGGTTGTTAATAGCTGCTATGAGAGTGCCTGCCATGTGGCAACTACTCTTTGGAGCACTTGATGACTTCTTATTCAATAATCCCGTCACAGTATTACAAGAAAGCTAACATCATCATCTAAAGAAAGGCAAAATTCAGGGGAGATGAATGATACTCTCCCTTTTGATAGGGGCATGGCAAGGCAGAGTAGCCAAACCTCTTTGTTTCCCCAGGACTTAGAGAGTTACTATGACATGAGCCTTTCAGTTTTAAAACTGGGAATGTGCCAGGAAAGCCACGATATGTTGGTTTCTCTATGGTAAGCGCAAGTTCAAAAGAGCATTTGGAATAAGATAACTGTCGCTCAAGATATAATCTCTGCCCAAAACAGAAACCATGGGACAGAGCTGTAACTACGAGAAGCCAGAGTCCAGATCAGCCAAGGCATAAACATTTGTATGGTTCAGCTGGCCTGATCCACTTTTAGTTAGAGATGTTGGTTGACATTGTCTAATGTGGGTTAGAAGAGAAAGAGACTCATCTATGAGAGGATATTGAATAACCTGACCCTGGATGAAAACAAAGCAGACCATTCATTGTCCCCTCACACATGTTCCTTGGTGCTCTGTGTAGCACCACTGCCAATGGTATCCTTGGGGAAAACCTCAACTCTGAGTCTGCGTGTGCCAGTGACCTTGCTCTCCATAAGAAAGCAATTCAGAATGTGATCTCTGGACCCCTAGGATTATCCTCCCCAGAACTTTGTTAGAACTACAAATTCCTGGACTCTATCTCAGACTAATCAGAATCACTCAGATAACACAGGAATCGGTTTAAACTCACTCTTCAGGTGACTATGATGTTAAACAAAGTGTGAAAAGCATGGCACCAGCAAAAATACTCCAGCACAACTAGTAGGTTTGTGGTTCTCATTCTGGTTATGCATCCAAATTATATATATATATATATATATATATATATATATATATATATATATTTTGGGGGGGGAGCAGGATAGGAGGTATATTTTTAAATCAGACAAAAATCATCTTCCTAAGTTGCATTAATAAAGTGATTCTGATTTAATAATTTCGGGAACCAGTAGATATGCAAAAGAACACAGGATTTGAATTTCAGAAGCCAATATTTGCAGCCCAGCTTTGCTACTTAAATATTAGGTGACTCCTCTCTGAAAGAACAGATCAAACCAGAAGAGCAGAATGAACTTTTTCTGTTCTTACATTCTGTGATATGCTTGATATCCTGAACCCACTAACAAAGACCAAACATTACTGACAAGGAAACATTCTACTTCACTTAGTGTCTGGACATCATTCATGCTCAGTAATTCCAGTTCTACATCTTTTTGTGTGGTAAATTGGATATTTATGTTGGTAGCAGCATACAGACAAATACACTCAAGTATACATGAATTACTTTATTTTCAAACATTATTTAACACAAGTCTTGCAAATATATCACCTTAGTTGGGGAGGAAGTTAGATATTTTATAACTTTAGGGCTATAATTTATTATTGGCAACAAAATGAAAAAAACCTCACTGCCAGCATGTGGGCACAGTTTGAAGTGATTGAAATCATACAAACATCACTTAATAAGCATTGATTTTTGAGCAGCATAGCTTCAGAAAGGATTGATTTTTAAAGGATATTTTAATTATGCTCTAACAGGTGTTCGGAATGAAATGCTATATTTCAATTATCCAAATGAAGGTTTAGTCAGCATTGATTATTCTGAATGTCTAGCTTTGCAAGAGAGCAAAAAGGAAAGTGGTTTTAAATAAACTCTTCTGGCACATATTTTATACTACTAGTAGTTACAATGTCATCAAACCTTGAAAATAGTCTCAATGTATATAAGTGAAAATGGTGGACACTAAGCTGTTCCAGAAATAAGCTGTATCTTTGTAGGTTATCTAAGACATTAAATTCCTGAGTTAAAGTTCTAAAGAAAAGGTACAAGTGAACTTTTCTATAAAACAAAACTAGAGTTACAGATGTAGAAAACAAACTTACAGTTACCAGAGGGTAGCGATGTTAGGTATAAACTGCAAGATTGGGATTGACATATGCATACTACTGTATATAAAACAGATAACTAATGAGAACTTACTTATAGCACAGGTAACTATATCTAATACTCTGTTATTGCCGATATGGGAAAAGAATCTAAAAAAGAGTGGATGTATGTATAACTGATTCACTTTGCTGTTTAGCAGAAACAAACACAATACACAGAACTGTATAAAAAAGATCTTCATGACCCAGATAAACATGATGGTGTGATCACTCACCTAGAGCTTGACATCCTGGAATGTGAAGTCAAGTGGGCCTTAGAAAGCATCACTACAAACAAAGCTACTGGAGGTGATGAAATTCCAGTTGAACTATTTCAAATCCTAAAAGGTGATGCTGTCAAAGTGCTGCACTCAATATGCCAGCAAATTTGGAAAACTCAGCAGTGGCCACAAGACTGAAAAAGGTCAATCTTCATTCCAATCCCAAAGAAAGACAATGCCAAAGAATGCTCAAACTAATGTACAATTGCACTCATCTCACACGGCAGTAAAGTAATGCTCAAAATTCTCCAAGCCAAGCTTCAAGAGTATGTGAACTGTGAACTTCCAGATGTTCAAGCTGGTTTTAGAAAAGGCAGAGGAACCAGAGATCAAATTGCCAACATCTACTGGATCATCAAAAAAGCAAGAGAGTTCCAGAAAATCATCTATTTCTGCTCTATTAACTATGCCAAAGCCTTTGACTGTGTGGATCACAATAAACTGTGGAAAATTCTGAAAGAGATGGGAATACCAGACCACCTGACCTTCCTCTTGAGAAATCTATATGCAGTTCAGGAAGCAACAGTTAGAACCAGACATGGAACAACAGACTAATTTCAAATTGGGAAAGGAATACGTCAAGGCTATGTACTGTCAGGAATACATCAAGGCTATATATTGTCACCATTTTAACTTGTATGCAGAGTACATCATGAGAAACGCTAGGCTGGAGGAAGCACAAGCTGGAATCAAGATTGCCGGGAGAAATATCAGTAACCTCAGATATGCAGATGATACCAACCTTATGGCAGAAAGTGAAGAAGAACTAAAAAGCCTCTTGATGAAAGTGAAAGAAGAGAGTGAAAAAGTTGGCTTAAAGCTCAACATTCAGAAAACAAAAATCATGGCATCTGGTCCCATCACTTCATGACAAATAGATGGGGAAACAATGGAAACAGTGACAGACTATTTTTTTGGGCTCCAAAATCACTGCAGATGGTGATTGCAGCCATGAAATTAAAAGTAAGCCATGCTTACTCTTTGGAAGGAAAGTTATGATCAACATAGACAACATATTAAAAAGCAGAGACGTTACTTTACCAACAAAGGTCTGTCTAATCAAAGCTGTGGTTTTTCCAGCAGTCATATGAGAGTCAGACTATAAAGAAAGCTGAGCACTGAAGAATTGATGCTTTTGAACTGTGGTGTTGGAGAAGACTCTTGAGAGTCCCTTGGACTGCAAGGAGATCCAACCAGTCCAACCTAAAGGAAATAAGTCTTGAATATTCATTGGAAGGACTGATGTTGAAGCTGAAACTCCAATACTTTGGCCACCTCATGTGAAGAACTGACTCATTTGAAAAGACCCTGTTGCTGGGAGAGTTTGAAGGCAGAAGGAGAAGGGGATGACAGAGGATGATATGACTGGATGGCATCACTGACTCAATGGACATGCGTTTGAGTAAACTCTGGGTGTTGGTGACAGACAGGGAGGCCTGGTGTGCTGCAGTTCATGGGGTCACAAAAAGTCGGACACGACTGAGCAACTTAACTGAACACAATACAACATTGCAAATCACCTATATGTCAGTAATATTTTTTTCAGATTTAAAAACTAAAAATCCATTTAGACATTCTCTTCAAACCAGTTTTCTCATGATTGATTCTCAGTTATTCGCTTGAATTTATGAAATTAGCATGACATGTTGGGAATTGATCTTTAAACCAATAAAAATGTCCCTACTGAATTCAAGTCCTTGATCAGAATAGGAAGACCAACTAACTAGTTTTCCTCTCAGTGCAAAAGGCCTTTCAGGAGCCTCAGTAAATATTAGCAAGTCCAGCATAAAACCTTGCTTCTTCCTGATCTTGCATTTGATTTGAACATTTCAAAACCCCAGAGTATCAGATACTTAAGTTAAACTGAGCTCACCAGAAAAGCTTTTAGATGTTATTGTGATGTTATTATGACAGTTACTTACTGCCTAAATCACATGCAGAAACTGTAGTAATGCTGGCTTTAGAAGATCAGAATTTTGATCTACTATTTCCTTTTATTTGTGGTAGAATAACTTTATACTACTGCGGCAACAAAGAAAGCTGAGGTCACTAGGAGAAACTGGAGCAAATAATGGAATTTTCAAGCAAGATTCTTTTGAATCTGGTGTTAAACTGACTGAGGGGGAAAATGTTACATTTACTGAATATATAGAGTTCTGTGAATAGTGCCCCAAAGACACATTCAAAGAACAGGTTGGAAAAACTGGTAAAGCTGTGAAACTGTTGAACTAAAATGCAGTCATTAGAAGCATAGTATATAATGTTTTATTTAACTGTATCTTGAGCTTATTTTCTTTGATGGACATACACTAACTATCACATGATAGGTACTTTGATCCAGAAAGACCCAAATATCTTAATAATGATGCAGAACCTAGTGATTTTTAGCCTGTTAGGAGAAAATGTCGAGAGTATTACTTATATATGAATGTTTGTAATCCACTTAATAATTTATATCTCACTGAATGAGGTTGGCTTAAACTAAGTGTAAACTATGAAATAAAATTTTAGTCTAGAATAAAATGAGTATTTTAGATAAGAAACTTGAACCATTCACAAGGGTTTAAAAAAAAACCAAACAATTAAATGTATTGGTTTCTTCAGGGCCTTCGTCTAGCTGTCCTATATCCTGGGCTTCCCAGATGGTGTCCGTGGTAAAGAGCCTGCCTGCCAATGCAGGGGACGTAAGAAATGGAGGTTTGATCCCTGGGTAGGGAAAATACCTGGAGAAGGACATGGCAGCCAACTCCAGAACTCTTGCCTGGAGAACCCCATGACAGAGGAGCCTGACGGTCTACCATCCATAGGGTTGCAAAGAGTTGGGCACAACTGAAGTGACTTAGCACAGCATGCTGTTGTATCCTGTATGATTTCACTCAGGATGTAGATTCCCAGGAAGTCTAACTGACCTAGCTTGACTCAGACCAGAGAGTGTCAGGGCATCTTGAGTGGCATTTCACAAGTTTATATAAACAAGCTAGATAGTTCTACAAAACAAAATTGAGATGCTTTTCCAAGCAGAAGAAGTGAAAATCAGGAAAGCAAAAACAATAAATATTCAACACAGAAAGCAAAGTGAGAATTAATTTTTATTAGTCCTGCTAATTTAGGATAGTTTTTGTAACCAGTCTGACACTTTTCCTCTTCAGTTAACAGATCATCAGCTATCCCTGAAACACATACACATTCTTTGTTTGATAGCAAAAATCCAAAAATGCTTATATCTGTTCCTTCTCCCTATTACCTACTGTGAAATTTCTCACCTTCCACTCTTCTGGCAGGTGCCCACTTGGCGTTTTGACATCTGGGGCAGGATGATTCTTTGTTGTAGGGTGCTGTCTTGTGTATTGTGGGATGTTGAACAGCATCTCTGCCCTCTTCCCACCGTATACCATCCCTCTTGGTTGTTACAACCAAAAATCTGTAAATATTGCTAAGTGTCCTCTAGAGGATACCATCATCCCATTGGTACCCACCAAATACTTTGACCATATTTGAGGAAAATCTCTTTTTTGTTTTTTTCTAATGAAAATAAATAGTAAGACTTCTAATACATTTTAGCTATTTGAAAGAAATTTCATGTAGAGGAAGATTGCCAGATATACTAACATTAACATTTCTTTTTGTCATAGTTAGTCTGTAATCACACATTAGCTAAAGGTTCTGAGTCTAATCATAAAACACCTTTGTTCTAATCCTATCATATTTCTTTCCTGCCTTTATAGCCCCCTTTGCCCCACAATCATCATTTCAGTCCAAAGAATAATCTGATTTTTGAAGTTTCAATTTCCATTTACAGTTCCATAAAGAAAAGTTATGACCAACCTAGATAGCATATTCAAAAGCAGAGATATTACTTTGCCGACTAAGGTCCATCTAGTCAAGGCTGTGGTTTTTCCTGTGGTCATGTATGGATGTGAGAGTTGGACTGTGAAGAAAGCTGAGCACCGAAGAATTGATGCTTTTGAACTGTGGTGTTGGGGAAGACTTTTGAGAGTCCCTTGGACTTCAAGGAGATCCAACCAGTCCATTCTGAAGGAGATCAGCCCTGGGATTTCTTTGGAAGGAATGATGCTAAAGCTGAAACTCCAGTAGTTTGGCCACCTCATGTGAAGAGTTGACTCACTGGAAAAGACTCTGATGCTGGGAGGGGTTGGGGGTACGAGAGAAGGGGACGACCGAGGATGAGATGGCTGGAGGGCATCACTGACTCGATGAACATGAGTCTGAGTGAACTCCGGGAGTTGGTGATGGACAGGGAGGCCTGGCGTGCTGCAATTCATGGGGTTGCAAAGAGTCGGACACGACTGAGCGACTGAACTGAACTGATGATAGCAAAAGTTCCAAAGCTCATTCACAATAAAATTTCTTCCCAACTTTCCCTCTCCTCGGTGCTATAGGAAGCTTGTTGTGTGAACTGGGTGCCTAGCCTGCTTCCTCTCTGTTTCTCCACTGAACACTTCTACTTGTTTTCTGTGGGACAGACTGCCTCTAGCTCCCAATGGTTTAGCATCACAGGTGAGGAAGAGAGGACAGGTGAGGTATAGGGATTGTCTTATATGATAGATTCAGATGGGGTAGCTGATAGTTTCTCCTTAGAAAGATACATAAAATGAATCTGTCTTGGGCAGATATCTGAAAGCTGAAAGATCCCACTGCGAAATATTTGACTGTGTTCCATGTGAAAACAAATGATGCACTCTCTTCCAGCTGGATGACCACTCATGATTCCTTCTTATGCCCCTGGAAATTCCTTTGTACACCTCTTCTGCTAATACCATTTTTCACCTCCAAAAAGTCATCTTGGGCTTCCAGGCTGCACCCTTCCCTGGTCCTTGAGAACTTATGCAGCCTTGCTGTCATCTTTAGAGTAGAACTATAGCCAGTTCTCTGTGCATCTTGGTCTTTTTTCTCTGCTTTGTCAACAGACTCTGGGGCGTACATATTAAGCTCCTGTGAATCCTTTCTCATTAGGTTTAAGTGAGAGAGAAACAATGACATAGCCCTTCAGTACCTTGATCATACTTGGTGGCATATCTCACTGTTCTCACTATAGTATATTCCTCAGGTTCATTTCATTTGTACAAACTACCAGGCCAGGAGTGCAGAGAACTTCCTTAGGGCTGTCTGCAATTTAATGACAGATTTGTCTGCTCTGGAGCTAGTTAGCCTGTCCTCAGCATATATGTTCTCTGTGGCAGGAGGAATTCAGACTCTATTGGTACTGGCCTAAAGCTACCTTATTCTTTTCATTCATGTCTATAGTAAGGCTGGAAACACTCGGATTTCAAAATACCTCCAAGCTTTCCAGTATAACTTCTGAAACCTTGTAATTAAGGAACTCCCTGTTCAGCAAGTCTTTTCACTGAAGACACCTTTCACTTCCTGGCATTAACTAAAATGCATGTCTCCCCTGAGCACATCCTCAATTCCTCTTTTGAAGGAAAACTATTTTCTTGTGTCTGTTGTAATTCTATTTTAGGGATTAAAGGTAGTGTCACATTGATCAATCTTCCACATGCTTGTTGAATAACAAAATTAAACAGGAAAAAAAAAAAAAAAAAACAAAGTAAAAACCTTTTCTGTTCTTATGAAGCTCATGGCATTCAGCTGTTTTCCCTGAGAGTCAACTACAGGCCAGAGAAGCCAATGGCACCCCACTCCAGTACTCTTGCCTGGAAAATCCCATGGACAGAGGAGCTTGGTAGGCTGCAGTCCATGGGGTCGCGAAGAGTCGGACATGACTGAGTGACTTCACTTTCACTTTTCACTCTCATCCATTGGAGAAGGAAATGGTGACCCACTCCAGTGTTCTTACCTGGAGAATCCCAGGGACGGGGGAGCCTGGTGGGCTGCCGTCTATGGGGTCACACAGTGTCAGACATTACTGAAGTGACTTAGCAGCAGTAGCAGCAGCAACTACAAGCACAGTAGAGATTACATACAGACTATAAGAATTGTATTGACTTTCTTACAGAAATTTTTTCATTACAACATGATAAATTCTTGTGTACTTTGCCTTCAAATTTTGTTTCTTAGGTTAATCATAAAAAAGGGATTTTGATATTAACTCATATCTGCTTCTTAACAGATATGCTAAGGAATATTTGCATTATTACTAGTTAGATTAAACCAAACAGAAACCAGAAACTAACATCTAAAGGTAAATTTTTTTGAGATAATCATATCAGCACTTGATAGTAAGTTAAAGAATTAAATTTAAAAATTGAAGAGGAAAAAGACCATTATGAGGGGAAGAGAGGCGGGAGGAGAAAAATGTTCAGTGTATGAGAAGGTATTCAGCCAGGTGAAAGCGAAGCAAGAAATGAGAAATAATAAAACATGGGCAAATTCAACCTGATTAAGTATAGGAGTTGGATAGATCTTATTTTGACTCCCTGCAATACTTCTAAGAAGTTGTATTTGGAGTTACTAGCATTGCCTTCCAAATGACAGTAAGGTTTTTTTTTTTTCCCCCAAAAAAGCATTACTGAGTAATTTAAGTCAAGTTGATTTTAAGGAGGCTCTGGTGGAGTCTAAGATCAAATAGTGTGTATATCCTTTCAAGTAGGAGCAGTAAAATGCAACTTGAATTGTGCATTAATAGTACAGAGAGTCTTTTAAGCAACACATTTAAACTAGTAGATTCATCCAATGTTTATAGTAAAATATAAGCAAATATTTTATTTTGCTATATGAAAGTGTTCCAGTGAGAAAGAATGGTATCATTTGTTTATTTTTTAAAGTTATCTGAATAACCCTTATGTTAAAATTTTACCAAATGCATTTAGAGTAATTGATAAGCTGTAATGGATTTTTGCTTTCATGATAAAGGTGAATTTATATACTTTATCTTCTCTATGGGAAATGTCACTTAATCAAAATGTTGCCATTGTGTGGTTTGATGACATTTATTTGTCTGAATATATACCATATTCCAAAAAAGAAATATAAATGAACTTATTTTAACAAAGGGTACAGCAGAGAACCTTTCAAAATTACTTTCACATTCTGTGTCTTTTATTATATACAAGTTGACGTGAAATGTCAATCTTTTATTAGGTCAATGCCATATATTACAGATTGATTTATGTTTTTGTTAAGTTTCTGATTAAATATGTAGAATAATAAGTGATAATATAAATAATATAAATGTTACCATTTACTTTGATAACAGTATTTAGATTTTTCACACTAAAATCAGAGTAACTTAAAATATGTTCATAAGCAGGTTGAGGAAAGTGTAAAATTTTTCTTCAGATTAAAATGTTTAGGCCTAAAATGTGAACATAATGTGACTAAGTTTATTTTGTTCTCTTAAGGCAAAAATCTATTTATCAAGCCATAAGGAAATTACAAGCCTGGCTTTCAGTTCTTTGTTTAAAGTGCACTGTAGTGCAGTATGATTTGCATGTTAATGATGTGGATCCAACTGTATAATAAACGAGAAGGGGAAGATATAAACTAGTTTCATGTAGCAGACTTTTTTGTTTTTCATAATTTATTCCTTAAATGTTTAACTTGAGAAGACATCTATGAGATATGTTTATGTGAAAGCTGATAATTTGTGGTCATCAAATGCAGTGGCATTGAAGCCATAAGTTTCATTCTCAGATTTCTCACTCAAAAAGTAACTGGACACTAAAGGCATTTGAACATCTTTGGAAGGCAGATCTAATATAGTGAACAAGAGTCTCACAGAATTTATTCTGTGCAGTGTGATCACTGAAATCAGAAAACATGAAACCACCACAGTTTTTCTTTCTCTCACCAATTTTCCCCACCCTTGACCCAATTCAAGCATGCAATTGAGATGCTTTGTATTTTGTGTTTTTCATTAGTTTCCTAGTATGCTGTTATGTCTATTCTCCTTACGTAAAAAAGCAAAATACAGCCATTTTTTATATATTAATGTGTGATTTGTGGAAATGTGTTTTGGAAGCATGGAATCACTAGAAATTGAAAAGCATAATCTGTATTTTTGAAAGCCATCCAATTTCCTTTATTTACAGACTTTGACTCATTTCACAAATTGAAAAGCAACCATCCAGCCATTTCATGTTTAGATTAATATATGTTTAAAAGATTCTAAAACCATTATCAGCATGAAGTAGCCCTCTCATTGAATAAATATAGATAAGAGGTAAATGAAGAAATTCCTGCCAATCAATGGTTCTCAAATGGAGGTGATTTTCCCCAAAAAGGTTGTTTGGCAGTCTCTAAAAAAAGACTCTGATGCTGGGAGGGATTGGGGGCAGAAGGAGAAGGGGACGGCAGAGGATGAGATGGCTGGATGGCATCACCGACTTGATGGACGTAAGTTTGAGTGAACTCCGGAAGTTGGTGATGGACAGGGAGGCCTGGCGTGCTGAGATTCATGGAGTCGCAAAGAGTCGGACACGACTGAGCGACTGAACCGAACTGAAAGTTATGTTTGATGGTCACAACTAAGAGTAGTGAGTACTACTGGCATCTAGTGCATAAAGTCCAAGGACATTGTTAAAATCCTAAAATGCGCAGGACAAATCCCACTCCCTAAGACACACAAATAAACCGCCACACACACAAAAGTGTCAGTAATATCACTGTTGGGAATTCTTGCTTTCAATAAAGTTATGGAATCAAATCATATCTTAAATTTTAAATTATAAATCACATACAACTGTGACAACAGTTAGAACTTTTGTTATCTACTGGTATAAAACAATGCTGCTACAGGGGATCTTCCCAACCCAGGGATGGAACCCAAGTCTCCTGGGTTGGCAGGCAGATTCTTTACTGCTGAGCCACCAGGGAAGCTCCACAAATAACTGTAGTTCTTTCTGTTCACTGTTTGATCTATTAGCTATACTGTAAAAGACATATTCTATGGTACTTAATACATATGTGATGACTGATAAAATTGCATTTTGATAGATATCAAGTATATTTTTCACATTCATAGAATTCAGAGTTTCTTTTTTATAGAAAATATACTCATAATGCATAATTTTAGAGACATGAAAATTATACAGTCAAGTAGAATTTTCTGTTTCTTTCAAATAACTTCATTGGACATTTGACCATTTGCATATCTTACATGGATTTCACACATACACAAAAGGTTTATTAAGCACCTATTATCTAACAGGAACTGGGTACTATGTGTGCAATATTTCATTCTCATTCATAAGTCTATTTTGCCCATGTTTTAAAAAAGGAAACTAATACTTTTCCTGGTTTAGAGGTTTGCCCAAAGTTTCAAAGCTAGAAAGTGCAACAGCTGGTACTCATATGCAAACGTCCTTTCATGTGGTTCTTCCTAACTGGTGGTGTTAAAAAAAAAAGGACACTCCCAGAAGAATGAAATCTTGAACTTTCAGTCTAAATTAATGTCCTAAAATAATAAACATACACTGAATACAATTATGAGTCATCTAAAAAATGATCAGATCATTTCATTCACTCTTCCCCTTTTTCTGATTGCAATCATTACAAATCACAGCTATCATTATGATTAGGGATTTAGCAAAATGAAGTGGGATGTGAAAGGGAAAAAATAGTTAAGACTGAGAAGAGTATGTCCCAGAAAGAAACATTTGGATCATTGAGGTTGACAGGGAGCCTTTTTGGAATGGGAAGTAAATCCAGGATTATTAGAAGGGAGAGAACAAAGGCAGGATGGCTTCAGTGACGCTGGAGAAGTAGGCAGGATGAGGATTAGAGGCCTTTTAAAATCATGTTTAAGCATGTCAAATTTATAATAATATCAATTGGGAGCCTTTAAAGAGCAACAACATTATATTTGCATTTTTCAGAAATCACTCAGGTAAAAGGTGAAAGATTGCAGGTATTTTTGTGATGATTCAAGGAGATGACTTAACTATTGATAACTGCCAACCACCTGGGTAGACCTCAAGAGCATTATGCTTAAAGAAAAAAAGTAGTCTCAAAAGTTTCATGCTTATGATTCTACTTATATATCATTCTCGAAAGGCTGAAACTATAAAGATGCAGAATAGTTAAGAGGTTACTAGGAAATAGGGATGAGAGGGGAGTGTGTAGGTATGAATACAGATAAAACATTTCTGTGTCACTAAGGTGTAGACAAACATGTCTACATGAGATACAATCACATTGAACTATATGCAGGTGTGCATAAATGAATGCAGGTGAAGAACAGTGAAAATTAAACAGTTCTTTACCAATGCCCATTTCCTGGCTTTGACATTATACTGCGGTTATATAAGGATTCACCATTGGAGGGAAGATAAAGGAAGGGACTCTTTGTACTATTTTTTGCAACTTCCTATGAGTCTATGCTTATTTCAAAATAAAAAAGAGTTCTAAAGGGCTATCATAATAGAATAGGCTTAGGTTAGAATGGGATGATGGTAAAGAATGAGAAAGGCAATGTCCTGTGGGCTCAATGACAATCACATTTGCAAGTCCCAATGTTAAGATTTTGTAATGAATCAAAGCAGTTGATGCTAGAGTTCTTTCATTGAACAAATACTAATTGAACAGCCTCTCTGTGTCCCAGGCTGTTGCAGGCACTGAGAATCACTGTTGGGCAAAACAGCAAGAGTCTGTCTTTAATGGGGCTTTTGGGCTATCAGGTGTCTAAAACATGCCTGCAGAGAATGTTATAAAATTTTGGCACTCTCCTATATAAAGACCAGGCTGTGCTTCTAAGAGATCAAGCTGCTGATTGAATTTTATTATGATTTGTGGGCTCCTAAATTATGTGGGCCATCTGTAATTTTGATTTTACAGTAGTTTGATCTTATTCATATCATATATTTCAATATAGATTTAAAATGTCCTTTTTCTCTCCACTTTGAAACTAAAATCCCTCCAATTTTACTTTTAAAGCTAATTATTGAATTTAGCTTTATTGGGATAAAATGATTTGTTATACCCTGTATGTTCCCAAATTTCATGTTCTGAAATACCATAGAGCAGACATGATTTTGAATAAATATTTTCTCCTTATTTAAATTAGATATCCTAAAAAAGTCCAGATTTGTAGCAGAGATCTCAGAAAGGTGGTCATATTCCTGAGTAAGGGTCACATCCCAGAAATAAGATCAAAAGTGGTTTAGGTTATTTTTACAACATGAATCCTTAAATCGGATCAAACTGACCTTGTTTTTACTCTATCTGCTACTTGAGGAAAATTTAACCTTTGTTGCATTACTATATCCATTGTCTTTACAATGTCAAAAATATAATGTGTAGCATTCAATTAAAAATATGGAAGCATATGAAGAAAGAGGACAAATGGTCAAAAACCAAGAGAAGAAAAAATCAACAGACAACATGCTCACAAGATACTGAAGATTTTGTCAATACTAGAGTGAAAAATTTTCTGGATAATGTTGTTTTTAACCTGAAAATAAATTAAATAGAATATTTATAAATGTTTGAAAATTAGTAAATAAAAATTTGGGTTCTAAAAATGTTACTGTTGTGTGTACGCTTAGTCGCTAGTCATGTCCAACTCTTTGCAACCCCGTGGACTGTAGCCTACCAGGTTCCTTTGTCCATGGGGATTCTCCAGGCAAGAATTCAGGAGTGGGTTGCCATGCCTTCCTCCAGGGAATCTTCCCAACTTAGGGATTGAACCCAGGTTTCCCACGTTGCAGGCAGATTCTTTATCATCTGAACCACCAAGGAAGCCCAAGAATACTTTAATGGGTAGCCTATACTTTCTCCAGGGAGTCTTCCTGACCCAGGAATCACACCAGGGTCTCCAGCATTGCAGGCAGATTCTTTACCAGATGATATACCAGGAAAGCCCATGGTATTGTTGCTGAATATCTATTGTATGTCTGTATTATTTTTAATAATTTGAACACATTATAATATGTAATATATATCCTCAAGTGAATATAGGAATCCACATTTTTAAAGCTTTAATTTTTTGCTTTCTGGAGAATTAACTTGACCAAATCCACACAGCTTCCCATGGACGAAGGAGCCTGGTAGGCTGCAGTCCATGGGGTAGTGAAGAGTTGGGCATGACTGAGCGACTTTACTTTCACTTTTCACTTTAATGCGTTGGAGAAAAATGGCAACCCACTCCTGTGTTCTTGCCTGGAGAATCCCAGGGATGGGGGAGCCTGGTGGGCTGCCATCTATGGGGTCGCACAGAGTCGGACACGACTGAAGCGACTTAGCAGCAGCAGCAGTAGTAGATGATTATCTAATATTTGAAGTTAAAATGAATATTCTTTCCAGTACACCTCAGTGTCTTTAAATTTTTTAATATACTGTTTTATGAAGCCTTTGAGTTCTCTTCATAGGCCTCTAAAAATGGACATAATTCTTTTGGAGTTAAAAAAACACAACTCAGTATAATCAGTGTCCATTTTATTTACTTGTTTCCCTAGCAATTTAAAATATATGTGAGATGTGCATATGCATGTATTTGTGTGTATGCTTATGCATATGTTGGAGAAGGAAATGGCAACCCTCTCCAGTATTCTTGCCTGGAGAATCCCATTGAAAGAGGAGCATGGTGGGCTACAGTCCACGGGGTTGCGAAGAGTCGGACACAACTGAGCGACTTCACTTTCACTTTCAATTTATGCATATATGTGTGTGTATATATATATATATATATATCCATATATTTTAGTAGAGAAACCTCAAAATTATTATTCTAAATTGTAAGTTTTTCCTAAACAATTTGCTTCTCTGATCCATTTATTACTACCTGTGAAATGCATGACTCCATCTTATTAAAAGAAAAATCACCAGGAGAAAGCAAACTGGGGAGGTTTTTATTATTCTATCTGGAAGGTGTTCAGTAGGCATGGTTAGCATGATAGTAAAAAGAAAATAAACTATTTGGTATATATCTGAGTGAGGAGAAATTACTAAGTTCCCAACATAAGGACTAGTCTAAACATTTGCCTTAAAGATAAATGTCCTGAAATCTTTTCCTGAATATAAAACAGAAAATACCTTGGCCTAATCACTCAAACACTTAATTCTCTCAAGATAGACAATTTCTATGCAATATTATTCTTTATAGCATCAGACTTTACTTTCACCACCAGACACATCCACATTATCAGTTAGTGAAGTCACTCAGTCGTGTCCAAGTCTTTGCGACCCCATGGACTGTAACCTACTAGGCTCCTCCGTCCGTGGGATTTTCCAGGCAAGAGTACTGGAGTGTGTTGCCATTTCCTTCTCCAGGGGATCTTCCCAGCCCAAGGATTGAATCCAGGTCTCCCACATTGTAGGTAGATGCTTTATCGTCTGAGCCTCCAAGGAGTCCCACATCCACAACTGAGTGTCATTTTCACTGCCCTCCGCTCTTCCTCAGTAGCATATTTGGGCACCTTCTGACTTGGAGAGCTTAACTTTTGGTACCATATCTTTTTGCCTTTTCATACTGTTCATGTTCACAGAGTTCTTATGGCAAGAATAGTGGAGTGGTTAGCTGTGCTGCAGTCCATGGGGTCGCGAAGACTCAGACATGACTTAGCAACTGAACAACAATAAAGACAATTTCTACCCCTTCCTTTATTTTAGAGAAAACTAATGGAATTATCAGTACTATATAAATATTTAAGTTTCTCAAGAGACTAGGTCTGTATTTTCTGATACTAATCTTATGGCTTAATATTATGGAAGTAAAAGTTTGAAACTCTTGTAAATTAAATCATACAAAATTTAATCTGGAATGAGCAATTACATTATTTAATCCAACTTTATTAAAACCTCAATGTAATGAGATACAGTTACATATATACATATACCTGAACATACTTTTCAAAATAAAGCATAGATAATTGTTATATCATGCACTCATCATGAATTACTGAGTATTTAATATATGTCAGATAGTATATTTGGATGGAAAACAGAGTAGAATATCAAATTTCCTTGCATTCAGTAAGCTATAGAGTTGAAGACTTTAAATGTGGTTTTGAAAGGATGAATTAATTTATCAAGTCTGTAATGTATATGCTGATTATTAAGTGACTTAAAAGAACATTTATGTTTTTACTTGAAATTAAGTATCATTTATATGACAATTTTTATGCAGCTCTCTTTCTTTTTTATAATTTTAATTATCTGAAGAAAATGAAACGTTTAGTGGTCTTGTGAGTGTTAGAGAGATGATAGGCACAGTGAAGAGCCAAGATTTGACTGTCTACAACTCATAATACAATAAGCTTGACTACTCTACCCTATAAACTCCTTGAGGAGAGGGGTCACGTCATATTCAATCTTGTATTCCTATTCTAGCAATGAGTTGGATCTCCCATTTGTGTCACTGTTAGGTTCTTTGGTTAAAAAAAGAAAAAAATACTTGAGTTTGTTTAATTGTTGCTTTTAAGAAAGTGCTTAGAATACAATCTAATGACCTTCTTTTTTCCAGACCCTAGACATAAACAGCAGAACAAATAGCTGAGAACTTCAGCCACCCTGAACAAAGGCCTTACATTTTATCAGTTTCTTAGGAACTTGTGCATATGTAACAGGGATAACCACATATATATTACTTTAAGCATCTGCAATAGATCGAAGTTACTAAAATTACATTCTTAAAAAAAACTAGAGCTTAAATTATGAGCTCTTCTTCCCTATTCACTTTGAGTGTTTCATTTCCAGAAACAGAGTAATTTTCTTTTTCTTGAATTTAACTTCATACTTATAAATAAATCATGTATAACCCACATATTTTGAAACCACTTTGTCTTCATAGGTAAACTACAATTCACAAACATATGTCACTGCAAATATTAGATGATAACTTCAGTAACTGGATAACAATGATGTCAAAACTAGGGAAATAAAATGCAATATTGAGGCTATAAGTAAGGAATTATTCTAAATCCTAATACCAATTCAGCATCATTACACTCTGAATGTTTTGCTGCTTGATGAGAAATCAGTAAGTTCAATTCAGTTGAATTTATTCCCCCAGTTTTTTTGTGTGCTCAGTTTTGTAACCAACAAAATTTACTTAATATTCTCATAAATCAAAATTTCTGGAAATTTTACTGTAATGAGAAAATCAACATAACTTTGCTGATTATAACTCAGGAATTCTCAGAAATATGTTCATACTGTTTGAAGTTAATATGTCTGTGTGGTCATTTCAATTTTAAGTACACAATAGTATTTGAGATGGAGCTGAAGAAGAGTTTACTTGAGAAGGACTAGCTGTTCTTTTGTTAAAGACTCAGGCATTGACTCAGTTCCACCAATATTATTGAAGGCCTAGTATGTACCAATGAGGAGCATAGTATCCATAATCAAAAGCCATCACCTCTCTTACAGCCCCATGTTCTTGTATGTATGCACGTGACCCACAGTAATCTAGTCATCTTCATCACCACTGAACCCTCAAATATATGGTCAAATAGGAACTTGTCCTCCCTACTTCCATTCTCTTCCAATTCAGTTACTCTTGAACACAACAACCAAAGTGAACCTAAGTCAGATCGTATCTTTCCTCTGCTCAGAACTTACTGTGGCTTCCCACACCAGACAGAATGAATACCGAAGTCCTCCCCATACCTGTAAAGTCCTATGTGCTCAGTCCCTCAACACCTCTGTGCTCTCATCTCATATTGGTTTTCCCTCATGTTGCTCCAGCCACAGTGGCCATCTCACTACATAGAGAATTTTGCGGATGATTTTCCCTCTACCTCTGGAAAGCTCCCCAGTTATTCACATCTCTCAGTCCTCCACTTCCTTCAGGTCTCCCTTGTCACCTTAACAGCTAAGCAAAGCCTGACACCCTATCAAAAATTGTAATTCCCTCTTCTAACACTTCTGATTATTTTCCCGTTTTTCTTTTCTTCTTGTCATTAGCACTTTTAAATATTTAATATGCTATATATTATAATTTCTGTCCTATTTATCATACTAATATATAAGCTCTTTGAGAGCAGGAGTTTTTACTTTTTGTTGTTTTGTTGCGGGGGGTGCTCCACAGAAAGAGAGAGGCAGTGGAACTTCCCTCAGCAAAGCCGAGGGATCCCGAGCAGAGGTGAGCCCACTGTCCACCAACCCAGCCCCTCCGCGAGCGAGAGACAATCAGACGCGACAGGGGTTCCGTCTGAGCAGTTCCGCTTTATTGCCACAAACTCTTGGTTTACATAGGCAAGCAAGGGGGTTCTGCGAGGGACCTCCCATAGTTGCACCAGTCACGTTAAAGGTCAAATTATAATATGCCATAGTTGCACCAATCATGTTAAAAGTCAAATTATAATATGCATATAAGGTCAAGTAGTCATGAGCTTAACAGGAGTTTATGGTAATCACACACTGTCCACGTGTACAGACGTCGAGAGCCAATCAAAAACTTTAGCATAGACCACGCCCCTATCTCTTCTGCCAGATGCCATCTTGGCTTCCAACCACAAAAGCTAGCCCCTTTTTTTTTTTTGAGGTTTCCCAGGTAGGGCCCCACATTTTGTTGTTCATATATCAGTATCCCAGTGTTTAAAATAGCACATGGTAAGTAATCAATAATTCTCAGTTGTGTTGAAGAATAAACAATATCATGTCCTGTGCTAAGTCACTTCAGTCCTGTGTGTCCAACACTTTGCAGCCTCATGGACTGTAGCCCACAAGGCTCCTCTGTCCATGGGATCCTCCAGGCAAGAATACTGGAGTGGGCTGCCATTCCCTTCTCCAGCAACACCATGACTGATAGTAAATGTTTATTAATCTGTTGTTCTCTGTCATTTACTTTGCCAAGTGTGTTGGTAACACTCTTTAATAAATGTAGATCTTTCCGCACAGTGTCTACCAGTAAAAGGTTCTTTCTTGGATGCTGGTCACATGTATATCACTCGTTGTACTTACTCTTCTAAAAGCTGGCATTGAGCAGAGCCCTTGTTAGTCTTACATGGCAGTAAATGGAAGGGAAGGGATGAAGGATCAGAGACAGCTTTGAAAATAGACTTTTATTCTGCTTAAAGCCAAACAGAAAGATATGACCCTGGTTGTCGACATCTCTCTGAAGCACAGTTCTGAGGGAAAAAGTTCTATATTGATCCTTGACATTAGTATTTCTGTATTAAACTAAATAAAGTCCTTACAATGGATTTTGTAACAAATTAAACATAAAAATATAATTCTTATCAGTGTTATTGCTTCACAAAAATAATTCAATTTAAATATGATAGTTCTGAGATAAGGTCATTTGGAAGAGAGGGGCTTTGTATTCTCCCTGTTCATTTTCTGTTTGACTTGTCTCTTGAATTTTCTTAATGTAGAATAAAATGCATTGATAAAATAAATTTTCCAGCCCATCAACTGTAGATATTCTTAGATGCCCTGCTTGCTATTTTCCCCATTTATCCATTCCTATCTATTGTGAAGTTTTACAATGTGGGACCCTCCCATGCTTCCTTGACCTATCCCTGATGGTCATCTATATTGGCTGGTAGCTTATTAATTTTTAGTTAGACACAAGGCTAAAAGTTGAGAAAATAATTTTGTCATAACACATTGTAACACATAACCCTGACTTGTTAAATTTGGAAAGGTCTCTTGATGGAGATGGTATCCAATCTAAACTCCACAGAATACATAGGAATTACCAGATGGAAATGGAGGTAGGAATACTGTAGCATACAAAAAGACCCTGGGGCCAAAAGAACAGGAGAGGTGGGAAACTGCTGGTGATTTCGTATGGTTTAAGAGTAGAAGTAAAGATGAAAAAACGTTGTAAATGAGCTGAAGAAAGAAACTCCTAAGGGGTATAGGCATGAAGAAAAAGAGATCAGCCTTTGTTTGGAAGGCAGATGGAAAACATTCAAGGATTTTAATCTGGGGAGTCACCTATTCTAATGTATACCCTAAGAATGCCCCTGGCAAACGGTAGAGAATGGTTTGGATAGCGAAATTTTAGAGAAAAACAAAGAACATTGATTTTCATTATGTGATGCTATTGCTAAATATAGTTTGGTAGGATACTGTAGTCTCTAAAAATCTGAAATCTGGATCATTTGAAAAAAGCACAATGATCATATTAAATCTATGCTAAAAGACAAATACATTCAAACTTGGCAAGTCTGAAACTATCGCAAGAAAAATCTTGTGATAATGTCATTACTCCTTGTCATTAACCATGTGATTGACACAGTAAGCTGAAGAATCTTCTTACCACACATGTGATGCACATGTGATGATGCATCTTTGATGCACCATCTCTGATGGTGCAATCAGAGCAAACATGATTGCAAACAAATCTCTTCTCCCAGAGTGTTAATTAAAATATCTGACTGAAGAAGGGTGCATTTATTCAGAAAGCATTCGTTAGTACCTACATAATTCTCAAGAAGAAAAGGAAGACAGTTGAAAATCAGTGATTGAACTAGAAGACAAAGAACTCAAAATGCTTTGCTTGAAACAAAATCTATGGCTCACTATCAATGAAAAGATTTACAGTTCCTTTCAAAAATTTTGTTATTCAAAATGACTCCTTTAAAACTCCAAATGAGAGATGGCATTATTGAAATTGGGGTCAGAAAAGATAACTTGAAATTAACTTTTAACTATTGCCTTACTACTCCATCAAGCAGTAAGAAGTCAAAAAATAACTTTTTCCATCAGCTGGAAAAATTTGCAGAGAAAATGTCTTAACAGCCCAGCAATGACACCATTGACACACATTTTTAAACCTATTGCTTAATATTAATAAAATTATATCACTTAATTTTAACATTAATTAATATCAATACATAATATTTAAACTTCATTTTTATTATTAGATTTCTTAATTTTATGTTTTCTTTTTAAAATATCCAGATAATTTTAATATGCAAAAAACATATATTAAAATCATTTTTACTGTTTATTATTTTAAGAATTCAGTTTCACTTAGCATTTTAAAATATGTTGCTAAATTTTATATTTGAATTGAATTAAATGCTGGGTCAATAATTTTACTTTCTAAATCCTGAATTTGTATTTTGCAAAAGTAGATAGTGAAATATTACTGTTCACATTTTTTGCTTTTATTAGTATAATGTTAAAAGACTGCTGTTTTCATTCACTGATGATAGTAGGCTGAATGTAGATAATGGTGACCGGGAAGAAAGAAAAGTTTTTTAATGAGATAGACTCTGCCAGACCTGGCAATTTAAGTATATTGTGTATAAGGAAAAAGACAGGAAAAAAGAATACTCTGCTTTCTTGTATGAACATTGAGTAAATGTAGTTAAGAACATTACCATTCCCATAGAGAGAGGGGACATGAGAGAAAAAGGAGGAAGAGAGGAAACAGAAAAATAAGCAAGAAAACAAAACAGCAAATAGCACCTCTATCCTGTTTTATGTCCCAAATGCACTGTGATGGATTTGGCACCTCTTCAGGATTAGCAGAGTCTGGTTGATGGCACAGTAAAGCAGACCATGAATGACAAACAGAAGGCTCATCACAGGACTCTCTACAGTTTCTTAATCCTGAGATACTTTGAATCTGACCATAGCCAGTGCCCCTACTGTTTGTTGCCTGTAAGTGAGGTTGAGTAGTTTCTAACCTTACAGTTAGAAAAGCAGTGTATGTATGTGGAGGGCTGGTATAAGCTTGTATTCCTATGATGGGAATCTGAATGTATTTTACCAGAAAGATGATTCTCTGCAGTGGTTATTTCTAATGTATTATTAGGACATTCCTTAGTATACATGATAGATTTAATAACCTGTTAATATCTAGGCTTCCCTGTTAGCTCAGATGATAAAGCATCTGCCTGCAATGCAAGAGACCTGGGTTCAATCCCTGGGTGGGAAGATCCTCTGGAGAAAGGAATGGCTATCCACTCCAGTATTCTTGCCTGGAGAATTCAGTGCAGAGTGGAGCCTGACAGGATACAGTCCATGGGGTCACAAACAGTTGGACATGATTGAGCAACTAACACTTTCACTTTTTACTTAATATCTGGTCAAATAACCTAGCCACTTTCATTTGGAATTTGGAGTACATTGGGAAAATGCCAATTTAAAAAATCTAGTTAGTAAATAATTTATGAACACATCGATAGGAAACTACTTATGGAGACAGTGAATGACAGGGAAGAATAGCATGCTGCAGTCCACGCGGTCTCAAAAAGTAGGCACAACTTAGTGACTGAACAACAACAAATATCAAGCTTGGAAGTTCTGATACAATGGTTCAGTTTTTAAGAGCATCAGAGTAAATCACCAAGCTACTCCAATTTGTGTTAAGGAGATTCAGATTTGCTCTTTTACTTTTTTAGTTTGTGAGCACTTAAATTTCTGATTTTTTTGTTTTGTTTTGTTTTTTTGTCCTCTATTTGCAACATTTTAGAAACTCATGTTAAGGTTAATGTGGAAAGAATATTGCTTTCAATATATAGCCCTCTCCCTATCTATACTGAGTTTGAAAATGGTAAAGAGAGGGCTTTAAATTTTTGTAATCCCCTAATTGTTGAAAAGTCCTGAAGCTTCTTAAAGCTTACTGAAGAGTTGGATTGTGCTGTAACTTTGTTTTCTGTAATTGAAGTCAAAGAGAACCACAGACAAGACTACATTTAACATTAGCCAAATGACTTGTTTTAATACTCAAGTGACACTCTCAAATTTTTATATTGGTTTATCTTTCCCATATTTAAAGCTCCTTGAATCGTCAAATAAAAAAGACTTCTGAAGTATTAGGATGTCTTCAGGTCCTACTGTGAACCAGCAATGCAGGTGTTTTCTTCTGGATTTTATTTCAGAAATCTCTACCACAGGACCTCTTGGCACAGGAAGCACCACCATCAGTACCACCCTTCGGACCACAACCTGGAGCCCAGGCAGGAGTACCACCCCCTCAGTGTCAGGAAGAAGAAACCGGAGTACCAGCACCCCATCTCCAGCTGTCGAGGTGCTTAATGACATTACCACACACCTTCCATCAGCATCGCCCCAAATCCCAGCTCTAGAAGAGAGCTGTGAGGCTGTGGAAGCTCGTGAAATCATGTGGTTTAAGACTCGTCAAGGACAGATGGCGAAGCAGCCATGCCCTGCAGGAACTATAGGTAAGTTTGTCCTGCAAAACTAAGCTAAAGGTATATTGCTAATTTGGCTTGCTTTCCTAGCATTTTTTTGTCTTGTTTATTTCTTGTTGGTGGTGGTTTGGGGTTTGTTTTTGTCACAACATATTTTAACATTTGGTTACATTCTGGACTCAGCTAAATTACAATTGAAAGCAAAATATTTCCAGAGTTTGAGAATGCAGCCTAAAGAAGTCACAGGTGAGAATCTGCTGGTAATATTTATGAGACCAGTAGTTCTCACCATGCTGTGCAGTTTCTAGGTCAATTTCAATTAAGCTCCAAAGGGACTTCCCTGGTGGCTCAGATGGTAAAGAATCTGCCTGCAATACGAGAGACCTGTGTTCCATCCCTGGGTTGAGAAGATCCCCTGGAGGAGGGCATGACAACACATTCCAGTAATCTTACCTGGAGAATCCCATGGACAGAGGAGCCTGGGAGGTTGCAGTCCATGGGGTCACAAAGAGTCGGACGACTGAGCAACTAAACACAGCACAGCACAACTTCCAAAGAGCCAGCTCTTCTACACAAAAGCTCGGAGTTAAATCACTGGGTTAGTGGGTGCTAGTTTTCATGCCTGTCACCATCAAATGTTGATTACACAGAGCTAGACAGAGGAGGTGTTAGTTCTCATGCTTGTTACCATCAAATATATATTACACAAAACTAGTTGAGGACTTCTATATTAGATAATCATTGGAACTACATATCATTTAACAAGAGAAAAGTTTTAACTATCTTTTATTACCAGTCCTCATAGCTGGCCTTAATAATCAGAGGCTCTTTGTTGTCAGGGATGATGCTGGCAGGAGCCAACCACCTCTTACCCAGCAGCCACTGGAGACATCAGTCCTGCATTGTTTTCTGTAGGGAACAGTCAAGAACAGGATAGCTCTTTACCCTCCACCACCACCTCCCTGCCCCCTGCTTTTTTTCCACTCTTAATCAGACACGACTGAGCGACTGAACTGAACTGAACTGAACAATTCATAATATCCCAAACTCAGAAATAGTTTGATTTCTTATTGTTACGTATAAATCATCATAAAATTAATACTTGACATCCTGCATAAAATTTGAATTATTCCATAAAATATGTAAACAAAACATAGGCAATAGATGTCATTAGACTAGCATTGTTAGGACTCTGTCTCTGGGTTCCATTGATTTGATTACTTCAACAGGTTTGTCTTAACAAAGTTTCAATGTGGATACATACTTCTGAATTCCATGGTATATAAAGTGATGGGAAGATCAGAAGATGTATATTGATTTTTATAAAAGTGCACATTAAATTTTTTTCAGCAAAGTGTTTAAAATTATTCTGAAATCTCCCTTCCCTTTATGAAGGTGCACAGTGTTTAGCCCCATTGTTTTCTATGGTATTGGAATCAGAAAACATTTTTAATTTCTCTAGAACTGTCCCCCTAATTTTGGACCTCAATTCCTTTATCTCTAAAAGAGAAATAATAATAGCACTAACTTCTTCAGATGTTTGTTGTAGAGCTTAGTGAAGTACTTTTTCTTTGAAAGCGGTTAGCAAACTACAGAAATATGTTGTTATATTTCTGTGAAAATGAAGAAAGAGATTTAAAGAAAACCTGAAACCCTCCCTCCCAGGTGACTGTTATGCTGTGGTCTTATTTTTACCCTTTCCCTGTCCCCTCTGCTGATCACAGGCCCACACAGTCTTTTTTCACTTGAATTATTGTGATAGCTTCTTCATAGCCCCTGCATCACTCCCCGAAATTCATCCTCCATCCTGCTGCCACAGTTATCTTTCTAAAACCTAAATCAGCCCATTTGTCTCCTCTGCTTAATGGCCTTCATTGATTTTCCAACACCCGCAGATGACAGACAAGGGCGTTTACGGTCTGGCTCTGCCAGCCTTTCCAACTCCATTAAATACAACTCCCCTACCCAGCAGACCTCAATTCAAAACACTTGATTCCCAAAGACAGCATATTTTTCCTTTGCCTGGAATTCCCTTACCCACCTTGCAGAGTGATTCCTTTATGACTCAGCTGCTACCTTATATCTGAAAACTCAAGCAATAAGCCCCGTGGAGGCTTATTCATTTAATTCATGAAATTATTCCCTGTACCTGGTGTAGTTGTCCGTAAATGCTTTAAAAATACTGAGTATTATGTTATGATTTTCTAATGATAGTTGCTTTGCTTGCCAGGCACTATAAATGGTACTTTAATAGTCATTACCTCAGTTCAATGATCACAATCTTATCTTTTGCTCATATGTAAAAATATCATGGACGTAAAGTCATTATAAGAAAGATTGTTTGAATATTTGAAGCAGACCTATTTTTCTCATTATTTTAGGAGTATCAACTTATCTCTGCCTGGCTCCTGATGGAATCTGGGACCCCCAGGGACCAGACCTTAGCAACTGTTCTTCTCCTTGGGTCAACCATATAACACAGAAGGTAAACCATGCGATTGTCAAGGAAGGCTTTGCCAGTTCTAGATCCTGTTGAATATAACAGCTAAAAACAAAATAGTCAATATTTGTTTTAATTAATGTGGAAAAATTCTCCCATTTTATTTTAACTCAAGATTTAATGACAGTTCTAATATGCTGTGAGCTAATTCTAGAATTTTGTTGTTCTTAAAGGGCAAATCTGTGTATTTCCCCTAAACTGGCATTATTGCTTATAATAGTTTTATTATTAATACAAATTTTATGGTATTGTGAATTACAGATATAAAAGTCTAAGAGGTATTATAAATCAAACAAGCAAAAGCTTCTAGTATTCATACATATGGACTTTCCTGTGGAAATTATAATTACCAAAAGAAAAAAAAAATCTACCTTTGGAATCTTAATCCATTTGATAAATGTTCTGTAACCTATTCATTTATCAGTGTTAAAAGTATACACATGTGTGACAGAATCTTGCAGACTCAAATTTGCAGGGCTTATTTGGTTGCAATATGTTGAGCATTTTTATTATTAATGCACTGTGGAGCTTTGAACTGATTTCATTACAAACAGAGACCAGATGTGCATTTATGCCAAAAGGGCTATGGGATGAATCCTTATTATAGCAATTTGTGCAGATTTATGCACTCCTAAAATGGAGAGTCCTTCTATAGCACATTAGCTATGCTGAGGAATTTTTGAAAGAGATTTTTCCTGAGAAATATTACAAGTGATGGCCTCACTAAAAGCCTGTCTGTGCCATTTGCTCTTTTCTCTATTTGTTTTTAACCAGGCTTATCCTCAATAATATACTGTATAATAATCCATAAATATCTACCCAGTAGATCATTTAGCAGATGAGCCATAACTATCTATTTACCCTAAATCATGGAAGACCAGTGGTTATATTGACTCGAGTTACCCTCTTACATATGCATCTCCATACTTGTTGCTATTCATAATGATGCTTCTCCAATTTCAGTACTGTTCCTGCCACAGTTTTTATGTTCTTTGATTTTATTACAATGTAGCTCAGACTCCAGGGCAAATAACTCTTACTGGATGTGATCAGATTAAAAGATCAGTAGCATATCACCTTACATTAGCAACTTTTAAAAAATATTCCCTACATACTTAGCCTGGGGGTTAACATTAATTCAGTAATAATTCACCTAGAAAGCTGTGTTTTAATGTTAATTCTTGAATATGGTTGGCATATTTCATTGCAGAAAATACTGGTGACTTTAACTGATAATATTGCTTAATTCTTTCCTTTCCTCTGCAGACCTTCTAATCTTATGACAAAAGACACAGTTCCTTGCAAAGACCAGACAGTTGTTGCCCATTTGATTTAGGGATGGAATGTTTTTATTTTATAACAGATATGTTCCATTCTTTTGGAGGGTTTCTGTATAATTCTTATAGCATCTGTAAAAATATATTAAGATTATACAGTTTAGATAGTTAAAATTTATAATACCTTAGCTAGATTACTTATAAATTTGTAGAATTGTCAAACGTTTCATAGTGGGCTTTTGAGCCCTGGAAATCGATTTATGTGCTTATTGCCGGGTCAGCGCTGGAGCTGATGTTTAACTGGTTCTACCTTTATTGAGATGTCATGCTTAGCAACAACACTAGCTACACGATGAATAGATCATGATGGCCTTTATATCCCATAACCACTTAGCTAGTCTCTCTTCACTTCTCTCCACTCTTTTCCTTGGTGTATTCATTATACCTCCGACTATTTATGCCATTCATTAAACATAATGGTAGTTGAACAGGCTACCACGAAACTCCAACATATTTAAATATTGATGTTGTAAACCTCCGAGAGAGAATCTGCATGCACTTCCCATAGTGATTTGTCTCTGTTTTCTCTCCCTCCTCTCCAAAGCATCTTCCACAGAATTCATCCTTTTACTCATTTCCTCCCTCAGTACCCAAGTCCCAACAGCAAACAGATGGAACCTGTGCAGAGAACTTGTTTACAGTGGTATTGAGGGAACAAAGATGAACTGCAAGGGATTAAGAGGAATTCCAATGCTAGGAACCCGGATGGAGCTTTTCCCAACCCCAGGCCTATGGTTGCCAGATCAAAGAAATGATGGAAAATTGGTAACAGAGTGTCTTTGAGAGGAAAGATGACCTCTAGACAAGAGACACTTCCTAGCCTCAGGCAACTTTTCAGAAAAGACCTAGGGGAATAAATATTCTGATCTCACCCACCCCACACCTCTTAACTGGCTTCACCTGCCCAGCCTCCCCACTGCTGCTGCTGCAGCTAAGTCGCTTCAGTTGTGTCCGACTCTGTGCGACCCCATAGACGGCAGCCCACCAGGCTTCCCCATCCCTGGGATTCTCCAGGCGAGAACACTGGAGTGGGTTGCCATTTCCTTCTCCAATGCATGAAAGTGAAAAGTGAAAGTGAAGTCGCTCAGTTGTGTCCGACTCTTCGCGACCCCATGGACTGCAGCCTACCAGGCTCCGCCACCCATGGGATTTTCCAGGCAAGAGTACTGGAGTGGGGTGCCATTGCCTTCTCTGAGCCTCTCCACTAGCCAAACCCAAACAAAAGCCAGAGGGAGAGATGTCTTAAACATATCATGTTAAGTCCATTTCCTAAGAGAAAAGGATGGAGGAGGATGGAATGTGGTCTTCCCTGACTTAAGAAATGGAAAGTATCCAGCAGAGTTCAGTTTTTCTTTGCTTCTCTCACCCGTCCTCCCTTTCTCATCCTCCTCTTCCTCTCCTCACTGTCTCTCCCTTCCCTCCTTCCTTTCTCTTGCTCCATCCTCTTTCCTCTGCTCTGACCTCCCCATTTTTCTTATGTTTTATGCAATGTTGAAAAACTTAAAGTGAAATAGATATCTGATTTATTCCTCCCCTCCTCCACTCACTGTAGTTCTGAGAATTTTTAAAGTAGAGGAACACTGTTTACCCCCAATAACAGTATAGATGAGGGGAAAAAAAGAGGGAGTGATTCTCTCATTTGAGCAGTATATTCAGTTTCCCCTACCCAAGTTTGTGGGTACCACTGTAGGCCGCAAATAGGAATAAATAAATGGATCACGGTGCTTACTTTAGTTGGAAAAAAGCAAACATTATCATTTTTCTTAAGAAATGAGTTGTGTTTTTTCCTCCTGCAGTCAGGCAAGGAGGGAAGAACCAAGCACAGAATCTTGATGGTTTTGTGATTCACAAATGAAGTCAGGCCACTTATATACAGGTGAAATGATAGATTAAATTTTGAGTGGTATTATAGAGTAGATTACATGTCACTAAAGAAAATGTAAGCCTTTAAAGTCAGAAGAAATTTGTTAAATGCTGGCCATAATACTTTCATAGTCAGGAGATTTAATAAGAAGCCAAATTTGTGTAGAAAGGAAAAGCAAAATACAAAAAGAAAAATTTACCTCAGCAGCAACAGGAAAGTGTAGGAGCAGAGAAGGAAGGAGAAATTGGTAGGTGAGTGGACAAATGGATGGGCAAGTGGACAGAAAGGTAGATACAAAGATAAAATAGATGATTGGATAAAAAGATTAGATAGTGAAGCTGAGTACACACATCTTGAAATTAATGTTTTAAAACCATTTTCCTGTTTATGGAAGCCAATAAATTAGTTTAGAGCTCTGCCTTCTCAGATACATGTGATGAAATATCTGATTTTCTCACCTTTCTCAAAGACTGTTCAACTGAAATCATAATCTCTGGCTTTAATTTGACCTGTAGCTTGGATTCAAGTCTTCAAAACGGAGTTTATATTTTCTATTTTTGCATATCTGTAAAGAATTCATTGCACTTTACAATCCCTTATATCTTTTTTTTCAATTGAAAACTATGAAATTATAAATGTGAAGACCCTCCATATTTATAATATTTCCACGTAAAGTGAGATCTGCTTCCTACTTCATTAACTGGTCCAAGTATTATATGCAAAAGAAACACCTGAATTGTTACTGGGAAATAGTCTTTCTGTTTCTAGCAAACTAAAGTATCTTTTCTTTTGTCTGCACACAAGTTACTGACAGATTTTGAGATAATGTAAGGTTCTTCCTGCATTTTCTAAAGAAGGATGTGTAGATCTAGAAATGGTGTTGCTGTTTTATAATATGTGCATGCTAAGTTGCTTCAATCATGTCCAATTCTGTGCAACCCTATGGACCATAGCCCCACAGGCTCCTGTCCATGGAGATTCTCCAGGCAAGAATACTGGAGTGTGTTGCCAAGCCCTTCTCCAGGGGATCTTCCCGACCCAGGGATTGAACTCACACCTCTTATGTCTCCTGCATTTGCTAATTCTTTACCACTAGCAAAACATGGGAAGCCCCAGGTTCAGGTTACAGTACAAAATAAACCAACCGTTTGTTCTGGAACTGTGGTTGAATCTTGTACCCAGATCTTAATTTCACCATTCTTTTAGCACCCATAGATCTACTATGGAATAAAAGTAAATTGCTTATTAATTTTATCAGAGATTTGTGGCATTCCCATATCTTCAAGCTTAATTAGCCTACATTCAATTGTAAGGTAGAGGCATTTTATCGTCTATAAATCCACTTGAATCAGATTCATAGAAAAATAGGTAGATCTTTCAAAGAAATGGTAGCTTTGTACTTAAACACTGTAACTCCTCCATGAATTGCTTTGCCACCTAATTAATGTTTGATGTATAAAATCCCATGAAATGTCAAAGCTTATTTCAAATAAAATGGTTTTTTCTTGTGTCAAAATTTGAAATGCAAATAGTATCCATCTCTGTCATAATTATTATCCTTAACTACAGTAGCAGGGTTTCCCCTCCCCTATTCAAGCCTTAGGTATAATCCCACCATTTCAATACAGGCATTAATTTACTAATCCTCACAAAACTTATAAGATTTCTCAGTATGCATGTACTTATTTCTGAGGAATAATTTTAGCAGAATTTATTAAAAGAATTGTTAGAGATAGACATTGTAATGATGTCTTTAAGCTAGAATAAGCGAAATAACTATTTCAGTCTTGGTTCTTTGCACAGAAGACTTGAGGCAGATGTAAGATATGTGTATATTTTTGTATGGAAAAAAGATAATAATAACGGTGGTGAGTGAAATAAATAGGACAATCCGAAAAAAGAGTAGCTTCGGGATGCCACTGGAAAGAATATGTTTCATGCAGGCCTGGTCTGGATAAGCAACCTTTGAAATGAGCTTGAACCTTAAAGTCATAGTAGCTATCAGTCAGTCAGTTCAGTCACTCAGTTGCGTCCGACTCTTTCCAACCCCATGGACTGCAGCACTCCAGGCCTCCCTGTCCATCACCAACTCCTAGAGTTTACTCAGACTCACGCCCATTGAGTCAGTGATGCCATCCAACCATTTCATGCTCTGTCCTCTCCTTCTCCTCCTGCCTTCTATCTTTGCCAGCATCAAGGTCTTTTTCCAAAGAGTGAGTTCTTCGCATCAGGTGGCCAAAGTATTGGAGTTTCAGCTTCACATTTAGTCTTTCCGATGAACATTCAGGACTGATTTCCTTCAGGATGAACTGGTTGGATCTCCTTGCAGTCCAAAGTACTCTCAAGAGTCCTCTCAAACACCACAGTTCAAAAGCATCAATTCTTTGGCCCTCAACTTTCCTTATAGTCCAACTCCGACATCCATATATGACTACTGGAAAAGCCATAGCATTGACTAGATGGAACTTGGCTGGCAAAGTAATGTCTCTGCTTTTTAATATGCTGTCTAGGTTGTTCATAACTTTTCTACCTAGGAGCAAGTGTCTTTTAATTTCATAGCTGCAGTCACCATCCGCAGTGATTTTGGAGCCTCAAAAAATAAAGTCTGCCACTGTTTCCACTGTTCCTCCAGCTATTTGCCTTGAAGTGATGGGAACGGATGCCATGGTCTTTGTTTTCTGAATGTTGAGCTTTAAGCCAACTTTTTCACTCTCCTCTTTCACTTTCATCAAGAGGCTCTTTAGTTCTTCTTCACTTTCTGCCATAAGGGTGGTGTCATCTGCATATCTGAGGTTATTGAGATTTCTCCCAGCAATCTTGATTCCAGCTTATGCTTCATCCAGCCCAGTGTTTCTCATGATGTACTCTGCATACAAGTTAAATAAGCAAGGTGACAATATATAGCCTCAATGTACACCTTTCCTAATTTGGAACCAGTCTGTTGTTCCATGTCCAGTTCTAACTGTTGCTTCCTGAACTGCATACAGATTTCTCAGGAGGCAGGTCAGGTGGTCTGTTATTTCCATCTCTTTCAGAATTTTCCACAGTTTACTGTGATCCACACAGTCAAAGGCTTTGGCATCGTCAATAAAACAGAAATAGATGTTTCTTGGGAACTCTCTTGCTTTTTTGAAGGTCCAGCAGATTTGGCAATTTGATCTCTGGTTCTTCTGCCTTTTCTAAAACCAGTCTGAACATCTGGAAGTTCATGGTTCATGTACTGTTGAAGCCTGGCTTGGAGAATTTTGAGCATTACTTTACTGCCGTGTGAGATGAGTGCAATTGTGCATTAGTTTGAGCATTCTTTGGCATCGCCTTTCTTAGGGATTGGAATGAAAACTGACCTTTTCCAGTCTTGTGGCCACTGCTGAGTTTTCCAAATTTGCTGGCATATTGAGTGCAGCACTTCACAGCATCATCTTTTAGGATTTGAAATAACTCAACTGGGATTCCATCACCTCCACTAGCTTTGTTCGTAGTGATGCTTTCTAAGGCCCACTTGACTTCACATTCCAGGATGTCTGGCTCTAGGTGAGTGGTCACACTATCGTGATTATCTGGGTCATGAAGATCTTTTTTGTACAGTTTTTCTGTGTATTCTTGCCAACTCTTCATATCTCTGCTTCTGTTAGGTACCTACCATTTCTGTCCTTTATTGAGCCCATCTTTGCATTGTTCCCTTGGTATCTCTAATTTTCTTGAAGAGATCTCTAGTCTTTCCCATTCTGTTGTTTTCCTTTATTTCTTTGCACTGATCACTAAGGAAGGCTTTCTTATTTCTCCTTGCTATTCTTTGGAACTCTACATTCAAATGGGCATATCTTTCCTTTTCTCCTTTGCTTTTCACTTCTCTTCTTACAACTATTTGTAAGGCCTCCTCAGAGAGCCATTTTGCTTTTTTGCATTTCTTTTTTTGGGGGGATGATCTTGCTCCCTGTCTCCTGTACAATGTCCCAAATTTCCGTCCATAGTTCATCAGGCACTCTATCAGATCTAGTCCCTTAAATCTATTTCTCCCTTCCATTGCATAATCGTTAAGGATTTGATTTAGGTCACATCTGAATGGTCTAGTGGTTTTCCCTACTTTCTTCAATTGAAGTCTGAATTTGGCAAGAAGGAATTCATGCTCTGAACCACAGTCATCTCCCAGTCTTGTTTTTGCTGACTATATAGAGCTTCTCCATCTTTGGCTGCGAAGAATAGTAGCTATGAGAGAATCCAATTGATGGCACCACTGCCATTAACAAGAAGCCTGGAAAGACTCTTGGTGCCTGTCTCTCATTTCACTCACACATCCAATCAGAGAGTAAGCCTGTCTGTACTTGTAAATCTCTCCCAAATCAGGCCACTTCATGTTCCATGCTGCTCCAACCCTAATCCACAACAGCTTTTTCTACTGTGTTAGCTTCATAGTAGGTCCTCTTTCACTCACTCCTGAACCCTCTAATCCATTCCACTGAGTTCCGTTTCAAATATAAGCCTGAGGAGACCACTCCTATTTAGATTCTTTAATACCTTCACATTGCTCTTCGCACAGTTTCCCAAAATCATCATCATGCCTTTCAAGCAGTACTGCTGCTCTGCTCCTGCTCAGCTCTCCAGCTGCCTGAACCCCAGTAACAAGTACCCTTCGTGCAGTGCCCTTAAGTCTCCCTGCACCTCTTTCCTAAAAGCTCCTCTCTCTGCCTAGAAGCCCCTATCCTCATCGCAACCTAATTTTCTCTTTTCTATTTCTCTTCAGATTAAACATTCTTTCTCAGAGAAGTATTTCCTAAATTATTCCCTAACTTCAAAGACCAGGCTAAACTGCCTTTAGGGCCTCCCTGGTGGTCCAGTGGTTAAGAATTCACCTTGCAATGCAAGAGACACCTGTTCAATTCCTGGTCTGAGAAGGTCCCACCTGTGTCAGGGCAGTTGAGCCTATGTGCCACAAGTAGTGAGCCTGCACTCTGGATCCTGTGAGCTGCAACTAGTGAGCCCATGCGTCACAACTATTGAAGCCTGAACACCCTAGATCCTGTGCTCCACAAGAGAGGTTACCGCAAGGAGAAGCCTGTATTTGGCAACGAGAGAAAGTCGGGAAGCAGCAACGAAAACCCAGCACAGCCAAAAATAAACGAAAAAAAAAAAAAAAAGCTGTCTTTAGATTTGATCCGCTGCACTGGGATTCTGGATTAAATTCAAAAAAATTAAAATTAAATAATTGTGCAGTTAATTTATTAATAGCTCTTTTATTATGTGAAACCACTTTATTTACCATTTTATCCCCAGACATTAGTATAGTGTTATTCATAGAAATTCAAATTGTGGTTAAATAACAAATGAACATATAGAATGATAGAACAGTTTTTGAAATTATAAATAGAAATGTTTTATTCTTTAAAACTATATGTATATATGTATGACTGTATATACATATGTACATGTATGTATACATATACACAATTTATTCTATGTTGGTAGCAGATTAAATTCTGAAGGTATAAAATAGTTTTTAAATTTATTTTCCACTTTTAGTACCCTGTCTTCCCAAAACATGGTTATTCTAGAGTTCACTTACTTATATAGCATCCTCTTGGATCTCTCTCCACAGTCCCCATCAGAATTTTATCTTACTGGGTCACCCTCAACTTATCTGTTAACTTTCAACTTATTTGATATTTTCTGTTGCTTTCTTCCCTATTTTCCAGGTCTTTATTGCCCCTGTACTATATTCCCATAAAACCTCACAGAAATTATCTTATAATTGCATTTTTGAATTAATACCATCTGCTTTTATGTACCCCGCATACCAAGCAGTAGAATGTGAGGTTCCTGAATGTGAGCAAAACTACATGTAACATTTGACTTTATTTCTTTAGGAAATAAGTGTCCAAATGATTGTTAAATGAATGAAATAATTTTTAAATTTTTAATATTTAAAACTTTTTAAATATTACTACTACAGTTTCTTCAATTTTAAGAGGAAGCAGGGATCATAATAAATAGTTATATCCATTTTTATTTTACTTTAAATATGGTTTTCACATTTTTATTTTAAACTTTTTTTATAACTTATCTGTACTTTTTTTTTTTTTCTGTTGCAGCTTTCTTGTTAGTGAACTTTGTGTTCCAGACTTCTTTTGTGGAATTAATTTGATTTATTCTTCATAAATTCATAAACACTTCTTGAATGCAAAAACATAATAACTATTTTTAAGATAAATTACTGATAATTTTTGTATTTGATTCAGCATTTACAACAACACACTATCTGTCATTGACACATACATTGGCAACATCATTATCTTTTATGTTGAAAACAGTTATATTTTGACTTGTCATCTATATTTTCAGCTTTTTCATTACTGTATTTTTTTTAAAAAATTAAATTTTTATATTAGGGAATTATATAGCCTTCTTTTTTATCTTATCATATCCTATCCCAATATTATAATAATTAATGTTGAAAACAAAGTTTGTACAACTACCCAGAACCAAAAAAAATTGAATTGCAATATGAAAATACCTATTATTTTTTTCTGTTTGTTAAGTAATTTTTCTTTTTATAATGTTCCCTGATAGCTGTAATGAAAGTCATTACTTGAATCTTTAGTTTTGAAGATAATGTGCTAAAGCCTATTACTTATTCTAGTAGATTCCAGCCTTTTTCCAAAAGGTCTCATTTAACTGAATCACGAGACTCCAGAGGTGCATATGCCTTTACATTTTCTCATAGAAAAAGTACTATGTGGTAATAAAGACATAGAATAAAACAATACAATAATAATGATAATAGTATCAATGGTAATAAAACAATTACACAAGAGCACAATGCTTAACAAAGTAAAACAATAGTAATTTCACAAATATGTCCATTTTTATGAGAATAGCATATTTGGAACATGATAGCAAATGCAAGACTCTGTGCATGGTGCACTGATTAAAAGAATATTCTTTTGGGATATTATAGGAACTCCAGCTATCTGGATACTCATGTGCACAGGGGTTTTGTAACATTGCTAAGCAATTGTATCAGGTGTTCAGACTTAATTGATGGAATGCTGAATCTGAACACTTTGTGAATACTAGCATTTTACCAATTTAATTAATGAATAGTGAATTTTATAAATCATTAAGTGAGTTAATAGATTACCAGTAAATAGCTCTAAATTGTATATAATGACTAAATATATGAATTATAATCACATTTATATCATTTTGTGGCTGCTTCAAAGTACTTTCATGATCCATCAGTGGGTCATGAATGCTACTTTGATCTACATTGACTTTGTTACACATTTATCCTTGAACCTTATAATGTATTCCATTTGGTGTTACAAGCATCTTAGTTTTTCAGGCCCTGATATTTTACACATTCAATAAACTTAGTGCAGGTATTTCTGTCTTTTTTCATTTTAAAGGTTTTTAAAAAGTACTAATTCACCATATAATACTTTAACATATTCTTCTTACATTATATATTCTTGTAAAATTTAAGCATTGAGGAAAATGATTCTTCTTTCGATTTCCATCTTTCAATTTTGTCCTATGTGTTTAAACATACACATATATATATATAAACACACAAAATATCTACATATAATATTTATTTTTCATAGCATGTTTATATGCTACTCAAGTAATATTCATATTTCACAAATACCATGCCTATATATATTAGTATATATTTATAATTTTTATACTTGCATTTATTTTAAGTCAGTATTACATGTTGAAGATTGATGTTAACAGTATTATTCTCATAGTATTCCATAATTTTTATATATATGTCCAGTTTTGCACAGATATAATCCATTTTGTTTTCTATTATAAGCAAGCTGGAATGAATATATTTGAACATTTCCCTTTCGTAACAGTGGGATTATTTTCTTACGGCTGATAGTGATAAGAAAAATCTCTGTCTTATACAGTCTTCACATTTCAGAGTTTAATAGACACTATAATTTACATAGGAAGTATACAAATATACACATCCAGTAGTAGTTTATGATTGTCATATGCATTTATACAAATCTTTGCCAACACTTGGTTACTAAGCTATTTTTGCGTATTTGAATTAGGATTTTCTATAAACTTAAGAATGTGATTGTTAACAATGTAAGTATTCCAATTGCTCCAATTTATTCATTTATTTCTTTAACATTTAGTCCTGCTACAAATATATTAAGTATCCCTGCATAAATAGTGGTAACCAGTTTGAGTTTTGAAAGCTGTACCCCTTACAGCTTTCTGAATATTGATTAGGAAGATAGCCTTACAAAGAGAAGCCCTTTCTGTTTGTGATCTTAAATTCTATATCAGACTGTTAAAAACAGAAAAAGAGAAGGAAAGAAAATGTTCTAAATAATGACACTTTTGTATAAGTAATAGTAGGGCAGACTAAAATTAGGAAAGATATATGCCAAACCATTAACAATCTCTAGAAAGTGGGAATGTATAGAGTCAAAAGAAGAGACCCTCATTATTTTTGCATTGCATACCTATATCTAAATTGCATTAATGTGTTATAATTGTACTTTAGTTTAATTTTTAAAAAGATCAAGGACATGATAACTTGGAAAATTGCACTTACTTACCTTTTTTAAAAAAGTTTTACAGGCCTTCCTTACAAATTAGTATATATTCCTATCTTCTTATTACCCAGAGCTGTCAAATTTGTTCAAGTGATCGTAGCATATAAGTTTTATCTCTTTTAACATCTTTGGATTGTTGACAATTTGAACAATTCTTATAGAATATACTTAGAAAATCAGCATGTAGTTTGAGAGAAGGAAAGTGATAAAATCTAAGCAACAGTTTGCTACCAAGTACATGGGAGGTGAAATCTCTTACTTAGTAAGAAGATGAAGACCATTTTAAATAGCAGAGTTTTTATTTGGAATTACATTTTCACAGAGTTTAGCAGACAGTGAGTATTCCTTGTAAACTAAGTGTTAAACTAGACATAATGGAAAATTTGTATTGTTCTCTGAGAACACAGTTGTTCACAACACAAACTCATCAATGTTCAATTTAGATATGCATAGAGAAAAATCACTGGGCAAACCTTAGACTTAACCCCTCAGATGGGTAAATTGAGAGTCATTTCCAGAAGTTAGATTCCTCAAGAGGAGCTTCCTAAAGGCATGACTTTCAAGTTAGTTATTAAAGAAAATAATGGATTAGCAGGAAAACTCAGGGAATGTGTACCAAATAAAGAGGGAGTTTAATAACTTACTTACCTCAATGATTATAACATATGCAAAAACAATTGTCCAAAGAAGCCAATAAAATTACTTAAGATCTCTTTCCTTTTTGTTCTGTTTTCCAAATTGTAGTTGAAATCTGGAGAGACAGCTGCCAACATTGCTAGAGAACTGGCTGAACAGACAAGAAATCATTTGAATGCTGGAGATATCACTTATTCTGTCCGGGCCATGGATCAGTTGGTAGGCCTCCTAGATGTACAACTCCGGAACTTGACTCCAGGTGGAAAAGATAGTGCTGCACGAAGTTTGAACAAGGTAAGGACTTTAGTTACATGCATCTTTAAAGTTGTAGTAAAATCAGTGAGACTTCCCTGATTAATTTCTCTCTTTCCATAAAATTAGATCATTCTAAAGAAAATTGCTAGCTATATTCAATTTACTTCACTGTCTCATTATAATGCCCTTATTTGACTTTCAATCTAAGGAACAATAAATCAAAATCTCTTTAAATATATTTTGAATTATAATTCATTTTCTGTAGAATCCTGTTCTGGATGCTAAATTCTGACATGGTTAATATAGATAAATGCCACTTCTTTTATTTTTTTTCCCCCCCTTTCAAGCCTTTATTAATATGATTAACAGTAAAACAAATATCTAATCAATAAAGAGAAATTTAGAAAATAACAGTGAGAAAAGATATACATAATACATTATCAGTTCATTATATTATAGATTAAAAAAAAATTTAACCTAATTCATATCACATTTAAAAGCTCATTGGACAAAGCATTTGTTTTAATTTTCCTTTTGATTTTTAAGTAAATTATTTTGCATCACTACCATTATAACTTAATAGGTTTTAATGTGTTTCAGCAACTTTGAATTGTAAGTAATAAAAATATTTTTAAATTTTAAGGAATTTTATGGGTTTTAATTTACAGCTATAAATCTACAATGTATGTTTATATACATTATATACACATATGTAAAAATTTTGTATATAACTTATACAGACATAAGCATTGTATTTAAGTGTATAAAATATGTTTTATATATATTTATAAGGAGTATTATTTATGTAACAAAATTTCACGTTGTGAAAAGATAATAGAATTGCTGCCATTAGATAACATATATTCTCTTAATGGCATTTTTGTAATAAAGATGATCAGTTATTGAAACTGGATTTTAAGGCCTTAAATATCAGGGATAATCTTAATATCAGGGATACTTCAAACAGCAAGAATTTGGCAGCAACAGATTAATATCCTGTGGAATTCACTGAATGAATATTCCCCTTTAGAATGAAAAAATAACTTTACAGAGTGGTCTTTGTTATGTTTATTTCTTTTCTGTCTTATTTGACTAAGAGTCTCATGAGATGGAAGACATTTTTTAAATGATGATTGTTTGACATTAAAGACAAAAAAAGCTAGATATTTTATCTAGCAGTTTTTTCTGCAACTTCATCCTCAAAAAATAGATTCAGTTTTATCAGTTAGATAGAATTTATTACTAAGGGTGTTTTTTTTGGTTATTTTCATGCTTAAGTGAAAAGGAGTTATTTTTGTCACTCACATCCATGATAGAATCTCAGCCCAGCTCCTGACAGAATATAATCCACAGCTGTCTATATAATCTGGGCATGCTGTGATTTTACCAAGGCTTACTGGATGCTGTTAATGAATATCGCTGCCAGCTATTGTTACTATAATGTACTAGAAAAGTAGTAATTTCTATTAATGCTACATATCCATAACACTACTTGTTATAGAATATTTTGTATCTTTATTTAAAAATGATGTTGATGTCTGGCAATATCAGGTAAAGCTGGCAATTAATGTCACATTCTAACAGGCTACAGCTAATCAGCTTGCCTAGTCTGAATATCAAATAACTACATAATGGGCAATTTTCCATTTGTGAAGCTTTTTAATGCTCTCTTTTGTTTCTTATTTGGCTCTTTTCAGTTGTTTATATAATGTGGTTTGTCATATGTTAATTTGCATGATGGGGTAAAGAGATGGAATGGCAAAGGTTATTCACATGCTTCCTGGCTTGCTACCATTTTCTGTGATTCCCACTGTTCCCTGAAGCAGTTATAACCCAACAGATTTGCAAAGTCATCTCGGTACAAATCGATTGTGTTCCACTTTGAAATACTGGAGAGTTTAGAGACCTTTTAAACCAAGACGCTAGTCAGTGGTCCAATGACAACACTGGCAATTTACTTGTACTCATTACTCATTTAATTCTTTAGAGGAGTAACTACTCTATGCTCATTGAAGAATGTATGAATTAAAGTTGGGAGAGTATTAGCCACACAAAAGGTATCAGAGTAACTGCTTCTTAAAAATGGGTAATTTTCTCCTTCAACAATCAAGGCTACTGAAGGAAAAAAAATACTAGAAGAGGAGGAAAACTACAATCTAATTTATAAAATTTGCAGTCATTTATTTAAACCAAACAAATATATGTATTAATTATTCATTTTATCACCAGGAAAAAAAATTTGGTACTGAATATGAGTTGCTGATAATCTTTTTCCCAGAAAAACATCATTCTGTATGTAAACAAATAAACACAGTCTTGTTATTCCACAAAAGTTTCTAAAATATGTAAAATCTTTTGGTCAAAACCATTCAAAGAAATTCTTCAAGAAATAAAAACAGAGATAAATCAGAAGATTAATCGCATTCTTTTAATCAGAAATTACTTAGCTCTTGGTATTTGTCTCTTAGAGTCAATGAGTCAAATGAATATGCATTTCTATTTTATCAATAAATAAAACTTTTTGTATGTATGAACAAATGGTTTGTGGTACATATTAACTATCTAAATTGTCTTTAAACCACAGACAATTTACTATCTTTAAAAAATGGGTTTCAAATTCTTGACATAATTTACTTACTTCACACATCTTCATCTGTGGCCCACAAGTTAATAACTAACCTCATATGAAATGAATCATGTCAAAAAAATAAAGTATATTGATTTTTACTAACTTCTACTAAATGTATTCTAAAATTTCTTTCCATCGTTAACAGCTTTATACCATCCAGTTATCACTTGGGTTCTGGAAAAGTATTGGTTACTATTTTTCAAGCCAATGCTGACATTTTGCTGCTGCTTAGCTGTCATTCTCTTCTAGGAAGTAGTGCCCAACAAAATAAGGTGTTTGTGTAGGTGTGTTCTTTTATTTTTCTTGTTTTCTTCTGTCACTAATTTGTTTTTTCTATTCTGTGTTTAATCTGCTGTCTTAATGGATTCAGCTTCAGAAAAGAGAGCGCTCTTGCAGAGCCTATGTCCAGGTACTTTCTGCGTTTTTATAAATGTGTTAAGTTGTTAAATTATCTCTGTTGGCAATCGCATGTATGGGAATCTGACAGAAAGATGATAACGTATTGAACTTGAAGAATTTCAGGGAGGGCATAGAGGGTGGGAATGGAAAGCTATATGAAAGAGCATGTGCTAAAAAGAAATTTGACAGTGACAGTGCTCTATCATACAAGAGGATCATAGACTAGCAAAGAGATGCAACTTTGGTGTGAGAATTTTGATCATCATTGAAAGGTGAGTTGGATATAATATATAAATCTCTAATTTCTTCAGAGGGGGCTATGAAAACATTTCACTCATATATTGATCTAGGTAATATTTGAGTAACAAGTCATCCAGAAATGACAATCAAATGAGACAACAGTTCCAGGATACTTGGAATGTTATACTTCTGTACCAAATTGATCAAGACATGCTGTAATGATTTGATTCTTTCACTCATTATAAGCACAGGAATCCCAAAGTGAATGTTTCAGTTAACATGTTGTAATTTGTTTCTAAGCAGGATTTAAAAAAAAAAAAGTTTGTTTGTTTATGAGTTCTTGTGGAAAGGAATCCCTGAAGCAAGCTTCACAGTTATTTTTAGAAGGAAAAGAAGGGCGTGGATGTCAGAAGATAGGAGAGAGAAGAGAGGAGAGAGGTGAAGGAAAGAACAAAGGAAGGGAGGCAAGGTCAAATGACAAAATAATTTAGTAATGACTTCACTCTGCTTTATTCAAGGTAAATCAATCCATGGGTTGCCAGAGTCAGTGCCTCACCGTCAGTAGCACACTCTTCCTGAGGGATATTGGGCAAGAGTTAGTTTTATGGAGACAACTCAAAACAAAGCAAAGGAAATTAGGGATTTCCTTATAAGACTAGCAGATCCAGTTTTCTAGGGTAAAGTGAGCTGGGTTAGAGGGTTGTGATTGGCTCCTTGACAGTCATTTCCCATAAATGCAGGTTTAGATTTGTGATATGGGCCCAGCTAGTGAGGCAGCTTCCATTCTGTGGGTTCCAATATACAAGATAACTTTATCAGAAGGAAGAAAAATATGAAACTGTGTAGCTGTAAATTTTATTCCCTATGTGGATATATCAGCATGTTTAAAAGGGAAGGTCAACTACATTTGTAAAGAAGGATGTCCTCAAGACCCAAGTTACTAGTTCTCAGATTGGTAGTCCAGAAATTAAACTGTATCTGTTTATTCACAATAAGGGCATTGTGTGAGACAGTCATTTAAAAGGGGGAAAAATATCTGCATAACAGAGGTGAGGAAGAAAACCTTTTAATTTGTATTTTTTCTTACAAAATAATGAACTGTTGTATATAAGAAACTGTTCAGATTTTTCCAATATTTTGGAAAATAAATTACTTTGGGAGGTTTATGTATATAGACTGCTTAGTGTGTGCAATAGATAGAAAAAATGAAGTACTCTTCAGAATTGAAAGCTGAGGATCATTTTTGAGCAATATTAGGATTGTTTTTGATTACAACCTATGTTATTCTTTAATGGGGCCTTGGAAATAATTAGACTTAGCCTTTCAATATTTAAATCTATGAAATGCATGGTCATTCAAATAAGAATCTCTGATGGAAAATTAATAGCACAGTTTATTCAATGGCTGATTTCCTGTTGTTATAATTGACTGGCTATGAATAAATGTTTCAGCTATTGACCAAACATCTGATAAGACCAAATACAAACAGAATATTGGTGAAGTGGAAATGCTCTGCTTGCTAATACATGACATTATTTCTATTCCTTTTGTATAGATCATTATTCTGTGAAATTCTATACTGAATAATACCTAAATCTTTAGTCTATTTGGCTTTTAAAGGTATGTTCTCTATTATCTCTATGTTCAGAGCACATTCTAAGCTACCTATGAAATAGGAATGAAATATGCTAGAAAGGTTTTTTGCACTAAATTTGAAAAAAAAAATTTATTAAAAGATACTTAAATTTTTTTTTTCCTTTCCATGGGCACATATTCTTCTAGATATGATTTTGACCATCTAAATACATTTAGCATTTAATTATTTAGAAGTACAGTGTCTATTTTATGAATTATCTAGATCCATTCATTACTTCTTGCTTCCCACTTTATTTCACACACACACACAGTAACAGTGAAATCTGGACTGTCAATAGTCAGCTATGATAACTGATCTATAAGTGAGCAATTAAAAGTCAGTTGCTTTGATTTTTTAAAATAATATATGAATCACCTAAAACTTATTATGCTTTTATATCAAGAATTTTAATGAAAATAAAAAAACTAGGTCCAATATATTTTATTTTTCATTATTCAGTTGCAATTTTAGATTACCCTAAAAGTTTTGTTGACTATTAAAATATAGGTATTCACATATGTCAAATTAAAATATCATTACCATATCCCAGACACAATGCATATATTCATTTAGAAGAGGGTTTTAAGTTTTATTCCAGAGAAGACAAGTAAGGCTTGTGTTCCATATGCATATTAAGTAGTTACCATATATATTATTACCAGGAGGGCCCATAGAGTTGAAGATGAGTGAATTGAAATCTGGAGAGATCCAATGACTGGAACTAGGTCACACAGCTGACACTGAAGGCACTAATGCTTCTATCCTGGTGCATCCAGTGCTTCTTCAAAACCATGCTTAAGAATAACAGTGATATATTATGAAGAATAAATCATTTATTAGGCATTGTGACCATCACTGTGAAAAGCATTTTGCATAAATTCTTATTTCATATTCTTTTGAAGGAACTATTAAAATTTACTGACATTCATTTTTTTCCATTTTAAATGCTTTAAAAGCAGAACATTTTCCTAGTTAAGAAATATGTTTTGATTTTTGCTGGCGGTTTCCTTTGTCCTCCAAATCCCATAGGTGGCGTGGACTCCCTGGAGGCTCATAGTCAATCTTGCTTGATGGTAATAGAGTCTTCCTGCCAATGTAGGAGATGTTGGAGATGGGGGTTCAATACCTGGGTCATAAAGATCCCCTGGAGGAGAAAATGGTAACCTACTCCAGTATTCTTGCTTGGAAAATCCCATGGAGAGAGGAGCCTTCCAGGCTACAGTCCACGGGGTTGCAAAGAGCTGGACACAACTGAGTGACTGGGCACACATGCATCGTTATTGATGTGAATCTTTTGAGTCATTCTTTGGAAACCACTATTACTTGCATAGTTAGGCCAAGAACTGATTTAACAATTAGTAAATAGCTACAAATTTTTTTTTAAAGACACAAATCTGGTTTCTTCTCTTCTTCCCATCCTTCCTTCCATTTTTCATTTTTTTAAAAGGTAGATAGTCTATGTCTTAAGTCTTACAAACTATTTGAAATAAGCTCTCTTTTTATTAGATTTTACTTATTTTATTTTATTTGGACTTAAAATTTACTCATTTATTTATTTTGTTTGTTTCACCTTCATTATCCACTAGAAATCTGTATCCTAGGTATCATCACTATAAAAGCAATCTCAGCTTCAACTGTTAAAAAAACAAACAAACAAAAAAAAAAACCTCACACAGTAGTTAACAAAAACATTCAAGAATTACTAGTTGAGCACATGTGCACAATAATCTTCTCAGTACTGGGAAAACAGCAGGGCCCACAACAGGTCAAAATGCCTGTCCACTCTCATAGGGTGAAATATCTAGTAGCAGAATATAAACAGTACATATATGGTATGTGAGATGATAATAAATGTTAGGGAGAAAAACAGAGCAAGAAATGCATCACTGAGGTGAGGTGACATTTGAGAAAAACTCTGAAGGGGTGAACTGTGAAGATATGTAGGAAAATGCATTCTAGCAAAGAAAACAGAAAGTTTCTGAGGTAGAAATATGCCTGTGTTGTCTAGGAAGCCAATGCAACTGGAATGAAGTGAAAGAGAAAAGGGTGACAGGACATCAAGGGCCCAGATCTGATAGACCTTTGTAAGGACTTCAGCTTTTACTCATAGACAGATAAGAAACCACTCCAGGTTTCTGAGCAGAGGGATGACATGGTCTGATACATTTTAAAATTAGAAAATAGATGATGGCAGGGAAGGTAAGGGCTGAAACAGGGTAACCATTTGGGCAATAACAACTACCTAAAATAGGATATGAGTATGGGATGCTCAAATAATGTTTCTGGTTCAAGATTTTTCCTTTTTTTTTCAAAGTGGAACAAATAGGATTTACTGTGTGGATCACAATAAACGGTGGAAAATTCTGAGAGAGATGGGAATATCAGACCACCTGACCTGCCTCTTGAGAAGCCTGTATACAGGTCAGGAAGCAACAGTTAGAACTGGACAGGGAACAAGACTGGTTCCAAATAGGAAAAGGAGTATGTCAAGGCTGTATATTGTCACCCTGCTTATTTAACTTATATGCAGATTACATCATGAGAAACACTGGGCTGGATGAAGTGCAAGCTGGAATCAAGATTGCCAGGAGAAATATCAATAACCTCAGATATGCAGATGACACCACACTTATGGCAGAAAGAGAAGAAGAACTAAAGAGCCTCTTAATGAAAGTGAAAGAGGAGAGTGAAAAAGTTGGCTTAAAGCTCAACATTCAGAAGACGAAGATCATGGCATCTGGTCCCATCACTTCATGGCAAATAGATAGGGAAACAGTGGCTCACTTTATTTTTCTGGGCTCCAAAATCACTGCAGATGGTGATTGCAGCCATGAAATTAAAAGACGCTTACTCCTTGGAAGGAAAGTTATGACCAACCTAGACAGCATATTAAAAAGCAGAGATATTACTTTGTCAACAAAGGTCCGTCTAGTCAAGGCTGTTTTTTCCAGTGGTCATGTATGGATGTGAGAGTTGGACTATAAAGAAAGCTGAATGCCCAAGAATTGATGCTTTTGAACTGTGGTGTTGGAGAAGACTCTTGAGAGTCCCTTGGACTGCAAGGAGATCCAACCATTCCATCCTAAAGGAGATCAGTCCTGAGTGGTCACTGGAAGGACTGATGTTGAAACTGAAACTCCAATACTCTGGCCACCTGATGCGAAGAGCTGACTTATTGGAAAAGACCCTGTTTCTGGGAAAGATTAAGGGCAGGAGGAGAAGGGGACAAAAGAGGATGAGATGGTTGGATGGCGTCACTGACTCAATGGACATGGGTTTGGGTGGACTCTAGGAGTTGGTGATGGACAGGGAGGGCTGTGTGCTGTGGTTCATGGAGTCACAAAGAGTTGGACATGACTGAGCACCTGAACTGAATTGAAGGGATTGTAAGGTGAAGTGTCTGGAAAAGAGAGATGTTGGAGTGACCCACAGTGTTTTGCCTGAGCAACTGGGAGAATGAATTTGCCCTTTACTGAAATGGTCTATCTGTGACCAATTTGAGAGGAACATGAAAAGAACTTCACTAAGAAGTATGTTAAGTTTCTTATTAGATATGCAATATTGATGGTAAATTTGCAGTTTAGGTATATGAGCTTAAAATTTAGCTGAACGGTCAGGCTAGAAGTAATCATTTAGTAATGTTTCAAAAACCAGTCAACCCTAAAGGAAATCAATCCTGAATGTTCATTAGAAGACTGATGCTGAAACTTAAGCTCCAGTACTTCAGCCACTTGAGGCGAAGGGCCAACTCAATTAGAAAAGACCCTGATTCTGGGAAAGATTGAAGCCAGGAGGAGAAGGGCATGACAGAGAATGGGATGTGATGGCCTCTCTGATTCAACGAACATGAGTTTAAGCAAGCTCCAGGAGATAGTGAAGGACAGGGAAGCCTGGCATGCTGCAGTCCTTGGGAACACAAAGAGTTGGACATGACTGAGCCACTGGAAAACAACAAAAGCAAAAACAATGTTTCACTTAGAGTGGCATTTTCAGTCAATGTTTCATTTCCTAGATGAGTTTATCAAGGAAATGAGTATAGAGAGGAGAGAATCTAGAGCTGAGACCCGGGACACTGTCATATGATGACATCCGGGAGAGGAAGAGTAACCAGCAGCAGAGACTAAAGAACTCCTTAAGAAGGAGGAGGGCCTGAAGAGTATGGCATCCAGGAGTCAACTCAAGTTCTTATCTCACACAAAAGAAAAGGATGTCAGGTGCTGCTGAAACTGCTCAGAAACACAAATACAGCTTTTCAGTGATAAAAGTAATGTCAACATTTGATGAATTTTAAAAGATTCTAAAGCCTGGATACATAAACATTTCTACCTATTGCTTTCTTTTTCTTTTTTTTTTTTTTTGGTCTTTAATACATACTTTCTGTGAACCAAAGTTGCTACTTGCACCTTTGACAAAGTGAAAATTGAATTATGCCAGTTTTACTTGTGTGCCTTTGGTGGATGAGACAAGAAAAGATTCTAACCTCCATTTATACTGCTAGGAAAAAATTAATGAGTATTTTCAAGTTCCTTGTTTGGTCACTTAATTGGCTGTGTGACAAAGAGCTCCGTGCTGCATGTCAAACAAGTTTTTGAGTCTTTTAATGATTTGTGCTTTGCTTGACTTGTGATACTATTCTTTGTGGCCTGTCAGGCTGGATATCCTTGTTAAAGTGGCTAGAATAAATTGCCTAGTGGTGTACATACAATGTAGTATATTAACTACAGCAACGGGGAGTACTTTTAGCAGCTCTTTCAAGAGATTTCAATGTTTGCCCATAAGCATCAAAGCCAACTCAAACTTTCATTTAATATAATTAAAAGGACATCTGAAAGTAGTTTGAATCGCACCAGGTTCTTGAGGTTTGGTAACCCTTTGTTAAAACACTATGAACTTAATATATTTCACAGCTTGATAAATCTGCACTTGATTTGTGTAAGAGAGAAAATATAAATCTGCACCCTGCATGTTTCTGGTGCCCTGAACCTATTGCTAAAAGACACTGAGATCAAAGAAAGTGACTTCCATGTAAAAGTAGTTTTCTTTAGATAAAGAAGATATAAGAATTCTTTTTTATACATTGTAGTCATTAAATACTGTTGTAAAGCAATTGCTGAATCAAAAGATAGTAAAACCATATGTAATATAAGCAGTGTAAATTATACAGACTATTATTTAAGATCTTGGATAGGTCAGTTCATAAATCTAATGATGTGAAAATCTCCAAAGGATAGAGACAGATGTTGATGATGGACTTTCTGCTTTGACGTGCAAAGAACATCATTTTGGGAATCTCTCAAAATCCCCATGGCTAGTGTGTCAGATCAGGCAGAGATGGCTGCTTTACAAAGTTATTTCCGACTCTTCCATTTTGCACATTTCCTATAAATCAACAAAATGTTCCTGTTTTCATATATATATATAGCTAGAATATATATATATATATGGTTTATATATATGGAATATATATATAGAATATATATAAATATATACATGTATAGAATATATATAAATATTTATACAGAATACACATAGAATATATATATATGGTTCATAAATGCTTCAGGAAGTAATTCTAATAAGGGTGGGAGTAAAAGACCTTTTATTTCTATATAAAATACTTTCACCTAAAACAAAAGTATTTTCTCACTTTTTTTTCACAAAATTTTATTCTCTCTTGTCTTATAACTTCTTGATTAAAGCCTGGATCATTATTTAATTGTAAAATTGTTCATTTAAAGTCCATTCTAGTGCATCATTGCTTTCTGAACATAAGTTTACCTTCAGAGTTTTAAATACATATAACATAAATATATATTATTTCTATGCAAACATAAGAGAGTACACATCAATTTACCTTACTATGTGTCTTTAAAGCCTTATGATCATATACCTAATGAGAAGACCAAAAATACACTTGAAATAGCATTAGAGATTTAAAATCCTACTTTCTGAACCTATCATGAGCATTTCTGGTGCAGGTTAGAAAAGAAATGGAAGCTTTAAAGTGTCATTGGCAGTAAAATAATTGCCTAATGACTTGGAACCAAACAAATGATTTTTTAATACTACTCCCAACAGAATTATAATTTTTATATTTTCACTGATCTCATGTATGAATTTTGTACAGTCAGTAGTCACAGAAACTTAACTATGGTAACTTAAACTGGGACTTTATTTTCATAAATAAAAAGGAAATGTAGTTGAAGCAGTTCAAGATTAGTATGAACACTCCATTTCAGAGACCAAGGCTTCATCTGTTTTTCTGCTGTATTGTCTTTAGCACCTGGGCTTATCTTCAAAATGACAAGATGCTTACTTAGCATCCAATCATCACTTCATGCTAATTTCTATACACAGAGAAGGACAGTAAACTATTCATTTCTGTTACAACTTTCCAAAAATCTCACCCAATTGCATTTAATCATTTCCCCTACTCCTAACTGTATCCCTTGGCTGTTCAGTTTACATAAGTAAATTCTTCTTTGATAGATACAGTTTTGCAGCTGGGCATAGTGTCCAATGATTCTGTGTCTAAAACAAGAGAATTATTGGGAAATAGTATTCTTAGATGAAATAAAAAATACTTTTTTCATATTTAATGGTACATATTGATATATTCATCCAGTTTTGATATGATATCTGCCAGAGAGTTATGATGATACAATACCAATGGTTACTTTTAAATCCTAAGTAGAGATTAAAATGTCCTTTTGATTGTTATAGTCTGAAGGCAATCATTTTTGTTTAAAGGAAAAAAAAAGTTTATTTCAAATTATTTCCAGATGGCATTTCTTTCTTTTTAAGTACTTTTCTGAATGGCTAATATAGGTATGTGTTAGAAAATTCAAAAAGTAGAATAATAGATATGTCTCCTTCCCACTCAGGCCACTGCACTGCTAACTCCAGTGCATGCCACTGACGTTGTGGCCTATTTCACTGGTGTCCCCTCAGAGTAGAATGGTGCAAGCAGCCCTGCCTCTCTCCCCAGTAATTCATATCTCCTTCCTCAAAACAATTACGGTATCAACCTCTTAAATATCTTACCAGGGAAGACTAGTTTTGCTCACATCCATATTTTTATAATGTGTCTTTATAAATCTTGTCATACAATCGCTAAACAGTGTTTGTTCTCCTTGCCTACGACTAGGATGTTGAGAGTAGCTGTGGCAAACTCACGTTATGTGGTAGCACTCCACCACTGAAAGAATAAACATATACTGATGATGAAAGGCAGACTTGTATAACAGTTTATACCAATAAAGCAAGTTTATCAGTAGGAAACCAGCTGAATAAAATGCTACAAGAATCCCTTAGAAGAATTGGAGTAGCTCTCGTAGTCAACAAAAGAGTCTGAAATGCAGTACTTGGGTGTAATCTGAAAAATGACAGAATGGCCTCTCTCCGTTTCTAAGGCAAACCATTTAACATCACAGCAATCCATGTCTATGCCCCAACAACTAACACTAAAGAAACTGAAGTTGAGCAGTTCTATGAAGATATACAAGACCTTCTAGAACTAACATCAAACAAAAATGTACTTTTCATCATAGGGGATTGGAATGTAAAAGTAGGAAGTCAAGAGCTACCTGGGTGACAGGTAAGTTTGGCCTTGGAGTACAAAATGAAGCAGGGCAAAGGCTAACAGAGTTTTTTCAAGAGAACACACTGGTCATAGAAAACTTCCTCTTCCAACAACACGAGACAACTTTACACATGGACATCATCAGATGGTCAATACCCAAATCAGGTTAATTATATTCTTTGCAGCTGAAGGGGTAGAGGTTCTATACAATTAGCAAAAATAAGACCTGGAGCTGACTGGCTCAAATCAGGAGCTCCTTATTGCAAAATTCAGTCTTAAATTGAAGAATATAGGGAAAACCACTAGGCCATTCAGGTGTGTCCTTAATCAAATCCCTTATGATTATATAGATGAGGTGACTAATAGATTCAAGGGGCTAGATCTGGTAGAGAATGCCTGAAGAACTATGGGCAGAGCTTCATCACATACAAAGGCAGTAACCAAAACCATCCCAAAGAAAATTAAATGGAAGAAGACAAATTGGTTGTTTGAGCTGAGAAAAGAAGAGAAGCTGAGAAAAGACAAGCAAAACCAAAGGAAAGAGGAAAAGATATAACCAATTGAATGAAGAGTTCCAGAGAATAGCAAGGACAGATATGAAAGCCTTTTTAATTGAACAGTGCAAAGAAGGCAGAGGCAAGCAAAGAACAGGAAAGACAAGAGGTCTTTTAAAGAAAATTGAAGATACCAAGGAAACATTTCATGCAAAGACAGGCACAATAAAGGACAGAAATAGTAAGGACATAACAGAAGTTGAAGAGATTAAGAAGAGGTGACAAGAATACATAGAAGAACTATACAAAAAAAAAAAAAAAGTCTTAATGACCTGGATAACTACATGGTGTGGTTACTCACCTAGAGTCAGACACCCTGGAGTGTGATGTCAAGTGTGCCTTATGAAGCATTACTATGAAAAAAAGCTAGTGGAGGTGATGAAATTCCAGCTGAGCTATTTCAAATCCTAAAAGATGATCTGTGAAAGTGCTGCACTCAGTATGTCAGCAAATTTAGAAAAGTCAGCAGTGGCCACAGGACTGGAAAATGAATGCAATGATACAGAAGTTTTGAACATTCTTGGTTCGTGGATAAAGCAAGTGGATTCCAGAAAGATATCTACTTCTGTTGCATTGGCTACACTCAAAGCCTTTGATTGTGTGGATCACAACAAACTGTGGAAAATTTTCAAAAGAGATGGGAATGCCAGACCACCTTACCTGCCGCTTGAGAAACCTGTATGCAGGTCAAGAAGCAAGAGTTAGAACTGAACATGGAACAACAGACTAGTTCAAAGTTTAAAAAAAGAATACATCAAAGCTGCATATTGTCACCCTGCTCATTTAACATATCCAGAATACATAAATGTCAGGTTGAATGAAGCACAAGCTGGAATCAAGATTGCTAGGAGAAATAGCAACAACTTTAGATAGGAGGATAATACCACTCTAATGACCTAAGGCTAAGAGGAACTAAAGAGTCTCTTCATGTGGTAAAAGAGGAGAGTGAAAAACTAGCTTAAATTAAACATTCAAAAAAACTAAGAATTTGACATCCAGTCCCATCAAACCACTTCATGGCAAATAGAAGGGGAACAAATGGAAAAAGTGACAGATTTTATTCTCTTGGGTTCTAAAATCACTGAAGATGGTGACTGCAGGCATGACATTAGAAGATGCTTGCTGCTTGGAAGCAAAGCTATGACAAACCTAGTGTGTGCATGCTACTCGCTGCAATCATGTCTGATTCTTTGTTACTCTCTGGACTGTAGCCTTCCAGGCTCCTCTATCCATGGCATCTCCAGGCAAGAATTCTGAAATGGGTTGCCATTTCCTCCTACAGGGGATCTTCCTGACTCAGTAATCAAACCCATGTCTCTTACATCTCCTGCACTGGCAGATATGTTCTTTAGTTCTAGCACCACCCAGAAAGCTCCTAGACAAATCTAAACAGCATATTAAAAAGCAGAGACATCACTGTGCCAACAGAGGTCCATGTAGTCAAAGCTATGGTTTTTCTTGTAGTTATGTACAGATATGAGAGTTGGACCATAAAGAAGACTCAGTGCTGAAGAATCGATGCTTTCCAATTGTGGTGTGGAGAATACTCTTGAGAGTCTCTTGGACAGCAAGGGGATAAAACCAATGCATCCTCAAGGAAATCAACCCTGAATATTCATCAGAAGGGCTGATGCTGAAGCTGTAGCTCCAATACTCTGGCCACCTGATTAGAGGAGCTGACTCATTGGAAAAGACTCTGATGCTGGGAAAGACTGAGGGCAGGAGGAGATCAGAGCAACAGAGGATGAGATGGTTGCATGATATCACTGACTCAATGGACATGAGTTTGAGCAAGCTCCGAGAGATAGTGAAGGGCAGGGAAGTCCGTGGGTTCACAAAGAGTTGGAAACTTCTTAGCTACTGAACAACAACAGAAACAACATTTCCACTGCAGTAGAAATTCTCAAAACACTTCTCTACATCACTGTCACTAGTCCCTCTCCTTATACTGTCTCTTAATTTCACCTCATCAGACTTTGCTCTTGCTACCTTACTGCAGCTGTACTAGTTGAGGTCATTAATGATTTCATGCTGATGAACTCAGTAGTCAGATGTCAATTAACTGTATTTAACCAGTCAGAAGACACAGTTGATTTCTTTGTCTTCCTTAATGCACTATCCTGAAGAAAACTCATTCTCTTGATTTTCTTCCTCTTGATGCTTCTTTGCAGTCTCCTTTCTTCACTCTTTTTCTTCTAAATCCATGGGTTTGGGTGCCTCTTAGCTCAGTTGGCTCTTGTTTGCTCTTTGTTCTGACAGTCCTATGTGATCTAGTTGATTTAAATGGCACCTATGTGCCTAAGACTCATAGATGTTATTTACAGCACAGACTGCTTTTGTGAACTCCAAAATTAGCTTGAAGGTAACTTTTCAAATCTTCACTTTTTTAAAAATAGACATCAAATTCATAACTGAATTTCCAGTCTTCACCTGAAAACTAGTTTTATGTGCAGTGTTCACCTACTCAGTTGATTTGGTTCACCCCTGCCACTTCCTGTTTTCTAAATAAAGCTCCAAACATGGGCCTCTTTAAGATTTTGAAATATGCTTTGCATATTTCCACTTGTTGAATTGCATTCTGTTTGTTCACCCTTTTGGAATACCCCCTCCAAATATCTACATGGATAACTCTCTCAGCAACTTTGTCTTTTTTAAATCATTACATTTTCAAGGAGGCCCACCTGGGCCATCCTAAGTAAAATCAAAAGCCACCCTGTCCCCAACCCTACCCCTAACTCTGAGTCCCCCATAATGTATATTTTCCTTTTATTTTACATGATAGATAGATAGATGATTGGTAGGAAGGCCTGATTTACCCCTTGTCTGTTTGGTTAATGTTGTATTTAAGCTTGAAATTCTCATGGAGCTGTTCTAATACAAAGCTTGTACTTCGTGTTTCCACTATTATAATGCTTCTCATGCTGTATTTTACTTGTTTAATTCCTTGGCTTCACTATATTGTTATCACTTTGAAGGAAGGAAGAATAACTATCTCTCTTTGCAGTATCTCAGTTAAAGGCACTTAATTAATATTTGTTGAATGAATGTTGAGTAAGCAAAAAGTTAATGGCAACCCACTCCAGTATTCTTTCCTGGAGAATCTCCATCGGCAGAGAAGCCTGGCAGGCTACATCCATAGGGTTACAAAGAGTTGGACATGACTGACTGAAGGGACTTAGCACAATTTCTGTAACACAACATAGATGTGACAGCATTCAATCATTTAATTCAGAGAAGGCAATGGCACCCCACTCCAGTACTCTTGCCTGGAAAATTCCATGGTTGGAGGAGCCTGGTAGGCTGCAGTCCATGGGATCATGAAGGTCAGACACGACTGAGCGACTTCACTTTCACGCATTGGAGAAGGAAATGGCAACCCACTCCAGTGTTCTTGCCCGGGGAATCCCAGGGATGGCGGAGCCTGGTGGGCTGCCGTCTATGGGGTCACACAGAGTCGGACACGACTAAAGTGACTTAGCAGCAGCAGCAATCATTTAATTTTATATCAGATTTAAAAATAATACAGTCAGTTACAGATTGTTAAATACATTTTTAAATAACAAGGAGTTTCTTGAAGAGGCAGAGTATTTTGTAAAATTTCTGTTTTATCTTGTTCTACTATTAAAGGTTCTTATTACTATATTCAGGTCAGTTGTGTTATACAATCATTTTTATTAAGACTTGAAAATGCCAACACTTCTCTGTAATATAAAAGGGAGTTCAGAGATTAGTGGTTTTTATATGCTTAGTAATATTAAATAGCAGTGATTATTAAAAGAATCTTAAGTTTATTGATCAGATGTGTAAATATCAGTCACTCAGCTTGACTTCTAATAAAAAAACATTAAGTTTAAAACTGTTTTGAAGACTTCTAACATTTGACCTTTAAAATTTTGATTTGAATCGTCTAAAGGTAGATTGGACAATGTGACCTATTCAGGAGTGATGTTAAACTTTTGCTCTATTTTATTTTATTCTCAAATGACAAACTTATTACAAAGTCAAAAATGAAGAGTTGAAGTTTTTTTAAATTTTAATTATAAATCAATGTAAATTATATATTATATATATATATATATACATCTATATATAGAGAGAGAGAGAGTCAGAAAGCAAGAAATTGGAGCAGAGAAGATTTGAAGACTTATTTTTCTTTCTCTGCATAACCTGAGATTTATACATGACATATATTAAACATGGAGAAGGAAATGGCAACACACTCCAGTATTCTAGCTTGGAAAATCCCATGGGCAGAGGAGCCTAGCAGGCTACAGTCCCTAGGTCATAAGAGTTGGACACGACTTAGCACTATCTTTCTTTCTATCTATTAAATATATATATATATGATATAGTAAGGGAAACAATGTTCAGCATGATTACTGTATATATTGATAAAAAAATATTGTGTTCATGAGAACACAGGAAAAAGACAAAGATGTGAAGGTAAAAAATAAAATTTCTTTTTTCAAAAGGATTTCAGCAATTTATTAATTTAAATTTATCCACTAATGGGAGATAATTGCTCATAATATTCTAATGGGCTGCCTAATGATAATACACATATATATGAACATATGGTTCAACAAAAGAAAAAAAAGAAAATTCATTAAAAAATAATGAAACCTCAAGAACTTAAAATCTAAATTTATAAATCCTTTATGTAAATATATTTAATGGCTGTAGATTTTCTACACAATACAGCCCAAACTGCTATCATACTGAAAATCTTCTAAGATCTGAATTATACTCACCATTTCTCTCACTATACTCTTTTTGTGAAGTGAAGTGAAGTTGCTCAGTTGTGTCCGACTCTTTGTGACCCCATGGACTGTAGCCTACCAGGCTCTTCTGTTCATGGGATTTTCCAGGCAATAGTCCTGGAGTGGATTGCTATTTCCTTCTCCAGGGGATCTTCCCAACCCAGGGATCGAACCCGAGTCTCCCACATCGTAGACAGATGATTTACCGTCTGAGCCACCAGCGAAGTCCACTTTTTTAAAATATAGCTTTTCTTACATCATGCGTTCTTCTCACCCCAAACACAAACCATTTCTTGCCTCAATACCTTCATTTTTTTTTTTAATCATTAACTTGCTTATTATGTTTCTCAGCCTCAAACTTCCTCTTCTTAGGTAAAGAAAGCTTATTTATCTTTTAACATCTGATTCAAAACCAAACACCTCTAGGATCTTTTATCCTTCTCAGCAGTAATTCAGTACTTTCTGTCCCATGCGATATGTTTACCTTCTGCTTTGGAGTGTAGGCAAATTAAGAACAGATTTCCTTGATTTTCCTAACCTTACCCAGTGATTTCCCTAGTTCTTTGCATATCATACATATTTAATAAAATATGAGTTGCATTGAAAGTTAAAATGAATTCCCTTCATTCCCTGTAACTCATCCTGCCTTCCTTCCAAACCATGCTGATATCTGGTCACTCAGAAGACTTCTTGGGTGACATAGCAAAAAGTTACAGGAGTAAAAGAAGATGTTTTCAGTTTCCCTATTCTATTAATGATTTGATAGTAAAACGAGGATATTTTTGTTTAATGAGTCTTTATTGAATACTAAAATATCTCAAAACACTAAAATTTACCCTGGAAAAATAAAAATGAACATGATATGTCCCCTGAGGACATCATAATCTAGTGAGAAAGCCCGACCAAATATGAATAATTCTATTAAAGGTGAATAAATACTAAAAATGGGAGCCCATTGTGACATCAAGTCTCTGATGATAATGATTTGGATAATACTGGCTAGTTAATAGATCTTTTCATTTGCCCTTAGATAACCTTTGCTCATAAAATCAGAGATTGTTTTTTTTTTCCTACTGATATGAAAAGGGAGAAAACTCACTTTCATGTGACTCTTCACTAGATGGCAATAATTCAGCAAAGAGTTATGGAACACTTACTGTGTGCCAGGCAGTTTGGGGCACTTACAAATGACACAATCACTACCTTCATGAAGTTTACCCTTTTTTGAGTGAGTGATCTACCAGTTAAATAATTTTGTAGGTAAATAAATATCTGACACACCTTAGATAATGATACCTATTACAAAGAAGACAAAACATATAATGGATTTAAGTGGGTGACTCTCCTTAGATATGCTGCTAATGGAAGACCTGTATGAGCAGCTGACACCTGAGCTAAAACCTGAATGAGATCATGATTAAAAAGCTTGTCTTCAAAAAAACTACTATGATGATATAGTTGTATATCCTTTCAAAGGCATTCATTCTGTTTGGATCTTTATTTTAATGGTTTTCAAGCAAGGAAGAAGGGTAACTAAGTTTCCCAGGTGATTTGGTTACCTAGTTTATGATTTAGAGTTTACCTTGGTAAGAAATGCCATTGATATATTTCTCACCATGGACCCTTTTATGTATTCCTGCTAAGGAATTCTAGACTATTTCACAGGCACATTCTCCTGGAAAAATGATAAAAATTGATATTGGAAAGATATACAACTATTTTTCACCAAAATTTCACAGTATTTCAACAAATAAATAAATACAAATAAATACAGTGTCCCTTTTGAAATATATGAAGTGTGATTAAGCAGTTTAAAACACCTTTTAACAAACATGCTCAGTGTAAAATTAGTCAAATGAATTTGCTTAAGATCTGAATTTAATGATTAGGGGTCAGATAATATTGTGCAATGCCAATATATGTCCAGAAAGATATGGGATGTCCATAATTCTGGTATGAATCTAACTGACTTTTCACACTTCCTAATTTATGTTTGATTTTTAGGAAGGCAAAAGTGACTTTAGAGTCTAGTCTGTAAACTGCTTAATAAGAAAAGTAGTATCTTATATAGCATGCCCCTGCTGCTGCTGCTGCTGCTGCTAAGTCGCTTCAGTCGTGTCCGACTCTGTGCGACCCCATAGACGGCAGCCCACCAGGCTCCCCCATCCCTGGGATTCTCTAGGCAAGAATACTGGAGTGGGTTGCCATTTCCTTCTCCCATGCATGAAAGTGAAAAGTCAAAATGAAGTCGCTCAGTCGTGTCTGACTCTTAGCGACCCCATGAACTGCAGCCTACCAGGCTCCTCCATCCACGGAATTTTCCAGGCAAGAGTAACCACCCTCAAATTGAAATATGATGCATCTTATTTTCTTATGCAGTTCACACTTTGTTAATTGGTTAGAAAACATCAAATTGCCCAAAGGCACACTGAAATATGTGGTGAAACCAGAATATAAATTACCAGGTCCATCTTCTATTCAGTTTCTTGTGTTTTGAAAAAGATAGTAGGGTGAATTAACATTTAGTTTCTGGCAAAGATATTTTTAATTAAATTAACATCCCCAAATTTTAAATTATTTCAGTCTATAATGTCAAAACCATTAGGTATTTTTGTTGTTTTCCTTTTTCAACCTTTTGTGGTTAGAATATATTTTAAGATTTATCCAGAATTAGTCTTATTTATTCTAACTTTAGAATATAAATCTTAGGTCAATAAAAAAAAATGATAGCAGATGAGAAATTGATGAGAGCTATTGATCAATGTCCCATTACCTCACTTTAATCAAATTCATTGTGTATTTCCTATTCAACTTCGGTTCAAAACTGTAGTTAAGTTCATTTCTTTGGAACCAAATAAAATGAAAAAGTAACATATTTTAAAGAAATGTTTTTGAGGTAGTGAAAGCAATACAATACCTAGTTTGACCAGAAAATGCCCCAAAATGAAAGCTTTATTACCAAATGTCATCATTTGTATGTAAAATGTATAAATGTATGAATATATAGGGAAAATGAAATATAGATGTTCTTTTGCTATTGAATATTTGTGACTGTTTATTTGGTCTTCATGAAACTGGTAACAGAGACATGTCAACAACCTTTGGAAAGCTTACACAAATTGTATTAATTATAAAGCTATTAAAATTGACTTAATTGTGCTATCTCACTAGCAGAAAACAGATCAGTTAGTTCAAGCCTCTGGAATACATATTATGAGTTTTTTTAAAAAATCATTTATATATATATTTTTTACAGTTAGTCTTTGTTGCTATGTGTGGGTGTTCTCTAGTTGCGGTGAATGGGGGCTGGTCTTCTTCGCAGAACGTGGGTATCTCATTGTGGTGGGTTCCCCTGTTGTGGAGCACAGGCTTTAGGGTACACAGGCTTCCGTAGTTGTGGCACATGGGCTTAATAGCTACAGCTTGTGGGCTCTAGATAGCGCAGGCTCAGTAGTTGTGCATGGGCTTAATTGCTCCATGGCATGTGGAATCTTCCTTTACCAGGGATCAAGCCCTTGTCCTATGCAATGGCAGGTGGATTCTTACCCACTGTACCCACAGGGAACATTATGAACTATCTAATACACATGTTCCTCCCATTCCTCCATAGTAAAGTTGTGTAGCAGTTCTGCTTATGAGATTGCATTGTAGAAGAGGCATTCCTTCCAGATCTCACTTCAGTGTGAATATTTTGCAATTATCAGGGATGACTTGTGCTTTATTCAGTGAATACCTCTCTTCTGCCCACACTGAACTTTGATATCAAATTAAAATAAAGATAGGATTACACCTAAACACTTGTTATGAGCCAGGAGACCTTATGAAATGATTTCATTATCATCTCTAATTTACAGAAGAGTACAAAAAAGTTAAAAAACTTGCCCAATAGCACACAACTAGTAAGGTGGCAAAGTACAATTGCAGACTCAGCAGATATGGTTCCAAATCCCACACTGATTTTAACACCTGAGAATTCCGTCTCATTTCTTGTGTTGACATTTCCTTTTATATACTTAGGCAATCATAATAGGTGCTATTTTAAAAATAAAAAAATACTAGATTTGTGTCTTAACCCACCCCGATTTTAGGACGTGTCATTTCTGCAATAAACTTAGAAATCATTTAGGTTTTAACAGAAAACTTCTCTAAAGACTTTGTCTTATTTGGGACAAAGCAGTTGTTAAAATATGCTCAAAATATATAATGAAAAAACACTGCACCTTATACTTTTTCAGTTGCAAAACTAAGATAAAAAGGGGTGTGTCTGATGTATTTACTATCAGTTTAAAGACTCAGTATTTTATGTAAAGCATCCCATTTGTAAACAGTTTCCTATGTAGAACATCTCAGAGTTGACTATCGTTGCTTCTTTTCCTTTTGCATTTTTAAATTAAAAAATATATATAGAGAGAGGGCAGAACAGAAACATTGCATTATCTTCCCAAAATGTTCCCTGAGGTAAGGTTTAATCAATGTAAGGTGATTCATTAATGTTAAAATGGTTGGTCCATAATGAATTGGCATAATTTTTGTCACATATGGAGTTTTCAGAGCATTTCTAATGAATTAAGAAGATCAGTGAATCCCAGAAAGAATACTTCCTTGCACTCAAAAGGTCAGTGTCCTCTGTTTGGCTTCAGAGAATACCTAAACTTTTTTGTTGTTTGATTTCTATCCAGCATCTTCTTTTTTTGGCATGTCCTGTTGGCATCACCCCATAGAGAACTTCCTGGAAAGCAGATCAGATTTCTCTGATCCAAAAATGCTTTTGTCTGGTTTCTAGGTCATATTTTAAACACAGAACAAATGATAGAGTGAAGCATACTATGTGGAAATAGTCATTAAACTCATGAGGGACTTTTTTTTTTTTTAACAATGCAAAGTACTCAACTTGCAAGTAGAACTATTTTATGTACAAATCCAGTGATGTTGATTTTTAGCCAGAACTTGGAAGAGCTGGGAAATATATCAAGAACAACTTTTATCAAAAGGCAGATTAGTTTTTGAAGCTGATGTTAATTGGCAGCAAGGTGTTTCATTATGAAGCTGAATTTTTAACAGTTGTTACTTGGTTACTATGAAAACACCAGCCAAAAGAAAACACTGCAGCTTTAGGGGTATTCCCCCAGTCTCTCCCACTCCCTCTCCCAAGGTGTCAATACTGTGAGTCCTGTTTTAGAACACCTATGTACTGCCTGGAAAGTGCCTGTGTTTGCTGTTTATTCAACTTATTTCCAGATTAGATGCATATTTCATAATCAACAGGTTCAAGGAAGATCACTTTCAAACTGTCAGTGGTGTATTTTTCTGTTGTGTAATTCTCTATGTTCGAGTGAAATCTTAAGACCTTAATGGAAGAATTGTCTCCTTGCAACCCAGAGTATTGAGCTAACTGTTGGAAATATATAAATTGTAACTAGAAAGACAATTCTTTTGGATGAAGCAGAGAGAACTTTGGTACTTTGTCTCTATGTGTGAGTGTACTTACTGCTGATTTTTTTTTTTTTTTTTTAAGGAAAAATGCTCAAAGGCCATAGGTAGCAAGCTCCAACTGCTTACTCCCCTTCCTATTAGTAAACAGCACAAAGGTTTCTCTTCCAAAGCCCTAGGAGTATATATGCTTTGATTTTTTTCCCCATCGTGACATTTTACTAGCTGGCTAAGAAAAACATTGGTTTGCTTAGTGAGTTCTTGAGAGAAGGCAATGGCACCCCACTCCAATACTCTTGCCTGGGAAATCCCATGGACAGAGGAGCCTGCTGGGCTGCAGTCCATGGGGTTGCTTAGAGTCAGACACGATTGACTTCACTTTCACTTTTCACTTTCATGCATTGGGGAAGGAAATGGAAACCCACTCCAGTGTTTTTGCCTGGAGAATCCCAGGGACAGAGGAGCCTGGTGGGCTGCTGTCTATGGGGTCGCTCAGAGTCGGACTCTATTGAAGCGACTTAGCAGCAGCAGCAGTGAATTCTTAACCTATACATAACAAATTCTTGTATTGTCCTGTCTTTAGTCATCCTTTTGATTTCTATTATGTTCAGCATCTAGTTTTATGGTGATGTATAGAGGAAATCATTTTTGTGGTGATGTGATGAAAGTCTTAGTTTGAATTACTTGCCAACAGTTTCCCAGCCAAATAATTTAATTATGTGATTATAGTCTTATTGAAGCCTTTGCTATTGATTTTAAGAAAGAAGCATAGCTCTATTTGTTGTCATTCAGAACAGAAAGCAGGTTTTCCTGTTGTCTTGCAAAGTCTCAGCTAGGATTTTACAGCACAAAATAATGAATGCTTCCACTGTGCAGCATGTCACAGGGGAGGCTGGGACAATACTGAACTCATGCACACCAGTGATTCTTACTTGCTGGACAGCATGTATGCCTGGATTTCTGACAGCCCCGTGGATTCACTAGAGACTTCTGTCATTCTGTTCATCTTCTTGTAGGCAATGGTCGAGACAGTTAACAACCTCCTCCAGCCACAAGCCTTGAATGCCTGGAGAGACCTGACTACAAGTGATCAACTGCGTGCAGCCACCATGTTGCTTGACACTGTGGAGGAAAGTGCCTTTGTGTTGGCTGATAACCTTTTGAAGACTGACATTGTCAGGGAGAACACAGACAATATTCGTAAGTGGCTTTTGTTATACAGAAGGGCCAGAGAAGGACAAGAAAAAACTATCACCTTGTTCAGCAGAAGAGGGAAAAGAAAAAAGTATCATCTATGGTGGACCACATATTATGAGTGGTACTTTATTTCAGGGGAGATAAGTTATTGTTTTTTCTATCCCTGGATTGGGAAGATCCCCTGGAGAAGGAAATGGTAACGCACTCCAGTATTCTTGCCTGGAGAATCCCATGGACAGAGAAGCCTGGTAGGCTACAGTCCATGGGGTCACAAAGAGTCGGACATGACTAAGCGACTTCACACACACACATACTTAGGAGGGTATCACTTGTCATTAGCTTAGGAGTGTCCTCATAATCATGTATGTATCTTTCTAAGGACATTTCAATACTGATTATATTAGCCTGACCTGAGATCGAGGTCAGTGAGACCTTTTTTTTTTTTTTCAATTTTTATGTGTGAAATTTATGTATACATATAAGTTTCTATCTATGGAGGATAGTATTTTAAATTTTACCCTATGGGTCACTTCAGTTATAATAAGAATCTCTCTGAATTATAAACTAGAAAGAAGGTAGTAATTTAAGTGAAAAGTGTTAAAAATAATTTTTTATAATTGTGTTGCTAGCTCATCAAAAGTATAAATCTAATTAGTGTGTTTAAGGATGTAGCTGACAGTTTTATTTCAGAAGATTTGATAAAGTTATTTCAAAGTTATTAGATTTAAAGATGTCAGTATTGATATAGAGCTCCAGATTATAAAAAGATTTCACTTAGTTCATAAAATAAAGATAACATTTTGAAAGGAAACTGATAGTCAATGACAAATTGTATTTGAGCTTTAATTTTAAGTTCTAGGCTTTATAATTGATAGTCTTACTTATCTGATTTTTAATAACTTTTATTTGCTTTATTTTGAAAAAAAAAGTGAAATACTAAAAAAAAAAAAAGAATTTCTAAAAACACTGGACTACTATAAAGTATAGCAGATGAAGATCAGTTCCAGTGTTTTGATTTCAGAAATGTTTTAGTAATTAGATTATCTTAACTTTGGCATGTTTCTCAGTGAGTACTGACATCTTTTTACCATTAATAGAATTGGAAGTTGCAAGATTGAGCACAGAAGGAAACTTAGAGGACCTGAAATTTCCAGAAAATACCGGTCATGGAAGCACTATCCAGCTTTCTGCAAATACTCTAAAACAAAATGGCCGAAATGGTAGGTTAGAATTTATTAAGTTTGATGGAATTGAACTCTTGTTTAATTCATTGAGTCTTAGGTTGGAATTTTAGATCTGCTATCTAAAATCTCTTCTCTCCTTTCTCTCCACTGATCTCTTTCTTCTCCTCTTTCTTAGCTTCTACACTGACAATATTTTAGTGATATTTGCTCTACAAAATTCCCAGTTATATTTGGAAATTGTTGTTACCTTTCAGATGTAGAAAAATATCAGAAACTTGAATATGAGGAAAATTGATAGACAACAAAATCCAGAAGTTCTGACTTTTTCCTTTGGAAGGAGTAACACCCACCAACTTGACAGATTTTGTTTCTAAAATTTCTAGTAGAAATTTTATTTATAATTTTAAAATTGTACTTTCCTTATTAAATTATTTTTGATGATGTTTTTATCTTTTCCTTTGCAACACATATAGAAAATGTAAATATAAGCAGATGCTTTTGGACAATGGAACTAGTATATACAGATCAATTTAGTACCAGATTATAGTAACTGAGTATAATTAAAATTAAATAAATATTAAAAAAATAATCTCATAGAGAGCATGTCTCAAGCCTCACTAATATTAACATTTTTAAATAAGGAGATGATATCTTTTAACCTGCTGTGTGATAGGAAGATGACTTCAGGTTGTACAACCAACTCAAAGCTGATGTTTCATATTACAAGGTAAACAGTTTTGAAAAAGAAGAGAAATAATATCAAGAAAAACAGATTATGTTTGTTGCCAGCAGAACAAAATTCTTTAGTATTGGAAATTTTATCAGCCCTAACTTAAAATTGTATTTATTTTGTTATTAAGTGTGAATATTGAGGCAACGCTAAGATTTTCTGTAGCGTGAAATCAGATTCCTGATTCTTCCAAATGATTTCCCTTCTTTGGCTCTTGGCCCACATCAGTTTATCCTATTGACAGAGAGTTCTTCACCCCAACTTACACTTAGGATGAAATAAAATGACTTCACAGACCTATCACATGCTCCCTAGTCCAGTTCCTTCCTGCCTCAGCTGCTCCAGCTTATGTCTGTTTTTAGCATGCTCTCTGTGATCTAGACAGTCCGGTCTTTATTTTCTTTTTTAAATTGAGATATAATTGGCATATAACATTATGTTAGTTTAAGGTGTACAACATGGTGGCTTGATATTTGCATATATTATGAAATGATACCACAGTAAGTCTAGTTAGCATTCATCACCATAGAGAGTTAATTTCCTTTTTCTTGAGAGAAGTTTTAAAATCTATTGTTTTATCAATTTTCCAAACAGATAATCTAGCATCATAACTATAATCACCATCATCATGACTTATTTATATCATAAATAGAAGTTTTTACATTTTACCCTCGTTTTGCTTACCCTCACCCTTCACTTCTAGCCACCAGTAGTCTGTTTTCTTTATTAGTTAGTTAGCTAGTTTGTTTTTTCTTAAGATTCCACATGTAAATGAGATACTTGTGTTTCTCTATCTGACTTATTTCTGTTAGCATAATGCCCTCAAAGTCCATGCATTTTATAGCAAATAACAAAATTTTCCTTTTCATGGCTAAAGAGTGTTCCATTTCCCATTTTATATCTCTATATAATTATATATATAACATTATCTTTATTTGTTCATTTATCAGTAGATACTTGATTCCATGTGTTGGCTATTATAAATAATTCTATAGTGAACATGGGGGTGCATAGGTCTTTTTCAAATCACTGTTTTTATTTGCTTCAGATAAATACCCAGAAGTAGACTTGCTGATCATCTGACAATCCTGCTTTCAATTTTTTGAGGAATCCTCATATTTTTAACTTTTTGTTTTCTATAGTAGATATATCAATTATATTTTCACCAATAATACACAAGTGTTCCCTAGTTTAGTCTCAATACTTTTTCTTGAATGTACCCAGAATATTCCCTCATCCTACATTTGTATTTTCTTTCTTCTGAAGTACAATTTTTACCTTACTTGTTCTAGAAGCTTCTCTATCATTTATTGCTCAGCATAAATCTTAACCCTTTAGGAAAGTTTTTCCTGTTGCCTCAAAGGTAGACTAGTCTTCCCTAATCATTCTTTTCCCATTAGCCATTTTCTGCAAGTGCTTCTTCATAGGATTTATTTACTTATCATTATATGAAATTATTATTAATAGTAATTATTATTTTTTAAGTTTCCTGCATATTGTCTGACTGTTTCTCTAGAAGATGATCTCCATGAGAACAAGAAGCTTTCCCAATATGTTCACTGGTGTAACCCTAGTGCCTGGCACACGGATGCAGTCACTAAGCGTTTATCAAATAAATGTATGGATTTTCAGATATAAAGCCAATGAAGATTGAAATATGTCTACATTAGTCATATAGACATATAGTTTACATAGTCATATAATTTTGAACTCATTTTATTTACTAAATTAATGTGTGCATGTGTCTGTGTGTGTTTTAGGCCACATTTAAGCATGAATCCACATTTAAGCATGAATTCTGGAGTGGAGATTCTGTAACAATTATATATGACAAATTACACTGGTAAAACAAGGTGGGATGACAGTCTGACACCATTACACAAGGGGAAATTGGTATGAATTATCACCAGTTTTAAACCAATTAAAATAGCAGTTGTTTCTGTCAATGAGAAAAATACATAGCCATTCCAAAGTGTAGCCCTCCAAAGATTAACATTTTTATGTGAAATCTAGAGGAAAAGAACTAAAATTAAATGCTATGTTGTAACAGTCAAGAAGTATTTAGTACATTATTGTTTGTATTAGAAAGTATAAGAATGCCCCTTCTGTTATATGGCTTGGATAATAATCTCTTTACTTGATTAGAAATCTTATAGTATTACTGAGACAGCTAGATAATCAGGCCCGGAAAACATACAAGAGCAAAGAGGCTGACAGCAGCCAGTGTCATCACACAGAAAGAGTGCTGTGATATGTCACTACTGCCTCAGGGGAAGGTGCTGCTGCTGCTGCTCCACCTCCTACTTCCTGGAGTCACTAGCTCCCCATCTGAAATCTGAGGCTAGTGCATCTGACTGGACACGTTGAACTGAGGTGCCCCAAGCAACCTCTTTGAAAGGCAGGCTGGGAAAGCAAATATATGTCCCTTTTGTGTCTATAAGTATTTAAGAGTAGGGCATTTCCCAAATGTGGGAGTGCAATTTAGATATTGGACAGCCCCCTCCTTCCTCAAAAAATGTATTAATTTTTATCTTTATTCCCACTTCACTCTAAGATTCAGGGATTTCCCTGTCTTGGTTACTACAGTGGTCAGGACAGTACCTGTCTCTTGGGGAACAAAAATGGATTTATACTGGAAGTAAGACATAGGGCTTTAAGAAAGGAAATTATGTAAAATTTAAGAGAAACATGATAAAAAGTTAATTTTACAGGGGATTTATAAGTAAGAGATTGTCACAAGAGAAAAAATAAGGTAGAAGGACATAAAAAGAATGTGATCTTGAATATGATAGTTGAGGTTTAAGACAGGTAAGGAATTTTTAAAATTCATTGAAATACAGTTATTTACAATGTTATATTTACAATATACATATCCATTCTTTTCCATTATGGTTTATTGCAGGATATTAAATATGCTGCACTCTATAGTAGGACATTATTGTTTAATCATTCTCTACATAATTTGCATCTGCTAATCTCAAACTCCCAATCCTTCCTTCTCCCAGACTCCCTCCCCTTCAGTAACTACAGGTAAAGATTTTGAATATTTTATTTTATTTTAATTGAAATTGAGAAATAATTGGAATATAATAATGCACTTATCTTAAGTGTTTGATCTCCTTGCTTGATCTGATCTGACAGCAAACAGATCAAATAAGTCGGTCCTAAAGGAAATCAACTCTGAATACTCATTGGAAGGACTGATGCTGAAGCTGAAGCTGAATCTCCAATACTTTGGCCACCTGATGCAAAGAGCTGACTAATTGAAAAAGACCCTGATTCTGGGAAAGACTGAAGGCAGAAGGAGAAGAGGGGGACAGAGGATGAGATGGTTGGATAGCATCACAGATTCAATGGACACAAACATGGGCAATTTCCAGGAGATGGTGAGGGACAGGGAAGCCAGGCATGCTGCAGTCTGTGGAGTCACAAAGAGTCGGACATGACTTGGTGACTGAACAACAGGATCTTAAGTATTTAGCTTGATGAATTTGACAGTTATACATATCTCTGTTACATCACATAAAATAAGATGAGTGATGTTTTTAAAGTGCTGCACTCAATATGGCAGCAAATTTGGAAAACTCAGCAGGAGGCACAGGACTGGAAAATTTCAGTTTCATTCCAATGCCAAAGAATGTTCAAATTTTTGTACAGTTGTTCATTTCACATTCTAGTAGGTTATGCTTCAAGCTAGGCTTCAGTGGTGTGTGAACTGAGAACTTACTTATTTAAAAGCTGAGTTTAGAAAAGGCAGAGGACACAGAGGTCTTATTGCTAGCATTCACTGATCATAAAGAAAGGAAGGAGATTCCAGAAAAAGCATCTACTTCTACTTCATTGACTCAACTAAAGCCTTTAACTATGTATATAACAGCAAACTGTGGAAAATTCTTAAAGAGATAATAATACCAGACCACATTACCTGTTGCCTGAATAATTCATATGCAGGTAAAGAGGTTCATGACATTGTACAGGAGTCAGGAATCAAGACCATCCCCAAGAAAAAGAAATGTAAAAAAGAAAAATGGCTATGTGAGGAGGGCCTTACATGTAGCTAACAAAAGAAGAGAACCGAAAAGCAAAGGAGAAAAGGAAAAATATACCCATTTGAATGCAGAGTTCTAAAGAATAGCAAGAAGAGATAAGAAAGCCTTCCTCAGTGATCAGTACAAAGAAATAGAGGAGATTGGGAAATACTAGAGATCTCTTCAAGAAAATTAGGGATGCCAAGGAAATATTTCATGCAAAGATGGGCTCTATAAAGGACAGAAATGGTATGGACCTAACAGAAGCAGAAGATATTAAGAAGTGGCAAGAACTATACAAAAAAATTCATCACAACCCAGATAATCATGATGGTGTGATGACTCACCTAGAGCCAGTCATCTTGGAATGTGAAATTAAATAGGCCTTAGGAAGCATTAGTACGAAAAAAGCTAGTGGAGGTGATGGAATTCCAGTTGAGCTATATTAAATCCTAAAAAACGATGCTGTGAAAGTGCTGCACTCAATGTGCCAGCAAATTTGGAAAACTCAGCAGTGGCCACAGGACTGGAAAAGGCCACTTTTCATTCCAATCCCAAAGAAAGGTAATGCCAAAGAATGCTCAAACTATCTCTTAATTGCACTCATCTCACATGCTGGTAAAGTAATGCTCAAAATTCTCCAAGCCAGGCTTCAACAATAGTGAACCGTGAACTTCTTGATGTTCAAGCTGGTTTTAGAAAAGGCAGAGGAACCAGAAATCAAATTGTCAACACCCATTGGATCATCAAAAAAGCAAGAGAGTTCCAGAAAAACATCTATACCTGCTTTATTGACTATGCCAAAGCGTTTGACTGTGTGGATCACAATCAATTGGAAAATTCTGAAAGAGATGGGAATACCAGACCACCTGACCTGCCTCTTAATCTGTATGCAGGTCAGAAAGCAATAGTTAGAACTCGACATGGGACAACAGACTGGTTCTAAATCGGGAAAGGAATATGTCGAGGCTATATATTGTCACCCTGCTTATTTAACTTCTATGGAAAATACATAATGAGAAATTCTTGGCTGAATGAAACCCAAGCTGGAATTAAGATTTCCAGGAGAAATATCAATAACCTCAGATATGCAGATGACACCACCATTATGGCAGAAATTGAAGAAGAACTAAAGAGCCTCTTGATAAAAGTGAAAGAGGAGAGTGAAAAAGTTGGCTTAAAGCTCAGCATCAGAAAAGTAAGATCATGACTTTCGGTCCCATCACTTCATGGGAAATGGATGGGGAAACAGTGGAAACAGTGTCAAACTTTATTTTTTGGGGCTCCATAATCACTGCAGACGGTGACTGCAGTCATGAAATTAAAAGACGCTTACTCCTTGGAAGAAAAGTTATGACCAACCTAAACACTGTATTAAAAAGCAGAAACATTACTTTGCCAACAAAGGTCCATCTAGTCAAAGGCTATGGTCTTTCCAGTAGTCATGTATGGATGTGAGAGTAGGACTATAAAGAAATCTGAGGGCCACAGAATTAATACTTTTGAACTGTGGTGTTGAAGACTCTTGAGAGTTCCTTGGGCTGCAAGGAGATCCAGCCAGTCCATCCTAAAGGAAATCAGTCCTGAATATTCACTGAAAGGACTAATGTTGAAGCTGAAACTCCAATAATTTGGCCACCTGATGCAAAGAGCTGACTCATTTGAAAAGATCCTGATGCTGGGAAAGATTGAAGGCTGGAGGAGAAGGGGATGGCAGAGAATGAGATGGTTGGATGGCATCACTGACTCAATGGACATGAGTTTGGGTAAACTCCAGGAATTTGTGATGGACAGGGAGGCCAGACGTGCTGCAGTCAATGGGGTCGCAAAGAGCTGGACCTCACTGAATGACTGAACTTAACTGAACTGAAAGTAGCAACAGTTAGAACTGGACATGGAACAACAGATTACTTCAGAATTGGGAAAGGAGTACAACAAGTCTGTTTATTGTTGCTCTGCTTATTTAACTTCTGTGTAGAATATATCATGTGAAATATTGGACTAGATGAATCATAAACTGGAATTAAGATTGCCAGGAGAAATATCAACAACCTCAGATATGCAGATAATGCCACTCTAATGGCAGAAATTGAGGAGGACCTAAGAATTTCTTGATGAGGGTGAAAGAGAATGAAAAAACTTATTTGAAACTCAACATTAAAAAACTAAGATCATGGCATGTGGTCCCATCACTTCATGGCAAATAGAAGGAGAAACTATAAGCAGTGACAGACTTTAATTTCTTTTGCTCCAAAATCACTGCAGACAGTGACTGCAGCCATGAAATTAAAAGGTGCTTACTCCTTGGAAGGCAAGCGATGACAAAGCTAGACATCAGAGACATCACTTTGCAGATGAAAGTCCATATAGTCAAAGCTATGTTTTTTTCCAGTAATCATGTACAGATGTGAAAGTTGGACTATAAAAAAGGCTAAATGCCACAGAATTGATATTTTTGAATCATGGTGCTGGAGAAGTCCTTTGGACTGCAGGAAGATCAAACCAGTCGATCCTAAAGGAAATCAACCCTGAATATACATTTAAAGGACTGATGCTGAAGCTGAAGCTGAAGCTCTAATACTTTGGCCAACTTACACGAAGAGCTGACTCACTAGAAAAGACTCTGATTCTGGAAAACACTGAATTCAAAAGGACAAGGGGTGCCAAAGAAAGAGGCTGTTAGAGAACATCACCCAGTCAATGGACATGGATTTGAGCAGACTTCAGGAGATAGTGAAGGACATGGAACCTGGCATGCTGTAGTCCATGGGATCGCAAAAAGTTGGACATGATTTATCAACTGAACAACAATCCAGAAAATGTCCTGATGTCTCTTTCTGGTTTTCTCACCCCATCTCCCAAACTGATGAACTGCTTTATTCTCATTAATATTTCTAATTACAAATTTTGTCTGTTCTTAGACTTCATGTAACTGGAATAATAAAGTGTGTATTCTTTCCATCTGTATTCTTTAATTCTGTATAATATTTTGTGGATTCAGTCATGATGCTCCATCTATCATTAGTTTGTTCTTCATTGATGTATAGTAATTCTGTTATTTTAATAAGCCATAATTTATTTATTCTCCAATTGATATACTTTGAGTTGTTTCTATTTTTGGACTTTTGTGAATAAGGTAGTTATAAACATGCTTATACAACCTTTTCTTTCTTTGTGTAAATATGTTTCCATGTATCTAGCAAGGGTAGATATACATTTAACTTTATAAGAAATTGCCAAATATTTTTCCAAATAGTTGAACTCCTACCAATAGTATGCAGAGGTTCATTTATTCCACACTTTTACCAACATTAGTGTGGCTAGTCTTTTGCAGTGTGAGTTGTGGAGATTCTAGTGGGTATGAAATGCTGTCTCAATATTATTTTGATTTTTACTTCCCTAATTATGAATAATGTTGACAGTTTTTCTTGTATCTGTTAGCTTTTTATATACCTATAATAAAGTATAATAATACTTTATAATAATTTTATGTTTTTCCATTTTAGTATGAAATTTTTTGTTGAGTAGAAGAAATGCTTTATGTATTTATAAGTCATATGCATTTATATTTCCTAGTTTGTGGCTATCTTCTTAATTTTCTTAATATTGTATTTTGGTAGACACAGATTTTCAATTTTGATAAAATTTAGTTTGCCATCTTTTTCTTTCATAATTAGTGGCTTTTAGGTCCTATCCAAAGAATCTTTGCTTTCCAAAAGATCACATAGATATCTGATATTTTGTTCCAGACTCTCTTTGATTCGAATGAGATAGGGATTAAGGTTTTTTATTTGTATGTTTGTTTCTTTAGTACTGATATGTAGTTATTTTCATATCATTAGACTCTCCTTTCCTCATGAATGACTGGCACTTTGGTTGAAATGAATGTTTGAATTTTGTTGTGAATATATATAATATATAAATTTGATTATAATCTAATTAGAAACACCTAGTCTAAAATGGATGTACAAGCTAATTAGTTTCTTCCCAATATATATGTACTTATTTTAGGAGAGATCAGAGTGGCCTTTGTCCTTTATAACAACTTGGGTCCTTATTTGTCCACGGAGAATGCCAGCATGAAGTTAGGAACAGAGGCCATGTCCACCAATCATTCTGTTATCGTCAATTCTCCAGTTATTACAGCAGCCATAAACAAAGAGTTCAGTAATAAGGTTTATTTGGCTGATCCTGTGGTGTTCACTGTTAAACACATCAAGGTAAGAAAATGTTTATCCACATTATATTTGTTATAATTATGAAGTATATTAATTTCCTTTCATTGTCCATATTATTTGACATATAGAAATTCATTTTCTATGAAATAGTGACTTTTTTCCCCAAAGTGAGGGAGGAGAGTAATTCTTGTATATGTATATCAATTCAGTTCAGTTCAGTCACTCAGTTGTGTCTTACTCTTTGCAACCTTATGGACTTGCAACATGCCAGGCTTCTCTGTCCATCACCAACTCCTGGAGCTTGCTCAAACTCATGTCCATCAAATCAGTGATTTCATCCAATCATCTCATCCACTGTTGCCCCCTTCTTTTCCTGCCCTCAATCATTCCCAGCATTAGGGTATTTTCCATTGAGTCAGCTCTTTGCATCAGGTGGCCAAAGTATTGGAGCTTCAGCTTCAGTGTCAGTCCTTCCAATGAATATTCAGGACTGATTTCCTTTAGCGTTGACTGGTTTGATCTCTCTGCAGCCCAAGGGACTCTCAAGAATCTCTCCAACACCACAGTTCAAAAGTAGCAATTAGGTAAAAGTATTCATAGATGGATTTATAAATACTTCTCTGTAATTAAAAAGAACTACGAATATGTTCAGTGGAACTGGACATAACTACACATCTGACATTACAAGTAATTATGCCCTTTGTGTGTAGATATAATTTTATGCATATACAAAGATTGTAGTGTAAATTGAACAAAAAATTTTAAAGACTGTTCTCTCAGAGAGGCTTTCCTGGTGGCTCAGATGGTAAAAAATCTGCCTGTAATGCAGGATTCCCAGGTTTGATCCTGTGGTTGAGAAGATCCCCTGTAGAATGAATGGCAGCCCATAGTTCTTAGAATATTAAGTATCTTTGCCTGAAGAATTTCATGGACAGAGAAGTCTGGTGGGCTACAGTCCATGGTGTAGCAAAGAATCGAACAAGACTGAGCAATTTTCACTTTCCCTTTTCTTTCACTTTCCCTTTTATCATCTCAGAAATTTATTGTATACAGCAATTCTTTGCTTTGTAGGATATATTAATTGATGTGATTCTGAGATAATACTAGTATCCCTTTAATATTATTTTTAAATGAATTCACCTGTAATCAAGGGGCATAAATAACATATATTCGTATATTCAACTTTATTTAGAATTGATAAGCCCCACTTAATATGAAAACATCGGTAGACATCTCCAGAAATACTGGAACATAGTATGAAGTTTTGTTAGATATAAATAAAATGCCTACTTAATTTGCATGATCATAAAGTAGTTATTGGCTTTACTGATTTTTTTTTTTTTTTCTGTAGCAGTCTGAGGAAAACTTCAATCCTAACTGTTCATTTTGGAGCTATTCCAAGCGCACAATGACAGGTTACTGGTCAACCCAAGGCTGTCGGCTCCTGACAACAAATAAGACACATACTACATGCTCTTGTAACCACCTAACCAATTTTGCAGTACTGATGGCACATGTGGAAGTTAAGGTAAGATATATAGCGTACGATAAAATTCCTTAGCATACAGTTAAGACACTAACTATAAAAAGTCTTACCTCTCAACCTATCTTGGAGAATATTCTAGCTTTTGTAGTAATTCTATTCAAGAACTCTCTGATGTTCAACCCATACCATAGTGGATGATTCAAAGAACTCTTTTTTTTTTTTTCTATTATCAATATAGTCCATAATCTTGAAATCTGATATGAAATAAAATTTTGCTGATAAAACTTCCCCTGTTATTCCCTGCTTTTATTTTGTATGAATAAATGTCAGACCATATCCTCATGATCTGGACAAGATAGGACCTCAGCACTACAGATCAGGGCAATGGGGTTAGGAAGCTAGAATCTGTTAGGCTGAAGACTAAGGAGCCATACATGAGATCAAATACTCTCAAAATGAGTATTGGGAAAATAGCCATTAAACACATTGTAATAATGGTTCTGCCCATTCAGAAGACACAATTCTAAGGAAATATTCAGGTAATAGATTGTTTCCAAAATCATAAACATGGCTAACATGGATGCATCAGTCTCTCTCTAGGTGACTGGTTATCATGGAAGGCAGGATGAGTATTTAGATTTCAGATATAGTTAGGATATAAAAATACAAAGGGATTGATAGATAGGTTGTAACAAGGAATTATGATTGTGAATTCTCTTCTCATCTTCCTGATGTCAATAAAAATAGAGGAAGTATCATTCATTCTCCAATACATCTTAAAACATAAAAACCATGGCAAAGATTTTATCTACCTGATATCATCGATCCAATAATTTTATCCAAAATTTTCTTTGGCTCTTTTGAAGTTAAAAATGATAAAGGTATCTTAGAGGAAAACCAAATCCAAGCCCACTCAGCAGCTAATAAATTACCTTAGCTGGGTCAACACAATCAAATTTGGTCTTTTAATGACTACAAACAGTATTTTGTCAGAATTTCACAAATTGATAAGCTAAGCAAGATTGGCTACACTAACAAATATTAGATTTAAACCCGGATTGTGTTCTTATGACTCTAGGATTCTCTCTTTTCAGCTTAGGGTATAAATTCAAACACAGGAAAATGGATCATATTTCAAGGAACAAGAAAATGCAATTTTTTGCTCAGTCCATTGCAACAATCTCTACTCAGTCCATTACACAAGAATCTTGACTGTGACCATTCTTGTGTGTCAAAAAGAGATAAAATAAATGGAAATCAGTATTTTCCTTCAGCAGTCAGTAACAAAGTATGCCCTTGATTTCTTCTGTCACAATCTCTTGCAGCTATGAGAGTCATTCCCATCTTGATCACGCAACATGAATTTGACACTTGAAAAACGAGAAGCAAACAGAATGATCATCCCTGAAAGTCCGAAAGGAAACACAGCAACCAAACTTACATTAGACTAATGTCTAGAAATGAAGGCTAGTTTATTCATGCACAGTGAGATATGCACTAGCCAGTTAGAATAGATATTTACATTGTCTAGTTATCAGTTTCTAATTCCACAGGGAAATCTATAAAGAAAACAAAATTACATTGGAGAATTTTGCTTGATGAGCTTGGAAAGAGCAAGAAGAATTAGCTGAATCTAGATGCTGTTGATATTAATCTGTGGTGTCCTGATGGATCTTCACTCCAGGGCTCTACCGATGTACTGAGTTGCTCTTTTCTATCATCTGTGTTATCCCTGCAATTCATTCAGTACTTCCTTCTTTCTTTTAAAGAATATTTTTCAAGCACCGAAGTAAAGATATTGATGTGTTTGTTACACAATAGATTCTCAATAAATGTAACTCATTCCTTCTGATCTGCCAGAGATACCACAAGATTCTAGCATTCCAGTAGAACTTAGGTCATTCATGATGCTTACGTTGTTGAGGGGAAGGAAAGGGCAGAGAAATGAAGCTTCAGTCATAATTGTGATAAGCCTTATAATTGATACCTACACTGTGATTTAGGACACAGAAGGGCTTCATCTGAGGCAGGACTGCTCAGAGAGGGCTTATCAAAAAAGTGACCTGCACTGAAGGATAAGTGGGATGAATTTAGGAAGGTAACCTGTGTAAAACTTGCATCAACCACATTCTTGGAACACTTTGCCTAGGGTACGCTATTCTCTCTTATCTCTTTCCTGCCTCAGCAACTGGTCCTTTTGAGCTTCCTTTGCTGGTGCCTCCCCATCTCCACAGCCTCTTGTTGTTGCCCTGGCCAGGAGTATAATCCTAGATGTACTCCAGGCACTATCCATTTCTCTGTAGTTGATCTCATATGGTGGTATGCTGTGACCATCATCTCATGATCCCCAGATCCTATCCCCATTTCTTAACTCCAGACTCCTAGATTCAATAGTTAACTTGATATATCCATCTAGACTTCTAATCAGTGTCACAATTCCAGAACAACACTTTTGATGTTTCCCTATCAGTCTTTTCTTTCTTAGTAAATGATTACTCTGTCTTTCCGAAAGCTCTGGTATAACCCATCCCCACAAAATATTGTGGGAAATAAGAGAAAGGAGGTCACTGGCCTCAGCTAGTTTGCAGTTTATCAAGGGAGAAAAGCATTAAGACTGATTTTTGAAGGAAAGGGATGCACTAAAGTGACAATAGGTCTTCCCAGGTGATGCTAATGGTAAAGAACGCACCTGCCAGTGCAGGAGACATAAGAACCACGGGTTTGATCCCTGGGTTGGGAAGATCACCTGGAGGAAGCATGGTAACCCACTCCAGCATTCTTGCCTGGAGAATCCCACGGTCTGAGGAGTCCATAGTGTCGCAATAGTCAGACACAACTGAAGTGACTTAGCGCTCACACACATGAAGTGACAATATTACTGAAAACCTGCCTCTGTGCACCAGTTCAGTTCAGTTACTCAGTCGTGTCTGACTCTTTGTGACCCCATGAATCACAGCACACCAGGCCTCCCTGTCCATCACCAACACCCGGAGTTCACTCAGACTCACATCCATCGAGTCAGTGATGCCATCCATCCATCTCATCCTGGGTCGTCCCCTTCTCCTCCTGCCCCCAATCCCTCCCAGCATCAGAGTCTTTTCCAATGAGTCAATTCTTCACATGAGGTGGCCAAAGTACTGGAGCTTCAGCTTTAGCATCATTCCTTCCAAAGAAATCCCAGGGCTGATCTCCTTCAGAATGGACTGGTTGGATCTCCTTGCAGGCCAAGGGACTCTCAAGAGTCTTCTCCAACACCACAGTTCAAAAGCATCAATTCTTCAGCACTCAGCCTTCTTCACAGTCCGACTGTCACATCCATGCATGGCCACAGGAAAAGCCATAGCCTTGACTAGATGGACCTTAGTTGGCAAAGTAATGTCTCTGCTTTTGAATATGCTATCTAGGTTGGTTATAACTTTTCTTCCAAGGAGTAAGTGTCTTTTAATTTCATGGCTCCAGTCACCATCTGCAGTGATTTTGGAGCCAAAAAACATAAAGTCTGACACTGTTTCCACTGTTTCCCCATCTATTTCCCATGAAGTGATGGGACCGGATGCCAAGATCTTCGTTATCTGAATGTTGAGCTTTAAGCCAACTTTTTCACTCTCCTCTTTCACTTTCATCAAGAGGCTTTTTAGCTCCTCTTCACTTTCTGCCATAAGGGTGGTGTCATCTGCATATCTGAGGTTATTGAGATTTCTCCCGGCAATCTTGATTCCAGCTTGTGTTTCTTCCAGTCCAGCGTTTCTCATGATGTACTCTGCATATAAGTTAAATAGCAGGGTGACAATATACAGCCTTGACGTACTCCTTTTCCTATAAATTGAATCTCAGATGCAGAATTTTGGGTGACTTAGGAAAGAACATTGCTTTAGCAAGTAAAGGGGGCTACTGCAGGTTAATGCCCTCAAAATTGTGCATCCCCACCTGAGGGGCTGTTGTGAGGAGTCTTAGAGTTTGTAGGCAGGGTTGCTGATAAGGATCAGGGTGCATGCGTGGCCTGCATTCCTTCAATCCAGAGGTCATCTGGCATCAGGTGGTCTTTGGATGAGCTTCTGTGGTTTTTGAGGTTCTTCTGTGACCTTCTCTCTGCAATGAAGGAGGCTTCATTAAGTTAACAACTTTCATTTGGTGGGGGTTTTGGTTCTGTACAGAACTCAAAGACATTGCTATGTATATGCCTTAAGGAGGAACTGGAACCCTTTCCTGAGGCTCCACTATTATTTCTTGACTGCTCCTTCCTTGTCTCTTCATCTCCTCTCTTTTCTTATTAGCAACTGTTTGAATCTGTCCTTTGGAACTCAGGGAAGATCATGGAGGCTGAGTGAAGACTGTTTTGTACAAGAGACAGGGAATATGGAAAGACTTTTTTGCCTGGGAGCCCCACAGGGTCCTGCTCAGTCCTACACAGCTGGTTAACTACTTTTGAGTTTTCTCTGCTTCTCTTGTCTATGGAAACATTTGATTTTCTTCTCTTTTAGATTTTCTTCTCTTTCCATTATGAAAGTTTATATAATACAGTTTTATACCAAACTGTGGCAGTATGTATGGCATTTTTAAAAACTTTTCATTATTGGAATCATGTGCAGATTTGTCTGCTGTTCAGTAAAATGTTGAATACACTAAATTCAAATGTCTGTCTCTTCTCCTACTAGTAATTCTCTTTGTGAACAATCTGTTTGGGAGGAGTATTTTAGTTTGCAGGGTCATAAGTTTCAAACTAATTGACTAACATTTCTACTGTGGTTTTTGAGAACCCAGTAACAAATGCTTTAGAAATCACTGATAGCTTTTTCCTCTACTCAAATGATAATTTTGGGGGAGAGAATTTAAAAAGTCCCCATGATCATTCCTGTCAGTTCAGCTTGATGTTGATTTTATTATGTTTAAAAGACTTCATTTCCCTTGGTTTGATGCTTGCATCTCTCTTTTGCCCTCTCTTTTCCTTTTAGTTTAGTATATCCTATTGCTTCTACTTCAGCATTACCCCAGTCCAAGTATAGGTATTATTTTTCTGTTTAAATACATTCTATTTCTTTTTTAATTTAATACTGATTTAAAACAATTTGAACAATTTCAAACAATTTGGAAATTTTTAACTTCATACCATGGATTCTGTGTGTCAGATATTTTATTGCTAGACTTTCTAGGTTAGAAGGAAATATACTGCAGGATTCTGCAGTGGAACATGAAGGAAAGTACTTGCTTTTTAAAAACAGTAATTTTATTTTTAAAGTCCAAAAGAAAAGTTAAGAGTTTAAGAGATGATTTTATTAGTGAAAAATGGAATGTTTAATGTTTGTTGATAAAGGTTGTACACTTTCATTCCCAGTTTTTTTAATTCTCATTTTATTTATTGTCATCTGTACTGTAATGGGTTTGAGGTGAAGGTAGAGATTAAAACTCATAACTGTTCTTGGGCTCCAAAATCAATGTGGATGGTGACTGCAGCCATGAAATTAAAGATGCTTCCTCCTGGAAAAAGAGCTATGACAAACCTAGACAATGTATTAAAAATCAGAAACATCATTTGTGGACAAAGGTCCATCTAGTCAAAGCTGTGATCTTTCCAGTAATCATGTATGTATGTGAAAGTTAGACCATAAAGAAGGCTGAGCATCGAAGAATCGATGTTTTTGAACTGTGGTGTTGGAGAAGACTCTTGAGAGTCCCTTGGACACCAAGATCAAACTAGTCATTCCTAAAGAAAATCAGTCCTGAATATTCACTGGGAGGAATGATGCTGAAGCTGACGCTCCAGTACTTTGGCCATCTGACGTGAAGAGCTGACTCATTGGAAAAGAACATGATGTTGGGAAAGATTGAGGACAAGAAGAGAAGGGGGTGGCAGAGGCTGAGATGGTTCGATGGCATCACTGACTCAATGGACATGAGTTTGAGTATACTCAGGGAGATAGTGAAGGACCGAGAAGCCTGGCATGCTGAAGTTCATGGTATCACAAAGAGTCAGACATGACTTAGAGACTGAACAACCAAAGTATATAATACTTTAATTGATGTATTTATTCAGAGGGAAAAAAGTAAAAGTAGGTAAATCATAAATACCCTCCAAATATGTAAAATTCTATGAATACAAAATGGTTTCAAAAATGTAAAATTTTATTGAATAATCTTAAATACTAACTCTATCAAAATTTTTGACAACCTCTTAGAACCAAGAGCTATTATTGGATTTTCTTATCAAACAATTTCATAGTAATATGTTTCCTTCATAGATTTATTAAAATCTGAAATTATTTATTTGCTAGTATGCTATTTTATTGTCTGCCTCCTCTGCTAGACCCTAAGCTCAGTATTTTGAACAGAAACCTGAAAGAAATGAGAATCAGTCTTACAGATCATCTAGGGAAAGACTCTTCTAGGCAGAAGGGACAAGAACAAAATCCTGAACTGGGGTAATTCTGATGTGAACTACAAGAACAGTGTAGTTAGAGTGGGAAAAAAATTTTTTTTCATTACTTATATTTTATACTCTTTATAGAACTTTAATAGAAAAAGATGAAACAGTGGTAAACACTCACATACTCCTTATTTGGAATTACATTTAAATTTTTGACACATTTGACTTATACTTTTCTCTGTATGTATATAACATATATATTGTATTATTTGACTCCCTGAAAGTAAATAGCTGATTTTATAATATTTAATTCCTAAATCTTGCAGCAAATGTGTTTCAGGAAAAGTCTCTACCATTAAAACACACAAGAAATTTAACTTTGACTCAGTATTATCATCTACTGTATAATTCATACACAGGTGTTCTAATTATCCTGATAAATTGCTTTATAGCCATTGTGTCTCCACTTAGGACCTACTCAAACATCACACATTATCTTTAGTTGTGACATTTTTTTGCTCTTCTTTAGATGTAACTCTACCTATTTTTGTCTTTCATGAAAATGATATGTTGCAGAGTTCAGGTTATTTGTCCTATAGAATGTTTCACAATCTCAATCTTTCTGATTGTTTCCTCATAATTAAATCCAGGTTAAATTTTCTGGGCAAAATAATACCTTGTAGGAGATGCTGTATCCTTCCCATTGTGTAGCTCACACAGTGAAGAATCTGCCTGCAGTGCTGGAGGCCTAAGTTCAGTCTCTGGGTGGAGAAGTTCCCTTGGAGAAGGGCATGGCAACTCACTCCAGGATTCTTGCCTGGAGAATTCCATGGACAGAGGAGCCTGGTGGGCTACAGTCTATGGGACTGCAGAGTCAGGCGCAACTGAGCGGCTAACACTTTCACTCCCACTGCAGAAGGAAGCCACTTACAGGAGTCACTAAGTTTGATCACCTTGTTAAAGTTACATTGTATGGGAACATTTAAGTTTTTAATTAAGAGAAACGTGGAAGAAAAGTTAGTTTTATCAATCTCAATTTATTTCATTGTAATCACTTTATCCCACCCTTCATTTGTTCCTCAAATATATAAGTACTATTTTAGAGATGGACAAAATTTCTGATCTAATTAGTAATACAGATAAATAATCAGCAAAATTAGTGCTTATGAGAAATGTCTTATTGTTGTGTTAGAGAATGCTGTAGAAACACATGGTGGGTGTGGTGTCGTTCAGTCAAGTCTGACGTTTTGTGACCCCATGACAAATAGTTGGCAGCTTCTTCTGTCTATGGAATTTTCCTGGCAAGAATACCGCAGTGGGTTGCCATTTCCTCCTCCAGGTAAAGACACCTAGGGGAAAGCCTTAATTTGACCTTAAGAAATCAAAGAAGATGCTCTAGATGAAATGCCATAACTAAGCAAAATGAGTGACAGGGTTGAGGTAGCATGAAATAAGGTTCAATTTTTTATGGTGTGTATTTTAAGTAAATTTTATATTATTTTAGTGAGTATTAGTTGCATTCTTCCTCTTATTTGTTTTATTTTTGAGACGTGGTAGCATTTTTAAGCAAAAAAAAACAAAAACCTGCAATCTTCTAACACATCCTAAATCCTTACCCTTAAATTTTTCAGGTTCTTGATTGTCTTCGGTAGATGAACATGGCTAAAAATAGCAGCCAGAACTGCATCTGCAATTCTAGTGAGAAATACTTTATAAGAAAAATAAGTAATAAGGTTTAAGGAGATTGCAAAAAGTAGAGATTTGATAAGGACTTCAGGCCTCAGAGAGGCCAGTGATAGTAGGAATTGATATAATTTCTTTAATGTCTACTTACATTGTCTTATTTGATCCATAGTACCATAATAGGTATTGTAATCATAATTTATTTCCTTGTTTTATAATCTGAAGGGAAGTTAGTATAAGAAAATTTAGGAAACTTAGTGTCCTGATTCCAGCTCTTGAAGTAATTGCCTTTTCTTCTACAGCACATTATCTGAACTCACTGTACCCATTATTAATCAGGTAAATGAGGGTAATAAAATTATTTTCTAACATTGTTTCAGGGTTAAATTAGTGATTGAACAGCAAAATCTATTAAAATCATGGTGAGAATTATAAAGATTTCTGAAAATATAAATTTTTAATTCACTATATACTCAAGGCCCTCAAAACCTTTGAGCTTTTGATCCTAGGAGTAGCTAACTATCAAGACTCCAATATTTAATTGAGTTTCTAATAATAAATAGTCCTTTACTGGTACATGAAAGAAAGACGTTTAGACCAGTGCTTTGCATCACTGTTCAAAGTGACAGATTATTTTTTTTTACAATGAAATTGTCAAGTTATACATAGATTTACAGCAAGATATCATCATAACTGCCCAAAACTTCCCAGTGCTTCAAAATGGTGATGTGGACATTGTGAATTCCTACAATGTCAGCACCACCAAATTCAATTTTAACTATAATCATAAGTTAGTACTAAGTATACATAATCCTTTCATTGATTGAATTTCTTCTTCATGTGTGAGATGATTTTTAAGATAAACCAAATGATGAAAAGACACTTGCTCCTTGGAAGAAAAGTTATGACTAGCCTAGACGGCATATTAAAAAGCAGAGACATGACTTTGCCAACAAAGGTCTGTCTAGTTAAAGCTATGGTATTTCCAGTAGTCATGTATGGATGTGACAGTTGGACTATAATGAAAGCTGAGCACCAAAGAATTGATGCTTTTGAACTGTGGTGTTGGAGAAGAATTTTGAGAGTCATTTGGACAAGTAGATCCAACCAGTCCATCCTAAAGGAAGTCAGTCCTGAATAATCATTGGAAGGACTGATACTGAAGCTAAAACTCCAATATTTTGGCCACCTGATGTGAAGAACTGACTCATTTGAAAAGACCCTCATGCTGGGAAAGATTGAAGGTGGGAGGAGAATTATCACTATTTCCTTCTTTTTTATGTCTGAATAATTTTCCATTGTGTAAACTATATCTTCTTTATTCATTCTTCTTTCAGTAGACTTTTATGTTGCTTCCATGTCTTCACTTCAGTACAGTCACTTAGTCGTGTCCAACTCTTTGCGACCCCATAGACTGCAGCACCCAGGCTTCCTTGTCCACCACCAACTCCCGGAACTTGCTCAAACTTGCTCGTGTCCATCGAGTCAATGATGCCATCCAACCATCTCATCCTATGTTGTGCCCTTCTCCTTCTGCCTTCAATCTTTCCCAGCATCAGGGTCTTTTCCAGTGAGTCAGCTTTTCATGTCAGGTGGCCAAAATATTGGAGCTCCTGCTCCAATGAATATTCAGGACTGATTTCCTTTAGGATTGACTGGTTGGATCTCTTTGCAGTTCAAAGGACTCTCCAGAGTCTTCTCCAACACCACTGTTCAAAGGCATCAGTTCTTCAGTGCTGAACTTTCTTTATGGTCAGCTCTCACATCTCTACATGACTACTAGAAAAACCATACCTTTGACTAGACAGAATTTGTCGGCAAAGTAATGCTTCTGCTTTTTAATATGCTGTCTAGGTTGGTCATAGCTTTTCTTCCAAGGAGCAAGGGTCTTAATTTCATGGCTGTAGTCACCATCTGCAGTGATTTTGGAGCCCAAGAAAATAAACTCTGTTACTGTTTCCATTGTTTGACCATCTATTTGCCATGAAGTGATGCGACTGGATGCCATGAATGTTGAGTTTTAAGCCAGCCTTTTCATTCTCCTCTTTCACTTTCATCAAGAGGCCCTTTAGTTATTCTTAGCTTTCTGCCATAAGGATGGTGGCATCTGCATATCTGAGGTTATTGGTATTTCTCTCAGCAATCTTGATTCCAGCTTGTGCTTCATCCAGCCAGGCATTTCCCATAATGTATTCTTGCATATAACTTAAATAGACAGAATGACAATATACAACCTTTACATAACTCCTTTCCCAATTTGGAAAAAGTCCATTGTTCCATTCTGGTTCTAACTGTTGCTTCTTGACCTGCATTTAGTTTCACAGGAGGCAGGTATTCCCATCCCTTAAAGAATTTTCCACAGTTTATTGTGATCTAACAGTTGAAGGCTTTGGCATAGTCAATAAAGCCAAAGCAGATGGTTTTCTGGAAATCTCGTGCTTTTTCTATTATCAAATGGATGTTGGCGATTTGATTTCTGGTTCCTCTACCTTTTCTAACACCACCTTAAACATCTGGAAGTTCTTGATTCATATACTGTTGAAACCTTGCTTGGAGAATTTTGAGCATTTCTTTGCTAGCATGTGAGAGGAATGCAATTGTATGGTTGTTTGAACATTCTTTGTCATTACCTTTCTTTGGGATTGGAATGAAAACTGAACTTTTCCAGTCCTGTGGCCACTGCTGAGTTTTCCAAATTTGCTGGCACATTGAGTGCAGCACTCTAACGGCATCATCTATTAGGATTTGAAATAGCTCAGCCTGAATTCCATCACCTCCAACTAGTTTTGTTTGTTGTGATGCTTTGTAAGACCACTTGACTTCGGAATCCAGGATGTCTGGCTCCAGGTGAGTGATCACACCTGGGTCCTTAAGATGTTTTTCGTACAGTTCTTCTGTGTATTCTTGCCTCCTCTTCTTAATATCTTCTGCTTCTCTTAGGTCCATACCATTTCTGCCCTTTATTATGCCTATTTTTGCATTAAAAGTTTCCTTGGTATGTTTAATTTTCTTGAAGAGGTCTCTAGTCTTCCCCATTTTATTATTTTCCTCTATTTCTTTACATTGATCACTGAGGAAGGCTTTCTTATCTCTCCTTGCTATTCTCTGGAACTCTGCATTCAGACAGGTATATCTTTCCTTTTTACTTTGCCTTTGGCTTCTCTTCTTTTCTCAGTTGTTTGTAAGGCTTCCTCAGTTGTTTGTAAGACCTCCATTTTAACTTTTTACATTTCTATTTTTGGGGGGGACGTTCTTGATTGGCACCTCCTGTACAATGTCACAAATCTCCATCCATACTTCTTCAGGCACTATATCAGATTAATCTCTTGAATTTATTTGTCACACCCACTGTATAATCATAAAGGATTTGTTTTAGGTCATACCTGAATCGTCTAGTGGTTTTATCTACTTTCTTCAATTTAAGTCTGAATTTGGCAATAAGGAGTTCATGATCTGAGCCACATCATCTCCTGTTCCTGTTTTTGCTGACTGTATAGCTTCGGCTATACAGTCATCTTCGGCTGCAGAATATAATCAATCTGATTTCAGAATTGAGCATCTGGTGACATCCATGTGTAGAGTTGTCTCATGTGTTGTTGGAAGAGGGTGTTTGCTATGACCAGTGTGTTCTCTTGGCAAAACTCTATTAGCCTTTGCCCTGCTTCATTTTGTACTCCAAGGCCAAATTTGAATATTACTACAGGTTTCTCTTGACTTCCTTCTTGTGCATTCCAGTCCTCTATGATGAAAAGGACATGTTTTTCTTTGGCGTTAATTCTAGAAGGTCTTGTACGTCTTCATAGAAGCATTCAAGTTAAACTTCTTCAGAACAGTGGTTGGGGCATAGACTTGGATTATTGTGATATTGAATGGTTTGCCTTGGAAACAAACAGACATCATTCTGTCATTTTTGAGATTGCACCCAAGTACTGCATTTTTGGACTCTTTTGTTGACTATGGGGGCTACTCCATTTCTCCTAAGGGATTCTTGACGTCAGTAGTAGATACAAAGGTTATGTGAATTAATTTCACCCATTCTGGTCCATTTTAAATCACTGATTGCTAAAATGTTGATGTCGACTCTTGCCATCTCCTGTTTGAACACTTCCTATTTACCTTGATTCATGGATCTAACACTCTGGGTTCTTATGTAATATTGTTCTTTATTGTCTTGGACTTTATTTACATGACCAGTCATATCCATAGCTGGGTGTTGTTTTGACTTTGGTTCCATCTCTTTATTCTTTCTCAAGTTATTTCTCCATTCTTCTCCAGTAACATATTGGGCACCTACCAACCTGGGGAGTTCATCTTTCAGTGTCCTATCTTTTTGCCTTTTTATACTGTACATGGGGTTCTCAAGGCAAGAATATTGAAGTGATTTGCCATTCTCTTCTCCAGTGGACCACGTTTTATCAGAACTCTCCACCATGATCTGTCCATCTTGGATGGCCCCACATGGCAAGGCTTCTAGTTGCATTGGGCTAGACAAGGTTATGGTCCTTGTGATCAGTTTGGTTAGTTTTCTGTGAATGTACTTTCATTCTGTCTGCCCTCTGATAAATAAGGATAAGAGGCTATGGTAGCTTCCTGATGAGAGAGACTGACTGTGGGGGAAACTGGGTCTTGTTCTGATGTAAATCTTTAACCCAGTTTTCTATTGATGACCAGGACTGTGTTCCCTCCTTGCTTTTTGTCCTGAACCCAAACTATGTTAGGGGTAATGAAGGTAATGGTGATCTACTTCAAAACGACTTGTGCATCATGCACCTTTTTACTCAGTGCCCTGACCCTGTAGCAGGCCACTGTGGACACTTGCCTCCACCGGGGACTCCTGGACACTCACAAGTTAGTCTGCCTCAGTCTCTTGTGGGGACACTGCTCCTTTATACTGATGCCTGGGGCACACAAGGTTTGTTTGTGTCCTCCAAGAGTCTGTTTTCCCAGTCCTGTGGAAGTTTTGTGACCAAATCCCACTGGCCTCCAAAGTCAAATTCCCAGGGGATTCTCAGTCCCTTTGCCAGATCTTCAGATTGGGAAATTTGTTGTGGGTCCTAGAACTTTCTTAACAGTATAAGAGTTTCTTTGGTATAGTTGTTCTGTAATTGTGTTCAGTTCAGTTTAGTAGCTCAGTCGTGTCCGACTCTTTGTGACCCCATGAATCGCAGCACGCCAGGCTTCCCTGACCATCACCATCTCCTGGAGTTCACTCAGACTCACATCCATCGAGTCAGTGATGCCATCCAGCTATCTCATCCTCTGTTGTCCCCTTCTCCTCCTGCCCCCAATCTCTCCCAGCATCAGAGTCTTTTCCAATGAGTCAACTCTTCACATGAGGTGGCCAAAGTACTGGAGCTTCAGCTTTAGCATCATTCCTTCCAAAGAAATCCCAGGGCTAATCTCCTTCAGAATGGACTGGTTGGATCTCCTTGCAGTCCAAGGGACCCTCAAGAGTCTTCTCCAACACCACAGGTCAAACGCATCAATTCTTCGGTGCTCAGCTTTCTTCACAGTCCAACTCTCACATCCATACATGACCACAGGAAAAACCATAGCCTTGACTAGATGGACCTTAGTCGGCAAAGTAATATCTCTGCTTTTGAATATACTATCTAGGTTGGTCATAACTTTTCTTCCAAGGATTAAGCGTCTTTTAATTTCATGGCTGCAGTCACCATCTGCATTGATTTTGGAGCCCTAAAAAATAAATTCTGACACTGTTTCTACTGTTTTCCCATCTATTTCCCATGAAGTGATGGGACCAGATGCCATGCTCTTCGTTTTCTGAATGTTGAGCTTTAAGCCAACTTTTTCACTCTCCTCTTTCACTCATCAAGAGGCTTTTTAGCTCCTCTTCAATTTCTGCCATAAGGGTCGTGTCATCTGCCTATCTGAGGTTATGGATATTTCTCCCAGCAATCTTCATTCCAGCTTGTGTTTCTTCCAGTCCAGCGTTTCTCATGATGTACTCTGCATATAAGTTAAATAAGCAGGGTGACAATATACAGCCTTGACGTACTCCTTTTCCTGTTTGGAACCAGTCTGTTGTTTCGTATCCAGTTCTAACTGCTGCTTCCTGACCTGCATACAGATTTCTCAAGAGGCAGGTCAGGTGGTCTGGTATTCCCATCTCTTTCAGAATTTTCCAGAGTTTATTGTGATCCACACACTCAAAGGCTTTGGCATAGTCAATAAAGCAGAAATAGATGTTTTTCTGGAACTCTCTTGCTTTTTCCATGATCCAGCAGATGTTGGCAATTTGATCTCTGGTTCCTCTGCCTTTTCTGAAACCAGCTTGAACATCAGAGAGTTCAAGGTTCATTACTACCTAAAAGTTACAGTTACTACTTAAAAATTACAGTTAGTATTTAATACTAATTAGTAGTAGTGCTAATATTGTGAAAACCTATAATTATATTTTTAAATGCTTCTTTCTGTCCTCTGATACAGCAAAAATCTTTACTGTATATTAAAATTTTTAAGCTATATTATTACACATTTTATAAATGTGAGAATTAAATAAGTTAGTACAACAAAATAAACAGATATGATATATGTTTAATAAAAATAACTATGACATGTTTTTTTTTCTATTTGTAGTCTTTATCCTTTTTTTGATAGTGTTAAAACTGAATATAGTGTATAGTAAAATTCACTCTAGCCTGTAGTTTTCATCTTATGAAACCAGATTACATTGATTCTTAATGTCAATACAATATGATGGCATCAAAATAAATATCTGCTCAACAAAACTTTTCAGCAAAGAATCCTTAGGACTTTACTTAATCACTTTGCTTAGTAGGTTTTTAGACTTGTGGGTATTAGTTCCCAGCTATCCAAAAATTCCCATTCACTTTATATGTTCAGGCTTGTTTTGGTAAACCAGCTGTTTTTTAATTTATTCCTTTGCATCTCTGAATTCATCATATAGTCTTTCCATGTCCAAAATATTCATGATTTAGAACCATTTTCAAGCACCTCGAATGTCAGCATAAGATAAAACACTATCAGAGATAATGGCTTTAAAGCACTTTAATAAATAGTTGTGAAATTATGAAATAAAAATTGGAATCCAATAAAGTTTTAGTTTTAATATAGAAATCATAAAGTCCTATTTAACATAACTGCTCTTTTCTGGTGAGGTTTTTTTTGTAAACATTCTTAAATCCCAAAATAAGCAATGTTTTTCTCTGTAATTTTTTTTTTCTAACCTACACAGAAGTTCACACAACTTGGGTAGAATAAGATAGAGTATCTTTTACCAGATTCCTCATAGCCGCTCATCAAACAGTTTTGGAAAAACATATAAATGTGTCATATTGTAATATTTTTCTCCATTGTCATCTGTCATATATATAAAATTTAGAGAAAGACATTTTTCTTGCTCCATACTTTGAAAATAGGATTTTATGAAAGTCAGTATTATAGCATCTTGTCTATGGATGGCCCCAGTAATAGTCATCCTGAAGGCACATGTCTCAAGGAGACTGTTTCCTTCCATTTTTAGAAAGTGAAAAGGCTCATTAAGTACTTCTACACACTTTGAGGAAACTGAAAAGTGACCAAGTAATTTCATTATGAATCCTCATTATCACAAGTAAGCAAATCACATCCCTTTTTAGAAGCCTTTTCTACAAGGTGTACAGGACATTAAGTGGGTAAGAGCTGTTCATTTTCTTTTGTAAAGAGTTTATAGGCTGAATGACATTTTCCAGAATTTACATTTGCAATGTCTATCCAGTATGCAGATAGATAAGCAAAGTCTATTTTATGTCTGAACAAGATATTAACAGTCTTTTGTGTCTTCTGAAGTTTAATCAAAATCTTCATGGAAAGTAAGAAGACAAACGAAACTTCATTTTTCAAATTGAAATATATAAGACCTAGGGGACACATTATTTTGTTTCTGAGATTAAACACATCACTTTTTTGTCATTAGTAAGATTGGACAGAATCAGCTCTACACTATAAGGAAGCAAAACATTGGTTATCAAAATTTCCCCTTTTGTCTACCCATAGGACATTTCATTTGCAACCTCTGAATCTGGAACAGTACATCAGGAAAAATGCACCTTTAGTCAGGTGTACAGACAAATCAAGGAAACAAAGCATTAATGCATGTTTACTCTTTTGGAATACTCAAGCTTATCCCATCGTTAATTTCAACTGACCATTGGTACCATTTGAGGGGAGATGGAAAAAAAAAAAAAAGCTTTTTATCTTACAAAAACATTCTTGTCTCATTTTAGGTTTGTGAGATTCAGCCTCTATACATACATTCACACTTACGCCTGGTCACAAATTAAATTCAGCATTTTGTGCCGTATGCTTTGTTTTTGTTACCTCTATAATCTAATTTCATGTATTTTTAATATAGCATAGTTGTTTAGCATTCTTTTTCGGTATTGTCATTATATTATAGCTGTTCTCAGTTTCATCAGTGAACTCTTAGAAACATTGTCCCAGTACTAACAATGTTAAAAATTAATCTAGCAGTCTTGATACGAAGTACAACAATTAATCCAAACATTTAAGTCAAAGAGGAATTGAGGATCACAAGACGCTAAAGTGGCATACTTAGGTTTCATCAGTCAGAATGATGCAATCATGTTTGACTCTATACTAGGAACTGCAAATCAGGGTTTCCAACATTAACAGTCGGAGGAAGAACAGCAGAAGTCACTAAGGAAAGTGAATATTCAATACCACAGACATCTGATACTAAAAAATAGTGTTGCCTTCAGCCTCTGTTTTCTAAACAGTTGTATGGATTTTATATTTTTCTTTCAAACTGAGCCTGTCTCTGATCTCTGGAATAGTTTCATTGTCTTGGAGAACATTTTCCCAGGATACCAAATTTGATTGCTAAAACTAGGACATTTCTGAGCAAACCTGGATAGGTAGTCACTCTGCCATTGATGCTGTATCTGCCACATTACTAGTTGAATAATTTTGGGTAAATTAATTCCCTGTGCTCCAGTTTATTCATCTGTAAATTGGAAGTAATAATAATATAATGTCATATTGTTTTATAGGACTAAGTGACTACCCTAGTAAAATAAATTAGCACTTCTAGAAGAATCTGGTATTTTGAAAGTTGTGTGTCAGCTATCATTATCGTCATCATTAGTTATCACCATCATTATCATCACTGTCAGAAATGTTAAAGATGAAATTTTCTCTCTACCTCACTTCATTTCTTACCCTCACCCCACTTCTCTAAAATCTTTTTCTTATATATTGCTTGATTGCATCATTTACTTAAAAATATTCTAATTGGCCAGTTTTTTTTAATCAACTATACTTTTTAAAAACCTATATCCCCATTTAATTCTCAGCTACTGTATGATACTTACCTTCCACATTTCCTACTATTTTTTTTTTTTCTGTTTCCTTCATTAATGTAGTTGTGAATCTGGCTCACCAAATGTGATGAAATTTAAAAAATAATAATAATTCAAATCAAGGAAATCTTACATAAGTTAGGCATACAATGTTGTGCTTCTAAAACCAAAGAGGTATTCTGAATAAGTTGTGTTGAACTCTGAAGACGGTTGGATATGTATGTTTTTGTGTGCTCTTATTTGCCAGTGTTTGTCTCGGCAATTAAAGCCTGAAAATATTTGATTGATTTTTTTTTCAATTTGATATAAATTTGGAAATTACTGCTGTGTTATTTTGGTTAATTTACATAAAATAATAAGAAATCCAGCCTAATCAGTCTTTTTACTATTACTCAACTTTGACCTTCACCTTATTCCACAAAGAAAATCCTTATTTCCTCAAACCATTGAGCCCTTTATTTTGCCAAGTATTTGTGGGGTGACCTTTGTGTTTGATGATCTGTTACAGCAATGCAAGAAACTTATTTCACAGAATTCTTACCACATTTATCAGAAAATAGGACTTTCATAACCACACTGGCTTCAGTAAAATTCTTGAGTCAGAACAATGCCTTATGCTGATATGATACATTAATAACAATTCTAGTGCTCCTACAATGGCAAAGAATAAAAAAATCAAACTCATTTTAGCTATATTACAAGTACTTCAGAACAAGATATGTTTGAGAGGCAATTTAAAAACCATATTATTACATCTTAGCAAATCTGACTCAACATTAAAATAATACATTTTAATACAGAAGGTAAAACAGATTCTTGAAAATTACTGACCAACAAATAATAATTATTAGAGGGTAATTGTTTAAGCAGTGTCTGGAAAATTCAGCTTTCTAAAAATATATAAAAGAGAAAACATACAGAGGGGTTCAGAATTAATTCATACAGTTTGTGTCCCATCTGGAAACACTTATGAAGTTAAAATGAAAAGCATTTCAAAATCTATTTCTCCATCTTATTTGCTGACTTACTTTTTGGAAAATAAAGTTGGAAATATCAAAATTTACATAAGGGTCTGAGTTATTTTTATATTCTGAGGCAAAAGCCACATTTCCCTATTCCATGAATTTGGGCTTTGTTTCATTAAATATACCTATTGGTTTATTTAAGAGTTTTATATTGACAGAGTGAGTTTCACAAAGCATCATTGCTTGAGCCATCTTTTTCCTTTGTTGAAGTACTTATTTCTTTTGTGGTATTTGAATTACTCAGTAACCCAACAGTGATAGCACAAAGCAGATTCACTGAGATGAAGATAAAAGGGAAATCAGAAACTTTCTGTAGCCTTTACAAAATATCTGCATTTCATATGTGAATATAAACTTCATAAAAAGCTGGAAAAGCAAGTGTTATTTTCATAAAATTTTCTTTCTAAAATGGAAGAGTCAATGAATTTCTTGGAAGTATATTCTGATGAATCATTCTGCTTATAATGATTCTGCATAGTTTTCCATCATCTTTAAGAGGTTAATTGCCTTGAAGTTTTTTTATTTTTTTTGTTTATTTTTATTTTTTGTAAATTTTCCAAATGTTTTATAGTAACAGTTTACGGTACACTGGTACATAAGCAGTTTATGGTAATCTGGAAAAAATATGTATAGAGGTGAAATTAAGTACCTTTGGGCTTTGTTATTTAAATATCATAAACAGAATTGTATAGTAATGAAGGGCCTCCCAAGTGGTCTTAGTGGTAAAGAACCCATCTGCCAATGCAGGAGACTTAAGGTTCAATCCCTGACCTGGGAAGATCCCTTGGAGAAGGGTATGGCAACCGACTCCAGTATTCTTGCCTAGAGAATCCCATGAACTGAGGAGCCTGACAGGCTACAGTCCATAGGGTCACAAAGAGTTGGACATGACTGAAGCAACTTAGAACAAACATATAGCAATAAAGGTTGAATTCAGATTCTAAAGTTAAAATCTCTCTCCTCATATGCTATGGACATATTTTGCTCTTAATTTATAATAATGCAAATATTATTAATGATTAAAGTAAACTGATAATGTTATAAGAAGAAATTAGGTAATTCATTAGTTGGTTGCAATAATGTTTGATATCCTTAGGCAAAATAACATTAACATTTGTTTTTGCTACAGTTATTATTTTTCTGTTCTACCCTGTATTATTCGTGTAGACTTTTGACTTTTAAATGAAGGTTGCTCTCAAGCATGAAAAAATTTAAGAATATTTTTAGATTAACCAAGAAGAAAGAAATATTGACTTCCTTACTTTCACATATATTATCTTACTTACCACACAATAACCTGAATCCTCTGTTATTTTATCTCTATATGTATGAGGTTTTGATACTGTAAAGGGTAGGTAGTTCTTCAAGATAACAATTGCAAAATTAGAGTGACAAGGTTAAATCCGCATCTTTTGACTCTCAGATTTACTCTGTAGTCCTCTTATTTCCATGCAGAGTTTTGCCTTCCTTGTCATATTGACACCTTGATATATCCACATATTTTAAGATATTGTGGTTTCACAGCCTCCTCATTCTCCAGCTCTATTTTTTTTTAATATCTTACTCAAGATTTTAGAGCAGGTGATTTATGAACCAAAGTGGGTGTTCCCTGCTGGTCCCATGGTTAAGACTCTGCTTCCACTGCAGGGGCAGGGATTCAGTCCTTGGTCAGGGAACTAAGATCCCACATTCCTGCATGTTGCATGCCATGTGATGTGGCCAAAAAAGTCCCAAAGATTGGGGAGCATGATACAACTTTTAGTTTATAATCTAAGGCCATTTCAGAAGAGAGGAATAATTACAGAGAGATTCATTTATTCAGTTCATATATTAATTGTACGTCTATTCTAGGATGCAACTTTATAGGACCTGAGGATACACTGGGGATCAGAAGATAAAACAACTTATTCTCTTGGAGTGCAATTTCTAGTAGAGGCCACAGATGATAAACAAATACTAATAAAGTATCTAATATAGGTAAATGTTAAGGGGAAAAATAATGCAGGAAAAGTAATAGAGTCAGTTGGGTAAATGATATTTGCAATTTTAGATGGGATGATTCAAAAAAAGCTCTGTGAGAAGGTGACATTTGAATGAAGTAGTGAAGGAAGGTAGTGGATCAAATCACACAGCTATCTTTTGGAAGAGCATTCCAGACCAAGAACACATCAAGTACAAAGTTTGTGAGGTTGGAATGTGCTGGACATGTTCATGGGCCAAAGGAGGCCAACTGGGGTTGAGTAAACTGAACGAAGGGGAGAATAGAAAATGCTTCCACAGAAGCACAGATTTCTGGGACCTTGTAGATCTTTGTAAATACTTTGGTTTTTACTTTTATTGAAATGGGAGACATTGGATACTTCCATCAATGAGTCTTATTACCTGACTCACTGATGGAAGCATCCAATGTCTCCATCTTGTTGAATAGAGAGGAAAGGGCAATAGAGATGAAGGTCAAAGTAGGGAATTCATTTAGGAGGCTGTTAAAAAAAATCAGGTGGTTCTAACCAGTGTGGTACAATTGAGATGACTGGCAGCTGTCAGAGAAGACAGGATCTATGAGATTTCTTGATGGATTAAGAGTAATTTGTATGTGTGTGTGTGTGTGTGTGTGTGTGTGTGTGTGTAAAAGGAATCAATATGATTCTTAAGTTTTTGGCCAGAAAACTTCAAAGAATGAAGTGTTGCTATTTACTTAAATGAACAAAACAGAGGGAAATGTAGATCTGGGAGTGAGAGTGGAGGGAGAAACAGGATAAAGGACTCAGTTTTTAACATAATGTTTGATATTGATCCTTTTTAAATTCCAATGGAGATTAAATGGAAGCTAAAGCTGTACTGATGTAAGAGGGTCCAGCTCCTAGGACATTTGGTCTAAATGGTGCAGGGTTATAACCATTCAAAAACAAATATTAAGCATTTTTTATGTGTCATGTCCAGTACTGAGTACTGGAATATAACAATAAGATATATGCTTAAAAAGATCTCAAGTCACATAATGATATGTAGTTTATGTCAAAGGTGATTTGAATTATATAGTGTTCACAAACATCAAACCTTGGAAATAAGAATACTTGATCTGCTATAGCACTGTTAAAGCTATACTCCTATTTGGAGTTTTAGTCAATTGACCATCCTCTTGAAGAACGGTTGGTTTTTATCATGGCTTGGTCTCCTGAAATTTCTGATATGACAGATATAAAGAATGCTAAACTCATAGATCTTGTTCACATTTAATGCCCATCATTCTTTCTCTTTCATCTTACTGATAAAATTCAAGTGGTGAGTTGCATTCAATCACAGTATGGTATATATAAGGTTGTTGATGTTTATGTTTTCTGAGCTAAACAGTATTACCTGAAAGATGATTATTAATTATTTGCTAGACATTTTTGTTCTTCATTTGAGTATTTTGTACTTTTTGTACTGTTGTTTTGACATTTGGTACTCTTAATAACTCTGCATGAGGTTAAGACCTGTGAAGGCACTGAGTATAGTATATATATGTTTCTAATAATGCAACTACCCAGGAAAGGCAGAAGTTATTTGGTTTCTTTTTTTCTTTTTCTTAGTTTTATAGGTCTTTAGGATACATTTGAGAATGTATTATATCTGCCATTTATGAAAGACTGCTGTGCTGAACATTGGTGCTTGATGTTCAATTACAGCGTCTTTCCTTTAAGTCAAAGAAGAGAGCAAATAGCCCTCTGTTCAGGGAACCAGTAGCACTAACCACTCTCCAATAGTAACAGTAATTTAAGCTGTCAGAGACCAACACTAGTCTGTGTCCCCTGGAGAAAAAAGCAGTTAAAGCAAAATTTCATGTGGTTTTTCTTTCATGATTTGAGCTCCTTCTGAGAAATACATCTAGAGTTATGCAGGAATATATCAAAACTGTTTCATTGACAGTGTCCTAGCAGAGTTCTTTATCAGATAACAACTGTGAAGTTGTATCTGGCGGCATGTGAAGTGCTGTGATTCAGGTTGCAGCATGGTGGCTCACTTGTAAGGAGAATTTCCACATTCAGAATAATCTTTGTATGAAGTTTCCATAAAACATAAAAGGACAAAGTCTGGATAAAATAAAAATTTTTTAAAAAACTGTGTATGTATATATTTCTAAGGTGAGCTAACAATGTGGGAGTCAATGAAATGTAAATAGTAACTCCATCCTAAAACAAAAATCAATGTGTATGATCTCTACAGTTGAGAAGATGTCAATTAGAAACACATCTCTTTGTTCTCTGCTAAAAAATTTCCTATGCACATGTTATTCTTTTTTCTACTTATGCATAGACACATAAAAATCAGTGTAATTGAATTGTGTCTTTTAAAATTTTACATAAATGGAATCATACTGTATAGGTACTTTTTCTACTTGCATTTTTTAAAGTCTAATATTAGATTTTTGAGAAGTATTCATGTTTGGGACTGTACCTCTAGAACACTAATTTTCTACTCCTCTTTTGAATATCATTTCCTAAGTATCAGCCAATATTTATTTATTCCCCTTTTGATGGAAGTTAGCTCTTTAGGACTTTTCAAGAAACCTAGAAAGAAAAAAGGAATTGACAGTCAGAAAATTTCTCAAGTCTGCTCCAACATGTTGGCATATCAATGTGTTGCTACTGCTAAGTCACTTCAGTTGTGTCTGACTCTGTGCAACCCCATAGATGGCAGCCCATCAGGCTCCCCGTCCCTGGGATTCTCCAGGCCAAGAATACTGGAGTGGGTTGCCATTTCCTTCTCCAATGCATGAAAATGAAAAGTGAAAGTGAAGTTGCTCAGTCGTGCCCGACTCTTAGCGACCCCATGGATTGCAGCCCACCAGGCTCCTCCATCCATGGGATATTCCAGGCAAGAGTACTGGAGTGGAGTGCCATTGCCTTCTCAATGTGTTGTGTTACTATAAATTGTAAAGCTTCACAGAAGTGGTTTTGGATGGAGGTAAACTATCATAGAGTAGAAAGAGTTTTAAATCTTAGAACAAAGACACAAATGAGATTGTGGAAAAACCAAGAAACGTGTCAGGTATGAAACTCACAGGTCTATAACAGAGCCACAAAATGCAGTTTCAGTGTGGAAGGTCTCATGAGCATATTTCTTTTTCATAATTCTACTATCTGTTTTGGGCTTCTTATATAGTATAGTAATTTTGAATGCTTACTTTCCATCTGTATGTAACAGGTTCTATTCATGTAAAACCTTTTAGGGATCACAATTCTTGATCTCTTTAAGCCCTTCAGTATGAATATAAATCCAATGACTATCCTTTTTCTTTTAGATCTTCTACTAAATAAATGGTATACATATGTGACTGTCCTTCAGAATTAACTGGGGATCTTTATAAAATCACATACTTTTATGAACTCAACCTTGGAAATTCTGATAAAGAATTTATAGAACAGATAAGTTATAATTTTTATTTAAAAAGCAACAATAATTCAGAGAACATTTCAGTCAAGATACCACTTCCCTAAATGTATAACAATTTTTAAAGAAAATATTCCCTAACAAGAATTGTTTAAAAACAAGTTGTAAAAAAGCAACATGGTGTAGAAAAATGAAAAGCTTTACCTTGAAATCTTCGGCCAGAACTAAGTTGTTTTGCTTCAGCTATTTATATGCTGAAAATGAACATATCTAAGTAAGGTGTGAACACTACTGACAAACTGATTTACACCTCAGAGTAAAGATAAAATGCTTTGCCTGTGGACTTGGAAAAAATAAATAAGTCATCTTACTCATTGTTTGTGTGGAGGATTTTTAATACATTTTAAAAATCATGTTTCATGAATCCAGGCCCTTATAAAACTTTGTAATTGGGTATGTATGATTGGAACTTATGTATTTTCTGTCATGTTTCCAGCATAGTGATGCTGTCCATGACCTTCTTCTGGATGTGATCACCTGGGTTGGAATTTTGCTGTCCCTTGTGTGCCTCCTGATTTGCATCTTCACATTTTGCTTTTTCCGTGGGCTCCAGAGTGACCGTAACACCATCCATAAGAACCTCTGCATCAGCCTTTTTGTAGCAGAACTGCTCTTCTTGATTGGGATCAACAGAACAGATCAACCAGTAAGCAACTTATGTTGTTATCAGAAAACAATTTCTCCACTTGTAGCTTTCCAATACTCAAAATATTCTTGTTTGAAAGTGTCCTCTCTTCCAGTTGTCTTAGTTACGAATTTTCATATCTTATTCAGTTTTCCCTTTTTCATGTCAATTGTCATAAAGAAGTAGTGAATATATGGATTTATGAATGTACATTTCTTGAGAAATTCTGTTCATAAATTTGCCTTTCTAACGAACCATGTTTCTTTATTAGTCTTTATTTTTTAATCACAGAGCTGAATATTGAGGAGAGTTAAGTCATTTAGGGAATGGAGGAGTACCTTTTCTAACATGTATTTGTTGTTCTTTCATAATAAACTTTTTAAAGACAATGGAAATTATGTTGAAAATTGCATGTCTAACATGACTTTTTTAATACAAGTTATTTATTTCAATTGGAGGATAATTACTTTACAATATTGTATTGGTTTTGCCATACATCAACATGAATCTGCCACAGGTGTACGCATGTTCCCCATCCTGAACCCCCCTCCCACCTTCCTCCCCAACCATCCCTCTGGGTCATCCCAGCAAAAGAGACACAGATGTATCGAACAGTCTTTTGGACTCTGTGGGAGGGGGCGAGTGTGGGATGATTTGGGAGAATGGTATTGAAACATGTATAATATCATATGTGAAATGAATCGCCAGTCCAGGTTCGATGCATGATACAGGATGTTAACATGACTTTTCTCATTGACTTATTTTGGAAAATAGTTCAAACTGTACATTTTTTTTATAATTTATATACTTGTCCCATATTTTGTTTTACACTTTTATTTTTTCAAGTTCTGTTTACATTTTAAATGCTAACATCATACTTTATTACTAATGACATTTAGCCATATCAAGAAAGGAAGGGAAGAAGGGAGAGAAGAAAGGAGGAAGGAAGGGAGGTAAAGAAATAAAAGAGGATAACAAGGAATAGTACCAGCCAACTGTTCTTGATAAAAACCAAACTGAAAATATGATCAACAGATAATATCTAATATATTAAACAAATTTTATGCCCACTTGTAACTTTTGTGAGGCCCTTTCTATGTCCTTGAGATTCATGAAAATAGCACATTTGTTCTCATGACTAAAACTACAAATGAAAACTCATTTTTTAGGAGTCTTTTAGGCATAATAAATAATTCATTCGCTTAATGCTGTTCTCTGGTATGAGTCCATATGTATAGTCTTTACAATGAAAAAGCAGTTGAATTCATGTTTGTGATTACACATTCATGATTAATTAAAGGGTGCAATTACAGTGATTATACTTTTAATTGGTTATCGTATACAAATGTGACAATTTTTCTCAGAAATGCATATAGATGAATAAGCAATCAAAGTGTACATCTTTTTCTCCAAAACTACTCTCTGATAACAAAAGTTAATAGTTGAAGCCCTAACTGTAAAAATCAAGAAACTGTGATATTTCCCAAGAAGAAATCATTTCATTCTCTTTTTAACCTGCAATTCAACTGCTCTTTGATTTTTCCTTTCCTTTAGAAACATTCTTATTTTTGCTTCCTGATGATACATATGGTATGATAAACTTCTCCAAATTTTGCAGACTGCACAAAACTAATTTCTGACAATAGTATGAGGACAATGATTGATATGAAACTTGGATAGGTGCAGTTCAGCCCAACTGTCTTTACTCTTGTTGCTGTATATGTGTCCTCTTCCTGCATCTTATATGACAGTTAGGCTTTGCTTTCTCTCTCTGTAGGCCTCCCTGGTGGCTTAGACATTAAGGAATCTGCCAGCAATGCTGGGGATATGGGCTCAATTCCTGGGTTGGGAAGATCACCTGGAGAAGGGAATGGCAACCCACTCCAGTATTCTTGCCTGGAAAATCCCATGGACAGAAGAGCCTGGTGGGCTTCTAAAGTCCATGGGGTTGCAAAGTGTCAGACACAAGTGAGTGACTTTCACTTCCCTATTCTCTCTCTAGCTCCTTTGGTGCCTGACTTCTTTATCACCCCTTCATCATCATCTCTCTAACCCAAGGATATAGACCTGCTTTTTGCCTCATTTCTCAAGGATCATACTCATCATTGAATCCATACTAATCAGATCATTTGTATGAATTTACTGCCCTTTTTTTTATAGGAACCACAGATTTTACTTCAGTCAGTTCAGTTCAGTTCAGTCGCTCAGTTGTGTCCGACTATTTGTGACCCCATGAATCGCAGCATGCCAGGCCTCCCTGACCATCACCTACTCCCGGAGTTCACTCAGACTCACATCCATCGAGTCAGTGATGCCATCCAGCCATCTCATCCTCTGTCGTCCCCTTTGCCTCCTGCCCCCAATCCCTCCCAGCATCAGACTCTTTTCCAATGAGTCAACTCTTCGCATGAGGTGGCCAAAGTACTGGAGTTTCAGCTTTAGCATCAGTCCTTCCAAAGAAATCCCAGGGCTGATCTCCTTCAGAATGGACTGGTTGGATCTCTTTGCAGTCCAAGGGACCCTCAAGAGTCTTCTCCAACACCACAGTTCAAAAGCATCAATTCTTGGGCACTCAGCCTTCTATACAGTCCAACTCTCACATCCATACATGACCACAGGAAAAACCATAGCCTTGACTAGACGGACCTTAGTTGGCAAAGCAATGTCTCTGCTTTTGAATATGCTACCTAAGTTGGTCATAACTTTTCTTCCAAGGAGTAAGTGTCTTTTAATTTCATGGCTGCAGTCACCATCTGCAGTGATTTTGGAGCCCAGAAAAATAAAGTCTGCAACTGTTTCCACTGTTTCCCCATCTATTTCCCATGAAGTGATGGGACCAGATGCCATGATCTTCATTTTCTGAAAGTTGAGCTTTAAGCCAACTTTTTCACTCTCCTCTCACTTTCATCAAGAGGCTTTTTAGTTCTTCTTCACTTTTGCCATAAGGGTGGTGTCATCTGCATATCTGAGGTTATTGATATTTCTCCCAGCAATCTTGATTCCTGCTTGTGCTTCCTCCAGTCCAGCGTTTCTCATGATGTACTCTGCATAGAAGTTAAATAAGCAGGGGGACAATATACAGTCTTGATGTACTCCTTTTCCTATTTGGAAACAGTCTGTTGTTCCATGTCCAGTTCTAACTGTTGTTTCCTGACCTGCATACAGATTTCTCAAGAGACAGGTTAGGTAGTCTGGTATTCCCATCTCTTTCAGAATTTTCCACAGTTTCTTGTGATCCACACAGTCAAAGGCTTTGGCCTAGTCAATAAAGCAGAAATAGATGTTTTTCTGGAACTCTCTTGCTTTTTTGATGGTCCAGTGGATGTTGGCAATTTGATCTCTGGTTCCTCTGCCTTTTCTAAAACCAGCTTGAACATCAGGAAGTTCACGGTTCACATATTGTTGAAGCCTGGCTTGGAGAATTTTGAGCATTACTTTACTAGCATGTGAGATGAGTGCAATTGTGTGGTAGTTTGAGCATTCTTTGGCATTGCCTTTCTTTGGGATTGGAATGAAAACTGACATTTTCCAGTCCTGTGGCCACTGCTGAGTTTTCCAAATTTGCTGGCATATTGAGTGCAGCACTTTCACAGCATCATCTTTCAGGATTTGAAATAGCTCAACTGGAATGCCATCACCTCCACTAGCTTTGTTCTTAGTGATGCTTTCTAAGGCCCACTTGACTTCACATTCCAGGATGCCTGGCTCTAGTTGAGTGATCACACCATTGTGATTATGTGGGTCACGAAGATCTTTTTTGTATCATTCTTCAGTGTATTCTTGCCACCTCTTCTTAATATCTTCTGCTTCTGTTAGGTCCATACCATTTCTGTCCTTTAGGACTCATAAAAATAAAGACTTCCCCTCCAGAAGAGTGAGAATTTCAGGAACAGACATAAGAAAATTAATATATGGCCAGCTGAAACTTGTGGTACCTTAGAAAATATGACAGAGTAAGGGCCAGCTGCCTTTTTTGCCAAGCTTGTGTAGACCAGTATTTAGCAAAATAACACAAAAAAATAAGAAAATGAAAGCACTTATAGAACAGTTTATTTTTACCAGATCCACTTTTACATCTTCGCAGTACAAACTTCGCAATTCAGCTTAAATCCTTTCTGAAACAAGTCAAGGAAAAAATAAACAATTAATAGTAAGTAATAATCTCATAAACTATTTTAATTATTATGTTTTTATTTTGAGCTATTTTTCTCCTTGGTTTTAGTGTTTCTCCTTCATTTACATTGAAGAATTTAGTATGTTAATAAATACAGGATTATTTATACAGGACCAAGAAAAAAATTTGTGAGATCTATTTTAAAACCTTTAGACTAATCTCCAGTATAATTATCAATAGGATCTTCTTAGAACCTTTTCTTACATGTTATACTTTTTTCTTATTATAATGCTCTGCTTTCATCCATATATATTATTAACAAAATGTTAAATATGGCAATAGATGAAGAAACAGTGGAAACAGTGACAGACTTTATTTTGGGGGGCTCCAAAATCACTGCAGATGGTGACTGCAGCTATGAAATTAAAAGATGATTGCTCCTTGGAAGAAAGTTGTGACCAACCTAGGCAGCATATTAAAAAGCAGAGACATTACTTTGCCAACAAAAGTCTGTCTAGTCAAAGCTATGGTTTTTCCAGTAGTCATGTATGGACGTGAGAGTTGGACTATAAAGAAGGCTGAACGCCAAAGAATTGATGCTTTTGAACTGTGATGTTGGAGAGGACTCTTGAGAGTCCCTTGGACTTCAGGGAGATCCAGCCAGTCCATCCTAAAGGAAATCAATCCTGTATATTCATTGGAAAGACTGATGCTGAAGCTGAAACTCAATTACTTTGGCCACCTGATGCGAAAAACTGGCTCATTTGAAAAGACCCTGATGCTGGGAAAGATTGAACGCAAGAGGAGAAGGGGATGACAGAGGATGAGATGGTTAGATGGTATCACCGACTCAATGGCCATGAGTCTGAGTAAACTCCAGGAGTTGGCCATGGACAGGGAGGCCTGGTGTGCTGCAGTCCATGGAGTCTCAAAGAGTCAGACACGACTGAGCGACTGAACTGAACTGAACTGATGAGTTTTTAATATAGGTTATATTTGATTACGTTTTAATATATGAATTAAGTATATGAATTTTAAGAATCTTATCTCAATTCTTTTGCAGACCTATTTTATTACTGTAGTCTTGATAAATATTTATTTTAACTTTATGGCAATTGGAACTTCATTTGATAGTTATCTGACTGACTCATATATTCCTTTCCCTAGATTGCCTGTGCAGTTTTTGCTGCCTTGTTACACTTCTTCTTCTTGGCTGCCTTCACCTGGATGTTCCTGGAGGGAGTGCAGCTCTATATCATGCTGGTGGAGGTTTTTGAGAGTGAACATTCACGAAGGAAATACTTCTACCTGGTCGGCTATGGGATGCCTGCCCTGATTGTGGCTGTGTCAGCTGCTGTAGACTATAGGAGTTATGGAACTGACAAAGTGTGAGTTTATATTTTCTATCCTTTTCCCCCTTCTTTTTAAGTCTAGTTGAAATGGAAACTTTTAATTTTCTCAGAAACTAAGATCTTTATATCACCTTACAGCAATAAATGACAGAACTATAGAAGCAAATGAGGATAATTCAATTCATGGGTTGTACTTTTGTTATGATGTATAAAAAAGAGGTAATATTCTGAGATTCCACATCTACATCACAAACTTGAGTAATTGTAAAGGGACAATACTTTTAATATCTTTCAGAGCATTGAGACTTTTGTCAAATCAAGAATTAGCTATGTTAAAGGTGTGTACTCAGAGGAGAGTGTAGTCTCTGACATTGAAACCTTGTCTCCTTCCTGACATATCAAATCTAGTCACTATAAAGTAACTTATACCATTAATAGAAAGGTAGACTTATAGGATCAGGGGCAACTTGTGGTTTCCCTTTTTTCCCTGGGTAGCTACTGTGGTCTAGTGATGACTTTTATTTTCAACATACCTTCAAATTGGTGAGACATACCCGTAGAGATGTTAAGCATACTTATAGAAAGAAATTTAGTGAAAAATATTCCCGTAATTCACATCATTATAATAACTGGGATCCTGAGAATTAATTAGTTTTCATAGAAGAAAGTTTAGAAAGAAGACCAAGATAGATCTCTGATGAATACTCACATTTAAGACATAGATTGAGGAAACAAAATAAAAATAGGGAAAGAAAAGAGGTGAAAAAATAAAGCCTCTGAACTATGGAGAAGTTGAGAAAAAGTTTCAAGGTGGTGCTTTATGTCCAAGATAATGTAAGTAGGGTAAGCATGGAGGAAAAATCATTTGTCCTATTTTGATAAAGTGCTAGAAACAGAAGCCAAATTGGAAGATGTGAAGAGATAAGTCAGTGGCAGTAGAGTCTTCATGTGTTATCTACAGCTTGAAAACATTTAATTGAGAAATAGTACAAGTATTAATTTATGATAGCAGTGATGAAGAATTTTTAAAAGTGAAGCTGCAAGAACATCTAGGGTGTGAAGAATCAAGTTGGAAAGAGGAAATTAATAGAAAGAAAGTATCTTATGCCTCATTTGTAGGTGGCTCAGAGGTTAAAGCGTCTGCCTCCAATGCAGGAGACCCGGGTTCGATTCCTGGGTTGGGAAGACCCCTGGAGAAGGAAATGGTAACCCACTCCAGTATTCTTGCCTGGAGAATCCCATAGATGGAGAAGCCTAGTAGGCTACAGTCCATGGGGTCACAAAGAGTCGAACACGACTGAGCGACTTCACTGACTTCACTATATAGGCTGAATGAAAAGGAAAGGTCCTAGGAGGATAGAAAAGCATAGATTAGACATAAGATGAGAAAAACCTCGATTCAGTACTGAAAGTGGCCTTAGAATTCACCTAGTCCAAGGCATTAATTTTACAGATGAAAAAATCAGGAGCCAGGTAAATTGCCTTGCCCGTGATGATAGAAGTAGATGGTGGCATACATGTAATGAAATAAGTCAGGTTTATTTTGAAATAGTCAGATGACCCTTGTCTTCTGAGGTGTGAAGAAAATAACAGATAAGATAAATTTGGAAGTGGAGGAATTTTTTCATCAAGTAGGAGATGCTGATCTTTGCTGAATGGATAGGTGAGGTCATGTTAAAAAGACAGGAGATTTGAAAAGCTTTGAAATGAGCACTATGGAAAATGTTTTAAGGAGCCAATTAGATATTAATAAAAAGATTTCCAAGCAATAGTAAAGGCTCAGATGAGGTTAGATAACATCAATTTATACAGAAGTTAATAAGCCAAATTTCATGACTTTCCACCAGCAGTCAGCAGCCTGAATATGCTAGCAATAAAGCAGCTCATTTCCCAGAAGAGAAGATTCAGGAGGGAATGACAAGAGGACTCCACAGTTACAAGGAGCATAGTTAAAATAGAATATGCTTTGGTGTAGAAGCACCAACAGTGTATTTAAAAGACTATATCACTTCTGTTGAATTTTTTATTGAGAACAGTGACAAGCTACATAAAACCATTTGCCTAATATTGCTAGTAGTAATTATTTTTTAATTTAAACCTTGTGAATTATAGTCAAATCTAAGGTCATTTTGTATATCTCGGTGGCAATCATGGACCAGGTTAGGATTAGATAAAAAGTATTGTCTATATTTTGCTGTAAAGATATTTTAGGAGAGGGAAATTAGATGGATGATAGAATTTAACTTAAAATCTTTTATTGATATAATTTACATGCCATAAAGTTCACTCTTTTAAAGAATATGCTTCCATTGTTTTTAGTATATTCAGTGTGAGGCATCCATCACCACTATCTAATTTTAGAATATTTTTATCCTTTCTAAAAGAAACCCCAAAAAAATAAAAAATAAAAAAAATAAAAGAAACCCATTAGCAGACACTGCCCTTAAATCATAGGATTTTATGTTTTAATTAATATGTTTCCACTCTAATATATTAAATTAACTGACATAGTTATTTGTTATCTATCTTTTCTTAGAATCAATACTATATATTCTCTTGTGACTTTGTTAAAGCCTTGGCTATCATTACTTTAATTTCCTGCACCATACCTGGAAGCTCTCATTTACTGACATTATTACTTTGTAAGAATAGAGGCTAATTTATTTCCCAGGCACTGATTTGAAACAAGCCTTAATGATAATTCAGTTTCACCATTATGATTTTTCCCAAAACAAGGAGAAGTAAAACAGATACAGATAAAATAATAGATAAATGAAAGAAGTATAGAAAAGAATAGGGAAAATTGTACTAACTCTATCACAGGTGGGCACAGAGCAGTTAGTGTCTCAATTTTATATTTTCAATAAGTTGTCCAGAGAGAGACCTTCAAAATACATGGAAAAAATGTTGACTTATCCCTTTGGGACTTAATCCAGCCCAGTGTGTATAGAGTTCTGTTTTGCTCTTTGAGGAAGCACGTGTTGAAAAAGAAATGTTATTCAGTCATTTGTATGTACTTGATAAGCTGAAATGAACAGACCATGTTTTTGTAGGAAGTTTAATCAAGATATCGTTTAAAAATATATATAAGCAAAGAATTTGTATACAACTAGAAGAATTTCTGTATATAGAATTATGTATCTTATTGCTTCTTATTAAATTTGTCTTTGTTGTCTGATTTCTGTTACTATTGCTTATTTCTTTTATTTCTAATGGTATTTTCTTCTTCCTGCTCATCATACTTAAGTGTTTATTTGGGGGTTTTTTGCCAATGTTACCTCTTTATGTGCTACATTGAAGTTTTTAGTACAAATATGTAAGTCCACAGTCATAATAAACAGCAATTAGCCAGAAATCAAAGACATATTGTCACACATTTTTTTTGTAAGTCTTTAAAATTGATACAGTAAAATTTTTGTCTTAGAAGTCTATTTTACTTATTTTTGGAATTTTATTATCATGCATTTTTACTTGTTAGCCTCGATTGCTTGATTACATCTAGAATAAAACCATTGAATATATATTAGAATATTCCAAATAACAGGCTTCTCTTTCTTTTTTTCTCACCTTAGTGTTCTTAATGTATTTTATTATAGTAGCAATGAGGTTTTATTTCTGAAACCTTTAATAATAATAGCTTACATTTCTAAAAAGTACAGAATCATATCAATGGTAGGAGATAAAATTGGAGACAAAATTGTTTTTGTAAGTTAAATAAATGTTATTTGATACAGATAGAGGTAACTATCATATTCCATCTGGCTGATGGATTATGATGTGTTTTTCTGTGAAAGTTATTAGGATTGTTGAATTGATTATTATGTACAAAACACATACTGACACACAAAGCATACATAATTTGATTTTGAGAAGTTGCTTAGTTTGCCATCAATTTGCAGAGTTTATAAAAGAATCTCATTGTTTCATGATAGTGTTTAATGAAATCTTTTAATCTATGTTGACATTATTCTTGAGACAATTAGAATTACATTTAGTCAGAATTATAAGATACTTAAAAAATCAAATTAAAATTTCAATACAATTGTAAAAAAAAAAAAAAAAAAACAAAAAACCTCAGCTAGTAGACCACAGGTCTAAATTGTTCTCACTATGGGATTTTTTCCATTTCTCTCTTCTTTTATATCTTCCTTTAGTCTCTCTTATACTATTATTTGGGGCTTTCCCAGTGGCTCAGCAGTAAAGAATCCACCTGCAGTGCAGGAGATGCAGGAGTCACCGGTTTGATCCCTGGTTTGGGAAGGTCCCTTGGAGGAGGGCATGGCAACCTGTCCCATCATTCTTGCCTGGAGAATCCATGGACAGAGAAGCCTGGAGGGCTACAGTCCATAGGATCACACAGTGTCAGACATGACTAAAGCGACTTAGCATGCAGGCATGCATCCATACTATTATTTATATAGATATTCAGTGAAGCCATTGGGTATGATTCTGTCAAAAGATAAAAAGTCTGTCATTGACTTAATAATTCAAACAGAACTGATTTGGAAATTCTGTGATAAATAGTTTGATTTTATGACCTGAAACTAATCAGTTCCTGTAAACTTTACTTACCTCAGTATTACCTCCCCAAATGTAAACTGTTTGAACAGTTAATTTTTATTCAAAGGAAAAAAATACATTTATATTTTATAGCACTTTCCTTGAAATCTAAGTTTAGGGCAGTAAAAGCAGTGGTTAAAGTGATGGGTAGATTGAAAAAAGGCTGGAAGGAAGTAGGTTCCAATAGGAGGAGAAGGAAGAATGCTGGGAAGTAGTAAACCTCAGAGAATAGCCCAGGAATTAAAGTGCAAGTTCAAAAATTGGTAAGAGGTTTCTGAAAGACGTTGATTAGGTCATGAACATTTATAATGGACCAGAACATCCTTGAGTTCTTGAAGCATAACTGAGCTCTTAAAGATAATTGAAATCAATTTTATGATCTGAAAATTATTATAAATCATCTATTAAGTCTTAGATTTGTCTTCCTAGTGAGCTTAACAACAGCTCTAAAAAGCATAGTCTCTCCTCTGCTAGTTAAAATCCCCCCTCCAGTTTCTCTATTTCAGCTTCATTCTCTAACCTACATAATCATTTGAGTAGAAAACTGATTATTGATTTTTAAAATACTGGATTATATTATCATTCAAGAAGGAAGCCGGCCAAGGAACATTGTGCTTGATAGAATCTGAAAGTTATATGCATAGGTTTATTCAATACATTTACAATGTCTAAGCACTTCATCCTACTCACAGATATTCATCTGAAATATTTCTCTAATCATATTATTATATGTAAAATATTCCTACTTGTGATATTGCATCAACATGAAGCATTTACCTTATTGAATATGTTGTCAACAGGCATGTTTGACTTTAAGTTGGCCAGGGGGAAATAATATAGATAATGAAGAAGTATTTATCATTGACATATCAAGCTAATCATTCAATATGTGGGTGAGGAGTGCTCGGTATGTTATATGTTATGTTGTTAAAGCCAAGAGCATGTTTTATGTATGAATTACAGAGACTGAGCGCTTATTATATCATCATTTCATCACCCAGGAACCTGCATTGAGCATGAGATTCTCACTGTATGCAGTATATAAGAATTTAAGGTTCAGCATTTTTTTGTTTGTTTGTTTAAAGATTTAGCTATATCATAGAACATCAAGACTACTGTCTTGTTATTTAGAAAATGTAACTGATGTCAGATTAGGACTTAACTTCTTACTGGAACCAAAGAAGTATAATATCTTATCAAGAGATCACTTTATAATTGCAAAGATCTAATATTTTTACTTGGGCAATCTGTGATTTATAGGCAACATATACATTTCTCATCTAATCATTTAGAATTTATAATTGTCAACAAAACTTAGATTTTATTATTTTATATCTTGTGTATTTATTCTTTTTGAGAAAAACTAGGTTAAGGGACTTTGGAGTCAGGTAGACTAGAATCAAATTCAGGCACAACTAATTATGAGTAATGTGGCTGTGAGCAAGTCAGTTTCACTTTCTAATTCATAATATGAGGGTTATTATATAAGTACCTTGCAAAACTACTGCAATATTTGAAATTGTGTGTGTATGAGTAAATACATATGTGTATGTATGTGTGGGCATATATATGTATAAATATTTAACAATGTGTACATGTGGGCTTCCCTGGTGACTCAGTGGTAAAGAATTTGCCTGCCAATTCAGAAGATGCAAGTTTGATCCCTGGGTCAAAGGTTCCCTTGGAGAAGGAAATGGAAACCTACTCCAGTATTCTTCCCTGGGAAATCCCATGGACAGAATAACCCGGCAGGCTGCAATCCATGGGGTCTCAAAAGAGTCAAACATGACTTAGTGGCTAGACAACAACAGAAACAAATGAGTGTGTGTAAAATATCTAGCATATATAAATATTTATTCAAATAGAAGTATTATTATTACTGGTGCTATTATTCAACTGGGATACAAACTATGATTAGCAACATAGTTTTAATTGCAAAATAAATTTTATTAAAAGCATCCATTTATAAAAGTAATGATTGCAATTCTTATGCTACTGCCTCCTGTTAGTTTAAGCAACATGGGACTATAGGGATTATTCCAACATTTACTGTTAATAAATTATAATAGCACTTCTCTTACCTTTGTAGTCCACCATAAAGTTATAGGATGTATTTTGCTGAAGAAATAATGAAACACTTATTTTTAAAAAATAAGTGCATATTGGGTACATGAAGACAACATAACCTATATTTGGTGTATGAGATGTATCAGATGCAAAAGTGGAGCTGAACTACAAATGCTAGGCTGGAGTACCAGTGGGTCACATTCTAGTCCTACATCACTCTGCCAATCTATTTTCCAGTTTGTGCGCTTACAAAGTATTTCAAGTTTAGAGGGAACAGTGTATTATGATATAAGTTACATTAAAAAAATCCTTAGCAGGTGTATTATTCAGTAAGCTTAGAACTAGATTTATGCTTTAAGTAAATATCTGTCCTTTTTCCTCTTCTCTCCTTTCTTCCCTCAATTCTCCTTATTTCTTCTTTTCTCTCTCAGTCTTGCCAGATATATGTAGTACAAATATACAGAGATCTGCATGTGTTACAGAGAAAAGACAAATATGCAGTTTACAAACTTTCATAAACAACCTGATGTGATGAGACCATGTAAAGTTCATGATCCACCAGTAGCGAAGATTGTTTACTGGTTACATTTAATACTCATCAAGGACAGTTTTGCCTGTGATTTAGAGTGTGCAGAAAATGAAGCAAATACCATTGTTAATTTACACTACTTCAAAAAAAATGGTTCATAGTTAGATGTCTACTTTGATAAGAGTGAATAAACAGGCAAAAAAATACAGTGCACCATGGCCTCTTAATTAAGCAGCACTGTATTAAACATGGTAACTTTGAATAAGGATGCACTAATGTAGTATTTCTGGTATCTAAACACATTATAAGTCATATGTATTTGGTAACATTTATATATATTGGCCAATTGGTTTTACCATTTTTCTAAACACAGAATCATTCATCTCTGTGTGTGTGTGTTTATTACTTTATTTTTTATTGAAGGATAATTGCTTTATAGAATGTTGCTGTTTTCTATTAAACTCAACATGAATCAGCCATAGGTATACATATATCCCCTCCCTTTTGGAACTCCTTCCCATCTCCCTCCCCATCCCACCCCTCTAGGTTGTTAAAGCCCCTGTTTGAGTTTCCTGAGCCATAAAGCAAATTCCCAAATTCCTGTTGGCTATCTATTTTACATATGGTAATGTAAGTTTCCATGTTCCTCTTTCCTTACATCTCACGCTCTCCTCCCCTCCCCTGCCCAGTGTCCATAAATCTATTCTCTACGTCTGTCTCTTCAGTGTTGCCCTGTAAATAAATTCTTCAGTACCATTTTTCTAGTGAAAGAAGGGCTTCCCTCATAGCTCAGTTGGTAATGAATCTGCCTGCGATGCAGGAGACTCTGTTCGATTCCTGGGTCAGGAAAATCCCCTGGAGAAGGGAAAAGCTACCCACTCCAGTATTCTGGCCTGGAGAAGTGCATGGACTGTATAGTCCATGGGGTTGCAAAGAGTAAAAGAAAAACAGTGAGGAATATTTTAGTAAAAGAGAATTAGCTTTAGAAGTATGGTTTTCTCTGGTCTTGTTTTGAGAAATTGATTTGTTTCTCTGAGTAAACTTTAAGGTAGTACTTGCTGGATTGGTAATTGATATTTTTATGTGAGACTGATTCAGATGCGATGGCACCCCACTCCAGTACTCTTGCCTGCAAAATCCCATGGACGGAGGAGCCTGGTAGGCTGCAGTCCATGGGGTCGTGAAGAGTTGGACACGACTGAGCAACTTCACTTTCACTTTTCACTTTCATGTATTGGAGAAGGAAATGGCAACCCACTCCAGTCTTCATGCCTGGAGAATCCCAGGGATGGGGGAGCCTGGTGGGCTGCCGTCTATGGGGTCACACAGAGTCAGACACGACTGAAGTGACTTAGCAGCAGCAGCAGCAGATCCAGATATCAATACCTTTATTATCATCTAATTTGCAAATGTTTCTTATATTTTGGAAGAAGACAATTCTAGAAGAGAATGATAATTTAGCCATGTAAATTAGCATTACTTCTTTAGCATATTAAACCAATCAACTTGAATTAATGTAGTAAGACTTTTTCAAATATTTAGCAGTATATGCTGATTTTATAATTTTTTTAAATTGCTACAAAAAAATTTGATGACATCTCTGTATAGGTACATGGGAGGAAAAGTCAAAGTTTATGGTTTGTGACAAGTTCTTTTGATTACAGGATATATCTGGTCTTACAAAGTTTTCCAAACTTGAGTCAAATAAGCATGTTTTGTCATCAGAATACATTTGCTCTTTCAAGAGCGGGTTATCTTTTGTGTTATAGTACTGCTATAAACCTAATGTATAGATTATATGTAAACGACAGAAGTTCATTAGAAAAGAATTGGTATTATCTTAAAAATTAAACAAAAATGGCTTCCTGGTGGCTCAGATGGTAAAGAATCTGTCTGCAATGTAGGAGACCTGGGTTTAGTCCCTGGGTTGGGAAGATCCCCTGGAGGAAGGCATGGCAACCCACTCCTTGCCCCTATTCTTGCCTAGAGAATCCCCATGGACGAAGGAGCCTGGTTGGCTACAGTCCATGGGGTCACAAAGAGATGGACATGATTGAGTGACTAAGTACAAAATTAACAATTTCACGAATTAAATGATGCTTAGTGAATAAAGGATATTTTCAGATAAATCATATTTTTCAGTGGCAGATCTATGCAGTCATTTGCAAACTAGACGTCACTGTGTTTAGTGCAATAAATTGTTCCTTTAACATTTGTCTTCCCTTAATTAATGGTTATACATTATATCTAAGTGGCATTGAATTGTCTAGACTTGTGGAATACTATGAGGTGGATTGTATGTGTCCAGGCATGTAAAACACCCACATAATACAGTTGGCCTTCCAGATCCATGGGTTCAGCATCTGTGAATATGGGGGACCAGCTGTAAGGGACCTGAGCATCTGTGAATTGAGGGTTTGGGGTCCTAGAACCGATTCCCATGGATACTGAGAGATGTCTGTATTCTCCCTTACCTTAAAACCAGGGTGAGTTCTTTCAACACTGGCATAGGAAACTCAGGGCACAAATCACACAAACTTTTGAGATAGTTAATGAGAAAGAGAGGAAATACAGAAACTTTTGAGAAAGCCAGCATGCAACCAGAAACAGCAGGTATGGCCATATGGCAATTGAATTAGAAAAGGAATTTTTGCCACGTTGCCTTCCAGAAGATAGTCAGGCCCAGGCAGCCCTTAGGGATGGATGATTTATTCGGCACATGTTAAGTCTTTCATATTGCCTCATTCGTTGTTTAGTTCTCCAAGGAATTTAAATCTATTGTACTGAATAGATATTGAAGAATTTTCTTTCAAAAAAAAAAAACACTTATACAATAATTTCACTTATACCAAATAGATATTGAAGAATTTTTTTACCCCCCTCCCCAAAGAAAACTTCTAAAGTAATTTCACTTCTACATTTAGAGATCACTATGCATTGGAGAAGGAAATGGCAACCCACTACAGTGTTCTTGCCTGAAGAATCTCAGGGACAGGGGAGCCTGGTGGGCTGCCGTCTGTGGGGTCACGCAGAGTCGGACATGACTGAAGCGACTTAAAAAAAAAATGCCAAAAGCATATCTATTTCCAAACAAAGCATTTGCTAAGTAGAGACATTTTTTTCAAAAAAATATAAAAGTTTTATAAGAATAAAATTTAATGATGTTATTTTAACAACACATTTGGTGAGATTATGTAAAGTTTTTTTTTTAATTTCCTACTTAATCCAAGATACACTGCAATATTGTAATTAAAATTACTCATATAAGAACTACTTAACCTGTAGAGTTTCTGTTTTCAGAAATTCTCAAAATACATTTCCCTTTGAAAACAATTTGCAGAGAATTTGTTTTGGTTCTCAGATTAACTCTCAAAAACTTGTTTGACCTACACATGGACAGGGGCTATACTAATAACAGTCATTCTTAAATGTGCTGTTAGAATATCATACTGCTATAATTTCAGAGGGCTTCACTGGTAATTCAGATGGTAAAGTATCTTCCTGTAATGCAGGAGACCTGGGTTCAGTCCCTGGGTTGGGAAGACCCCTTGGAGAAGGAAATAGCAACCATCTCTAGTATTCTTGCCTGGAGAATCCTATGGACAGAAGAGCCTGGCTTTTTAGCAACATTCTTTCTTGGACTCTGTGTGTGTGTGTGCACGTGTGCTTATGTATGTTTTAATCTGGGAAAATGTTCACGCTTTGTCCTTTATTAATCTTACTTTGTGGGAAAATATAATCCTTGTTGAAAACCCTGAAAGACCCATGGATATTTCCTCTGCTTTGGTCTCCTGGCAACACATACGAACTCATTATTAGAGAGGTAACAAAGTAGCCTACAGTCAGAATGAAGACAGTGTTCGTATTTCAACCATTGAGTTCTCTGGTTTGTTTCTGCTTATTGCCAGTACCACACTTTTATTTTTCCATGGCCAAACTTTGTTAACAGCACAACAAAAAGATTACTAAGTACTCAAACAAATTAATGGCTAGTAGTTTGAGTATTCATTGCTTCTCTAACATTCTTTTCCAAATATGATTGTTATGTTTTTCGTGAATGAAAAGAAATTATGTAAAAATATGAACTTGTAGTCAGTTTCTTATTGGACTGTAAATATATCCCAATGTAAATTATTTCACAAATATTTTACTTTATAGAATAAAGCCAACTTTTCTTGTTTTCTAATCATGTTTTTTCAGAGCATTTGGTTATTTCTTTACTTAAAAAATCTAACTTTTAACCTTTATAAAAAATTTTAAGTTACTTAAAAGTAAAAAGAAAAAAAAATAGTAAACCTCATTGGCTCTATTGCTCAGATGATAAAACTGTTAGTATTTTGGCAGGTAGCTTTCAGTAGTTTTAAAAACAAAGCATATAGCTAATGCCTCTTTTGTGCACTTCTAGTTCTCTGTACTCATGTAAGAGGCAATCACTAACCTGAGTTTGGTGATTTTTCCCAATTAATTTTAAAAATTGCATTCATATATATATATATCTGTCAAAAATATGAATATTATAGTTCATGTAGATATGTCACTTTAGTTTTTCACTAAATTTTGTTACTGTGATCTATTTTACTGACATATAAAAACCCTCCCTCTTCACTACTTTATAACATTTCATCACATGAATAGAAATTTTTTTTATTTGTTGCTCTATTGACATATATAAATTTCTTCATAGCTTTTCTAGTTTTCCATTATTGTTGAGATTTAATGAGTAGTTACATAATGAGAAATATTTACATACTTCAGACAACATGCATGCTGTTTTAGAACGCTTAGCACACCACTGAACTATTTTCCAGTTTGTTTTTTTTTAAATTATGCTTCAAATATATCCAAATGGCAAATAATTTAAGATATGATTTTTAACATAAAATGTAATTTATTCAAGATTTACGTTAATCTTTCTCATAACTAGTCACTTCCATTTTGTCTTCCTGTCATCCTGAAGAAAGAAAATGTAATTTCCCAAAGGCTTTAAGAATTGGGGGAGTATTAAATGTAACTGAAATTAAATGATTAATAATTTACTTTTGGGTCATGAATCAACTTCATGGGATGCTAAGGATCATTTGCAACCTCAGAAGCACTAGCAGTAACAATGCACTTTTTAAGACTCAAGAACTCTCAAAGGTTGGCTGCCCAACCTAATTAAACTTCAATCTTCTGACACCAAATTTATTTCTTCTTTGTACTGAATTTCCTCAGATCTTCTTGACAGGAAAATGTCACTTTACCTGACAGCTGATAGGCAGGTTATGTAGCACCATAATTGGAGAGAAAAGGATAGCTTAAAGCTACTCGACTTAATGGCTATATGTATGGCTCTTTCTTTTTTTTTTTCTTAAGATTTCTGTGACAGACACAAAAGGCCCCAGCAAATAGGCCCAGTGCCATTTATTCCTGCTTCCTCCAGGGGTAATTATCTTATTCCATCAATAGTGCTGTCAGAAATTGGGCACATAATTCAGCATTTAAATGAACAAGCAATGTAATATTTCCTGTCTCCCAGTGGAATGCTTTGCAGCTCACATTCTTCTCTGTCACTCGCTCACTCTTGATGTATGTCCCATAGCCAGTCCTTGAATGCCTTCTCTCCCTGTGTTTCATTGCAGATGTTGGCTCCGACTTGACACCTACTTCATTTGGAGTTTTATAGGACCAGCGACCTTGATAATTATGGTAAGAACTCCTAATTAACTATGTGTTTCCCAGGTCAAGAAATAAAACTTTCACTCTCCCTGTGCTAACTCTCTTTAATTTACATAGATTAATTTGGGGGTAAGCAAGTATTTATCTGACCCTAAATAACTCAAGCAATTAGACACTCATTACTCTACTTTTATATTGTAAAATGCTTAATCAAAACCCTCGGGAGCAGAAAACATGCATTTGCACAAGTTTATGCAGTACTATAGCTCCTCAGGAAACTGATCTAGCATAATCCGTTTAGTTGTATAGGTTTTAAACAGTGATGACTTTGTTTGACAATAATACATTTTCTTTTTCATTTGGATAATATGAACTATGAATGGAATCAAATTGGAAATGTGGCAAAAAAATAAATAAATAACCTTCCTGTTCCTTCCAATTCTGTTTTTATATAAATTTCAAAAACTTTAAAATTTAAAAGGATTTTACTTGAGAATGACAAGTAAATTAGGTAAACATTCTGGAATCATGCTTTCTTTTTTTATTTTTAAATGCATAATATCTTTCAAATATGAATTGTTTATCCTAATTTAGATACTATTGTTGGTATCATTATTTATATGCTTATCATTTTAAAATACAAGGTTGCCCCAAGTTCTGAAGTATAAACAAAGCAGGTAACAAGGGCATTTTAACATGTGGTTTGTTTTATTTTATTTCCAGTCATATGCTCTTTCTTGGTCCAGTGATATAACAAAGTCATTGGGGGTGCCCACTACTTTAATTCTAATTTGTTGTAGCATGAGAATTTAACCAGCATTTTATAACCCTTTTGATCTAGCTACTCACAAATATTATGATTTTGAATATTAGTTTTGTAATGCAGCATTTGAATAATAAGTTAAGGTCCATGTTTGGAGAGTGGATATAATATCAACCTGGAATAGGTATTGTCTTTTTTATAAACATATACTTGACTTTGAATTGTTTTATAGTTTCTACAGCATCATTCTAACTGCTGCTGATTTTCTATTTGCATTTGGCATATCAATGCTTTGTAATCCTTTGGTATCTCAAGTTTCCAAGCTGTCTTTACAAAAAGACTAGATGATTATCTGTGATCCAATTATTTTATGAGAGCTAATTTCCCAGAACAACTCATCTGTCATAGAAAATCGACTTACTTCTTTTTTTTCTACTCCAGTTATGCTACATAACAGTACCTTTTACATTCCAGCTTAATGTAATCTTCCTTGGGATTGCTTTATATAAAATGTTTCATCACACTGCCATTCTGAAACCTGAATCTGGCTGTCTTGATAATATCAAGTAAGTAACTTTTCTTTTGCTTTTCTTCAGTCTACCTTACCTTGATACACTAAACTATTCAAGCTTTTAATTGTATTGAGATTTTTATGACAAAATGATAAAGATCAATGTGTTTTCTTTGCTGAATAAGATCATTTCCTGACTACTTAGGTGATTTGATCTGCCTGAAAATAAGTATAGTGAAGCTTTGTCTTCAAAGAAACTTTTTTTCTCCTAAATTCTAATTTAAAAAATGATAAGTTTTTATTGAAAGTGTGTTAGTCTCTCAGTCATGCCTGACTGTGACCCCATGATCTCCCCAACCCAGGGATTGAACCTGGGTTTCCTACATTGCAGTCAGATTCTTTACCAACTCACCTACCAGGGAAGACCAAGTTTTTATTAGATGCATTTATTTATTTTGTCCAGGAAGCAAATATATAGTTACTATATTGGGCAGACTCTTGTTTCGTAGAGCAGTAGCCACACCAGTGCTCAACATTCCATCTCCTACTTCAGAGCAGTGGGAAGAGAGCAAGATGGTGCCACCTGCAAAGGACCAAAGGAGGGTGTTTATACTACAGGGGAGGAACCCAGAAATTATTAATCTGGGTGTTTACAGAGGAATTCTTATACTGCTGCCCTTCTTTCCTCCTGAGAGAGAAAGAGAAACTTCACATCTCCCTAATGTAAAATCCTATGGTATACAAATGTAAGGTTTCAGATTTTACTTTCTTTGAAATGTTAACAAATCTCTTGGGAAGTAAATATCACCAGAAGACTCTCACTATGCGATCATCTTTTTAACTCTCAAGGTTTATCCTTTAACCAAAATCTGCTTTTTTATGTTCAAAAAATCTGAAACATGCAGAGATAAGAAAATATCCACATTCCTTTCCTCTCTAGTAGTACTTCTTTTATATATACACACAAAAAATCCAATTTACATTTTCTGGAAAAAAAAAGTTCTTTAGTATAACCAAGAACTTTGTCTTATTCCCTTAAAGGCTGTGACATTTGAGAAAGAATAGTGTGGAGATGTACTTTAGTCATTAACATATAGTCTGTATTAAGTAGCTTTTGTATGTGATTGCCTATGCTATGTGTAAACTGGTTAAATGTTTTTATTTACATGAATGTACTTTCAGAGGTTTAATGAGGTTGCCTACACTTTCATGTGCTACTGACATTCTCCTTGAAGTACCTCAGATTGCAGCTCTGACACCCATTTCTCATCTACTTATATTTAGCACCTGACATAGTTCCTTGCCCATAGTAAGCCCTCAATGTGTTTTCAGAATAAAGTAATGCATTAAAGACTGTAGTGAAAAAAGTGCATTGAAATTAAGTGCTTAGTTTGGCTTAAGGGATCTTCTGTCTATAACAGTTGAAAAAGTAGCTAAAGGGTTAGAAAAAATAAAAATATAATGGAGCAAACTAGAACTTATCTACTGTGAGTAGCCTTTTGTAGTTTAATATTACTTAGTTGAGTCATTGCACTTTTGAATTATGTACAACTAGACTGCCCTTCTAAAATGTCATTATAGTTCCTTGGACTCTCTGTTCCTAATGGTATTGAATTTAGATTAACTATATAGGCACATAAAATATAACTTCTTTATCTTAGCATATTTGTACTCACTTTCGTATAAATTATATCTTTATATATATCTTTATGTAATATAAAAATGCATTTAATATTTTATTATAATTTTGTTACATTTTAAAGTACTATCAGAAATAAGTGAATAACACTTGATATTTATGTGACAGCTTTTACCAAATTAAAAATTTTAGAAATATCTTGAACTTAGTACAGTCACATATTTAAAAAAATATATTTGCTTTCTCATTATTCATATGTATTTCTTTAGGTAATATGAGTTGAATCTCTGTGATATTACTAATTAGAAAAACAAGAACACAAAAGCAATAATTACATGTAATAGTATAGATGGCATCAAATTTTAAATTATAAAGGAAAATAAAGCCTTAAATGATGCTGTCTTGATTTGAATTCTATATAAATTCCTTTATAGTTTACAGCCTTTGGCAAATTTGAGCCTTTCTCTCTTCTTTAAAATGGGTATAATATATGAAGCATGAAGTGAAGTGAAGTGAAGTCGCTCAGTCGTGTCCGACTTTTTGCGACCTCATGGACTGTAGCCTACCAGGCTCCTCTGTCCTGGGATTTTCCAGGCAATAGCACTGGAGTGGATTGCCATTTCCTTCTCCAGGGGATCTTCCCAACCCAGGGATTGAACCCGGATCTCCCGCATTGTAGACAAACGCTTTACCGTCTGAGCCACAATGAGCAGAGTAATGTTATCAGGAATGTAATGATGTAATGATGATGGTTTTTAAGGAAAAGTTAATAAAGTACAAGGAGATAAATAAGGTAGCTGTTATAAAGAATATAGAGGGTAGTTTTAAGATGGAAAGATATGCATATGGATATGCTGATAGGAAAGAACCAGTTTTAAAAGTGGTTAGAAAGAGAGGAAAGGGAATATGTGCTATAATCATGATTCAAGGAACTGAGGGGAATGAGATCCAGAATAGTGGGATGGTAATTCCACTTCATTCGATTTCATGAGAAACTTTTGTACTGAGATACCATAAACCAGCTAGGGGAATTCTTTTCTACTCAGAATGGATAAAATAGTTAATAGGTGTGATGTACATATGTGGTAGAACCAGAGTGGAATAGTAAATTGAGGACTTTCTGTCTATTCTCCTCTACAAAGTAAGAAAAATGGTCATCTACAGGTAATGAAGACATGTGGGAGAGAGAAAATTAAGAAAGAAGTCTCAAGAAAATATTTCTTAGAACTTTATAGAATTTGAGGAACATTTTATTTCATTCAAAATATGTTAACTATTTAATAGGTGCTTGTAAAAAAAATCACCAGGGCATAATTAAAAGGAAAAAAAGAGAATTTAAGAAAAAGCAAAACACAAAATCTGGCATCCTTTCTGTTTTTAGTAAAAATAAGGATCTGTATAATATAAATTTTTAAGTGGTATGGGTGATATGAGGGTATTTATTTTAAAGGCATAGATGATTTATTTGGAAAATCTTTTTTAGTATGGAGAGAGGGCATAAAAATGTATGTTTTCTTATTATGTTTTGTTTTATAAAGTAATGAATAAGATCCACCACCTTACACAGTTTGCTGAGAAAATAAGCTCACCATATAAGGCCTTTTGCCAGACAGTGTCTTTCTAAAACTGTTCATTCATTCATTTATTAAATATGTGTTCCTTTTATTATGTATGTTCTTTCACAGAGAAGAAATATCTTCTTTATCCAAAATTTGTTGCTTCTTCCCATATTCACTACCACCACTTCCTTTTATGCCACAGTGAACTTCTGCAAAGCTGCTTCAGTGGTCTTCTATTTTCCCCACATTGATTCTTGCCCTTGCCTTCATTAGCTAGAACGATCTCTTAAAAAGTTCAAATCTGATCATGGACCTCTCTTGAGTAAAACTCATCAGCAGTTTCCTGTTACTCTAACACCGAAGTCCAAACTTCCTACCATGGCCCACTAAGCCCTCCTAATCTAGTTGCCCCTTTCTTTCTACAGCTTCATTCTAAGCTGTGTGCCCCTCTGGCCATTCTAGATGCACTCACTTTTCCTTCAGGTCTGCTATTTCTCTACAGACTTTCTTTTCCCTAACACTGCATGACTGATACTACTCCAATTTAAAAACTAGTTATATTTTAATTTAAATTTCCTTCCTAGTCATCATATTATTGATACTTTGTTGTTGTTTTTGTTATGGGGAGAATATTTGCTAACCAGCTGACATGAAGTATTCCAGCCTACTTGACAGTTAATTCTTATTATAAGTGGATAAATTAGTGTTTGACTTATAAAAAAATAAGTAAATAAATACATTTTGATGTTAGTATATGGTATTCATTTGATTTGATCATGACTATATTAATGATATACTCTGTGAAAAAATAATAATATATTAAATTGCTATAGTTAACATAATTATGGAGGTAGAGGTATGCCACATCTCAGATATAACCAAAAAAATACTTAAAACTACATTTCTGTTTGCTCTTTTCTTACTTGTCCTTTGTCTTCTTTTCATCAAAATAGGTAATTATATTTGGAGGAAAAAAATAACTCCAGTCACTTGAATTTTCATGTTGAATTTCAGACATAAGGAAAATCTAGCCTAATTTTTAAAATATATATATAAATATAATAAAGCAATTAATGAATTGTTATCAGCACAAAAGTAATTTATAGTATTGCTGAAGTGTTATGACATATATAACTTTAATTTTTGAGGAACATTTATAGCACTTGTGACATTTACCTTAGAAATAAAAATTAATCATTTCTATAGTTATCAACTACTTGTATTGTTGAAAAAACTATTTAACAGCATCACATTGACTTTGAATAATAAAAATAAATAATGGGAATTTTTAGGGCAAAGAGAGAAAATTGGTGCCCATATGGAGAGAAAAAGAATCTGCTAGATTTCCCTTTTCTATATCTGTCCCTTTGCCCTTTTCCAGGGACAGATATCTTCTGCATCCAGACTTCTTATCTTGACCTAGTCCTGTTTTCCAATTTCTGGTATCTCCCCTTCATTATGGTTTTGCATGAGTGATGAATTGGGAAACACAATGTCAGATAGTTTAAAAAAACAGTTCTCACTTTCCTTCCTTCCTCCCTGTACTCTGATTCCTAAGGGAAGGTATAGTGCTGAAGAGAAGCAACAACTCACGTTATACACAATTTCAATTTGAATTGGTTATATGATCTCACAAGTTACATCATGGCTCTAAAGTCTTAGTATCTCCTCAGAATTAGGAATAATTGATTCTGCTTTATTGAGTTTTGTTATAATTAAAACTATCATATATATGAAGAATACAACACATAATTTAGTGTTTGTATAGGATGGTTTGATTATTTTTAACCAGTCTATGTGGAAATACATTTCTGCCTTTCGTTCTTAGTGTTTTCCTTAATGAAATTTGCTCATTCTCCTATCAAAATCGCATTAGAATTTGACTGGCTTTGTTTCTCATGTAGAACTGGCCTGATATGATTCTCTCTCTTTTTTTTTTTCTTCTTTTAAGGCAAAAGTTATCCTATTATGAAAGAATTGGCTCCAGGAGTGAAATGTTCATTTGATTAATAAGTAGAAAGTTCTGTAGTTAGTTTTAAATTAGGGGGGAAAAGAAGTGTCTCAGTGAACTTGGACATCTGCCACACATAAAGAAAACTAAGAAGGCTTCTGAGTAGCTTCAGGGATGAATAGAAAAATGTTTTGCCTTACCGGTATCCATAGTAACTTACTTATTCCTTAACGAGGTAATTTTTGCTTTGTACTGTATTTCTAGATATTTGTAGAAATAAGTCATTTACCTTTGCTAGTACTACATTAGTACTTCATGGAGTTAAGTGTGATAGATTCTTAAAAACTGAAAGTGGAAAAGCAGAATGATGCAATCATGAAAAATTTAACAATATCACAAAAACTTTCAATACTCTGATTTTTCTTCTTTATATTAATATATTAAGATGAAATTATATATATATTCCTTGCTTTTTAAAGTGGTATCATTTTTATACTGAAGTCAATACAGTATCTTAAAAAGAGTTTGATCTTTTATGAAAACTGGAAACCTAGTTCTGAATTATGTGTAATAAATATATTCACCCACTTCAATGCCTTCTGGATGAGTTTTGAGGAAAATATGTATAGTACTTTCTCATTCTTCTTAAAATATTAACTTCTTGTTCAGTCACTAATTCATATCTGACTCTTTGTAACCCCATGGACTGCAGCATGCCAGGCTTGCCTATCCTTGACAGAAGTTTGAGTTTGCTCAAACTTATGTCCATTGAGTCAATGATGCTATCTAAACATCTCAATCCTTGCTGCCCTCTTTGCCTTTTGCCTTCAACCTTTCCCAGCATCAGAGTCTTTTCCGATGAGTCAGCTCTGCATCAGTTGGCCAAAGTATTGGAGCTTCAGCATCAGTCCTTCCAGGGAATACTCAGGGTTGATTTCCAGGTTCCTATGCAATATTGTTCTTTACAATATCAGGTTTTACTTTCACCACCAGACACATCCGCAACTGAATATCATTTCTGCTTTGGCCAGCAACTTCATTCTTTCTGGAGCTATTAGTAATTTTCCTCTGCTCTTCACCAGTAGCATGTTGGGCACCTTCCATCCTGGGGGCTCATCTTCCAATGTCATAACTTTTTGCCTATTCATACTGTCCCTGGGGTTCTCTAGGCAAGAATACTGGAGCTATTTGCCATTCTATCCTCCAGGGGACCATGTTTTGTCAGAACTCTTCACTGTGACCTGTCTGTCTTGAGCGGCCCTGCACAGCATAACTCATAGCTTCATTGAGTTACTCAAGCCCCCTCACCATGGCAAAGTTGTGAACCATGAAGTGAAAAATAATAGCTGTGAATTAAAAGGCTGAAATATTGTTTTGGGCTTTTATAAAGGAAGCTCAGTATAGTTTATATAGTCCATGAAGACTTAAAAAAAAAAAGAAAAACTTGTGTCTCTATGCAGCTAGTTTTATTCATTGTTTACCTTCCACCACCCAAATTACTATATTTAAATGAAAATGCCGTAGATTTCTAATTATTTTAAGCATTTAGAGATGTGTTTAGAAACTGTCACCTCTTGTAAAAAAAATTCCTCGGCCAACACACTTTACTGAGATGTGTTTTTCCAAAACTTTTTAATCAAATATAATTGTCAACATCCACACACACTGTGAACACTTTAGTTCTTAAAAGAGAACCAGTAATTGATTTACTTTATTTACTGTAATAAAATAATTTTTAAGAATATTCTGAAAAGAATATCTTTCAGTATCTCATTTTCCCCACCTTCCCTCCATTTCCTTGGTCTGTGGTTAAACATCACTGAAAATGTTCCACAAAGTTATCATAAATGATCGAGGTATACTTGAAGAGTAATACAATCTAAACAGCACTGTTTGGAGTTCTGTGTATTTTTATGACACCACTAGATTTACTTCAAATAGGTTAAGACTTTCCTCAGGTTTTAGTTAGTCCTTTACTGATTAACTTAATTTCAACTACAAACATATAACAATCACTTCTATGGAAAATTAACTTTAGCCACCAGTTCACAAAGCTGTGCATTTGGCCAGTCTTCTTGCCAGCCTCACTGTATCATGCATTTTAGGCTGTAGTTTTAAGTTTTGTGAAATATTAGAAGTGTTAGTCTCTGTCTTCAGGCATTCTCTTTAAAATGCATTCAGATCCCCATGAGATCTTTCTAGAACCAGGTGTTTTTTACATCACTGTGTTTGGCATATTTCATTTTCTGGGAGCTGACACTGAGAGAAAAAAAAAAAACAGTTTGAAGGATGACAGTCACAGGCTCACTGTTAGGCATTAAATAATTCTTTTACTTTTTCCCAAAATGATCAGGTTTATGTCAAGATTAGGACAATCAATTACAGCCTAAGGATGAAAAAGCCTAAAAGACTACCTAAGGGGGGAAAATTATTCTTTATGAGAAAACTTAAAAGTTAGTAGCTCCTGTATTCTTTATATGTTGGCTAAACTCAGATTTCTTTTGTATCCTGTATGAAATGTGCAGTCAGACTTGGGGAAAGCTTGGTAATCAGAATTGTTTCATGAAACCAGCATTTCTGTAGTAATTATACACGCAACAGCAGAATAAATCCAAAATAAGTAATAATAAAAAGGCTATAGTTTTTCCCCCAAAATAACTAAGAGACAGTATTCACTTAAACTTTCATTAGGTTGGAAGAAATACAAGAATAATAATAAATAATATTTATATTCCATATTATTCACATATTTTATTCATATTTAATGTATAAATAGATTTTATTTTAGTCTTTTATTCAATAAATGAGAAGTGATAAAATTTTGCATATATATTGAAGATATAATTTACTGAATTGCTAATTTATTTACACAGACTATAAGAAAAAGGAGTAGAGTATGATTCCAAGGTTTTTGGCATTGGGTATTGAGATATGGAACTGTAGAAAAAAGACACACTAGGGGCAGATTAGGAGATTTGGGAGGGGAGTTGAACAACATAACTTTGAAAGACTTACTAAATATTGCAGTGTTGATGATGCATAAGCAGTTGGAATAATGAAGAGAGCTGAAGATTTAAATTTGAAATCATTGGTATATAGATTTGATTTGATTTTTGCATTTAGTGTTTCTCAGGTATTAAATATTGATTTTGTTTTATATATCTTTATTCCTTTCTATAGTGGTAAATGATTCTGCTTTCTTTTCCATTTATGACAATGATATATTTCCTGTTAAACCATTAAGCAAAGTGAGATGACTTTTAAAAAATTAATAATGTAAAGGTGGTAATGCAGACATGACAAAAGGTTAAGATAGTGATTTTCCAGTCATATTCTGTCACTTGTCATGGTGTGTTACTGTTAGGATATCCTTGCTGTGAGTATACACATCATAATGATCCTGAAGTAGGTGTCTCTGTAGCTGGTTTAATAGCTCAGTGATGTTAGTAAGTACCTAAGCTCTTTCCCTTTTCATTTATCACCCTTAGCATATTGGCTATTGTCACTCACAGTGTCAACTTGTGGTCCAGAAATGTCTCCTTCAGTTCCCATCATCTTATCTTCAGCAATTGTGTTCAAAAGCAAAAACAAAGAGAGAAAAGACTGCTATCATCAAAAGCCTCTTCTATACAATGTTACAAACCTCTGTCCTTAGTACCTCCAGCACTCAGTCTATCAGATCTAATCCCTTGAATCTCTTTGTTACTTCCACTGTTTAATCATAATGGAATTGATTTAGGTCATGACTGAATAGCCTAGTGGTTTTCCCTACTTTCTTCAATTTAAGTCTGAATTTGACGATAAGGAGTTCATGATCTGAGCCACAGTCAGCTCACAGTATTGTTTCTGCTGACTGTATAGAGCTTCTCCATCTTTGGCTATAAAGAATATAATCATTCTGATTTTGGAATTGACCATCTGGTGATGTCCATGTGTAGAGTCATCTCTTGTGTTGTTGGAAGAGGGTATTTGCTATGACTAGTATATCATTTTGGCTAAACTGTTAGCTTTTGCCCTGCTTCATTTTGTATTCCAAGGCCAAACTTGTCTGTTACTCCAGGTATCTCTTGACTTCCTAATTTGCATTCCAGTCCCCTGTGATGAAAAAGACATCTTTTATTAGTATTAGTTCTAGAAGGTTTTGTAGGTCATCATAGAACTGTTCAACTTCAGCTTCTTCAGCATTAGAGGTTGTGGTATAGACTTGGATTACTGTGATATTGAATTGTTTGCCTTGGAAATAAACAGATCATTCTGTCATTTTTGAGATTGCACCCAAATACTTCATTTCAGGATCTTTTGTTGATTATGAGAGCTACTCCATTTCTTCTAAGGGATTCTTGCCCACAGTAGTAGATATAATGGTCATCTGAATTAAATTTGCCCGCTCCAGTTCATTTTAGTTCACTGATTCCTAAAATGTCAGTGTTCACTCTTGCCATCTCCTGTTTCATGACTTCCAATTTACCTTTACTCACAGACCTAACATCCCAGGTTCCTATGAAATAATGTTTTCTACAGCAGCAGACTTTTCTTCCACTACCAGTAACACCCAAAACTGGAGACTATTTCCACTTTGGCTCAGCCACTTCATTCTTTCTGGAGCTATTTTCTCTGCTCTTCTCCAGTTAGCATATTGGGCACCTACCAACCTGGGGAGTTCATCTTTCTATGTCATATCTTTCTGCCTTTTCATATTCTTCATGAGTTCTCAAGGCAATAATACTGAAGTGCTTTGCCATTCCCTTCTCCAGTGAACCATGTTTTATCAGAACTCTCCACCATGACCTGTCCATCTTGGATGGCCCTACACAGCATGGTGCATAGATTCATTGAGTTAGACAAGCCTGTGATCCATGTAATCAGTTTGGTTAGTTTTCTGTAAATTGTAGTTATCATTCTGTCTGCCCTCTGATGGATAAAGAGGAGAAGCTTATGAAAGCTTCCTGATGGGAAGGATTGACTGTGGGGCAATTGGATTCTTGCTCAGATGGGCGGGGCCATGCTCAGTAAATCTTTAATCTTATTTTATGTTGATGGGTGGGGTTGTTTTCCCTACTAGGAGTAATGGGGGTAATGATGACCTCCTTTTAAAGGACTTATCCCAGGACTACTGTATTCAGTGCCCCTTACACCATGCAGGCCACTGGAGACTGCAGTCGACCCATGCCTCCACTGGAGACTCCTGCACACTCACAGGCAAGTCTGGCTCAGTGTCTTGTAGGGTCACTGCTCCTTCCTCCTGGGTCCTGGTATGCACAAGGTTTTGTTTGTGCCCTCCCAGTCTGTTTCTCCAGTCCCGTGGAAGTTCTGTAATCAAATCCCACTGGCCTTCAAAGTCAAATTCCCTGGGTTCTCAGTCCCTTTGCCAAATCCCCAGACAGGGAAATCGGTTGTGGGCCCTGGAACTTTCACCACAGTGCAAGAACTTCCTTGATATAATTGTTCTCCAGTTTGTTCTCATGTCTAATTATCTATTATTAAATGTCTGTTGTAGATATGTCTACATTATGAAAATTCAGGTAAATCTTATGAAAATGGAAGTATTATATTATTGCAGTTCACTCAGCCCCAAATTCTTTGACAGATAGAACTTATACTAGTCTTTGCTTTTATTTATACCATAGAAGAAATTAATGTAAGAATCTAGTTATTATTTAGGAATTAAAAATGTTGAAACTTACTGTTTTAATCTTTTTTGTTCATTTTTTAAAAATGTAATTGCTGTGCACTTTCCAAACAGGTACATGTATTTAGCATTATCTTGTTTAATTCTGTCTTGTAAAACAATCTTGCTTGCTATTGGTTAAGCTTACAAATTTTATCCTAAAGCGTTTTCATTAGTTTGTAATATATTTATTTTAATATACTTTCAGCTTATAAACAATTATAAAAGGAAATAATAGATTTGGAACTGTATGTTTCAAATATAAATAAAGAGATTTGAGTCACTTTGATTTATTTCCACAAAGATCATCTTCCTTTTAAACATATAAGTCAGTTTTTGCCCCAGTGATTGCTTAGGGTCATAATTCTTTAAAATATGAAGTACAATCTATGATTGCTTAAAGGCTGAATGAAATATATGAAATCTCATGGATATCACAATTATGTGGCTTTTAAGAGCTGTCTTGGTAGCTATAATCAGAACCAAGTCGTAACAACATTTTCTCCTAATAGAACTCTAAAGTGACTCTGAGAGAGTCGGATATGACTGAGCGACTCAGCACAGAACAGCACAAAGTGACACAAATTATTTTAAACTGAAAATTATATTTGCTACAATGATTATCAGCCTGTAAGTTTGTCTGAAAGTTGACCAAAACTTACGATTTAAAAAATTTGTTGTGAGAAATTTTGCATAAATATTATTGGGCTCAAAGACTTTTTTACTTGCAAATACTAATCAACCCATATTTAAAATGTTTCTTGGAGATGTTTAAAGAAAATTTGTGGGTAATATTAAGTTAAATATTGAATTACACTTTGAGTCACATACTGCAGGTAAATATTTAGTCATAGATTCTGAAATAAATGACCTAAACCCTCTGGTTCTGCCCTTCAGTTCAGTTCAGTTCAGTCGCTCAGTCATGTTGTACTCTTTGCAACCCCATGGACTGCAGCACACCAGGTCTCCCTGTCCATAGCCAACCCCTGTAGTTTACTCAAACTCATGTCCATTGAGTTGGTGATGCCATCAACCATCTCATCCTCTGTTGTCCCCTTCTCCTTCAATCTTTCTTAGCATCAGGGTCTTTTCAAATGAGTCAGTTCTTCGCATCAGGTGGCCAAAGTGTTGGAGTTTAACCTTCAGATTCAGAGCTTCCAATGAATATTCAGGACTGATTTCCTTTAGGATGCACTGGTTGGATCTCCTTGCAGTCCAAGGGACTCTCAAGAGTCTTCTCCAACACCACAGTTCAAGAGCATCCATTCTTTGGCTGTCAGTTTTCTTTATAGTCCAACTCTCACATCCATACAGCTACTGAAAACACCATAATTTTTACTAGGCAGACCTTTGTTGACAAAGCACTGTCTCTGCTTTTTAATATGCTGTCTATATTGGTCATAACTTTTCTTCCAAGGAGCAAGGGTCTTTTAATTTCATGGCTGCAGTCACCATCTGCAGTGATTTGGGAGCTCAAAAAAAGAAAATCTGTCACTGTTTCCACTATTTCTCTATCTATTTGCCATGAAGTGATGGGACCAGATGCTATGATCTTAGTTTTCTGAATGTTGAGTTTTAAGCCAACTTTTTCACTCTCCTCTTTCACTTTCATCAAGAGTCTCTTACTTTTTCTTCACTTTCTGCCACATCTGCATATCTGAGGTTATTGATATTTCTCCCAGCAATCTTGATTCCAGCCTGTGCTTCCTCCAGCCCAGCATTTCTCAAGATGTACTCTGCATATAAGTTAAATAAGCAGGGTGACAATATTCAGCTTTGACGTACCCTTTTCCCAATTTGGAACCAGTCTGTTGTTCCACGACCAGTTCTAAATGTTGCTTCCTGACCTGCATATATGTTTCTCAAGAGGCAGGTCAGGTGGTCTGGTATTCCCTTCTGAACTCCCCAGGTCGATAGGTGCCCAATTTGCTACTGGAGATCAGTGAAAAAATAACTCCAGAAAGAATGAAGAGATGGAGCCAAAGCAAAAACAACATCCAGTTGTGGATGTGCCTGGTGATGGAAGTAAAGATCAATGCTGTAAAGAGCAATATTGCATAAGAATCTGGAAAGTTAGGTCCATGAATCAAGGCAAATTGGAAGTGGTCAAACAGGAGATGGCTAGAGTGAACATTGACATTTTAGCAATCCACAAACTAAAATGGACTGGAATGGATGAATTTAACTCAGATGACCATTATATCTACTACTGTGGGCAAGAATCCCTTATAAGAAATGGAGTAGTCCTCATAGTCAACCAGAGAGTCTGAAATGCAGTACTTTGATACAATCTCAAAAACAACAGAATGATCTCTGTTCATTTCCAAGGCAAACCATTCAATATCACAGTAATTCATGTCGATGCCCCAAACAGTAATGCCGAAGAAGCTGAAGTTGAATGGTTCTATGAAAACCTACAAGACCTTCTAGAACTAACACCCCCAAAAGATGTCCTTTTCATTATAGGGAACTGGAAAACGAAAGTAGGAAGTCAAGGAATACCTAGAGTAACAGGCAGATTTGGCTTTGGAGTGCAAAGTGAAGCAGGGCAAAGGCTGATAGAGTTTTGCCAAAAGAACACACTAGTCATAGCAAACAGACTCTTCCAACAACACAAGAGAAGACTCTACACATGGACATCACCAGATAGTCACTACTGAAATCAAATTGATTATATTCTTTGCAGCCAGTGATGGAGAAGTTCTATACAGTCAGCAAACACAAGACCAGGGGCTGACTGTGGCTCAGATCATGAACTCCTTATTGCCAAATTCAGATTGAAATTGAAGAAAGTAGGGAAAACCATTAGACCATTCTGGTATGACCTAAATCAAATCCCTTATATTACAGTGGAAGTGACAAATAGATTCAAGGGATTAGATCTGATAGACAAAGTGCCTGATGAACTATGGATGGAGGTTCGTGACATCATACAGGAGGTAGGGATCAAGACCACCCCCAAGGAAAAGAAATTCAAAAAGGCAAAATGATTGTCTGAGGAGGCCTTACAAATAGCTGCGAATAGAAGAAAAGTGAAAAGCAAAGTAGGAAATGAAAGATATAACCCTTTAAATGGAGAGTTCCAAAGAATAGTAAGGAGAGATAAGAAAGCCTTCCTCAGTGATCTATGGAAAGAAATAGAGAAAAACAATAGAATAGAAAAGTCTAGAGATCTCTTCAAGAAAATTAAAGATATCCACGGAGAATTTCATGCAAAGATGGGCACAATAAAGGACAGAAATGGTATGGACCTGACAGAAGCAGGAAATATTAAAAAGAGGTGGAAAGAATACCCAGAAAACTGCACCAAAAAGATCTTCACAACCCAGATAATCACAATGATGTGATCACCAACCTAGAGCCAGACATCATCCTGGAATGAGAAGTCAAGTGTGCCTTAGGAAGCCACACTATGAACAAAGGTACTGGAGGTGATGGGATTCCTGTTGAGCTATTTCAAATCCTAAAAGATGATGCTGTGAAAGTGCTGCACTCAATATGCCAGCAAATTTGGAAAACTCAGCAGGGGCCACAGGACTGGAAAAAGTCAGTTTTCATTCCATTCCCAAAGAAAGGCAATGCCAAAGAATGGTCAAACTGCCACATAATTGCCCTCATCTTACATGCTAGCAAAGTAATACTTAACATTCTCCAAGCCAGGCTTCATCAGTAGGTGAACTGTGAACTTCTAGATGTTCAAGTTGGATTTTGAAAAGGAAGAGGAATCAGAGATCAAATTGCCAGCATCCTTTGAATCATTGAAAAAGCAAGAGAGTTCTAGAAAAACATCTACTTCTGCTTTATTGACTATGCCAAAGCCTTTGACTGTGTGGTTTTGCCCTTAAATCAGCCCTAATAGTTGCATTTGATCCAAAAATCAATTTAAGATTTCATGTGTTTTGTCTGTTTGAAACTGTGAGCAAAATAATGAGACATTCTTAATTTATTGAAGTTTTGCTATGTATCAGGCACAGTTTAAATTTAATCTTTGTAATAACTCTTTGAGATATCAAAAGGGATAATTAACTTACCCTGAGACCTTACAGATAGTTAGTGCCAAAACTTGAATTCCAATAGGCCATCTGGTTTGAGTCCATTTCCTAATTATTACCATATAGTCCTTATTGTATCACACTATACATCTACAAATAAACTGTATTTCATAAAGTTTTTTCATAAGGATCATTTTAGAATGAAGACATGCTTAAAGAAGATTTAAATTCAAATATGGCCTGGAATACATGACTCAAGAACCCCATCTTCAAAATCTTGTGATTATTTTAATATTTTAAATAATGAGCTGAAAAGGTTAGTAACGTGCAGTTTTCAGGAATCTTAATGTAACAGTGGTCTTAGAATTAGAGGTAGAGATTTCAGAGTAACTAGAATTTAAAGTGTATTACTGAATGAAGCTATCCAAGAAGGATGTGGTTTTGGTAAACAGTCACTTTGGTGACTCATAAAGTATAGTCAACATGATAAATAAAAAATTATGCCATAGAAGCCAAAAAATAGAAGGGGGTGATCAACTATAGGATGTTCCTGAGTACTCAAGTATGATGAGATGGAAAAGTTGACAAGGGATTTGGCAATGACAGGACATTGTGGAGCTATGAGGAATGTGTGCCTAAGTCGAGTGGCTTTTATGAAAATGAGAAGTGAGCCTGTATGAACTATATATTTAGAAACTCTTGACAAATTTTTCAGTAAAGATAACACCAAAGATTCTTGGAGAGTCTGTGGGATATAAAAGGTGTTTTGTTTTGTTTTTTTAAGTAAGAAGTACTGAAGTATGTTTGTTGATGGGAACGAACCTATAGACGAGGAGATAATTCATAAAAAGCAGGAGAGAAGAATCCTCAAAGGAGCACGGTTCTTGAGAAGCGTCAGAATGACTGGATATGTTGCCATAATAAGAAAGAGGCATTTCTCTCATTATAAAAGGAGGGAACACAATGTGTGTGGGTACTGTTGAAAGTAGTTTATAGATTTGGTTTCTGAAAGATGAGGACGTTTCTGTCAGTAGTCTCGTTTGAGTTCTCCCAGAAGTGGACTCTGAGCCAAGGATTCAGCACAAACAATTAATGAAGGAATTCCTTTCATAGGAAATCAATAAGAAAGTAAGGGGAAGCAGGATAGATAAGAAGAAGAAGCTATGCAAGGTTTTCATTCTGGTGAAGTCTCAGACTGACCCTGATCCCAAAGGGAGCTCTGGAGTGTAAATAACACTTTGGAACTGTCCAATGTTAAGGCATAGGAACTGGGATTCTATAATTTCAGACCTGTTAGTAATGGACTACAGTTTTGCTGAGGGGCATGGGATGGGTTGTGAGAGTGGAATGTAAACTCCCAGGTACTTCTGGCTGTATGGGCCTAGTAGCTCTGGTACACAAAAACAGTCCTCTGCAGGTCACGGGACAAATCTTTATCAGCTAAGCATGCAGCAGATGAGGGATAAAGTCATGATCTGTACAAGGGATTGTGAGGTCCAGACAGTGCACCAATGCATTTGTAACTATCAGATTGCTTTTTTTTTTAAAGTAAATAGGAGGCAATATTCAGCTGAAGGTGTTGGGATAAAAAGGAAGTTTGAGGTACAAGGAAGATGTTAAATATTCCTCGTGGGGTAAGGGAAAGCACATTGATAGGGGAGTTTAGTTGACTTTCTGGATATTGTTAAATGTTATTAGACATCTTTTGTTTGTTCAATACTCATCTAATCAGGGTTGCATATTTTTTCAAATCATTAAAGATGAAAGGAGATGCAAGAAGTTAAAGATTATAGAATCTAGTCTGGTCAGGCAGGAAAGGATGAATGCAAAATGGGGGATATATGGTGAAAGTGTGGAGGGACTGATGGGATGTCTGGAGATGCTAGCAAATAACAACAACAAAAAAGAAAATAAATGGTGGTAGTAGATATTTGATGGCAAGACTCTCAAAGGAGCTGGGGTTTTGACAGAGGTAAAAATCATGGTTTGGCAGTATTACTTCTACTGCCTGATTTGTGAGAAAACCAATATTTGTGTTTGTGTGGTCTTCAGGGAAAGCACTGTCAGCAGACAACAATGTCACTTAAAGCATGAAGATGACAAAAACACACCCAGGATGGAATATTAGAATGTAGGGGAATTTGTTGATATTAGATTCTGAATTTCAAAGGATAGGATGGAATTTGGGGAGAACAAGAGAAATAGTGAAAATTTGGATTGAATTAAAAGATATGCATATAAATTTTAAGTAATTAGATGGAGCAAGCTTGGAACCATTTTTATGGTACCCATTCATTATTTACTGTCTTCTTGTAGTCACTTATAATCTTAGATAATAGATTTTGTACCCATACCAATGGAAAATCCCCCTAGATAGATGAAAGCACTACTTACACTCTGCCTTAGATACATACATTTTCTCCTCAAATTCTAGAAAATACCAAGGTACTTAATCTTAAAAATCACATCTCAGGCTATTTACCTATATTCCAATTCATTAAAGGAGACTGAAATGCTCTATGATTAAAGATAATAAATAGATGATCACTGACAGGCAAACTAATCATCACAAATTATGGTTTACGCAATGAGGCTAAACAACTTACCAGCACACTCTGGGTGCATATCAGTTCAGTTCAGTCACTCAGTCATGTCTGACTCTTTGCAACCCCATGAATCACAGCACGCCAGGCCTCCCTGACCATCACCAACTCCCGGAGTTCACTCAGACTCACATCCATCGAGTCAGTGATGCCATCCAGCCATCTCATCCTTGGTCCGTCCCCTTCTCCTCCTGCCCCCAATCCCTCCCAGCATCAGCGTCTTTTCCAGTGAGTCAACTCTTCGCATGAGGTGGCCAAAGTACTGGAGTTTCAGCTTTAGCATCATTCCTTCCAAAGAAATCTCAGGGCTGATCTTCAGAATGGACTGGTTGGATTTCCTTGCAGTCCAAGGGACTCTCAAGAGTCTTCTCCAACACCACAGTTCAAAAGCATCCATTCTTCAGCACTCAGCCTTCTTCACAGTCCAACTCTCACATCCATACATGACCAATGGAGAAACCATAGCCTTGATTATACGGACCTTAGTCGGCAAAGTAATGTCTCTGCTTTTGAATATGCTACCTAGGTTGGTCATAACTTTTCTTCCTCCAAGGAGTAAGCATCTTTTAATTTCATGGCTGCAGTCACCATCTGCAGTGATTTTGGAGCCCCCCAAAATAAAGTCTGTCACTGTTTCCCCATCTATTTCTCATGAAGTGATGGGACCAGATGCTATGATCTTCATTTTCTGAATGTTTAGCTTTAAGCCAACTTTTTCACTGTCCTCTTTCACTTTCATCAAGAGGCTTTTTAGTTCCTCTTCACTTTCTGCCATAAGGGTGATGTTATCTGCATATCTGAGGTTATTGATATTTCTCCCAGCAATCTTGATTCCAGCTTGTGTTTCTTCCAGTCCAGCGTTTCTCATGATGTACTCTGCAATTCCAAGGGAATACCTCTCATTTAAATAAGAACAATATTAAAGCAAAAACACTTTTTCAAACTTCAGCTTTTCTCATTCTCCTACTTTCCAGGAGTACTTTTTTAATAGGAGTGTTACTTTGTTTTTATTAAGTTTACCTCATATTAAGAAGTAGTGAAACAATGTAAGTCACAGTTATTTTAAATAAAGGACTGTGTAGTAAATCCCTGGATTTGTAAATAAAATGTGCAGACAGTATAGTGGAATGTTAGCTGTCTTGAGCTGCTCAGTCCACAGCTGAAAATTTCCTAATCTAATTTTCTCTTGGCTGAGTCCCAACTGTTGCTGGATTTTTCCACTATATACAATTATGTATTTTAAAAAGATCTGTCATCCAAGTCCCCTGGCTCTTTTATACATGTATGTTTGAGCATGTATTCTAGAATACTCAGAAATGTTGTTCGTAGACGTTCATATTTTCAATCAGACATTTAAACATGCTAACACAAAAATCCTCTCAGTTCCAGAACTGATATTAATGGTTTTAGCTTTAATTTCAAGCTGTTTATGAGATAAAGAAAGCAAGCCATGAGTATAAAAAGTAGTAATATATCAGTGAAAAAATATTGACATAACTGAATATTAACATTACATATGCCAAGAAGTAAAAAAATGGCTAATTTTCTTTGTGATAGTCATTGTCATTGCACTTTTCTCATTTTTCTGCCTTTGAATTTACAACATCTTGTTCAGTTAGCTGTAGAAAGATATCTAAAATTACCAGATCTTCCACTCAGTTACTTTCATTAATGTAATATATAAAAACTTAAAGCAATAAAACAACAAATATTCAACATGTCAGTTCATACTTACAGGAACCCTATTAGTAAAATGATTATGGTCATTTGTTTCTATTTTTAATCTTTCTAAAATCATTTTAATTCCCCCCCTATTTTTTTTTCAATGAGCCTTTCTGTAAACTTTCTCATTTACTTGCTAATATACACTTTAAATACTTCAGTTATTGCATGTAGCTTCTCCATTTGTCATGTCTCTTGATTCTTGTTTTACTACAGAGAACAATATTATATATTTAAACCATCAACTTTTCCTCTGTAGTGTGTGATTTTGAGGTCTTTGGAGGACATGTTGTGTTCCTAATATGACCAGCCAAATTTCCAACATCGTTCACAAAATAATCCATCCTATTCCTCAAGATTTTTGCTGCTTCACTGTCCCAAACCAAATCTCTGTGTGCTCTCTTCTATTCCATGGACATAGACTTCATTTCTCTACCATTACTTCCTTATTACCAGCCTTGCTTAGCATCTGGTAGCATGAGTCCTCCCATTTTGATCATCTTTCAAAATTGCTTTATCTTCTCTTAGACTTTCATCTTTCTTCAATGTAAATTTCAAAATCAGTTTTTAAAGTTCTTCTTCACCATTATGTAATAATTGATCATGATGTTTATGCACCATTAGATTTTGCTATCTAATAGCTTATTTAGGATTTTAAAGTAAGATTTTAAATAAAATGTTCTTTTTTATTCTCTTAAATTTTACCTACCTAGTAAGTTATAGTAGTCTCATAAAGCTTTTCTTCTTTTTCATGTAGGCCTGACCTACTTGAAAAAAGGATTATTTGTTGTTTTAATATTAAATAGAACTTATTTGTAAAATATTCAAGGTCTTGAGGTTTCTTTGGAGATGTAGCAGCAGATGGATAAATGTTCATGTATATCTATGCATGTTTTATAAGTTATTGGTTTCAAGATTTGATGTCACGATCATCAGAGAATGCAGTAGGTTTGATATTAATTCTTAGTATTTTATTAAGGTTGCCCTTTGGCGTAATGTGTGATTGATTTAAGAACTGTTATTTTGGAATTTGGAGTTTGTATACCTTTAAAGTTTGATTTATGTGCATATTTGCTTAAATGTTCTATACCATTTCTCAATGTTTTTTTGTTGACATAATTTTAAGATTATATTCAGATTTCTAGTTATAAATATATTTAAGGGCTACAACATCTCACAGAGCTTCTGTGTTAGAAGCAGACTTGCAGTAGAGATTGTGGGTCATTACCTAGGTCTACTCACTATTCAAGAAACTAGTTGAGGCATAGACTATTCTTTCCTTGGTTGCATTCAACTCTAAAAAGATTGTAGTAAGACACTCCCGTATTCTTGACTGGAGAATTCCACAGACAGAGGAGCCTGGAGGGCTACAATCTATGGGGTCACAGAGAGTCTGACACAGCTGAAGCGACTGAGCATGCACGCATGCAAGATTATGTCATTCATTGTGAAAGTGAGTAAACTAGGCCTAATGAAAGTTACATCACTTGACCGACATTAAATAAGACTTGTCTGTATCCTATTGTGTTTCAAGGTCTGCCTTGGTTCTGTTTATTAGAATCTTTAGTAAATACCAACATGTTTAAAATACACAGTTGTACTTTTTTTATGCTTTAGTTGTTCTACAAGCAGTTTATAATAAAGTGTTTATTCACAGATAGGCTATGATGAATGTTTCTCTTGCAAGTTGTTGAAATGAGAGGTGATACCATATGGTATGAGAAAGATATAACAATTCAACGTGTCAAACACATTTGGCAAGAATATCTAGAAGTTATCAATTTTTCTCTTATTTTACTTAACTTAAAAGTTTTTATATCTTCTAAATTGAAAAAAGAAACCTTGAAAGTATGTTATACATTCTTTAAAGTACTTCCTCTCCTTGCATTCCAATGATCAAGCTTATCAGCTTGAAAAACATTGATCCTTAAATAATGAGCCAGGAAACATGATTCTATCTGTAAGTTTTAAAAAATAAAAGATGTCAATTTGTTGCCATTATTTTAAGATCTTGAGATATTTCTATCACATACTAGAACTACAGTTTTCAAGGATTACAAGACAAAATCATTAGTAAGAAATGCAAACTTCTCTTTATATAGTTTGTCAGTTACTTTATCCTATTCAGAGTTTCAAGTTTTCAAAAAATCATGAGGAACTATGAAATTCAATTTTATAACAGATATCTTAGTGAATTTTCATCAACATTTCACATATAATTTTATGTTGTTTATATCTTTTTTTTTCATTAAACTTTTTTTAATGGGTATCAAATTCTGTGACAGATTTTTGGTCAAGTTGTTTTCATTAAAAAGTACTGATTTTAAAAACTAATAACTTAAACTGCCACACACAAAACATATGGTCCACAAAAACATTCTCCTTTCCTTCTGAAGGTTTTACGATACATTGTTATCATTAACCAGTCTTTTACTATTAAACTTAAATGGCCAGTTGAGACAAACATTTCTGAGACCGTTCTTCCACCACTGATTAAGACTGGAGTGGCAGGTATTGGGGATAATATTCATTTAGCCTTCTGAGCTATCTGGGCAGACTTGGTGACCTTGCCAGCTCCAGCTGCCTTCTTGTCCACTGCTTTGATGACACCCACAGCGACTGTCTGTCTAATGTCACGCACAGCAAAACGGCCCAGGGGAGGATAATCAGAGGAGCTCTCGACACACATAGGCTTGCCAGGAACCATATCAACGATGGCAGCGTCACCAGATTTCAAGAATTTAGGGCCATATTCCAGCTTTTTCCCAGAACAACGATCAATCTTCTCCTTCAGCTCAGTAAACTTGCAAGCAGTGTGAGCTGTGTGACAATCCAGCACAGGTGCATATCCAGCACTGATTTGGCCTGGATGGTTCAAAACAATCACCTGAGCTGTGAAGCCAGCAGCTTCCATGGGTGGGTCATTTTTGCTGTCACCAGCCACATTGCCATGACGGACATCTTTGACAGACATGTTCTTGACATTGAAGCCCACATTGTCCCCAGGAAGGGCTTCACTCAGTGCTTCATGGTGCATTTCTACAGACTTCATTTCAGTTGTTACATTGACTGGAGCAAAGGTGACGACCATGCCAGGTTTGAGAACACCAGTCTCCACACAGCCCACAGGGACAGTACCAATACCACCAATTTTATAGACATCCTGGAGAGGCAAACGCAAGGGTTTGTCAGTTGGGCGAGTTGGTGGCAGGATGCAATCCTGAGCTTCAAGCAGGGTGGTCCCACTGGCATTGCCGTCCTAAAGGGTGACTTTCCATCCCTTGAACCATGGCACATTAGCAGTTGGCTCCAGCATGTTGTCACCATTCCAGCCAGAAATTGGCACAAATGCTACTGTGTCGGGGTTGTAGCCAATTTTCTTAATGTAGGTGCTGACTTCCTTAACAATTCCCTCGTATCTCTTCTGGCTATAGGGTGGCTCAGTAGAATCCATTTTGTTAACGCCAACAATTAGTTGTTTCACACCCAGGGTGTAAGCCAGAAGGGCATGCTCATGGGTCTGCCCATTCTTGGAGATACCGGCTTCAAATTCACCAACACCAGCAGCAACAATCAGGACAGCACAGTCAGCCTGGGATGTGCCTGTAATCATGTTTTTGATGAAGTCTCTGTGTCCTGCGGCATCAATGATGGTAACATAGTACTTGCTGGTCTCAGATTTCCTCAGGGAGATATCAGTGGTAATACCATGCTCACGTTCAGCTTTCAATTTGTCCAAGACCCAGGCATATTTGAAGGAGCCCTTTCCTATCTCAGCAGCCTCCTTCTCGAACTTTTCAATTGTTCTCTTGTCAATCCCGCCACATTTGTAGATCAGATGGCCAGTTGTGGTAGACTTCCCTGAATCTACGTGCCCAATGACAACGATGTTGATGTGGGTCTTCTCCTTTCCCATTTTGGCTTAGGTTTAACGGTGGTTTTCACGACACCTGTGTCCTGGCGGCAAATCCGTTGCGAAAAAGCTGTTTATATCTTACTTGATGATCAAAGGATTACATTTAGTGAAATATTGCAGTTATTAGTATACTTTTTGACACTGAAGATACAATATATTTATCAATTAAATTTGGATTTCTCATGTAATACAAAGAACTATTGGTTTCTATTTTAATGTTCATTAGGAATCTGGATATATACTCCAGTTCAAATGAAAATGTAGAATTTCATAGCATATACTAAGCCTAAAGAAATCCAGAATAAAACATCAAATAGACTGAGGCTTTCTCAATCTAAATATTGATTTCAGAAAAAGGCAGTGATTCTCCCTTGCTCTTTGGATTTCTAGTTAATATATGAATTTCCAAAACACTTAAAAGAAAAACACTTTTTTCCCTGTAGCTCTTTTTTTGAGGTCAGAAGGTCAATACATAACAGCAAATGTAATAACAAATATGTGTATGGTACTTTTGTATATTAAAATTATATGTTGTTGAGTAATTTTTTGCATATTAAATAAAAGGAGCTTTTTGGAACTTTTTTGATACACACAACAGCCCTATGAACAAAGATCTATACTTACACACATTTCAAAGATGAAGACTGTGAAGGTTAGGGTAGATGAGTAATGTGCCAATGCTGTAAAATTCTCATCTAAGTGCAGGCAGATTGATTCACAAATCAGTGCTTTCAGTTACTAAGATACACTATCTTTCATGTATTAATATTGATAATCAAACAATGATCTTATTTGCTTCCAATGTGATTCCAAAATTTTATATCTTAATTGCACATGCACGTTTGTGCTTAGTTGCTCAGTCATGTCCAACTCTTTACAATTCCATGAACTGTAGCCTGCCAGCCTACTCTGTCCGTAAGACTTGCCAGGCAAGAATACTGGAGTGGGTTGCCATTTCCTTCACCAGGAAATCTTCCAGACTCAGGGATCTCCTGCATTGCAGGAGGATTCTTTACTGTCTAAACCACCAGGGGGAAGAAGCATCTTATTTTCATGGAAACTACCAATTCATTTTTATAAATTTTCATAAATTCATTTTTATAAACCTACTAATTCATTTTATAAATCTGATAGATGGATATACTAAAGTATGATAATTTTTTGCTGTTTGTGTCCAATATACTAACTCATTATTCATTCTCATAATTGATGCTTCTAATGTCTTTCATATAAGTTAGCTCTTTGACCATATTGTACTGAGTTATAAGAATTTGTATAGGAGTGAGTTTGGAGATAATATAATTAAAGTTTTATTATTCATTTATTTAATATTTATTAATCATGATTTATTATATACTCAACTCTTCCTAATTTCAGACTTACCCAATTTATCAGGAGTGTGAAATTCTCTGATTCACAATTTAATATTGGTGTTTACTCTTCTCAACTCTGCAATATTATTGTAAGGACATTGAGGGATAGGAATTAAAATGTTTATGATGTATTCAAAACCATTTATTTTCTTTATTTGGTTCATTTCACTCTCTTCTTAATATTTTTATATAAGCAAGTATAAAAATATAGCTTTTAGTAGTAATATATTAATAGTAATAAAATCCACAGTTGAAATAATATCTATTTATAAATTTTATATTCATTATATAATTTTCATATTTTTCAAAGGACTTTAATATCTTTAATGTTAACTAATTTAAACATATGACCATGATGAAACATTGTTTATATTTTACTCGAAAATATTGAATTACATTCTAAATGATTTTTCCTTTTAATCTTCCTATACTGGTTAAAAAAAGATAATGGAATAATAATTCTAGGATGGTATTGTCCAAGTAATATAAAGTATATGTGAAATAAACATGTATTTTCCTTCATTTTCCTTCATACCAAACCTTACCCATTCTACTTTTTTTTAAAAAAAGAAAAAAAAATTCTGTGTATCTAATATAATGAAGAGGAAATTTTAAAACTAGTTAAACAATTAATCTTTTTATCTTGAAGTTTAGGTAATATGTCCTTTAAAAATTTCATTAAAAATAATATTCTATTTTGAATTGTTAAAGTCAGAGAAAGAATGTCGTATAACTAAATTGATTCATTATATTGTTTCTGTCCATTTGTCATCTGTCTATACTGATGTATTATATTACGAGACTTTTGGCAAACCACTCCAGTATTCTTGCCTGGAAGATCCCATGGACAGAGGAGCCTGGAGGGCTGCAGTCCATGGGGTGACAAGACTCGAACAAAACTTAGCAACTAAACCACAATTATAGCATTAATTTATAAGTTAATGTTTTGGTTATGAAATCTTTTGAAGATGTATTTCTCTTTTTTTAGCTAAGCTTGTAGGGGGCTAGATTTTAATAGCCTTTTTTGTTCTTTGGAATTGTTGGAGAAGGAAATGGCAACCCACTCCAGTACTCTTGCCTGGAAAATCCCATGGACAGAGAAGCCTGGTAGACTACAGTCCATGGGATCTCAATAACTGTTATAGACTATATAAACATATGCATAAGTATTTTCAATCTATGTGCATACATGCTAAGTTGCTTCAGTTAAGTTCAACTCTTTGTGACCCTATGGACTATAGCCTGCTAGGCTCCTCTTTCCATGGGATTCTCCAGGCAAGAATACTGGAGTGGGTTGCCATGTTCTTATCCAGGGGATCTTCCCGAACCTGGGATCGAACCCATGTGTCTTATGTCTCCTACATTAGCAGGAGGGAATTCCCTGGTGGCTCTCACGGTAAAGAATCTGCCTACAATGTGGAAGACCCGAGTTCAGTCCCTGGGTTGTGAAGATCTCCTGGAGAAGAAAATGGGAACCCTCTCCAGTATTCTTGCCTGGAAAATCCTATGGACAGAGGAGCCTCGTAGGCTATAGTCCATGGGGTCTCAAAGAGTTGGACATGACTGAGCGACTTCACTTTTCACTTTTCTTTACCACTAGCACCCCAAAAAATTCTCTACCATAGAGGCCCCTAAGAATTCTGAACTTTATTCTAAAGATCACTCTTAAATATAATATTATGACCTTAATATTTAAAATTTTGAATTTTAAATGTAAGGATAAAATGATAAATATCTGATAAAAGGAAAATGTACTTACTAAGAAAAATGGATATTTTTTCTTATTTGTACCTTGAAAACTACATAATATGTTTTATTTCATTTTCCATGTCACAACTTGTAAATTCTAAGATAACGTGTAAGTTCCTATTAACATCACCAAGAACATCTTAAGCCCTTGTATCCATATTTTCATAAAACCTTAAAATAATTACAGTAAAATTGTTTCAGTCTTACAACTTGGGATGAATTTTTGTATCAGTGGACTTTCATTGGTGAATCAGAATGAAAATTGTTCAGCTTTAGAAACTAGCTATTTAGATTTTTTTTAATAAAAAGTGAATCAATAACATATATCTTTGTCACCATAACAGGTGGCAACATTATCATCAATTTAATTTATATTTGATGGAAAGACATTCTGAAACTAGATTCTTTAAGCCAGTAGAATATCTGACAAAATGATGGAAAATAACTGACATATTATAGATAAACTTTAGTGATATTTAGATTTCAAACTATTGTATATTATTCATGTCATACTGGAGGTAAAATTAATGAAAAGTTCTTTGTCATTAGCATGAATTTCTATATTGCATGTGAACTAGGGATTCTTATAGCTAAAACCTGCTTTAGTAATTATTGCACAGGCTAAGGCACAAAATTACTCTATAGTAGCTTAAATTTACATTAGAGTATAGAAATAGGTGATCTAAATCTAAAAGGTGGCTCCCCATCAATAAGTTCAGTTCAGTTCAGTTCAGTTGCTCAGTCGTGTCCAACTCTTTGCGACCCCATGAATCGCAGCACGCCAGGCCTCCCTATCCATCACCAAGCCCCGGAGTTCACTCAGACTCACTTCCATCAAGTCCATGATGCCATCCAGCCATCTCATCCTCGGTCGTCCCCTTCTCCTCCTGCCCCCAATCCCTCCCAGCATCAAAGTCTTTTCCAATGAGTCAACTCTTCGCATGAGGTGGCCAAAGTACTGGAGTTTCAGCTTTAGCACCATTCCTTCCAAAGAAATCCCAGGGCATATCTCCTTCAGAATGGACTGGTTGGATCTTCTTGCTGTCCAAGGGACTCTCAAGAGTCTTCTCCAACACCACAGTTCAAAAGCTTCAATTCTTCAGCACTCAGCCTTCTTCACAGTCCAACTCTCACATCCATACATGACTTGTGGAAAAACATAGTTTTAAATTGATGGGCCTTTCTTGGCAAAGTAATGTCTCTGCTTTTAATATGCTGTCTACAATTGTCATAACTTTTCTTCCAAGGAGCAAGCATCTTTTAATTTCATGGCTGCAGTCACCATCTGCAGTGACTTTGGAGCCCAGGAAAATAAAGTCTCTCACTGTTTCCATACTTTCCCCGTCTATTTGCCATTACGTGATGGGACCAATGCTATGATCTTCATTTTTTTGAATGTTGAATTTAAGCCAGCTTTTTCACTCTCCTCTTTCACTTTCATCAAGAGCCTCTCAAGTTCATCTTTGGTTTCTGCTGTAAGGGTGGTGTTATCTCCATATATGAGGTTATTGATATTTCTCCTGGAAAACTTGATTCCAGCTTATGCTTCATCCAGCCCAGCGTTTCTCATGATGTCCTCTGCATAAAAGTTAAATAAGCAGAGTGACAACATATAGCCTTGACATCCACCTTTCCCATTTTGGAACCGTTCTATTGTTCCACATCTGGGTTCTGTTGCTTCTTGACCTGCATACAGATTTCTCAGAAGGCAGGTAAGGAGGTCTGGTATTCTCATCTCTTTAAGAATTTTCCACTGTTTGTTGCAATCTACACAGTAAAAGACTTTGGCATAGTCAATAAAGAAGAAATAAATCTTTCTGGAACTCTCTGGCTTTTTCTATGATACAATGGATATTGGCATTTTGATCTCTGGTTCCTCTGCCTTTCCTAAATCCAACTTGAACATCTGCTCAAGTTCTCGGTTCATATACTGTTGAAGCCTCACTGAGAATTTTCAGCATTACTTTGCTGTCATGGGAGATGAGTGCAATTGTGTGGTCGTTTGAACATTCTTTGGCATTGCCTTTCTTTGGTATTGGAATGAAACCTAACCTTTTCCAGTCCTGTGGCCACTGCTGAGTTTTCCAAATTTCCTGACACATTGAGTGCAGCACTTTAACAGCATCATCTTTTAAGACTTGAAATATCTCACCTGGAATTTCATCACCTCCACTAGCTTTGCTCGTAGTGATGCTTCCTAAGTCCCACTTGACTTCGGACTCTAGGGTATCTGGCTGTAGGTGAGTGATAACACCATCGTGGTTATCTGGGTCATGAAGATCTTTTTTTGTGCAGTTCTTCTGTGTATTCTTGTCACCGTTTCTTAATATCTTCTGCTACTGTTAGGTCCATACCATTTCTGTCCTTTATTGTGCCCATCTTTGCATGATATGTTCCTTTGGTATCTCTAATTTTCTTGAAGAGCTCTCTAGTCTTTCCCATTCTATTGGTTTCTATTTCTATGCATTGATCACTAAGGAAGTCTTTCTTATTTGTTTGCTATTCTTTGGAACTCTGCATTCAAATGGGTATATCTTTCCTTTCCTCCTTTGCCTTCGGCTTTTCTTCTTTTCTCAGCTATTTGTTAGGTCTCCTCAGACAACCGTTTTACCTTTTTGAATTTCTTTTTCTTGAGGATGGTCTTTTTTTTTTTTTTTTTTAAATTTTTTATTTTTTTTATTTTAAAATCTTTAATTCTTACATGTGTTCCCAAACATGAAACCCCCTCCCACCTCCCTCCCCATAACATCTCTGTGGGTCATCCCCATGCACCAGCCCCAAGCATGCTGTATCCTGCGTCAGACATAGACTGGCGATTCAATTCTTACATGATAGTATACATGATAGAATGCCATTCTCCCAAATCATCCCGCCCTCTCCCTCTCTCTCTGAGTCCAAAAGTCCGTTATACACAGCTGTGTCTTTTTTCCTGTCTTGCATACAGGGTCGTCATTGCCATCTTTCTAAATTCCATATATATGTGTTAGTATACTGTATTGGTGTTTTTCTTTCTGGCTTACTTCACTCTGTATAATCGGCTCCAGTTTCATCCATCTCATCAGAACTGATTCAAATGAATTCTTTTTAATGGCTGAGTAATACTCCATTGTGTACATGTACCAAAGCTTTCTTATCCATTCATCTGCTGATGGACATCTAGGTTGTTTCCATGTCCTGGCTATTATAAACAGTGCTGCGATGAACATTGGGGTACATGTGTCTCTTTCAATTCTGGTTTCCTCGGTGTGTATACCCAGCAGTGGGATTGCTGGGTCATAAGGTAGTTCTATTTGCAGTTTTTTAAGGAATCTCCACACTGTTCTCCATAGTGGCTGTACTAGTTTGCATTCCCACCAACAGTGTAGGAGGGTTCCCTTTTCTCCACACCCTCTCCAGCATTTATTGCTTGCAGATTTTTGGATCGCAGCCATTCTGACTGGTGTGAAGTGGTACCTCATTGTGGTTTTGATTTGCATTTCTCTGATAATGAGTGATGTTGAGCATCTTTTCATGTGTTTGTTAGCCATCCGTATGTCTTCTTTGGAGAACTGTCTATTTAGTTCTTTGGCCCATTTTTTGATTGGGTCGTTTATTTTTCTGGAATTGAGCTGCATAAGTTGCTTGTATATTTTTGAGATTAGTTGTTTGTCAGTTGCTTCATTTGCTATTATTTTCTCCCATTCAGAAGGCTGTCTTTTCACCTTGTGTATATTTTCCTTTGTTGTGCAGAAGCTTTTAATTTTAATTAGATCCCATTTGTTTATTTTTGCTTTTATTTCCAGAATTCTGGGAGGTGGATCATAGAGGATCCTGCTGTGATTTATGTCTGAGAGTGTTTTGCCTATATTCTCCTCTAGGAGTTTTATAGTTTCTGGTCTTACATTTAGATCTTTAATCCATTTTGAGTTTATTTTTGTGTGCGGTGTTAGAAAGTGATCTAGTTTCATTCTTTTACAAGTGGTTGACCAGTTGTCCCAACACCACTTGTTAAAGAGATTGTCTTTACTCCATTGTATATTCTTGCCTCCTTTATCAAAGATAAGGTGTCCATATGTGTGTGGATTTATCTCTGGGCTTTCTATTTTGTTCCATTGATCTATATGTCTGTCTTTGTGCCAGTACCATACTGTTTTGATGACTGTGGCTTTGTAGTAGAGCCTGAAGTCAGGCAAGTTGATTCCTCCAGTTCCATTCTTCTTTCTCAAGATGATGGTCTTGATACCACCTCCTGAACAGTGTCAGGAACCTCTTTCCATAGTTCTTCAGGCCCTCTGTCTATCAGATCGAATCCCTTGAATCTGTTTGTTTCCACTGTATAATCATAGGGATTTGATTTAGATCATGATTAAATGGTCTAGTGGTTTTCTCTACTTTGTTCAATTTAAGTCTGAATTAGGCAATAAGGAGTTCATGATCTGAGCCACAGTCAGCTCCCAGTCTTGTTTTTACTGACTGTATAGAGCCTTTCTATCTTTGGCTACAAAGGATATAATCAATCTAATTTCGGTATTGACCATCTGGTGATGTCCATGTGTGGAGTCATCTCTTGTGTTGCTGGAATAGAGTGTTTGCTATGATCAGTGCATTCTCTTGGCAACACTCTGTTAGCCTTAGCCCTGCTTCATTTTGTACTCCAACTGCAAACTTGCCTGTTACTCCAGGTATCTCTTGTTTTCCTACTTTTGCATTCTAGTCCCCTATGATGAAAAGGACATCTTTTTTTTTGGACATCTTTTTTCTAGAAGGTCTTTAGGAGTTCATAGAAACATTCAAATTCAGCTTATTCTGCATTAGTTGTTGGGGCATAGACTTGGATTACTGTGATATTGAATACTTTGCCTTGGAAACGAACAGAGATCATTCTGTCATTTTTGAGATTGCACCCAACTGCTGAATTTCAGACTCTTTTATTGACTGTGAGGGCTACTCCATTTCTTCTAAGGGATTCTTGCCCACAGTAGAAAATATAATGATCTTCTCAATTAAATTTGCCCATTCCAGTCCATTTTAGATCACTGATTCCTAAAATGTCAATGTTCACTCTTGTCTTCTCCTATTTGACCACTTCCAATTTACCTTGATTCATAGACCTAACAATCTGGGTTCCTATGTAATATTGTTCTTTACTGCATCGGACTTTTACTTCCATCACCAGTTCCATCCACAACTGGGCGTTATTTCCACTTTGGCTCTGTTTCTTCCTTCTTTCTGGAGTTATTTCTCTTATGATCTCAAGTAACATATTGGGCTGGAGAAGGAAATGGCAACCCACTCCAGTACTCTTGCCTTGAGAATCCCGTGGAGGGAGGAGCCTGGTAGGCTACAGTCCATGGGGTCGCAAAGAGTTGGACACAATTGAGTGACTTTACTCACTCACTCAACATATTGGGCACTTACTGACCTGGGGAGTTCATCTTTCAGTGCCCTATCTTTTTGCCTTTTGATACTGTTCATGGGGCTCTCAAGGCAAGAATACTGAAATGGGTTGCCATTCCCTTCTCCAGTAGACCACATTTTGTCAGAACTCTCCACCATGACCCATCCGTCTTGGGTGGCCCTACATGGCATGGCTCAAGTTTCATTGAATTAGGCAAGATTGTGTAGTTTTCTTTGACTGTTTTTCATTTTGTCTGCCCTCTGATGAATTGCTCAGTAAATCATTAATCTAATTTCCTGTTAATGGGTAGGGCTGTGTTCCCTCCCTGTTGTTTGGCCTAAAGCCAAACTGTCAACCCATGCCTCCACTGGAGACTCCTGGACACTCACAGGCAAGTCTGACTCAGTCTCTTGTGGAGACACTGCTCCTTTCTCCTGGCTCCTGTGTGTACAAGGTTTTGTTTGTGCCCTGCAAGAGTCTGTTTCTCCAGTTCTGTGGAAGTTCTATAATCAAATCCCTCCGGCCCCCATAGTCAAATTCCTTAGAGTTCTCCATCCCTTTGCCAGATCCCCATTTGGGAATTCTGTTGTGGTTCCTAGAACTTTCTGAACAGTTCAAGAATTTCTGTGGTATAGTTTTTCTGCAGTTTGTGTGTAGCTAACTCTAAGTAAAATTGGAATTGAAATTGCAGTTTTTGCTACTGAGTATAGCAAGCAGCTGATCCCCAGAATTGCCAACAAAAATCACAGAATAGCACCCTGATATCTCTCTTTTTTGGTATTTCTCATTAAGGCAGACATCTCACTCTAGCAATTATAGTCCAAGTTCTATATATGTATATGTATATGTGTGTGTGTGTGTGTGTGTGTGTGCGCACGTGTGTGTGTGTAACATTTTTAGTGAGCCATAGTTGCTTTACAATGTTGTGTTAGCTTCTGCTGTACAGCAAAGAGAATTAACTGTATATTGTTTTTGAAACATTTAGGTAGTTTAATATAATTTTGTATAGCATTTTTGTAGGTATCCCTACATGTTAACCTCTGTAACTTTCTTTACCTAATATTGTACTGTGTAAATTAAAATAGAGTCATTCTAATAATAAATTTAGCATCATAGGTGGAAAATGTTGATACCATGGAGATGCATATAGTAGAATAAATATCATGCTATTATCTTCTGTAAGTTTTCAATATTAATATAAGTATAGGATTTTCTTTTTAGGCACAATTTATAAGTGTTAAATATGATCAATTCTTAGAAATTCTTCTCTTTATCTTTTTCCATATCCATGGCATTATTTAAATATTTCTTAGAATTTCATTTCCTGGCTAAAAACTCTCTTTGAATCTTCTAGTTCAGCACTGTCCAATAGAACTTTCTGTGATGACAGAAATGTTCTAGAACTGCCCTGTTCAATATGGTAGCTACTGAAGTTTCTAAGTATTTGTAATGTAACTAGTGTGACCAAAGGAAATGAATTTTAAACTTAATCTCCTTTTAATTAATTTAAATTTAAATATAAATAAACCCATGTGCCCAGTAACTCCATATTAGACATTATAGTTAGTCACTCCCTGCTCCATCTCCAAACTTATTTTCACCACATCTATTTTACAGCATAATATTTACTCCTGAAGCATCATCAAATGAATTTAACTGTTCAACATTTATTATTTTCTGTTATATACTTTGGGGTGGTAAGAAACTCTGTATTTTTAGAATGAAAATGGTCTAATAGTAACCATGGAATATTTATCAAACAATATGTCAGGTACTATTCTGAGCACTTGATACATAATGTATCATTTCATTATCACAGGAAACATAACATTATAATTATCACCATTTTATAGATGTAAAAATTGGACACAACCACAGGTAAATTATTAATAATTTTTGCTTAATATCAAATAGCTAGTAAGTGACTAAGTTAGGATGTAAACCTCAGGCAAACTGGCTTCAAATCCCAGGCTGTCACTCTGTTCTTTCCTCTTTTATCATGCTGGAGAGTGAGATTTTTTATCTGTGGTTTGCTTTGTTCAAAATGCATCACCGTTGGAGCCTTTCTAAGAGCTTTACTTTGTATGCATGATATCAGAAACCGTTGCCTCTGGCAAGAGGTAAGAGAATAGAGGACCGAGGTTTCTGTTTCTTTTCAGTCCTGTCACAGTTCCCTGAGAAGCAACTATGTTAAAAAAAAAAAATCCAAAATATCCCCTAACTTATCTCTACTAATTTGGTGCTTGAATCTCATTTTATGTGGATGATACTAAATAGTACATATAAGTGATAATGGACAGGTGCTGTCTGTTTGCTCCTATTACTACAAAAGATTGTTCAAAAATTTTTCTCAATGTACCATCAGAAATAATTTTAAAATAGTCTTGTTGATTATTTTCAATGGGCTATAATGTTCTGATTTAACTCAGGTCAATCATCTGCAAGTTAAAATTACTCAGAAGTGTACCGTCCATAGTTAAGTAATCTCATCTACTAATATTATAGAATAAAGAGACCTTTAGGTGACATGAAATCTGTCATTTTAAGTATGCCCCCAAGCCTTTTCCAGGTTGCTCATAAGATTTCTCATTCTCTAGAGAAATGTGGTCTCTTAGAAATAAATGTCTCTGTCAAGTCACAAGTAATATGTGCACATGATGAAAAAAAAAATGGAATTTTTTAGTCTCATAAGGGATATTACAGTATTGTAAAATTGATTTTGTTCCTTGTTATTTAGGTTCTCATGGTCATTTTAGGATTTACCTTCTGGATATAAAGGGAAGATTATGATGCCTTCTAGGGAGGTGGGCGACAGAGGCCTTTGGGAACCAGGAGAATATTTTTCATATGAAATTCTTTGTCATAAAATGCTAATGTTGGTGTTCTTGTCTTTATGTCTATGCATTCTTTAGCTATGAGGATAACAGACCCTTCATCAAGTAAGAATGACCTGAATGGCTGATAAATTTCATTTATCAGTGTGGTCCCATGAACCAGCTGTCAGATCAGTACTGAAAAATCATTAGAGCTTCTGTCATTCACATTGAGGCAGAAGAGCAAACTGTGCAGGAAAATAATCAGGCATGCAACTTCTCTGCAGAATAAATATGCTGCAGGTGTATTGCCAGAAAAATTCTGCTTCACCTCTTTTAATTGGATATCACCTGAACTTAGTGCCACAGTAATAGCAACTTCATGTGGTACAGACTTGTTTTGCTTTTATTAGCTTTCTCCTTTCACTGTGATGTGCTCCTCCGTGCTGCATATGTCGTCATTTCTGTTGCTTGTTCGGACATCATTCATCTAAAGCTATTTCATGATTTAGTGTTATTTCTTCAAATGATTTTCTGGATATGAAACTACTGAGTTACAAATGATACTAATGAAGTTCTTAGGCTAAATATCCAAAAGAAGGGGAAATACCTCCTTCAAAAATTAAATCTTGCATATGCGAAATAATCTCTTCCAAATTTGACACATATCTTGATTATCGATCATATCTTTTAAGCTTCTGAAACAAAGCTACAAGTCTGTACTAATCTAATAAAAATAAACGTAAATGTTAAGATTTGGGCTTTTTCTCCTTTTTACATTTTAAAATTCTATGTCCTGCAGCAATAAACAAGATTGACAACCTTTCGGTGATCTTGCGGTAGACTTTCAGTTTGTTCTTCTGGTGAAGAGTCCTTTGTTTTCATTTTCTCCAGTACCATTTCACTTACTTCTTCATGCTCTTACTTCTTTTTTCTTTAGAATTGGGCTCATCACTGTTTTATATCATTAACACTTGAGCCCATTATGTGTTTTCTAGGGGATAGCTGACTTGAATATTTTATCCTATCATTTTATTTCTAAAGCTGAATAACAATTTTGTCTTGGTTTAATGGCAGCTCTTCCCATTTTTCCTTTTTCCAATATCTGTAAAAAACTGAGAGCTTTATCTTGAAAGTTCTCATACTTCTGAATCTGCTTGTGAAACAAGATATTAACTTCTAAGATGTTTTCTAATTCTTATATACAAACATGTCACATACATGTTTGTGGCATGGCAAACTTCCTTTAGGGATTCTTTATTCAAGATTATTAATGTTTTAAATTAAGCACATTAAATTTAGTGGATGTTTGCATCTGAAATATAGTGGCTGATGGTTATAGAAGGAAAATGGTAAATATTTGAGATTAACTTTAATAAGACTTTAATAATATTTAACTACTCTGGGACATATCTTTCTTAAAATGTAGTTCTCTCTGAAAAATTTATTAAACCCAGCTTCAGATTCTAGTAAATATATGCAATTTTCCATCCTTTGTTTTGCAAAGTTTCAATCCCCATAAATATTCATTTCTTAGACAATGTAAGTAAAGGATAGTAGTCTGCTGAAAAGGAGTACTAGTTTACCATGTTCAGGAAAGTATACTGGGAAAGGAAAGGATGGGCTAAGATTATAGAAATCTAGACTGTTTTGGTCCTATCGTATGTACATAGAAGTTGAGAAGATTCCATTTTCAATTATTGGATTCCTATCTATTGGAAAGATTTATTTTATGTTGATAGTGAATACATAACCACAAATATATGAACTTTTGTCACCCATTTACTAGTATTGTGAATGGCAGCTTGGAGGAAACTAAGGGAATGGAGTGAGAGTGGGAATTTTTCTTCTGTTCTGGACTACTTTGTTCATACCTCTCCATCCCATTTTCAACTTCATTTTCTCCCATGAGTTTACAGACACTTCAAAGACATGAAGGTGTCCTGAGCCTTTAGGCTTCTTTTCAATAAAGCTGCCAATTTCCTGATTTCCAAAGTCTAGTCCAACATAACCCAGAAGACAGCAATCCAAAGGCTGAAAGAGTAGATGGTGATCTAGAGGGGAACTATTTTTTTTTTCCATCTACTGTATATCACATTTGTTCTACATAACTATAGAATCAGACAGAAATTTATATGTGTTCCATATATTGGTTCCTTCTGTTTTTATCAGTACACATTAAATATTTTATGGAAAAATAGGAAATTTGGAAAAATGGGGTAAAAGTGTATCAAGTGAAGCACTAATGGAAAGAGTCTAGTCAAATAAATGTTATCATACCAATGAGACCAGTGGAGACTAACATAACTTTACAGACTTTCCCACCTTGCCATTAACCATAACTACATCTCCATATCATTCACATATGTGCTGCAAATATGTGAATAGTTTAATAGTACAAATCTGCTTTGCTTAAATGAATTTCTGTGTTCATAACATTTTCATTCATGTATATCTCCTCAAGCTTGAAAACTTGTAAGTTCTCATTAAAATCTTGAAGTACTTATACCACCTGTCTTACATTTCCTGTCAATAAACTTACCGTAACATTTTTTTCAGTGTCAGTATTGTTGATACAATATGACTATGTTAACTAAAGACAAACTATTTGATAAGTCTTAATTTCCTCTTCTCTTTGCAGATCATGGGTTATAGGTGCAATAGCTCTTCTCTGCCTATTAGGATTGACCTGGGCCTTTGGACTCATGTATATTAATGAAAGCACAGTCATCATGGCGTATCTCTTCACCATTTTCAATTCTCTACAGGGAATGTTTATATTCATTTTCCACTGTGTCCTACAAAAGAAGGTAAGTTAGAAATCTCTGTTAAGGAACAAATGGCATACCAAAAAAAAGAATAAATGGCATATATTCTATGATAACAAAACACCCATAATATAAATCATTCTTTATCTTTTTGTGTCTAAAAAATAAATATATTATTTGGTTAATTTCACTTTTATAATAGAAAAGAAAAGCAAACAGAAAATGCAAGTGTAAAAGTTGATGAATGTGTTAACAACAAAAGACAGAATCATATTTTGATTTAGACAGTGCACAAAAATAATATTCTTATAGATTTGACCTTAATGTCTTTTATATCATTATTGGCAGACACATGGAATTTGTATATTAGGAAGTAGATGTTCTAAGATGTATGGAGGAAAAGAATATACATATGTATATATTATATGGCATGGCATAGGAAATATATATTTTTCTATTTTTAAAAAAACTAGTTGTATATTCTAAGAAATTTAAATATCTAAACAATTTATGATAGAAAGCATTTATTATTTTAGTGAATGGTAAAACACTTAGTAAATATCTCTATGTGTGTGTTAGTTGCTCAGTCATGTCTAACTCTTTGTGACCCCATGGACTTTAGCCCACCATGCTCCTCTGTCCATGGGATTCTCCAAGCAAGAATACTGGAGTGACTTGCCATTCCCTTTTCAAGGGGAGCTTCTTGACCCAGGAATCCAACCCAAGTCTCCTGCATTGCACACAGATTCTTTACTGTCTGAGCCACCAGGGAAACCTGAAGATCTTTGAACTTCTTTAAAAGCATATTTTATTAAAATTTATGATTTTGATGATCAGAATGCAATATTTAATTTTTATAATGGTCTATTTTTTTTATTATTTTTCACATCTACCAGGACCTAAAGTGCTCATTTTAAAAGTTAATTTTAGCAACTAAACACTTACATTGCTTTTTTTTAATCTCAACATTGATTTTCTCATCTTATACTTTTTAACTCAATTAAAAATGTGGTCTTTATAGTTCTGATCACATAGACCCCTGAGCCAAGACTGTGTCCGAATCCTAGTTCCTCTACTTAATGGCTTATGTGACTTTGGGCCATTCAATTAGCATGCATGTGCTCCAGTTTCCTCATGTATAAAATGGAGGTAATAAAATAATTATGATATGTTGAGATGTGGCACTGAAGATGAAATGGGAAAATGTGATTTTTTTTTCCCTAAGCAACAACAAGACCTACAGTTTTTCTTTGGAAAATGAAAAGTAAATATATTAGTCTGTATGATATTTGGTTTGAAAGACTAAACAAATTTGAGAAATGTGTGTCCACTTATTGAAATGAGTTCACTTTTATCCTGTTTTCAGCTTTATATGGTGTTAGATATTAAAAATATGCTGGCATGATATTAAATGTAAGCTAGAATAACAATGTTTACTTAGGACAGTTAATGTAGGTTACAGAAAACAGGTTATGATGTTAGAATGGATAAATCTTCCTAAATACTTAATGTGCATTCACCCCAAATTGCAATCATTTAACCTAATAAATATTTATTCTTTTTTATTCATGGCCCAATTGATGCAGGTGCCTAATGGAGGGACACAGCCAGTGACAGCTCAACTAACCTCACTATTTTATTTCCATAGTTACTTTGTGTGTTGGTATCCGGCAGATAATCTGAGAAAAAGAGAGGGGACCTTGTATAAAAAGTCTGCAAATGGTTCATATCATTTCCACTCACATTCCATCAGATAGGACACCATTAGTAGTACCACCCAAACTGCAAGCAAGGCTGGGAAACAGTGTACCTCTTGTACCCCAGGAAGATGAATAATTGGATATTATAATACAAACAGCTAGTAGTTGATCACGCTTGGTCAGTGTGAAGACTTGGAGACATGAGTGACGAGTAAGAATAGAAATGGAAGAAAGTGTCTGAGGAGAAGAATGAAAAGATAGTATCTGAATTAAAGATAGGGGGAAGTGTCCAGAAGTAAACAACAGTGGTCAGTATTATAAAACACTGCAAAGAAGTCAGAAAGACTTGAAAAGATTTCTAGATTTTATTAGAAAGGAGCCATTACTGATTGTCAAGAGAAATATGTAAAAAGGTGGAAGCAAAATCAGGAAAAGGTAGCATTTGTTCATGTAAATAAGGGAATATTGGGCCATCATAGGTAGTTATACTAACATTTTCAAATAAAGTAAACAATCGCCAATTCTTTTCTATATTAGCTGGAAATTTTGTTTCAATGTGAGTATTGAAATTTCCTATAGAACAGAAAAGATTTTTATGCTTTATGCATGAATTATTTTGATTGGGATTGCTTTCATTAGCCAGTACCTATTAGAGTTTTCCCAATTATTATTTTGTTATGTCCAAAATACACATCACTGTTTTGATATCCAGGTAGAGATACCAAACCTCAATCCAAAAACAAATTATGGTTTTTAGTATATTGAAGGTATTTAAAAAAGGTGAATTTTTTAAAAATACATGTCATCAAGCTCAATTTTGTGATTGATTATAATAGCATACAGCAAACTACAGTTTTCTTCTTGATTCATTCATTCACTGATGGACAGTTTGGTTCCTTCCATATCTTGGCTGTTGTGAATAGTGCTTCAGTGAATATGGGTGTGCAGATATCTCTTTAAGATCCTAATTTTTGTTTTCTTGGGATATAAGCCCAGAAGTGGGATTGCTGAGTCATATGGTAGTTCTTTTTTCAATTTTGTAAGGAACCTTCATATTGCTTTCCATAACAGCTCTATTTATTTATACTCTCACCAATAGGGCACAATAGCTCTCTTTCCTCCATATTCTCACCAATTCTTATTGTGGTTTAGTCTCTAAGTCATGTCCAACTCTTTGCAACCCTATGGGCTATAGCCCACCAAGCTCCTCTATCCATGGAATTTCCCAGGCAAAAATACTGGAGTGGGTTGCCATTTCCTTCTCCAGAGGATCTTCCTGACCCAGGGATGAAACATATGTCTACTGTGTCTCCTGCATTGCAGGCAGATTTTTTACCCCTGAGATACCAGAGAAGCACCAATTCTTATCTCTTGTCTTCTTCATGATAGCCATTCTAACACATGTGAAGTGAAATCTAATTGTGATTTTGATTTTCATTTTTCTAACTAGTTATATTGAGCATCTTTTCAAGCTAGCCATTTGTATGTCTTCTTAGAAAAAATGTCTATTCATTTGAGTTGTATGAGTGCTTTGTATATTATTGGTGTTAACTACTTATCAGATATATGATTGGCAAATATTTTCTTCCATTCTGTAGATAGCCATTCAACTCTGTTGTTTCTTTTGCTGTGCAGCAGCTTTTTAGTTTGACATAGTATGACTTATTACTTTTTCTTTTGTTGCTTTTTCTTTCTATGTTTGTGTGTTAGTTACAGAGTCATGTCCAACTCTTTGCGATCCCATGGATTGTAGCTCACCAGGCTTCTCTGTTCATGGAATTCCTCCAGACAAGAATACTAAAGAGGAGGTTGCCATTTCTTCCTCCAGAGGATCTTCCCAACCCAGGGACTGAACCTGGGTCTCCCATATTACAAGCAGATTCTTTACTGTCTGAGCCCATAACAAACATTTGGTGAGGTACAGTCCTCTCCACTAGTCCACAGATGGCTTCTTTTGTATTGGAACCCACCTCATGTCCAGCACAGTTGCAGCTGCTCATGCGACCAGACTTCAGGAGAAAAGAGGCTCATTTACTTATGTATAAGCAGAAGCAGCCTAAGGGGCAGGTGTCTAACTTAACATGTACTTCCAAGAGCTTTTGGATGCCCTCCAGTGAGGGCACCAGGGGTGCCATCTTTGGCATATCCCTCTACCTGCTCTAGCTCTGGGGTGCCATCTTTTTTCCTCTCCACAGGTGTCTTAAATTTGTAAAAAAAAATTGATTGATTGGTTTAATAAATTCCAGGCCTGGGAATTCCCTGACAGTCCAGTGGCCAAGACTCAGCACTCCCAATGCAGGGGGCCCTGTTTAATCCCGAGTCAGGTAACAAGGTCTCATACATGGCAACTAAGAGTTCGCAAATTAGATGTTGTGTATGGTGTAAGATAGTGAGGTTCAGTTTCATTCATTTACATGTGGTTATCCAGTTTTCCTAATGCCATTTGTTAATTATTATTTATTTATTATTTATTTATTATTGTTTATTTATTATTAATGTATTTTCCCCATTATTTATTCATAGCTTTCTTATCAGATATTCGTTGACAATATCAGTCCAGTTCAGTTGCTCAGTCCTGTCCGATCTTTGCAACCCATGGACTGCAGCACCTCAGGCTTCCCTGTCTATCACCAGCTCTCAAGCTTGCTCAAACTCATGTCCATCTTGTCGGTGATGCCATCCAACCATCTCATCCTCTGTTGCCCAATTCTCCTCTGACCTTAAATCTTTCCCAGCATCAGGGTCTTTTCCAAGGAGTCAGTTCTTCGCATCAGGTGGCCAAACTATTTTGTGGCCAAAGAGTTTCAGCTTCAGCATCAGTCCTTCCAATGAATATTCAGGATTGATTTCCCTTAGGATTCACTGGTTGGATCTCCTGACAGTCCAGCGGACTCTTGAGAGTCTTCTCCAACACCACAGCTCAAAACCATTAATTATTTGGCACCCAGCTTTCTTTATAGTCCAACTCTCACATCCATACATGATTACTAGAAAATCATTGCTTTGACTAGATGGACCTTTGTTGGCAAAGTAATGTCTCTGCTTTTTAATACTAGGTTTGTCATAGCTTTTCTTCCAAGGAGCAAGCATCTTTTAATTCCATGGCTGCAGTCACCATCTGCAGTGATTTTGGAGCCCTCCAAAAAATAAAGTCTCTCACTGTTTTCCATAGTTTCCCCATCTATTTGTCATGAAGTAATGGGGATGGATGCCATGATCTTTGTTTTTGAATGTTGAGTTTTAAGCCAGCTTTTTCACTCTTCTTTTTCACTTTCACCAAGAGGTTCTTTAGTTCCTCTTCACTTTCTGCCATAAGGGTGGTGTCATCTGCATATATGAGGCTATTGATATTTCTCCCAGCAATCTTGATTCCAGCTTGTGCCTCATCCAGCCTGGTATTTCTCATGATGTCTACATATAAGTTAAATAAGCAGGGTGACAATGTACAGCCTTGACATACTCCTTTCATGATTTGGAACCAGTCTGTTGTTCCACATCCGGTTCTAACTGTTGCTTCTTAACCTGCATACAGATTTCTCAGGAGGCAGGTCAGGTGGTTTGGTACTCCCATCTCTTTAAGAATTTTTCACAGTTTGTTGTGATCTGCACAGTCGAAGGCTTTGTCATAATCAGTAAAGCAGAAGTAGATGTTTTTCTGATATTCTCTTGCTTTTTCTATGATGCAGTGTTGGCATTATGATCTCTGGTTCCTCTACCTTTTCTAAATCTAGGTTGAATATCTGGAAGTTCATGGTTTACGCACTGCTGTAGCCTCACTGGGAGAATTTTGAGCATTACTTTGCTTGTGTTAGATGAGTGCAATTATGCTTAGTTTGAACATTCTTTACTATTGCCTTTCTGTGGGATTGGAATGAAAAGTGACCTTTTCCAGTCCTGTGGCCACTGCTGAGTTTTCCAAATTTGCTGGTATATTGAGTGCAACACATTCACAGCATCATCTTTTAGGATTTGAAATAGGTCAACTGTAATTCCATCACCTCCACTGGCTTTGTTCATAGTGATGCTTCCTAAGGTCCACTTGACTTCACATTCCAGGATGTCTGGCTCTAGGTGAGTGATCACACCATTGTGGTTACCTGGGTTATGAAGATCTTTTTTGTGTAGTTCTGTGTATTCTTGCCAACTCTTCTTAATATCTTATACATCTGTTAGGTGCATACCATTTCTGTCCTTTATTGTGGCCAACTTCACATGAAATGTTTCCTTGGCGTCTCTGACTTTCTTGAAGAGATCTCTAGTCTTTCCCATTCTATTGTTTTCCTTTATTTCTTTGCATTGATCACTGAGGAGGGTTTTCTTATCTCTCTTTGCTATTCATTGGGACTCTGGATTCAAATGGGTATGTGTTTCCTTTTCTCCTTTGCCTTTCATCTCTCTTCTTTTCTCAGCTATTTGTAAAGCCACCTCAGACAACAATTTTACCTTTTTGCATTTCTTTTTCTTGGGGATGGTCTTGATAACTGCCTTCTGTTCAATGTCATGAACCGCCATCCATAGTTCTTCAGGCTCTCTGTCAGATCTAATCCCTTGAATCTATTTGTCATTTCCACTGTATAATCATAAGGGATTCAAATTAAGTCAAGCCTGAATGGTCTAGTTTCCCTACTTTCTTCAATATAAGTCTGAATTTGGCAATAAGGAGTTCATGATCTGAGCCACAGTCAGTTCCTGGTCTTGTGTTTGCTGACTGTATAGAGCCTCTCTAACTTTGGCTGCAAATAATATAATCAATTTGATTTTGGTATTGACCATCTGGTGATTTCCATGTGTAGAGTGATCTCTTGTGTGTTGGAAGAGGATGTTTTTACTATGACCAGGTACAGACAAGGGTTTATTTATGGGCTCACAATCTGTTCCATTGGGCTTGAATTGTGGCTCAGCTGGTAAAGAATTTGCCTGCAATGCAAGAGACCTGGGCTTGATCCCTGTGTTGGCAAGATCCTCTGGAAAAGGGAAAGGCTATCTACTCCAGTATTCTGGCCTGGAGAATGCATGGACTGTGTAGTCCATAGGGTCACATAGAGTCAGACACGACTGAGTGACTTTCACTTAAGAGTCTGATCCTTTGTCTATTGATCTATTTTTCCAATACCGTACCATTGTGATTACTATAGTTTTGTGGTATGGTGTCCAGTCTGCAATGTGATGCCTCCATTTTGTTCTTTCTTCTCAGGATTGCTTTGGCTGTTTGGAGTCTTTGGTGGTTCTGTACATATTTAAGGATATCTTTTTCTGTATCTGTGAAAAATATTGGAACTTTTATAGAAACTGCATTGAACCTATGGATAGCTTTGGTTCTTATGGGCATTTTAACAGTCTTATTTCTTGTACGAGGTTTTTCTTAAGCCATCTGACTGATTTCAATAATATGCTCATCTTATGTAGCTACTCATATTTGAGTTGAGAAATGTAAAATGTTCCATTTTTGAGATCATTTGTTTTATAGGATTATTTGTTGATTGATTCAACTCATTAACAACAAAAAAATCAAACTTTGAACTGTCAGTCATTTTCTAGAGTGTAGGTTGCGAGATGTGTCACTAGCATCTCTACTTTGTCATTAAGGTTGTCACGTTTTCTTTGTTGTTAACTATGTGAAACATCTCAGAAAGTTTCATAATTATTTTATTTCTGATCAGAGAGTATAAAAGAAATATTTCTTTGGGCAGGTATATTTTCTTTCCCATCTTTATATATTTTAGAACAACCTCATGTTGAATAATCACGTGCCATATCTGATTGGGATAAGATGTTGTATCATGTGAAATAGTGGATTAGAATATGCAAATGACTAAATTGTCAAATAAATTATATTATAATCTGCAGAGATACCTCTCATGGAGATGGTGTATGTTATTTTTACTTTTTTCTTTTTAGCATACATGCTCACCACTTCAGATCTAATCACAGAAAAATAAAGTCTGTAATGATTCAGGAAGTAATATAGCTAAATGTGGGACTAGGTATCACTATATACCTTTATTTACTGGTTATTTATATAATCAGTTCAGAACATTTAACATTTTTTGGTAAATTTTCATGGTGAATTCGTGCTTATACAATATTGCTCCCTTTGTAAGTAACAGAAATGGAAGTGGTTCCGTTTGTTCTTTCTCTAATAGCCCCTCTCTCCCCAAAATATCTGTTTAGATTTACATCACTTTACTAAAATCACTTCCTTTTGTAAGGAGAAAATAATCACTTGTTGAGTTCATTAGGAAAAACAAAATAGGATATAGGTTATGTGAAAATTTAGGTTCTAAGAGATATTTCATAAATTGAATATAAATTACTAAACTGTAATTGATAATGCCTCCCTATAGGTGGAGATTATTTTAAGTTTCCTGAAATTATAATTAAATATGTGTCCTCATTTTCTCCAGAGACAAAGAATGAGATAATCTAATAGATTAATAATATATAATACCTTATGTTGGTCATATAAATATTAGAAATGTGGCATCTTAGTGAGAGCTTTCTGATCATAGAGCACCCATGAGATTTGGGTATTTTCATATAATGCATATCACTTAACCTTTTCAGTCTTTCAGTTTACTTTAATTGCTTAATCTTTTTAGTGTTCTTATTTGTAAAATGTCAGTAATAATTATTTTCTAGATTCATTTCAAGGGAGGAGCCTAGCATAGTTTCCAGCAAAGAATGTTTAAGATGGAGAAGCTTCTTCATCTCACCCTCCTATCTCACCCTCACACATATCTTCACACACACACAGATACACAGAAGCGGTCACAGACTTATTTTAAAAAACAAAATATGAATTGGCTTGTAAATAGTGAATTGGCTTCTTCTCTGGGAAGCCTTTCTTGGTACCTCTCTACTTCTATCAGGCACTCCTTCTCATGCTTTGATTCACATGACTTTGTATAATTGTTCCTATCACATAATTTAGTGAATGTGAGTTCTTCAAACAAATCTGAATATAGTCAGTCTCTGATTTTGCCATATTATAGATGGAATGAACTGTAATTGATTGAGATAATGTTTAATTTCAAATACTAACTTTAGTATATCATACACACTCCTTATTTTTCTCTTGATTCTAAGTAAAATTTCTCAGGAAAGCATGTTTTTATAAGTTTGTTTTAAATGATACTACATTGTCACAAAATCTGGAAATTATGAACTCATGTGAAATCAATGAAATGCTAAAGATAATATATATACAATATTATTTCATAATGAATGTAAACTTTGTGAATGTAAAACCAGTAAGTTATCCTGTAATGTGTTTTAATTGATGAACAAGTAATTGGCACATATTTTTCTTGATGTTACTAGTGGAGATATGATTTAGAACAATTTCTGTTTATTTTTGTAAGTCTTGTCTGATTAAATTGATTTCCCCCAGAATTGTTGATATATTTTCTTTTTTGAAAGTATCAGCTAAAAAATGTGCATCTCCTTTTATATTGTGATTTTTATACTACAAGGATTAATTAGTTAATTGCAGTGCTATATAGGAAAGCAATCATATTTCTCTGTAATTATTTAATAGAACTATTTTAATGAAGGTCTTCCCTCACAGTTCAGTTGGCAAAGACTCTGTCTGCAATGCAGGAGACCCAGGTTCAATTCCTGGGTTGGGAAGATTCCCTGGAGAAGGAAATGGCAACCCATTCCAGTATTCTTGCCTGGAAAATTCAATTGACAGAGGAGACTGGCAGGCTATAGTCCATGGGGTTGTAAGAGTTGGAGATGACTTAGTGACTAAACCACCACCATTCTGAGGGAATAAATTTTAAATATTTTGAATTTTATATTCTCAAATTGACAATTTCCCTCTTTTAAGAGAAATACATTTCAAAGAAATATAAATTATTTTAAAATGCTTAGCCCAACACATTCTTGTTTTCTGCTCTGTCTTTAAATATTTTGTCTCCTCTTTTCTCTCACCTATTTCCATTTCCTCTTCTCTCTCAATTCCTGGCTAGACCTCTGTCTAAATAATAGTTGCACCAATAGGGATATTTTGTATCAGATCTATAAAGCTAAAAATAGTGTAGAAAAGTCTTAAATTTTTGTTTTTTTCAACTAAGAGATTATATCATTATGGTGTGATTGGGCATATGTGTGTTTATGTGTTTTGAAAAGTCCAGTTATACAAATTTAAGTCTTGACAGTATGGATATTATTTTACATTGTAAAAAACATATAAAATGTATTCTGAACAGACTTTCTTATTTATATGTGTAGGGAAAAATGTTTTAATTATCTGAAAATAAAATTCACATACATTTTATATTCCTAGCTGAAATGAATTCTTTGATAATAGAAGCTAATGTTTTTGACTAGGTACGAAAAGAGTACGGGAAATGCCTACGAACACATTGCTGTAGTGGCAAAAGTACAGAGAGCTCCATCGGCTCAGGGAAAACATCTGGTTCTCGAACTCCTGGGCGCTACTCTACAGGCTCACAGGTAAACAATATTTGTTAATTAAAATGAACTAGCTCTTATCTGTGTTCCATTATGAGTTGCTGTCCTATCTTGATGAGATTTATTTTCTATCCAAAGCATTCAACACAAACACAATTTTGTTGTTTTGTTTTAGTGTGTCTCAAATGAAAATGGTTATAACAGAAATTTAAGAAACCAAACTGCAAAAAATTTGAAGTTTAGAGTCTAAGTTTGAATAGTAATTCATGATTTCAGATTGTTCCTAGTTGAATGAAAAATGAAGGTGAGGAAAGGAATTTGACATTTCACCTAAAATTCTAAGAAAGTAATACTTTACATAAATGTTTCTGAGTTAATTACTTCTTTTAACTAGTCTAGTAATTCTTTATTGAATACTGAAAATATTTACTTATTAAATAGGCTTAATAAAAAGTTATAACTCATTTCATGAATACCAAAATAGCATCATTAATTTAACTGGTCAAAGTGCTTACTCCCATGAGTCCAGCACTTCAGTTCAGTTCAGTTCAGTCGCTCAGTCTTGTCCGATTCTTTGCAACCCCATGAACTGCAGCATGTCAGGCCTCCCTGTCCATCACCAACTCTCGGAGTTACCCAAACTCATGTCCACTGAGTCGGTGATGCCATCAACTATCACATCCTCTGTCATCCCCTTCTCCTCCTGCCTCAGTCTTTCCCAGCATCAGGGTCTTTTCAAATGAGTCAGCTCTTTGCATCCGGTGGCCAAAGTATTGGAGTTTCAGCTTCAACATCGCACTAGATATATTAATAATGACTGTGTCACCCCTTTCAAAGGAAATTCTGAACTTTTAAGTAACTTGTCTTCTATTTTCCACACAATGTCAGTCCAAAGATTACTATGTAGAAATTTCAGCAACTCTAGGATGCTAAAATGTGCCAAATAAAAGACATATGTGGGTCAAGCATGAGTGAGTTTGAGTTCCAGTTACCAAACTAATATTTCTAAGAATATATGATTTAGTGGGAAAAACAATCATTTTCGTAGTGTTGTTAATTGAAATTTTCTGAAGAAGACTTGAATTGAAATTCCAAAACAAATTTATAAATCAGGAGCATATTTTAACTCTATTAACTCAACCTTCTAAATTTATTTATTTTAATTTGGTGATTATATATATACACATATATATAATAAAAAAGATCATTTGTTCTTTGACTAATTCCAATTGGCTTATGAATATAATAGGTTCAGTTTCTCTAAACAATTCCATTCATATGCTTAGAAAATTAAATATCCTTGGAACCTTTAATTATAATAGCACTTGCCGAACTAATATATCTGATTCTCTAAAACACATTAATTGTCAGGCTGGACAGTTGTACACACTGAACTAGCACTTGAAAAACTCTTATAAACCAAAGATAATAAACAATATTCTCAGAAATGTTTTCATCACACTAAAGGAGTTATGTTTTATTTTATAAATAAAACCACATATCTACTATCAATCTAATAGTTCCAACTAAACATTTTAAAACTAACATGTAACTGTCAAACCTATCAGTTACATGTTAGTTTTAGAATGTTTATTTTTATTTTGACAAGTTATCCTGACACTTAACAACACAAATTATCATAATACATAGAACTTATTTCCACATATAATAGGCAGTTATTTAAAATTTGAATTTATTTTATTATTTCTATGCCTTAGTAAGGTTGCACAGTTGTAAATTAAGGAAGCAAATGTACCAAGTTAGATGGACTGAGATTTCTGAGTCAGGACTAGTAAATTTTCATTCAGAATCTGAGTTTCATGTAAGAGTGGAGGCACACCTGGATACTTTCTGTATAACCTTCTTGTGATCCAGTCCTTCATTTTCAACCTGATAATTCTTACCTCTCTTTTTAACAATTTTAAATTGAAATTTCTGAGATTCTGTATGTCATTTAACTTGATTTGTTTCTGCATTTCTTTCATAGAACTGAACTTATCAACCATTATCCTACAGCCATTTTATTGACAAATGTCTTCAGTGAAATCATAATATTTCGGAGCTTTATGCTTTATGTTAGAACAGAGTTGTGCAATGTTTAGCATTGCTTCTAACCCACAAGATAAAATACTGCAGCTTAAAAGAACAATCATAAACTTTGTGAGTGGGTAGACCTAGTCTTAATTCTAGCCTTGCCATATTCCTACCAGCTGTGACACAAAACAAGTCATTAAATCTCACTAGCCCTCAGTTTTTTCATAAGTAAAGTGGTTTCTGATTTCTTACATCATTAGGCAGATTAAGCTAATTTTACAAAACATGACAAATTGTATATGCTCAAAAAGTTGGAATAGATATCACTTACTAGTATAATTTCAGGTATATATTTTAAAGTTGTCTTTTTCTCTTTTTTTACTTTTATAGTTATAACATCACAATTATAATATTGGGAAGAAAAACCTCACGTTGTTTTCTTGTGCTTAATATAATACAATTCTATTTAACTTTGACAGTCTAACACTACACAAAGGACTATTACTTAAATATAGTCTGTTTAGGTAGACATAATAAACATTTTACATTAACTGTGAAATTCCATGCAAAACATCTAAAACACTCACTGATATTGAGGTAAAATTTTGAGAGTATAGGTGTCTTTTTCCACATCAGAGAACTTCTAAAATCACAATCATTATTTTTTGTTGTTAAGAAACATTGGATTTATGTTATAAAATGCCAAGCAATATTATAAGCTCCTGTGATAAAATGGTTAAAAGACAACTTCCTCCAAGATCTGGGGCTTTCATACTAACTGTAAAAGGCAGAAAATTTATTAGCAATCAAATAAACCAACAGAAAATATCAGATTATAAAAGTTGGTGCAGAACCAAATATAGCCATATGATGCATAAAGTCCAGGTGGTTACTTGGATTAAGTGATAGGCAAAGACTGTTTGGAAAAATGACAGGAAGGGTGTTCAGGAAAAGAGAATTTCAGGTGACAGTGCATCAAATATAAAGCCATTTAGGTGGGTAAGAACTTGAAACTTTGGGAGTAGGAAGAATGTCATTGGTTCAAGTGGTATGTGAATGGGAGATGAAGAAAGCTGGAGACGGAACCTTAGGTATTTGTAAGAGAACTGGAGTTTTTATTTTATTTTGACTATTTAGAAAGTTAAGGATATAATTTAGAAATGGAGGTGACAGAAAATCACCCACAGGTAATAAAATCATGTGGCTACTGTGTAGGTAGTGGAAGGATGTGATTTTCAAGACTAAAAAGTAAAAATCCTCTCCATCTATTAATCTCCCAGTGGTAATCACTTATAAAAGATTGGTTTATAAAAACTCTGAACTGAAGTATTGTTCTTTCTACCTTGACCTTTCATTAATTGTTCTGTCATCTATTTTCAGTTGTTTTGTTGAATTTGTAGATGTATTTACTTTTGTTATACAGTATTTTAAACAAAAAATATATGTACCATATTGTGAAGTGTAGTAATAATGCCTGTGAACTTATCATCAAACTTAGGAAATAGAGTTATTTGCCATATGTTTTCCCTTCTTGAAACTTCTCTTTAAGCAATCCCTGTATCTCCCTACCAGAGACAATCTACTAACCTTTGTTTATCATTTTCATGACTTATTCTAAAAATTTCTTCACCTCTCCAAAAGATGTTAATTACTTCACCTTCTTAAAATATTTCTTTAAAATGGTATCTTATTGCGTGTAATATTCTGCGACTTGCTTTATTCACTGGCATATTCTAAAGCTTGTCCCGGTCCTTTCCATGAACATTTAAGTATAAGCTTAATGCTACATATTATATATTTTTCTCTGATTGCAACACTTTACCCTTATCTCCTTTTACTTTTTCAATTATTATTTGATATAGTGTAACTTCATGGGAAATAGATGGGGAAACAGTGGAAACAGTGTCATACTTTATTTTTGGGGGCTCCAAAATCACTGCAGGTGGTGACTGCAGCCATGAAATTAAAAGACGCTTACTCCTTGGAAGAAAAGTTATGACCAACCTAGATAGCATATTGAAAAGCAGAGACATTGCTTTGCCAACTAAGGTCTGTCTAGTCAAGGCTATGGTTTTTCCTGTGGTCATGTATGGATGTGAGAGTTGGACTGTGAAGAAGGCTGAGTGCTGAAGAACTGATGCTTTTGAACTGTGGTGTTGGAGAAGACTCTTGAGAGCCCATTGGACTGCAAGGAGATCCAACCAGTCCATTCTGAAGGAGATCAACCCTGGGATTTCTTTGGAAGGAATGATGCTAAAGCTGAAGCTCCAGTACTTTGGCCACCTCATGTGAAGAGTTGACTCATTGGAAAAGACTTTGATTCTGAGAGAGATTGGAGGCAGGAGAAGAAGGGGATGACAGAGGATGAGATGGTTAGATGGCATCACTGACTCGATGGACGTGAATCTAAGTGAACTCTGGAAGTTGGTGATGGACAGGGAGGCCTGGCGTGCTGCGATTCATGGGGTGGCAAAGAGTCGGACACAACTGAGCGACTGAACTGAACTGAACTGAATAAGTTCTAATCTCCTAAATCAGGAGCCAAATGATTGAAGTCAAATATTAGTTATACCACTTTTTAGGTCTGTGATATTGTACATGTTAACCTCTAAATCTCAATTTTGTAATGAATAGGAGAGTGCATACCTCAGGGAATTCTTGGGAGATTTCAGTGAGTGAATACATGAAAAACACAGGAGAGAACCTAGAAGAATTAATTGAAATATTTGTTATATTTATAAAATGTATTTTATATACACACACAATAATTATTATATATCAGGTACCATTTCAGGTGAACAAAAAAGGACAGAATTTTTATTTTACTTTTTTCTTTTGGCTGCATAATGTGGCCAATGGAATCTTAGTTCCCTGACCAGGAACTGAACCTGGGCCCTCAGCAGTGAAAGCATGGATTCCTAACCATTCAACCACCAGGGAATTCCCAAACTTTCTGGTTTCTAGAACCTGAAACCTATATGCAGACATTGGACATTACTGTTTAGGCATTAAATATAAATATAAGAAATGACTATATTATAATAATATGTTGTGTGTAGAAAATGGTAAAACTATGAGGGCAAAAAGTTGCAGAGTTGGGTGCATGAAATACAATTCTATATAGGATGATCAAGTTAGGTCTCTTTAAAGAGAAAGTATTTGAGCAAAGATTGAAAGAGATGTAAGAGTTATCCATACCTGTATCTGGGGAAAGAGTACTCCATGCAGAAGAAATAATCAAACAAAACCTAAGGCAGAAGCATGCTTGGCTTGTTATGAAAGAGCAGGGGAACAGGTGTGGCAAGCCCAGGTTGAGAGATTAATAGAAGATAATAATAATAGAAGATAATCAGGCCAGCTCAAATAAATGTCACCTAAAAAATAGACAGGGAGGCCTGGCATGCTGCGATTCAAGGGGTCGCAAAGAGTCGGACATGACTGAAAGACTGAACTGAACTGAAAAATAGGCAGGCTTCCCAGGTGGCTCAAATGGTAAAGAACTTGTCTATCAATGCAGAAGGCACAGGAGACATGGGTGTGCAAGAGCCCCTGGAGGGATGAAATGACAACCCACTCCCTATTCTTGCCTGGAAAATTCCATGGACAGAGGAGCCTGGCAGGCTACAGCCTGTGGAGTCACAGAGTCAGACACAATTGAGCACACAAGCAAAAATGATCATAATTTAATCAACCCTCAGTTGAGATGTCACTTCTTCACTGCAGTGTTCTCAGATTTCCTCAGTTCACTTCAGTCTCAGTTGTATCCGACTCTTTGTGACCCCATGAATCGCAGCACGCCAGGCCTCCCTGTCCATCACCATCTCCCGAAGTTCACTCAAACTCATGTCCATCGAGTCGGTGATGCCATCCAGCCACCTGATCCTCTGTCGTTCCCTTCTCCTCCTGCCCCCAATCCCTCCCAGCATCAGAGTCTTTTCCAATGAGTCAACTCTTCGCATGAGGTGGCCAAAGTACTGGAGTTTCAGCTTTAGCATCATTCCTTCCAAAGAAATCCCAGGGCATATCTCCTTCAGAATGGACTAGTTGGATCTCCTTGCAGTCCAAGGGACTCTAAAGAGCCTTCTCCAACACCACAGCTCAAAAGCATCAATTCTTCGGTGCTCAGCTTTCTTCACAGTCCAACTTACATCCATACATGACCACTGGAAAAACCATAGCCTTGACTAGACGGACCTTTGTTGGCAAATAATATCTCAGCTTTTGAATATGCTGCCTAGGTTGGTCATAACTTTTCTTCCAAAGATTAAGCGTCTTTTAATGTCATGGCTGCAGTTACCATCTGCAATGATTTTTGAGCCCTGCAAAATAAAGCCTGACACTGTTTCCACTGTTTCCCCATCTATTTCCCATGAAGTGATGGGACCAGATGCTATAATCTTCGTTTTCTGAATGTTGAGCTTTAAGCCAGCTTTTTCACTCTCCTCTTTCACTTTCATCAAGAGGCTTTTAGTTCCTCTTTACTTTCTGCCATAAGGGGGGGTGTCATCTGCATATCTGAAGTGATTGATATTTCTCCCAGCAATCTTGATTCCAGCTTGTGCTTCTTCCAGTCCAGCGTTTCTCATGATGTACTCTGCATAGGAGTTAAATAAACAGGGTGGAATTATACATCCTTGATGTACTCTTTTTCCTATTTGGAACCAGTCTGTTGTTCCATGTCCAGTTCTAACTGTTGCTTCCTGACCTGCATACAGGTTTCTTAAGAGGCAGGTCAGGTGGTCTGGTATTCCCATCTCTTTCAGACTTTTCCCCAGTTTATTATGATCCACACAGTCAAAGGCTTTGCCGTAGTCAGTAAAGCAGGAATAGATTTTTTTTCTGGAACTCTCTTGCTTTTTTGATGATCCAGTGGATGTTGGCAATTTGATTTCTGGTTCCTCTGCCTTTTCTAAAACCAGCTTGAACATCTGGAAGTTCACAGTTCACGTACTGTCGAAGCCTGGCTTGGAGAAGTTTGAGCATTACGTTACTATCATGTGAGATGAGTGCAATTGTGCAGTAGTTTGAGCATTTTTTTGGCATTGCCTTTCTTTGGGATTGGGATGAAAATTGACCTTTTCCAGTTCTGCGGCCACTGCTGAGTTTTCCAGATTTGCTGGCATATTGAGTGCAGCACTTTCACAGCATCATCTTTCAGGATTTGAAATAGCTCAACTGGAATTCCATCACCTCCACTAGCTTTGTTCGTAGTGATGCTTTCTAAGGCCCACTTGACTTCATATTCCAGGATGTCTGGCTCTAGATTAGTGATCACACCATCATGATTATCCGGGTCATGAAGATCTTTTTTGTACAGTTTTTCTGTGTATTCTTGCCACCTCTTCTTAATATCTTCTGCTTCTGTTAGGTCCAGACCATTTCTGTCCTTTATCAAACCCATCTTTGCATGAAATGTTCCCTTGGTATCTCTAATTTTCTTGAAGAGATCTCTAGTCTTTCCCATTCTGTTCTTTTCCTCTATTTCTTTGCAATGATCGCTGAGAAAGGCTTTCTTATCTGTCCTTGCTATTCTTTGGAACTCTGTATTCAGATGTTTATATTTTTCTTTTCTCCTTTGCTTTTCACTTCTCTTCTTTTCACAGCTGTTTGTAAGGCCTCCCCAGACAGCCATTTTGCTTTTTTGCATTTCTTTTCTATGAGGATGGTCTTGATCCCTGTCTCCTGTACAATGTCACGATCCTCAGTCCATAGATCATCAGGCACTCTAACCATCATATCTAGGCCCTTAAATCTATTTCTCACTTCCACTGTATAATCATAAGGGATTTGATTTAGGTCATACCTGAATGGTCTAGCGGTTTTCCCTACTTTCTTCAATTTAATTCTGAATTTGGCAATAAGGAGCTCATCATCTGAGCCACAGTCAGCTCCCGGTCTTGGTTTTGCTGACTGTATAGAGTTTCTACACCTTTGCCTGCAAAGCATGTAATTAATGTGATTTCAGTGTTGACCATCTGGTGATGTCCATGTGTAAAGTCTTCTCTTGTGTTTTTGGAAGAGGGTGTTTGCTATGACTAGTGCGTTCTCTTGGCAAAACTCCTTCATTCCAAATTTGCCTGTTACTCCTGGTGTTTCTGGACTTCCTACTTTTGCATTCCAGTCCCCTATAATGAAAAGGACATCTTTTTTGGGTGTGAGTTCTAAAAGGTCTTGTAGGTGTTCATAAAACCGTTCAGTTTCAGCTTCTTCAGTGTTACTGTTTGGGGCATAGACTTGGATTACCGTGATATTGAATGGTTTGCCTTGGAGATGAACAGAGATCATTCTGTCATTTTTGAGACTGCATCCAAGTAATGCATTTCAGACTCTTTTGTTGACCATGATGGCTACTCCATTTCTTCTAAGGGACTCCTGCCCACAGTAGTAGATATAATGATCATCTGAGTCAAATTCACCCATTCCAATCCATTTTAGTTCACTGATTCCTAGAATGTCGATGTTCACTCTTGCCATCTCCTGTTTGACCACTTCCAATTTGCCTTGATTCATGGAGCTAACCTTCCAGGTTCCTATGCAATATTGCTCTTTACAGCATCAGACCTTGCTTCTATCACCAGTCACATCCACAACTGGGTAATGTTTTTGCTTTGGCTCCATCCCTTCATTCTTTCTGGAGTTATTTCTCTACTGACCTCCAGTAACATATTGGTTTCAGATTTCCTAGACAAGGATATATTTTTTTGTTATACATACTTAAAAATTATTTCAATTGTATATCATAGTAGATATTAACAAAACCACAAAAATTTAAGTGTAGGGCACATTGATTTACCCTTCCCCAGATCCATTATTAGAACATTGGCAGTAACTTAGATACCCTTTGAATGCTTCTTAATCAGTCACCTCAAGACATAATCAGCATCTTAACTTTTAACAGTAGCTTTTCTTTTGCATATATTTGATACTTATCCACATGAAATCATCCAGTACATATTCTTTTGTTTTCCTTCTTTCCTTGGACATTATGTTGCTGCAGGTGACTATACTGCCCTTTTATTTTCATTACTATGTGTGTTCAGTCCATTCAGTCATGTCCGATCTTTGTGACTTCATGGACTGTTGCCCACAAGGCTCATCTGTCCATGGGGTTCTCTAGGCAAGAATACTGGAATGGGTTGCCATACATTCCTCCGGGGGATCTTCCCAATTGCAAGACTGAACCTGTGTCTGCCTGCATTTCCTGCATTACAAGCGGATTCTTTTCCCACTGAGCCACCTGGAAGCCCTTCATCACTATACATTATTCTATGATCTATGTGCCCATCATACCATTGATAGTCATTTAATTGTTCACAGTTTTCAGCTATAATTGGTAATGCTTCTATAGAGATTTGTGGACATATTGTACTTTTGCATTTATTTTGTTAATTTATATGTGATTAATCTGTCACGTATTAGTCTAGCAGGACCATGAAGGCAAAGTGTTTGTGTTTGCCTTTCCTCTTTGTATCTTCTACATTAAAGAGGTCAATTAATATGTTTATAGTTAGCTAACCAATAAAACAAATGTGAGAAATTGATTCCAAGTATTTCAGTTTGAATTTTGAAGTATTTTTCAATAGAAACATTTTTTAATTGTCAGGTTTATTGCATCGGTTTTCTTATTGTATTTTTATTACTTTTGTTTTGTTTGTATGTGTAATATGTGTAGTTTCTGACCTATATAACAAAATAGACAGTATTTCTAAGGCATAAACATGACCCAATATTCATAAAACCAATCATCTAATATTTGAGGATTAGGTACTCCTATTATTTGAGTTCAAATATATTTGAAACATAACCCTTTTGTGAGCTTGGTTTCACCATTAGTACTAGTTAGTACTAGTTAGTATTATAACTTTTTCATCCTTGGAAAAGCTTCTGAAAATATTTTGTTTCCTGTTCACAAGACCATTATTTCATTTTTGATCCCTAAGTCTAATAAAGTAACTAAACAGTAAACCAGAAAAAAGTCTTCCCCCACAGTGGAAAAATCTTTCTTGAATTATCAGACAGTTAGAAAATTGAATTTGAGAATTTATATAATGATGTAAGAATTTCAGTTCTCTATAAAACTTCCTACTCTATGGAAATGAATAAAGATCAATTGACTTCCTTTGTTTCCTTCAAAAGATAGAAAAGTCAAGATAGTATGTAACCTGTAAAATTATATTGATCTTCTTACAAAATTTATAGAAAATGTTGTTTAGTAGCATCTTAATAATATTCTATGTTCTTTTCATCCCAAACTATTTGTTCTTATAAGATTCTGAATTAAGTAAAATTTTTGTTACTAAAGCTTTAATTTAATGCACATTTAAATATTAAATTCCCATAAAATTACAGTGAAAATAACTTGTTTTACCTTAGAAATTAAAATTACTAAATTCTATCTAGAGTATACTTCTATGTATCTTCTATGTATCTACATATACATCATACGTATCTTTTATATTGGCATATCATATTACATTTGGGGCTTCCTTGGTGGCTTAGTTGGTAAAGAATCCTCCTGCTATGCAGGAAACTGACTGCAATACAGGAGACACGGGTTTGATCCCTGGGTTAGTTAAATCCCCTGAAGAAGGAAATGGCAACCCACTCCAGTGTTCTTGCCTGGAAAATTCTGTGGACATAGGAGCCTGGTGGGCACAGTCCATAAAGTTGCAAAGCATCAGACACAATGACCAACTAAACCACCACCATTACATTTATTTCTTTTAAATAGTTATAATGACTTCTGGCATACGCATTGAAGAATACACTTAATGAGAACCAATGATTATCATTAATTTAGTTCCTGATGTTCTCATGCTCCTGCACTACAAGCATGTGGAAGCTGTGTATTTGCTAGATTCCAGAAATAAAAGCCTCATATAAGCCTATATTACAGAAATAAAAAAAAAGAGTGACTTGTGCGAAGGTTCACTGTGCGGTGATTTTATCTCCTTTTTCCTTTTTCTTCATCCAGAGCCGAATTCGTAGAATGTGGAATGATACGGTCCGAAAACAGTCAGAGTCTTCCTTCATTACTGGAGATATAAACAGTTCAGCGTCACTCAACAGAGGTAATTAGAAATAATTTTTCATATTTACTCTTTTTGTGATTACTTTAAGAAATTCCTGAATGCATTGCTTTCTTTGCAACTTCTGGACTTTGTTCCATGTGATAGAAATATTGCAAAGATATAAAACGTGGTTGAGTGTAACAGTGTATTCCATTATTCATAAGGCTTCTTTTCTCAATCCTGAATTTTCATATCTTTTCTGAAAGTAAGTTAAAAAGTGAAAAATTTCTTTCTCTAATCATCTGCCACTGCTATAAACTGGTGAGTTGTCAGGCCTCATTGGAAGCTGTGAAAATGGGCAATTATGTGGCTATATAGTCTGCTAAGCATCATAGAGTTCCACACTGTCCCAGGTATAGAGCAATTTCTTAGTCTTTGTGGAAGTAAAATTACACTGTCTAATATACTTAAGGCAACCTGTGTATTTTTGGAAAAATCCCATCTAATCTTAATATCAATAAGATGTGTTCAGATAATATTGGATATTTAAAGATACAGAAGGAAAAACCCACTATATGTAAATTTTATACATATATGTATATAATAATTCTTTCAGTGTGTATATGCTTCTGGTTAAAATTTTTCTGGAATACCATTTAGATTTTTAAAATGATGTTCCCTTAATCTACTATTTTGTTTGTGCTTGATCTTTCTTATTCCCTCTGTCTCTCTCCCTCTTATTTTCTCCCTCTCCTCACCCTCCCCATCGTAAATATATGTGTGAGTGTGAGAGAGAGATATTAAAATTAAATTGACTGCAGTAAAAATGGGTAGAAACAATGTTTTTGCAGAGCTGGGGTACACTACAGTCTGTGCTGGGAAATCTTTAGAACATAGTTTTATCTTGGGGATGGTGCTGGCATGAGCATGTTTTAATTAGACTGTCCTAAAAGAGACATTTTTTGATGCATACATTCTGTGGTTATTTTCATGATTTTTTATGATCAATATTGTTATTTTTATTAGCTCCAAACTAGAATTGTTTGCTTTAAACCTACTTCTGTCTCCTTTTTGTTACATCAAATGCTACTTAGAAACAACTAATTCACTAATTATGGCTTATGATTAAGAATGATTCAAATACTGGTGTTCTTAATTACTTTTAGTCAAATAAGTTGCATCTTGTTTATATAAAAGAAGTTATAAAAAATAGTGTCTAAGTTAAATTTGATTTAGGGATTCATCCATGTTGTATAAATCTTGATTGACTTCCATGCTTATATGTGTGGTAGTGATAAAGTAACTCTAACCTAGTGATGATATTAAATTTTCTACAACACTTTTGCTTGTTAGAGCAGTGAGTGCAAATATTCTTCCAAATATGAAGAAAATACATTAAAATAAAACAATTACCTTCTTGTATTTTATTTCATTTTCAGTTTATTTTACATAGTATCTCACAAGTGTTCTCTTTTTAAGTTTACTTTTATGATTAGTTTTATGAAAATTTAAATATGAATACTCTTAACTCTTTGAAATACTTTCTAAATCAGAGCAAATATATTATCTACACATGCCTCCAAAGTTTAGGAAATAAATTGCTTTCATAGTGACAGATTTTCTTTTTACTTTAAATAATGCATAGAAATAATACATTGAAAATGTATAGTATGCTCCTTTAAGAAAACTATTCTTTTATTCAAAGCTATTCTTTTTAATAAGATTTTTTGTTAGGAGTATCTTGCATCTAATGATCACAGAAACCATAGAATGTATTCTTTAAACAAAAGATGAGGTTTGATTATAATAATGCACCATTTATTTGCTTACTGTGAAGACAGAGAAAACATGTAAACTACTTGGCTTAGCATTGTGATCTAGATTTATATTGATATTAAAGTATGTAGCTTTATTAAAAATTATTTTAACTGAATAATTTTTATGACCTTGATTTTAATGTCAATTGCACTATATAAGATTGCTTTGCCCTTTTTAGTTCCTTCTCAGAAATTTCATCAACTTGGAATATGTGCTATGTATGACTAGGTCAATTTAAAATATATTTAAAGAAAATAATAATATTTTATATTGTCTGATTATATATTAAATCTGTTTTTAAAAATCTTCAGTTTTAAAGGATACTTCTTAAAGTTATTGAAGAAAGGGTACAAAATTTCTTGTGATATCCAGTAAGTTATTTGGCGATGACTTTGGGGAGAGGGTAAAACTGACTTTATGGTTTGTTTGAAGTATGCCTATGCAGTGATCTTTTCCTTCAGGATATATATTCTTCCTTTCACTCAGTGACTTTAATGGGGAGACATCATAGTGATCTTCCTGATCTCCTATATTAATTTCCTAGTCCCCCGAGTCAGAAACTCCTCATTTTATTCTCATCTCATTATTTTTTATCTTAGATGAGTGCAGTACTTTAAAATTTTATTTCTTCATATAATATCTCTGAAGCTAGTCTTTAACTTCCTTCTTTAATCTTGTCTTATTCCCCAGGGTCCTATCTTCCCTGCATTCAGGCGTGTGTATCATATTTAGGTAGGTGGCATATAAGATTCACCCTTCCAGATAAACACTTCAGTCACCTCAGCAACATAATTATTTACATCTATAATTCAAAAGATTATATTCTCTATTATTAAAATAAAAATGTTAGGCACTACATCTTTACATCTTCATATATTCTAACTTCCCATTCGTTCTTAGTTTCTTACAGTTATAATTTTTTTATTTCCAACTTCATTTTCCTTTCTTTCTAAATTAGATATTTTAAATCTCTTATGTTTGTCTTTAGAATACTTCTGACCTTTGAAAACTACAGCAAGTTGTCTAAAAATTAGTCCCATTTTCAATTCAGGATTTCTTTTCTATTCATACCACTGTCCAATTCATTAAAAGAAAATTATCTTAAAATTCTGTATGTCTTATCATCTATTCTTCCAAATAAGAACCATTATTATCATCTTTGGAATTCATTAAGAATAAAACATCTACCATGCAGTGAATAAATCCTTCTCAATTGTTTATATTTTTTCAAATTATCCTTAATGTTTGGTTCTTGAACCAACTTGTTATATCCTATGTATCAGATTATCTGTCTAGAATCTCCAATGTGATAAATTTGATTACTATTGGGATTGTACTCCTTGGAATCAAGCAAGACTTTGGAAGATTTATTGATAATTTTCAAATTTATGAAATCATTCTTAGACATTCTCTTGGGGATTTTGTTATTTGGTCACCTCATCTCTTTAAAAGCTTTCATTACATTGTCCTTGAAATTTCTATATTTTGAAGATGTTTTCCAAGTGTTCCCTATACATTTTCAGACATTTTTCTTCTGATGACTTGTTTGCCACAATGCTACACACTCATACAAATCCAGAATTTCATGAAGCCAGTTCCCCAAGTCCCAGAACTAACATCAAGTTAACTTCACCCATTCTACTGTATAAACAGGGAGAAGGAGCTTTTTGAGAGCCCTGAGGTGATGGTTGTTTACAGAGAGTTTCAGAGAAAGCTAACTCTGATCCAAGACATGTTTCACAAACCCCACTGGATAGTTTGTTCCTTTGTTCATTTAAATATATACAATTTTCATATTTCTTGAAGTCATCCTCAGTTCCCAAGCTGCTCCCAGGACAATGGAACACTAATTCAAATTTTTGTTAGCTCAGAATTCCTGATAGTAGTAGAAACAATTTGTAGCTAAGGTTAGGTTTACCACCTGTATCCCCTACCCAGTCTCTACTGGCCAAACTGTATTCTGAGTGATTTAGATTAGCAAACTTGAGTTTGATCCAGATATATAACATTTGATGAGAAATTCTCTGGTAGTTCAGTTATAATAATTGTTACATGTTTCCACTCTTTTTGTAGATATATATAGAAATTGTGATATTTTCTGAAATGAGATCTTATTAGGCTCTATCACATGAATAATATTTATATCTCTCATTTTCTTTTTGTTTAATAAGTTGAATTGACATCAGAAATTTCAATTTAAAAGCAACATTTGGTAGGTAGCTGCTACGAATATGTCTGAATTATCAAAAGGTGCCTCCCCACTTCCCAGCTGTGGACTGCAAAAATGTGTCCCGTTTGAGTGGGAGAACCACCAAAAAGGCATTTCTCCTTCTGGAACAATGACTTGGCTAGTACTGTGAATTTTATTTTCCCTTATTTCCCATTCTCCTTCCCATCCACATCCCACACAACGTAGATTTTTCTTCATGGAGTTATGACCAGTAAAGCTGTATTTATGTAAGCCAAGTTTAAGTGTTACATGGCAGAAGACTGTCTAATCGGTAGCTGTATTTTAAGTAGCAGTTTTGATTATGAAGTGTTAACCTAGGAACTTTCAGTAAATTGCTGAACTTTTCAGTGTCTTTGTAGTAGGGATATAAATAGTGTCTACTTCAGAGGGACCTTGAAAGGATTAACTTAATATATCATAGTTGCTTACAACATGCCAAGAACATAATAAGTACTATTATTATCATTGTATTCACAAGTTCATTAATATTTTCTAACAAATGAAAACTGATACTTGCCAATGATCTCAAGTAATCAGATATTAAAATTCATCATTCATTGCAAAGGTTTCTTTCGCTTTGTAGTTTCTAGTAATAGGTGGGAGGAATGAGGTAATTACCTGAATGTCAAGCAAAAGAAATAATTTACCTAGTATGGTGCTCCCCTTGACACTAACAAAAGGAAATAAACTAAGAAAACTGAATTGTCTCTTTTGAATTAGAAATTAAATGCAAATTATACCTGTGTAGTTGCATTTTCTATTTTTGATTTGTATCTATATTTTAACATTGAGGAGATAAATGTAAAATATTTTTTCTCCCTGCCTTAGATGGTATAAACAAGCACAACCTTCTCTTTCCTCCAAGCCCTCCTGTGCTTCAGAGGCTTAGAGACACTAGCTCAATGTAGACAGGTCCTCTAGATAACCAGATACATAACAGAGTAGGAATATGACTCGCTCCCTTTTTAAATTCATATCTTCTCAGAACCTATATTGTCTTTCCCAGGAGGTTGGTCACTGGGACAGATGAAGCTTCACAAGAAATCACTGGCTGTCTCCTTAAATTTAAGCTACTAAACATATTTTATTTTTATATACTTAAAGAAAAATGCAAATGAAAAGATATAAGTGGTCTTTCACTGTACTTAATGATTTATATATATTAAAACTACTAGGGTGAATACTCAAACTCATTCATCACCTTATTAATGTCAGTAAGTATAATTTGGCTTACATGCATGTGTCTTATTGCCCCCAAAGCCTTGCTGTTGTGAAGGATTATAAAATCATTGGCTGCAAATATTAACCAGATTCTAATATAATCTGATATCTATCTGTGAAATTTGTAGACACCATTATCATATGCCTAAGACAACTTGCATAGCTAACAGATCAGACTGGGCTATATAACAAATTGCTTTGTTATGAACAAGTATTATGATGACATGAGTACAAATGCAGTAAGTATCCCAGGCATGGACACATTTTTTATTTGAGATTCACCATTTTATTTATATCTAGTATTTTTTACTTTTATATTTGTGATTGTTAATGAGGCAACAGCGACTTCTGTGTTTCTTTCCTTTCTATGTGTCTTCAATATTCGGAAAGTATATGATAAAATAAGAGTATCTCCTGTTTTAGGAAAATCAATTCAATACACAAAAGCAAAATGATACAGATTTTAAAAGTGAAATATTGCATCAAATAGATAATGTAACAATGCTACTAATAACCTGATTCCTTGATTCCTCAAGGAAGACCAAGTAACTTTCCGAATGAACTTTCCAGTGCAATATGAGATATATTAAATATTGATCTCTAGTCAGTCTGGGGCATATGTTCTTGCTATCAATTGTTAGCAGGAACTGAAAAAGAAAAAGCTTTAAAATGCTTTCCCAGTGAGTCCTACTTATGGTTTGCTCTTAACTTTGTCCCTTTGTTAGGAATCCTTGAAATTGTCCAGGCTGTCGCAGCCAACTATTCAATAGTAAAAATAGTGTTATTACTATTATTATTATAATTTTTAAAGATCTCTTCATAAAGAAGGTTATTTATGTAGAGTAGATTTCTTATTTTTATAGAATATGACCTTTCTCCCTTTATATTTAATTTATAGTTAGCAGTATCTCTTACTGCTTTGTTATAAACCAAACAAGCCACAGTGAGATACCTTGATAATGTCTAAATATGGTGCTATAGAACATTTCCAATTAGTTTTAAAATACTACTGTTTTCTGTAAGTTGCTGAGGATGTAATTTTTTTCTTTTAGGGAATAGTATCTTTTTTGAGAACTAAATATGAATACTCCAACTTATCTTCAGAAATTACTGGTGTTCTTTTCTTTGCTAGAACACAATATGCTCCTTTTTAGCCTTCATAAATTTGAAATTTCTCTGTTATTGTGTGTAACTGTCATTTTCTTATTGTACACTGTTCATTATTTATTATCCATTATCTTTATATCCATGAAGAACTTGGGTTTCTTGGTAACTTGTCCAAAATCATGTGGCTAACAAAGTACTAAATCTAAATTCCAAACAAGGTCTTTCTGACCAGAGAGCCCTACTTAGAGCAATACAAATTTTCATTATTTTCTTATGATGACAACTTATCAGGAAGCTTACTGAGGATTAGAATTAGAGATCTTTTCCAAGAATGTATTTCAGAATGATTTTTATTACCTTGTATGGAAATATGTTGTTCTTAAAGCACAATTATTCACATCTTTATTTCCTAATTGCCTTGATATAATATTCATTTTCTTTCACTTTATTTTGTTCTAAGCACAGTTCTTTAGCATGGATTCATTCATCCTATTCACTTAGGGAAACTGTATGATATTGTGAGTAAATTGGGAGATGGAGTGACAATACAATTTTTTTACAAAATGATTTGATATTGAATATGCAGAATTAATAAACATAACTGTTTAACTATATATTTAAAAATGACTGCAGGACTTAGGTTGCAAGAATTTTATGATCATTCTTTTTTCCTGGAAGTTCTCAAATACACAAAATCAAGAAATTTTATTAGTAGAATCCGTTTCTATTTTGTTTTTAATTTCTTGTGTTTCAGTAAAAGGATGAATATTTTGATTGGGGCAAAGATTGTGTTAAAAAAATCTGGTAAATAGCTTCTGCATATAATAATTTAGTAATAGAACCAAAGATATAACTTTCCAAATCTCTATATTCCTGAATTTGATGTTCTTGAACTGTGTCCTCCCAGAGGGATGTATAATAATACTGAGAAAAAAAATTGGAAATTTATTTGAGTTGACTGCAATTAGGTAGTGTTAATGTTGTAAGTTTCCACAGGACTGGAAAAGGTCAATTTTCATTCAATCCCAAAGAAAGGCAATGCCAAAGAATGCTTAAACTACTGCACAATTGCACTCATCTCACACACTAGTAAAGTAATGCTCAAAATTCTCCAAGCCAGGCTTCAGCAGTACGTGAACAGTGAGCTTCCAGATGTTCAAGCTGGTTTTAGAAAAGGCAGAGAAGCCAGAGATCAAATTGCCAACATCCGCCAGATCATGGAAAAAGCAAGAGAGTTCCAGAAAAACATCTATTTCTGCTTTATTGACTATGGCAAAGCCTTTGACTGTGTGGATCACAATAAACTGTGGAAAAGTCTGAAAGAGATGGGAATTCCAGACCACCTGACCTGCCTCTTGAGAAACCTGTATGCAGGTCAGGAAGCATCAGTTAGAAATGGACATGGAACAACAGACTGGTTCCAAATAGGAAAAGAAGTATGTCAAGGCTGTATATTGTCACCCTGCTTATTTAACTTATATACAGACTACATCATGAGAAACACTGGGCTGGAAGGAACACAAGCTGGAATCAAGATTGCCAGGAGAAATATTAATAACCTCATATATGCAATGACACCACCCTTATGGCAGAAAGTGAAGAGGAACTAAAAAGCCTCTTGAAAGTGAAAGTGGAGAGTAAAAAGTTGGCTTAAAGCTCAACATTCAGAAAATGAAGATCATGGCGTCTGGTGCCATCACTTCATGGGAAATAGATGGGGAAACAGTGGAAACAGCGTCAGGTTTTATTTTTTTGGGCTCCAAAATCACTGCAGATGGTGATTGCAGCCATGAAATTAAAAGACGCTTACTCCTTGGAAGGAAAGTTATGACCAATCTAGAGAGCATATTCAAAAGCAGAGACATTACTTTGCCAACAAAGGTCCATCTAGTCAAGGCTATGGTTTTCCCAGTGGTCATGTATGGATGTGAGAGTTGGACTGTAAAGAAAGCTGAGTGCCGAAGAATTGATGCTTCTGAACAGTAGTGTTGGAGAAGACTCTTGAGAGTCCCTTGGACTGCAAGGAGATCCAACCAGTCCATCCTAAAGGAAATCAGTCCTTGGGTGTTCTTTGGAAGGAATGATGCTAAAGCTGAAACTCCAGTACTTTGGCCACCTCATGAGAAGAGTTGACTCATTGGAAAAGACTCTGATGCTGGGAGGGGTTGGGGGCAGGAAGAGAAGGGGATGACAGAGGATGAGATGGCTGGATGGCATCACTGACTCGATGGAAGAGAGTTTGGGTGAACTCCGGGAGTTCGTGATGGACAAGGAGGCCTGGCGTGCTGCGATTCATGGGGTTGCAAAGAGTTGGACATGACTGAGCTACTGAACTGAACTGAATGTTGTAAGTTAAACTTATTAGTTTCATGCGCTAATTTCAGGTTGAAAAAATCTATGAAACATCTTGTAATTCAAAATCTAAAAACAAACAAAACTAAACTGTCCTTCTCATCTGGAAAAATGCTCCTACTATATTATAAGCATAAATGTTGTGATGGTATAAGTGCAATATATAATATCCAAAGTTAATTGATTCAATACTTGTTCAGATTTTTTTCTAAGAAATAGATTATATTAACATATCTGCTATTCTGAAAGTGAATAGAAGCTAGTTCATTTACATGAAAAATTAAAATGTGGAAATGGGGTATGTTTTTAGCATAAAGTCTTATTAGATAAAAAAATACTTAAATTGTCATTGCCAATAATTCTGTAGTATCCAATAGCCCCTGTTTATTGCATAGTGAGTCTTTTGTTTTATATTGTTCAATCTTATATACAACATGCCATTTAAAAGTATTTATGTGATAGGCACTCCTTTGATCTTGTAATAGACTTTCCTCATAACTTATTATTATAAAGGATGTGGGTTCTTCAAAAACTAAAACAAGTTACCCTTCACATTCATAGAGTAATTTACAACCCCAGAAAATCACTGGAGAACAAAGATAGGTTTAAGATGATATTACAGATTGAAGGAAGAGAGTTAGTCTTGATGTAGGAAAATAGAAACAATACATTTCCTGAAATAGCCTCAGTCTAAACAAAACAGAGCTGAGCTGATTACGATTATATGACAAAATAAGTTTTCTCTGAAAAACATTATCAAGAATCTCTGTATTCATAGACACATTGTTTTAATTCATATCTACTTTTCTCTATATACTTTTTAAATAATAAGTGTCCAAATTTAAAATTCAAACTTTAGCTGGTATAGGCTTCACCTTGTGGCTCAGATAGTAAAAAATCTGCTTGCAATACAGGAAGCCCGGGTTTGATCCCTTGGTTGGAAAGATTCCCTGGAGAAGGAAATAGCAGCCCACTTCAGTATTCTTGCCTGGAGAATTCCATGGACAAAGGAGTCTGGCAGACTACAGTCCATGGAGTCTCAAAGAGTTGGATATGACTGAGCAACTAACACTAACTTTCACAGACTTTCTGCATGTGAGTTTAGATAATTTGTACACTATAAGTATGCCAATATAGGGCAAAAATTCTATGAAAAGTCATATTTTCTTCAAATTGGTATTTTAGGTTGTTTAATTATTATATTTTCCTTTGTTCTGAAATTTGTTTTATTCAGCAAAAAATCACAAGCAGTTTGTGATTTACAAATGAATATAACTCTGGGAATCACATACCACATTTGATACACTACATTCTTACTAAAAAGAAATGTGATTTACTGCTATTTTACCTGTGGTTAAGCACTTTGGGCCTATTATATTTGGGCTCAGTATTCTTGTTTTGAGTACCTTGACAAAGTGTTCAAAAGGTCTAAGTTAAAAGCATACAGAAATAAATGGCTCTGACCACAAAAGATGAGTTTTAGAGATGAATGACTGAGTAGTATAGGTTCATCATTTCTACTTGCAGACCAAATACTTCCTATTTTGTGAAGCAAAGACTCACCAAGAATTCTGATTTCCAGCCCTGCCACCATTGACTTGAGTAGTCAAAAAACATAAGATCTCTGAGTAGCTTTCTTTCAGCTAATTATGTAAAAAACAACAATGAATATCTAATAGCATAAGTTTCTTCAATAGAGTACAACCAAGTTGTGTTGCACTGCAGAGGAAAAAAAAAAATATATATATATATATATACATACATAAAATGATACCTTAAAGCTTTTAGAAGAAAATATATTTTAGATTTTAGGATAAAGGAGTTTTTAAAAATAAAATAACAAACATAAACTACAAAAAAAAGATAGGATACTCATCTCAAAATTTAAACAGTACTCAAAAAAGTGAGCTACTGGAAGGAGATGTAAACAGTACATGTAACAACAAAATGTTAATGCCTACATTGCAATGAATGTCTTCAAATTATTATATAAAATTCAACAATCTAATGTGTATGTGGGCAGAAGATATGAATCAACAATTCTCAGAATAAAGAACATTTGCAATCAATAAATATATGAAAAATTACTCCATCTCTCTATTATTCAGGAAAATACAAAGTATAGGGGTAGTATGATATATTTCATACTCTATCAAATTGGCAAAATGTCAGCCAAACAATACTAAATCCTGGCAAAAATTTAAGAAATATGCACTACTTGTGAAAGTGTGAATTGATACACATGTATTTGAAAACACTGAAAATGTGGGCAACATATGACCCAGTAATTTTACTTCTAAGTATTTATTGTAGAAAAACTCATGTATCTGGACAAGAAGACATGTATAAAGCCAATTAGCACAAAATAAGGGAAAAGAGAATAGGTAAAATCTAGGCCTCCTGACTCTAAAGCTCTGAATTTACATATTAAAATAGAGGCAACACCTCTACATTCAGAATATTCCATTTTATACTGAACTAACAATAATCCAGTCTTTACTCTGGAGACAACATGTCATTGAAATCCATATTAATAGATTTCCAGTGAATGAATTAGCTATTAAAAGAAACTGAAGTATCTCTCAACCATTTGAAAGAAATTTAATAGGCAGGTTGATTAAAATTTAATAGCAAACTTGTTGGCTATTAAAAGTGCATAGTGTGATAAATCAAGATGTCAGCTCTTCAATTTATGACTTCGGGAAAAAGTGATGAACGAACTTTTGAGTTTCAATAAAACATCTCTTCTTTGACACTTTGTAATTTAATTAATTGTTTGAATAAAAACAGTGAAAAAATATAAAAATATGGTTTCTATGTCTTCAAAATTTGTATCACTGTAAGGACACCATGCAGATTATTTTACTTTTATCATTATAAAAATCTTGGTCTTAATATGTCTGTCTCTATTTTATAAAACAGCCCTTTAAAATTGATTTAATCATTGCTTGCACTGTCTTTCAGTAGACTGCATTTGTGTACTGATATTGTTTTATTACACAAAAAAGCAGAAAAGTAGGAAACAAAATATTTCAAATAGAAACTGCCTATTGAATCAGTTCTCCATAGTTCTAGAAGTCACTTTTATCTACTTTCATTTTTATTTGTTATGTAAATTAATATGTGAATATGAAAAATTGACTGAATTTACAGAAAAGCATATGATGAAAAAGTAATACACTACTATAAGGTTCCTAATAAAATTTTGTTGAAACATATTTTTGAAGAAGATGCTAAAATATGTTTGAAAGTCATTGACTTAAATATATTTAAGAAAAACTACCAGAGTAATTTTGGCCACCTGATGTGAAGAGCTGACTCATTTGAAAAGACCCTGATGTTGAGAAAGACTGAACACAGGAGGAGAAGGGGATGGCAGAGGACAAGATGGCTAGAGGGCATCACCAACTCAATGGACATGAGTCTGGGTAAACTTCTGGAGTTGGTGATGGACAGGGAGGCCTGGCATGCTGTGGTTCATGGGGTCACAAAGAGTCAGACACGACTGAGTGACAGAACTGATAGCTACTGATACTGACCAGAGTCATGTGTGACCTTGCATAAATTATGAATGTCTCTGAACCTGTGTTTCTTTACATATTGTGTGATGATGGTCAGTTCAGTTCAGTTCAGTCGCTCAATCGTGTCCGACTGTTTGCAGTCCCATGAACTGCAGCACGCCAGGCCTCCCTGTTCATCACCAACTCCCGGAGTTCACCCAGACTCATGTGCATCGGGTCGGTGATACCATCCAGCCATCTCATCCTCTGTCATTCCCTTCTTCTCCTGCCCCCAATCCCTCCCAGCATCAGAGTCTTTTCCAATGAGTCAACTCTTTGCATGAGGTGGCCAAAGTACTGGAGTTTCAGCTTCAGCATCATTCCTTCCAAGGAACACCCAGGACTGATCTCCTTTAGGATGGACTGGTTGGATCTCCTTGCAGTCCAAGGGGCTCTCAAGAGTCTTCTCCAACACCACAGTTCAAAAAAGATTTAGATAATGTTAAAATCTCATTCCATTGTAAATTCTTGGTTATAACCTTTTTCTATTGTTACATTGCAATTGATTAGGTGATACTTATATATGTAAGGTATACTTTGGGTATATCTGAATCATTTCTTCCAGATTTCTTGTTTATGTTATAGGTCCCTTGCTAAAGGGACCTGTATACCACTTTTTTTTTTTCCTGTATACCACTTTTCTTAAATATTTAAAAAGGAGGTAAAAGCCACAGTACTCACATTCTTGTATAAGCACAATTGAGCACAAAAACATACACCTATTTCGCATACAATTTTAAAGGTTTCACAACTTTGTAGAGACCATTTTCTGGTGAAAGCGTCCTTGCTTTACACTGAAATTAGTATTCTAAATTTCTATAGAAAATATATTATTGGTGAAAATATTTTTACTTATACAAAATGAAGTCTCTGCTGTGGGCCAGTATTATTATCTGAAGACAAAAGCACAAAGACATCACTCAGGCGTAAGTCTGCTTTGTGTAAAACTCTGACTTATATGCATTGGTCAATATATATAATGAAAGTGACCTCAGAGAAGACAAAACAAAACTATGCCAAACCAAAGGAGAGAGAACCATGAGGGAATTGAATGGAGGATGAGGTATATTAAGGAGTGAGGAATCATCTGGGTAAAGCTATTTTATTGAAATAAACGAAACAGAACATTTACTATGCTGTATATTTATACATAAGAATTTGAAAATTAAGGTATATTGATATGTGATTATTAGAGAATGGTTGTATTCAGTTGGTTCATTGGATCACTGCGATCTTAAATTATACAATTTTTCCCATTTAATATGATCAGTATGAATGTAAGTGCATTTTTTTTAAATGAAGTGTGAGGGGCAAAAGAGAGTGATAGTTCTAGTTATTTTAAGAGCTTTTCAGTATAGTTTTGTTAGCCTGCTGTCAAGAAGAAACATTGTTTGAATTATGTTTCTGAATCATATAATATAGATTCAAGTGAGATCCAACTGTGATCTTGCTTCAGATCTGTTCTTTCCTTCACAATTTCAAAGCAGGTGAATCTGCCTTAGATTTTCAGTCCTCAATTACAGATATCACATTGAACTAGCCTAGGCAGTGCTGTCATTCAGGGCCTCCCAGTGTCAGAACACATATTTTAGTTTCCAAAGGAAAGAAATGTAGCAGGTTTGCGGTAAAAGACTACACATTTGAAAAGAATATACTATTATTCCATTCAAATTTCACTCATTCAAAAACTTTTATATAAACCTCAATATTTAGATTTAAAAAAAAAAACCTCTTCTTAAAATGACTACCTTTGATTTTACGCTTAGTCTTTTTCAGTAGCACAGGGTCTGACAAAAAGCTGTCAGAAAAACCTCTAAGTTTTCAGTGTGGAATATGAAAATCCTATTTTGTTTTCTATCACGCTTTTACCAAAAATAAAGATTTTGAGCTTAGTCCTCTGTTGACAGCCTTGTTGATGAGTCATGTGTGTTGAAATTCAATACTAATTCCTTTCCTATGGTTTTATTAAAGAGCAACGCCTTGTTTCTGATAGCAAATAATCAAGTTTGACTAGACTGTAGTCAGGATGTAATGAGTCAAAGAATTAAAGAATAGCTATTTTTACATAGCTGCCTTAAACTGTTTTACCCTATTTAAGCTTTTTGAGTCATAGCAGTCTGTTCTGTTTTTTTCTGCTCTAATTATTATCTGCAGTTAATATTCAGGTAACATTTACTATTTACAAATAATTATATGAATATTGTCTTTTCTTTAATAATTTCAGTATTTCATGGCAGGCAGTGCTGTTTTTTTCTCCCCCTCTAATTATTATCTGCAGTCGATATTCAGGTAGCATTTACCATTTCCAAGTAATTATATGCATATTTATCTTTGTTTTAATAGTTTCAGTATTATGGTCATCAGTGTAGTTTTGGAAGGAAATAAATCACAGTACATGGCAAAATAGGTGGAAAAACAGTGGAAACAGTGGCTGACTTTATTTGTTGAGCTCCAAAATCACTGCAGATGGTGATTGCAGCCATGAAATTAAAAGACGCTTACTCCTTGGAAGGAAAGTTATGACCAGCCTAGACAGCATATTAGAAAGCAAAGACATTACTTTGTCAACAAAGGTCCGTCTAGTCAAGGCTATGGTTTTTCCAGTAGTCATGTATGGATGTGAGAGTTGGACTATAAAAAAAGCTGAGCAGTAAATAATTGATACTTTTGAACTGTGGTGTTGGAGAAGACTCTTGAGAGTCCCTTGGACTGCAAGGAGATCCAACCAGTCCATCCTAAAGGAGATCAGTCCTGGGTGTTCATTGGAAGGACTGATGTTGAAGCTGAAACTCCAATATTTTGGCCACCTGATGTGAAGAGCTGACTCATTTGAAAAGACCCTGATGTTGGGAAAGATTGAAGGCAGGAGGAGAAGGGGATGACAAAGGATGAGATGGTTGGATGGCATCACCGACTCAATGGACATGAGTTTGGGTAAACTCCCGGAGTTGGTGATGGACAGGGAGGCCTGGTGTGCTTGCAGTTCATGGGGTTGCAAAGAGTCGGACACGACTGAGTGACTGAACTGAAATCACAGTAGGAATTATACAAATGACACTCTTAAAAAATTTACTCAAAGTATAAAACTGCTTCTAATTGAAAAAATGATTTGTTTTAGTTTTTATATTTTACAATATCATGGGTTTCACATAAATTTTTTCTTTAATTAAGGAAATATTTATTGAGCTCCTAAGGACTATACTAGACATGAGATAAAGAGCAGTGGAAAAAAAAACCCTATATATTCTCTGTTTTCTGGGGTTTACATTACAGTGAAATTAGCACATGAACAGGATTTTTCCATACATAGTGTTATAACTATCTTCCTCTCCACCTCCCACCATCAATTTATTTCTATCTTCAAACTGACTAACCAGTAGGCTTAACTTTTTAGTGGCAAATTAGTGACAGATGGTTTGTAAACACTGATCTTCTTGGAAGTCTTCAGCAATTTCACAGTTATTAGAAGGGAAGTTTACAAATCAGAAGTTATTTGGAGGGAAAGGGAAAAGACAGGATGGACAGAACCTTGGAAAACAGTATCAGAATTCAAAGTGACCCAGTTAAATTGGAGAAGCAGCCAGAAGCAAACAGAAAAGACTTGGGCAAAAGAGAAATGAAATGCAATGCAACTGCAGAGAAAAGACATAGGCATAACTGTGTACATAAAAGATGAAGGAAGATAGATTCTGTGCAGGTGTTTAGATAAAAGATTGGGCATTAGCAACAAGCAGAGTTTTTTAGTACAGCCAGTGCTATCTTTCATAATTATAACTTAAATGCCTAAATTTGAGTGGGTACTGTGAAAGTAAAAGTGTTACTCGCTCAGTCTTTGTGACCCCAGGGACTGTAGCCCTCCAGATTCCTCTGTCCATGGGATTCTCCAGGCAAGAATACTGAAGTGGGTTGCCATTTGCTTCTCCAGGAGACCTTCACAACCTAGGGACTGAACCTCATTGCAGGCAGTTTCTTTACCACAGAGCCACCAGGAAAGCCCAAAGATAGGCATCACTTTCTAGGAAAATTGCACTTGTTTGGCATCACTTTCTAGGAAAATTGCACTTGTTTGGCACGCCAACAGGAAACGGCCTCTTGAGATTACAACAGCTATGAGTGTCCATGAAAAGGTATTAACTTCTTACACAAGATGAATCGAATGAAGCATAATTGTTGAGTTATTCAGATATCGCCCTCAAAATTTCAAACTAGCAAACTCATAGAGCTTATCCAAAACTTTATAGTCTTTGCACAACATTGATCACCAAAGGGCACATCCTGCTCTGTAGTTCCTATAACTGAAGCCATAATTCTTATAACTCTTCAGCTTCAGAACTAAAGTCAGTTTCAGTGACACTAATTATATTAGATTTAAATGGTGCATGAGGTATAAAAATGAATGATAGTAAAAAAGCCAACAATGTACATAGTGATTCTTTTTCTATCAGGAAGAAAGGTCCTTAACACCAATGATAAAGAGAAAGCTGATTTTAGTTTTAAGTTTAATTTTTTTAAAAGTTTTTATCTGGCTTTAGATTCAACAGCAGGTGGATCTCCAATAATGTCACTCATTAGGGCTGTAGTTTAGTAGCTGATTCTTCCTTGCCCTCAGACTTGAAACAGCCTACCAAACTCTTGTGGTAGAGATGGATAGTGTACCATTTCAGCAACACTGTATCATAATACAGCTGTATGCCAATCCATTGCTGCTATTATTGCTGGCCTTTTCTAACTTAGCAGGAATTGATGCTAAATAAGAAAACTTTAAAATTCAGTCTTCCTACATTAGTAGATTTCACTGATGAAAGTGCTTTATTTAAAGATTAGGAAACCCCTAAGAAAAACAGAACAGGAACTTTATGCTAGGAAAGCTAGAACCAGATGGGTTATCTGTACAGATTTTGATAGTTTCATTAGAATTCCATTATGGAATTCCACTTTTTGTTCTCTTATTATTAGCTTTTTTGAAAGCCAAATTCTAAACAGAAACCAAAATTTGAGTCACCTGCTTCCTGCTTATGCTTGATTCTTTCCAACTCAATTGTTTACTTGTTCTCTAGGTTATCTTTTTTAAATTGTATTTTTATTATTTATTAGTTTTTAAGTTCAGGTAAATTGACATATTAGTTTTCAGTGTATGGCATAATTAACTTCTTGTATATATTATGAAATGGTCACCACGATGAATCTAGTTCACATTCTTTGCCATTCATAATTAGTTTTCTTCTGATGGTAACTTTCAAGCAGATTATCTTTTACATTGGCATAGAAAAAAAAGGGATATTTTCTTTTATAAGCTATGTGAAGTAAGGAAAAAAAGTGACAGGCCATCTTCCCAGCCTACTGTTTGTTTTCCTATTACTTTAAATAATGTGTAGGAATGAAGGGAAATATATAGAAATACACATGTAAATCCCAGCGATAACGATCTTACCCTTATTTGATCCTTGATAAAATATAAAGAGTTTGAATAATTTCATATTTTTGTTTTACCCTAGTTCATTTTAAGTTCTTACACCTTTCATTTTTTATTTAAATTTTCATTTATAGTAACTTTAGAAAACAATTACTTGTATTAGAAGACTAACCTTTTTTATTTGAGAAAAGGTTGCAATAATAAATATTACATAAATACAATTTACAGGTAGTTTGTTTATAGAAAATGTTGGGCAAATCAAATCCTGTCTCAATCAGTTTATCTTAAATTTGTGCAATATCCGTGTTTAAGATTAATCAATATTCAGTTTCTTATCTGAAAGACCACTATAGCCAACTCATTTTAGCTTTCCTTACTAATATACCATGTATTTAATTCATCAATGAAAAATAATATCCTGATGTACCCATTTTATAATAAGCTGAAGATCTGTCATCTCACTGTGTAAAGACATGTAGATGTATATGAAATACAAGTTTAACAAATATTCATCAAGCATATAGTAAGTGAAAAATTGTGTGCTAGTTGTTTGCAGAATGTGTAGGATGTAAACATATGGCTTATTTCCTAATATAACTGAAACCTTTCAGTTCCACAGATCAGACAACCTTTGTCTGGCCATGAAATTCCCCAGGCCAGAATATTGGAGTGAGTAGCCTTTCTCAGGGTATCTTCCCAACTCAGAGATCAAACCCAGATCTCCCACATTGCAGGAGGATTCTTTACTGTCTGAGTCACGAGGGAAACCCGAGACAATGTTTATTGTCCTTTAAATCAAGAGTTCACTTTCCCAATTTTGAGGTTAAAATATTTGACTGGTAATTTACTGGTATAACAGTATGATTAAAAAAAATTAAAACTGCCATGGAAAGTTTTCCCTTTTCACTTTTTTAACATTTCTATGAGCAACTGAATGTTCCTATTTTATGCATTCAGTATAGATTACTTTTTATTTTGAGACAGTTGTAGATTCACTTGCAGTTGTAATGAAATACTACAGAGGTCATGTACCTTTTTCCCAGTTTCCCTCAATAATATCTTGTAAAATTATACTACAGTGTCATAGCCAGCATATTGACATTGAAACTTCCCACCAATTTTGCTCAGATTTTTTCAGTTTTACTTGTATTTAATTGTATGTGTGTGTGTGTGTGTGTGTGTGTGTGTGTATTTAGTTCCCTGTAATTCTATCATAAGAACAAGTGAGTGAGTGAGTGAGTGAGTTTCAGTTGTGTCCGACTCTTTGCGACCCCATGAGTAGGTTTGTTTATCCACCACCATAGTCAAGATACAGAGTCATTCCATCAAGGATGCCTCACGTTGCCCCTTTATGACCATGCCCACCTCCTTCCCACTTGTATTTTTCAACCCTGGAAGCCACTAATCTGTTCTGCGTTTCTATAATTTTGTCATTTCTAGAATATCATATGCATATTTATGGAATCATTCAATGTAAATCTTTTGAATTGTCTCTTTTACCCAGTATAATTCTCTAGCAATTCATCCAGGTCATTATGTGTACTGATAGTTGTTCAGCTTTATTTCTGAGTAGTATTCCATGGTATGGATGTGCCACAGATCATTTAACCACTCACCAAATGAAGGACATCTGGACACTTTCCCATTATGGACTATTAAGAATAAAGCTGCCAAGAATCTGTAGGTTTTAGTGCCAGCATGAATTTCCAGTTCTCTGGGATAAATGTCCAATAGTACAGTAGCTGGGTGGTATGGTAATTGTACATTTAGGGTTTTTTTTAATTAATTATTTTAATTGGAGGCTAGTTACTTTACAGTATTGTACATTTAGTTTTATAAGAAAGTCTAAACTACTTTTCAGAATAGCTGTACTACTGTATACTTCCATCAACAAAGTATGAGTGATCTCATTTCTCTTTATCCATGCCAACATTTGATGTCATCACCATTTTTAAGTGTATAGTGATATCTCATTATGGTTTTAACCTGTTCATTTTCCTAAAGCATTCTTTCTCCTTTTCTCACTATGAACTTGTTTGCCGCCTGTGTACTCTTTTCCATGATACATCTGTTTATACCTTTGGTCCATTTTCTAATTGAATTGTTTTTGGTTTTGTTTGTTGTTGGTTGTTTTTTACTGTTGACTTTTTGGAGTTCTCCAAAGTCCCAGATATCCCAGATACTAGTCCTTTGTTGGACTGCAAACATTTGTAAATTGGCTTGCAAATATTTTCTCCTGTTCTATTTATTATATTTTCATTTTCTAATATATATATATATATATTTAAATTAATATGCAGTGCTTTCACCCTACCCTTATACAGTTTGTGTTTTCCTTTATCATCTAACATAAATGCATATAAACCTATGATTTTCATATATGGCCTGCCTAATTCTATTTAATAAAACTGTCTTCTAAAGTTTTTGACTTTTTGGTTAAATTGTTATGAAAGATGGGAAGTTGTAATGCATGCTGACAGTTTGGTAGAGACTAAGTACTTCTATTCATAAAGAAATGAAAGAGTTTAACTTTCTTACTTTGCTATGCCAAAACCCACCAGTTGGAAAATGGAAAATGTAATTAGATGTATAAATAATATCCTTATGATCATTTTATCAGATTTGAAAGTTCACCTGATGCTTACTATGGTGAACTAACAAGTATGATTGCATTTTATTTTATTTCAATTTGAGTAAGTCTTCTTCATAGAATTGTAAGTAATGTCAAAATCTTCTGTTGTGTCCACAACTGCTCTCCAAATGAGTGTTTTATCATAAATGTTGCCTTTTATTATTTTCATTGGAAACAACCCAGTGGTTTCTGTGATTGAATGAATGTTTTAATTTTAGCTTTTCTTTCTGTGTTTTAAACTTTCTTTAAGCTTTTGTGTTTTGTGTTTCATTTATATGGAAGACTATATTTTGCTTTTTTAAAAAATCTTTCATTTTTAGCAAGCATGGGAATATATTCTTGCTTACACTCTGGGAAAGAGAACACCCTAAATGTGGCTTAACATTATAAATCATCTTCTTTCTTTCCCATTGACTCAGATATGTGCGTTGTTGGAAACACGTGTGCTTTAGTGGCATATATTTTTGAGTCTGACTAGCTGCCTGCCTGTAATCAGGACTATATCAACTGTTATCATTCTAAATGTTTCTTTTCTTTTTTTCAAACACATTTGCCTGATTGACCTTTTTTTTTTTTTTCTCTGTCTTTCTATGGGGCTGCTCCAGGAGCCATGGCTAATCATCTTATAAGCAATGCTCTGCTTCGTCCGCATGGTACTAACAATCCCTATAATACATTGCTTGGGGAACCGGCGGTCTGTAACAACCCTTCTGTCAGCATGTACAACGCACAAGGTGTGCTGGAGTTTATCTTAATTTTTTCAAGTGAAAGTCCCATTTTATGTAGCTTTTATGGCCACATTCTATTTTTCTTTCCTTCCTCCTGCCTTTTCTTTCTTTTGGAAGCAGACACACAGACTCTTTTCACCTTTCACTCTTCTTGGTGCTTTTATTTTCCATTTTCCTTAGGTTTTCCTTAGTAAGAAATGGATTTTTTTCCTTCTGATAAACAAATGCTTGATTCACCAATATGTGTTTGTTCTCTGTAATGTTATAAAATGTTTTGTGGTTTGTCAGTACTTTTCTTGTTGTTGATTGATTTCCATACTAAATACCTATGTATTCACTTTGAGAAATGAGCTATTTGCCTAAGGTAAGTAAGATAAAGAAGACTTGATTCAGTAATCTTAATGCTATAAGATCAAGAAAGTAATCTTACTCTCTTCTACCATGAAGCACACTCTAGGCACAAATATCAGTACTAATGAAAGCACTTAGATCAACTTCATGGAAAACACTGAAATAAGCTGTGGAGGAAAGAACAGTGAACTGAACAGTAACAGATCAAGTTCTACCCTGTCTTAATATTGCCTATATACACTGACTCAGGAAGGTTGTGAAATGCTCTTTCTACTGTGACTGCATGTTAACAGCAAGTGTTTTGGATATGGCTCCTCTGTATATCCTCCAACTTTAAATTATATCTCAGATAAGCATAAGTCTCTTTAAAACTACTTACAATCTAAGCATTTGTATGTGACACTACCTTTTTTAAGATAAAAATATATTGAGGGCACAAGAAATTAAAAATATTCATATCATAAGTAGTAAAGTGACCACAGAAAAAATTACTCAAGTAAAAGTTTTGTAAAAGAAAAATTTTAGTCAGTGATCCAACTATTTATATTTGAAAATAACTCACTGTAACAAAGAGACTTCAGTAGTTCCTTCAAGCTGGACGTGATAAATGAGATATATATTTAACTTTCCTAGGCAATCTTGAGTAAAATGTCTATTATCCTTTTTTGGGAATCCGTGTGTCTGTGTGTGTTTCCTTCTCAGGGGTAAAATATTACTGGCAGGAATGTGAAAACTTGGTGTGAATGTTTATTCCAAAAAAAAAGTGTGTTTGTTGCAACATGGTCTTTGGGTATCTCTCTAAAATCATCTGAGTTTCCTAGGTGACACCTTGTTAGATACAAAAGGTGATTATAAATGATTTCAAAAATTTCAAAGCCAATAATTCAGAAGTGACTTCAGGAACATAGTCAAGTTGTTTGTCAGTAGGAAAAATAATTAAGCAAACTGTTAATTGTATCCAGTTACTTAAGATTTACACCTAAGAATCATAGACATTAAAAGAAGGGAGAGAACACACTGAATCCTCTTTGCTATACTATGGACATTCTGTCAGCCTGTGCTTAAGTATTTCCTCTAATGACACCCTTCCTAGCTCAGGATCTTAAATATTCAATTGTTGAAATGTTCCATTTGTTATAAATATTTTTCTTTCCACCAAGCCGAAATTTGCTTCTGGCCAGGATGCTTAGCTTTGCCTTCTCGAACAAAGATGAGCAAAGCATTTTTCTGCTGTCTGTGGCATCCTGTAAATACTTGAAAGTAGTTAATCCGGCTTCTTTTAGTTACCTTTTTATTCTAGTAAAGCAGCCTTAGTGCTATCAATAGAAGAAAGTTTCTTCGTGGTTATCCCCCTTTATATCATTTACCGTTTGCCAATATCCTTATTTCGTTGTAACACTCAGTGATATGTATATTACATAATGCAACAAATGTGGTTTGTCAGAACAATTCTGCAGACTTTACAGAGGCTTGTCTGGGGCTTTTCTTTATTTTCATTAGTCTAAATGACAGATAACTGTGTCATTAGAAGCATTTTAAAGTGTGCTGACATATTAAGTTTTCAGTGATACTAAATGAAGATTTACACCATATTTGCAAATTTTATCTATTCTACATTATTCACCTTACACGAAAAATTGTTGGAAATTGGTTTAAAATAAGTAATATGTTTAGAACACATTTTGTTTAGCTCTTCTGACTATTCAGATATAATTTCTAGTGTCATACATAATGAAAAAGTTACAATCATTAATCTATGTTTTCCCTAATTCAGTATTTGCCTTCTTGTCTTACTTTATTACTGGCATTCTAAATTAGGAGATTTTTCTAAGGAAGGAACACTATTATATAAACACTTTCAACGTGAATTTTTCATGACAAAATTTAAAATAATACCATATAAATCCAAAGTTTTATTCCTGTCAAGCCTATTACTGAATATTGCTATTAAGATTATCAATAAATACACAAAGGTTACTTCTCAATGGATTTGTTGTTTATGCCAGTAAATTACATTCGGCTGACTTTTCTTAAAAACAGAAGTAAATAATTTTATTATTGGTTTTCAGAATCAAAAATGGAATTGTTCAACTACTTTATGTTTTAGTATTTTTTAAGATGTTAAGAAACTATGGTAGTGCTTAAAGTGATGTTTTACCACTGACCAAAAATAAAACTTGGTGACTATCATATTGCTACTAATCTTATGCTTTCAGATGAATGCACTTATATTCTTACTGGCAAGGTGAAATCTTACATGAAATATAGGTGGCTCGGTATGTACTGGAGTGGTTTGTGTTGAATTACGACTTGGTTCTGTTCTGTTGGTCCTTTACTTCTGTTATACCAATGCCATCCAAGCAAAGAAGCATTTGGATTTAAAGTATCCATTTTTGTTTTTGATGCCTTGATTTAAAATATGTAAAGATATATTATATTGTTCCTGATGCATATAGACTTAGGAACAAAAATGAATAATACACTTTTGTTAGATTGGATTCAGATTCTCTTTGTGGAAATATTTAAAAATTCATGCGTAGTATTTCTGGACCATTATCTTCCTATCAATATTGGATAGTTCAGTTTTTGTTAGATAAATCTTATTATAGATTAACCTGCCAACAAAATGTAATATATAGAGAAGTCATGCTTTTACAAGTTAATTTACATTTTAAGGTGACTTAATTCAATTCTAAAACTTTAAAGAAAGACATATCTTTAGGATGGGATACATGAAGAATACATTATAGTGGTCAAGAATACAAGGTTATAGTATAAAGTATATAATTAAATATTCTGTTACAGCTTTCAAAGTCTAAGGCAGGATGTGAAGAGAAGGGGGTAGAGGAGAGTAGTGCATGAAGTCAATCAAGATTCCCTTTCTGATCCCAGTTCTGCCACTGTTAGCAGAGGGGTGTTAGATAAGGCTCAGGTCTCTCTTGGCTGCGGCTTCCTCATCTTGCAAAGCAGGAGCTGAACTTCAGTTACCTCTCCTGTGCTTTCTACTTCTAAAATGTTATCGTTTACAGAAGGGGCCATAATGAGCCTACAAGCAATTTACATCTGTTGCTATACTAATTTGGCTTTTTATTCAAATTCTTCTTCTTTAAAAGAAATTTTCTCTGCATTTTGAAATATTGTTGGTCTTTTGCTGAGAAGCAAATCAACTTTTAAAGTACAAAAACAGTACCCCTAAAGCAGTAGTTAAATCATAACAAGTCTGCATCTCTTGAAATTATCTAGCCCAGTGACTTTGCTGGGTCTTATTTTGTGATGATTTAATCCTCTTATAAAGAAAATCAGCAAGAGCAGTTTTTTGACTGGATTAAAATATGAGAATTTTTAAAAATAATGTTTTTATAGTTGTTTTTAAAGTATTGACTTTTAAAATGTTTCATTGCATATGATTATGCAACAATCCAGAGGAAAACTTGATATTGATTGCTGGTATTTTTTCCCTTCACATTTTCATGATACAGAATAATGGTTGGATTTAACATTTTTCTTTCTCCATAGTTATACAACTTTTGAATATGAGCTCCAGAAATGACAGTATTGATCAGTATTATTTACAAATGATAGAAAGTATTTGTATAGGTACAGTGGGGGAAAAATAACCTTTGTACATGAGAAGATACATAAGAAAACAAACAGAAAAATTAAGAAAAGTGTTTTTCTTTTCTCGCTATACAAACTAAAGAATTTACTTATACTCTAACTTAAAAAAACTTAAAGTGACATTCCTTAGAAGCAAATATGTTCTAACACATACACACAAATATATATGTAATATGGAATTAAAGTTGTGGAAAAAGTCATGGCTTGCCCTCAGGATTTTACTCTTTTTGGTTGATGTGATAATTTTAACTTTAAAATAAATGTGTATTTGTTTGAAATTTACAAACTGACTAAATGCTTATTACTCATTTTATTAGCATGTGTTATGGGGGTTTCTTATTTTCTAACATTTCAGTATTTTTAATTATGATAAGCCATGTAACACAGACTCATGAATTTTGGGGCAGTGGAATTATTTCCTTTGACTCTTTTTTCTGCATATCATCAATTTGCTTTTTACTCATGTTTCTTCTACTGTCGCTGTAAGCTTACTTGTTGTTTTTTCTTTCCTTTTCTCCATGCTGTCGTTTAGAGCCCTACAGAGAGACAAGTATGGGAGTAAAGCTAAACATTGCATATCAAATGTAATTTTTTTTAGTTCACTTTTATTGCATCACATATAGATGATGTAGTTATTAAAAACAGTTCATCTCACAATTTAAAAACTAAAGAACCTATAAATCAACTTATATAAATATGTTAACAGATTAGACGCTTTTGTTGTCTGATTCTTTTATTGTGTCACGTAACATAGTTGTTAAGTCTCATGTAATGTTTGTGTGAGTTAAATTGTTTTTAAATTAAGCATTTATTTTTGCTAAGTAAGTCATAAACTTTTAGTTTTCATTACTACATTCCATCACACAAATACATGTCATATACAATGTGTCCACCTTCTTTTAGTATGGCTGTTTTCAACCCGTACCTAATGCATTGACAACAGAAATAATAAACACGTTTCAATGCATCAGTTGCTCAACCATAACCATCAAGCATACCATAGAAGCCTCTGCAGCAGCAATCACCCATCACATATGGCCCTTTAAAAAACATTTACTTTTATTTTTTCTTAACATTGTGGATTTGTCTCAAAGATATCTTATAACATGAAAATAAATCGCTTCACCCTATGTCTGTGATGGCTGCTTTTTTAATGTATTCAGTGTGTTGTTATTTTTGAAAACTGTGTTACTTGAATACAGAGTATGCATCAGAAGTCCATATAAAAATTGATATATTTGTAACACTTTATTAAATGAACTAGCTCACTTTTGGTAAACATAACTGCATCACAGATATAGAATGAATGCTATATTTTCACAAGTTAATGATGTATTGAGAAGTTTAATGGAATTCTTAAAAACAATTGTTCTATAAAGAAGTACCCTTATTTAGCAGTATTGGTTAAATGTTTGTGTTTTATTTTATTTTGTGGTTGCATTTGAAATAATTTATGTAATTATTATTGATTCTTGGATTCTTGTTCATTCAAGAAAATGCAAAAACCTTGAAGAAGCATATGGTCAGATTTATATCACTGCAGCTGTTTCTTCCCAGAATAAGATGTTTAATCTCTTTTAAACCCAAAGTTTAATATGCACACAAAGTCATCACTCATTATGAAATGGAACCTTAAATACTGACACTATGTTTTTAGGAATTAGATCCCCATGTTTTATACATTCTTTTGTAAAATTATCTAATGACCCTAACAATTACTAATGGATATATAATAGTAACCAAAGTGCTTATAACAGAAAAAAAATTGGAAAGTAAATAAAAATATTTCTGTTTTGAAAGTTCCCCTTTGCAAATTATTTTGATGTGCCATTTATTTACCTAGGCATTATTTCATAACTATATCATTCTGACAATTTAACATATTCCTTTGTGGTTTTTATATAGGGATTTCTCAGTTTTACAAAATTACATACCAAATTATTAGACAGTGCTTGAATCTTCTACTTTGATTAGTATATTCAAAGCACCACACCATGAATTATGTTAATTCTATAACTATTTCAATGTTAAGACAACACATAAATTTAAAAGGTAATGAATTATTGATTGACTTTGGTGTGTATAAATTGAAAGCTGTGAATGACTACAGAAAATTTTGTGTTTTTTTCCTAAGTTATAACCAAATATGTTTCAAATAGTGTCAGGCAATGTTTGTATTGAACTTTATAGTGTTTTGTGCAAATTTATAGTTTTAAAATTCTTTTAGAGATTTACTGTAAATACTTATTTTCTATTTATAAGATTTCTATCAATTGTCCAAGTATATGTATATATATATTTATATAGATATGTACATATAGATTTAATGGTACTTTTTTATTTCTGAACATTTTATACTTAATTAAAATTGCTACCAATTTATACATACTTCATAGTCGGGTGTTTTTGCTTTTGTGTCTCTGTGTATGTGTTCTATCGCCAATTGGACATGTATGTCATAATGTTTTGTGATCTTTTTCAGAGGGGCTTCTGAACAATGCCAGGGATACAAGTGTCATGGATACTCTACCACTGAATGGTAACCATGGCAATAGTTACAGCATTGCCAGTGGCGAATACCTGAGCAACTGTGTGCAAATCATAGACCGTGGCTATAACCATAATGAGACCGCCCTAGAGAAAAAGATTCTGAAGGAACTCACTTCCAACTATATCCCATCTTACCTGAATAACCACGAGCGCTCCAGCGAACAGAACAGGAATCTGATGAACAAGCTGGTGAACAACCTGGGCAGTGGGAGTGAAGATGATGCCATTGTCCTGGATGACGCCACCTCCTTTAACCATGAGGAAAGTCTGGGCCTGGAATTGATTCATGAGGAATCAGATGCTCCTTTGCTGCCCCCAAGAGTCTACTCCACAGAGAACCATCAGCTACATCATTACACCAGAAGGCGGATCCCCCAAGACCACAGTGAGAGCTTTTTCCCTTTGCTAACCAACGAGCACACAGAAGATCTCCAGTCACCCCACAGGGACTCTCTCTACACCAGCATGCCAGCGCTGGCTGGTGTGCCCACTGCAGAGAGCGTTACCACCAGCACCCAGACCGAACCCCCACCGGCCAAATGTGGTGATGCTGAAGATGTTTACTACAAAAGCATGCCAAACCTCGGCTCCAGAAACCACGTCCATCAGCTGCACACCTACTACCAGCTAGGTCGCGGTAGCAGTGATGGGTTTATAGTTCCTCCAAACAAAGATGGGACCCCTCCAGAGGGAAGTTCAAAGGGACCAGCTCATTTGGTCACTAGCCTATAGAAGATGACAGAAATTTAAGCCAACAAGACTGCTAACACCTGATAGACTGTGCTGAGTTGATATACGCAGTGGTAATAATGTGTGTACTTTTAAATCTTTATGCTGTTCTTGAACGACAAACACAAACTCTCAGACTCCTTTTTTTTTTTTTAAACTGGGATTTTTAGGTCAGCCCAGGGGAGAAAGATAACTGCTGAAATTCCCCTGTGCCCTCTCCTTTCTTGCCCTTCACCCCCCACACCCAAGATGGAGACTTCATTATGTTAATGAACGAGATTTGAAGAAAATGGCACTCATTGTGGCCTTGTTGAATTATGTTGTGTTTGTTCTAACATCTCTGATGCTCTGTTACTATAATTACAAGGACCTGATTTTTTCAAAGGCCAGAACACTTGTTTGAAGTTAGTAACAATGCTGCATCTAGACTGGAGTGCTGCACAAACATAAAAGCAAAGCAAACTGTATCACATAGTGGTTTTTAGTCACTCACAACCTGAATTCACCACAGTGGGAATAGCTGTGGTATACAAAATCAAACAACAAAATCGATAATGAAATGGAGGAGAATTCTAGAATTATATGCTAAATGCATATTTTATGATTTGCTGTATTAACTGATGATAAACTAATGGCAGAAAAAACTGAACAATTTCTATGTAATGTACAGATACTAGCATTGCACATGTAGTCTGCTTTCTGTTCCTCCAGAATTTGAGTCCTGTTAATGTAGTGGAAAAAAAAAGAAATTTTCTTTTTCTTTCGTGCTGGTCTTGCAAGTTTGTCTACCAGTAAGAGCAAAGTTTCCTTCCTTTCTTCTTTCCTTTCTTTCTTCATTTCTTTCTTTTCTTTCCTTTTTTGTTCCTTTTTTCTTTAAAATTTCACCTGGCAAAAAATAAATAAATAAATAAATAAATAAATGAAGCTATCACTTTATAAGAATCATTTTCTAGTAATGCAAACAAATTATTTTTTACAAAAAAATAAAATAAATAAAATTAGACTTCCTTCCCTCACTATATATCTTTATTCAGTCAGAATATTTCCAAGAGCATTTTTGCAAGTTAGAGCAGGAAGAACTTTTATGTTTACAGTGCACATCTGTTGTGATGCAAAGCATATTCGGCAAGCAGTTCATCACTAAGACAGTAGCTATGATTCTAGAAGTCAAGAGATGTCAGTAGAACTAGTGGGGCTTCTGCATGTGAAAAACGGTATCCCATAGGTGTGAGAGTGCTGAATACTCAGTCTGTTCCCCAAGTGGGCACCTGCACTACCAATTTTTAAAGGAAATTCACTCAATTGTAGTAAGAATCAAAAGGTCAAGTTATTTTGAAGTGATTTAAAAAAGAAAACTCTTCTGTTTACTAACAGGAAAATTATTTATTTGACAGGATTTTAAGTAATGTAGGAATATAAGAGGTAAATTAGCAGCACATATAATTTTTTTTTAAGTTTACGATCCATTTTGTATGGTCTCAAAGTTGGATGACCTCATTACTAATACTTGTTGTAAAAGTGAAACTTGTTTGCCAACCAATAAACAACTGATTGAGATTTAGAAGATATCGTATTGATGTATGTACTATATGATTAATTATTCTTTTCATTTTTCTCACCTTTCTTTCCTTCTGTTTTCAGTATATAAATTCTGCTAATCCTCTGTGGTCCAAATGAGCCATGCTAAAGAAATCAGTCTGCCTAGGTGAATAAACTAAGCACAAAATTAGTTTTTGCAGACAAAGTATGAGAGAAAAATGAGATGGGCATTTTTATGTTGGCTGAAATAAGATGCATAACTTACTTTCAAGCAGGTTAATATATGGATTACTATGTGCTAATTTATAAGCCAGCTTCAGTCACATGGCTTATTATAAAAGTCAGCTTCAATCAGAGATTTAAAGTATTTGGAAAAGAAGGATCATATTTTTTCCTCCCTGTATTCTTCATTTTGATGTTGAATATTTAAATTCATTCCATTGGCTAAAAATACAAGAATAATGGCAAAGAGAATACCTATTTTGTAAACATGAGACATTTTTATGCTATTTTTTTGGTTGTTTTTCTATGTATAGATAAAATGAGAGGGAAAAAGTCCTTTCAAAGAAACTTTCTAGATCTCCAATTACTGAAGAATCTTTACCAGCAGTGTGCAAGTATGGAGACCCTCCTAAGGCAAAGTTAGAATGAATTTGCCAAATTATAATTTCTAATTGTATTATATGATTTCTTGGTGATTTTTTTCTTTATTTTTTCAAAAAATTTAAACATCACCCACCTATAAGTTAATTTCTTGAATTAAGATTAGAAAGAGTAGTTTAGAGAGTAGCCAGTAATCTATGTATACAGTTTTAATATAAAACAAAAGAAAAAATTCTGTACTGGGCCAGAGTACATCATAACCTTAAATTAATAGCACCTCAAAATATCTTATGCATCATTCCTTTTAGTCACTTGACATAAATATTTTTTAAGTCTACACATTGTCTCTAAGTTACAGGAGAACCACAAGCTTTATGAGTAATTAGGTTTTCAATTACCACATATGGCAATATTAGCTTCTAAAAGGTGGTTAGTCTATCTGGTACATAGAATACATTTGATAATGAAAGAATCCCTTTTAGATATGCTTACGGTAACTTCAGAAACACGAATGTAGTCTGTGGATTTATGAGTACTTACGCTAGTTTTGCCAATCCAACAGTAATCTATATGAAAACAGCTCCATCAATAAGAAGCTAGTTTCACAGAATAATGGGGAAACTACCTCAATTCAGCTTGCTGATGATGCCAATTCTGATTTTCTGCTATTGCTACCTCCCTGACCATTATTTTTTGTGTTTCATTATATGGAAATTTGAAGCTGATAATCTCCCAGCTCTACATAGTCCAAGTTGAAGGAGATCACTTGAATACATAGACTGATGTGGAAAGCCATTCAGTCCTGTTGGTAACCACCAAGCGCTTATGTCAAGGTGAAAGGGTCAGATTTTTGAACTTGCATTCATCATAATTGGTGTGCTTTCAGAGAGACTTAAGATCCCAAAGACTTTCACAAGAAGAGATTATTCCCCCAGATTGAATGTGACTATAGTGAAGACAAAATAGTGGATGAAAGAGTTAATTATGTATACATTTCAACAGAAATTTGTGTATGTCTATCATATATTCCTCTAGTCCTCTTTACACTAGCAAGGGTTGAATTTCTGAATTTGAATCTTCTTTCACATGCATTTTCATGTGTGGCAATTGATAATAACTTTAAAATTTTCTTAATCATATTTGGCTGACCCTATATTTTCAGTACTTTTGTGACATTCATCACCCTCTTATTTGCATATTTTGGTGTAATTATCTGATTTTCCATCAAAAACATTTTTCACCAAACATACTATACTACATTGCACATTATTTGGAGAGCTGGAAGTAAAAGTTATGTCAGTGAAACAAGTTATTATTTCCAAGTAAAATAACATTTTTATAACATTTTACAATTTTGTTTCCTTTTTGAGGTCTGTTTCACATGATACTTTAATAGGACATTAGCTTACAAACCTCATGTCTAGTTGATTTAGAAAATGTTGGATTGTTGCAAAGCCCATGTTCCTAATTGATAATATTTATGGAGAAACATAAATTTTCTGAGGAGAAATAGGTGGGAATTCCAATTAAGTTTTTGAGCATCTTTTGTTTTCACTCTATTGAAATTAACAATACTATAGTTAAATAATAAATTGTTATGCTAAAATAATCATAATGGCAAAAAATAACTGGCATGAAAAATTATCTTTGGGTTAAAAATAGTCAACATAATGTAGTAATTAAATGCAGGTAAAGGACACCCCTTTACCTCCTGTAATACAAATTTATAATGACTGAAATTAAAATGTAGTTATGATTTGTATTTTTAAGTTACCATTAGTCTAAAAATGTTGACATTATGAGGAAAGGTTTTTAAAATTTCATATTTAAAATTTTAAATATTAACTTAGTTGGTATAACAAAAGTTTTCATAATAATGGAAAAAAGCATATATTATAAATGAATTATTTGAGAGCCCATAAACTTAAAGTCAGGCAATATCTGCAGCTTTTTCCCTCAAACCTGTTCAAATCCATTGTAATTTTCCTGCTTTAAAAAATGACATTAAAAACTTCAAAGACTAACTTTTTGCTCGGTTGTGGAGACCAAAAGGGAGAGGAAAATATTTCTTCTAGGTTGTCTAAAGATCAACTTCAAAATTATCACCTCCTATTAATGAAAGAATAACTCATTTTTTTAGAAGTTGTCCATCAATACTGTACCAAAGTGCAACTGCTTATGGCATTTTTCAAAAAACACTGTAGAACTAGTATGTAATCAGTTCATATTTAGAGAGAGAAAACTTCAGAAAGAAAAAAAAAAGAACCCAAATCCTAATTTGATTTGATTTTGAGTAACTCTGAAAATACTGACAAGAATGTCCTTTCTTCTTTAACAAATATATATTTTAGATAAAATAGCAATATATATGATCTCCCTAATGTACTATAATAATAGTATCAAGATATTAAGAATTAATTAGCTCATGTTTAGCAATTCCTAATTATAGCTCACCGTATAAGTAATTATTATGCATTTCTAAGTAATACTTTAAATATGTCTTATGTTAGTTTTCTACACATAAATTAGTAACATGGAAGCACAAAAGTGAAGCAGCAACGTTGCAAAATAGCTTATGGAAGCATTTTTGTGCAAATGAATTCTACATGAGAATCATCTTTGAGCTTGTAAAACAGATTTGATGGATCCCAACCATATATTCAATTTTGTAATCAGTAGTAAAAAGGTCCATATATAATCATCTGAAGAATATTGACAAATTTCTAAATTTTCATTTCTAGACTAAAATAAGTTCAAGTGTCGATAGCTTCTTCTTTACTGCTTAGGCCATAAGAGAAACTTTCCTATTTGCTAATTAACTTGATTACTTCCTTTTTGCTTTAAAAAGGAAATCAGTCAACTTTCATCTGTACACATACTTCCATATGCCATTTATTTTACTTCCTGTTTGCTGAGGAAATAGCTTGTTTACATTATTGCAAACTTTGTGATTTTTGCAATGAAACAGGTAGTTGTTATGGTTTTGCATCTTCTCATTTGAAATAAAGTTATTGCCATTCCCTATTCTTAAGAAGTTAAAAGCCAGCAATTCTTTAATATCTAGGATCTTTAAGTTATTATTCAAATGTGTTGATTTCAATATTTCTGTCTCTTAATAGGACATCACACAAATCTTTCTAAACTCATATCCCCTTAGAGTATTTCAAAGGTAAATACAAACTATGATTTTTAAGAAGGCATGTGAAAGGAAAACTCTGATTTATGTGAAGAAGTCATAGAAGACTATATAAGGAAACAAACCTCTGTTGAGGTAATAAAGTGTTTTCAACCACAATATGAACAGAAGAGCAGAATCAAGTTGAATTCATGGTGAGGTAACTAGAACTAAATTAGAGATACAGAGAAAAGTTATCCAGGAAAAAATAATAAAACTACTTAGAGTGATAAAAATCTTAAACACTGTACCAAATGTTATTGATGTATTGAAAAAAATCAAATTTAGGTTTACCATATTATAATTTTTACCACAGAAAACACTAAACACTTTTAACCCTCTTTAGATATTTCTTGTTTACTCTTGTCTCAAGGAAACATGAATATTTTATAAATGTCTCTTAAATAGAAGTATTTTTGCCTCAATTCACATTCACTCTGTAGTCTGCTTACTCTATTGTATGTCAACATAGATAATGCTACTAGTAGCCTTGTACCTTTTAGAGCTTTATTATGAATCTTTCTAATAAACATTAAATTAACATTAATTGGAATTATGTACATTGTGCAAAACAATTCATAACCAAGCAATAATCAATTCATTATAAATATATATATATGATTAAACTTTGAGACTGAATAATACAAATAATTACAGTGCTGAAAATAGTACTCTCAAGTCCTTCTCTCTCTTCAGTTATTGTAGTCAATTCATAAAATTCTGCAGACAGTTGTACACATGATGTGTTATCAAAGTACTCCATAATCCAAGTATGTCTAAAAGTTCCCAGTGCTTCTTTCATTCTAAAATGCCAAGGGAAAGAGCTTGAAAGTAGAAGAAAGTAATGCCTTCTAAGGATCTTATTTAGATAAACATTGTCATTCAGAATGAATAATTTTAAAAGGAAAATGTTCCATTTTGTGGTCTGAGGGAAAGGTTATTGAAGTTTACAGTTAGCCCAATATTGGATAATTTTAAATTTTAAAGGAGTTAAGTTTGTCTCAATGGCCCAAGAGTGCAGAATTTCACAATATATTGGCAAGGAAATAGGTTTAAAATCCATACCTAAATTGGCTTTTAAATGTTAAGAATTCCTCTGATTCTTCTAAAAGTGGAGCAGGTAAAATAGAGCCAGATTCAAAACGAAATACATTGGTTGACCTCAAAAAAAATGGCAAAATAACAACAACTCTTTAGTAGTAGGTAGAGGTCTTTGGCGATGGAACTCAGGATACAGTGACTAAACAGAATGTCTTCTTACGCTGACCACTGTCTTGTCCTCTAGTACATTTTTTAATGCCTTGAATTTCAACTTGTCACCATGTCTTATGTTTTGAATGACATCATGAATCAAGATATTAAGAAAAAACATTTAAAATTGGTTTTCATGCCTCATTTGAAAATAGAGATTTCCTTTCCTAAGTAATATAAGATGATACGTCTTGAAGCAGCTGTGGACAATCAGAATGTGTTCATTTATAAACAAGTCTTATTTGTATATTCTAACACTGATCTTTGCCTATGAACTACAAAGTCAAGAATTGTAGAGAGGGTCAACTTGATTTCCCGTAATGGCTTCTGTGAATATATTGGAAAATGGAAGGATAATTAGAAAAGTTTTTTCATACTGTTTTCCCACTTGCCAAGCATTAAGTCTAATTCAAAATACATCTTTTGAAAATTGATAGTTTATTTTAAAAACTAACAACTAATGAACCATTTCTCATGGATAAGAAAAATCACTTTTTTAGAAACTAGAATATAGCTATTGCAGGCTTTGGTCTCTTACATTCTCATATGTTTACACATGACATTAAAATTATCATATACACCTACCAGATTTCAATCTATTGGATTTTTTTCCCTTGTACGTTTCCAACTTTTTTCCCCCTTAAATCTTCTGTACAATCACATGTAAAATCATAAGCTACAAACCTCAATAAAAAATATCAGTAAACAATAAGTGATGTAGTCACTGTTATTATATGGTAATACCCAAACTTTGGTTTGGGAACAGTATTTCAACTGCAGGATAATAATTGAAACATGGACCTTTACTATCCCTACCCCTTCAATCTCCTCTGACAAGCTGAAAATAAAGCAATAAACTATTTTATTTATGTTTTCAGAAAACTGCTGCCATCTGAGGTGTCTATGAATTGATTCGTTATTTCCAAGAAAACAGAAAATTAAATTTAGAACTTAGTGTTTGCCCTTAAAGTTTGCCAATGATGAGATATAATCAAATGCAGTCCTGTATCTGCTGCCTGATCAATTTCTTTTTCCTCCTCTCAAACTGGCAAGTAGGAGAATTAGTCACCAATGAAACTTTGGCCCAAGGAAGAATTAGGTTCTCTGTGAAAGTGAAGGTGTTAGTTGCTCAGTTGTGTCAGACTCTTTGCGACCCCATGGACAGTAGCCCACCATGAAAGGCTCCAGGTGAGAATACTGGGGTGGGTAGCCATTCCCTTCTCCAGGGAATTCTCCCAACCCCGGAACTGAACCTAGGTCTTCTGTATTGCAGGCAGATTCTTTACCATCTGAGCCACCACTATTCTTCTTTTGAATAAAAGGCATGATAAATAGTAAATGTTGTAGATCGCAAAGGTAGACATTATATAATCATCATTCTGTACTGTCAGGGATTCTGATTATTTGGTTTACTAACTCTTAGCATCAGTACAAATTTCAGCTAGAGGAAATGTAATTTAGATGCCTCTACTTTGTAATATTGAAAATACATTTTCATAAAAAAAAATACTTTGAAAAGGAAACAGAAATCAGGAACTCTTGAGTGACTAGTGTGTACCTGACACTTTACACTGCCTCATTTGATTTTTCCAATCATATGGTGAAATGGATTTTTTCACACAAAGGAAATTGAAATTCAGACCTCAGAGTCATAGAACTAATGAATTTTGAACCAAAATCTCTTTTTTGGTTCAAAAAAATAGATTTTGAGGGGTTTAAAGTCTATTGTATTAATCTCATCAGCTAAATGATTAGTTGAAAAGAGGTGGCTCAGACGGTGAAGAATCTGCCTGCAATGCACGAGACCTGAGTTGGATCCCTGGGTCGGGAAGATCCCCTAGAGAAGGAAATGACAACCCACGTGTTCTTGCCTGGACAGTTCCATGGATAGAGGAGCCTGGTGGTCTACAGTCCACCGGGTCACAGAGTTAGACATGACTGAGTGACTTTTACTTTCACTTCTTATTTAAATAAAGGAGTGAAAACAGATATTCAAGGAAACTTTAAGAAAAATGTTACACCTGCTTTTTAAAGAGCTCAAACTTTATGCAAACTCCATTTTACTCAGCAGTTGGCGAGACTTTAAGAAAAACGTTATGCCTGCTTTTTAAAGAGCTCAAACTTTATGTAAACTCCATTTTACTAAGCAGTTGGCAGAAACAGAGAAGTGCCACTGACTGTACGCTTGAAAAATTACTTTTCTAAGAATAGAGCATCTCATCTCTAAAGTAAATGCAATACCTAATTTGTATGGGATGTACTTGACACACATGAAATTCTCAAAAAAAAAAAAACCTCTTAAAACAGATTTTTCATACAAAATAAACTCTTATGTGTGTGCTGTTTTTCAGCAAGTCTCATTTGATGAAAAAAAAATGTCTTTGAGTTTAAATGTTTTGGGGAGATGTCAGGCTAAACAAGGTAACATAACTTTTTATTATAAGATTTCAGAGAATGTACTGCAAAGTAAAAGAGGAGTATTGTGTTGTTTCCTAAACTTATTTGGCCCTAAAATCCTCAAGGAATCTGAAGAGCAACAATTTAAAACTATTAACCTATGGAACTCAGTTGGTAAAACACTGCCCAAAATATGTTTGTTACAACTGCATTTTTTATTTTCCCTGAGTATTTTACATCAATGAAATGCTGTAGGTGTGGTTCCTTCAATATTAATTGGTTTTATAACTCATTATAAAATAATGTTACAAAAGTATTGGCCCTAAATGTCTGGTCCCATTCTGCAGGTGGAGAAAGAACAATTAAGATGAATGACACCTTAAGAATTCTGCCTAATCATAGAATCCCTTTATTTTAATATACCTTCTTATTTTCTAACATCAAATATCCATTTGGCAACAGACACTGGAGACAAAGAGTTTTTACTCAACAATCATGTTTCTCATTTACAAAGACTATTTCAAATCCCTATGAAACACAATAATTGTGCTACATTTCGTTCTCTTATTTTGAAGAGGATGATTAAGCTTATCTTGCTATTTTCATACGTTATTATAAAGGTCAATGAAATAGTTAGCTCAGTATTTCTCAGCCCTGTCATCAATGAGAATGACCTAGAATATATTAGGAAAAAAAAAAGAAAACAAACAAACACACACCTCATTCCGTAGCAATTAAATCTGAATCTCTGGGTGGTGAACAAGTATAAATTAATCCCCAGAGCCCACAGTTTAATAAATATTGGTAAGTATTAACATTAATAAAATGTTTAAATATGCTCAAAATATTATAAAATTTCTCTTTAAAGCAGAAATTATACAGAAAATTACAAAGAATTTCTTATCCTCAGGTGAGTCTGATTAATCATCTAAATGGCTTTTCTCTCAATTTATGAAGATAATTTGTATATTGTTCAAATATAAATCAACTGGATTACTAAGTATATTTTTCATTATTTAATTCATAGATGAAAAACTCTTGTTCAGAATATCTGGGTTTCTATCACCATTTTCCAGTCCATGAATATTATCATATACAGCGAAGTGAGTTATTAGCTTTAGATCATGCAGAATTCAAAGATAAATATCAGGAATTAACTGCATGGAACAAAAGTATCTTCAAGTTTTCCCTGGAAGTTTAACTACTACCAAACCATATATGTACCTGGTATTTTGCACAGCTATTTACAAATCCAGCTATTCAAAAATCTACTCACTGTAAAAATGAGTTGCTTGTAAAATGATGAAGGATATACTTTTTTATTATTAACAATGCATAACAGTAAATTAAGTTTCTTCAATATAATGCCCAGCTAATATTTACCTGTTGGTCATCCAATTCACATTTTTATTTTAAGTTCTAGTAAACAACTAACATTGATTCCTAAATGTTTCTCTAATCAGGAATAGCATGGAGGACCGCATGGAAGGTAAGAGAAAAATCAGTAACCATTCATTAGAAATAACCTCTTATGTTGGGTTCTCACAGCCACTAGTATTCTCCTTCAATGGTTAGCAATAATACATAGAATTACTACATCTAAATTACCAACATACTTAACACATAACTTTCATGGATAAAATGATAGGATGTCAAATAGTTTTTACTCTAGTGACAACTGATCAAATGTTAATGTCTGCTTGGAACATACCTTTTGAAAGCTGCATCTATGATTAGTAAGAAGGAATCCCATAATGAATTTTTTACGTCTGCTATAGTAAGGGGGAAAAAAAAACCACAGGGGTAATAAATTAACTCATGTGCAATTTACATATTTATATAAACATATAGTATATAGAGAGAGTCTGGTGGGCTCTAGTCCATGGGTTGCAAAGAGTCAGACATGACTGAGCAACTAACACTTTCAATTTCACTTTTCATCTCTTATATACAAGTTGTTAATACAAATATCTGATACATATTTAGAAGGACAGCTATTTCAGTTGTGCAATGATAGAAAATATTTTAAAAGGGGAGGAGAAAAATTATTTATAATCATTCATTCTACCTCTTTCTCATGTTTCCTTTATATTACTTATTGAGCTGTGTTTAGAAAATTTCTATTCCCATTATTTTCACAAAGCTATACCTAAGCTCTCCTCTCTTCTATCTAGCCATTACTTCCACCTTACCACATGCCTGTCTGGTCTCCCTCATACTCAGACTATATTCTATCTATTCTCATAGAAATATGAGATCTCTTTTCTGTTTAATATTTTCCTCCTTATCAACTTCATTCTCAGTCTCTCTGTTATCTTTACTCTTAGCCTTACTCATTTTCCCCTCTTAGGTCTGTGTTTCACAAATGTCATTTCTGCCTTATCTGATGTTTCTTATCAACAGCATGTTCTCCCACTCAGTCTAAAGATTTACTCATCAGTCAATCCTTTCATTTCCCTTCCTTTCCTTTCAATATTCCCAGACCCAATTTTGATTTCGTCCTCAACCAAAATTTTTTTTCTAAGTCATTTTCATCCATCTCTCTCGACTTCTTTGCTCATCACTTTAAGCCATTTGTGTCCCCAGTGTACAGGGTAAATTCACAGAATTGCAGACCTGAGACAACTCTTGAAATCATTTAGTTCCATCTTTTTACTTCACAGATAAGTAAACTGAGGACTACAGAGGACATGGAAGTGTTCAATGTCATAAGATTCATGCTGGAGCTAATTCTTGAGTCAGGGTTTCCTGATTAGCACATTTTATGCTATGTTATTTTTAAAATGTTTTCCTGGTTTACCCTTCCTATGACAATATGTCTACCTCACATGTGATATAGTTTCTCCTCTCTTACTATAATTTCAAGATCCTTTTTTTTAAGAAACAGAACCAAAACTCAATCTTTCTTAAGCTAAACAAATAAAAAAAAATCAAATATTTAATGGGATTTATTGATTCATGTAATCATGAAGGAAAAGGGTGAAGACAAACCTAATTAGGAACCAGGACAATGAACACAGTAAAGACTTGCTGTGTGTCTTATTTTTATCTACTTTTCCCTACATGCTAGCTTGACTTCCCTACTGAGAAGCAGTATCTGATGGTGGCTGAGTTTCCAGACTTTGAGTCTACACTGCTTGAGTTAAAAGCCTGCTTCTCCATTTTCTAGTCCTGTGATTATGAGCAAGTTCTCTATAGTTCAGTCCCCTCCTCTGTTTATATATATATATATAAAATGTACTGAATGGGGTTAGTGAGATAATACAGTAAAATTGTAAGTTAATAAAATGCTTTTAGAACAGTGCCTTACATGTAATACATGCTTAAGAACTGCTTCCTATTCTTTCTGTTGCAACAAGACAGTCTCTTTTTATAGAGAGTCATGTTTGGCAGCAGCTTTGGACTTTGAATCAAACAGAGCCATGAAAATCTAAAAGAGCATTTGGTTAGAAAAATCACAAGCAAGGATTCAGATTCACCATGCTTGGTTCTCATAGCTTACCCTGAACCAGTTTTCCCTCTGTGATTATGTACCATGATTGGAATAGCCTAGGTTACTGTTCCTATCTCCTCTAGGACAACAAAGTCTTAACAGGAGCTAATGTGAGGGGGATGCTGGAAAAACACACTTGGAGTAGAATCAGTTCTTACAGTGCTGTGTCTCATCCAGTCCATCTGAGACATGGGCCTTGTAAATGTCACTCTTTCACAGCTAAATCCTGCTTTACATCTGACTGACCTTAACTGATTATTTTGATTTAGTTTCAGTTCTATCTCACGAAAGCACCTAGTAAACCCATAATCCAATCAATATAACAAAAGTGGCATATTTCCCTCAGTTACAATTAATTTCTCTCCTCTCCTTAATAAGTCTAATTATAAACATTAGAAAATCAGAAGTGAATGTTTCATTGTTATTCTTCTCTCAGTCGAGTCTTGAATTTTACTTTGTAAGTTTGAAAATTTCAAGTAGAGAAATACTACTTTTTCTAACACTTATGTGTCCTTGAAAAGATAATTAAATTGGATTTGATGAAAACTCTTTCTCAAAAAAGGGTAGAGATGAAAATGCTATTAGGTTTAATCCAGGATTAGCAAGAGACAGCCAGAGAAGCTGTTATTCTCATCCAGCCTGAAGGTTTAAAACTGAGGGATACACCCCACTGCAATACATACATCTGTACAAAAGAATAAATTACATTTCAATTCCAACATGCTGCCACCAGTTGAAAACAGTCTTTCAGATAAAATGGTCAGGACTTTTCCCAAGGTATGCCTTGCACAAAAAGCAGTTTATTTGAATATGGAGTGCTGATCTTACCTTCCAACACACATACAAACACACAACTATTGGGAGGAAAATGAGGAGAAAAAAAAAAACATATATATATATATATATATATACACACACGTGTGTGTGTGTGTGTGTGTGTGTGTGTGTGACTATGCTAAGTCGCTTCAGTCATGTCCTAATTTGTGATCCCATGGATTGCAGCCTTCCAGGCGCCTCTGTCCATGGGATTTTCCAAGCAAGAATACTGAGTGGGTTGCCATTTCCTACTCCAATTATATATATATATATATATATATATATATATATATATATAATTCTAGCAAACGCAAATCCTATCAGCTTTCCACCAATTTCAATGCTGCTACTGCTAAGTGACTTCAGTCATGTCCGACTCTGTGCGACCCTATGGACAGCAGCCCTCCAGGCTTCTCTGTCCACAGGATTCTCCAGGCAAGAATACTGAGTGGGTTGCCATTTCCAATTTCACTAAGGAGGAATATATATGCGTCATACTCTGGGGTGTTCTATATTCTTTAGGTTAAAAAAAAGATCCAACCCCTTGTATAATGCCATAGGATTTTCAGTTCTACCAAATTAAGTCAAAAGTGAAACACAATTATAGTCCTACCTCATCTGCTTCATGATCCATATGACTGTATAGTTGTGTTTTATTTATTAGTTTCTTCAGTTTTAAGTGGAAGTAATTATTGAGATTTTTATGAATAAACAAACTAGAAGTGCTGCTAAATTTTGATTTTTCTTTTGAAGCATTTCCAGAAATATTAAAAGCTAGACAAAAATAAAAACTAATTGAGTGGTCTCATTAAAAAATAAAATAGTTTGAGGTGTTCCAAATCTGAGATGCAAAAACTTGGATATACATAGGAGGAAATTACTATTTCCAGTAGACTTAATTTCAAACAAGCTAGAGGGGAGACCATCATAAAGAAATGATGCAAATATTTAATTAGAAAAAAATTAAAGCCTAATAGTGATTTAATTACAGATAAGATTAAATTTTGTCATTTAAAAATAAAATTCAATTGAATGTTAATGCTCTGTTGGGAGTTTGCCAGATTTAAAAGCCTGAATTTTGGAATTTTGGAACTTTATTACTAAAAAAGACCTCATCCTTTATCTATACAGGCTTTACATTAAAGCAGGTGCATAATCTCAGTATGCTAAAGTTTTTAAGATGATAGAATGTTCACCCATTTCCTGTCACCCTACCTAAATACTAACAATATACAAAGTTAACACATACTTTCACTTTTCTTGAGGGAATATCAACTTCAAGAACAATGGGAAAATACTAAGGATTAAATCACACTTGGGGCTTACAGAGTTGCATGCTCCAAGTGTTTGAAAACACTTTCAAGAGAAGGTAATGCAGAAAAGGATTTTTTAAATATAAATTTATTTATTTTAATTGGAGGTTAATTACTTTACAATATTGTATTGGTTTTGCCATACATCAACATGAATCCACCACAGGTATACATGTGTTCCCCATCCTGAACCCCCCTCCCATCTCCCTCCCCATACCATCCCTCTGGGTCATCTCAGTGCACCAGCCCCAAGCATCCAGTATCATGCATCGAACCTGGACTGTTGATTCTATTCATATATGATATTATACATGTTTCAATGCCATTCTCCCAAATCATCCCACACTCGCCCTCTCCCACAGAGTCCAAAAGGCTGTTCTATACATCTGTGCCAGAAAGAAAAACACCAATACAGTATACTAACACATATATATGGAATTTAGAAAGATGGTAACGATAACCCTGTGTGCGAGACAGAAAAGGATTTTAACTCTCAAGACTATTGTAACTTAAGCATATTGTGCTGCAAATAAATCCTGATGTGATTGTCATGGAAAATAGATGCTGTAAAGACCATTCTTTAGAAGGTAAATATAAACTGTCTATGCAAATAATAAAACCTTTTTGATTAAATGAGCTGAAGCTCGGCTGTCTCCTGAGTTTTAGAATGTTCTTCAGCAATTATGTCCCTCAGTTCAGCTCAGTTCAGTTCAGTTCAGTTGCTCAGTTGTGTCCGACTCTTTGCAACCCCATGAATCACAGCACGCCAGGCCTCCCTGTCCATCACCAACTCCCGGAGTTCACTCAACTCATGTCCATCGAGTCGGTGATCCCATCCAGCCATCTCATTGTCTGTCGTCCCCTTCTCCTGCCCCCAGTTCCTCCCAGCATCAGAGTTTTTTCCACTGAGTCAACTCTTCTCGTGAGGTGGCCAAAGTATTGGAGTTTCAGTTTTAGCATCAGTCCTTCCAAATTTATGTTCTTAGTGAGATTTAATTATCTCATTAGATATTTATTTACTGCTATATATTAAGTTCCAGTGCACCATTATAGTTTGTGGACTAACAAATACATAACTGCTAATAGATAGAAACAACTTACCAAAATAAGTATTTCCAATTATTAATATTTCACAAATATTTAACAATATCCCCAGAACAATCAGTTTGAACTACATTAAGCAGGCTTGTGGATGGAATATAACATAGAGGAACAGAAGATTGTAGAGGGTCACTTACAGGTAAGTGACTTTTTAAATACATCCTGCTAGGGTTATTTTTTTTCTCTCAAAAGCTACCTTAGCTTGGCAAAAGAATGTTTAAGATGTTAAAAACTGAGACACAAAGGACTAGAGATAAAGTTTTTGAATAACTATTTCCCTTTTGTAGTTCTTAGAGGAAAAAAAAAATTGATCTACTGACCTCAAACTAATCATAGTGGTCCTCCAGTAAATGAATGTTTATCTTATACCTCTTATTCAAAGAGTTTGGAAACATTATCAGACCTTCAAAATAATCTCTGTCATGATGACATTTCTGCAGCAATGAAGCGTAAGAAAGTCAGTGTTTCCCAAACTATTCTGATAATCTTTGGTTCTTTAAGATATGTATGTGTGTGGTGGGGAGGGGAGGTGGGAAGGAGGATTTTCAGTGAGTCAAATAAATTCAGATTTAAACAGATTGAAACACATTTTTTAACCCAAGGTTTTCAAAATTTGTAATAGTGTTGTGTTTCCCCAAAACAGCATAAACTAAATATTCAGTTCAGTTCAGTTGTTGAGTTGTGTCCAGCTCTTTGCAACCCCATGAATTGCAGCACTCCAGGCCTCCCTGCCCATCACCAACTCCCGGAGTTCACTCAGACCCACGTCCATCGACTCAGTGATGCCATCCAGCCATCTCATCTTCTGTTGTCCCCTTCTCCTCCTGCCCCCAATCCCTCCCAGCATCAGAGTCTTTTCCAATGAGTCAGCTCTTCGCATGAGGTGGCCAAAGTACTGGAGTTTCAGCTTTAGCATCATTCCTTCCAAAGAAATCTCAGGGCTGATCTCCTTCAGAATGGAATGGTTGGATCTCTTTGCAGTCCAAGGGACTCTCAAGAGTCTTCTCCAACACCACAGTTCAAAAGCATCAATTCTTCCGCGCTCAGCCTTCCTCACAGTCCAACTCTCACATCCATACATGACCACAGGAAAAACCATAGCCTTGACTAGACGGACCTTAGTTGGCAAAGTAATGTCTCTGCTTTTCAATATGCTCTCTAGGTTGGTCATAACTTTTCTTCCAAGGAGTAAGCATCTTTTAATTTCATGGCTGCAGTCACCATCTGCAGTGATTTTGGAGCTCAAAAAAATAAAATCTGACACTGTTTCCACTGTTTCCCCATCTATTTCCCATGAAGTGATGGGACTGGATGCCATGATCTTCATTTTCTGAATGTTGAGCTTTAAGCCAACTTTTTCACTCTCCTCTTTCACTTTCATCAGAGGCTTTTCAGTTCTTTTTCACTTTCTGCCATAAGGGTGGTGTCATCTGCATATCTGAGGTTATGGATATTTCTCCAGGCAATCTTGATTCCAGCTTGTGTTTCTTCCAGCCTAGCATTTCTTATGATGTACTCTGCACAGAAGTTAAATAAGCAGGGTGATAATATACAGCCTTGATGTACTCCTTTTCCTATTTGGAACCAGTCTGTTGTTCCATGCCCAGTTTTAACTGTTGCTTCCTGACCTGCATACAGATTTCTCAAGAGGCAGGTCAGGTGGTCTGGTATTCCCATCTCTCTCAGAATTTTCCACAGTTTCTTGTGATCCACACAGTCAAAGGCTTTGGCATAATCAATAAAGCAGAAATAGATGTTTTTCTGGAACTCTCTTGCTTTTTCCATGATCCAGCGGATGTTGGCAATTTGATCTCTGGTTCCTCTGCCTTTTCTAAAACCAGCTTGAACATCAGGGGGTTCACGATTCATGTGTTGCTGAAGCCTGGCTTGGAGAATTTTGAGCATTACTTTACCAGTGTGTGAGATGAGTGCAATTGTGCGGTAGTTTGAGCATTCTTTGGCATTGCCTTTCTTTGGGATTGGAATGAAAACTGACCTTTTCCAGTCCTGTGGCCCCTGCTGAGCTTTCCAAATTTGCTGGCATATTGAGTGCAGCACTTTCACAGCATCATCTTTCAGGATTTGAAACAGCTCAACTGGAATTCCATCACCTCTACTAGCTTTGTTCGTAGTGATGCTTTCTAAGGCCCACTTGACTTCACATTCCAGGATGTCTGGCTCTAGATGAGTGATCACACCATTATGAATATCTGGGTTGTGAAGATCTTTTTTGTACAGTTCTTCTGTTTGTTCTTGCCACCTCTTCTTAATATCTTCTGCTCTGTTAGGTCCATACCATTTCTGTCCTTTATCAAACCCATCTTTGCATGAAATGTTCCCTTGGTATCTCTAATTTTCTTGAAGAGATCTCTAGTCTTTCCCATTCTGTTCTTTTCCTCTATTTCTTTGCAATGATCACTGAGAAAGGCTTTCTTATCTCTTCTTGCTATTCTTTGGAACTCTGCATTCAGATGCTTATATCTTTCCTTTTCTCCTTTGCTTTTCACCTCTCTTCTTTTCACAGCTATTTGTAAGGCCTCCCCAGACAGCCATTTTGCTTTTTTGCATTTCTTTTCCATGGGGATGGTCTTGATCCCTGTCTCCTGTACAATGTCACGAACCTCAGTCCATAGTTCATCAGGCACTCTATCTATCAGATCTAGGCCCTTAAATCTATTTCTCACTTCCACTGTATAATCATAAGGGATTTGATTTAGGTCATACTTGAATGTTCTAGTGGTTTTTCCTACTTTCTTCAATTTAAGTCTGAATTTGGCAATAAGGAGTTCATGGTCTGAGCCACAGTCAGCTCCTGGTCTTGTTTTTGTTGACTGTATAGAGCTTCTCCATCTTTGGCTGCAAAGAATATAATCAATCTGATTTCTGTGTTGACCATCTGGTGATGTTCATGTGTAGAGTCTTTTCTTGTGTTGTTGGAAGAGGGTGTTTGCTATGACTGGTGCATTTTCTTGGCAAAACTCTATTAGTCTTTGCCCTGCTTCATTCCACATTCCAAGGCCAAATTTACCTGTTACTCCAGGTGTTTCTTGACTTCCTACTTTTGCATTCCAGTCCCCTGTAATGAAAAGGACATCTTTTTTGGGTATTATTTCTAAAAGGTCTTGTAGGTCTTCATAAAACCGTTCAACTTCAGCTTGTTCAGCGTTACTGGTTGGGGCATAGACTTGGATTATGGTGATATTGCATGGTTTGCCTTGGAGATGAACAGAGATCATTCCGTTGTTTTTGAGATTGCATCCAAGTCCTGCATTTTGGACTCTTTTGTTGACCATGATGGCTACTCCATTTCTTCCAAGGGATTCCTGCCCACAGTAGTAGATATAATGGTCATCTGAGTTAAATTCACCCATTCCAGTCCATTTTAGTTCACTGATTCCTACAATGTCGACGTTCACTCTTGCCATCCCTTGTTTGACCACTTCCAATGTGCCTTGATTCATGGACCTAACATTCCAGGTTCCTATGCTATATTGCACTTTACTGCATCGAACTTTGTTTCTATCACCAGTCACATCCACAGCTGGGTGTTGTTTTTGCTTTGGTTCCATCCCTTCTTTCTTTCTGGAGTTATTTCTCCACTGATCTCCAGTAGCCTATTGGACACCTACTGACCTGGGGAGTTCCTCATTCAGTATCCTATTATTTTGCCTTTTCATACGGTTCATGGGGTTCTCAAGGCAAGAATACTGAAGTGGTTTGCCATTCCCTTCTCCAGTGGACCACATTAGCCTGCAGTTATCAGAGGAGTTTCCTTACAAGGTTGTAATCATTATGAAAATGAAGTGAAGTGAAGTAAACTGAAGTGAAGTGAAGTCGCTCAGTCATGTTCACCTCTTTCAACCCTGTGGACTGTAGCCTGCCAGGCTCCTCCGTCCATGGGATTTTCCAAGCAAGAGTACTGAAGTGGGTTGCCATTTCCTTCTCCAGGGCATCTTCCTGACCAAGGGGTCGAACCCAGGTCTCCCGCATTGTAGGCAGACGCTTTACTGTCTGAGCCACTGCTAAGTCGCTTCAGTCGTGTCTGACTCTGTGTGACCCCATAGCCGGCAGCCCAGACTCCCCCGTCCCTGGGATTCTCCAGGCAAGAACACTGGAGTGGGTTGCCATTTCCTTCTCCAGTGCATTGAAGTGAAAAGTGAAAGTGAAGTTGCTCAGTCGTGCCCGACTCTTACTAACCCCATGGACTGCAGCCTACCAGGCTCCTTCATCCATGGGATTTTCCAGGCAAGAGTACTGGAGTGGGGTGCCACTGCCTTCTCCGGTGTGAGCCACTAGGGAAGTCCATTATGAAAATAACAATGCACTGTTTAGTCAAAAGATAGTGAAGTTCAAGTAAAACCTGATAGCAACACAAATCCTTCTTGTCTCATGAATGAAAGCTGTTTATATCAACATTTGACTACTCAGTTAAAAATGAGCACTAGATAAAGTTTAGCAAGATTCATAATGGCAAACACATCAGGAAATGGCTATTTAACAAATACTGCAGTATCTTAATAGGGGGTGTGATGATCAGGTTTGTGTTTTTTTTCCTCTTGATGAAGCCATGCCATTTTACCCAAAGTTGTCAGTAAGGTACAACTCTGTCCCGGTAACACAGGACACTCATCATGATACAATCACTTGCAAATGATACACAATTGGTTGGTAAAGTCACTTTAGGGTAAAAGTATTCCTTAGATAGACATTTCTGAATGTCTCTGCACACATACAAATAACTCTGTTACTTGAAATTAAGAGGAACAAACAGGAAAAGTATAATTATGTGTACTAGCAGGTGAAGAAACTAGTTTTAACAAATGATTACAAGGAAAAATAGTAAAGATCATTAGAGCTTAACACATAAGTATTTAAAAGTGACTGAAAGATTGATGCAATAGGTTCTCAAACAGATTACTGCCAAGTGACAGCCAGGCAGATGCTTTCCTTTTCTGCAAATGGTCACCTTCCAAATTAAATGAAGACAACCACAGATGTCTTTTATAAGCATCAGTATTTTCATGTGCAAATGATACGAACTTATAAAACACCAAAATAGCTACATAAGAAAAATCCCCAAACTAGTATTGCAAATACAATAAAACATGTCTTATGGCCTGTTTCACCTCACCCAGCGTTAAAAAGTCCTTAAAGACCTTCAACATTACGTACTCGGTTCCCTCTAAATTCATGTTCTATACTCTTCTCTTCATTCTTTCCCTTTGGCCACACTATTCTTGGTGCCAGTCCTCAAGGATGGGTGTGTTGTTGCAAAAAACCCTTGCAATGCTGTTCTTTCTGCTGCAGGTCTCTTTGCTGAGAAAATCCCCAAAGATACCGCCCACATTTCCTCAGTGAGGCTTCTGCAGGCCAGCCTATCTAAAAATTCAGCAATCTCCTCCTCCCACTCTTCCTCTGTTTAATTTTTCCTTTGACATACTGTCATTTTTACTTATTTATCTGGCATCTTATCTGTCTCTCCAGATTTTATTTCCATGAAGGTCGTGAGTTATGTCTGCTATTTATTAGTGTATTCCCAGTACCTGGAATAGTATATGGCATGTGGCAGCACTAAATAAATATTTGATAAAGGAATAGGTCAATGACTGGATAGGCAATAATGAAAAACTTTAAAATAGCATATTATAAAATTTGCCACTGGTATCAATTTGGTGTACATTCCTTCTAAAAATTTTCTAAGCCAATGTGTATACACAGCCTAGGTATACATTCATACATGTATATGTATGTTTACATGCAGATATAGGCATGCTTTATACTTTATATAATTATATATTCTACATTGACTTACATTTATATATTAGCATTTAATATGTTACTTATTTTCAGCAAAAGACTTTTTTTTTTTTACATTTTGAGTAGTTCAATGACAGCTTCCTATGTGATACATGAATGTTTCTATTATTTTTTATAACAGTAAATTTTTCCAACCAGGTTCAAACTCCAATTTAAGTTAATTCTAGCTTTCTGTAATTCTTTTTTACACACATTCCTTATACTATATTAATGTATCTATAGATAAACTCCTAGAACCCAAATTGCCAAGTCAAAGATGTGTGCTGCTTTAAACGTGTTATAATAAATAAACATAAACCCCCAAGTACTTCCCAACCTCCACTATCATCAAGCATTGGCCAGTGTGTTCATCTATATCTATACATCTCCTTCCTTCCCATTTTATTTTGAAATAAATAATTTTTGTGATTTACTTTCCTTCTCATAAAGCAAATCATGCAATTATATCTATACATATATGTCTCTTTAAGAAATTACTGTTTCATTTAGACATAACTGTGATATCATTTACATGCCTTAAAATAAAAGAATAATTCTTTTAAAATTCTCAAATACCTAGCCAGTGTTTATATATTCAACTGCCAATTGTTTTACATGTTTTGGAATCAAGACTCAGTTAAGTCACTCACTAAGGCTGATTAGGTCTTTAAGCCATTTTTTTCCCCTTTACTAAAAAAATTTTTTTTGTTTTTTGTTTGTTTACTTTGTTATTTGTTTATAACAATCAAGGTTTTACTTGATGCATCACTATGATGTCTTTTGCTAGTTTCCTCCACTCTGCACTTCTACAATGAGTGTTGGGTCCAGAAGCTTGAGTAGATTCATGTACAGTGATTTAAGCAAGATTACTTCATAGGTGATGTTTCACTCCTTTCTTTCATCAAGAAACAAATCATATCTGCTTGTCTCTCTATATATAGTATGAGTAGCCATTGATAATGACATCAGTATTGATGTCAATATATGTGCAGTCATTTTCGTTATCTGAGGCTTATTTCCCTAATGGATTTCACAAAAAGGGGCATGGGCATGAGAACAGAGTTCACAGAAGATTTAAAAAGCTGAACTGTGACTTTTATACTAAAAAATTTGGCAAGAAAAATGGAGTCAAATTTGCTTTTCTTGAGTATCTGAAATATGATGAATATACTGAGTCGTATATTCAAAGACAAAGGAGTCTTGAAGGTCTTTTGGCATAAAATGCTGCTATTGAACATTAGGTGACAATCAGGTCTTCTTTACTCATATGTAGCTTGGTCGTTTTGACTTAATGTTCACAGGACTTTTTTTGCTTAAAATTTCTATGATGTTATTAAAATATGTCTTCAAGGGTGGCCATTCTGGGTCAAGTTTTTCAGTATGCATTCCTTTTCAATATTGCTTGCATTTTCAGATAGTTTTCCTGAATTATAACTTTTTTTTTTCCATTTCTTGGAATTGATTTTGTTTTTGTTGAGGACATCTATTATAGCTTACTCCTATTTCATTTCACTGTTCTTTTCTTCAGGGATTACTATTATAGATATATTGAAACATATTTGCCCACATCTTTATCTGTGTTTTCCTTAATTTCTTATTGCTTTCCTCACTTTTTGTTTTTACAATTTTCCTTTTTTCTTTGTATTTCTTTTAAGAAGTTATCTATTGAGTTTAGTAGCTCAGATATTCTTTATAATTATTTTTATTACTGAATATATTTTATTTCTATTTTTTTAAGTTCAATCACTTTGTCTGAACTTTTAAAATCCTAACATATATTGTTCTTTCACAACTTATCATTTTATTATTTATTCCACTTTATTTTAAAATTATAGGTTATAATTTTTTATCTTTTTGGAGCATATCTGTCCTGCTTTAATGTCTATGGGAAGTTCTGCTCCACATTCTTTCCTTACTTCCAAAAGTTTTGTATGAGTTTCAAACCAATCCCTGTCTGTGTCCCATTTTTATCTGAAATTAGTTTTCCTAAACTTTTAGAAAGAAGTGGATCAGAATTTTTGTTTTAGCTTTGTAGTTTCAGGGGTCCTTCTCATTGCCACAAAGTGTTATGAGAAATATGATTTTCTGAACTCTTCTGATCTGGCACCCTTCTATTTTTATTCAGACCTTCACTTTTCTTATCTTGTCCCTGTCTTGCTCACTTGGAATCTATTCCCCAAACTTTCTTCTCATTGTGGGACTTTGTTCTAGATGGTAGCTTCGCCTGGTTAGTTTTGAATGTTCACAGAAACCGTACTGCTCCATCCTGTCAGAACTCACCATGGAACTTGTGCACCCAAGAATTGGAATGTGCAAAAACTCCCCCACTTTTAGCTTCTGTGCTTTCTGGTAAAAATCTTTTGTAATTCTGGAGTTCTCCTCCTTTCAGATCATTCAGATTCCCATTTGCTTAATTTTTGTCCCTTTAATGAATGCTATGAATTGTAGTTTATAATTATTGGTGATCTACTCCTATCTGCTATTATTTGGGAGTCCATGGAAATACTTTGTCAATTTTATTGTAGCTGCTAGCTGTGAGGTTTGGGGTTTTTCTATGCAGTTTCTGCACCTCTTTTTATGATGGGATTTTGGAAGGTCCAACATTGCACCACTAAAAACATCATTTCATAATATTCTAGCAAAGATGGTACGTGGATTTTTAATTTTGACAGGTGGGGCAAATTTTCCTTAACAAAGTCTTAGTCCTTGTACTCGCACATATAGTTTATGAGAGTTTCTTTCCCCGTCCCATGGCTAACATTAGATATTATTACTTTTCATCTTTGGCAGTCTTTCAAGTGAACAGTTGTAGATCACTGTATTATGTTTCCCTGCATGAACGCAATTTATGAAGAAAGGGTATTGAGCTGTATTTATAGATATACTGGACAATAAGGTTTATTTCCTGAGAACTAATGTTTTACATATCATTTGAATGTGTTTCTAACAGGGCTGCCTGGTCTTGTTTGTACTGGTTTATTAATTTAATATATCAATAAATTGGTTAAATCATTTAGAGAATTTTAATGTAGTAATTCATATTGTCTTAAGTGTTCCATGTCATTTGTTTTTCACAGATCATTTTGTTGTTTAAACCTTATTATCCAAAGATTCTGTTTTCTTCCATGGTTTGAAATTCCACATATATTATTCTCAAATTGCAGAACTGTATTTGGATTAATTAATGAGCATTTAATTCTGATTCACTGACATGCCTGCTTACTCTTTTTTCTATTAAAATCCAATTAATAAATTGTAAAATTATTACAACATATAAGGTATAATGTAAAATTATCTATACAACATATTTTAATCTATAAGGACTATGTTCCTCTAAACATTTTTTCCTTAATGTTTCTTTCCACTATGTGAAACTTAATTGTAATTTTTGCTTTCTAAGGAAGTAACTGGCTTGCCTGAGGATACATATCTCAGGGTGGGCAGAGGCAGCATTTGAAATAAAATCTGCCTGGCTCCAAAATTTATACTCCATATACATAGTTCTTGTTTTTAAAAAATTCAATTCACTCAGTAAGAAAAACAACTCTGTGGCGTGTACTATGTGCCAGATTCTGTGTTAACTGCTAATGCTACAAAGATAAATTATTTTGTTTTTGAGCTTGAGAGCTTATTGCATAATATCCTATTGTAATCCTTTTTTATTGCCAATTTCCCTCCAGAAAAATTATATATAAATCTTTATAAAATCTTTTAAAACCGCAGAAGTAGTCATTTAAAATATCATAAATACATCAGTTGGGCACAGAGACAGTTTCTAAAATAATCTTTTTTGGAATCATTTTTATGGGAGCAGAATGCTTAAAAAAGCAGAAGCAAGCTTTATATTTTAAAAATAACAGAGTAAATATAATCTCTGCTACAAAACAGCCCCTTTAGAGTTTATATGTAAAGATCCTAATTCATGTTCCCTAATTCTGCTTTAAAGATTGTCTAAACTATTGGAAAACATGGCTCAAAAACCTCAAAAGGTTTCAAATCCTTCCTCCTTATATTAGTTATTTATAGCTGCATAAAATATTACCCTGAGATTGCCTTAAGACAACAATATTTATTATCTCCCAGTTTCAGTAGGTCAGGAATCCAAGTGAGGCTAGGCTAAGTATTCTGTTTCAAGTTGCAATCAGTCAAGATGTCAGTCAGAAGAGCAGTCATTGTCAGGTTCGAATGACAAAGGGTCCACTTCCAAGCTCACTCACCAAATTGTTGGTAGGATTTAGGGCCTCGGTTTTTCACTGGCTGTTGGCCAGTGGCTGCTTTCAATTCCTTGCCACTTGGACCTCTCTATAGTGCAACTCAAAACAGGGCACCTTGCTTCATCAGAACTATCAAGCAAGAAGACAAGAGAAAGGTGTGTCAGCAAATTGCAGACAGATCTGAATCTAGTCTTGGTAGTACCATCCCATGGCCTTTGCTGGGTTCAAATCATTAGAAGCAGATTACTAGGTTCACCCCACATACAAGTAAAGGGGATCATAAAATGACATAAATAACAGGAGGCAGGCATTACTACAGATCTTAGGAGTCTGCTTATAACTATTCTCTCTGTACTGATTTTGCTACCCTGACTTGTCTGTGTAACAGAGTCATAGAAGAGAAGAAATAATTTACAAATTATTATCAATAAAATTAAATCTAGATATTCTTAGAATAAAGTTTTGTCAATATATTCTTTAGTTTTGCTATTACTGATAAAAGTTAACAGCTAGTTAATGACTTACTGCATGGCCAGTGGCGAACTAAGTTTTGTACAAGTTTATCTCTTTTAGTATTCACATAAGGTTATTAATAGTCTTAAGAGTTAGGTGATCACTATTCCCCCATATTATATTTGACAAAACCAGGGCACAGAGAATCTAAGTAACTTGGCTCAAGTCATACAACCAATAAAACAACTATCTCCAACTCCACAACTGCCATCACTACATTATAAACAGAAAAATGTGTTTATTTTTAAGCTCTCTCTAAATGTTGTGAGCTGGAAACTCTCTACTACATCTCTGGTGACTAATTTTGAGACCAAAATCATCATCTAGGTAGGACTTAGGGTATCTGTTTGAAAAAAATAAATAAGTAAAAGCCAACTATTAGTTAAAGTTCAGATATATATCCTATAGTAAGACTTTGCTGCACAGAAATTTTATAAGCCTAACAGCAGCTATTAGCCTGAACTGTGAAAAAATCTGAACAGACACAAACCATTTGCAGATAATTGTGCTGTCATTCCCACTTCATTACTTTTAATAGAATTGAATTTGTGGTGCTCATGCCCAGATTCATGAGTGCACCTTCAGGACGAAGACGCGTCAGGTGTCTTTATTCCTAGGTGAATGGAATGCTTTTGGGAGGAAGTCACTGTGCAGCACAAAAGACACATTCATTTAACTAAGGGACCATCTTCATTAAAATAAAATAATTTTTAAAATGGCTTCAGATGACCCTGTATATCTAGCCTGACTCTAGGTACAAGCGATGTGATGATAGAAAACAATTATACAATGGAGCTCTCAGGGCAAATTTGGTATCTGTTCCAAGAAACCCTCCTCCTGCCTTCAATCACTCCCAGCATCACTGTCTTTTCAGAGAGTCAGTTCTTCATCAGGTGGCCAAAGTAATGGAGTTTCAGCTTCACAATCAGTACTTCCAATGAATATAGAGGACTGATTTCCTTTAAGATGGACTGGTTGGATCTCCTTGCAATTAAAGAGACTCTAAAGGGTCTCCTCCAACACCACAGTTCAAAAGCATCAATTCTTCAGCACTCAGCTTTCTTTATACTCCAACTCTCACATCCATACATGACCACAGGAAAAACCATAGCCTTGACTAGACGGACCTTAGTTGGCAAAGTAATATCTCTGCTTTTTAATATGCTATCTAGGTTGGTCATAACTTTTCTTCCAAGGAGTAAGCGTCTTTTAATTTCATGGCTGCAGTCACCATCTGCAGTGATTTTGGAGCCCCCCAAAATAAAACCTGACACTGTTTCCACTGTTTCCCCATCTATTTCCCATGAAGTGATGGGACCAGATGCTATGATCTTCATTTTCTGAATGTTGAGCTTTAAGCCAACTTTTTCACTCTCCTCTTTCACTTTCATCAAGAGGCGTTTTAGTTCCTCTTCACTTTCTGCCATAAGGGTGATGTCATCTGCATATCTGAGGTTATTGATATTTCTCCAGCAATCTTGATTCCAGCTTGTGCTTCTTCCAAGCCAGAGTTTCTCATGATGTACTCTGTATATAAGTTAAATAAGCAGGGTGACAATATACAGCCTTGACTTACTCTTTTTCCTATTTGGAACCAGTCTGTTGTTTCATGTCCAGTTCTAACTATTGCCTCCTGAGGCAGGTCAGGTGGTCTGGTATTCCTATCTCCTTCAGGATTTCCCACAGTTTATTGTGATCCACACAGTCAAAGGCTTTGACATAGTCAATAAAGCAGAATAGATGTTTTGCTGGAACTCTCTTGCTTTTTCAATGATCCAGCGGATGTTGGCAATTAGAAAATCTTAACAGACCCATCACAAGCACGGAAATTGAAACTGTAATCAGAAATCTTCCAGCAAACAAAAGCCCAGGTCCAGACGGCTTCACAGCTGAATTCTACCAAAAATTTCAAGAAGAGCTAACACCTATCCTACTCAAACTCTTCCAGAAAATTGCAGAGGAAGGTAAACTTCAAAACTCATTCTATGAGGCCACCATCACCCTAATACCAAAACCTGACAAAGATGTCACAAAAAAAGAAAACTACAGGCCAATATCACTGATGAACATAGATGCAAAAATCCTCAACAAAATTGTAGCAATCAGAATCCAACAACACATTAAAAAGATCATACACCATGACCAAGTGGGCTTTATCCCAGGGATGCAAGGATTCTTCAATATCCGCAAATCAATCAATGTAATTCACCACATTAACAAATTGAAAAATAAAAACCATATGATTATCTCAATAGATGCAGAGAAGGCCTTTGACAAAATTCAACACCCATTTATGATAAAAACTCTCCAGAAAGCAGGAATAGAAGGAACATACCTCAACATAATAAAAGCTATATATGACAAACCCACAGCAAACATTATCCTCAATGGTGAAAAATTGAAAGCATTTCCCCTAAAGTCAGGAACAAGACAAGGGTGTCCACTTTCACCGCTACTATTCAACATAGTTCTGGAAGTTTTGGCCACAGCAATCAGAGCAGAAAAAGAAATAAAAGGAATCCAAATTGGAAAAGAAGAAGTAAAACTCTCACTGTTTGCAGATGACATGATCCTCTACATGGAAAACCCTAAAGACTCCACCAGAAAATTACTAGAGCTCATCAATGAATATAGTAAAGTTGCAGGATATAAAATCAACACACAGAAATCCCTTGCATTCCTATACACTAATAATGAGAAAGTAGAAAAAGAAATTAAGGAAACAATTCCATTCACCATTGCAACGAAAAGAATAAAATACTTAGGAATATATCTACCCAAAGAAACTAAAGACCTATATATAGAAAACTATAAAACACTGGTGAAAGAAATCAAAGAGGACACTAATAGATGGAGAAATATACCATGTTCATGGGTCGGAAGAATCAATATAGTGAAAATGAGTATACTACCCAAAGCAATTTACAAATTCAATGCAATCCCTATCAAGCTACCAGCTATATTTTTCACAGAACTAGAACAAATAATTTCAAGATTTGTATGGAAATACAAAAAACCTCGAATAGCCAAAGCAATCTTGAGAAAGAAGAATGGAACTGGAGGAATCAACCTGCCTGACTTCAGGCTCTACTACAAAGCCACAGTCATCAAAACAGTATGGTACTGGCACAAAGACAGACATATAGATCAATGGAACAAAATAGAAAGCCCAGAGATAAATCCACACACATATGGACACCTTATCTTTGACAAAGGAGGCACGAATATACAATGGAGTAAAGACAATCTCTTTAACAAGTGGTGCTGGGAGAACTGGTCAACCACTTGTAAAAGAATGAAACTAGATCACTTTCTAACACCGCACACAAAAATAAACTCAAAATGGATTAAAGATCTAAATGTAAGACCAGAAACTATAAAACTCCTAGAGGAGAACATAGGCAAAACACTCTCAGACATAAATCACAGCAGGATCCTCTATGATCCACCTCCCAGAATTCTGGAAATAAAAGCAAAAATAAACAAATGGGATCTAATTAAAATTAAAAGCTTCTGTACAACAAAGGAAAATATATGCAAGGTGAAAAGACAGCCTTCTGAATGGGAGAAAATAATAGCAAATGAAGCAACTGACAAACAACTAATCTCAAAAATATACAAGCAACTTATGCAGCTCAATTCCAGAAAAATAAACGACCCAATCAAAAAATGGGCCAAAGAACTAAATAGACATTTCTCCAAAGAAGACATACAGATGGCTAACAAACACATGAAAAGATGCTCAACATCACTCATTATCAGAGAAATGCAAATCAAAACCACAATGAGGTACCACTTCACACCAGTCAGAATGGCTGCGATCCAAAAATCTGCAAGCAATAAATGCTGGAGAGGGTGTGGAGAAAAGGGAACCCTCCTACACTGTTGGTGGGAATGCAAACTAGTACAGCCACTATGGAGAGCAGTGTGGAGATTCCTTAAAAAATTGCAAATAGAACTACCTTATGACCCAGCAATCCCACTGCTGGGCATACACACCGAGGAAACCAGAACTGAAAGAGACACATGTACCCCAATGTTCATCACAGCACTGTTTATAATAGCCAGGACATGGAAACAACCTCGATGTCCGTCAGCAGAGGAATGGATAAGAAAGCTTTGGTACATGTACACAATGGAGTATTACTCAGCCGTTAAAAAGAATTCATTTGAATCAGTTCTGATGAGATGGATGAAACTGGAGCCGATTATACAGAGTGAAGTAAGCCAGAAAGAAAAACACCAATACAGTATACTAACACATATATATGGAATTTAGAAAGATAGCAATGACGACCCTGTACGCAAGACAGGAAAAAAAGACACAGTGGTGTATTGCGGACTTTTGGACTCAGAGGGAGAGGGAGAGGGTGGGATGATTTGGGAGAATGACATTCTATCATGTATACTATCATGTAAGAATTGAATCGCCAGTCTACGTCTGACGCAGGATACAGCATGCTTGGGGCTGGTGCATGGGGATGACCCACAGAGATGTTATGGGGAGGGAGGTGGGAGGGGGGTTCATGTTTGGGAACACATGTAAGAATTAAAGATTTTAAAATTAAAAAAAAAAAAAAGAAAAAGAAAAAAAGAAAAGACTCTGATGCTGGGAGGTCGCAAAGATTCAACTGGCTAGTTTTCTGTGATTATGGTTTCAGTATGTCTGCCCTCTGAAGCCCTCTCGCAACACCTACCGTCTTACTTGGGTTGCTCTTACCTTGGACATGGGGTATCTCTTCACAGCTGTCCCAGCAAAGTGCAGCCACTGCTCCTTACCTTGGACGACTCACCCCTCCTGACCTTGAACATGGAGTAGCTCCTCTGGGCCCTCCTGCACCCGCGCAGCCACCTCTCCTTGGATGTGGGGTTGCTCCTCTCGGCTGCCGCCCCTGACTTTGGGTGTGGGGTAGCTCCTCTTGGCTGCCGCCCATGACCTTTTCCATGGGGTAGCTCCTCTCGGCTGCATTTCCTGCATGTGAGATGAGTGCAATTGTGCGGTAGTTTGAACATTCTTTGCCATTGCCTTTCTTTGGGATTGGAATGAAAAGTGACCTTTTCCAGTCCTGTGACCACTGCTGAGTTTTCCAAATTTTCTGGCATATTGAGTGCAGCACTTTCACAGCATCACCTTTTAGGATTTGAAAGAGTTCCACTGGAATTCCATCACCTCCACTAGCTTTGTTCGTAGCGATGCTTTCTAAGGCCCACTTGACTTCACATTCCAGGATGTCTGGCTCTAGGTGAGTGATCACACCATCGTGGTTATCTGGGTCATGAAGATCTTTTTTGTGTAGTTCTTCTGTATATTTTTGCCACCTCTTCTTAATATCTTCTGCTTCTTTTAAGTCTAAACCATTTCTGACCTTTATTGTGCCCATCTTTGGGTGAAATATTCCCTTGGTATCTCTAATTTTCTTGAAAACATCTCTTGTCTCTCCCATTCTGTGGTTGTCCTCTATTTCTTTGCACTGATCATTGAGGAAGGCTTTCTTATCTTTCCTTGCTATTCTTTGGAACTCTGCATTCAAATCGGCATATCTTTCCTTTTCTCCTTTGCCTTTCACTTCTCTTCATTTCACAGCTATTTGTAAGGTTTCCTCAAACAACCCTTTTGCCTTTTTTTCCTTGGGGATGGACTTGATAACTGCCTCCCGTCCAATGTCACGAACCTCTGTCCATAGTTTTTTCAGGGACTCTGTCTATCAGATTATATTTTTCTGGAAAATTATACTTATTCTCTTCAATAACTAGCTGTACTTTTTGACATAAAGTCTATTTTGTATTATTTATTCAACAACATCCACTTTCTTTCTTAAGAATATTGTGAATTATAACTTTTTAAGAATTCTTTTTTTCTCAAGTATCTATTTTCCAATTCTAAACCTTTCTTCTATCAGTAACAAAGCCCTTTGAAAGTCCTTAAACAATGTATTCATTTACCTTATGTTTTGGTTAAATTAAATATCATGGCCATGGAACTCTGGGGAATTCAGCTAAGGAGATAAGTATTTTGGGAGTAGAGAATTTTGTTTATGTGGTTAATAGAGTTACTTTCTTGGATTTTTAATTCTTGTTTGCCTTGTTGGTATGGGAATGCCTTCTAAGAGTTCTCCAGCCACATATGGTATAGTCTTACCTGGCTTCACCACACAGAACTTATGGCCCTGAGGCTGAGCTGCCATGTGAACGTGTCCTACAGTCCCTAGCAACAAAGATATATGTGAAGTGGATGAGAAAAATGTTTTGAAAAACATGAATGTAGAAACTTACTTATATATATATATAAAAAATCTTCCAATCAAATTGTAAGTACAGGATGTTGTCCTTCTTGGTGCTTATTCAAAACAGAAGCTCTGTCCTGTCTGGTACATATCCAATAATTTACATGTACAGTTATAAATACACACTTTTTAAAAAAGTACCTTATACAACAGAATTCAGTGTTCAGCAGGGCACAGACCTGTAAACATGCTGTAAATAAGCACACCAGCATGTCCACCCTTGTTTTATGCGTCTCAACACATGGGAGCACATCTTAGTATATTTGATACATTTGTCTTTTAAGTTGCAGTTGTATGGCTTATGCTAAAAAAAGAAAGGTTTCCTGCTGATGTGACCCAAAATACTAACACTGATGAATATACCATAAAATATGCCACACAATGAGTTTGTAAGTAATTTGGTTAATGAATACATAATTCTTTAATGTATTTCCCTGTACAAGAAGACTTTAAAGCCTCTGAAACCTCACAGCTCATATATAAAGCAAACAGATAGGTTTTCCTAATTTTAACAACAATAACAAAAAAAAGTCTAAATGATATTCCTAATGATAAGCCATAAAATTGAAACTTTTCTACTTTACCAATATTAGAAACAAACTTCAATCATGCTTTAAAAATTGGAATTGCTTTTCTTTCTATTCACTAAAAATTTTCCAAAATCTTTATTCTATGAAAAGCGATACAAAATATTCAGCCAAAAAGTTTAGGACATATAAAGATATGTTCAAAGGAGACTTCTAAAGTTCATTTGTTTATTTTGGCTTATGGTATTTGTGATGTGTGTGTGCTAAGTCACTTCAGTTGTGTCTGACTCTCAGTGACCCTATAGACAACAGCCCATTAGGCCTTTCTGTCCATGGGATTCTCCAGGGAAGAATACTGGAGTGAGTTACTATGTCTTCCTCCAGGGAATCTAACCCACTTCTCTTAAGTTTCCTGCATTGGCAGGCAAGTTTTACCATGAGCGTCAAGTGGGAAGCCCATTTGTGGTTTTTTCCAGCTCTTAAAATTTAATTTGTTATATTTTTTCATTCTAAATAAATATTAAATTTTATACCAGATTTGTTATTAGTTATTCTTTATCTCTTTTTCTTAGAGAGAGAATCCCAAATTAAATAAGCCCCTGGATTCTTACAAAATCTGTATTTCTGTCTATCATTTTATTTTATTTTGTCACATAATATATATAAAAGTATTTCACTGCAAGCTTTTTTCTGTATTTCCATGTCCACTGCTAATATTTTTATTGGTCATGTGAATTTTTTTTCTTTGAAAAGTTTCCATCCATTTTGACTTATTTTATCATTTAAAATTTTTTCATATTTTACTTTGTGAAAGTCTTTTTATATGTAACATCTTAGTACTTCATTAAGTATATTGCAAATATTTTATCCCACTTTGCAACATTTTGACTTACTTTAAAACATCTTTTGATAAATATGTTCTCAGTTTTGATATAGTTACATTTATGTCTTTTTATTTATTTATGGTCAACTCTTTTTTTTCTAAAGGTTTTATGTTTTTTTTCCATTTTTACCATGACTGACATGTCACAAAAACAGTGAAGACTAACCTGGCTACCTTTGCAAGACTTGGCAATGATTCAAAACTAGTTTATTTAAAAAAAAATAAAAAAGGATCATATTTTGTAATTTATCTTCAAGGTCTTCAGGAGAAGGTTTGAATTCTATACTTTATTACTAAAGCCAACAATTCAAGACCAAAATATCTCTCATCTTAAAATAATTATTATTTATAATAATAATTATTAAAATAATTTATAATAATAACTTTCTGTCCAGAGGTTTTAAAAACAAAAAAAAAAACAGGAAAGAAAAGAAAACTAAGATTTCCCACTGGCTGGCAGTGTAGCCATCGCCTCAGCTCTACTTGGCAGTGACAGTGTTTTCCATTAAAGGCTCCGTAGGGGCCCAAGGCCCTGTGGGACTGTGGCTGGTCCCTTGACCACTTTGCTGGAGGCTGTCCCCCACCAGGCTTTCCTCTTCCTCCTGGGCCAGCGGACCCTGTAAGGACATGACAGGGACACATACCCTGACCCACTGACCCCTGCAAGGACCAGAGGACCCCTGACTCTGCTTGCAGGCACTAATTTCTGAGAGTTAGGACATTCAGAACAGGAGTAGAGTGGGGGAGATGGAAAAGTGTGCAGAGTCCAGCGGAGACCAGCCAGACTTCATTTGGGGGCATTTTCAACAAAGGAGAGAACTCAGTACTGCGAAGGTAAGCATCTGGGAGACTGGGCACAGCCACAGATAGGTGGGTGTCTGGAGGCGGGGACAAGGGCTGCTCTAGGAGAGCCTATATTCCCAGGGACCCACTTCTTGAAGCCTCTCTGTTTCCCTTCAGCCTTAGGCTTCGAGGAGATGCACACATCAGCAACCCCCAGAGTCAGGGTGGATGTTGAGCGTGGGCAGCCCTGCCTCATCCACACTGGGGGGGTCCTCAGAATTCTGGGCAAAGCGGGGCCAGAAATGTCACCGTAGCAGCAGAGGACTGGTCTGGTGTTAGGGCCTGCATGCTGGCCTTTGCTGCCACAGCAACCAAGGAGTCTGACAGACTGCTCCTGTGAAGCTCCATCTTGTAGGGAGGGGCAGGGCTACAGCTGGTTTCTAGAACCCTCAAGCTTCCTGGTACCTGGCTGACAGGATGCAAAACTTCTGGGGGAGTGGAGACAGGGGAGCAAGATAACTGGCCAGTGGGGTTAAACACACCAAGGTGGGAGGTCAGGGCAGGAGCCTGCTCTGCCTTCTGTACCTGCACACCCACAGGGTGACAAACACATTTGTCACCAGCAGTAGGTGGCAAACATACCTTGACCTGTTCTACCATAAATAGGGTGTTTTCTAAAAGGAGTCTAGGGCACCGGTCTTCCCACAGGCACCCTCAGACAGTGGTGCACCAGCCTCTGCTCTGTCACCCAGGGTGTCACTTAGAGACACTGATTGACAAGACAGGACCCTACTCACGTGAGATGTGCAGATTTTGAGGGTCTGGGGAAGGTCCCAGCCAAAGCGACTGGCACATCTGTGCTTCCGAGCTTAACAGGAACTGGTCCACACAGTAAATAGAAGTGGAGACTCTGAATACAACACGCTTTCCCCACCTCCGCCCAGGGTCCTACCTGCATAAAGGAAGAAGCAAAAAGTTCTGAAGCGGGAACACAGGTGAGGGCAGAACAAGATTAAAGATATTTAGCATCATTTTTCTGGACATGAACACTAACGCTTGACTCAGGGATGCAGACAAAGGGGCCTCTCCGGATCCCATACTGTGGTTGGACTTGAATATACCACGTACCCCAAGCCAGCCAGGGCCTTGGGGAAGAAGCCCCAGAAACATGAACACAGAGCTGGTTTTCCAGGAGCCTTGGGGGAGGGGAGCTGGAGGTCCCAAATTTCAAATTTCTGTGGTTGTTTTGTTATAGTTCAAAAGCACAGGGGGGCACATTTTCACAATTAACGGATGATGGACACTTATGAAAGAAAAAAATATATATATATCAAGTTTTGGTCATAGCTCTAAGGCAAAGTTACATTTCTCACATGGACAAAAATGAGATACCTAAAGTCGGACGTTAAGGAGATGGGTTCACGTGTCCCTCACAGCACCTTGGCCTGGATGACGATTTCTAGGTTCTCTATGTCCTTCTTGCTCTGGATCATCCTCAGCTCCAACTGGGCCAGGCTGTGCTTCAGTCCTTCCCCAGAGTGGATTTTGCACATTTTTTGACGGTCTGCTGCAGAACATGGGGCACAGCCGATGGAGTCTTCTTGCAGGCCACCTTGAGATTGTTGGGGACCACAGGTCTGAGCTGGTGATGATCACCCTGTCAGTGCCCACTGAGTGCAGCATGTCCATCACCACTAAGGCTTTTACCTGGCTCCCACCCAGCAACTCAGCCTCAGACTAGTTGGGAGTGATGATGTCTGCAACTTGCACGACTTCTCTATATAAACAGAAAGGAGATCGCCACGGTGGTACATGGACCTTCTCCGTTCCACTTGTGTCCCATCTCGGGGTCTCATGTGCACACAAGCCTGGAGTTCTGCTGCTTCAGCTCTGCACAATGCCCACCACCATGGCCAGGAAGAACAAGCCTTTCGTGTAACTGGGAGCATGCAGTCATACTGGTTCACCTTGTTCAGCTTTAGCCCGTCATATAGCTCCTGGAGCTCATCTGAGTTCAGGTCTCGAACCCTTCCCGTGTGAGTACCCTGTGTGGTTTGACAACTAAACAGTTTAGGGCATCTACCTCAAACTGCAGAACCTGCAGCAGGAACGTGGTCACTCGCTTGGGCACAGAGCTGTGAACCTTGGGGCACCTGGCATACCTCCACGCAGTGGGGTGGGGCGGGGCGGGGGGAAAGTGGGATTCAAGACAGAGGCCGGGCGGGGTCAGCGTCTTAGCCGCAAGCAGGGGCTGGGCTGTGGACAAGCTCTGAGTGGGCATGCCAGACAGTCTCCCTCTCTAGAGGTATTTTATTTATTTTAAAAAATACATGTATTTATTTAGTTTCCACTGTGTTGTTGGGTCTTAGTTGCGGCAGCCGAGCTCTCCCTTTTAGCCGCGTGGACTCTTCCTTGCAGCTGACTGGCTTGACTCTCGTTGTGGCCCAGAGCACAGCGGGCTCCGTAGTTTGCCGCAGGCGGCTCTCTAGTTGAGGCACGCAGGCTTAATTTCCACAAGGCATGTGGAATCTTAGTTCACAACCAGAGATGGAGCCCCTGTACCGTGTTGGAAGGCAGATTGTTTACCACTGGACCACCAGGGAAGTCCCTAAAGGTATTTTATAGAAATTTTCATGGCACTAAATCTAAAATCTTTTAAAATAGGTTCTTCTACCAGACACTTAAAACATTTCATTTTTGACATTTAACTCCTTAAATTTTTACGTTCTATGTTTATACATGGAATGAAGTTGATTCAAATTTTATCTTTTTTACATATGGATAGTCGTTTTTTTCTCTAAACATTTTCCTTTCCCAACTAATCTGAAATTTAATCTCTGTCATGTATCAGCATGTGTGGCTATGCTTCTTAGTTTTCTATTTCAGTTGTTATTAATATTTTGTTTATCCTTGTACAAGTTTACACTTCTCACTTATTGTAGCTCTATGACAATTACTGATAACTTTCTGGGCAGTGCCTTTCACTGTTCTCTGGCTCTTACCGGCCTTTCAATCCTCCATGTAAAGTTTTAGGATCAGATTATGTTTCATGAATAACCTTGGTGTACATTGGAATTGTACTGGATATAATCTTTATCAGGAGACATATTATTTCCAAATATCAGTCTTTCAACCACAGACATGATATATGACTTCATATATTTAGATGTTAATAAATACCTGTTCATAAAGCTTTAAAAATTTCCCTGTTAGCAGTCTTAAACATTTATTGTAAAAGCACAGCTAAGATAAATGTTAATAGTTACACTTTAAAAAATAAAAAAAATAAAAAAATAAAAAGATTATTGATATAGTATTGTAAATTATATCTCATTGTATTTTCAAAATGTTTATTACTGTTAATATATTTCCTATTTTACATTTGATGTCTCATTCTTTTTCTTATTACACTTGCCTAAGACTTCAAATCAATGTTTCATAAAAGAATTGGTACTATGTGTCCTTGTCTTAGTCCTGATTATAAAGAAAATTATTCTAATGTTTCAGGATGGTATTTATCTTAGATCTGTTCTCTTTACAAGATTCAGGATGTTCTACTATAAATTTTTGCTTACTAATAATATTCATTATGATGTATATTGGACTTTATTAAACACTTTTTTTATCTAAATAGATGATCATGTTTTTCCCCTATAATCTGTCAATGTGTTGAAATAAATATATGACTTTGAAAATATTGACCTAATCTCCCATAACTGGTGTATCTTTTTGGCCAACAGATATTATTTGAAAAATACATTTGGCTTCCATTTGCTAATATTCTATTTAGGATATTGCATCTATATTAATGAGTGAAACGGTTCTGGAATTTTCCTTTCTGATAATATAGTTTACTGGGTTTAATATCAGGCATATCCAAGAATAGTAGAATGAGTTTGGAGGATTTTCTCGTTTCGATTGTCTGTGATATTTGGTGTGATCTGTTTTTTTTTTTTTTTTTTTAAATTGAAAGAACTCTATCTCCTGGTTTCTATTTTTATTATCAAGAAGTAAACTATCTAGTGTTTATTCCTTTGAAAAGAACCTTTTTCCTCTATCTCATTGTAATATTTTTATCTTTTTACTTGCTTTCTGAAGTTTCATTAAAATATTTCTTTGGATGGATTTCTTTAATTTATTCTGTAAACCCCACACTTTGAATCTTTTTGAATGTTTTGTTTGGCTTCTTACATTAGTTATAGAATATTCTCAGCCACACTCTGTTTACCAATTAATTCCTTTCACTTTATCTGGACTAGTAATTGATGGACCAGTAATTAAACTATGTTAGACTCTCTCAGTTATTTTCACCATCACTTAACCTTTTTCATAGTTTCTGTTTTTCTTCTTTATGGTACGTTCTGGGTGCTTTCTTCTTACCTAGCTTCAGTTGCAGTAATGCCTTGCCTCTATTGTGTCTAATCTGCTATAGTCACTCATTGAACTTCTATTTTCATTTTTATATTTTAACTTTTTGTTAAGTTTTCTTTGAGTTTTTTCCAAAGCTGCTTGCTTCCTTTACTGTTTCCAGTTTCCTGAAGATAGAGTCAAACTTATATTTTGTTTCTTTAATTCTAGCCTGCATAATTACTTTATTCAAATAATATGAATATTTGATGAATTCATGGTTTACTTCCATGATATGATTCTTTTTTTTGTCTTTTTTGCTGATTCCTACATATAGTGTCTTATTCCGTTGAATACGTTTGATTAATTTTTCTTAAACTACTTATGTTTTAGGGGGAAACTATCCATGAGAATTCTGAGCCCTAAAATGAAACTTTTCTCCTCTAGAGAAGATTTTCATTTATTTCTTTCAAATTCCTAGTAGTACTAGAAATCTCCATCATCTTTACTGTAAATTTATGACACATTTTAATGTATTAACTGTACAGTGTAAATTTTTGGCCACAAAGTCACCTTGGGACCAGTCTGAGTTACTACTTCACAAAATCAATTCTATATTATAGATTGGCTCTGGAAATTTAATTTTGCTGATTTATTTAAACAATGTTATTGGTTGTGTTTGAGTTTGCATACTTTGAGTTTGCACTGCAGTTAGTCTAAACACTTGAGAAATAGGACATTTGTTCTTTCCTTCAGATCCCAGTTATAGCTCTATAACACCTGTGTTACTGAAATGATCTGATTGCTATATATGTGTGAATTCAGTTAAAGATTAAGGTTGGATGGGTTTATTAGCTATTCAATTATAGAATTCATCATTGAATGTTCACAGAAAGTTGATTTGGCCAGAGTCCAAAATGTGGAGATGTTTTTATGGCATTGCTTATTTGTAAATGTTTTGCTTAATCAGGCTAAACTTTTAAGCAGTTAAATATGAATAGATACTGTGAATAATAATCTAAGCACCAGAGTAGTTTAAAATATCTTTAGCTAAAGGAAAATTCCATTCTGGTGCCTTTGTTAGCAATCAACATATGTATTTAATGTGAGATTTTTCATCATTGTAATTAACTACTGAGCTTCTGAAAGATGAAACACACACATTTTTTAAAAGCAGTTTGCCTAGCTTGTAAAGATATAATATCCAGTCTTACATATCACTTAATAGATTTTTCTATCATTGCACATCTTTAAGTTTAATGATTGCTCTCTTTATTTATTTAGAACCAAATATAAAGCAGCAGATGTACTGAAATGATATATCTGATGCAAATATTCATTACAACAATGTACATGTAATATATATTACTATATACATACTTGTGCCTACTTAGCGCAGATTTCCAGCACTACACATAAATGAGGCAACTATGATTATGACTCCCAAGCTCATGTGCTTTTAGATGTATCATGATAAAGTACATTACACTTCAGAGTATAAAGTTAGCAGTCCTTAGGTTGTATGAAACGGAAACTTTCTCAGCTTGAGCAAAAAGCTAATTTGTTAGGACAGCAGTGTATTTGGGCCTCAGGGATAGAAATTAGAATGGAAACACACTAAAGAATACATTAAGTTAATCCCTTGGTGCCTTTTATGTCTATCTTTCCCTGAATGTCATGCTTTATTTTTCTCCTTCATTGAAAGACAGTTTTTCTCTTGCTCATCTTCTCAGTAGAAAATGACACCAGCATTTGCTCTGGAATTTATGTAAAGTCATGAGGTAATTGAGAAAGACTAAATTTGCTCTCTCTGGGTCTCAGTTCTCAATATTTGACAAGGAATTGATTGGCTGAATTCTGAGCTCACCCCTGGGGTGTGAATCAAATAAAATCTTGATGGTTTCCACTGTAACAGGGTTGATGGAGAGAAAAGGGAATATTTGGAGGAAAGAGTTGCTAGAGAACAATTTAGTAGTATCTCTTATGTTTGACCAGAGGGTGCATTCCCTAACTCCTTACCACTCAAAATGTGGTCGGTGGAATAATAACGCTGGTATTACCAGGGAGCTTGTCAGAAATTTAGAATCTCTGCTGCACGGTGTTTCTTATGAAATTTGGATTTGCATTTAACAAGATCCTCAGGTGATTTGAATGCAGATTAAAAATTAAAACATGGTTCTAATCTGGTAAAAAGTCAGGACCAGGTGTATAAAAATTGATTTTATTCAAGTATCTTTTACTCTTTTAGCTTCCTAAGTTAACCTTTTAACATTCTGGCAGAATCCCCATCAACTGATATACATATATTTAATATATATGTATTTATATTTAATTATAAAGGTAATCTTGACAGCGTGTCAGTCATTGCAAATTCAATTTCATTAATGGAAAAATCAAACAGTTTAAGATTTAGATCCTAATAATTCAGGTCAATAGTTCCGATTTTATATATGGAGGATGGCATAATGTGTCTATTGACAATGTATTTCTAGTATTTTAAAATTTTACAAATATAACTCATTTATATTAATTTCTGGGGAAGGAAAGGGAAATTCACTCCAGTAGTCTTGCCTGGAAAATCCCATGGACAGAGGAACCTGGAGGGCTACAGTCCATGGGGTCTCAAGAGTCAGACACGGCAGCAACTAAACAACCACTACCACCATATCAATTTCCAAAAAAGAAAAATACTTGATTGGACAACTCAATGGAAACAACTAACTCAGGTAACCTTGATAAAGATGTTTAAGATCAATTTTTCTGTAAGCACATCTTATGGAATAAAATATTGGCTGAGTGTCATTAATGTTTATTACACACTAAAACCTTCCTGAATAATATATATAGATTTTTCTGGTTTATATTTTGTGGTGTTCAGATTGTGACCTGCCATTAACTGATTGTTTACAAATATAATTATTTTTATCTAGGCTTTCTTTTCTGACTTTATTATAGTACTATACATTTTAACTTGGGCTTGGGATATGGAGCTGGACTGACTTGGATTTGAATTGGGGTTTAACTTCTTACTAGTTTCATGGTCTTGGGATACTTACATGAGCTACCTAAGCCTTGGATCCTTGTCTGTAGAGTAGAAATAATCATTATAATTTTTTTTCTATAGAATTGTGAGACTTGAAAGAGACAGTGATTATGTCCTGGCAGAGAGTTAGCATGGTGTTTGGTCAGGCCACTCAAGGTGGCTGTGTTCTTGTTCTCTGTATATAATTTGCTCGAGTAGTCCACACTACATGTATACCCTACTGACATGAACATGCTTGCCCTCAACCCCAGCTAGTGATTGTTTTGATCCTTAGGGCAGATGCAGCTCACCTGCTAGTTCATTAAAGTGAAAGTCCTTGTCATGAGCCAATCTGCTGTCAATTTTCCTTATAAATTATAGCCTCCTTCTCCCCAGAGTAGCAAAGATGGCTGCCTATCCTGTCTATTTGCTGTCCATACTGAGATATCACTCCAGAATATTTTGCTGAGAACAGGTAAAATTCCCTGTCTAGTATGCCATCCAGGGTTTCCCTTGTGTCTCAGTAGTAAGGAATCCGTCTGCCAAAGCAGGAGATGCAGGAGACGTGGGTTTGATCCCTGGTTCAGGAAGATCCCGTGGAGAAAGAGATGGCAACCCGTCTCAATATTCTTGACTGGGAAAACAAGGATAGAAGAGCCTGGTGGGCTATAGTCCATGGGGTTACAAAGAGTCAAGACAAGACTGAGCACACACACTTGCTGTTAACATCTCTGTCACTGTCTTCCAGCTCTTTCATTGGTCTTGGGGCTGGGCAACAATAGCTCAACATATAGTACAAATTTGTTGTGGTTATTGTTTGGCTACTGGATCTTCGTTGCTGTGCACAGGATTTCTCTAGTTGGAGTGAGTGGGGGCTACTCTCTAGTTGCGGAGCACAGGTGTCTCATTGTAGTGGTTTCTCTTATTGTGGAGGACAGGCTCTATAGCACACGGACTTAGTTGCCCCTCAGCATGTAGAATCTTCCCAGACCAAGGATCGACCTGTGTCCCCTGCCTTGCAAGGTGAATTCTTAACCACTGGGCCACTAGGAAAGTCCTCAATTAGTTACTATTATAATTATTTACCTTTATATGCTCACCTTATTTCATTTGGTTCTTGACAGCAAGTTTTTCATGTTCCTTTTGGAAACATTTTTACCTTATCTAATCACCAACAAAAGAAAGCTTTCTTCTTTGTTCACAATGTTTTTTACTCAGTGGCTAGTTTGGGTTAGAAATTTATTGCCAATAGATCTTCTTGAATGGGACTTTGAAAATTGTATGTGTTGCCTGTATTTGGTTACAAACTCCATTGCAGTTTTCAACTTGATTCTTATTTTGGTTCATTTCATGTAATTATATACCATTGTATATACTGTATCAGAAACAGGTAAGCATAGAAAAGTCAACGTGGAAGGGATTCTTTGATGTTTATATATATATTTTAAACACAAATAAATCTCTAGCTTCCTTACTTCCTGATTGGTTATTAGATTTGCCACAGATAATTCATGCAACATTTTAGGTGTTGGAACCTCCAGGTTAGAAGTTTTGTAGTAAATTTATACTTTTCTGTAATCATAGAGGCAATTGTTGATCTCAGAAATGTTTATCTTTGCAAATATCCTTTTACTATTTAGGTGAAATATTTTCTGATTCAATATTGTTATTTCTCATATATTCCCTAAGATGAAAAATTCAAGTAGAATGTATCTCACATTCAAACACACTAAATTTTCATTTTTCAAAGTTTATTCTTTTTTTCAAGTTTGGAACCAGTGGAGAGATAGAGGTCAGACAAAAAGCAAAATGTCACATTCATTTCCCTCATGAGTAACTGGAAAAGGTAAATTTAGATGTAAAGCTAAGTTAGCTTACTAATAATCCATCTCTGTATTAGACTAACTCACCCCATTAATGGGAGACCTGTATAATCCCAGAGTGGACATATCAGACTTTTTCCCTCTTATGAATAAGACAATAAATAGACCAGAATACACGCCTTCTGCAAACACAGTAGAAGCACAGAAATTGCCAAGAGACTTGTGCTTCTTTCTTCCAGAACCATCATCATCATGAACATCATTCCTCTTTCTATGATCAAGGTAATTTGAATTTTACTTTATTTCAAGGTAATACAGTGAAATAGCACAAAACTTTAATATACCTTGGAATTGAAGACATCTTTAGTGCTGGTAAATAATAGCATTCTAACATTCTGGTTAGTTTTCAAAATCTAAGCATAGATTATCCACCTTAAATATATTATCATTTTAAGCTTATGTAAGATTAAATAGAGATTTGTGACACCCTCAGAAAAGTAAAATCTAGCCCACTCTTTGGAACTGTCAATTCAAACTTATTTTAACTTTGAATGTTTAATTAAAATGCTGTAGGTTTCCTCTTACCATCGACAAATGGTACACCTTCTTTACTACACCTCTGCTAACTTCATATATTTCCTTCTGCCCAACTTTTGTTTCCCTAGTATATCAATAATTTCAGGGTGGGAGGAAGCTCACTGCGTAGGATCCAAGGCAAACCATTAATTACAATGAAATTGCACTGATAAAAATCTCAAATCTCAATTTTATTTTTACATTTTTTCTTCTTTGAATCAACTCAGTTTACTTTGATTCCTCTGGCTCCAACCTGAGGTAGACTCATTATATCCCTATAAGGAGCTAATCTCTTCCCATGACATTATGTGTATGGAATGCATAAGAAAACCACAAAGACAAGATTTATTTGTCAAATATCTAGCTCTAAGATTTCAAGAGTGGACAAATAAGTTGAAGTTCTGTTTGTCCTTTGCATTTTTATATCTTAATTGTAGTTTTCAAGATATTGTTCCCCCCCCTTTTTTTTTAAGGAAAACCTGCAATTTTTATCATTTAGTTTAACTGAACATTGTCTGAAACAAATTTGAGGACATCATTTTTTTTTCAGTATAAATACCCATTTAAAAATACATATGTTGGTTATTAGTTACATTCTTAAAGTTGATTAAACTATCCTCTCTGGACAGTTTAACAGCATTATTACTGCATTCACATTCAGCCATCTGGTTTACCTAAAGAAAATTAAAAGGATGATGTCACCAGAGTACCTCATCTACATTGCAAGAATTACACTGCATACACAAGAGTATTATTAGAAACATATGTTTAGTTTAAAAACGCCTTCCATTTCATTCACTGTGAGCCAGATTATATCAGTGACAAAAATTTCTCAGGAAGTTAGATAGCATTTGAATTTGTTAAATTACCACTAAAAGGCACAGCACCTTAAAACTAGTTTCAAATATCTGTTGCACCAATCAAAATACTTGATTTACTCTAAGGGGAACATTCTCCTCTTAAAACAAATAGAACAAAACAACACAACAACTGTATTATAGTTGAGAAGGCATAGCAAAGATTTATACAATGTACCAGCATTTATATTGTTTCATATTTAAAGAAAGGAAGATCAACATTTAATCTCACAGTGAAATTATTGACTTATTTCCACAAAGGGTTAAACAATTGAAAAATTGTCTGGCATCTGAGAAGAAATGCAAAAGACCTAGTGAAACATCTGAAATAAGCAATCAGAACAAAGCATTGTTTGGGGCTGACCTAGTGTTTCAGCAACTTAATCTTAAAATAAATAGCTGTCTATAATATTATTTTAGAACTCCCTCCTCCAAATCAGTTGCTCATAATTTCTTTTTAAGATATTTTTTCCTAACAGACAAAAACTTTAGCAAAACTCATCTTACTTTAAAAAATAGTCTGTCACTAGCCTGGAAGAGGGGTGGTAGATATCAAACAATGACATATTTCTGAGAACAAAGATAAAGATGGAATGATTTTTAGATAGGCAGTCAACTACATCTGCTTCTAAGGGCTTATATGAAATCAATTTTAATGTAGTCAAATTATTCAGTGTACTTGAAGTAGTATAATGTTACTACATTATACATTAATGTATTAATTGCTATATTTCTTGTGAAAGCTACATCTCTCAAAATAAAATGCCCTCATATTTTCCAATGTAAAATAACAAGATAAGAATATACCTTAATAATATAATATGGTACAAGATATAAATGACCTAGAAATAATGAGGTCTCCTAAAAGATTTTGTTTGTTGATAAGTTTAGGTTACATATATAAAATGGTCTTTGACTTACCAAATATTATAAACTTAAGGTCATATTAAAATGTGATTTATTCTGTAGGCTTGTGAGTATCCAAAAATTTTACCAACTTCTAGACTGGGATACTTATAGGAGATAACGCAGTAGAGTAAATGGCACACGGGTTTTGGAAAAACAAGCAAACAAAAAGCCCCCAAACAACAGCCTGAGTTTTAATCCTAGTCTCGTTATATACTAACAGTATGGGTCAGAATGAGTCATATTTTCATGAGCCTGTTTTCTGTTCTGTAAAATGAGAAAATGTTAAGGTGCTGTGTATATGACATGGGCTTCCCAGGAGGTATTAGTAGTAAAGAACCCTCCTGACAATGCAGGAGACATAAGAGATACAGGTTCAATCCCTGCATCAGGAAGATCCCCAGGAGGAGGGCATGGCAACCCACTTCAGTATTCTTGCCTGGAGAATCCCATGGACAGAGGATCCTGGTGGTCTATAGCCCAGGTTGCAAAGAGTCAGACACGACTGAAGTGACTTAGCACACATGCACATATATGACATATACTTATCACACTTTCTAAGGCTTCCTAACAAATCACCCCAAAACTTAATGGTGTACAGTTGTCCATGAATTCAGCCAGGTCACAGTCGGAATGGTTTTTTATCTGCTCTGCTGTCCTTCACCTTAGCGATTACCTCTTCCCATGAATCTCTCTTTCATGTTGTGCTTCCCAGATGGTAATGAACCTGCCTGCCAGTGCAGAAGAGGTAAGAGATGTGGGTTCAATCCCTGAGTCAGGAAGTTCCCCTGGAGGAGGTCATGGAAACCCATGCCAGTATTCTTGATGGAAAAACATAACACACACATGGCATAATGTCTGGGTTGCTAGAATGAGTGTCCTGAGAGAGCGAACTCAGTAAGATTGTTCTACCATACTCCATTTGTTAGAGCACTTACAAGTCCCTGCCCAGACACAATGGAACAATACCTCTTAATGGGAAGATTTTCAGTCATGTAGCATGAACATGTGGGATGGGTTAAATACATTGACCAATTTTAGAAAATAAAATTGCCTGCAGCACTCAACATGTAGAAGCTATTATTATATAGTATGGAATTGTTGAAAAGGCATGGATTTGGGATCAGGATATTTTACCACTTAAAAATTCTCGTTACATATGTCTCTTACAAATTCTTCACCTATTAAATTAGTATGATACACTTATTTTGAAAGTTTTTTGGTGAGGATTAAAGAAATAATATGCAGAAGTATTTGACAAATACTGCATGCTCAGTAAATGCTTCTCCAGATTTTGGCTCAGCAGGTAATGGCACTAAAATTCCGTCAGTCTTGAGTCTGCTACAGAATCAGAGTTCCCAACAAGGTAAAGCAGTTGTGAATAGGCCAAATGGATGGATTTCTGTTTAGAATCAAGCTTTGAGCAGTGTATTCAGAACCAGCAAAATATAACTTTCTATCTGGAAAAGTCCAGTTTCATCAACAAGCTTAAGGAACAAATTGAATCACAGACTCCTAGAATCTTAGAGAAGGAAGTTGACTGATACGGCAAACTCCACATTTTATAGATAAGAGAATCAAGAGAGGTTAAATTGCTTATTCAAGGTTGTACTCTAAGGAGAAAGTATGTGGCTGAAATTCATGTCTGCTAACTTGTAGGTTCAAATCTTTAGTAATCAGCTATGCATATAATGAACATTATACCTTTTTTCCTCTGGAATGGAATCATACATTAATTACAGCTAAGCATATTATGTGTGTGAATTTAATAATAACATGATTACAATAGTTAATAAATTAATATGACTTATGAGAGTTAAAAAAATCTTTATTAGATGAGTAATTATTCTATTATGGGAAACAATCAGGAAACTGAAGCTGAAAAATAACTGAAAAAATTTTCCAACTTTCCAAAAATATACCTTTCCAGTTTTGAATGTTTGATATTGGCTAATCAAAAACACAAATATGATTGTATCCATGCCTTGCTCAGCCACTAAGTCATGTCTAACTGTTTGCGACCCATAGACTGTAGCCTGCCAGGCTCCTCTGTCCATGAGATTTCCAGGCAAGAACACTGGAATGGGTTGCCATTTCCCCCTGCAGGGGATCTCCCTGACTCAGGGCCTGAACCCATGTCTCCTGCATCTTCTACATTGGCAGGTAGATTCTTTACCACTGAGCAACCTGAATTGATCATAGGAATATACTGAGCATGTCAGTCAATTTTGCCATGGAAATCAGACTTCCAGGACTGGATGCAGACAACTGAACTGTACTTCCAATCATAGCTGGTACATGAGTGGTTGTGAGAACTAAGTAGTATATTAGTTCCCTCTTGTAGCTGTAAGGAATTACCACAACTTAGTAGCTGAAAGCAATACAAATGTAGTTTCTTACAGTTCTAGAATCAGAAGTCCTAAACAAGTTTCATTTGGTTAAAGTCAAGGTGTTGGCAGGTTTCTCTGGAGTTTCTTAGAAGATTTTTTGCTTTTTTTCAACTTCTAGTGGCCATCTGCATTCTTTGTGATTATATTTAGAACCACATAGATAATCTAGAATAATCTTTGCATCTCAAGATATTTAATCACATCTGTAAAGTCTCTTTGGTCATATTAGAAAACATTCACAGGTCCTAGATGTAGGAGTCTTTATTCAGCCTAGCAGAAGTGGCATGATATATACTTATTAGTTTACCTTTTGCCTGGCCCTAAATGAAGGCTCAATAAAAAGTAACAGATTATTATGTAATACAGTGATTTTATATTTATACACATAGTCATCATTTGCATCCCTGGAAAGCCACACTGTTGTGTGATATTATTCAAAGACTCTGGTTGCCAAAACAATAAAGTTAAAAATTGTTTCTGAGCATCACCTAGTGGAATGACTAGAAACTAGGAACACTCCCAAGCCCTTCCCACCCCTCCTCACATGATCTTAAGAAGGCACCTCTGTATTCTATGCACTTTTACACCTTCTTTCCACTTCTCTCCTGATTCTCACTCTTGATGCCTTGATCTGCAGAGATGTCCACCTTCACCTTTTCCTGTGTCATTGCTGTTTTACCTCTGCTGCCATTGCATCATAACTCTGTCCCTGCCAACTGGATTTGCTCCACTCTCCAAGAACCCTCAACCATGGGTGAAATGCCCAACCCCTTTCTCTCTTCATCACTCTGATCATTCAACACCAGTTTTGAGTCCTTCTCTTCCCCTATATTTCTATTTCTTCTTTCTTTTAGCAACTTGACTGTTGTGTACTCCATTATTATTAATAATTGCTATCTATAGATCTCTTATAGCTGTCTCTTGTAGAACACTTTAAGCAGCTTTCCCTAGGCTAAAATGGAAGACATTACCTTCAGCTGTTTCACTGACACAAGTTCAAGATGAAGCCATTCTTTTCCCAAACACAGAGTGAGTTTTATGTTGTTCAAGGATGTGAATAATGATTTAAAATTTAGTGTGTATAAATCATGTGTTGATAAACATGAAATCCACAATCTCTGCCCAAGAAGTTTGTTAAGTATTGGAAATAGGAAAAAAAATTAAAACATGATACAGGTAATTATAATCCAGAGTGACATGCTAGAGAATGTTAGACATTTAGGGTGTGATAGAAGCATGTAGGAGAGGCACCTGTTGCTGATTTGAAGGGTCAGAATTTGGTTCCTGGAGAAAATGTTCTGTATGAGGAGACTTCAAGGATCAACACGCCTTAGACTAACGAAGTGCAGAAGAGGATAGGACCAGTGGATGCATGGAGAATACAGTTTTCAAAGGAAAAAGAAAAACCTAAAGCAGAGACTTAGAGAATAAGAGAGGGTGTAGAGCTCTGAGTGAATTTCAGGATGCTAAAGCATTGAGTATGGCAGGAGAATGGAAGAGAGAAGGCTGGATAGGTTCACAAGATCCCAAGAACTTTGAGAGTGATATAAGAAGTTTAGATTTTATATAAATGTCAAAGAGGAATTCCTGAAATGAAGTGGTATTTTAGGAGTGGTGTTTAGGAAGATCATTCTTTGACTCACACTGAAATGGAAAAGGGCAAAAGGCAAGACTGGAGATGAATTGGGTGGGGCAGGGTAGAACTTATTACAGTAAAACAGTTGATCTTCTTTCTAAACTTGTGATTCTGACAGGTTAAAGTGGACAAATGGTTTAGTTCAGTTCAGTTCATTTCAGTCGCTCAGTCGTGTCTGACTCTTTGTGACCCCACGAATCGCAGCACGCCAGGCCTCCCTGTCCATCACCAACTCCCAGAGTTCACTCAAACTCATGTCCATCGAGTCAGTGATGCCATCCAGCCATCTCATCCTGTGTCGTCCCCTTCTCCTCCTGCCCCCAACCCCTCCCAGCATCAGAGTCTTTTCCAATGAGAGAACTCTTCGCATGAGGTGGCCAAAGTATTGGAGTTTCAGCTTTAGCATCAGTCCTTCCAAAGAACACCCAGGACTGATCTCCTTTAGAATGGACTGGTTGGATCTCCTTCCAGACCAAGGGACTCTCAAGAGTCTTCTCCAACACCACAGTTCAAAAGCATCAATTCTTTGGCGCTCAGCTTTCTTCACAGTCCAACATTCACATCCGTACATGACTTAGAGGTAAATCTCACAGTATTTGATGCTTGTTAGAATGTGAATGTTATGGTGAAATGAGAGAGAGGAGTTCCTGGTACCTGTCTTATATAGATTCTTGGTTGTGAGGTTACTTGTCAGACTTTAGAGTCCTTTCTCAGTTTGTCTAAGGAGACCCTTCATTTTTGCATGAAAAGAATTGACAAGCTGGAGATCATGGTACACTCACAGATTTTGCCCTTTAATTAGGCCCCTGTTGCACATCTACTGTTTTTTTTTTTTTTAATGTTCCTTATTGTTTAACCATTGCATGGGATTCATTTCTCCAACCCTCTTCTGTTATGATGGGAACTGGTAAAGGTCTGTGGTTGCAAAGCTCTATAGATGGCTAGCCTTTGCAAATGGGAGAAGCATGACTCATGGCTTTCTCAAGTGTGACAGAATTCTTTAATTTTTCATTAAAGGATGTAAACAGTTTACACAGTTGTCTGAATTTTCTAACAGAGAAAACCAAGCAGACAAATTTCAGAAAAATATGAAGTACTCTTTTGGCATGCCAGTGTATTTTTCTTTTATGCCCTGTGGAGGACCATGAACGAATACTATAATAAGAAATATAAAACAAAAATGAAAGCAAAGCAATAAATAATATAAATATAAATATGTGGGTAATTTTTTTATTGTATTACATCAAGGACTTTTAAAAGCACAAAACAAATGAAAGAAATCACAAAAGATGGTTAATTTATATCCCTTAGAAAAATTTCTGTATACAAATGTTCATCAAATCAAATGTAATGACAAACTAGAAAGAAAAAATATGAATAAGAAATTTGACAGAAATATAGTCTAGAACCTTAAGATCATATTCTTTAAAAAATAAATCCACAAGAAAATTTTAATACTTCAGGACATAATTTGGAAATAACTCACAGAGAAATACCAATAGCCTTTAAGTATATTGTGACTACCATTTGTTTTTCCTTGAACCCTCTAGCAGTTCTTTTCTTGTCTTCTGACACCACGCCATGAAGTTCATTTGAGGACTCCCCTCTGCACCCCTGACCCCAGTGGTGAACCACATATTCTAAGCTCAAGCCAGTTAATCGTTCAGGGCTGGGCATATGTCCTAAGACGATCCATTCAATTCCTAGACTGTTTCTGGGGTCTGCCTATAAACAAGCTTTCCCACCGAACTTGAACCCAAGAATATATCATGTTTCAGTTACTGCAGTTATCTTGCCACTCTGAGAATAAAGTGTACATATAGAAGAAAGAAGAGCATAGCAAGTAAACAAATAAAAAAAGACTAGGAAAGGATGACATTGTTTGGAGTCTAGAAATTCAGCTGTCCTTGGAAAGTAGTTACAACCTTTCTACAGAACAATATGTTAATATTAGCTTATATGACTCAGAACATATGTTAATACACTAAAAGGTTAATAGAATCATTTTGTGTATATCTGGTTGATATAATTAGTAATCCTTTTAATTTCCTTTTTTATATTCCATTTTATTTCCTAAATTTTTGTAAAATGACATGTATTTTGCTCTTTAATTTTTATCTTTTTATATTACTTTTATATTTTGGAAAAATATATTATTGTTAATTATATATTAATTATATTAATGCTAATTAATTTGTATGAGCAACATGACAATATAGATGAATTTAGTTAGACTTAAAAAACATTTATTCTCATAGATATGGTAAAATTATACAAGTTATCCATATTGTGAAGTTTGAGGATACATACTTCTGGACTGCCAATTCTGCTCAAGACTTCTGACATCAACTGCAAGTTTTGGAGGTTACCATAATCAGTCTAAATTTGAGCAACACAGCACTTGCTGAAAGCCAGTATACTCATGATTTCAGATGACTACAGGGAAAGACAATATATGAAAATAACAGCCAAAGGAAGAGATGCATAGGGCAGAGTCTGGGAGGGTTCCAAATATGAAACTTCTATTGACTTCTGGAAAGATCTACTCTCCAGGTATTGATGGTGACAGTACACCTGAAATATTGTCAAACAGAGTTCACCTGAGTTTCAATGTCCAGAGTTTTTGCTGTGGCTTTGTTACATGGGTATATAATTGATTGATTGATTGCCCATGTGGTTAACTCAGCCACCAGGTAGATTATTCTGCTTGGACTGCCATAACAAAATACCACAGACGGGATAACTTAAACAACAAAAATTTATTTATTCTAGTTCTGGAGGCTGGGATGTCCAAGATCAATGTCTTGGTAAGTTAGATATCATTTTGAAGCTTCTTCTCCCAACTTTTAATCACCATCTTGCTCTGGGCTCACAGAGAAAGAGCTACGTGATGTCTCTTATAAGAGCACCAGTCTCATTAGACCAGGGCCCCACCCTCATGAACTCATCTAACCAAAATTACCTCCCCAAAGCCCCGTCTCTAGATACCATCAAGTTGCGGTTTAGGGCGTCAATATATTAAATTTGAAAGAACAAAAACATTTAACCGATAATGCCAGGTCAACTGATACCATGAAATTCCAAAGCTCCCACCTATCTTTCCAGTTTTAATATATGTGCTGTTGAAACAATCACAAAACCCCTACTCTAAATCACATGGTTGGTTTTCTAGCCGGGACCAGCACCACAGTAAGGTCCAGTGTGGTCAAAGACCCCATCTTTGAACAAAGACATAGAACACCTGGCACAAGCTTAGGGCAAAGGCCAACCTCTTTGGGGGCAAGGTCAAATTCTTTACCACACAGAAGAGCTAGTTTTATAAAAATAGTTTAGCTTAGTAAAGTACAATAAAAAGACAGCTTTTCTCTTTCTGTGTTTTAATATAGGCTCGTCTTTCCTGACCTGATGGCAATGTCTGTGGCAGATTGTGTGGATATATAGTCACTGTCAGCTATAAAAATGGTCTTGTTTAATATTAAAATTTTTTTTAACTTTTTCCTCTCCCTTTCTTCACACCAAATCTGTGGACTATTTCTTCTGTTTTGTTTTTTTTTTTCTTTTGTTATTAGGTGTCTAAGGGTTTATGATGTCTATCTTCTTTGTGAATTTTACCTTTTATTATTAAAAACATTCATCTTTGTTTCATTAAAATAAATAAATTCAAACAAACAAACCTAAGAGTTGACTCTCTCACTGCCAATGTCGGGTTTAGATGCAACAGAGAAATAGAGTAGATATTTTCATTGGTTGGATACTGGTATAAACTGACTCTCAATACACTCTGACATATCAGGCCTGCATAGGTCTATGCAGGCTCTTACACAATAGAAAATTGTTTTGTGCTCGTCTCTTTCACCCTTTTATTAGTTCTGTCCCCCAGTCATTCTGTCCCTTAGTCCACAACTCCAGATCAAGCCACTTACCCACAGTGGTATCCTTATTGTCTATCCTTATTGTCCAAGGGAACTTATGCCTTCTAGCTTATAAAATGCCACGTTTAGTTAAATTTTTCAAGTTGATAGGAAATACCCTATTCAGCATCCCATCAAATGTCCCATAACATATGGCATATGTTACTATGCTCATTTACTGCCCAGAAGAACTAAGGCATATGGTTGCCTACTTACTGTACCATCTTCTCTCTTCCCCTTGTCACTGAGTGTTACCAAGGCTGGCATCATCCTCTCTGAATTTCCCGAAAGAGGTATGTGTAGTCTTTCTCTTCACATTACCCACAAATCCAGAAGACTCACATCAGTTTTTCTTAAGAATTCTTTCTTGCTTTATGTCGTTAGATCTGTAATTTCACAAGCATAAGACACAAATAGCGAGAGAGATGCTGTAGAAAGTTCTTATTTATATGAATGATTTTGAGGATTGCCTCTCTTTACTTGGTGGTGGTGGGACAGTGGATGCACTCTTTCCGTTCCACAGAGTGAGGCACAGGCTTCTCTACTCTTATGAATTTCCTTCAAGTAATTTCCTTGTGAATCTTCCAATCGTTTTTAACAAAGACTGAAAGTGTGTGGTGGGAGTTGTTAGTCAAAGAAGCAATTTAATCACATGTTATTAAGTTCTGTGGGAATACGTAGCTCTCTTTGAGTGAGGGAGTTATATATTACCTACTATTTACAACTTTAGGGATTTCACCAATTTTTTCAAGTTGAATCGAAATATCCCATTCGGCATCTTAAAGCATGTGACAGACATTACTGTGCTCATTTGCTGCCCCCCAAAACTAAAGCCTATTGAACTAACATAGACTTAGGGAAAATATTACTTCTGATTGATTGTCTTATTCTAATCTAGAACTTCTTAATGCTGCTTTAGAGAAGGACTCTTCTAATGGAGGGATTCTCAGGCTCCTGACATAATAAGATTCTGAGAAATGATCTGTACCTAATCACCCCAAAATTCAGTGGATTGAAATAACACATTTAATCTTGTGTATCTGTTTGTCTTTTGGGGCTTGGCTGATCTCAGTTGAATTTGACTAGATGGTGCTCTACAGACAGTGGTACCTCAGATCCTGCTTATAATTAAAGGTCAAAGGCAGAGTGGGCATATTCAGTGTCTCTTATTTCCCTTGTGTCAGAGACGTCTCTTCCTCTTATAGCATTGGCATAGGGGTGAAAGAGAATAAGCACAACATGTATCCTGCTAAGATCCAGGCTTGGCACTGCCATATTACCTCTGCCCATAGACCCATAGTAAAAGGAAGTCATATGGCCAAGCCAAAGTCAAAGGGTGGTGAAACATACTCATGATGAAGCCTTGGAAAAGTATGGATGATTGAGGGGAGAAGAAGCAGGGCAGTAATTCAATTCAATCTAAAACAGCATTGTTTGACAAATATTTTATAAACTTTGGGCTTCCCTGTGGCTCAGCCGGTAAAGAATCCGCCTGTAATGTGGGAGACCTGGGTTCGATCCCTGGGTTGGGAAGATCCCCCAGAGAAAGGAAAGGCTACCCACTCCAGTATTCTGGCCTGGAGAATTCCATGGACTGTACAGCCCATGGGATCACTTCTCTTTTAATCATGAATGACTCTTTTTGACCCCATGGACTATAGCCTACCAGGCTCCTCTGTCTAAGCTGACCACCAAAGAATTGATGCTTCTGAATTGCAGCGCTAGAGCAGAGGCATATTCTGGGGTAGCATATTCTTATAATCTTCACATTGCTTATTACAATGACAAGGTTATATTTCTTTGTGTGTTTGCTTAATTAAACAATGTTTCTGTTACTAACTTGAATATGGGCTCCAAGAAAACAGGAAACATGCTGTGTTTAGTTACTGTGATATCACTAACGTCTTGTGCAAACCACCTCCCCCAAATTCAGGAAATACATTTATTGGATTATTTTGACATTTCTTATAGTGTAGGATAAAAATAGTTTATAATATCTGAGGTTATATTATTGTAGCATGAGTAAAAAAAAAGGAGGTATCTTGTATAGATATTCATATATTGTCACGGAATGATTCCAACTTTCCCCCTTAGTCTTGTTTCCTTTTTAAATCAAGTTTTCTCTTAAATTAAACCTCACCAAAGAGGTTCCATCTTTATAACTTCTCTTTCTTCCTTCTTTCACATCATTCTGTTCTTTTATCTTTAAAACTATCTTTTAATACTGAACCGTAAACTAACCTGATTCCAAACCCTAAAAGCCTGAAATTTGGTAAATCTCAAGGGCTTCCCCATCAAGCTAAAGAAAAACACTGATTTGCATGAGTGGATAAAGTTTTACCATCTCAAATTCCTGTTATAATTAGTTTCAGAACAGTAGATCCATGTTATGTCTATTTCTATTCCTTTCCTCATCTGTGGCAAGGGAATGAGTCATTAGAATCTTAATGTTTGCATTACATGCCAGCAGTGGTCTGTTGTTATGCTTTTACTTAAATATTCTGAATTCTGACTGGCTAATCCATTCTACCTTTTATTGTAAGAAAACTGGAATGAGCTGCTAACTCAAACAAGAGAGCCTGGAAAAGGTCAAATGAGTGCAAAATCGGCTGTCAATCATTAAATGGTGACAGAATTAGAAGGCTTGCTTTTGTGACTCAGATTGAAATTGAAACATAGAATGTCACCACATGAATTCTCTAAGATTCACAATGAATGTGGTTGGAGTAATAACAGGGAAGAACTAACAATTTTTAAAGGATTATGTTGCCTTTGATTCTAAATTCCAAAAGGATGCATTCTTTAACCATAGGAAATGGCTCAAATGATAATGGGGTGGTGATAGTGTGCTGTTCTGAACTTAACCAAATGCAGATTTTGAAAATAATTTGATTTATTTGATTTTTATTCTCTTTGGCTGTGCTGGGTCTTCGTTGTTTTCTCCAGGACTTTTTCTCCAGTTGCTGCAAGTGGGGGCTACTCTCTAGTTGAGGTGCACTGGCTTCTCATAGTGGTGGCTTCTATTGTTGCTAAGCATGGGCTCTAGAGCATGCAGGCTTCAGTAGTTGTAGCTCCCAGGCTCTAGATACTGGCTCAATAGTTGTGGTGCATGGGTTTAGCCACTCCATGTCAGGTGGGATTTTCCTGGGATCAGGGATTGAACCTGTGTCTCCTGCATTGGCAGGTGGATTCTTCACCACTGAGCCACCAAGGAAGCCTCAAATGCAAAATATTTTTGATAAAAATCTGAAAAGAAGGCAAAGCCTATTCTTGAAGCAATTCATAAATTTCACTACTGAGATAGTATGCCTTTTCAATTTGGTCTAGTGCTTATATTTTTTAAATTTATAAATAATTGTTCTGATTTGTAAATTATAGGTGCTATTTTTAGAAATGAATTTGCTTTAATTTCATTTACTTTTTGGCTACATTTTAATCTTCAGACTCACTTTTTTTTTTCCAGAAAGGCTGCCAAATAATACTCCTTTAGGTTTCTAATTTATCATGTATTTAAATAGACTTTCAAAAAATAATTGTACATGTTGTCATTTCTTTTGCTGTGGATTAGTTCAAATTTGCTCTTATTTTTCATTGCTTTTAAAAGTCACAAAAATAGATCTCTGCCATCATTTCAGGGCTGAAAGCAATGTAGCAGTCACAAATTTAGTGTTTTTTTTTTTTAACACTCATGTTATCTGTGGATTATTCAGAATAATTCTTTTTCCTTCCACTCTCTTCTGCAAATTTCCTTTTCTTGCCATGCTACATTTCTGAACCTTTATTGTAGGAAAAGAAGTTTCAATCTAATGATTGAATGGAATTTGTAGTGTTACCTGTATGGTTTGGTCTCCTACTCCCTCTATCTCCCTTAGTCTTTGGCAATTAAATTTATTTAAATCTTTGCCAGGTGTTGAGACATTACCAAACTCAGGTTTGGCTGCTTGTCCCTCAAAAGATGATACTCTAGAGGCAAGTGAGGAAAGGTTGCTTTAATCAGAAGGCTGATAATTTGGGTGGACTCCTGTATTCAAAACCAATTCTGAAAATTCTAGTTCATGGAGAGTTTTTAAAGGGCAAAGGGGGAAAGAGTCTCAGTGAACTGTTGAGGCAGGAGGTTAGATTTTGTATCAGTCTCCATTACATGCAGACTGACTCCTCATTATCTTTCTTCAGATTTTATCTAGACTGCATGATCTGCCCATGGGATTGCTGAGGAGATTTTGAGGGGTGGAGAGCTAGTCATTCTTTAACTACTTAATTCTTCATGCCCTCTTCTTTTAATCTAGGAAAATAGTCTACAGGTTTGGTAAGGCATGGTGTGCACTCAGTAGAGCATAAATCAGCAATTAGGCTAAGTTGCCTAGTGATCTAATTTCTATAGTTAGGTTCTTCTAAGGTTAAAGGGGAATGAACAGGAAAGGGCAAACGGCAAAGGGGCAAAAGAGCTGCTTTCAAGATTTTCAAGGTCATCTGAAAGGATCTTTTCATATATGGATAACAACTCATAGCACTTGACTGTTTGTCATATCCTCATGTCTTTGGCTTAGCAATTGCTTTGCTACTCAGCAGGCTCAGAGAAAAATTTTTTGATCATTGGTGTTGTCTACAGACATGCAATCTGTAACAGCAATAGAAATATTGGAAATTGAAAAGCAGCTGTAAATAGAAGTACGAGATAAATTATTGTTACTCTCATAACAAAAGTAAAGAGCTAAATTAGCTTATCCAGGAGAAAATCAGAACTTCATGCTTAAGGATATAATTTTGTATTTCATGGAAGTTGAGAGGTAAACAACAAAATCTTATGTGCCAACTAATAGAAAGATAGAGAAGGCCCAGAAAATAGAAGTTACTATTAAAGTGTGTGATTTATAGGTCTGCCAGAGGGGACTCCAAGAGTCTTGATTTCAGTGAAATTATTAGAAAAATCTATTCAGAGATGTGCTATGTCAAGGGCCAGGGAAGAGTGGAATAAAATAGAATCCTTCATCTTCACATGCTCAACATACGACTTAAAGTCTCAGTAAAAGAGCAGTTGGCAGTATTTTAAGTCCATGATATATAAAGGAAGCCGTGTTACCGTTATGAGTCTTCATTAAAACTGACTAAAATTCACAGTTAGATTAGGCAAGTTCAGTTTGTTCAGCATGTATGCATATTGATTATAGTGCTCTTTTTGACATTGCAGAGGGAAAAATAATCAAACTTGTAGAATGCCGTGGACCTCAGACTTTATGTTTATAGATCCAATTTTCTTTTCATTACACCCCCTTTTATATTGTTTTAGTCTTGATCCATAAGATGAATGGTTCAAATAAAGGAATGCTTTGTGGATATGGATTACCAAGAGTAAAAAAAAAAAAAAAGAAGAAGAAGAAGAAGAAGATGAAAAGCATAATTTGATAAGGCATGGGCAATATATGTGCTGTGGTAATAGAGTGTGGCTCAGTGACAACAGATGTTTCATAATTACAAATACCTGATTTAATGTACTATTTCAGCCTTGCTGAGTCTGAAACATGCATAAGAGCATCTTACATTACTGGCTATGGTTGGAGGAGTCTAGGTCACTTTGTCAGTTGTAGCTGTAGCTCTTTAATGATAATAAATTCATTAGTTCACTAAGACTGAAGTAAGAATCAGAAGTAATCACAAAAATATACTATTTCTATGGTCTTCATATTTTTAAAGGGCTCTTAGGGGTAGCTGACAGAGAAGGCAATGGCAATCCACTCCAGTACTCTTGCCTGGAAAATCGCATGGATGGAGGAGCCTGGTAGGCTGCAGTCCATGGAGTCGCTAAGAGTCAGGCATGACTGAACGACTTCATTTTGACTTTTCACTTTCATGCATTGGAGAAGGAAATGACAACCCACTCCAGTGTTCTTGCCTGGAGAATCCCAGGGACAGAGGAACCCAGTATGCTGCCGTCTATGGGGCTGCACAGAGTCGGACACAACTAAAGCGACTTAGCAGCAGCAGTAGAGGTAGCTGAAGAATCAATCTGTCAAAAGAATTGAGTACCTATTAAGCTAGGGGCATTGCCTCAGGTGCATAAACAGACTACAAATAAACCATAAAACCCAGTCAAGACTCTGAAACAACAGACTATCTTGCCTGAGAAATAAAGTCTCAAGAAAGAGTAAAGAACAATTCAAATCTCTGAGACCCAGCCTATCAGTGCCTAGAATATACTGACCATCATTAAATATTGAGTAAAATTCACTCTTTAATTCATTCAAGGACTGAAAACACCACTAGAGTGAGCATAAAAGTACATACTTCTGTGTGGGGAGGAGGTTGCATAGGGGTTGGCAAGAATGGCCTTTCAATAATCTCTAGTTAACTCAATTGCACTTTGAAATTAGTGTAAAAAATTAAGAATATAGATGTAGAGGAGGAAAGATAATGTTTCCTCTGAGTTCTTGACTAAGACCCTGTAATAAAAGAATAACAAAAGAAAAACAGTTTATTTATGTGTACAACTCATATGTTGGGGTAGAAAATGGCAACCCACTTCAGTATTCTTGCCTAGAAAATTTCATGGACAGAAGAGCCTGGTAGACTATAGTCCATGCGATTGCAAAGAGTCAGATACAACTAACTGGGAGCAATAACTACTTGTGTATACCTAAAAGATCCAGGAAAAACTGACTAATGCTCTGGAGTGGTTTAGAACTCAACCTTGAGTATCATTTTAAGCCAAAGATAAAAGAAAGAAAGGTATGTATTTGAGGGAGGCCAGTTATGGAGAGGTTACTAGGAAAAGCTTGATAAATAAGGATAAGATTTGTTAGGAAGACTTAAGCAGGTGTTTTCTCTATTGATAAGATTCTCTTGTGACTTTAGAATCATCCTGCTCTTTCTGGTATAGAGAGGGAGATGCCTTTACACATGAACATTTGATTTATGAAGATTTGATTTATACATGTAAAATTCTCTTTCAAAAGGGTACTTTCTACTTCTTAGCAGATCTTTTCCTATTGTGCTATTTCTCAAAATAATGTATTATGCCAAAGAGGTATATTTTGGGGTAGAATATTCTTATATCCTTTATAGAAGAATATTATCCTTCCCTGGTGGCTCAAACATAAAGAATCTGCCTACAATGCAGGAGACTTGGGTTCAGTCCCTGGATTGAGAAGATCCCCTGGAGAAGGGAATGGCTACCTGCTCCAGTATTCTTACCTGGAGAATCCCATGGACAGAAGGAGCCTGGTGGGCTACAATCCATGGGGTTGCAAAGAGCTGGATGTGACTGAGCTTAATTAAATTAAACTTACTTATATAGGTCATTATAATCTAGTTGAAAATTTAAATTGCACTTATATGTGTTGATTTAATTAATTTTAATTTTTTTTTGAATTTGCAGGAAAAGTGTACAATGTGTTAAGCAGTTAACAAATACAACTATTTCCCCCCCCTCATTTATATGTTTGTGCCATAATCAACTTTTTGAAAGATGTTAGTTTGTTTTTCTTCAATTGTTGTTGTTTAGTCACTAAGTCATGTTCAACTTTTTGGGACCCCATGGACTACAGCATGCCAGGCTTCCTAGTCCTTCACTATCTCCGGTGTGTGAGTGTTAGTTGCTCAGTCTTGTCTGAGTCCTTGCAACCCCATGGACTGTAGCCTGCCAGGCTTCTCTGTCCATGGGATTTTCCAGGCAAGAATTCTTCAATGGGTTGTCATTTTCTTCTCCAGGGGATCTTCCTGACCCAGGGATCAAACCCAGGCCTCCAGCATTGCAGGCAGACTCTACCATCTGAGCCACCAGGGAAGCCTCATAGTTTGCTCAAACTCATGTCCATTGAGTCAGTAATGCTACCTAATCATCTCATCCTCTTCCTCCCTCTTCTCCTCTTGCCTTCAATCTTTCCCAGCATCTGAGTATTTTTCAGTGAGTCAGCTCTTCACATCAAGTGGCCAAAGTTTTGGAGCTTCAGCATCAGCATCAGTCCTTCTAATGACTATTCAGAGTTGATTTCCTTTAGGATTAATTAGTTTGTTCTCCTTTTCTTCAGTACAGTCTCCCAAATTATATGAATATTAGGCCTCATAAAATTTATTCATCCCTTGTTATATAATAATAATAATTTAAAAATACATTTGGTTAAAAAACATGAACTCTTAGTTAACCAGATATAAATTAGGTTTTTGGCGTAGTTTTCTATTAAGCTTGTGATAATGAACCTATTATATTGACCCAGAAATGACAGAAGTGCCACTGTAAGTAACAGGGAAGTTAGTTATTAGGGTCATTAGATAAATAGGAAAAAGGTCATAAAAATGGAATTGTTATGAGTATCACTGGATAATCATGTATATAAGGCCACGTATTTGCATGAAAAGTCTCAGTATAGGTAAACCCATATTGATATCTATTAAAGTATAATTATTTGAACTCCTCAACATCATCCTATTTTTAAAAACTGACTTTAAAAATTTTTTTTATCATCAGGGCTCATCAAAACTCAAAGGTCAGTGCCTTTGAAATAACTTAGGAGATTTGATAGAAATTCTTTCATAATAATTTTCTAAAAACAAAAAGTTTCCAAAAGAATTGGTCTATAATCATATTTTCCTAGATGGTGTATGGTATGATGTATACATTTTTTTTATAGTGGTAAACACATCGGGCTCTAACATGAGGCTGATACTTATCTTTTTTATATCATTATTTTGAATTTATAGTGCTGTGATTTTTTATTATTGCGATGTTTGGAAAAATAAATCTGCATTTACAGAAGTGATTCTTTCATCCAACCATGTCTCCCTACAATTGTTCTTTTCTTCAAATTCTGCTTCTCAAAGACTTCCCCACTGATCCTCTTTAACTCTCTCTCTCTTCTGAAATCTTATATTACTCATTGCTTTACAAATACTCTATAAATTATTCCTCACTACTGTCTAAATCTTTCATTTTTCAAGTCTAATCTCCCCAATTAGCTTTTTTAAAAAATATAAATTTATTTATTTTAATTGGAGGCTGATTACTTTACAATATTGTATTGGTTTTGCCTTACATCAACATGAATCCACCACAGGTATACACGTGTTCCCCATCCTGAACCCCCCTCCTTCTTCCCTCCCTGTACCATCCCTCTGGGTCGTCTCAGTGCACCAGCCCCTCTATCAAGACGTGGCCTGTGTCTTTTGACTTCTTGGTACTGCTCACAGTAATATGTAAGCAATTAAAATTGAATATGAATGAATTTAATTTAATTTGATGTAGATTCCAATGGGTTTTTTTTTCCAATTGGATGGTTTGAGATTTTTAACTATTAAAAATATGTAACTATTACTAATTTCAGCCCGTTAAGTGTAAAACTTATCCAAAAGATGAGCCAAGACTTGTTATATTTTGCAGTCTTGAGATACACTTCACAGGCTCTTCATCTAATCACTTTTCTATTCATTTTCTACAAATCCCAGCCATAACGTATAACATGCCATTGGCTCAGCTTGGATTTATTATAAATCCTTGTTCTACAATAAACCATGCATTTATATATTCATGAAAAACATATCATTAACTATAGAAGAAAGGACATATTGATAAAAATTCAAATATATTATTGAAGAAAAGAGATAATAAGTGTATCAGGCCAGATTTTAGTACTGAAGAGAGGGGATAACTTCTTGATTGGGATGAATCTGATTACTTGGTGTCTGCCCCTCTCACAATTTGACTACTTTCTTCAAATATTTTTTTAATAGATATATATTTAAAGCCATTTAAGGTTTATATAACCAGTTTGTTGAGCTGTATAAGTTTAACTGTTTAAAAAAAATGAAACAGCTTTATTTTTCTTCAATCACTGTCATTAGCTGTGCTGTAACATATCTCCTTTTCTGGTCCCTTAAACAATATTTAAGAGAGATTCCCTAGTCCCAGTCAATCTCACTTACTATAACCAGTGAAGTTAGAAAATTGAATCATAAACTCATTTTAAATCTCATCTCTGGGACTTCTCTGGTGGTCCAGTGGTTAAGAATTCACCTGCCAGATGAATGGATAAGGAAGTTTTGGTACATATGCACAATGGAATATTCAGTTCAGTTCAGTTCATTTGCTCAGTTGTGTCCGACTCTTTGCGACCCCATGAATCGCAGCACGCCAGGCCTCCCTGTCCATCACCAACTCTCAGAGTTCACTCAGACCCACTCAGTCCATAGAGTCATTGATGCCATCCAGCCATCTCATCTTCTGTCATCCCCTTCTCCTCCTGCCCCCAATCCCTCCCAGCATCAGAGTCTTTTCCAATGAGTCAGCTCTTCACATGAGGTGGCCAAAGTACTGGAGTTTCAGCTTTAGCATCATTCCTTCCAAATTATTGAGCTATAAAAAGAACACATTTTAGTCAGTTCTAATGAGGTGGATGAAACTGGAGCCTATTATACAAAGTGAAGTAAATCAGAAAGAGAAACACCAATACAGTATATTAATATATATATATATATATATATATGGAATTTAGAAAGATGGTAATGACAACCTTATATGCAAGACAACAAAAGAGACACATATGTAAGGAACAGACTTTTGGACTATGTGGGAGAAGGTGAGGGTGGAATGTTTTGAGACAATAGCATTGAAACACATATATTACCGTATGTAAAATAGATGACCAGTGCAAGTTCTATGCATCAAGCAGGGCACTCAAAGCTGGTACTCTGGGACAACCCAGAGGGATGGGGTGGGGAGAGAGGTGGGGGGAGGGATTCAGGATGGGGGATGCGTGTACACCCATGGCTGATCATGTTGCTGTATGGCAAAAATCACCAAATTTTGTAATTAGCCTCCAATTAAAAAAAAAAAAAAAGAATCCACCTGCCAATGCAGGGGACATGGGTTTGATCTCTGGTCTGAGAAGATTCCATATGCCTCAGGGCAACTAAGCCTGTGGGCTACTTCTGAGCCTGAGCGCTGAAACTACTGTGCTCTGCAACAAAAGAAGCCACCACAACGAAGAGTAGCCCCAACTTGCGGCAACTAGAGAAAGCTCATGTGCAGCAACAAAGACCCAGCATCGCCAAAAAATAAAAAGTTCTCATCTCCTCACCTCTACTTGTTGCAGAACAGATTCCTGGCTCCATTACCTGAAAGGAACACTGAGGAGCACAGCTCTGGAATACATCCGTCCCCTCTCTATTCCAGGTCCAGATTTTTTTTTTTCCCCTCAGGAACTGAAGATACAGTTTAGGGGACAAGATTGTCCTCATCATTTCAGAGGGGAGAGATAAAGTACCCCCCCCCTTTTTCTTCTTTTGCTATAAAACTTTTCAGGATAGTTGGCCATTAGATGAATAATTATCCTAAAAAGATATGTCCAAGTCCTAGCCCCTGGCACCTATGAATGTGACCACATTTGGAAAGAGCGTGCTTGCAGATGTAACTGAGGATCTCGAGATGAGATCATTCTAATTTTATAGGAAGGCCCCTAAATCCAATGGTATACATCCCTATAAGAGAAAGGAAAGGGGAAGACACAGCGATATACAGAGAAGGATATCATTTGATGATGGTGATAGAGATTAGAGTTTTATATCTTCAGGTCAAGGGTCTTCAAGTATTGCTGGCAGGAGAGAAAAACAAGGAATGAATACATTCTTCCTCAAAGGTCAAAGAATTCTCATTCTCTTTCTCAAAGCTTCCAAAAGGAACCAACACTTCAGACACTTTGATTTTGGACTTCTGGACTCCAGAACTGGGAGGCAATAAGTTTTTTTTTGGTGTAAGTCACCTAGTTTGTGGTAATTTGTTACGACAGCCATGGGAAACTAACGCAGACTTGTTTTTGATGCCTGTGTGTGGCAAATGTTTGCCCTGTCAGGGTGTATCTGCAAATTCTTAAGATAATTCTAGGCCTTCTTTCACTGTCATTTCCCAAATCTGAAAGGTCAGCTTCAAGTTCAAATTTCCCTCCTAGTCTTAATCCATGTAGCAGACAGTATATTGAAAACTTTGTGCTGCTCTCATCCTCTGGGCTTGAGGTCAGTCCTCATTTACGGCTTACTGAGAAGATAGCTAAGACATTCTGTTGTATTCCCCTGACAAACTCTGAAAACAGGTTGCTCTAATTCTTTCGTTTCCGTCAGTTCAGTTCAGTTCAGTCACTCAGTCATGTCCGACTCTTTGCAACCCCATGAACTGCAGCAAGCCAGACCTCCCTGTCTATCAACAACTCCCAGAGTCCACCCAAACCCATTCCCATCGAATCGATGATGTCATCCAACTATCTTATCCTCTGTCATCCCCTTCTCCTCCTTCCCTCAATCTTTCCCAGCATCAGGGTCTTTTCAAATGAGTCAGCTCTTCACATCAGGTGGCCAGAGTTTTAATTTCAACATCAGTCCTTCCAATGAACACCAGACTGGTCTCCTTTAGGATGGAGTGGTTGGATCTCCTTGCAGTCCAAGGGACTCTCAAGAGTCTTCTCCAGCACCACAGTTCAAAAGTATCAATTCTTCAGCACTCAGCTTTCTTTATAGTCCAACTTTCATATCCACACATGACCACTGGAAAAAGCATATCCTTGACTAGATGGACCTTTGTTGGCAAAGGAATGTCTCGGCTTTTTATTATGCTGTCTAGATTGTAGACAAGGAGTAAACGTCTTTTAATTTCATGGCTGCAATCACCATCTGAAGTGATTTTGGAGCCCAGAAAAATACAGTCAGCCACTGTTTCCCCATCTTTTTGCCATGAAGTGATGGGACCAGATGCCATGATCTTCGTTTTCTGAATGTTGAGCTTTAAGCCAATTTTTTCACTTCCTCTTTCACTTTCATCAAGAGGTTCTTTAGTTCTTCTTCATTTTCTGCCATAAGGGTGGTGGCATCTGCATATCTGAGGTTATTGATGTTTCTCCCAGTAATCTTGATTCCAGCTTGTGCTTCCTCCAGCCCAGTATTTCTCATGATGTACTCTACATATAAGTTAAATAGGCAGGGTGACAATATACAACCTTGACGTGCTCCTTTTCCTATTTGGAACCAGTCTGTTGTTCCATGTCCAGTTCTAACTGTTGCTTCCTGACCTGCATATAGCTTTCTTAAGAGGCAGGTCAGGTGGTCTGGTATTCCCATCTCTTTCAGATTTTTCCACAGTTTATTGTGATCCACAGTCAAAGGCTTTGGCATAGTCAATAAAGCAGAAATAGATGTTTTTCTGGAAGTCTCTTGCTTTTTTGATGATCCATCAGATGTTGGCAATTTGATCTCTGGTTCCTCTGCCTTTTGTAAAACCACCTTGAACACCTGGAAGTTCATAGTTCACATATTGCTGAAGCCTGGCCTTGGGAATTTTGAGCATTACTTTACTAGTGTTTGAGATGAGTGCAATTGTGTGGTAGTTTGAGCATTCTTTGGCATTTCCTTTCTATGGGATTGGAATGAAAAGTGACCTTTTCCAGTCCTGTGGTCACTGCTGAGTTTTCCAAATTTGCTGACATATTGAGTGCAGCACTTTTACAGTGTCATCATTCATTTCTGTACCTGTCCCTAATTTTATTGTTTTGCTTGGCTGAACTAGTGCCTAATAGACAACTGACCTAGGAATGGTATACCAGCTCTTTATCCTGCAGGGAAGTCATTTCTAGGGTACTGCATAGTTTCAGATTTTTTTTGAAAAGCAGTACCTTCTTCCCTGTTGTGGTGGTTGAAGTTAATAATATTTCTCTAAGAACTTATGGTTTCTACAAGAAAAAAATAACCTGCTATCTTTCTCTCTCTTACTTCGTATGGACCCACCCTCTTTCTTAGATTTGGGAAGAAAATGGAATAACAGTTTATGGTAGTTGAAACTGGTTCTTCAAACTCATAATTAACTCAGGAGTGGAGGTGGTGGTAGACAGTGTCTTTCCTCAACTGTTGACCAACCCTCCTTAGAATTCATGGTAGTTAGTGTTTCTTTGTCTTCAATTTTGGATGTCGTGATTTGCGGGGCACTGGGAATCATTTTACTCAATAACATTATATGCACTTTACATGAAATCTCTCCATTAGTTATATATAAGTGTGTGGATTTGAATCTTTAATGTGAAAAAACAGCAAGATTTGCTTTTACTATTTATTTGATATCCAATTGAACTCTTCAGTTTACTTCTTTGTAAAATAAGAGAATTGGACAAAAATCAGTTATTTCTTACCCAAGTGATTTTAAGAGATAGAAGGGAAAATAGACACACAAAGTCACTGTGAATGGGGGCTGTGACCAACTTGAAAAGTGTCAGTACTTACCTCATATATTAACATTGTTTGCAAGCCAGGTTTCATCCTCTGCCGGATAGCCTTTAATGGCCATTCCACATTAAATTGTCCATGCATCTGTTTCCATAGATCTATGCTCTTTACACAATCTGAGAGCATTTTTCTTGTCATGATGACTGAAAGTGGGAGATATAGTCTCTTTTAGTGAGAAGAGACCAGAAATATTATATATGCAATTCACTTTTGTTCCACATGATTTTCAAATGACTAACAGGGCATTCATGTGGGGGACATATTTGTTCATGTTTATTCAAATTGAAACTCAATTCTGTTTTTTATATAGAGAGATATAGATAAAGACTTCTCACATAATTTTATAGAGATACTTTTCCAGAAATATGTATTACTGTGTATTTTGAGGGATTATTACACTTCATTTTGTTTAAAATGTTATCCAGCATTATTTAGTATCAGTCACTTTTTGACAAAATCACTTCAGCAACAGCAAGCTATTCATAGAATTTGAGTCCCCAGTGCCTCTCACCTGAATCAGGTAGCATTTGTTGTTTAACATTTATGAAGTTATATGGACAAAGGCCAGCATCTGACTATTTTGTGAGATCTTATCTAGTTATACCTAGGAGTGTACATAATCTTTAGATTTTTTCTAAATAAAGTGGTTTCTTATTATTTATATGTAAATAGCAGATATGAGTTTGAGTAAACTCCAGGAGTTGGTGATGGACAGGCAGGCCTGGCAGTCCATGGGGTCACAAAAAGTCAGACATGACTGAATGACTGAACTGAACTGAAATAGCAGATAGGGCATTATATAGATTTTTAGGAAAAAAAAAAACAGCAAACTACATGTAGTTAGATTTTCATATCTATGATCTTAACTTTTAGGTGATAAAGCAAATATTGCAAATTATTTTCTGTAAAAAGGGAAAATTGGCTTGATAAAACTAATCTACACCTACCTCCAGAGAGCTAAAATGTTTCAAAGATCCTCAGAATTCTAGTGTACATGTATATATACATATATGGATCTTCACTTATTCCTTGCAGTATACATGTTCAATGTCCTTTACCATGCCATTGTCCTCACACTACGAAATTCTTTTTGGAGTCATCAGGGGTTTAAATAGTCTATTTTAAAATACTGTATTACTATTTAAAGTGTGTGTGTGAAAGTCACTCAGTCATGTTTGACTCTTTGTGACCCCATGGACTGTTCAGTCTGTGGAATTCTCCAGCGCAGAATACTGGAGTGGGTAGCCTTTCCCTTCTCCAGGGGATCTTCCCAATCCAGGGATCAAACCCAGGTCTCCTGCATTGTAGGCAGATTCTTTACCAACTGAGCTATCAGGGAACTTCAACCTGATACCAACTTCCAGATAACCTATTCATTTGATGGTTTCCTGAATAGAGGCAGTTTTTCAATATTCATTTTATTTTTATTTTTTTTAGAGTGTGTACTTTTTAGCACTGTTTTCTTTTTATTTATTTATTTTTTAATATTTTTTATTTTTATTTTTTTAATTTTTATTTTTACTTTATTTTACTTTACAATGAGAGAAGTATAGCTTCCTAAATATTGTCTATGGTTATTTTTAGATTTTTACAAAATTCTTTTTTGCCACAATTACAATATTTATTAGACTGAGGAGTTTTAAAATTCAAACTAATACACTGGAAACTCAGTATTAAAAGACAAAGTGTTTTTGGCATTATAATGAGAAAGGATCATTTTATTTTCCAATCCTTTTTCTTTCTAGCTGAATTTATAATTAGTGAGAACATGTTAAAAAAAAAGTGAGAATATTAATGAGCTATTGATAGATGTCTCATAGAATGAGGTCAAATATTTTATATATATATATATATATATATATATATATATATATATATATATATACACGCACACACATATATTCCAAAGAATGTTCTCATTATGCAAGATAATTGTCATTTGTCACAGAAGATTTCCATAGAATTACAGGTGGCATAAAATTACAAGAAGCTATTTATCTGATCTCTCCCCTTTCAGTTATTTACTCCCTTTTGTCTATAAATGTATCTTCCCATTTGCTCACATCATTACTTCCCTTTAATTACAACTAAAACATATAGAGAACAATTTCTACTACAATTTTAAACTAAAATCTGAGGATTCTGCAAACATGCGATGAGTACTTGATATAGTTGAAAGTTAATGGAGATGTAGTCAGTGATAGAAAGTGTTGGAGAAGCTTTATATCTCTTATTTTTCTCCATTCTGCAATTATAAAATAGATAATTCACATTTAAAAAAATTCATATATTTGTTTTATTTAAGTTGGACAACAAAAACAAAGTGTTTTTTAGGATAAGTATTTCTATATCTTCTTTCTCCCTAGTATTTTCATTGTTTTTACATTATTTTCACTTCTTTCATAAAGTTATAGATATCTGTGATAGAATGCATAAATTTGGAGATTGAAATAAAACCCAGGTTGACACTAATGTGTAAGCAGGAGTATAATCCAGAAAGAATACCTTTATATTGTTCATAATTGTTTCTATTTTGGGCTGTAATTATTAAGGGAATCTGCTAACAGAAGATTGTTTGGCAGAGAATTTAACTACACTGTTCTGTAACACACAAATTGCTCCTCAAGGTAGAAACCTAGCTTGAAGGAATATAGAATTGTCATGTCCTTGAGGGGTGCTTAATCTCTAGTTCATGGCTGAAATTGTATGCCATATTTTAAACATTCTTCTCTGTGTGTATGTATGTTTGTGTGTTTTTGTAAGTGTGGGGTGGGATGTAGCCTATTTAATATTTTTAGACTCTCAAATCTGATGGCCTATGACCCTCTGTACCTTAAGACTGCTGAAATCTCAGCTTTCTGCCTCTAGATAATTTATAGGAAAATATTTATTTTCCCCTCTATTTTAAATATTTCACTCAATAAATAAATTATCTTGCCCTTTAATTGATAAAGGTGATACACTCATTTGGTCATTAAAATCCTCTAACACTATTGGCTTTTACAGCCTTTACTCAAATAAAAGCTAGTTCCACTTCATTTTTAAAGCCATTAAGCTTTATCCAAGTAACATTCCTGAAAGCTGTACATTTCATTTGTGCATTCTAATGGTTTGATTTAGTAACTTAATAAGCTTATCTCCAGTCAAAGATAAAATGGCATTTATATAGACTCTAGGGTATGTGTTAGGACTGAATTCTTCCTGCTTCAGTTTCAAACTAGACTCGATTTTGATTATATCAATACCAAAGTGAGTGTGAGACAAATCTACCCGTGAAGATTTTCAAAGAAATGGATTAAGAACCTACTCTTTTATTTCTTGAACATCTCATGTACTTGGACATTATGAGGATGGATCTTATGAAAGGGTTTAGTAAAGCGGTTTCTCTGGAGCTGTTGTACTGCTTGGTTGCTCCATCTTCTTTTGAGGAAGAGGCTTTAGGCAGGGAGTTACTCTCCAAGCCCAAGCTTGAAGAGGGCAGGCTTCTAGGCTCGCATTTCTTATCCTTTGAAATAGTCAGGAAACTTTGACTATTTGTGCCTGACCAAAACAAAGCGAGGTAAAACAGAATGAACTCTTGAGTTTCTTCCTGCTCAAGAAATCCAGTGGAGGAAAGAGGGTTCTATTAACAACTTTGATGGCTGCACTGGGATAGGCCCACCCTCTCCTATCTTGCCAAGGAAAAAGAGGTATGATTGTTTCTAGTGAGTCAGATGTGAACCACTCAATGAGGATTTGGTTGGGGGTGGGATGGGAAGTGTCCATTCGGATATCAGGAGGAAGCAATAAGGGCTGGAAGTGTACTCTGGATGCTCTGGGTCCGGGGCTGAGTCATAAGTCCACGTGTAGGAGAGACAGATCAACCGAGGACAAGGGCATTTTAGGCAAGAGGAGGAGCATGGAAGCATTCTGAAGCTCGTAAAAGAAGATTATGAGAGAAGGAGTTGGCTTTGTTTTTCAGCTGGGTATGCTGAAGTCACCAAGAGATTTACCCATCTATTCCACCCAGACAGCACAAAGTCACCCAGTCAAGCAAATCTGGTAAGAAGCTAAACTGCAGCTTGCAAGTAAAGAGAGAAGCTAATAGAGAAGTGGTGCTTACCACCTTCATTCAGCTTCCTTGAGCTTTCAGTTTGTGGAAGAAAGAGATTTCAAGCAACGTCAGGATTGAACTGTTTTGAGTATCTGATAGTAGATATTCTAATTACTGAAATAAAATATATTTGTAAACCGAAGTAACCATATTGTGATTTACTCCCCTTAAATGTCCCAAAAAACCTTGGGACCTACTGCGTTTCCATCCACAGCTACAGGAAGATGGTCTTTATTATAGAAAGTTTGAAGGGATGGTGGGAGAGCAAAAGAAAGTTGTGTTTTATTTATGTCTTAGGTTCTGTTCGTTCATCATACTAGTTATGCTGCTGACAAGGAATTCAGGCCATTAGTACTTCCTGAAACTGATTCTTTTTTTTGTGCAACATACTATTTTTTTTTTTAACAGTGCCATAGATGAATAGATGGGTAGAATTTAATAGTAGTTAGCTTTCAACAGATATGTTTTAGTCTCCATCATTTTCACTATTATTCAATAAACATAAGCCATGTGTGCTTTATCCTTGATATCTGTGCCATACTATTTCAAGTTATGATATAGTTCATTTCCAATCTGGATTCTCAGAAGAACATAATCACTTATGTTAGTGAGAGTGTGTCATCCAGGGTCAGTATTCATGACTCTACACAACTATGTCTCCCACGTCACTAGCTGGAGATGAGAAAACTCTGACTTTTAGAGACAAACTGTATTAAAGTCACAATGTAAAACTGCTTTCTAAACTAATTCAGCTAAATCAAATAAAATATCAGATTTTAGTGACTTTCTCATGACTGTCAGCTATCCAAGCTCCCACATGACACTTTAATTAATTGGTGCTCCTTTAGTGGCTCGTTTTTGGTCAGATCTCTTTCCTTAGAGCAGTGTTCCCCCACACCTCTTTACACACACCATGGCAGAAATGTTGTCTGAGATTCCACTATTGTTAAATGTAGCCCAGTATCATTTAAATATGTTACCTTGATGATGGTGATGCCACTCAGGTAGTTGGCCTACAAGGAACTAGCACGGTTTCGCTTATTTCATTTTAATGGGTCCCCTTGGCTTTGAGGCTATAAACTAAAATACCACTGCAGCCTCCTCCAGCAATCTCAGACTTAATTATTCCACTCCAGGAAGCTGTCTGATGGCCCTGCAGAGACTTGCTTTTGCTCTCAAATGCAGTCCCTTATTGTGTGGCCAAATTACCTTTGTTCGTTTCTTTCTTTTTTTTTTAAATTTATTTACAAACAGCGTGGAAAAGTACTCCTCAGTACAACTTAATAGGTGATTAGCACAAATATGATTTCAAGAGTTTAGATTGGGTATTTGTCAGGGTTTTCTTTTTATTCTTTCCCATGTAATCACTAAGACTTCTTACGTACTATTCCAAGTACTGGGCATTGTGGGTAATGTGGTATAAATTGCTAGGATAGCTGACTCAAATCTTTTCCTCTACTAAGTTTTGATATTATTTATTAAGTTTCACAGTTCGGATGACACTTCTTATATGCCTATCTCTACCAATATCTTTTTTTGCTGCTTTGAGCAAATTTAGTTTTCTAAGCTAAATTTCTAACCGATTTTGCAGAAAACAGAAGAGAGACAGAGACACATTGTAGGAGAAAGAGCCAAAGGGTCAGAGATTTGCAGATGTTGTCGTCTGCAATACACATTTATCTATGAAAATGGAAATAGTCACTAACATATTTGACGAGTGATATAATTTTTTTTAATTTCACATTTATAATATAAAATAATAGTAATATGAATATTTTCACAATTTGAATAATAACAAAGAAAAACTCAGCTCACAGTCAAAAAGAAGACTGAACTGAAACCCAGAAATGCTGTAATAATATACGAAGGAATATTTGGACTCTATTCAATACTTTGTCCTATGAAGACTAATAGGAGTCTTATTTCTTGCTTCTGTCTCACAGTGTTTAAAGATAAAGGGGTAGCTCTACATATGCTGTGTTTCCTACTAATAACATTTTCTTTCTATTGCTAGTCTTAGGCTTTAGGGAAGAAATGGTAAGATGAGAGAGGAAAAAGTGAAAAAGCCTGGCTTTATTGTACTTTAGGTGTGCAGGTAGTTTTTAATTTTGTTCTTTTCAGCATAATGCTTTTATCTGTGCAAGAAATTAAGTGCATGAGAATTAATATGCTCTAGTCAATAAATGAAGCAATAAAATATAACTAAAGAGAAAGGACCCCCATCATGCACATGCTTTATAGACATTTACTTCCCCATGTGGATGCAGTATTTACTTCCGTGGATTGAAGCTTCACACAAAACAAGAATTAGATTTTCTTCATTTTGAGCTTACAAGCCTACTTCATTTAACAAGTGTGGAACTGAGAAGGAAAAAAAGATGGAGGGACAGATAATATTTGGAAAAAGAGCCAGAATGAAGTCGAATTCCGTGTTTATTTTGAGTTTTGGAGAATGTGAAGAAAAAGAGATTGAATTTAAACACACAAAACCTACAAACACTTTTTCTAAAACTCATTTTAGTTTATCCTCCCTGAACAAACTGAACAATATTTATGAAACTCTGTCTTAGTCCCATTGACCACTTTTGAATAACTGGATGGTCAGGAGAGAATTGGTGAGCACATCAAAGATTGGCAAGTCATTGCAGACAGAGCAGGCTGGTGCAGGTGTCACATAATCTATTGATTCAGCATGCATGATTCTTTATAAAATGAGTTCCTATACTTTTCAGACACATTGAAAAACATACAGGTATTGATAGATGTTATTTGCTTAGGCTTAGAGACAAATAAAAGCAAATATTAAGATTTTACTCTTAAGAAATGACAATTTAAATAATCTCCCTATGAACTAATATCAAATACTTTATGATTGAAGGCCAGTATACCAAAATATAAAGTCTATATATTGTTACCATGTAAGTGAAACGTATAGTTTCCTACTCAAAGGGAACTAACAGGTTAAAATGACACAATAGTCTTGACAAAACTTTGAAAATATTTAAATAAACCTATAGTTTGGGCTTTCATTTTGGTCATAATAAATTTCACCCTCTTACAACTCTTCCTGAGAGATTATTTTCCATATTCAACAAAGTAAAACATATTTTAGGCAACTATCTTTCTGTTATGAGGACTGATTTATTCAGCAAATATTAATTAATGCCACTTGGTGCTGTTTGACTAGGTTTTTTTCACTCCTGGTCCATCAAACAGAAAAATTTTAGGGAGTACAGATACCATTTCGTCATTTCTGAAGTTTCTAAATCTTTAAAGAAATGAAGTACAGAATTTCAAACACATACTCACAGGACACCTCCTAGGTTCTTGGAAGGGATGTGGTACAGTGTGGATCCCAATTTTTAAGCTGTATTAGCCTCATAGTTAAGCTTACCCTGGTCTCTTGTAATCTGACAGAAAGCACGATTGTCCTGTTCTGTGAACTGGTAACAAATGGCAGCAATCTGAAAAAAAGAGAGAAAAAAATTCACTCTCCTTTGCTTTTCAGTACAGTGCTGAAAAAGTCTTTCCTCAACTTTCCAGCATCAAATTGTTATAAGTATGCCTTTCCCTACTTCTTTAGTAGTATTACCATAGGGACATGTTGTTTGGGGTGTATGTGTGCTCGGTTGCTTCAGTTGCATCTAACTCTTTGTGACCCTGTGAACTGTAGCCTGCCAGGCTATTCTGTCCACAGGATTCTCCAGGCAAAAATACTGGAATGAGTTGCTATGCCATTTTCTAGGGGATCTTCCTGACACAGGGATCAGACCTGCGTCTCCTGCATTGCAGGCAGATTCTTTATCACTGAGTCACCAAGGAAGGACAATTGAGCTAACTAACGGGTAGCAGGAGGTGAATCCCACAGCATCAGAAAGTGCATTATGGAGATATAGTCTAATATAAGCAACTTTAGTTCAGTTCAGTCACTCGGTCATGTCCGACTCTTTGTGACCCCATGGACTGCAGCACGTCAGGCCTCCCTGTCCATCACCAACTCTCGGAGTTTACCCAAACCCATGTCCATTGAGTTGGTGATGCCATCCAACCATCTTATCTTCTGTTGTCCCCTTCTCCTCCTGCCCTCAATCTTTCCCAGCATCAGGGTCTTTTCCAATGAGTCAGCTCTTTGCATCAAGTGGCCAAAGTATTGGAGTTTCAGCTTCACATCAGTCCTTCCAATGAACACCCCGGACTGATCTCCTTTAGTATGGACTGGTTGGATCTCCTTGCAGTCCAAGGGACTCTCAAGAGTCTTCTCCAGCACCACAGCTCAAAATCATCAATTCTTCAGCACTCAGCTTTCTTTATAGTTCAATTTTCACATCCATATATGACTACTGAAAAAACCATAGCCTTGACTAGATGGACTTTTGCTGACAAAGTAATGTCTCTGCTCTTTAATATGCTGTCCAGGTTGTCATAACTTTCCTTCTAAGGAGTAAGCGTCTTTTAATTACATGGCTACAATCACCATCTGCAGTGATTTTGGAGCCCCCCAAAAATAAAGTCTGACACTGTTTCCGCTGTTACCCCATCTTTTTGCTGTGAAGTGATGGTACCAGATGCCATGATCTTCGTTTTCTGAATGTTGAACTTTAAGCCAACTTTTTTACTCTCCTCTTTCACTTTAATCAAGAGGTTCTTTAGTTCTTCACTTTCTGCCATAAGGGTGGTGTCATCTGCATATCTGAGGTGATTGATATTTGTCCCGGCAATCTTGATTCCAGCTTATGCTTCTTGAAGCCCAGCTTTTCTCATGATGTACTCTGCATATAAGTTAAATAAGCAGGGTGACAATATACAGCCTTGACGTACTCCTTTTCCTATTTGGAACCAGTCTGTTCTTCCATGCCCAGTTCTAACTGTTGCTTCCTGATCTGCATACAGGTTTCTCAAGAGGCAGGTCAGATAGTCTTGTATTCCCATCAACTTAAGACCCTGTAAATATTAAGAAATGGTGTGGAGCCCAAACCAGGAGTGAACCTAGGGTGTTAGAGCAGGGATTCAGGCTAGGGAAAATGAGGTCATGACAATTATTCATTTACTCACTGAAACTGGGTTTTGATAGCACATTTATGGAGCAACTATTGGGCTTCACTGGTGGCTCAGAGGGTAAAGCGTCTGCCTGCAATGCAGGAGACCCGGGTTCAATCCCTGGGTCAGGAAGATCCCCTGGAGAAGGGAATGACAACCCACTCCAGTACTCTTGCCTGGAAAATCCCATGGACTGAGAAGCCTGGTAGGCTATAGTCCATGGGGTCGCAAAGAGTTGGACATGGCTGAGCAACTTCACTTTCACTTTCTATTTATTGGCCGTGTGTTATGCTAGGCCCTAAAGATATACATATAACTAAAACTGACTATCAGGGAATTACAAATCTTGTGGGAGTAGTACCTTCTCCAACACGTAGCATAATTGATTCATAAATTATAAAAATCTATATAAATCATGAAGTGCCTTGAGTGATTATAATTTGTTTACTTAGTTCAGAAATCACTTCCCTCCTCCACTCTACCTGCAACCTTGATTCAGGAGGCACATCTTTGATTACCTCCGCTGCCATTTCATCCAATGTCTATGCCATTTCAGTTTTTCACAGATGCTGGAACTTGGTTAGCTCTTAGAAGGTGCACCTAGGGCAGGACTTGCTTTGCATGGTAAAGTTAGTTGTCCCACATTTGAATGTGAGAAAAATTAAAGAATAGAGAGATGGATCATTTTATTGGCATGCTTCCTTCACTATAGAAATGATGGGATATCTGGCTTCATGATGTCAGGAAAGAGGAGGTTCCTGGTTTCCTTCTTCACATGAGACTACCCTTCCCTAGAAAGTGACCCCATAGTCTCTGGAGAGAAGATGCCTTCATGGTGCTTTGCGCTCCTTGCAGCTTTGAACAACACCAATGACTTTAGTTAAATGCTGACTTCAACCATGAGCATTGTAGGGAAAGAAAAAGTGTTCCTCAATCCTCTTATAGTCCCTTAACTGGTTTGAAAATTAAGCTAACAAAAAGCAATTAACAGTAGAAAAGTACACAAACTATGTGACACAGGAGCTTTCATTAAGGAAATGAAGACCCTAAGACGTATACCCGAGTATTTTATTGCTAGGTTTGATGAAGAATACACCGTTGTGCAGATACACAGTAGGTCAGAGTATGAGATAAGTATAGCTCACAGGGGAAACACAAGGATTGTTTGTTCAGATTCTTCTTGGTGTCCCATTATCTTTGGAGATAAGGATGCTCCTTTCCTCTGGGTATAGGGAGGACACGTCTCACATAGGTATTTCATGGTCTGTTTCAAGGAAAAAGGGCAAGGTTGAGGTTGGAGTATCATCCTGCTTTTGCCATTTTTTGAGACTCCTTCAGCTTAAAATATTCAATATGCTGAGGTTACGTGTTTTAGGTTAGCAAGTCCTGAGCCCCATCAGCAGCACTGCAAACATTTGATCACACCCTTCTCCTGAAAACATTTTCTTCTCCTGACTTCTGGGACAACGTTTTCTCCTGGTTCTACTCTACCTCATGAAGTTGTTCCTCCTGGGTCTACTCTGTTAGCTTCATTCTTCTCAATGTCTGCAAGTTGGAGTGTTTGAGACTCATTCTTGAAGCAACCTATCCTGTCAACCTATTGAGACACTTCCAGTGATCTTATCAGATCACATACATGGCTTCAAATAACACTGATATTGTTATGACTCCAGTATCAGAGTATATATCTCCAGCCTGAACCACTTCTACATAATCCAGACATGTATGTCAGACTTCCATAGACACCTCCACCTGCTGCTGCTGCTGCTGCATCGCTTCAGTCCTGTCCGACTCTTTGCGACCCCATAGATGGCAGCCCACCAGGCTCCCCCATCCCTGGGATTCTCCAGGCAAGAACACTGGAGTGGGTGGCCATTTCCTTCTCCAATGCATGAAGGTGAAAAGTGAAAGTGAAGTTGCTCAGTCATGTCTGACTCTTAGCGACCCCATGGACGGCAGCCTACCAGGCTCCTCCATCCATGGGATTTTCCAGGCAAGAGTACTGAAGTGGGGTGCCATTGCCTTCTCCTCATCTCCACCTAGATTTATCAAATTAATGTATCAAAAATTGTGTTCCTGATTTTCCTTCTTAAACTAATTTTTATCACCTGTAATCCTGCCTTCTAGTCAGTCAATTCCATTATTCTGACTGCCCAGACAAAAACTTTGAAATTATCATTGATTTCTCTCTACCCTACATCCAAACCAACAGTAAATTCAATTGTCTCTATTTTTGCAGTCCAATATACATATTAATTTTTACCACCTCCATTGCTAACATCCACATACAAAACAACATTATTTCTTGCCTGGACTTTTGCAATAGCCTCATAATTGGTCTCTGTTGTCACTTTTGTGTTACTACAGATTAGTCTCTTCACACAGTCAGGGTGATTATTTCTGACATGTCAGATTACATCATCCCGTACAAAGCCCTACAGTGGTTATCCATCTCCACAAGGCTAAAATCTAAAGTCCCAATTATGAGTGTCATTACATTTTTATGCTCTCAACTCCTCTTATCCTCCTTGCTTGCTTAGGTTCAACTTGCAGCTTTTTGAACATGTAAAACATGTTTCAACCTCAAGACTTTTGCATTTGTTCTTATTGTGTTCTTCACCAAGATATTTGCATATATCATCCCTCACTTGATTCTTAACTATCCTCAGACAGAGAAGAGACAACACCTACCACCTGGAATTCCCTATTTATCTTACCTGATTTATTTCTCTTTGTACAAGTTATCATCATTTAGCATAACACATATATTGTTCTAAGTTTTATTGGCATATGACTTTGTATAAGTTTATGGTGTACTGCATAAGATTTGATATGCTCATTTTGCAAAATAACTAGCATAGTAGGGTTATTTAACATCTCCATCACCTCATATAATTACCATTTCTTTCTTTGTGGTGAAAACATTTGTGATCTGCTCTCTTAGCAATTTTCAAGTGTATAACACAGTTATTACTAACTATAATCACCATGCTGTACATTAGATCTCCAAAACTTTTCATCTTATAACTGGGAGTTTGTACCCTCTGACTGACCTTTCCCCATTTCTTCCACCCTCAGCCCCTAGGAACTATCATTCTACTTTTTCTATGAATGTGATTTTCTAGATTCCACATAATAGTGATATATACAGTATTGGTCTTCCTCTTTCTGACTTATTTCTCTTAGCATAATGTCCTCAAGGTCCATCTATGTTGTCACAAATAATAAGATTTCCTTTTTTCTCTTGGCTGAACAATATTCCATTGTACATATGTACCTTGTCTTCTTCATCTGCTTATCTATTGATGAACACTTAGGTTGTTTCATATCTGGCTACTATGAATACTGTTGCAATGAACATGATAATGCAGGTATCTTTTGGGGATCTTGATTTTATTTCTTTTGGATTTATACCCAGAAGTGGGATTGCTGGATCACATGTTAGTTCTAGTTTTAACTTTGTGAAGAAACTCTGTACTGTTTTCCACAGTGGCTGAGCAAGTATACATTCCCATCAACAGTACACCAGGGACTCTTTTTCTTCTCATCCTTGCCAACATTTCTTTCTTTTATCTTTTCAATAACAGCCATTCTAGCATGAATAAGATGTTATCTCATTGTGATTTTGATTTGCATTCCTCTGATAATTAGTAGCAGAGAAGGCAATGGCACCCCATTCCAGTACTCTTGCCTGGAAAATCCCATGGATGGAGGAGCCTGGTGGGCTGCCGTCCATGGGGCTGCTAAGAGTCAGACATGACTGAGCAACTTCACTTTCACTTTTCACCTTCATGCATTGGAGAAGGAAATGGCCACCCACTCCAGTGTTCTTGCCTGAAGAATCCCAGGGATGGGGGAGCCTGGTGGGCTGCCGTCTATGGGGTCGCACAGAGTTGGACATGACTGAAGTGACTTAGCAGCAGCAGCAGCAGATGATTAGTAGTGTTGAACATGTTTTCATTTACATGTTGGCCATTTAGATGTCTTTATTGGAGAGATGCCTATATGAGATCCTCTGGATGGAGGATGATCCTCTGTCCATTTTAACATCAGACTTTTTTTTCTTTATGCTATTGAGCTGTATGAGTTTCATATATATTCTAAATGGTAATCCCTTATCAAATAATTGATTTGCAATTATTTTCTTCCATTATATAAGTTACCTTTTTATTTTGTTGATTGCTTCCTTGGTGTGCAGAGGTTTTTTTGTTTTTAGTTTATTGTAATCTCATTAGTTTTTGCTTTTGTTTCTTGTGCTTTTAGTGCCAGTTTCAAAAACTCATCTCCAAGACCAATGTAAGAGAGTTTTTCCCCCATGTTTTCTTCCAGAAGTTTTATAGTTTCTCGTCTTTATGTTTAAGTTTTTAATCAGTTTTTGTTAATTTTTGTGCATGATATAAGGTAAGGGTTTTATTTCGTTTCATGTGATTATCCAGTTTTATCAACACTATTTATTGAAGACACTACCTTTTCAACATTTATTATTCGTGGTTCTCTTGTTAAAAATTAGTTGACCATATCAGTAAAGAATCCACCTGCAATGCAGGAGACTCCAATTCGATTCCTGGGTTGGGAAGATCCCCTGGAGAAGGGATAGGCTACCCCCTCCATTATTCTTGGGCTTCCCTGGTGCCTCAGATGGGAAAGAATCCACTTGCAATATGGGAGGCCTGGGTTTGATCCCTGCATTGGGAAGATCCCCAGGAGGAGGGCATGGCCCTCCAATATTCTGTTGTGAATATCTACTCCAATATTCTTGCCTGGAGAATCCCCATGGACAGAGGACCTGGTGGGCTAGAGTTCATGGGATTGCAAAGAGTCAGACATGACTGAGCGACTAAGCACACAGCACACATATAACTGAAGGTCTACTTCTGGGCTCTTGAATCTGTACCATTGTCTATGTGTCTATTATTATGCAAATTCCAACTGTTTTGATTACTATAATTTTCTAATACAGTTTTGAAATCAGGAGGGCTTCCCTTGTGGCTCAACAGGTAAAGAATCTGCCAGTAATGCGGGAGACCTGAGTTCAGTCCCTAGGTTGGGAAGATCTCCTGGAGAAGGGAAAGTCTACCCACTCCAGTATTCTGGCCTGGAGAATTCCGTGGACTGTATAGTCCATGGGGTCACAAAGAGTCGGACACGACTGAGCAACTTACACTTTCACTTTCACTTGAAATCAAGAAGTGTGATACTTCCATTTTTTTTGCTTTCTCATGATTACTTTGACTATTTGGAGTATTTTGTGATTCCATATAAATTTTAGAATTCTTTTTACTATTACTGTGAAAAATGCCATTGGAATTTTGATAGGAATTGCATTGAATCTATAAATGCCTTTGAGTAGTATGACCATTTAAAATTTATTAATGATATTTGTTAACAATATATAGAATTAGCCATAATATTTGCTATAGGTCTTAAAGGATGCTTAAAAAGATTTGGAAAAAATAATTCTAATATCCTATTACTAACAATAAAATAGTCTTAATGTATTTTCAGGAAAAGAGTTCTAAAAGAATATGCCTTAAATGAAAGGGGCTATTTTCTGGACAGTGTAAATAATGGAATGTAGAATAACTTCTTACCCATCTGGTTTTTCCATTTTCTACAGCATGCATGAAGAAGACCCATGTCAATTTGGTCAGTCACTATGTTACTGATGGTGCATTTCCTTTATAACCTTAGCAGATTTTATTTGAATAGATGGCATGCAAACATATTTCTATGATGAGCTGGATTTGATCACTTGGTTTACAAACACCCAGGGATGTTGGGTTTAGAAGCTGCGAAGACATTCAGCACCCACGAGGCTCTTTTTGCTCTGTGTCATATTTACTTCTCAGGTGGGGTTAATGATGATTCTTTTAAGGACTTGACAGTTGTATTTCCAGTATGCAAAGAATGTTTCTAACTGCTTTTAGTGATAGGCTTAATCTAAGAGTAAGAAAAAATCTTATTTTTCTTTCCCTGGGGCCCTTCAACACTTCAACATGTGGAACCAAGAAACTGTCTTTTTTAAGAAGTGACAGAAATTGCAAGTATCTCTAGCAATTTTAGGGAAATATCATCTGTGAAAATAGTTTCATTATTCAACACTTCTGAAATGTGAAAATGAAATACACAAAACAACCAAAAGCACCATGGGACTGAAGAGTTTGTGAAATAGAATATAATATAGATGAATAGAAAATAAAGCCTGCATATTATTTATTGGTGGCTTCATACTCTTAACATGGGGCCAATACAGAAGAGCATAAGCAGATGTCTTCATAACAATATACCAAGAATATAAACCTATAAATACTGATTTTTTTCAGTACCTACTTAACGTGCAGAATTTGTCAAATTTTTTAAGCTTATACTTGTCAGAAATATCTGTAGAACAGTTGTTTGGCTTACTTAAATTTTAACTTAATGTTAGATATATTTTTACTTGTTATGATGGAGTTGAAGAGCAATTCCATTATGCTTTATAATTACAAAATATTTTTGTAAAAAAAAGTTAAGATATCAGAAAGATTGAAAAAGGTAAAAATCTTGAAAGGTCTTTGAAAGGTCTTTCTTTAATTTTATAAGGAAGTGAAAATTAAGATCAGTTTGTCAATGAAATGATTTAAAGTATCAGTTCAGTTCAGTCGCTCAGTCGTCTCTGACTCTTTGTGACCCCATGAATCACAGCACGCCAGGCCTCCCTGTCCATCACCAACTCCCGGAGTTCACTCAGATTCATGTCCATCGAGTCAGTGATGCCAACCAGCCATCTCATCCTCTGTCATCCCCTTCTCCTCCAGCCCCCAAACCCTCCCAGCATCAAAGTCTTCCAATAAGTCAACACTTCACATGAGGTGGCCAAAGTTCTGGAGTTTCAGCTTTAGCATCATTCCTTCCTAAGATATCCTAGGGTTGATCTCCTTCAGAATGGAATGGTTGGATCTCCTTGCAGTCCAAGGGACTCTCAAGAGTCTTCTCCAGCACCACAGTTCAAAAGCATCAATTCTTCAGCAATCAGCCTACTTCACAGTCCAACTCTCACATCCATACATGAAAACTGGGAAAACTATAGCCTTTCAGAAAAACATCTATTTCTGCTTTATTGACTATGCTTTGACTGTGTGGATCACAAGACACTGTGGAAAATTCTGAAAGAGATGGCAATACCAGACCACCTGACCTGCCTCTTGAGAAATCTGTATGCAGGTCAGGAAGCAACAGTTAGAACTGGACATGGAACAACAGACTGGTTCCAAATAGGAAAAGGAGTACGTCAGGGCTGCGTATTGTCACCCTGCTTATTTAACTTCTATGCAGAATACATCATGAGAAACACTGGACTGGAAGAAACAGAAGCTGGAATGAAGATTGCTGGGAGAAATATCAATAACCTCAGATATGCAGATGACACCACTCTTATGGCAGAAAGTGAAGAGGAACTAAAAAGCCTCTTGATGAAAGTGAAAGAGGAGAGTGAAAAAGCTGGCTTAAAGCTCAACATTCAGAAAACGAAGATCATGGCATCAGGTCCCATCACTTCATGGGAAATAGATGGAGAAACAGTATCAGACTTTATTTTTTGGGGTTGCAAAATCACTGCAGATGGTGATTACAGCCATGAAATTAGAAGACCCTTACTCCTTGGAAGAAAAGTTAAGACCAACCTAGATAGTATATTCAAAAGCAGACATTACTTTGCAAACTAAGGTCCATCTAGTCAAGGCTATGGTTTTTCCAGTAGTCATGTATGGATGTGAGAGTTGAACTATGAAGCAGGCAGAGCACTGAAGAATTGATTCTTTTGAACTGTGGTGCTGGAGAAGACTCTTGAGAGTCCCTTGGACTGCAAGGAGATCCAACCAGTCCATTCTGAAGGAGATCAACCCTAGGGTTTCTTTGGAAGGATGATGCTGAAGTTGAAACTCCAGTACTTTGGCCACCTCATGTGAAGAGTTGACTCATTGGAAACGACTCTGATGCTGGGAGGGATTGGGGGCAGGAGGAGAAGGGGACGACAGAGGATGAGATGGCTGGATGGCATCACTGACTCGATGGATACGAGTGTGAGTGAACTCCAGGAGTTGGTGATGGACAGGGTGGTCTGGTATGCTGTGATTCATGGGGTTGCAAAGAGTCGGACACGACTGAGCAACTGAACTGAACTGAACTGACTAGACGGACCTTAGTCGGCAAAGTAATGTCTCTGCTTTTCAATATGCTATCCAGTTTGGTCATAAATTCTCTTCCAAGGAGTAAGTGTCTTTTAATTTCATGGCTGCAGTCACCATCTGCAGTGATTTTGGAGCCCCCCAAAATAAAGTCTGACACTGTTTCCACTGTTTCCCCATCTATTTCCCATGAAGTGATGGGACCGGATGCCATGATCTTCGTTTTCTGAATATTGAGCTTTAAGCGAACTTTTTCACTCTCCTCTTTCACTTTCATCAAGAGGCTTTTTAGTTCCTCTTCACTTTCTGCCATAAGGGTGGTGTCATCTGCATATCTGAGGTTATTGATATTTCTCCCAGCAATCTTAATTCCAGCTTCTGTTTCTTCCAGTCCAGTGTTTCTCATGATGTACTCTGCATAGAAGTTTAGTAAGCAGGGTGACAATATACAGCCTTGACGTACTCCTTTTCCTATTTGGAAGCAGTCCGTTGTTCCATGTCCTGCATACAGATTCCTGCTTCCTGACCTGCATACAGATTTCTCAAGAGGCAGTTCAAGTGGTCTGATATTGCCATCTCTCTCAGAATTTTCCACAGTTTCTTGTGATCCACACAGTCAAAGGCTTTGGCATAGTCAATAAAGCAGAAATAGATGTTTTTCTGGAACTCTCTTGCTTTTTCCATGATCCATCAGATGTTGGCCGGGGCTCAGATGGGAGGAGCCACCTTGTGCCTGAGGCTTGGGGCGGCGGCTGGGAGGAGCAACCCCATGCCTGAGGCCAGGGGCAGCAGCCTGGAGAAGCAACCCCATGTCCAAGGAACAGTGGCTGCGTGGGCACAGGAGGGCCTAGAGGAGCCATCCCATGTTGAAGGTCAGGAAGGGTGGCGGTGAAGAGATACCCCTCATCCAAAGTAAGGAACAGTGGCAGCACTTTGCTGGAGCAGCCGTGAAGAGATACCCCTTGCCCAAGGTAAGAGAAACCCAAGTAAGATGGTAGGTGTTGCAAGAGGGCATCATAGGGCAGACACACTGAAACCATAATCACAGAAAACTAGTCAATCTAATCACACTAGGACCACAGCCTTGTCTAACTCAATGAAACTAAGCCATGCCCGCAGGGCAACCCAAGACAGGCAGGTCATGGTGGAGAGGTTTGACAGAATGTGGTCCACTGGAGAAGGGAATGGCAAACCACTTCAGTATTCTTGCCTTGAGAGCCCCATGAACAGTATGAAAAGGCAAAATGATAGGATACTGAAAGAGGAACTCCCCAGGTCAGTAGGTGCCCAATATGCTACTGGAGATCAGTGGAGAAATAACTCCAGAAAGAATGAAGGGATGGAGCCAAAACAAAAACAATACCCAGTTGTGGATGTGACTGGTGATAGAAGCAAGGTCTGATGCTGTAAAAAGCAATATTGCACAGGAACCTGGAATGTCAGGTCCATGAATCAAGGCAAACTGGAAGTGATCAAACAAGAGATGGCAAGAGTGAATGTCGACATTCTAGGAATCAGCGAACTAAAATGGACTGGAATGGGTGAATTTAACTCAGATGACCATTATATCTACTACTGTGGGCAGGAATCTCTCAGAAGAAATGGAGTAGCCATCTTGGTCAGCAAAAGAGTCTGAAATGCAGCTCTTGGATGCAGTCTCAAAAACAATGGAATGATCTCTGTTCATCTCCTAGGCAAACCACTCAATATCACAGTTATCCAAGTCTATGCCCCAATCAGTAACACTGAAGAAGCTGAAGTTGAGCAGTTCTATGAAGACCTACAAGACCTTTTAGAACTAACACCCATAAAAGATGTCCTTTTCATTATAGGGGAGTGGAATGCAAAAGTAGGAAGTCAAGAAACACCTGGAGTAACAGGCAAATTTGGCCTTGGAATGCAGAGTGAAGCAGGGCAAAGACTAATTGAGTTTCGCCAAGAAGATGCACTGGTCATAGCAAACACCCTCTTCCAACAACACAAGAAAAGACTCTACACATGGACATCACCAGATGGTCAACACCGAAATCAGATTGATTATATTATCTGCAGCCAAAGATGGAGACGCTCTATACAGTCAACAAAAACAGGACCAGGAGCTGACTGTGGCTCAGATCATGAACTCCTTATTACCAAATTCAGACTGAAATTGAAGAAAGTAGGGAAGACCGCTAGACCATTCAGGTATGACCTAAATCAAATCCCTTATGATTATACAGTGGAAGTGAGAAATAGATTTAAGGGCCTAGATCTGATAGATAGAGTGCCTGATGAACTATGGACTGAGGTTCGTGACATTGTACAGGAGACAGAGATCAAGACCATCCCCATGGAAAAGAAATGCAAAAAAGCAAAATGGCTGTCTGGGAAGGACTTACAAATAGCTGTGAAAAGAAGAGAGGCGAAAAGCAAAGGAGAAAAGGAAAGATATAAGCATCTGAATGCAGAGTTCCAAAGAATAGCAAGAAGAGATAAGAAAGCCTTCTTCAGTGATCAATGCAAAAAAATAGAGGAAAACAACAGAATGGGGAACGACTAAAGATCTTATCAAGAAAATTAGAGATATCAAAGGAACATTTCACGCCAAGATGGGCTCGATAAAGAACAGAAATGGTATGGACCTAACAGAAGCAGAAGATATTAAGAAGAGGTGGCAAGGACACACAGAAGAACTGTACAAAAAAGATCTTCATGACCAAGATAATCACGATGGTGTGATCACTCATCTAGAGCCAGACATCCTGGAATGTGAAGTCATTTGGGCCTTAGAAAGCATCGCTATGAACAAAGCTAGTGGAGGTGATGGAATTGCAGTGGAGCTCTTTCAAATCCTGAAGGATGATGCTGTGAAAGTGTTGCACTCAATATGCCAGCAAGTTTGGAAAGCTCAGCAGTGGCCACAGGACTGGAAAAGGTCAGTTTTCATTCCAATCCCAAAGAAAGGCAATGCCAAAGAATGCTCAAACTACTGCACAATTGCGCTCATCTCACATGCTAGTAAAGTAATGCTCAAACTTCTCCAAGCCAGGCTTTAGCAATATGTGAACCATGAACTTCCTGATGTTCAAGCTGGTTTTAGAAAAGGCAGAGGAACCAGAGATTTAAAGTACAAGGCCTAAATTTAGTTCATTCTCAGTTTTTAACATATCTTAATAGTACTACTGATTAAATATTAATCTTTTAAACTATCTTAAATATCTTTTTTTAAATTTTTACTTTATTTTACTTTACAATACTGTATTGGTTTTGCCATACTTCTCTCATATAATTTATATTAAATATTAGATACAAGGTAGACATAAGATGATGTCTCTTAAGGGAAATACATTTACTTCACATATGTTTTCTACTTTACAAAATAATCCCAAATTTATATATACTTTCAATATAATCTGACAGGTTTTGGAGTTGGTGATGGACATGGAGGCCTGGCGTGCTGCGATTCATGGGGTCGCAAAGAGTTGGACACGACTGAGAGACTGAACTGAACTGAACTGATGGTTAATCAGTCTGCATTCTGGATTGTAAGCCACACTAACAATAATTAGCTAACTTATCTGAAAATGAATTTCTTGGAAATATAACAGGCCATCAGGCTTCCCACATGGGTCAATGGTAAAGAAGCCACCTGCTAATGTAGAAGACGCAGGTTTGATTCTTGGGTAGGTAAGATTCCCTGGAGTAAGAAATGGTAACCCACTCCAGTCTTCTTGCCTGGAAAATTCCATGGACAGAGGAGCCTGGTGGGCTAACTCCATGAGGTTGCAAAGAGCTGGACACAACTGGGTGACTGAGAACACCTACAGATATAGGCCATCACTCAGATTTATTGGGCAGACTAAAAAACCAGGCTCAGAGAATGAATAGGAAACAAGGAAGCTTCAGCATCAAGATTCCTAGCTCTGGTCACACTGCGAGGTTGTCTGATCTGATCTCCATGACAAAATACTGATGCTAGTGAAAGTTGCCCCTTGAGAATTTATTAAAACTTAGGCCTTTGTCTTCATACCGCAAGATTTCATGTCCACCCCAAGACTCAGTATTATAAGTAATACCATTCACTTGACTGATACTAGGTCAAGTGCCTGGACCCTTACTCTCAAGATAACGGAGAAACAGTATCTGATCTCTTCAGTGTGACAATTTACATTTCATCCAAGACTTAAACAATGGAAGAATCCCCTCCACCAAATAAGAAGAAACACTGAATGATGGGAAATTAAAGATGTTCTTTAAACTTGGCATTCTATAGTAAATAGTGTTAGTGTTACTCAGTCATGTCTGACACTTTGTGACCCTAAGGACTATAGCCTGCCAGGTTCCTCTGTCCATGGAATTCTTCAGGCAAGAATACTGGAGTGGGTGGCCATTCCTTTCTCCAGGGCATCTCTCCAACCCAGGGATCGAACTTGGGTCTCCTGCATCACAGGCAGTTTCTTTACTATCTGAGCTACCAGGGAGCACATGGTATATAATCTTTTATATACTAAAAAATTTTTGTTTAGTATATAAAATTTTTATATATAAAAATGTGGATTATTGTTACTGTTATCCAAGAGCATCTGGCAAATTAAACATATCAAAGCATAAATAAGGCTATTTCCTGTCAACATTGCCACTTTTGATTTCATTCTGGACATTTGCAGAAAGTTGGTGTGACTTAGTGCTCTCTGTATGTTAATGTTTTCAGTCTTTTTCAGCTTTTTCTTTGATCTCTGACTTTTGACCTTTGGTTTATGCCAATGAAAGTGATAATAATAAATATATTTTATAAAGAAATGAGAAATAACTCTCAGGTCCAAAAAACATGTTCTAGATAAGAAAACTTGCCACCTCTATAGTTAATGTTGGTATTGTTGATAACTCTGGCAAAGCTGGATCAAAAGGATAGCATTAGGACTGGTTTGAAGCAAAGGTTTTGATCAGGGATATAGTAGACTTTTACATCAGTGTGAGGCTGAACAAAAAAATCACTATAGGTAGGAGTGGTATGCTGGACATCTTGAATCTAGTCTCTAAAGAAATTTCCCCTGAAGTATATCAAATGGTAGAACACCTCAGAAATCAGAGAATGAATATGATTGCTTCTAGAAATTGCAGCCTGGTTGGCCTCTGCTCCATTTTATACTACCTCCTGCAGTGGGTAGGCTTGAGTCTTGAGATATCATTTTAAGCAAAAAAAAAAAAAAAAGAAGAAAAGGTCAGACATGCTAAAATAATCTTTTGAAAATAATAAGTCTACAATAACATTAAGTACAAGTGTATGAATTTCTGAAGGGAAGTGAATTTAGTTTTGGAAAATAATGAAAAATGGAGAAGGCTCTAAGACCTAATATCAATATTTCATATATTCATTTATCTGAAATGAAAGCAATTTTTTATATCTAAAATAAAGAAGACTATTGTAATTCATTGATTCTAAGATGCACTTTTTCACATTTTTAACATCTCTGAAACCTGGAAGCATCTTATAATCAATGGCATCCTATAATTAAAATTGAATAATGTTTTTCTTTGTGAAGTGTAGAATAATGAGATGAGTTACAATTGAACATAATTTTGATTTGATTAAATATAGTAATATGTCCAAATTTAGAAAAAGATATTCATTAATAAAAATATTAATAAGCTATACAAAATAAACATTAAAAAAATTAGCAGAATATGTTACAGTTTAACCCTAGAGCTCAATGGACCTCTTTTAAAGATCAACTTTCTGTCATTTTGTACACAAGTCTTTTTGTATATGTGTATGTGTATTTTTCTCCATAGTCTGTAGTTTTCATCCAGTACTAACTTGGTGTAATGTAGTAGTGTTAGTTTCTCAGTCATGTCCAGCTCTTTGTTACCCTACAGACTGTAGCCCAGCAGGTTCCTCTGTCCATGGGATTCTCCAGGCAAGAATACTGCAATGGGTATCCATTCCCTTCTCCAGGGGATTTTCCCAACCCAGGAATCAAACCCGAGTCTCCTGAACTACAGGCAGATTCCTTACCATCTGAGCTACAGGGAAGCCCACAGTACTGGAGTGGGTAGCCATGGGTAGCTGTTCCCTTCCCTAGGGGATCTTCCCGATCCAGGGATCCCACTTGCGTCTTTTGCATGTCCTACATTGGTAGGAGGATTCTTGACCACTGCACCACCTGGGAAGCGGGTTCTAAGTTGGTATTCAAAAACTGAAAAACATCTTAAGTAATTAAGATGATTAATTATAATATTCCAAATGATGATTATGTAATAAATATTTTCTAACTACTACATTAAACAGTTTATATAGGTAGCATTTTTTTCTTTTTTGATTTTCATTGCTCTTCTAAGATCACACATCCTAATAGTCATGAATCCACCTAAATGTGTAGTTCAGTCTATCACTTATACACAGGAAGAAAAAGTAGAAAGGACCTTCTACTGTTCAAGTTCTTCAGCAATCAATGCAAAGAAATAGAGGAAAAGAACAGAATGGGAAAGACTAGAGATCTCTTCAAGAAAATTAGAGATACCAAGGGAACATTTCATGCAAAGATGGGCTCAATAAAGGACAGAAGTGGTATGGATCTAACAGAAGTTCTCAAATATATTCCTGCATTACATTTTAGTGTCTAGAAACTGTCAATTTTCATTTTGACATCTAAAAAACTAAGTTGAAATCTGACTTTATAATTTAGAATAATATCTTCTAATTTTAAAAATGATTTTTTTTTGGAAAAATATATACAATAGGAAAAAAATATCAAACAAAATTGAATTGTATTCACACTGTCATTTTAGGGGAAAAAAAGCACTAATTAGGGGTAGATAAATTTTTTTAAGAGGGAAAAGTAGAATAATAGTCTTTAGTAGTTATGAAGTTCAAATGCCAGACTGCTTTGGAGAGGTAACAAATATGGTCTTTCTTCAAAAGAGTAACAGGAATTTAGAGTTGTTCTTTGCCTATCAAAGACTCAAGAGGGATGAAACTAGTTTGCCTTAAAAGATTCTAGGCACAGAGGAAAAGGGAAAGGTGGCCCTAAAATGGAAAGAGCAAAGTGAGGGATTGGAGAACAAAGAGAGGAACAGGAATGGAAGAGGTCTTTTTTGGCAGAGACGGCTAGGAATTTAGGAGCAATACTGGCTGCCATTTTATCTTTAATCTTTAGTTTTTTGTTCTGTAGTAATGGTGTTCCAGTATTCTATGAATTTTGTTGACATTTCACACAACACCATTATGTATTGCACCTTGGGGAAAGGAGGCAGCACAGACATGTTTCAGAGTGCAACCTTTGCAGCCAGGCTTGCCTGGATTCAGATCCTGACTGCATGTATAGCTGTCAGCCTTCTTGTGCTTCATTTACCTTAGCCCCCAAAATGGGAGTAAAGTGTGCTTAATCCATGGAGTTGTTTTTAAGATTCAATCTGTTAATGCATATAAAGTTCTTATACCAATGCAAGGTCTAGTGTTAAAATTAAAAACAAGTTTTGGCATAAAAAACACACACAGATTCCTGGAACACCCTGAGGTAGTATTGGGTTTTACTAAGTAATTTAAAATTGAACTGGGAACAGAGGTTTAGATTAAAGCATCTGTGCAAGTCTAAGGGTCCCTTCTGCAAATGTCCCTTCTAATTATGTGTGGTGTCTCAGGAATGCTCAGAAATAGTCAGCAGAAGAATGAACCTGCTCCCTTTTCATGGAGTGAAGACTTTTTAAGGCTGTTAATGAAGGGTAACTCAGGTGTGCTGCAACTCATGGAGTCACAAAGAGTCGGACATGACTGAGCGACTGAACTGAACTGAACTGAACTCAGGAAGAATGCATTACATCAGACTCTTCTGGTTATATATGTAACATGGAAAGTGAAATATCTCAGTCATCTTGCTCTCAGAAATACCCTCTGTTGAGAATTTAATGTACAGAATATGTTTTTTTGCATACTCTTAATAAAAGTATTTTACTTTTAAAAGAAGAAAAATATGTGCCCAATAATCATTTTCATTTTCCTGAATTGATCCCTCTGTTTTCATTGCATACAAGGTAAGATGCTGCTTTGAAAACTGCAAGGCATAATGTTACCAAACCAAACTTAGATGCTCTCACCCATGCACAATAAAGCTGATTTACTGTCACTGGGTGGTGCTGACAGAAAGGGCAACATTCATTGCAGGGCATACATCAGTTAGTTCAGGGCAACTACTGCTCATAACACCCAAACTCCCAGTGGAATTCAGGAAAGCATTTTTAAAGGTAAGGTGAGAGAGGGGCACCCTGGAATGAGAAGTCAGGTGGGCCCTCAGAAGCATCAGTACGAACAAAGGTAGTGGAGGTGATGGAATTCCAGTTGAGCTATTTCAAATCCTGAAAGATGATGCTGTTAAAGTGATCCACTCAATATGTCAGCAAATTTGGAAAACTCAGCAGCAGCCACAGAACTGGAAAAGGTCAGTTTTCATTCCAATCTTAAAGAAAGGTAATGGCAAAGAATGCTCAAACTACCGTACAATTGCACTCATCTCACACGGTAGTAAAGTAATGCTTAAAATTGTCCAAGCCAGGCTTCCACCATAGGTGAACTGTGAACTTCCAGATGTTCAAGATGGTTTTAGGAAAGGCAGAGGAACCAGAGATCAAATTGCCAACATCTGCTGGATCATCAAAAAAGCAAGAAAGTTCCAGAAAAACATCTATTTCTGCTTTATTGACTATGCCAAAGCCTTTGACTATGTGGATCACAATAAACTGTGGAAAATTCTGAAAGAGATGGCAATAACAGACCACCTGACCTGCCTCTTGAGAAACCTGTATGCAGGTCAGGAAGCAACAGTTAGAACTGGATGTGAACAACAGACTGGTTCCAAATAGGAAAAGGAGTACGTCATGGCTGTATATATATTGTCACCCTGCTTATTTAACTTATATGCAGAGTACATCATGAGAAATGCTGGGCTGGAAGAAGCACAAGCTGGAATCAAGATTGCCAGGAGAAATATCAATCACCTCAGATATGCAGATGACACCACTCTTATAGCAGAAAGTGAGTGTCAGACTATTTTTGGGGGCTCCAAAATCAGTGCAGATGGTGATTGCAGCCATGTAATTAAAAGACGCTTACTCCTTAGAAGGAAAGTTATGACCAAACTGGACAGCATATTAAAGAGCAGAGACATTACTTTGTCAACAAAGGTCCATCTAGTTAAGGCTATGATTTTTCCAGTAGTCAGGCATGGATGTGAGAGTTGGACTATAAAGAAGGCTGAGTGCCAAATAATTGATGCTTTTGAACTGTGGTGTTAGAGAAGACTCTTGAGAGTCCTTTGGACTGCAAGGAGATCCAACCAGTCCATCCTAAAGGAGATCAGTCCAGGGTGTCCATTGGTAGGACTGATGTGGAAGCTGAAACTCCGATACTTTGGCCACTTGATGTGAAGAGCTGACTCATTTGAAAAGACCGTGATGCTGGGAAAGATTGAGGGCAGGAGGAGAAGGGGATGGCATGATTGGATGGCATCACTGACTCAATGGGCATGGGTTTGGTTGGACTCCGGGAGTTGGTGATGGACAGGGAGGCCTGGCATGCTGTGGTTCATGGAGTTGCAAAGAGTAGGACATGACTGAGCTACTGAACTGAACTGAACAGAGAAAGGGTCATGTCAGAATATGTAACCAGTTTCTGAAGAATTCTCTGGTTGTTGGTGAGGTAATACGATGGTGTCACAGGGGGTTAACATTGTCAATCCCTAGGCTCCAGTAGGCCTGGGGGCTATGTACTAATGGTCATCAAGTAGTTAATGTTTTCCAGTGGTGTGAGTAAAAGTGTGTGTAAATTCACATGGTATCTAAGTATTTCAGAGGGGAGCTAAAGCACAGGATATGGGGGGGGGGAGCTTGTCCCAGGAAGGTCCCATAGAGTCCTGCTTGGTTACAATAGGTCTTCTGGTTATTCTATAATTTGCGTTATTCTATATAAATTGTTTTTTATTTCAAGGACCCAATTTCATCGTATTTTAAATGAAAATATTTAGCAAATCTTCCCTGAAGTACCTTCCAATCTAAAATTATATAATTTTAAGTATTCAATAAGTAATTTGGTTGATTGGATTATAGCAAAAGGGCTTTTACATCTAAAAACAAGTATTTTCTTTTTTGAAAAATGGTTACTTAATAGCCCATAGTCCACAACTTCTAGGTTTTACAAAACAAATCACAAGTCTAAATACTTCAGGTAACTGAGAACATGATTCTTAATGATCTTTCTCTGTTTTTGGCAGCATTACATCGCCATTGTATTTAATTTCATACCTCTTCATTCTTTTACTTGTGAAAGATTTGATGAGAGGTTGAGTGTTTAATCTAATAGCTGTACTTGGCTGCAAGTACACATGACAGTTTCAGTAAACTAGAGCCCATTCGATTGAGGTGGACTTGTTGCAGGAAGTGGACCCCTTCCATGGTCTGAGAGTGGGTGAGCTCTTGTCTAACATTTGGAAATGAATTGTTAGAGGAGACACACGTGCTGACAAAGCAAGAGACTATTGGGAAGGGGCAACTGGGCAAAGAGCAGGAGGGTAAAGGGACCCAGAACTGTCCTGCCACATGACTCTCAGTCTCAAGTTTTATGGTGATGGTATTAGTTTACAGGTTGACTTTGGGCAGTCATTCTAACTCAGGGTCTTTGCTGGTAGTGTTTGTATTGCTCACTTGGCCAAGATGGATTCCAGCAAGAAGGATAATGGGAGGACACATGAACTGCTGTCTGCTGTCTCCTTTTGATCTTTCTTCTGGTTGATGGTGGTTTGTTATTAATATTGATAGTTTAATGTTCCTTACTAGGACCTCCTTTTGTAATATAACTCATGCAAATGGCTACTGTGGTGCCTGCCCAGGGTGTGTGGTTTGTCAGTGTTTCCCCTAACATATTAACTTGCCCTATTTATTTTTAAAAAGACTTCAGTCAGAATGATCAATTTATTGGTGTTAATGACTGGTGGTATCAGTGGAAGAGGAAGCAGAGAGATCTATAACATAATCTGGGAAAATAAAAGGAAAAGAAAGGGTTAGTCAGAGATTACAGTAGATAAAACATTAATTGCTAGAATTTTTTTTCTCCAGCCTCATAGATTTTGCCTTAGTTATCCACTTAAAAAATATACACAGCCAAAAAATTGAGTTATAGTTTATTTGGTGAAAGTTTTTAGGACTTTAAGCCTGGGAAGCAGCATCTCAAGCCAACCTGAGAGAACTGCTCTAAGGAGGTGAGGTGGGACATGCCAGGTTATATAGAAGTTTTGCAACAAAAGGCAGGTAGTCTGGATGTCAAAAAATGATTGTAAGTTAAAGAAAATGAGATATGTTAAGGAATTTAGCACTTTTCTAGTATGAGAAGATGGAAGAGTCTGGGCTCACTGAAATCCTTTCTTTGATATACACCTCAGCTATATGGGGCCAGTATCCTGTGTTTTCACATTCTGAGTTTCCTCAAGGTTCACCATAGGGAGTGACTGCAGTTTAATGGCTGTTAAATGGCCATATTCTTTCCTTCCTGAGTTTCCTCAGGGCTCACAGGCTCATATTGGAGGGCTGCATGGCTGCCATTGTTGATGACTGAGACAGCCTTTGTTTACTGATATGTAGGAAATATTCCATTTCTCATCCATCACCACCTAGTCTGCTGTTGTGGTATGATTTGTTGTAGGTAGATGTTCTTTAGAATGAGTAGCACGTAAAGACATTATTCAATCAACTATTAGCATTTAAGTTATCATGTTTGTTTTTGGCATCAGGACTAGTAAACGGAGACAACTTTGGGGACTATTGTGGGAATCCAGAGTTGGGAGGGTCCATGGTAAGTACATAAATGAATGAGAATTATAGACACATTGGTGGGCAGCAGGATTGGTATGAAGAGAAGGGGCATGGAGGGAAGAGAAACTTGCTAATGCATAGGTTCTCTGAAAATTACCTTTGAATTTTAATTATCTGTGAAAGCTGGCCCCCAGAGTTCTGAAGGAAACTGGGCTAATTCAAAATGTAGATGCTCTAGTCTGAGATGCTTTGAATATGTTTATTCAGCTCAAGGCATTTGCTCTCTACATATGTTAGTTTAGGATTGTGATGCCAGATGTTTCTTATGGGGGATGCTGGCAATGAAATTCTTCACATATTTACCTTTCGATTTTTATCTAGGAGGGTTTGACTGAATGCCACATGATCAGAATTAAAATAAATACACAATCAAATTTTTTAAACTTAAGAGTTAGTAACTCTTCTCACAGAGATATTCTTGTTAAACTTAATATCATTTATAGTAGGCAATTCTCTCAGTTTTGTTGATTTTATCTTATCTGCAATTATATGCTGTGAAATAAAATTAAAAATATATAATTACAGTCCTCTTGGTAGGCTGTTGACTATTTTGAGTTAAAAAGCATTCTGTGCTGGCAGCAGAAACACAGCAGCAGTGGTCTAATTTCCTCTAATCCACTAGGTGCCTGCTTAATTACAACCTTCCATTTACTAGCTCTTTGGCTGTATTCCATCTTTGCTTGTATATTTTTTTCATTCAGTTTATTGTCCATTTCTATTTCATCGAGTAATGTATAATACAGACTTTGCCTGTTTTGCTCCCTCAGTTGCACACGTTGTTGAGTCATTTCTATATTTTGCTATGTAATTCATTTTAATTTTTATTTTTTATTGGAAGAAGAAACACATTCATAATAAAGTTTAGTATTTAAAGTTTTTTTTTTTTTTAAATTGGAACATTATGGAAAGTAACAGAGGAGTTTAAAAGTCATTTCATCTGTCAGATTGATGAGTTAGGTGGTAGATACTAGAAAAAAAAACCAGATATTGGTGAAGGAGTTGTGTTGTAATATAATTTGTTAATTGGTTTAATGAAAGACTCAGAACTACTTTTCAAATCTTATGAATGTATAATGATTATATAATTCTTAAAACCAAAAAATTAATTTAAAAAATTAATTGAAATGTAGTTGATTTACAATGTTGTTTTACAAATCAACCAAATATTGAATTAATTAAATAAATGAAAAGCATACAATTTTTTATTCATTTAATGTACAGTGATTATGTAAGTATTATTGATTATGGGCTTTTAATTATATACATGTTAAATATATGGAGTTTCTATCTGCTGAAACAGTTTTGTGATTTTTGTGATGTTAGATTTGTGCGGGATGTGTTAGAGTCAATAGAATTAATGGTATAGGATTTGGTTTCCAGTAAATTTATTCAATTTAGCTTGTAATCCACATAAGGGTGGGGATCTTGTCAAACTTTAGCATCATAGTTTGAGATTAGTGCTAAATATAATACCTGGCAAACAATATGAGGATTTAAGTAAAACTTTCCTTTACAGGCATAAGACCTGCACTTATAGATTTAACAGCAATACACAGCCAGATATACACAATGAAGTTTGGCCAAATACAGAATAAGTTTGACCTTGTGAAGTCTGTTGTCAGAAGTTAGAAGACAAAATCAGGAAGGTAGAGAGAAGCAATGACAAAAATTCTATCTAGAAGCTAATGGTAAAATGTTAGCTTTTATAGGGACTTCCCAGGTGATAAACATAATTCTGCCTGCTAATGCAGGAGATGCAAGACACAGGTTCAATTCCTGAGTTGGGAAGATCCTCTGGAGAAGGAAATGACAACCCACTCCAGCATTTTTATATGAAAAAAAGTTTAAAACATAAATGTTAACTTTTCTCAGTTTAAAATAAATGATAGCTAGGAGTTAGGGAGGTATCAAATAGAAAGGGGAACAAAAATTATTTTAAAGTGATGAAGATGTTTTATATCTAGATTGTGATGGTGGTTACATATGTGTACAACATTTCCAGAACTCAGAACTTATTCACTTGAAATGGGTACTTTTTACTGTTTGTAGTTTATATTTCTCAGTATGGTTGATTTAAAGAATGTTCTTACAGAGATGGATAGATAGCTGATGCCTGATAATCTGCTTTGTAAAAAACTTTAGCTTAAGAAACATTTTACAACCTGACTGGAAGCCTAACCTGGAAATAATTTCTTGACTAGAAAATCAATGACTGTTATTTTCATTTTATTTTTTCACCTTTCCTGGCTATTAGTCACTGTGGAAGCAATGCATAGAAAATAGTAAAGGCTCAAAAGGACCAAGAAATCTCCTTAAGCTCTTTAATTACTATTAAGAGTGAGTTAGAAAATAAGATCACTCGATATAACTCATTGCAATTCTGAACAGACATTTTCGTGATGACATAAAAATTCTTTTTTTTTCCCCTTTGAAGAGAGTTATTTTATCTCTAGTTTTGCTGTAATTGCTCACTTTTATTTAGTCAGAACAGACCTGCCTCATTTTCTGGGACTGTACTATGAGAATCTGTTCATAAAGTCCTGTCTGACTTCAAATTATGTGCTTCTTTACGCTTTCCCACTAGAATGCAAGCTCACTCTTCTAACTTTAGTGCTTAGCAATGAAGTCATCATGTCATATGCTGCAAATAAATAATGCGGAAAAGTTAATTACTCTCTTCAGCAGAATTTTTTTAACTTCCAGTGAGATAATCTAGATCAGACAAGCTGGGGTTTTGTTTTGTTTGCTTCTATATTCTCCAAAACTATGTAATATATTCTCATTTGAATTTTAGTCTCCATTATCTTAAATTAGATGCCAATTCCATTTGAATCTAGGATCTCTGGGTATGTCATAATGACCATTTTTCATGCTCAATGATTGTCCACCACACTTTGAAAACTCCTTTTCATTTTGGAGAAATATTCTTCTTTATAAGCCTTGTATTCTTTTTTTCTAAATTAATTAATTAGTTAATTTTAATTGGTGGCTAATTACTTTACAATATTGTAGTGGTTTTTGCCATATAAAGTCTTGTCTTCTTAATAGATTACTAGGAATGTATTTTTTTAGCCTCCCTTGAAAATAGGCCATGAAATTATAGATCTCTGCCAATTAGAAGCATTCATTCAAAATTCTGGTTTGTAAGAGGAGCCAGCATTACATGTTGGACATTACCTGTAGTGCCAAGCTTCCACCATCATATGAGTTTATTCATTCCATTTATTTATACCTATGATTTCATAAGAAGGTCCCAATGAGTAACTGACCAAGGAAGAAAAAAAAAAACTGAGTTTGGTTTGGTTTATAGACCATCCTGCATGGTATATCAGAAATGTGGACCTCTGCAGTGTTACAATAGTACTCAGGGATGTTCCTAAATAAGAGTGGCAATGAATTAATATCTCAATGGGGAGAATTTGGGGATACGCTTCCAATTGTTCATTTGTCTTAGAAGGAAAGAAGACATTAGACACCTTTCACACCCATTCATAGATGCTGAATAACTGTAAGGTTGTATCAGTTCAGTTCAGTTCAGTTACTCAGTCATGTCTGACTCTTTGTGACCCCATGGACTGCAGCATGCCAGGCCTCCCTGTCAATTGCCAACTCCTGGAATTTGCTCAAACTCATGTCCATTGAGTCGGTGATGCCATCAACCATCTCATCTTCTGTTGTCCCCTCTCCTCCTGCCTTCAATCTTTCCCAGCATCAGGTTCTTTTCAAATGAGTCAGTTCTTCACATCAGATGGCCAGAGTATTGAAGTTTTAACTTCAGCATCACTCTTTCCAATGAATATTCAGGACTCATTTCCTTTAGGATGGACTGGTTGGATCTCCTTGGAGTCCAAGGGACTCTCAAGAGTCTTCTCCAATACCACAGGACAAAAGCATCAATTCTTTGGTGCTCAGCTTTCTTTATAGTCCAACTATCACAACCATACATGACTACTGAAAAAACCATACCTTTGACTTAGACGGGCCTTTGTTGGCAAAGTAATGTTTCTGCTTTTAATATGCTGTCTAGGTGCATCATAACTTTTCCTCCAAGGAGCAAGTGTCTTTTAATTTCATGGCTGTAATCACCATCTGCAGTGATTTTGGAGCCCTCTCCCCCCCCCCAAATAAAGTCAGTCACTTTTTCCCCATCTATTTGCCGTGAAGTGATGGGACCAGATGCCATGATCTGTGTTTTCTGAATGTTGAACTTTAAGTCAACTTTTTTCACTCTTCTCTTTCACTTTCATCAAGAGGGTTTTTAGTTCTTTTTCACTTTCTGCCATAAGTGTGGTATCATCTGCATATATGAGGTTATTGATATTTCTCCCAGCAATCTTGATTCCAGCTTGTGCTTCATCTAGTCTAGCATTTCTCATGATGTACTCTGCATATAAGTTAAATAAGCAGAGTGACAATATACAGCCTTGATGTACTCCTTTTCCAATTTGGAATCAGTCTGTTGTATAGGTTGTATAGGTTGTATAAGCAGGGGCTTTTGAAGGAAAAATAATGGTGGATAGCTGGCAAGACATTTTAAGGAAGGGCTGTTTAGATAGGAAATAAAATTTACCTAGAGTGTGAGATTATTTGTTTCCCATTAAAATGATGAAACTAAGCATGATTTCTGTGAAGGAGTTTATTAATACTCAGATACAGAAGATGACCCAGCTAATACAAATGTGAGTAGCCATGCTAATACAAATGAGTTCAGTTCTTGTTTTCAATAGGAAAGATATACACTGAATCAACAAGTCTTTCTGTTAATACAATCTGACTAGTTTCTGACTATGTTAGATTTCTGGTTCACCAACCTTGTAGGGTAAATCCCTTACCCCCTACATATAGATACCATCCATACTTGAGGGTAGAGTCCAAATTAGCCAAGAAGGGATAGATGACTTACCATGAACTGTACAACTTGGCCTTACTAGATTTGGCCTTACTGGAATAAATTACTCTTTGAAATCTGTATTTGCCTTCTCTCTTTTGCATAATTAATATATGTGGCTAATTGAGTGCCTAGTCTTCCACTATGATATCCATGTACCAGTGCTTCTGATCCTGGAATTGATTTTATAGGAACAGAATTAAGGCACAGATATATACTCACTGGATTTGTAGGTCTAGCTATGTACTGTGTCAACCAAAAGTTGCTGATCTTACTGTGTGCAAGATTATTGAAGACACATTATGGCACCAATCTTATGAGGCCATTCTGCCATCTTGCAGAATATGGCATCTGTTATATACCACATGGTAATATAAGGTGTTTTTTCTTAGAATCTGGGAGCAAAGAAATTGGGAGTCAGAATATAAGCTCTCACTTTTATACCTTATGATCTATTGACAAAAATTATAGTGCATGATCCATGATTTTTGGCTTTGTTGATTCAGAAGTCTTAGTAGTCAAGAAAAGATTATTTTCACCCTGGGACACAACTTTGTGTGTGTGCTCAGTCACTCAGTCATGTCTGATTCTTTGTGTCCCCATGGACTGCAGAATGCCAGGCTTCCCTATCTTTCACCATCTCCCAGAGTTTGCTCAAACTCATTTCCATTTAGTCAATTATGCCATCTAATCATCTTATCCTCTGTCACCCCTTCTCCTTCTCCCCGCAGTCTTTCCCAGTATAAGGGTCTTTTCCAGTGAGTCAGCTCTTTGCATCAGATGACCAAAGCATTGGCGCTTCAGCTTCAACATAAGTACTTCTGATGAGTATTCAGGGTTGATAGGGGAAAAAGTGGAAGTAGTGACAGGTTTTATTTTCTTGTACTCCAAAATCACCGTGAATGGGGATTGTAGCCATGGAATTAAAAGATGCTTGCTCCTTGGAAAAAAGCCATTAGAAACATAAGCAGCATATTAAAATGCAGAGACATCACTTTGCTGACAAACGTCTGTATAGTCAAAGTTATGATTTTCCCAGTAGTCATGTACAGATGTGACAGTGGGATTACAAAGAAGTCTGAGTGCTAAAGAATTGAGGCTTTCAAATTGTGGTGCTGGAGAAGACTTAAGACACCCTTGGACAGCAAGGAGATCAAACCAGTCAATCCTAAATGAAATCAACCATGAATATTAATTGGAAGAACTGATGCTAAAACTGAAGATCTAATACTCTGGCTACCTGATGTGAAGAGCTGGCTCATTGGAAAAGATCATGATGCTTGGAAAGAATGAAGACAGGAGGAGAAGGGAGTTGCAGAGGATGAGATGGTTAGATAGCATCACCAACTGAAAGGACATGAATTTGAGCAAACTCTGGGAGATAGTGGAGGACAGAAGAACCTGGTGTGCTGCAGTCCACGGGCTTGCTGAGTTGGACACAGCTTAGTGACTGAACAACAACAAAACACTTCCTAATTTTTTTTTTTTTGTACTGCAATCATGCATACATAATTTATGAAAATAAATTTATGTAAAACTTACTCTAGTAAATGTTTGCTATGATTTCTTCTTATTGTTCATCAAGCTCCCTTACTCGGTAACTGAATTGTACAGATTTTGAGTGAATTAAGGAGCATCTAAAACAGTAAGTTATTAACCATTTAAGCAAATGCATGTGTGCCCAGTTGTTTCAGTTATGTCTCACCCTTTGTGAACCTGTGGACTGTAGCCTGCCAGCCTCTGTCCATGGGATTCTCTAGGCAATAATACTAGAGTGGTTTGCCATCCCTCATCCAGGGGATCTTTCTAACCCAGGGATCCAGCCCATATCTCCTGTGTCTCTGCCTTGCAAGTGGATTCTTTATCACTGAGCCACTGGGAAAGCCCATTTTAGCAAGTAGATCATGTCAAAGACAACCTTTTCATTTGTTCCACCCAAGCTAATAAACTGCTCATGTTCCAGTGTGGTGCTTATCTCTGAATGGCCAGGTTCTCACTCAGGATGCTCTTCTTCAGCCTTTACTAGGCTCTCACACCTCAGTTAGAAATCTGAGAGGCACAATCTGTGCAGGTTTATATGCCTAAGGGACTGTAGTGTTTCTTCTGCAGTTTAGAGTGGAAACTATTTACCAAAAGGGGGTAAACAACCCCAAAAATAACAGAAACAAAACAAACAACAGAGAGCCTTTCATAATGTCTACTTTCAGGCCTCTCGCCACTTACATACGTCTTTTTCTGGGTGTTCTGCCTTTGTTTGCTCTGTTTTCTAGTGCTTCCTTTTATTCAAGCATTTAAAGAGAAAGCACTTACATAGACCAAAGGAATCCTGTTCTAGGTGGATAGATTCAAGACCTCAGTTCTGTTGTCTTCAGGGCACACAGAGCAAAACAACAACTGAGCTTAAAAAGGTTTTGGGAAAGTGCAAGGAGCCTGGAAATAATTCAGCTCTTCTCATTAGGGTTTGTGTGTACATCTGTCATCAGCAGGGATTACATGTGAAGTCTTTACTTTGCTCACTGGCTGCTCAACAGGCACAGCATTAAATCTCCTCATCTCTTCTACTGTGAATTTTAATTGATGGGGCTGGTACACAGCATAAAGCCATTTTGGCAAAAATGACATGTGTGGGCATTTAAACAAGACTGGCAATTTTAATTTTATTTTCACTCCAAATTAGAAAGGCAAAAAAGAAAAAAAAAAAAAAGGAAGAAGAAGAAAGAAAATCTTTGTCAAACAAAAGGGGGTGGTTTTTGTTTTTTTTCATTTGGGTTCCAGGAATAAAGAAAAAAAAAATACTTAACATAAAACTTGTCTATGTCCTTTTAAAGCAGTTGGTTAATAAGCTCTGGCTTACAATTTCAATGTGGAATTTCCCTAGACTACTCTATTTATGATAGAGGCTGGATTTTATAGTGGCATTTTATGTGCCTGGTTTACATTTTAAAGCCCATCCCTGTTGTTTAGGACCAGAAGTGGACACAATTTAATTCTGTTTATTATAGAAATCAAGTGCTTTTGGAGAGAGACTTGTGAGCAGCTGTTTAATATTGTCTTTCGGCTAATATAGAGGTTCATTTCTCTTTCCCTCCAAGGAAATAGCAATTCATGATATTTCTGGAGGTTCTTTTCTACAGAAATGTAGGTCTGTTGCCAGGATTTAGGAGAGAAAAAGATATGCTGTTAATTGGTGGGGCTGGCTGTCTCTGACAGATGTCAATTTAAGACCTGTATTGCAGTAGGATTTCAGAGGATTCTGCAAAGAAGATATCAATAATCAAAATAGAAAAGGAAAACATATTTTTGTTATATAATTTCTCAGCTATTTTTAAAGTTCTTGTAGCTAAATTTAATAGGAAGGATATTTTTGAAACAAAGATGGGCAAGAATTATCTACATTCCTTGGAGACTATGTTCAATAGTTAAGGAAAATAATTTTCTTTTGAAAACAGTGTGGTTAAAATAATTGAACAAGTTTAAAGGTGAACAATTTTGAACAATTAAATTTACGGTGGTAAATAACTGAAACAGTCTCTTGAAACAGGGCCTTGAATATAGCATTAGATGTGTTTTACAGTGATGTAGAGGAGACTATTAGACTTGGAAAATTAAATGGCATTTGGTTCTTCATTTGGTGTGTATATATGAATAAAAAAGTTACCTCTAGGAGGAGACATTCTCATATTCTCTACAAGGGCCCGTTCTGGCTCTAGATTCACTATCTTAAATCTAAGGGTCCATTCTGTTAGTGTTAAGAGAGAGACAGCCAACTGACTAAGAATTTCAGTGATGCTCTGAGTCAAATAATAACAGTATCCAGATTCTTCAGTGAATTGTATGAATATAAACTAAATATGAACTACTTTGACAGTTGGAACAATGCTGAGGAATTATTAAATGGAGTAGGATTTGTACTACATATAAAGTTTGGGCCAAATGCCCATTTAAGATATGTCTTGAGAGCATACATCTGTAGATTGCTACAAGAATGTGGGTGGTCTCATAGGTGCATGTGCTTTCTGCATTAAGACTATGTGGAGTGAGGTTATTTCTTTTTGTGTTCCATAATTACTTTTTAAAAAATCGTACATGATTTTGGATGAACTAGTTTGGGTTTCTTCTCTCATGTTCTTTCTTTCCATTAAAAAAAAGTTACTAAATTTAAAATCTATTGCATAGACATCACATTTTGACTGAGTTGTGTAAAATGATTCAGAAGTCAAAGTAGTGTTTGTCACCTGCCTGCCTGAGAAGTTGATGTATTAGAATACAGATTTTCTCTCTTACTGTGGGAAGCACCTTGTGAAAACACATTCCAGGAGCCTGCTTTCTATTTCCTAATCAAAGAAGAAGTATTACTGAATTAGGTGGTAATCAAAATATATAGGATGTTTGCCTTGAAAACTTGGCTTGCAAAGAAAGCTCTTTGAAATAAAAGATAATAGATATATGTTATTTTATGGAAAAGAAAAATTTTAATAAGAAATTTTGGTTCATGAGGATTTTTGGATTTCAAGGAGGCATGAAATCTCAAGCTCTCAGAAGCAAGGATGTTGGAATAAAAGGGAGGAGAAACTTGGGAACTTGATGATGTGTTGCTGCGATCTCCATCTTGGACTGCCTGTTAGAATTACAATATTTTTTTGTTGTTGTTAAGCCCTATAAGCTCTGTTTCATTGTGTTGTTTTATAAAGGTGAACACAATATCAAGTGAAACATTTGTTCAAGTAAATTGGAATAGGCAAACTGCATGAATCCGTCTCTCTGTCTTTCTCTCTCACTTTCCCTCTCGTCTCCTCTCCTTTTGGGTTGGAAAGTGAGGTGTCATAGTCATACACATACCAAAATACACTTCAGATAAAGTGAAATAAAGCTTAACTTTAAGTTTTAGTCTCTGAATACACATGTAACAATTCTTGCTTCTCTATATGTGAACAAATTGGGTGCTTAAGTTGGCTGTTTTCACAACTTAGGAGAAAGCTATCACCTGAACTGTTCACTTTTCACTCCCTTGAACTGTCACATGAGAATACATTTATAACAACTTGAACTTTGTATATGAGCATGATCTAACTTTAGTCTTGTCCTGTATTTCAAAAACATGTGGGCAATTTTCATCAATTACTTTTACATATGTTTCTAGTCCTCCAGCTATATCAAAAAGCAAAACTTGTGGAAAGAGTACCAGGCAGTGATCCTGTTTTAATAAGATTTTTAATCTAATTATATGTGTTATAAAGTTCAAATAACATTTGGATCAACTGCCAAATTTTAGGGGTGCTTAGCTGAATTGAACTTCTGAACTTAGGAACAAGTTCACTTTTCAATGCTTAAAAAGACTTTTCTTGTGAAAGCAAATCCTTTGCTCTGATCAGAATTTATATATATATATATTTAAAGTCTAACCTGCTACATTTGACATATATATTAATATATTTATACATAGTCTATTTATCTTACTACTAAGGAAGTTGAACCATTAATTTTAGAAAATGCCAGGTATTTATTTTTCTAAGATGGTGAATATGTGTTTTGAATGGTATCCTATAATATTCAGATTGGGAAAGAAAATACTTCTTTTTTTATGTTTGTAATTTAAATTAAACTGATGGCCAGGTGATGTCATCTCTGACTAGAAAAGATAATGTTTTCCAATTATGGATAACAAACAAGCTCTATATGGAATTTATAATGCCCTCTCCATTTGTTTTATTACATATGTGATGCTAACAGCTTCATGTAAAATTTCTTATTAATTGTGTTTTACAGGAAATATAGGAGTATTGGAGGTATAATGACTGATTGAACATCTGAGTTAGTTATTGAATTGAGGTATCTGACTCTTGGTCCATTTTTCATTCCACTGTGTCACAACTATCTCATGTGATTAGCCTTTTTCAAGAAACAGAAGAAAACACAATGAGTAATATGGAAACAGGTAAAATTTTTTTGTGAGGTACCAAGTGGCAAGTTTAAGTAAAGCTGGACTCTGAGCTAGCTAAGCCATACACAAATCAAAATTTTGGGGGAGAGGAAGTTGTGATTGACAGGAAGTGCCTCCAACAAGACAGAGGAGATGGCCCTAGTTTTCTATTTTGTAACTCCAGTCTGTGTACCTACCACCTGAACCATGAGGTTCTTCTCTACAGTTTTTTTTTTTTTAAAGAAAATAAAAAGAATAGCAACATAAGGTTCTGATGTTCTTCAGTAAGTGTTAGATTCAAAGGCATTTAAAATTTTATTTTAATTTTTAGAAGGTTGAAAAATAGCTCTCTTTCCAACATCTCCACCCAAAGAAAATTTTAAAATTCTAAAGTATTTAAATTATTTAAACTAAATATAGAAAACCAGTCATTCAAATGCTGTCATAGATCCAGTTAATATATTATTATGAATTATTGCAATTGCTTGAAAAATATTTCTCTGGGTGAATTCAACCATTTAAAGGTGTCTCTGTTTGTGTGTATGGTGTTAGAAAGTGTTCTAGTTTCATTCTTTTAAAAGTGGTTGACGTTTCCCAGCACCACTTGTTAAAGAGATTGTCTTTAATCCATTGTATATTCTTGCCTCCTTTGTCAAAGAAAAGTGTCCATAGGTGCATGGATTTATCTCTGGGCTTTCTAGTTTGTTCCATTGATCTATATTTCTGTCTTTATGCCAATACCATACTGTCTTGATGACTGTGGCTTAGTAGTAGAACTTGAAGTCAGGCAGGTTGATTCCTCCAGTTCCATTCTTCTTTCAAGATTGCTTTGGCTATTCGAGGTTTTTTGTATTTCCATACAAATTGTGAAATTATTTGTTCTAGCTCTGTGAAAAATATCGTTAGTAGCTTGATAAGGTTTGCATTGAATCTGTAGATTGCTTTGGGTAGTGTACTCATTTTCACTATATTGATTCTTCCAATCCATGCACATGGTATATTTCTCCATCTACTAGTGTCCTCTTTGATTTCTTTCACCAGTGTTTTATAGTTTTCTATATATAGGTCTTTAGTTTCTTTGGGTAGATATATTCCTAAGTATTTCATTCTTTTCGTTGCAATGGTGACTGGAATTATTTCCTTAATTTCTATTTCTATTTTCCAAATTTATTAAAAATCTAAACATAAGACCAGAAATTATCAAACTCCTAGAGGAGAACATAGGCAAAACACTCTCCGACATACATCACAGCAGGATCCTCTATGATCCACCTCCCAGAACACTGAAAATAAAAGCAAAAATAAACAAATGGGACCTAATTAAAATTAAAAGCTTCTGCACAACAAAGGAAACTATAAGCAAGGTGAAAAGACAGCCTTCAGAATGAGAGAAAATAATAGCAAATGAAGCAACTGACAAACAACTAATATCAAAAATATAAAAGCAACTCCTGCAGCTCAATTCGAGAAAAATAAACGACCCAATCAAAAAATGGGCCAAAGAACTAACAAGACATTTCTCCAAAGAAGACATACAGATGGCTAACAAACACATGAAAAGATGCTCAACATCGCTCACTATCAGAGAAATGCAAATCAAAACCACAATGAGGTACCATTTCACTCCAGTCGGAATGGCTGTGATCCAGAAGTCTACAAGCAATAAATGCTGGAGAGGGTATGGAGAAAAGGGAAACCTCTTACACTGTTGGTGGGAATGCAAACTAGTACAGTCACTATGGAGAACAGTATGGAGATTCCTTAAAAATCTGGAAATAGAACTGCCTTCAGTTCAGTTCAGTTCAGTCATTCATTCGTGTCCAACTCTTTGTGACCCCATGAATCACAGCACGCCAGGCCTCCCTGTCCATCACTATCTCTTGGAGTTCACTTAGACTCACGTCCACTGAGTCAGTAATGCCATCCAGCCATCTCATCCTCTGTCGTCCTCTTCTCCTCCTGCCCCCAATCCCTCCCAGCATCAGAGTCTTTTCCAATAAGTCAACTCTTCACATGAGGTGGCCAAAGTACTGGAGTTTCAGCTTTAGCATCATTCCTTCCAAAGAAATCCCAGGGCTGATCCCCTTCAGAATGGACTGGTTGGATCTCCTTGCAGTCCAAGGGACTCTCAAGAGTCTTCTCCAACACCACAGTTCAAAAGCATCAATTCTTCGGCACTCAGCCTTCGTCACAGTCCAACTCTCATATATATATACACACATACACATATACATATACATACATATGGTGTTCCAACCCTGAATGATTCCAATATTCTGCAGTTAGAGCTGCCCAGTGGTGAACCAATTGCAGAATCATCTCAGGAAAAGAGCATAAACAGCACCCTGTGCCCCCAAGGACAGGACTTTTCTCAACAACCATCTCAGGACCTTTCTGTGAGTTACGATTATGCTTTCTCCCAAGTTTTTCTTACAGCATCCTTAATTTTGAAGACTTCATACAATGCTAGAGATGCAATGACACAAATTTTAGATGAGGAAACCAAGCCCATCAATGTGAGAAAGAATTTGAACCAAAGAATTAAAGCTAGAAGGAATGTCAAAGATTCAGAGTGAGGGAAACAGAGAAAGAGAGAGACTAAAAAGGAGGAAAGTAGGGAGGTTGAAGATATATTTTGTCTAAGTTAATATAACACTAGATGACTTTATTCCAAAGATTTGACACTAGAATTTCTCAGATTTAATTCATATGACACCAGCAACAAGAGTGCAAAACAAAACCACTCAGTTATAGTGACAGAGCTACCAAGTTGCTATCACAGTTGGTTCTGCACAATCATCCACCAAGGATGAACCCAAATGTAGACTGTTACATGCAGTTTTCTGCACTGTCAACTCTGTTCATCCCCATGATGGTTTATGGAAGTACCTGACACTCCTGGATCATTTCTGGACCATGCTCACTAAGATCAAAGCTGTTATGCTCTTATGACCCAGCAATCCCACTGCTGGGCATACACACTGAGGAAACCAGAATTGAAAGAGACACATGTACCCCAGTGTTCATTGCATATCTGTTTATAATAGCCAGGACATGGAAGCAACCTAGATGTCCATCAGCAGATGAATGGATAAGAAAGGTATGGTACATATACACAATAGATTATTACTCAGCCATTAAAAAGAATACATCAGTTCTAATGAGGTGGGTGAAACTGGAGAGTGAAGTGAGCCAGAAAGAAAAACACCGATACAGTATACTAACGCATATATATGGAATTTAGAAAGATGGTAACCATAACCCTGTATGTGAGACAGCAAAAGAGACACAGATGTATAGAACAGTCTTTTGGACTCTGTGGGAGAGGGAGATGGTGGGATGATTTGGGAGAATGGCATTGAAACATGTGTAATATCATATAAGAAATGAATCGCCAGTCCAGGTTTGATGCAGGATACAGGATGCTTGGGGTGGGTGCACTGGGATGACCCAGAGGGATGGTACGGGGAGGGGGAGGGGGTTCAGGATGGAGAACACGTGTATACCCGTGGCAGATTCATGTTGATGTATGGCAAAAATCAATACAATATTGTAAAGTAATTAGCCTCCAATTAAATAAATTTAAATTAAAATAAATAAATAAAGGTGTCTCTAAATACAATCTCAGGCGACTATTTCCTCTTCTCTGAGGATTCTTCTAAAATTACAGAAAAACCTTAACAAAACAACAGACACAATATTGTCCTTGTTGTTGTTATGTAGTCACTAAGCTAAGTGGTGTCTGGCTCTTTGGAGACCCCATGGACTGAAACCCTCCAGGCTCCTCCATCTATGGGATCTCTCAGGCAAGAATACTGGAAAATTAAGAAAAGGTTTTGCCAGAACAACAAAAGGTTAAAGGGATTCTTGCAGGATAGAAAGCAAGCGATGAGCCTGAAGGAAAACAAAAACTGGCCCTGGGCACTAGACAGAAGCTTAGATCCTCTCCAGAAACTCCAAGATCTGGATCTACATGTCCAAGTGGTAGAGAGCCAGCCAGGGACTGGCACCGTGATCGTTACAGCCTTGCCTCTTTCTCCTGTGAATAAATAGGCTTGCAGAAATGACTTTTACCCTTGGGCACAAGCCAGGGAACTGCTCCAGAGAGAGTTTGTCATTGGCCTCAGGGGTGAATTTATTGAGTCCAGAGAGAGAGAGAGAGAGAGAGAGAGAGAGAGAGAGAGAGAGAGAGAGAGAGAGAGAGAGAGAGAGGAGAGAAGCACAGTGGAATCATAGGTTAACAGATTCAAATAGTGTATTCAAAAAAAGACTCCCCCATCTTCCCCCATCTTCCCCCTCATCAAAAATTCCCACAAACTATATATCTTCTTTAATTTGTAAAATGTTGTTGGAGGGGAGTTTCCAGTTGCCTACCTAATGGTTCTATATTCATGTAACCTGTTTGTATATCTGTCACTAGACCCAGCCCAGTAAACTAAAACCACCAACTAGTGTCTCCCATTCAAAGAATGTGGCTCATTGGGGGGGTGGGGGGTGGGGGGGGGCGGGGACGGAATCTATCTGTCTATCTATGTTTGATATCTCTACTCTCTCTGTCTCATCATCTTCTACTTACAGAGAAAACTCATACAAGCCAACTTACTAACCAACATAGTGTTTAATTCAAAGTACCACTGACTCCATGTGTAGTGGGTAGATTAGACAAGAAAAATTCACAAGTTATAATCATGAAAGCAACTTTATTTTCATCTTCCACTGTCCTTTTTATCCTACTGGTCAGGCAGAATAGATTTTCCAGACTCTTTCATGAAAACTCATGATTCATTCATTCTCCAGTGACAGAAAAGTGTTTTGGTTGCTATAAAGAGTCTGGATTCATGCCTTAAAGTTTCTAGTTTATTTTATTAATTGACTCTTCAATATTTGTTCAAAGATAAGACTTTCCAGATCCCTCAGTGTCTGTGGGTGGGCTGCCTACTTTAAAGAAAGGAGTTATTTTAATTCCTTTCTCTCTCTCACTTCTTTCTCTTCTGATAAACTGTTTTATCTCACCCTTCAAAAGTTTTAGATGAAATATAGTGGTAAATATCACTTAGCTCATAATATTGTTGTGAGAAATGAACTTATAAACCATATTTAGAATCTAGACTCTAATGATTGTAAACTACACTTATATTATATACCACTAAAATAGGAAAAATGAATTTTGCTGCTTAAACTATGACACAACACTTTAAAAATCTCTTCTACTTTTCAATTATGGAAAGAATTCCCTTATGTTTGTTTATACTTAGGTATTTTTTGACCATTCTAATATATATATATAAGCTCTAAGTGAAATACAATTATTAATACCATGCTTATTTAACTTATATGCAGAGTACATCATGAGAAACGCTGGACTGGAAGAAACACAAGCTGGAGTAAAGATTGCCGGGAGAATATTAATAACCTCAGATATGCAGATGACACCACTTTTATGGCAGAAAGTGAAGAGGAACTAAAAAGCCTCTTGATGAAGTGGAAGAGGAGAGTGAAAAAGTTGGCTTAAAGCTCAACATTCAGAAAATGAAGATCATGGCATCCGGTCCCATCCCTTCATGGGAAATAGATGGGGAAACAGTGGAAACAGTGTCAGACTTTATTTTTTGGGGCTCCAAAATCACTGCAGATGGTGATTGCAGCCATGAAATTAAAAGATGCTTACTCCTTGGAAGGAAAGTTATGACCAACCTAGATAGCATATTGAAAAGCAGAGACATTACTTTGCCGACAAAGGTCCATCTAGTCAAGGCTATGGTTTTTCCAGTAGTCATGTATGGATGTGAGAGTTGGACTGTGAAGAAGGCTGAGCACCGAAGAATTGATGCTTTCGAACTGTGGTGTTGGAGAAGACTCTTGAGAGTCCCTTGGACTGCAAGAAGATCCAACCAGTCCATTCTGAAGGAGATCAGCCCTGGGATTTCTTTGGAAGGAATGATGCTAAAGCTGAAACTCCAGTACTTTGGCCACCTCATGTGAAGAGTTGACTCATTGGAAAAGACTTTGATGCTGGGAGGGATTGGGGGCAGGAGGAGAAGGGGACGACAGAGGATGAGATGGCTGGATGGCATCACGGACTCAATGGACGTGGGTCTGAGTGAACTCCGGGAGTTGGTGATGGACAGTAAGGCCTGGCGTGCTGCAATGCATGGGGTCGCAGAGAGTCGGACACGACTGAGCAACTGAACTGAACTGAAAGCTTCGCTTACAGTCTAACAGGACTGAATCACTTTTGACTCAGTGTCATTGATATCTGTGTTTTTCTACACCCTTTCCTTTCTGTGCCATAGATGTCACTAGTGATATAGCACTTCTCAAAAGAATGTTCTGTTACGTTTATGGTATTTATCCTTCTTAAAAGTTTCAATGAAGGTTTCTTCTTAATCTTATCAAGTTATCAACAAAGGGGTTTTAGACAACAATCAGAATTCACATTTTTTTTTCTCAAAAGATCCTTAAATAGTTTATTGGTTAAAATATTTAGAGGGGCAGTTGTCTAGTTATTCCATTCAGTTATGCCATAGAAGTAACCAAATAAAGTTATGACAGACAATGACAGCTGCAGTAAAGGCTAATTGAGAGTGAACCCCTGAACTCTACTGACTGTCAGATACATCTGGATTTCAGAAGTGTTACAGTATGAGAATGTAGACATCTTGAAATTGATGCAATATAATGTACACACTGCTGTATATGTGTGTCCATGTGTGAATCATGTCTAGCCATAGTTAAACCTTCTATATGTATCAACTGCAATTACTGTGATTATTATTTCAATTTGAATGATACTCTAGAAGAGTGATTTTGTGTGCTCTGGAACAGGTGTCTATTTAAAACTAACTTTTTCTATTCCAGGAAATTGTGAATGGATTTTGAAGCTTCTTAGAAAAATGTGACTCTACTCTGTGATATGGTTGATGCATTTCTCTCTAGCTGCCAACTGTTCAGTTTTTGTCAGTCCTACACAGATATTCTTTCTTGTAGGCCAATAGCACCCTCCCATTCTTGGGAAGAATTTAAAACTTCCTTCTCTTATACATAGTGTACCTCTGGTCCATGAGAAACATTTGGGTATCCTGTAACCAACCTAATCAGAAATCAGACTGATCTTAAGGGACTATCTACTTTCCATTTTGCCCCTTTGCAAAGCAGCTGGCCAATACAACATTCTGCATCTATATTTTCAGAATACAAGTCATACCCAGTTCGGTTCAGTTAGTTCAGTCACTCAGTTATGTGTGACTCTTTGAGACCCATGGACTGCAGCCTGCCAGGCTTCCCTATCCATCACCAATTCCTGGAGCCTGCTCAAACTCATGTCCATTGAGTTGGTAAAACAATCCAACCATCTCATCCTCTGTTGTCCCCTTCTCCTGCTGCCTTCAATCTTTCTCAGCATCAGGGTCTTTTCAAATAAGTCAGGTGGGAGAAATATCAATAACATCAGATATGCAGATGACACCACCCTTACAGCAGAAAGCAAAGAGGAGCCAAAGTATTGGAACTTCAGCTTCAGCACCAGTCGTTCTAGTGAATATTCAGGACTGATTTTATTTAGGATTGACTGGCTTGAATCCTTTCTGTCCAAGAAACTCTCAGAGTCTTCTTCAACACCACAGTTCAAAAACATCAATTCTTTGGCACTCAGATTTCTTTATGGTCTAACTCTCACATTGATACATGTCTACTGGGAAACCCATGGCTTTGACTAAATGGACCTTTGTCAGCAAAGTAATGTCTGTGCCTATTAATATACTGTTTAAGTTTGTCATAGCTTTTCTTCCAATGAGCAACTGGCTTTTAATTTCATGATTGCAGTCACTATCTGCAGTGATTTTGGAGCTCAAGAAAATAAAGACTCTCACTGTTTCCATTGTTTTCCCATCTATTTACCATGAAGTGATGGAACCAGATGTCATGATCTTCATTTTTTGAATGTTGAGTTTTAAGCCAGCTTTTTCTCTTTCCTCTTTCACTTTCATCAAAAGGCCCTTTAGCTCCTCTTTGCTTTCTGCTGTAAGGGTGGTGTCATCTGTATATCTGAAGTTATTGATATTTCTCCTGGAAATCTTGATTCCAGCTTGTGCTTCACCCAGCCCAGCATTCCACATGATGGACTCTGCATATAAGTTAAATAAGCAGGGTGACAATCAACAGCCTTTAGGTACTCCTTTCCCAATTTGGAACCAGTCTGTTCCATGTCTGGTTCTAACTGTTGCTTCTTGAGTTGCATATAGATTTCTCAGGAGGCAGGTGAGGTGGTCTAGTAGTCCCCACGCTAAGAATTCTCTACAGTTTTGTGAACCACACAATCAAAGTCATTGGCATAGTCCATAAAACAGAGGTATATGTTTTTCTGGAATTCTCGTGCTTTTTTTATGATCCCACAGATTTCGGCAGTTTGATCTCTGGTTCCCCTGTCTTTTCTAAATCCAGCTTGAACATCCAGAAGTTCTCGGTTCATGTGCTGTTGAAGCCTAGCTTGAAGAAACTTGAGCATTACTTTGCTAGTATGTGAAATGAGTGCAATTGTGTGGTAGTCTGAACATTCTTTGGCATTGCCTTTCTTTGAGATTGCAAAGAAGACTGATCTCTTCCAGTCCTCTGCCCACTGCTGAGTTTTCCAAATTTGCTGGCATATTGAGTGCAGCGCTTTCACAGCATCATCTTTTAGGATTTGAAATAGCTCAGCTGGAATTCCATCTCCTCTACTAGCTTTTTTCGTAGTGATGCTTCCTAAGGCCCACTTGACTTCACGCTCCAATATGCCTGCCTTTAGGTGAGTGATCTCACCATTGTGGTTTTCTGGGCCATTAAGATCTTTTTTGTATAGTTCTTCTTTATATTCTTGCCACCTTTTCTTAATATCTTCTGCTTCTGTTAGGCCTGTACTATTTCTGTCCTTTATTGTGCTCATCTTTGCCTGAAATGTTCCCTTGGTATCTCTAATTTTCTTGAAGGGATCTCTTGTTTTCCCCATTTTATTGTTTTTCTCTATTTCTTTTCATTATTCACTTTAAAAACTTTCTTGTCTCTCCTTGGTATTCTCTGAAACTCTTCATTCAGATGGGTATGTTTTTCCTTTTCTTCTTTGCCTTTTGCTTTTCTTATTTTCTGAGCTATATTTAAGGCCTCCTCCGACAATCATTTTGCCTTCTGCATTTGTTTTTCTTGGGGATGATTTTGATTGTTGCCTCCTGTACAATGTTGTGAACCTCTGTCCATAGTTTGCCACATTCGCATATCTCAAATAACTGTGCAGTGTAAAAGTGCAGTGTATGTCACAAGATTGTCTACAGTGCCTATCTAATTATTTATGTCCTTTTGGTCATTAAAATACATCTTGACTCTGTCAAGTAAATCATATCTCAAATGTACAGTTCCTTCTCCTAGAGGAATGATAATTAGTTTTTGGATATACCTGTGACCAGAAATTTTTTTCTGTTAATACTTAATTTTTTTTTTTTAATAGATGAGAAAGAGTCAAAGGGGAGAAATTTTCAGAAAGGAAAATGCTGGAAATATTTGCAAACTTTTGGAAAAAATTTTCTCTCCCTCTTTTTACATTAATATAAAGTATAAGAACCCTCATGTACTAAACTTGCAGCTTCTGTGAGTCAAATATGGAGCTATACTTAGAAACAGATGAATCGCCAACAATATAAAATTATTTGGTTTGTCCTGAAAATAATAAATCTCCCAGCTCCCCAGTTCCAAACAGATTATTTTGAGGTATTGCTAATTTACACAGTGGATAGTGCATCAAGCAAGAGAGACATGTGCTTGCTTTCAAGGTATATTCTTAAGGGGTTTAAGTGGTGTTTGTTATGTGTCTTCCTGAATGACTTGGAGGAGTGGTTTCTCTTTGGAGTTAGCCCAGGGTTCGAGTGAGACCAAGATGTGGAAAGATGATATAATCTTGTTCTTCTGGCAACCAAATAAGTTGGTTTTCAAATTAGGGTCACATCAGGTCACTTCAGGAAACAGGAGTGGTGAGTGATCTCAGCACCTAGTAGCTACCACTAATATCACATTTGGGAGATTTTGCTGTGGCAGCTGAATCAACAGCTGGGATTCTAAAATCCCTAACTTGCACATAGGATTTAGTTTTTCTCACCCACAAAATTATGGTCCTATATTTACCATCTGTGTGTCACTTTATATTTATGAAATTATAAAAATAAGGATTTGTTGGGAAAGAAATATTTTTGAAAATAATTTAAAAGCATAATTCTTGATAAGACATGGTCCATTAGACAGAACAATAGATCATTAACAAACAGTTGCTATTAGCTAATAATTTTTGAAAGAAATCATTATTAATTTTAAAAAAATGACGATTTGTTGAAAAGACTATGTCCTTTTCCAGTAATAACAAAAAGCCTTCAAAATTACTGCAGAGTTCATCCAATGCTTTATTCTTTTTAACTATATCAATGTCAGTGTACAATGGAAAGAACAATGAAAGCTAACCTTGTGCCACCCTTGAATGTCTTTTGTTTTTTGCCTTGCATTCAAAGGGCATGTACTTTTTGCTAGAGGGTTTGAATTGAAGGAACTGACTGCAAAAATGCAGGTCACTTTGTCAGGTGGAGGACAGTTTGAGAAACAAAGAAACATGATTCTACCAGGCTAATATACACAGGTGAGATGCAAATCTCCTACCAGTTGTTCCCATTTGTGTCATTAGCCCTCCTGTCCATAAATAAACACCCTCTGTGTGAAAAAGCTTCTAGGTACTATGCTGTGCCTTCTGAACTCTATCAACCTGCAAACAAGGAAAGAGTGATCAGAGAGAAAGTGTTCCCCAAATAGGCTGTCACTATAGACTGAGGCACTGTGCTGATCTTGGGAACAGAGGGCATGACTTCTAGGTGCTTCTATGGAGAAGTGTGTCAGTTTTCATATGTGCTCTTCTCTTAATAAGGACTCAGTGAGTGTTGGTACATCTCTGCAGTACAGTCATCTTGTGTTCACTGTTCATAGTATTTCATAGCTATGAGGAAACTTACAGATTCACCTCTCACAGAGGAGAAATATTTTCACATTTGCCTTTTCCAGGAACTTATTTTTCTTATTGCAGATGACTGACTTCAAGTGAGAGTGGATTTTTATTTTTTTTTTTCACATTTGGAGAATTATCACTTGAAACATACTGTTTAGTGCAGGGAAGAGAAAAACTAGGTAGAATTCTAATATTCAGCTACTCTTTCTACAGATTTTTAGAAATAACACTCACTTTTACAAAGACACATTTTCATTGTTTCAAAATAGCTTTAAGTTTTTAATCTGATGTTAAAATTCATTAATAATCAGAGATGGTTTTGTTTTTCATGAAAGATTTCCAGTGTTGGTAATTCCATAAGTGTATGGTCCTAATTTAACATAATTGCCCTGAACTAAAAATAAGAAACTATGTATCTGTAGGGTTTAAAACAAGGGCAGCCTTCCAAGTAAATTGTAAACAAATTGACTATCTTAAGATTTTCATTCTTATTTAAAAACTCATTCTTTGCCAGTAACGTTCATAATTTTCTTTGTGGCTAGAAAAGCATAGTTCTTAATGGCTCAGTGTCCTTAGCCTTCTTAATCTAGATAAGTAAATGCAAGTCCAAGCCTCATGAAGAATGATTGATCTAGTTACATGAACATAATTGTTCTGTTAGGAAGAATCAGTTTGTTACAGCTTTAGGGGAATACACATAAATTTCTTTACTCTTACAATATCAACTTGCTTCTATAAGATGCTCCTTTATCCCTTGTAAACCTCAATAAAACAACCTTATCTACAAAGAGAAGTCTGCCTTGGCAGTATTTATAAAATATAAATACTAGCAGCTAGATGTAGCTAGACATGGAGACAATCAAGTGAGGGGAAATCAATTGCCATCTATTTAATACTCTATGATGTGTGAAAACTATTCCAAGAAATTGTTTCTTTTTCCTTTTTTTTTTCTCTCAAAAGGGAGAAACCAGTACTTTTAGTAAAAATTTACATCCGATTTTAAAAATAGAGTTAAGAAGATTTAAAGGTATATTAAGACTCTTGAGAGAGAGAGAGCTTCATTCTAATTTATATTTTATAAATATTGCCAAGGCAGACTTCTTTTTGTAGATAAGGTTGTTTTACTGAGGTTTACAAGGGATAAAGGAGCATCTTATAGAAGCAAGTTGATATTGTAAGAGTAAAGAAATTTATATGTATATAAAACTGTTATTCTGTGCACATTATGATATACCACTAGTAGATTTACAAGGTTATAGAGCTTAATAAAAATACATTGAATTTTGCAGTTTTTGCAGGGATATGCATTTTCACAGAGACACTGCAATTTAGCCACTTCTATGCAATCCCAATTACTCATGTGGAAACTGAATTTCAAGGTCATCTTGATTGTGGTAACCAAACCCGGGCTTGCTTCTAGGCCTTTTGGACCTAGAGGATATCTAGGTAATCTTATTATTTTATATTTAATGAAATAAAATTTTTGAGATTGTTCAAGATCCTAGCTTAAGTTTACTCATATTAAGGGAAGTTTTCCTGAATCATTTAAGAAATTATAAATGCATTGTATTATAAAGAACTTAAACTATATGTATTCAAAATTTATTGGGTTGGCCAAAAAGTTCATTTGAGATTTTCCACAAGATTCTTGGCCAGTCCAGTGAAACAGGAAGTCATCTTATTTCTCAGTCTACAACTTTTGTCAGACTGCTGTGAAACATTTCAGACACAGCCATATGGATTTAACTACAAAGGAACATATCTAAATACATCATGTAGCCTCTCTCCCACACAGTGTATGATTCATTTGTTTATAAAATTAGTAATATTTTTATGTTTTTTTCTGTAACCTGGTTTTTAACCTTAATAATGCAGAGAAATTCTTATATTTAAAATAGATATATTATTCTTTAAGATTACTACAAATATTACATAATATTCTAAGAGAACACACTAGTTATAGCAAACACCCTCTTCCACAACACGACTCGACACATGGATGTCACCAGATGGTCAAACCAAAATCAGATTGATTATATTCTTTGCACCCAAAGATGGAGAAGCTCAATACAGCGAGCAAAAATAAGATGGGGAACTGACTGTGGCTCAGACCATGAACTCCTTATTGTCAAATTCAGACTTCAATTGGAGAGAGTAGGGAAAACCACTAGGCAATTCAGGTATGACCTAAATAAAATTCCTTACGATTATACAGTGGAAGTGATAGATTCAAGGGATTATATTTGATAGAGTGCCTAAAGAACTAAGGATGGAGGTTTGTGACATTGTACAGGAGGCAGTGATCAAGACCATCCCCAAGAAAAAGAAATGCAAAAAGGTAAACTGGTTGTCTGGGGGAGGCCTTACAAACAGCTGAGAAAAGAGAAATGAAAGTCAGAGGAAGAAAGGAAATACATAGCCATCTGAATGCAGACTTCCAAAGAATAGCAAGGAGAGATAAAAAATGTCTTCCTCAGTGATCAGTGCATAGAAATAGAGGAAAAAAAACACAGTGGGAAAGATGAGAGATCTCTTCAAGAAAATTAGAGATACCAAGGGAACATTTCATGCAAAGACGGGCACAATAAAGGACAGAAATGGTATGGATCTAGAAGAAGCAGAAGATATTAAAAAGAGGTGGCAGGATACACAGAAGAACCATTCAAAAAAGATCTTCATGATCCAGATAACCATGATGGTGTGATCACTCACCTAGAACCAGACATCCTGGAATGGGAAGTCAAGTGGTCTTAGGAAGCATCACTAAAAATGAAGTTAGTGGAGGTGGTGGAATTCCAGTTGAGCTATTACAAATGGTAAAAGATGATGCTGATTAAGTGTTGCACTCAATATGCCCACAAATTTGGAAAACTCAGCAGTGGCAACGGGACTGGAAAAGGTCAGTTTTTTTTCCAATCCCTAAGAAAGGCAATGCCAAAAATGTTCAAATTCTCACACAATTACACTCATCTCACACACTAGCAAAGTAATGCTCAAATTTCTCCAAGCTAGCCTTAAGTAGTATATGAATTAAGAATTTCCAGATGTTCAAGCTGTATTTAGAAAAGGCAGAGGAACCAGAGATCAAATTGCCAACATCTGTTGGATCATAGAACAAGCAAGAGATTTCCAGAAAAAACTCTACTTCTGCTTTATTGTCTATGCAGAAGTCTTTGACTGTGTGGATCACAAAAAACTGTGGAAAATTCTTAAAGAGATGGGAATACCAAACCACCTTATCTGCCTCCTGAGAAACCTATATGCAGGTTAAGAAGCAACAGTTAGAACTGGACACAGAACAACAGACTAGTTCCAAACTGGGAAAGGAGTACTTCAAGGCTGTATATTTCCACACTGCTTATTTAACTTATATGCAGAGTACATCATGAAAAATGCCAGGCTGAATGAAGCGCAAGCTGGAATCAAGATTGCTGGGAGAAATATCAATAACCTCAGATATGCAGATGACACCACCCTTATGGTAGAAAGCAAAGAAGAACTAAAGAGCCTGTTGATGAAAGTGAAAGAGGAGAGTGAAGAATCTGGCTTAATACTCAACATTCAAAACACGAAGATCATGGCATCCGGTCCCATCACTTCATGGCAAATAGATGGGGAAACAATGAAAAGAGTGAGAGACTTTATTTTCTTGGGCCCCAAAATCACTGCAGATGGTGACTGCAGCCTTGAAATTAGAAGACATTTGCTCCTTGGAAGAAAAGCTATCACCAAACTAAGCAGCCTTTTAAAAAGCAGAGACATTACTTTGCTGACAAAGGTCTATCTTGTCAAAGCTATGGTTTGTCCAGTAGTCATGTATGGTTGTGAGAGTACGACTATAAAGAAAACTAAGCACCAAAGAATTGATTCTTTTGAACTGCTGGGTTGGAGAAGACTCTTGAGAGTCCCTTGAGCTGCATGGAGGTCCAACCAGTCCATCCTAAAGGAAATCAATCCTGAATATACATTGGAATGAATGATCCTGAAGCTGAAACTCCAGTACTTTGGCCACCTGTTGCAAAGAACTGACACATTGGAAAAGATTGTGATGCTGGGAAAGATTGAAGGCAGAAGGAGAAGGGGACGATAGAAAAGGAGATGTTTGGATGGCATTGCTGACTCAATGGATGTGAGTTTGAACAAGCACCGGGAATTGGTGATGGACAGGAAGCCTGGCGTGCTATAGTCCATGGGGTCACAAAGAGTTGGACATGACTGAGAGTGAATTGACTACATAATAGTTGCATGTGTCCTAAGTTGCTTCAGTTGTGTCCAGCTATTTGCAACCCTATGGACTGAAGTCCGCCAGGCTCCTCTGTCCAAGGGATTCTCCAGGCAAGAATACTGGAGGGGGTTGCCATGCTCTCCTCTGGGCATTAGTGCGGACTCATGGATCAAACCCGCATCTCTTATGTCTCCTACATTGGCAGGTGAGTTCTTTACCACTAGGGCCACTTGGGAAGCCCCTACATAATAGATAAAACCCCTTATTTATGTGATCTGTAAACTACATGTTAAATAAACTCTACATTCCATACTGATTTCAAAGGTCAACTCAGCAATGTATTAATTTCTTTAGTATATGTAACATGAAGTGTATAATCCTATGATTGGGTCTGAGTCTTTTAGTGAGCCTGCACCTCTGGACTGTATACTTGACAAGGGTGTCTCAGCGCCCCTCCTCCCTGCCCAGCCCCACCCCGTTAGGTGGCATAGCTTGGCTAGAGTGGACTGGAGTTGAATATTTTCTTTCTCCAGTTTTGTAATAGAAATTTCCCTTGCCCAGTCCAGTTAGGCTGTGATAATACCTATCAGGTTCAGTTCAGTTCAGTTCAGTCACTCAGTCGTGTCTGACTCTTTGCGACCCCATGAATCGCAGCACACCAGGCCTCCCTGTTCATCACCAACTCCCGGAGTTCACTCAGACTCACGTCCATCGAGTCCGTGATGCCATCCAGCCATCTCATCCTCTGTCGTCCCCTTCTCCTCCTGCCCCCAACCCCTCCCAGTATCAGAGTCTTTTCCAATGAGTCAACTGTTCGCATGAGGTGGCCAAAGTATTGGAGTTTCAGCTTTAACATCATTCTTTCCAAATAAATCCCAGGGCTGATCTCCTTCAGAATGGACTTGTTGGATCTCCCTGCAGTCCAAGGGACTCTCAAGAGTCTTCTCCAACACCACAGTTCAAAAGCATCAAATCTTCAGCACTCAGCTTTCTTCACAGTCCAACTCTCACATCAATTCGTGACCACAAGAAAAACCATAGCCTTGACTAGATGGACCTTTGTCGGCAAAGTAATGTCTCTGCTTTTGAATATGCTATCTAGGTTGGTCATAACTTTTCTTCCAAGGAGTAAGCATCTTTTAATTTCATGGCTGCAGTCACCATCTGCAGTGATTTTGGAGCCCCAAATGAAAGGTTGTTGTTGAATTACGACGCCGAGATTCTTGGCACCCGGAGGAGAAGAATTCAATCTGGGGCCAGAGACGAGGCTTGATCGCTCAGAGCTTTTGTGTAACAAAGTTTTATTAAAGTATAAAGGAGATAGGGAAAGCTTCTGACATAGGCATCAGAAGGGGGCAGAAAGAGTACCCCCCTGCTAGTCTTTAGCTGGATGTTATATAGTTATCAGCAGTCTGTTAATGAAAGAAAGGAATGTCTCAAAACTTAGAATGGCACCAGGCCCCTCACCCATAGGATGTATTTTGGGATAATCTTGGCTCTAAATGGTTCATCTTGGGCCATAAAAGGATTAACTTGAATCTTGAAGAAGGGCAGAGCACCATACAAATAGCTTCATTTACACAGATTAGAGGAACAGTATCGGAGTATGACATACTGGTTTATCAAGTAGGTTCTGAGCCAAAAGGCAGAACCAACTTGAAGACAGAGTTTGGGGTAAATGCATAGTACATTAGCATAGCTTAAGATAAACATTTCCGTAAGAAAAAGGCATTGGTTAACTTCAGGTGAAACCAGATATTATTATGACAACACAGAATTTTAAGAGAAACCTCCTTTTAAATGTGTATAGAGAAGGAAAAAAAATATCGCTAGTTTGTTTCCTCCTGCCAATTAAGAGAGATAAAATGTCTGACACTTGCAGGCTATTTCCTCCATTTGGAGACCCCTGGCCTTCCTGCCTGTTACCCTCTCAAAAAAAAAAAATGAAGTTTGACATTGTTTCTACTGTTTCCTCATCTATTTCCCATGAAGTGATGGGACCGGATGCCATGATCTTCGTTTTCTGAATGTTGAGCTTTAGGCCAACTTTTTCACTCTCCACTTTCACTTTCATCAAGAAGCTTTTTAGTTCCTCTTCACTTTCTGCCATAAGGGTGGTGTCATCTGCATATCTGAGGTTATTGATATTTCTCCCGGCAATCTTGATTCCAGCTTGTGTTTCTTCCAGTCCAGCGTTTCTCATGATGTACTCTGCATATAAGTTAAGTAAGCAGGGTGACAATATACAGCCTTGACGTACTCCTTTTCCTATTTGGAACCAGTCTGTTGTTCCATGTCCAGTTCTAACTGTTGCTTCCTGACCTGCATACAGATTTCTCAAGAGGCAGGTCAGGTGGTCTGGTATTGCCATCTCTTGAAGAATTTTCCACAGTTTATTGTGATCCACACAGTCAAAGGCTTTGGCATAGTCAATAAAGCAGAAATAGATGTCTTTCTGGAACTCTCTTGCTTTTTCCATGATCCAGCGGATGTTGGCAATTTGATCTCTGGTTCCTCTGCCTTTTCTAAAACCAGCTTGAACATCAGGAAGTTCATGGTTCATGTATTGCTGAGGCCTTACTTGGAGAATTTGAGCATTACTTTACTAGCGTGTGAGATGAGTGCAATTGTGCAGTAGTTTGAGCATTCATTGGCATTGCCTTTCTTTGGGATTGGAGTGAAAACTGACATTTTCCAGTCCTGTGGCCACTGCTGAGTTGTCCAAATATGCTGGCATATTTAGTGCAGCACTTTCACAGCATCATCTCTCAGGATTTGAAATAGCTCAACTGGAATTCCATCACCTCCACTAGCTTTGTTCGTAGCGATGCTTTTTAAGGCCCACTTGACTTCACATTCCAGGATGTCTGGCTCTAGATGAGTGATCACACCATCATGATTATCTGGGTCGTGAAGATCTTTTTTGTACAGTTCTTCTGTGTATTCTTGCCACCTCTTCTTAATATCTTCTGCTTCTGTTAGGTCCAGACCATTTCTGTCCTTTATCGAGCCCATCTTTGGGTGAAATGTTCCCTTGGTATCTCTAATTTTCTTGAAGAGATCTCTAGTCTTTCCCATTCTGTTCTTTTCCTCTATTTCTTTGCATTGGTCGCTGAAGAAGGCTTTCTTATCTCTTCTTGCTATTCTCTGGAACTCTGCATTCAGATGCTTATATCTTTCCTTTTCTCCTTTGCTTTTTGCCTCTCTTCTTTTCACAGCTATTTGTAAGTCCTCCCCAGACAGCCATTTTGCTTTTTTGCATTTCTTTTCCATGGGGATGGTCTTGATCTCTGTCTCCTGTACAATGTCATGAACCTCATTCCATAGTTCATCAGGCACTCTATCTATCATATCTAGGCCCTGAAATCTATTTCTCACTTCCACTGTATAATCATAAGGGATTTGATGTAGGTCTTACTTGCATGGTCTAGCGGTTTTCCCTACTTTCTTTAATTTAAGTCTGAATTTGGCAATAAGGAGTTCATGATCTGAGCCACAGTCAGCTCCTGGTCTTGTTTTTGCTGACTGTATAAAGCTTCTCCATCTTTGGCTGCAAAGAACATAAATAATCAATCTGATTTCGGTGTTGACCATCTGGTGATGTCCATGTGTAGAGTCTTCTCTTGTGTTGTTGGAAGAGGGTGTTTGCCATGACCAGTGCATTTTCTTGGCAAAACTCTATTAATTTTTGCCCTGCTTCATTCCGCATACCAAGGCCAAATTTGCCTGTTACTCCAGGTGTTCCTTGACTTCCTACTTTTGCATTCCAGTCCCCTATAATGAAAAGCACATCTTTTTTGGGTGTTAGTTCTAAAAGGTCTTGTAGATCTTCATAGAACCATTCAAGTTCAGCTTCTTCAGCATTACTGGTTGCGGGCATAGACTTGGATAACTGTGATATTGAATGGTTTGCCTTGAAGATGAACAAAGATCATTCTGTCCTTTTTGAGACTGCAGGTTAGGCTTTGTTAACTAGTTTCCCCTGAGGGCAGCCTTGTGAAGGAAGATAAGAGTGCTCTGGTATATTTCACAATGGCTCTTTTCCCCCTCCCTTTGCAGGATGTTTAAGGGTATTTTCCTAAAATATATACTGTGGGAATCTGGTCAAGCTCCTCGGTGGGAATCTGGTCAAGCTTCTAGACTGATGAAGCTCACAGTCTCACGGAGCCCTCATCTTAGAAGATTTCCTTGGGTCTTTAAGGGGTCAGAGTTGCACCAATTTCAAGCAATTGGTCAATTACACTTTAGGTTTTCCTCCCAGGGCTCTGCTTCTGGCTACATGTGTCTTTTGCTCCAGGAAGAAACCATTCCCTGTATTCCCCTGTCTCTCCATTTTTTGGGGGCGGCAGATTGTCCTTTTTTTTTTTTTTTTTAAATTAATTTTTTAATTTAATTTAAAAATCTTTAATTCTTACATGTGTTTCCAAACATGAACCCCCCTCCCACCTCCCTCCCCATAACATCTCTGTGGGTCATCCCCATGCACCAGCCCCAAGCATGCTGTATCCTGCGTCAGACATAGACTGGCGATTCAATTCTTACATGATAGTATACATGATAGAATGCCATTCTCCCAAATCATCCCACCCTCTCCCTCTCCCTCTGAGTCCAAAAGTCCGTTATACACAGCTGTGTCTTTTTTCCTGTCTTGCATACAGGGTCGTCATTGCTATCTTTCTAAATTCCATATATATGTGTTAGTATACTGTATTGTTGCTTTTCTTTCTGGCTTACTTCACTCTGTATAATCGGCTCCAGTTTCATCCATCTCATCAGAACTGATTCAAATGAATTCTTTTTAATGGCTGAGTAATACTCCATTGTGTACATGTACCAAAGCTTTCTTATCCATTCATCTGCTGATGGACATCGAAGTTGTTTCCATGTCCTGGCTATTATAAACAGTGCTGCGATGAACATTGGGGTCCATGTGTCTCTTTCAATTCTGGTTTCCTCGGTGTGTATGCCCAGCAGTGGGATTGCTGGGTCATAAGGTAGTTCTATTTGCAATTTTTTAAGGAATCTCCACACTGCTCTCCATAGTGGCTGTACTAGTTTGCATTCCCACCAACAGTGTAGGAGGGTTCCCTTTTCTCCACACCCTCTCCAGCATTTATTGCTTGCAGATTTTTGGATCGCAGCCATTCTGACTGGTGTGAAATGGTACCTCATTGTGGTTTTGATTTGCATTTCTCTGATAATGAGTGATGTTGAGCATCTTTTCATGTGTTTGTTAGCCATCTGTATGTCTTCTTTGGAGAAATGTCTATTTAGTTCTTTGGCCCATTTTTTGATTGGGTCATTTATTTTTCTGGAATTGAGCTGCATAAGTTGCTTGTATATTTTTGAGATTAGTTGTTTGTCAGTTGCTTCATTTGCTATTATTTTCTCCCATTCAGAAGGCTGTCTTTTCACCTTGCGTATATTTTCCTTTGTTGTGCAGAAGCTTTTAATTTTAATTAGATCCCATTTGTTTATTTTTGCTTTTATTTCCAGAATTCTGGGAGGTGGATCATAGAGGATCCTGCTGTGATTTATGTCTGAGAGTGTTTTGCCTATGTTCTCCTCTAGGAGTTTTATAGTTTCTGGTCTTACATTTAGATCTTTAATCCATTTTGAGTTTATTTTTGTGTGCGGTGTTAGAAAGTGATCTAGTTTCATTCTTTTACAAGTGGTTGACCAGTTTTCCCAGCACCACTTGTTAAAGAGATTGTCTTTACTCCATTGTATATTCTTGTCTCCTTTGTCAAAGATAAGGTGTCCATATGTGTGTGGATTTATCTCTGGGCTTTCTATTTTGTTCCATTGATCTATATGTCTGTCTTTGTGCCAGTACCATACTGTTTTGATGACTGTGGCTTTGTAGTAGAGCCTGAAGTCAGGCAGGTTGATTCCTCCAGTTCCATTCTTCTTTCTCAAGATTGCTTTGGCAATTCGAGGTTTTTTGTATTTCCATACAAACTTGAAATTATTTGTTCTAGTTCTGTGAAAAATATGGCTGGTAGCTTGATAGGGATTGCATTGAATTTGTAAATTGCTTTGGGTAGTATACTCATTTTCACTATATTGATTCTTCCGACCCATGAACATGGTATATTTCTCCATCTATTAGTGTCCTCTTTGATTTCTTTCACCAGTGTTTTATAGTTTTCTATATATAGGTCTTTAGTTTCTTTGGGTAGATATATTCCTAAGTATTTTATTCTTTTCGTTGCAATGGTGAATGGAATTGTTTCCTTAATTTCTTTTTCTACTTTCTCATTATTAGTGTATAGGAATGCAAGGGATTTCTGTGTGTTGATTTTATATCCTGCAACTTTACTATATTCATTGATGAGCTCTAGTAATTTTCTGGTGGAGTCTTTAGGGTTTTCCATGTAGAGGATCATGTCATCTGCAAACAGTGAGAGTTTTACTTCTTCTTTTCCAATTTGGATTCCTTTTATTTCTTTTTCTGCTCTGATTGCTGTGGCCAAAACTTCCAGAACTATGTTGAATAGTAGCGGTGAAAGTGGACACCCTTGTCTTGTTCCTGACTTTAGGGGAAATGCTTTCAATTTTTCACCATTGAGGATAATGTTTGCTGTGGGTTTGTCATATATAGCTTTTATTATGTTGAGGTATGTTCCTTCTGTTCCTGCTTTCTGGAGAGTTTTTATCATAAATGGATGTTGAATTTTGTCAAAGGCCTTCTCTGCATCTATTGAGATAATCATATGGTTTTTATTTTTCAATTTGTTAATGTGGTGAATTACACTGATTGATTTGCGGATATTGAAGAATCCTTGCATCCCTGGGATAAAGCCCACTTGGTCATGGTGTATGATCTTTTTAATGTGTTGTTGGATTCTGATTGCTAGAATTTTGTTGAAGATTTTTGCATCTATGTTCATCAGTGATATTGGCCTGTAGTTTTCTTTTTTTGTGACATCTTTGTCAGGTTTTGGTATTAGGGTGATGGTGGCCTCATAGAATGAGTTTGAAAGTTTACCTTCCTCTGTAATTTTCTGGAAGAGTTTGAGTAGGATAGGTGTTAGCTCTTCTCTAAATTTTTGGTAGAATTCAGCTGTGAAGCCATCTGGACCTGGGCTTTTGTTTGCTGGAAGACTTCTGATTACAGTTTCAATTTCCGTGCTTGTGATGGGCCTGTTAAGATTTTCTATTTCTTCCTGATTCAGTTTTGGAAAATTGTACTTTTCTAAGAATTTGTCCATTTCTTCCACGTTGTCCATTTTATTGGCGTACAACTGCTGATAGTAGTCTCTTATGATCCTTTGTATTTCTGTGTTGTCTGTTGTGATCTCTCCATTTTCATTTCTAATTTTATTGATTTGATTTTTCTCTCTTTGCTTCTTGATGAGTCTGGCTAGTGGTTTGTCAATTTTATTTATCCTTTCAAAGAACCAGCTTTTGGCCTTGTTGATTTTTGCTATGGTCTCTTTTGTTTCTTTAGCATTTATTTCTGCCCTAATTTTTAAGATTTCTTTCCTTCTACTAACTCTGGGGTTCTCCAATTCTTCCTTTTCTAGTTGCTTTAGTTGTAGAGTTAGGTTATTTATTTGACTTTTTTCTTGTTTCTTGAGGTATGCCTGTATTGCTATGAACTTTCCTCTTAGCACTGCTTTTATAGTGTCCCACAGGTTTTGGGTTGTTGTGTTTTCATTTTCATTAGTTTCTAGGCATATTTTGATTTCTTTTTTGATTTCTTCTGTGATTTGTTGGTTATTCAGAAGTGTGTTGTTCAACCTCCATATGTTGGAATTTTTTATTAGTTTTTCTCCTGTAATTGAGATCTAATCTTAATGCATTATGGTCAGAAAAGATGCTTGGAATGATTTCGATTTTTTTGAATTTCTCAAGTTTAGATTTATGGCCCAGGATGTGATCTATCCTGGAGAAGGTTCCATGAGCACTTGAAAAAAAGGTGAAATTCATTGTTTTGGGGTGAAATGTCCTATAGATATCAATTAGGTCTAATTGATCTAATGTATCATTTAAAGTTTGCGTTTCTTTGTTAATTTTCTGTTAGTTGATCTGTCCATAGGTGTGAGTGGGGTATTAAAGTCTCCCACTATTATTGTGTTATTGTTGATTTCCCCTTTCTTACTTGTTAGCATTTGTCTTACATATTGCGGTGCTCCTATATTGGGTGCATATATATTTATAATTGTTATATCTTCTTCTTGGATTGATCCTTTGATCATTATGTAATGGCCTTCTTTGTCTCTTTTCACAGCCTTTGTTTTAAAGTCTATTTTATCAGATATGAGTATTGCCACTCCTGCTTTCTTTTGGTCTCTATTTGCGTGGTATATCTTTTTCCAGTCCTTCACTTTCAGTCTGTATGTGTCCCTTGTTTTGAGGTGGGTCTCTTGTAAGCAGCATATAGAGGGGTCTTGTTTTTGTATCCATTCGGCCAGTCTTTGCGTTTTGGTTGGGGCGTTCAACCCATTTACGTTTAAGGTAATTATTGATAAGTATGATCCCGTTACCATTTACTTTATTGTTTTGGGTTCGGGTTTATACACCTTTTTCGTGTTTCCTGTCTAGAGAATATCCTTTAGAATTTGTTGGAGAGCTGGTTTGGTGGTGCTGAATTCTCTCAGCTTTTGCTTGTCTGTAAAGCTTTTGATTTCTCCTTCGTATTTGAATGAGATCCTTGCTGGGTACAGTAATCTGGGCTGTAGGTTATTGTCTTTCATCACTTTAAGTATGTTTTGCCATTCCCTCCTGGCCTGAAGAGTTTCTATTGAAAGATCAGCTGTTATCCTTATGGGAATCCCCTTGTGTGTTATTTGTTGTTTTTCCCTTGCTGCTTTTAATATTTGTTCTTTGTGTTTGATCTTTGTTAATTTAATTAATATGTGTCTTGGGGTGTTTCACCTTGGGTTTATCCTATTTGGAACTCTCTGGGTTTCTTGGACTTGGGTGATTATTTCCTTCCCCATTTTAGGGAAGTTTTCAACTATTATCTCCTCAAGGATTTTCTCATGATCTTTCTTTCTGTCTTCTTCTTCTGGGACTCCTATAATTCGAATGTTGGAGCATTTAATATTGTCCTGGAGGTCTCTGAGATTGTCCTCATTTCTTTTAATTCGTTTTTCTTGTTTCCCCTCTGATTCATTTATTTCTACCATTCTATCTTCTATTTCACTAATCCTATCTTCTGCCTCTGTTATTCTACTATTTGTTGCCTCCAGAGTGTTTCTGATCTCATTTATTGCGTTATTCATTATATTTTGACTCTTTTTTATTTCTTCTAGGTCCTTGTTAAACCTTTCTTGCATCTTCTCAATCCTTGTCTCTAGGCTATTTATCTGTGATTCCATTTTGATTTCAAGATTTTGGATCATTTTCACTATCAATATTCAGAATTCCTTCTCAGGTAGATTCCCTACTTCTTCCTCTTTTGTTTGGTTTGGTGGGCAACTCTCCTGTTCCTTTACCTGCTGAGTATTCTTCTGTCTCTTCATCTTGGTTATATTGCTGCTTTTGGGGTGGTCTTTTTATATTCTGGTAATTTGTGGAGTTCTCTTTATTATGGAGCTTCCTCACTGTGGGTGAGGTTCTATCAGTGGCTTGTCAAGGTTTCCTGGTTAGGGAGGCTTGTGTTGGAGTTCTGGTGGGTGGAGCTGGGTTTCTTCTCTCTGGAGTGCAGTGGAGTGACCAGTGATGGGTTATGAGACATCAAAGGTTTTGGAATAATTTTGAGCTGCCTGTATATTGAAGCTCAGGGGAGTGTTCCTGTGTTGCTGGAGAATTTGAGTGATATGTCTTGTTTTGGAACTTGTTGGCCCTTGGGTGGAGCTTGGTTTCAGTGTAGGTATGAAGGCATTTGATGAGCTCCTATTGCTTAATGTTCCCTGAATTCAAGAGTTCTCTAATGTTTTCAGGCTTTGGATTTAAGCCTCCTGCTTCTGGTCTTCAGTTTTGTTTTTACAGTAGCCTCTAGACTTCTCCATCTATACAGCACCAATGATAAAACATCTAGGTTAAAGATGAAAAGTTTCTCCACATTGAGGGACACTCAAAGAGGTTCACTGAGTTACAAGGAGAAGAGAAGATGGAGGGGGTAGTTAGAGGTAACTGGAATGAGATGCGGTGAGATCAAAAGAGGAGAAAGCAAGTTAGCCAGTAGTCACTTCCTTATGTGCGCTCTATAGTCTGGCCCGCTCAGAGGTATTTACGGAGTTATACAGGGAAGAGGAGAGGGAGGAAGTAGACAGAGGTGACCAGGAGGATAAGAGAGAGGAATGAGAAGGAGAGAGACAAATCCTGCCAGTAACCAGTTCCTTAGGTGTTCTCCACCGTCTGGAACACACAGAGATTCACAGAGTTGGATAGAGAAGAGATGGGGGAGAAAAGAGACAGAGGCCACCTGGTGGAGAAAAAGGAGAGTCCATAGGAGAAGAGAGTGGTCAAGCCAGTAATCTCGCTCTCAGGTAAACTTGGGTAGTGAAGTTTGGGTTTTTAAATGAACCAAATTGACAACAAAAACCTAAGAGCAAAGGTTAAAAATCTGTTTTTGAAGACAATAGTCTGCTTTTCTGGTTGCCTGATGTCCTCTGCCAGCCTACAGAAGTTGTTTTGTGGAGTTTGCTCAGCACTGAAATGTTCTTTTGAGGAATTTGTGAGGGAGAAAGTGGTCTTCCCGTCCTATTCCTCCGCCATCTTTATGCTCCTCCTCCAGATTGTCCTTTCTTAAGAATCCTTGAAGAGCTGTTGATTTTTTTGAGTCTGTTCAGCTTTTTATTTGTTGATAGGGTGGTGTGGCAATTGTGAACAGTATGTTTTCTTTTATATCTGATTGTTATTTATAGGAAGATATTGATTTTCACCTGATTAGTATATGGTAAATTTGATAATTAGTAAATTTAATACTCTTTCAGTTTATATTTCTATTCTCAAGATGGAAAATTATATTTGTAAATATGATAATTCTCATTTTCTTTTAAGTACGCTTATATATTTTTGTTTGTTAAAAAGCCAATTTGGTTTTATTAGTATATTCTGTTGTTTATTCTAGTTTGCTTGCTTTTTTGTTTTATAGTTTAAGAATTTGTGCTTTAAGATTTGTTAATTTCCTTCTGTGTCTTTGAACTCCTTTTCTTGTATATCTGAAAACATTTCAACTTGGGGGATTGTTTTGATTGAATTCAAAGTTAAAAGAAAATATGTTCCAGGATTCAATATTATTGATGAAAGGATAGCAATATGACTCTGATTCTTTGTAAGCATCCTAGGTTAAAAGAAAGAGATAGCAACTCTTCCCACCCCAAAAAAGGCTGTTATGAAATGCAAATAAGGGAAACTCAAATGACCAACAATTTCATGAAAAGATACTCCCATAACCTAAAGTATGCTGTTGTACTCTCAGACTGGAGGAAAAAAAAAAAAAAGGATAGTTTTAAAATAATGGAAGATATTCAGATAGAAATCTTGTGCACTGTGTTGAAAAGACAAACTGGTTCAACCACATTGACAGGATATCTTATATCACTTGATGAAATTATGTGTGCCCTCACCAAAATCCAGCAATCCAGCTCCTAAGTGTATATCGCAGAGAAATTCTATAAAGCATGTAAGGAGACATTGATGGTGATTTGTAGTAGCAGAGAGTTAGAGGCAATTGTCTTTCGCTGGGAGAGTGGATGTGTGTGATGTGGTGGTTACACTCTAAAATGTATCATGAAGCAGCTAGAAGCAATGACTAGATATACAAATAAAATCTGATAGCCCTTTGGGAGAGTGTTACATGAAAAAAAAAAAAAAAGAAAGGAAAACGTAAGGCTTCTAACAAAATGCCATATATATGTTTTAAACATTTAATTCAGAACATAAAACTTTATATGCTCTTATTAATATGGAAAAGTAAAAGGCCAAGAATAATCAAGATGTTTCTGAAGGATGAAATTAAGAATAGAAGACTAGTCCTATAAAATATGTTGAGGGCTTATTTTGAAGCTTCAATCATTAAAAGAGGTGCTCTTGTAAGGAACAAAATAGAAGTTTGAAATTGTATTTCAATTTATGACAGAAGTGAGATCAGTAAATGAAGACTGGAAGGACATTTAATTAGTGAATTATAAAAATGCTTACTGATATGGAAATATCAGCATAGTGAAGTAAAAACTATGTACCCAGCAAAAAGGGAAAAATAGAATATTCATGAATAATCCTAATTATTGCTAAAATTATATTCTAAATAGTCAGACATTTAAGTTCTTGTGTATTTTTAAATTTAGGAATAGTTTAAGATAATATTTCCAATTGGTTAGATACTTTGTTAATAAATTTGAAAAGTTTTCAGAATGATTACATAGTTAGCTAACTGAGTCTGTAGTTTAAAATATAATTTGTAAATTATTGAGGATTTCATATGATCAATATGTATACATGTTCCATCATCTGCTGAAAAGAAAATGTGATATCTATTATCATGGTAGTATGTTTGTATTCAATATGAATTATATGTCATACTTCTGTCATTTATATTTTTTGTTTTAGTGTTTTGCTTACAGATTCTGCCATTTTGTTTTAAATATTTTTATTTTTTTAGATTCTTTCTAATTCTACTATTTTGAGAGTTTATACTTTTATTTTGGTACTCATTGAAAGTAAATTTATAAATTTCTATAATATGTTAAACATCTATATGATTTACAGACTTAGAGAGTATCTTCTATTGACTATCTACTATGATAGTTAAAATAGTACATTTAGTGTCCCTTCATATCTCTTTATGCCCACTCCAGTTATTTGGTCATTTTGTTGATTTTCATAGATATTGAATGCCATTGAATAAATTGGTACAAAGCAGAACAATTATGCATCTGTTTTTATCTTGTCACACAATGCGCCTTCCTCAGTTCTTTTCAGATAGGGTTGTGGAAAAGTGATGATTGCAGTTTTGATCCTTGCACTTATCCTCTTATAATTTTGTTGAAAGTTCTACTTTGAGGTTCAGTTCAACTTCCTGAGGGTATAACTTGTGATCTTAAAATTGCCTTTGTATTTTCTTCATACTCCCCCCTCCCCCCACTTAAGCCATTAACTTCATTGAATACATCACTTCTTTCAGTCAGAAGATGCAGAAGATGGCAGAACTGAGGTCTCTGGCCAAGGAGCTAGTAGGGAAGAACATAGGAAATGGAGTATCCTTGAACATTTTGCTCTTAGTCATTCATTCCCTTAGAGCTTCTGCTCTATTTTCTCTTTTGAACTCTGTTCCAACTAAATGTGGCTTTCAAGATTCAGGCAAATGTTTATTTTATTAAAAAAAAAGTAGCATTGTAAGTCTTGTTTTTAAGAAAAAATAAACATATTCAAAATAAACAAAATTATACAATACATCCCATATATTTCTCACCCAGCTCCCTATAATTATCAACTCATGTCAGTTGGATTTATCTATACTCCTTTCCTGTTGCTCCTTTCTTGGATTACTTTGGAGAAAGTATCACATATTTTCGATGTATCTCTAAAAGATGACTTATTTCAAAAAATATAACCTTTCTTATTACATAAAAGGCTAGGAGATACTCCTTAATATAATTGAACATACAAAGATTGTTTCAGTTCAGTTCAGTCGGTCAGTTGTGTCCGACTCTTTGCGACCCCATGAATCGCAGCACGCCAGGTCTCCCTGTCCATCACCAACTCCCAGAGTTCACTCAGACTCATGACCATTGAGTCAGTGATGCCATCCAGCCATCTCATCTTCTGTCGTCCCCTTCTTCTCCTGCCCCCAATTCCTCCCAGCATCAGAGTCTTTTCCAATGAGTCAACTCTTTGCATGAGGTGGCCAAAGTACTGGAGCTTCAACTTTAGCATCATTCCTTCCAAACAAATCCCAGGGCTGATCTCCTTCAGAATGGACTGGTTGGATCTCCTTGCAGTCCAAGGGACTCTCAGGAGTCTTCTCCCACACCACAGTTCAAAAGCATCAATTCTTCAGTGCTCAGCCTTCTTCACAGTCCAACTCTCACATCCATACATGACCAGTGGAAAATCCATAGCCTTGACTAGACGGACATTTGTTGGCAAAGTAATGTCTCTGCTTTTGAATATACTATCTAGGTTGGTCATAACTTTTCTTCCAAGGAGTAAGCGTCTGAATGTTGAGCTTTAAAGCAACTTTTTCACTCTCCTCTTTTACTTTCATCAAGAGGCTTTGTAGTTCCTCTTCACTTTCTGCCATAAGGGTGGTATCATCTGCATATCTGAGGTTATTGATATTTCTCCTGGCAATCTTGATTCCAGCTTGTGTTTCTTCCAGTCCAGTGTTTCTCATGATGTACTCTGCATATAAATTAAATAAGCAGGGTGACAATATACAGCCTTGACGCACTCCTTTTCCTATTTGGAACCAGTCTGTTGTTCCATGTCCAGTTTTAACTGTTCTTCCTGACCTGCATACAGATTTCTCAAGAGGCAGGTCAGGTGGTCTGGTATTCCTATCTCTTTAAGAATTTTCCACAGTTTCTTGTGATCCACACAGTCAAAGGCTTTGGCATAGTCAATAAAGCAGAAATAGATGTTTTTCTGGAACTCTCTTGCTTTTTCCATGATCCAGCGGATGTTGGCAATTTCATCTCTGGTTCCTCTGCCTTTTCTAAAACCAGCTTGAACATCAGGAAGTTCAGGGTTCAAGTATTGCTGAAGCCTGGCTTGGAGAATTTTGAGCATTACTTTACTAGCATGTGAGATGAGTGCAATTGTGCAGTAGTTTGAGCATTCTTTGGCATTGCTTTTCTTTGGGATTGGAATGAAAACTGACTTTTTCCAGTCCTATGGCCACTGCTGAGTTTTCCAAATTTGTTGGCATATTGTTTAGATTCCCACAATTATATATCACTTTTTAAAACAATTTAGCTCTGTCATGATCCAAATAAATTCCATGTGCAGCAATTGGTAGATAGGTATTTTAAGTCTCTTTTAATTTATAGCTTCTATCTTCATCTCACTAGTATTTTTCTCACAATTATTTGTTGAAGAAACCTTATAGCTTCTGTTATAGAATTTCCCACAGTCTAAATTTTCTGATTGCATCCTGTGATGTATTGAAATGGGTCCTCTTTTTTTTTTCCTATAAATTGATCAGACTGAGGCTTGATGCTTTTGGACAAAGCTACTTGACAGGCGATGCTATATTTCCATTAGAAGTGTCCTTATGGTGAATTTAGCAGATGACCCCTGCTAGATCCATTATTTCATAAAGGGTTGTAAAAGGGTAGCATTCTTATTCATTCATTCCTTTTCAATTATTATCTAAAAATCTTACTTGAATAAAGCATTCTCCCCTATCAACCCTTTGTTTATCTGAATTCAGAGCATATGGAGATACAGCTACTTATGCTTGAGCCTTTTCTCTGTTTACTGGATTTCTAGATAATGTGTTGGCTTTTTAGCATCTGCAAAAACATGAATTAGTTTTTTAAAATGTATTTTTAAAAAGTTTATGAATTTAAACATTTGATGGGCTTTGAGCAGTTCAAATTACTATTCTTATTTATTTTCAAATTTTCCTAGATTTGTATAGTAGGAGTATCCCCCAGTCAGCTTCTGAGTGCTTTTGACATTATTTCAGTAGTGTTTGCTTCCTTACTGTTTAGGTTGACAGCATGCTCCCACCTCAACCCACATTTTCTAACCCAGCTTGAAATTAAAAAAATTTTAGAGGCACTCCAGTTGCTGTTGGATAAATGATATTTGAAAACCAAAAAGATTTTTATTGCTCCTGTGTAGGGCTTTTAGTGAAATGACATATTAAAAAAATCATTTATTCATGTTTATACTCCAATTAAAATTTAATTAATTTAGTTATTCTTCATTTTTACTTAACCAAATTCTTTTTATATGTAAGTTTTCTTTTCTCATGACAAAAATTCCAATTTTCAATGACGTCATTATTATTAATTTGTCCTATATAGAGGGAAACAATACTAGCTTTCAAAAATAAGATTACTGAAAATAGTTTGATAGTTCTTTTCACTTATTTTTCCCCTTTTAGTGTACATCTCATTAGGAAAGAACACTTGATTTATTGTGCTTTAAAAATCACTTGAAACAAATATTTCCTCCAAGCATAGTTATTTTATCAGCTACACAAAGCTATGCTCATTTTTTTTTTTTAAGTTTCTGTTGGGATTTTAAGATTTTTAAGTTATTTTTTGTATTTATGAAAACTACTTGTCATTGTATCAACTCTTATTTTTTTTTCCCAAAAACATTTTTGTTGTTTTTATTTCCTTATTTAAAAAAATATAAGCAAATATGTTCTCTTTGGTCAATGGTAGGTTTTAAAACATCTAACATCTGTCTCTGTGTTTGTGCATATGTGTTTATGTATGAGAGGTGGTGGGGGAAAGAGAAAGAGAGAGCAAGAAAGGAGAAAAAGCACAGTTTCAAGAATGTGTGCTAAAATTTGGCATGGCAAACAAATTCGAATTTATGGGAACTTCCCAAGACGTGTTCACTGCACACATATTTATAACTAGAAGTCTGTTTGATATTAAATTTAATTTGACATTTGAAATTAATAATTTACATGACTTTTTTTTTCTAACATATCCTCTGAGATTATTTACTTTACAAAGCCTATGTTATTTCAGTGAGTTTGTTTAAATAATTGTGACTATTATCTTCATTTATGTTTTAATGAGTAAAAATATCTTTGACAAACACAGTTCATTTGGAAATATTTTAGTAAAACGTTGCATTTAGTTATGAGTTGAATGTGACTTGATAATATTTACTTTTAACTGAGAATGAAATAAGCCTATCATTATTATATATAAACATTACTATATTGATTCTTCAAATTTGACCTAACATAGCTCTAATCTTCGAGAATATTTTTGCTAGTTTGACTATTTTATGACAGCCAATGATCTTCGCCTCCTTCTATTTATACCCTTAAGTTGTCTCCTTCCACCTTAGACACAGCTTGATTCAGTAAACTTTTCTCGCGAATTGCTCATTGATTTTAATATGTGTTATCAGTTCAGTTTAGTTGCTTAGTCGTGTCCAACTCTTTGCAACCCTATTGACTGCAGCACGGAAGGCTTCCCTGTTTATCACCAATTCCTGGAGACTGCTCAAACTCATGTCCATTGAGTCAGTGGCGACATCCAACCATTTCATCCTCTGTCGTCCCCTTCTCATCCTACCTTCAATCTTTCCCAGAATCAGGGTCTTTTCCACTGAGTCATTTCTTTGCATCAGGTGGCCAAAGTATTGGAGCTTCAGTTTCAGTCAGTCCTTTTGATGAATATTCAGGATTGATTTCCTTTAGGATTGACTGGTTGGATCTCCTTGCAGTCCTAGGGACTCTCAAGAGTCTTCTCCAACACCACAATTCAAAAACATCAGTTCTGCAGTGCTGAGATTTCCATATAGTCCAACTCTCATGTCTATACATGACTACTGGAAAAACAATAGCTTTGACAATATGGACCTTTGTTGGCAAAGTAATGTCTCTGCTTTTTAATATGCTGTCTAGTTTGGTCATAACTTTTTTTCCAAGGAACAAGCGTCTTTTAATTCCATGGCTACAGTCATCATCTGCAGTGATTTTTGAGTTCAAGAAAATAGGCTCTGACTGTTTCCATTGTTTCCCCATCTATTAGCCATGAAGTGATGCGACTGGATGCCATGATCTTCGTTTTTTGAATGCTGAGTTTTAAGCCAGGTTTTTCACTCTTCTCTTTCACTTTCATCAACAGGCTCTTTAGTTCTTCTTTGCTTTCTGCCATAAGGGTGGTGACATCTGAGTATCTGAGGTTATTGATATTTCTCCTGGCAATCTTGATTCCAGCTTGTGCTTCATTCAGCCTGGCATTTTGCATGATGTACTCTGCATGTAAGTTAAATAAGCTGGGTGACTATATACAGCCTTGATGTACTCCTTTCCCAATTTGGAACCAGGCTATTGTTCCATGTTTGGTTTTACTGTTGCTTCTTGAGTTGCATACAGATTTCTCAGGAGGCAGGTAAGGTGGTCTGGTATTACCATCTCTTAAAGAATTTTTCAGTTTGTCGTGATCCACCAGCTAAAGTCTTTAGCATAATGAAATAGAAGCAGATATTTTCTCCTGGAATTTTCTTGCTTTTTCTGTGATCCAGTGAATGTTTGCAATTTGATCTCTGGTTCCTCTGCCTTTTCTAAATCCAGCTTGAGCATCTGGGAGTTCTTGGTTCACATATTCTAGAAGCCTTACTTGAAGGATTTTGAGCATTACTTTGTTAACATGTGAGATGAGTGCAATTGTGCAGTAGTGTGAACATTCTTTGGCATTTCTTTTCTTTAGGATTGGAATTAAAATTGACCTTTTCCAGTCCTATGACCACTGCTGAGTTTTCCAAATTTGCTGGCATGTTGAGTGAAGCACTTTCTGAGCATTATCTTTTAACATTTGAAATAGCTCAGCTGGAATTCCATCACCTCCACTAGCTTTGTTCATAGTGATGCTTCCAAAGGACCACCTGACCTCACACTTCAGGATGTCTGGTTCCAGGTGAGTGATCACACATCGTGGATATCTTGGTCATTATGATATTTTTTTGTATGGTTTTTCTGTGTATTATTGCCACCTCTTCTTGATAATCAGCTTCTTTTAGGTCCATACAATTTCTGTCCTTTATTGTGCCCATCTTTAAATGAAATGTTCCCTTGATATATCTAATTTTCTTGAAGAATCTCTCGTACTTCCTATTCTATTTTTTTCCCCTCTATTTCTTTGCATTGATCACTTAGAAGGCTTTCTCATCTCTCCTTGCTATTCTTTGGAAGTCTGCATTCAGATGAATGTACCTTTCCTTTTCTCCTTTGCCTTTCACTTGTCTTCTTTTCTCAGCTATTTGTAAGGCCTCCTCAGACAACCATTTTTTTCTGTTTGCACTTCTTCTTGGGGATGATTTTCATCACTGCCTCCCATACAATGTTACAGACTTTTCATAGTTCTTCAGGCGTTCTATCTGTCAGATCTAAACCCTTGAATCTATTGGTCACCTCCACTGTATATTCATGAGGGATTTGGTTTATATCATTACTTGTTATAGTTAGTTACATATATTGATAAGTGTCAGATCAATGACATGTTAAAAATAAAACTTTATTTACTATGATTCTAGGCAAAATGCTCAAGAAATTCAATTAATGGATGATTGATGACACTTTCCAAGTGACTTGTCATTGTTGAAAATATGTCAAGATCTGGAGGAAATGTGATGAGAGGTGAGCATTGTGACAGTGCAGCAGTGTAGAGACACAGTGGAAGGGAAGAGAAGTTCTTAATACCCTGGAAATGGAACTTGGGAGTGTGAGAGTCTAAAGGAAATTATATATATGTGTGTATATATATATATATATATATATATATATATATATATACATACATGCTTACCAGTGTGATGGCACAGTTTGTGATATTCTTGGCCATACACTCAAGAAAACCTATAGTCAAACCCTTCTGACTAGTCAGTATGTAAAGAATTAAACTCATATTTCTTTGTAGTGGATCCTGGTTTTTGCAGCCAGTGCATGCTGGCCTAGACTTACATAGATTTTACCTATTGTTTCATCTTTCTTCTTCTCTGAACTCATCCTAGCCACAGTTCACATCTGCTCATCTGACCCTCTGTATCAATGCATGAAGATACCATCCAACTGAGGACTCAAAATGGAAACAAAACAGCTGTCCATAACATTTGCCTGCACTTTTATTTTCGTATTCATTGAGTCTTGTCAAGATTCTTGCTGAAATACCTCTCAGATTTGTCCTCTCTGATCACAACCTCACAGACATTGCTTTAATTTAGTAACTCCACAGCTGTGTTGTGGTCTATTAAAATAGCTTCCTGATTCTTGTGCCTGTGTTCAGAATCTGTCTAGCTCTAAACTATTCTCTCCACTTCAATTAATTTTTGTTGCAAAGCATAGATAAAATAACTCCAAATTTTAGATGAAAATCTTAAATGGCATTGAATTCCCAACTGTTAGAAGGCCAGATACCTCAGGATGTCATGCAGGTTTTATCCCATTGCATTATATATCTTTTTAAAATTAATTTTTATTGTAATATAGTCACTTTACAATGTTGTGTTAGTTTCAACTGTACAGCAAAGTGAATCAGCTATACATATACATATATCCCCTCATTTTTAGATTTCCTTTTCATTTAGGTCACCACAGAAAATTGAGTAGAATTCCCTGTACTGTACAACAGGTTCTCAGTAGTTATCTATTTTATACACAGTAGGGTATATATGTCAATCCCAATCTCCCAGTTCATCCTCTGCTTCTCCCTTTGGTATCCACATTTGTTCTCTACATCGGTGTTTCTGCTTTACAGATAAGTTCACATGTACCATTTTTCTAGATTCTACATATACATGATATTATACAATATTTGATTTTACTTCCCTGGTGGATCAGATGGTAAAGCGTCTGCCTGCAATGCAAGAGACCCGAGTTCAATCCCTGGGTCAGGAAGATCTCCTGGAGAAGGAAATGGCAACCCACTCCAGTATTCTTGTCTGGAAAATCCCATGGACAGAGGAACCTGGTAGGCTATAGTCCATGGTGTCGCAAAGAGTCAGACACGACTGAACGAATTCACTTTCTTTCTTTCTGACTTACTTCCCTCATTACGACAAATCTCTAGGTCCATTCACATCTCTGCAAATGGCATAATTGTGTTATAATAATACACAATTATATTATATATATGTAATTATATATATGTAATGTGTGTATATATATGTAATGATAGTACACAATTATGTATTATAATATAATGCATAATTGTATGTATTATATTATAATATATAATATAGTATAAAACATATATATAATTATATATGTTTTATATTATAATACATAATTGTGTACTATCATTACTCTGAATTTGTTCTTAGGTAGATTGCCTATTTTCTCTTCAATTATTTGTTCTCATGGGTTTTTACCTTGCTCCTTCATCTGCAATATATTTTTCAGTTGTATCATTTCATCTAACTTCCTGTTTTTGTGTTCTCCTTTCTGCAGACTTTGGGGTCTTGTTCCTCTTGCTTCTCGTGTCTGTCGCCTGGTGTGTGAGGTCAGTCCAGGGGCTTGTGTAGGCTTCCTGGTGGGAAGGACTGGCGCCTGTGTCCTCGTGGATGGAGCTGCATCTTGTCCCTCAGATAGACAGGGCCACATCAAAGGGTGTATTTTGGGGTGTTTGTGAACTTAGTGTGACTTTTGGCAGCCTGTTTGCTGATAGGTGGGGCTGTGTGCCTATCTTGCTGTTTATTTGACCTGAGGCATCTGGTATTGGAGCCTGCAGGCAGTTGTGACCTACTATATCTTTGGGGATTACACTACTATCCAAAAGAATTCCCTAACTGTATAAAGAATCTATTACTGAGGGTCTTGTTAGCATTTGATTGGTCCAGGAATGGGCAAAAAACAATGCAAAGGCAACCCAAAACCTTTTTTGGGGGGAAAATGGGAAAAAAATTGGAGTTGGGCTAAAGGCATGGATAGAGAGAAATACAGAGATTGAAACTTGGTCTCTCCGCATATGACTTGGCCTCTTTCATGTAAATTTAAGGGACTGTTGGCAGTCATCTTCCTTCTTTCATGTGACCTGAATAGTATCAATAGTGGGTATGTGGAGAAAAATCATTTAGACAGGTTATCAAAAGAAGCCAATATGCAAATTACAGAGCTTGCTCCTCAGGACCCTTGAAACCTTCTAGTTGTTGATTTCCTGAGACATGGGTTTCTACTTGTTATGGAAAAAAAGAAAAAAAAAATTAAGCCAATGAATATGGTGGTATTGGGGAAAAATAGAAGATACAAGTAATTCTGCTAATTACTAACTGAGAAGGATAAATTTATTTGCTTGTTCAATTTTAACACAGAGATAATTAAATTAAACACACAGATAATTTAAATTAAATTTAACCCACAGAGATTTGAAATTTATTATCTCTCTATAAAAAGTTATATATATGTATATTATATTGATTTTTTTTTTTATTGTTAAAGTTAGACAAGGAAGCCATTAACAGGACAGTAGCACAGTTATTCACTTGTCCTTTTCTTTTGTTTAACTGAAAATTTAAATCTTTGCTATTAGTTCAGAAAAACAATTTTTTTTTTCTCTGCAAACAACACTTAATGTGTAATTGGAATGAGGTGCATTTTCTCAGCCAGGTGTGAATCAAGGCTCCACCTTTAGCTTACCTATTCCGGAGAAGGCAACGGCAACCCACTCCAGTACTCTTGCCTGGAAAATCCCATGGACGAAGGAGGCTGGTGGGCTGCAGTCCATGGGGTCGCAAACAGTCGGATATGACTGAGCGACTTCACTTTCAGTTTTCACTTTCATGCATTGGAGAAGGAAATGGCAACCCACTCCAGTGTTCTTGTCTGGAGAATCCCAGGGACGGGGGAGCCTGATGTGCTGCTGTCTATGGGTCGCACAGAGTCAGACACGACTGAAGCGACTTAGCAGCAGCAACAACAGTGGCAGCTTACCTATTCATGATTACATGTTAGATTCTTGTCAAATGATAACATCAGTGGAAGTTATGTGGAACTTCTCCTTTGTCCCCAGATGTATAAGGCTTAATGCTAAAGATAAATGGGCTCTGTTACCCAATTTCTAAAAAAAAAAAAAACAAAAAAAACCTACTGTCAGTTAAGTTTAGAATCTTCCCACCTTTCCCACTCTAATTCCTGGATATTCATCTTGAGTCATGTCTCCTATACTGGCTAGACTGTACTGGAGACAGATATAAATATGTAACTAATGATTTAATTAGAGTAATTTCTGAGAGTGATAAGTACTCTGAAAGCTACAAACACTGAATGTGATAGAATGTGACTGGGGCAGAGATTTGGGGTAGGGTGGTCACAAAAACTCTGAAAAGATAATAGTGGGCTGAGATCTGAGTGATGTGATGGATTCATCTACCTGAACATTCACAGGAAGAGTATTTCCTCCAGAGGAACAAGTGCAAATATTAGGAAGTTGAAACTTATCTGTAGTAGTTGCAGGACAGAAAGAAGATCACACTACATCCAAGAGGCATCAAGCAAAAAAGTTAGTTTCATGAATTTTAGTGTATTTCTTAAGATAAATCTGACTGTAATAATATAAACTGTTTGGCCTTTTCAGTGTTTTAGTGTTTATGGGCTGTAATCTTTCAGGCTCCTCTGTCTGTGGGATTTCCCAGGCAAGAATACTGGAGTACATTACCATTCCCTTCTCCAGGGGATCTTCCCAACCTAGGGATAGAACCTGGGTCTCCTGAATTGCAGGCAGATCCTTTATGGTCTGAACCCCCAGATAATCCCCATTTGAATTATTATGTTAATTATAAAAACTGTGAACGATTCTTAGATACTCTTTGCATGATCAAATAGTATGTTCTAAAGATAAAATAAGGCCTTGTTTTCATAAGAAGTACTTTTTGTTATAGGCATGATGTCCAGAAATTTTATATCACATTCTATTTAGCACTTTACAGTGAGAAAAGAAACAGTCAGTATCATTCAAATACTTTCATTTAAATATAAAAGAAAATAATATCTATTCATCATGTCAGCTATTGAACAATTTGAACTTGCTAACCTAATGTGATTACCAGGTAGGATTTTTCTCTTTTGGGCGTGGAGGGGGGGTGGGGGTGGGGGGTCAAAATACAAAATTCTTTTCCTTTCCCTAGAGGAGTTGGCAAGTATATACTTTTAAACTTACTGTAAAACTTTGAAAGTCATCACTTTGAATAGATCTTTATTTTAAGATCTTAAGATTATCAATGACTGATTAAGTAACACAGGACTTTATTCTGTTGATGACTTACAGGAAGTTATTGTGAGTCAATATACAAGGTTCATCAGCACACTAACGCAGCAGAAATTGACCTGCAGGCATACGTGTACTTCAGCACTGTAGTTATTAGCTCCATTTGTCAATATGGAGAAATGAAAGCTAAGAAAGATTAATTGGGTTTGCCAGGGTTACAAAACATTGGAGTGACAGAACCAGAAAAAGAGCCTGTGTTGTCCGACACCCAAATCTTAGCTCAGAGTCCTACATAATTTTGCCTCCAGCTAAATACTACTGGTTTGGTGGATAGCAGGCTCAATGCATTGCTTTTTATTGTGACTTTTTGGTAATTAATGACTAGGAATGCCTTTTCTGTTCTTTCTAAGACGTGAAACTATTTCTCAGTGAGTTCTCAGTCATGAATCTTTGTTCTGTGCTTGCCTATATTTCTCGCCCCATTGACTTCACAGCGAGATGGAATACAGGAAAGATGTAAAGCCTCTGCCCTTTTTTCCATTAGTGGCAATATTTTTCCAGTTCACTTACAGGTTTAAACATAGGCTCTTTGTTAGCCAATTCATCCAACACCTCATTCACATACAGTCCAAACTTACAAATGTTTCCTAAATCTTTATGTTCTTATTCTATTAATTTCAGAGAAAAAGTAATGCAATAGTTTTACACTGTCTTTTTATCATGACATAGATGAGTTCTGCAGTAACTTATAGATAAAATGGGTTACCAAGGATTATTGATCACATCCTATTCATTTGTGAATGACTACATTTTAACCCCATTTCTCATGGGCCAGGATTTGTTTCATGAATCAGATATGCCTTTGTGAAATGTAGCAATATTTTGAGAAATGTAAATAATGACATTGAAGTTCTCCAGTCAATAGTATATTTAATTAATTTTCTTACCACTCCCCAGGGACAATTGAAAATGGAGGATTTTCCCTGTTCAGAATATGCTGAACCCACTTGCAATAGTATATATATATCTTGATTTAAGAAAAAAGAATATGGCAAGGTGCAAAGGAAAGAAAATGCAACAAAATGCTTGTTGCTCTAGAAGCAAAAGTACCTGGATAATAAGTTGCCAGTCAATTGAGATTTTACCCCAGATAACAGAACAAGACATTAGTAACACTAAAGCTGGAGAGAATATACCCATAACTGATTCTTAATTTGTGACTTTTTATATATTTGAGTGATATATTTGTCATTTGTAGTTATTCTTTTAAAATACATGAGTTATAAATCCTGATTCCATCTAAAAGATTTGAAACTAAGGTTTATTTTTCAGAAATTTCACATACTTTGTCATTGCATTTAACCAACCTGATTTAAATGACAGTTAACATGCCTGTTTCCATACAGTTTCATTTTATTACATGTAATTCAATTAACAGTATTTCAACAAAATGAATACAACTCAGTAAGTTTTTCAGAATATGCTCTTCTGATTATTACAGTACCTAGGTTTTTCTTGCATGGGGACTATTTGACATAACTATATGCATCTGTTAAAAAGTTAACATGTAATCTAAAGAATTTTTTTCTCCTTTGATTGATGGACAATTTGTAAAGAATGTAGATTGTCAAGAAGCCTTTCCCTTTTCCTTCCTGAAATCCCTGTTTTAAACCATTGCTAGCAATTTCCTGTCTGTGCTGGCATTCAAGGCATAAGATATCCTTGTCTTTGACAGCAAAGGACATTTGTTTTGTTTGAGCTGCATTCTTATCAGGGACAACAATAAAATTGTCAAGTGTGTTATTTGAAACATCAAATTCGATAACAACCTTTGTGTAAATAAGGGACATTGGATATAATAATGTTTTCTTTCTTAACCAATGGAACATACAGCTAGACTTTGGAATATTTGGATAAAATGATAAATACAATATAATTACAAAAGAATGTAGTTACAAGGAACCAAGGAAGACATTTCTGTAAATGATAGAGTAGAATTTCAATTATTAGTTGAATTATATATCTGGAATCAAGGGAACTGTAACAACATTTGCATTTAAAAATGCAAATAAATTTTAGTTCTCAACAAAGATTTGAAGTTAAATATCTGAGATGTCACTAAAAAAGTGAATGAAATAAGATAAAATTTACTCATCTATATCTCTTTTTATTTAGAAAATCTCACTGTCAGTTGGAAATAATAATAGTCATTCATTCATTTTCCATGTTGGTTGAATCCATGTCCTTCCAACCCAGCTTAGACCCATATCTCTGAATGAGTTCAGTCTTTGTAAATAAAAGAAAATTTACCTAAGTATCTTATGACTTTTTGAGGTAAATTAGAAGAAAAGAATTTTAAAGATTAAATTTAAGATTCACAAATTTTAAAGTCTTAAAATTTGTTCTACATCTGCAAAAATCATAATGATATAAAATCTTAGAAAAAAATTCAGTTAGAATAAAATTCATAGTCTTATGAACATGTAACTATATTTTGTTAAATTAAAATAGTGGTAAATCTGTTCACAGTATAAGATCCTATGCACAATATAATAATTACAGAATTATTAAAACAGTTACCAGTAATTTTTATTTTTTATTTTTATCATCTGTGCTGCATCTCTAAATTACATTAATAATTATAAGTAGATTATATTTTTATTTTATAATCACAGACATACCTCAGTCTTTAATTTATTAGTTTCTTGCCTTGCAAAATTCCTAAAACATAAATTTAGACAATGTACCTTAAAATACAAAATTAATTAACATATATGATGGGGATAGGATTATATTATATTTTAAGTGTATTTTCTTATTTAAATTACATTTTCTTGGAACACAATAGCTGAAAGAGAAAAAAATACATGATGTTGTAATCCTTATCAAAAAAATTTTAGGTAAGAATTATCATATCATTTTTTCTTTAGCATAGCTAAAAAATACCCTCTGAAGTTCTATTCCTTTTGGAGTAATGTAAAAGCTACATGGGTCCAAAGACAACTTCTTTTCAATAGATGGGATTGAGGTGAGTATAATGTATTAGGGCTTCGCTGATAGCTCAGTTGGTAAAGAATCCACCTGCAATGCAGGAGATCCCGGTTCAATTCCTGGGTTGGGAAGATCTGCTGGAGAAGGGATAGGCTACCCACCCCAGTATTCTTGGGCTTCCCTTGTGGCTCAGCTGGTAAAGAATCCACTTGCAAAGTGGGAGACCTGGGTTCAGTACCTGGATTGGGAGCATCCCCTGGAGAAGGGAAAGGCTACCCGCTCCAGTATTCTGGCCTGGAGAATTCCATGGATTATATATATAGTCTATGGGGTCGCAATGAGTTGGACATGACTGAGTGACCTTCACTTTCATTTTCATAATGTATTAACTTATTTCCTATGGGCAAACACATCTGAAGGGGTGTCCAGAATAGAATCCACTAATGTTTAAACTGTACCTGGGGTTGCTTGTGTCTAAAGTGGAGAAAAGGAGAAGGGTAAGATTCTTATCATTATCATTCTTTCTCTTCTTCATTCTATTTCTTCTTCACTCACTTGTTCACCTGTGTACACTCCTGATCATGTGTAGTCCAAGACTGATGGCTAGATTCATTTCTAGATTTGCTACTGAATTGAATCAGTTTCTCTGCTACTGAATGAACAAACTGCAGGAAACTATTTAGGCATGTGGGAAATAATGATTTTATTTTTAAAGATTTTACTGAGAAAGAGTGTTAGCTCTGAATTTTGTTGTTGTTGTTCAGTTGCCTAGTCCTGTCCAGCTCTTTGTGACTCCATGAAAAGCAGCATGGCGGACTTCCCTGTCCCTCACCATCTCCTGAAGTTTGCACAAGCCCATGTTCATTGCATCGATGATGCCATCCAGCCATCTCATCCTCTGATGCCCTGTCCTCTTTCTGCCATCAAACTTTCCCTGAATTAGAGGCTGTTTTAGAAGTTGAAATTAATAGGTGAATGCATAATTAAAGTTAGTTAATTTGAGAGCCATATATCCTTCAAGGTTTTTTTTCTGGCCATGAAATATTTAATTGGTAAAGTACATCAGAATGAAAATGTCTCAGACCCATTTACTCTTTATTTTAAATAATTTTTTTATTATTTTGGCTGAGCTGGATCTTCATTGCTATGCATGCTTTTCTCTAGTTGTGTGAGCAGGGGCCACGCTCTCGTTGCAGTGTGCGGGCTTCTCACTATAGTGGCTTTTCTTGTTGCGGAGCATGGGCTCTAGGGCACAACGGGCTTCAGAAGTTGTGGCTCTGGAGCTCTAGAGCACAGGCTGCATAGCTGTGGTGCATGGGCTTAGTTGCTCTTCGGGTATGTGGGATTCCCCCACATCAGGGATCCAACCCAAGTCTCCTGCATTGGCAGGTGGGCCTTTTACCACCAAGTCATCAGGGAAGCCCCCCATTTACTCTTTTTTCTTTTTTAAATTTTATTTTTACTTTATTTTACTTTACAATACTGTATTGGTTTTGCCATACATTTACTCTTTTAAAACATGTTAATAAGTATTAGCAACAAATATATGTGTTATGTATGAAATTACTAATGATAGTGTAAGCCAAATATCCTAGAATTTATTCAATAATCACCTGATTTTTCCCTCTCGTGCACAGTGTACAAATAATTGCTATTTCACCTGACTATGGTATGTCCAGACTTTTACCAGATCACCCTACTTCTGGCAATCTTCAGAGAATGCGTATATATCTGTTCTATTCCCTGTTTGCACACAAGCAGCCACCTGGCTCTAGAATCTAACTCTCCACTCTGCTCAGTTTACCATGTGCTCTGTAGTTTGTCATCTCACCCTTTGTCTTAAGACTAACTTCTCTCAGGTGACTATTATTGGTCCAAAATGCTTCATTTTATATTTGGGCAGAGAGCTGGCTTTTTGGCTCCCCCCAGGAATCACTGAGAACAGGTTGCAATGTTTAACACTTTACTGAAGACCTGGGAACACTGGAAGAAAAATTTAATGTGAAGAACTTTTAAAAAGGTGTTTTCTAGAACCACCCTCAGTAGAAGCCAGGATCAGTTCAGTTCCTCTTACACCTACCACAAACACATAGAGAAAGGTGCTGGGTCAGTGATGTTTTTGTGAATTCCTTAATGGAATTCAATGTTTGTAAAAATGCACATATTCAAATCTATTCACAGAGTTTTTGAATTAGGAGCTTCTTGATCGAACACTCAGAGAAGGCAATGGCACCCAACTGCAGTAAGGCTTCAGCAATACGTAAACTGTGAACATCCAGATGTACAAGCTGGTTTTAGAAAAGGCACAGGAACCAGAGATCAAATTGCCATCATCCGCTGGATCATGGAAAAAGCAAGAGAGTTCCAGAAAAACATCTATTTCTGCTTTATTGACTATGCTAAAGTCTTTGACTGTGTGGATCACAAGAAACTGTGGAAAATTCTGAAAGAGATGGGAATACCAGACCACCTGACCTGCCTCTTGAGAAACCTATATGCAGGTCAGGAAGCAACAGTTAGAACTGGACATGGAACAACATGTCACCTTGCTTATTTAACTTCTATGCAGAGTACATCATGAGAAAAGCTGGACTGGAAGAAGCACAAGCTGGAATCAAGATTGCTGGGAGAAACATCAATAACCTCAGATATGCAGATGACACCACTCTTATGGGAGAAAGTGAAGAGGAACTAAAAAGCCTCTTGATGAAAGTCATAGAGGAGAGTGAAAAAGTTGGCTTAAAGCTCAACGTTCAGAAAACGAAGATCATGACATCTGTCCCTTCACTTCATGGGAAATAGATGGGAAAACAATGGAAACAGTGTCAGACTTTATTTTTTGGGGGTCCAAAATCACTGCAGATGGTGACTGCATCCATGAAATTAAAAGACGCTTACTCCTTGGAAGAAAAGTTATGACCAACCTAGATAGCATATTCAAAAGCAGAGACATTAATTTGCCAACAAAGATCCGTCTAGTCAAGGCTATAGTGGTCATGTATGGATGTGAGAGTTGGACTGTGAAGAAGGCTGAGTGCCAAATAATTGATGCTTTTGAACTGTGATGTTGGAGAAGACTCTTGAGAGTCCCTTGGACTGCAAGGAGATCCAACAAGTCCATTATGAAGGAGGTCAACCCTGGAATTTCTTTGGAAGAAATGATGCTAAAGCTGAAACTCTAGTTCTTTGGCCACCTCATGAGAATGAGAAGAGTTGACTCATTGAAAAAGACTCTGATGCTTGGAGGGATTGGGGGCAGGAGGAGAAGGGGATGACAGAGGATGAGATGGCTGGATGGCATCACTGACTCGATGGACGTGAGTCTGGGTGAACTCTGGGTGTTGGTGATAGACAGGGAGGTGTGCTGCGATTCATGGGGTCGCAAAGAGTAAGACATGACTGAGCGACTGAACTGAAATGAACTGACCACTCACCTGCCAACTTGCTACAGGGTTCAGTTTACGTCCTCTCTGAAAGAATGACTTTGAGATATTCTCTAATCCAGGCTTATCTCTTGAAAGCTAGCTGTAACTAAGCCATTTTCTGCTCCTCTTCCAAGTAAGAAAATTACTTCTGAAGTAGTGATTGTGAAAATGTATTCATTATTCTAATATCTGCCATTGTTGTTGTTGTTTGGTTGCTAAGTCATGTCCAACTCTTCTGTGACCCCACCAGGCTCCTCTGCCCATGGGATTCTTCAGGCAAGGATATTGGAGTGGGTTGCCATTTCCTTCTCCAGGGGATCTTCCCAACCCAGGGACTGAACCTGTGGCTCCTGCCATATCTTTTACATTGCAGGCAGATTCTTTACTGCTGAGCCATGGCAGAAGCCCCCAGTAGTGTGATACATTTAAGTACAAAAAAGCACATGTTGTTTTAATTGGTGTGATAATCAGTCAGCAACTCCATTCCCTTTTTAAATTTCTTTCCATTTCCTCTGCCTGAGTGAGTGATAGTCACTCAGTTGTGTCCAACTCTTTGCAACCTCATGTACTACATAGCCTGCCAGGCTCCTCTGTCCATGGAATTCTTCAGGCAAGAATACTGGAGTGGATTGCCATTTCCTTCTCCAGGGGATCTTACCGACCCAGGGATCTAACATGGGTCTCCTGCATTGCAGGCAGATTCTTTACCATCTGAGCCACTGGGGAAGCCTTTCCTCTGCCTACCCCCATTTAGTTTTCTGACTCAGTCACCCTTGAAACTTGGTACTCTAACTGTCAGGCCCTTAACTATTTGTCTCCACATAGTTGCTACCGGTTCCATTTCTCCATGATTCCCTCCTGTCTGGCAAACCTAACAACTCTGCAAGTTCACCTTTCATCCAAAGAAGGGGAGAAATTAGTCAAAAGAAGGGATATTCTGTAATCAAATCATCTGCAAAATTGCCCTTAGGAAATTTCCGGAGAACTTATGTCAGGATAAATAAACATGCCAAGGAATTCTGAAGCCTAATCAGCCCAGCTCTCCCAGAATTGGGAATTCATTCTGAGGCTGCCCTGGGTGTACTGGGCTGAAGTTAAAGGGAGCAACTGAGCCTGAAGCAGCCATCAATTTAAATTAGCATGATGATAACTGATGCACAGGCATATATGAGCATTGATATGTTACTTGATATTTTCTTTAAAGTAAAATTACTTATGTTTTCATGATTTCTAACACAGTGTTAATATACAGTAAACTGCTAGCAACTTTTTGTATTTAGCTATTTCTTTAAGAAGTTTTAAGTGTGCATATACTTAATTTAATAATCTTTAATTTTCAATAAAAATGGAGTATAAAGATTAGAGAATTACAAAGTTTATCATTAATAATATTTCTTGATTTGCTTATTCACTACTCATTAAAAAAATGTATCATTTACTCATGCAGATTATCAAAGGAATGGTGTTTGGGTCCTTTGGGAGGGTTCAGTTCAGTACAGTCACTCAGTCGTGTCCAACTCTTTGCGACCCCATGAATCGCAGCACACCAGGCCTCCCTGTCCATCACCAACTTCTGGAGTTCACTCAGACTGACGTCCATCGAGTCAGTGATGCCATCCAGCCTCTCATCCTCCGTCGTCCCCTTCTCCTCCTGCCCCCAATCCCTCCCAGCATCAAAGTCTTTTCCAATGAGTCAGCTCTTCTCATGAGGTTGCCAAAGTATTGGAGTTTCAGCTTTAGCATCATTCCTTCCAAAGAAATCCCAGGGCTGATCTCCTTCAGAATGAACTGGTTGGATCTCCTTGTAGTCCAAGGGACTCTGAAGAGTCTTCTCCAACACCACAGTTCAAAAGCATCAATTCTTCGGTGCTCAGCCTTCTTCACAGTCCAACTCTCACATCAATACATGACCACAGGAAAACCATAGTTTTGACTAGATGGACGTTAGTCGGCAAAGTAATGTCTCTGCTTTTGAATATGCTATCAAGGTTGGTCATAACTTTTCTTCCAAGAAGTAAGTGTGTTTTAATTTCATGGCTGCAGTCACCATCTGCAGTGATTTTAGTTTTCTCCAAAGTGGAGTAGAACTCTGGTCAGTGTTAGAGGTAGGAAAGAATTTAATATTATTTTTTAATTGAAGTACAGTAGATTACAGGTTATATTATAATTATATTTAATATAAATTTATTTATTTTGATTGGAGGTTAATTACAATATTGTATTGGTTTTGCCATACATCAACATGAATCTGCCACAGGAATACATGTGTTCCCCATCCTGAACCCCCCCTCCCTTCTCCCTCCCGGTACCATCCCTTTGGGTCGTCTCAGTGCACCACTCTCGATGTGATATTTTTATAGATCATATTCAGTTTAAAGTTTTTTTAAAGTATTAGTTATATTCCCTGTGCTATATATTGCATCCTTGTATCTTATTTATTTATTTATTTTTGTTTTATTTATTCATTTTTGGCCATATGGCTTGTGGGATCTTAATTCCCCAACCAGGAATTGAACCCAGGCCCACAGCAGAGAAAGCTCCAAGTCCTAATCACTGGACCACTAGAGAATTCCTGTATTTTATTTATTTTAAACCTTGTAGTTTGTACCCCTTGATCTTTTTGCCCTATCACACCCTTTCACACACTAGGAGGGATTGTTTTGATTTCTTTATGGATGAATCTGTTTCCGTTTTGTTGCAGTCTTTCATTTTCTTTTAGATTCTACATGTAAGTGAAAACATACATATTTGTGTTTGTCTGGCTTACTTTGCTAAGTATAATAATCCTTATGTCCATCCATGTCATTACAAATCAAAATTTCATTATTTCCTATGGGTGAGTAATATTGCATTGTGTGTGTATATGTTTGTGTGTACATATGTATGTCACATCTTATTTATCCATTTGTTTATTGATTTATACTTAGGTTTCTTCCATGTCTAGGCTATTGTAAATAATGCTGTCTGAACATTGGGGTTCATCTATTTTTCGAAGTAGTGTTTTCTTTGAAGAGAACTTAGTTTAGAGACAGCAGTATAAATTAGTTAGCCAAGGCAGCTGGAGAAGGCAACGGCAACCCACTCCAGTACTCTTGCCTGGAAAATCCCATGGATGAAGGAGCCTGTAGGCTGCAGTCCATGGGGTCACGAAGAGTCGGATACGACTGAGCGACTTCACTTTCACTTTTCAGTTTCATGCATTGGAGAAGGAAATGGCAACCCACTTCAGTGTTCTTGCCTGGAGAATCCCAGGGACGGGGGAGCCTGGTGGGCTGCCGTCTATGGGGTCACACAGTCGGACACGACTGAAGCAACTTAGCAGCAGCAGCAGCAGCAGCAGCAGCAGCAGCAGCAGCAGCAGCAGCAGCAGCAGCAGCAGCCAAGGCAGCAGAGGGTACTGAAGAGTGATGGGAGGTACATTTGGATTAATATGATTCTCATTTTAAAATCAATATATAAATTTTTCATTGAGGGAAGCAGGAAATATTGAGTTCAAAAGCTTTTAGTTTGTTAAAGAAATTACAGAAATTTTACAACTTTTTAGTGTTACCTAACAAAATGTCAACGTTATTGCATATTATGCTCTCATAACCAAAGGAATAAAGGAATAAAAATGTATGCCTCTGTCCATTCTAGAGTTGAAATTATGGTGGGGCACCCTATTATTTACATAAAATTCCATAGTAAAACTTAAAAATGATAAATTTTGGGAAAATATCCAAACCTCTGAAGTAAAACTCAAGTGACAAGTATTTAAGACACAAATCCCAAGTGCAAAAGTTTTTGTGAAAAAAATGTTCTGAATCATTTTCAAACGTTGGATAGAAACTGTGAATCTCCTTTGTGAAGCTATAAGAGAAAAAAAAATGTTATGATAGCAACTGAAAGTTAGCATCTACTTAGGATTTAAAAATATTCCTCTATATGTACTGTTTGTGTGTGTGTGTGTGTGTGTGTGTTTGTGTGTATGTGTATACCAGATCTTGTTTTTGATTTTGTTACTAATGTAGGAAGCATCATAAACCCAAGCATCCTATGACAGTTAGAGAGATACAAACTAGGAGTATATTCTTATTTCAACTTTGTGACAAATATTGTTGCAGGTGCCAAAATAGGTGCAAAATTTTCAAATTATCACCTGTGTTTGTTTACAAGAAGGAAAAGTGTCATGCTGCTTAGTGGAATGTTATAGCATTGTGATGCTAACATCTGCACTCTGCAAGACAAAACCTTAAACTCTTCCATCTGTGATGGTACCATATTTTATTGAGAAGAATTCATGCCAATTGTACAGCTGTGTGATGGCAGCCAAAAATAAAGAGATTTTGTAGTTCAAGGATTATAATCTATTAAATATCTTAATTTTAGAAACTAGGGATACATTTTGGTTTCTTTAGATCATGGATTTGTTGGATTTCTAAAAACAACCCACAGTTGAATCAGTGAAGGATTCACTGTTCATACCTTCAGTCCTAAATTAAACCTATATACCAGAGTAAAAAGAGAACAGGATTGTCATTCTTTCTTCTTAACATGAATGTATTGCACTGACTTATTCTAAATACTCACAGGCTGGTTAATTAGCTATCTTAACACTCCTATGTGATTGACTGCTCACATTGAAAGTATAGCCATTTGCTTGTGTGGCAGTCTTCTTGGGAGCTACTGATACTCATAAAAGACAAAGAAATATAGTCCATTTAGATGTTGGAAAATCTTATGCATTATGTAATATCCAGTTGTAACAATAAGAGTGAATATTGATTAGGGGCGTATGTGCCCTGGTTGTTCTAATAACCTGCCAGTTTTAGAAACAAAATCATACATCCATTTCACATTGGTATAAAATGTCTATGAATTGCTACAAGGAATAGTCTGCAAACTAAAAAGATGTTAAGCATGTCTGTCCAGATGGGTAGGAGCGGGAGGAATTTGGAATTTTAAAGTTTATATAATCTGTATAATGGCTGGCTGCCCATAAGCTGTCTGCTAGTTCCATCACCTTGATTTTGCTTTCTATCTCCTGACCGCTCATTACACTTTGTGTAAATATTACTTAATGACTACTCAATGTCAATAATGCTCCTTTCTCTCTCATGAAAACCCCTCAAGGTTCTCCATAGCTTTGATCGTTATCCTCATTCGTTACCCATCTAATTCTCTATTTCACACAACCAACATCACTTGCTCTATTTTACACTTTGGAGAAGGAAATGGCAACCTATTCCAGTATTCTTGCCTGGAGAATCCCATGGACTGTAGCCTCCCAGGCTCCATTGTCCATGGGGGTCACAAGAGTCAGACACAATTTAGTGACTAAACGACCACCATGCTTTATTCTCCCTTCAACTGAAAGTGCAGAACCAAATATATCTGGCATCTGGATATAGAGTGTGCTATGTATCTTCAGATTTAAATTTCATCAACCAAAACACTTATAAGTTCTGGTTAGATTGACATGCTGTTTATGTTATGATTTGCATATTAAATGTCTATAAATGCACTACTTTGAATATGTTGTCATACAACTGTCACATTGAGTAAAATAATTTTTGCATCTTTATCTTTTTGCCATTTTTATTTCCATCACCATTTTACATATATATTTATACATACATATGTGTATATATATATATTTACACCCACACATACTCCCCAAATCCCTCAGTGAATTAGATCTGGGGAAGAATCCCTTATGATGCTACATAGAAGAGAACAGAAATTTTTACCAAAACTGAACCATAGTTTGGAGGCTGAATTTATTTTTTATGAGTGTCTTGAACCACTAATTAAAAAAAAAAGATAGACTATTTAATGCTAGCAGCTTTCAACTATTTTTGCTTTAGACTTGTTGAATATTATTACATTTTCAGTTGCACTGGCTTTATAAATTGATCCCTGTGGAACTATCTTTTCCAGAGGTAGTGTGCCTTCTTTCAAGCCTGGATTAATGCCACTGAATTCACCCTTTGATGTTAATAATTAAAAAAGAATAAATACTCCTTGTGGATTTTTTCTTCAATGTAATTTAAGCTTCATTTCTTTCTCAGTAATATCTATCTGATAAGATTTACATCAATGATGAAGACTAGTTGGAGCCAGTGGTTCATTTTTGAATTGTTGGCAATAATACTAAGTGTGTTTCTGTAGTCTCTCTGGACTCATGAGGCTCTGTACAGAAAATCTATTGATTTTCTCAATGTATATTTGGTTTCATTCAGTCTAGAAGTATATATTGTGCATGAACCATTTTGACTGGTGCTATGTAGGAACCAAAGCAAAAGATATATGGTAACTTTCTCAAGTTACTACAATGTATTAGGGAATATAGGTAGTTGCAAATAACTGCATTAAAAATAAAACAAAGAATATGTTCTATAAATGATAAAATTCATTGTAGGAGTAGAGACAGGATAGTTTTTTATTGTTATTCATTCCCAAGTAATAATCCATGAGTAGTTCTAACATATTTGAGGTTTTGGTATGGCAATTCATTTTAAAGTTATCTTCTTCAAATTTTACTAAATAACCATATTCTTACTTTCAAAATATTCTTGGAGAAAAGCTATTTGTAAATTCAATACCTCTGATTTAAAGGTATACAATTGTTTCTTTTACTTGATTTTAATATAGTGAAAACTGTGGAATATCTTAGATAGAGTATATAACTCTGAAAAAATCTAATGTGAGTTTTAATCTCACATAAATTATTATAAATTGATGAAGGTGGAAACCACTGGTATAAATTATTTCAACTCATTGAATGATATTATGACTCATTGATGAAATGCTGGGCCATTTGTCTATTTTCAGAAACCCAATGGTATTGAAACTACCACAGCTATACGAAAATGAAACAAATGTGAAAAGCCTGTAGGAGATACACAGTGGTACTAGAAGTTTCATTAAGTAGAGCTCTAGGGCCAGAAATCTTGTTTGTGAACTTACCTTCTAGCTGCGTTTACTTAGGAAGCCCATTATTTTTCCTTATAGTATAGATGTGTTGGAATGGCTGTGGGCTGACAGAGAACTGGGAGTGAGAAACCCCATCTTCACAACAACCCACATCATAACCCCTGCATGAGATCATTAATTGAAGATTGTATTGTGTTAAATAACCTAACTTATGATTTGTTTCTTGGGAGAATTTTCCATTGGCCTGAACAATTGAAATTACTTTCAATGGCACTAACTGAGAAAGAATATTTTTTTACAATAGTATTTGATATCCTTCCTTAATAGGCATGTTTTCAACATGCACATCTCACCTGGACTTTAACATGATCTCTGATAAATGTGATACATTTCTTATACTGTTATGGTACATTTGCTCTTTAGGCAAATTCTAGTTTGGGGCATGTTTTAGTTTCATAAGTCTACTATTACAAAACACCACAGACTGAGTGGCTTTAAGCAACAGTTCATTTTCTCATAATTCTGGAGGCTTGAAGTATAAGACCAAAGATGTCAGAAGTTTTGTTTTCTCTAGAAACCTCTGTTTTTGGCTTGCAAAGTGGACACCATGAGATGGCCTTTCACTGGTGTCTTGCCTTGTAGGTCCTAATCTCTTCCTCTTATAAGAACACCAGACGTATTGGACCCTATGACCTCATTAACTGTCATTCTCTCTTTGAAAGGCTTGTGTCCAATTGTAGGCACGTGGTGGGCTAGGGCTTCAACATATGAATTTGAGGAGGACATAGTTCAGTCCATAACAAAGAGTTAAGGGGTGTGGATTTGCTGAACAATGAGAAACTCTAAAAAGAACCCCAAGTAACTAAGGAAATAGTATAGGCTATGAAAAGAGGCTTTGTCTAATATTTATGGCCGTTTTACCCATGAAGAATGGCAACAGTTGTTCAAATTAGGAACCTTCGAATCATTCATTACTCTTCACTCTACTGCTATTTAGTGAATTACTTGGGAGAATAAATCTCTCTCCTAAAGATCTGTCCAGTCCTTCAGCTTTCCTCCAGTCTTAGTGCGGATATGTTAACTTACATTGTTGCTAGATTAATATGGAAATTTCCCCATTATTATCAATAGTATTGATATTTCTACCATTCTCCCAATTTTAAATCCTTCCAATTCATTCCCAGTTCAACATCCAAAGCAGTTTACCTTGACCACAGAACAGAGTGAAACTGCAAGCACAATTTAATAAGCTTCTGTCAATGTCTGTACCCTCATCCTCTGTCTCCTTTGCATCTCTTCTTTTCTTGCTCACCTCTTACATTCTATGCTCCAGCAGACTAAGCTGCCATTTCTTGAGAAAGATCATGTTCCCTCTTGTCTCTGGTACTTTATATTGCACAATGCATATACTTTACACACGTGGAAATTTTAGCCTGAAGCCCTTTCTGCCAAGAATCTTGTTCATATTTAAGGTCTTAGTTAAGATAACATTTTCTATAGGGAACCTTTCAAGTGAAAAAAAAGTGAAAGTGTTAGTCGCTTAGTCATGCCCGACTCTTTGTGACCCTATGGACTGTAGCCCACCAGGTTCTTCTGTCCATAGGATTCACCAGGCAAGAATACTGCAGTGGATAGCCATTCCTTCTCCGAGGGATCTTCCCAACCCAAGGATCGAACCTGGGTCTCCTGCATTGCAGGCAGATCCTTTACCTTTTTAAAGTTACCACCGGAACCTTTTATTTGTATTTAGTTGATCCCTACTTCTCTCATAGTATTTCTCTGATTATATTGGAATTACTGTTTTTTTTTTTTTCCTTTTAAATAGTATTAAAATATAAGCTCCTTGAGAAATAGCAATCCTGTCTTACTCACTGCTTTATCCTAGCAATATTGGTTAGCCTGGCACATGGTAGATCTTTGGTAGGAAGAAGTTACTGAAGCAATAATCAGATTATGAAAGTTCTTCTAATCTATATCAATTCTTAATAGGTCAGGGTTGATGGCAGGGTAACAATTCCAAAATTATAAGTTCTCTTTAATTATGTTACTTTTGCTGTATATTCTTCTGTTTCTGTCATTTTATATACTAGAGAATGTTCTATATTTTTAATCCCAAGAATTAGGTCATCACTTTTTTTTTTTTTTCCACATTGCATGATACAAAGTAAAGCTTGAAAGATGGTGATACAGTGTATAAATTGACAACTGGGATGAATTGAAAAACTGAAGCCCAGCGACCAAATTAACCAAGAGAAAGAAAGTAAAAGGACAATCTGTGTGTCACAGGGAATGCTTTAGGGAGGCTGAGGCTGCTGTCGTCAAGTTTATGACTGATAACAGAACTGGTAGCTATCATTACCAGACTGCTTTCAAAAGACTGGAGAGTCTGCAGCTGTATGTACGTGTCCATTTTAAGAGAAGAAATATCCACCCAAACATCAAGGCTGTAAATTGTATGTGGCAATGAATTAGAGCTTTATTCTTCAAACAATGAAACTGAAATGTGATTGAAAGTGAGTGAAGCATGAAAAAGGAACTTACATGTAAACCACTCCAGGAAGAAAGCTGTGTAATAACTGCGCTAAAAATGTATCATTTCTACATATATGTTATCAGGTTCATCAGGAATTGGGTCCCAGTTTGTAAATATTTAATCAAATAAAACATTTCAGAATAAAATCGCTTTTTACTTTAGATAGACTTTGACTATATAATTACTATGAGAAACGCTTGTGATCTTTGTTCCTTGTGTCTTATATGCCTTGAATTCTTTAGAAACCTTTATGATATTTTGCTACTATATTCTTTTAAATAAAGTATATATTGGGCATATCAAGTCCTCTGTGGACTGTGAGTGAAAATGTTTGCCAGTCATACAGATCTTGCTGCTTTTGTGAGTTTAAAGAAATTTCCTTGTTGCCCCTGAGAAGAAAGTTTACCTTTTGGACTACATGGGTTGAGGTAATGTCCTATATGGTAATTTTACACCTGGAAAGGGAAATCTTTGATAAGCAAAGTACACATGACTAGAGAAAATATTTGTCCAGTCAGAAGTAAGAGACCAACTGTTTAAATCTTCCCCCAAAGAACTAGAGCATCGCCAGTAGTAGGCTTAAGGTTGCCTTTGGTGTACTGTTTTCATAACTACTTTGATATCAATAATTAAACACACATTTATCAAGTAATTACCGTGATGTCTAGGACTGTGTTGGGCAATGGAGATGCAAAAATAGATTCCAGATATTATTCTTGCTATCAACTTGCTCACATCCCTTTGAAAAGCTTGTGATTTTTCTTACTAATATTGTCTTTTCAAAATTTTAGTCTCATCATGTTACTTTGTTGTTAGCCTTCAGTGTTTTCCCTTTGCATCTGGAATAAACTAAACTAGACACCGTGGTTTATAAGAGAGCAGCTGACCTAGTCTAAGTTTCTGGTCTCTCTCATCATCTCATGCCTCACTGTGTTCTTTCCGGTCTTTGTGTGGTCATTACTCACAGTGTTATTCTCTGTTGTATGTTTCTTCCTCAGCGAGATTTTCCTTCATCATAATATTAACAATCACTTGTGGCTCAGTGGTAAAGAATCTGCTAGATAATGTAGGAGATCTGGGTTTGATCTGTGGTTTGGGAAGATCCCTGGAGAAGAAAATAGCAACTCACTCCAGTATTCTTGCCTGGGAAATCCCATGGACAGAGAAGCCTCAGGCTACAGTCCATGAGGTTGCAAAAGAGTGGGACACCACTTAGCAACTGAACAACAGCTGCCCTCTATACACCCTTAAGTCAGTGACTATCTCGTTTCACTGCTTAATATTCTTAATAGCTTTTATCACTATCTGAAATGTTTGGTTACATTAAGAAAATTCCCAGTGAAATTAAATTTGATTTGGAATAGATTTTCTGGTAACTGCTGAACTTGTGTCATATAAATGTGAGGCTTATAGAAGATGCTTGATGAGTACTGTTATGTGAATGAATGACATTCTGGAGAGGCTTTGGTGGTTCAACATATGGTGCCACAGTCATCCATACACCAGTAGTTTCCATACAACTGCAGAAATGGAAAAAGCTCAGGAAGTCAATCAAAGCATTTATATAAAATAGTTATCCAGTCTCCCATTAAATGCATATTTATAAAATATAACTGGACACTTAGATGTAGGAAGAGATGCAGAATTCCCTCTCAATGAAGTCCTCAATACTGAAAGACTTACATTGGCATGAGATCTTTCCCATGAAATTATACATTAGATGAAGTCCTGAACATCCATTTCTTGAAAATGAACATATTCCTAAAACCTTGGTTATGAAATCAATTTTTATAATATACTTTTAAAAGTCATGAGTTTGGATCAATAGACCTCATATTAGTGTGCTATTTATAAAAATATATAGATATTCAGAAAGTATATTTTCATGTAAGAATTTCTTAAAATAGAGTGTATCTATAATAGGTATATATGTTGTAAAATTAAAGTGAAACTTCTGGTTATCTTAAAGCATGGCCGGGTTTCAAACTTTACAAATGCCTTACTACAGTGAAGCATTTTACAATTGGTTTAAATTTTAAAAAGTGGTTTGGAGTAAATATATACATGTTAGGCACTGCAGCACATGTTGTTTAAACTGCATCCCTTTTGTTGAAGACTTCACTTGCAAATACTAAGGGTGCATTGAGAATGTTTATTATCTACCAATTTCCTTTTTAGCTTGAGAGACAGTATTCAATATGATAAATTACCTTTATGGTAGGAAATCCATTCTAGAAAAGCCCTCTGAAGTGAATACCTGTTAAACTAAAAGAGCTTTAAAATGAATAATACATTTTATAATGAGAAAAAGGAATTGAAAGATGAAGCACTGAAATAAAATGCCTGATGCTTGAAGGAAAAAAAATGAAACTGGATAACATTTAAAATTTACCTTTGTGAGTCATGCCTTATTAAAAGAAAAATATATAACAGTAGAGGTAACATGAAATGGCAAGATGGCATGCTCAAGATAGGTTTTTGCTGCATGTAATTGTTATTTTAGTCCATATGATTAAACTGTAGTCTTATAGGTTGTTTTTAGCTAACTTTAAAAATCTGATATTGTAAACTCAGTTTTGGGGAGGACATGATTCATCGATGTTTCCAGTTGTTCCACTGGTCAATACTCAGATTGAAGTCTTCCATTTTCCATCTATCCTTCAGGTTCCTCAGAGCAAGTATTGTTGAAAAACATGCCTTGGTAATATTTCCTTAGAAACATAGTCACTTCTGGTTAGAAAAATAGCCTATAACACCTAAATAAGTTGCTTCTGTGCAAACCTCTCTCATTCCCTTTCCCACCTTCTTTCCACCCTCCTCCCCCAAGTCTGTCTCTCTCCTCAAACTTCCTTTCTGACAAGTTACCTTTAAAGTGACTCAGTGGCTGTTTTCTCATTCAAGTCTCAAGTCAGATGCAGTGGGGTTTGTCAGAGGGAAGTCACTCCTGAACTGCTATAATAAGAGAAGCTCTCCTAACTTGAAGTTTGCAACATAAAAGCTCTCTAGGAAGAATGAAATGGCAGCTGGGAACAGCACTTCAGGCATTGGAAGCAATATAACAGCTGTTAGTGGACAGCATTGCTCTTATAGACCTCTATGCGATTTTCTTAGCCAGGGCCACATCTGCAGGGCATTATGAATCTGCCAGAAGATTAAAAAATTCATTTACCCTTATCGAAATGTCTGAGGGAACTATTTGAAGGGTGAGAGTCCTTTGTAGCTTTTACAAGGAGGCTTTTTGGAAGCAAGAAAAGTCATGTATTAGAAAGGCCAGTTTTAAATTTAAACTAAAAAAAAAAAAAATCTTATTTTAGGACCTGAGTAGTAGAGTGAATGTTAAAAAGTGAAAAAAAAAAAAAAATGTAGCTTCTATGAGCTGACCAAATTATTATTAGTAGAAAGATATCAATAGTCAAAATTCTCTTAATATTCCAACTGAGGTTATCATTTATGTATTAATTTCTGTCTCTGAATATATACATATAAGTATACATATAATGCACATATATATTCTAACATAGTACACACCTGAGACATCTGTTCATATTATGTAAATTGTATTTACATAAGGCTTTTATGATTTTCAAAAAAATAATTTAAAATTTGAACTTCAAAATAGAAAGGTAAAATAGGGTAAATATTTTTGTTTTCATACTACAGACTGGAATACTGATGTTACGAGAATTTGTCTTTTGTTCTCCAAAATCGCCACAGCAACTGAATGTAATACTTCTAGTTCTAAGTCCGTGTGATGCCTAGTACAATACCTAACACAGAGTATATATCCATTTCTTTTACATTAAAGAGAAATATTGTTAATATTGAAAATTATAACATGAAAAATATAATTTAATAATATCAGTTATATTGTTGCAGGAAGGGATACCCCTTTCAGAGCCTGAGGGTGGGCTCTTGTCTAACACTTGGAAATGAATTGTTCAAGGAGATACACTTGCTGACAGACCAAGAGACTTTGGGAAGGGCTACCAGGGTGGAGGACAGGGTTAGGGAACACAGGAGAACTGCTCTGCCACGTGGCTGGCAGTCTTGGATTTTATGGTAATGCGGTTAATTTCTGGGTTGTTTCTGGCCAATCATTCTGACTCAGGGTTCTTCCCGGTGGTATGCATATTGCTCAGCCAAGATGGATTCCAGTAAGAAGGATTCTGGGAGGTTGGTAAGATGTATGGACTGGCATCTCCTTTCTGCTTTTGACCTTTCTCAAATCCTTCTAGTTGGTGGTAGCTTGTTGGATCCTTGTTGCTTATCAGGACCTCCTGTTGTAAAGTCGTGCAAGTGGTTACTATTGGTCCTGGGCAGGGTGGGCATCTTTGGTGAGTAGTTCCCCTAACAATATAGCATTGGTAAACATAAAAATATTGAGAATAAATTCATGTGACTTTTGATGGAATTTACCCTGTTCTTGGAGAAAAATAGGTAAGTGGCTACAGGTTACTGCTTAATGTATATGACTAGAAGATCAAGAAGGGGCATGTATTAATACTAGTGGAGGTCATCTGCCTCCATAGAAAGTTATGATTTCTTGCTTATAAAGTTCCTAGATATGAGACAATTCTCAGACCCAGAAATCATAGACTGAACAGCAGTCCCTACCCTCTCCCCTAAAAGACCTAGGACCACTTATTTGGGTAACCATACAGTGGGGGATGAGAAATAATAGAGGACCCTTGGATGTAGGATCTGAATTGATGATGACCCGAAGTGTTATTATGGAGGGTTGAATATGATCAGGTATCAAATAGAGCTGAGGTCCATCTCACAGTGGGCCCACTGGATCAGTTTTGGCTCTTTTCTCTGGTACATAAGTGGATATTCTAAGTTGGTGGCACAACCTTCATACTTCTTTCTTGACCTAATAGAGTAATAGCTAGAAGTAAAGAACTAGAAGTCTTGAAACTTAGCCTTCAAGATAGTAAACTAAAAAACACTGGCTATTCTCTACCTTGGAGAAGGCGATGGCACCCCACTCCAGCACTCTTGCCTGGAAAATCCCATGGACAGAGAAGCCTGGTAAGTTACAGTCCATGGGGCCGCTAAGAGTCGGACACAACTGAGTGACTTCACTTTCACTTTTCACTTTCATGCATTGGAGAAGGAAATGGGAACCCACTTCAGTGTTCTTGCCTGGAGAATCCCAGGGACAGGGGAGCCTGGTGGGCTGCCGTCTATGGGGTTGCGCAGAGTCGGACACGACTGAAGTGACTTAGCAGCAGCAGCAGCATTCTCTAACTGGCAGTGAGATGGGGCCAAATCTTCAGGGCAGTGATATCCCCAAGCTTCCCTATAGGATGAGACTGAAGCTAGTCTCTAGCTGAGACCACATTCTTACTATGCCTTTTTCCTCTGTGCTTCCCACTTTGAGTGCTTCCTTTGTCCTGAGAGCATTTTCCCACTAAGTAATCTGAACGTTAATTCCAGATTTAGGCTCATCTCTAGGGAACCTATAATATATATTTTTTAATTTTTTATTTTATATTGTAGTATAGTTGATTCACAATATTGTGTTAGTTTCACATGCTAGTAAAATAATGCTCAAAATTCTCCAAGCCAGGCTTCAGCAATACATGAATCGTGAACCCCCTGATGTTCAAGCTGGTTTTAGAAAAGGCAGAGGAACCAGAGATCAAATTGCCAACATCTGCTGGATCATGGAAAAAGCAAGAGAGTTCCAGAAAAACATCTATTTCTGCTTTATTGACTATGCCAAAGCCTTTGACTGTGTGGATCACAATAAACTGTGGAAAATTCTGAGAGAAATGGCAATACCAGACCACCTGACCTGCCTCTTGAGAAATCTGTATGCAGGTCAGGAAGCAACAGTTAGAACCGGACATGGAACAACAGACTGGTTCCAAATAGGAAAAGGAGTGCGTCAAGGCTGTATATTGTCACCCTGCTTATTTAACTTATATGCAGAGTACATCATGAGAAATGCTGGGCTGAATGAAGCACAAGCTGGAATCAAGATTGCTGGGGGAAATATCAATAACCTCAGACATGCAGATGACACCACCCTTATGGCAGAAAGTGAAGAGGAACTAAAAAGCCTCTTGATGAAAGTGAAAGAGGAGAGTGAAAAAGTTGGCCTAAAGCTCAACATCCAGAAAACGAAGATCATGGCATCCGGTCCCATCACTTCATGGGAAATAGATGGGGAAACAGTGGAAACAGTGTCAGACTTTATTTTTTGGGGCTCCAAAACACTGCAGATGGTGACAGCAGCCATGAAATTAAAAGACGCTTACTCTTTGGAAGAAAAGTTATGACCAACCTAGATAGCATATTGAAAAGCAGAGACATTACTTTGCCGACTAAAGTCCGTCTAGTCAAGGCTATGGTTTTTCCAGTGGTCATGTATGGATGTGAGAGTTGGACTGTGAAGAAGGCTGAGTGCCAAAGAATTGATGCTTTTTCACTGTGGTGTTGGAGAAGACTCTTGAGAGTCGCTTGGACTGCAAAGAGACCCAACCAGTCCATTCTGAAGGAGATCAACCCTGGGATTTCTTCGGAAGGAATGATGCTATAGTTGAAACTCCAGTACTTTGGCCACCTCATGAGAAGAGTTGACTCATTGGAAAAGACTTTGATGCTGGGAGGGATTGGGGGCAGGAGGAGAAGGGGATGGCAGAGGATGAGATGGCTGGATGAAATCACGGATTTGATGGACATGAGTCTGAGTGAACTCCGGGAAATGGTCATGAACAGGGAGGCCTGGCATGCTGGAATTCATGGGGTCACAAAGAGTCGGACATGACTGAGCGACTGAACTGAACTGAACTAAGCTTCCTGTATACAGCAAAGTGTTTTAGTTATACATATTCATATATCTATTATTTTTCAGACTCTTTTCCCACATAGGGTATTACAGAGTATTGAGTATAGTTCTCTGTGCCAAATGTTAGGTCCTTGTTGATTGTCTGTTTTTCATATAGTAGTGTGCATATGTCAGTCCCAGACCTCCCAGGTGGCTCTAGTCGTAAAGAATTTGCCTGCCAATACAGGAGACACAAGAGACGTAGGTCTGATCTTTGGATCAGGAAGATCCCCTGGAGTAGGAATTCCCACTACAGTATTCTTGCCTGGAAAATTCCATAGGCAGAGGAGCCTGATGTGCTACAGTCCGTGGGGACACAAAGAGTCTGACACAATTGAGCAACTGGCACATTTTCTAATCCTAACATTTCAACTCATTCCCTCTCCCCGTCTTTCCCCCTTGGGAGCCACAAGCCCACCCTCTAAGTCTTTAAGTTGGTTTCTGCATCCCTTTTTTTCACCTGTATCATCTTTTTAAATATTCCACATAAAAGCGGTATCACATGGTATTTGTCTCTCTCTGTCTGACTTATTTCACTGAGTATGATAATCTCTAGGTCCATCCATGTTGCAAACGTCATTTTTCATTCTTTTTTATGGTTGAATAATTTTCCATTGTAAATGTACCACATCTTCTTTGTCCATCTGTTGATGGACATTCAGGTTGCTTTCATGTCCTCGCTATTATAAAGAGTGAAACAATGAACTCTGAGGTGAATGTATCTTTTTGAATTATTGTTTTTTCCAAATACAAGCTTAGAAGTGGGATTGCTCGATTAAATGGTAGCTCTATTTTCAGTTTCCGATGCTTTTGAACTATGGTGTTGGAGAAGACTCTTGAGAGTCCCTTGGACTGCAAGGAGATCCAACCAGTCCATTCTGAAGGAGATCAGTCCTGGGTGTTCTTTGGAAGGAATGATGCTAAAGCTGAAACTCCAGTACTTTGGCCACCTCATGCAAAGAGTTGACTCATTGGAAAAGACTCTGATGCTGGGAGGGATTGGGGGCAGGAGGAGAAGGGGACAACAGAGGATGAGATGGCTGGATGGCATCACGGACTCGATAGATGTGAGTTTGAGTGAACTCCGGGTGTTGGTGATAGACAGGGAGGCCTGTCGTGCTGCAAATCATGGGGTCACCAAAAGTCAGACTCGACTGAGTGACTGAACTGAGCTGAACTGAAGGAACCTCCATAGTGTTCTCCATAGTGGCTGTACCAATTTATGTTCCCACTAACAGTGTAGGAGAGGCAAATATATAATATTTGAAATAACATCCTCTGCTCTCTACCACCTTTCATTTTCTATCCTATCACCTATTTTAATTTTGCTTTTTACATACCTCACAGTTACTTTACATTGTTTTCAGTGGGTAGTTTGCTAATTTATTCCTAAAAGGGAAATTTAGTAATTCAATTTAACATATACTTTTTCTATTCTTACTGTATGTATAGATTTGAAGAGGAATAAAATTAAATAAAGCCATAAGTAAGAGTTTAGGAATCTATATTTTTATAAGTTTAATGTAGTTTTGGACTTCCCTTGTGGCTCAGCTGGTAAAGAATCCTCGTGCAATGCAGGAGACCTGGGTTCAATTCCTGGGTTGGGAAGATCCCCTGGAGAAGGGAAAGGGGGCTACCCACTCCAGTATTCTGGCCTGGACAATTCCATGGACTGTATAGACCATGGAGTCAAAAAGAGTAGGACATGACTGAGCGACTTTCACACCCCCCCACAATCTAGCTCTAAACTTAGATTATTTTTCCATATTTAAAAAATGAGTTATTTCCTTTTTATGTTGATAATCTATATCTTGGATTACCTAAGATATACCATATATCTTAAATACTACGGTATACCTGTACTCTAAAATACAGTATGTTCCTAATTTCTCCCTATTGGTTAACAGTCCTTTCATAAATAGAGTAGTATGATCTTTAACTATCCCAAGATGCCATCCATCTAAATAATGTCAACTTTTTGCACATTTAAGCTTCTGAAACATGTAAAAGGTAGTGGATATAGTTTATTATACTAAGTTTTTTAAACCCTTATAATTTTTGGAAATGAGTAGAATTTTAAAATTGTTATAGTCTTTATAGCAATATTAACTTTGATAAATATATCTTCTTCTCACTTCAATTGATTGAAATATTTCAGAAAATATTTTATAGTAACCTTTAAAATATAGTGACAAAACTTAAAAATATAGCACATTAAATCAAGAAGTTTACATATACTTAGAGAAAGCAGACACTCTGGATTTATCTGAAGTTGTCTTGAATATTGTTTTTGTTGTTCAGTTGCTAAGTTGTGTCTGACTCTTTTGTAACCCCATGTACTATAGCCCATGAGATTCCTCTGTCCATGGGATTTCCCGGGCAAGTCTATTGGAGTGGATTGCCATTTTGTTCTCCAGGAGGTCTTGCTGAACCTGGGATTGAACCTACATCTCTTGCATTACAGGCGGATTCTTTATTATTGAGCTACCACGGAAACCTGTCCTGCATATTACAAAGCCGAAAGATTTAAAACCTTGAGACAGTGTTATTTTGGTGGGAGTTTATAGGAAACAACAACCTGAACAAAGACAGGACAATTCAGCACTTTTAAAAGTATTAATATCATCAAAGAATTAAGTCCACTAATGGAAGCATTAGAACTGATTTTTTCTTTGCTTTATCTTGCTAGGTGATCTGAGATACAAGTATTGTCATCAAAAAAGGGATTTTATTTGATCAACATTGAATGAATGATAATATAAATTGCTACTTACTGTGTTTTTCCTCCACTCCACTCTTTGCTTTAATCCCATGCATGAGCCCATTTGAGTTACAAGGTCATAGTTGCTCATATGGCCACAGTTGGCAAACCAGTAAACAGAAAATGTACATGTTTGATTTTTAAGTAACAGTCCATGGATGAAATTAAGAGATTTGGAAGAATCCTTCCAAGATGCTTCCCACTGAGTGTTTGTAATTCCCCAAATTCATATATTAAATCCTAACTCTAAATGTGATGGTATTAGTAGATAAGACCTTTGTGATGTGATTAGCTCATGGGAGGGGGACTATCATGAATGGGATTAATGGCTTTATAAAGAGACCCCAGAGAGTTCTCTTGTCTCTTCTGTCATATGAAAATACAGCCAAAAGGAGCCATCTATGAACCAAGGAAGAGGCTCTGTGCTCTAACCCCTCAACCCCTGAGACTTACCATTCAAGTTTGGGATAATAAAACTGCCAGATAAATTTGGGCAGCAATGAGTTTAAAGGAGCTGTGCTTTCCAAATTTATCTGTAAACTGGAAAACTGCAGCTTGCAGGCATTTGCTATACCATTATGGCATGAGAACAAGAGAAGATAGATGGTTATCAGAGTTGGACACAGGGTAATTACACAGCCTGGTTTGCCCAGGACAGTCCTGATTTACATCTGCTTTTCAATAGCATTTGTCTCAGACAACATGTCCCAGTTTGAGATGATAAATTAGATGATCACTCTTGCTGTAAATGGCAAATAGGATTTGAAGTAGCCCTATGAAATTTCCCATAGCACTAGATAGGAGTGAAAATGTGGCTGCATTTTAAGGTTTCTCATTCTATTTAAGGAGAGGCAACAGTTGAAAGAGGCATACATGAGACTGCATTTAACTCTGGGCACCTAGATGAGTAGATAGATGCCCACAACCATGTCAAAACTTACCTGGCAGTAGATACAAGTGGAAGCATAGTAAACAGTATAACAAAATATTATTACCCCTGTCCATTAATGTCATCATGGCACTGTCAAATCCCTATAAAGGGAGCCTAAATTCACTGCAGATGGAGACTGCAGCCATGAAATTAAAAGATGCTTGCTGCTTGGAATAAAGGCTATGACCAAACTAGACAGCATATTATAAAGCAGAGACATTACTTTGCTGACAAAGGTCCATCTAGTCAAAGTTATGGTTTTTCCAGTAGTCATGTATGGATGTGAGAGTTGGACCATAAAGAAAGCTGAGAACCAAAGAACTGATGCTTTTGAACTGTGGTGTTGGGGAAGACTCTTGAGAGTCCCTTGGACTGCAAGGAGTTCAAACCAGTCCATCCTAAAGGAAATCAGTCCTGAATGTTCATTGGAAGGACTGATGCTGAAGCTGAAATTCCAATACTTTGGCCACCTAATGCAAAGAACTGACTCATTGTAAAAGGCCTTGATGCTGAGAAAGAGTGAAGGCAGGAGAAGGGGATGACAGAGGATGAGATGATTGGGTGGCATCTCTAACTCGATGGACATGAGTTTGAGCAAGCTCTAGGAGTTGGTGATGGACAGAGAAGCCTGGTGTGCTGCAGTTCGTGGGGTCACAAAGAGTCAGACATGACTGAGCAACTGAACTCACCTGCTGCTGCTGCTGCTAAGTCTCTTTAGTCATGTCCGACTCTGCACGACCCACCAGGCTCCCCTGTCCCTGGGATTCTCCAGGCAAGAACACTGAAGTGGGTTGCCACTTCCCTCTCCAATGCATGAAGGTGAAAAGTGAAAGTGAAGTCGCTCAGTCATGTCTGACTCTTAGCGGCCCCATGGACTGCAGCCTACCAGGCTCCTCTGTCCGTGGGATTTTCCAGGCAAGAGTACTGGAGTGGGTTGCCATTGCCTTCTCCAAACTGATCTGAAATGAGTGTTTATCTGAGGTTGAATCAGATTATGTTTTCAGCTATCTTTGGAAACTAGGTTCAAACTAAGTTACAGTTTAAACAGAAAAAAAAAAAAAAAAACAGTGTATATAGGGTGAGGAATGTGTTACCAACTAGCTACATGTGTTTTTCAAACTGTTCTCTGAGAAGGTCTATAGGACCAGTCCTCAGAGGGATGGCAGGGGCAATGGGGTACCTTGAACAAGGGATCTGAGCTCACCACCCCTGCTTAAATTAGTTTGATTCTGTTCCTACTTGTTTAAAAAAAAGGCTTAGTTGAAGAAAATATTTTGCTCCTAATATAATGATATTAGAATCACCTGTATTCCTCTATTTTTCTCACAGCCCATAACCAACACAAATTTTACTGGTTATGTTTTCAAAAGTCTGATCATTTCTTGCTCTCTCCACTGTTAACCATCATGTTCAAAACTATGATCATTTCTCACTGAGATTAATGCAAGAACCTCCCAACTGGTTCCTTTTTCCTACCTTTGTTACCCAATACCTTGTTCTCAAAAGACCAGCTGGAATTATCCTTTTAAAAAGATAAGTAAAATCAGGTCATTTCTGTGCTCATGTATCTTCAATGGTATCCCATCCCTCTTAGGTCCTACACAGCCTGCCCCATATGATACCTCCTGTCACAAGGCCATATTCGAGCTACCCTCTTCTACCTACTGTCTCTGATCTTGTCCTTTTCTACACTTTCTTATTCTCTCTGTTCAGTTGAATTCTGAGTATCACTCTTTACACAAATATGCTAATTATTTATCTACTTCAGAGTTTTTGCATTTTTTTATTCACTCTGACTGGCCCACCCTTCCCCCAGAGCAGGCACTAAAAAATAAGTTTAAAGACCACTATACTCAGTTATTTCTACAAAATCATTTTTATGACTCTAGTTCTGTAATTATAAAAAATTTATTCATTGCAATACCTGGAATTGAACCAAATGTTCTCTTAAAACCTCTAAAGTTGAAGAACTCTGAATCTGTTATATGGTTTTATGTCAGTTTCCAAAATGTCTATTTATCTCCTGATAGGAGAATTTGGGACCATTGATGTCAATATTAAAGAAATTACAAATAGCATAGATTCAACTACCAATATTTATAGGATAAGGATACCTTGGCTATCTTATGTCATGTAACAAAGAATTTAAATTGATTTGTTAAAAGTTACAGACTTTAAATCTTCACCATAATAAATTCAAGGAACCCTCTTTTGTGTTCATGTTAGTCTTTCTTGTAGTTGTCACATATTTAGACGTTGCTTCTAAAATTAATTTTAAGATCAAGCCAAAACTACTGTCCAAAAATGTTAAGTAACCATGTATTATTTCTAGAAATAAACCGTTGAATGCAAACTTCTCAAGAGAACAGTGTTCAAATGATCAAGTCAGTGAGCTTTTTGAGGACCCAGCTAATTTGTTTTTCTCATATGGTAGGCAGCCAGAATGGAGAAGGCAACGGCAACCCACTCCAGTACTCTTGCCTGGAAAATCCCATGGATGGAGGAGCCTGGTAGGCTACACGACTGAGTAACTTCACTTTCACTTTTCACTTTCATGCATTGGAGAAGGAAATGGTAACCCACTCCAGTGTTCTTGCCTGAAGAACCCCAGGGACAGGGGAGCTTGGTGGGCTGCTGTCTATGGGGTCGCACAGAGTCGGACATGACTGATGCGACTTAGCAGCAGCATCAGCAGGCAGCCACAACAATGGCCCTGGATTGTTCATATCTCCCAGTGTTCACACACTTGTATAGTCCTCCTCCCTTGACTGTGAGATGGACTTACTTCTGATGAATAGAATATAAGAAATGATATATAGTCATTTCTGAAATTAGGTTATAAAAAGTCTATGGCTCTGTTTTGGGTTCCCTCCCTAGTGCTCTCTTACCTTGCTGGTTCTGGGAGAGGTCAGTCTGATATCCTGAAGCAGCCTTTGGAGGATCCTACCTAACTGAGCTTGGAAGGAGATCTTCCGAGCCCTGCCAAAAACTATGTGAGTGAATTTGGACATATATCTCCTGAGGGCTGAGAACTTTGTGAGTGGACTTGGAAACAGTTCTTCCCAGCTGACTGTTGATATGATACAGCAGTCCTAGCTGCTGTATTGATTGAAGCTTTGTGAGAGCTGCTGAGATTCAAACACTCAGCTAAGCACTTCCCTGGTGACTCAGATAGGAAAGAGTCTGCATAGAATGCAGATTCCATCCCTGGGTTGGGAAGATCCCTTGGAGAAGGAAATAGCAACCTAGTCCAGTATTCTTGCCTGGAGAATCCCATGGACTGAGGAACCTGGTGGGGTACAGTCCATGGGGTGTTAAAGAGTTGGACATGGCTGAGTGACTAACCTCTCTTGAATCACTGACCATGAGAAACTATGACATAATAAATGTCTATTATCACACAATATCATGAGAATATTATGCTCAGTTCAATTCAGTTCAGTCGCTCAGTCGTGTCCGACTCTTTGCGACCCCATGAATTGCAGCACGCCAGGCCTCGCTGTCCATCACTAGCTCCCGGAGTTCACTCCGACTCACGTCCATCGAGTCAGTGATGCCATCCAGCCATCTCATCCTCTGTTGTCCCCTTCTCCTCTTGCCCCCAATCCCTCCCAGCATCAGAGTCTTTTCCAATGAGTCAACTCTTCGCATGAGGTGGCCAAAGTACTGGAGTATCATGCTAGGGGTATGCTATCTAAGAATGACATTACATATTACTGTAAAGTTCTTTCTTAAATCCTGCCCTGCTTTTTGGAAATTATCAGGCTATAAGAATTGTTATTCTCACTAGTGAGAGTGAAGTTGCTCAGTTGGGTCTGATTCTTTGTTATTCTCACTAGTCAGAGAGTAAAAATAACAAACTTGAGAGGAAATCTGACTTTGCATTGTGATAAAACTCTTAAATGGCCACTGGGCACATAAAATATGTTTATATGAATTTCTTCCTAAAACTCTAGAGTTTTCAAAAGTTGATTTCCTACTTCATTTGCCCATCTTTAGTGATGGTGATAAAATTAAGACAATCAAGCCTGAGTGACTGCTCTAGCCCTCTTGCATAAGAAAGGTCACCCAGAGGAGACTCAGTTCTGTTGAGATCAGGGCTGCCTCAAAAGGACAGCAAGAGACGACAGGCTGGTGAGAAGGCAGCAGCCTTGATCTTCATGACTGCTGTCCTAACATTCCAAACTTACACCAATGCCCTTTGAAATAACATAGTTTGATCCTTCCGGTCCATCCACATTGGTATGGTTTTAATTGGTCAGCATCCATTGATATCAGTCCATCACTCATGGCCTTGCTATATTATGGCTCTGATACCAGGGACCTCTAGCATCACTGATCTTTTTATTTGTATAAAAGGAGAAATCTTTCAACATTATTTATATAACTAGCACCTCCATGACTCAAAGCAGCAGCCTGCAGCCTCAGCTTTATTCCAATCTTTCACAGTTTTCTGAGTATATGGAAGTCTCAGTATTTTTATCTCTACGATTTTCTCATAGCTGACCTTAGTGTGCATTAATATACAGGCAAACATGATCATACACTTACACAAATATAATATTTTTTAAATTTTATTCAACTGAATGCAGTGTAATAATTATGTGACAGTTAATAAGGCAGATAAACTAATAATTGCGGTAGTTTTGATATAAAATAGGTGACACTTTATATTAAAATGTACAGAAGCACCTTAACTGTAGAATTAAATTAATCAATCTGTTTTTTTAACCCCACAAAATAGAAAATAATAGAATGTTGTCTATTCACACACACTTGCATGCACACACACACACACTTTTCTCCTTGCAGAACATTTACCAACTACATTCTATTATTTTTTAAAGTATTTGCATAAGAAAATCATCTTTAGCATTCTCTCATAATAGTCCCCCAGTGCATTTCTTGGGTTATTTTTAGCTGGGTGTTGACATATTATATGCTAGCAATTCTCAGTTTTCATATGTTTGAAAAAATGCTGGTTTGAACAAGATGAAATAAAAGTTGTCATTTTAGGAAATTTTAGATTTTAATATGCTTATATGTACTATGAATGTGCAATGGGGGACTGCAGGATGCAGCATTCCTTGGAAGAATGAATCAACAAATTTTTTAGAGAAAACATATTTGGGAAAGGAAAAGGAAGAAAAGAGAGAAAGAAAGAGGAAGCAAGGAAAAAAGAAAGGAAGGACAAAGGAAAGAAGGGGAGAAGGATGAAAAGGGGACACATATTGCTTTTCAAATCAATTAAAAGATGGAAAACATAGATTATTTGCTGGCTGAAATCTACCTAGCATGTTATTGAGCTTTTATATATATGACTATCACTTCGTAAGCAGCTCTAGAGACAGCTATTAATGTGAGAAAGAGAGAGGGAAAGGGAAGGAAGGAGTGAATAAGAGAGAGAGAGAGAGAGGGACTTACACTTTTTGGATGAAGCACTGAAGCATTTAGAAGTAGAAAATTGTTAGAGGACATATTCAGCTCATCTTCTAACTATCCAGCAACTGGAGGTCAGACTTGGGTGAGGTGCAAAAATAAACGTTATTCATCGCAGACTTAGGAAGGGAGCAAGGTGGTGAAAATACACAATACATTTTCCCCACTTAGCCATTTTGCTTAGACCTTTTAAATAAATGTCCCTTTTGTCTTAGAAAAATGATCTATTAGAGTACTTAATTATATAAAATATTTTATCACATAAAATATTCACTTGATGATGTAAGCTTTCTTGATGAATAGGTTCTTGTGGTTGAATATTGATAGGTACATAAAACGTGATCAGTAAATAGTTGTTTAATACAATGGCTGGAATCCTGAAAGTGTTCATGAATTTCTTTCTCTGTTGAACCCATCTCTTAAATCCTTCTGCAATATTAACAGTATTGGCTAATCTCATACCTTCCTTACTTCCCTTCTACACTCTTGTCCCTATCTCATCTTCCTGCATGCAGCTTTATCCCTCTACAACCATTTTCTATTTTATCATCAGAATTTTTTTCTCAAATGAAATCTGATTATGTTGCTTCAGTGCTTATCTGGAGTGGCTCTCTGTTACCTACAGGGGAAAGTCTATACTATTATGTTGTGTGTATACATTTTTGTAATAGTTCAATTATTTCACAGCTTTATGCTTTTCTACCTCCCCTTCCTAGTTTAAAATGCCCTCTCTAGTTCTATGCACTTGATGAGTTCCAGAACTACTTTAAAAAAATTGAGATTTTTTTTTTTTTTTAGGAACTATAATGGGTAAAAGCTCCTTAAGGTGTACATATAACCTTTTTAACAGGCTTAATTTCAAGATGAACCCTTATTTACAATTCTTAAAGACATCTTCATTTCTTTTTTGTTCTTTGGAGAAAGCTTTAAATCACATCAATGACCTTCAATTATAAATAGACCCCATGATTCTAGGAAATAAAATAAAAATTTTATTAACCAGTTCTCCAACTTGAGCGACATGAGAGAGTTCAGAGAGAGTAAGAACTGCAAGTGTTCAATGAAGATATGAAATGTGAAACACCTAGTTAAGTAGTTCTTAATAATAATTATGACCAACTCAGTATGGTGCCAATTGGTATTTTATTATGCTATAAATCTTGTAGCTACTTCCCTTCATAAATACTACAGTGTGCAATTTAAACTATTTGCTGAAAGGGCTTGCCAGAAGCTACACAAAGGAAAAATAAAAACCAAACACCAAACAATTACTTCTATAAACAGAGGAATTCATTCTAACACCTCACTTTCCAGTTCAGCTAGCATAGGGATCATGGCACATAAATAGAGATGATTTGGTATTATAAGAATATCAGTTACTTGAGGCACTACAAAGACTGAATATCATATTAAATGGATATTTATCCTCAATTACATCAGTCAAAAGATATAGTCAAATCTATACAGGCCACCTTTATGATGGTCTGGTGCAGACAAAAGAATAGGTTTTCATTTTAACATTTTTGCTTGGGTTATCATCTGTAAAATGAAGCATTTCTCATGGCTATATTTCCATCCACTTCCCCTCAAATGACAGTGGAACAATAGGTACTTTTTTATGTGTATTAAAACATTTGAGCGCCTTCCTGTGGGGACTGCCATCTTCCAATCATTTATCAGAATGAGTAACACAGAGAGAGGAGAGTCACCTGCTATGTTTTTTCTAGGTATTTTAGAAAACATAGAGTTGTTCTTTTGGCAATTTTCAGGAAAGGTGATATGGTAAACATTGAGGGAATGGACACTGTTCAGAAAGAAATATGCCATAAAGGCTACCATGGCAAAACTAGAAGAATTTGGAGTATACCCAACAGGCTGTTAGCACAGCTATCACAAGCTAAGGTCAATATTCTTGCCAAAAGAAAGATAGAAGCCAAAGAGAAAGATATCTGGGTTCACTCGAAGCCCCAGTCTGCTCCACCCAGAGGAGCACAATTTGTGAGCACCCATGTAAAGGGCCAGAGTGACTGGAACCTCTTCCCTATGAATTCATGGATTGCAAATTTTAGGTCATTTTTTTCCCCCTTAATTGAAGAGGACACAGTCTCTTCTCCCCCAAAGAAATATTTAAAGCAAACCTTATGTCCTAATTAATTAATTAGGTACTATTAATTTAATAGTAATATCTTTACTATTAAAATTTAGTGTTTTTCTTGCTTAACAAAAAGAAGCTTGAGCTACTCTCTGGTTTGCATAGAACAGTATGATTTAAACATTCTGCTGCCTTTCTGGCTCAAGGAGTCACCATGACCACAGAGTGTGCTGAATAGGGCAGATATGGCTTCTTCAAGTCATTTTGCTCTTCCATATTCATAGAAAACCTCCCTTGTTTGTCAGATATATTTACTTCCTTCTGTTATTTTTTTCTTATTAATTATTAACATCCATTTTCCCTACTAATCTCTTCCCTCTGGATTTTTTCTTTAGAACTCCACTCATATTTAGTTAACTTCACTCATACTGTTTACCACTCCTGGAGATGAGGAAAAGATAAACAAACATAATTGGAGAGATTAAAAAGATAAACCAGAGACCTAGGGGTAGAGCTAAAGAAGCCAGAAATATAATGGGAAGCAAATTGGAGAGATACAGCTGAAGCTTTTTCTCTCTAGAGGAAACAAAATTCAATTCACAGATTAATAACTTGTTCTCCCTTCTGCCTGATACAAATTCTTCTAAATCAATGTGTGCTCAACCCTTTCTTATAAGTTAGGACTCAGCTATAAATTGCTTTCTTTGAGCAGCTTTTCTTAATTTTCCCAATATAAAATAATGCCCCTTCATCACTTATATCACATCAACATCTTTTAATGTCTGTACATCACTTGAGGTTATCTGAAAATACTTGATATCATCATATATTGGCTTTCTCTTTCAAATAAAAAGTAACCTCCATGGGGACTAGATTCTTTTTTTTTTTTTTTTTTTTAGCTCTCTGTCACTAGTATCTAAAGAAAAGACATACTCTTTATAAAGCTAACTGTTTCTCTTCATAGAAAGCTATAATTTAATTAGAGAGTGGAATAACTAGGAAAAAACTTAATAGTGCAAAGCACCTTATGAGCCATCAGTCCAGGTTCAAGGATGAGAGAAGTTGATAAGGCTAAAAACATTTGGGGAAGTCTTCATCGGGGATGTGAACATTAAAAGGGCCTCTGAACAGGCAAGGAGAAGAAAGAGCATTCCCAGGGAGGGCAATAACATGCACAGAGATATTGGGGTAAGAATTAGCCTTAAATGCTGCTAAGTGGTTTATTTCACATTACCCACTTCTAATTTCTGTCATGTAAGAGTTCCACTTGAGATTATCCTCCTGAATTTTTATAAATATGAAGCCAGATATTTAACATCATGGCTTCCTCAAGGAACTGGATGTAAAACCATCCCTTGTCTTTGTGCTCAACTGTAGTGCTCAATTAGCCTGTGTTCAATGAGGTGCTGTCTTTCTGACAAGACAGATGCAGCAGCAACATTGAGAGTAGCATTGTCGACTGTGTGGGCTGGGGCTTTCACACCAAGGATTTGTCAGACTAGTCTGGATTTCATTTGGAAAATGTTAAGCACATTTTTATGAGGATATCTACCTAGACTGCATGAGAGTTTCTCACTATTGGCCAGGCCAGAGTATACACATAGCCTCCACTCAGCTTTTGATTTAGAGGGTGACTGTCAATTTACCACTTTCTCCATCAGATAAAGCCCCTGTCTAAGGATCATTTTATTTCACAGGGTGTTTAGTCAGTGGAAGGGAGGCAGCTAAGTACAAACTTTTTCATACTGGGGAGCAGGGAATTTACACAACTCAATTTTTTCTTGCGACTACCTTTGATATTGTGTATTTGTGACTTTGTGTGGATGCATGTGTATGTCTTATGTTTGTGTGTGTATGTGTGAGCATGTGTTTTCCTGCTCATTTTCTTCTTTTATTGCTATAACGACAGAACTTTGCCCTTCTGGGACTGCACAATGTCAAAATAGAAAGCAATCCATTTTGAAATGGCTGTTTCAAAGAATAAATGCCTGATGGAGATGTTGCCACTAATAGAAAAGAAAAGGAATACAGATAGTAAACTACTAAATATCTGAATGTTACAGCCATTAAGAATATTGAAACATTAACAATATTAAGATGTTTTGATTTACTAAATAACAATGAAAGTCTATATCAGAAGCATCATTTTCTTGATTTTTTTCTTGGTCACACCCTGTAGCATGTGGGATCATATTTCTCCAACCAAGAATTGAACCTGTGCCCACTGCAGTGGAAGCACAGATTCTTAACCACTGGATCACCTGGGAAGTCTCATTTATTTCTCATTAAAAAAAAAATATTAGGGCTGACATAGAGGCTGAGGTACCACAATACTCAGAAAAGATAATCCTTTGAAAGCTTCTATCTTTATGAATGGCATTTTTAATGGCTACTAGTGATGTCCTTAAATTTTCTGTAAAACACTTCTAAAAATTATGATGATAAGCTGAATATTGGGTTAACTGTTATTTAAAAATCTTTTCCCAATGTGCATATACTCACATATGTTCAAGTATACGTTATTGTGGCATATTTTTATAAATGTACTATGGAGTTTCTAAATACAGTTCAGTTCAGTCACTCAGTCATGTCCAACTCTTTGTGACCCCATGGTCTGCAGCACTCCAGGATTCCCTGTCCATCCCCAACTCCCAGAGCTTGCCCAAACTCATGTCCACTGAGTTGGTGATGCCATCCAATCATCTCATCCTCTGTCGTCCCTTTCTTCTCCTGCTTTCAATCTTTCCCAGCATCAAGGTCTTTTCCAGTGAGTCGGTACTGATTTCCTTTAGGATTGACTGGTTTGATCTCCTTACAGTCCAAGGTACCCTCAAGATTCTTCTCCAACACCAGAGTTCAAAAGCATCAATTCTTTGGCACTCAGCTTTCTTTATGGCCCAACTCTCACATCCATACATGACTACTTGAAAAAAACCATAGCTTTGACTAGACAGATCTTTAAGCTGTCATTCAAAATGAAGAGTTACTATCTATGATGAATATTGGATGACATTTAAAAAATAAAAATAACAGCAATATTTAAATCTTTTTAGAGATATTTTCCTTTAAAAGAAGAAATTGTAGAAAAAGGTAAATTAAGCAATGGTATTCTGAGTTTACATTAAATGTAAATGGTAAAGCAGAATAAAACAAATAACCAACCTGGTGTACTTGGTTTAATAAACTCAACTTGGAAATGTGTCACTGGTGTTTTCAAAATATAACCCATTTTGTGTGAACATTTAAAGAAATTGTGGAGAAATACCTATAAAATTTTAAAAATTCAATCACAAATGAAATATATTTACTTTGAAATGTTATATAATTGTTTCAAATTAGTGGATTTTATAGAACAGAGAAAGTAAAAATGCTGAAAAGATTTCTAGCATTCAGACATCATTACAGCATATCTTCCCAATTGTGATCAAAGATTTACAGGCTAAAGTACTGACCTGTATTTAATTGTCTTTCTGTTTATTCATTTATTCAATTCTTGCATTTAAAATTTCATTGTGCTTGTTAATAGAGTATTTGGTTAGCTGATTGAATTAATTAGTTTATTTAGCCTAAGTTAAGAATTTCCTAATTGCTTCTGGTTGGATTTGGGCCAAAATTTCCATGATTTCCTTCATAAAAGAGGTTATGGTCTGTTTACTAGTTCTGGTTCACCTAAATGTTAGATAGAACAGTAAAATACATTTGTCTTTTGTGACTATTGTTTTGCTTTCTGAATGTTTTCTCACTGTTCTTCCATATTCCCTGTATTTACTGATACACTTGCGTCCTCAAACCCATCTTCTCTGCTCTTTGTTAGTCACTTTATATAAGGTAAGTATTTCACTTGTTAACAATAGCTGTAATTTTGGAATGCTACATTTTTCCCTGTTAAGAGAAAGCCAAGCTTTAAGTAGCTAGTGGTATAGAATTGGGGGAGGTAGGAGTGAATTGTGGTATTTAGGAGTGTCTGTTTCACAGGGGAAAATATTAAAGGAAAAAGGAAAACTAACATTTATTAAATCCTATTATAATGTATGGGCTTTCCAGGTGGCACTAGTAGTAAAGAATCCACCTGCCAATACAGGAGATGCAAGAGATGTGGGTTTGATCTCTGGGTCTAGAAGATCCCCTGGAAAAGGAAATGGTCAACCCACTCCAGAATTCTTGCTGGGATTCTTGATGGCTACAGTCCACAGAGCTGCAAAGAGTCAGACACAACTGAGCACATTATTATGTAGTAGTTACCCTGAACGTGCATCTATTCTATTTTATTTGATGCTCCAAAGAATCCCATGAGCTTGGAATTATTGTCATCACGTTATAATTAATATATATTTTTGGTAATGAAATCTGAAAAATTTACCTGAGATGGCTGTGGAGATATAACCACATGCTATAAAAAAAACAAGCTCCATAAGTCAAGAGTTCCATGATGGTAACACAGTCCACTTTGTAAATGGATGATATATAATCTCTTTATGTTGCCCTGTGGGAATTGGCAACTAGGGAATTGAAATAGGAATGTGGATACTCTGGCTAATGCTTATGTGAGTAATATACTCTTCTTCTCTGACCCGAGTCTCATATCTTCTACCTGTGTTCAGGAAACTGTGGAAAGCCAATTTGTTAGGGTCCAAATACAGAAAAATTGTACACTCTTTACAGTTCTTAACAATTATTTCATGATTTAACTGGTACCTTTATTTTCTTAGTGGAACATGAAATAATGGTATATTGAGAAAGTAATGGCTTCTTGGATTCAATGACCTGTTGAATCCAAATATATATTCTAACATCATAATTGGTATCAGTGACATCCATACTTTCTTTCTAAGAATCCTGTCAGATTTCAAGTTCTTAAGTGCAGAGTGGACCAGAACATTGTATGATCCTAATATTTTCTTTTAAAATTAGACCCAGAGATAAATGTCACATTAGCTTTAAAGGTGAGCTCTTCTTAAGTCCTGCTTGAGTTCTGCTTTGGAAAGCAGATTCCCAGGTGGCATTAGCGGTAAAAGAATCCACCTGCTAATTCAGGAGACATAAGAGATGCAGGTTCAGTCCACAACTGAAGTGACTTAGCACACACTCAGTTAATCAACTTATAGTTTTATTTTCTCTTTCTATTCCCACCTCGATATAGTCTCCTGAGAAACTTCTCTGAAGGAAATTTGTTTGAGAAAGCTGGCTTTAGGAATTTTTGGCTGTGATACTATTTTCCTTACTCTTTCTTAATGAAATCTACAGGAAAATTTATAACTTGAGTGAGAAATAGCTGTGAAAGAGTCAAGACACTCTGGCTTTATACATTATCTCCCTGTGGACAAGCATCATGGGAAGACACAGCATCATTACAAGGTTTTATGGAAGGCACAAAATTAGAGTAAACAGTAGTATGTCATTATGTGGTTTACTAGCATCTGATTGGAAAAACACACACACACACACACACAAATAGCAAAAACCATTGATATCCTTTCCCCAGGATGCCAGTGCCCAGTGTATCACTTGTCCCATTGGCTTAAACCTTATCTCAATGGTTTCATTTTTTCAGCATAAGCACATTAGTTTTGGACATGAGAAAAAATTCAGGCTGTTAAGATATGAAAGGGAGGAGACTGAGATTTTCTGAAAAAGATAAACATTTCCTGTGGGCATTGTTTGGAATGGGCATTTGGAGATGTCTGGAAATGGAGTAGCCATCTTCAACTATGTCCAGAAGTAGCCTGCAGACAAGGTCAAAATATTCAGAGGTAGCAAGATGGAAACAGTAAATTTCCAAATCACTAGACGCCAATTCTGTCACTCTATGTATGTGCAGCAGATAACTTTCCAGGGCTAACCTTGTGTCTTTTTTATTTTTTGCCTTCCTTCCCTGGCAGATTTTGAGGGGAGTAGTGGGATAGAATATATTTGAGTAAAAGATGGTGATACATGGCTCTCACTTATTTCTTATCACAGTTCTTTTCATTGTCAGCCTAGATTAATTCTTCTCTAGCTGAGAAAAGAGATATGTTTCCTTAATTCACAGGTAATCACTGATTTTTTTTTTCTTCCTTGCTGATTCCAGGCATAGAATTATTTTAATATCGAAGATTGTTACCATAGTGTTCTTTTCCTGCAATGTCTTTTTGAGGGACAGGAAAAGAGTATTGAATGGAAATGAAAATAAACCAGTGTTTGATATAGCAAATTTCTAACAGTCACAATGTATGATCTATGTATTATATTTCTATATATGTCATTAACCATTATAGTTGTTGTTTAGTCGCTTAGTAGTATCTGGCTCTATGCAACCCTGTGGACTGTAGCCTGCCAGGCTCCTCTGTCCGGGAAATTAATCAGGCAAGAATACTGGAGTGGGTTGCTGTTTCCTTCATCAAGGGATCTTCCTGACCCAGGGATCAAGCTCACATCCTCTGTAGGTCTCCTGTATTGCATGTAGATTCTTTACCACTGAGCCACTGGGAAGCCTTTTTATCTATGTCACTAGCCATTACATTTTCCTATTATGTTTGGACTTTTAATCATTATTCCTCTAAACAAACTATGGCTTCATGCAGTTCTTACTCTATTTTATGTAATTTCTGTTAGTTCTTATAAATTTTATCATACCTCTTTACTTTCCTAAATATATTATTACATTTATTCTATGGTAGTTGATTGAAAGTTACAACATATTAGATATTGAAACTCATATTTTTCAGACCATTGCTCTTAATGGACTTACTATCTGATTGAATCTTTTTTCTGTTTTACACTTTAATATTTGTTCTTACTGATAATCATAGAAGTTACAAGTAAAAAATAATTTTCCCATTTCATCCATGCTAGGTGTGCATTGTTCTATAGGGAATAATTCCCTTTCAAAAGCAAAAAAGTGCCTCTGAAGATAGTTTTGTACAATTTCTTTTGAAAGGGTCTTTAGAAACACAATATTTTCATGACCGCATATAATTTCCTGAAGCCTTTTCATAACAGGCTAAATGGTAGCTTTTATCTCACTTTCTTGATACAATTTTTCACATGTCTATCACAGGTTTTAATTTTCTTTCAGCAACTTTATTTTTAAACTTCAAATAGTAGTAGAATTCTATGTCACTTCCAAACCATTGATCAGGCTATTATAAGTAACACTTCATTCTCCATCATGATTCTCTGCTACTTTACTTCACACTCACCACAGTTATAAATGAACCAAAGTTATAAAGGAAAGAAGGATCAGAGTGAGATCACTTCAATTGCTTTGAATATGGGTGAATAGTGATCTCTGCAAGGTAGAGCGAAAGCTTGCTGTTTGAGGATGGCAACACATAGAGATCTGTTAATTCTAGGCTGCCAATCAATAAGTGAATCAGAGTAAGTTAAATATTGAGGATCAATGAACAGGCCAGCAAGACTAAATAGATTTGGAAATACGTTTGAATTCTAGATCCAAAAAGCTGTCATCATTATTATTTGATAGACTCTGAAAAGTCTTGCCAATACAATAAGATAGTACATAATAAGTGGTTAAAAAAGAAAAAGATTGTCATTATTTACAAATAATATAGCTATTTGTTTGAAATTGCATCTCACGTTAGAGTCCTGAAAAATAGTGGCTTACAAAACTGGTGTTTATTATTACTACTATTATTATTGCACATAAAGAATACTAGGGGTAGAATTTTACTATTGATGAGTTTTCCTGACATCATCAGAGAATAAAGCTTCTTCTAGTTTTTTCTCTTTCTTCCTTAAGGTGTGATTGTTGTTAATGTTTTCAAGATAGCTACTGGACAGGAAGGATGAGGACAAAGGGAAAGAAAAAAGAGAAAGATGATACTAGATGAGTCTGTCCTGCTCTTTAAATTTTTTTTTTCCTGGAAAGTTCATTAAAAATTTCAGCTTATATAGACTGTGTCCCATGATCTCTACTCTCCAAGTGAGACTGAAAAACAGCATTTAAAAATGCAGCGATATATCAAATAACATTAGAGATTTTTTAATATAAGAGAGGAGGATAACTATTGATTAGGAAAAAAACAATGGTCTCTGCCACAATTAAACATTAGAAAACCAAAGAGAATCAACTGAAAACTCAGAAATAAGGAGAACATTTACTATATGAATTATGGTTAAGACAAATACACAAAATCAAAATACATTTTTGTATGCCAGAAGTTGAAATGTAGAAATAATAACAGGTACTATCCAAAATAATCTGCAAATACTTGAAAATTATTTTAAAAATTTCACAATACTCGTTTGAAGCTCGTCACACAGAGAAATATAAAAACATATTAGAATGATTAGAAACACATGCCATATTCTTGGATGAAAAATAGAATGTTTTCAAAATATCAATTATTTGAAAATTAGTTTATTGGCTTAGTATAAAGCTAATGAAATGCCAATTTCCCCCTCTTCAATTTGATTCTCAACATTAACAGAAGAAATAATGACAGATTATTAAGATGGTTCTAAATTGTGACAAGGATAGATTTGCCCTACAAAATATAAAGGCATATTATCATGTTATAAAGACAAAATGATACAATTATGAAAATATCAGTACTGAGCAAGCTTTAGAAACCAGATCAATAGAACAAAACAAGTTGTCATGAAACAAAGTAAAATATATGCATATATTGTATTTATCATATTCTATCATTTTCTTAGAATATAATAAGGGCTTCCCAGGTGGTGCTAAGATATCATTACAAACTATTAGGAATGAAGTACAGATTTTTCAACAAATATCTGAAAAAGTGTACTTAAAGTTGGATAATCAAATCAGACCATCTTTATATCCAAAACACCCAAACACCAAATGAATTGAAGTATTGAAAGTAAAATACATAAAAAATAAATAATAAATGAATTTTAAAAATCTACAAAATGCTGTTAATTTCATGATCTTAGATGAGAAAGGGCTTTTTGAGAAAATTTTGTCACAAGGAAAAGACTGATAAGTTTGTTAGATTAAAAATTTTGAAACTATCTTGATGTTAAAATATCAATGCCATAGAAAACACTTGAATGTTCAGAAACATATTTGAAGTAAACAAGAGAAAGAAAGAGGACATATAGAGACATGATGACTGAAGACCAGACACTGGGAAATGGAGTCCAAGTTACAGAAATAACTGGCAAATATTTTGTTGATATTATAATATAATTAAGCACCACAACAATTTGTGGAAAAACCTTGATTTCAGTTTATAAAGGACTTGTAATTGGCAAGTTTTTTACACAGTATTAATAGGTTTTCTCACTATGGACATATCCATGACATGTGCATAATTTCATCACCCTGAATTATAGTAAATCATAGCTTAAATCTCATAAATTCTGATAGAATAATTCAGTGGCATTTGTCCTAATGTATATATGAAACATCAGGTGTACAAGCTTGTTCATCTACTTTATTACCTCTCAAATTCTGTTACTATGTTCTCCCCACTGGTGTATTTTAGCTTGGTATATTTTATTGCTTTGCTGCCATCCAAGAGATTTCTAGAGTTCTCATATTTCTGTTTATTCTTAAAGTGCCTATGTGCATATATTTTATTTTGACAACTATAAAATATTTGCTAACTACTTGAAACTTATTACATTTTGGAAAAGAAAACCATCTTTAAATCAAATTGAATATGTATGGATCTTTAAAAGGTCTGACCTTATTTGAACAAATGTTACCTTAGCAGAACAGTTGATCTGAAGGAGAATCAATTATGATAAAAATCACTAACTTCAAAAGAGAAGTCTTGTCTTTGGACATGACCATGGAATTATTTCTCTGAATTCTAATAATGCATATGCCATTAGAAAAATGAAATATTTTTACCACAAAGAAGACATGGAAATGTATGTGAGAGAATTAATTATGTAATAATTAGTTTCTTGGTCTTGACTTTCATTAGTATTATTCATGGAATAAATAGACCATATATGCCAGAATGAGTTCTTTTCTAAATTCTATGAACTGTTTTAAAGGAATAACTACCTTTATTCTTGGGGAAAATTTTTCTTGACTCAATTAATGGCTTTATTTTGGTTAAAGTTAATTTAAGATCTAAACTGATCATTTTTCTGGATATATTATTTTTGAACATATTAGGGGATGAAATACTTCTTTCAGATAAGAGAACTACTTGTAGATATAACTGTAAAATAATATATCTTTACTATTGTTAAAACAGTGGCAAAAATTCTCATTTACCATATTATCTTACTTGCTGAAAGTAAAACTGAGTCATGTCAACACAAGCTAACATATAAGTGAAAATTAAAAGCTTATTTTAAACTTTGTAAATATTTATAATTAACCAAATATGTGGAGTTAAGTAAATAGGGCCTTAAATCATTGCTTATATATTACACAAAATGTAACAGCAATTAAATGGTTGAACTTTCATTCTTTTCCACATTTCTAGCTTGTGTGAAAGTTGCTCAGTCATGTCTGACTCTTTGCAACTCCACGGACTGTAGCCTGCCAACCCTCTCTCCTTGGAATTCTCCAGGCCAGAATATTGGAGTGGGTAGTCTTTCCCTTCTCCAGGGGATCTTCCCAAACCAGGGATCAAACCCAGGTCTCCCACATTGCAGGTGGATTCTTTACCATATGAGCCACGAGGGAAGCCCCATTCTAGCTTAAACACATTTTTAGACACATATTTAAATATTAATAGATATTTTAATAAGTTAAATGAATTTGTCTTTTCAAAAACATACCTGTTCATAGGAAAATGTTTTTTCCTTTAAGGGAAGATATAGGTGCATATAATACTCACTGCTTGTGGTGCACAGACTGTCAGAGTTTTATGATTATGAGTTTGAAATGATTAAATGAAAGTCATTCCTAAGTTTCTGGAGTTTGAAGACTGAGAAGAAGGCAATTTAATGGGCTTTCAAAAGAAATGTTATGATGTCCCGGTTTGGCCAGTGTAGTTGTGTTTCCTGCTTAGACCTTGAATTACTTTGCTAGGGTTTCCATAACAAAGTAGCATGTACCGCATTGTTTGCCTTGGAAATGAACAGAGATCATTCTGTTGTTTTTAAGATTGCATCCAAGTACTGCATTTTGGACTCTTTTGTTGACTATGATGGCTACTCCATTTCTTCTAAGGGATTCCTGCCCACAGTAGTAGATATAATGATTATCTCAGTTAAATTCACCCATTCCAGTCCATTTTAGTTCACTGATTCCTAGAATGAACGTTATAGAGTGTCAACGTTCACTCTTGCCATCTCCTGTTTTACCACTTTCAATTTGCCTTTATTCATGGGCCTAATATTCCAGGTTCCTATGCAATACCAGACCACCTAACCCACCTCTTGAGAAATCTGTATGCAGGTCAGGAAGCAACAGTTAAAACTGGACATGGAACAACAGACTGGTTCCAAATAGGAAAAGGAGTACGTCAAGACTGTATATTGTCACTGTGCTTATTTAACTTATATGCAGAGTACATCATGAGAAATGCTGGGCTGGAATAAACACAAGCTGGAATCAAGATTGCCAGGAGAAATATCAATAACCTCAGATATGCAGATGACGCCACCCTTATGGCAGAAAGTGAAGAGGAGCTTACACTTTCCTCTTGATGAAGGTGAAAGAGGAGAGCAAAAAAGTTGGCTTAAAGCTCAACATTCAGAAGACGAAGGTCATGGCATCAGGTCCCATCGCTTCATGGGAAATAGATGGGGAAACAGTGGAAACAGTGTCAGACTTTATTTTTTTGGGCTCCAAAATCACTGCAGATGGTGACTGCAGCCATGAAATTAAGACGCTTACTCCTTGGAAGAAAAGTTATGACCAACCTAGATAGTATATTCAAAAGCAGAGACATTACCTTGCCGACTAAAGTCCGTCTAGTCAAGGCTATGGTTTTTCCAGTGATCATGTATGGATGTGAGAGTTGGACTGTGAAGAAGGCTGAGTGCCAAAGAATTGATGCTTTTGAACTGTGGTGTTGGAGAAGACTTTTGAGAGTCCCTTGGACTTCAAGGAGATCCAACCAGTCCATTCTGAAGGAGATCAGCCCTGGGATTTCTTTGGAAGGAATGATGCTAAAGCTGAAGCTCCAGTACTTTGGCCACCTCATGTTAAGAGTTGACTCATTGGAAAAGACTCTGATGCTGGGAGGGATTGGGGGCAGGAGGAGAAGGGGACGACCGAGGATGAGATGGCTGGATGGCATCATGGACTAGATGGACGTGAGTCTGAGTGAACTCCGGGAGATGGTGATGGACAGGGAGGCCTGGCATGCTGCGATTCATGGAGTCGCAAAGAGTCGGACATGACTGAGTGACTGAACTGAACTGAACGATGCAATATTGCTCTTTACAGCATTGGACTTTACTTCCATCACCAGTCATATCCACAACTGGATATTGTTATTGCTTTGGCTCCATCTCCTCATTTTTTATGGAGTTATTTCTCCACTGATCTCCAGTAGCTTATTGGGTACCTACCAACATGGGGAGTTCATCTGTCAGTGTCCTATCTTTTTGCCTTTCCATATTGTTCATGAAGTTATCAAGGCAAGAATATTGAAGTGGTTTGCATTCCCTTCACCAATGGACCCTGTTTTGCCAGAACTCTCCACCATGACCCACCCATCTTGGGTGGCCCTACACAGCATGGCTCATAGTTTCATTGAGTTAGACAAGGCTGTGATCCATGTGATCAGATTGGTTAGTTTTTTTGTGCTTGTGGTTTTCAGTCTGTCTGCCCTCTGATGGAGAATGATAAGAGGCCTATGGAAGCTACCTGATGTGAGAGACTGACAGGGGGAAAGAGTCTTTGTTCTGATGGATGGGGCCATGCTCAGTAAATCTTTAATCCAATTTTCTGATGAAGGGTGAGACTGTGTTCCCTCCCTCTTATTTGAACTGAGACCAAACTATGGTGGAGGGAATGGAGATAATGGCAACCTCCTTCAAAAGGTCTCATGTGCCCACTTCTACACTCAGTGCTTCCAACCCTACAGCATGCCACCACCAACCCACACCTTCACCAGAGACTCCTGGACACTCACCGGCAAGAAGTTGAAGTTGAACAGATCTATGAAGACATATAAGACCTTCTAGAACTAACAGACAAAAAATATGTCCTTTTCATTATAGGGGAGTGGAATGCAAAAGTAGGAAGTCAAGAAATATCTGGAGTAACAGGCAAATTTGGCCTTGGGGTATGGAATGAAGCAGGGCAAAGGCTAATAGCCCTTTGCTGAGAGAACACACTGGTCATAGCAAACACCATTTTTCAACAATAGAAGAGAAGACTCTACACATGGACATCACCAAATGGTCAATGCTAAAATAAAATTGATTATATTCTTTGCAGCCAAAGATGGAGAAGCACTATACAGTCAGCAGAAACAAGACTGGGAGCTGACTGTGGCTCAGATCATGAACTCCTTATTGCCAAATTCGGATTTAAACTGAAGAAAGTAGGGAAAACCACTACATCATTCAGGTATGAACTAAATCAAATTCCTTATGATTATATAGTGAGAGTAAATATTCAAAGGATTAGATTTGATAGTCAGAGTGCCTAAAGAACTATGGACGGAGGTTCCTGATATTGTACAGGAGGCAGTGATCAAGACCATCCCAAAGAAAAAGAAATGTACAAAGGCAAAATGGTTTTCTGAGCAGACCTTACAAATAACTATGAAATGAAAAGAAGTGAAAGGCAAAGGAGAAAAGGAAAGATATACCCATGTGAATGCAGAGTTCCAAAGAACAGCAAGGAGAGATAAGAACTTCCTCAGTGATCTGCAAAGAAATAGAGGAAAACAACAGAATGGGAAAAACTAGATATCTCTTCAAGAAAATTAGAGATACCAAGGGAACATTTCATGCAAAGATGGGCACAATAAAGGACAGAAACAGTATGGACTTAACAGAAGCAAAAGATTTTAAGAAGAGGTGGCAAGAATGCACAGAAGAACTATACAAACAAGATCTTCATGATCCTGATAATCATGATGGTGTGATCACTCACAAAGAGCCAGGCATCCTGGAATGTGAGGCATCAGTACTCCCTAAGCAGTACTGATGCTTAGGGAGTATCAGTACAAACAAAGCTACTGGAGGTGATGGCATTCCAGTTGAGCTATTTCAAATCCTAAAAGATGATGCTGTGAAAGTGTTGCAGTGAATGTGCCAGCAAATTTGGAAAGCTCAGCAGTGGCCACAGGACTGGAAAAGGTCAGTTTTCATTCCAATCCCAAAGAAAGGCAATGCCAAAGAATGCTCAAACTGCTGCACATTTGCATTCATCTCACAAGCTAGGAAAGCAAGCTCAAAATTCTCCAAGCTAGGCTTCAATAGTACATGTATTGTGAACATCCAGATGTTCAGGCTGGTTTTAGAAAAGGCAGAGGATCAGAGATCAAATTGCCAACATTCGGTGGATCATCAAAATAGCAAGTAGTTCCAGAGAAACATCTACTTCTGCTTTATTGACTATGCCAAAACCTTTCACTCTGTGGTTCACAGCAAACTGGAAAATTTTTCAAGAGATGTGAATACCAGACCACCTGACCTGCCTCTTGAGAAATCTGTATGCATGTCAAGAAGCAATAGTTAGAACTGAACATGGAACAACAGACTGATTCCAAATTGGGAAAGAGGGTATGTCAAGTCTGTATATTGTCACCCTGCTTATTTAATTTTTATGTAGAGTACATCATGAGAACCACTGGGGTGGATTAAGCACAATCTGTAATCAAGATTGCCAGAAGAAATATCAATAACCTCAGGTATGCAGATGACACCACACTTAAGGCAGAAAGTGAAGAAGAGCTAAAGAGCCTCCTGACAAAAGTGAAAAAGGAGAGCGAAAAAGTTGGCTTAAAACTCAGCATTCAGAAAACTAAGATCATGGCATCTGATCTCATCACATAAAGGCAAATAGATGGGGAGAGAGTGGAAACAGTGGCAGACTTTATTTTGGGGGGCTCCAAATTCACTGCAGATGGTGACTGCAGTCATGAAATAATAGACATTTGCTCCATGGAAGAAAAGTTATGATCAACTTAGACAACATATTAAAAAGCAGAGACATTACTTTACCAACAAAGGTCCATCTATTCAAAGCAATGTTTTTTCCATTAGTCATGTATGGATGTTAAAGTTGGACTGTAAAGAAGACTGAATGCTGAAGAATTGATGCTTTTGTACTGTGATGTTGGAGAAGACTCTTGAGCGTCCCTTGGACTGAAAGGAGACACAATCAGTCCATCCTAAGGGAAATAAGTCTTGAATTTTCATTGAAAGGACTGATGGTGCTGAAGCTGAAAGTCCAATATTTTGACCAACTGATGCAAAGAACTTACTCATTTGAAAGACCCTGATGCTAGGAAAAATTGAAGGCAGGAGGAGAAGGGGAGAACAGAGGATGAGATGGTTGGATGGCATCACCAACTCAATGGACATGAGTTTGAGTAAGCTCCGGGAGTTGGTGTTGGACATGGAGGCCTGGTGTGCTGCAGCCCATGGGGTCTCAGAGAGTTGGACATGACTAAGCGACTAAACTGACTGACTGACTGCATTGTTTGAACGACAGAAATTTATTGTCTCATAGTTTTGGAGGCTAGAAGTCCAAGATCAAAGTCTCAGCAGGTTTCCTTTATTTTGAGCCATCGCTATGACATTAAAGATACCATCTTTTCTTTGTGTCTTTGCATGTTCTTTCCTTTATGCCTGTCTGTGTTCTAAATCTTTTCTTCTTATAAGAACACCAGTTATGAAGAATTAGAATCAACTTCAATGACCTCATTTAACTTTAATTCCCTTTTTAACAGCTTTATCTCCCAAATAGTCACATTCTGAGGTACTGGGAATTAGCACTTCAACATATGGAGTTTTGAGTGACATAATTCAGCTCATACCTGGAACAAGATATGAGTCTATCTGCCAAAGGAATTTAAACATTTCTGTCATTATCATGGTAGGCAAAACTGTGATGACGATGATAATGCTAACTAGGGAATAAAGAGTATAGCTTGTAATCAGCACAGAGTAAGAAAGCTGAAATTAAAGAGTGTATCAATATCCCACCATTCTTTTCAATTAAAGAAGCTGGCAGTCACCATTTTGGATAACATATTGCAAGGAAGGAAACTGATATGATTTATTCTACTAACTTATGGTGTGAGAACTATTATGTTTAGTTATTTGCCTACATACCAGAATGCCCAAATGGTCCTAGAAGACACCAAGATCAGGTGGCAAAGACACCAAGTAATCAGGTGGCAAGTGCTTTGGTCTTATAAAGTGATATGCTACATACTTATTTATAACAGACATACAAATGAAGAGGTCAAAACTCAACTTTGTGATCATTGGTTCACTAGCTACCTCATGCTCAAAGGTTGAGCTTGGGAATTAGAAAGAAGATTTTTTTTCAGGAGAGGCTTATACTTGTTTCACAAGAGGTAGGGGAGATTATGCTTTAATTCACCTCAAGTCATGTGTGATGGTCTTGACTTTAGTACCTGAAGTATGGGAGCATATTGAACTGTTATCAGATGCATATCTAAACACTCTTCCTACTTATATTCTCTCACAAAGTTTAAAGGACAGAGGCTGGCTGAAATGGCCTATAGCATCAGAATAGAGTGCTGTATTAGGACAGTAATTGCACTCTTAACTCCCAACAAAATAGACCAGAACTATATGTTCTTTGTGGACCAAAACTGAGCCATATACACAAGAGAAAGCTGGCCATGGGCTCACTTAGATATAATCTAAGAGCGTGAGACATCTCAAGTAATGGGAAAGAATCCAGAGAACCATAATGCTACTCTGTGAAAAAAAGTGATAGCTTTAAATACATTCCTGGTCCAGAATGTACCATGACTCTCCTAAGAGTACTAGCCATATTTGACCTTCCTACTAGCATCATGCCTAAGTTAGGGAAGAAGGGATACATTAAAATGTAATTAAGACTTCTGACTATTAGATATAATAGACATTTAAATTCTTTGTGTGTGCAAAGTCACTCTTTATAACCCATGGACTGCAACCCCATCAGGCTCTTCTGTCTATGGGATTTTTCAAAATGCTGGAGTCTATTTCCATTTCCTTCTCCAAGTGATATTCCTGAACCAAGGAAAGAACGCAGGTTTCCTGCATTGCAGGCAGATTCTTTACCACTGAGTCACCTGGGAATTGTAAAAATGAGATTAAATTCCTAACTAAAAATGAATTGAAAGCTTTTATTTTCTGAGTCAGGATACAGGATTTAAGGACCACCCAATATGTCACTTGGTGAGAGGAAACAATCAAACCTGCAGGATCGCTTTGAAAGCATACTAAAGAGAAAAGAATATTGGTTCCTGAATTACTTGCATGTCTCCATTGTTTAATTAACGCTTGTGTGTGTGCTCAGTCACTCAGTCATGCCTGACTTTCTGCAATGCTATGGACTGTAGACCTAAAGGCTCATCTGTCCATGGGATTCTCCAGCAAGAATACTGGATTGGGTTGCCATTTCCTTCTCCAGGGGATCTTCCTGCGTAGCCCTAAGTGATTCCAAGTGGCCCGGTGGTAAAGAATCTGCTTGCAAATACAGGAGATCCAAGAGACATGGGTTCGATCCCTGGATGAAGAAATGGTTAAACAAAATTAAATTCTGTTGAAATCACTGGAATTATGAAGGTATTCTTGTAGGGCTCCCTTCTTGCTGGTTTATTCCAGAAACCTGACAGGGTTTCAAAAGGTGAAAAGTCCACCTTATACATGCTTGTGGATTTGGATTTGCCTATCTGTGTTTCTCTGAGTTATTGTGACAACTTCCATGTATTACCATGGTTGAGTCTTCACTATATGTAGTGCATGAAATTTGTCTAGTCTCGCGTTCCCAGGAGAAGCTAACATGACTCCCTGAAGGTGAAGAATTGTACTTGTTTATAGTATTTTCCACTCAGAAAAGTTCAGCTAGATTACAGCCTGTTGTCTTATGTGATTTTTAACAATATGCTTAGACATCATTGTCTAAGGCCAAGGGCGGCGGCTGGAAGGAGCTACCCCATGCCCAATGCCAGGGGCGGCAGCCAAGAGGAGCAACCCCACATCCAAGGAGTGGTGGCTGCACGGGTGCAGGAGGGCCTAGAGGAGCTACTCCACGTTCAAGGTCAGGAGGGGCAGGGGTGAGGAGATACCCCTCATCCAAGGTAAGGAGCAGTGGCTGCACTTTGCTGGAACAGCCGTGAAGAGATACCCCATGTCCAAGGTAAGAGAAACCCAAGTAAGATGGTTGGTGTTGCAAGAGGGCATCAGAGGGCAGACACACTGAAACCATAATCACAGAAAACTAACCAATCTAATCACACTAGGACCACAGCCTTGTCTAACTCAATGAAACTAAGCCATGCCCTGTGGGGCTGACCAAGATGGGCAGGTCAAGGTGGAGAAGTCTGAGAGATTGAGGTCCACTGGAGAAGGGAATGGCAAACCACTTCACATTTCTTGCCTTGAGAACCCCA